>NC_136063.1:402255141-405066391 GCF_964261635.1 Lissotriton helveticus | reverse complement strand
ACTCTAGGCGCCATGTTCAGAACTGTAGGCCCAGCAGGGACAGTTGCCATGGCAGAGCAACAAGAGATCACATTAGATGCGAGTGAGTGGGAGAAACAGTGCCCAGGTGTTCCCTCAGATGATGAAGTGGTTGCATCCATGCAGGCTGCTGAGTGGGTGGCACATCTTGGCATCGAGCAGAGGAGGGTGAGAATCCATCTTGGGGAGTCTGCAGCCTTCAGTCCTTCCAGGTGAGCATGAGCAGGCTCAAGAGTGGCAGTGGTGCAGAATTGTGGAGTGCGGAGGAGCCAGGGTACTGTGACCCTTAAAGAAAGGCTGAAGTGAAATCCAGACTGAGACAGATTAAAGCAATGGGACCTGAAGAGCAGCATACTAGAGAGATGACTCTGGACAGGACAGAGGAATCCTGTCCTGTAAGACGGCTGCGCATGAACATCGTACTGTAACAGCCATCTTGCAGGAGGGGATTCCCTCAAGGGACTGCAAGAGCAATCCTCTACTACAAGCTGGTCTTGAGTCAACACCATGATGGCACAACGGCCATTTTACATTACAGGTTTTCCTTTTAGCTCATATTATTTTCCAGAAAGAGAGTCAGCACTGCTATCTTCAGCACCAGACAGGGCCAGACTGGGAACCACAACCGGCCCTGGTAAAGTGCTCGCCCGCCCCCTCCCCCCTCCTCACTCGGGGGGGTTGGAGGTGCCGTCGAGCTCTTTACCGACTTTCACTTGATTGGTTGGTTGTTCTGAAGTTTAGGGGTTACTCATAATAATGGAAGTCTGTCATGTTTCAGAATGTGTTTGCAGTGTTTAAGTTCAGTTTCCCTTGTAGCTTTTTGGGTCGAGCATTCAAGACCTCTTGTATATACTTTAATATATACCTATATGTGTATGTACTTTGTGGGCTTTGGAGATCAGCCCTAGGACTTGTCTGCTTCCGCTTAGGGCCTTTTTTTCTGTTCAACTGCCTCTATTTAACTGTGTTGATAGAAAACGACCAGTAGAGGTCAGTAAAATACCAGAATTGCTTTCTGCTGAGGGACTTTCTTTTTTTAAATTTTCTGGCAACTGCCTCTATTTAACTTTCTTGATAGAAAACGACCAGCAGAGGTCAGTAAAATACCAGAATCACTTTTGCATTCTCTAGATTCCAGTCCAGAGAAATTTTCTTCCACGAGCAACCGTAGACAATAATATTTTTTTCAAATCTTGCATTTTCAGTGATATTTCCACCGAAGGCCCTGATTTTGTATTAAAAGCAGAGCCTTGGCCTATACCATTTTTCACTGAAAGGCAATGTTTCTCTCCATGTGTGCCCATTCCTGGCATGTTACGCTGTTAGGTGCTTACTTTCCCTCTATGTTAAAGAACAGTAGATGTTTCAGCACCCAGTCTAATGTGCTGCATAGCTAGATACATATTAGATCCCAAACATAGGCGAGACCAATTGCATTGCAAATGCTTGTTTTAGATAGAGATGCCTTTCACTTAGAGTGTACAATTTTCATGTACTTGAAGGATTTCAACAGACTCATGGGAGAATAAATTGACACTAGAGTAGGAAGCCTGGTTTTAGTATTTCAAAAGAAAGGAAGAATATAAATTTCAAATGGAAGAAAACTGGGTGGTCGACTAGAAAATCTCCTGATCAGACCTTCCAGAAACCATGAATGGAAAAGCAAGGATTTAGGGCTAGATATGCAAATAATTTTTTCAGAATCAGGCCATTTGCGAATTCAAAAAAGATGTTTTCTAATGTAAAAAACACAACTTGTTATTTGGTGACACATTGGCGAATCGCAATTTCGGTTTGCAACCTAATAACGATTCAGTATTTGGAAAGGGAGTGTTCTGGGCGTCCCTTCAAAATACCAATCATTGTGGTATGTACCAATGTTTTGCGACTGAAATGTGGTTGCATCACATTTGTGATTTATACTAACTCAAATTTGGTGGTTACCCATTCTCAAATGGGAAATGGTCACTTTGAGTCCCCTTCTTCTTTTAGAATGTTTACAATAATAATTTTTAAGAGCAGGCAGTGGACACACAGACCACCACCCTACTCTTAAGAAATAAAAATGAAACATTTATGTTTTTATTTTTAAATGCTTCATTTAAAAAAAAGAAAAAAATAGCATTCACAGACATTGTGGTGTGCTGACTCCAGTAGGCCACCATCCCTGTGATGGCAGCAAATCCTAGTGGGTCACAATTTGCAACCTACATCATTAATATTTATGAGGTAGGTCGAAGTGTGACCCTCTATGAATCTGTAATTTGTAAATCAACCTATTAATACATAAGTCGCTTCGCAAATGACCACACTGGTCGCAAAAATACGGGTCAAAATTGCGACAAGTATTTTGCAACCAGTAATATGTACATCTAGCCCTTAATTCTTTGCTTTATTTTTTTTACTTGTCTTACGTAACAAGTACATATCACAGTTATTTAAAAATAAATCGTATTAATGTCATATTTCACCTTCTGCCTCTCTCCTCACAAGACTAGTCTCCTCTTTGCATTTCAAGTAAACATTTATCTGCAAAACTTCTCTGGAAACAATCAAAATAATGCAGATATTGGCAAGAGATGGTCAACCAGGGATTAAACACTCCACACGAAATAACAGCAGATCATTTGAATGCAATGTTTAAAAAAAAAACTAAGGGAGTTTTGCAAGACAAGCATAGACAATGTTCAAGAGACTAGGCAAATTGCACCTGTAAATAACAGTGGTGGGGTTGGGGGGTAAGGATGTGTAATTGAAAAAAACAGAAAAAATCACTTACCTTCTCACCGCTCTGTCCCACATCATCTCTCCTCCGCCAAACAGGAAGCAGCCAGGCTCTCCTGAGCCAATCACAATGCTGCAATGCAATGTTGTGATTGTTCTGAGCGCTCTGGTTCGGCGCTCAGATGGGGTCTGGTGACCTGGACATGTTCTCCATGCAAGCTGTAATGCAGCCTGCAGGGAGAACATACTAAAGTGCGCATGACTGTTTGGCCGGCCCAAGAAGGCCAGTCAAAGCATCATGCACACTTTAGTGTGCTCACCACTCCTCCCCTGCTCCGTCAGCAGAGCAGCCTGCCCTCCCTCATGCGGCTGCAGCAGAGAAAAATAAAAATGTTATTATCATTTTATTTTTCCTTTCTTTGACTGCTGCACAGCAGCAGTGGGGCGACACTACTCTGCCTCAGCGGAGGAGCCGCCACTGGTAAAGAATTTTATTTTTTTATTTTAAGAATGTTGAGCCACTTTAGTCATAATTTGACCTAAGGTGAAAACTGAGGCTGGGGATTGGTGGTGGCAGGAATCAGAGAAGGAGGAGCGATCAGAACATTGAGCAAAAGTGAGACTGCTGATAAAACGAATGCTCCAGATCAACTATACTGGTGTAATTTCTGGACTTCGCCCAAATCAGTAAAGATGACTATGATCTAAAAGGGAGAGGGGCTGCAACGAGCTTGAAAAAGTATGTAAATGTATCTAGAACTTGGGTACTCACAAACATTTCCCAGGGGCCAGAAGCACAGTGTGTCTGAGAACCGCATTAATGACAGCATGGTGGGAGGGAGGCTTTTTGGGGGGGTTAAGGTGGGCATAGGGGAAGCAAATCACATACATGGTATTATCAGCGAGTCATGTAGTTATTTTAAGGGTTTCTTTCCATACTGGCCTCGAAATTAAGTCCCTACTCCTTGGAAAACTCATAGATTTGAAAATATTGTGTTATTCTCTATCTGCATTGCTATCCCACTACTACACCTTGGGGTAAGCCTTTCTGCTTGCTATCGCTACCTTAAGAGACCAACTGTAAAAAGGAAGTAACTTGATTATTGAATTGAATGAAATGAAATAGAATTGAACAATGTGCAACCAGAAAATCTAGGATCAATCCGGGCTTCCCCATTTGACCTAACTGTTTGATCCTAGGCAGTTGCCAAGTTTCGCTTTACCTCCTTTTTCTTCACTATGATATATATATATATAAGAGCACCTTGAAACCCTTACATGAGGTAAGGGTTAATGCTGTACAACCTCTTGTGTTTGATTTAATAAACTATTATGTTGTCCATGTATAATAGAAACCCTGACCACCCAGACGGTTCCTCGTGGCAAGTGACTTGACTCTTAGGGGTATATTTACAAGAATTGCTGCTAAACAGTTTTGATGTTGCTTAGCGGCAATTTTTTTTACCACTGACTATCGCTGAAATCTATTGCCATTTTTGCAACGTATAAGCTAATGGCGGGAAAAGTTGCCGCAAACCCTAGCGTCACGGTGATAAAAATATCGACGCTAGCGTGAAAAAAAGTGACTTCCAGCCAATTAGCAGCATGAAAATTTACGTTAGCCAGCCTGACGTTCCTGAGCGGGGAAAAAGTGCACACAAATGCCTCAAACACCCAATAAAATAAAACCTCAATGCAATATAGAGCAGCCTGGAACCAGTGCAACAGCAGACAACAACCAGCCCCCCCCCCCATAGCCCCCACCCTCTCCTAACAGACAGGATGACCAGCCAGTTTTCCAAGGAAAGAGGAAAAGGAAAACCATATTCAGTCAGGAGGAAAATGAGATTCTGATTCTGGCGGTGTCGGAGAATTAACACCAGCTCTTCCTCAGCTCCAAGGTGTCATTTGGGACCAAAAATGCCATTTGGCAGTCCATTGTCAGCAAGGTGAACATTGTAGCAGAATTCAGTGACCGATAGTAAAAAGCGCTGGCATGATGCCAAGTGCAATACTAAGCAGAAACTGGCCAGCAACCGACAGGCAGCACTGCAGACCAGAGGTAGGGGTCCAGCGCCACAGGAGCAGCTCGATGCCTTGGAGGAACAGGTGTCCACAGTCATCTGTGAGGAGTCGGTGGTTGGAGTAGAGGGACAGGATAGTGCTGAATATGACCAGCTACATCAGCAACAGGGTAAGTAACAACCAGGGACAGGGGGACGGTCATGTTTTTCCCATCCATCTACCTATGTCTCAGTGTCCACCTACACTGTGTGCAGACCAAATGCCAGTTACAGATGTACTTGTGGGTGCATTCACATGTCCCTTGGGCTGCTGATATCTTTAACAAATACATTGCAAGTCATATATTAGTGGTGTAAGGGATTTGTAAACAAGCACACATGCATAAATACAATGTCAACTGACCAGTAATGTGTCTTATAACTCTGGGGCATATTTACAATATATGAGACAGAGTGCGGCTTCAGTTTCCTTGGCATAACATAGCGCTCCGCCACTCCTGAAGTGCAGGGCTGTGCCGTATGTAGAACAATACGGCCCAGTCCCCTGTTTCACCATGCACTGATGAAAAATGTAGCTGGCCATCGCCAGCCCTCTTGCACAATGGTGCAAGAGTGTCTGCGGTTTCCCTAGGCAGCTACATGTTTTTGGAGCACTGGGTGAAATGCCATGCTGCATTGTATTGTTGCAAATACGGTTCAGACCTATGTGTCAGCAGTTGCTGAGTGTGGTGTCAAGCAAAGGAGGCTAACACTGTCACAGTCTTGTACATATGCCCCCAAGTACAGTGTGATAGTGAGCCACATTTACAAGGTGTTGCCAAGTCACATCAGGTGGGTCAACACTGCCTAGCACATATTGTGAAACACAGTTTCACACAGTAAAGTCCAAAAGAGTAATGGTCCTATTGTGATAGTGGCTTTGAAATATGCCACAGTTAAAATTAATTGCTCATCTGCTTGTCTGATGTGTGCAGGTGAATGCAGCATACATAACCACATTTCATAATGTTGGATACAACTATTTGAAGGTGACTTACCCTTGTTGTTCACATGAAAAACCACACATATCTTGCAAGCACTAAGCGCTGCTGATGGGCACA
This sequence comes from Lissotriton helveticus, assembly GCF_964261635.1. NCBI lineage: Eukaryota > Metazoa > Chordata > Amphibia > Caudata > Salamandridae > Lissotriton > Lissotriton helveticus. The sequence continues at coordinate 405,060,525 of NC_136063.1, read as the reverse complement.
TTCCATAATGATTATAAATTACATACTGAGTTGCAAGGTGCTTTCAATGTTTTCACAAGTGTTCTGCAATTTTAAGTATTGTTTACTGCCCCAGCATTGTAGGAATGGGTTCATTTTAATATCAATATGCTTGTTGTCTACTCAATGCTCATTGACCAACACATTCCACATTCCTATCATGGTAAGTGAAGGATGAATAGGGGTCTCATTCAAAATGTTGCAATAATGCACATTACTTGGCTACATGCTGCCTTTCTATTGTTCTACAAAATGCATTTATCCACATGAAAGTTTCTTAATGTGATGTTCCGTTGGCAGTAAGTCATTGCATTCATGGTCCTGGGTTTGGTGGTCAATGACACATATAGACATGTGTAGCCCATGGGTCTTAAGTAAATTAAAACGCGCTTGGAGAAAATGCATAGCTGCTGGTGTCTGTAATCATTCATCCAGTAACAAATGCATCGAAGGACTATGTACACTACAGTAGATATCATCTATGTGCTCAACTCCGTGATGTTCAACAGAGGGCTGCTGTGCAACAATGCACCAATCCTTGAAGCATGCCTCAAAGTCACAAGTCCTCCTGCTTGCATCAAGTCATCATTGTCACTGCTGTGGGAAACCAAGGGGAGGGCACGCACATCTTCACTCTGGCCCCATCCATTGTCTGTAGACACATGCTGGCTTGAACACTTTAACATTTTGCAGCACCATGTCTAATCAAAATGGGGTCTAAGGGGTATATGCAGTAAATTCACACCATTAACACAAATAATGCATCCCCTGGTGTGCTGAATGACACATGTCACCCTCTAACCAATTACAACATCTTCCTGTTGTGGCAAGCCACACAATATGCAAGTGTAGCAGCCACATTGTAAAATACTCATCAACATGGTCACATAACTGTGTGGTTAGGGGGGGCTGACCAGAACACCACGCAAGCCCTGGTGCTCCTGGATCTCTCGGCCACTTTCGATACGGTTGACCTCCACTTGCTGGTTGACCGGGTCGGAAACGCCGGTATACGGGGTCTTTCACTGAAATAGATGTCTTCTTTCCTCAGTGATCGCTTTCAAGCAGTCCGCCTCGCCAGCTTCGTTGCTGAAAAAAGAAGACTGACGTGTGGGAGTCCCACAGGGCTCATTGCTTTCTCCCCTCCTCTTTAATTTGTATTTCTTTCCCTTAATTCTGGCCCTCCAAAAGAGAGAGCTTGTTATATTTAACTATGCTGATTATCTCCAGTTAGTGTTCAATATTGACTCTTCCCCTTCATCAATGGAGAGCTTTCAGTCTACTATGATAATCATCAGCAACTGGATGAACACTAATCATCTCAAATTAAATCCCGATAAAACCGAGCTGATTCTCACTGGTGGTCCAGCGAATCCCTGGAAAAACAACTTTCGGCCACATTCACTGGGGTGCACCCCTCCTCAAGTCAGCTCGGTCAAAAGCCTGGGAATCGTGATCAGCAACAATCTCACTATGAAGGCACAGATAAACTTTGTGATCTCCGCTTGTTTTTTTCACCTTGGGAGAATTCGGAAAATAAGCAGATATTTAACCACTTAGGCCCGGATCCAAGTCATTCTTGCCCTGGTTATGTCGCATATTGATTATGCTAACTCCCTGTACACCGGTATCCCAGCCTACCAACTACGTCGGCTACAACTGGTGCAGAACCAAGCCGTCAGGCTCATTTACGGCCAACTTAAATCTCACCACGTGAAACCTTAGTTAATAAATCTACATTGGCTTCCCATGACCCAACGCTGCCTTACTAATTAGGCTGCACGATCTACAAAGCCCACTCAGATCGTGGTCCGGCCTTTATTGCTTCCAAATTACTGCGTTATGTCCCCCCCGCGATCTACGTTCTTCAAACATGAACTTGCTGACCCCTTGCCCATTCAAATGCAAAAAACATGGTGGTCTAAGATTCTCAACCTTGGCCCCCCAATTCTGGAATTCTCTCTCCCCTGAACTGTGGCTGGCCACCTCCTACACCCAATTTAGGAAATCCCTCAAAACTTGTTTTTTCATTCAGGCCTACAATTAAATTCCACAGTTACTGTACCTGCAACTGACCCAGCTTAGCGCTAAGAAACCGTTTGGTGAATGTACGCTTTGTAAATTATTTTTAACATAACATAACATTGTTTGTCCTGATCTCAGTCTCGAATACACAGAGGGATCAATGGACACATACCCATGTTAGAAGACATACCTACAAGGACTCACATCTTGCTTAGCACCTACACTCAAAACAATGCAATACAAAGGATGTCTGTGATTACCATTTGAAACATAGGTTAGGATTTAGCCACTTTGTTGAAGCTCAACCACAGAAAGGCAAAGTGTGTGTTTAAGTTCAAATTACTAACAACATGCTTCACCATCATGAAAAAATCTGGGTTGTATATGTTTCCCACTTTAAGCTTCACCCCTGCATTTGCAATTGTACCTGTGGGTATCGAAGCTATCTTGCATCAACCAAGGCACTCTTGGACCACAGGACTAGGGTGTCTGGGTAGAGAAAATGGTTATCAATGAACAGGAAGGTCTTCCTTCTTGCACACAAACAGTCCCTCATATTATTGACCTGTGACACATTTGCATTTTGCGATGCAGGGCGCGCTACGAAATTCGTTTTATTAATTACATTGTTTACTTACCTCCAATTATCCATACTCCGGTTTTTAGCATCCCCCACCCTGCCCCTCCCCCACCCCGCCTTACGCCCCACCGCAACTCCCTCCACGGGCCGCGGCTGCCCATAGACAAACACCCGACAAGATTATCACAAAAACGCAAAAAAACACAGAAAGACAACGACACAGGACTTGACAGGGACAGTATGGACAGCAGACTAGACACCAATCCCCTCTCTCACACAACAAAATTAGCAGACACCTCCAAGCACCTCCACAAATCTCAACAGACACTAACAGTGTGGATAAACGTGAAAGTGTACAGCACTCCTCCATGAAACAGGGTGCATGCTGACATCACTTCCTTGCCATTTGTGGCCCGCTTTGTGAGTCAGCGTGAAATTTTTTGCTGCAGAAGGGTTAGCGGGAATTTTCCATTGCCAACACGAGTACTTCATGAGTGAAAAAATAACGCTTACGTGAAAAGTGGCAAAAAACATTGCTGCAAAATACTATGTGATCAGCAAATGTGCCGTATCACAGGGTTTTGCATGCCTAATGAGATCATATGGCTATGGTATGTGATCTGTGTTGTATAGGTGACTTTATTTTATCTGATATGTTTTGATATCAGAAACTCAGAATTGTCAACATGCACTCCTTCGTTACATTTATGCCTATCCTTATATTCTAATGTTTGTTAATGCATGCTTCAGTGGTAGTAATACTGATTACCATAGGTTGTAAGTGTGGCTATATGTGAGACTGTTACATAACACATTGCTGTAAGGTGTGTAACACTGTAATGGCCTTGTGACACACACTAACTAGTACAACGAGCATTCAACAACTTGTATTGAAGATTAAGCATTATGATGCAAACAATGTGAATGTTGACTACAGATTCTCATTAGACTATTTGCTAAGGTGGAAGCAATGACAAGGACATTTACACTGGTTTATGCAAAAGCACTAATGTGGCTTAACACCATATGGGACATGTTATCCGTGCTACACCACTCAAATACAGTAATTGGTTGTGACATAGGTGTGGATTAGGACAGTTCAGCACAACTTTCTGAAATTTGAGGCTTGTCCAGAATGTACCTCTGGGGCTCTGTAGACTTTGAAGACTCTGTCAATTCAACAATTTAAAGCCCACAAAAGTTGACATTTAAGGTTTCTTTGTGATCGACATAGATTTACTTGTGTGCTGTGTTGTAAATCACACCTTTTGTAGATGGCACACATGGGCCGGAACATGTACTGCCATGATGGTTAGACACCACCACAAGGGTATACATATGCCAGCCCCATATATTTTTGCTACACATGCCTCATCCCTGTTTGTTAAGACAAGGTAAAGCAATATCTGAATGAATGTTACACAACACTTGGCTCAGATCTTTCCTCATAGCTTGCCACTAACAAAGTTCAATCTTGAGATGACGTGTCAATTTGTGCAACAACATGCATTCACCATTTTCTTGGCATACTCAAAGATGAATGCTATGTATTTTGTATTGTTTCACCATTCTCAAGACTACTTATCTGAGCCGTTACATATTTGCGTATAGTCTCATATGACTACATCTTCATGCCAAGTATGTTACAGCGCAAGAGCCACTCCACCACACTTTGCATCTCCCTCTTATGCTAAGTGGAGCATGTGCCTAAAGTTGATTTGAACATCGTGTCACTTTGGTTTTCTTAATGTCACTTTTTACTGGAAAAAGTTGGTCAGATTGGTTTAGACTCAGGTTATACCTGACCCTTTACATGTGATAGTATTTGGATTGTGTCCAGCATGCTTGAGCTATTTTTGGATTATGTCACACTATGAGTCAGCGACGATGTTTGAGTAGATGGAGGGTTAGGATGATGTGACACACATGTAGAATGTTGATGTGTGTTCATGTGTATTGTGTACATTCCTGGAAATATACAACCATAGGTGACATGACCATTTCATATTTGATGTTTGGTTGTATTTGTGTTCAACTGTGCTTGCAAATGTAGAGATATTTTGACTTGTGTAGTTGTGAGAAATACATGGATTACGCTCATTATGTGATCTGCATTTGAAATATTGTGGCATTCCACTTCATTGTGCTACCATGTTTTTCGTGGTACGTTTTACACAAATACATTGCCCTTTGATTCATTGTATGTTACTTGCATGATTTGGACATGCTTATTGGTATCTCTGTCACACTTCACTCATGTGTCTGTTTGTTTTTATGGGTTGTCAACATACAGCAAGTGTGCTAGGATGAGGATAGTGCCAGCCCACAACATTATTTGCCATTCCACACTCATGTTGGTGGACATGGGACATCCACACATTCTTGTCATTGCATTGTCTATTGTCCTACAGACATTGGTGCATGTCAGCTAATTGTGCACAAGGGCAGGGGAGAGCACAGTGATCCATCATATCATTGTACACAGGATGCATCCTTGTGGTTCGGACTTAACGGAGCACAGCACAGCCAGATGGTTTGTGGCACTGCTCTGCATTAATTCCTTGTAAATTTAGCCCAATGAGTTCTGGAAGATATGTATTCCTTGAGGGACAACGTGGGTTGTAAGTGAATTTCCAGTCTTCTCCCTTGGTCAAACTAGTGACATATATGTTGTTCTTGGCATTACATGATTGTGTATTGCAGTTGGTCAAGTAACAACATATGCACAATGCAATTTCCTACATGTGCATTTTAACATTGTTGACCCACATGATTGAGTAACTTGAGGTGTGTGATGTGTTCAAGTTGTACTTACCAACAAGCAGTACATTTCCATAGATGCCACACTGGAAATATCTGATGACAGATTGGCAGAAGATAAATGAATCATGGTCACTGCCTGGGTACTTGGCCACGACATTCAGGAACACACCAAGATGTTCGACTATTGCCTGCACATTCATGAAGTATGTGTGCTTACTGTTTCTTAAGATGTAGGCAGTGTCCGCAGAAGGTACAAGTTGCACATGGGAGCAGTCCATTGCCCCCAATACATGTGGAAAAACAGCAATGGCATAAAAGCCTTACTTGTTGGTGAGTTGTTCTTGTGCAGTGTTGGGAAAGTGAAGATACTGCAGCGTCAGGCTGATGATGGTATCCAGGACACTGGGGAGGAACCTAAAGAAGGATGCCTAGGAAACTCCGGCCACTACGGCGGTGGTCGGTTGGAAAGTCCCTGAGGCCAGCATGTGCAGCAAAGCAAGTAGCTTGGTCTGTGGAGGGATATTTGTGCTGCGCTGGGTTGTGCCCTGCAGCCTTGGCGCAATGTAGTTGAGGAGGCGTAGAATGGAGGACCTTTTTAGCCTGTAATGGGCTATGACCTCATCAGGCCGGAGGTGTATGAGGGTAATTCTCTGGCGGTAGACTCGCTCTCTTCGGCGGTGCTGCCTCAGTGGTGGTGGTCTTCTTGGTGCTTCAAATTGAAGTAGCAGTAGCTCCATGGCGTCGTTGAGGTTGCCAATGATGATCTAGGATTGTCTTCCTTATGTACAGGTGTAGTTTGCACCATTTTTAGACCAGATAAGTATTGCGTTAGAAAACTGCAGCTAATTTGACTGAGCAGCAGTTTTTTTTGTTTTCCAACGTACTAGGGATTCCTTGGAAATGTCGAGCTGTGTGTTTTGCTGCAGTTTTTACACAGGAACGCCTACCTTGCATCTCATTTTCAGTAAGTCATGCAAACATAAGTGGCGATGTTGAAAACTACCGTTTACGCTAGAAAATTGCCGCTAACTCGAGTTAACGGCAAATTGTAAATACAGCGATAAAAAACAAGCCGCTGTAACGTCAAAAAATTGATAATATGGAGGTATTAAGCTCCTGTAAATATGTCCCTTAGTTCAATGTTAGCATTGTTGTCAGGGTGTGGTGGGGTGCATGAATATTTATGCACTAATTTCTAAAAATGATCAGTTTTGCATAAAATACTTCTGAGTGCAAATATCTATTCTGAGTAACTGAGGCTTAACTATTCTGCATGTGAATCAAATCCACTTTTTGAATTTTGAAGAGATTTAATCTCATTTTTACATGTTTGTTGCAAGATGTTTTGAAAAATGAATGTGTTTCTAAAGGTACGTTTTTGCAGGGCACCTTATTTCTTTCATTTGTTTAATTCCTCTACCTTCAGTTAGACTGTAAATAAAATATTTTTGAATGCTTATGCTTTCTGAAGTAAACAACAGCCCAGTGCAGTCAACCAGGTGGAGGCCGCCAGTGAAGATCAGTAGGTCCGCATATGTCCCCCGGGCCATTCTTTGAGCACCACGGATCTCGAACAACCGTGAAAAGATTAACTGAAATATGAAGGAGATTTCAGGGGTCGCAAAGGTATTTATTGAGTGTAGTGTTTCTGTGCACAGTGCAGGGGATGCTATTGCCAACTGCTTCTGTACCCTGTCACGTGTTCCACTTTGAAACTAATTAAAGCCAAAACCCCACCTGGTCTTTTTATAGAAAGGTAGAGGGGGACATGAAAGTTGTGTTATAAAAATGCTTTCTTATAGGCATACCTATCGTAAAGTGAATTGATGATCCAACTATATGTCCATAAATGAATCTGCCAAACACACAGTTTTTTATGCATCTGTTGTATATATTTTGACCATATAAATTCTGCTATTAATATCCTGGCATGTAGGTCAAGAGGGTTGCATTTACAGCTGCAATTACAAAACACAGAGAGAGACAGAGATTATGTGTTTGTGTGGGGGTGCGAGAGTGTGTATGTGTGTCTGTGTGTGTGGTTGTGTGCATGTTGGGACGACTGGCTGACACTGGACAGCTTCGAATCTCAGCATTGCTGCCACTTAATTGTTGCAAGACTCAGCACTGTCTAGTGCCAACCCCTTTAAATAATGTAACAGGTTGGACTATAAATTAATTAAATGCATACTGCCAGCCGATGAGATGCCAGAACCTCAGAAGCGTTTCATTGTAAAACCCTGGTCTTGTTGCCATCATTATTATACAGACATCACTGGAAATTCAATTTAACAAACAAAACGAAATATAGAGGTCTCCCATACTTTGAGTTTGGGCTTAGACTTCCCTCACACACGGATGTATGACGGAACAACGCGTACCGTTTCAACGCATGCCTTGACAACGCGTCTTTAACAACGCAAATAAGTTGGTGCCATACAGTTTCCAGCTGTTGAAGATCATTTTATTGACCAGATGCCACCAGTGCTAAAGCTGGCCTTGAGCTGCACAGTCTGTGCAGGAAGACTTTGTGTGGTGCGTCATGAGCTCTGTGGTCAGGGCATGAGGCCGCCTCCTTGTTGACAGGTATGTTGGGATGTACAAATGACAGGACATGGACTGCTTTGCTAACCATTCAAGTGCCAGAGGAATGCGTTTTTAGCTTTTTCACTAACCTGCACACATCACCATGCGCTAAACCAAAGCAACCCTGTTGTGCAGGGGTAACATCTGGCCAGATCACAACCAAACCCTCCTTGAGTGTCACACACGTCCCACTACAATGAATTGCAGGACAGCTCTGATCCCAGTAATCAAATGCCCCCCTCATTTGTCATTCTGTCACACTGTATTTCCATTTCAGAATAACCAACAATAAGGTGTGATGAGATGTTGCAATGCAGATACATAGCATGAGCAAAGCTTAAAACCATCAAAACATGGGGAAACAGATTAATAAGTCTCCACAGGTGCTTGGACGACCCAGAGTAGCTTCTGAGAACCTGATGAAACCAGGATTGGCAAAGAAAATAGACCAGGCCTTGAAAAGTGTGAATATTTTTTTGTATGTCTTTTTTTATAAACATTTGCAATATCCAAAAATAAATTGCCAAATGTATAAAAAACTGAAACTTAAGCAGTGTCTCAGCAGCCTTGACATATCTCCCCTGATACTGAAGTGCCGTCCTTTTCAGGCGGCTAAGCACATACACGCTGGTAAAGTGCTGTCACTCACAGTGCACATCAGCAAATGGGTCAAGTTGACTGACGCACTGAGCCCATACCATGGTGGGCGGAAGTAAATCTGACTGACAGTGGGAAATGCACTATCATACATTATGAAACCTCTATTGGTTAATGCACTGCACAAGAGAGGCACAGAATTGGATTCTGGGTGCAGTGTAAAATACGGACTTGTGTATGTTTAGTGCAGTGGTTCCCAAACTTATTCAACCTGTGGCTCCCTTGACCTAATTGGCAGTTAGCCGTGGCTCCCCATCATGTCACTTTTTTTTTTACTGGTGGGAGGATGTAAGCCAGACCTTGGGAGTACTTCCAATTTTTGCCCTGAGGTTAATTGGGATGAAGCCAATGAATAAACTGTCTTGGTGTCACTTTTAGTTTCAGGTATTTCTTTCATTCCTCTGTCACATTCCTCTTCCCAGAAATAAAACACACGTGGCCCAGTCTGGGGTGATTGAACAGCGTGCAATCCTTTAATTCCAGGTACATCTTGGTATATATTTTCCACTTGCTTTCAGCAAGTGAAAATGTGAGTAGAAACACACTTTGTTTCATTGTTTTAACTCAACAATCAATAAAAATGGTAATTGTGCAGCGGTAATTAACCCAAAAATAAAATAGAAATAACCAAGCCAGACCACTCAGAATACGCTCCAAAATCATTATCCCAAGTTCAAGGGGAGCTTTTCGGAATCGGACAAAAGTGGATAAAATGTAAGCACGTCCAGTGGTTTCATAACACTACATTTTCTCTAGGTGAAATATAACTTCAGCTTTAAGAAATAGCTTCAGAGCAGTGGAAGTACTAGTTCCAGATAAATAAGTGGTGCATGTCTTATCTCACATTTCAACAGCCAGGCCAACAATCTATTCTACAAATATTCTTTTTTCCTGTAATTGGGGCCCATCTAGATATTTGTTGTAGCAAAATAATACTCGTCCTGGCGTCACCTCAGTGTGTGATTGTAGATAAGGTTTGAAAATACTCATTTTATTTGGGAGGCCTTATTCTTGCTTTGAAATAATAAGTAAATTAAACAGCTGTAAGTTTCTACTTGTGGCGTTTTACCTGTTAGCACCTGTGTCTCTTACTGGGGCAGTGGTGAGCAAATCCAGCAAAAGGGAAAATGTTGGCATTTAATAACAGCAAAGCAGAATAGACAAGCACTCACTGTTGTGACAATATATATGTCTTATATAAACCTCTCCTGAGCACATGTGATGCTGGAGATAATGACATCTTAAAAAAATAATACTCTCCGTAAATGTTGATTTAGCAAGAAGTTGCACAAGTAAGGTATCCTTCACAGCGAGGGTGAACCTTGCCCAGGCCAAGGCCTCTATAGCCTCCCATCTGCTGCCACAGGCAAGCAGTCGACACTACTAGAAATGCAACGTGCTAATGTCCTTCCCTGACACTGCCATCTTGATCCCTGACATCAGGGATAGAGGGGCCGTCCAATACGAGCCAAATCATGCGGAAAACGCAACTTTTCCCCGATCTGGATTGGGGGACGTCAGAGGCAGAACGAGTCTGCCCTTCTGGAAAGGAATGAGGGTCACACGAGGCAGCTGGGAGGAGGTGCTGTTTCTTAGAAAGGGAAGGTGTGTTTATTTCTAGCAAGTCCGACCATAAATTTACTTCAGTGGCAAACTCCTGAAATATACGGAGGAAATAAGGGGGAACTGCTTTCACTGAGGCTGGAAGGAAAAGGGTTATTATTATCACACTAATAATTTTGATATGCTTTGTGCATGGCCTTGGCTGAGGGTCAGAGTGGGTCCGGGAAACGAATCCAGGCTCCAATTGTAGCCTATGTCGAACACAGCAGCGAATTTGCCCACTGGAAATTCTGTCTGGTAATTTCAGGCGCGGACACGAACAAAGTGCATGAACAGCAGCCAGCATAATTGGGCTTGGCCGGTCACAACCTTGTCATGTTCCCCTTTTTTGCAGTTAGCAAGGAGTATTTTAGTCCGTGTGAAACCAACCTGTATAAATTGTGAAGGATCCTCAAAAGAGCTGCGCAGCAGAACACGGGCTGCAATACCGCTCGACAGGCTGCTGTGCGTAAGCGGAGGCTACCTGAAAGCACGTCAGAAGCGCGTATGGCGGCCGTGCACTCCTGGGCCAAACCAAGATTTCAGATTACTCAGGTGGCATTTGAAACTCCCCCATGTGTTGCGCCGCAGCTGGGTGTCATTTGAATACCATTCACTGTCTTGCTGCCTTAAAGCTGACTGCTGACAGGTAGCGGGAGGGGGTCTAAAGACGCATCACTTGTTAATTGCGCACCTTCTCACCATTACAATACTACATGATTAGAAGCTTCCTCAGCGCAGGCCATCTTCCCACATTGTGCGCGGCGCCCCTGGTGACACCTAACGGCGCACCGGGGTGCCGCGGCGCACAGTTTGGGAACCACTGGTTTAGTGCATCAAGGTATAAGGCTGTGACAGTAAGCACTATGACTATGCGGAATAACTGTTAGCAATCGTATGATTCGTCAACCAAACTTCAGAGCTTGTCCAGTCTACATTTATAATTTGCATTCTGGGACGTTTCGTTCAGATTTTACAATGGGATAAGATAAACAAGACTGCAAATCTCTAAATGCCAAGTAAAACATTGGTCAAGAACACGCTAGTTGTAAATGGGCCATCAAACCCTGAAGTGCTCAGAAACTAGGGATGTTTTTGCTTACAGGAAGACAAGTTTACAGAGAGCTCGCCAGCTCACTGTTCCCCGCGTGGTGCGGTAGCAAGTACTAATTGCTGCACATCGAGCACTGGGCTTGTCTCGTCAACACAGATCGCGCCTCTAGCACACAATTTTACCTGCAGCACGTTCCGCCTTTCGCCAGCTGAGTAGTCTGCTTATGGTGGTGTCTGAAGTGAAGTGCTCCCGATCGTCCCCAGCAATACTGAGCTGTCTGCGGTGATCCATCGGCACCCCTGTCCATCGGACTTTCGAGTGTTAAGGGGAGTTGCGTTAGCCTGCATGCAGCCTCCCGCCTGTAGTGTGGTAAGGCCAGGCCTACCACGTGCGTTCATGCACTATACAGACAACACGTACACCAGTATGTAATTAGCCGGAAAGACCCCGAGCGGTCTTCCGCTTGTTTATTTATACCTGGGGCGAGCCCGCCCCGAGGCTGCGTGTGCGTGCGTGCTGGGAAAGAGATACATTGTAGGTGAGAGCCCGGGTGGCTCTCTACATCCCTCCTTTATTTTAGTCTCTTTCAGCAGACACGTTTGGATACTCTTGCTCATGGAGACGAACAGGCAAAGTCCAGCAATCGTTGACTCGGCCTTGGATTGGGCCGCAAGTCATATCGATGATCCTGAGTCCGAGGTAGTTCGACAACCCCAGCCGGGGTTGTCCTCGGACCTTCTCTCGCATCTTCGACCCTTAGCTGACTCCGCCTGACCTCGGGGCCTGTTGACACTGGCCTTGGCGGAGTGACTATTTGCGGCTGAGTAAGTGCTGGACTAGGACAGTTATCTACGACCATGCTTTCCTGTTCTTCAGGTTCCGTTCTTTGACGTCTGTCAACATTGTCCAGTATCTTCCTGAAACATGAGGCATTTCTTGTCACAGATTGGCCATCTCTTTTAGCTGTAATCATAGTCCCTTGTACTCGTTCCACTGTCCACACTTCAGGCTCGAATGGAGTCCGAAACTTCCACCCAGGATGGCGATCTTTGACAACAACTGCATCCCCCTGCCGGAGGGCAGGTTCTTTGGCATGCCGGTGTACACTCGCTTTTATGTTGGTGGCCTGTCGCCGGGCTTGTATGGCCTCCGCGTCCCTTTCTCCCGGCACCCACGTGCTTGCGGTGGGGATGCCATCCCTTGGAGCTCGCTTGAATAGAACATGGGAGGGAGCACACTTTGTCGTTGAGTGAGGCGTCTGACGATAGGCTCCGAGGAAATCGTCCAGGGCGGTCTCCGGGTCTTCACCACCATCAACCGCAATCCTAAGTGCTCTGTTTAATGTCCGCATCAGCCTCTCGACTTCCCCATTAGCTTGGGGCCACAGGGGTGTGATTTTCCGATGTTTGATCCGGAGAGCCTCTAAATAGGCCTGGAACTCTCTCCCTTGAAAGGGGGGTCCGTTGTCGGACTTGATTTCTTCGGGGAGCCCCATCGTGGCGAACACTCGGTTTAAGACTTTCTTTACCTGCGGGAACGCTGTGGATGCGATGACTTCCACCACAGGGAATTTTGAAAAAGAATCGACCAGCACCAGCATGTGCCGACCGTCCGGAAAACTGCCAAAGTCAATACTGAGTTGGGCCCACGGGGCCTGGGGTGCTCCTTCCGTAAGCACGGGTGCTGGGGCAGGGTCACTGCTCGTGATCGTGCATGCATGGCATGACCGTATCATGGCTTCCACCTGGCTGTCCATCGCGGGAAACCACACCTTGCTCCTCAAACGGGCCTTGGTTTTAGCTATACCTTGGTGCCCCACATGGGCTAGGCTCAGGGCCTGTTGCTGAAGGCTTTCAGGCATGACGATGAGGTGCCCGCGCAGCACCACTCCCTCATCTCCGATGCTAAGTTCACTCCGTATTTGCCACAACTGCTGTCTGGCGTGACTCACCTCCGGCCGGAGGCACGATGCACCATCAAGAAAATGGGCCCAGCGATTTCCTTCGAGCGCTTCCTTGACTTTCACCAGGGTTTCGTCCCTCGCCGTGGCGTCGCTAATGTCTTGAAGCGACATATTCTCGGGGCATGCAGCTTGGGTGATCAGATGTACCATCTCTTCCAGCTCTTCCCCGTCTTCGGTGAGGGCCGTTGGCGGGTTGACATCCGGATGGCGCGACAAGTAGTCAGCAGGATTGTGTGCTCCAGGCCTGAACACCACCTTGAACCGATACCCCTGCAGCTGGACAGCCCATCGCTCAATGCGCGGGGGAGCAAGCCGGGACGTCCCCGCAAAGAGGGGCAACAGGGGCTTGTGGTCGGTGACCACCGTGAATTCCTGCCCGCAGAGGTAGAGGTGGAAATGCTGGCATGCCCATTTGATAGCCAACGCTTCCCTCTCAATTTGGGCATACCTGGTCTCCGTGTCGGACAGGGCCTTACTGGCATATGCAACGGGCTTCCACTCATCCGGCCCGTACTCTTGCAGCAGAACAGCCCCCAACCCGACCGGGCTGGCATCAACAATCAGTTCGGTCCGCCTCCGAGGCTGGAAGTATGCCATGGTGGTGTTGTCGAGTAGACTGGCCTTGATGGTCTGGAACGCCTTGTTTGCGGCCGCAGTCCAGTCCCACTTCTGATCGGCACGGGTGAGGGCGCGGAGGGGTTCCGCTAAGTCAGCCAGGTTCGGGATGAACCGGCCACAGTATGTGGCCATGCCCAAGAAACTTCGGACTTCGGTTTGACTCCGTGGAGTGCTGGCTGCTTTGATGGCTTCTGCCTTCTTAGGGTCAACTTTCAGGCCTTCCCTCGTAAAGACATATCCAAAGAAATCCACCGATTCCTGATAGAAGGCACATTTGGCGCGGTGGAGAGTAAGGCCGCTGTCGGCGAGCCTCTGCAGGGTCGCCCTCAAGTTGGCGTGGTGCTCCTCGAGGGTCGTTGAGTACACTAGGATGTCATCACTCAGGTTGATCACCCCTCTTAGTCCGGAGAGCACCTCGCGAATGGCGTTCTGAAAGACCTCGGCCGCAGACGAGACCCCAAAACTGAGCCGAGTGTACCGACGCAGCCCCACGTGCGTCGAAAATGTGGTGATGTACCTGCTGGCCGGCTCTAGCTCCAGCTGGTGATAGCCTGAGTTGAGGTCTAGTTTTGAAAACCATTTCGCCCCGTTGAGGTCAGCTATGATATCATCCATTGTGGGGGTGATGTGCCGTTCGCGCTTGACAGCGGTGTTGGGGAGCCTCATGTCCACGCACAGACGAATGGCCCCCGGCTGTTTTGGTTTGGGGGCGACCACCAGCGGCGAGACCCAGGGTGTCGGACCCGACACTTTCTCGATCACTCCCAACTCTTCAAGTTTGCGGAGCTCTTCCTCGACTTGAGGCCTGAGGTTGAAAGGTACTCGCCGGTGTCTGAGAGCGACGGGTTGCACAGTTGCATCAATGTGTAGCTTAAACTTTTTGCCCTTGAGCTTGCCGAGGCCCTTGAATAGTCCTGGGAACTCCTTTAACATGAAGTCTGCGTGAGCCTGATGTACTTGGTTGGCGAAAAACACCAGCCCCAGATCCTCGGCTGTGTGACAGCTCAGGAGAGTGCCCTTTTTGCCCTCAGTGATGTGGAACCTGGTCACGGTGGAGTATTCTCCATTGATCACGGTGGTTTGAATGACTCCACGAAGAGGCATGGGTTCCGTCCCGCCATAGGTGTAGATGCGTGCCGCGGACGGTGCCAGCGTTGGTTTTGGGGACATGCGCTCATACTGGTCCGAGTCCATGACGTTCACGGACGCCCCTGTGTCTATCAGCGCATTGACACTCGTCCCATCCACTGAGACGGAACACATTGGCGGCGGTCTTCTTTTCGTGGATGCCCGGCTCACGTAGGAGATGACATACACCTCATCATCTTCGTCGTCCTCGTATCTGGGCCGACGGTCTTGAGCCTCTGTGTCGGGAGGGGGTCCCTCCTGGTCAAGGGACATTTGACGGACACGCTGGGTCACAGTTCTGGCACGCGGGCCTGCTGCTCGGAACTTCCCTCCCCGGCAGACAGCAGCGAAGTGATTCATGCGCCCACACTTAAGGCACGTCTTGCCTTTGGCACCACACGTGGCTGATGAAGGGTGGTCTACACCGCAGTACCCACATTGGGTGCCTCGTGGCGGGCCACCTCGCGGCCTCGCAGGCGGGAACCGCCTGTGGATCGCATCCACTCGTTCTTCTTTGATGGCCGGGGCTCTTGCCCCCGACGGGGCGATCACCGGGGTGCGCAGCGCGACCTCCATCTCTTCCGCCCGGGCATCAGACAGTTCGTGCGACCTTGCCAGGACAAGGATCTCGTCTAGGGTGATCCCTGGTTGTCTGAGGATCAGCTTCCTCAGCATCTTAGATTTGCAGCCGACAATGATCTGGTCCCTGATTTCGTCGCGAGGGTTGGTGAAAGGACACGTGCTCGCGAGCCGTCGGAGTCGAGTGTAGTACATGTCGACCGACTCGGAGTCCAACTGCCATGCGCGCTTAAATTTGAATTTTTCAAAATCATTGTTCAGCTGAGGATCAAAGTGCGCGTTGAGGGCCGCGACAGCGGCGTCGTAGTTATCCTCGGCTCCGGTGTTCGGGAGCGATTCAAATAAGTCATAGATCTCCTGACCCCCATAGAGAATGAGGAGCGACCTTTTCACCTCACCGTCGGTCTCCCTCGTGCCCTTGAAATACAGATTGAGGCGTCCGACCCACGCCTTCCAGCGGACGGCCGCCGTAGCCGGGTCAGCGGACTCACTGAACGGTGGTATGGGTGCTGCGCCAGCGTGCTGATGCGCGTTGGGCGCGGGCGCTGGGGGTCCCGCTGGGGCACCCGCTCCAACTTGGGCTTGAGCAGCGGGCGCAGCCGGTTGCTGCTGGGGAGCTTGCTGGGGGGGCTGGCCAGCCCCGTCTTGGGCCGCTCCTGGCGCGACTATGCTCATGACGTGGCGTCACTCTGGCCTCGCAGGTGCTTTCCGGGGTGGTGGCCGCGTGAGGCGCAGGGCAGGAGCGTAGGCCGCGCTGCGTGTCGAGGCGTGGTAGGGCGTGGCGCAGGAGAGAGGCAGCAGTGGCGAGGATAAGGACCTCGGGGACCAGCCGTGGTGGCAGAATCTGTGATGCACGGCCTGAAGCGTACCCCCGTTTATTGAGCTTCCCACTTGTGCGTGCCAATGCTTGTTTAATTGCCACTGTTCATTGAGTGTCCCTTCTGTGCGTGCCAATGCTTGTTTAATTGCCACTGTTTCTTGAGCTGAGCTTCCCTCTTGTGCGTGCCAATGCTTGTCTAATTGCCACTGTTCCTTGAGTGTCCCTTCTGTGCGTGCCAATGCTTGTTTAATTCCTCCCCCTCCAATATCAGCCGACTTTCGTTCTCCCTCGAACGTCGTGAGGGCAGGAGCACTGCAGGGGGCTAAGCGCCGCGTCTAGCACGTGTCACAGCACTGGCGCCTCATGCGCGTCTTCGCCGAAGGGCGGGGGCGGACCTAGCGCGGGCTGGTCCGTGGTGCACGTTTGTCTTCTCCTTAGGCCTGCAGCCAGCAGGCGTACCTCCTCCGCAGTAACAGGCGGAGAGCGGCAGGCAGGGGCCGCGCAAGCGGGGCAGACGATCACTCACCCGCAGGATCCGCAGCAGGCCGCACGTTGGCTCTGTCCCCCTCCTCGAGTCCCGCCAGCTGAAGGCGCTCCCTCACGGGAGACGCGTGGGCGGGTCTCAAGCGCGCGGGAGGCCGGGATAGTCGAGCGGCATGCACCGCAGCTTGAAGCGGGCGTCGGGCAGGCAACCCGGGGCCCCAGGCACACGTGGATACCGGAAACACCGGCCTCGTCGCCAATGTAGTGTGGTAAGGCCAGGCCTACCACGTGCGTTCATGCACTATACAGACAACACGTACACCAGTATGTAATTAGCCGGAAAGACCCCGAGCGGTCTTCCGCTTGTTTATTTATACCTGGGGCGAGCCCGCCCCGAGGCTGCGTGTGCGTGCGTGCTGGGAAAGAGATACATTGTAGGTGAGAGCCCGGGTGGCTCTCTACACCGCCCGTCGCAGTCAACCTTGCAGAAGTTCATTCTGCGTGCGACGCTCCTATTCTAGGTGGTGGCGTGGCGCGCGTGCGTGCGTGCGCTGCAAGCTGCAGGCAGCAGTTGCGTACTTTGAACAGGCCGCGCGCCTAGCACTGGCGGCCGGCTACGGCGGCCTTTATAATTTATTTGGGGACACTACTATAAAATAGTGAAGTAGTGTCCCCAAATAAATTATAAAGGCCGCCGCAACCGGCTGCCAGTCCCTCGCGGCCGCCGCCCCCAAAATGGTGCCACCTGGGGCGGTCCGCCCCCCTCGCCTCCCCTAGCTACACCAGTGCTGTAGGGAGATACGGGGGCCTGAAGGTTCCAGTAAGTAACTCTCCATGAGTTAGTGGCATCTCAGGTTAAGTTTGCCACATGGCAATCTTGGAATTATCAGGTCCCTTTTCTCAAGTTTTTTTCTGATTCCGTGGAATATAACCCGTCTATTTACCATCTGCTCCCAGCAGGTGGTAACAAAAGTAGGAGGTAAATGGTAGTGGCAGGGCCACAGTGGGTTGCATTGCAGGGGCCATTGAGTGGAGACAGTGGTGGGTGGCAGGCCAGACTCTAGGGTTGCTCGGGGGAGCATTGAATGGTCTCCTAGCTGCTCATGGTGGCGGGGAGGTTGGGACTCTCCTGAACCTCTGCTCACAGTGGGCCCATTACTCAAGCGGTTTTAATGTGGGTATTTCTTGCATCCAGTAACACCTGGCCCAGTGTTCGAGTGCCTGGACATCATAGACGTCAATTCACCAAGGTGCCAGGGCTAGAGACATCACACGCCATTTGGCCTTTTCTTTCGTCCACACTCAAATGCTTACATATACACACACACACACACACACACTCTCACATAAATATTCACTCACCCATAAGTGGGCATACAACAACATTTAAAAATATATTTTTCTAAGCAGGCTGATAGGGTCATATTCCAGCTACTTGAACTCCATTTTTTTACACTACGGGTAAATATTATTATTATTCACTATTTCTCTAATAAACAAAATTGTCAGAAACCAGGAAATTGGAGCCCCAACTGACTTCCATTAGGACAAGCTGCCCTTGTGTTCCTGCCACTGATTTTGCCACATCTGAAGCCAGGGGACACAAAGGAAGTGCCAGCGGTTGCAAGGGATAAGCCAGGGGTCGCAGCTGCAACCCCTGACAACCCATAAATGACACCAGGCTGGTGAGCCTGGGTTCAGGAACAGAGGGTCACTTGGAATTGGCCAGAGTAGTGTAGCCTGGATACCACTCAGACTAAATGATAATCAGGGCAGTCATATTAGCGCATCTACTGACTTTTTGATGCACTTGCTCATTTACGCACCTCAAACAGGGACAGAATTGCACGCTGGTGAAGATAGGATTCTTGGGTGTAACTTTAAATCTGTTTTTTTTAAAACCTGCATTCCTTGGTACACCTTCAACTAAAACAAGATTCAGAATAAAAAGTGCATTGATATGCAGATTTAATGGACTCTTCACAAAGGGCTGTATTATGCTGAATGTTCCATTTAGATAAGAGGTATATCATTGAAAACTTTTCTTGAGAATATCCTTTAAACGCAAAAAAGACTGACAGCTGCTTCGACCTCTTGCTTTGGTGAAACTTAAAAATGATATGCCATTCTTTGTTGGTTGAAATCTTTATTCGATATGCAAGATATCTTGAAAGCATACATACATATAAAAACAGCATTTCAAAGACAGTAAATAGATATGTCAACATTATAATACTAAGATAATAAAATAGGATATAGCCCTAAATAAATTAGCTAAAAAGTGAAATTAAATTGAAATTGACAGTCTCTTGCAGCGAATCAACCATGAGCGTTTTAAAAATTTGGAAACACCGCAAACAATTAGAGGGGCGGTATCAGTCAATAAAATACGTAGTGCAACCAGATGCCTACGTGTTCCCAAGCGTCTAAAAAGAGGTTTAAGCCAATACCGCCTAGGATTAATATAGTCCGGGCACTCAAAAAAAATGTGTGCTACCGTTTCTGGCCTAGATTGACAAAGGGCACAGAAGGGCGATAGATGAGCACCGGATTTCCATTTTGAGACAAAGGCCCCGATCAGGAGGGTGCCTACCCTGAACTTAAAGTACTGGGCCCTATCAACTGGCAAGGTGAATAAGTCCAGGTAGGGTTCGTATGCTACCACATCTTTTATTTCCAAAAATGCTGAATTCATAATACAGTGGTTTTGGTTCCTGATAAGTTTGCCAGAGACCCAGTCCCAATAAAGTTTTTTGAGGTCAGCCTTTGGTGGAGCAGATTTTGTAGTCCAACAGTCCCCCAGGCCCAGCTCTCCCAGAAGATTTTCGGTGTCCCTCAGCCACTTGATCTTGGCCCAGCCTCCCGTGCTCATTACCTCTGCCAAGCCGTTGGCATAAGGTTTTAACTCCGGGACCCTCCATATACGGGACCAAAGAAGCAATGGTCGAAGGCGAGCCTGATCTTTAATACTCTTGCAGCCCACATCCAAGAGTACCGGGACTGTCGGGGTGCTCGAGGGGAAGGCTAGGAGGTCCTTCAAAAACGTGTTCTCAGCCTTGGATAGGGACTCTAGATTACAGTGGCCCCACAGCTCGGCCCCGTACAATGCTGAGGTTATGCCTCTGGCCTTGTAAATCTCGATAGCAGGTCTCACAAAGTGTCTGGGTGATGCTCGAAATTCCCTAAGCAGAGCGCCCCCTACCTTTTTGTGGTTCAGGACCATCTTGTCAATGTGGGAGGACCAATTCATATTGTCAGTTATACGCAGCACCAGGTAATCAAATTCGGAAACTTTCTCCAGGGGGACGGTGTTCAAAACAGGCGGGCGTCCTATTCTCCTTGGAGGGTTCAAAATCAAATATTTAGTTTTATCCACGTTGATTACCAGACCTCTGGATAGACAAAAGTCCTGGAAGCGGGTCAATCATTTCTGTAGTCCCTGGGGAGTTTTTGAAATAAGCAGAGTATCATCTGCAAACAGCAGAGTAGGGATCCGTACTCCCCCCAGACAGGGTGCGTCCGCTGGTTCTTGCTGCAGATGCTCAACAACACCATTGACGTAAAGCGAAAAGAGTGTTGGAGCTAACACGCAACCCTGTCTGACGCCCCTACAGACCGAGATCCTGTCCGTTGTTTCCCCATTTTTCCCCCAACGGACCTGGGCATAGTTACTAGTGTGAAGTTTAATGAGTAGGGACAGAATATAGGGGGGCAGCCCAAGACCCTGAAGTACCCTCCAAAGTTCCTCCCTAGGGACCAGGTCAAAGGCAGTCTTCAGGTCAATAAAGGCCAAGTAAAGACTGCCCTTGCCTAGTTCCACGACCTTCCAGTTTAGGAGTGCTAGCCTGAAGACCTGCTCAATGGTGCCCGTTCCAGAACGGAAACCAGCCTGGAAATCAGATAGCACTCTGTTCTCGTCCACCCAATGGAGAATCCTTCCCAAAATTGCCTTTCCTGCCACCTTTTGCGTGGAGTCGATCAGGCTAATTGGCCTGTAATTCCCTGGGGTATCTCTGGGACCCTTTTTATAAATAGGGACGACCACCGCCCCCCTCCATGAGTCAGGAACTGGGCCACCCTTCATAATATCGTTTAGAAGTGCAGCGATTACAATGGCCCAGTCAGATGGGTATGCACGAAAAAGATCTCCTGGAAGCCCATCCGGGCCTGCTGCTTTCCGCGGTACCACCCACTTGATAACCTCCTCTACCTCCCGTGCCGTAAAAAGATTGAGATTAACGTCCCCTACCGAAATGGTGAAAGAGGCTGGGTCATTTAGGGGGCCTTCTACCGGAGCGTATAAGGCCCCAAAGTGTTTTGACCAATTCTGGGGAGGGATGTTACATGTCCTCAGGGTCTCGTCGGGTCTGTTTCGGGAACCCACCAGATTCCAGAACCCTCTTGCATCCTTACTTTTGCTGGCAGCCAGTAGGTTCGCCCAGATCTTTTCCTCCCATTCCTTTTTGGCAATTTGGAGGGTCCTGGAGTAAGCCTTTCTGGCCTCCCTGATCTTAATTTGCGATTTAGATTTGACTGCCTCTACCAGTCTAGTCTTCATCGCCCTACATGTACGGGTATACCATCCCTTAACTTTTATTTGCCTTTCTTTGGTCCCTAATCTTCTTGGGTGAGCAGTAAACAGATTAGATAGGACCTTGGTAAGGTCACTAAAAACCCCACAAACCGCCCCGTCCCTCCTGTAGTGGTCCCCAAGTTAAGTTGTGCTAGGGCTAGGAGATGAGTTATTGCTGCGACCTTCTCCTCAGAGAGGGCGTGTTTCGTCCACCTTATCCGCCTCCCACAAAGTGCTACTTGCGACTCGCCCAGATCTGCTGTGAAGGAGGGAGCCAAGCCTCCCCTTCCGGCTGTCCACCAGGATACTAGAGTGAGGGAAAGTAAGTTGTGATCACTCTCTACTGAGGGGACCACAACCATATCCCTCACCGAGTTCCACAGACACACATCAAGGAAGATGTAGTCAATTCTTGATGTGTGATTGGGCCTATTGTAAGTGTGCCCCCCCCCCCTTGTCCGACTCTGTCCTCCCATTTAGGGCCCTCAGGTTGAACTACATACTGAGGGTATACACCTGCAGGGCCACCTCAGTCCACCTCTTGATGGGGGCTATTTCTAAAGCGGGAATCCCCCTCCTGGCATCCTCCTCATCCTGATCCTGGGTGACGTCCGAGCCTAAGGGCTCGAATGTACAGTTGATATCACCAGCAACCAGGGTGCAAGCCTTGTAAGGGGTTGATCTTAAGAGGCCCTCCAGAATTGCAATTGTTGGGGACTGCCTTCCCCCCTTAGTACCTCGTGCATAAATATTGTAAATGTTTAAAATAGCGCGACCCCTGGAGTCCTTCAGAGTAATATTAAGGAGGTCCAGACATACCGTCTGTTGCTCCACTATCCTACAATTCAGTGAGGCAGCAACCCAGATGAGGAGGCCACCAGAAGGGCGTCACCTCCCTGATTCTGAGCATACTGCTGGGATAGAATAGGCCAAATAGCCCACCTTATGATTGGGCTCCGTGCTCCATGTCTCCTGGAAAATGCATATGGAATGCTCATCCACCGATGCATTCCAGTCGGGCAATGACAGCTTCCTTGAAATTCCGGCTACGTTCCAGCTGAGGACCCTAAAGGATGGGTCCGTCACAGCTGGGACGCTACCAGGTACAAGGTCATGACAGGGGGCCACCTCTTGAAGCTCCACCGGTGTTCCACATGCACCTGCGGTATCTTGGGTCTCTACCCTTACCCCTACATCTAGTAATGTAGAATGGATTTTAGTTGGGATGGGGATAAGGACTGTACTATGGTAGAGGGTGAAGACTCTCTCAACTCACCCTCTGCTGTCCCACCCTTGCCCTCAAGTCAATGTCCCCTGGAGCCCCAGGTCATCTCCGGCCATCCGGCTTGGGGATAGAATTGAGGCGCCTCAGAGTATCGTGGGCCTCCACCAGGGCCAAAGCAAGACTCCCCAGTGACAGGCCTAAAACGTTTGGCTACCGGCCTAGGGTAAAAATAAGTCAAATCCACTACTCTAACACCAGGGCCGCTCACCTCTTGATTTTGACCACAAATTATCTTCGCCACTCTGTTGTCCTGGAAATTGATAATAATACAGTCTCCCTCCAATCGCTTTTTGCCCTGTCCCACCCAACCTACCCTACGGACACTGAGGATTAATCCATCCACACCCATTGGAAGTGGTTTGTTTGTTTTTAACCAGTGGAGACTCTTATTTTTTAGGGCCTGGTGGGTCTCAAGCTGATTAGCCTTCAGTGGTGGGACGTTGACAAGCACTATAACATAGGGATGGCAATCAGGGGGGAGATTAACCGGAGGGCTCCGAGTGGTGGCCTTTGGGGGAGCAACTACAGTAGCGTCAGATGCCAAGTTGCATCTGTCGACCTTAGCTGGAGGTGCTGCCCCGACCCCCTTGACATTGACACTCGGCTGTGCAGTTTGGTTGCTCTTAACCAAACTCGCACCTGCCGTTGTCTTTACCTGAGGTGTTTTCTTAAGTTGATTTTTAGAGACCACGGGGGGCTTTGTTATTGTATGGGAAGTATGAGGGGCAGGACCTGGCTTAGAAGTGGAAGTGACCGGGGGGACTAGAGATGGGTCCCTGCAAGGTGTTACATCAGGGAGAATGGTTAACATTGGAACAACCTGCGCTGGGGCAGGGACTGCAGGCAATCCTTTTCCCATGTTCCTACCCGCAAAATCCTCACTTGCTCTAGACTGGTGTTTAATAAGAGTCTTAAGTGAGAAAAAGTTATCAAGGGTGGATTGTTCGAATGTATCTACTCTCGCCCCCAAACCCTTGAGTTGATCCATCAGCGGGACCAATAGGCTTTTAATCAGGTCCGTAATTATTTTGAGGGAATCGGGTTCTAGGGGGATAGCTACCCTATCATGGGCATTGGAATGTACAAGCGGATTATCTGAAGTTGTTCCCACAACAGGAGGCTCCCCTGCCCTACCATTAGTCATTTGAGCTAGGCCTTTTTCAGGTTTTGACCCAAAACCCCTTTGCCCTTGCTTTCTTGCACGCTTGTGGAATGTGGTGTGACTACCTTTGCGTGAGCTCATTACCCTTTTCCTTTTCGCCTGCTTTGTAGTGCCTTGAAACTGGGTGAGCGGTCGTATATCCGTAGGAGGGGCCTGTTGTAGCGGTGGGGAAGTCTGGCCAATGGCCGGGCACGGTGAAGCTTGAGAAATTGTTTCCCCCGCCGCCTCGATACCAACCACCGCTGGCAATAGATCAGCAAGATTTTCTATTCTGTCTATACTTGCTCCTATTGCCGACAGCCGAGGCTGCACTGGGGCATCTAAGGGGTGAAGAGATGGAACCCGTCCAGAAGTTGGGGACAGGGCCTGGGCCACAGCACCAAGGGAGGAGCGTCTAGCTGGTAAGTAGACCTCCGAGAGGCGACGTTCGGTCATCACGATCTCCTTCTCAATGACCGCTGCTACTCTAGTTATGAAACGGTCCATAGTTCCTATATTAGAACTCCCAGCTGCTCCACCCTCTCCTGAGCAATTTCCCGGAGCGGGTAGACATGGTAGGATATGCTCCCTCTGCCACAGTCGCGCAACCTACCAAGTCCACAAGCGAAATGTTAGGGGCGTGGCCCTGCCCAGCCTCTGTCAGCCCCTGACTGCCACAGACTGCCCGCCCTTTGCTCGGGCTTCGCTTGGCATCCCGCTCGCATCCCGCTGAGCGTCCGAGGTGATGGTTAAGTGAGGGGCGTTGCAGGCGTGGTGGGCGTGTCTTGCTGGGGGCGCGGCCGTGCACACCTGTGCAGCGCAGGGACTCCTGGTCTTCCGAGTCCCTGCTGGCGCGCTCCCTCCGCAGCCTCCGGTAATTCCTCCCAGGCGACCAGTCGACTCCTCCTGCCCCTCGCCTCTCACCACGAAGCGGCACCCGCGAAGCGGGTGCGGCGAGCAGTGGCGGTGGCAGTGGCAGGAACACAAGGAACACAGTGACAGTGGCGGGAAGTGGCGGACCCCTCACGGGCAAGGGCAGGCTGATGCAGCAGCTCCAAAGCTCCCAGGTAGGGTGTAGCGTTTTGGCGTTCCCGCCGATGCAGGGGAGCACACGCCTTTTTGAGTTTGGTCAGGCGCGGTGGGCGTGTCTTGCTGGGGGCGCGGCCGTGCACACCTGTGCAGCGCAGGGACTCATGGTCTTCCGAGTCCCTTGAATGGTCTCCTAGCTACTCATGGTGGCGGGGAGGTTGGGACTCTCCTGAACCTCTGCTCACAGTTGGCCCATAACTCAAGCGGTTTTAATGTGGGTATTTCTTGCATCCAGTAACACCTGGCTCAGTGTTCAAGTGCCTGGACATCATAGACGTCAATTCACCAAAGTGCCAGGGCTAGAGACATCACACGCCATTTGGCCTTTTCTTTCATCCACACTCAAATGCTTACATATACACACACACACACACACACTCTCACATAAATATTCACTCACCCATAAGTGGGCATACAACAACATTTAAAAATATATTTTTCTAAGCAGGCTGATAGGGTCACAGCTACTTGAACTCCATTTTTTTACACTACGGGTAAATATTATTATTATTCACTATTTCTGTAATAAACAAAATTGTCAGAAACCAGGAAATCGGAGCCCCAACTGACTTCCATTAGGACAAGCTGCCCTTGTGCTCCTGCCACTGATTTTGCCACATCTGAAGCCAGGGGACGCAAAGGAAGTGCCAGCGGTTGCAAGGGGTAAGCCAGGGGTCGCAGCTGCCACCCCTGACAACCCATAAATGACACCAGGCTGGTGAGCCTGGGTTCAGGAACAGAGGGTCACTTGGAATTGGCCAGAGTAGTGTAGCCTGGATAGCACTCAGACTAAATGATAATCAGGGCTGTCATATTAGCGCATCTACTGACTTTTTGATGCACTTGCTCATTTGCGCACCTCAAACAGGGACAGAATTGCACGCTGGTGAAGATAGGATTCGTGGGTGTAACTTTAAATCTGGTTTTTTTTTTAAACCTGCATTCCTTGGTACACCTTCAACTAAAACAAGATTCAGAATAAAAAGTGCATTGCTATGCAGATTTAATGGACTCTTCACAAAGGGCTGTATTATGCTGAATGTTCCATTTAGATAAGAGGTATATCATTGAAAACTTTTCTTGAGAATATCCTTTAAACGCAAAAAAGACTGACAGCTGCTTCGACCTCTTGCTTTGGTGAAACTTAAAAATGATATGCCATTCTTCAGAAAGTGTTTTTTTTTATGAATCATTTCCACTAGTTTGATTCTTTTGTTGATCTTAGATAATAAAGTCAGCTTATTCTGTTTGAAATTCTGAACAGGGAAGATGAAACCACTCCAGCGAAGTACAATCCTCGTTCAGTATGAGAAGACATTCAAGCTTTGATAGTGCTGCTTATAACCATGCTCCCTCAGTCCGAAGCGAGATTCAAAGGGACTCAAGGCGCTGGGGGTGGGGGGCTGCTGGTCCATTGAAGGTGCTCTCGTTCCGTCGGAGAGCCAGCACTTGAGGTCCTTCCTCAATTGAGGCAGTGACAGTGAGTGCCTGAGGTGGTGAGACCTACCTCATCTGGTATTTATTAAGGAGATAAATACCTCCTATTCTAATTTTTCACATTGAAAATGAGGCACAACATTCAGAAATGGCATTTAACACTCACAATTCCACATGTCTTGCTTTTTTTCCTGAACTTTTTCCCCTTATACATTTCTGGAATTATGATCTGACGAAATTTGTCAAGCTAACTTTGCAGCTGTACATTCCTTAGCACAAACATTCCAATCCCTGGGCAAACAGAATAATTCTCCTCCGTTCTCAAAATCAGTGCCTTAGAACTTTGGATCCAAATTTTACTAATCGTCCATTAGCAGTCCTTCAGCAAACCAACAATATAATTTTTTTCAGTGATGGTTCGCCACATTACAGCTCCTAGTGAAAGCATTGTGACAGAATTTTGGAATAGGGTATCCTGCAGGTGCTTTTTGGAAAAAGAGTTGTATTTGTGACTGCCACTGAGTCTGAGGAAATAGCCTTGCCATAGAAGGGCACCCTTCCAGAAATTCAGACAAGATCATTAAGCATTTAATCCTATTTATGGGTACACAGAGTTTAGTGAGTCATTGCTCTTAATAATTTCACTATTATTCTCTAAATCAATTTTTCGACTGGATTTCTCATTTCATTATGCAATATGCACTTTTAAGATTATTCATATGTTTACACAAACCTAGGTGCCCTGGAGATAGATACATTTACAGGTCTTCCAGTTCTACAATTCAACCCTCCTGTGACTGTCTATAGTGAATCTTGTTGTCAGGGTATGCAACGTGGCTTTACATCTGGACTTACTGGTCATTGTTTTGACAGCTTCACATTCATTTAGTTTGATAACGATAAATTACTCTTGCACTTCCTGTCTACTCAAGGTCATCTATGCAGTTGTAAAGGTGCTGGCTGGTATAGCTGCATTGTTGCTTGTATCTTGCCTGTTAAATTTATGGTGGGCATTGTAGGTATTGCTGTTTCGGTTCAACTTGCAGCTAGCACTGGTGACTTGGCAGACTTTTATTATTGCTTGCACAGCTTTGGGGGGCGGGTACGGAGATGAATGCTCAATATAGATTGCTGGGAACTCCCAGTTTAACATAGTTTCATTGTTTGCAGTACCCAGGTTTATGGGCCATTGCAGCCGCATGTGTTGTGCCAAAATCTGTGTAGTCATGTTGGGGTGTGTATTTACTGTATCAGGTTTTCAGGTTTGAGGCACCAGGGAGTCTGCAGTAATCATGGGTGGGGCCTCTCACTTTTTTAGCCAGGCTTGACATATTTTTCCATCTGCTACACTCATGTAAAGAACACAAAAAGTAACAAACAATTATGCATAGGGAAGGGATTTGGCCTCCCCCTTCAGGCTCTGCTTGCATCAAGTGCCATTATATTTAGATCAACCCAGATGAAAGTGTAAATGGAGCAGAGTAATGTGGCAGCCCTCTTCATCCATTTCATTGCTGGATGTGTGATTCACATTTTGGAACAACCCATAGGGAAACCATGTAGGGGTTAGATTGCAAATCACCTTGAGTGATGGCATGTTGCCTCTTTATGTTGAGTTGGCATAGGCAAGGAGGTATCTGGAGGCAACGTAGTCTATCTCCAGCCACCACCATAATGTACCAAACACACCAGCCCTGTAGGAAGCTATTGTGTGCTATGCTTATGGTGAAAGCTGGAAATAACAATGTGGTGGACTCCACATTGGGAAGTAGACAATATCATTCTTATTAGCATTCCGCCTGGGGGCAGATTCTGAGAGGATCTCTTATACTGAGCACCTCCTGGACTGCAAAGACTTTACCACTGTCAGGCTCAAGAAGATAAGGAAAATAAGGCAGTTAACCTCCACATCCATAGAGAAAAACGATGATGAGGGAAAAATAAAATGTTTGTTTTGCTCCGGCCACCTCTGAGCCAGCAGGTGGAACAGAGAGCTCAGTACTGCAATACCTTGGTAGTGAAGCACACTTTGCATCACTCTGCCAGAAGTTTAGGAGTCAGTACAACAGTGTTCATCAGCATCTTCAGCATTTAAAAGAAGAAGAAAACGGCAGTAAGGGATACTTAAGAGCTGCACCACCTCGCTATACACAGAAAGTAGATCTCCTCATGAATTAAGTTGCCCACCTCCTTAGTCCACTGCCAAAGGACCCAGCAATTATAGAACAGTACAAAATGCCTCTCGCAACACAAATATTTCAAGCCATTAGTGCACGAAACATCAATCAATCCGGACTCTTCAGGGATTTCAACAAATGATCCTTTAATAGCTTCTTGGACCACTGGTAGGGTAAAGTGGTGGAATATTACAGCCAACGCGTTTCGCCCCAAATGGGGCTTCCTCAGGGCAAGTTTCACAACGCACTAATTTTTATACCGATCACTGCAGTCCCAGGATCATACTATCTCAACACTTTTAAAAAACTGTAAGGCAGCAATCCATTGGGTATGGATATCCACAAGGAAACACTTTCAATA
Organism: Lissotriton helveticus; assembly: GCF_964261635.1. Lineage (NCBI taxonomy): Eukaryota > Metazoa > Chordata > Amphibia > Caudata > Salamandridae > Lissotriton > Lissotriton helveticus. The sequence continues at coordinate 405,031,586 of NC_136063.1, read as the reverse complement.
GGTCTCCCAATTATGCAAGAAGGTTCACTGTCTCTTAAAACACGTCGCAAGTTCGTCAAAATGTAAAATATATTCCAAGAATCCAAATGTTGCTCAGGTCACTATGATGGGTGACTCTCGGAAGAGCATACTCCACACTCGTTACTGCATATCAGCGTCTCTGCCTGTCAGCTTCCCAAAAGACCACGGTCTTGTCGGAAGCTGACAGGCAGAAATGCTGACATGCAGTGAACCTTGCACATGATCAAAAAAGTTGCACTGTGTGAGTGACCGATAACAAGAGGCATGGGCCACAGTTAGTTGATGAGCCTGAGCCTGGGGGGATGGCCTAAATAATTTGGGTGCAGCCTGCAGGCCAGGTGATTTCCCCCTTCCATTCTGGCCAGGAACATTATGAACTGCCTGGACCTTGGATATTGGCGTATTTTACGCCGCAGTGCTCACTTAGGGGTCTATTAGGATGGCAGGCGGATCGCCACCATCCGTCTGACGGTGGCGATCCGCCCTCCATTTTCCACCACCCGCTTACCATTTCCCCCCACCAAATTACGATGGTGGTGGGAACCCCGGCGGATGGAAAGACCGTCCGCCAGTTTTCTGCCAGTCAGACAGGCGACTGGGCAGAAAAGAGGTTAAATATGGTGGCGGTGTCTGCAAGACACCGCCATCCATATTAGGATGGGCAGCAGTGCAGGAGTTTCCATGGCGGAGCCTCCGCCATGGAAATCCAGGCAGAGTTCTCTTTCGAAGGCCCGTTACGGGCCCCCAGGGGTTGGGGGTGCACTTGGGGGGCAAATGCACAACATGCATATATTGCATTGTGGCGGGTGCTGCTTACAGCACCGCCCGTTACAATGCAATATATGTGGGATGCCACCGACACTGTGGTGGTGGAATCCTAATTCCCATGGCAGGACCGCCGCACCTATGGCGGTCGGTCCCTTTTCCCGATGCGGTGGCGGGTGGACACAGTCCACCATCGTAATAGGCCCCTAAGTTTCTAATGAGTGCCGCAGTAGGAGAAGAAGGTGGGCTGTGGCTGCAAGCCATTTCAAAGACCTTGCCTTATAGCAGCGCACTAGGCGCAGGAAAGAGGAGAGTCTCCTGCGGAAGCAGCTGGCCTAGGTGCTGGTGCAACTTGCATGTTGTCTGTCACTCCCTTCCAAGTATCCTGTTGCCTTAACACTCTGTGGTTAGTGAATTGGAGTCAAATTACTTCATCCTCTCTTATGCCACTGGCCACAATGGACGACAATTTATTTGTGGCTAGTGGAAAGGTGTCTGAGCGGAGTTGAGCTTAAGTAGGACTGGAATCAATTCACAGTACGCCTTATGTTACATGAGTGATTTTGCTACTATCTTCTTTTTGAAAAAGCCAGTTCAACTGTTTAGTTGTGTTACTTTTAATTTATATATATTTCACATTTTATTGTACACACTATGACAGCTAAAAAGCTAAGTATTGGGCGAATATTCTCTACAAGGTGCTGCCAAAAGACTAAATCAAAATCACTTGCTTTATTTGCAGGCAAAGAACTGGAAGAGGCTGTTAATATACCAGACACTATGGGGCATATTATCAAGCACAGCGTTAAGATTATCGCCGCATTGGCGGAAGAAAACTGCTGCTAAAGCGGCGATAATGGGCTTGATAACATGCCCTGGAGAATTCCAATAGAAGCCCATGTTGACACCAGAACATGGGCTTCTATTGGAACTCTCAAGGGCATATTATCAAGCCCAATATCGCCGCTTTAGTAGCAGTTTTCTGCCGCTAAAGTGGCGATAATTTTAACTCCGTTTCTTGATAATATGCCCCTATGTTTCTTCTCCTCTCCAGGGAAAATAAAAGAGGAACTCTGCTCCTCGAGGCACGCAGGGAACATGATTTAAACAGTCTTAATGGGAGATTAGAGAGTGATATTCCAGCTAATCTAACTCATGTCACAGAAATATTAACTATGATAATTGGTGATGCCCCAAAAGTAAGCTCCTATTCTTTAGGCACACGCATTTATGCAGTTTATATTGTCATGCTAGACCTGACTCCTAAAGTTCTTCAGAGACATCTTGATACCCTGGCATCATAATCATGCGCTCAGTTCCTGAAGGTAAATATAAATACAACTAAGGTTATGAGGTTTTGTCCAAAGGGATTTCAGATAAAGGCAAAGTATAAGTGGTCTCATAATAATTCTGCCATAGAAGTAGTTAAATCTTACCCTTTTCTTGGAAGAATTATGTCGACAAACTTCGCTGACAGCAAACATATTGCACACAGGATGAAGGCATAGAGATTATCCCAATAGGGATGTTATTAAACTAACTAATTTCTAAAATTACTTTCAGGACAAATTTCCTTCCACATTATTGTCAGTGTATTTCTTTAACCATGTATGCTGTCTTTTCGCAAAAAAATCAGAGGAAAAAGTAGTGATGTAGGCCAACTAAAAATACCTTTGATGGTTTGGTCAAGTTGGCACTTTTTGCTGGTTCACATTGTGAATTATATAAATTATAATATATAGTGCATAAGGAAATGGCTTTCACATTCATTTTAGACCTACCCCCTTTTGGCTAACCCTTTAATTGAGCAAATTACACAATGTGTAAATTAACTTAGGGTAAAGAAGATGCATCATCTCATTTATTTCCCCAACAATAGCTATTTTCTCCTTAAAATGACACTCTTCACTCATGAATATTTCCACTGAATTGGTAACATTTGCAGCACTTGCTAAACAACTTACAATAAGTCAATTTGGGAAAATAGTAGGTGCTCAGAAAAAGTTTAGCAAGTCATTCCTTAGGCATTGTGGATATCCTACTGTCACTACATTGTGGGTTTGCATCTAATTTGGACTGCCTGTCTCTTGCCATTCCGCATACCCCTCAGGACGCCCACTTTAGAACCTGATTACTCCAGCCTCTTATATGCACTACATACGCAGGGGTGTAACTTCAGGGGGGTGTTTGCGGTGTGACACCCCCGCATAAATGCATTCTTGGCCCGGTAGTTGGTTCGGGGGCTCTGAGTCGAGTAAGCTAAGTCTGTTTCGGTTTTTCTCTTTCAGTGCAAGAATTAAAGACAAAACAGTGACCTCTGATATTAAAAGCTTAAAAGAGATACAGAAATAAACATCTGGTGTCTGAATCTCAAAATGTGAAACCAGAAAACCTGGATTCAATACTGGCTTACCTGCTTGTCCAAATTGTGTGATCCTAGATAAACATTGTATTTCATAGAGTCTCCTCTTACTTTTTTCACATATGAGAGCACTTTTAAATACTTGAATTGGCAATGTGCGCTGTGCAAACACCTCTTATGATTGATTTAATAGACTATAATGTTGCTTTATCTACATTAAGTATCTAGGCCATGTTAAGGGTTTACATGACTACTGACTTGCCTCTTAGTTTATTTACTACTGCATTGTCGTTGGGGGGCAAGCTATTAATGTTTTTTAGTTCATCTTTAAAAACGATCATGTTTCATAAATGTCTGTCTATGCAGTGATATAATCTGATGTACTTAAGTGAAATGCTACCACTTCTTAAAAAATACATTTGTTTGACTTGTTATGAGACTGTGTCATATGTTTACATTATGTTTGTTGCACAGTATAAATGGCAAACTTTTTCATGGCTTGGCTCGTTCACAAACTCTTGGAGCCAAGCCAGACCTTGGCCTCAGCTTTGGATCGGCTCTCCTTATTAATTTGCTGGGGTGCTCACCTATACTTGCAGCTCAGGCGTAGTGCATGTGGCTGTCAGTTATTTCATAAAATGATTTGTAAATGGCAAGGACTGTAAACACGGAGTTCTGTCTACTTTCACCATTTTTACAACCGTACCATCAAGGGTTCTCATAGCAGAGACTATGAACAGTGCAGTTATTCTCATTTTTCTCATATCACAGAGGGATTTTAAATTGCTCCTGTGTGAAGTGGAAATGTAATTATTTATGTCCTGTTTTAGAAAGGGAACCTACACCTTTGTATAACTTGCACTTTAGTAAGTTTACTACTTTTTGGCTACTCACAAAATCCAAGTGTAAATTTTCTCCAAAAGTGTAACTGTTATTTTTTTTGCAGTTATAATAAACAAGTGTAAATTATGAATAGCATTTTGTGGTAAGTTTGTGGTACTATTGTAGTACAACAAAACATACTAAAAATGCAGATTGTGAATAGTCTCTAGGCCCTTCAATTTGAAGGGGACATGTATTTTACACTTTTGTGGTAAATTCACCCTTGGATTTTGTGAGTAGCCAAAAAGTAGTAAACTTACTCAAAAGTATAAATTACTTAACATGCAAGTTACCTTTGTGAATCAGGCCCATTTAGTGGCTGGTTTACCCCCCCCCCCCAACCCCCACCCAAAAAAAGTAAAGCTGCAGTCCTTGAAGTACTCCTTGAATGGGTGCAAAATTACTATTTTGTAGAATTCACGAACAATGTCAGTAGCAAGTTTGAAAAGCTTTGCCAGTCTCACGTGTCCAGGCATACTACAGGCAATCAATCACCCAATAAGATGATAGGGTGAATGCTTGCAAATAGTCACACCAGTGGCAATCACTCAGGGTAGTGTTCCAATCCATCAGTACTAAATAACCCTGTTCCTCATGGAAACAGAACCTTGATCATCTCACCCCTCCACCGTGGAGGTCACTGCTTTTTTATTTGGGAAATTTGAGATTGACAGCCGCCAATGTCACTGACTAGGCTACGACCCTGTACATATGCATATTAAGCACAGTTAGATAGCACCAATGCACAGTTTGGTAATTGTTGTACCCAGTATACTTCTCTACACTTTCAGTTTTTCCAGGAGATTATATTTAGGAAATACCAGGCTAGCCTACCTCACATAAGCAGGATGTTCAGTATTTAATCAGAAAAACTCCACAGGTGTAGATAGTTCGTGAGTTTTAATCCTAGGTCTACTTTTTATTAGTGATACAGAAATCAAATGGTATCATGGACGTTATAATTGATTAATTAAAAGTGAGAAAAATGTAAATCTCGAAGATGGCTGATCAGTGAGCTTAAACTTTGAGTTCACATGTATAAATGTCAGGAGACTGCAGATCGGTATCAACATTAAGGTTGAAATGTACTTCCATTTTTATCACTGGCCCGAAGTATTAAGAGAATGTCGGGATCATTCTCAGAACGGCCACTTTGCTAATAGTCTATGACTTCAACAGAAAGTGTCTGCTTCCTGCAGATTCCCCACAATGCATGTAAAATCTTTACCTCGCGAATAACCTAGGATCAGGGCTTGAAGTGGGATGAAAAAACTGGGGGGTCCCTCAAAGGAGCGTGGCCAATGTAATTAAGGGCATGGCTTAAAACACATAAGTTAAAAGTCTGTGCTTCGCATAGTGAGCCTCCCCACTTGTATGTTGCTGTTTCTGTCACTGCATCCAGATATATGATACAACAAGTTACATCATACCTACAAGTCGGGACTATTGGCTTTGTCAATGGTTTTTAGTTGCATAAGATAAATAGGCAGCAACTACGGCTTCTATATAATAGTGAAAAAGCTTCCACTTAAAGCCCTGGTGACACCACAACAATGTTGCTGCTCCCAAGTTTCAAAAAAGAGAATGGAAATCCAGAGAGAAAATGACTCTCTTTACAGGATTTCCCTTCCCTTACAATGCTCACCTGGCATAACTTCTCCACTGGTGTCACTGCAATCCGGAAACAAACAGACCGCCTGTGCCAGGGCACAAAACAGAGCCCAAGAGAGATCCGTTTCGAGGCCTCCTTTGAAAAACTGCTGGTGCTCAGCACCGGTGAGACCCAGCCCACTTAAAGTCCCGCCTAGGATGCCAGGACTTCCAACGCCTCGTCAGGGGTAGTAAGCACTATATGAATATAATTACAATTAAACACAATCACAGGTATACACCTGTTTGTACCTGTTTCAAGACAGCTGTCCATTGCATGTCTGCTGTAAATGGCCCACTGTTCTTAGGGTGACCAACCGTCTGTAAATTTCACGGACTGTCCGTTATTTTAGTATGATGTCACAAGGCGTCCATAATTTGATATCACCAGACATCATACTAAAATTGAAATGGGACATTTCAGTAAGGTGTGCTGTTTCCCCTACGAGAGGCCGAGAGTGAAAAGTTTTCACTCAGGGCCTCTCGCACTTAACTTTCAAACTGTAGAGGCTGCCTGCAGCGGCCCCTGGCGACAAGATGGCTGACGACAAGGGTCCTACAGAAAAAGCTGAAAGATCTGGCTTTTCTGAAAGATAAGTTGGAAGGATTGCAGCGTCGGGTGCAGGAGGAGGTGCAAGCTGGCGTGACCCAGGAAGGCTCATTGCTACGTTCTCCATTTCTGAAGGGCTTCCTTGCGGGGTATGTGGTGGCCTAGCCCCAAACCTCAGCTGTCCCAGGTTTTGCTATTTGTGGCTGTTGCTATGCAGCTCAGAACTATGCTGTTCCAAACATCAAGCAAACTATCCGTGATTACCTTAGCTCTTTCAAGAAAGGGCGGCCAGACGAGCAAAACACCCCAGATATTGAGCACTCATGCTGCTAACCTTAAAAAATGTGCACAATGAAATATGTGCACACCTTCTGAATGAGATAATTGTATGCTGTTTTATTGTTGACTCTGAAAGGTGTCTGACAACTCAGCCGGTCTGCTCACACACTACGAATATTAGGAGACTTAGTTTGGGGGTATATACTGGAAATAAGGAGCCTTTTTATTTCCTTTTATGACCTGGACTCTTAAGATATAGTTGTACTATTTTATTAGTTGATGTATAAAGAAAAAGTTGGCTTTATTTCAGCAGAAATCTCTCAGAAATAGAAAGGGTACATTACTTCAACTGGTTTCCAAAGGACAAGTTGTTGATGATGCTTTTTCTTAAATTCTAAAGTATCTCTGAATTGCAAAGCAGATGAATGTGGGTCTGCTTCAGCCAGGATTGTACTCTGCTTCTCAATGCTACGAGGTCTTTGCTGCAGTGTTTTCGTTTGGGAACATAACTTCTGTCGCCTAGTTTCTTGAGAATATGGGGGCATATTAGCAAGGAACCTCGTTAAAATTATCGCTGTTTTATATAATGGGCTTGATAATACGCGTTATAGAATTCCTATAGAATCCCAGGTTAGATGTGCACGACATCTAACCTGGGATTCTGTAGGAATTCTATAACGCATATTAGCAAGCCCATTATCGCCATTTTATCGACAGTTTCCTGCCGATAAAACGGCGTTAATTTTAACGAGGATCCTTGCTAATATGCCCCATGGTTCTGTAAGAGGCTGCAAATAAGAAACCCTCCTGCTCTATACTCAGCAAGTGGTTTGGTGCCTTTACTTTATTGTAGCATTGAAGTTTTGGGTCGAATTTTAAGGTCTTCAGTTTGAAGTCTTTAAGATTTAGGAGTCTTTAAGATTTAGGACGGACTGTATTAAGTTTGGCCCAGAATTAACACAACTATCTGCATGCTTACCAAACAAAGTATATTATTCAACAGGTCTAAATTTGGTATAAAATGTGCTGTTCCTTTCTTGCTCTGCCTAATAAATTATGTAGAGAACTAGATAGTGACAGCATGTGGTGTGCCTTCTCCTGCATTGGACTAAGGCAAGGCATTCCGCTTTTGTCTTGGCACCATGCTCGAGAAAAAAAATAACTAACAGCGTTTTCACTGTACAGTTAAAAGTAAGATTTCAACATAGAAATAAAAAAATATTATTTAATGTTTATTGTTACATTAGCACAAATCTTGATTGCAGAAAGGGCCTGATGTCACTTTGCAAAGCTGCGCGCATTCTGAAAAACTGTGGAGCCCACGATTGTCTCAACCTTATATAAACTTATTTTGACTTGTATTTATTTTGGTTATCTATTTACTTACTTATATATTATTGTGCCACCTCCTCTGATATGTCTGTAAAACATATGTTTTGTCCCACATTTTTGTCCATAATTGTGACCTTCTGTCCTGAATTTTTGGCCTGAATGTTGACCCTTTGTCCTGAATTTTTACACTGACATTCCTGAATTTGCACCCATGCCAGTTGGTCACCCTCACTGTGCTTGTGATGCTTCAGCCCACAGTGTGTGCCCCAGAAACATTTCTTACTTGTTGAGTGGATTAACTCATTAATGCACACAAATGTAAGATGACGCTCTCTTTTTTAAGACAAAAAGAAGCCGCTCCAGAATGGCCTGGATAATGGATGTAACTATAAATCAACCCCATCGTTTCCCTGCTCTATCCTTCTTCATTCATTTATACGCATTTTAGCTGAGAAATGTGTCGGAAAGAGTCATACGGCTGCCGATTCTAATGCAATTAAGCGTCGTTGCCCGCAGCAGGCGGGCATTATTGCTCGTTAATGGCTGAAGGCACTGGCGCCTAATGTGAAAGAGGAAAGGCGATTAACATATATTATGGTCTGACAGCTTGTGGGCAATAAGGCTATTAGCCCCTGCCTCTCCCCTATAACCCAATACATTCTTCATGTAAAGTCACTCTTCTTGTCCCTGCTCCTGACTTTTCAGACTTTTATTGCAGGCAAACAGAGGCATGTAATACGCGCATTAGGCCAACATCAGTATATGAGAACGTGCTCATTTGCATTTTTCTATTTATTCCATTAGATTAGAATGAGATTACCTGTATCTTTGAGTGAGAATGACCCATGTGTGGAATAGTGCTGAAAAAATATGGGTGTCTTCTGCTGGGCTAAAATATTGAAATTTAAAATGCATGAAGGCTTCCATTATGCACTGGGTCTTTATTGCCACTTAGCCAGTAGCAATACTATAAATCATAGCCACAATGTCATAAACTGCTGAAATCATAAAAGCAGGCAGAATAAATGTAAAATCTGGCTTGGGGGGCTCTGCCTTCTAGTTTTGCTTTCCGACCAGCAGATATGCGCACTGTCCTTGCAGCATATCTAATCCTATTTATTTCAACAATTTTATTTAGTTTCTGACTTTTTATCAACCTTTTCATTTGCCCTTCCTTTTGTGTACCTGTGTGGTGTCATTCATGTCCTCTTTGGCACACCTCACCGTTTCACCACTCCTTCAGGCCTTTCGTCTCCCCTTTGGCATGCCCTTAGTGTGGCACTATAATATCTAGCCAGAGGGTGTGGTGGGGTTTCGAGAGTATTTCCTTATGACAACACATCTCCCTTCGGTCAGTCACTACATTAGGAGCTTTGCGACGTGCCCACCAGGAGCGGCCTTAGGCATGTGCAAGCTGTGCACCTGCACAGGGCCGCCAAACCCCAGGGGCCGCCACGCCAATATATATCCTTACTATAATAATCCTCTGGATGGATGGATACATATTTGCGTGATGGACCCTGGCAGGGATTTCGTGGCCTCCGGCTCTGTTCCACTTCCAAACACCCTGACCCCCCCCCCCCCCCTTCACTGGCCTCCGCGCCTGCGTTCCTCCGGGGGGGGGGGCCCTACCTACGCTCCCTGCCCAGGGCCGCCATGAGCCTAGAGCCGCCCCTGTGCCCACAGTTTTTCTGAGCTGTATTTTGTCCTCCATCGCAGTTTGAACATGATCTCACCAAGCGGTGCACCCTTTCCATCAAAGCATTCGCAGGGACGCAGATAAAGCAGTGCAATTATGGACAATTCATGAATCATTAAGGAATTCTTTTATTTCTGAGAGACAAATTGAACCCCATTATTTATCACAATTGTTTTGGGAAGGCCTTCCCAAGCAAAAACATCTCCTAAAAACTCCAAAACATTCCTTGTGGTGACTGAACTCACACAACTAGCTGTGAGCCATTCAGCAGTATAGTCCCCAATAGCAAAACAAATCGCTCAGAAGGGAGCAACAGTTCAATCAGACCAACAATGTGTAAACCAAGTTTGCTCCAAGGTTTATTTGGTAGCTCAACAGGAGACATTTGGGTTGTCCGAATAGATCTGGATTTATCACTACCTGCACATTGCAAACAGTCTCTCTCAGTTTCCTCAGATTGTTTGTCTAAACCTGGCCACTATTATTGCTCTCTCTCCTTGGCCTTGGTAAGATTTCTCCCCAAATGGCCATCATGGTTACGATGTTTTTTTTAAACTATCTTTTATTGGTCGTAAATGCACATAACATAGCATACAGTGTACAGCAAAACATAGCATACAGTGTAGTCAGCAGTGCTTTAAATGGAATAACATAAGTGCAGGTACTCACCAAAAGGAGCAGTGGGCGGAGTGTAGGGTGGGCACAAGGGCGGTGCTAAGGCGGAACAAGGAGCGGGGTTCGCTTTTTGACCGTGCCAAGGTTGTATGCACACAATCTGCATGCATTGTTAGAATGTGGTATGTATGTGTCCATTAGTTATCTCACAAATAACTATATATATGGCACTTACTAATAAGTGTTTATTACTATCCAAACTATCCTTTTTTTTAGCAACGTTAAAATAAGAAAAGATCGAGGAAAAAAAGCAAGTTCTAAATATATGCCTTCTTGTTTGCAGTAATGTCCTTGCTGCAGGTTCATAACTCACTACGCTATAATACCTATAATACAGGGATGTTAACCTTTCACTTGAAGGTAACACAAGGCTCTACGCAACAAAAACAGTAATTAACTAAGCTATCTACATAAAACAACTAATCTGTGATTTACATGTTGCATGATGTGCTTTCCAGCAGACACATTGATCCTCTATGCACTTTAAATAGTGTTCATCCGCTACTCGCGCTATGATTCAGGTGCTATTTCTGTTCTGTTTTTTTTTTACAATATGACGCCGTGAACGCTGGACACGTCACTACACTTTTTTTTACCTTCCCCCGCCCTCCGCCATCTTGTTTCTTTTCCCCTCCACCTCTTGCTATCCTGTTTCTTCTACCCACTGCCACTCCTTTCATGTTTCTTCTGGATGCTTCTTAAAGCTTATTTTTAACTGTCCCATTACAAGACCTAATGGCTTACTTCTTTCTCCCAATTCAGTTTATTTGTTTTTTTGCCAACTCAACAACCCCTTTATCTTCGCTGTTAAACCCTTGCACACTCCAATTTCCTTTAGGGTGGTAGGCAGATTTACCTACTCCTGCTCATGTACTGTTCGAAGGTTTCAGCTTTAAATTGCCTCCACTGTCACTATTATGACTTTCAGTAAGCCTTCCTTTTTGAATACAGCAACCACAAAGTTCACCTCAGCAAATATTTCCCATTTGCTTCGATTTTGTAATCTGTCCATAAAAGAAGTACTTTTTAAAAGGAACCACTCCCGCCTGCAAACGGTTTGAAATAAAGTTTGTAATGTGAAGCATTCCAAAGAAATGAGGACAGTTTATGTATCAAACCTCAAGGTCTGACTACTAATGAAGCAATTGCATAATAGATTTTCCGATAATCTAACTAAAACGCATTTATTTTATCAACTGCCTAAGGATGACATGCTGCTTCAGCCTGCCTTAAATCGAACCGGTGGCCCACAGCCCACTAAGCCATCTGTATAGTACACAAATCTCTCCTGAAACATTTGCAAACCTGAGTTAGGGCCAGAGCTGACAACCTCTGTATTGGGGAACCAGGTGCCAATCTCCAACTTTTTCATTGGACTTACAGTCTGTCCAAGGTCGATAAAATAGGAATCGGTGAGTTTGATAACAAGATCCCTTCTTATTTACACATGCAAGAAGGCAATTTAGATGCGTGGCAACGGTAAAATTATTAGCAAATGTTCTTTTGTTACGTCCTGAACAGGGCCTCCCACCGCCACCCATTAGATTTTACAGCCCCCTCTCAGCCCCACTGTGAAAGATCAATGATATGCTAATCACTCTTGTAGAAAAAGTGCCAGTACTCAAGGGGAGAAAATGAAAAAGTGCTGGTACTCAGTACCGGTGAGTACTGCCCTACGTAAAGCACTGGTAGTCAGAAAAAATCACAGTAATTAAGTAGCGCTCCCCACCCCTTCTGTATGTCCCCACTCTCTTTCGTGCAGGCTAGTCTCCCATCTTTCGCCTTGGTGATCCCAATCTCTTACCCCAACCAAGGAGGATGATGCTTTCATGTTGACTCTTCGTCAGGTCCTGAAATCTTCTGCAACTCATAAATCTCTAACTTGAAACACCAACCTTTCCGCTTCCATACACATATTCATTCCCTCTTTCCATCATGTGACAGTTGCGATCTGTGCCCCTCCCCACAGTCTGGCCACATCTATCTTGGCCACCATAAACCCCAACATGCAAAATCCCAAGGGTGTTCTCAGTATCTCCAGGCCAGAACCACCTCCTGCTCTCTGATTACTCCCCTCCAGTATTTACCAAGTTTGGGGTATCCACATATGTTTTGTATGAAGGTCCCCACTTCAACAACACCTGTGAAACAATTAGTTACCCGCCCTTCTCATCTTAAAAAAATGTACTTTGATTATAATGTACTCTGTGCAATATTTTGAGTTACACTTATTATAGCCTTGCCCTGGTGGCCACTTCCTGGACTGCATCAGGGCTTTCTCCCAATCTATGTCTTCCATATCCCCGAACTCTTTCTCCCATCCGGCTCTCAAGTTTAGTAGACCATCCTGGGTGTGATTTATAAGTTTGCATTAGAGTTGTGACACTGGTCTCTGGTTTAGCTCCCCCTGTAGCACCCAAGCCTCTATGTGTGTATGATCTGGGATGACTGACTCAATTGTCTGCTCCCTCCGGAGGGCTGGGTGTAGTTGTATATATTTGTATCTTTGGTAGGATGCTAGCGGAATTCTCTTTGCAAGTCTTCAAATGTTTTCATTCCTCCCATCTGCAGGATGTCTTTCAGGGTTTCTATGCCCACCAGTTCCCACTTCTTGTATCCTGCTAGTTTGCTGACCTCCCTCAGAGCCGGCCCCTTCCAGAACAGAGTGATAACGTGAGCTTCTCATGTCACCCAATCGCACTGTGGGCGACATGCCACACTTTCAGCTTGGCAGGTGTTTTCTTTCCAGTTTATTATATAAGTAATGAATGTAAGTGGTTGTCACTACCTGTGCCCTCTCAATTCGGGTCACCAGCTCGCTGTGGAACTTAACTCGCAGTCATTAATGACCTGCAATTGTGTCGCCCAGTAGTACATTCCGATGTGAGTGAGGGTAATACCCCAATTATAACAGGATCTATATAGTCTCCTCAGGGTTACCCCCCTCCCCCCCCGGGACCTCCCAGTTCCCCACCTGGAACAGGGTTGCTTTTCCCAATTAATACATAAAGTGCTGGCACAAAATAAAGAACTCATCAGAAAACACACTGAACCATCAGCTTTGGCAAGATCTGAGTAGCTCCTCCAAAATGCCGGCGAAAAAATACTTAGAGGAGCCCCTGACTGTCACAGGACTAAAAGAACTATGGGAAACTCCACTATCGCAAGCGCAATTTAAGCGTGGGTAAATAAGAGCTTAAAGAGACATTCGCATGTGGAAGACAAAGCCGCCTTTTCTCACAGGCGTCATGCCTGGATGACACTGTGCACATACAAGACGCCGGGCCTTCAAGCTTATTTTGGTCTGGGGTATGGCAGGAAAACCAAAGAAGCCTTTTTAAAACACAGGCTAGGAATTTTACCAGCTATTCCACATCTACAACCATGGCTGAGAAGGAACTGTGGGACAAGATGCAGGCTGTGCGGTGCAGGGAATGAAGATTTCGAACATCTGCTATGCACCTGCCCGACGCTGAACGATGAAAGAGTTGCCCAACTAAAAACTGCCTTTAATGAACATAATATCCACACACGCAGACAAGCAGTCCTCGCTTGCTTCGATCCTGGTCTTCCGCCACTAAATGGGAAGTTGGTAAAATTCCTGAAATTAGTGGAGCGGAAACAAATAAGCCATGAATTCGGCCCAGATTAAACATAACGAACTATGGCCATGACAAGCCGCAATGAACAATGCTCACCTCATATATTTCACTTTTTTTTAGTAGTTTTACTTTTTAACTAAAGTTTGCTTGTTTTTAAACCTCTTCTTTTAACCTTTATCTGTGGATACTTGCCTTCAATGTACTCTTTTGTAATGGTTTTAATTAACCTAAACAATAAAGTTTTACTTACAAAGACAATTAATACAGTATCCTGAGTACTCCTTGGATACCCGAAGATCAAGAGGACAGCTGGAATAGCTAACTCTGGATCAGTAAGGTAGAGCAGCATGCCGTCTGCATACAGAGAGTTTTTCGGGCTCCCCAGGAACCCAGTAACATTGGCTCTGTACCACACCCAGCTCACCAGTGGCTCCAGGCACAGCTCAAATAGTAATGGGGAGAGGGGACACCCCTGTCTTGTCCCCCTCCCCAGTTTGAACACAGTGGATGTTACCCCATTCACCTGTACCGGTGCTGTGAGCTTTTTGTAAAGCAAGACCCAAGCCTAAACCTCCCCAGGGTCCAATGGAGATAGTTCCCATCTATTGAGTCAACTGCCTTTTTGGCATCCAGGTAGAGAATTGCTCTTGGCTCTGTACTCCCCCTCAACCCATCTACTCCCCCTCAACCTATCTAGCCACACCTGGAGCCTTCAGAGGCTGAGTTAGGCAAAACGTTTGGGTATAAATCCCATCTGGTCTTCATGCACCAGTGAGGCGATTACCCTGGCCAACCTGTTGGCCAGTACTTTAGCTAGAATCTTGCTTTTTGTGTTCAAGAGGTAGATCTGTAAGAGGCTTGGGTATCAGCACTATAATTGCATGGTTCAGATCTGGTGGGAGTTGCCCTGCTTCTTTGGACACGTAGAATAATTTTAGCGGCTTAAGAAGCGGTGCCTGTCATTTAAATAGTTCCACATTAAGGTCATTGGCTCACTGCACCTTCCCCAAGTTCATGGCCCCCAGTGCAGCCCCAATCTCCCTTTCTGAGAAATCAGCCTTCAAGTTATCACTTTTTTCCTTCCCCAGCACTGTCAGTGGTACCTTTTGTAGGAACGCCTTTATTTCGGTGTTGGTTCTTATGTGTGTTGCAGTGTATAACTGCGTTTAGTAATGTGCAAATGCCTCTGCTTTAGTTTTATCTGGCTGGGCCAGTCCCCTCTCTTCTGTTCTCACCTCCACCAGCCAAATTGTTTCACACTCTCCTGCCCAGCATGCCAGCAGTCGGCCTGCCTTGTCCTCTGTTTTGTACATTTTCCTCTGTGTGGAGAGATAATAATTCTGGGCTGCACTGTGTACTAGGTTTGTTGCAGTACTGCTCCCTCACCGCCCACTATCTGTAGGTGTCTTGCGGGATCCCCTGTATGCATCCAATCTTCTTCCGGTCCTAGGAGCTTCTCATCTAAGCCTTGCATCTCTCTATTTTTACTCCGACATTTATGCGCCACTACATTCTGAACCTTATCCTGCAGTACAGTTTTGTAAGCTTCCCAGAGCGTAGTTGGGAAGTACAAAATATATCGGGGCTGCTCCCCATAGGGAGTGGTTGGCGTCTCTATCTCTCAGGGCCATACTGCTAATGTCCACCCATGAGCCTCCCCCTGGCATTGTGCGCCCAGTGTATCCTGTAATGGGAAGTGGTCTAATATGCCTCTCACCAGGCAAACCGATTGTTAGACTTGACATCTTTGGCGTGGTTTCCCTTGACTTTTTGCCTCTACCTCCTGTATTTTTGATGCTGTGCTGGATTTTGTTTTTGCTGGCTTAGATGTTTTGGGCACTTTGCCACTGCTGAATGAATGTCAAAGTGCAAGTGCTCCGTGTGTAAATTGTTATCAAGAATAATTATCCATGATTGGCAAATCTGATTTACTGGTAAGTCCCTAGTAAAGTGCACTGAGTGTGCAAGGGCCTGTAAAATCAAATGCCACCCACACAGGTAGCCTTTTCAAATGTGACTCCGACCTGCTACTGCAGTGCCTGCACATGCAGTTTTTAACTGCCATCGCAACCTGGCGAGTGAACTCACTTCCAGGCCCAAATCTTCCCTTCCCTTACATGTAAGGCACCCTTTAAGGTAGGCCAAAGTTTCTCCCATGGGCAGGAGCAGTGTAGGTAAAAGGTAGGACATGCGCTGGTGTGTTTTACATGTCCTGATAGTGAAATAATGCCAATTTTGTTTTTCACTATTGAAAAGCTATCTGTCCCATAGGCTAATATGGTAGTTACTTGGTAACATCTTACAAGTATAGTAACTTTCCATTGGGACAAGATAGAGAATTGAGTTTAGGCACATCTTTTAGGGAGATGGTTTTTAAATTGTGTGTGTGAAAAAGCCACTTTTAGAAAGCAGGCATTTTAATATTTAACCATTATGTGCGCCTCTGCTGGTTTGTATATTGACTGTCTGGTTTTGGAGTGACGGGTACTGGGGATGTGCATTCACTGTAGACAGCCACAAAGGGGTGAGGTGTGTCCTGACTTTCCTGTGTGACTCAGAGCTGAGCTGAATAGACCTTGGCTGCATTTAGCGTGGTGGGAGGAGTTTCACCTACACCTGAATAGGTACTGTCTCCTCTGTACAATACTGTCTCCACCTCCTATAGTGATGCTGCACTAGAGAGGACTGAACTGGTTTGGAGACCCTTGCCACAAAGACAAAATGGGATATAAGTAGTGGACCTTAATCCCCAAAGAATTAGATCACTTCTGGACTCAAAAGGAACATTTTACCAAGGAGAAGAGCTGGAGAGCTGTGAGTAGGATACTGCCCCCTTTGCTGTGTGCTTTGCTGATTTGGCCTGTAGTTGCTGCTTCTGCTGAGGAAGAGGACAAAGACTGGAACTTTGCTGCAAACCTCCTTGAAGAAGAATCTCCAAGGGCTTGTGTGTGCTGGCCACCTGTTCTGAAGTCTCAGGGACACAAACACGTCACTGCCAGCTCCCCTGAACTCCACTGCTGTGAGTTCTGACCTGACAGGAGGTGCCTATTCCAGGTTTAGGCCTCTGGTGGTTGTTCCTGCTGTTGGGAATTATAAAGCACTTAAAGGAAGCAAGAAAAACAACTCTGACGCCATCAGTGACGCCGCCAGTGATGCCATGACCTGCACAGAGGCCAGGGGTACCACTTGTGAAGTGCACAATGCATTGCCCCGCCTACACTGCCGCTCTGATGCCCTTCGATGCCTGCTGATGCCTGCAGTTATCAGCCTTCCTGACACCAGCGTTCACACTGATGCCTTCACCTCCAGCACCAGCATCCTGTTATCGCGGAGCCGATAACCGACGAGGGTGACTTCACGGACTTTTCGACTTCGCATTGCCTCACCAGAACTGATGCCTCACCGCCGATGCCGCCAACTTCCCCTCTCCTGGATTTGACACATTGCCTCCTCACAGACACAATGCCTCACCTCCCCCTTGGCAACATTTGAACCGGGCTGGGTGTTGGCACCAACGCCATGCATCATCCATAGAGTTCGTTTTCCAAGGTACTGTTGTTTGGAGGTCCATGTGACTCTGTGCCCGATGCGATGCACCTCGCGAACGGTGCCGTACTTTGGATTTACGTCTGTCACGATGTCGTATTAGCCCTAGTTGTAGCAATTTGTTTCTAAAGTAACTGTTTTTAAGTGCTATTTTAATATATGAATGTTTGATTTTTGTTATTTTGGTCTTGTTTGGTTTAGATAAAGATACCTTATTTTTCTAAACTGGTGTTGTGTCCACTTGTGGTGTTTTCACTGTGTTACTATGTATTTTGAGTACAAATACTTTACACATTCCCTTTGGGATAAGCCTGTCTGCTCGTGCCAAGCTACCAAGGCGTTAGCTAAAGTGTATATCCCCCTTACCCTGACTAGAAGCAAGGATCCCTACTTGGACAAAGGTACCTACCTCTGCCAATTAGAGACCCCCATTTCTAACATTGGTGGTCAGCGGTGTGGATGGAACTTGTATTTGTACTTGTACTTGACCCACAGATGTTGATGTGCATCACTAGTTTAGTGCAGACCACTATGCAACCAGATACTGTTTTTGGTTCTATTTTTAGAACATAGGTATTTTCTTGCTTAGCTCTGGTTCTATTTTTGATCAACCCATGCAGTATCCACGCATCATGTCTCTAAATGGTAAACACGCAGAAGATGTTGCAGAATTGGAGTTTGATATTGAGATATTACATACATACAAAGTGGATCAACCCAGACAATTTTTGCAAAAGCTTTCGATGCACCATGAGGAGTGCTTCTAGGAAAGAGAAGCTGCATAAAGCATTGAGTGCTTGGTGGGAGGCAAGAGAAGCTGGGGAGACAGGAGATGCAGTTGTGGAGCTGGATTTGCCTGAAGAGGGCGGTAGGTCCCAGGATTTGTCTGTAGGGAAAGCATCCTCAGTTGCTTGCAGCACTGTGTCTTCTGGAAATCTGCCTCCAGAGGAGATATAGGAGAGGCAGAGGATCTGAAATCATGAATTGGAGGGTATGAGGCTCCAGGTGAAGAAAATGGAGATGAAGAACCAAAATGTTGCCATGGAGAATCAGAAAATGGCAGTGGAGAATGAGAAAGCTCGTCCCTTGGAAGAAAAGAAGTTGCTTTTGGCACATGAGTTGAGCATGAGCATGAGCGAGCTGGAACTCAAGGCCTAATAGGCAGAGTCCAGTGCAAATGGTGGCAGAGTACAGTCTGTGCAGTCTGGGTGTAAGGTCTACATTCCCAAAAATCTAGTACAGAATTTACAGAAGGTGGAGGATATTTATGGATTGCAACTTATGAATCAGCATTGCTTGTGAATGAGGTCCCAGAGAAACATTGGTGGGTGGGTCTATGAAAACACTTTGAGGCCAATGGGAGGAGCACCCTGACATCTTTGGAGGAGGCAGGTACTCTCACCTATCCCAATAAGAAGGTGGCTTTATGCCTCAGGTATGGGCTCACACCTGAGCAGTATAGGGAAACGTTTAGATCTTTCAATTACACAGGTGGAATGTGTGAATTTATTTTGCAGAGTTCTGGATGGTTGGATAAAGGGCAGCAAGGTGATGAGGGTAGCTAGCTGTGATGACCCTTATCTCATTAGGTATTAGAGCGATGGTCCAGGAAACCTGCCTGCCTGATAACACTAAGAAGTACCTGCAGTGAGTGACCATTAATGGGAGGAGAGTGCTGGCTCTGAGAGATACAGGAGCCAGTGTGACATCTATGAGGTATCAGTGGGTGCCTGAGGATCAGGTAATCCCCAATGTACTTCACACTTAAGCTGCTGCAGACAAATCTAAGAGCCTGTGTAAGATGGCGCTGGTTCCTTTTGAGTGGGGGGGTCTCAGGTTCTCTAAAGGTCATTGTGAGTCTATCCATGCCTTTTGACTGTCTACTTGGCAATGACCTGGAGAGTTCCCCTTGGAAGGAGGTGGAACGCCAGGCTCATTTGGAGATGCTGGGTCTGCCAGATTGGGAGTGTATGGCCACTCGGTCTATGGTAGCCAGTAAGGGTAATCAAGAGGACCTGAAGCCTGCAACAGTGGCCCGGGTGCCTGCCAGAAAGAGAAGGGGCAGTTGTAGGGTAGGCAAACTGCTCCAGAAGTTCCCATGTCCAGGAGGAGATAGACCTTGAGGGATATTAGATTTGGGGGTCTCTAGTTGGCAAGGGTTTGCACCTTTGTCCAAGTAGGAACCATTCCTTCTAGTCAGGATAAGGGAGTTACACGCGTAAAATAACCCCTGCTCACCCCCTTGGTAGCTTGGCATGAGCAATCATCCTTATCTTAGGCAGTGTGTAAAGCATTTGCACATAACCAACAGTAACACAGTGAAAGCACTACAAAAGGTCACCACACCAGTTTAGAAAAATATCATTTTTTTTTATATATCCAAAGCAAGACCAAAAACGATACAAATCCACTATACAGCTCAGAAATCTTCAGTAATCAAAATATACTTGAAATACAGTTCCTTTAAGTCGATA
The DNA here is from genome assembly GCF_964261635.1 of Lissotriton helveticus. Classification (NCBI taxonomy): domain Eukaryota; kingdom Metazoa; phylum Chordata; class Amphibia; order Caudata; family Salamandridae; genus Lissotriton; species Lissotriton helveticus. The sequence goes on along the minus strand of NC_136063.1, from coordinate 405,011,749 downwards.
GCTCCGCCTGGGGCTACCACAGCATCTTGAACAGCAAATCCAAACAGTTCTGCTGACCGCAGCATCGCGGGCCAGCTACGATGTCAGGAAGACCCACAAAACACTACCTTTAGAAATGTAGGGTGTCGGCGACCTCACGATAAGCCCCGAAGGGCCGGCATCAGCAGGCATCAGTTCCAGAGGTCGGTGCAGAGGTCGTAGAGCCCTTGAAGTCACACGTGTTGCAGATCGAACTCCTCGTTGTTGAAGTCGGGAGCACCGGCATCAGCAAGCGTCGGGCTGAGGTTCAGAGTGCAGTGGTGGGGCGTGCGGTGCACTCAGGTCGTGGTGCAGGCAGCAGCTCAGTGGCAGTCATCCAGAGGTGTCAGTAAGCCCAGGGCTGTGGTGCGAAGTAATGCGGTGCTCATCGTGGTGCTGGCAGATCACGGGACAAGCAGCATCTTCGTCGTTGCTGAAGCGCTGTCATCGGCTGACGAGCTGGAGTCTATGGTGCCGGCATCGGTAGGCCAAGGCTGAGGTGTGGGATGAGGACGGTGCGTTGTGTTACTTACAAAAGGTGCCCTCGAACCACGGTGCACTCGGCGGCGTCGATCTCAGCTTAGAACGGCATTGTGGGGATACCAAGGCAACGGCGTGAAGCAAGGCGGTGTGAAGTGCGGTGCCCACAGGTTGCGGTACAAGCAGCAACTCGTTGGCAACGTCGGGTGGCATCGTCGTTGAGACCAGGGTTGCAGAGCCCTCTGCGGTGCCTTCATGACACAGAATTGGCAGCGGTGTCGTAGACAGCGTCAGGTTGCTTTTTTTTCTGTTGCAGCACAAAACACACAGTCCCCAGAGCTAGTGGGAGAAGAGCTTGAAGTCTTTGCTGTTCCTGAGACTTCTTGAAGAAGGGCAAGCGTCTACCTCAAGGTTGTGGAGAAACTCAATAAAGAGGTTGCAGAAAGTTCAGTCCAGTCCTTTCACTGCCTAAGACAGAAGCAGCCACTGCAGGCCAACACAGCAAAGCACTCAGTAAAGAGGTAGATCCTCCTCACAGCTTCTCCAGCTATTCTTTTTGGCAGTCTTCTTGGTCCACAAGAGTTCTCTGAAGTCTTTTATATCCCTGAGACTTCCAGTAGGAGGCAAGCTCTACTTCAAACCCATGCAGAAAACTCTAACTGCAGCATGATGAAAGTACAATCCAGTCCTTTCCCTGCCCAAGACAGAAGCAGCAAGCAGCAGGCCAGCACAGCAGAGCACGCTGCAAAGTGGCAGTTCCTCCTGACAGCTTTTCCAGCCCTTCTTCCTGACAGGTTCCTTAGTTTACCAGTGATCTAAAATACTGAGGTCTGGGCCCCAATATTTCTACACCAAAATTCTTTCTTCTCTGGAGGCCAGTTCTGTTCTCTCTGGCCCAGCTTCCCGGCAGGAGGTGGAGACAGCATTGTCCAGGGCAAACAGGGCCTATGCAGGTGCAAGGGAAATCTCCTCCCATCACTCTAAATGCAGACCGTGTCTATTCAGGTCCTAGTGAAAACGCCTCCCCCTACTCTGAATGCAGCCCAGGTCTATTCAGCCCAGCCCTGACTTATTCAGGAAAGGCAGGACACACATCAAACCCCCCAGTGGCCATCTGAGAGAATGCACCCCCCCAGCCCCTGTCACTCTAAAGCCAGACAGTCAATACACAAACCAGCAGAGGCATATAGAATGGCTAAGCAAGAAAATACCTATGTTCTAAAAGTGGTATTTTCAAACACAGAATATAAAAATCATTTTTTCAAAAAAATGCATCTTTATGTTCTGAATTCAGGCATCTTAAACTTGACTTTCCTATCTTGTCCAACCGGCAAGTTATATTTATAAAATGTTACAAATAAACTCCCATTCTACCCTATGGGACAGATAGCCTTTCCATAGTGAAAAACAAAATACACTGTAATTCACTACCAGGACATGTCACACCCACCAGTACATGTCCTACCTTTAACATACATAGCACCCTGCCCACAAGGGTACATTGGGCCTACCTCATGGGTGACCAATATGTAAGAAAAGGGAAGATTAGGGACTGGCAAGTGGGTGCACTTGCCTGGTTGACATGGCAGCTACAAACTGTGCACAGACTGCAGTGGCAGGTGGGAGTTACCTTTTCAGGGCTACTCATGTGGGTGGTATAATCAGTGCTGCAGGCCCACTAGTAGCATTTGATTTACAGGCCCTGGCACACTCAGTACACTTTACTAGGGGCTTACCAGTAAATCAGATATGCCAATCATGGAAACACCAATCCATAATACAAATTACACAGTGAGCATATGCACTTTAGCAATGAAAAGCAGTGGTAAGCCCAGAATCCTAAAACCAACAAAAAGCAGGTCAGGTAAAAATAGGAGGAAGAAGTAAAACATTTGGGGATAAACCTGCAAAAAGGGCTTTTTCCAACTGGGGGATGCCCTGGAACCTATAGGGGAACAAGTGGCCAAACTGGGAGACCTCCCTGAGCAGACCCATTGGCAATAGGAAGGGGGTCCCACCAGGGAAGACTTCTGAAAGGCGCAGATGGAGTGCCCTATTCTTGTTGGTGTATGGCAGCAGTCTGCAGATCAGGCAGCAGGTGATCAGACTGGATCACGTTGGATTTATTGGGAGAATGGTCTCCTATATAGTGAACTTACGGTTGCTGAGCCGGGGTCTAATGTGTGATGGTGGTACCCAAGCACTTCAGAACCTTCCTACGGTGAACAACCATTACTTCGCATCTTTTACTTCGCACTTCTTTTACTTAGCATCTTTTACTTAGCATTGTCTTTTACTTCGCATGATTTTACTTAGCATGCCTTTACTTTGCATATGCCTTTACTTAGCATATGCCGTTACTTCGCAGGAGAAGAGTGAACCACGGGCAGAGAGAGGTAAGAGGGGCAGTGTAGTTAGGGTAGTGTAGTAGTGTAGGTGTAGTGTAGGGTAGTGTTTTAGGGTTTAGGGTAGTGTTGTAGTGTATGTGTAGTGTAAGGTGTAGTATTTTAGGGTGGTGTTGTAGTGTATGTGTAGTGTTGGGGGTAGTGTTTTAGGGTTTAGGGTAGTGTTGTAGTGTATGTGTAGTGTAGGGTAGTGTTTTAAGGTTTAGGGTAGTGTTGTAGTGTATGTGTAGTGTAGGGGGTAGTGTTTTAGGGTTTAGGGTAGTGTTGTAGTGTATGTGTAGTATAGGGTAGTGTATTATGGTTTAGGGAAGAGTAGTAGTGTATGTGTAGTGTAGGGTAGTGTTTTAGGGTTTAGGGTAGTGTTGCAGTGTATGTGTAGTGTAGGGGGTAGTGTTTTAGAGTTTAGGGTAGTGTTGTAGTGTATGTGTAGTATAGGAGATAGTGTTTTAAGCTTTAGGGTAGTGTTGTAGTGTATGTGTAGGGGGTAGTGTTTTAGGGTTTAGGGTAGTGTTGTAGTGTATGTGTAGTGTAGGGTAGTGTTTTAGGGTTTAGGGTAGTGTTGTAGTGTATGTGTAGGGTAGGGGAAGTGTTTTAGGGTTTAGGGTAAGGTGGTAGTGTATGTGTAGTGTAGGGGAAGTGTTTTAGGGTTTAGGGTAGTGATGTAGTGTATGTGTAGTGTAGGGTAGGGATTTAGGGTTTTGGGAAGTGTAGGGGGCATGGAGGGTAGTGTTGGTGTGTAGGGAAATTAATTTAAAAAAAATCTTTATGCGTAGTAAAATCCTGCGAAGTAATGTACTGCTAAGTAATGCCAATTTAATGCTTTAAATAGATTTTGCGAAGTAAAGGTATGCGTAGTAAAATACAGCTAAGTATAGGCATTTGCAAAGTAAAAACTGCGTAGAAAAGGCATGCTAAGTAATAGCATGCTAAGTAACGTCATACATTCCCTTCCTACTGGTTCTAGCTTATGATATGGCTTTGGCAGGACATTTGGCGTGCGACAAGACCTTTACAGGCTTGCATCCCACTTCTTTTGGCCCCAAATGTGAAGGCACACATACTCAATGTAGGTATTGCAGGCTGAAAAAGTGGAGGGAAGTGTAAGGCTCCCCTCTAGACTTTTCCTGTGTTGAGCACCCCTTTCGAGCGAGTAGGCATTGATATTGTGGGAACACTGGCACCAAAAACAGCCTTAGGCAACTAGTATGTCTTGGTGGCCCATGCCACCCAGTGCCCTGAAGCTGTCTCTCTCAGGACAATCACAGCCATTTGAGATGGTTGAGCGCAAGAGTGAAATCATCTACTTGGTGAACTTGCAGACTCCTAGGAGCCTTTTGAGGGTCCTACATGTGAACCGCCTCAAACCTCACTTCGAGAGGTCTGAAGTGACTATGCTCCTGGCTACAGATGATGGAATGGAAGAGGAGAGTGAACCTCTTCCTGACCTCCTTAACAAGGAACATGATGGGTCAGTGGATGCTATGAACCTCTCGCCCACCTTGACCCCAGAGCAGCAGAGGGATTGTCGCCAGTTGCTGGGGCAGTTCACCTCCCTGTTCTCCCTGACCCCAGGAATCACCAATTGGTATGTCCATGATGTGGATATTGGAGACAGTTTACCTGTATAACACAAGACTTACAGGCTGGCTGACAAGGTCAGAGGTAGATTCAAGGAAGAAATTTCGAAGATGTTGGCATTAGGGGTGATGGAGCCCTCCAGCAGCCCCTGGGCTAGCCCAGTGGTCTTGGTTCCCAAAGCTGCTGCACCCGGTGCCACTTCTGAAATGGGGTTCTGTGTGGACTACATTGGGCTCAATGCCATCACCAGGACTGACGTGCACCCCATCCCCAGAGCTGATGAGCTCATTGATCGGTTGGGAGCAGCCCGCACCTCAGCTTGTTTGATCTAATGTCTGGGTACTGGCAGATTACCTTAACTGATGGGGCAAAAGAGAGGTCTGCATTCTCAATGCCAGAGGGGCACTACCAGTTCCGTGTCACACCCAGAGATTTACCAATGCAGCCACTGGCACACCCAAGCATACAGCAATGCAGACACTGAGACACCCAGCCAAACAATAATGCATCCAATAACACACCCAGGCACATACTGATGCACACATGACACACCCAGGGACTTACCAATGCAGACAATGACACACCCAGGAATACTTAACAACAAAGGGAGAGGTAGGGAGAAGGAGACACTCTCTTAGTCCCCAGTCAGTTATGCAAAAACAAGAAAAGAGAGGTCAGATCAAACACTTGGTCAATCTAAGTGAAATCTCTATAGACCACAATTCAAGGAGTCAAAACAGGAATTACCACATCCGATTAGGAGTCAAAACAGGATTACCACATCCGATTTGGGTGGTAAAGAAAGCCCTCACACACTGACCTGGTCAGTGTCATGCTTCATCATCGGGCCCCACCGAAAGAGGCCGAATGCCTCTTCGGTGTGCTACGACGCCAGAAAGACTGCGGAGCTGGTTTGTGTGTGGGGGGCGTGCTCTTGTTTACAGTGAAATATTAAAAGTGCCTAAAAAAAGGGTATCAAAAACAAATTTTAATGAATGATCCCTGAGGCACAAAGCAAAGAGTATTATGTGTCTGTATTTACTTACCAAGGTTCAGGATTGGTAAAATACAGGATATACACAAATTCTTTTAGTCAACATGTTTCAGCCATAAGGGTAGTTTATTACCGAGGCATTCTTCAGGACTAAACCCCGGCGGTATGGGCTCTCTAATCACCCACCCTAACCTGGGGACGTGAAAGTGAAAATTATAAAAGTGAAAAAAGTGCGTAAAAATGTTGGAAGAGTAAAATACTCAATTCCAAAAAATACTCCGTAAATTTGGAGTGTCACTGCACTTTCAAAAGGGGCGCTACTAGCACCATGGGTCTCGGGAGGGGATCGGAGCGACCTGGCACATCGCCCTCAGCGCTCTCGACCCGCTGCAAACCTGGTTGTGGCCTCAATGTCGGACCCCGAGGGTTTGCAGCGGGTCGAGAGCGCTGAGGGCGATATGCCAGGTCGCTCCGATCCCCTCCCGAGACCCATGGTGCTAGTAGCGCCCCTTTTGAAAGTGCAGTGACACTCCAAATTTACGGAGTATTTTTTGGAATTGAGTATTTTACTCTTCCAACATTTTTACGCACTTTTTTCACTTTTATAATTTTCACTTTCACGTCCCCAGGTTAGGGTGGGTGATTAGAGAGCCCATACCGCCGGGGTTTAGTCCTGAAGAATGCCTCGGTAATATACCACCCTTATGGCTGAAACATGTTGACTAAAAGAATTTGAGTATATCCTGTATTTTACCAATCCTGAACCTTGGCAAGTAAATACAGACACATAATACTCTTTGCTTTGTGCCTCAGGGATCATTCATTAAAATTTGTTTTTGATACCCTTTTTTAGGCACTTTTAATATTTCACTGTAAACAAGAGCACGCCCCCCACACACAAACCAGCTCCGCAGTCTTTCTGGCGTCGTAGCACACCGAAGAGGCATTCGGCCTCTTTCGGTGGGGCCCGATGATGAAGCATGACACTGACCAGGTCAGTGTGTGAGGGCTTTCTTTACCACCCAAATCGGATGTGGTAATCCTGTTTTGACTCCTAATCGGATGTGGTAATTCCTGTTTTGACTCCTTGAATTGTGGTCTATAGAGATTTCACTTAGATTGACCAAGTGTTTGACCACACCCAGGAATACAGCAATCCAGACACTGACACACTCAGGCATACGTCAATGCATCCAATAAGACACCTATGCACACACTGACACAATCAGAGACATACCAATGCAGACACTGACACACCCAGCCATACAGCAATGCAGACAATGACACAGCCAGCCAAAGACTAATGTATCCAAAAACACACTGAGGCACACACTGGTGTACACACTCATATACCCAGAGACTTACCAATGTAGACACTGACACACCTAGGCATAAAGCAATGCAGACAGTGACACACCCAGCCAAGCATTAATGCATCCAATGGCACACCCAGGCACACACTGGTGAACACAGTCTCACACCCATGGACTTATCAATGAAGACACTGGCACACCCAGGCATACAGCAATGCAGACACTGACATACCAAACCAAATACTAATGCATCCAATAACACACCCAGACACACACTAATGCACACACTGAGACACACAGAAACTTACCAATGCAGACACCAACACAACCAGGCATACAGCAATGCAGACACCGACACACCCATCCAAACACTAATGCATCCAGTAAGACACCCAGGCATACACTGATGCATACACTGACAAACCAAGGGACTTAACAGTGCAGACACTGACACAAACAAGCATACAGCAATGCAGACAGTGACACACCCAGCCAAGCATTAATGCATCCAATGGCACACCCAGACACACACTGATGCACACACTCTCACACCCACGGACTTACCAGTGCAGACACTGGCACATCCAGGCAAACAGCAATGCAGACACAGACATATTCAACCAAATACGAAGGCATCCAATAACACACAGACATACACTGATACACACATGCCGGGACACCCAGAAACTTACCAATGTAGCCACTGACACACCCAGGAATATAGGAATGCAGACACTGAGACACCCAGACAAACACTAATACAAGCAATAACACACCCAGGCACAAACAGATGCTCACACTGACACACATTGGGATTTACCAGTGCAGACACTGGCACACCAAGGCATACAGCAGTGCAGACACCGACACACCCATCCAAACAGTAATGCATCCAATAACACACCCAGGCACACACGGCTGCATGCACTAACAACCCCAGGGACTTACCATTGCAGACACTGACATACCAGGCATTGAGTAATGCAGACACTGGCACATCCTACAAAATATGAATGCACCCAATACCACACCCAGACACACACTGATGCACACGCTGAGACACCCAGAAACTTACCAATGCAGACACTGAAACTCCCAAGCATACAGCAACACAGACACCGACATACCCATCCAAATACTAAAGCATACAATAAGACACCAAGGCATACACTAACGCATACACTGACAAACCTAGGGACATACCAATACAGAAACTGACACATCCAGACATACATTATAGACACACAGACATACCCAGCCACCAAACAGTAATGCATCTAGGGGCCGATTCACAGAACTAATCTGAGACAAAATCCAAAACTTACTACTTTTGGTATTCACAGAAGGCATTTAGTAGTAGTAAAGTTAGGATTCCTAACTTTACCACTACTAAAGTTTGACAAAATTCTAACTTTAGAACTTTCGGTTTTCACAAAAGGGATTTAGTAGAAGTAAAGTTAGGATTCCTAACTTTACTACTACTAAATGCCTTTTGTGAATACCGAAAGTCGGAAAGTTAGGATTTTATCTCAGTTTAGCAGTAGTAAAGTTAGGAATCCTAACTTTACCACTACTAAATGTCTTCTGTGAATACCAAAAGTAGTAAGTTTAGGATTTTGTCTCAGATTACTTTGTGAATCGGGCCCCTAGTATCCAACTCAGGTCCACACTAACACACCCACGAACTCACCAATGCAGCAACTCACACACCCAGGCATACAGTAATGCAGACACTGACACAGCCAGCCACACACTAATGCACCCAATAACACATCCAGGCACACACTGATACACACACTGACACACCCAGGGGGATACCAAGGCAGACACTGAAACCCCCAAGTATACATTAATGCAGATACTGACACACCCAGCCAAACACTAATGCATCCACTAGCACACCCAGGCACACACTGATGCACACACTAACATGCCCAGACATACAGCAGTGCAGACACTGACACACCTATTCAAACAGTAATATATTCAATAACACATTCAGTCACACACTGAATGATACACTGACACACACAGGGACTTACCATTGCAAACACTTTCACACCAGGTATACAGCCATTGTGTAAAAGCACTGTACTGCTGTTTCTCAATCCTCCTTCTAGAGACTTGACTGGAGAATTACATGCTTTTGGGTTTGGTTTTCCATGTGGGAGGGTGTGGTCTTAATGTGTCCAATCAGAAGGCAAGATTTGGGTGTGTTTTTGAGTGAATTCCCAAACCCGCACTGTAAATGTGCAGATTCGTAAAACTGGTAAAATGAAAACCTTAAAAAAAAAAGATATAAGGTGGTTTTATTAAACCTGTAAATATGTTCACACTGATGTTATTAATGACAATGGAAGGGTGTACGCTTTCTCTTTGTCTCTTTTTTTTCCTTCTTTTTTCCCTTTTTTTTTTTTTTTTTTAGGCTTCAACTATGTGGGGTAAATCCTACAGACTATATTTTATTTCTTTATTCATCACTTTGTTTTTCCTTCCATGCTCAACACTGGCTATCCCTACTCCTTTAAGGTGAAACCACTTCAGGCGACTATCTATGTTTTATGAAGGACTGTGTAATACAGTAATATAGTAAACCTAATGGGTTCACAAGTTAATGATGTAAAGAGTGTATTAGACTTCATGCTAATTGAGAGGCTTCTCTTGTTGTATGGATGGTACCTCTAATATAGCTTGTCGGGGATGTTCTTTTCCAGGATGTTTGATTTGTATACTTTTTTTTTTTTTTTTTGCTTTCGGGGGTAGCTCAGCGGGCTCACTGGTGTTCTCGGTGGATGTCATGTCCCTGGCTCTTCCGGGGCCAGGTAACCTCCATTGGTGGTGGTGGGTGGGGGGGTGGGAAACGGGGGTGGGAGGGGTTTCAGGAGGAAGTCAGACAGGTTCTTTAAAAGCTACAGGAAAAAAGGAAGCTATAAAGTTTTAACTAACACTTTGCCGATGGGGGGATATTCTTGTAGGATGCTTTGTACAAATGAATGGGGGCACTGAAGATTATGTCACTTAACATCTGCGGCTTTAACGCCAACATAGTGTGTATGCAGGAAACGCATTTCGAGGGTTCGCAGGCACATCTCTTAAAATCACTGGGGTACAAATTAGTTTGTGCTACCTCTCAGGGAGAACACCTTAGGGGGGTGGCAATATTAGCTAGAGGCAGAGGATTCAGCTTCAACCGATGCAAAACAGATAAATTCGGCAGATGGGTAATCGCAGAATGCCGGGTTGAACAATCACAACTAGTTACCATCTGCTCAATCTGTGGGAGCAACTGTGATGATCCCACTGTGATTAATGAGGTCTCTAGTGAACTCGCACATTGGCCACTACCACTACTTATCTGTGGGGATCTTAATATTAACCTACCCTCCGATTGGTCAATAAGTGGTAACTGGGTGTACCATGGGCGGAAACCTAAATTCTTCAAAGCCTTAAGACATCTATGTCATATGCACGGACTCCTGGATGGGTGGCAAATCTCTAACTCTGAGGATCCTGGTTACACTTTCTTTTCAAACCCACACCGTGTTCATGCAAGACTCGATTACTTCCTTTTATCACAGATATTAGGATCTATTACACAAATAGAAAAACTGCCACGTGTACTCTCTGATCACAACCCCCTTGGATGCACTTTAGGGCTAACACAAATGGGCCAAAACCAAGAAATTGGACCTTTGAGAAAGCCCTGCTCCCTGAAGATGTTTACTGTTATCATATGCGAGCATGGATTCCCAACTTATAAGAAGATAATGTAAGTAGCACCACAATAGAAATAGTATGGGATGCTCTAAAAGCGGGGATCCGCGGGGAAACCATGCAATATTCAATGAGGGTTAATAAACTGGCCAGAGATTCCCATAGATTGTTATTGGAGAAATTAAAGGGGTCTGAAGAAGAACTCATTAGAGCAACCCGTGGCTCTTTAATGGTAGAAGAACTGACCAAAATTCAGGTGGCAATTAATAAAGCGGCTATCATGAACACATTTACCACCAAAGCGGTTAAAAAAGCCACCGCTAATAGTGAGAAAGTCTATGAAGTAAGCGAACTGGTTGGCCATCAATTGGCTATACGTATGAGGCAACAAACATCTCAGAACCTCATATGTGAAATAGTGGACCCTGTGGAAGGTTTGGTCTCAGAGAGCGATAAGATTAGAGAAGCATTTTGGCGCTTCTACAACACATTATATTCGGAGGAAGGAGGGGCTGATATAGACAGCATGAGCGAATACCTGGACCTAGTAGACTTATTGAAGAAGATCGAGATGCACTAGAGGAGATTCCAGTCCTTGAAGAAATTCTAGAGACAGTTAAAGATCTACCTCGAGGAAAGGGAACAGGCCTGGACTCTATCCCTTTAGAATTCTATATTACATTTCTAGACCAAATGAAAGTGATTCTGCTAGATCTATTTGTGTACATATTTTGTGGGGGACAACCACCAAGATCATGGTCAAAAGCCAAAATAGTTGTCTTCCTCAAAAAAAATAAACCTCCAGATCAGATGGGTTCCTACCGTCCCATCACCTTAATAAACGTGGACTCTAAAATCTATTCCAAATTAATAGCGAACCGTATTGCACCATTAATCCACAAACTCGTATCAAAATGCCAGCACAGGTTCGTACCCAGAAGAGGAACCACAGATCACATTCATAGAGTGATCAGCCTATTTGACAGTACAGAGGTGACAGGAGACCCGATGGCGCTAATTCTTCTAGACACAGAAAAGGCTTTCGACAGGGTCTCCTGGTCATTTCTGTGGCTGGCAATGGGTCGACTGGGATTTAAACAGGGATTTATCCAGGCGGTACAAAAACTATACATCGATCCTAAAGCTGTAGTAATGGTAAATGGCAATCTTTCTAAAGAACTTATAATATCAAGGGGAACTCAACAGGGATGCCCATGCTCCCCATTTCTGTTCGCAATCTATATCGATCCTCTCATTCGCAGCTTGGAAGCCAATGCTAGCATTATTCCCATACAGACCCAAGGATACATGACCGAGACCCTCGCCTACGCCGACAACATTGCCATAGTCACACCTGATCCGGCGTCAGCCTCATCTGTTATTGAAAATGAGGCAAAAAACTTTGGCAATGTGGCCGGCTACGCCCTCAACCAGAGTAAAACCCATGTGGTCCTAAATGATAAATGCACTATGATAGATCCTCGTGTGACAGCAAAAGCGACCTACCTGGGGGTATGTATTACATCCAAGCTCGATAAACTGGTTGAGTTAAATATGAGCCCCTTGATAGATAAAATGCAGAAAGATCTCCGCCGCATGGATAACCTATATCTATCCTTGATCGGTCGGGAAAATGCATTAAAAATGGTTTATTTCCCTAAACTACTCTATATGTTCAGGGCAATTAATCTGGAAATATCGGAACATTGGTTTAAATTGATGGAACGCACCTTTACTAGTTTCATTTGGGTGTATTCACAACCCCGAAGAGCCTACAAGTTCTTGACCCTTCCCAAAGAAAAAGGAGGTTTAGCCCTCCCTAACCTCAAGGTATATTATTGGGCATCTATGTTATTATACAATCACAAACTTTTTTTATTAGATAGCACTGAGATAACCTCAGGGGAAGACCAACCCTTAATTCATCAGCTAGTATTGGGTAATAAGAGTAAGGGCTATTTATGGCGATTTCTCTATGATAGCTACCACAAAAAGGTCTGCCTAAAGACCTTGCTAGGGGGGTTTAAAGCATGGAAAGCAGTGAGAAAACTGTTGGTTATAGGACGACTTTCATTCTACTCTCCTCTAGGCAATAACCCGGCCCTTCCTGAAATTTTTAGAGGTGCCTGTATTGATAAATGGATCACAGCTGCAATCACGCATATTGGATGCCTTTTTTCAAATGAAGGGTTACATTCTTTTGAAACCTTAAGAGAGATATATCAATTGGAGTGGAGAGATTTTTTTTAAATATCTGCAAATTAGAGATTTTTTATTACAACGGATCAGGGGAAATACCGCATTTGATAAAATAATAGCAGCTGAAGTATTAAAAAATCCAAGAAATTCACCATCGGGGGGATGTATTCTCTCTTATTATCCCTTTTTCCGGACAACCTCGATAAAACGGCGCAGAAGTGGCAGGGAAAAATAGCGATCACTACGGAAGAGTTTAATTATGCGTATGGTTTGTCCCGAACTATCATTATGTCAACAAAACTGCAAACTCAGTTCTATAAAACCTGCTTTTTTATGTATTACACTACAGACAGAATAACTAAATGGGGGAGTGGGAGGGGTACTTGCTGTTTTAGATGTATGACTCCTAATGCTGATTGCATACACATATTTTCTTCCTGCACAAACCTATCCTCCTTAAAACTTAGCATTGAAAGGTTTTTAAGGAGCGTCTTAAAATCTGAACTAGCCCTCTCTAATGAAGTAATTATGCTTGGGGCAACTAGTCTTGTCGACCCCCGCCCGGGACATGAACTAGTATTTATTGCTATGGCGGTCTCAAGACTTTGTATTGCCTCTGCCTGGCTGGATCCTAATCCTCCATCTTTTCAACAATGGTTTTCGAGACTGTTAGCCATATTTAACCTAGAAATGGCTATATATAAAAGAAAAGGTAGGAGGCGAAGGGCCAGGGGGCTCAAAATCTGGAATCCTTTAATCGAATGGTCCCAATCCCAAGGTAATTCCCTGTAACATGATGTATCAATCAGTTTGATTTAAACACTGTAAATATCAACTTGCAACGTTTGTAAATTATTTGTAGTTTATAACTCATCAGATTATGTTTGTATATTCTAAATAGAAAGGAAATGTTTTGACTGATTAATGCATCAAGCTATTATTGTATGAACTATTAATCCAATATCCCTAATCCCTATATGTTTGTATCCGAATTATTCTCTGTTTATTTTCACTTCTCTTTTGTCTTGTCTGACCGGGGGGGAGGGGGGGGGAGTTGCTTTGTAAATATAAAATCTAATAAAGATATTAAAAAAAAAAAAGGAAGGGTGTCCATATGCGCAGTAATTTATAACATTGTTGGCGCAGACTAACGGATTCCCTCCGATCACGCGATCAGGAGTAAAAGCCTTAGAGTAATAGTCTCTCTATGCTTGAGGAAACGTGAAGATACCGCAGTATCCAAAAAATAATGTAACAAGAAAAAAGGTTGTTTAGTTATGTTAAAGAACTGCATTTGCTTTACATTAACTACATATGTGATTTTTATGTTTTAAAATTTATAAAAAGCATATCTATAAAAAAGGATGTCTACAGTACAAAACAAACTATGTTAAAAATAAATATGCATTCTAATACACTTAATATTACAAATAAACCCCACAAATTAACTAAAAAATGAAACGTTAAAGGGACATAATATCTTAGAAATGGAATATGATTTTTTTTTATTCATGGAAAAACGAAAGGTTAGAGACGTTAGTTAGGAAATAGAATTTAAAAATACTTCGAAATTTACTATAAAAAACAGGTTACAGGGATGTTAGGCTTAGATTTTACTCATACAAAACTATAGACATTCAGTAGTTATAGTTACCTGAGCAAAATATGACATGCCCCCACAATGTACTTCTTACGACCTTTTTGAGAGAGGGGAACTCGCACAACTAAGAAACTCACAGGTAAACCCAAGGTGTGAAGTGTAGTGTGCTGCTGGAGTTGAACACTGCCTGGCCTCGCAGTGTAAAATCCAAGGAACTAATGCAAAGTCCTCTCAACCAGGAGAGGGCGACTCCGAGCACAACATAAAAGACCAGTCAGGTCTTATTATTTAAATCCAAAAGTTCATCATCAAGTATACGATGGAAAAGTCATCCAAATATTCAAGTCAAGTTTATTAGCCACGTAGGTTAATTCACCAAACGTTGGTTTAGACTAGCAGAGTCATATCCATATTATCTTTTCATCATACTGTTAACACCTCCCGATGCATTTCGGGCACCGCCCTTCCTCAGGGGATTACTCTACAAAAAACAATCCAAATATGCCATGTTCAAAAAACGATTCAAAAAGATGTAAATCATATTATCAATCTGCATGCACATATATATGTACACCCATGTAAAGAGTGAATTAAAGTCGTTAAAGTGATCACAAAAAGCAAGTGTATTCGAGCAGTCAAGAGTGTAATCACCAAGCCATCATACCCAGTGAAAAAAACTTAAAGAAACGTGCTTAGTCAGAGTGTCCCAAACGTGACTGAAAAGTATAGCCAGGAACGTGAATCAAACATATAAGGCGAAAGTGCACGTGAATGAATATTCGAGTGTCAGTGCATGAATATTCCAATGTTGCAAAACATCCCTATTAAAAAAACACAAATCAACCCGACAGTGTCATCATATTAAGGTGAGGAAAGGAGAACGCGTGTAGCTTCAAGTCGCGGAGCGACCGCAACGAGAGTCCCAGAGGGATAACTTACTTAGTAATGTGTCAGACAGATTCCCAGTTAGACGCGGAAACCGCGAGGAACCAGTGTAACGAACCGTTACTCCCGAAGGTGAAAAGCGAGTAAGCATAGAAATGAATAAAAGACTAAATACCATAAAAATAGAAAACGGACTACCCGTCCAAGCATACAGAAACATCAACCAACCAACCGTAGGCCGGTAAAAGCAAAAATGTACAAACAGGTGAACTACAATAAGCGGGTTCCTGGGGATAATAAATTAAGAACATATATATAGAAAATGCTATGACAAACGGTCAAAGAAATGTCAGTATGAGTGAGTGCAAACAGTGTAACATATATAAATTTACAGATAACATAAAAATTCCATACGGTCATTTAGACCATCGGGCACCATCGTGGACATGGAGCGGATCCAAAAGTTCTCACGTTTGAGCAGTGTGTTCTTATTATTATGTGTCACCTTGACTTGTTGTAGGATCAAAAATTTCAATTGTGCCACGCTGTGTCTATGTTCATGAAAATGGTTCGCCACACTTGATTTTTGATTGTGTGTGCGTATGTTGCTTTTGTGTTCCAAAATGCGAACACGTATTTTGCGTTCTGTGTGTCCAATGTAACATTTGCCACACGGGCATTTCAACATATAAATAACGTTGGCACTGTTGCAGGTAGCATTAACACGTAATTTAATCGTGTGTCCTTTCATGGGATGTCGAGTGGTGTTCCCTGTGATACAGTTATTACAATTACTACAATTGTAGCAAGGTTTGAGTCCTGAGTAAGTGGTCGTGCTGCTGGTAGACTGAGGTTGATTAAGAATTTCCTTTACATTTCTGCCCCGAGTAAATGCAAACATGGGTGGTTGACTGAAGAGACCATTAAAATCAGGTTCGATTGCCAAGATGGGCCAATGTTTGCGAATAATGTGCTGGAATTTATTGGAAATCTTAGAATATTTAGAAACCACGACCATCCGGTCGGAATGTTCCTTAGGTTTCAGTTGCAGAAGATCGTTCCTGCTAATTCTGGTCGTTCTTTCTACAGCTAGATCCAGTATGGGGGTGGGATATCCCCGTGCTTTCAATCTCTCCAAGGTGATTTTCATCTGTTTTATGCTTTCACTTTTGTTGGACACAATCCTTTTCCATCGTATACTTGATGATGAACTTTTGGATTTAAATAATAAGACCTGACTGGTCTTTTATGTTGTGCTCGGAGTCGCCCTCTCCTGGTTGAGAGGACTTTGCATTAGTTCCTTGGATTTTACACTGCGAGGCCAGGCAGTGTTCAACTCCAGCAGCACACTACACTTCACACCTTGGGTTTACCTGTGAGTTTCTTAGTTGTGCGAGTTCCCCTCTCTCAAATAGTTCTAACTTTTTCCTGACCTTGGAACTCTGCACGCTGTTATGATGAATTTTGATTCAGTTTCCGGCATGACCGATTTAAAGGCGAGCACCTTCGCCTTTACCAAAGATGATGCTGATAAAATTTATGGCCTTATTCAGGAAGACATCACCTCCACCAGCAATCCCCGCAGTGTGGAGAGTAATATCAGACAATTACTCTACCTTTTGAAAAAGCAATCCAATCAAAAATTACACGCCAGCACCCTCATCCGGTACCACCGTGTCCAAAGGATCCCAAGAGGCCTAAGGGTCCCACTAAAACCTCTACTATGTAAAAACAATGTACAATTCGTTGAGCGATGGTATGCTATACTTAATAATTGTTCTCTTGACCTTATCCTCCTGATCGTGGAGGAGCTGTCTAAAACACTTGAAGATCTGAAATTGGAGATCGATAATGTTCAAAAGGAGCTGGACGAAGCCATGTCCGCTGAAGAACTGACCACTATGTTGGAGGATGTAAAAATACAAATCGAGAAACATACTAGGGAGATACAGGAAAGGAAATTACGGAAGTTCAAAAGGGATACCATAGACTATAAACTCGGCGAGGTGTACACTTGGGCAGAAGTGTACGCCCGCCGAAGGTCTAACAAACCATACAATCCGTTCTCCGGTAACGAAACATCGTCTTCTGAAGACGACAATCGATCTAGACCAACCAAGACACCAGTCAATGTTGACACCCCAACTCCAAGTACCTCGACAGATACTGCGGTTCATTTTTTAGAAACAGGTCTGGAACAACAAAAAGACCCCGGGGGAGAAAAATCCGCCGAGGGACCAGAAAGAACTCCTCAAGCAGGCAAAACCAAGAGAACAAACAGAAAATGCTGACCCCTGAAGAGAATCTGGTAATCAACATCTCCTCCATGGCATTATCTACTGAGCAGAACATTACCTTACAGAAAGGACAATCGTTCGTACCCACGACTAACTCCAACACTTTGGAGCTTGAAGTGAGTACGTTTAAACTCATTCGTAATATTCGTCTTCGACATTATTTCAAAAACATTTGTCCTACCGATACCCTTGAAGAGGATATGCTCCGAGGTTTAAGACCACACAGTACTTTCATGGCTCCACAAAGCCATAAGATTATAGACTCCTTCGAGAATCTAGTTAAACAAGAGATTGGTAAACTACCTTTTCAACAACCCATCAAACGTGGAAACCTCTCTAAGAAAGAAAAGAGCATTCTTAAAGAATTGGCTGATAATTCGTCCATCACTTGCCAGAATGCAGATAAGGGTGGTGCATTAGTCATCATGGACACTAGTTTTTACGAACAACAGATTGAAGCACATATCAGTGATCCCAACACATATGATTTGCTAGAAGATGATCCAACCACGGAGTTTACCAAAAAATTGACACAGTTGATCACCGTAACCTTTGAGAATGGTACTATCAATGATAGAACCCGAAGATTTTTGACACCCATCAATCCTAAACCTCCAGTCTTGTATATGTTGCCCAAAATGCACAAACACCCTACCAAACCGCCATTTCGGCCCATTGTATCCACCAGAGGCAGTATCCATCAGAACACAGGGAGATTCCTTGACAGATATTTACAACCTTTTGTATTGGAGACTGGGTCACATGTTCGTGATACCACTGACTTTCTCCTGAAAATTGAACCTGTCATGAATGAATTGAGAAACACTGAACTTATCATGTGTACGGTGGACGTATGTTCACTATACACCTCCATCCCCCATGATGGAGGTATAGAAGCCATAGAACACATACTAACATCTTCAGATTTGGACTCTGACTTGAAAGTCTTTCTGATGCAACTAATTATGTTTACCCTCTATCACAGTTATTTCACTGTCCTGGGCAAATGGATTCTCCAACTTAATGGTACCGCCATGGGAAATTCGGCGGCTCCTTGCTATGCTAATCTTTACATGAGATCATTTGAAGAAAATCACATTTTGTGTCACAATACCTGGCTTCAACATGGCAAATTGTTTCTCCGGTATATAGATGATATATTCCTACTATGGAGTGGCACAGCTGATGACCTTGTGTCTTTCCTTGAGACATGGAACACATTCAACGAAAGAATTCGTTTCACATGGGAATACAGTAAAACATGCATCCATTATTTGGATGTGGAAATTTCCAGAGAACGAGACGAGTGGCACACTACTATTTTTCGAAAACCAACCGACAGGAATTCCACCCTGCATTACACCAGTTTTCACCGGTCAGGTTTAAAGAACAATCTACCCTATGCTCAACTTCTCCGTATCAAACGGATTGTGTCCAACAAAAGTGAAAGCATAAAACAGATGAAAATCACCTTGGAGAGATTGAAAGCACGGGGATATCCCACCCCCATACTGGATCTAGCTGTAGAAAGAACGACCAGAATTAGCAGGAACGATCTTCTGCAACTGAAACCTAAGGAACATTCCGACCGGATGGTCGTGGTTTCTAAATATTCTAAGATTTCCAATAAATTCCAGCACATTATTCGCAAACATTGGCCCATCTTGGCAATCGAACCTGATTTTAATGGTCTCTTCAGTCAACCACCCATGTTTGCATTTACTCAGGGCAGAAATGTAAAGGAAATTCTTAATCAACCTCAGTCTACCAGCAGCACGACCACTTACTCAGGACTCAAACCTTGCTGCAATTGTAGTAATTGTAATAACTGTATCACAGGGAACACCACTCGACATCCCATGAAAGGACACACGATTAAATTACGTGTTAATGCTACCTGCAACAGTGCCAACGTTATTTATATGTTGAAATGCCCGTGTGGCAAATGTTACATTGGACACACAGAACGCAAAATACGTGTTCGCATTTTGGAACACAAAAGCAACATACGCACACACAATCAAAAATCAAGTGTGGCGAACCATTTTCATGAACATAGACACAGCGTGGCACAATTGAAATTTTTGATCCTAGAACAAGTCAAGGTGACACATAATAATAAGAACACACTGCTCAAACGTGAGAACTTTTGGATCCGCTCCATGTCCACGATGGTGCCCGATGGTCTAAATGACCGTATGGAATTTTTATGTTATCTGTAAATTTATATATGTTACACTGTTTGCACTCACTCATACTGACATTTCTTTGACCGTTTGTCATTGCATTTTCTATATATATGTTCTTAATTTATTATCCCCAGGAACCCGCTTATTGTAGTTCACCTGTTTGTACATTTTTGCTTTTACCGGCCTACGGTTGGTTGGTTGATGTTTCTGTATGCTTGGACGGGTAGTCCGTTTTCTATTTTTATGGTATTTAGTCTTTTATTCATTTCTATGCTTACTCGCTTTTCACCTTCGGGAGTAACGGTTCGTTACACTGGTTCCTCGCGGTTTCCGCGTCTAACTGGGAATCTGTCTGACACATTACTAAGTAAGTTATCCCTCTGGGACTCTCGTTGCGGTCGCTCCGCGACTTGAGGCTACACGCGTTCTCCTTTCCTCACCTTAATATGATGACACTGTCGGGTTGATTTGTGTTTTTTTAATAGGGATGTTTTGCAACATTGGAATATTCATGCACTGACACTCGAATATTCATTCACGTGCACTTTCGCCTTATATGTTTGATTCACGTTCCTGGCTATACTTTTCAGTCACGTTTGGGACACTCTGACTAAGCACGTTTCTTTAAGTTTTTTTCACTGGGTATGATGGCTTGGTGATTACACTCTTGACTGCTCGAATACACTTGCTTTTTGTGATCACTTTAACGACTTTAATTCACTCTTTACATGGGTGTACATATATATGTGCATGCAGATTGATAATATGATTTACATCTTTTTGAATCGTTTTTTGAACATGGCATATTTGGATTGTTTTTTGTAGAGTAATCCCCTGAGGAAGGGCGGTGCCCGAAATGCATCGGGATGTGTTAACAGTATGATGAAAAGATAATATGGATATGACTCTGCTAGTCTAAACCAACGTTTGGTGAATTAACCTACGTGGCTAATAAACTTGACTTGAATATTTGGATGACTTTTCCATCGTATACTTGATGATGAACTTTTGGATTTAAATAATAAGACCTGACTGGTCTTTTATGTTGTGCTCGGAGTCGCCCTCTCCTGGTTGAGAGGACTTTGCATTACTTCTTACGACCTTACCTATTACATCTCTCATGACATGGTCAGTGACATTACTGATGACATCTCAAATTACATCACTGATGATATCATCCGCAGAATCACTCACACACCCACTCATATCTCCATACAGCCTCTGATACACCCAATCCACACAGCCATATAACCATTCACATACTCATTCATGGACCCATGGAACTACTCACATACTCACTCATCCATACAGCAACTGCTCACTAACCCATACAGTCATTCAGATAGACAATCTCTCTCAAATACAGCCACTCACATAGCACCAAACTTCACCAAACACCCACTCACACCCCCATAACACCACTCACATACCTCTACAACCACGGACACAGCCATAGAACCACCCACACACTCACATACCCATGCAACCACTCACATAGCCACTCACACACCCAGAAAATCACTCAAAACACCATTCATAGACCCATACAGCCAGTCACACTCCCACTGGCAGACCAATACAGCCACTGACACACCCACTGACAGATCCATACAGCCATTCACACAGCCATAAAGCCACTCAGACACCCACTCACACACTGATACAGTCACACAGACACTCGTGAAATATTTTGAAAATAGTGTCACTCATCAGGAGTACAAAAAGAATAGTAATTTAACTTATGCAGTAGCTTAGTATATCTCTTTAAGTCTCAGAAACATTTACGAAACACACTTACTGGATGATGTCATCAGTGATGTAATATGTGCGGTCATAAGCAGTACATTACTTGGGCAAAAGTTATAGTTAGCTCAGGTAACTATAACTACTGAATTTCTATGGTTTGGTACGAGTGAAATCTGAGCCTAACTATAACTTCCCTATAACCTTTGTTTCTTTCCGTGAATTTCTAAGTTTGTTTTATTCTATTTCCTAACTATAACGTCCCTGTAACCTGTGATTGTTTCAGTGAATATCTATCTATCTATCTATCCATCTATATATCTAAATCTCTCTCTCTTTCTGTCTCTCTCTCTCTATATATATATATATATATATATATATATATATAAATATATATATATATATATACACATATATATAAATACAAACACACACACTCACTCGCACACACATACTTTTGTCAAACATTAAAGCCTTTACGACAGGAGGTTACCATGTCAGTTAAGTAGGGTTGGATCCTTGCCAGAATTCAGGATAGCTTATGACTATGTTTTTTTTATTAGGCTCATATTATTCATAGTTATGGTGAAAAACTGGAATGGATCAGGCTCTCCTGGACGTACATTGGAGATTCTTGCTATTTTGTATATGAGCATATTATTGAGCTCTCCCCCAAGTCAGACTTCATAGTAGGTACAGACATAACACTTCTGAAGACTCAACTTGCAGGAGATAATTCATGATAGATCAAAATTCTCAGGCTCTTTGTAAGGCCAGTAATGCCACACTGATAAACAGGCACCTACTTTTCAAAGTAGGCCTTGTAATCCTTTGATTGCTGAGATAAACAGAATTACAATAGAGTCAAATTTGTATTATACTTACATTTTACATTAATAAAAAGATACCGACATGTAACTCTCAACATAGTGCTACATTTACAAACGCAATTGTTGATTTTAAAACTACTTGAACCCATTCTAAAATCTTTGAAATATTACACATTTTGTGTTCACTTTGAAATGAGTGTGGTACCCAATCCTTAAGCAGAAGCGTCTAATGCAGGGGTCATCAGTGGGTAGCTTGGGAGCTACTGATAGCTTGCCAGTTCACTGAACATGGCTCCCTGAAGTGCCTCTCAGCAGAGGGTCAACTATAGGTATATTAAACTTCACTTTGCAAGGGTAAGATTTCCTTAGAGTTTGTTAACCCAAATGGAAAATACATTTTTGATATAAAACTATATATTTTGAGAAACTAACATGCTGAGTTTGAAAAATCAAAATGATTGAAAATCCAAAACATATTTAAGCTGCTATTTGAGTGATAGGTCCATACAGAGTTGTGAAGGTTTACAGCCTGTAGTATTTCATTTGTTCCAGTGGAGTCTTACTGCTGTGGCAGTTATTTCATTAGTCATATGGAGATGATTTATTTTAATAACATTTTTCCTGACATTGCTGTCAGAAACCCATTCTTATTCTACTACAATATTGCATTTGAAATATCATCCAGCCAACATATGGTACCCAGGAAATAGACTACCACAATATCATGAAGGTAAGCATAGTTTTAACTCCACACTTTACTCCACTCCATTTATGTTCTTAACTCCACACCAATTTATCGTGAAGAGATGAATATTTTCAAGTTATGTAGATGTGGAGTTTAGAATAGTAAATCTATCCTTCATGATATTGCATTAGTCAATATTCTGTAACTGAGATTTTGGTATCTCTCATACATTTGCTAAACCACTATCAGTAACCTTGCAAGGTGTGGTCACTGCTGTGATTGCTTCTGATATGGTCACTACTGCAACAATTCTAAAAGTCAGTAGCCCAAGATTATTTTCAATGATCTGAAGTAACTCTTGTTACAGAAAGGGCTGGAGACCTCTGGTTTGATGTTGACATACTACTCTCAGAATGTGGCAAGTGAGAGGGCACGGCCATGTGGGGGAAAAGGTACAATTCCACTTACACTTCATGACCACCACTAGACCCAGATCTGCGTGTTCAAATTAACTAAGTCCTGACCTGAGTGATATTGCTCAAACTGCCTGCAAGACAAATAACCTGCACAACAATATTCACACATTCTGCCTATCATTTTGAATGTTGGTCTTACACACTTTGGCCACAGATTCCTACTCTTGCTTAGTCATCAGCAAACAGAAAATATAATTTTATTTTTATTTGTTTTACGTTTTTTTAAAAGTTCCACAAACCACCTTGTGGTAGCCACCAAGCAGGTAGGGATACTTAGAAAGGTTGAAAGGATTGAAGTCTTGGGTGGATTATCAGACATAAATTTAGTTATAAACCAATTAAAATGGCCACATTAAATGACTGTGTGACACAATAGTGTCTGGCACCTCAAACGTTTGTTAAGAAAACCCTCACACACCAACCTGGTTGGTGTCATGCTTCATCATCAGGACCCAGCTGAGTAGCGAAATGCTACTCAGCTGTGTTGCAACGCCTGTTTACAGTGGAGCAGGTTTGATGTGATGAAGTGAGTGTGAATTTAAAAATTCCTCCGGGATTCTACCTATTAATTTATTCCTGGAGATCCGGGGTATATTAAACATAAGAGAGTGGATAATGTGTTAAGGATACTAAGTGTAGCCTATTATTATCCTTTGATGGCCGACATGTTCAGCCCACTTGACAAAATTGGGGCTTTCTTCAGGACCTCTCAAATAAAGTGAGTGAAGTGAAAAAGTAAGTGGTAAAAAATCAACCACGTGTTAAAGCATTTTTAGTACTTGTGCTAAGGAGTACTGTATATGCTGGGAGGACTAACGGTGCTTTGGGTCCTCACATGAGCTAATACCTGAAAGAGAAAGGGACATAACACAATATAATACAACGATTAAAAACAGAACTCTCTTGTTTTTTAATATACCCGGATCACCAGGAATAAATTAATAGGTAGAATCCCGGAGGTATTTTTAAATTCCGTTTCTGAACAAAGCGGGTTCTGCGAGTCCAACCAAATGATTACGATGCTTCTAGACTTTGTTCGGTCGGACACACATTGACTTCAATGGGAGCTTGTGTTCCAAAAGAGAACACAGGCTTCCATGGCCAAAAGGAGTTGTTGGGGAAAAGCTTGCAACCTGTGGAAGGCATCCTGTGGTGCTGCCACACTGTGCATGTATGGGAAGGGGGGACCCAGGGTTACCCCCACAGGCTCGTTTCAGAGGGCCCAAGGTAAAGGGGGGCCTGCTACGGGCCCTCAAAGTCAGATTCTGACAGCTGATCCATGTCGGCACAACCGAATCGGAAAGGCTGTCCAAATCTGACATATTAATCCTTAGGCTGGAAACCGCTACGATTTGACTCCAAACAACTCCATTACTCCCAATGCCTTTCAGAGCCGAGTCGGACAGGTCAAACACTTTCCAGCCATCTTAATCGGTCGCTGGGAAACGTGTCTGTGTCAAATATATGTTGAAATCCCGCATTCATTTTCTCCGCGGGGAATCACAACAATGTGATTCCGCATACCATTACTCCGCAAGTCGGAACAACGACTTGCGGAGGGGGGGCGCTGGAAGTTGGAATAGTATAATTTACTATTACAACTCCAGTCTGTTCGGACACTAGGGAAGGTGTTGGATTTTAAATCCAACACCCCCCCCCCCCTCCGCAAGTCGTTGTTCCGACTTGCGGAGTAATGGTATGCGGAATCACACCGCTTTGTGATTCCCCGCAGAGAAAAAGAATCGTTCTAAATGCTGTTTATCGTCCGAGTCGGTTGGAAAGGTGGGTTCCGAATCTGATTCGGACAAATCAAATGCCATTCAGAGCCTTTCCGAACAACATCGTAATCGACCCCTAAGTATACTTTGCTTTATGAATGACCCCCTTAATGGCTTCAGTTGTTTCTGTTATTCAAGCTTGCAAGGGGTTATTGGGTTGTCCTTCCTATGAATCAGTTATTTATAAGCAATCACAGACATGGCTGACCTCTGCGGGCCACCATCTCTGTGATGTATGTATGTATGTATGTATCGCATACTTCTATAGTGCAGACTGTCACCCAGAGGTGACTCTCCTTGACCATTACGCAATCACAAATTTTACACTGCCCTGGGAAAGAGATGGGTCTTCAAACCTTTTTTAAAGAAAGAAAGTTCATTCAGACTCCTCAAAGACAGAGGAAGAGAATTCCATAGTCTGGCGGCAGTATAGCCAAAGGAACGGCCACCAATCCGTAACCTCTGGATTCTAGGGACTACCACCAGGCATGCCGAAGAGGAGCACAAAGGTCTGGCAGTGGAGTACCATGAAAAAAGCTCTTGTAGCAAGACCGGACCCTGACCATGAAGGGCTTTGAAGACTAAACAAGATGCTTTAAAACAAATGCGCTGCTGGACAGGTAACCAATGAAGATCATTAAGCGCCAAAGAGGAGGAAGCTAAGCACAACCGAGAAAGGGCAAGCTTAGCTGCCATATTCTGTATGCGCTGTAGCTTACTGATCAAAGTGCCAGGTGCGCCCAGAAGCAGTGCGTTGCAGTAATCTAGCCTGCTAAGAATAATACCACGCACTACCTCCGGTCTAGCCTGTGCCGGAAGCATAGGAAGGATCTTGCGCAAAGTACGGAGTAACATCATACATGTGGTAATTGTCTTATTAACAAAAACATCCAGTTGTAGATTAGGGCCGAACATGACACCCAAGTTGCGAGCGGAGTCCGCCGCCGCCACCGTACCCAAGGAAGATGTTGGCCAGAAATCCACCGGCAGAGGGCGCGGTCCAATGAGCAGTACAGCACCTCCGTCTTAGACCCATTAAACTGAAGCAAATTATCTCGCAACCAGTCCGCAGTAGCTGTCATATAATGATGGAAGGTCTCCTTAGACACGGCATCTTTGCCTTCAAAGGAGAAGATGATCTGTGTATCATCGGCGTAATTAATTGCCGAGATACCGAAGGATTTGACCAATTTGATCAAGGGACGGAGCTATAGATTAAATAGAATGGGGCTGATTGCCGACCCCTGGGGCACACCTTGCCCTACTCTTCTAATGCCAGATCTAAAAGGCGGCAACGCCACCACTTGGTGTCTGTTGTGAAGGTAGGAAACCAGCCATTCCCGCGCCAACCCAGCTACCCCAATCTCTTCCAGTCTGCTGATAAGTGTGGCATGGCTGACCGTGTCGAACGCGGCCGACATGTCGAGCAGTACTAAAAAGGCTGCCCGACCAGTGTCAACCCATGAACGAAGATCATCCAGGACGACTACCAGCGCAGATTCCGTGCCATGCGCTGGCCGGAAGCCGAACGGAGCCACATCTAGACAGGTATTAGTTTCCAAAAAACTGGACAGAGATTTAGTAACAGTGATGACTGTGATTGCAAGTGGACTGCAATTTGGGACATAACTCAATAGAATTGTGACCCTGTAGGTATTGGCAATTTGTGAACCGATCTATTAGTACATAGGTTGGCTAGCAAATTATCCCACTAGTCACAAAGAACTGGTCGCAAATTGTAACCAGTGCAACATACATCTAGCTCTTGAAGGCTGCTCCATGAGCTTTGCTGCCCTAATGTAAAATAACCTACTTAATTGCCATAAAATGATCTTTTATCCTCGCTGCTTTAGTGAAGCTCTAAAAAAAAATTTTTGTTAGATATCTGCCCTTTTTCTACTTAAGATGAGGGTTCCTTTAGTGCCATGATACTTTTAATGGTGAATGAGCTCTTTACAAATCCGACATTCAATTAATCAATCCATCGAATAATGAATCCCTGTGCAGAAATAATTCTTGAAAATATAGTGGGCATTTCGCTCTAATATTTCTGCAGCCCAATAACAGAGGGACTGTCAGACAAAGTCAATTGTAGTTTTGAGGGGCAGTGCATCTCCCACTCGTAAACTCGAAATGGCATATTTACCAATAGATTTCTGGCTAGTCAGCTATTTTTCGGTTTGCAGCCATTATCCCGCATTTTTTATCTCGTGGACTTTCAGTCCGCATACCATTTTCCCGCAAGGTCATTGACCTCGCATACCATCATCCCGCTTTTTTCAAAACGCATGTGCATTTATCACGCATGCCTTTACAACGAATTACGTTGTAAAGGCATGTATGGTAAATGCATTTGCGTTGTGAAAACCACGATGACGAGAGAGGTAAGTGGGTTTGGGTTAATTTTTTCGTCGTGCGGGGTTAGTGATTGTGTAGTGTAATGTTGTGTTAGTGTAGTGTAGAGTTGTGGTGGTTGTTTAGTGTAGGGTCGTGCTGGGGGAAGTGTTATAGGGTTTAGGGTAGTGTTGTAGTGTTTGCGTAGGGTAGGGTCATGCTGGGGGTAGTGTTTTTGGGTTTAGGGTAGTGTTGTAGTGGTTGCGTAGGGTAGGGTCATGCTGGGGGTAGTGTTTTAGGGTTTAGGGTAGTGTTGTAGTGTTTGCGTAGTGTAGGGTCATGCTGGGGGTAGTGTGTTAGGGTTTAGGGTAGTGTTGTAGTGTTTGCGTAGTGTAGGGTCATGCTGGGGGTAGTGTTTTAGGGTTTAGGGTAGTGTTGTAGTGTTTGCGTAGTGTAGGGTCATGCTGAGGGTAGTGTGTTAGGGTTTAGGGTAGTGTTGTAGTGTTTGCGTAGTGTAGGGTCATGCTGGGGGTAGTGGTTTAGGGTAGTGTTGTAGTGTTTGCGTAGTGTAGGGTCATGCTGGGGGTAGTGTTTTAGGGTTTAGGGTAGTGTTGTAGTGTTTGCGTAGTGTAGGGTCATGCTGGGGGTAGTGTCTTAGGGTTTAGAGTAGTGTTGTAGTGTTTGCGTAGTGTAGAGTCATGCTGGGGGTAGTGGTTTAGGGTAGTGTTGTAGTGTTTGCGTAGTGTAGGGTCATGCTGGGGGTAGTGTGTTAGGGTTTAGGGTAGTGTTGTAGTGTTTGTGTAGTGTAGGGTCATGCTGGGGGTAGTGTTTTAGGGTAGTATTGTAGTGTTTGCGTAGTGTAGGGTCATGCTGGGGGTAGTGTTTTAGGGTTTAGGGTAGTGTTGTAGTGTTTGCGTAGTGTAGGGTCATGCTGGGGGTAGTGTTTTAGGGTTTAGGGTAGTGTTGTAGTGTTTGCGTAGTGTAGGGTCATGCTGGGGTGTAGTGTTTTAGCGTTTAGGGTTGTGTTGTAGTGTTTGTGTAGTGTAGGGTCATGCTGGGGTGTAGTGGTTTAGGGTAGTATTGTAGTGTTTGTGTAGGGTCATGCTGGGGGTAGTGTATTAAGGTAGTGTTGTAGTGTTTGTTTAGGGAAGTAAAGTGCTTTATTGTAGTGTTGGGGGGTCATGCTGGGTAGTGTAAATGTTGGAAAAGGACTGTGTGTTAAGGGTGGGTGGGGCAGGGGTACTACATTAGAGTGTAATGTAGGGTAGGGTAGGGTAGGGTACTCTTACTTACCTTTAGAACTTTTACAACCAGTATATCTTTAACATGCATGCATTTTCGTTGTAATGGCATGTGTGCTAAAGGCATATTCGTTTTAAAAGTTTTCGTTCTCTTATTTTGCGGACTAATAGTACTTGCGGTATTATATTTGCGGGATGATGATATGCGGGATGTTAGTCTGCGGTCTGACATCATATATTCCTATTTTTCATGTACATGCTATTTATGTGAGCGCTAATCTTTCTAGGTTTCTCCAGGTACTTCCAGGCTCGATAGACTGCACTATTTTGTCAGTTTTCAGGGTGATCTATATGAACATGAGGGGAAAAGTGTTCATAGGGTTTGGATGCTAGTGGCATATTAAAAATAACACTGTAGTGAGCATTTAGTTACCAGGTTCCACCACTTCGAAAAACAATTCTTTGGATATACACTTCAGCTTTACATGCCTTTTCTTCCTCTGAGAACAGCATATTCTTTGTATAAAAAAATAAGCAACAATTTCAAATTCAAAATATAGGGCATGTATCTTCAGTATTCTTTTTTAATCTTGTCAAAAGTTCCTTCTTATAATCAATTTGTTGTTCTCTCTTTGTAGACTATCAAAGTTAAAACCATTATAACTATTATCTCAGTTAAATGCATGTATACTTCAATGGGAGTTACAATTCAATGATAAGCTCTTGGTAAGCCCAGATGTATCTTTTTACCAGAGATACACATATTCTTACAAAATAATCTCTATTGATCTGGTTTGATATAAGTATTCATTGGTAATTGCTAATATATTGCACCTCTATAAATCCTATATTTATTGATCCAGCTATATTGCAAATTCGAATATGATTATAATGACATGCATATATTAATAAGCTATGGTCTGTGATAACTGTCAAAGAAACACTTGTAGTTGGTGTTCAAATATGAAGGTTGTTATTAATAGAATGATCAATGAAAGTGTGTTGTTGTAATATAAGAGTTGTCTGGGTTTTCATCATCTTCTTTTTATCCTTTTTTCATGTATTTATATGTTTGTCATGTATTTTAGACAGAAATGAGAAATGGTGGTAATAATGATTTCTCATTTGTAATATAAGACTTTTAGGTGAAGTATCTAAAAAAATATAGATGTTAATAGTTTTAAATATCATATACATTTATTCTAGCAGAAACACACACATTATTTTTATTTGGCAGTCTGGATAAAGCAGTCTGTACTGCTAAACATGTGTTTGCTGTTGTTGTGAGACTTTACATCCTTGTAAATAAAAACGAGAACTGGGCTGGTGGGAAATTATGAAATATTGTCAATGAGAAAGTGAATTGGCTACTTTCAATAAAAAGTGATTATTAGTGCGAAAAATTAATTTTATTTGACATTCTAGAATAAAAAAACATTTGCTCTAACTTTAAACAGGATATACTGCAGTGTTGCAATTATACTGTATTAAATGTAATGTTTTGGCGGGTGCGCCCAACTGTTTTTTTTTTTAGAGTTTTTCAATTAATTAGCAGAAAGGTTTGTGATATTATTGAATTAGGACGACACAATATCCAGCAGATAAACATCCCGGTATTTCTGAATATTTATGCGTAAACAGCGAAGTGGATAAAACTTCACTGAAACCACTTCAAAGAAAATGTAGGATTTTGGTACATAGCTTATAAAAGATGAGACGGCATCAGAACGTATTACTCCTACCCACTGACACGATCATACTAGAGTGATGTATTTTCGTTAATATCAGATGATAAACACATGGTGTTAAAATGGAAAGATCGAATATTTGATTTTGGGATGATGAATATGTTAAACGTGAATTTTAAAGCAGCATTGATATTTAGAAGTGACAACGTTTTGTTTGCATACATAATATGGAAGTGTAAACATTCCAGAGACTCAGAGGTATGGCATGAGAAACTCTTTAATACAATAAGTTCCATTACAATGTCTTTCAAATCTCACTAATACTAATACAAGTAATACACTTGTGGAAATAGAATGGATAAAGCTAGATAATAGCACTGCATTATTTGGTTTGTAGACAGTTTTGACTGTTTGACCCAATGTTGGATAAGAGTTCCCACACTAATAACTGTTCTTATATTCTGGTTTTTCACGTTTTGCTTGCTGTGAGAATGTGTGCTAGAAATAGACTTGCCTATCATTTTACACTATTTCAGGACAAAAAATTCTGTTCATTGTTTCAGACCTCAGGAAGGCTGTACAAGTTGTCGAAACAAAACATTGTTTTAGGATGTTTTGTAATTTAACCCCTCTCTGTAATAATTAACGTTGTCTGATTGTTTTAACATTTGATTGCAATGATGGAAAGGCATTGATCGTCTCCAATAATCAATTGATAGTGGGAGCTGATACACGTGCTTCATTTAGTGGAGTGAATTGCCTTTCATTATTTCTATAAAGTTTAGTGATGTATAATGTAAAAACATGGTTGGCAGAATAAAATGGATATGGTTGAGTTTATACAAAATCTACTGGGCTTCTCAAAATGTAATCAATATTATTTATTGATGTCTTTGGCTGCTACCATGGATGGTAGTATGTGGCTCCTGTACAGTGTGGAGGAGCTTCTGCAGGGATTTTGTATTACTCTGGACGGGGAAATACATATTTCTTCTGAATTTCTAGATGTGCAAGTGAGAATGTGACAAATAAAGAATGACAAGCTTAAACCCTCCACCACACTTTCTCACTCTAGGCCATATCTAGTCCATTAATCCTCAATCAGTCGGCCATACATTTGGGTTGTGTATTAGTAATACCAAAATAATAATATAGCATAGGTCATAAATGGACTGAAATGTGTTTCCGAATTTTGTAGGAATCCCATCATATCAAAGTACATGTCAGACTTAGTTGCAGAGCCTTGGGCATTAAATTAATACCATCAAGTGTCATCAACTGGTATTATCCATGTTAGATGTCCAGCCATTGATAAATAGAGCTGCCATGCATTAAAATATACAAATAAATGTTGAAGCATTAGAGCAGGGCCCTCCAAACATGCGGGCCCTAGGGAATAATGATCTCCTTTTCCTTTTTTGAAAAGCTGCAGTGTATGAAACAGCATGGCGCAAGCAAAAATCCTACTAATTTCATTGAGTGTTAACAGGATCTAATGCTTGCAATCACTTCACTTGCTCTGCTACCTGAGGAATGGCACTAGACTAAAGGGTAAGGAGATAACCAATACCAGCAGGCTTCACTGAGTTGATAGCACAATAAGAGAAGGGAAGGTTAAAGGGGCAGGAATAGTAACTCATGGCTGCTACTCCTTCCTATTTGTGTTGATATTTCTAGATAATGCTATTAACATCCTACCTTTGCTACCACAGGTGAAGTTCTGCAGCTCAAGGATGTTTGTTATCTTGAATTCTGGATTGTGCTCTGCAAGATCTTTTTAATCTTCATACCAGACTGAACACTCAAGTCTTTGTGGTTGCAATCACAGTTCTACTCCTTCAGTTTTAACTGCACTGAGATTTGCATACTGATGGTCCTGCTTTGAGGACAAATCATTCTAACTCTTACTTTCCAGCAGTGAATGTAGTTCACTTAAGGTCTGATTTAGTTCTTGGCGGATCTGGTACCACTGTCACTTTTCAATTGGTTAATCTGTCTGCCAACTAGGCGATCCGACAGCGCAATTTAGATGTTGGTGGGTCTAAGGATACTAGTCTGTCTGTCTGAGTTCCGCCATCTCCACCAGAATTTTCCTCCTGCATCGACAGCCTCATCAGCAAAAGCGTCTGTTGGAGGGAGTTCAGCCAATATTTCCATTGGGCCGATTACGATGTGTCTTTCTGTAGATGTAACTGTGGCGGGTAAACCTTCACACCTGAGTTGGCGGTTTCAAAGGGATATAAGGTGGAAACGTACCTTTTATTTCGTTTTTCCACTTCCCTTTCCGTCATGAACCCAATCATCCGAGTCCTTCCTTTGATGCTGCTACTTCACCATGAAGCAAATCAACCCTGTAGTCACCGGAATCAAAGGAAAGCGTCTTTTATAGTTGTTTTCTTTTGAATTGTCTGTTTACCTTTGCTCTGGACTCGTGCATTTTAAAATCTGTCATACAAGCATTTTTTTCAAAAGTGTAATGCATATGTGTGTAATGTGTCATCTAAGAAATTTAAGGAAACACACCTGTATCAACTTTTTTTTGTAATTTGGTGCACGATTCCATCATGTTAATGGACACCTACACAAAATTTGACATTAATCAAAATTCATAATGTGTTCATACAGGTGTGTTTAATTATTTTTCATAAACTATCACATTATAGGCATATGCGTTGCACATTTTTTTAATAATTTAAATTTAATATAATTCAGTATTTGCACTAGACAAGGTACAACTTTTTTTTTAAATGAATGTAAAATCAATGTGAGTTCTGAACTTAAATCATATTGTTTATTTATTTATGTAACATTTCCCCTTGTCTGGTGCATTTTCGGTACTTTATTCCATTTGAATTCTTTTTTCAAAAATGTAATGCATATGTGTTTATCTTTTCACTTACTAAGTTAAAATAAACACACCTGTGTTAACACTTAAAAATTAAATATTCTATTTATTTTTTGGGGTGTAACTGTCCATTATTAAGCTTTCACGAAAATTCCATTACATTTTTTCTACTGCTTGGACTTAACAAATATGTCATTAAAAATCTGTTCTGTATTTTCTGTTATAAAAGTAAGTAAAAAAACATTTCACCATTAACAGTTTTAATAATCAACGAATTGTAAATGAATAATAATGTGAGGATTAACTTTGTATGATTAATTTTTTTTATTTATAATTGAGATAATTTTCTCTCAAACTTTTTTCAATAAAAAAGGGGTTTCCACAACAACACCTTGTAGCATTGTTGTCCATAACTTTCCTCCTAAACATAGTCCAAAGGATAACCTCCTCAGGAAGGGGCATCTATTGGGCACAGAGCAGACAACTCAAATGTTTTTCTTAGAAGGGTGTGTTTAGGTTTGGTACGGGTTAAGGACAGAAAAGAGGTGAATTCGGAAGTAGGAGTAAGGGTAGGAGGGGTAGTAGGGGATTGGCCTTTGGAAGTAGAGGGAGCTGGAGTGCTTGATGTGCTTGTATCTGTACATTTGGCAGTTACATGTGGGTTGGGTATTTGTTGTGTATGTTTGGATCTGTGTTTTTTGGGTGGTGTTTGATATTCTTGTGTGCATTTGGTTAGTTTTGTTTTGTATATGGGTGTGCTTTTGTGTGAGTGTGTTGTGATGGTTTGTGTGGTGGTGGTGGTTGTGGGTGTGGTGGTGGTTTTGGTGGTGGTTGTGGTGGTTATGGGTGTGGTGTTGGTTGTGGATGTGGTGGTTGTTGTGTGTGTAGCTGTGGTGGTTGTTGGTGTGGTAGTGGTTGTGGTTGTGGGTGGGGTGGTGCTTTAGATGTGGTAGCGGTTGTGGTGGTTGTGGGTGTGGTAGTGGTACTTGTGGGTGTTGTGCTTGTGCTTATGGTGCTTTTGGGTATAGTTTCAATAGTGAGTGTATGTTGTTTGTGTGTTTCTTTGTGTGTTTGTGTGTATGTGTCTGTGTGATTGTGCTGCTTGTGTCTGTTAGAGTGGGTGCCTGCAAAGAAGTGAGTGTGCTTGGGGTAGGTGTGTGGATTTGGTTTGAGGAAGGGAGCTGAGTTGGGGCAGACGGCTGGGTTAGTTGGGAGGCTGGGGTGAGTGTGGAGGCAGCTATTTTGGCACGCAATTTCTGTATGACAGACATTGAATTAAGACTGCCATCCAGAAATGCAATCATGTGTTGCATTTGGAAGGCTAGCCCCTGGATGCCATTCACTATCGCAGTCTTGCCTACAGAGATGCTGCATAATAGGTCAATAGCCTCCTCACTCAGCACAGCTGGAGAGCCAGGGGCAGGGGGTGAGGTGCCTGTGGCAAAGGAGACCCCTTTTATGGGTTGGGTTTGGCCAACTGGGGCGGAGCAAGGGGGAGGGTGGAGATG
Source organism: Lissotriton helveticus (assembly GCF_964261635.1). Lineage (NCBI taxonomy): Eukaryota > Metazoa > Chordata > Amphibia > Caudata > Salamandridae > Lissotriton > Lissotriton helveticus. The sequence goes on along the minus strand of NC_136063.1, from coordinate 404,976,949 downwards.
TGTCTCTGGGTGGTAGACAAGGATGCAATTGGTCAGGTAGGGTCCACCACCACTAGGTACTGGTCACTTACGGATGCCTCAGATGAAGATGACGATGTGGTGGCCTTCGTTCCAGTCCCCTCACCCTCCATGCCACTGTGTCCATCGGTGTCTGATGTTTCACCACTCAAAACACAGTGGCCAGCTGGTTCCCCTCTTTTGGGCCAACATCTCCTTTACATGCTCTTGAAGATGCTGTACAGACACATATACAATAGTTTTATTGTATCTCTGTAAATATAACTGTTCATGAAGTTTTTTTCTCAAAACATGTCCTTCATTTTGCTATTTCACCTACTTCCAGGTTTTTAAACTTTGGTTTACTTTTATCTTTATCGTAATTTATTGTAATTTTCTATTGTTGCTCCTAATTTGTGTTTGATCATATCATATTTCTTAACTATTTTCAGTTCTCTCCAGGTTCTGTTTTATACTTGGTTCTGATTTGTTGTTTTGAATAATGTACTTACGTTACACACATTTTATATCAATCAAAAATCACTTTGTACATTGTGTGTACAAGGCAAAGAAAACTGTTTTTAATTTTGAAAAATAAAAATATGAATTAATATGTGTTCATATTTACTGAAATGTTGTACCAATATTTGTATAAACTGAAGGCCTGGTTTTTGGGACATTTCACAATGATAAAACTTACTTTAATTAACTTAAGTGTTTTTAAATGTTATTTTTTTTTATGTAGTACTTAAGTTTATTAATAATGTATCATGCCCTACTTATATACTTATGCTGTTGAAGAATTCCCAAAATATTTTTCTTTAGTTTTAAATAACATCCACAGCATAAGTAAATACAGAGGGTTTGATAACTTTTTTTAATCCACTTTAGTACATTTATTTTTTTAATTTTCTATAAAACATCTTAATTTATTTTTAGTGTGTTTCACCATTGTAAAAATAAAAAAATACAAATATTCTGGCTTTCAGTTTAGTCAAAAATTTGTACCATATTTTTAAAATGAAAAATCAAAATAAAGTTTACAAGAAAAAGAAAATGTACTTTGATGTATTTCAAATATTTCTAATTGAGTCACTTATTGTTCCTGGTTTTGAGTTTTGCAGATTCAATACTCCAACATATACAAAACAGATATTCCATCCGTCAAATTCCAAGTGCATTATAAAATACAGCCCTTGGAATAGAATGGACAGATCATCTTTTGTTTGTGATGGAATATTCCATCTGCAAAAGTCCATTGAAGTATTCTATATTTGTTCATTATTGATTTTTCATCTGGACATAACAAAGGACATAAAATGTTTTTGGGTATGTGTTACTCTGTCACTAATGTTTTCACATTCCTGTCTGCATTTTAAAAAACATGTTGGGGTATAGTATTCATTATTCAATAAACAGACTGGCTTACATGCACATTTGTGAATGAGAAAGACACCATGCAAAATTGTTATTTTTAACATAAAGTAAATAGTTTTTTTTATTAAACACATAATTTTAAAATGTTTATATGTTTTTAATCAAAATGTTATCAATTTAATCTTAGGTTTATAGTCATTTTCGCTCACATATTTCATATAGTTTGTTAATTTAATTAATTTAAACATGCTTAAAAATACACCATCATTTTTCTATCTACATAAAAATAAACAGAAACTTCACTTCAATGACTACACTTCATTCAGGAACTAAAATGGACATTTTAGCATGTGTTTACATTTTGAAAAAGTTAGTCATGTTTACATTTTCATATTTTTATTTGAAACATGTATCTATTCCTCTGGTAAGCATACAGCTTCCTGTAGAGGGACAGGACCTCATTTGCTAGCATCTCCAGCTTATCTGATGAGAAGTTTGGGGCCCTGTCTCCTGCTTTACGAGGCATTGTAGCTCCCAGAGGTAGGAAACAGCAGCAACAGTTGAAGAGGGGTTGTTTCTGGCACTATTACGAGGCAAGTGAGCTTTTTTTCAAATGCTGAGTACATCTACATGATGTGCAAGACCATTTACAGAACCGGACCCTTCCATTGGCTTTCGTACGTTGCTTTCACACACGTTAACCTATGGCTGTGTCCATCAGGGAGTTTCACACCCACTACCCCATCAACTTTCTCCTACTTCAATCTAATGGCAAATGTCCTGACAGTGAGGTCATGCTTCCGCCATTTTAGAATGTTCAATAGTGTGTTTGTAAAAGTTAAGTGTGTCACCACCACTCAAAATGGAGGCTAGCTTGTTTAAATATACAAAATATTAATGTAATTTATTTGTTTTGCCAAAAATGTATTATGTAGTGTGCTGCTGTTGTTAAATTAAATGCAATATTTGCACGGTTTTGTTTATACTTCCATTATCAGAATTTTAGATATAAAAGTTTTAGTAAAAAAAAGAATGTGTAAACAATACATTTAAGATGTATTATTTAAACATTTCTTTTTTTTTTAAAAAAGACATGTCAAAAATACACTAGATAAAAATAGCAACACAAAGATATGATGGCCAGAATTCTGAACATTGTCAAATATTCACGCCTAGTCATTGATCTGGGTTGAAGCCATAACTTATTTACTCACCATGCCTCTCAAGTTTGGACCCAGCCATTTGCAACTCAGTCTTGACCCTGCTCCCCATGGGAACATCAAGCCAGAACTGCCAAGCCAGGTCCTTACTGGACAGGAAAACAGGCATCCTTGGACCAGTTTCAGGGTATCGCCCCTCATCTGCCAGGCTAGCTTGAATCCAGTGGCATAAAGAGCATAAGATGAATCCAGTGGCATAAACAGCATAAGACCAAAGTCTGTACATATACTTCCCACTAAGGGAGACTGATCCAGCCATATGCAAATCAGTCTTGGCCTGAACTGCCAGGCCAGGTCCTCCCTGAACCGGAAAACAAGCATCCTGGGACCAGTTTCGGGGTATCACCACTCCTCAGCGAGGCTAGCTTGAATCCAAAGGCATAGCGAGCCGAGCATGGGACCCAAGTTTGGGAATATCCTTCCCACTCCAGTTGACTTATAGCAACACAAAAAGATGATGGACGGAATGCTGAACAGGATCAAATATTCATCCCCAATCACAGATCTGGCCATCATATCTTGGGACTGATTGAAGGCTCCCAAGAGTTGGTTGATTGCCTGGGTGACAATTGTAAGGATGTGGCGTGACCACTCACCTGAAATCTCAGGATGTTTGCTGGAGCGATGTATGAAACAAATGCTCCCATTAACTCTTGGAATAGCTCTCAGTGCTGTGACTAGAATGCTGTAACACTGGCAGATATTCCAAAAGGGAAGGGGAAGTGGATGAGAAAGAAGAGAAGAGAAAAACACTGCTTCTTCACTCAGCCTGGTCCAGCCGGGCACCAAGTCTTGGGTCTCTGAGGAATCTACAGCGTTTCTTTGTGTAATACTCTTGACGATAAAAACAGTAAGGATGAGTACAGTTACACATACGCACTCACAAGTTTAGCTATATCAATTTCATATAATAAACCTGTATTCACCTAATGTAAGGACCAATTGCAGCCTCTTAATATCTCAATTCAAAGGGGTGGTAGATGTGAATATAATATGATTTCTCTTTATCATATACTTCGTGCTTTGGTTTGAAAGTATAATCTCTTGTTTGAACAGGAGTAAGAATATCAAAATAAAAGATTCAAAGGAAAAACAAAAGAAGGCGTAACTGAACAATAAAAGGACTAAAGCATATGTCACTATTCAGAACATGCACTCATGCTTCAAGAACAAATATCACAATTCATAACGTACACTAGAGTTTCCAATTTCTGAACTTGTCACAGGAAAGTACAGCACATTATGCCACAATACTAACAATAAGAAATTGTAGTGTGGGCTAGGCCTGGTTTGCACACATGTTATGTTAGCATGGCTTACTAGAAGTGTAAACGCCATTTTACCTTTTGCTGCTTTTGCACACAACACTGCATATAGCTGTTTTTGTAAGTTAGGCTGTGCGAATGTCTGCACATGGGAAAGGCTTGTTTTCGACATCCCTAGACTTACATCGTGACCCTAGTCTGCACAGTGAGTGGTGAAGCAGTCAAGGTTTTCATAACAAGGTAGCTGTTGTTCGTACTGATCCGCTAACGTTTTTTAGACATAACAAATGGCAGCTGCGAGCCAACTGAAATCCTGGCGTCTTTATTATTACACTGCAGCCATGATTTCACACACTTGGAAGATTTTCTGTTTCCAGGGATGCAGAGAGCTTTGGCTGATCCTGATGGGATTCACTCTTGCTGAGCTCAGTAGTAATGGGGTCCCCCAAACAAGCCTGAGCCCTTCTTTAGTTTATAAACATAATTCCTAGATAGGGAGGGTGTTATAACTAGGCGCTACCTGTTTTCACCATCATTGTAAGATGCTTTCTCCCTTTGTATTTTATGGAATAGTAACAATGCTGATCATATTATTTCTAATCAATTGTCTGCTTATGTTGGCAAAGATACTGCACCTGAGAGCAAATTGTTAAAAAAAATATTTTAACCTTACCCGTGTCTCTTATTTACTCCCGTTGTGGACTGGTATGAGAGTATAACAAAAGAGTGTTCTCCCTTCCCACCATTCCTGGTTGGTCCTAAGTCGCATGTTCTAGGTTGTCTAATCATTGGTTACTTTGCTATAGGATAAAGAGCTAATGTGACACTGATGCTAGCTGGTTGGGCTTTTCTAGGTACTGAGGTGAGTTTCTGGTACGCCACAATTCACTGATGTCCTGGGTCTCTGTGCACAGTTCTGTGTAGGAGCAGGATCCTTGCAACATGGCGCACCCAACTTAGTGGTCTTATAGTGAGACTCTCGAGTAGTACTTGTATCAGTCCACGACCCCCTCACTATTGTTTCCGGTTGACAGTGGTGACGGATAAACCTACCTATAGTTAAATAGGTATTTTCAAGCTTGATATTTTAAAATGGCTTCTATTGACTTTCGACCCAGTCGTGCTTCATTTCATTGCATTGTACTTAGTTCTTTCTGTGTCGTTATGGCTGCCGTTGATATCCCGGTGCACAGTCCTTTGACTCTTATCACTCATTTGAAGGATTTCAACGTCTCCTTGGAAGGCATGACAGTGTTTTTTGTTGTATCTGCTGACGCAGCGCACCCGTTTGAGCTGTGTTACTCATGGGTCACGTTTCCTGCGGTTGATGCTAATCCTAATGTGTTTCATTCTTTAACATTTCCAGCAACCTCCCAGGTGGGGCCCCTGGTGGTGCGGCGCATCCAGTTGGACCGAATGAGCTGAAGCTTAGTCCCGTTATGGTTAATGCGGTTATGGGCAAGCGTCCCCAAGATAAGGATGAGATGCCTTTCTGGCTTGCCGAGAAATTTGACCAACTGGAGGCAGTTTTTCCTAATACCACTCCTGTGGAAAAGCACAGGATCCTTACCATAAGTTTGCAGAAAGACTTAGTACAGGACGTAAATGACTGTACTACATGGGGTGTGATTTTTCGGCAGTCTATACTAGGTGCTTCGGAGCTCCATCAATGGCTGTCCTACCCTCCGTCATTAAACGCGTTCAAGATGAACATGGGCCGGAGGCGGCTGTCGAGTTGGGAATGCACCTTGTGGGAGCATTTGACATGGTTCGCGATCTCGTCCTTGCTAATGTTAAGGGAGATGCAGTAAGCTTCCAGGTGTCTAATGCTTTGCGCGATGTTCCAGAGGCAGAGAAACCCTGTCAGTTACCAAAAATTATTACGGAGGCTTATAAGACCATTGGCCATAATAGTTTGGGTGTTAAGACTTTTGCTAAAAAACAAGCATAGCAAAAACTCAGTCAGCGAGTTCTGATAAAGATGATCGCCAGAAAGGTCCGAAACAAAATTGGAGTAAGAATAACAAACAGGGGAAACAGCAACAGAAACAGGGATCCTGTCCTGCTTCGCCAATTCCTGCCCCTACTGAGTGTACATATGAGTTGCGCGACCGCGCTACGATTAAGTCACCTGATAGATTTCATGTTCCTGATCAACGTTCTCCTCGCTCTTTGCAGGAAACATCGGTCTCACCCTCTGGTGGAGGAGGCGGCGGTGGCAGAGGACAAGGTGCCCAACAGAGCCGTGAGCAGCCTCGTAAAGCTGACGGAAAAGGCAAGCAGGACGACTCGCCGCGTCAAAGGCCTCAGTTTCAGAAGAAGAAAGTTGCAGCTTTAACAGTGAGATATGCCACAGTTAGTGAGAACACAGCTTCAGAATCTGACATGGGCAATGACGCTGTTGGACAGTGCAGCGGAGATTAACAATAGTGCGCGAGGCGCTGCGTCCACTACTGAAGGTGACAGCGACTGACACCTTTGTTGTAGTCAAGACAGCTGAGACTAGAGTGGCTCCCCCTGATAGGCTTTTTGAAATTGACCTTGTAATTGAAGGTGACATACAACGTACAAAAAAAGTTTTTGGGGGGGAAAATCTAACTACTACTTATGACATTTTGTTGGTGAAGGTCGACTGGCCCCCACCCTTTGTCTTGGCTGCTCCACAAGGGGAGGAGGTAATCCTCCCTGCTTTCACAAATACTGTGCTGAAGGAGCAGGCCATGCAGTTTGCGGAAGTTTGGGCTAAGGCGCTTGCACCGGCATTGTACCGTACTCATTGTGGGTGGGAAAAATTATTCCCCAGACATGAGATACCATTGCGGTGTACACAACAGCCTCAACCCCAATACCCCATGCGACGTGAAGCGAAAGCTCCCGTAGCAGAATTCCTTGAGCAATTGGAATATCAAGGTGTGATTGAAACGTGTGTCTCCGATGAATAACCCTCTTTTTACTGTGACTAAGCCTGACAGCTCTTACCGTTTGATATTGGATTACCGCCACTTAAATTCACATTGTCGTACGTGTGAGGTCCAAAATACTCACGGTTCTGCCCTTGTGGATGGTCTTGTGCACAAAATGTTTAAAACCTTGACATATCAAATGTTCGCCCATAATCTGTCCTCTATTAGTAGTCAATGGACAGCTTTTACCAGTGGTGACAAATAACGCCAATTTTGTCGTTTGACAATGGGCCATAAGAACAGTCAGGCATCTTTGCCGCCCGCATTGTCTCTCTTTTGGAGAGGTTTGACCCAGATGCATGCTCGTATGTGGATGATATTTATCTTACAGATGACGAATTATGTCCGCATCTGTGTCGCGTTGATCGCATAATTTGTCGATTTGCGGACTGCGGTTACAAATTTAACTTTGCGAAGTCACACATCGCAGAGTTTACAGTGTTCTTCCTGGGCTATGAGCTCAATAAAGAAGAAACTACAGTCTTTAATGGGATTTATGAATTTCGGGCGTTTTTAAATACCCGAATATGCCCAGCGCAGCCCGCGACCGGGTCAAAGTACGCATTTTTTATGGCCTGCACAATTGTGGTGGGTACTATGGTGAACGGTGAGTTCAAGTCCGATGTCGTGCATATACAGACCTTAGGGGACTGTACCGCCCAGTTGGCAGAGCTTTGCTCTCTGATGCTTGCATTGGAGTACGCAGATCCTAGTGTGACTACTCTTATCGTAAGCGACTCTTACTACTCTGTTCAATCATACAATGACAATCTGTTCTTTTGAACTCAAAACGACTATCGTGATTCCAAAGGCCGCACAATAAAACATAAAATGGTCTGGGTACGAGTGGCTGAACTTAAAGAAAGGTTCCCACTCGTGTTTGTAATTCATACTCTTGGTCACCAGCGTTTTGGAGTTCACGCGGTGGGCAACAGTCTTGCCGACGAGGCCGCCAAAAGAGCAGTTGCAACATATTCAGTAGCAGCAGTTACATGTTCCAAAAGTAAGATTGATGATGACATCTTGGCAGCTATTGCCGCAACAGAGAAGGGAGGTAATTACCCAAAAGGTTTCCCTTGTAAATACTCTTACCATTTAAGTCCTGATAAAGTTCCTTATGTGAGAATTAACGACGTTGGTGACGGGTTAATTCCTAAAGCGGACCGCAGGCAGACATTGATTACAGCAGCCCACGAGGGGATAGCCTCCACACATACCGGCGTGTCAGCTACTGTATCTCTCCTACAACAGCGTAACTGGCGGTGCTGATTGTACAAACAAACGTGTGAAAATGTCCTTCAATGTTACATTTGCCAGCAGATTAAACCTTCTACTGCTGCATGCCCGCCCCAGACTCAGTTGTACATATCTAATAGACCACTTGGTTGTGTCTACTTAGAATGCTGCGGTCCTTTCTCATCTGAAATTGCGTATAAGTACATCTTAGTTGCAGTTGATTCTTGCACGCGCTTTGTGTGGGTGTGGCCACAACGCAGTGCTGATTCCAGAACTGTCATAAGGGATTTGCGTGTCTTTGTGGGAATTTTTGCATGTGGCACCTTCCATGCGGATAAGAACCAGCATTTGCTTCTAAGTCATACAAGGATGCCATGAGTTCTTTGGGGGTGCGGGTCAAATTCTCATCTCCATTTCGGCCTGAGGGCAATAGTATTGTGGAGCGGATGAACCGTGACTTAAAGCAATCCTTGACAGCAAAGTTATTAGGTACAGGCCGGAACTGGCTAGCCCACCTCCAAGGCTTACAGCGCGCACTTAATGATCTCCTTAGAAGGTCTCTGGGAGGGCGGACCCCATACGAAATGCTCTTTGGCATCAAAATATTTGTTCCGGACCTTGAGGGTCTAGACATTGTGGCGTTTTACAGAAACTACAAAAGACCAGAGACAGTCTTGCAAAGGAATATTTGCCCTCAACATCTGATGCTGCGTTGCAGATCACGGTAGTCGGCTGGCTACCCCGAGTTGGAGAACTGGTCCAAGAGAAGGTCGAGAACAAGAAGGAATTCTGCCCCTCCTATCGAGCTCCAGTTCCTGTGCTTGGCGTGCAGGGTAGAAGAACAGTAATTTTAACTCCTCTTCATGGACGAAAGGGGAACAGGTACATCTCCATTGACAATGTCAAACTACACAGAGTGGCCGATTCTTCTTAGTATGACACCTGCAGTCTCTTGTCCAGCAATGCTGTTCTGTTTTGGCCCTGGATCCTACCAACAGGCCTGATGTTGCCATTGAGATGAATACAGTTACGAATCCTTTATTGAATCCACTGGCTGGTGATCATTTAATGATACTGAATATACTTACCCCACTGACTTGTCTATGCCTGATTTGGAGACTTGTGTGGCTAATCAATCACGTTTTTCATTGGACACTGGCTCTACCACATCAAAGTCCCCTTCAAAAGTTTAAATTTTTGCTACTTGGTTTAAAAAACATTTTTGAATTCCCCCTTGGACTTACAGTTGGATGGTGCTTTTTTAAATTTTTTTGTTCATGTCAATTGGATTTGTGGTGTATTTTTTCCGTCTTGTCAACGGACACCATGTTAAAGAAAGAAATAATTAAATAAATTGATGGAACTTTGGCGCTCCACTCCTCTTCGCACAGGATGAAGAGGGACCAGATATTTGTGAATATCACTGCTTGGCCTGTCTTAGATAGGATAGTATGGGATGCTGTAGAATTCCAGATTCATGGTCCCACAGAGGTTATTATTGTCCCTAATGTACTTTGTGTTTCTATGGGGGATGTGGCTAAACAAAATATTTGCTCTGATGATTGGGACGTCCAAGCCGGAGAGGCTCTATCTCCTGATTTAAAATATTATGCTTCCATTGATGCTGAAGATTTGTATCTAGATTCTGCTAATTATGCCAATTTATTCTGTTACCTTCACTATGGAAATCACTTTCTGCACAAAGCAAACACATTTAAAAATGTGGTTAATTACACTCAATGGGAACATTGTCCCGCACCTGTTGAAGGCAGCTCCAAAACTCTTTTAAAAAAAGTTTTCTTATTTTACTGATTTTAATCAATCCAACCCTGATGCATTTTAATTTTAGGATGTCTGAGAAGGCCTCTTTCAAGGTTAGACTCACCCACACAACATTACTGCATTCAAAGTCCTTTATTGAACAGTTGGCTGTAGGGGGCTATGACCTGTGGAAAGATACCGTTGATCTTAAATCTGTTTAGGGTTCTAAAAGTTGGCAAGTGCAAGGCACCAAGGCTTTGCATCGTGCATGTCTCATCCCGAACCATATGTTGTTTCTGAATGCTACTATTTCACAAACCACCTGCTTTGAATTGGCTACTTCTAAAAAATTAAATGCTCCTTCATTTCCAGACTTGGGTGAATACCCACAATGGAATAATTACACCAGTACTTCCCTTAGTGATTTACAAACCCTGTTGCGAAACTCCTCTTTTAGGGCCAGATGTAGGTAGCCAAATACCGGCCGGTAACGGCCGAAATTCAGTAATTTCGGCCGCTACCGACCGGTATTTGGAAATTGAGATGTAGGTGCCAAAAATTTCCCGAATCGGTAAATATGAGTCGGTATTCTTCCGATTCGGAATTTACCGAATCCTTATTTACCGAGTTCTTATTTACTGAATCGGTAAATAAGAAATGGTAAAAAAGGTCCATCGAGATGTAGGAAACCCAAAAACTACCGAATTTCATGAAATTCGGTATCTAAGAGTCGGTATTTACCATGGATTGAAAGCAGGTGGTAACCAGGTGTAGGCTATAAAAAAGGGCCCAAAATGCAACAGTTTGACCAGAATGGCGGCATTCTACGTGATTGCGAGGCGGCTACGGCTACAGGCAGCAGGAGAGAGGGTATGGAGAAGGGAGGAGCAGGTCTACAGGCAGAGGAGCACCCTATTCCAACTGACTGAGCCAGAGATTCTGGAGAGGTACAGGCTATACCCCAGAACCATCCGGACTTGATTAGGGACCTCCACCCATACCTGGATCACCCAACACCAAGGGCGCACGCCATCCCACCCCATGTGCAGGTGCTGTGTAGCCTACACCTGCTTGCCTCTGGGAGCTACCAGAGTGTGATTGCTGCAGTTGGTGGTGTGTCCCAGAGCTGCCTGTCCCGTTTTTTCCGGAAGTTCCTTGAGGCCATGACGCAGAGAATGTATAATTACATCCGGTTCCCTGACACACCTGCGGGACTTGCCAAAACCAAAACTGATTTCTATCAACTGGCACACTTCCCTCACGTGATAGGCTGCATAGATGGCACCCACATTCCACTCTGTCCACCTGCAGCCACTAAACACATATGCAGGAACCGTAAGTCAAGGCACTCCATCAATGTGCAGGTGATATGCAATGCTGGCAACATCATTACAGACATTGTGGCCAAATTTCCTGGGAGCACCCACGACTCCTACATTTTCCAGAATAGTGGTATGTTCACACGCCTTGTTGCTGGAGAGTTTGGGGACGGATACCTGCTAGGTAAATAACTGTGACAAACCCTGATAGCCATGGCAGATGAATGTATCATGAGTATGCAACTAATGGACCTCTCTTTTCCACCTAGGCAATAGTGCATATGCCCTGCGTTCCTTTGTGCTCACACCTTACCTCAATCCAACTACCAGGAGTGAGAGGCGTTATAATGTGGCTCACAGGTCTACTCGCAACGTAGTGGAGCGCACATTTGGACTCCTCAAGAGCAGGTTCCGCTGCCTCCACAAGAGTGGAGGTGCACGCCAGTACACCCCCATCCTCTGCTGCAAGATGATAGCGACCTGTGCCATGTTGCACAATCTTGCCACCACAGAAGGCACAGAGGTGAAGCTAACACATCACGAGGATATTGATGATGACCAAGAACAGGCAGAGCCCAATGCAATAGGAGCAGCAGCAACAGATGGGAGATTGAGATGGGCAGAGATCACATGTCGATATTTCTAAGTAATTAATGAGACACAGACAGGTGTAGTATGTGAAGTATGTAGTTTAATTATCACTACAGCATGTAAAAGATTCAACACCATTGTCCTACAATGTCTGTGTCCATGACTGCGTGGTCACAGTTCACCTTACTGTGACCTGTCCTGTGAGGTGAGGGCGTTTTTAACGTTTGCGCCCACGCACTATAGTGCGGGATGTACGAGGCTGGGTCTCAACACTTTCGGTGGTGCTCCTATGCATCTCAGGGACAGGAGTGCTGGAGCCACTCCTGCTGGTGGACCCTTCTGTTTCATCCACACCAGTATCTCCAGCAGTACCTGCCTTGTTCGTGAGCATCTGCTCCATGGCAGAGGTGACTCTCCACATCCCCCTAGATAAATCAGTACAGCAGTGAACAATTGCATTCTGCATTGCTACAGAACACCGGCACAGCTGTGAGGTTGCTGTGGCAAAGCGGTTCAGGGCTTTAGACTGCTGCCGCATACACTGGCGCTCCCTGCGCCACTCAGAGTGGTCCCTATCCAATTTGTCACACAGAGCACTCATGTACTGTGTGATGTCTGTCATCCCCTTTGCAATTTCCTGCATGCTCCCAGCCATGTTGCCAATTCCATGGTCAATGTTTGAAATTTTGCAATTGATGCTGCGCACCAGGCTGTGCACTGCCAACATTGCCTTCGCCTGCAGGCGCTGCACCTTTACCATGGTGACCTCGAGTCCACAGAAGTCCCCCTCTCCTTCCTGGTCTTCACCTCTCTCCCGTGACCTTCGGCCAAGGACACTGGCCTGCACAGCGCCTGCAGTACTCTGCTGCCTAGCCTTGTCAGCCACAGGTGGATTGCTCTGTATTTCACCCTCCTCATCCTCCTCATCTGAGGTTTGCAGGATCCTCAGAGGGGGCACATCAAGCCTCCTTGCCCTTCCCTGCACAGATGACTGTGTTGTTGGTGGTGGGGAAAGTGCTGCTTCTTCCAACTCTTGTGTCCCAAACAACAGAGGTGACTGAGGCTGTGGTGTTGTGGCTCGCTCAGGTGTTGAGGCTTCCTGGGATGTGGTGTTATCTTTCTCAACAGCGCTGTGACCTGCACTTTCTTTTTTCTTTTCCCTCCTTTTAGGTGCCGATGCCCTCTCCTCCCTTTCTGGTGCTGTACTGTGTGAGGACTCTCCTGTGAAAAGATATGGACATTGGGTCAGTGGTGTTGTTCACCTGTGTGTCACATATTAAATTAAAATTATCTCACACAATTGCCCAGTCTACATCAGCTGCTCGAAGTTGTGTCTGCAATGCCTAGCTGAATTCTATGGTGTATGCATTGAATGTATGTACCTATGACTACGTCTCCAATGATGCATTGCTGGGCATCAGTAAAACCTGTTGTTCTGGAGTGTTTTGCTTACACACACAGTGGGGAAGGGGGACAGAGAAATGGGTGGGGATTAGTGTCCATGCATCTTACCTTGCTTCTTTGCAGCTCTGGCAGAGCTATCTGTGTCCCCAATTCCATGGATGCTTTCTGGCTCCAGGGTTGATTCCACAAGCTCCTCAAGCTCAGTTAGTCTTGTAGCTCTGTTTTTCCTCCACCTGTGACTCCATCTTCTTTTCTTTGGGCAGCAATTTTCTTCTTTGTGATGATGCGCAGGTCGTACCATCTTTTCTTGGGGTCATCAATCTCCCTGTGCGTCACCCCAATGGCATTGACCTTTGTCTGGATGTCAAGCCATGTATTTCGTTTCACAGACTCTGCAACATGCAGAGACTGTTTTCCAAAAATTCTGGTGTGGTGCTTGACCACCTCTTCAACAAGCACCTGCAGTTCTGCAGGGCTGAATTGTATCTTCCTCCTGCGCTCTGCTGCTTCCTTCTGCCCATCCTGGGACTCCATTCTGGTGATCAGGTAAGCTCAGGGAAGCCTGCTCCTCTCTGTTTCCTCCTGCTCTGCAAACAGTTCAGTTGCTCTGCACCTGCATGGGTGTGGCCACTCCCAGGTACTGGGGAGGGGTGGTTGCATCTGATTGATTGGATCCTCTGTAGCTTTGTTGTGGAGTGTGGTGGGTGTTCCTGATTGGTTCACAGGCTCACATGGGTTCTTTTTCATATTTACCGATTCGGTATTTACAGATTCGGTATTTACCGATTTGGTAAATACCGAATCGGTATTTGCCATTCATTCCTATGGGCCAGGGTGTCCATAGGAATGAATGGGTATTACCGAATCGGTATTTACTGATTCGGTAAATATCGATTCGGAAATTACCAATTTCATTTTCCGAATGATACCGATTCTGTAATTTTTACCGATTTTTTAGCTTCATCCTGTTTACCGATTTTTGAATACCGATTTGGTATGAGTCGGTATTTAAGAGTCGGTAATCAGGATTTACCTACATCTGGCCCTTAATGTTTCCAGCATGAATCCCGAAGGCTGGCTGTTGTGGCAAAAAAGTGCAGAGTCCTGCCAGCACCATTTTCTGGGTCTGTCCCCTGGCTACACAGAGGTTAGAGTAGATCCCCGTTTTGAGAATGGCCATTCTGTCACTACCTATTCTGTGGGTAAGTTATGTCAGAGTTGGCTTAAACACTCCACCTTGGCATCAGTTAAAGTTCACTTATCGAAATTAACTGACACCGTCGATTTGAATGATTTTGTGAAAGGCCCTGCCGCTGGCAGATCAAAAAGATGGATCTTTGCTGTTTACAACGAGGTTTGGAAGCTGTCCTAAATTGAAGCTGCTTCTAGGCTCAGAGCTATTGATCAAGTCAATTTGGAAAAAGTGCTTGCAGTTGTAGATAACAGCATTAACACACTTTCTTCCCGAATTTACTCTTTCGACAATATTGTTTCATCTGTTGTTGATATTGTACAAGAAGAAGTTGCTGTTCTGTACCATGGTCAAAATCAATTGCGTTATATTATGCAGTTTTCATGGACTCTTTAAACGTTAACGTCTGGGAAGGTGCCTTGGGATTACATGAACACGACTTCGCTATTTCTGACTTTTAATTTGACTGTTAAACAACAATTTATGTCATTGAAAGATGCCACATTTTCTCTGTTACATATCGAAAAGGTAGAACCATTACCTTTTTCAGAGGCCGAAACAAATTCTGCAGTTTGGCTTATTCATGGGTTAACAACTCTACCTTTCCCTCTGTTCAAATTTGAAGCATGCATGCAACACTATGCCATAGGCAGATTTGAGCCCTTAGGTAGCTCTTTTCTCCATGAGGTGTGGAATCTCCCATTTACCTATAGGTGCTTAAGGGAAGGAAAAGAAGTTTATTTAAAGGGTGAAGACTGCACTTCACTCCCGATCACTCATTAATCTGTAGAACTTTGCAATTGCACGGCTCGTGTAATATGACAGCACAGAATCTGCCGTGTGTTTTGAAAGGCACCCCCGCCCTGGCTATTACACCCACTTTCACGTTGTTAGCAAACAGTAGTTATTTGTTATTAAATAATGAAGATTGCTGTGGTATGCTAGCGGGAATTCCGTACATCGTTACCGTTTCCCAACGCGTTGTTTGCTGTAAGAATATTCTGTTTCCTCCTCCACATGGGAGGCTCGATGTATTTATCTGGCCTCTAGACCGACCTTGAAAGCAGAGTTTAACAAGATGAGTCGAATAAGGGCTCTTTTGTCCCAGAAAGAAGTCGGCCTTACATCTGCTCGTGAAACATTTGTCCTTCACGTTGCTAACACTCGTACTGAGGGACATGCCTTATTAAATACTGATCTGCCCCTGCACTTCGGTGCTTTGATTTATACATTATTGAAGGCCCCTTCCACCACGGCCTGGCACACTTTTTTAAGGTAGTAAGTTCTGGCCTTGTGACCTCATTCCAAACTATATTTGGTGTGATACCAGCATTTTTTCATTCTATTTTTTCCAGCTTCTTTGGAGGATTCCAGTTAATTCTTGCTCTGGGAGCCGGTGTACTACTTTTGATTCTCTTGCTGAAAAATGGTTGCACAACCTGTGCCGCCCGACAACCTGCACCGGCTGCTCCAGCTTCGTAACCGGATGCTTGAATATTATGGATAGCTACCTCTAGCTACTTTGAGCGTGGCGTATGGTTTATCCTTCCGGTTTTCATATTTTACATGCGTGCAGCCAGTTTTCCACTGCCTGGATTGTGATTTTGAATAGGCTCTGGATTTGTGTCTCTGCAATATGGTGTCTCCCAACCCGGAATATGATTTACTAAAGAGCCCCTTAGTTGCTCATGAACTAGATTTTTCTGGTATCAGAATTATGGCCTGCGCAGCGGCCCATGGGGTCCTAGGCAATTGGAATGTATGGTCTGAAGCCCATGACTTCTTGGCAGCAGTTTTCTTGAAGAACACCCAAGTTGTCCTCTGATGGTGCTAGAGGCTCCGGCTGTTGAGGAACATGTGTGTTCCTTTCCATTACTGAAGTGGATGGCAGAAATGTTCATGGATGATAACAACGACTTCCTATTGGAGGCGGTTGCAACATACTGTGCCTATATGCTGTTGGACTGAAGTGAAATTTTTTTTCTACTTCATAGACACGTACTGGACTCGTGATTTTTTTCACTGATGCATTATTTTTTCTTCCAACTTTTTCTTTGAGGTTTTCTTCAAACGCCTTGCCACCCATGAATGTTTTGATACGTTTCATATTTATTAATTCAGATTTTTACTTCCAATTATCATGTTTGGCAACATTTTGAACTTAGTTCTGTCTCATTTGAACTTAAACTCTGCGTTCTACAAATGTTGCCCCTTTTATTGTGCGTTCTGTGATCAAGGGAGGGTGTAGTGTGGACTAGGCCTGGTTTGCACACATGTTATGTTAGCATGGCTTATTAGAAGTTTAAATGCCATTTTACCTTTTGTTGCTTTTGCACACAACACTGCATATAGATTGTTTTTGTAGGTTAGGCTGCACAAATGCCTTCACATGGGAAAGGCTTGTTTGCGACATCCCTAGACTTACATCGTGACCCTAGTCTGCACAGTGAGTGATGAAGCCATCAAGGTTATCATAACACGGTAGCTGTTGTTCGAACTGATCGGCTAACGTTTTTTAGACACAACAAATTGCAGCTGCGAGCCAACTGAAATCCTGCCGTCTTTATGAAAGTCACATGTTCTAGGTTGTCTAATCATTGGTTACTTTGCTATAGGACGAAGAGCTAATGTGACACTGATGCTAGCTGGTTTGGGTTTTCTAGGTACAGAGGTGAGTTTCTGGTACACCACAATTCACTGATGTCCTGGGTCTCTGTGCACAGTTCTGTGTAGGAGCAAGATCCTTGCAACAAAATACTGAGTACAAACACTGTTTGTTAATTCCTAAAGGGCAATAAGGCACTAAAAGTCTTTCTTTTGTTGTTCCCGAAAGTCTCATATTTGGACGTTAGACAGAAACCAAGAAAATCTCCTTCAAAAGCAATGTTGCCACTTCAGAGAGTTACTGGTTAATGTTCTACACAGAGAGCAAAAGAAGTAGCCAACTGCGAAGTCAAGAAGTCACAGACAAGATGAAAAGACAAGCGGAAGAAATGTGTGGAACTTAGCTTGTCCGACGCGCAAGGATTCCTCTTGAAAGCCCGATCGAAGACATTGGATCGGGCGTTGGCACTTGATAGCCGGAGAGATGCTGAGACAGCAACCTGAAGGAATCCAGGAATTAAGCCAAGCACTGGCATGTGCAGAGCTTACCCTTTTGTAACCAACAGGACTGGTGCTTGTACACATGAGGCAAACCACGTCCCTCCACATGAGGCAAACCATGCCCCTCCACATGCAGTTACTCAAGGCTTGCCACACGCACCAATATGACAGTTGGCTACCACATGGCAACCAACGCCCCTCCACATGAGGCAAACCATACCCCTCCACTTGCAGTTGCACTAGGTTTGCCACACCCACCAATATGATGGTTGGCTATCACATATCATAATGAAGGCAGTGCAACACGCATTGCTACAATTAAACAAGCATTGGCACTTACAGGTTGGATTAAACAATCATTGCTACAACCAATATAATCTGGCAGTGAATGTAGAAGCAGTATTTAAAACACTATAAAGGATAATAAACATGGGCAACCAAGGAGCCTAGTGGTTGGGTACAAAGGAGACATGTTGGCTCCTGGAACCAGAGCTGTTCCCTGACAGACAATGAATCCAGTGGCCTTACTTTGCTGGCCAAAGGATTCCCTCCTGTAAACTCTACACCCACTACCCTGTGCCCTCGACCCAGTGTGTTTTATCCCACTGGGTCCTAGCTGAACTGGAGGTGGTGGTGGTGGTGTTGGATCAACCGAAGTCAGGACTGGGAGGCACAAAATTGGAGTGATGTTCCTTTAGACACAGGAAGTGGAGGTATACAGAGGCTGACGGGTGGTAACAGCTGGGGTGGGAGGTGTAGGTGTGGGCCGATTGAGACTCACTGGGGCTGTCTGCCCAGGCAGACCAGATAGACCAGCCTGCTCCTTATCACCCGGACTTACAGGAATGGATTCCTCACTGAAGGCTTGTTCCTAGTCTGAAGTGGAGGTATCATCAATAGCAGTTGCAGATGGGTGTCCAGGAACTCTGGGTGTTGGTCCTTTAATAAAATACAATTAAGGAGAAAAAAAGTCGGGATTATACATCAAATGAATTTGAAGCAAAAAATGAAGTAACCTAAAAGGAAAAATCAATCAATCAGGGATTTGTGAAGCGCGCTACTAACCTGTGAGGGTCTTAAGGCGTTGGTGGGGGTGTGCAGCTCCGAGTTAGCGAACAGCCAGGTCTTGAGGCTCTTCCTGAAGGTGTGCAGAGTGGGGGAGCGTCCAATGTTGATCAGGAGCTCGTTCCAGGTCTTTGCCGTGATGTAGGAGAAGGCTCTTCCACCTATTCTAGCTCTGCAGATGCTTGGGGTTTCGGTGAGGACAAGGTCGGTGGAACGGAGATCTCTCTTGGGTATGTGGAAGGAGACTCTTTCAGTGAGGTACTGGGGCCCGGTGTTGTTGAGGGATTTGTGGGCGTGAGTGAGTAGCTTGAAGGTTACTCTCTTCTTAACGGGGAGCCAGTGGAAATCTTGCAAGTGCTGGGTGATGTGTTCATGTCATGGTATGCCAAGGACGAGTCTGCCCGCGGTGTTCTGGATGGTCTGGAGTTTGGGGAGCAGGGAATTGTTGATTCCAGTGTAGAGGGCGTTTTCATAGTCCAGTCTGCTTGTTATGAGCGTGTGGGTAATGGTCTTTCTCGTTTCAGGGGGATCCATTTGAAGGTCTTGCGTAGGATGCAGAGGGTGTTGAAGCAAGTGGAGTTGACGGCGTTGATCTGTCGGCTCATGGTGAGGGAGGAGTTGAGTATGATGCTGAGGTTCCGGGCATGGTCCGTGGGAGTGGGTTGGATGCCGAGGGTGGTGGGCCACCAGGTGTTGTCCAATGCTGAGGGGGTGGGTCCAAGGATGAGGGCTTCTGTCTTCTCCGAGTTGAGCTTTAGACAGCTGCTGCTCATCCAGGATGCAACTTCTTTCATTTCTTCCTGGAAGCTGAGTCTGGTGGTGTGGGGATCCTTTGTGAGGGAGAGGTTGAGCTAGGTGTCGTCGGCGTAGGATACTATGCTGGATCCATGATGTCTGATGACAGCGGCGAGAGAGGCTATTTAGATGTTGAAGAGCGTGGAGCTGAGTGATGATCCTTGGGGTATTCAATCAATCAATCAATCAATAAATCAGAACATTTATAAAGCACACTACTCACCCGCGAGGGTCTCAAGGCACTGGGGGAGGAGGGGGCTGCTACTGTTTGAATAGCCAGGTCTTGAGTAGCCTCCTGAAGGTTAGAAGGTCCTGGCGGCGAGGTGGGAGAACGATCTGCAGCTGGTGGTCGCTCTTCGGATGTGGGGGACTTTGGTGAGAGCGAGGTCAACGGAGCCGAGCTGACAGTTCGGGGTGTAGAAGGTGAGTCGTCTGTTGAGGTATACCGGTCCGGTGTTGTGGAGTGCATTGTGTGCGTGGGTGAGGAGCTTGAAGGTGATCCTTTTGTTGACAGGAAGCCAGTGCAGGTCTTTCAGGTGGGGTGTGATGTGGCTGTGGCAAGGGATGTCAAGGATCAGGCATGCAGAGGCGTTCTGTATGCGTTGTAGTCGTTTCAGGAGTTTGGCAGAGGCTCCAGCATAGAGGGCATTTCCGTAGTCCAGTCTGCTGCTGACGAGGGCCTGGTTGATCGTTTTTCTTGTCTCGTGGGGATCCACCTGTAGATCTTGCGGAGCATGCGGAGCGTATTGAAGCAGGAGGATGAGACGTTATTGCCTTGCTTAGCCTTGGAGAGTGTTGAGTCGAGGATGAACGCCAGATTGCGTGCGTGGTCGGTGGATGTTGGTGGTGCTCCCAGTGTGGTCGGCCACCAGCAGTCGTCCCAGGCTGAGGGGGAAGAGCCGAGGATGAGGATCTCCGTTTTGTCTGAGTTCAGCTTCAAATGGCTGTTCTTCATCCAGTCGGCGACAGCTTTCATTCCTTTGTGGAGGTTGGTTTTGGCGTTGAGGGGGTCCTTGGTGAGGGAGAGGATCAGCTGGGTGTCGTCGGTGTAAGAGATGATGTTGAGGTCATGCAGTTGGGTGACGTAGGGCAAGTGGTGCCATGTAGATCTCTGTGTGTTTGGAGAGGATGGGTGGGAGTCTGATACTTTAAGTTTTACTGGTGAGGAAGGAACAGATCGAGTCGAGGGTGATTCCCTGTATGCCGCTGGCGTCGTGGAGTCTGGCAGTGAGAGTGTGATGGGAGATGGTGTCCAAGGCTGCAGAGAGGTCTAGTAGGACTAGGGCTGTGGTGTGGCCCTGGTTGAGGAGAGTGTGGATGTCATCTGTGGCTGTGAGCAGGGTGGTCTCGGTGCTGTGGTTGCTGCGGAATCCGGATTAGGAAGGGTCGAGGATGGAGTTGTCTTCGACGACGTTCGTTAGCTGGATGTTGACGATCTTCTCAGTGACTTTTGCCGCAAAGGGGAGGAGAGAGATGGGTCGGTGGTTTTTGAGGTCCGTTGGGTCTGCAGAGTGCTTCTTGAGGAATGGCTTGACTTCTGCGCGTTTCAAGTCATCGGGGAATGTGCCAGATTCGAAGGTGGTGTTGATGGTGCGTCATAGCTCGGGTGCTATGGCAGCAGCAGCTCTGTGGAAAATGTGCGGTGGGCACATATATTAATAACATTATTATAATTATTATACCTTTCAGTAGTATTATAATAAATTGCAAAAGTTTAAATTACACACAAAACTACTTAAAAAAGCAGGTATATTTATGTCCTGAAATGAAAAAAAATGATACATAAAATATACCACACACTCAACACAAACAGTAGAGAGGAGAAATGTGAAATAAAAAATTCCAAGGCCTAGCAGCATAAAACTCTGAAAATTAAACAACTTAGAAAGATAAATAGCATTACTCAACATATAAACATTGCAAAGTATATTTATTTAAAAAAAAAACTTATATTCAGCATACAAAATAACTTACACTAAAATGTTCAAGTCAATAAACTTTGATTTGTGAATCAAATAACATCAATTCCTTAAAATAACAAGAAAATGACAACATACAAAATTATGCTTCAAAGAGGGCAACTTTCGTGCCCCCAAATTGCTGCACAGCTGAAATGTGGAAACTTTCCTCCAAAGTGACTCATATTTATCCAAGTAATCCATAGTGTTTCATGGTAATCCCATACAGTGATCAATGTACTCTCAATCTTTTAAAGACACTCCAGAGACAGCCAGATAATGCTTGAATGTTTATTACGCATTTTCATATATCATATGTTGCCTTCAGCTTGAACATAGATATGTGCTTTTAATATTCCTCCGAGCCAACACAGTAATAACCCAATGCATTTCGAACTCTTATAAGTTCTTCCTCAGGGGTACTGTAATAAATTGATAAAAGACGGTATCAACAATAAATAAAAAACACAAACCTATATTAACTGTGCATGATGCCATGAGCAAAAACATTTTTTCCAAGCATTGTCCATGACCCACCCTTCCCTGTACTCCCCTAATGAACTCTCGTGTTAAAAATGATTGAAATCATCTGCAAACTTATCCGAACCAATAATGCCTATAATCTTCCTGAACCCTCACCTTGCTGCCCATTAAGATCATCCCACTTATTTATTCAAATAATCAAAACTACACAAAGACACAATATTGTGATAATACTCTCCCCTTTCCCCAAGCTGTTCTTGCATTTATATAAAAAAAAGTGCTACTGTATTCTATTTACCTTGCTACCGGAACCAGTGGCTCCCAATATACGTGTCTTCTTGTGTGTTCAACAACAAAGAAAGAAAGAAACAACCTACCACCTACCAGAATTACCTTTAAATCCTGCTCACTCATGTGTGCCAAATAAACTGAAACCCCATGACCTCCTCTGTTCTCTACGCTAGGTCATATAAAACTAACTTTCCCATCAAACATTGCCACAGTACCGAATACCTAAAAACTGAACAGGAAATTAACTGCATCCCTCATCTTCCTGATAAACAACAAGTAAATGAAAATACAAGTATTTGTTGCTTTAACACATTTTAAGAATAGATGAATAAATAAATTATAACATGAATACACAATGAGTTATTCTTCTGATGAAACACCTCTTCAATCAAATCAAATGCGTAGTCCGAAGTTTTAAAATTATGTCAAATATACAGTCCTAAATTGATCTTAATGAAAACAGAATACGCTCAAGTTCATGGGATGTAATGCTATCTCCGAGGTGATGATCTTTGAGGCACATTCTTTTCTCCAACAGTGGATGAACATATTGGTGAAATTCACTTTTGGGACGGAGGTTACAAAGTCAAAATACATGATAGTGAATGCACACCTTCCCTTTTAAATCGATTAATTTACAAAATTAAACAGCATAAATTCAATACATAGCATAAACTAGGGATTGATGAATGCATAACACTTGAACATATGTGAAAATTTGACACAAAAAAGAGAATGCCCACAATAACATTGCAATATTATTTTAACAAAACAAAAAAGGCATCATGGTAGTTGTAGTCATTTCAATTAAACATTACCAACCCTTGCAAAATTGTAAGTTAAATATACCTAGTAAAAATATGCAGTTAAAATAAACAGACATATATAATACAAAACACTTACATGAAATATGTTATTAGATGAAAAAACACTTGCAAGCACCATATCACGTGAAATGTAATGGAGATTGATACCTGTAATCATAAATGTAACAAAAAGCATTCAAACAAACAAAGAGAAAAACAATTAAGATAAACACACATATTAATAAAACATATTGACAATTAGTAAAACGAGAAAAACAACACTAATGCCACAAATTTCCCAAAAATTACACAAAAAAATATATAGGTTTATATGTTTAAAAAAGGTGCAAAACTCATTAGCAACAGCTAAATTAAAAGAAAAATGACATTTAGGTGTAGTGGCACATTCAATAGTATAATTTACCAGTCTCCATTCTACCAGGGATTCCTTTCAGGCCTTTAGAATGTAGCATCTGCAAGACCTTCTCCCAAGGATATAGTCCTAAGGGGGGGCTTGGAGAACCAACACCCGTCCTCCGGGGCTCCAGGTGACGCTTTGAGGCCAGGGAGCACACTCTCCCCCAAAGGTCATTCTACCTCTTCTTAATTTCCTTCTTTGTGCACAAGTTGCTTGCTACAGCATTCACTCTGTCAACTAATCTGGTCCGTGTTTGCCTTTTCTGAGCTATATTTGCATTTTGTACTTGAGTTCCAAAGAATTGTGGCTCTACTCTGATAATTTCATCCACCATGACTGACAATTCTCCCTCAGTAAAACGGGGGTTTCTCCTCCCTGCCATTATAAAATAATAAACTTGAATAAATGTAATAACCCACAAGAAAAAAAGTTTAAAGAAATACAAAAAACCAAAGAAAGCAAAAAAAACCTGACTTCACTGGAAAACTTCTCATGAACAATGTTTTGCTTCAGTGGAGTGGCAAAGGATCATGGTCTGAAACGGAGTGAGTTTTATAGTGTGGTATGTAAGTGAAAAGAGTTTGCCAAAACACATCAGTTATGTGATGCTAGCAATCATCCAAAGCCACAGGAATAGAACAACGTTGAAAATGTTCTCAGATGGAATCCCGTAGTCAGGACAATGCCAGCACAACTGAGAAATCAAAATTGGCTTGGTGCAATTCCGCCACCCTGACGGTGATGGAATAATTTTAGCTAGCAAGGGAGTCCGCTGCATCGACTGAGATTAGTCTCTTACGCGACGGAAAAAACTCTGTCAATGCAGACAGGTTCAGCCAGCCCACATCTAAATAGGGCGGGTGAGACTCTGTCACCTTTATGGAGATCTTGTAAACGCATCCACAGAGGGATGACGGGAGTGCCGCCAAGATCGAAATAAGGCCCTATGTTTCTCTAATATAGGCATTCTGTGTTCTCCAGTCTCTCTGTGCTAATGTATTCAGAATTTGGCTTTGTTTTTGTCCACTTACATTCTTGGAGTCTTTGCTCTTCTTCCAAGACTGTGTTGACATAGGCTGCTGGAATGCCAAGGCTAAACTGATCAGAGGAAACTCTTGTACCTGTATGGTGAGCCCATCTGGACTCCCCGTTTGAAAGTGGTGCAATGTCCTGAGGGCACAGATTGTTTTTAGGATGATGATTGCATGGTTTCCTAATTTGAAATCACATTCCTCTAGTTATTTGAGCTATTGACGCACCATATAGTAGCACACATTACCAATGGACCTGTGTACCAACTACCAAATAGCCTTATGCAAAATTCGTCTCACAGTTATCTTCCTTGATGGCCATGCATTTACCCTGTTTGTTACTCCAGTCATGTTTATTCTGTTTATTTCTGCTTGCATTTGTGCCTGGTTCTTTACTCATTATCTTTTATGCTTCAACCCATAGTGTACGCTTTGTATATATTTCTTTAGGATGCTCCTTGAAGTTCTTCCCACTTTCCTTGCCATTCCATATGCCATTCGTAGTCTTTTAAAGTGTCCCATCGTATTAAGATTTAAATTTTTTTTTTTTTTTTTTATTGTTACATGATATGAGCATTAATACACCCTCTTAACATTGTGTCATGCAATAGCATGCAATTGAAACCCCAACTAAGCATTCTTTTCACATTTGTTATCCAAGTGGCATTTGCAAAACCTGTGCATTTTGTTGACATCAAAAGTACACTTGGGAATCACTTCATTCTTGTTAATACAACCCTTCCTAGATTTGGGTGCTAGCTACATTTATATGCTTAACTGTCCCATAGAAAACTAATGTCACTTGTTTTTCAAATGTTCACATTTCTTTCCGGGTCTTCTTTGGCCTAAAGTCCTGTTGGACTTGGCGCTTTTTGGCCCTAAACTTTTTGCCTCCCCCCTAGACCTTTTTTCTGACATGGTGTTGCCCACTTAGATGCCTTGGGCACTTTCCCACTGCTGATCAGTGTCAAAGTTCATGTGCTCCCTGTGTAAAGTGTTATGGTAATTTGTTGTCCATGATTGGTATGTTTGCCTTACTAGTAACGCCCCTAGTAAAGTGCAATATGTGTGCCAGGGCTGGTAATGCAAATGCTACTAGTGGGCCTGCAGCACTAATTGTGCCACCCACCAGGGGAGGAGCCATGATGGCGACCGAGATGGCTGCATAGACTCCCGGCTCCGTGAGCCTTCTCACCCCGCGCATATATCCTGGCAACTATCCTGAGCCGTAACGCCATATTTAAGTTGGCGAAGGACAACTTTCACTGACCGTTTGCTCCTGAGGCTTTCACGTGTGGCAGACCTGTGGAAATGTCCCCGACTGTTTTGCGGTCTATACAGAGCCGGGACCGGGGTGTCGAGTGAGGAGAGTCGCCGGCCGCGAATGCGTCAACAGCGGCCTCTGGTGGAGGTGAGGAGTCGGCCGGAAGAAACCGGAGATCTGTTGGGCCGGTGACAGTAGCGACCCTGTCCATCTAGCGGAGTGCCATGTGGGATGTGCGAAACAGCAGGATCGAGGGGACTCCACGATACTTGGCCCCCTTTCCAGTGTTGTGTCCGGGCATGATTATTGACTTCTCCCGGAAACGACGGGCGGCTCCCAGGGAGCGGCGGAGATTTTGTTTAGCCCTTCGGTGACCCTCCGCTGGGAAGCCTGCCTTGACTTTCGGGATCCTCGTGGTTCCTCCTGTTGCCCCTGGTGTGGGGCCCGGTCCCGAGGTGTGGTGGAGAAGGACGAGGCCGGATCAACTAAGATGGCAGATGGCGCCCTCTTATGCACACCACACCCAGGCAGAGAAACTACTGTGTGGGAGAGTCCTGGGGTATGGCGACACGAGAAAGAACCCACGTCCAGAGATATCCTGGCTGCGCTAACAACCCTGCATTTGACCCTGATCCGGGACGCCCTGGATCTGGGAAGAAGGATGGCCGCCATTGTTGTCCCGCCGATTCACGCGGGCATGGCTCGATCTCTGGGGGGCGCCAATGTGCCGGCCTCTGCGTCAGTGATGAGTGCTTCAGCTACGCCTATGTTCGTGGAGACGCTGGAAGACCCGGTTCATGAGATCGCTTTGGACAGTTCTGTTGTACATGTGAGTGACTTGTCGGCGCACTTCTCTATTCGGCGGCTGGGGCAACAGCGTCGATCTATGGTTTGGACTGCCCCGGCGGTGTTTCGGCGCTTACCGGAAGGTGTGACTCTCTCTCCCTGGTTGGTGAGATTGTGTTCGGATTGGAGGATGTTTTCGGGGTCGGTGTTGACACAGACGGATTTCCGCCATACATCTTTGGCTGGGTTTTGGTGGCTGAAGTCCCAAGGAGTGACAACACTATCCGGTCCGCCCGGATCACTCGGACCCTCCACGCTGCTCTGTATGCCGATTGATAAGTGGATGTATGTTGGTACTACTGATAGGAAAGGCCAGGGGTGAGACCGTCTGGGACACGGTGGACCTTATTGTTGGCAGACGGTGATTTGGGGGACACTCTGCGGGGATGTTATTGATTGTGCATTGGTGATTACTGTTTTCCGTGGCTATTCTGCTCTTGCTTTTAGGATGTTTACTGTGCGCGGTGGTGGAGAGGGGCCGGGTAGCTAGATCTGCGGCCCTTCCCCACATTTTTTCCTCTTTTTCTTCTTTTTCTCTTCTTCTATATTTCGGGTCTCTTATTTAGGGTGACAGGCACGCTGCTGGGGGGGGATAGGCCGTAGCCTTCTGCAGGGGTGCAGGGTGGGGGGTAGGGGGATGGGGTTTGTTAATTTGTCCTTTCTTTGTTTCTATGGCCCTTTGTCTTTCTTCCTTTTTGGTGTCGTCTTTTTTCATGTTTCCTACAGTATGTTTCGTTTTGAGGGGTGGGGTTTAGCTCGTTATGACATGTGTTTGTTTTTACATTTATCCTGCCTTGTATGCCTTACCCCCAATACTTCAAACGTATTTGCACTGTTTGCGGATTTCCTGCTTCATGCTTGCTATTGTAGGACCATGTATGACCGTATGGCATTGATTCTTTTTCTTTATTGTAAAATGAACCTTCTCGAATCCTAAATCTTACACAGTATGCTTGAATACAAGTTATATCCTGGACACTTATTAGACCCCGATTTTCGGGCTGCTGTCTTTTTCTATATTGATTTGCTGTACTTACGACTTGATTAGCGGCCGGCCGGGGAGGTTGTAGGCCCATGCTTGTATTTACTTTAAGTGACAATAAAGGTTCTCAAAAAAAAAAAATTGTGCCACCCACACAAGTAGCCCTAAAGAGAGAACTCAGGTCTGCTACTGCAGTGCCTGCGCGCAGTTTATTAAACTGCCTTATTGTCCTGTCAAGTGCACCCACTTGCCAAGCCTTATCCTTCCCTTTTTATGCACATCAGACACCCCTATGGTAGGCCCAAGGTACCATCCTGGGCAGGGTGCAATGTATGTGAAAGGTAGGACATGTATTAAGGTGTGTACCATGTCCTGACAGTGAAAAACTGCCACATTTATTTTTCACTTTTGCAAGGCCATCTTGCCCATCTGACAGAATGGGGGAGGCTGTGTAATATGCTTCCAGCCTATCTTCCCATAGGCTTAAGATGTAGAGGTGAAGTTTAGTGTGCCTGAACTCACAATTAAATAACACATCTTTTTGTGAAACCACGCTTTTAGAAGTGGCTGGTTTCTTTGTTCTAACAATTCTATGTGTCTCTACCTGGTTGTGGTTTGACTGTCTGGATTTGAATGTGATAGGATCTGGGAAATGTCTTGACCCAGGGGAGAAGGTGAGACAACGGGCTGACCAGCATCTGGAGTGTAGGGGGGAGGAGTGGCCCCTGGAGGTGAAGAGGCCTGGGCAAATGCCATAAAACAATGAATCCATCTCCTGCTGAGTGATTCAGGATCCAGACCCCCACTATCAAAGGAAGAAGGCGTCATTGGCAGGGAGACACCCAGAACTGGTTTGGGCAGGGGTCAGTGCCCCCTGAACACAAAGATTTCAAAGACATTTAGGAGTATAACTATGAGAGATGAAACTCCTGGACTTTGGACTGATCAAGACTGAAAAGGATTAAAACTACTTTGTGGTCAAGAGGAACCTCTGCCAAAGGGAAAACAGCTGAAGAGACTGAAGAGAAGGACTGATCCTTGCTGTGTGTTCTGGGGCTGGCCTGCATTTTGCTGATCTAACTAAGGAGAGGCTAAGGGACTTTGCTGTGTGCTGTGTCCCCCTGCTTGAAAGGACTTTGCTGTGTGCTGGGTCCCGAAGTAACGTGTTTCCAAGGGCCTGAGGAGAGCTGGCTCCCTGCTGTGGAAACTCAGGAACATAATAGTTTCCAAGTGTGTCTCAGCGACGCTGTGTGCGTGTGCTTTTTGCAGCCTGAGACCTTCATGAGGATTGCCCTGTGATCGTATGCACCCGGAGTCCAAGTGAGTCTCAGCGACGCTGTGTGTGTGCTTTGTGCAGTCTGAGACCTTCGGGAGGATTTCCCTGTGGTCTGTGCACCTGGAGCTCAAGTGAGTCTCAGTGACGCTGCGTGCGTGTGCCCTGTTGCAGCCTGAGACCTTCATGAGAAATTGCCCCGTGACTGTGTGTCCCGGAGCAGTCTTATTCTTTGCTTTGATCAACAGCATATGCCAAAGTACTGCGATTGTCATTGCCATCGGCCTAGACCGGCTTCCCCAGAGGAGCTGTGGGAATTCACCACCGCCGGCCCGAGCATGCCTTTGCCAAAGAGAGACCTTGAACCATCACCATCGGGGGTCCGAGTTCCACTGCCCAAGATCAACAAAGTTGCATCCGAGGCCAAAGCTGCGAGGAGAGGAGAGGTGAGATTGTACCCCCCCAGGTAACGCTCAGCGAGCGTGCGTGTGGCGCCGCCTGGGATGGGGTGCGGGCTACGAGAGAAAAGCTCTCAGCCTTTCCCATCTTTGCAGTTCGAGCCTCCGCTCAAGTCCGTATCGGGGCCCATACTTGCTGAGGACTGGCAGTACCGGGGCCGGAGTGTGGAGCTGCACTTTGTTTTCCATCATAACAGTGTTGGGGGCATATTTTGGCAGTAGCTGGCCACAAGTCCGTAAGAGTGGCATAGAGACTGTCCAGAGCACCACGATCGGTGCCAGAGTACATTATTTTGGCATTACAAACTGCCTGATTGTTGCATTATGAATTGCATTATTTTGGCATTACGAACTGCCTGATTCTTGCATTCCGAGTTGCATTATTTTTGCACTACGAACTGCCTGATTCTTGCAGTACGAATTACATTATTTTTGCATTGTGAACTGCCTGATTGCTGCATTACGAATTGCATTATTTCTGCCTTACGAACTGTCTGATTGTTGCATTATGAATTACATTATTTTGGCATTACGAACTGCCTGATTCTTGCATTACGAACTGCATTATTTTTACATTACGAAGTGTCTGATTCTTGCATTACTAACTGCACAGCATTGCATTAGGACTGCATTGGATCATCGAGAACTGCTCATCAATACTGCAAGAACGTATAGGGGCTTGCTGGCCTAATAACCAGCAAGGTGAAATATTACAAATATGCATATGTTGGATTTTTATCGTGTGGTCTCATCCTATATCTTTTTTTATAAACATATAATTGTTTTTTATGAAACTTGTGTGGAGTCCATTGGTTGTGTTATCACTGGGTTACTGAGAGCGTGGTTGCAAATACTTTACACATTTGCCTTGGAGATAAGCCTGGCTGCTCGTGCCAAGCTACCGAGGGGATGAGCAGGGGCTATCTGAGAAGGTGTCCTTCCTTTCCCTGACTTAGACGCAAGGGTCCCTATTTGGACTAAGGTACCTACCTCAGCAAACTAGAGACCCCCAGTTCTAACAAATCCATTTTGCTTTCTTGATGTTTTTTAGTTTCACTTCTCTTTGTTTTATCACAGAGCAAACCAGTTAAACGTATGAGCCACATTTACTAAATTATTTTGGTTGCAAACAGTCCAAATCACTGTTTGTGACAAAAAAAACATTTTTATATGTACTAATGTCATTTTAGGAGTCTGTCATTTTTACAGACCTCTAAACAGGCTTTGTGACTTCATACCAGATCGCTGTTTGGAAGAGGTGTATGGAAGTGTCCCTTCCAAATATCAATTCAGTATGAGATGTATCTATGGGCCTGATTAAGGTGGTGGTCGGACTTATGTCTGACCGCCATCCTGGTGAGAAACAGGACCACCCGACAAGCTATCGGCGGTCCCGCATTCTGAATCACGATGCAACTGCCTTCAAGGCGTTCGCAAAGTGTATATTTTGTATTGCGGCGGCCTGGAGCACGCGCTGCAGTACAAAATATGCACTCAGTGCATATCCCTGTAGTATGTGGCAGACACCATGCAGTGCCTGCCACATGGTGCAGGGATATGTTGGGGGACACCATAAGTGCCCCCCCAGGGGCCAAGTCGGAGGGCCAGGGAGAAAGGAAGGCCCGCTACAGGCCCCCAACGTCGCTTTCCACCTGAATTTTCATATCAGGCAAACAAGGATTAAAGGGCTGGCGGGAAGAGGCTTTGTGATCCCTACAGCGGTGCCTGACAGGCACCGCCATTGTTATAGGGATACAAGTCTCTCCAACCATGGCGGTTGGTCTCTCCGACCGCCAACAATCCACCCGCCATCCTAATTTGGCGGGCGGTAATCAGAATTAGGATGGCGGTGGGACCGCCACCGATTGGCTGTCATTGGCGGTCCCACCGTCATCGTAATCAGGCCCAAAGGTTTGCAACTGAAGTCTGGTTGCAAAGCATTGTAAAACTAATCAACTCAAATCAAATATCTTTATTTAGATATAACACAGATATCTTTAATAGAAGAATACAAAATTCACATTGTGTGCCAAATGTTAAAATAAGTACAGAAAAACGATCGGTTAATGACAATCGTAATAAAAATAGAGATCATCCACATCTTGAGCCTCCTTGTTCCGTAACATTTTAAAATAAGATATAAAAACACAAATATGTAATGAACCAAAGGGAGGGTAGGTTAACACATAATATACAAAACTCTTCACCCCTTTTATGTTACTCTCGCAGTCGGTGGTATCATACATATAAGAGCAACCCAATATTCTTAGGGAAACCGCTCATGCTCTTTTCATTTTGTCCTCTTAGAAATTGGGGTATATTATAAGGTGTATTAAATTGTTAAAAAGGATAAGGGGGAAGCTTTATGGGACCTCTTTTGCTTGAAGTTACGGTATGCTTGCTGAATGAAATTTGCTAGTCTTATATTTAAGACTGTATTTTCAGGGTTCAAAGCCACAATGATGGCTTGCCTACAGGTCCTGGCACCCAGCCTATTCCATTCAGCTTTAAGTTTGCACCTGCGTTGGGAGTTAAAGAGTGGGCAAAGGCAGACCACATGCAACAAAGTTTCAGCCGTTTTACCACACCCTCTACAAGTTGGGTCTTCCACCGTGCGTCGCCAGGAAGGCAGGTCTTGCAAAAATCACCAGTCACCCATTCGAATAGCTATAAGGCTACGTTTTAGGTACAGTGACTATGTACAAGACAGGTAAGTGGCGGGGGCTAGCCGTCTGTACAAATTTATGAGAGCCCAAGCGTGGCTACGTTTTGCAAAAAGTGCTTTCTCTGTGATAAGTGATCTCATTCTCACACATTTTTTAATGGCCACTTTAAATGCTGTCTGACTGGGGTTATGGACCCATAGGTTACTCGCTGTCATTTGATGAATGGCGTCCTTAAAAAGGCGACCAAACGCTCCACCTGGATTTTTCTGGGGGATTTCTAGCCAGACTAAGGATTCTAATGTGCCTGGGTCCGCTTGTCTCAGTTTGTGACAGAGGTTTAGGTAAGTACCGACGTTGGAAGCCTCATAGTTTAGTAACCCCATCTCTAATCTTATCTGTGCTGCAGATGCAGAATTTGGCAGCTGGAGAACTCTTTTATATATTCTGGTCGTGTGTTGATTTAAAGCGATGTTCAATTTGCCCCTGAATATCTCTGTGCCGTATGATAGGGTAGAGCCAATTTTTGCTCTCATGACTTCCAAAAGAGGCATTAGTGTTGGGCCTGAGAGATTTTTGGAGAGCTTACCTAGTGACACCGCAAGGGTCGTAGCTTTAACTGCGATCTCATTGCGCTGTTTTATAAGATTACATCTGGAGTCCAGGTGGACACCTAGATATTTGTACGACTGGCCTATAGCGAGACTTGTATTGTTAAATGACCACCCGCCACCGGCGTGTCGTTTTTTACCAAATAGGACAGCTTGCGTTTTCTTAAGGTTGACCTCTAGTTGGTGCGTGGTCGTATGACTAAGCAGTTTGTCGAGGAGCCTTTGCAGCCCGACCCTGGTGAGGCTAAAAAGAACCAGGTCATCGGCATACAGAAGATTACTTAAAACCGTGCCTCCCACCTTTGGGGGGTGACTGTTTGTATCGTCCAAAGTGCTTGACAGATCTGATATAAACAGGTTGAAGAGAAGAGGGGCCAGCACGCATCTCTGCTTCACAACTCTGGTTGTCATAATTTTCCGCGAGAGATGTGTGCCGGACCCCAACTTCACCCGGACCCAGGTACGGGAGTGCAGTTGGATGATTGCCTCCAGTAGTTTATCAGGGATCCCCCACTTCCTTAGTTTTTCACATAGAGCCGCCCTAGGGACCCTGTCAAATGCTGCTTTGAAATCAACAAAGCAGCAAAGGACTGACCTAGATGTTGAAAGTGCTTTGTCGACAATGGTTGACACTGCTAATAGATTGGTCTTGGTCCCTGAGTTAGCAACAAACCCTGTCTGGTTCATCGGTATCAAGTTGTATTCCTTTGCCCATAGCCTCAGGTCCTCCAAGAGGCCTGCGTAATGCTTAGCCTCAATGTCCAAGAGGGCAATGAGTCTGTAATTGTTCGGTGAGGCGCGGGATCCTGATTTATAGATTGGGTGAATTATGGCTCCCCGCCATGAGTCAGGGAGTGTTGCAGTTTTCAATGCATAATTAAAAAGGTTTGTTAGTGTTGCTGACCAGAAGGCTGTGTCAGATTTAAACAGGCTCTGTGGCAGGCCATTTGGGCCCGGTGCTCCGTCTGATCTTGCTTTTATCACTGCTGTAGTAACCCTTTCTTGAGTCACCTCAAGGTCCTCATTGCCGGAATATGAGCACTCAGTCTCTCGTGGGGGGCTATATCCTGTTGATCCTGGGTGTTCTGAAGACCTGAAGTGGTCAGTGAGGAATGTTGCCCAATCCGATTCTTGGATATTTGCTGAACCAAAGCTCGATGTGCTCGGGTTTGTGTGGTTATTAGGGCCCAAAATTTTCTTGAGTTTTTACTCTTACTCTCCCACACCAATTTGCACCAGAATTGGTTTTCATGCAACTGTTTATCTTTAATCATCACCAGCCTGAAAGACTTTTGGGCAGCTTGGTAAAGGTTTAAGCATTTGCTATTCCCCGGTGATTTTGCAAGTAACCGCAAAGCGTTGTTTCTGGCTTTCTTAAGTAACTTTGTCTGTATTGACAGTGTGAACTTGCGAGGCTGGATTGGCCTTTCGGCCTGCTGTTTTGCTGGAAAAAGGTTGGTCAGGTGAGAGCAGAGCATCGGCCATGTCGCAATCAGTGAGGCATCTAGGTCGATTCCGCCTCTTATGATGTCCATGCTTTCTTGTAGGATGTTCAGGCTGGTGTCTTCACTACACTTGAGGCGCTTTAGGTTCTCTGTATATATTCCCCGGCAGGTTAAAGGAGCAGGTTTATGTTTCACTGGTTTTGTGTTGAAGGATATGACCTGGGGCCTATGGTCACTTTCGATTCGTGGATGGATACGGAAACTGGCCAGACAGTGAAGCAAGGCTGAATTGCAGATGGTGTAATCCAAGTAAGATTGCTTGCTACCATTTGTCCAAGACCAGTTTGGAGGGGTGTCACCCGCCGACCTGCCGTTGATTACCAGGTAACCTGCACTGTAAAATCGCATCACACAGAGTTCGCCCAGTCCGCAGTGAGCTTGATTGGGCGGTTTGGTTTGTGTCACGGCCTCAGTGATCGAAAAAAAAAAGGCCCTTCAGTGTCTGCTGGTTTTCCTTGGAATAAGTTGGTGTTAAAATCTCCCGTGACAATACAATCTGAGTTGGGGTGTTCCGCGGCTATGTCGCTCATAATTTCCGTTAGACGAGCCAGGTGATCTTTTTTTGTGCGCATACTTGGATTAATGTACACGTTTAGAAGGGAAAGTGAGCGCTGGTTCCGCCATGAGTTGATTTTGGCCCCGAGTAGCCAGTCTACATCAATGGATAATCGTGAAATTGGGCCTTTTAAGTTGTTTGATATGTATATTGACAGGCCCCCTTTAGAGTGACCGTAGCGACTGTCCCTGAGTGCTGGTTTCCATAGTTCAGTGAAGCCAATAACGGGACATCCTTGTAAGGCCCAGGTGTCCTGCATGACTATTACTGCATGCTCGCATAGAAAGGAAAGAGTTTCAGGGTTCATAATTTTCTGATGGAGTCCACTTATGTTCCAAGAACACATTAAAAAGGTGGAATCTACTTGTGGGTTGAGCACAGTTGCTGGTGAGGCTACTAGGGGGATTGACTTTGCCAGTGTTTTGTGCTTGGGGCCCCTGGACTCTACTTCGAACGGTCATTCTAAACTTTTGGTTGACAGGATGGCTGGGAGCCACTCCCATCCTTGACTTGTGTCGACATAGGAGACCACTGTTGGAGGGGTTTTATACTGTTCTTCAGGGCCTGACGCGTTTTTTAAAATCGAATACGGTCTGGAGTGTTCCTCCTGTCTGGTGATTCCAGATTTTCTAGGTGGGGTTGGCTGATTTAATAAGGCAGTGGGGTAGCCTGGAGTGGAATATGGGTACACTCGGATGCCCCAATCCCGCAAAGTGGCCTTATGGTCCAAAAATGCTCCTGCCTAGCTGGCCGACTTAAGAGACACCAGGGTTACCTCAGATGGTTGGGTGCCTCTTGGTGGGAGGAATTCGATGGATTCAATATCGTCCGATATCAGACCTGCGAGCCCCGGGATGCCGTCCACTAGTTTTATTATGTTCGACCTGTTAAGGATGTCTTGCCGACCCTTTGATTTATAGTCCGGTGCCAGTAGAATGTGGAAATATGGTGGATCGTTTTTGTTCTCGTTTTTTTTTTCAATTGGGGCCGTCTTATTGGATTTATTAGGTAACAGGCCTGCGTCTAATTCCTGCTCCTGTTGCGTCGGGCAATGGGGGTCCTTCCACAAAGGGTAACTATGTTTGGGCAAAATTGTTTTTTGTTTATGAATTGTTTTTGTAAGGTTCATTCTTGTTATTGTGGAGTCCACCCGAGACAAAATTGAGGCAAACACTGATTTAGGTTTTACTTGGGTCACTGTGGGCCCAGGTAAGCTTAGTTCGTCGGTTTTCATCCTTGGCTTTTCTGTGACAGTGCTGGGCTCGTCTATTGCTGTTCACGCCGCTCGTTCGGTTAGATCGTGGGAACTCCCCGCGGTTGGTTGGATGGTAGGTGCTAGTGGGTCCCCTTTTGGATTGTTGACACTAGAACTTACTGGGGGTGATGGTGCAACTGCCTCACTTAAAGCTTTTTTGTTGGCCACCGTTTCAAAGAGGGGAAAGAATTCCGGGTGGACAGCTGTTGTTTTTGCCCTTGTTTTATTTCTCTGTTTGCGCAGGCGTTTGCGCTCTCTCTTACTATAGGGTGGTAGAGGAGCTGGTAACACTTACGATTTAAAGGGGGCCGAAGTCACTAAACTGGCCGCTGGCCCTGTCACTTGGTGGTCCGTGCAGATTGTACGGCCACTTGGGGCCCCGGCGTTTTCGGTCGTCGCATTGGTCGGGTCAAAACCCGTTAGTGCTGATTGAGGTTGGCCAGATTTTAACTGCTCACTCGGCTGGTTTGGACAGGGAAGTGTTCCCCGCTTGACTTAGTGCCTTTGTTTGCGATAGTCCACGGGTTAACTCGATCTTGGGTCATGTCTGGCATTTTTTGCAATTGCGGACAGGGGGTTATGAGTGAGTTGCCTCCCTTCAACAACTTGACTTCTTTTATTACACTAGTTAGAAAGTCTGGAAGCGAAGAACGTAAATCAATAATTGGAGAGCAGCAACAGACCGACTGTAAAACTACTGACTCCCAACTTGGGGTGTTAATGCATTCGTGAAACACCCTTTCTCCTTTTTGAAAGCAAAAAAATAAAATAATGGAGACTAGTAGTGGTTCAAGGGACCAGAGCCAGCTCTCAAACAAAGTTTTCACAAAAAGAATCTTTTTAACCAGAACTCTTTCCTTTATCGAAAACAGACTACATTTAAAAAAAGGTTACTTTATTGAAAGTCGATCACAGACACGAAGGTTTGCAGAAGCTAGCAGGACACCGTCCCTATGGAGGACACTGACCAGTGTGTCTCAATTTGCCACCTACCTCATTAGTGCCCATGATGTAGGCCATATTGTGACCCACTCCAAATCGGAACTTTATGAACGGACCTATGAGTACAGAGGTCAGTTAATAACATTCTTTACTCATTGAAAAAATACTGATTGCATATTTACATTTTTGCGACCAATAATTAGAACATCGGGCACTGAATCCCATGTGGGACCCGATGAACTTTGTGAAACACAAACGTCTGAGTATAGTTTTTCAAATATCAAAATATCAAATGCAAAGCTAAATATAAGTAGGCTAGCGAAGGAAACCTTTAGAAAATGTAAGTTTGTGATGTAGCGCTGCACAATTTCAGCTTTTTTTGGTTCATCAAATGAAGCCTTTTCTATTATTAATCGAGACCGCTGCTCCTGAAAGAAGCTGACACTCTTGCCGCCTTCTGAAGCGTCTGAGTCATCCAGGCCTTCACGTTTCTTTGTGCGCCATAACGCAAAAATGTGTCACTCGTTCCGGCGCTTAATTGCATTGTCATACAGGAGATCACTGGCTGACTGGCTGGCCTCCGGATAATGAGGCAAAATGAGCAACGGGGAAGGAAGGCCACGAGTCCTCTCTCAGACCATGAAAAAGTGACAGGAGTTGGTCGTCTAGTCTCAAAATTCGTTCAGCCATCCCGGTTTCACCACTGTCGAGAACAGCAATGGGAGACATGATTACTCTAATTGGATTTCTCTTGCTGGATTCGGCACGGAATACAGCAAAAAGTCCCTTCTGGTTTTACACTCCTTTTTGTCTCAAATTCATGTTGCTTTTTCTTCCAATTGTGTTAGAAGGAACTGCCAAGTTGTAACAAATCATGCTCAATTGTATCTTTTTTAATGTTCTCTAGCATACAAGGGCAATGGGTGAAAAGAAAAGGTACATTTATTTTAATTATAATTTTTATGCCCCCTCGTCGCACCACCCTCTGTACAAGCCAGCCACCCCTGGACTGCGCTGCGTTGCCTGACTGGGAGGGAGCAGGAGAGCGCCATATCATCAGATATATGGGTCTCTCCGCCCCCTTCACTAGCGCCGGCGCTGATTTCAGCTGGCGAGCGCCACGCACACACCTTAGCGCAATAGAAATGGAGTGTGTGCATGAGTCTAGCATAGGTTTTTGTACAAAATTCAAAGCCTAGATAAGTGTAAAATCTATTCCCACTTTGTATGTGTGCTGCACAGTGCAGCATGCATGCAAAGTTGGAAAAGAAAGGAGAAATGAAAACGTTTCTCCTTTTAGCGCCTCCTTTAAATGTCGTTAAAATTTGAAGCCAAACCCTGTCTCCAATTCTTTGTAAATAGGTGTTTTTTCATCAAACGACATGGGTGGTTGCACGGAGAGGCCCATTTATCACCCATGTAAGCCCCTCTCCCCCCCTTGGTGCTAAGTAACGCAGAGAAGTGCTTCACGGAGCTTTGCGCTACTGTCAAGGTACTTTCCAGTGCAAAACAAGTTTTGAACTGGAAAGTAAATTCGCCCCAAAACATTTTGGGCCAGATTTAACACTTATTCACGCAGCACAGTGCAGCAGCCACAAACATAGCGCCAGCGCTGAAACCAGCTGCCATGCGCCACAGAGACACATTTGCGTCATAGTGCAATGGTGTCTCCGTGAGTCTAGCATAGGTTTTGTCCCAGAAGGATAGTCTTCCAGTACAAAATCCTATGCATAGGTTGACTTTAACCCTTTTCCCGCTATGTCTGTGTGCTGTAAAGTGCATCACATATACAAAGTCGGAAAAGGAAGGAGAAATGTAACCATTTCTCCTCCCTTGCGCCTACTTCAAAAGGGCGCAGTTTTCTGACGCTAAATCCTGTCTACTTTATTTAGTAAATAGTGTTGTGCATCAGAAACCTTGGATGGTTGCATGAGACCGCCCATGCACTACCCATGGTACGCCTCCTTGGCTCTAAGTAATGCTAAGCAGCAATATGCACTGTTTCTCGTTAGTTTCATGTTATTTCCAAAGTAAATCGGGGAAAAAAAGATTTTGCGCCATTTGTAACACTTTTCTTACTCAAACACTTTGCAAAATCTAAGTAAATCTCCCCCTTTGTGCTGGTTAGCATCACTTTTGTGACACTAACACAGCACAACATGTTTGAAAATCATAAACTGAATGCAAGCAGCTGTTGTTGGTGTCACTTGTATCTGGGGGTATTTTTCTCTGCAAAAAGCCTCCTCACACCCCTTTTGAATACGAGAATCCGGACAGGCATTTCTTAAAAAATGGATGATTTCACATAATTTCTTTGTCATTTTGTGTAATTTCGGCAATGTAAATTACGTGAGTATGGCCATTGCTTAGCTTTAAGGCACAATACTGCTGTCCGTCACTGTGTAAGTTTGAGCAAGGGACCAATAAAGAAGATTCCCAGTTGTAGCCAGCGTGGCTCGGTAGAAGTGCAGGTGCTGGGGTGGATGTGTATGAGCCGGGCGAGGAAGCAGCCCAAAGGCGATGTGAGCAGGAAATGTAGTCAAAGAAATATATGCCACTGTATGACGCTGTACATACGAGTACTCAATGAAAATGCCATGTTGAAGCTTGTGCGGGATTACTGAAAATGGAAACTGATATTTTGAGTTTAAAAAAAATCTTTTTAAGTAAACGGTAAGTCTTTCTTTGAGGGAAGTGCGTTTTTTTAATAAATACAAAAACATCAATGTAAAAAAGAAAAAAAGTATGAATTTTTTGAAACTGATAAGCTAATGTTTGGACACAAGATGATTACATTTCCAAAAATATATTTAAAGCTGATGGATGAGTAATAATTCAGGCTGTTGTGAATTGGTGTTGGGGGCATTGGCTTGACTACTGACCATGGCGGATGCAGAGTGAATGAGCTCCCAGACCCGCCATTATCCACTTATACCCGTTTGGTGGGGGACCCATTCTGTCTCCTCCCCTGTACCGTATAGTTGATCGACCCCTAAGGGGGCATCTGGTTGAACAGTTGGCTGCAGGGAGGCGGCCCGGCACTTGTGGATCTGTGGCGGTGAGGAAGGCCATCCGGCGTTGCTGTAGAGTAGACTCTGGGCTGGAGCGGTGGAGGCGTTCTCACAGTGAAGCAGCTGGTTGCACTGGGCCGGAACAAGTTTTTTACCCCAAGGTACTGCCTTCAGCCTGTGACCTGGCCTCTGTCTCATGGGATAGACATACGGGGCACACCGGTCCTTGATCTGCTGGTGCTGCAAGAGTTATGCTTTTCTGATGGACCTTAACAGATCGGGCAGCACCAAGGATTGGGTGTTAATCGGAGTATCCTGCTTGCGCCTTCCCCCAAACCCACAAATAACACCCAACACTGGTGTGGCAGCCTGTGGCCCCGTGACAGGTGCCTACAGCTGAGGAGCTTTAGTGGTCGGTAGCCACAGGGACTTTCACCTTGCAAGGTCAGTGGCATTTCTCCATAACGCCCCAGATTGACGAATACATTTGTGGAGGTGCTACAACTTGCTCATTGAACTTGGGGAACTTTACTTGGTTACTGCTGAAACTGCTCAAACCCCCGTGGTGATTTAGCCACATAATGCATTGATGAGGCAGGTCTCTGTATAATCCCACAACTGGATTCTTGGCACTGTATCTGACATTTGGAGCGCATCTGGCCCCTGGTGCTACATCGGCAGATGGCAATGGGGGTACAGGCAACAGAGAGACCCTCCATCCCACCTGATTCACTCTGCTGTACCCTTCACTCATACCTACGACTCTGCTATGGTGGCCACAGTGGGCTCCATTGGGGGGTCTCTCACCAGGCGACAAAGCGATCCTCTTTGGAAAATCTGGACAGGATACTGGCAACTATAGCTTATTCCAGGGAGACCTTCGAGGTGAAATGTGATTAGTTTACCATCAATATGGCGATCTATCCACAGAGAAAACCAGCAAAAACTTTTCGGAGAAAGTGCACTCAAGGCTGTAGCCAAACTGCGACCCTCCACTACAAATCTTGCAGAAAAGACACAACCAATCCTGGAGTGGATGCGCATTATGGAAGGCAAACTGGAAGACGCAAAAGGCCGTTCAAGCAGCCAAAACTTGGGGATCATAGGACTACCCCAAGGTGCCGAAGGGATAGACCCAGTTATATTTTTGGAACACTGGATACAGCATAATATTGCCCCACCAAGTTCTCTCCATACTTTGTGCTCGAATGGAAGCACAGGATCCCAGCTCAGTGCCCATCAAGATGCCCCCTAAAGGCTTGCGAAGTTGCTGAATTATCATGACGGAGATACAATTGTAAGAGCAGCCCATGAGAACGGTAGAACGGTACAGTCAGTTTTGACCACGCAAAAGTGATGCCTTTTCCGGGTTACCCACTTTCAGTCCGGCATCAACTCTCATCTTTCATTCAAGTGAAGAAATTGCGGTAAATTGGTCTTAAATGTTCTTTACTTTTTCCTGCCAAACTGCAGGTTTTAGATAACCAAGCTCCAATTGTTCACACAGCCTGAGGCAGTGTGGGATTGGGAAAAAGACTTTTATAAACAGAATCAAAATTGATCAAATAGCAATGACAGTCAGGAAACTATGCAGTCAGAGGCCTCGGAGCGACGCACTGTCGCTTGTACAGAGCTGGCGGGAGCAGAGTGACACGGTTGCGGCGGCAGACACCGTGCAGAGATTATTAGCATTGCTGCAGGTGCCCTCATCAGATTCCACCATCTCTGGAAACAACCCCTTATCTGGGGACCCCGGACTGCTCTGACATGTCTGCAGTGCTGACATTTACCTCACATTTTCTATCTGATCTGGGTTGACTTTACTCTGTTGCCCATTATATACTTCACATCCTGGGGTCTTTGGTTCTGCAGCCCGCCTCTCATATCCACTTGGGGTGACCTTCGCAGCCCCCTCGTGTGCCTTCGACTCTACTTTTTAGGGTCAATCAGCCCACCATCCTTACATCATGTCATATCATAGGATCCACAAACACCATGCAGATACTTTCCGATATTGGCATCGATGGAGTGCCTGCTCTGTCACAGCCACAACTTCCTACTCGCTCCGCTGGGTAAAAGGCCATGGAACAGAAATGGTTTTGTCTTGATCTCCCTTAGCCTTCACTTGTTTAGTTGGTGTGATTGTTTTGTCTCCTCCGTTGTTATTGGACGGCCAGGATATGTTTTATCCTGGGGGTGCTTTTTGCACCCCTCTAATTCTGAGTTATTGTCTGAGCACCTATACTGGCCTGCACGTTCCCTGGCACCCCTTGCTGCTCGTGGTCCACATGTGTTCCTATCCAACCACACTGTGTGGTCCCAGCCCCGAGCACAACCCTCTTCCTGTTCTCAATGGCAGACTCCTATAACCTGATAACGTGGAATGTCCGGGGCAGGGGCATGAACTCTTTGATAAAAATGACACAAGTTACATGCTGGTCTACTTAGTTGGCACATGCATATTGCTCCGTTACAGAAAGCTCATTTAACAGCCATGGAGATTGACCAGCTGCAGGTCAAATGGAGAGCCTGCCTCATTGGAACGGGTTTTTCTGCTTACACCAGGGAGTTATGATATGGATCAGAGCCGTGGTCCCCTTTCGACTGGACAAAACACTGATTTACCCTGAAGGCCGATTCACCCTAGTTCATCACTCCCTTAATGACCACATGTGCAAATTAGGAGTTATCTATGCTCCCCACACAGAGCAATTGGACTTTTGGTCTCAACTGTTTTGTTGATAGAGTGGCCGGTTTCCTCATGGATCATGGGAGGGACATTAATGTTATTCTTGACGCTTATCTGGACTGCTCACAATACCTCTCCCTCAATCCCTTGTGCTCTTTAATGCTGACATGTTGCAGCAACGGTTAAATCACTGGGCACTAAGCAACATCTGGTGTCTTAAATATCCAACAGGATAGGAATTTTCATTGTATTCCCCAGTCCATTATTTTAAGTCATGACTAGACTGGTTTGTTTGCTGTACTACATCCCTCTCAGTATAATGGTGACCGCCATACACTACCAGCCCTGAGATTATTTGGATCATAACTCTCTTGTCATGGCATTGGCTGGGGCATTCCTTCTGCACCAATCCCCACTTAGAGACTGGCAACCTCAATGCTCAAGAACTAATTCCAAGCATATTGATACCCTCTCAGGAGAATGCAGGTACATCCTCTTCTCTGTTAATCGAATGGGAAACTTTTCAAGCTATTACGAGGGGACTGTGTATTAAAACTACAATGGGTGTCCATAAGGTACTGGTGTGGGATAGTGAGAAAGTTGAATCATCCCTGTTGGACAAGCAATGCCAATTTCACCGGATAGGCTGGAAGACCTGCGGTAGGCTTGAACTATTTTGACACTGCTGAAATGCTTCTGTGTCATGACTATGCTGTATTTCAGGCCAGAACACACAGTGTGGGAGAGAAACCGAGCCGCCTATTGACACGGTTGGTTGCCCCGTGTTTGTTGGACTCTACCCATCTGTCTATCTGTCTTTCTGCTGGAAACGTGGCCCAATCCAAGGCGGCTGTAAACACTGCCTTTCATGACTATTACAGGATATTATATGCCATTCCACCACCAATTAACAATGCTATGTTTGATCATTTTTTGCCCAGCTTTCCATCCTTCACCTATCGCCACAAGCTTGGCTGTCCTTGGACGTTCCCATTAACCCCTTGCATGCTTCCGACCGCCCCTGGCCGTCCAATGTCACAGTCGGC
Source organism: Lissotriton helveticus (assembly GCF_964261635.1). NCBI lineage: Eukaryota > Metazoa > Chordata > Amphibia > Caudata > Salamandridae > Lissotriton > Lissotriton helveticus. The sequence continues at coordinate 404,933,571 of NC_136063.1, read as the reverse complement.
GTGTGCAGAGGAAGGCCAGGGGCCGCCCGAATCCCGCCCACTATTCAAATCGCCCGCACAGCGGGAACATGTGTGCCGCATGCAAGGGGTTAAAGCACAAGAGACCCTTTTGCTTCTAAAGAATTTGCCCAGAGGTAAAGGCCCTGTTATAGATGGCCTGCTGGCAGAATTTTATGCACAATTTGTCATGTCATTGGCACCCCGCCAGCTGACAATAAACAAAGCCATTTATTCTGGGGGCAGGTTCGCACCGACCCATAATGCTGCACTTACTTCCACTCTGCTAAAGCCCCACAAAGACCCTGCTGATCTGGCGTCACACCACATACTTTCCATTTTAAACCAATTATAAGATCTTAACTAAATTGCTTGTGTTCAGATTACTTTCATAACTGCCAGATTTAATTCACAAAGATCAGGCAAACTTTCATGTTAGGCAGAAATACTTCCTGCAACCTCCGCAGAGTTTGGCACATTAAGAATGAATCAGAAACCCTCTTTCCGCTGTTGGTATTCATTGTACCCAGAAAAAGCCTTTGGTTCCCTGCACTCGGAGTATATGCATAAAGTGTTGCAAATGTTCAGGGGGGTGGTCCTTATTGGAGAAAATGGATCTGGATCATTTACTCTTCTCCAGTAGCCCAGATGAAAAGATTGAAGTTTATCTTCAACCCATGGCCGGTATGTAGGGGCACCTGGCAGGGTTGACCTCTTTCAGTGTTGTTGTTCGCCATGGCACTGAAACCTTTGATGGATCGTTGGTACCTTCTTTAGGTGACCCAGGAAATACCAGTCCAGTGACTACCCACATAGTCTCCTTAAGTACCGATGATCTCCCTTTGTACGAACATCATCATTTAGGTCTTTTTCTAGTTTTCTACCATTTCGGGACTCAATGTGATTTGTGCAAAATCCTTTATATTTTCATTAACCAGACAGAAAGCGTCCTGCTTCACCCTCTTTAGATTCCCAGTTCTGTTTCGTAACAGTTACGTTTCGGTACTTAGGCATCAACGTTTATCATACATCTGAAGGTCACTTGATGGCAGTCAGGGTAAAGTGATGCAAAACTTCAGAATCCAGATCGCTTTTTGGTCATCATTACCATTATCGGTAATTGGTCATGTAGTGTTGGTAAAAGTCCCTGGTTTCGTTACTATTTTACCAATCTCTCCCTTATTCTCCCATGGACTTTCCTTAAGCAACTAGACGGATTTTTGGTCAACCTGATCTGGGGAACGGGACCAGGTAGGGATTCCCTCACAACTTTGAAGCTTCTAGAGAATGCCGGCAGACTGGCCTTTCCGGTGCTCTGAACAGTATTATCAAGCTGCCCAATTGTAATGAGTGGCCATCAGGTTATTCAGCTATTCTCTGCATGAGATGGGGCTTTCTATAGGTGACATTAAAGATGGTCTTTTGAGCTATTTTCTATTTCCTTCTAGCTGACTTTATGTGTAGCTCTCAAACCTATTTTGTGTGGCAGCAGCCTGTTTGGCTAGGACTAATAATTACAGACACAGAGAGATCCTTCGCTCTTGTCATCCCCCTAATAGGTTTGTCCACAATGACAGGCCGCTTGGAAACAGGACATCTACAGCACTGGCATTGGCTCTCAACTGCTGGTGATCTTTTCCTCAATGGTGAGGTGATACGTTTTTCTTCACTGGTGGAGGACTGATATCTTCCCCAAGGGCAATTTCTGATATATGAATGCATCTTTCACTCTTTCACCACTCCATTTCACACTCGAATTTGGATATCCCAACACACAAAATGTATCAAATATTGCATACCACGGGCACTTGGGGTAAACTGAGAAGATGGTGTTATAGGGTGTTCCAACACCAGCTCGATCGATCACGAGCAATCCTTCGAAGTACATGGGAGGCTGACATAGGCAGGTCTTTTCATGACACTGAGGGGTATATTTACAAGCACTGCTGCAAATTAGTATTATATGGCTATAGTATCAGCTAATAAAAAAACAGTACGGTAGGTAAAGGGTCTGAGGGATATTTTTAAGACCCGCCTAGGTTATACTCCCCCGATCAATATATCTATAACAACAAAACCTAGGGGTCTAAAAAGAGAAAGACTCTAACTTCAACCTTAATGTCACATGCAGTGACTTACTTGGTTAGGAGAAAAAAACTTCCGGGTAATTGAACACTGGGACAGCTAGTAACATAGGACCATCAGTGATTGTGAGTAAAAACATAAACTGGTATGTAGGATTCCCATCAACCATGCAGTTATTTGTTTAAACTGCTAGATATTTTGCACTGTTCTTGGTTTTTAATAGGAAGTGGACAGGGCTTAATAAAGTTTCTTTCCTGAGTCCCCTATCCTTTTTAATTCACCACTTTTTCTGTTTTTTGCACTGCACTTGATCCCATCATATAATGTTCAAATGGTCTGTAAGTGATTGTGGGTCAGAACCCGATTCTGGCATAGGGTACGGTATACTGTCTCAATGATCTAGAGACACACGACCCTTGAAGGAAGACCAAGTGATAATATTAATCATTGCAAGATGTTGATGGGAATCCTACATACCAGTTTATGTTTTTACTCACAATCACTGATGGTCTTATGTTACTAGCTGTCCCAGTGTTCAATTACCCGGAAGTTTTTTTCTCCTAACCAAGTAAGTCACTGCATGTGACATTAAGGTTGAAGTTAGAGTCTTTCTCTTTTTAGACCCCTAGGTTTTGTTGTTATAGAATAGTATCAGCTAGCCAAGGCAAAAACTGCTGCTAACACTAGCATCGAGGTGATAAAATTGTTGACGCTAGCGAGAGAAAAGTGACAGAAGGCCAATTGGAGGCAAAAAAACTGACGTTAGTCATCCCAACGATACTTTTGTGCCTCTAGAGGCAAAAACAGCACATAAGTCCACCACCAAAGAGAAAAATAAAATAAAAACAATAGAATGCAGAATTAAGCAGCCAGGGCCAAGTTCAGCACAGGCAAACAACTGCCTCAAACCCCCAACAGCCAGGATGACCAGCTAGAGTCCATGGGGAAGAGGAAATGCAGATTCAGAGCTCAATTTATGTACAGAGATGCATTGCTGGGGAAAACCAGTGTTGCATCACTTTTCATAGAGATTTCCTTGTGAAACAATGGCAGCCAAAGCCTGGAAGCATGGACAGTCCCCGGGGCTCGTAGGCCTCGCTGGGCCTGCATCTGAGACCCGGAGCAGGAGGTGGACGTGCTATGGAGTTGCTGCAGCCTAACAGTGGAGGCGGGCCCCATCAAGACCAAGCCTTTGGGCCATGGTGGTAGACATTAGGCATCAGCGATCACCCTTACCTGGTGGTGAAGTCTGGCAGGTCGCATGGCTGACCCATGTGGGAAGACCACCTGGCACCCCTTGGAGCTGTGATCAGTAGAGGCGCTCCTGCTCACCAATGTAGGTAGGTCTGCATCGTATAACACGTGCCACCACTACCCCAGGGTGCACGGAGGAGATTGCCAATGGTGTGCCTCACCTCTCTGCACCACAGGCCGGATGATATTGTGCTGCCCAGACGCTGTGGAGGGTGAGGCACCTGAGCTGCATTGAACTTGTGTGGTGGGAGTGCTGCAACTTCATGCCTAAGGGGGCCCTATTAAATCACCTGCATCAGGAGGCCTATCAGCAGAATTGGTGGCGACTGCTGTACCCAGGCTTATGAAATCCCACCAGGCTGAAGCTCCTGCTGGCTGAGTCACAGATTCAGAGGGAGCGCAGCGGATTGAGAATCGTTGTTGATGTAAATGTAAATTGATACTTGTATAGCGCACTACTCACCCCCAAGGGTCTCAAGGCGCTTGTACGAATACCGCTGTGGAACCCATCCTGGCTTTCCCTGTGAGGTGTCCACTCCTGGGCACCCCCAAGGTGGAGGCCAGGCATCCTTAGCATTGTGGGGGCAGCTGTGGAGATTAAGCAAGCTATTGCCCGGAGTTGCAGAGTGGGACTCCATGATTGGAATAGGCACCGAGGCGAGAATTATCAGGTCCGTGGAATTTTTGAGCCCAAGACCCGCCGAGGCGGGGAATTGAACCCTGGTCCCGGGCTAGACCTCTGCATTAGGGTCTGCCGCTCTAACCATTGAGCCAAACTTCTCCAGGTGAGGAGAAGGTGGGACGGGCGGAGGAGGCCTGGGGGTCGTGTCGTGTCCAGGCCTAGCCCCTGTGGGTTGCACACACTGTACCCTGAGCAATCCCTGCAGTGCAGAGGACCCACATTGCTGAGGACACTGCACAAGACTGGTGAGGGACTCCACTAACTGGCTTAAGTCACTGAGATCGGCCATTGTTGGCACCGAGGTCGGTTCACCTTCCTCATTGCCACACGCCTACAACCTTCTACATGACAAAGGACCACCATACCTGAACAATGCCTCACATTCCAAGTGCCCACCAGGCAACTCCAATCCTCCCAACTCACCCTCACCTCGGTCCCCAGGATCCACAAGAGAAGAACAGGAGGAAGGTTGTTCTCCTACCTCTCTGCCAAGACCTGGAACACCCTGCCCCTGTACCTCAGGCAATCCACGTCGATGACCCAATTCAGAAAGGCCCTCAAGACCAGGCTCTTTGAATGATCCTCCACCCAGTACAACCAGCAGCCCCGCTCCCCCAGCGCCTTGAGACTCTCATGGAGGAGTAGCCACACTATATAACACTCTGATTGATTTCCCTTGGTACTGCCCGAACAAAGATTCCTGGCTAACATACATCTGACTGGAGGAAAGGGGCCGGCTGGCCACACTGCACTGCACCACATGTCATACATAGTGCCTGGGCATCTGGCGCAACGATGGGCTGCATGCACACGGGTCGGCATTGACACCTGGCAGCTCCTCCGTGTCAGTGGACCGAGCGGCTGGCGGTCCCTGGCCACTGGGGCAGATGACAGCAGACACCATGGACGCCAAACTAGACTCTGTACTCGTGGCTGTGGAGAAAATAGGTACCCCCCCCAAACAAACATGCACTTCCCTTGAGAGCTGCATCGACAAAATCACAGTCGACTTCACCCTGGTGCACATAGATCATTGCAAGCTGACTGACCTATTACCCGGAATGCAGCATTGGAGGTACAGCAGCTAATGGCACATATGAAGTCACTAGAAAGGAGAGTCGAGGATGTGGAGGGACGCTCCTGGCAGAACAAGGTGCAGGTGGTGGGTCTGTCCAAGGGAGCAGAAGGAGATGAGGCAGTGGAATATACTGAGACATGGTTGTGTAATCTACTTCCAGCAGTTGCACTCGCCCCAGTCTTTGTTTTGGAGCACTCTCATCAAGTGCTGGCGAGCCGTCCACCATCAGGGACAGGTCCTAGTCCTTTTCTCCTCTGCCTTAGACAGCAACCTTGTTACAGCAAACAAATGATGGACGCTGACAATGCACACATTCTCCCCCAGTCAAAAGATCTGGGTTAAATCCATCGTTCTTTTGCCAACTACGCCACCCCAGTTTGGACCCAGCCATATGCAAATCAATCTTGAACCTGTGCCCCATGGGAACAGTCCAAACCGAACTGGCAGGCCAGGTCCTCGCTGGACCGGAAACAGGCATCCTGGGACCGGTTTCAGGGTATGTCACCCTTCTTCAGCCAGGTTAGCTTGAATCCAGTGGCACAGTGAGCAAGGGACCCACGTCTGGGCATACCCATTCCACTCAGGGCGAAAAGTGTTACAGCAAACAAATGATGGACGGAATGCTGACAATGCAAATACTCTCCCCCAGTCAAAATATCTGGGTTAAATCCATCATTCTTTTGCCCACCACGCGACCCCAATTTGGACCCAGCCATATGCCTTCGTCAGCGATCATGATGCTGCAGTGAGGGAGGTATGCTAGCTGGGCGAGATGAAAGTGGATAACGCCACAGTACTTTTCTTCCCTGACTCCGCCACGGAGTGCAGAGGGGGTTGTTTCTAGTGGTTAAGTGATGCTTCCGAGAGCTGGGCATCAAATGCTCCCTACTTTACCCAGCAAGGCTGAGAGTGTTCGCAGATGGTAACACGTAATTGTTTGATGCTGCTGAACAGGTCTGGACCTGGCTGGAATCTACTGGTTGCCAGGAGGTGCAGATAGGAAGTGAAGAGTCTATGCAACTAGTTGAAATTCACGGATCAGTCGTTGCGGGAGGAGCAGGCATCCCTGTGCCAACTACAAGTTACTCCCAATCTGGAGCAGGTTATACAAGAGAAGTGGATTGCACTGCATGTATCCGCGATGATGCACGATTGCACTCGGAGACAGGGTTGCAACACTTCCCCTGACCGCTCCCCCAGCGACAATGACTTCACTACAACATGGCCATCTGGTGCAGTGTCCGGGCAGACCCCGGATGTGACTCCTCAGATGGCAGATAACCTAATTTAATGTTTACTGGTTGTGTGTCCCTTCTTCCATGGTTACAGACAGCTCCGGAGAGCCTCTGGTTTCCTGCGGATCCTGGACTCCAGCTTCCTGTTGCTGAAGTTCCAGGTACAGAGGTCACCATTTACAGGGGATCAGGTCAAGTTGTCACCCAAAGAGAATGGAGTTGTTGTTCAGGTGAGCAATGCAAAGCAGGGGTCGTGGTCTCCTTGACGCTCCAAACTGCAATGGCAGGAGGCCCATGGCGTCATTGTCCTTGCCAAGGATGAATTGTTAGAGTTCTTCTATTATCCAAGGGCCTCATTTTGTTGTGAATCTATCTAGGACCCTAATTCGATATTCCCGATTCATGCCCTTATGTGGTTATAACAAAACATATCCTTATAAAGGCATAGGAATCATGTCCATATCTAGTCATAGCCCATGCAGTCCAAATACGGCAAGGCTACTCCCATAGACTCCTAGAAAGTACAACGCGTTCTTTAAACAAACCAAGCCTCCAGCAGCCCGGGAATTCCCCCTGCTTTTGTTTTGATTTGCACAAGAACTCCTGGAGTCCAGAAAGAACTGTTAGTTCTTAGTGACGTCTTATGTCCAACCTTACGTCAAACACGGCACCTATCAGGTATAAATATACCAACGTTGCCTTAAGCAAACACACGTGGTTTGGAGCAGAGCGGCTATCTACTTGCCCGACGCCCAGCTGATGCGAGAGCTGAAGGAAGCCGACCCTCCCTTGACGCACTGAGAGAGACGCTGTCTTTTCTCTTGCCGAGAAATCCAGCTCCGGTGTTCCCAGTCACCCTTGCGGGTTGCTGGGAGATCGAGTCCTGAGACACGAGATACAAGACCTCCTACATTCTAGAACCAAGGTACGGAGCTGACTAAACCCTTAAGAGATTTCTTGATTCAGATTCTTGGCAAAAAAAAAAAAACTTAACTTAAACTGCAACTTACTTACTCCTTCCCACGTATTAGGCTTAGGTCAGGTACACCGGGGTAGGCGTATATTAGAAGCACCAGTGGAGTACGTTAGTCAATGTTTTTATGTATGTATATATTTTATCCATTTTAAAGTGTCATATGGCTAAGAAACCATATCAATGCTTTTACAGTATTATTTCATAATACTCCTTTTACTGTACGCACTTTACTTCATGGTAAGTATTGCAATTGTGGCTCAATAAATAACAGCTTTTATTGAAAACGCCCGTCTCTCTATTTCTCTGCACTCTGGTGAAACTAAGTACGCACGATTGACTGAGTGAAATAGTAGTCTATTGTTTTCACACGACTCAAGAGATACACTCTTTATTCTGAGGGAGCAAAGTTGTCATGTTTATGCGGTTGTCAGAAACTAATCCCTTCTTGTCTAAATCAGGAGAGTTAACTCTTTCCTGAACATTCGAGAAAGGTTCTAGTGACCTCTGAGCTAGCTGGCAAAACTAAATAAAGTCTAATATAGTCAGTAGAGACCTAGATGACCTCAGTCCTACGTCTACACTGCTGTTTATATTATTCCAATGCGCAGAGCCTATTGGGAATATAGGAACTACACTACATGGCGCCCAACGTTTGGTAAGGCGATAATCTAACGCAAGACGCTGGAGTAACTTAGTCGCGCTTTTCACTCAGACCCCTTTTACCGTAAATACTCCAAAAGACGTCTGGAGTGGGTAAAAGGTTAATATCCGCCGGAACTTAGTAGGATGAGAATCCTATGTATTAGTTTTTGGTTTAGTCAACATTGAAGGATACAGTGTTCCAAAATATTGTGCACCTAATCTTTGTTTCCCTTGAAACTTGATCTGCAACAAAAACTTTCTGTTAGTAAAAATGACAGAAAGTGAAGAAGAAAGGGAGGAAGCTAGATTAGCAGCTCAATTCCTAGCGGATGACACTAGTCTTCAAGAAAATGACCCGAATGCTATAATCATTCCTGTAAATGTAAGAAAAACTATAACTAAAAAACTTATAGAAAATGGAGTATCATCACGAGGTGGTACAGTCATATTCGTGGTAGAGGCTCATGAATATCGGCAGACAGAGGTATTCTATTCGTGGATACATTTTCCAGCAGCACACGCTGTGACACACGAATTCCACTATTACAAAATTGAGGAATCTCCGGATGAATACGCTCCTTTCGAGGACGTTGAAATCCCACTAACTTACCAAGAGCACTTGCTCTGGTTTAATGGCGCCCTAAAACATCAAAATCACATCACCAGGCTAGGTCCACTAGGTAGACCAGGAGCCACATGGCCGGTTCTAGCCAGCTACACACCACATCCCGACATTGATAAAATGTCAAGCAAAGAACTTTTAGTTAAACTAAAAGAATTAATAAAGGCATATAGAGAATTAGTTCAATTGGTAATGGACGATATAATGTACCTCCAGAAATTGAAAGAAACAGATATAGCAGAACAACCTTTTGAACTTGCCAGAATCATAGAAAAATCCTATGAAGAACTAGGTAGAGATAGTTTGGGTGGGAAACCACTAAAACCCCAACTACTTGAAAATCCTGAAAAAACATTTATTAAAAATAATCTAAACACTCCTAAAAAGAGTTGGGATGGAAATAGACAATCCACTCCCAGAGAAAAACGATTCCAGTCCAGAGGAAGGTCTCCTCAACGGAGAGATAGATCTCCAGAACGAGGTGGCAAGTCTCCCCAGAGGGAGCCCTCTGAGAAAAGATACAACCTTAGAGATAGGGATAAACTAAGAAAACCTGACAGATATCAAGATATTGATACACGTCCTTCTCGATCTTTTCAGACTTCCTCACAGAAATCGGAAAGAAGAGGACGGTCAGAACATAAAGAAGAGCATGTCAAGTCCAAAGACAAGGAACCTGCTCATCAAAGTAAAAAAATTACAATTTCCAAAGAAGAAGGTAGCTAGTATTTAAATAAAACATGCCGAGGATTCTGAGGACACAACTGAAAAACGGAGAGTAGGCCCAGACAGTGCTAGACAGCGCAGCAGAAGTAACCATAGCTCGCAAGATCTTGATGAATCTTCTGGAGACAGTGGAGATTAATGAATACATTCAGGTGGAAACTGCAGATACCAGAGTTAGCAAACCCCATAAATTATACGAAATTACATTGCGTATAGAGGGGGACAAAACTAGGAAAATAAGGGGTCTCTTTTGGGATAACCTTTCGAAAGGCTATGACATCCTGTTAGCTGAGAAAGACTGGCCACCAGAGTTTGTCAGGGAGTGCCCTCATGGCGAAGTAATGATTATGCCTGCCTTCTCAAATCATATTCCAATTCATAAAAAATACACATTTGCCAGAAAATGGGCAGTGGCCCAAGCTCCTGCATTATATAAAAAAAATGTAGGATGGGATGAGGATTCCCCTCACCATAAAATCCAGTTAAAAAATCAACCCACTGCACAAAGGCAGTACCCAGTTAAACAAGAAGCTAAAAAGCAAGTCAGGGAGATCTTAGATCAACTTGAATATCAGGGGATGATTGAAACATGCACCTCACAAATGAACAATCCTTTGTTTCCTGTCTCCAAGCCAGACGATTCATATCGTCTAGTTTTGGACTACAGACACCTAAACTCCTGCTGCAAAACATTTGCAGTACAAAACTCACACAGTGCAGCACTAATGAATAACATCGTGCGCAAAAAATATAAAACAACATTAGATATCTCAAATGGTTTCTTTTGTCAAAACATAGCACCTGAAAGCAGGTATTTGACCGCTTTCTCAACAATGGGGTCGCAAAAACAATTCTGTCGACTCCCACAGGGATTCAAGAATAGCCCAGGATTATTCTCAGCAAGAGTAACAGAGTTACTACAAATGTATGATGATGAGGCATTATCATATGTCGATGACATCTATCTTACAGACGACGACCTGGACACTCACTTAAAAAGAGTGAACACCATAAAACTTGGGTTCGCAGCTGAAGGGTATAAATTCAACTTTATAAAGTCACGAATTGCCCATCTAACTGTCCTGTTTTTAGGATATGAATTATCAAGTGAAGGCAAAAGCCTAGCAGACAACTTCTTAGAGAAGTGCGCTGTACTCCAAGCTCCAAAAACGCTGAAGAACTTACAATCAATACTAGGTTTCCTGAATTTCGGAAGAACATACATTCTAAATTATGCAGAGAGGATTAAACCTCTCTATGAATTAATAAAACCTGATTTCAAACCAATCAATTGGACTCAGAAACACACAGAAATTTTAAGATCATTACAAACAGACATGTTAACTAAAACAAAATTGCAAACACGCGAAAACCTACGCAACCTAGTAATCCGAGTCATCCCAGGAAGATGCGGATTCACGTACCTGACCTCTAATGAGGGAGAAACGGTACCAATAGTTTATAAATCACACTTGTACACACGAGCTGAAATGAAATTCAGTTCTACTAAAAAAATTCTAACTGCTGTAGCAAAAGAAAGAGCCCTAGCCCAAGGCAAGAGCATATCTGTTTTAACAGCAGTATCAGCCCTTGACTCAGTGACAAGACCACGCATTCCGAATGCTGTGGCATTAGATCCAAAATGGATACAATGGGAAAATTATCTTGCTGCAGAAGACGTGAAACACGCTTTTGATCCGAAATCGAAAAAAATAGATGATCTAGAATACGAACATGAATATCCTCTGTCAATCAAAATTCTGCCTCACGAATACTACAGCTACGTGATTTACACAGACAGATTTGCAGAACACTACGTTGTGGGAAAACAAACTTACAATGCAGCATGCGCAATTGTTAAAGGTCGCTGGCGCTTAGGTAAATTCAGACCGATAATTACAAAAACTTAATCACTCAGAAACTGTACAGCTCAGCGAGCTGAAATAAGATCTTTAAAGATGGCGCTTGAAAATGGCGATCGCGAATTCCCCACACTAATAGTGTGCGATTCGCATTACTGCGTCAGGTCTTACAATAATGACATGCAGACATGGATCAAAAATGGTTACAAAGATGCAACTGGTGCCACAATAAAGCATAAAAAGCTTTGGGAACAAGTAGTTCTTTTACAGAAAGAACTACGAAAGACTCACGTGATACATACACTGAGTCATCAACGTGATGGCGTTCACGTTGCAGGGAATTCATTGGCTAACAGAGCCACAGCGGAAGCGGTTCAACCGGCTTCCGTAGCCACAAAAAAGCGTTCAAAAAAACACACAGACGGAGAAACCATGCTGGCGGTAAAAGCCTCATTAACAGGTGACTATGCAGCATTACCTCTCGGCTATCCACTCAGTAATACAAACATAATTAATGCAAACTCCATTCCTTTTGCTCAAATCCCTGGAGTGGGGGATAGAGTAATTCCAAACATGAACCGGAGAGTCTTCTTAATTGAAGACGCACACATAGGATTGGGTCTAAGGCACCAAGAGATTGTGAAGTCTCTGAAAGAATTACAATCAGAATACTGGTGGCCGGGGATGAGCCTGCAAAATTACAAATTTGCAAAGGATTGTCCAGACTGCAACCGAGATCGCAGTTGTGAACCGGACCAGACTACTGCCAGGACACCCTTATTAGAAAGCATCAAGCTATCTATACACAGAAATCCAGCCGGAGAAATGCGTTCCCATAAATATTGAGACTAGATTCACTTAAAATATAGGCCCCAGCGCTCGGCTGACGCCAGAACTGTTATAAAAGATTTGCGAGTCTTTATCAGCACATATGTCATTGGCATGCTACATTCTGACCAGGGTCCTGCGTTTAGCTCTCGAGCTTACAAAGAGGTCATGACCAGCATGGGCATTGCATTGCGGTACTCTTCTCCCTTCCATCCTGAGGGAAATGCGGTAGTGGAAAGGAAAAAACCGTGACATAAAGCAATCTATAACGGCGAGGGTATTAGGTTCGGGTGATGGGTGGGTCAAACATTTAACAAGTGTCCAACGTAGTCTTAACAATCTGCCAAGAAATTCTCTAAAAGGTTTCACTCCTTACGAACTATTGTTTGGCACTAGAATGCACATCCAGGACTTAGATTGTCAGACTTCAGTGGTAGAAGAAAAAGCCTTTGATATCAAAGACCGTTTGGCTGTTTTACAGGACTTAAATGAAACAAGAAGAAGTCTGAGTAATACAAAGTTAAAGCCAACAGCCACTGAAGAGAAACCACCTGTCCCAGCAAGACCTGTCTGGATTCGAAAGATTGGGGATCTAGTCAGAGAGAAGATCGCGGTGAAGAAGGAATTTGGGCCTTCTTGCAGAAAAGCAGTACCTGTCTTAGCTGTCAGCGGAACAAGATCAGTAGTACTACCGCCCCTTGCTGGTAAAAAGGAGAATAGAGTTGTATCCATCGACCTGGTAAAACCACAATCATGTGGCCAATAATAAGTAGTAGGCCCAGTGGACTCCCAAGAACTAGCGGAAGACTAAATCTTGCTACAATCCAAGAGGTTCAAACTGAGAGACTAATTACTTTTGATAAACCTACAGTGAATAAAAAATAACTATGCAACAAAGCCATGGAACTTGTGCCTCTTGAAACCCAAATTGCAACAGTTCGTCAAGAAACACCTGTCTACAACGATGTAGCCTCAGACTATGCTAATGAAACAAAGAAAAATGCAAAGACAAATGAAAATCCGGAAGCAATTCCAACAATTGACAGAACTGCATCTGGCTCCTTCATCAATTTCGATGACTTTTCTGATGATCCAAGCGAACATAAAGAAACGCCAGCAACAAAAACTTTCAAAGAAAAAATGACTGAACTTTTTCACCAACTAAAAGAAACATATCTGATTTCACCATGGATTGAATTTTGGATTGTGTTAGGTGTACTTTTCCTCCTGCTTTGGCTCATCGTGGTTTTATGTTTGGGTAGATTTATTGATGGAAAATATAGTACAATGGACACAGCAAGTCAGAACATCAACTTGGTCCTAAAGCCTCACAGATCCTCTCACATCGAGAAAAGAGAACTGTCATCAGTGAACATCACAGCCAATCCAATACCCGGTGGGGTAGCATGGGACAAAACGGATTATGAAATCTAAGGCCCGATTGAGCTCTTGAAATATCTACACCAATTTAAGGTTTCCTTAAGTGACTTTGTGACACCAAGTACTTTCTCTGATGATTGGGACTTTGAAAATATTAATAATATGATGTCAGATTTAGTAATGTCAGCAAAATTTACAGAACATGATTACTTGCAGGGTTCATCAAATTATGAAGAAATGTACTGTTATAATCATTATGATCATCACTATTTGCATAAATCTGCTCAACCTAGAAATGTTTTAAATTATAATCAATGGGAACATTGTCCAACACCGCCAAAAGGCAGCTCGAAAACATTTTATGAGAAATTCCCATACTTCTCAGGGTTTAACAACAGTGATCCAGAAAGGTTTTATTTTATAATGTTAAATAAGACAGGAATGAAAACAATGTTGACAAATACTAAATTGATTTATTCTGAAAAATTTTATGACAAAATGTCTACATTTGGTATTGAATTTTGGAAAAACAACATTGAAACAAAAACCATCTGGGGTTCAAAAGACTGGCAGGTACAAGGTCTAGAAGCATTATTTAGAGCCTGCATGATCCCAGAACAAATAATATTCTTGAATGACACCATTCAACAGACAACCTGTCTTGGCCTAGCCAAGATTAAAGACTTAAACAAACCGTCTATTCTGAAGCCCATGCCTGATAGTAATAGCACTACAGATGTGGAGATAGACGTATCCCATATTTTACACCAAAACAGAACAAATCCTGATTGGAAAAAATGGTTAATCTGGCCCACAGACACTAATAACTGTCAAGATAGATTCCTGAACAAAACACAGGGGTTTAAACAGACCAGGTCAGACCCTAGATATTCCCAGAGACAACATCCAGGGATAGTTACAACATACAGTGTAGGGAAACTATGCCTCGAATGGCTACAGAAATCCACACTGGCTGAAATTAAGCAACACTTGACTTTATTTAAAGACGGTGCTGACTTACGTGATTTCATACTGGGACCACGCAAACAGCGTCAAAAACGTTTCATATACGCCGGTATATACGCTGCTTACAATGAAGCTTGGAAAGTAACACAAATTGAAACAGCTAAAAAAATAAGAGAAATTGATCGTATAAATTTGGAAAAATCACTTTCTATAGTGGACAGTGGGTTAACGACTCTGTCCTCTAGAATATATTCACTGGACAGCATTGTATCATCTGCTATTGATATAATAGAGCAGGACTTGCTAATGTTACAACATGGTCAGTCCCAATTACGTTCTATTGTACAACTTGGCTGGACGTTGCAAAACCTGCGTTCAGGCTACGTGCCATGGCGTCTAATCAACACAACGTCATTATTTTCTATCTTTAACCTTACTGATAAACAAATCAGTTTGGCACAAAAAGGAGCAGACTATACGATTCTGAGCATTGAAAAACTTGAGAGATTACCATTGACAATGTCAGAGAGACCTGTCATTGAATGGATAATACATGGAACGATTACAATCCCAATAACAACTTTCCAGTTTAAGTATTGCAAAAAATATATACCAGCAGGCCTGTATGAAAGGTTGGGTAAAGGATACATCAAGTCAACATGGAATTTACCTTATACACACAAATGTTATAGTGAAGGGAAAAAGAGGTATTTCTTAGTGGTAATAATTGTAAAAAATCACTAAGTGGTACACTCCTGTGTCAAGGTATTAACTTGCATGGAGCCTGCGAAGGTTCATCAAATAACCTTTCATGTCACCTGCACGGCACTCCTGCAACACAGATAGAGCCATTTTTCAGACAACTTTCCAACGGCAGTTATGTTCTAATAGGTGACCACAGCTGTTGTGGCATGGTGCCAGGAAAAGCCTATCTCGTGAGCGTTAGTTCCATGGTCACTTGCTGTATGCAAGTATTGTATCCAAACAGCAATCCAGACATGGAGGCGGCAATATGGCCTTCTTTGAATATCTCTTCTATTCGAATTGATACTTTAAGCAGAATGAATTCCATTCTTTTACAGACAACTGTGCCTTTAACCTCGTCCAAAGAGATGTATGATCTGCAAGTTGCAAGGACAGCAGCAGAGATACATTCCCTATTATCAACAAATTGCCCCGTGCATTTCGTAGAAATGTTAGGTCAAATCTTAAACATGTCTGATACCAGTGGTATCGCACATGTATTTAAGACAATTTTTTCGGGACTGTTAGCACTCTTTGAAACAGTTCTGGGCATTTTCCCGAATTTTGTCCATTCCTTTTTCGGCAGCCTGCCTCTTCTTTTGGAACTCGTAGCAGGAATTTTATTTTTGATCCTTTTGCTCCGATATGGCAAGCCAAGCCACAGACAGAACTCCAGCTACAACGGAAGAAACGATCCTAGCAATAGGCTACCGAGACCAAATAACTAGAGTCCTCGGATTAGCCCGGTTAAGAGAACTGAGTGCAACCTGGTTTCTTTCATTCAGACCAATCTGGCAAGATTGCATCTTACCTGTGCTTTGATGTCTGCTATGCGGTGAAGAATGCGTGTTGGACGTCTGTCTCACACTACTATCAGCAGTACCAATGGATATCGATACTTTGCTAGGTCCAGTAACGACTCATGCAACGTATTGTCCCCAGCGGCTACCTATTCTGATGACGGCATTCGTTGAGACTTCACCACTACGAGTAGGTGGCGGTAAAGTACGAGATGAAAGCAGCACCAAACAGGTACAACCTTCTGTGAGCATTGCTGATCCCGACATCGATGATAGCAATCATTCTCACATATGCACAATTTCAGCTTTTTCGAACTTGGTCAAACTTTCACCTGATGTTGTAGACCAATTTTTCGCAAGCCTGTCTGATATGATGTTCTCCCCTGAACAAAAAGAATAACTTTTAAAACAACAAGCACACAGCGTTCCCAGAACTCTGAATTCGGTCTTCGATTTTGATAAGAAAAACTACTGAAAACATTTGGAACTATTTTTTCCCTGAAAGCGAAAATATTTTTCTATTTCCAAAATATTTACCTTTTTTTTTGGCACATGGTACTCTGCTTAAAGTAGAACTATTCTTAGAGAACAGAGCTTCTATTTTTAGAGATACTAGAGACAATATTTTACCTCAGCCTCTAGCACATGTACAGTATTGTATAAATATGTGATGAAATGGTCTCGACCTTCTTTTCTGTATTTAGAGCCACTTCATGAGTAATTTTCGCAAATCATTCAGCCATTTATATATGCATTTAACTGAATGATACCACTGCTTAAAAAACGTACAGTACCAATACTCATTTTCGTGTATATACCATACACCATTTCAAATGCAATTTATGTATTTTGGGGTGGGTTGGAAAACACATGCATCATTATATGTTTAGTATTGCTTAGTAATTAGTAATGATGGACATTAATACGTGGAGTGGGTGTTGTGAATCTATCTAGGACTCTAATTCGATATTCCCGATTCATGCCCTTATGTGGTTATAACAAAACATATCCTTATAAAGGCATAGGAATCATGTCCATATCTAGTCTTAGCCCATGCAGTCCAAATACGGCAAGGCTACTCCCATAGACTCCTAGAAAGTACAACGTGTTCTTTAAACAAACCAAGCCTTCAGCAGCCCGGGAATTACCCCTGCTTTTGTTTTGATTTGCACAAGAACTCCTGGAGTCCAGAAAGAACTGTTAGTTCTTAGTGACGTCTTATGTCCAACCTTACGTCAAACACGGCACCTTTCAGGTATAAATATACCAACGTTGCCTTAAGCAAACACACGTTGGTTTGGAGCAGAGTGGCTATCTTCATGCCCGACGCCCAGCTGATGCGAGAGCGGAAGGAAGCCGACCCTCCCTTGACGCACTGAGAGAGACGCTGTCTTTTCTCTTGCCGAGAAATCCAGCTCCGGTGTTCCAAGTCACCCTTGCGGGTTGCTGGGAGATCGAGTCCTAAGATACAAGACCTCCTACATTCTAGAACCAAGGTACGGAGCTGACTAAACCCTTAAGAGATTTCTTGATTCAGATTCTTGGCAACAAAACAACTTAACTTAAACTGCAACTTACTTACTCCTTCCCACGTATTAGGCTTAGGTCAGGTACACCGGGGTAGGCGTATTTTAGAAGCACCAGTTGAGTATGTTAGTCAATGTTTTTATGTATGTATATATTTTATCCATTTTAAAGTATCGTATGGCTAAGAAACCATATCAATGCTTTTACAGTATTATTTCATAATACTCCTTTTACTGCACGCACTTTACTTCATGATAAGTATTGCAATTGTGGCAATTCATTTCTCTTGCATGAGAAAGAAGACTGCTCAATAAATAACACCTTTTATTGAAAACGCCCGTCTCTCTATTTCTCTGCACTCTGGTGAAACTAAGTATGCACGATTGACTGAGTGAAATAGTTGTCTATTGTTTCACACGACTCTAGAGATACACTCTTTATTCTGAGGGAGCAAAGTTGTCATGTTTATGTGGTTGTCAGAAACTAATCCCTTCTTGTCTAAATCAGGAGATTTAACTCTTTCCTGAACATTCGAGAAAGTTTCTAGTGACCTCTGAGCTAGCTGGCAAAACTAATTAAGTCTAATATAGTCAGTAGAGACCTAGATGACCTCAGTCCTACGTCTACACTGCTGTTTATATTATTCCAATGCGCAGAGCCTCTTGGGAATATAGGAACTACACTCCAATTTATGAGGCCATAGCTGCACTCTTGCAATGCTGTGATGTCACATGTTTGAAGTTCCAGTAGCACAATCTGCCACAACATGTTTATCAGGCCACACAAAGCCACTTATGTGGCTTTTCATGGACTTGTAAATATGTGTCTCTTTCACGCATTAAACAGTGTGCAAGTGGAGTACAATAGGTGTTGCTGTGGGTGTTCCACACCAAACCAATGGAATCTGAATTAAAGCTCACAGTAAATGCAACCATAAATTAAGCCCCTATAGGGTAAGCACTGCACCTCAAGCTGTAGAGCACATACTCCAACCTGGGGAGTGCTTGAACCAACAAAGAAGTCTAGGGTGGCCTTCCTTCCTGTGACCATGCTAACTTAGGGTCAGTACTTTGTGTAAATGCTCTTTCGGTCTCTGTGGGGGAGCTGTGGTGCCTCTGCAGCTCCCCCGGGCTTCCTTTTCAATGTTGTTGTTTGCCTCCTTTGTTGGTGACAGGTTAGTGAGCTGGCTCTCTGTGAGGGCAGTACTCCTCCGTGCTGCAGCAGAAGCCGACAGTTCTCTTTGCATGGCTCTTCTAGCGATCCTTCTTGTGGTGGCCACCCGCTACCACCAGCCATGGGCACAGGGAGTGGGCAGACTCACCACAGCTGGGAGGGGTTGTGGCGGCACTCTACCTGGTGCCAGACATGTCAGGCCCAGAGTTGAAATCCCAGCCCATCTATTCTCATGGGAGTGCACCACGCTACCACAGCTCTTCTAGAATCAGGGCCCCTGGAGATGGGGGTCACAGGCCCCCATTGACAAAATTAGGCCTGGACTTTGGGGTCTCTGGGCCCTCTTAGCTCTGGAGGGGGGACCCATGCATGACCCTCCGTCAGGATTTTTTACAGGTTGCTCACTGAGGTGCCCCCAGGGATAGAGAATCACCCGGCAGACAAGCTCCACTTGCCCTGGGATCAAGCTTGGTGATCAAATACTTCTCCCACTGATATCTCAGGCCCTGTTGGGCCATTTTGCTTGTTCTTGGGCTCATTTGCGGTGAGCCCTAGCCACCTGGACCACTTTACTCCTGGCCTGCAAGGCTGCAAACTCTACAGGAAGCTGGTTCCACTGGCTCCCTGAGCTAGCCTTCCTCCTTTTTTTCCTCTAGTGCTTCTCTCCTCCTTTGTATAGAAGTCCAGTCTTTCCCCTAACTAGCCTTTTGAGTATTTCAGGGGACCAGCTTCCCCTGTCCTGGGGAGAGCCCTACTGGCACCTGTAGTTCAAAGTCTTTAGTCCAGATGGGCATCAGGGGCCCTTCCCTCCAGTTGTCCAAGGATGCCACCCCCAGTCCCCAGCTGAAAGTCAAACCAAGAGATAGTTCTCTCCCTTGTGCAAGACCTTTCAAGTAGGGGTGGAAGGTTCTAGAAGCAAGGCACCTCTGGCCTATTCTGGGGTGCCCCATCACCTCTCAGTCCCTGCTCCAAACCTCCTGCACAACCTGCTGGGCCATTTCAAAATAGAGTTAACCAGAAGCCACTTGTCACATTTCCTCTTGAGGCCTCAGCTCTGCTCCTCACTGCCAGGGCCTTTCCCACCAAACCATCAAAGGAACCCCTCTCCTGTGTTGGCTCCATAGGTCTGGTTCTCCCTCATTTGTTCAGTAGGCTTGGGCTGGCCCATCCCTGGTAAAGTGTGACAGCTGATTAATTGATGCAGTTCCTTCAGCCCCACCCCTTTCCACCTCTGGTGCCAAGTGAAGCACTGTGAATTGCTCCCTTTGTGTGGACAGCTCTCTGTTCTTGCTCCTGGATAGAATTGTAATTAACTTGACACGGCAGGGTGGAAAAGGCCTGGGCTCTGATCCTGAGCTGAGCCAGAGAAATATGACAATCATGGATAATATAGCTGGACATATATCTTCTTGGAACTCTCATATTTTAGCTTATAGATGCCACCCCAGTTCAATACATCACTGGTATCTGCAGGCCAACTTAAAGTGAAGCTGCACTTTAAGGCAGGCTTCCCCATTGTGTTGACATAAGGCCCTCTCTGAAGGGTTACCCTAAACCTTTTGCCTTCCTCTTCCTCCTTTTCTGACCTTTTTGTTGGCTTTAGAACTCTGGGCACTTTACCACTGCTGACTAGTGCTAAAATGCAGGTGCTCTCTCCTCTAAACATGGTATAGTTTGTTTACACCTTTTTAGCATATTTGATTTGCTTGTAGACCCCTCAACAGGTAGTATACCACAAACCCAGGGCATGTAAATTAAATGCTACTAGTGGGCCTGCAGCACTGATTATGCCACACACAGAAGTAGCCTTTCAAACCTGTCTCAGGTCTGCAATTGCAGGGCTTGTGTGTGCAGTTGACTGCCACTTCGACTTGGCATTTAAACTACTTGCCAATCTGAAAACTCCCCTTTTATTACCCATACGTCACCCCCAAAGTATGTCCTAGGTAGCCACAAGGGCAGGGTGATGTGTAAAAGAAACGTAGGGCATGCACTCGTATGTTTTGCATGTCCTGGTTCGCTAGTTCGTTGTTCACTACTGTGAGGACTACTCCTCTTGTAGGTTAGCATTGGGAATTCCTTAATACACTTTTAAGCTGTAATTCCTGATCAGAGAAGAATAGTTTTTTCATGTTTCATATATTTGGAATGGTAATGGCAAATCCTCCTGACTGTTAAAGTTGGATTTGGCATGACTATTTTAGAACTGCCACTTTTAGAAAGTGGACATTTCTCTGTGCTTATAACACTGTGTGCTTTGCAGCCTGACTCCAATACACGTTTGGGCTGTGTGAAAGCTAAACTTTGTACATTCCCTATAAACAGCAACAGCACAGGAAGGATAAGTGGGTCTGAGTACCCATCTACTTGTATCTATATTCTGATGGCCTTGCCTGGGTCGGATGGAAGAGAGGGGTTAACACTTTACTTGAATAGGCAGTTCCTTTTCCCCACACAAAGAACATATTACTTACCACAGATAGCCTGGCAGACAGTACTGGGTTGAAAGGGATACTTGTGCAAGTCAGAGAGCTGTTTTGAAGTCACCCCAACATCAAAGGCACTTTTTTGATATAAGCACTGAGTCTCTGACACCCTAAAATCAGACACTACTGGACTTGTAACTAAGCTCTGCCAGAAAAACTGCTGTGCTGCTTAAAGGACTCAGTTGGACTGCTGATCTGCTAGGCCGGCTTGTCTGTTTGTTGCTCTGCTGCCGGCTGCTCTCTGACTCTGCTGAAGGAGAAAAAGACTCTGCTTATGCTTACTTCCAAGTAATCTCCAAGAGCTTGTTGGCTTGCCTTCAGTTGCTTGAGACTCAGGGATAGCGAGGTCTCTATCCCTGCTCCTGTGCCTGGCTCACTGGAAGAGGTCTAGATACTTGCAGCATGGATTTCGATGCATCTTCTCTCTGTGTGTAGCAGAATCTAGAGCATCGACCCAGTTGGGGTAGTAGAATCGGTGCATTGCCTCGGAACCGGCGTTTTGCCTCCAGATATCGACGCATCGGACAGCATATCGCAACCACTGCAGCTTGGTGAGATCGACTGTGTGGCAGAATCTGATGCATCTCTCAATGTCTCATGACTCTGGCGCACGTCTTCAGAACTGTTGCATCGCCTTCACTGTGTGGAGAAGATTGATTCATCCTGTGCCTGTGGGACTCAACACTAATACATCTCACTGTTTGTGACCAGAAAAGGTACTTTGTTCACCAGGGTCTGTGTGGATCCTGCAGTTAGCTTGTGCTCCTTCGCGGTCGGCCCGAGCTTTTACTTTGCTACGGTCCAGCCAAAACATTAAGCTACATGCTTCTAAGCGCTTTACTGCATTTATTCTTCTAATGTTTAATATCTAAACTTCCATACATTGATTTTTGTTGTTTTGGTCTACTTTTGTTTATAATATAATGACCTATTTTTTATAAACATGTATGAAGTCTTTTTGTGGTGTGTGTTCATTGTGTTACTGTGTGTGTGTGTTGCACAAATATTTTACACATTGCCTCTTTAAACAAGCCTGCCTGCTCTGATTCAAGCTACCAAAAGGTAAGCACAGGTTATCTTTTAGTTTGTACTTAGCTTACCCTGACTAGAGTGGTGGTCCTGCCTGGCCTGGGTGTATATCTGAGCCAACCAGAAATCTCATTTCTAACAGTTGTATAATGGATTATCACTGCAGACAAGACAGTACACCACACTGATGTTTCCTAGGAGTGTACACTAACATTATGAGGCTTAGCCATTGTCAATATCCAATCCTGCCGAGTCCCCTCTTCACCAGGCTGCTTGTGAGTAGTTACCGGGAAAGACAGGACAGGAGTCTCCCATGTGCAGCCCATAAACATGTGTAACCAGCTAGGTGCCCCTTACTCTTGCTGCATCACAGCAGCCTCATCTTAAAAGGCGAACTCTGACAGTAAATATGCGCAGTCCATTTACTGTGAGCTTACAGTGGGTGAGTCAACGGGTGTCGGGCTCGCCTAAAGTTAAAAGGTCAAAAGCCAGGTGATAAAAATGCAAAAAATCCAGACGGTTTAAATGGGCGGAACCCATTGCGTACAGTCTGCATTGTACATTGTGCATTATGGGCATTTCATTGAAAGTAGATCTGTGAAAATATTTAAATTAGTCATACATACCCAAATGTTTTTTCAACTAATAATTGTACTTTATATTATCATATTGTATAAAATTAAAGATTAATTTCCTCTTCAAATGCACAGTGTGTGGTGTCTTTTTACTATATTGCAATTCTAGCAAGTGTCACGACAGTGAGGAGCCTAATACAGGCTAGGTTTACTAAAGTTGTTGCACTGCGATGCATTAAAGAATGAAAGGTAGCCAGCAGAAAAGCACCATATCCTTTAAGATATGGCGCTATTCTTTCTCTCTGTGCTGGTACATTTTTGGCCGCCATAAAAACACATCTTAAGGATTTTGGGGGCCTGGGCCAAACCTATTTTGGGGGCCCTATTCAGAACAGGTTTGAATTTATGATTCAATTTCAACTCTTTCGTGCCCTCTGTGGCCAGGTTACTGACAGTATACGGGCGCAATTGTCCAAATTCTAAATGTGTTTATATCTAATATTCAGGGATAGTGACGTGTGTTTTCAGTAGTGTAACAAAGCAGCAGTTCACTATTATTACTGCAAATATCTCTGACACCCTCCCACTTCTATTTTTTTTTTTTTCTTTTTTTTTTTTAAAACCTTTATTGTACAATGAAGCTCACAAATACGGGCCCACAACCCACCAGGGCTGGCCACCACATGGTAGAAAACAGAATAACCGAAAATAAGTTCTTTACAGGATACGATATCAGGAGCATAGATAAAACAATAAAAGACATCGAGCAATCAGAAAGAATAGGATAATAAAAGGTTAATTTTCTAATGCGGGGCGGGGTACAGAAGAACAACGGGCCGTGTAGGAAACAACCAGGGAGGAGGGGCCGCGGCAAGCCGCCATCTTAGGAACACAGAATGAAAAAGAAGCCATACAAACATCGCTATCCAAAATAGAAACAAATTCGGAACATAAGGAAACGAGAATGGCAATAATCAAACCGCGCCCATCCGTAACCGCCCCCACCCAAAGTGAGGAGGCATGACCAAAGGGCCCGCCGTGTAAAAACAATACTAAACGCACCCCGACAGAAACAAAAGGACCCTCATAAAGGAGGAAAAAGGGGGGAGGGAGAAAAAGGGATAAAAGAAGGGATCCCTACCAGACAATGCACCCCCAGGAGATAAAACAGGATAATAGAATCCGGCAGCAACGTATCAGAAATCGATACCGAATAACCCAGCGAGCCACAATCAGACACCCACCGGATTACAAAAGTCACAGAAACTCCCCAGGGGGACACAGGAGGAGACGGAGTCCCGAAAAAGTGAACACACAAGAGCCATAGAACAAAAAGGGGAAAATAAGGGAGGAAAAAGACCCCCCAATGCAGACAGACCCCCCCAACCCACCCCGAAAGCCCACCCTGCACCCCTGCAGAAGGCTACGGCCGACCCCCCGGCAGCGTGCCTGTCGCCCTAAATAGAACCCGAAATATAGCGGAGCAAAGTGAAGTCGGAATCAAAAGACAAAAATGGGAAGGGAGGGAAGGGAACAGGGGATGGGAGACACACACACACACATATACGGGGGAGGGCCGGGAGATAGAAGTAAACGTACCCCATCACCCGCCTGAATGAAGAACCAGGTACCCGGGAAGCCAAAAATCATCGGGTAAAGTCCAGGAGCACTAGCCAGTCATACATAACCATACCGGGACATGTTGACCCTCCAAATCAGTGCAAGACTACCGCACACAGACTCCAGCATACATCAGCCCTGTCCTTGTTTGTCCAAAGTGGAAACTTCCCGATCCAGCGAGGACCAGGCCACGAAGAACAGGAGACAGACAGCAGGAAGATCCGACGGCAGTCCTGAAAAGGAACGGGAAATGAGACACGGAAGATCCAGGAAAGTCACTAAGTGGAGCAAACGATGCAGGCACAAGTCCAAGGATATGTCCAGAGAAACCGACCCATCTGGGCCAGAACAGGAGACATCGCCGGGCAGCGGCGGCCGAAAGGAAGCGGGAGAGTCATGAAGGTACGGCCAAACAAAATCCAGCTCCCGGGCCCGAGAAAAAGGAGAGAGCGCAGGAGGAGGAGGCGCCATTAAGTCCCACACATCCGCAGACGCGGTCGTGACCGGAGCCAATCCCGCCAGGATAATTCCAGCCGCACCCCGCGGCGGCGAAGTCGCAGTCAGCCGTGGGGGCCCCAGAGGCCCGTCGTGAGGAACCACCTCCGAAGCCATAGCAGGCGCGGTTGCACAGAGTCGCCAGGAGAGCAAGGCGTCCAGGATCTCATTAAGTGTAGAAAAACCTCTACAGTGTCCGGCACCCGGGCAATGCGGCGGGCCCCCAGCGCTCGCCCAGGCCCGGCCAGGACACCCGGGGCCGGTCGCCATTTTGAGAGTTCAACAAGGCCGCTCGGTCGACTAACTCCGCCGGGGCGGCAGCAAGGCAAGTGAAGTCCCGCCGACCGGCAACAGAGCACCCCAGGCAGGAAGGAGGGCCACCAGAAGAAAGGGGTGCGCCGGCCGCCCAACGCCGCCGGTCCCGTTCTCCGAGCCCGGGCGGTAAAATCAAAATGGCCGGACCGGAGAACAATGGGAGAGCAAGCCGGACACACAAGGAGCTCCGACAACGAAAGGCAGCGCCTCCAAATAGGTCTCCCTCCAACGGGATGCGGCCAGTAAGGACCTCCGGCCCACACGAACAACGGCCTTCCGACCACCTCCACAGCGCCCCGAAGGGGAGATCCGCAGGCTCCGTCCGGCCCGGGAGCCGGGAAGAAGATCCAGGCCAGTCCGCCCTCCACTCCCCAAGACAATCGGGGAGGCACTGCACCGGAACCACAGCAGCCAGGACAACCGGAGCAAGAGGTAAGTGCCTGCAGAGCGTTGTAGCACCAGCACACAGCAAAAGGGGCTTCCCGGGGCAGGATAACAACAGGATAAATGTGAAAACTCAGGCGGGCGAACGGAGCCGAGCTAAAGCGCGGCCATCACGGTCGCGAGCTAGGCTCCTCCCCCACCCTCCCACTTCTTATATGTTTGGTCCTATTGTGAGCTAAAAAAAAACGTGTTATGTCTGTTGTATGAAAAATAAACACATTTCTCTGCAAAATATCTGCAATAGACTACACATCACCCACTTTTAAAATAAATTAAAAGAAAACGGTATTAAAAATAATCTATTTAATAGTTATTCAAGTTCATCAAGGCAGAACAGAGCTGACTCTATCAGTGGCCCCCTGAAAGGCTGGGGCCCTGGGCCAGAGGCCGCTTTGCCCATGCCTTAAAACGTCTCTGGCGCCAACGCAGACAACCTTTGTCATAGTGCAAGGTTATCTGCATTCGCCTAAGCATAGTTTTTGTACTGGAAGCAGTCACTTCCAGTACAAAAACTATACTTTAAGTCTTTCCCCACTACGTATGTGTGCTGTAAAACGCAGCACACAGGTAAAGTAGAACAAACAAGGAGAAATGAAAACATTTCTCATCACGCCTGCTTCAAGGGGGCGTAGGATTTTGGCACACATCCCTATCTATGAATCTCTGTGGATAGGGATTTGAGTCAATACCCATGGGTGGTTGCATGGGAACACCCATGCGCCATCCATGGAACTCCCCCTTGGCATAAAGTAACAAACACCCTGCACAAAGCGTTGGTAAATCTGGGTCTACATTCTGATTAACTGTTCAATGCTGCTGACTTACAATTAAGAAGTTTCAATAATATCATTGATTTTGATGTCGAATTTGATGGTCAATTGGGGTTTTCCTGTTTTCTGGCACGGGACAAGTGCTTGTCATTAATTACTTGGCAGTGTGAATTTGCACATTTGTGTTTCTTGTATTTTGAAAGCTCCTAGTATTTTGCCAATTGTTGATTACTGCAGACTGCTCATCAATGAGCCCCAAAGTTGGATTCATGTTTAACCTTCACTTTTGTATCAATTATCACTTTTTTTGCTTCGTTTCTGTACAGAAACTGGCCTACGGTCACTATAAAGCCCTAATCCATGTTGATTCAGTTCAATGTCATACAAATGGATTCTCCAATAATTAGATCGATGCTCAAATTACCTTATTAGGTTCGACTCTTGAACTGTGTTGATGACTGTTAAACATGTGCTATCAGAAAGCATTTTGTCCTCGGATGTAGGATACAAAAGAACAAGAATTGGCAAAGCCAGTAGTTCTCAGCTTTAAAGACTGTCCGGGATGTGTACTTCCCCCACTTCTGTTAATATTATTCACCAATGGTCTGGAGGCTGCGCTAATAGTGATGGGGTCTGATGTTCACAGACTTAAGCATAAACGGTTCCTGCACTACTTCACATCAACGATACAGTCTTAATGGCGAGGACAGCCAATGAACAAAAAGCACTGTTATGTTAAGTTTTCTGTTATAGGGTATGTTTTAAAAATTATCCTTGTTTCTCTCATGTAGGTCTTAGTTTTGGTAATATGAAACATTGGGCTAACTTGTTATATACCAGAAGACTGCAGTTCATTAAGTTACTAGGTACAGTTACTAATTGTACGGCAAAAGTAAGTAGTAAACCACTTAAATGGCTATAAACTATCTCTTAGACCAAATATTTATCTGTTATTTCTTTTGGTGCCTGTGTCTGGTGTACCAGAAATGCCACTTTCTAGAAAATAGAGGAAAATCGCTTTCTTAGATGATAACTTGCTTTACCCCAGGGTTCATCCACTTTTATTTGCCATACCGAATTTGGACTTTGATACCCCAAGGACTTAATTCATTTGTCGTGCTTCCTTTTATGGATGTTGATTTGGAATAGCAAATCTGCTAGACTTTCTCCAAGTCATGGCACTGTTGACAACTTCCTCTACTTCAGGAACATCAAATCTGCCGGTTGACTATTTGTTTTTACCAATCCCGAGGGCATCAGCAAGTCTAATGAGGTGAACATCAAGAAATAATTTTTATCTCACAGACCAATGCAGAGGGATAAGAGTGAAAAATTAGGCCTAGGCGAAATAATTAAATTACGCAAGAATAATGGGAGTATTTTCAGTAATTATGTATTACTCTTGTGATACAAAATTGGCAATATTATGCAATTAGGCCAGCTTGAGTAATTAAGAGTAATTTGGGGCACAAATCCTTCTACAGGAGCACAGGAACAATGAACCAAGAGACAGCGAGCAGTTGCTGGCTACTGCTATTCATGTCCTGTAGCATTTAGTGCTATTTTCTTATCGCAAAATGCATCCTCAGGCCCCTTTTGGGTGCAATGGTGCACCTTGCACTAAGAAACTAACACTAAATGCTGAATTAGGATTCTCCCATAATTATGCATATTTATTAGTAATTTTGTGGTATTACGATAGATAGAATTACACAAGTTAGGCCCACTCCTTTGAAATATATAACAAGCATTTACAATGCAACGGTTTCGCCTTTGTAAAAGTTAGAGGTATTGGCATTGTAAATAACAAACTTTTTATTTATGTGTTGGTTTTGAAAACAGATAAATAAATGGCATTGTCATTTACAATGCCAATAGCTTAATCTCTCGCAAATGCGAGACCTATTGCATTTGCACCCACACGCACACACACAGTAGCTGTGCATCCGCAGTCACTTCAGGGGCAGCTGTTGCCTGAAACGCGCGCTGCCTCGGCTCTGGTTTGTTTCCACGTGTGCTTTGGGGCTCCATGTCCCTTTGTGCTGAATAATAATTCCTTGGGGTCCCATACCCAGCGGAAGGGTTTTCCCACTTGTGGCGAGACAACCGCCTTTTACCCTGGGTGCAGCAGGTGCTGTGAGGAGAAAAGCACTCTGGCACGAGAGTCTTTCTCCCTGTAAACACGGGCTCCTTTCAGCGAATCTGCAAGGGATGCCGAGTCTCAGCCAGGCTGCTGCTCCAGGGTTTTTTGTGCGTGCTGGGGGGAGGGTGACGGGTTGCTCACTCGCATTCATATTTATGGTCATACTCGTTATATCTCCCCGCTCCCTCTGTCTCTCTTGCGCTCTCTCCACCCATGTCCCGAGGACGAATCGTCCTACTTTTTGTATTCGAATTAGTGTGAGTGGTGATTTTCAGTGATACTACTATTTGATTTTAAAGGATTAGTGTGCATGTTTAATATTTTGGCATTTTTCCCTCTCGAGCCCTTCAGTGAAAGTTGTTTTCAAGCTCTTCCCGGAGTGCAAAAAAAACACACTCCAAAGCGTTCTAAACGTGAGTCGTTGTGGCTTTAATTCTTCAAGCTTGAGAGCACAAGCGGCCTCTTCTCTGCGGCTAGGCAGTTCTCCTTCTTGAGGTTTCTCAGTTTGCAGCCAACATCTTTTCCTCTCCCCGTCACCCACAAGCAGGGACCACCGGGTCCTTTTTGTGGCCGCCCTTCGCCCATTGTTCGCCGTCAGTCCTTGTTTTGCTAATTGAGCGCCCTTCTTATGCTTCCTTCTGTGGAACTTTTTACAATTCGGCCACAAGTTAAATGGGATGCCGTATCGGCATGAGAAAGCCTCCGCCCAGCCCCTCGGAGAGGCCCATACATTCAGGGTCCGGCTGTGATTTATAGTGCGTCATTTGTGACACCTCAAGCACCAGCCAACCACCCCGGTTATCGACTGCCCTGGAATCTGGGGCCCGCTGCACGTTGTAAAGCCCTCCACGCCACGGACTTTACGCACGGCGCACGCTTTACGCACGGTCACATCGATGCTGTGGAATATCCCCTCAGGCCAGCCCTAGTCGTAGATAGCGTATGCGGGTCTTATTTACTGTTGGCACAGATGGGAGCTGCCAACAGCCAGACAGATTATATAAAGTTCAGTGAAGTACAACCTAATAATATTGTTTGAAAATGGGCAAACAAATTTGCAATACTTGTTGCATGATACTTAGTGAAATGTACATAAATATGCATCCAGCAAAACATTAATGAGAAAAACACAGGTTTCTTTGTTCCGGCTGTAATTAAAAAAGCAAAAAAGAGGGTCGCTAAATAACTCGCTTTCCTCTTTTAAACTGCGGAAAATGAAACTGTATTAGAGGCAAACTCAGTTTGCTCCATTCCTTTTAACAGCTCTGAAGCAGACAACATTCTAACCTTACAGAACACTTCGTAACTTTTTGTTTTACAAATATAAGAAAATGTTATATAAAAATAAACAAATCGAGAAAATCGCTCAACAACTTGCGAAAAAATGTATCTATGAAATACCGATAAGGCAGAATTCTGCAACCCGCAAGGAAACCATAATGTAATCAATTTCTCCCACCGCCTCTCTTAAATCTGTATATTTAGTTGCTAAAACAACAAGTCAGGTCCCGGGCCGGCAGCCAATCACAGCGCGGCCCGGGGAATGACGTCACGGGGGTGTCCCGAGCTGGCAGCCAATCACAGCGCGGCCCGGGGAATGACATCACAAGGGGTGTCCCGGGCCGGCAGCCAATCACAGCGCGGCCCGGGACACACGGCATCAAGGGGCGGGACTTAAAAAAAGAGTCAGAAACGCCCACGATTCGCGTTCTGACCGGGAGAAAGTGATTGACACTGATGTCTTCCAATGGCTAGCCTCCATTTATGGAGCTAGCCAATGGAAGACAGAGGCGGGACCAAAGCCCCATATGTAGGACATAAGATTTCGCCCTGGGCA
The DNA here is from genome assembly GCF_964261635.1 of Lissotriton helveticus. Taxonomy (NCBI): domain Eukaryota; kingdom Metazoa; phylum Chordata; class Amphibia; order Caudata; family Salamandridae; genus Lissotriton; species Lissotriton helveticus. The sequence continues at coordinate 404,903,280 of NC_136063.1, read as the reverse complement.
GGGCACTGCTTACGCAGTGCTACGGCCAGGGCGAAACCCAAAAACCACTGTACAGACTTCCTAACTCGCATATAATGGTGTAGATATTCAGTTTTACCTCAGCTTAGTTATTAATGTTTTTGAGTGATACTTTCGAAATCTAAATTAGGTACTAAACATCTCTTACTCTCCGAAAACAAGGGGTGGGTTAACTTTAACTCCCACTAATGTTGTTTCTGTGACTCACGTTCAGATCAGACAGTGAGTCATTGTTAGAAATTGGATTACTGGTTGACTGGGATGTGGGCCCTTATCGAGCCGGAACCACATTCCTATCCAGGGTAATGCACAAACAAACCCCAAATTAACATGTGATCATTTCCTGGTAGCTTGGCACAGAGCAGTCAGGATTATATTAGAGGTAATGTGTAAAGTATTTTTGCAACACCACACCACACAACACCACACAAAAAGATCCAACACCAGGCTACAAACATAGTGCTTGATTTAAGACATAAAGCAAGACGAAAGCAACAAAAATCCAATTAGTAGAACAGGAGATAATACATTTCAAAGATTTCAGTGAAAATAGCGTCAAGAACCACAAAGCAGCAATTGTGATTATGCAGCGATACAGGTCTTGCCAACGGTTTGGTCCACTGTGCCACACAGCAGAGAAGATGCATTGGTTCCGCTGGATCCACAGGGACTGGCAAGCTCATATGCCCACTTCCAAGGGTCCAGGATTGGGTTGGTACCACTTGGCAGGGTAGACTCACAGGTGGCAGAGTCCAGGTGCAAGTTTGTTGGATGCCTGTTATGTCCCTGAGACTTCAAATCAGAAGGCCAATCAACTAGCACTCTGAGTTCTGGATTCAAGAGATGCAGGTCCAGTCCTTCTCATCCAGACAGAGGGAAGCACAGCAGGGCAGCAGTTCCTTCATAGCATCAGTCCAGCAGAGTGGCAATACTTTAAGCAGCACAACAGTCCTTTTTCCTGGCAGAGTATACGCAGGTCCAGAAGTCTAATGAAGTGGTGGTGTCTGAGGTCCTTCTTTTACACACAGTTGTGCATTTGAAGTGGGGAAAAGCTTTTGGAGGCATAATTTTGAAGTGCACAGATGCCCTATTTCCCCTGCCCTAGCTTCAGACTTACTACAGGGGTATTTATCCCTTTGTACGGAGATAGGACACAGGTGTAAATGCTCCTCCCTCCCTTCATACCAGCGATGGCCCTTCCAGTCACACCTAAGCTCCCATGGTATGCGGCTATCTAGGATGTGTACACAAAGCCCAACTGCCACTAACACCAGGCCACTTGACCAGAGACAGGCTGCAGGCACTAAATGGCTAAGGCAAGAAAATGGCAGCTTTCTAAAAGTGACACCAACAAAAATCAACAGAGAGTCTGCACACACTAACAAGGTACCCAAAAACAAACACAAGATACTATGGAAAGGTTTCTCAGAAACGAGTTCCCATCAGTACACCATCGAGACCGCCCTTCATCATCTGGGATCTCTTTAGACACTTATGCCTATTGCTGTAAGAGGTGAAAAAACCTGCACTGGCCAGTTAACAAGCCATGTACCAGGAAAAACCACAGCAATAATATAGGATGTGAAAGAAAACGTGTCTGGTGGAGTACTGAATAGCAGTGCAAAGAAAAAGTGTGGGTGAAAAGAATAAGAAAAGGGGTTCTAAAATTAGGTAGTGTTCAGGGACAACAAATTTAATAACCACCGTCACACTCCTAAATCAATAAAAACAGTGCAATTAAGTGGCGTAACAAATAACCACTTAGTAGATGTATAAGGTCGACATGTTTCTGCAGACTAAAAGAGTCTCGAGATCTCCTGCTGCTTCCTCAGGACCAATTAGTGCTACTGCTAGGTAAGATCAAAAAAATATCAAAAATAAATAAACCATATCACCTGAATAGTGTAGGTTACTGTGTAAACATCTTCCCATCCTAAATATAAGAAGAAAAAGTGTAAATATGTATCACTTAAAATTATCAAAGAATAGCTGGGTACTGTGTGAGGTATATAAATAGCATGCAAATTGTGCACACAGAAACATATGAAGCCAGTCACGTGTAATTAATGGCCGGCACAGGGACCGTCTAAGTCAGTCACCACTCAACAAATTGTGAGTATCCAACATTAGGTTCACTCACCCACTCGATGGGAAGGAAAAGCCCCACCTCACCTGGCGCGAGCTCAGGTAGATGGATGCACCGCACTACAAAGAAGATAACACAAATACAATCATTGATGTAAATAACACCTGCTGGTACTCCCAGGCAAACCAGTCCTAACATGCGCCACCTCTAGCGCCAAACAACACCTGGTTAAATGGGTCTTATTAAATTGTGCCTTCATGGTCATAATAGCCCAGTTCTAAGCGCTATTGACATCATGAACAGAAAAACGCGATCTGCCATCCTTAATTAAAGGAGCAGGGCAAGTAGTCCCCACAGAAAGAGCAACCCTTCAAGTTGCACCACCAGGCTAACCACTCAGAAGTAGCTGAGCACTACACCACAATAATTCTAGAGAGTGTAAAAGTGAAAACAATGTATGAGTGAAAAAATGAAAAAACTACGTTGCATTCCCACCATTAATTACATGATATTAAATGCAAATTTGTACATCAGATAGGGATGCCACATGTAGTGTGTCAGAGAAGTATTTAAAGAAGTACTCAAACTCTTGTTTCAGATGACACATGCACTCGGGCTTAACCGCTTGTTATATGCAGGTACTAGGTCAAATCTGTTCATAAAAATGAGTTCATACAGAACTATGGTATGTGGAAGGATGCCTACTGTCTATAACGACATCCACGGAATTTCATCATTTAACCCACATACATCACTCCGAAGCCTGTAAACCCATTTCTGTTCACATTTAAAGAGGAATTTAGAAATGTCAGTAACAGAGGGAGGAATCCAAGGTTGGTCCAATACAGTCCACGAGATGTCTGAGGGCTGGTGACCCACTTGTAGGAAGTGGTTCGTCAATTTCGTTGCTTGTTTACCACAACGAATTGAACTCTTATGCTCAGAAATTCTGGTTTTGATCTTTCTGGTGGTCATCCCCACATAGTTCAGCTTGCAGGGGCATGTTATTAGGTAGATTAGGTTCACATTATTGCAATTAGTGAACCTCCTCAATTGCCAAGGTCTGTCGGTGCCAATGTCAATGGTGAGTGTTTTCTTGGTTTGTGGACAAGCCGCACAGCTACCACACGGATGGTGTCCATTAACTGCGGGTAAGTCCCATAGGGTGCCGACCGCTCGGGGAATTGCAGTTTTCGGTCTAGTATGAACCAGCTGGTCTCTCAAATTACGGCCTCTCTTGAAGGCAAACAAGGGGGGAGGTATTGTATCCGTCCCCGTGTTTAAGATCTTCCAATGCTTGGAAACAATATTTTTAATTTTGTTGGACAGAGTGCTGTATGTGTTCACACAGGTGATCCTTTCTTGTTGTACTTTCTGGGGTAGTATTTCTAACAGGCTTTCCCTGTTGTTGTTAGCTGCCCGTTTCCTCGCACGACTGATGAGGTGTTTTGGATATTTCTTTTCCCGTAGATTAACTTCAAGGGTTTGGGAGTGTTCACAAAAAGCTAACTTAGTTGAACAATTTGAAGGTCTTGCTGAAGGGTGGGTAACACAGAAGGAATCGAAATACCTACGCACTATCAATCCTAAGATGCCGTACTTTTACACATTGCCAAAAGTACACAAAATACAACGCCCCCCACCCGGAAGACCCATTATATCGGGCATTGGTTCGCTGTTGGAACCTTTGTCTACATTCGTAGATGTCTTCTTGCAGCCCATTGTGCGAGAAATGCCTACTTTCCTTAAGGACACTAAAGATGTCCTTAGGATCTTGCCAGACATTGAGTTCAATGCAGATCTTGACCTCCTAGTATCCTTCGATGTAGAGAGTTTGTATACATCTATCCCCCAAGCAGAGACACTGGAAGCTATTGAAGGTCTTCTGACCAATAGAGAACTTAATTCTATCACTCCAGTCAGTTTTATCATGACGTTGGCAACTCTTGCCATGACTGAGAATTTTTTTGAGTATGAAGAATCCATCTATCTGCAGGTTAGCGGGACGAGCATGGGAAGTGTTTTTGCTCCCAGTCTCGCTAACCTGTATGTTCATACTTTCGAACAAACACACGTACTTGCAGACACTAATCCCCATCTACAGTGTCTGCGAGTATGGAAAAGGTACATTGACGACATTTTTGTCGTATGGCGGGGAACGGTAGACGATCTTCGTCTCTTTCATACTTGGCTGAATGAAAGCAATCAATTCCTTAAATTCACGATTGAGTTTCATAAACATCAACTGCCATTTCTGGATTTGCTAATTTCTGCATCAGGAGGAGGCCTGCAGTCCGAACTATATCGGAAACCAATGGCAAGGAATTCCTTGCTCAACTATGAGAGTTTCCACCCAAAATCACTGAGGGATAATTTACCCTTTGGGTAATTTCTCCGTATCCAGAGGAATTGTTCAACTAAGTTAGCTTTTTGTGAACACTCCCAAACCCTTGAAGTTAATCTACGGGAAAAGAAATATCCAAAACACCTCATCAGTCGTGCGAGGAAACGGGCAGCTAACAACAACAGGGAAAGCCTTGCTCACTTTGCCACTGGATTCAAGCAAGCCGGGCTGAAGACGGCTGAAATGCCAGAAACCGGTCTCGGAAGCTTGTTTTCCGGTCCAGGGAAGGCATGGCTTGGCAGTTTGGGCTGGACTGTTCCCAAGAGGCACAGGGTCAGACTGATTTGCATATGGCCATGTCTGAACTGGGGTGGCAGAGTGGGCTAAAGAACGGTGATGGATTAAACCCAGATCTGTTGACTGGGTGTGAGTGTTTGATTGGTTCAGATGCTCCGTCCATCACCACCCCCTTTTGTACCGCTTTGTTCGCCATAAGTTGGCAGGGTATGCTCAGACGTGAATCCCTTGCTCACTTTGCCACTGGATTCAAGCAAGCCGGGCTGAAGACGGCTGAAATGCCAGAAACCGGTCCTCGGAAGCTTGTTTTCCGGTCCAGGGAAGGCATGGCTTGGCAGTTCGGGCTGGACTGTTCCCATGAGGCACAGGGTCAGACTAATTTGCATATGCCCATGTCTGAACTGGGGTGGCAGAGTGGGCTAGAGAACGGTGATGAATTAAACCCAGATCTGTTGACTGGGTGTGAGTGTTTGATTGGTTCAGATGCTCCGTCCATCACCACCCCCTTTTGTACCGCTTTGCAAGCCCACTAGTAGCATTTAGTTTACAGGCCCTAGGCACATGTAGTGCAGTTTTCTATGGACTTGTAAGCAAGGCTTCTTGTTTTATTATATTTATTTTTCTGACATTTTCATCTTTATTTATCTATATAAATGTTATGTTCATTTTATTTGTATTCATGCTAATTTATTTTGGATTTTGTGAAAAAAATAAGCTGAAACTAGTCTATTTCCACATTTATTTAACTGATAAATGTGCACTCATGCTTGAATGTTCGACAGGTATTAATGATATGAACACTCACAGATGATAAATCAATGCACTTATATAAAAGGCAGTTTTGGAAGACTTGGAAGTCTTGACTGACAGCATTTAGAATCACTGAAAAGCAGTCCCATTTCCATTTTTATCCACACTTAAAAAATAAATGCAGACAGAATAATAAATGGTTTTCTGTCTGTATTTATCTGTAAACATCAGTAAAAATGGAATACAGGGAGCCTTACTTATCAGTAAATTACACATGCCAATTGGGTATATGCCAATGTTACCATGTTTTCAACAGAGAGCACATGCACTTTAGCTAGTAGTGGCTGATACATTTAAAAAGTGGTGAGGAACATAAGAAATGACATTAACCCCTTTAAAAATAAACTTACCCCAATAAATAAATTAAAAAAACTTAACTTGCTTGATGTTCTTCTGTAGCATGTGTTGGCTGCAAACACACCCATAGTTCTTACTGCGTTGGGCTGCTTGCTGGACAATTGCATCTGAGCCAATTCAAGCACTGCTCTCTTGCTGCTTAAAATGCTAAACAGCTTAACAGCTGTGGTAGGATTGGCTGGGGGAGGCAAACACAGCGCTCCATTGGACACCTAAGGGGACTTGTCTCTGGTTCTCAGCTGACTTTCAGCTGTTTATTGCAGAAACCTGACCTGTGCATCTCAGGCTGGCCACAGTGAAAACACCAGCCAAAGTGACATGCATATTTCCCCTCCTCCAGTAAGGACTTCAGAGGATTAGAAGGGAATCAAGGGCTCTAATTCTAATTGTTTATTTTGGATAAGGCCATTGGTTTCCCATATTGACAGAATTAGAGACATTCCCATACCTTCTTCGTCCCAAGACCTTTTCAATTCAATTCTCAATTACGTCAGATAAAACTGCCAACCTGGAGATTGAATGGGTTTTTGCTTTGATCCAGTTGTGGTTGACCATGTCAAAATTCTGTATTTCTTGCAGGATGAGTTCACTAAGGGTTTAGGCCCAGCAACTGTGTCCTTCCAGTGGGCAGTGATAAGATCTTGTAGATAATCTGGGGATGATTTATAGCCTATTCCTCCCTGAGTTAGGAAACTCTTGCTTAATTTTCATTAAAAAAAAAACCTATGGAGTCCCATCATATTCCATCTTGGGATCCCTCAACTGTTCTGGAAGGGTTACAAAAAGCACCCTTTGAGCCTTTAGAGCAGACTGACATGTCTTGGGTATCAGCCAGAGGGGCATACCTCGTCAAGATTACTTCTGCGAAGAGGATTGAGGAGTTGCTTTTTTAATTCATCTCCTACCCTTCTCTTAATTTCTTCCTGGATAAGGTTGTCCTTTCACAAGAGCCCAAGTTTAGACCAAAAATCTAATCCATGTGTAATTCCACTCAGGAGGTTGTTCTTCCAGTTTTCCAGTCTACACTTAGGGGCTCATTACGTCAGTCCTGAGTCCGAGTATGAGCTCGGACTCGGGACTGACGAGAGGCCGCTGGATTACGATGCAACTTAACACTTTTCAGTCGGTTTCCATTTGTTGCCAATGGGAGCTTGTGTTATGGGTGTAAACGGGCCTTAATACAAGATTTTATTGCGAAATGGGTGTGTGTGTGTGTGTAAAACCCTGCACCCTGTTGCAAGCACCCCATGGTACCTGCCACAGAGTGAAGGGTTTTACAGGGAGTACCTTAGGTACTCCCTTGGCCAGCAACCGTATATTTCGGGGGCAGGTGGGCCCTGCCAGGGGCCCCCAAAATCACTATCTGACAGCTTTTCCTTGTCGGAAAGGCCGGCACGGAAAGGCTGTCGGAATCTGACATCATAATCCTGACGGCAGAAAAGCCGTTCAGAGGGGGTTACAGTGCGGTTCTGACCAACAGGAATACAGCGAGAGATGGTCGGAACCAAGTCAGAATGATCGGCCAGTGTACATTCCAACCAAAAACATCTTAATTGAGCAGTCGGATCGTAAACCGACCGAGCCAGTCGGAAGGGCTACGACGCAGTCAGGAAGCTTCCGACAGTCGGTAGGAGGCTTCCCGACCAACATCGTAATGAGTCACATGGCTTTAAGTGGGTCGGGTCTCACCGGGTCTGAGCACCGGCAATTTTTTTAAGGGGGCCTAGAAACGGGTCTTTATTGGGCTCTGTTTTGGGCCCTGCACAGGCGGTCCGTTTTTTTCCAGACTGCTGTGACAGCAGGCACATCGATGTGCGCATGCTCACACTGCTCACTTCTCACTCGTTATGGCATGACGTCATGCTATGTGAGCATTGTAGGAGAAGGAAAATCCTTTAAAGAGAGTCATTTTCTCTCTGGATTTCTCTTCTCTTTTTGAAACTCATGAGCAGCAATATCAATGTGGTGTAGAAGCTTTTTCAATATTATATACAACAAGCCCTAGTTCCTGTTTATTTATCTTATGCATCTAACAGCCAATGACAAAGCCAATAGTCCTGCCTTGTTGTAGGTACGATGCTACTTGTTGTATCAGATATCTTTATGCAAGACAGAATCAGCATGCTGCACACTATGTTAAGCACAGATTTGTAGCTTATGTGTTTTTAAGCCACACCCTTAATTACATTGACCAGGCCCTTTGAGAGACATTCAAAACACATACAGTAAGGGGGGACCCATGGGCAGTTTAATGACCAGCTCTGAATACAAGCCCAACTAACAGTATTCACAACAGAGTACCAGAGGGTCAATAAAAAGACAGGCTAGTTAGTGAAGACAGAACGGGTGTAGCGCTCCCACTATCCATATGATTTCGGGGTAAATGCTAAAGAACATATATATGTGTATATATGTATATATCTCTATGCCAGATCAAAATAAGTATCTGGTCTCTGGCTCCCATCAGTCACCACTCGGAACCGCCCTTCATCATTTGGGGCCCCGAGGACCAACACTGTACCAGATCTCGGTGTATTGACAGAAAGAAGAGATCTTCCTGTAAGTCTGTATGTGTTGGTATTATGGTGCAAACCATATGTGTTGGTAAGGTAGCTGATGGGGTTGAAGAGAAATCTATAGTGCAGTGCAAGAAAAACCAGGAAAAGAATAGGGGTGAATAAAATTGGTTTAAGGAGCAATAATTAATTTATTAGGGTTTAACTCCTAGCACCAATGTTAAAAAATAGCTCAGACAGGGTGAAATTATAACCTGCCTAGTGGTGTGACGTGGTCGACATGTTTCAGCAAACCTGGCTATTAGCCTTGCTTTCTTCAGGACCTATTAGTTACAGCTACTGCAAACAAAACAAACCCAACGTGACAGATAAGTAAAAGAGTAAAAGGTAGTGTAGGAACGACACAGAAAAGTCACCTGAACCTCCAGGTTGTGTCTGTTCCAGACCTCTTCTTACACTCAGCGGCGGGCTGAAAATACAAAGCATGGCGTGAGCTAATCTCCCCATAGCTGTCTACAACAAGCCTATCTAATACACCTCGTGCAAATTTATCCACATAGGTGTAGTCCAGAACCTGAACTCTTAAAAAGGCACACTGACCAAGTGTAAATGAAAACGTGATGAATGAAATATTTCAAGTCTCACAGGGTACCCCTTACCTGATCAGTAAGAGATAAACACCTCACCTCGCCTGGCTGCGGCTCAGGACTGGTGAAGCACCGCTCTATAAAAAAGGGAGGTGAATAAATTCAAAGTCAAGAATCCTTCACCGTGTAGAGCCTGAATTTAATCAATGAGAGCACTACTTATAGTAAGATGTTAGCATATGATGAGGAGTAATGTCATAGCCATTTTAGCATCAAATGCATGTATCTGATGTTGCAAAATGTGTTTTAATTGGACCCAAATATCAAGTGTGCAAAGCCAGGTAGTGTAAAGCCAGGTAGTGTATGGCGGTGGGTGTCACGTCACCGCTAGATTATAGAATATGCCCAATGTTGCAGGACTCAAATGCCAGAAACGTTCGTATCACAGCGTACGACCCGCCAGGTTCAAATGTTACTTGCAGCAGTAACACATTCCCCAACCATTACAGGGCTGTGAGCGCGTGGGACAACAAAAGACCCAGAAGACCTATTAACTGCAGGCGACAGGCCACCAAACTCACCAATCATTTCATCACGCAGAATCATACACCCACGTCCTTTAAGTGGACAGTTTTGGAGAAACCATTCATTCCGTCTCATATCACCAATGTGAGCGATTTCTTACACAAGAAGGAACAGAAATGGGTACTGAAGTTGGGGACCGACCGAACGGGGCTGAATGATGATATCCCCTGGTCCTCGTTTTGAGTCTTTCCAGTATGGTGTACCCGACTCAGTATAGTGTTATGTGTCCATTCAGTACAGTGATCTAACAGTATCTAAGGTGCCCTCATGGCTATTCTTTGCCTATGCTTGTTTTTCTTAAAGCCCTAATGACACTCGTCTCATCCCAAAGTTACTATCTCAATGTAGTGATTAGACTTAGTCATAGGTGCCCTCATGGCCATTATATACTGTTTTATGCCACTGCTTGTTTTTTTAAGGCCCTTTTTGACACTTGTGTCATTCAATAGATAACATTCTAGATGACTGTGTATCACGTCAGATTCTGCAAAGTGCAATCACCGGGAGTGTCTTGATCGTTTTCTGACATAGATCGCGCAAAGCGGTGGGCACTCTGTCAATTGTCATTAACTGTTGCGCTCTATCCAGAGCTTTTTGTTATTATTGTCCTTGACTGGGCATACTATTGGTTACCTAGCCGGGACGTAGCCCCAATCAGGGGCTCCGTTCCTTTGCTGACGCGTGACGCTCTGTTTGGCGCGTCACGTGAGCTGAACGGACCAATGAGTCAACACGCTACATAATCATGGTGTAAACATCCCGCCGGTACCTCCCCAGACGGCACAGATGCCGCGAGGAAGTACCGACGGATAGGTGAGTGCGCGCTACGCTCCCTGGCAATAGCGCGCAGTTCTGAGCCTCAGCATAGAGTCCTTAACTGACAAGCAGATAGAAAACGGGTCTTCTGGGTCTTTTGTTGTCCCACGCGCTCACAGCCCTGTAATGGTTGGGGAATGTGTTACTGCTGCAAGTAACATTTGAACCTGGCGGGTCGTACGCTGTGATACGAACGTTTCTGGCATTTGAGTCCTGCAACATTGGGCATATTCTATAATCTAGCGGTGACGTGACACCCACCGCCATACACTACCTGGCTTTACACTACCTGGCTTTGCACACTTGATATTTGGGTCCAATTAAAACACATTTTGCAACATCAGATACATGCATTTGATGCTAAAATGGCTATGACATTACTCCTCATCATATGCTAACATCTTACTATAAGTAGTGCTCTCATTGATTAAATTCAGGCTCTACACGGTGAAGGATTCTTGACTTTGAATTTATTCACCTCCCTTTTTTATAGAGCGGTGCTTCACCAGTCCTGAGCCGCAGCCAGGCGAGGTGAGGTGTTTATCTCTTACTGATCAGGTAAGGGGTACCCTGTGAGACTTGAAATATTTCATTCATCACGTTTTCATTTACACTTGGTCAGTGTGCCTTTTTAAGAGTTCAGGTTCTGGACTACACCTATGTGGATAAATTTGCACGAGGTGTATTAGATAGGCTTGTTGTAGACAGCTATGGGGAGATTAGCTCACGCCATGCTTTGTATTTTCAGCCCGCCGCTGAGTGTAAGAAGAGGTCTGGAACAGACACAACCTGGAGGTTCAGGTGACTTTTCTGTGTCGTTCCTACACTACCTTTTACTCTTTTACTTATCTGTCACGTTGGGTTTGTTTTGTTTGCAGTAGCTGTAACTAATAGGTCCTGAAGAAAGCAAGGCTAATAGCCAGGTTTGCTGAAACATGTCGACCACGTCACACCACTAGGCAGGTTATAATTTCACCCTGTCTGAGCTATTTTTTAACATTGGTGCTAGGAGTTAAACCCTAATAAATTAATTATTGCTCCTTAAACCAATTTTATTCACCCCTATTCTTTTCCTGGTTTTTCTTGCACTGCACTATAGATTTCTCTTCAACCCCATCAGCTACCTTACCAACACATATGGTTTGCACCATAATACCAACACATACAGACTTACAGGAAGATCTCTTCTTTCTGTCAATACACCGAGATCTGGTACAGTGTTGGTCCTCGGGGCCCCAAATGATGAAGGGCGGTTCCGAGTGGTGACTGATGGGAGCCAGAGACCAGATACTTATTTTGATCTGGCATAGAGATATATACATATATACACATATATATGTTCTTTAGCATTTACCCCGAAATCATATGGATAGTGGGAGCGCTACACCCGTTCTGTCTTCACTAACTAGCCTGTCTTTTTATTGACCCTCTGGTACTCTGTTGTGAATTCCTTTGAGAGACATCCCAGTTTTATCATCCCACTTAAAGCCTTGATGAGCCCTATAATGTTTCTTCAACCTCATCTGTCAGAAAAGCTTTGTTAATTTATCCACAGAGAAATCAAGACTTCACAGGTACTCTCAATCCTTTTTTGTCTCATATGGTATTGCCTGTAGAGGGAAGAAAACATCTTCTTCCAGTATAAGTAGATTGGTATGATAGGCAATTTCTTAATCTTATTTTGCAGTGGGTCTAGATTTGCCAGGTAATGAGGCAGTAAGTTTTACCAGAGCGGTGGCATCATCCTGGGCTGAAGCGTCTGGTGTTTCCTTATAGAAAATCTGCTGGGCTGCCACATGGTCAACTTCTAATCTTTTTTTGGTCTCATTATAATTTGGACATGTTTTCAAATTCTATGGACAATTTTGTTTTCAGTTCTGAAAACAGCAATGCGATAATTGTTGTAATAAACGTTACTTTTTGGCAGTGTGTAATTGTGTCTGTCAATTTCTTGCTTTGGTATATCCTTGCAGTGTAACAACTGTAAGAGGAGGACAGACGTGAGGTAATGAACATCACTCTGACCCCTAATCTTCATTACCCTCAAGAAAGTCCTCCTACAAATAGTACTCTCTTGCACGCTCCCTCCCCTCTTGGACACAATTGACAGCTTTTATTGGAACAAGAGGCAGGGGAAGAGGGGAAGGGGGAGAGATGTTATGCGCATCACGTGGTGGAAATTTTAATAGTAAAAGAAGAAAGCTTTTCCAGCATTCTGGGGAGGCGGGGCAACCTCATTGTTGGAAAGTAGGTTATTAGTAGTGGTAAATATGCATCTACCACTGGCAATCAGGTTGCTAACACAGTCTAGGGCTCAGTACAGGTCTCAATACATTATTCCCATGTTCAACTCTGTGTAGATTGGCTGCGAGGTTTAACACCAATTCAGTGAATAATTAAGACACAACACACAATAAAAATCCCACACCAATTTAGAAAAATAGGAATTATCTTTCCAAAAGGACAAAAATCCAATGTAGGAAACCGGAGATATAAATTTTTTAAGATTTAGCACTACATAGCACATAGAAGCCTATAACGCGACTCTGGGACATCTGGTCGCATTTGAATGGGACAAAGTCAGAGTTTTAGTCTGACCGCGATGGAGCCCTGCTCGGATACCCCTCGAGGTAGACCTCAGTCAGAGTTTTACCTTTGTACTTAGAAACTTTTCAGGAGCTTTTTTTGCCGGGGTCCCTCAGTGCTCTTCACCAGTCTGGATTATGTGAGGGGTTGCTGGCTTGCTTTTCAGGGAGCTCCCGGTCAAACTCTGGAAGTCGGACCTCTGGATCTTTCCAGCGGGGTGAAGCAGCAGGGCATGCTGGCTCGCGGTTGAAGGTGGCCAAGCTTCGCTCTTGCGTTTGAATCAGCCACCTTATGGAGCTTTTTCCCAAAGTTACTCCAAGCTTCTCCAAACTTCTGGAACTTCTTCTTGAAGTTCCTCCTGGGGTTCCAAAGTGTCTAAAACACAATCCAAGGGTTTGGAAGCTTCAAGATGGTCCTTGAAAGTTTGGGACTTCAAACCCCACAATCCATTTGGACAAAACACTAACAAATCCACTGGCAGTACTCCAGGCTGGTGATTCTTTGTGGTGATGGTCCAGGTGAGCTCTGTTAACCTGTAGGTTGCAGGGAGTCCACTCTTTATTCCTTTGAAGCAGGATACATGCTAAGGGCTGTAGTTCCAGATAATGCAGCAGGCACAGTCAGTCAGAATGCAAGACCTGATGGTGCAAATCAAGTTTCCAGCGTGGCAAGCCTTCTTCTCTTAGTTTCCTCTCACATATTTATTCAGTGTTCTCTGGGGTCAGGCTGGAGAGCACTCTTGTCCAAGAGGTACAGGGCAACACCCCAGAGCATGACCACTTTCTTCAAAGTGTAATCTTTTCCCAGAAAGCACTATTCCTCCAAAATTCAGTATGGCTGAGATTTCGGCAGAGGAGCAAGAACTAGCTAAACCAATCTCCCTTATGGAGCATTTCATGGCTCTTCTTCCTCTACCATCTTCAAATTCTGGCCTTGAGCCTGCCATCTGGATGGTCGTAGAGACTGGTGGGTAGATGGACCTGGCCTTCCCTGCCTGTCCATTTCCCCTTTGAAGCTTTATGCCTCACGGCCCCTCCCCTCTGTTCTGGCATTTCTGTGTAGCAGAGCTCTCTCTACCAGATAGCCTCTCCCCCTGGGTGAGCCACTTATCACTTAATCAAAACAGCCTGACTAATCCAGTTAACTCTGAACAATCAGGGAAAAGGGCAGGAAGGCTGAATTTTGGCTTACAGACAAGAACGTCTTATAACTTATTTTCTGAATACTTTAGGAAAATTCCACAATGGCATATTGTTGGATTTATCAATACCATACTTCTAAGTCCTTGAACGGTATTTATTTCATTCCTAGCAATATTTATGCATTCATAAACTATTCTATAATGGAGAAACTGTAATGGGCAATTTCTCCATCATCAGAGCACATAAAACATGTTTTATTAGGCTCCGGCTTATAGTTACAGCACCCACCCCACCCCTGGGACACCTAGGGGAGACTTTAGGGGTCCTGAAAATGCAAACAGTGTAGATCCTCACTCCACAGGGCTCCTAGCATCAAAGTAAATTTTGGGAGACACTTTCCGACAATGGGTCAAGTCTAATGTGCAATTTCTCTATCCCCAGGGCATATAAACATCTTTTATAAAGACCCTGCTTATAATTACATGACCCCCCCCACCCCCCACCCCTGGGACACATAGGGGAGACCCTGGGGGTACCTAAAATATGAAAATATTGTGGTTTACGACTATATAGGTGTCCCTACCACCAAAGTCGAGGTTGGACACATTTACATTTAAATGCAGTGCTGCAACACAGGGCTGCTTTTAAAATGACCTCAGGCTAACCCTGGGCGTCCGATTCGGCTACGCCCACGGAGTAGGCGTAGTGTTGCCTTCTACGCATTTTGCGTAGACAGCGTAGCCGGCAACACTACGCCCACTCCGTGTGCATAGCCGAGTCGGCCGCCACCCGCCTCCCTCCCGCCCTCCCCTAGATACATTATTTAAGCAATTACCCTGATTAAAACAATTTTAAAGCACTTACCTTGTCCGGGGCTCGTCCGGGGCTCCCTCTTTGAATAGCGTCCTTTTCCTGGAAACAAATGCGCATGCGCGGCCGCCCGCGCATGCGCATTGGTATCCAGGAAAGGACGCTATTCAAAGAGGGAGCCCCGGACGAGCCCCGGACAAGGTAAGTGCTTTAAAATTGTTTTAATCAGGGTAATTGCTTAAATAATGTATGTGGGGGAGAGCGGGAGGGAGGTGCGTAGTGGGGCTACGCGGAGTGCGGGAGTGGGCGTAGCTTCTCGCCCTCTCCGCGTAGCTCCGCGGAGCCCCACTACGCCCACTACGCCCAGGGTTACCTCAGGCTCACAGCATTGCACACATGCAAGTGCATAAAGGGCTGCTGCCCTCCAAACTGCCATGCCCTATTATATACTAGGGACTTATAGGTAGTTTTGATCCCCTTGTCCTATTTTCTACTAGGGAGTTACAGGGTAGGTCCTGCCAATTATAAGTGTGCCCTAATGTATAGTGTACCCTCAAGTATACACTATTTTCACTGTGTTTTCAACATAGCACTGGCCTTGGGCCTACCCAGAGCAGAGCCCGGGGCACTCTCAGAGTCAGAAAACCAGCTCCCAGGGGTCTCAAATGGGCCAAAAAGTGGGGGGACATTTCAAACGGGTCCAGATTTCCAACACTCACCTTTGTAACAACTATACAAGGAGGACTATCCTGAGGGGGATAAAGATTAGCGGTAAGTGATTGGTTCAATCATTGTCTTCTGAGGACTCCTCCCTCCGAGCAAATGCTGAGCATAGTTTATTTATGCTTTGCATGATAACTCTGCCTCCACAGTGACACACATCTCACGACTGGCTGTTTTCCTCATGCACTTCAATCAAATGTCAGCCTTCTGGCCACCCACTGTCAGGGACAAGGCAGCAGGTGGGCAGGATGGCTTGCTGTCCTTGAGTCTTGTGGGGGGTCACACAATTCGAGTAGGCATTTGACAGCATGCTGGTTGGCGGAGGTACCCACTGCATTGGGCACAGGGCTGAGGCCAGGCAAATGCAGGTTAGAGTATAAGAGCAGTAACTATGCACTGCGTGAGTGGGCAGAGGAGATGCTGGGGTACAGTGGCACATACATGTGCAAGTGCCACCTGTGTGGGAGCTTCTGAAAGCACATTACTGCTGCTAAATTTTAAAAACACATTGGCGCAATTAGTATGTGTCCAGTGATTGAAGTAAGGCATTTCAAGTGTAGGAAATCAGGACATTTCTCACAAGTGTGTGAGTTTGATGGGTGGTGGGGAAATTAAAAAATGTCAACGCAGCACAATAGGAAGTGAGTGATTGCAGTGACAAAGATGAAGGATCAGTAGTGAGCGGGAAGGAGTACTAAACACTGAGTATATACTTTAACAGAAGAAATTATACGGTTAACGATTTAGGGATGGAGTTAGATATGTGGTCTGATTCCTGTCCACCCTGTACTAAAATTAACTATGCTAATGTCAGTAAGTTACCCATAGTCAAATGCAGATGTATAGATGTGAGCCCCAAATAATATTTTATTGGGAAACCAACTGTCGTAGGATGTTTTGAGGCTGATATTGTCTTTAAAGGACATGAAGCCTCTGGTACGGTGTATGTTGTATGAATAGGGAAAGTGTCACAAGGGTGGTGTTAATAGAAGAAATAGCGAATAGTTTTGCATTCCAACCATCCTCCACAAGTGTTGCTCTGTGATGAAACAAAAGTCAAGGGTTGGAAAAATGTTTCCAGATGTATGTGTTGAGAAGCCGAGATTTAGAAAGAAATAGAGGTGTGGAAGAGAGGCGCGGAGTGGGGAAGAGAGGGGGGTGGGAGAGAGAGGGAGGTGGGAGAGAGAGCGAGGTGGGAGAGAGAGCGTGATGGGGAGAAAAAGAGGGAAGTGGAAGAGAGAGAAACAAGAGAGACTGATGGGCAGATAGGCACATAAACGAGAAGAGGCCGCTGTGTGGAAAACTGCAACAGAGTGTCTTCTGAGCAGATACCAGAAAGGACTAAAACAACATGAACAAGAACAACCACGTCACCTTTTAATGCCAGGCATTCATGGTATAACGGTGCACACTCTTGGGAAAATGCAGCCATTGGCATATTGGTGGTAATTCTTGGCATACTGCGGACAGCCAAGGTGTGGCCACCCCACATATAATACTATACCAGGCATAATGTGGTAATTCGTGGTCTCTTGAGAGCAGCCATAGAAACATAGTGCCCATCATTGGTATTCTGCTGGCCTATCATAAAATTAATAATTTGTGCCGTACTATTGGCATCCATATCATGGGATGGTGATACATGGACATGCAAGACTGAATCTTCATCTGTGGCAGTAGTAGGTGTGAGTACTTGATGCAAAGGATGAATTGATCTTTAAGCATCAAACATGCATTGGCTAAAAATGTAAAGATAGTATTACAAAACGAAAACAAGTTTGTTTTATGATAATAATAAGCTTTTAGTTCTGGAATCACATTTGTTTAGAAAAATGTGTATATCATGGATTCGCAAGCCAAATGTCCACATTGTCATTAATTGCTAAGTTGAAGTTTGGAGGCAATGTTATTACATTTCTGAATATAAATTGAAACCATATATTTGGGTAATAATTAATGCCACTATCTCTAAAATGAGTGTAAAGCATTTGCTGTCCATAACCTGTGCAACAGGAATGCTAGGTAAGCCTGTGAAATAAATGAGGCTATATATTTTATTGCCTGTAGTTTAGAAAGTTGTGTACTTTTCAGTTTTTATTTTGCCACTCTGTCCTATCCAAGACGATTCTCATCCATTATATCTTATTGTGGATCAACCTGGAAGGGTCAGGATGGAAAATTGAAAGGAAGTGACACGTAGAAGTGTAGACTGATGCTATGGTAAAGGATTGGCCATGTGAAACTGCATTCTCAGGACCACCTATGTCACCTAGGCTTTTGGGGCTTTTTTAGAGAACAAGGACAGAAAATATACGATACCAACTTTTTCCCAAAACTACCGATAGTCGAACGTCCAACACTCCTGTGGAATTTTAGGATGTGTTAGCCCAATATGAAAGTGCTTGAATAGTTCATGAGTGCCCTTTCAGAGCCCATTTCCTTTTGAGCAAATGTATGTGAAAATGTGCTGTTAAATGCCCTATTTTTAATGCACACTTTGCGATATTTTCTCTAGGGGTGGGGGACCTAACCTCCTTGAGAAAGTTGTGCTTTCTCGCTTTGCTCACTCACCACTACCCTAGGTAGATGTTATGGACCACCACTTTCAAAAGTCACTAGCCACACCTTCAATAGATCTCTGAGGACACAGTTATTACGAATGGGGTGAGTAATGCCAAACATGTCCCAAAATGTGTCTTTTCCCTGGTTACAACAGCAGACTGTTACCTTGTTTTTAAACCACTTAATCAGTTTTTAGATACGCGTATTAATGTTTTTAGTTACACTTTTTGTGTCTGTATTATTGTCTGATAGATTTAAGAATTGTATCCGTGGTCGACCGAGGTTAATATCAAAACAGAATCAAATAAACTTTCTGACAGACATCCCTCTTTTATGGAAATAGTGCGAGATATACTACGTTTACTTTCTATAAACAAAAAGCTAATATAGTAAGATAAAATAAAATATAGATTCCTGTTTGTGTTCCTTTCAAGTGATTTCAATCCAGCTGGGAAGTACCTCACTGTGGCCTTCATGTCTTCAGCCCCTTAACACCCCCCTTGTCTATCCTGGCAAAGCTATACTATATTTCCACTCCTTAACATCTAGTCTCTCTGTCTTGCATTCTGTAGCCTGTTACGGTTATCACATTGGGGCTTTCATGATGTTTTCATATTAAGTAACTTAATGCTGCATAAGTTAATATTGACATTTCGTGGTCACATGGTCATGGTTCTGTAGGTTTATGGAGGAGGTATTTTGTGGTTTAGAGATACTTATTAATATTACAAAATGGCTATTTATATTTTGAATTTTTTTACACCTAGGGATTTTGTAATGTCCTTCCAACAGACAATATTGTTTTTATGTTTCCTTTTTGTCCCCTCTTGAACAATACCTTGTTTCACAGAATAAGAACTATAAGTATCACAAGACTGCAATCGTGCTATGATAGTCATGTCAGCACCTATGGACAACCACCCTGCCCCCTCCGCCCCATGCAACAGCAAAACCAGATTTCTAGGAAAAATGTGTCATATTATTAATTGAAAGGCCAAGTAAGGCAGTGTGAAAATGGTGTTCACGATTTTACCTTACTTGAAAATACATTCAGGATTTGTAGAAGGTGAAGTGTTTTAAGTTTGCAAGTTTTAACCAGGCAATAAGAAAGCTGCTTCCATTCATATGTTAAAGAATTCATGTATCCTTGTGGAGAGCTTTCATTATTTCATTCGGAAAACTAGTGACTCACAAAGTGGAGAGGCTTTAAAAATAGCTCCTTTATGAAATGGGCCAGAGCATTCATCTATTATGCACGATTATTGCCTTCTGATGTCACATTATGCATTAAAAATGATAGATTTCAAGTGAATACATGATGAAAAATGCTGGCTTGTTTTCCACAATGAGAGTATTTTCAGGGGATGTAAAGTTCAGTGCTAGTGATATTAAATAAAACATCCAGTCCCTGTTGCACTGCACAGATTCATCGGTGCTAAAGTGTTAGTGAACTATTGGAATTAGGCGAATCGTAAAATTTCCAGTAGAAACTTGCTAAGTAGTCAACAGAATCCTAAGAAAATATAGGTTGTAAATTTAGGGATGCATTTGTAGTCTCTCCTTTTAAACACAAGCTTGATCTGCATATCACATTGATTAATAGCATTTGTAATGTGTACTCTGTGAACCAAATGGCAAATGTATAAATGATTTACACAACGGAGCACAGCAATCAGAGTTGCTGCAAGAATAGGAGAAAACAGAAAAGCGCCATTCCCACTACAATATGGTGCTGTTTCCCTCTCTACCTGCGCTGGCACACTTTAGGTTGCCTTGCACCATTACACATACACTTACACCATAGTGCATAGGTGTCTATTTGATGTCAAGCGTAGGTTTTGTAACACTTTTATAACATTGTATGGGGGAAGTACAGTACAGCACATATGCAAAATTTGAAAAGTTTTGACAAAAGAAAACTTTTCATTAACATTAAGCCTGCTTAGAGCAAGTATACATTTTTGGCACAAATTCCTGCCTACCAATGACCGGGGATAGGGATTTGCATCAAAACGTAAGGATGCTTTCACAGGAGTGCCCATGTACCACCCATGGCATGCCACCTTGACACAAATTAGGGCAAATTAGCAATAAGTGCTTGTTGGACCTGGCCCTTTTGGCAGGTTCACCCCTAGACTTTTTTTGCTTTTTCCTAGCCTGTTTCTGGAACCTGGGTTGGTGATTTTAGGCCTCTGCGCACTTTTTCACTGTGGTACAGTGTAAAGTGCGTGTGCTCTCTGTGTATGTGTGGTGAGTGACCTGCCCTCCATAGGAATGAATGGGGAATATGTATGCCCATGGTAGTTCCTGATGTGTGGGGAGTGCAGGGTCGAGTTTGATATGTGTGAACTCGTGAGATTGAATGCTGCGTAATGGTGTATGCGGCATGGTTGTGTCTAGTCTAGAAGTGCCACTTTTAGAAGTTGGCATATTTGTGTAGTGAGTCTGCTGGCACGTGATTGGCTGGTGAGCCTGGCCCAGGAGTGCCTGGGCCTGCTTGTGGATTGACTGTCTGGTTTGAGTGTGACAGGGGCTGCAGAGCCCCAGGAGGTTGTCTGAGTCAGCCCGTGGATGAAAGGCAGCATCTGCTGCCAGGGAAGTGGGAGGAGATTAGCACCTGATAGTGAAGGGCTGTGCCTGCCTGCCACAATGCTGGCTCCACCCCCCCGCTGGGTGACTGTCACCTCTGTCCCTGATACTGAAGGGACTTCCCTATAACCAGTCCTAGCTGGTTCTCACACTGCCTACACAAAGACTTCAAAGACTTTTCACTGTATAAGAAGGGGCTGTGTCCCCTTCCAAAATGTTCTTGTTTTCTGGACTTGAATCTGCCAGGGGCGTGCTGCTGCTTGGGCTCAGGGGAAGGCTTGCCTCCCTGAGCCCTGCCCAGCCCCTGGATGCCCTGATGGACTGCTGAGGGAATCTTCCTGACTGTCCCCCTGCCTGCTGCATTTCTTGGAGGACTTTTCTTGCTGGGGGCTATGCTGCTCCCTCTTTATGATTTCAGGACTGCCTGGAAGGACCTCGTGGCTGGACTGTGTGTCCTACTTTGCTGGGGACCTTTTGGCGCTGTTTTCCCCCTGAAGAACGGTGCTGGACCTTTCTCTAAACTTACAATGCCTGGGAGCACGGCATTTCATTGCTAGCGCTGGGAGCGCGTTATTTTTCCCTTCTAGGGCTGGAGAGTGCTGCTCTGGTCCATGAGCGCTGTATTGCGCCCCTAGCGCTTCAGAGCGCTTCCGTGTCCTTGTAGCGCTTGGGAGCGCTTTTTTATGCCAATTCACGAGAGCCCACCTCGCTTTATTATTTACTTTGATCGAGAGCCCACCTCGATTTCGTCCCCGTGATCGCCGCCCGCCTGCCTGTCTGAATCGGGCCGCCGCGCTGCCCGCGGCGACCCGGAAGTGATTGACTGGCCGGCCAATCCTGTCGCGGCCGGCCGGAAGTCCCGCCCCCACAGCTCGGGGGAAGGAAGAAGATGTCGGGCTGGTGCGGGGCTCCCATGGCCTGGAAGGAGCCCCGAGGAGAGAGAAATGTCCGGCGAGGGAAAGAAGAGTGAGGCCGACCCCACAGCTCGGGGGAAGGAAGAGGATGTCGGGCTGGTGCGGGGCTCCCATGGCCTGAAAGGAGCCCCGAGGAGAGAGAAATGTCCGACGAGGGAAAGGAGAGGGAGGCCGACCCCGCAGCGGAGGAAGGAGCCTGCCCGGGTCCCGACACCGGAGAGACAGGAACATCAGCCGGTGAGTTGGGGCCAGTGTGGTTATGGCAGAGGGGGGCGTTGGGGCACATTGCCGGTGCCCGCCCCCCCCGTGGGCTGCTAGCATGTCGGGCGGCCCCAGATGGTAGCGGGCCGCCCCACCATCGAGACCATTGTTGCTTGAGCCTTGAGAGAGGCTCGTGGGGCATTTTGTTCTGAGTCCCCCGAGAGGGACTCCCCGCCCGCATTTTTGTGTTGTGAGCCCAGAGAGGCTCGGGGGCCAGGTTCTTGATGTCGAGCCCCCGAGGGAGGGCTCCAACGACCCCTTATTTGTGTTAAGAGCCTGCTAGGCTCAGGGGGGGTATTGTGTTGAGGAGCCAGAGGGCTCCAGAGAGAGGATTAGCTGCAGAGCCTGTGTGGCTCCACCATTGGTCGCGCAATTCGCCAGAGGGGCTGCTGAAGGCCCTGCCACAGTTTTTCATGATTCTCCAGCTGCCCAGCAATTAGTGGGCAGCTGCACCGTTTAGGCGCAATTTCAGGAGAGAGTCCCTGTGTGGGACAGAGAGGGCACAGTGGTGCCAGGCCTTCACAGCTGTGCAGCACTTAGTGCCAGATGCTACGTTTAGGCTTTCTTTTCTTGAGACTGGCGCTGCATGGCAGCGCGCCCTGACATTTGGACACAGGGCGTCTGAGCCCCAACAAGGCCAGTTGGCCTAGGGACTGCCACAGGTGGTGGCTTATGTAAGGTTTTGCGCAATTGTATGGTTATTGCACCTCTGAATGTGATTTCTTACATCATGTGTTATTCCTGCACCTCTGAATGTTTTTAGACATCATGTGACTTTTGCGCTATTGTATTGTCCTGGTACCTCTGAATGTATTTTACTGCATCATGTGCTCTGTTCTTAACACCGCTGAATGTGTAGGTTTATACATCATGTGTTTCCCTTTACTACTCCTCTGAATGTATATGTATGCATCATGGGTAATGTGTTCTTTCCTAGACCCCTAAATGCTGTGTGATACTTAGGTGGTTGTTCTTTTTAGTACAGGTGGTCCTAGTGAGGTCCTCGTCCCCTGCGTGACATTCTCCTAAGGTGGTTAGGGTTGCGTAGGTGGTACTCACCTGTTCCCAGTAGTTACTGGATGTGATTTACAACTGTTATTCTTTTTGCTATACTTATTCTAAGTTCTATAAGTGCTATTTCTATATCTACAAAGTGTTGATTCTGACAGTGGCCCATGTGGCCCTGTCCTGTACATAATCCCTTATGAATGTTGCCCGTGCCAGTTGGCACAATGTACATGTGTGATTTTTATCTGATGTGTTTTGACAATACAAAAGTTATTTTAATATAACCTTGTGTGGAGTTCCTTTTGTGGTGTGCCTAGGATGTTGTTGCTGTTGTGTGCTGACGTAAATGCTTTACACATTGCCACCGAGTTTAGCCTCACTGCTCGTGCCAAGCTACCAAGGGGGTGAGCAGGGGTTATCTTGGCGTGTGACTCCCTCGCCCTGACTAGAATGGTGGTTTCTGCCTGGCTTTGGCGTCAGCCTTAGCCTACCAGAAATAGCCAGTTCTAACATTGTTGGTCAGTGGTGCGGATTTGGACTTGTGTTTGCGCAGTGCCACAGCGACAGCTGGCTACATTACAAAAACTCTGCAATTGTTTTTCAGATAGTCACATGTTTGGGATTATTGTTTTTGGTTTGTTTTTCCTCAAGAGTGTCATTTTCAGATGGTGTATCTGCGCTTTATGTTTAGTGGCAGATGAGAGAAAATGACAGGGCCGGACGCCAGTAGAGAGGGGAGGTTCCCATAGATTAGGAATCCCTTGCTGGGTCCAGTGCCCAATCCCTATTCCTGTCCCTGTGTGGGTAGATGGAAGAGAGGGAGTGTGGAGGAGAAGTAACTTGCTTGGGAGGGTGGTTATCCCCTGAGTGTAGTGTGTGTGTGTCTGGATTCCCCAGTAAGGTAGGATCCAGTGGTGGCAGCTTAAATGTGTCCAGTGCGTGAATTCCCATTCCCAGTTCCCAGAGTATGGTGCCTGGTGCTCAGTAAGAGGGTGACAGGTTGAGAGTCAGGGGCAGTGAGGAACTGTCTCACCAGTCCGGAGGGGGAGTGCGTGGATGAGTGGTGTCTTGAACTGGAGGAGTTGGTGTGAGGTTTTTTTAAGGAGCTTGCACGTGAGGTGTACCTCTGGTGGTGTGCAGGAGGTCCTGCAGAGGCATTGGACAATAAGGTAGATGTCTGGCGGTGTGCTAGATGTCTTGCAGAGACATTAGGGAGTGATTCTAAAAGTAGTAACTTGTGTATCTGATGATCCTGTGTAGGTGAAGAGGTTCTGTGTAGCCCAGCTAGGTCCCATTAGGATGGTAGGGGTGTAGGGGCTCACGTCCTGTCTCAGTGGAGGCGGAGTGAGTGTGGGACGGTGTGTCCCACGTTGGCCCGAAACCCTGTCTCAGGGCCTAGAGGGTTCCCTAAGGGAGCGCCAGGTCAGGGACCTAGGCTGTACTTACAAGTCATTTGAGGAGGATCTTCCTGTGTCTAGATGACGGGGAGTGTCTGTAACCAGAACTCTGGCGGTCCTAGTGTTGGGCAGTACCGCTCCTAAGTGGAGGGTGCAGAAGTCCTGGCTCGCTGGGCATTTGACCGTCCAGAGTGCTTGACCATTTGTGGGGCCTCTGGAGGTCGTTCCCCGAGGAGGGGGAAAGCCAGGTTGGGGTTGTAGCCTGACCTGGAAGGAGTACTGGAGGAGAGTGTGTCACTGATACGCCGCTGGCGTGTGCTCTGTCTAGCCTGGGACATACTGAGAATCACCCTGTGATAGGGAGTACTGGAGGAGAGTGTGTCGCTGATACGCCGCTGGCGTGTGCTCTGTCTAGCCTGAGACATACTGGGCCTGTAATCATGGAACTGGAAGGGGGTGCAGAAGGACGGTGTACTTCTGACCCCGGTGCAACCTGAGGGTTTAGATCCTAGGTTGGGAGATTAGGAAGCTTCCAGGTCAAGAGGAATCTCTACCAAAGTGGATCAGCTGAAGAGACTGAGGAGGCTGCCCTTGCTGTGTTCTGGGGCCCACCTGTAGTCTGTTGTTTCTACTAAGGTGGAGGAAAGGGGATTTTGCTGTGTGCTGTGTCCCCCCACCTGCTTGAAGAGGAACTGTGCTGTGTGCTTTGTACCTCAGAAGTGGAATAGTTTCCAGGTGGTAGACCAGTGATGGAGTGAGGTCCTGATCTGGTGGGAGAGTTGTGTTCTGGTGAGTGCTTCCCTGTGAGGGTGCGGAACCCAGAAGTAGAGGTAGGGTGGGGCATGCTTGCCCGTGACCTCTGGTCAGCCTGAGGGGGTGGTCCTTAGGTTGAAGGATCAGTTGTAGTTGTAGCTACACTGAGAGAGAGAGTGGAGAATGGCTATTGTGTGCCAGGGGTTACTGCCCCCCACACTGTGGATTGGTTAGGACCTGTGATATTTGGATGGCCTAGGGCCTGGTCCTGGCTGTGGATGACTAGTGTGTACCAGTGGGGTACCCTAGTTGTGCCAGAGAGCTTTTGTTGAGGGAAATCTATGTAGGTTCAGAGTGGCGAAAAACTGGAAGGTGTCCCTGCCGTGCGGGCCTGTGTCCGTGTTTTGTCGCCCAAAGCAAGGAAGCCCATCAGTGGAGTGATTGGTCTACCCTGTGTTTTGGCTGGAAGGGGGTTGTGTTGGACCTGGCCCTTTTGGCAGGTTCACCCATAGACTTTTTTTTGCTTTTTCCTAGCCTGTTTCTGGAACCTGGGTTGGTGATTTTAGGCCTCTGCGCACTTTTTCACTGTGGTACAGTGTAAAGTGCGTGTGCTCTCTGTGTATGTGTGGTGAGTGACCTGCCCTCCCATAGGAATGAATGGGGAATATGTATGCCCATGGTAGTTCCTGATGTGTGGGGAGTGCAGGGTCGAGTTTGATATGTGTGAACTAAGCATGGGCGGATCTAGCGGATCTCGCGTACGCGAATTTGCGTATTTACGGATTCGCAATCCACGAGAATACGCGAACTCTCGCGGACTTGCGGATTTTCCAGTTTTTTGTGTTGGCGAGCGTTCGCGCGGATTTTGAGACAATTTCGCAATTGCGAACTTACTTTTCGGCTCGCAACGGCCGCGACTATGTTGTTTCTACGTCTGGTTTATCATCACAGGTTCACAGCACCCTCTGTTTCACCACTGCCACCCTCTGGGACACCCATGCCACCCTCTGGTACATCCTCACTGCCACCCATTAGGTTTGTTTATCACTGTAGTTTATGGGGGTTGAAAAAAGCAAGCACACCTCCCCTACTTCAACTGCCATGAATTAATTTGGGGTTGATTAATGTGTCAGTTATTTTGAAAGTTCCAGTCTGGCTGGCACCTGCTTCCTTCCTTATCTGTAATTTGCTTTCTGTTGCAGTGCAATTTTTTTTCACAGGACCTTTATGGTCTACTTGTAGCTATTCTATGAGCCTGCTGTTTGGGTCATAGCAGGGTCATAGAATAGTTGCAAACTCTGGAGGGGCCCCTCAGGAAGCACTACAGTGAATGTTACTAATGTTAAGTTTGAACTTTTGCACCTGCTCATTGCTTTCAGTTTAGCAAAAATCGTTTTTTTCTGCAATTTCGCGCGTTTTTTGGTGCGCGAATCCGTGCGAGATCGATTTCGGAAGCTGCGAATGCTTGCGAATACACTAAGTTTTTCTTTGCGACGTGTATGTTCGCGTGATTTTGTGCGTGTTCGCGAGGCGCTTGTAGCTATACGTTTGCCAAGTTACCCTAGCGGTCGTACACGGGCGCGGCCATCTTGTTTGCGTGACGTAATTCCGTTTCCGCCCGCTATGTGTAATCTCGCAAACTGTGCTGCTCGCTAGTACAATTTCGCGCGTGCTCGCGAGGAAAATCTCGCGCGAACTTACCCACGCGTTCGTGAACGGGCGCGGCCATCTTGTTTCTCATTCATTGCTATGGTTCTGGGCATGCTTTCTGTATCCTCTCTGAATCTCTGCCATCCTTTGCTTGTTTGAAGTTTATTTGATCTATTTTACTTATTAATCTATCCCTCTATTTTTCTAGCTCTATATTTTTTTGTTTTCTGCTGCTTTTAGTTACTTTTAAACTACTTTTTTAAACTCTTTTCTTTTCTTCTTCACTATTCTATTTCTTCTTTATCATTTAACTTTATTTCTGCCCAGACCATGGTAAAGGGAGCCGGGAAGCACCCTGAGAAGGGGAAGGGTCCCGCACCCCGTGCCCGGCTCCAGTGCGGGCGTTTGAGGGGGGAGCAAGTGGTGCCACGGGAGATCTTTAGCGCGGAGGAGGTGGCCGCACTCATCTTCCACGTCCAGCGCCGCCTCCCCAAGACGAACCTGGGAGGCGGCAAGATCGCAACCGGCTATGGCATCCGGGAGCGCCGGAAGCGGTGGGAGAAGGTGTGCCGGGCCATGTTTCAGCTCTCTGGGGTCCGGCGCACATATAACCAGGCCACCCACCGCTGGACAGATGTCATGGACCGGGAGCGGGACTTGCTGGACGCGCTCGGCGTAGAGGTCCCCGGGCTTGGTGAGTAGTAGTAGCTATTCATTTACTACTCTGTTTTATCCGGCTCTGTTATTTGCAAATCTTTGTTCTTTACAAAGAGCAATAATGCTGCCGATTACATTGAGGTAAATTATATTTCAAAATCTTCTATGCATTTCAGGTGCACTGCTCTCCTTCTCAGTAGCCTTGCTTGCTACTATGCTTATTTGTTTTGTATTTTGTGTTCATTTCATTGGCCTGAGAAATTATGTATGAGTGTAGTGTAAAGATAAGAACTGCGTAATGCTAGACACTAAGGGTCATATTTTCAATTACCGGCGCATCCCTGCAAAGTAGCAGGGATGCGGCAGTAATTGTGTGCCATGCCACCACCACCCATTGGCCCAAAACGTCACAGAAGCCTTACGCATCTGTGCCGTAAAGGCGGCGCATTGCTGGAGTTGCGTGCCAACGATGGCGCAGCTCCAGCAATGCTCTGGGGTACCCTATCTCCCCAATGCTGCATCAAGCCGTACGTCGGCTTCAAGAGCGCAGGGTTTGAGTCATGCATCATTGTCCTAAAAGTGACTGATTGACATCTTGTAGATTTCCCTCAGCCACTTTTAGGATTCGTTCCTGCGCAGGTACGCCCTCCCTTGCGCCGGAACGCCCCCTGATGGCGCAGGGCTTTACAACGTGATGCATCGCCCATATGCCCATATGTTGTTTTTTTTATATATATATGCCGCACCAACACCTAGGCGAGTCTTTTGTTCTGCCGCTGCGTCACAAAAGGCACGCAACAATGGAGGAAAATGAGCCGCAAGGGACTTCTAAATCAGCGCCAACAGACTGAAGTCCAGTCCTTCCTTTAGACACATGGCTATAAGAAGAAATAGTGGTGGTGGTGGGTGGATTGATAGTTTGAGTATTCACTGATCTGCAAGCAGGATGGACTTTGTCTGTCACTTCGCGTGCTGCGGACTGCTGCCTGCCAGGCCTAGGCAAACCTCTTTAGTAGTCTGTTTATTGAGTTACATAGGAACTTTGGAAGTCAACGGTCCGCAAATCAGGCAATACGAATAACGTAGTAGACCACATGAGATAGATCCCGTGGAATAGTTGTCTATCTATTTGCTATTTCTCCGAAATATTTTGTTATTGTTCTTTTGAAATGGTTGATTTGGTTGACAAATCTCATCCATGTTTTCTGGTCTTTCTTTCTTTCATGTTGTACATCAGCTCCCCCCAAGGGCAAGAGGACACAGGAGGAGGAGGGTGCTGTTCAGGAGGATGCAGGCCAGGATCGGGCAGGCGAGGGCTCCTTTGCTGGCCCCAGTAAGTTTTAATTTTAATAAAGAGTACCTATTTTTTCCTAGCGTTCCTCATTCGATTTTTCTAAATCGTCTTTGATCTTCTTGTAGACTGGATATAAATTCTTATCCTGCCTCGAATATGACTCCCTGTGGTATTACTAGATTATTCTTATTAGTCTGTCTGTGTACCTAACTAAGATTGGACATTTGGCAATTCCATTGGACTCCCATTCTATTCAGCAATAGCTCTATGCACTGTCTCCTTACTGACTAGATAGTGTGGCAGAGTCATTTAGCTCCCGAAGTCACCGATGATTGATCCCCAATGATCTCTAGATTATCGTACGCAGGACAAGAGTACGGAGTCACAGTCAAGAAGTGTCAGAGGCACTCATGCTTGCAAAAATTCCAAAACCTTTACCTCATCCACTCTAGTCTTGAGGACCAAAAACCACAGAGTCTATTTAAGTGTAAAAGCTTTATTAAAAGTAAACACATTTATTAAAATCTACTTTGTCATAAAACTATTTAACTGAAAACGGAAAAGTGCTTAGTGTTGACGATTAATTGGACACATTTCTTGTGGTCGAGCCGAGCTCTCACCTGGTTTGAACTTGATCCTGGTCGTGTTCTTAGAAGTCAAGCTTCTGTCTGTTAGGAGAAAAAGTGGTGCGTGTTAAAAATAAAAAGCAAGCATTCATCAGTTGTGCATAAAAGTGCAGCAAGACAACAGCCTTCCCTTGAAAAAGTGACATTTTTACTTTAGAGTAGACAGTCACAAATTATTACATTGTAGTCTGTTTTTTTAACATTTCTTTATTACTCCTAGACCAAATATTATATAGTAGTGAGTGGTGTATTATAACATTCTTAAATGTACTTTGTAGGTGGAACATCTGGTGACGGGGCCAGCGCGGAGGTGGCGGTGTTGGGCGAGGACTCGGAGGACTCTGGGGAGGAGGCGGTGCAAGAGCCGGCGGACGGTCCTGTGGGGGTTCGCACGGTGGTGGCGGGAACAGGTAAGCTATATATTCCTTACTTATTGAGATTGAAGACTGCATAGTGTGCTTTCTGCACGGGTGTATTACAAATCAACCAGGTAGTAGCCTCCTCGAAATGTACTTCGACTTAGCTGTGAAGTTTTTGGTGAGAAGAATCCCAATAAGTTCTTAGATGAACGTGATGGATGGGATGAACGAAAAGCGAAAGAAGGGTGTAAGTAAGTGGGACGCGAAATTGTATGATGGCTGGCAAAGAAGAACGATATGTGTTTGCTTGGCCCCCGAGGTGGCTGGGAAGGAAAGAATATGGTATGGTGCATGGCTGGGTCAATGATGAAGCAAGGATGGGTGGAAGGACAGCAGCCTGGGTGGGTGAAACAGAAACTGTATGTGTGCGTATACTTTGAATGAATGGATGCCTGGAGCATGGTATTCTCTGACTCTTAGATAGCACATGTGTATCTAGAGAGAGTAGATGGTCGCTGGATGAACTAAGTCTTACCTTGAAGAGCATGTACCACCGCACCCGCACGTCCGTTCCAGTGCAGGGAAGGCAAGGAAAAGAAATTGTAAATGTGTCCAATACTACCATGAATAGTAGCAGTACTTTGTATTGCAACTGCAAGCACAGCATATATCTGGTTATTACGGTGGACACTCCGTACCTCTCTTAATAACTTTAGTTTAGTTGTAGTACGTCATTCATGTGTGGGTGTATCACTGTTCACTCAATATTAAGCAAAGCACCTAAAGTCATCCCATATGTCATCAAATACGTCCCATGTGAAGTGATAGATAATCAAATTAGTTAGCTTCTTCATTCTCCTTTTCTAGTACTCATTTGCACTGTAGGGTGAAAGGTAAATTAATTAAGCAGTAGCCCTTGTAACAGAGTATTCTCAGTGCCACCCGTAATAGAAAAGTAATAGCTTCACCACCTGCATGTACTGGACCGGTACAGTAACGCAAGTCTGTCTCACTCATCATGGTGTGCAACTGTTTTTCTCGGGTGCAAGTTCACTGTGCTGCCATTCTGCCCGCTTGCATAAGATAACGTACCAATTTTCCTAAACAAGAGAGAAGAAGAAGAATAAGACTGGTGTACTGTCATAGTCGACTGTAATGGAAGTCCATAGTGGTCGTAGAATTTGTTCAATAAACTACCACTAATGTTAGAGCAAGGATGCAGAAGTGGGAGGTTACATAGATACTGTCCTCAATAGTTATGTACTGTGCTTTCAATTTGCTACTTGTACTGTGACCCAACTCTCGGCTCAATCACTTTGTGTTATTAATGCTAAGGAGCATTGGTTACAGACTATGTCTTTCTTTCTTCATATAGTTGCTCCTTCCAAATCAACATCACGGAGGGAGCAGGCTCGAATGGCCCGGCAACGGAGGCTGGATGCCACTGTCGCCGAATATCGGCGTCTGGTGGCCCTGGAGGAGGAGGAGGACACGCAGTCGACCGGTGCAACAACAACATCCTCGACTGGGACCGCTGCATCCTCCTCCGTGACCCCACGGGACGCCAGCATGCGCAGTGCTCCAGCGGGACCGAGCCGGGCTAACAAAGCCAACCGCCACCGCCAAGCAACAGAAAGACCAGCTGCCCCCCACAGGAGCTGCAAGGCACGCCAACGCCGCCTAGGAGTCCGAATGTCCTACCTGGAGCAGGAGGTCCAGAACTATAAGAACTTGGTGGAGGGCCTCCGCTTCGAGCTTGCCACCCTCCGCAAGGAGTATGATGCCCATGCCGCAAAATGCACCAGCACCCTCCAGTAGTGGAGTGTCCCTTGCCCTTTTTTTTATAGACTTTTGGGGGGTGGGATTTGGGAGTTGGGATCGTTTTGGGACTTTTAAAAGACAATCGTTGGGGTTAGGGTGGGTCTTGAGGGAGATTATTTTGTTAGGGCTACATAAATATACATTTTTAAACTTTATCTGACCATACCTGTTTTTTACTGCTTTTCAGTCTGGTGGGTGGGGGACGGGGGTGTAACAGTAAGTTTGTTTTCCTGAACAGTCGTAGGACTTTAGTAGTACTACCGTCAATCTCTCGTCTAGTCCTAAATAATACTCCATTATACTACCTCCCACCAAACGCTTATCTTACCTGTAATTTGTGTTAGAAATTAGGGCTACGCCCAGGGCTGGCTCCACGTGAAATGGGGATTAACGTTGGCAATCCTGGGCGGGTGAAATTTCCTCATTGCGGTGGTTCTAGTGGTGTGACACAGTGGCAGTTGCATACCTATGGAAAAAAAGAAAACGAAACCTGGTTTGTCCTTACTGTAGCATTACAACGGTTACGGTACGATCGAGAATATAGCAGGTGACAGTACACTAGAACAGTGCCATAATGTAGCCTAACAAATGGTAAAGTATTTGCTTGCAAGTATAACTAGTACTTGCGTTGAATTTATTTGACATTGGCTCCTACTACTAGAAGATATATAGTACTGAAGCTGAGTAAGTCTAGAAGATATCCTCGTATTCCTTCACCAGCCTGTTGCTATGACCTTATCCTCCCCAGCAAGTGTGTGGAATTATTGATGTCATTTTAGTCAGACATCAAGCAAAACAACACAGCCCGGGGGAAGAGGGTTAGGGTTTGGAAAATGGATGGGAATGGGGGTTTCTTTTTGGGTTGGTTTTGTTGAGAGAAGAAAAAAAAAGCACAGCATGGACAAACAATAATTGAAGATAAAGAGAATCTTTGGGTACAAACTAAAGCTAAGCACATGCAGTCACACTCATAGAATAAAACAATGGATACTGTATCTGTATTGCGTATGTTGTTGGAGTTGTCCTGTTGAATTTGGTAAGTAAGTTGCATGCAGCAAACAATTCCTCTTATTGGCGGCACTCCTCCATTCCAGCTGACGCTTCGTCCATCAATGTTGGTGACCACTGACAGAAGACACCCTGTCCACTGCCTGCCTGGCGGATGTTGACTGAAACCCGGCCTGTAATTATTGAACGGAAAACAGGAAGTGCTATTACAATACCACTGATAAATAAATAAAAGGTATGTACGCTGTGTGGTGCAAAAAGTGACACTTTGATTTCCTAATAGACAGTACAATATTTTTGAAATTGCGTGCTCTGTCTGAGTCACCTTTTTAAGGATAAATAAGTATGGCCAAAATATTATAGCGGATCTTTCCCCTCAAGGTAGGTGTACTGTAAACTGTGTTTTAGAACAAAATTTGACCTTCCCAGCAATGCTCCCACCAAGACCCTTACTAAAGCCAGTCGCAAAAATGTAGAAGACCCCCAATCAGATCTCCAAAAACGATGCCTAGCAGAAAAATGGTGACAAAACGTACTTTGAAAGTAACAGTAGGCCCAAATACAGACCGTGGATTGTATTCAAACCACTTGCAAGCAAGCAAAAGTATCCATAGCCAGCATCGCTCCAACAGTGCTCTAAAACCCCAGAACTGCGTTGCAATAGAACCCCCCGAAACACATGCAATCCTGCTGCTAGGGCTAACCCTAACGAACCCTAACTTACAAAAAGTGCCAAAACTGGTGTTTCCTTATGGATTTTGTCCAAAACACTTCTATCCGGTATTAGACCTTCCCAGGAATGCCCCAGGCAAGACCCGCCAACCCACCCGCAAAAAACCACCCGACAACACCCCCAAACAGCGAAAAAGCTAAATCTCATACTTACAATATCTCTCGGCCTTCGGTCCAAACGCGGCGCTGTGCAGCTAGGTCATCATCATCAATCATCATAACTCCTGTTTTCCACCACGGATTTCCTGAAAAGCAAATGCAATCAAGATTAGACTGTCGCAGCAGTGCTTCGACAGAGACCCCGGCCGCAACCCACCCACGAACAGCAGGAAGCCCCCCAAAACGCTACATTGAGCAAGATGTCAGAAGAAATAGCAAAAAAAAGGCTGTTCCTTAAGGATTTTGTCCAAAACACTTCTATCCGGTATTAGACCTTCCCAGGAATGCCCCAGGCAAGACCCGCCAACCCACCCGCAAAAAAACACCCGACAACACCCCCAAATAGCGAAAAAGCTAAATCTCATACTTACAATATCTCTCGGCCTTCGGTCCAAACGCGGCGCTGTGCAGCTAGGTCATCATCATCAATCATCATAACTCCTGTTTTCCACCACGGATTTCCTGAAAAGCAAATGCAATCAAGATTAGACTGTCGCAGCAGTGCTCCCAGACACCAAAAATCACCCACAAACACCCGGAACCCCGCCAAAGAGCACCTGAAAGGCAAGCAAGTCAGCAAAAACGGCAAGAAATTTCCACCTCATATTTGGTCCAAAACACTTTTGTCCATTATTAGAGCTTCACAGCAATGGGCCCAAATCCGTCAACTCACCCGCAAAGAAGTACAACACCCCCACAAGTGCTGAGTCTTTCTTCATTGGGCGTAATCCAGCACTCTGCTTTGAGGGAAATCGCAGTCTGGAGGGGGAGGATAGAGGAGCATGTTCTTCAGAACTTGTGAACCTGAGGAATGTAGACTGCGGCACCTTCAAATCAATAAGCAAACAAGTGAAGACAGTTCTGCTGATGGTCTTGTTTTTGGGATTAGGTGATTAAAGTTTGAATTAAATTAACTGTGCAAAACAAAGAAAGAGAGACACACAGGAATAAAAGTGAATAAGGACGAAAAAGAAAGTTCTTGATTCATTGTCTCATTTTCAGGGCTCGGTGTCAGGGAATAAGAAGAAGATTTCGTCATCATACTCTGCGAATTCAGGCAGGATGAGGTCAGTGCCACCGAACAGAGAACAAATCCCCTCATCTACGTTGCCGTCCTCCTCGTCTTCATGCGGCGTGCTTTCTCGTACTTTGTAATCTGGTGGTATGAGGTGCTGATTCATCTTGATCATTGTCAGCCGCTCCACATTTTTGGGCGAGAGGCGGCTCCGTTTGGGAGTTACAATGCCACCAGCAGCACTGAAAACACGTTCAGAAGACACACTTGCGAGTGGGCAAGACAAAAAGTTTATAGCCAGGTTGTAGAGCTGTGGCCACAATTGTTTTTTGCCATGCCAATACTGCAATGGCTCATCATTAAGAAAGACCTCTGTTGAGTCATTCATATAGTCCTGCACCATCGACTCAAGGTCATCAACGGTTCCTCCACTTTGCTTACTTTTTGCTGTGCCTTTGACATTTTTTCGAGAACCATACCCAAGCAAACTTAGCCAATCCTCCTCAGCAGCCACTGTTAGTGTTGTGTGTGGTGCAGATGATCCAGTTGCCGGTGTCTTTAACGGCTGAGAGGTCACTTGTGCCCCAGCCACAGGTGCAGAAGTGGATTCTTGTGACTGGGGATGGCCTGCTGATGCTGATGCTGATGTACTGTCTTCTCCTTCAATAACCTGCCGTTCTTTTTCAAACCTCTTGGCTGACCAGGCTAACCAATGTTTGTACTTTTGAACATCTGCATCAGCAAAAGGAAAGAATGCTTCGCCTGCCAGCGCCTTTTTGTAGCGTGGATCCAGAATAGTAGCACAAATGTAATGCTGATCTGACTTGATCTTTTGAAGACGTTCATCACCACGTAGGCGCTCTAATAATTTCTCAGACAAAATAAAATGGTCTTTTTTTTGTACATCTTTTTCAAACTCAGAAGACACCGCCATCAGTTGGTGCTCCAGCATGCACAACAATGGGATAGCTTTTCCCAAATTACAGTCCTCCTGGCTGACTGCACGCGTGAAGAACTCAAAAGGACGAAGCATGTCTGTCAGGCTTTTAACTATGTCCCATTGCGCCGCACCCATCCGCAGGTCCTCCTTCTGAGTTGTACCCTCTGTTAAGAAATAGTGATCGAGTACCGTATACTGCTCATACAGACGCTCAAGCATGTAGAAGGTTGAGTTCCAACGTGTTGCCACCTCCTGGATGAGTGCTTTCACTGGTATTCGACTTTGAAGTAGCAGCCTCCTCAGATGCTTCCGGGCCTTAAAAGAATGGCTGAAATGGTTGCACATTTTGCGGCAGGTGGCCATTACCGCGAACGCTGCACTGTCTCTATCACTCAAGAATTTTTGAACTACCAGGTTGATACAGTGCGCCAAACACGGCACTCTGAAATAGCCACCCAGCGACATGGCCTTAACTACATTGGCGCCATTATCCGTGGAAACATAACCAATCTTGCGTTTTTTTGGGGATAGCATTTTCAAGACCTTTTTGTCAAACTCTTCCAAAATGTTTTCTGCTGTGTGACTTTTCTCCAAGCCAAACATGGCTAGTGTTGCATGTTTCCGAGCAGCTTTGAAAACTTTGTCCGGGTCAACACCTGTGTTTAGCTTTGCTTTAACACCTGAAAAAGAGACCCAGTGTGCAGTGATGCACATGTAATCAGCGCCTGCGCCACTGGTCCACATGTCTGTTGTCAGATGTATTGTGTGAACAGCACTCTTCTGCAAAGCTGCCCCAATTGCCTCCAGCACATCTTCATGTAGTGCTGGAACCGCAACTCTGGCAAAATAGAACCGGCTAGGAACCTTCCATTTAGGGCAGAGCGTTGCCACTAATTCTAGAAAACCTACCGCTTCTACAAAAGAAAAAGGGAGAAGGTCCACAGCTAGCATTTTAGCCAGCTTAGTGTTATACAGACGCGTCAGTGGGTGGTTGCGTTCATATGGCACGTCTGAAGTAAGCATTGTTCTAATGTTGCCCTGGACCAAGCATTTACGGGCTGATAATGACTTCGTTGACCCAATTTTGCTCGCTGGTGAACTTTTGTGCGTTGGTGTCTCACTCGCTACAACACTCTTAGTGTGCCTCACATTGGGTGTGCTGCTGACAGGGGTACTGGGTGTAAGGGAAGTGTTTGACACGTCTTCTTCCTCCTCGTCATCATCAGATGCAACATCAACGTTTCCTTGAATTCGGCCTTTCTGGATCGCATCTAGGTGCGCAAACCATTGGACAGTGTGCTGTCTCCTAAGATGACCTCTCTGGCCTCCGGTACCATAGTTGGTACCTGGCTTACCACGACTAACTGCAAGCTTACAAAGGGTACAAATGGCAAACTTTGGATTTTTTTGACAAACAGTAAAGAAGTCCCAAACTGGGGACTTGAAGTGTCTGTGGGACCTGGAGGAGGCGGCGATACTGGTGGTGGTGGTCATGAAGCTAATGCCAGATGAAGTGGAGGATCTGGATTGCCCAACTTTTGTACGTTGTGCACTTTCACCGCCACTAATTAAGGTCGAGGTGGATGGAGGTCTCTTCTTGCCAGAAAGAAATATGGAAGCGGGACGAGTTGGTGTACTACTTAACTCCAATGATTGTGGTGTTTCCACTGCCTCCTCATCGACAACATCATCATCATCACGCTCAGCAGCTCTTCGGGCTAGGGTCAAAATGTCTGTTTGCTGCATGCCCCGCTGGGGCTGCAGTGACCTTTATGATGACTGGGTCGTCGTTGGCAGAGTCTTCATCAGCAGCAGTATCCACCACTTCTTGTTGAGCCTCATCACACTCCATAACTCTGAGACTTTGGACGAGCTTCCTTTTACGCTTAACTACCTTTGTCGGATCATGGTGTGCCTCACTGTCAGACGGCAGTGGTGCTGGTTCCCAAGTTTGATCCGTATCATCAGAAGGAGGTGTGCTTGAAGAAGATGTAGACACCACCCTTGATCTCTTCCTTGCTAGGGGTGTGGAAGACAATGAAGGATCATCAGGAGGAGTGGCTTCCTCAAATGATACCTCACCTTGATTGTCGATTTCCTGATGTGCCCCTACTTCGGGAGGAACAACTATTGTGGGCACTTGTTGTGACCCTCCATGCACCTCTGCTTGCGCATCTCCTTGCGCTGCCTCTCCTTCCACATGTACTTGGGCTTGTACTTGCACATGTGATTGTTGTTGCGGCTGTGGTTGTTCAACACTCGTCAGATGAGCTACAACAACCTGTGTTGATTGAGGGACATTGCTGCTGCTTTCTTGCGATGAGCCAACATCACTGGTCGATGGTGATTCAAGAACTATACTGGCTGCCTCTGCAGCACTCAAGGGCTTGGACATAAGTTGGCGTGGTGGTGGTGGTGGCACTGAGCCCAATAGAGCGGGGGTGCTGCTGCCAGCTTGGTCCCCAGCAGATCCCGCTGCTGCTGCAGGCATACTTTTTTTTTTACTCCCAAAAAAAGGGGCGGGCGGCACACCAGTCTCCTTGGTAACTTGCTTCTTCTGCTCCTTACTGGCACCTTTCTTGCTAGAGGAGCTACGGGTTACTTTTTTTGGGGCCATCTTCTTCAGAGCAGGTCAGAACAGCAGGCAGCAGTTGCACGAGTTGCAGAGTTGTCTGTGTCCAGACGTTACGTGGCGTGACGTTATGTTGCACACACACGCCGCTGCAGGACTTCTTCCTGGCACTGGTGGTTCTCTTGAGTCTTGTGCACCTAAAGGCAATGGAAGACAGAGGAACATCAGTTCAGTTATACACCCCAAAAAATCGACAAAACACAGAAAAATGAGCACAATCCCATGCCATCCATGATGTTTACATTGAAGACACCCCACAGAAAGACTAGGGACATGCAAGTATGCAACACTCACTACCCCTGGGCAGAATGGATGAAAAGTAGGCAAAATAAGTGCAGTCCTCAGACACTGCCTCTCTTCAAAATGGCCCCTTACACCCCAAGCACATGTTGCCTGTACCAGCCAGCAGCACTCAAGATGGCCACCACCACCACCCACATGGCCAGTCCACATCAACAGTACACCCCAAAAAACACAGAAAAACAGCCAAAAATCACCACAAACCAATGCCATCCAGGATGTTTACATTAAAGAGAGTGAGACCACACTACAGGCACACTCAGTCCATGCACCACTACTACCCCTTGGCAAAAGGCCCCACCAGCAGCCCCAAAAAAACGACAAAAAACAATAAAATCAGCACAATCCCAGCCCATCCATGGCCTCAATGGTGTTTAAATTCAAAAGACACCCCTCAGAAACACTAGGCCCATGCAACACTCACTACCCCTGGGCATAATGGATGAAAAGTAGGCAAAATAAGTGCAGGCCTCAGACACTGCCTCTCCTCAAAATGGCCCCTTACACCCCAAGCACATGTTGCCTGTACCAGCCAGCACTCAAGATGGCCACCACCACCACCCACATGGCCAGTCCACATCAACAGTACACCCCAAAAAACACAGAAAAACTGCCAAAAATCACCACAAAACAATGCCATCCAGGATGTTTACATTAAAGAGAGTGAGACCACACTACAGGCACACTCAGTCCATGCACCACTACTACCCCTTGGCAAAAGGCCCCACCAGCAGCCCCAAAAAAAAGACAAAAAACAATAAAATCAGCCCAACCCCAGCCCATCCATGGCCTCAATGGTGTTTAAATTCAAGAAGACACCCCTCAGAAACACTAGGCCCATGCAACACTCACTACCCCTGGGCATAATGGATGAAAAGTAGGCAAAATAAGTGCAGGCCTCAGACACTGCCTCTCCTCAAAATGGCCCCTTACACCCCAAGCACATGTTGCCTGTACCAGCCAGCACTCAAGATGGCCACCACCACCACCCACATGGCCAGTCCACATCAACAGTACACCCCCAAAAAACAGAAAAACAGCCAGAAATCACCACAATCCAATGCCATCCAGGATGTTTACATTAAAGAGAGTGAGACCACACTACAGGCACACTCAGTCCATGCACCACTACCCCTGGGCAAAGGGCCCCACCAGCAGCCCCAAAAAAACGACAAAAAACAATAAAATAAGCACAATCCCAGCCCATCCATGGCCTCAATGGTTTTTAAATTCAAGAAGACACCCCTCAGAAACACTAGGCCCATGCAACACTCACTACCCCTGGGCATAATGGATGAAAAGTAGGCAAAATAAGTGCAGGCCTCAGACACTGCCTCTCCTCAAAATGGCCCCTTACACCCCAAGCACATGTTGCCTGTACCAGCCAGCACTCAAGATGGCCACCACCACCACCCACATGGCCAGTCCACATCAACAGTACACCCCCCAAAAACAGAAAAACAGCCAGAAATCACCACAATCCAATGCCATCCATGATGTTTACATTAAAGAGAGTGAGACCACACCACAGGCACACTCAGTCCATGCACCACCACCCATGGGCAAAAGGCCACACCAGCAGCCCCCAAAAAACGACAAAAACAATAAAATAAGCACAATCCCAGCCCATCCATGGCCTCAATGATGTTTAAATTCAAGAAGACACCCCACAGAAAGACTAGGCCCATGCAACACTCACCACCCCTGGGCAAAGGGCCACACCAGCAGGCCCAAAAAAACCACAAAAATCAGCACAATCCCAGCCCATCCATGGCCTCAATGGTGTTTAAATTCAACAAAACAGTTGTATCATGCACCCCTAACCAACCCTGGTCCTACTGGATACTGTGGCTACCCACAATATAATTTATTTAATGTTCTGAAAAAGTTCCAAAATTGTACTTGCAGCAACTGTAATGCCCCAAACAAACTTACTTGTGAAAGTTGATTTCTAATCCAAAAGTGATCCAAAGACAGTCAAAAAGGCCTCAAATCCAAATATCCAGCAGCACCCACAAAAAGTAATCCTTCCAGCTCCAGATCCAAATGAAAGTGACCAGGAGATGGACAAAGCACTGGGAGGAGCCTGCTGGACAGGAACAGGAAGTTGGAGACTGTGGGGCACTTCCTTCCCCCCCCCCCCCAAAAGGAGTGATTCTGATAAAAATCATAATTTTCTGAAGGTTTATCCTGTTTGCTGGTGATTTTCTTGTGCAGAATTGCAAAATCTCTATTTCGCGAGTGCGAGATTGTTCCTTTCCGCCGCAACTACGTGTTCGCAATTGCGAACTCTCGCGAGGTGTGCTGTGCAAGGTGGCAAGCCGCGATTACGTATTTGCGGGCGCCAAACTCCCGCGGGATCACGCAGCAAGATCCAAAATGGCGCGGCACTCGCAAAGAAAAACAACTCGGCAAACGCTAAATGACGGAAAGTGAACGCCGTGCACCACGCCGCGCGCCGCAACCAAGCAAAAAATCCGCCGCGAGCGGATTCACGGATTTTCGACAAATTCGCGAGAGTTCGCGGATTGCGAATTTGCTGAAAATCCGAAAAATCCGCGATCAGAGCGGATTTTACGCCCATGCTTAGTGTGAACTCGTGAGATTGAATGCTGCGTAATGGTGTATGCGGCATGGTTGTGTCTAGTCTAGAAGTGCCACTTTTAAAAGTTGGCATATTTGTGTAGTGAGTCTGCTGGCACGTGATTGGCTGGTGAGCCTGGCCCAGGAGTGCCTGGGCCTGCTTGTGGATTGACTGTCTGGTTTGAGTGTGACAGGGGCTGCAGACCCCCAGGAGGTTGTCTGAGTCAGCCCGTGGATGAAAGGCAGCATCTGCTGCCAGGGAAGTGGGAGGAGATTAGCACCTGATAGTGAAGGGCTGTGCCTGCCTGCCACAATGCTGGCTCCACCCCCCCGCTGGGTGACTGTCACCTCTGTCCCTGATACTGAAGGGACTTCCCTATAACCAGTCCTAGCTGGTTCTCACACTGCCTACACAAAGACTTCAAAGACTTTTCACTGTATAAGAAGGGGCTGTGTCCCCTTCCAAAATGTTCTTGTTTTCTGGACTTGAATCTGCCAGGGGCATGCTGCTGCTTGGGCTCAGGGGAAGGCTTGCCTCCCTGAGCCCTGCCCAGCCCCTGGATGCCCTGATGGACTGCTGGGGAACTCTTCCTGACTGTCCCCCTGCCTGCTGCATTTCTTGGAGGACTTTTCTTGCTGGGGGCTATGCTGCTCCCTCTTTATGATTTCAGGACTGCCTGGAAGGACCTCGTGGCTGGACTGTGTGTCCTACTTTGCTGGGGACGTTTTGGTGTTGTTTTCCCCCTGAAGAACGGTGCTGGACCTATCTCTAAACTTACAATGCCTGGGAGCACGGCATTTCATTGCTAGTGCTGGGAGCGCGTTATTTTTCCCTTCTAGCGCTGGAGAGTGCTGCTCTGGTCCATGAGCGCTGTATTGCGCCCTTAGCGCTTCAGAGCGCTTCCGTGTCCTTGTAGCGCTTGGGAGCGCTTTTTGATGCCAATTCACGAGAGCCCACCTCGCTTTATTATTTACTTTGATCGAGAGCCCACCTCGATTTCGTCCCCGTGATCGCCGCCCGCCTGCCTGTCTGAATCGGGCCGCCGCGCTGCCCGCGGCGACCCGGAAGTGATTGACCGGCCGGCCAATCCTGTCGCGGCCGGCCGAAAGTCCCGCCCCCACAGCTCGGGGGAAGGAAGAAGATGTCGGGCTGGTGCGGGGCTCCCATGGCCTGGAAGGAGCCCCGAGGAGAGAGAAATGTCCGGCGAGGGAAAGAAGAGTGAGGCCGACCCCACAGCTCGGGGGAAGGAAGAAGATGTCGGGCTGGTGCGGGGCTCCCATGGCCTGGAAGGAGCCCCGAGGAGAGAGAAATGTCCGACGAGGGAAAGGAGAGCGAGGCCGACCCCGCAGCGGAGGAAGGAGCCTGCCCGGGTCCCGACACCGGAGAGACAGGAACAGCAGCCGGTGAGTTGGGGCCGGCTGGGCCGAGTGGGGCCGGTGTGGTTATGGCAGAGGGGGGCGTCGGGGCACATTGCCGGTGCCCGCCCCCCCGTGGGCTGCCAGCATGTCGGGCGG
Organism: Lissotriton helveticus; assembly: GCF_964261635.1. NCBI lineage: Eukaryota > Metazoa > Chordata > Amphibia > Caudata > Salamandridae > Lissotriton > Lissotriton helveticus. Next base: position 404,860,828 of record NC_136063.1, on the reverse strand, counting down.
CCCCAGATGGTAGCGGGCCGCCCCACCATCGAGACCATTGTTGCTTGAGCCTTGAGAGAGGCTCGTGGGGCATTTTGTCCTGAGTCCCCCGAGAGGGACTCCCCGCCCTCATTTTTGTGTTGTGAGCCCAGAGAGGCTCGGGGGCCAGGTTCTTGATGTCGAGCCCCCGAGGGAGGGCTCCAACGACCCCTTATTTGTGTTAAGAGCCTGCTAGGCTCAGGGGGGGTATTGTGTTGAGGAGCCAGAGGGCTCCAGCGAGAGGATTAGCTGCAGAGCCTGTGTGGCTCCACCATTGGTCGCGCAATTCGCCAGAGGGGCTGCTGAAGGCCCTGCCACAGTTTTTCATGATTCTCCAGCTGCCCAGCAATTAGTGGGCAGCTGCACCGTTTAGGTGCAATTTCAGGAGAGAGTCCCTGTGTGGGACAGAGAGGGCACAGTGGTGCCAGGCCTTCACAGCTGCGCAGCACTTAGTGCCAGCTGCTACGTTTAGGCTTTCTTTTCTTGAGACTGGCGCTGCATGGCAGCGCGCCCTGACATTTGGACACAGGGCGTCTGAGCCCCAACAAGGCCAGTTGGCCTAGGGACTGCCACAGGTGGTGGCTTATGTAAGGTTTTGCGCAATTGTATGGTTATTGCACCTCTGAATGTGATTTCTTACATCATGTGTTATTCCTGCACCTCTAAATGTTTTTATACATCATGTGACTTTTGCGCTATTGTATTGTCCTGGTACCTCTGAATGTATTTTACTGCATCATGTGCTCTGTTCTTAACACCGCTGAATGTGTAGGTTTATACATCATGTGTTTCCCTTTACTACTCCTCTGAATGTATATGTATGCATCATGGGTAATGTGTTCTTTCCTAGACCCCTAAATGCTGTGTGATACTTAGGTGGTTGTTCTTTTTAGTACAGGTGGTCCTAGTGAGATCCTGGTCCCCTGCGTGACATTCTCCTAAGGTGGTTAGGGTTGCGTAGGTGGTACTCACCTGTTCCCAGTAGTTACTGGATGTGATTTACAACTGTTATTCTTTTTGCTATACTCATTCTAAGTTCTATAAGTGCTATTTCTATATCTACAAAGTGTTGATTCTGACAGTGGCCCATGTGGCCCTGTCCTGTACATACTCCCTTATGAATGTTGCCTGTGCCAGTTGGCACAATGTACATGTGTGATTTTTATCTGATGTGTTTTGACAATACAAAAGTAATCTTAATATAACCTTGTGTGGAGTTCCTTTTGTGGTGTGCCTAGGATGTTGTTGCTGTTGTGTGCTGACGCAAATGCTTTACACATTGCCTCCGAGTTTAGCCTCACTGCTCGTGCCAAGCTACCAAGGGGGTGAGCAGGGGTTATCTTGGCGTGTGACTCCCTCGCCCTGACTAGAATGGTGGTTTCTGCCTGGCTTTGGCGTCCAGAAATAGCCAGTTCTAACAGTGCTAATTTGCATTACTTTGAATCATCTCCTTTTCTGTGAAGAACTCGATTTGTGCAGGAATATAAATACCAAAATAAATACATTGTCCAGGTTTACGTCACCTTTGGAATATAAACCCAGTCCAAGGAGGTGATAAATTCATCCCACAATCTGTTCTAGACACACGCAGAAAGACATAGGCCTTTTCAATGAGCGTCCCACAAACTGGTCCGGTACTTCCCCATCATCAGAGTTACATATAACGCAGCATCAGGACCTCTTTGTGCATGGAAAATCTGACCCATTATGATTTGGGCCCTGAGAGACTACTAAAATTGAGGAATTACGAGGTGAATCAGTAATTCGGTAATAGGAGCGCGGACGGCGTTCTCTCGTTGCTCGAGGGACGAGAGAACGCCGTCCGCGCTCCTATTACCGTTAAAAATAACGGAGGGAGCGGCCAGGTTACTCACGGATGGAGTTAACAAACAAAAAAAGTTCTTTCCTAAAGACCTCTCGGCTGGTATGAAAGACAGTTGCCGAGTGAGGTATTTCGAAACCCCGGTGTCCAATGCAGTGGCATAGAAAGTTGTTGCCCTGAAGAAATTGCCTGAATATCACCATGGCAATGAAACATGTTGGCAAGGAGAATCTGGCTCTATAGGTAGTAGCCATTTTCGCTTTTTTAATATACACTAGCAGCATAAATGAACAAGAATAAAACTGTGGGTTCGTGCTGGTAGTTGTTCATATGTGTGTATGTTTTGTGACATCACTGTATTGTTTCCACTGCACTTATAACACAGTTGTGTTTCACTTGGACACTTTTTCTTATAGCCCGATAATACCGATGATGATAACTGGGCCGTCCTGGTGAGTACCTACCAGGGGTCCCATTGGTGGTGCGCCCGTGAGGTGTTATCGCGCTTTCTCACATTTTTTTCATCACTTTATGGGTGTGGGCTTCTTTTACTGTTTGGATAGGGAGCAGGCTTGTTTTTAAGATGGGTTACTGACTGGTGTATTACCTTCCCTTGAATAATGAGAAGTGGGAGGTTTGTTCTGCTGAGGAAAAAAGTGTGATAAGCAGTACACCTTCTCGGTCAAAAACTGAATGCCCATAAGCGACCTAGGTCATTGTTGGTTTGATGACTGTTTGAGTGGAGGGCGACCTAGGTCATTTCCCTCTGAGCTCCTTGTTTGATGTGCATGCACACTCTGACTAACAACAGATGCTCACCCAGCCTCAAGGCATGCGTTGTGGCCTGCTATCAGTCGGACTTTAGTTACCCGCAGCTTCGGCCGGACCCTCGTCTCACCCCACATCAGTGTTTCACTGTGCACAGCCCACACCTGACCGCCCCTGCCGTTGTGCTTCTGTTTAGGGCCCTGATCTGTTGACTGGCTCCGATGCACCCGCCTCCTTTTATAAATAAACAAGAACTGATTTTGATGTACAGGAAAGAATGCTGGTTGTTTTTCTTGCTGTACAAATTTGCATGTATGTTAATACTAAACTAAGACTTGGGTTCAGGAAATGCTCAATATTTTGAGTTTACGTAACTCATAAGACAAGATGAACCAACAGTTTGCAAACAGATACAACACTAAAAGGTGCAAATTATGGTGGCAATCAGGCACGCAACACCCAAAGGACTCAAAGGGCTTCAACAGCCCCCCCTGTCGTGTGTGGCAGCCCGGTCTGAGGTGCTTAATTTAATTTAATTGTGGGTTTATATAGCGCTAGGAATCGACTCCCGGAGGAGTATCTCCACGCTTCGACCGCTGGGGAACCCGTCCTGGCTCACCCTGAGAGATGGTCCCTGATGGGTATCTCTAAGGTGCGACCAAGCATCCCCAGCGGTCTGGGGGGGCCGTTGTGAAGATGAGGCAAGCTGATGCCCAGAGTTGCCGAGTGTGGTTTCTGACTAGAGTAGGCACCGAGGCGAGAATTATCGAGTCCGCTGACCCTGGTCCACGACCCTGCCGCGTCGGGAATCGAACCCTGGTCCCGGGCCGTTCTCTGCTTACGGGTCTGCCGCCTCTAACCAGTGAGCCACACTTCTCCACTTCTCCGCTTCACGGGCGCACAGACACACAGCTGCACCCGAGTACTTCAAAGGTCTTTAAAAGACCATTTGCATGTTAATGAGGTTTTGTTGTTCTTTCACAGCTTCCAGAGCCCCTGCTCCTCTACTCTGCCAATTACTGAAAGAATTAGCCCCCACCCCCCGTTTTTTTTTTCTTAGCTACACCCTAATGACCCCCCCACCCCTTGACTCTAGTTGCGCCTCTGGTGGCAATCAACTTTCCGTTGCACACATTTTTTAGTGTACCATTTGTTGACCCTCTTGCAGCTCCAGTTCCGCCTTGTGTCATGAGGTGTCAGGTCCCTCATAATACATTCAAAGTGGGCATATCTGACAAGCGCAAGCCTAAACGAGCGCGCACTTAGGACCCGGCCACCCGGCCCCCGCCCCTACCTCGTTTAGAGTCCCGGCGGCCCTTGGGGGAGGGCAGGCCGCTGAGTACTTCCGGAGTAGCCAGTGACTCGTTTCCGGTGGGGCCGGGGGCGGAGACTCGTGACCTATTTAGGTCCTTGGGGCAGGGACCCCAGTCTCTTTGCCCCTTCTTGCTACACCGGACCGGTCGCGGGCACGCAGATGCGCGCGCCCCTCCCCCACTTCCCGCCTTTGTTAATTTAACTCCTCCATTTGGATTGAGGCGGAGGTCGGAGGATCCTCGTGTGTCGGCGATGCAGCACAGCAGAGTCCGTGGAGAGGGGCAATGAGGAGAAGCACGTCGAGGTCGTGGGCCGTCCATCTCGCCAGGTAGGGGGTCGGGGATGCTCGGGGGGCCTGGGGCAGCCGCGGATTAACGGTATGTGGTGCGGGTTCTGGGTCCGCTTCTGTGGTCTGCGGCTGCCGGCGGGGCCCCCGGGCCCGCAGGCTCCTTCTGGGGCGACGTGGGCGGGCGGGTGGGACCGGGTGCGGGGATCCCCTTTTTTCATCGCTGGCTAGCGACATCGTCTCCAGCGGGGGAAAACTTTCTCTACCCCGGGCATTTACAGCGGACAAAAAAAGGTTCCTGAGCTAATGAGCCATTGTACGGGTATGAAATGAGGTTAACGGAGCGTGAGGCATTGGGAAGGGTTGTGCAGGGTGCGCTTACGATGACAAAATGTCCGAGAACAATGAGGTATATCGTCAATGTTAGAATTCCGCAAATTGCCACGAGAGGCCTCCCATGCATTGTTTATGACCTGCCAAGACGCCTGAAATAATATGACCGTAAACACGCAGTCAACAGTGGCAACAGGAGAGGGGTGTTGGGGCAGTAAGGGCATGAGAGTAGAACAGTGCTTCTTGGACGCCACAGTCCATCAGTCCTTTGGCCTACCCAATGTTTGCCACAGGTACGAGAAGCGCCATCAGGGGGAGAGCCCGATTTTTGGCGGGGAATACATGTTTATTTTCTGTATCAGACCCTTTGCACATAATGAGGTTTACAACACCATGTGTGGAGACGGATATTAAAAGCGATTCCGAAGCTTTTCCAAATAGTTATGAATTGGCCATTTGTCACATACTTAACCCCTTTGGTACATAATTTACATATTTAAAAGAATGATTTGAATGAACGAATTCCTGTCCTGTGAAAAGACCCAATTGCGACCACACGACCCAGACTTTGGCCCAGGCCTTTAACCGAGATATAAAAGAGGGTGGTGGTGGCGTGAGGCATTAAAAAAGGGGGTGGCTTGTGTAGTTATAGGGAGGTACAAACATAAACACAGCATTCCTGGGTTTCTGGCAGTGGTGTTTCCCTTAGATTGAGGCTATTGCATTCAGGTATACAACACATTAACTGACACACCTTAGACCAGCCGGGACTGTTGGCCTAGTCAAGGGTGATTTGGGCCTTTTATGCACACATGTGGTAATGATGATGCGAAGTACCGATGTTAGGGGGCATACGTGGCGGTGCAAAGGTAATGTAGCGCCTGTTACACTCGTGCACAACGGCGAAGACAGCCGGCCCGGTCACGTTAGAGTTGCATGGTTATAGGGCCGGGGGTGCGGTTTCGCCCATGACTGCCCTGTGGGGAGAGGGTAGGGCGAAAGACGTAAATGGGTTTTCTATGTGGAAACGTTTATTTAATTTATTTAATGCGATTTTATATGGCGCCAACGCTACCCGAAGGGGTCAGAGCGCTTTGCATAAGAACCAGTTGCAAAACTTATGGACTACATGCGTTACATAAAAGACCTTGGAACAGTAAAATTGACCGATGGAATGGACGGGAGTCCGCCTTGCGTACTCCCTAGGCCAGCACTGAGGGGGGGAGACGGTAAGCTCTCCGATGGAAAATATGACCGCGGCTGGGGAGGCTAGGGCGACAGGTTACGAGCCTCCTGGGTCCCTGGGCAGCCTGGTGGTCTGAGGGAGGGCCCCTGGTGAAGGCGGACAAGGATCAGAGGTTTGGGGGCCCAATCCTCATGGGCGCAGGTGGGTTGCACCTTGCGTGGATGCTCGGCAGGGAGGATGCGAGCTGGAAGGCCCCCTTAGTGCTGGAGGATTGGAATCTTGCTGAAGAAGATATGAAAGTCAATAATTGTGTTGATATAACGGCGAATAATGAATTTGAAATGCCTTGTCATGTTTATGAAATGTCAAATATTAAACATGGCCGTTTTACACCCCACGCAAATCTCTGTCGATGATTTAATGTGGGCATCAGGTTATCAGGAGGGAGCGGGGAGCATGCTGGGGGTTCCGGGTTCTATGACAAGCGCAAGCCTAAACGAGCGCGCACTTAGGACCCGGCCCCCCGGCCCCCGCCCCTACCTCGTTTAGAGTCCCGGCGGCCCTTGGGGGAGGGCCGGACGCTGAGTACTTCCGGAGTAGCCAGTGACTCGTTTCCGGTGGGGCCGGGGGCGGAGACTGGTGACCTATTTAGGTCCTTGGGGCAGGGACTCCAGTCTCTTCGCCCCTTCTTGCTACACCGGACCGGTCGCGGGCACGCAGATGGCGCGCCCCTCCCCCACTTCCCGCCTTTGTTAATTTATCTCCCACCCACCCGTCCCTTTAGCGCAGTAGGTTAGAGGGGCGTGTTGCGGTAGAAAGACCTTGGAACAGTAAAATTGACCGACGGAATGGACGGGAGTCCGCCTTGCGTACTCCCTAGGCCAGCACTGAGGGGGGGGAGACGGTAAGCTCTCCGATGGAAAATATGACCCCGGCTGGGGAGGCGGCTGGGGAGGCTAGGGCGACAGGTTACGAGCCTCCTGGGTCCCTGGGCAGCCTGGTGGTCTGAGGGCGGGCCCTGGTGAAGGCGGACAAGGATCAGAGGTTTGGGGGCCCAATCCTCATGGGCGCAGGTGCGTTGCACCTTGCGTGGATGCTCGGCAGGGAGGATGCGAGCTGGAAGGCCCCCTTAGTGCTGGAGGATTGGAATCTTGCTGAAGAAGATATGAAAGTCAATAATAAAAATTGTGTTGATATAACGGCGAATAATGAATTTGAAATGCCTTGTCATGTTTATGAAATGTCAAATATTAAACATGGCCGTTTTACACCCCACGCAAATCTCTGTCGATGATTTAATGTGGGCATCAGGTTATCAGGAGGGAGCGGGGAGCATGCTGGGGGATCCGGGTTCTATGGAGCGGAACACCTCAAACACCGCTAGGTTTTGGCAAAATAAAAGCCAGATCAGCTAAGGAGGAGGCCATGGCTCTGCCTTACATTCTTGCTACAGGTGAAACCAGAGGCAGGCAAACGGACAAGCAGTAAATCTAAAGATACTCCTTCCTGCACGTAAAATGTGGGATTTAAGAGCAGGCACACATCCTACTGAGTTCCCCCTGTGTGTTGGTGTTCACATAGAAATTTGACGACTAGACAATGTAGATTAAGTACAAATCTTACACTAAACAACGCTGGTAGGCCTTCGCAACCTAGGGTAAGGCTGAATGCCACACAAATCAGACATTTCTTAATGCAAGCACCACAAGTGACATCTGTGAATGTAGTGCAGTGCACTTTTCTAACGTTTGTGCAATGCATTCACTCATTCCTAGCTAATCCACACAAACACATAAAGATTAGGCAATCCCCTTCATTTGAACCCTTTTTCCTCATTAGGGTTCTGAGTACACAGTATTACTATTTAACCATGTTCCTCCCCCCCCCACCCCCCACCCCCCCTATTCACAATACTGAGATAAAGCAGACTGGGCAAATTAATTTATGATTTAAAATAAGAAAACATGTATGATGCCATATTTTACTCAAAGGTGAGCCATCATGCTCCAAATCATGTTTGAATAATCTATTATCTGATCTTGGCCCCAAATGCAACAAGCATTTGCAACGCAATCGGTTGTGCCTTTGGGACCTTATCAGTGTTCAGCCATGCAACAGTTGATGTTGTTGCACAAAGGATATTGTGCTGGATAACTAAACACGTATAAGGTCCCAAAGGCGAGACCTATTGGCTATGCCAATGCTTGTTAGTAATCTCTCTGAGAACAGAAGGGCGGGTGCCACATTTTAAAAGGCCCGGTGCATGATTAATGCCTTCAGAACGTGATGAACAAAGTTCACACAAGCTTGGTCTTTAGATGAATTTATGATCACCCTTGTTGTCCCCAAGTATAATCTTCCCCCCAATTCAGTTGCTTTTTAACTGCATATTGTGCGCTAGCTGGATTCTCTCTGTGCCCCAGTAGTCTGCCCCTAATCATAAACTGGTCATCAATGTATGATCAGTCATTGGCCATTGAGATTCAAGGATTTCCAACTTTTCATCTTATGGGCCTGCCGTACTCCAAGAAGGAAGACAAATCTGAGGAGGCGATCAAGGTCCTGACCGACAAGCTGAAGGAGGTGAGTGATCTGTCTTGATGCCTTGGATTCAAGGACACAAAATATATTCAGGGCCGGCTCTAGGCTCATGGTGGCCCTGGGCAGGGAGCGTAGGTAGGGGGCCCGGAAGAGGGGGTCCGGGCGGGGCGGAGCGTGAAGGCCAGTAAAGAGGGGAGGGGGTCAGGGTGTTTAGAAGTGGAACAGATCCGGAGGCCGCCAAATCCCTGCCAGGGGCCACCACGCAAATATGTATCCATCCTCAGAGGATTAATATATTAAGGATATATATTGGCGTGGTGGCCCCTGGGGTTTGGTGGCCCTGTGCAGGTGCACAGCTTGCACATGCCTAAAGCCGGCCCTGATATATTTGGGGGAAGACCGGGGGGAGGTATAATGGAGGTGCTTAATTCACTAAGAGATCTAAGAGAATCACCTACAGAAGTGAGTGAAGATCTTTAATCTGCCCATCCATTAATTGGAACCGATCCAGTTGCACGCTGACATTTGCCAAGTACTAAGGTTAATGGTCCCTTGGATTTGTTCGCTCTCTCCAACCAGACAATCGTCCTCCTTGTGGAAGGGAGAGTTTCACTGTGTACATGGAGTACAGTAAAATGTTAGTGGTATTTGTGGTCTGCCATTCTTTTCCAAGGCTGAGATCAGCGCAGTGTTTGCTGAGAGGATGTTAGCCAAACTGGAAAAGAGCATTGATGACTTGGAAGGTATGCTTTCTCCCTTTGTATTCTGTGATTCAGGTCTTCATTGGTTAAAGTGTTTGCTAATCATCCATGGCCCAGTTTGTGTTTGAAATTTTATATCTGTATATTAATTTGGGCTTCCTTTTTAGGTTTCACTTGCACTGTGTAGATGAAATGTATTGCATTCAATATAAATCTTAAAAGGGACTTACATCCGGCCCCCTTGTGTTGGTTGGTTCCTGTGCTTGCCACTTTTCCTCTGTTTATATTGGCTGCAGCATCTTGTGTTTCCTGTTGTTCCTCGTGTGCCCCTTATGAGTCTCCCGTGGCCCAAGTACTGTTTCAATCCGCTTTGCTGGAACTTCTTTGAAGCATATCAGCCCACCCCTGCTGTCACTACAAGATCTACACCCTTGCTTTGAAGGTACAGCGCTGCCCGAGTGCTATGGGCTCAACACGCTGTGCTGGTCACGGGGGAGACCTTGTGAACCCTGTTCTAGCACAGCACTCAACAGTCCCTCTGGGACAAAGCACATTCACCAATCCCACTGGGGCTGAAACAGGCACTCACCTTAGTGCTCCCTTTTGTTGCAGAGGCCGGCGCTTGCCGAGACCCCGCTGCGGCCATATCAAAGGTATCGGGCACGTAGGAAGTGTGAGCTGCACCCCTGCAGCTGTGCACCTGGCTTTGCTTTTTTTAAGTCCCAGCCTCCTTCAAAAGAGTACTGCACATTATTCAAGCTCTGCTGGTAATCTAAGTAATTGACTTGTGTGTCCTGCTGCTACTCGGTACCTTGTGCAGTTGGGTTCTGACCACCCAACAACTGCGTCCTGCTAAGATCGAGCTAAAAAAATCAGAGCCTTTGCAGATGTTATCAATCCCACTGTCTGCTGGCTATAGCATGTGTTTTGGCAGTCTGGTCTCAGGCCCTCTCACCCACAGCCCTGTTCAATTTGAAACTTAGTTGGGCATGTGAGCGCTACCGTTTACCACACATGCACTTTCCTTGACTCTCTTTTGCATGCAAAGGAGTCAGTGTGGCTGTTGGTTACTTAATCATCTTGGCACCCAGTCTTTGTAACACGTCCTGAAGGCTGCATCTTCAACATCAGTGATCCTTACAAAATTTAACAGAGTTGTCTTGCTGTATTTCAAGGGGTGTTAGTGATTTAAGAAAGCTAAGTTTTTTTCACAATGTTAAGGCATGTGCTTATTTAACATCCATTCTGTTTGTGATCTTTGCTTGTTGTAATTGCTGGCTAAGGCATTTTAAAGTATGTCTCAGTCGAAGTTGTCACAATATATTATCCCTATGCAATGCAGCGCCCTGCAATCCATGCCTCTGCAGCCAGCCGCAGCCCGTGGAGGGAGTTTGGTGGGTCAGGAAGGCGGTGCGGGGGAGGAGCAGGGTGGAGGGTGGTAAACAACAGAATATGGATAATTGCAGGTAAGTAAACAATTTAATAAATAAAACGAATTTCGTAGCGCGCGCTGCATCGTATATTTTGCAATGCAGGGTGCACTACGAAATTCACTGCTCCCACACCTCTTAACTTATTACTTATCCCATAGGTGAAATCTAATGCATTTACCAATGCTTGTTGTGATTTGGTGTAAATCTGTTCAGTTGTTTGAGAAATTTGCATTGAAAGTAATGCTCAGATTGGGCTGGAAGGAGTTAAAAAGTTAGGTACATCTGGATGGTTGATCCAGTGGGTCTCCCGCAGTACAGAAACTTAAGCAATAGGGTTCTCTGGCTGAAGGAGCTTTTTCTCCCATCAGCCATTTTGGTACCACAGAACTGGGACTTGTTTCGCAGTGCTGAGTGATCGGAAATCAAAATGTTGTGGCTGCCATTACAGGACTCAGGGCTCGGTCTCTGTGTCCTGAAAATGTTAAAAAAGCAGTGCATAAGGGGGCAGAGTAGGGACACTCTGATACCTGAGGCACTTGTGGAGGGGACTCAGAGGAACACCCCTTTCCAGGGCCAAATTGTTAAAAAAACATTTGTGCCGGTGACCACTTTACTCCAGCGGGACCCAGTGCAGTCTTTTCATGAGGTACCACGGTACTCCCCTGGAAGCCCCCACTCAAGCTCCAAGTGCCAAAGCAAGCCAGCAAGCACTCACAACCGCAAAAGGCAGAAGGCAGGAGTACAGTAGGTGTGCCTGGAGTAGCAGCCCCCCAATGGAGGGGTGCATGCAATACTGAGCGAACAAAGAGACCACAGCAGAGCCAAGCAGAAAGGACCCAAAGAAGGCCTATAAGGTAAGCAGAAATGTCCACCCAGCTACCATCCAGAGACTGAAATCCCAGATCTACTACGGCCTCCCGACGGAGACTGACTCAACAGGAGGTTCGTATAGACACCTGGGGGGGGAGGCATTCGACTTTATTTATTTTCTTTGGGTGGGCAGTTGAGGGCTTGTCTCCATTGTGCAGACTGTCCTCGTGATACAAGGAGTGGGAAGACAATGTGATGAGGTCAGTAGAATCGTGGGTAATAAACAGACCACAGCATAACAGAGGCTGAACGGGTGAAACACGTGCCCACCGTGGAAAGCTGTCGTCGTAATACTGGTAAAGCTGGCTTTTCCTCAGGGAGGCTATGATTGGCATGATTGCTTTTTAGGGCTCGGGCCTAAGCCTCCACTTCGTGGAGGCGGAGCTTGCGAGCCCTAATGTGTTCAATGCAGAAAGGGGTCCAGGCTGGCACATTCCTTAGTTTTTATGGAATCTGCCTAGTGATTCGTCTTCGCTGTGCTGTGTATTTAGTAGTGTTGACCTGATAGGCTGTAAGTAATTTACTCGTGCCCGATGTGGCATATTCTGTGCGAGAACGAGCACGGCAGAGTGATTAATCTTAATTAGGAGCTGTCAGAGTGGCCGTGTAATGCAATCCAGATGGTGCGAGCGCTGCATAAAGTGTTCGGCAGAAGAATACATAAATCCTCAATTACCAGCTGTCCGAGGTGCCGGTAATTGAAGGCAGATGGTGCTAGGAGCGTGTGCACTGCTGTGTTTTTTGTAGAGAATCACATGCATCAGATCTGGTGCGTAGTGCAGAGGCGTAGTGCGTAGTGCAGAGGTGTAGTGCGTAGTGCATAGTGCAGAGGCGTAGTGCGTAGTGCAGAGGTGTAGTGCGTAGTGCATAGTGCAGAGGCGTAGTGCGTAGTGCAGAGGCGTAGTGCGTAGAGCAGAGGCGTAGTGCATAGGCGTAGTGCAGAGTGCAGAGTGCATAGTGCAGAGGCGTAGTGCGTAGTGCAGAGGCGTAGTGCGTAGTGCAGAGGCGTAGTGCGTAGTGCAGAGGCGTAGTGCAGAGGCGTAGTGCGTAGTGCAGAGGCGTAGTGCAGAGGCATAGTGCGTAGTGCAGAGGCGTAGTGCGTAGTGCAGAGTGCGTAGTGCAGAGGCGTAGTGCGTAGTGCAGAGGCATAGTGCAGAGGGGTAGTGCGTAGTGCAGAGGCGTAGTGCGTAGTGCAGAGGCGTAGTGCGTAGTGCAGAGGCGTAGTGCAGAGGCGTAGTGCGTAGTGCAGAGGCGTAGTGCAGAGGCGTAGTGCATAGTGCAGAGGCGTAGTGCGTAGTGCATAGGCGTAGTGCAGAGTGCGTAGTGCGTAGTGCAGAGGCGTAGTGCAGAGGCGTAGTGCGTAGTGCAGAGGCGTAGTGCGTAGTGCAGAGGCGTAGTGCAGAGGCGTAGTGCGTAGTGCAGAGGCGTAGTGCGTAGTGCATAGGCGTAGTGCAGAGTGCGTAGTGCGTAGTGCAGAGGCGTAGTGCAGAGGCGTAGTGCGTAGTGCAGAGGCGTAGTGCGTAGTGCAGAGGCGTAGTGCGTAGTGCAGAGGCGTAGTGCAGAGGCGTAGTGCGTGGTGCAGAGGCATAGTGCAGAGTGCAGAGTGCAGAGTGCAGAGGCGTAGTGCGTAGTGCAGAGGCGTAGTGCGTAGTGCAGAGGTGTAGTGCGTAGTGCAGAGGCGTAGTGCGTAGTGCAGAGGCGTAGTGCGTAGTGCAGAGGCGTAGTGCGTAGTGCAGAGGCAGAGTGCAGAGGCGTAGTGCAGAGGCGTAGTGCAGAGTGCAGAGGCGTAGTGCAGAGTGCAGAGGCGTAGTGCGTAGTGCAGAGGCGTAGTGCGTAGTGCAGAGTGCAGAGGCGTAGTGCGTAGTGCAGAGGGGTAGTGCAGAGTGCAGAGGCGTAGTGCAGAGGCGTAGTGCGTAGTGCAGAGGTGTAGTGTGTAGTGCGTAGTGCAGAGGCGTAGTGCGTAGTGCAGAGGCGTAGTGCAGAGGCGTAGTGCGTAGTGCAGAGGCGTAGTGCGTAGTGCAGAGGCAGAGTGCAGAGGCGTAGTGCAGAGGCGTAGTGCAGAGTGCAGAGGCGTAGTGCAGAGTGCAGAGGCGTAGTGCGTAGTGCAGAGGCGTAGTGCAGAGTGCAGAGGCGTAGTGCAGAGGCGTAGTGCGTAGTGCAGAGGCGTAGTGCGTAGTGCAGAGGCGTAGTGCGTAGTGCAGAGGCGTAGTGCGTAGTGCAGAGGCGTAGTGCGTATGCAGAGGCGTAGTGCAGAGGCGTAGTGCTTAGTGCAGAGGCGTAGTGCGTAGTGCAGAGGCGTAGTGCAGAGTGCAGAGGCGTAGTGCAGAGTGCAGAGGCGTAGTGCAGAGGCGTAGTGCAGAGGCGTAGTGCAGAGGCGTAGTGCAGAGGCGTAGTGCAGAGGCGTAGTGCAGAGTGCGTAGTGCAGAGGCGTAGTGCGTAGTGCAGAGGCGTAGTGCAGAGGCGTAGTGTGTAGTGCGTAGTGCAGAGGCATAGTGCGTAGTGCAGAGGCGTAGTGCAGAGTGCAGAGGTGTAGTGCAGAGGCGTAGTGCGTAGTGCAGAGTGCAGAGGCGTAGTGCAGAGGCGTAGTGCAGAGTGCAGAGGCGTAGTGCAGAGGCGTAGTGCGTAGTGCAGAGGCGTAGTGCGTAGTGCAGAGGCGTAGTGCGTAGTGCAGAGGCGTAGTGTGTAGTGCGTAGTGCAGAGGCGTAGTGCGTAGTGCAGAGGCGTAGTGCAGAGTGCAGAGGTGTAGTGCAGAGGCGTACTGCATAGTGCAGAGTGCAGAGGCGTAGTGCAGAGTGCAGAGGCGTAGTGCAGAGGCGTAGTGCGTAGTGCAGAGGCGTAGTGCAGAGTGCAGAGGTGTAGTGCAGAGTGCAGAGGCGTAGTGCAGAGGCGTAGTGCGTAGTGCAGAGGCGTAGTGCGTAGTGCAGAGGAGTAGTGCAGAGGCGTAGTGCGTAGTGCAGAGGCATAGTGCAGAGGCGTTGTGCAGAGGCGTAGTGCGTAGTGCAGAGTGCAGAGGCGTAGTGCGTAGTGCAGAGGCGTAGTGCGTAGTGCAGAGGCGTAGTGCGTAGTGCAGAGGCGTAGTGCGTAGTGCAGAGTGCAGAGGCGTAGTGCGTAGTGCAGAGGCGTAGTGCAGAGTGCAGAGGCATAGTGGAGAGGCGTAGTGCAGAGGCGTAGTGCAGAGGCGTAGTGCAGAGGCATAGTGCAGAGTGCGTAGTGCAGAGGCGTAGTGCGTAGTGCAGAGGCGTAGTGCGTAGTGCAGAGGCGTAGTGCAGAGGCGTAGTGCAGAGGCGTAGTGCAGAGGCGTAGTGCGTAGTGCAGAGGCGTAGTGCGTAGTGCGTAGTGCAGAGGCGTAGTGTGTAGTGCAGAGGCGTAGTGCTTAGTGCAGAGGCGTAGTGCGTAGTGCAGAGGCGTAGTGCAGAGTGCAGAGGCGTAGTGCAGAGTGCAGAGGCGTAGTGCAGAGTGCAGAGGCGTAGTGCGTAGTGCAGAGGCGTAGTGCGTAGTGCAGAGGCGTAGTGCGTAGTGCAGAGGCGTAGTGCAGAGGCGTAGTGCAGAGGCGTAGTACAGAGGCATAGTGCGTAGTGCAGAGGCGTAGTGTGTAGTGCAGAGTGCAGAGGCGTAGTGCGTAGTGCAGAGGCGTAGTGCGTAGTGCAGAGGCGTAGTGCAGAGTGCAGAGGTGTAGTGCGTAGTGCAGAGTGCAGAGGCGTAGTGCAGAGTGCAGAGGCATAGTGCAGAGGCGTAGTGCAGAGGCGTAGTGCAGAGTGCAGAAGCGTAGTGCGTAGTGAAGAGGCGTAGTGCGTAGTGCAGAGGCGTAGTGCGTAGTGCAGAGGCGTAGTGCGTAGTGCAGAGGCGTAGTGCGTAGTGCAGAGTGCAGAGGCGTAGTGCAGAGGCATAGTGCAGAGGCGTAGTGCAGAGTGCAGAGGCGTAGTGCAGAGTGCAGAGGCGTAGTGCAGAGGCGTAGTGCAGAGGCGTAGTGCAGAGGCGTAGTGCGTAGTGCAGAGGCGTAGTGCATAGTGCAGAGTGCAGGGGCGTAGTGCGTAGTGCAGAGGCGTAGTGCAGAGTGCAGAGGCGTAGTGCGTAGTGCAGAGGCGTAGTGCGTAGTGCAGAGTGCAGAGGCGTAGTGCAGAGGGGTAGTGCGTAGTGCAGAGGCGTAGTGTGTAGTGCAGAGGCGTAGTGCTGAGGCGTAGTGCGTAGTGCAGAGGCGTAGTGCGTAGTGCAGAGGTGTGGTGCGTAGTGCAGAGGCGTAGTGCGTAGTGCAGAGGTGTAGTGTGTAGTGCAGAGGCGTAGTGCGTAGTGCAGAGGCGTAGTGCGTAGTGCAGAGGCGTAGTGCGTAGTGCAGAGGCGTAGTGCATAGTGCAGAGGCGTAGTGCAGAGTGCAGAGGTGTAGTGCAGAGTGCAGAGGCGTAGTGCAGAGGCGTAGTGCGTAGTGCAGAGGCGTAGTGCGTAGTGCAGAGGCGTAGTGCGTAGTGCAGAGGCGTAGTGCAGAGGCGTAGTGCAGAGGCGTAGTGCAGAGCCGTAGTGCGTAGTGCAGAGTGCAGAGGCGTAGTGCAGAGGCGTAGTGCGTAGTGCAGAGGCGTAGTGCGTAGTGCAGAGGCGTAGTGCGTAGTGCAGAGGCGTAGTGCGTAGTGCAGAGTGCAGAGGCATAGTGCGTAGTGCAGAGGCGTAGTGCAGAGTGCAGAGGCATAGTGCAGAGGCGTAGTGCAGAGGCGTAGTGCAGAGGCGTAGTGCAGAGTGCGTAGTGCAGAGGCGTAGTGCGTAGTGCAGAGGCGTAGTGCGTAGTGCAGAGGCGTAGTGCAGAGTGCAGAGGCGTAGTGCATAGTGCAGAGGCGTAGTGCGTAGTGCAGAGTGAAGCCAATGCATATCTACAGGCTAGCGATGACAGTGCATATCTACAGGCTAGTGAAGCTAATGCATATCTACAGGCTAGCAATGACAGAGCATATCTACAGGCTAGTGAAGCCAATGCATATCTACAGGCTAGCAATGACAGTGCATATCTACAGGCTTTTGAAGCCAATGAATATCTACAGGCTAGCGATGACAGTGCATATCTACAGGCTCGCGATGACAGTGCATATCTACAGGCTAGCGATGACAGAGCATATCTAGAGGCTAGCGATGATAGTGCATACCTACAGGCTAGTGAAGCCAATGCATATCTACAGGCTAGCGAGGACAGAGCATATCTACAGGCTAGCGATGACAGTGCATATCTACAGGCTAGCGAAGCCAATGCATATCTACAGGCTAGCGAAGCCAATGCATATCTACAGGCTAGCGATGACAGTGCATATCTACAGGCTCGCGATGACAGTGCATTTCTACAGGCTAGCGATGACAGTGCATATCTACAGGCTAGCGATGACAGTGCATATCTACAGGCTAGCGAAGTCAGTGCATATCTACAGGCTAGCGATGACAGTGCATATCTACAGGCTAGCGATGACAGAGCATATCTACAGGCTAGCGATGACAGTGCATAGCTACAGGCTAGCGATGACAGTGCATAGCTACAGGCTAGCGATGACAGTGCATATCTACAGGCTCGCAATGACAGTGCATTTCTACAGGCTAGCGATGACAGTGCATATCTACAGGCTAGCGATGACAGTGCATATCTACAGGCTAGCGAAGTCAGTGCATATCTACAGGCTAGCGATGACAGTGCATATCTACAGGCTAGCGATGACAGAGCATATCTACAGGCTAGCGATGACAGTGCATAGCTACAGGCTAGCGATGACAGTGCATAGCTACAGGCTAGCGATGACAGTGCATAGCTACAGGCTAGCGATGACAGTGCATATCTACAGGCTAGCGATGACAGTGCATATCTACAGGCTAGCGATGACAATGCATATGTACAGGCTAGCAATGACAGAGCATATCTACAGGCTAGCCATGACAGTGCATATCTACAGGCTTTTGAAGCCAATGCATATCTACAGGCTAGCGATGACAGTGCATATCTACAGGCTAGCGATGACAGTGCATATCTACAGGCTAGCGATGACAGTGCATATCTACAGGCTAGCGATGACAGTGCATATCTACAGGCTAGCGATGACAGTGCATATCTACAGGATAGCGCTGACAATGCATATGTACAGGCTAGCAATGACAGAGCATATCTACAGGCTAGCGATGACAGTGCATATCTACAGGCTTTTGAAGCCAATGCATATCTACAGGCTAGCGATGACAGAGCATATCTACAGGCTAGCGATGACAGCGCATATCTACAGGCTAGCGATGACAGTGCATAACTGCAGGCTAGTGAAGCCAATGCATATCTACAGGTTAGCGATGACATGGCATATCTACTGACTAGCGATGACGGTGCATATCTACAGGCTAGTGAAGCCAATGCATATCTACAGGCTAGCGATGACAGTGCATATCTACATGCTAGCGATGACCGAGCATATCTACAGGCTAGCGATGACAGTGCATATCTACAGGCTAGCGATGATAATGCATATCTACAGGCTAGCGACGACAGCGCATATCTACAGGATAGCAATGACAGCGCATATCTACAGGCTAGCGATGACAGTGCATATCTACAGGCTAGCGATGACGGTGCATACCTACAGGCTAGTGAAGCCAATGCATATCTAGCTAGGCTAGCGATGACAGTGCATATCTACAGGCTAGCGATGACAGTGCATATCTACAGGCTAGCGATGACAGTGCATAGACTCACAAGGAGACCACAGGCAGCTGAGGTGCAATCTTCTCCCACTCACAAGAACGACATCACAGGCAGCAGCAGTGCAAGCTTCTTACACTCACAAGGAGACCACAGGCAGCAGAGGTGCAAGCTTCTCACACTCACAAGAAGGACATCACAGGCAAGTGGTGCAATATTCGCACACTCACAAGGAGATTACTGGCAGTACACACCACATGAACACACTCCATAACACATAGCAACAATACATTGGCATTTACAATGCCATTAGCTCAAACTCAAATAAATCCGAGCCCGATTGCATTTCTAATGCTTGTTTTAACATGGAATTAAAAAGATGTCTTGTTTGAATATATGAAGGCAACAATGTACCGCCAGCATAAGGCTCCGCTTGTTCGGTGCTTTATTCGCGCTAACAAGGAGCCTTGAAAGGCGGTGTTTTATAAATAAAACATGCCTGTGTCGTGCTCTCTTCCTCTGAAGCCTTCTGCTTCGCTTGCCTGCTCAGAGATGCTCATCACAGAGGCACAGGAAGCGGCAGCAGCTCTCAGGCGTCCTTCTGTGGGCAGAGTGGGAGCGTTTAGCAAGTTAAGAAAGAGGCTTGTTCTTTGCTTCTTTTCAGAAATATTTATAGACACTTTCTATGTATTTCCGCCTCCAGTAACATGAACGCCAACAGCCGATTCAGGCTGATTGAGCACCTTATGTTAGGTTATAGACTATTTGGTTTTAGGGTACTAATAAGATTCGTGCAATTAGCAGGTAAATTATTTATGCTTAAACTGCTTTCAGGCCGTTATCAGGGCTTGTATTCGCCTCCTCTAGTTTTTATGCACAGGCCACGTATGTGGTTGCCTTTGCTCTCCTCCATTGGTCTGGTCCAGCGTGCACAAAAAGGGGGACGAGGGGCACAAAATCTGTACCAAACCGGTGGCAGCAAAATATATTGACGTTTCTTCCATCTCACGGGGAAGTTGGAGCTAAAAGTGAATCAACTCTATGTCTAAAGCGCTTAGCGACTTTGAAAATTATCCTGGAGCTATCAGCTAGGCAATTGGTACAAGAGACACAACAGAGTGTTAGACAAGATGAGAGAACTAGCTATGTTATAGGATCTTTACAGAAATTCTGGTGATTATTAATACTATGGATGGTAAGTGCACGAGCGTTCCATATCTTAAAAGTTAAATATCAAAAAGTACCCCCAATAGTTCCGACTCTTTTAAAACAAGGTAAGTTTAATGAAGGTACAAGAGTCTTGGAAGGGTCATGTTTAAATAATCTGTGGCAAAGACAGAGGGGGCCATTGTCATGAACTGCCTTGTGACAGGCACAGAGGCTCTTGAATGTTATCCTTTTAGAGACAGCAAGCCACTTCAGACTGGCATGATAACCATACATGTGATCCTTCCAAGTAAGCCCTATAAGTAATCTGGGTGCCGTGTTCTGTGAGAGTTGCAGCTGGTAGAGAATATATGTAGGCAGGCCTAGGTAAACTGCATTCCTGCTAGCAATGCAAGAAGAAATAAAAGCCTGAATAACCGTCTTTAAGGAAAAGTAATGGGAGAATTTACACAAAGGGCCAAGAAACAAAATGATGCCACCTTAGATATCTGAGGATTGAAGATTATGACCAAATTCCCTGCATGATAAACTGGAGGAGGTAGATCAACCGTATGCATAGTTCATGTTGAGTTATTCCAAAGCGAGTTGGTGTTGCCAAAGATCACTACTCCTATTTGATTGCTGGTCCAATTTTAGATGGCTGTAGAACATTCAAGGTGAGAGGGCTAGAATGCAATCATAATTTTCATGTGGATAGTCCTTGATTGAATTTTCAAAAATAGTTGCGTGTCATCAGCATAATAATTAAACCAGCACATATAAGATGAAATAAGGGTCATCCGTGGAATTTTATTTATGTTGAAAAGAGTGGCGCTCCGGGTGATCCCTGCAGCACACCACGTTGCAGTTCCCGAAATTTGGAGTGATAAAGAGAAAGCCTACTCAACACCCATCAGAAAATATATACCACAGCCAAGAATGGGTTCTCCCACCCCAATCTACCTCCATCTCTAAAGAAGAATGGGATGGAAGACTGTATTAAAGGTTAATGATTGGTCGAGAAAATCAAAACATCTTCACCAGTCAACTGTAGGGTCATGCAGTTTACATTCAAAGTTACAATAGATAATACTTCTCTTGCAAGGCCTAGTCGAAAGGGTGCCTGAGTGGAGTCAAGAATAGAATAAGACTCCAAGAAAAAAATATTGTAGGCTTACTATTTATTAAATGATTTATTCTTGAAATGAAAAGAAACATTTCTAAACTTAGCCAGTGCTAAAGTATCAAATTCAGTATGTAAGGTGGAGTTGATAGCCTACTTCCAGTTAGCGGACACAGATGCTGAGGCAGGTGGGAGATTGCACATTTCTTTAAGTTGTGGGCCAATGACCTTAGTTACAAATGGACAATTTTCCGGGGCAAAAGGTCAAAGGGAGCCTAATGTAATAACATTTTATAAAGATTGAGCATGTTCAGTTACAGTTTCAAAGTACTGGGACACTCTCGATCCAGCCAGAGCTCCAAGGAGAGAGGGGAAAGGATGACAGAAGAGACCTAAAGAACATAGAGAGATAGAGTGTCAACACATCACGCGGAGCAAATGGCAAGTGATCTGATATTGATGGGATAGGGAGCTTATGAACTGACTTGAAGTAGATGGTCGTAGATGTATGAATCAATTGTTTGGGCATCTACCTATCGCTGCGTTAGTTTGATTCCTTTGTATCAGTAAGAGATTTCGATGTTGTAAATTGTCATAGATTGCATTAATGCAGTTATTGACCTGTTGTTAGATGACGCTTGGCGGAGGTTGGGAGTGAAAGTCCTGGCCGATAGCCTCCCTATTAGCAATATGTTTTTCTCTGCTTCTATGGGGTGTGGTGGGCGTGCAGTAGGGAGTGCAGGGTTGGCCCAGGGGGTGGGGGCAGCGGGTTGCCGCGTGGTTCATCACCGCATGTGAGATGTATCCGGTCCCTTCCCTCTCACATTTTATGGGGTTGCAGGGACTGGAGGGTGGGGGGAGGAGGGAGAGTCGGTGAGGGGAGAGGAACAAAGGGGGGGGGGCAGTTAATTTGTTTTACCTTCAGGAAGGATCTGGTTTTGTCGGCTAGACTGTTGACTAGCAGCCGGGGGGATCACCCTTCAACATAGCACGGGGGAGGCCATAGTATGACAGTCCATCTCTTAGTACAATGGTACAACTAATAACCTGGAATATTAATAGATTGACCTCTCCTACCAAGCGTCATAAAGTGTGTCGGGCAGTTCAAGAAGCTCACCCTGACAGGAGGATCACTTGAGAGCTGCAGATACATACCTTATGAAACATAGACTTTTCCCCACAGACTTCTTTGCCTGCACGAAGAGTAAAGCGCGAGGATGATGACTGCTACACATAAAGGCAAAGATGAAGAGAGGTATATTTACTTAAAGTGCCTACACAGAGGGAAGTCATACAATATTAACTCTATATGCATCCAATCAAAACCAAATGTTCTGGGTGAGGGACTTTATTATGTTTCCAGATAAGACACTGGACAGACACCCCCAGGATAGATTCTTACAGGGCTCCATGTCCACGGAGCTGCTTCGTGGTCTTGGAACTATGGTCTGATCAACATTTGGCATAGTATGCACGAACATATATCTTAATTGAGCTTAGAACAATTGGGGGATCACAGGACATGCGGGAAACCACAAAGTCCATTTCACACAGTATGATACCGATGACAGACCATGCAATGGTTTTTGGGATTGGCCCAACAAACTAGACTCCTGTGTACCTGGGTGTGGTGCTTTGATAAGTTCTTACTGAAAGATAGGGTTTCTCAGCAGTAACTCCGCAGGACAATTACCCAGTACTTTCAGGAAAATGACATCGGGGGCATCACCCTAATACATTGTGGGACGCCTTTAAGGCAATACTCATAGAACAGTGCATAGCTGAAAGGGTGCGATTGTGATGGATAGACAAATAGTAAAAGCCCATCGGCAGCACTGGAGACTGAGCTTAAACAAGCAGAAGACTGACATAGGGAATCAGGGTCCTTTAGAGACTTGCGAGCATGGTTTCCCTCAGGGGTAAGTTAAACCTGTGGCCACGCAAGCATGCAGCAAAGATTTTTACAAAAGAGCCAATAAGACAGGTTTACTATTAGCCCTTCGACTCCAAGCACAAATTGTCTCAAGAAGGCTATACACAATACGGGGAGAGACAGGCGCTGCCCTGGAGGAAATCCGTGACAAATTAGGGCGTGCTGGGATTTCTACTACTCATTCTATAGGCAAACCAGGTACCTATACAGGATTTGGAGACCTTTATAGCAGAGGTCAAGCTCCCTAGGCTTACGAAAGGTAATAAGGACCATATGGAAATGCCCATAATAGATTCTGAGGTCGCAAAAGCTATCTCGGACCTGCATCCAGAAAAAATTGCCAGTTCCAGGTGGCCTTACAAATCAGTTTTACAAATACAATACATCCACATTACTTCCGCACCTAATGGCTCTGTTCAATTCCTTCTTTTCCTCACAGATAGTATCACCATTGATGGCTGCAGCTACCATCACACTAATCCCTAAACCCAGAAAACCGGCTGAGGTACTGAATTTGGGTGCCAAAATATTCACAAAAGTTCTTGAAAACAGAATTTTATCTCACCTCCCATATCTGATTGATCCAGATCAATCTGGCTTTGTTCCCCACTGACAGCCGGGCGATAACATAAGGAGGGTACTACATCTACTTTATTACTGGAGGGAGCCAATTCTGATCCTGCCGCTTGATGCCGAAAAGTCATTTGGCAGGGTCGTCTGGCTCTTTCCCACTATGGTCCTGGAGACAGTGGGTTTGGCTCTGATTGTTATCTAGCTACCAAGCTTCAACTGCACAAGTCTTGGTTAATAGGGAAATATCATAAGAGTTCCCCCCTCACAAGAGGGACAAGTTAGGGCAGCCCACTCATGCCGCTTCCGAGCCCTTGGTGGCCTTCATCAGGAGAGATATGGAACTAAAGGGAATGCCCGTCCAGGGGGCTATATATCTGTTCCCAGATGATATCCGTTTGACTTTAACGGACCCCCTATGATCAATCCCAAAAGTGATAGAGCTGTTAGAGAAGTACAGGACTGTGTCGGGGCTCAAGGTGAACCTGGAACAAATTCACCTGAGGCAATGGGCTTACAACATTTCCATCTCCATTTACACCCTGCAAGGCAGTGTGGAGTTCTCCTCAGGAAATGTCAAAGGGATGCCTACACAATGGGATAGAGGGGGTGCAGAAGGCTTTGGGATCTTTTCCGGGTGGGGCATTAGGATTTTGCACAATGTAAACAGGAATTCCAGCTGCAGGAAACTGAGTGCCTATGATACCTACAATTAAGACACAGAGTTGCACACCCGGTCCACAAAATGGCAACTAACCGGAGGCGTTATTCACCATGTACTATGGCATCAGGGGTCACATTTTTAATATTTATGCCCTACTCACTAAGACACCCACCAAAATGGAATGTGATTACATGAAAAAAGGCAAAGAACCCTGGGCCACCCCAACCCCATGGGTACCAGGTAGAAACTTTGGGCAGATATCCCCTCACAGTGTAAAAGTATGCTAAACAGAGATACAATGTACAAGATCAGGATAAGTGGCATGTTACACCTGTTAAATTGAAGCAGGTGTACGGGTCATCAGATGGTCTGTGTTGGAGGGAGTGTGCTCAGAAAGGTGCCTATATACACATGTGGTGGTTATGCACTAAGCAAGTAAGTTTTTAGAAAGAGGTTCTCAGAAACATCAGAGGTGTAATCAGATACCAGCTGACACCTGATACAGCAACTAATAATTGTGGGCCTCTTACCAGCAAATATAAAAGTGATAACAAAGGCAGACTGGAGAATAATAACTAGCATGTCGGTAAGCTGCAAAGTAGCTTTTGGTGCTATAGTGGCGGACCCAGACAGTGCCTTCTACACAGGAATAAGTGTGCAAATTGTGGATAATGCTAGCTATGGAGAAACCGATGTGGAACCTTGCAGATATGGATTATTAATTTGACGCGCAATGGAGCCTTTTGGTAGACTATCTGTTGGGCAAAGGACCGCGTCAAGTCTGCCTCAGGATTCTCTGATCTTTACA
Organism: Lissotriton helveticus; assembly: GCF_964261635.1. Taxonomy (NCBI): domain Eukaryota; kingdom Metazoa; phylum Chordata; class Amphibia; order Caudata; family Salamandridae; genus Lissotriton; species Lissotriton helveticus. The sequence goes on along the minus strand of NC_136063.1, from coordinate 404,836,666 downwards.
TCCTGTGGTTTAAAGGAAGATTCCCTGTTTCTTGTCAAACTGTGAGCATAACCTTTGTTGCATATAATAAATGTATCTACATTACCTTCTGTAACACTATTGCTCTACCATTCTACAATTCAGTCCAACTGCGAAGATGTTATACGTTACATGGGAAAGAGAGGGGGTGGGAGAGTGGTCATTTTCTTAGTATATTGCAAAATCAAAAAATCTTTGTTCAGAAAAAAAATAATTTTATTATTACTCAAAATCACAAATGTAGAAAACCTTTAACTCCCCCCATGATTATTTTACTAAAACCCCACAATTAATCGAATTAGTCAGCAATTGTAATATAGTCTGAATCACTTACTACTTCTTTCAAGTCAATCCCTCCATCATTTTCAGCTAATTCTAAATATCATCTCCACCTCGATTTCAAATTCTTGACACTTTCTCTTTGACGATTCTCTTTTGCCCTTACACTCACAATTTCAAAACTTATACTTTGGAATTTTGAACATGGGAAACAGGAGAATTGCACGAATCTATACAATTATTACAGGGGTTAGTATGAGCCAGAACATACTCCCTTATCAAAAGATCAAACCAACCTTAATAAACCAATGTTCTATCACACTGATCAAGGCGCCTACTGTTTGACACAAGCCAAGTTACTCTAAAGCTTGAACTTCATGAGAAATGTTTGGAAACTTTGTCACATACGCACTATGGATTTGAACCAGCGTTCCTGGGCCCATTTAATGGGGTTGAGTGGGTGGATTTAGATCCCCTAGAAGTACTCTCTTTTCTCTCTGGATCAACTAAATCACTTACTTACTGCTGGACCTGGCCCTTTTGGCAGTTTATCCCCAAACTTGTTTGCCTTTTGCCTCCTATTTTTCTTACCTGTTTTTGTTGGCTTTAGGACTAGTGGTACTTTACCACTGCTGATCAGTTAAAGTGCATATGCTCTCTGTGTAAACTGTGATTATGATTGGTTATCATGATTGAGATATTTGATTTACTGGTACGTCCCTAGTAAAGTGCAATGTGTGTGCTCAGGGTCTGTAAATCAATTGCTACTTGTGGGCCTGCAGCACTGATTGTGCCACTCACACCAGTAGCCTTTCAAATATGTCTCAGAACTGCCACTGCAGAGTGTGTGCTCAGATTTTAACCTGCCATGTCGACCTGGCAAGTGCACCCATTTACCAGGCCCTAACCTTCCCTTTTGTTACATGTAAGTCACCCCTAAGGTAGGACCAAGGTACCCCCATGGGCAGGGTGCAGTGTAGGTTAAAGGTAGGAAAGGTACTGGTGTGTTTTACATGTCCTGACCTGATTGTGAAATACTGTGCATTTTGTTTTGCACTATTGCAAGGACTAGCTGTCTCATAGGCTAACATTGGAGTTGCTTTGTAACACTTTTACAAGTGTAACTTTCCATTGGGAACATCTATAGAGTTGGAGGTTAGGCTCTCTGAACTCAGAAATTAATACCACACCTATTAGTAAAGGTTGCTGTTAAATTGTGTGTTTGAAAATGCCACTTTTAGAAAGTGGACATTCTCATGTTTAACCATCCTGTGTGCCTCTGCCTGTGTGTGTATACACCGTCTGGTTTGGGAGTGACAGGAGCTGGGGATGTGCATTCACACTGGGCAGTCACAAGGGGGTTTGGGGTGTGTCCTGCCTTTGCTGGGTGACTCATAACCAGTCTAAATAGACCTTTCTGCATTTAGAGTGGTGTGAGGAGTTTTTACTAGCACCTGAATAGGCTGTGTCTGCTCTGCACAATGCTGTCTCTATCTCATGTAATGGTTTTTACTTAGCTCAGAGACTCTTGAAACAAAGACTACACAGAGAAAATGAGGTATAAATATTAGACCTAAAATCCCAAAACCTCAGATTACTTCTGGAATTAAGAAGAACCTCTGCCAAAGAAGAAGAGCTGAAGAGCTGTGAGGAGGAGCCTGCCCCATTGCTGTGTGTTGCTTTGTGGGGTTGGCCCGCAGTTTCTACTTCTGCCAAAGAGAGGACAAAGACTGGAACTTTGCTGTGAACCTGCTTGTGAGGAATCTCCGAGAGCTTGTGTGTGCTTGGCTCCGGTTTGTAAGTCTCAGGGCCACAAATACTGCACCCACAGCTTCCCTGAACTCCACTGCTCGGAATTTTGGCCTGCCAGGAGGTGCCTATTCCAGTTTTGGACCTCTGGAGATTGTTCCCACTACAGGAATCTTCAAAGAACTGAAGACCTGAAAAAGCTCACTGCTACGCCCTTTTTTCGGCTGACTTTTCCGACACAGCACCACCATTCAGTAGACATATGCCAATGCACAGCCGGTGCGACAGAAAAATCGATTCAGCCCCTGCCAGTGGCCCAAGAAACTGCTGCATGCACCGATCTCCAACATCGAAGATCACTGCACCGACTCCAATGCAGGACCTGCTGGGCAGCAAAAAGAATCGATGCATTGTTGGTCTGCGGCTGGAGAAATTAACACAGCACCCGGTTCCCCATTGCCACATCACATCCAGCGTTTCCAGAGTTTTCACAAATCGCGCCTGTGCGCTGAATCTACTTCAATGCTGGGGCTGCAATAAGAAATTGACACATCTCCTGTCCGCACAGTAAGAAACAACGCATCACCTCCTCTCCAGTAAGGAATTGATGCATCACCTCCCCTGTGTGGCAGTAAAGAATCAGTGCAACACCTCCCCTGGGGTAAGAAACGGACGCATCACTTTCCCTTCAGCTGTTTTTTGCTTGTGATTTTGACGCATCCTAGGTACTTTGTGCTAGAAGTGACCCATCCACGGTTTCCTACGGACAGAACTTTTTTAACATTTTAAACGTCATATTTTGATAACTGCATGTTGGGTTTTTGTCGCTTTGGTCTTGTTTGGTTTAGATAAAGATACTTTATTTTTCTAAACTGGTGTGGTGTCGATTTGGGGTGCTTTCACTGTGCTACAGTTGGTTATATACAAACGTTTTACACATTGCTTCTGTAGTTTAGCCTGGCTGCTCTGTGCCAAGCTACCAAAGGGTGAACATAGGCAAACTTAGGTGTGTACTTTACTAATCCTGACTAGAAGGAAGGGTCCTTACTTGGACAGGGTCTATACCACTGGCAACTAGAGACCCATAATTCTAATACTTACTCCCTACCTAGGTCCTCCAATGGATTGTCTCTATGTCGCACTGAGGGGAAAGAGAGTCAGCATCACTTGTCCGATCAATGTTCAATTTAAATTACAAGGCAACAGAATATGGCAACACAATGAGGATCAAGATTCGGCAAGCACGTTCAAGGGTGTTTATTACAAATTAGTAAGTTCAGATAGATTACTCTCAAGACCATGCTATACAGGTTTAAAATTGCAACAGGGAGGCCAAGCATCTTAAAGAAGTTAAGGCCAACTAAAATTAGACAAATGAGAAGTTCTGTTGCCGCAATATAAAACAATAAGATGAGAATCTGATGCTCAGAAAACAATCTTATTTTGTCTTCTTATGCTTTAGAAATCTAGTTCTCCTAAACACAGACCAAAGAACAGAAACATTCAGAATTTAGGAATCAAAAAGCTCTACAGAAAACAATAAGGATAAGGCACATGAGTATTAGCAACACCAGCAGTAGCCATTTAGAAGCTCGTCCAGGAGTTTCCAATAAGTCAGAAATAAGTGCCAGTCTATACCACAGTTATGGGAAACTCTGGCACATAGGGGAATGTCTTAAAAAGTTCCTCAAAGGCAATGGGGACTTGGGGCATGGTTTGGGTAGGAGTCTAAGGAAGGTTCTGCAGGATTCGGGGCAAGTCTAAAGAGACAACAGCTCCAAGAGCAAAAATCTGACAGATTCTCCTCTTCCAACAAAGTGATTGATATGTTATAGACCTCAAGTTCATGGGGTAACAACCTTTTGGTTGTATCATCAATAGTAGTCCATTGCCCATAGTAGCTGTACATTGAAGGCTGCAACAGCAGAGAAGAATCCCACACTGGACATGGGAAATCCATCTTAGTCACACACTCAGACTTGAGCACAATAGTGTCTTATTTAGCCACAGGTTTCTCATGGGCTTGTTGCTGTATTCCTTTTCCAGAAATGTATCTATTGCTGTTACAAGAAATTCAAGCTAGCAATACATGAGAATACTTACTTACCGGAGCACAGGGAATTAGACAGTGAAGAACAGGCCGCTGAGAACAATGCTAACTTACGACATTAATCAATTATGCACATTTAATATGCATGTGCACATTTAAACATATATGAATATAATATTCTGTTAGTGTTTTTGATTCATATTGCATTGGTCACACAATGAGCAATGAAACGTCACAATAGCAATTATGCCCAGGAACCACACAGAAAGTTAATGCATGTAACTGTATTGCATACATTGAATAATCATTATCGTTTAACCGATACAAATATCCTACGTTCATAATAATCATTTAAAGCTAAGAACAACATTCCTAACATTTACTCAGGCATCAAGTCACACATTTATGAATCACTTTGTAAGGCTTCAGCAATGAAGTAAAGAGAATGGTTTTGGGAACAATCACACATTGCTTATTTTCATCTTTGCATGGTAGTATAAATTAAACTGTAAATCCATTTAGTTAAAATCAAGCATATATGTTTTATTTTTACATGTCAGTCACTGTATTTATCAACACTGAGGATAATTTCTAAATCATTTCATTAAATACATCTCTTATTAGTAAATACGGGTGTGTATCACTTACAACGCAACTTTTACGTCGTAATGCTGTTACAACGCAGCTATTACAACGCAGGATCCATTACAACGCATGGCATTACAACGCATGGCATTACATCGCAGATACTATAACAACGCATACCATTACATCGTAAGTATTGGTAAGTATATAATTTATTTTAATTTTATTTAATATTATATAAATGATTTAATTAATATTAATTATAAATAAAAATAAATAAAAATATTTATTTATGTTTTTAAATATTATAAATTAATATTTATTATTTTAAGTATTATAAATTAATATTTATTATTTTAAGTAATTTTTTAAATAAATATGAGTATAGGAGTATATGTATAGGTGTTTGGGGGTACAGGGTGTTTTTAGGTTTCAAGGTAGGGTTTGGGTTTTGGGGTACAGGGGTGTTTTTAGGTTTCAGGGCAGGGTTTGGGTTTTGGGGTACAGGGGTGTTTTTAGTTTTCAGGGTAGGGTTTGGGTTTTGGGGTACAGGGGTGTTTTTAGGTTTCAGGGTAGGGTTTGGGTTTTGGGATACAGGGGTGTTTTTAGGTTTCAGGGCAGGGTTTGGGTTTTGGGGTACAGGGGTGTTTTTAGGTTTCAGGGCAGGGTTTGTGTTTTGGGGTACAGGGGTGTTTTTAGGTTTCAGGGCAGGGTTTGGGTTTTGGGGTACAGGGGTGTTTTTAGGTTTCAGGGCAGGGTTTGGGTTTTGGGGTACAGGGGTGTTTTTAGGTTTCAGGGCAGGGTTTGGGTTTTGGGGTACAGGGGTGTTTTTAGGTTTCAGGGTAGGGTTTGGGTTTTGGGATACAGGGGTGTTTTTAGGTTTAAGGGCAGGGTTTGGGTTTTGGGGTACAGGGGTGTTTTTAGGTTTCAGGGCAGGGTTTGGGTTTTGGGGTACAGGGGTGTTTTTAGGTTTCAGAGCAGGGTTTGGGTTTTGGGGTACAGGGGTGTTTTTAGGTTTCAGGGCAGGGTTTGGGTTTTGGGGTACAGGGGTGTTTTTAGGTTTTAGGACAGGGTTTGGGTTTTGGGGTACAGGGGTGTTTTTAGGTTTTAGGGCAGGGTTTGGCTTTAGGGATAATTAAATTATATTTACCATTTTTAAATTAAATGAAATATATTTAATAAATTAAATTAATTATTTTACATTAATTACATTTTTTAATTAAATTAAATGAATTACAATTTTTATTATATTTACATTTATTAAATAGATATTATTTTATTAAATTAAATTAATGACAATTTTTAAATGTCTTTTAATTAAATTATTTAAAAAAATTTAATTACAATAAACTAAATAACATTTAAAAAAAAAAGTCAACTTACCTATATTTACGATGTAATGCCATGCGTTGTAATAGCACCTGCGATGTAATGCCATGCATTGTAATGACATCCGTTGTAATGGATCCCGCGTTGTAAAATCTGCGTTGTAACGGAACGCGTTGTAAAATAACGCGTTGTAACATCATAGATCCGTAAATACGACTCCCAAGTTAAACATTCAAAAGTATTTCTTTTCTGACATTAGTAAACATTCTATATGAGAACTATAACTTCTACAGTAAAGATTCTTTTGCGATAGCAGTGTTAAACGCAATGGACATAAATCATTATGACAAATAGAACTCATGCGCAAAGTGCACATTCATTTTGTGTCCGGTATCATTTGCATTTAGGTTTTAGTAATGTGTATAGAGTGGGCAGTTCTGCGCTGCACCAACCCCCCTTCTGATGGCGAATCAAGCCATCACATCAATCACTTATCAGATGTTCAAATTACAGTTTTGTTGTCTTCATGATTTTACTTCTGGAATCCTCCAGAAATGTTATGCCATCATAACGTTTAATCTGTCTCTCATCTAGTTCTACATCGGCTCTGTTCCTTTTCACCCCATTTCTCACTTGTGCATGCCTGTGTACCTTAATCACAACCAACTATAAACTAAAAAAAATGAGTATCACCTAAGGTCTCAAGATATTTTGACTTGTTCTACTCCCTAGATTACCAAAAGTCTGCCTATAGCGGAAAATCCATTCCCTATGTCTTCCCAAACACCAATCACAGGCAACCCTTTCAATTCTTTCTTCGTGTCAGTAATGGGGCTATCATATTTCTTCAGGGTTTTACTCTTGTCTAGGATATAAGTACAATATTGTTGAACTTTTAACATCCAACAGACTCCGCCCTCCTTCGCGAGATGGACATCTAGAGCAAGTCTATTCTGCAAAACCATGAATCTGATGGCAACCATTTCCATGTTAATAACCAGAAATCCTCCAGCTGTATCAATAGCCAACTTATCAACTACAGTAGACATTTTTCCGATCTTGTCTGAGTTGAGATCAAGCCACCAAAGAATTCACCAGCGATTTCAATATCACTAATTCTCCTCTTGGTTCTCACATGTTTTCCCCTTGTTGAGTCCTTGATTTTGTCTACATGGTAAATATTTGGAAAAACTACTACTAAACCGTATGTCCCATACCATCTCTTGGGAAACCTGCAAAATGCATTTTTGACACAAATGTAGTAGACACTAAGATAGAACAGATCTCCTCCATCCAAATATAATCCCCAGTTTCCTCTTACTTCAAGTGTATGGTCAAATTCACTAGTTCCTACAAAATGTGTGCCAGTCATGGATTTTCTAATGGAAATACAAAATCTCCCTTTATGTTGCCAATCTAGAGCAAGTACAGCCTTATTGTCCACTACTCTATGTTCACTGTCTACCTTTGCCCAGGGTGGAACTTTCAAATGATTAGTAGCTTTAGCTAAGAGGTCTCTTCTTTAATCTTCTGCAAAGTCCATAAATGTCTTTACTACATTGGTGTAAGAACTGGTTAAATGTTATCTGTGTGCATGGGTAGTGTCCAGTGACATAATAGGTCTAAAGGAATGTCCTATTATTTCAGCATTTTTGGCTTCAGGCTGTCTATTCAGCATGGGAACTTCAGAAAGAACTAAATCTTCATTTGGGTAATAATATTGGAAATGCCCTTTACCATAGAATAGGTTCAGCAACAAACTACCAGTAACTTCATATCTTAATGGAAGGTGGTGATAGGTGATTCCCTTGGCAACTGATGCAGGTAATTGCATGCATACATAGCAATCCTTAGCATCCATAGTGTCGACATATTTGTATAACAGCTTTGTATATACATTCAGTGAATAATCTCCTCTAGAAGCATCTATGGATAAGTATTTCTCATCTAGTGTGGGTAGACTACTACTAGTAGGGTTTGGCTTCTGGGGTGTGCGGGTAGACTTAAGCTCCTCGTCATATAAGTGGTGCGGCAAACTTAAAATTATAAGCAAAATAACTAGTACTATGGTGGCAACAGCAAATACTCCTGAACATAATCGTTTGCTAGTAAGGGATTTGGCGTTAGGCTCCATGAGTTCACTAGTGACAGACCGTTAGCTTTAGAAGGTGGAGCACAATAATTTTTGGCAATTAGCTCTCGCTTCCATGGCAGCAAAGCACAGTTCAAATGCTCCTGTTCAGAATTTAAAGTGCAACTTAGTAAATGTGCAATTCACATTAGCTGATAATAACTTCCAGAACAAGTTGATTCAATCTGTCTAGTGGCAATGCAAGTTTAAATCTCAGATCAGCCACAAAGTTCACTTCAATTATGTTCAGGTGGATATGAATTGTTATAGCAAATGGTGAGAAATGCTCTCTCCCATTCATTGGCTGCTAAATACGTTCATTTAGGTGAGGAGTACCTCTGGCAGGGACTCTTGCTCTCTTGGGGAAAGCGCGGACTAGAATAGGACGCGCCGCCATTGGCCTGTGGTAAGGTCAACATTGGTAAGCCTAGTCTGCGGTCCGTAGCGGTCAGCACCATGTAACTCCAGGGGTAGTGACAGCTGATAAGTAGGCTGTCGGGTGCGGGGGCCGGGGGAGTCATCCTTCCCAGTGGGCCTGGGCCACCCCTGCACGCGCATGCGCTTTAAGGCGCAGATATGCAGAAGTCTGCAGCCCCCCTAAGTGAGTGCAAGGCACAGGGCGTAGGGGGGGGCCGGGGGAAAGTATCCGTCCGATAAGCTGTACCCCCTGCGCAACCTTACTCTGGGAGTAGTATTGGTAGTACCCTGGGACTGGGGGGCAGGCTGCCAGTCGTTGACTTTGCCGTAGGCTCTAGAGGGGACATGCAGAAAGTAAAGTCATGCATTGTTAGATTTACGGTAGGAGTGCCTTCTGTACTAGACTGTGTTAAGGTTAGCCCTTGGAACTACATGTGACTACCAATGTAACTGTACTTTCTGCGTAAATTTCTGTAATGAAGGTTTTTAAAATTTGTTTTGTTAATTGTTAATAAATACGGCCGGGGGGTTTACACCCCCCTAATCCAAAAACTTTATAACAATCTTGGTGTGGTTTCCAATCCTGTACGAATGGGGGGAGGGAGGGGACATCCAGAACTCCAGAGTCTGTAGTGGGAATAGGGGACCTAGGTAAGTACCAGACCATATTGATTTTCTCTCTGTTGGCCCTTCTTACCAGTGCTTAATTTGTAAAATATGAAGTCCAGGTGGGCAAATGTTTGTCGAAGGCCACACCTACTTCCCCCAGTGCAACCCACTTACTCCACTGGCTCCACCTACTTACTGTATTGGCTCCACCCACATCCTCAACTGACACTGCTGAAAACCAGATGTGTTACAGTCTCCCATTGTCTTCACTAGTTTAACCATGCTCACAATGGGATATGACAGAGACGGGAGGTGCGAGTCAAGCTCTGGAAATAATGGACACACAGGAGCATATTCACAAAGGGCTTATGGTACATGTTAAGAAGTACCCCTGTAGTACATGTTTACGCACTCTATTAGCACCTAAAAAGGGAGCAAAATTAAAATATTCATATACAGTTGGTGAAAACAAAGCGGACCGTTGCCTCTTTGATCTTTTACCAATAGGGAGTTGCCGAGTTGGAGACATTTCGGATTGATTCACAAAGGCTTGCAGAAGTACATAAAAGATTACTCTTTTAATACTAAATCCCGTACCCCTAAATTCTTTTGAAAATCAGGTCCCTATGAATCAGTTGAATCAACTAGAATCTGGCCCCCTTGCTGTGAGATGTCCCACTGCAAAGATGTTTTTGCACCTGAGCCAAGGTGGTTGCCTGATTCTCAGAGAAAGCTGGAAATGTACTCCTGTAAATTACTCCTGCATTTGGAATAACTTCCAACTTCTTTTTAAAACGTACATATGATCCCAGGGCTAGAATTGGGAATCTTTGACAGCTGCATTTTGCCAGCAGCACTGGAATTTTCTTGTGAATTCCAAATGATGAAGGCAATTTCACAGATGTAATTGCACATAGTGTATATTTACACATGCGTAAGTACCAAATAATTGTGCAATTACACTTTAAATGTTTTAGATGTGAAAAATAGCTTACCTCACTGCATCCCCACCAAGATTCCAAAACGCTGATCCCATTCATAAAACCAGTCATTTGCACAGGCACGATTTAAGGGTCAGTCTGGGTGTGCATCACATTGGGACTACGAACACATCCATGGTGAAACACCATAAAGTATTTATCTCCCTTTTTCATTTTCAAATATTTGCCTAGCCTTCAGCACTCTTTGTTTTTTTTATAATCTAGCTCCCATGACGTCCCAAGATACCGCCTGATGAATTTACACCCTTTCAGTAAAATTTGAAATGGCAGAAATAACTACCTGTCTGCCAAGCGGCCTTGGCCATGTTTCAAGCCAAACTGGACACTTTTTATCATCATTTCAAAAATTTGCTGAATGTCTGTGTTTTTAATGGATATAATTTGGGACCCGGGGCGGGTACTCCCCCTGCCCCCATCCCCCTCTCCCGCCGACTGGCCTGCGCCTGCCCCTTCCTTCTCATTCCTCTTACGTGGATTTTATTTAATGCTTATGCTTCATGAACGGAGCATAAGCATTGAACAGTATGCAAATGTGTGCCATGGTGACGTCGAGGGCATGGGCCAATAAAGTCAACATGCATTATTTGCTAGAAGTTAAAAGCGGTAATGGTTGGAATGCCAATCTAATAATATGTTATGCTTTTGCAGAGTTCTTGTTATTTCTGTTCAGTAGCACTGTAAATAATAAAGTATCAATACCTGCCTATTTAAGCCTCCTGATTGGCTAGCATGATCGCAGCTTTGCACAGAGTTCGATAACACGTGCCATTATCCAGCTGAAGTGTGCTACTTTTGACAACATTACAGAGATAAATGGCTGATTCAGTTCACCATGATGCAAGTCTCCTGCTTCCGAACCTCAGGGTCCTCCCCCCGTGATAATCCAGTGGTGGAGTGTCATCACAATCACTCATGCATAGTGCTTAATTTGTACCGGTGCTTGCTGGTGGTCAGCACCAGAACTAATTTTTGAGGTCTGGAACTAATTTATCATCACCAGGTTGATCTAGAACAAAACAGAGACAGGCAGAAAAGGATGAAAGAAGGAGGAAGGGATAAATAGAGCACAGTGACAATGTGTTGGACTTGGCCCTTTTCACAAAAACGTTCGCTTTTCACCCCCCTAATTTAGGATGTCTCCCTCATGGTAAAGAAAGTTCTATAGGCCATGTGTGGTACGAGATGCCCTGTTTAATGTGATAATGTAATGCAATGGTGTGTGCACTTATTAACCCCCCATTGTGGAAATGCACCCTGGTGAAATGCTGCATTTAAAATGGATGCCATGGCTATGTTTTGTGCCACCTGACTGCAGTAGGTTAGCGGTCTAGTTGTTTGGTACCCAGCCATCCCAGCTTTTGGAGGGAAAGCCTGGCACCCAGGGTGCTCTACTCCTCCCCCTGAGCCAGTTTGAACCAGTTCCCCAGAGAATTCTAGAAGCTTCTGTCACTGACTGGTAGGTGGGGTGAGGGGCATATAAATAAGGGCGCTGTGCCACCATGTGCTGAGACAGAACAGCGACAGGAACGTGAGGGGACCTGCTGCCAGGGGATACCGCCACTTGGGCCAGTGTGCTGGACCCTGCACCTAACTAGAACCCCTCTGCTGTCCCCCAGGGTTAGTGAGAGCCCCACTGCAGGAGTACAGGCTTCTGTATAGGAGGAGGGCACGCTACAGTGGAGGATGGTTAATGCCTACCGCCCTGTCTTGATGAGTTCCCACTAACTGCTGACCTGGCCCAGTAGTGCCTGCTGCTCTGCCCCTTGGCCCCTGAGGAAGGAGTGCCATCCTAGGTCCCTGAGGCTGGTGGGACCTGGCGCCACGCGAGCGATACATCTAAAAGCACCTGAAGAGGAGAGCGCTATATTGGGGCTGGACTGGACCCCCCAGGAGGTGAGGAGCGTTACCCTGGGGCCCCTGGGGCCCCTGGGGCTTGCTGTTGGGACTGTCTGCCCCCTAAGGTCTATAACCCCGAAGCGCTGTATGCTGGAGCGATGTGCCCAAAAGAACTGAGCCTGTCAAGCACTATACTGCCTGTGCCTGCGAATCGCTGCCTGGTCAGGAGAACTGTTCTGCTGAAAAGCACCACAGGTGCCTACCCAGCGTGATTGCACCCTGCTGCCAATCTAAATCAAAGCAGGTGCCCACGCCACTTTTGCCTGTATCCCGAGCGAGTGCCTACCTCGCGTAGCGTGATCCATAAAGGAGGGAGCCTACCCCTCGTCGCCGCCGGGAATCACCACCGCTGCCCGGGGTGCTGGAGCTGCCCCGCGTCGCCTGGAAGATATCTGGGTCCTACCCCGCTGCTGCCTTCACCGTCGGGGCAGCCCCCGGAGCCAGGAGAGGGCCGCCGCCGAGTTCAGGAAGGCCGTGCTAGGCATGGGAAGGTAGCAAGGGAGGCGTCACCTGATCAGAAAGCGGGCCGGGCCATTGTTGGCGCCCCCCTGAATGCCGCGCTGTCATTGGCGGGAGCGACCGCCCCCACCAAAAGCGGTGCACTGATTGGCTGCCCGGCGGGGAAGCAGGAAGAGGCCGTCGGAAGCCCCGGCTCCCAGGAGGGAACCTGGGTGATGCCGGAGGAAGCGCCGGACGGGGCTCTCATGTGGTGCTGAGAGCCCCGCGAGTCAAGCGCTGTGCTGCAGGTATTCCGGTGGGGTAGCCGGAGGAGCAGGGGCCCGAGTGAAGCCTCGCGGGCCCCGTGTGGGCCGCATAGATCCAAGGAGCAAAGTCCCAGCCCAGGGGCTCTCAGGCACTGAGGAGAGCCCCGCGATCCCAGCAAGGAAGGAGGCTGAGGCAGAGCCAAGTGCAGCTGGTGAGTGGGGCTGCTGCATGATAGACTGACTGGGGAGCCCTGTCAGGGCTGGCGCAAAGTTGAGGACTTCTCTTCCCCCCAAGACTGACCCGGTGAGTGGGGCTCAGCTGTGTGGTGGTTGGGGGTGTGTCAGGGCACGGGGTCGGTGCCCGCCTCCGGGACCGGTGCTTTGTTGAGGGGGGCCCCACCCCCAGGCCCTGGATTAATTTTGCGGGACCCCACTGCCCCGCTGGACAGTGGGCAGTGACAGCCATCGGGGCCACTAAGTGTTGAGACTTGGGAGGCCCAGAAAGAGGGGGACACCTATAGGGAGCTCCGTTTTGTCCTAGGTGTTGCCAGGTTGACTCCCTGCCTAATCCGTGGATATTTCATGCTCATGATTTGGGGGGCCTGATGCAGACACTGGTTACCCAATGTTCATGCTAATGGTTTATGTCCCCCTACCCCTGGGATTTAGGCTGATGCAGTGGGCCCCCGGTTAAATGTGGTTATGCTAATGAGGAGACCTATGCTCCTGTGATGCCTAATACTCCGATGCTTCCTTAGGAATACTACCTCATCTTCCTAAGGATCAAAAAGATGGGAAATAAATCATGCAATTGTTACTTTGTCCATTTCCTTCCACTTTTCACTAGAAAACCCTTTAATTCAATCAACTCATAAATAGGAAGATTTGGCTAGGGATTCTAATACAATTTCTCTTCAAGGAATCCCAGTTCTCTTAGAGTTCAAATAAAGGACTCATGAGAATTGAAATATAACACACAAGCAGGTCTGGCCTTTCCTTAGACAGTGCCACGAGAAAAAACTAATTTTGGCACCTCTCTTGAACCTCCTCTTCCACCCTTTCTCCATCCGCACCTTCTCATTTATGATCCTACTAGGGAGCCCTTTCGTGCTCAGAGATCAAGTCCTGGCTGAATTTTTCATAGCAGTGACCAGCCTGTTTACACACATTTTCCCCTCATTTAATTACCTATTCAGGGGCATATTCCCAAGGACTTATCGCTGAGTTATTGGCACTTTAGCGCAGCAAAAGTGGCAAAAGAATTATTGCCCCATTCTCAGGCTGGTGCAAGCTATGGAACTCTCTGCCCACCAAGTTACGCCTGGAAACGAATAAGATCCTGTTTAGAAAGGCCTTAAAGACCTGGCTATTCACCAAATCCTAAACTGGTAAGGCTCATCCTAATCCTCACACAGCGCCAAGACGCCTCGGCAATAGTGTGCTCAATAAATATTTCAAAGCGATACCAAAGGGGATGATAGACGGAGCACTTGAGCAAATCAAACACTCACCATCAGTCAACTGATCTGGGTTTAATCCTTCATCATTCTATAGCTCACTCCACCACCCCAGTTCAGAGATGGCCATATGCAAATCAGTCTGACACTGTGCATCATGGGAACAGTCCAGCCCGAACTGCCAGGCCATGTCTTCCCTGGACTGAAAACAAGCATGCTGGGACCGGTTTCGGGTTCATAACACTCATCAGCCACGCTATCTTGAATCCAGTGGCAGAGTGAGCAAGGGACCCACGTCTGGGCATACCCTGCTAACTCAGGGCGAACAAAGCGATCCCCTTTGGTATCGCAATAAATAATTCAGTCAGTAAGTCACAATGATGCCGCTCATATGCCACATGCAAGACATGTCAAACATGAATCCCAAAGTCGCACACATCCCAAACCCCACCCCCAACAAGCCACATTACATTTCCTGAATGCAAGCAGATGACAAACTAACATTAGGGCTGAAAGCTCATTTGTTTGAACTATCAGGCGGGAGCACATCTGCACCTCTGACCTCGGAATTGCATGTGCCCGGCACCCCCTGACAGATACCATAGCAGCTGATGACGACTCCCACACTACGCACAGCCCGTGTAAGGAACAACATATACACACCCCACAGACAAAATTCCTTGATCGAAGTTATCTTGCATGGAATGGTTTTCACACTTACTCCTACACCATCCCAAGTGTACAACCGTTGCACACTAAAATAACTCATTGATCCGAGCTGTGGCCTTTCATCCACAGAACTGGCGCAGGTCAGAACAGTGCAGTTTTAACCAGAGCCACTGACGCAATGGCAGAACATCCCGGACACATGCACAACCCCTGTCACGTGGAACTGTACGGTGCATGTATGCTGCATTAACTGGGGGCACTGCCATTTGCAGTGCTGCGGATCAGTTACCGGCTAAGCTTTCACCTTGCCAACGTCACCTGCGTTCAGCCTGCGTTGCATTGTTGATCGTGCATATTCAAGTGGTGCATGAATGTATGCCTAACCAACAGGACGGTAGATAAACTGGATTTTGACATGTGTGTGTGCCCCTTGTTGGCACACGACCAGGATTGTCACCCTGACACTTGGCATTTCTACGCCATCAGGGATGTGGGGTTGTAGTTGTACATTGTCATCTCACAGATTCCTGCTATGCCAAATGAGAATGGCCATGTTCTAAACACATTTTAAAGAACAATGGTCCCTATTTTGGAAGAAAAAATAGAGAAACACAATAATCATACGCTTAAATGTATCGTATGTCTTTTTTCCAGCCGGACAAGAATTTATTTTCATATAGGTTCAATTAATTGTGATTCAAAACATTAAATAACAAGTGGGCATCATCTTCTGAATAGCGGGTGACCAGCGCGAGCAGGAGCTTCCAGGCCCTGACCATCCTCTGCTATTCAAGAGGTGCAACTTGGCACCCAGTGGACATATTCATTTAACCAAAAGCCCCTGATGCGATCCGGCACTCACTCTTATCGATATCAGAAATTTAACTTTTCGAGGAAGGCCGACGGCCTAATAATCATCTATGACTGCCGCCACTATTTATGGATCCTAATGTGCGTTCCATTACCGGTACATCTACCTGCTCCTTCAAACTAATGCGATATAGGCTATACATGTGATTAAGTTTAAGACAACAATGATTTATCTTTTGTCCTGAAGATGATGCTGTATACTGTTGTGAATAGCATCGAAACGTCGTCGACACTAAAAACACCATATGCAATATGATTTTATAATATTGTAATGATCAATGGTGTGTAACTGGTTATCTAAGTCTGTCATAAGTGATTACAAACATACAGACACATTTTATACCCTGCCTTTGGCCATTCTGTTGTTCGTTGGTTTGTCTTGTGTTCTGTGGGTCACGGCTGTGCCCACTTGTTATTTAATGTTTTGAATCACAATTAATTGAACCTATATGAAAATAAATTCTTGTCCGGCTGGACAAAAGACATACGATACATTTAAGCGTATGATTATTGTGTTTCTCTATTTTTTCTTCCAAAATAGGGACCATTGTTCTTTAAAATACGTTACTGCCCAAGGTCCCTATGGCATACCTTCTGGGTTTCCCTTGTTTTGTAAAATAGTATGTTCTAAACACAAGCGGCAGCAGTTGTGTCCTCCATTTTGTTGTGAAAGTGTTGCAGTTTGTACCACATTGTTGTCAATGTTAGGGTGCTCTGAATCTTATGTGTCTGTGCTGCATTGTGGGTGAGTTGCCCCTTCGGCTCTGATTTGGCTGGCCCTTATCCCTTTCAGGCGGTGTGCCTTTCACTTCTGTGCTCATACAGTGCTGAGATGTTGCAGAATTTGGTAAATTGGGCTATTGGTTGGAGTTGTGACTCTTGAGCATGTTTTGTCCGCAGATGTGCTATACTTACTTGTGTATGTGTGCCCATTGTGCCCATCTTCCATGGTCGTTACTCACCTTGTTGCTGCTGGCTCAGGTCATGTTGTGCAATTTCCAGTCCCCCAACTCCTGCCACATCTCCCCAATGATGGTCCCAGGCTGGTCCTCCATGGGGGTTGTGGGGTTCTGGTTGTCTTCTGTACTTGCTCTAGCTACCTTTATGGTGCTTCGCAGTTGTATGTGTTTTGTATGTGTTTTTTGTTGCCACTTTCATAGTGATGTTTCCCACCTGACTTGTGGGACTTGCAGGCGTTGCGCTGCTTATCGCTGCATTTTTTATCTCAGTTGGGCACATCACAACTTTTTTGGTTCGGGTTTAGATTTTTATCACCGTCCTGGTGATTTTATCGCTGACATTTGACGCGTTAGCGGGAGACTATTGCATGTTACCGCCGTGTTGTGAATAAGACGTTAACACAGAATTATTGTCCCGCG
The DNA here is from genome assembly GCF_964261635.1 of Lissotriton helveticus. NCBI lineage: Eukaryota > Metazoa > Chordata > Amphibia > Caudata > Salamandridae > Lissotriton > Lissotriton helveticus. Next base: position 404,819,523 of record NC_136063.1, on the reverse strand, counting down.
ATAGACAGCGATATGAAAGATTGAGTTAACCGATTTTGACGATGATTATCGCACGTTCTTGAGAATATCCCCCTCAGTTGCTAAACACGAGGTGAGAGTCCATGGGAGGGGGTGAGGGAGACAGGGAGAAGGTGGGGTAGGATGATAATCAGAGAGAGGGTAATAAAAGTAAAGAAAATGTGATTTTATGGACAGCCTGAAAGTAATTAACTAAACCGGCATTGTGGAATAAAACCATATTCAGGGGAGCTTGGGAGGTCAACTATTGTGTGCGCCCCTCTAGCTCTAAGCGCTCGGCCTCGGCCCACCACGCCCATACCTAATGCCGGTCCTGCCCACAAGGTAACTCAACATTTTACTTAACTTTGGTAAGCTGGTTCCCTACCGTCCTGCCAGATGCTCTGCCTGGAAGAGGTAATCACATAAGTGGAAAGAAATCCCGGTTTCCCATGGAGGCACGCCAAAGAACAGGAAGTGTAACTAAAGAGTGTCAATCCCTTCTGTAGTATGCAAGTCAGTGGTCATGGGGAGGTGCCACAAGAGCCAAATGTATTGTTTTTGCCAGAATGAGAGGCCTGTCATGGAGGCAGAGTTCCTCGTGTACTGAGGGAAGGGATGAGTAAGTGTTTCAAGGAGGTATGAAACTGGGTCTTAAACTTTAAATGAAAAATATTATGTAATGCTTGTAATTATTGACAATAGCACAATCAGTAAGCAACTACCATATGTAAAAGCAAAACCCGGCATTTGTCTCACCTGGCAGTTGCCATGTGCGCATTCACAGTCTCTAAGGCAGAACAGTCACAAGTATCATGCCACTCGGGCTTCTGATTATGTTTTAGAAATGTTGTACACCAGAGTGGCTGCTGCTTAATATGGCTAAATGTTAGTGGGGTGAAGGAGAATGGAAATGCCATGGTGGAGTGTTGTAAAGCAGACTAGAGTGGCGCGTTATGGAGTGGCATAGAGTGACACACAGTAGAGTTGACTGGCATGGAGGGTAGTGAAGTGGAGTGTCATGGAGTAAGGTACAGTGTTGTGGAGTGTCATGGAGGGAGTAGAGTATTCTAGAGTGGAAGGGCATAGAGTTGAGTGGCGTAAAGTGGAGTACAGTGTCAAAGTTGAGTAGAGTGTTGTAGAGTGGAATGGCATAGAGTGTCATTGAGTGGTATCGAGCAGAGAAGAGTGGCATAGAGGTTGTTGCGTAGACTGGAGTAGAGTGTTATAGAGTGGAGTAGCATAGAGTGTAGTAGATTGTCATTCAGTGGAATGGCATGGAGTGTAGTAGTGTGTCATAGAATAGAGTGAATAAAGTGCCATGGGGACGCGCTTGTCCCTAGAGACCCGACCAGATTGCATCCCTGATCACCTTGCACAGCACAGCTGCGTCTCCTCACGCGCAGGCCCCCCTGCACCCTACCCTCCGCCATGCTGCCAACCCCCGTCATTTCATCCCCCCCCCCCTCCACTTTGTCTGTCCGTAGGCCGCTTCGACCTTCCTACTTTCTTCTTCCTACTTGCCACCCTGGCGCCTATCTTCCCTTGAGATGGTTGTGGCCCCGTTGGGCTGTGAGAGATAGATGGGCTACTTGCCCTTCACACATCCTACTTGCCAAAGCGACTACACACATGAATATGGCAAGACTTTGATCACGGCACCCCTAAGCCATGCGGCCGGCCCTCCTGGGAGGGTTGTAGGCGAGGCGCTGTGTTAAAGCTTTTTCCCGACTGCACTGGCACAGACCTCGATGAGATACGTATTACGCGGCCGGCCTCGGTAAGAGGTTGTAGGCTTAACGCTGTGTTCAAAAATAAAACAGATTTGAACATAAAGTGCCATGGAGTGGCATAAAGGGACTTGCATGGAGCATTGTGGAGTGGAGTAGTGTTGTAGAATAGCATAGAGTGGAGTAGAGTGCTGTAGAGTAGAGTGACAAAGTGGCATAAAGTGGAGTAAATTATCAGTGGAGCAGAGTTTACTGGAATAGAGCATCATACAGTGGAGTATCGTGGAGTGGAGTGGCCTAGAGTCAACTTTCTGAATGCCCCCAAGTTGTCTTTAGTTAACCAGACAGCTGTGCTGTCTAGCAAGCTGAGACCTAAAAAAGGAGGAGCTTGCATTGTTTCCAATTCTATTCAGCCTAAGCCTCCATCCCTGAACTGGAAACTTCTAAGCACTCGCATGCGGTATACTGCTACATAATGTGGACTGAAAAAGTCACTGGGTAAGTGTGTTTTAAAACTATGCTTTTCCGAAAAATAAGATTTCTAATTTCCTACATTACCAAGAATAAAAAAATAAATGCATAATAATGATTATTCACATTTTTAAATAAAGGCCCTCATGAGCCACATTAACAATTGGACATGGCTAATGGAAATTAAAACGTAATACTATTAACACGTGGAGATCAATCGTTTTATAAACTACTGTTCATTAAAATGCTTTCCTCTTTTTTTCATTCGTGATACATTTGATGGCAGCTCTTCATATTTATCAGGAGTGACACACTCCTACGTGTTCTCATGGTAAGAAGGCATAGCGAGGTGGCGTGGAGAGAGAGATTTCTGTGATGCTCAACGAACAGTGTGTGAATCTCATTCAGCAAACCGAGCCCAACATTTTCCCAGAAAGATGTCACATTTTAAATTAAGACTTTCATAGCTTACAACCGGTGTTCAGCAATTAAGCAACAAGTGTACAGCCCACGTACCAGCTGTTTTCCAATCTTGCTTTAAGAAACGGAAAAAGACGGGAAGGAAGTTACCATAAAAATGTAACTTTCGGTTTTTATATGCACGTGTTGTCTTTCAAGATCTTTGCTGTTCTTTTCTCTCAATTGAGTCTCTTATCTTTTCCTTGTGAGTCCGTTTTCTGTTTTGATGGAGGAACCGGTATCCCCGTTGTTAACAAACACAGTTATATTGTTTGTTCCTTGCAAGCGTTTATCCAGCGGTCGACAACACCATCTGCTGTTTCTCTCCCATGTTATCCTTTAGAGTTCGAACGGAGATTGTTTTACTTGTTACTGTCCCTTTCTACACCTGTTTTATGAAAAAATCCTCCAAAGTGAGGAATTGAAAATATGTTTTTTCAAGGAGAGCTGCCCAACAAGATTCTCCCTCTTGAAAGAGCTCTTCCAGATAGGGTGGCCAACTGGCATGGGTGCAAATTCAGGGCAGTGAGTGTAAAAATTCAGGACAAAGGGTCAAAATTCAGGACAAAAATTCAGGACAGAAGGTCAGAATTCAGGGCAAACATTTGGGACAAAAGGTACATTTTACAGACACATCAGAGGAGGTTGCACAATATTACATAAGTAAACAGACAACCAACACAAGCACAAGTCAAAATAGGTTTATATTAGGTTGAAAGAATCTTGCACTGCATCTGTTGTGTGCCGGAGTGAAACTTAAATACCTGCGTTTGCATATTGGATGCACCTACATTAGCCAAAATAGGAGTTGTTGCAACTTATCAAGCAAATAGCTGCGTACACAACAACACAGCGGATATGAAAGCAGTACGTTTAATAACAAACAGGAAAGCCCCTCATCAGCCTGAAAGAGTGTATGTACGCTTGATAAAAACATAGATTCACGCTTTTGTGGCAAAATCCAAGGTAACTTTCATTTGTTCGTTTTCATTCATACCTCTGCCCTGTCGGTCGTCCACTGAGCAGTAGTTCCGCTACACCCTAACTATACCAGGTGCGTAGGAGGCACAGCTTAAACAGGAGTATACAAAGATTCACTGGCCCCTGATTAACAGAAGCCATTAATGTTACACCTTAACCTTGAAGATGATTATTATTATTATTATTATTATTATTAAAAAAGATTTGGTACCGCGCACATACACCAATTGGTTTCTTGGCGCTCGAGACCAGGTGGGAGGAGAACATTCAGGGACAGGGCCGCTAGCCGTGCGCCAGACGGAACAAGTACGTTTTCAAGGAGTTGCGAAAGCAACGATAATCGGTGGACAAACGAATGGCAAGAGGAAAGGAGTTCCAGGTAACAGGAGCAAGGAAGGACAAGCAGGCTCCTCCATGTTTCTTACGGTTGAACCTAGGGGTGATCAGAAGGTTATGAGCCGAAGATCTGAGGTGACGGGAAGGGATATAGGCGTGCAAACAGGAAGAAATAAAGGCAGGGGCGCATGAGAACAAGGATTTGAAAATGGTGCAGGCCATTTTAAAAACACACCGCTGTGCAACTGGGAGCCAGTGTAAAGTTTTCAGCAAAGGGGTGACATGCTGATGTTTAGGTTGCTGAAAAATTAGTCTGGCTGCCTGGTTCTGGACCAGTTGGAGACGGGAAAGATGGCAGGCAGGGACCCCCACGTATAGACAGTTGGCATAATCTAGATGTGAGGTGATGAGGGCAAGGATAACAAGAATAAGGGCCTCTTGGGATAGAAACCTGCGAATCTTCCCGATTCGGCGGAGATGAAAGAAACAAGCCAAAGTGACGGTGTTGATATGTGGCCGCATTGAGAGGTCACTAGAAATGGTGACCCCCAGGCTCTTCACAGTATTCACTGGACAAGGAGGGGAACCCAAAGCTGCAGGCCAGAAGTTGGGAGACCAGGGAGTAAGAGAACCACCGGTCACCACCAGCTCCGTTTTGCTTGGGTTGAGCTTAAGTTGACTAAGGTTCATCCACTCGTAGATGAAGAGCATGGCATTTTGAAAATTAGAACAGGAGGAGGGAGAAGAATTGAGAGGAAAAATAAGCTGCAGATCATCTGCATAGTTAAAAGCAGTAAGTGAGAACTGACGAAGAGAGACAAGAAGGGGCTGCATATAAAGATTGAACAAAAGCGGGGACAGAGCAGAACCCTGGGGAACACCACAGGAAAGAGAGGATAGAGGGGCAGAAAAAGAAGAAAGCCGGACAGATTGAGAACGGGAATGAAGGAAAGATACCACCCATGACAGGGCCAAGCCAGAAATGCCGGCATTTCTGACACGGTCGACCAAGATACCATGGTCGACCGTGTCGAAAGCGGCTGAGAGGTCTAAAAGTACAAGGGCCTGGGCCAAATTCCTGTCAGCTCCCTGTTTCAGCGTGTCCATAACTGCCACCACAACTGCCTCAGTGGAATGAGCAGGTCTGAACCCAGCCTGTCGATCGTCGAGGAAGTGAGTTTCCTCGATAAAAGCACTGAGGCAGCGGGTAACATAAGTCTCTAAGACCTTTCCTAAATAAGGGAGGAGGGAGATGGGACGATAGTTGGCCAGCGTGGTGGGGTCAAGACCCGTTTTTTTTAAAATGGGGACCACCACAGCGCTTTTGAAAGCATTAGGGACAGAGCCTGACAGAAGAGATTGGTTTAAGGGATCAAGAGGGGGGCCGGGGCAGGCCACGAAGGCAGCTCTTAAGATGGACGTGGGGCAGCAATCATTGGGCGAGCCGGAGCTCACAGTCTGAAGTAATGAAAGAAAAATATCCAGGGAGATGGGGGGAAATTTGGAGAAAGAATGGGGATTCGAAGGAGGGAGGACAGAATCGTGAGGTAGAGTAGTGAGGGGAATATTGTTTTTAATCGCAGAGATTTTGTCAGAAAAAAAAGAGTTGAGAGAATTGCACAGGGCTTGTGAGGGTAGGGGCTGAGGGGTGACCCGATCAGGAAGGGAGAGCTCAGCTACGATAGAAAAAATTTCTTTGGTCTTGGATGCCGAGGTCAAGACCTTCTGAGAAAAATAGGATAATTTAGCCGAGATGATCGATCGTTTATAAGCTTTTAATAGGTCAGTGTACGTGATTTGAAGTAAAGGGTCATAATTCCGCCGCCAGCGGCGCTCAGCCTGTCTAAGGCGAAGTTTGTCCGCCTTAAGAGTGGAAGTGAACCAGCGCTGAGCGTCGTGGGGGCGTTTGGACTTAACAGTTTTGATGGGGGCAACGACGTCACAGGCGGAGGACAGCCATTGATCAAGAGAGGTGGCTTGGGAGTTCAGATCAGAGTAGTCAGGGAGAGATGATGAGGCAAGAATAGAATGGAAATGAGGAATATCAGCTTGTTTCCAATTTCGAACCTGAAGGTTATGGGGGATCGGAGGGCGGGTGGACAAAAGTAAGTGCAAGGAGAAAGAAATAAAAAAGTGATCGGACCAGGGGCAAGGATAGACCAAGGGAGAGGGGATGTCAAGGTTGGTGGACCAGATCTGGTCTAATGTATGGCCTTTGTTGTGTGTGGCCACAGAGATGTGTTTGGAGAAATTAAGGCCAAGCAGTGAGTCAGTGAACTCACGAGAGAGGGAGGATTCCTGGGGGTCTGATGGCCAATAGTTGAAATCGCCCACCACCAAAACCCTAGCGGAATTGATGGCAATTTGCGAGATCATACTACTAAATAGGGATGGGAAGAGGGGCGAGTTGCCAGGGGGACGGTAAACTAATATACAAATAAATGAGGAGTTGGGAGAGGTAAATTTCAGTGTAAGAATGTCCGTGTTGACTATGGGTGGAGTGGAAAGGGTAGTGAACTGTAAGTGGGAGTGAATGATAGCGGCCAGGTCTGCCAGAGTTTCTATCAGAATGGAGAATATAGTAACCCGCAGGAATGGCGGCCAGGATTTCAGGGTAAGAGTCAGCATTTAACCAGGTTTCCGTGAGGAGTAGGATATCGATAAGGCCTCCTTCTAAAAGTTGGAATATGTCCAAATGATGTTTAGGGAGAGAACGAGTATTGAGATAAAGTAATGTGAGAGGGTCACTACCGCTAGGACTGGGCTGAGTCAGCCGAGGTGCAGCGGGGGAAGGAGAGGAAAGGGGAAGGGAAGGTGAAAAGGGGATTATAGGCGGGGGAGAGGATAGAATGTTATTTCCTCGAATGGTAACTATAACATGGGGTGCAAGGAGGACATGATGGGATAGGGCACGAAGGGCCTGAGAAGAGTACACCAGACGTTGAGCAGAATGCCTGGCCCCTGGCCTCGGTCGGCCGCGGACGGGCGCAGACGGGCTTGACTTGTGCGCGACTTCGGCGCGAAGTCGGCGCTCCCGCTGCGCTCGTCCGCTGCGCTTCCTCCAGGTGGCCATTTATGCCGTCCAACGTGAGACACTAGACCGCTCACCTGCGCGGTCTGGAGGCAGGGCGGAAGTGCCGCGAAGCGGAAGTGGCGCTCTTGCAGGGACCCTCCGCAGCAAACGGCACACAGCCGGGGCGGACCGGGGTCAGGAGCGGGTAAGTAGCGGTTAACAGATAAGCATCACCACATGAATGCAAGCGCTATCAGCCTTAGCGCAAACAGCAGTGCAGGAATTAAAACACGAGCGCTGAAGCTAGTATTCAGCTTCAGAGCTCCAAAATATTAAAAGCCAAACGAGCTGAACTCAGAGTCAGCTGAAATAAATGAAAAGAAATAAAAAGCGCTTGTCAGCCGCGCTGAAGCACACGAGTGGTCTACAAACCACCAAGTCCAGATGAAAGTGGAATCACATCATTCTGTATGCGATAAGTAGGCCTACATACAGAATGATAATGGGCCTGATAGCAATCTGTGCCAGGTCGGGAAGGGGCTGCTGCAGGCCACTGGTCACAGCAGGAGCGCGAGCTGGCCCCTGCTGTGATAGTTACAGGACTCTCAGACTGCTTGCAGGGGGCAGCTGAAATTACGGACAAAAGGCATCTGTGAAGGAATCCTTCACGACAACGGAAAAGAGGCCCAAATTACGGGCAGTCCGTGAAATTTACAGACGGTTTCTCACCCTACTTCCAAATGCAGTCACTAGTCCTATATCAACCACACATTCAGTGGCTTTCAGACTCAGGAAGAGCTAGCTGCTGTGAAGCTATTTGGTGCAGAAGGGTCGCAGTATGAGGATGGGGCTGCCTACACTAGAGTGGTCGAAGGTGGTGACAGCAAGCGCAATGCTCTTACATCCCGTTGTAGGAGGTCAGGAAGCGGCAAAGGACTTTAGTGAGCCTGCCTGAAGAGGAGCTCACAAGCCACCTTAATGGAAAGGCTGAGGCACTGTGGAAACTAAGAAGAGAAATGTTGGTGTGTGTCCTGATCTGGAGCAGTGTGTACCGAAGACTTCAGCTCTTTACTGGAACTGGGGGGAGTGTAGAGTCCATGCTGGCAATGGATTGGAGCACAGCTCTGTGAGGTGCTCAGCACTCCCTAATGAGGGGCGGTGCTACTAGCACCCTGCACATGCCTTTTGAAGATGAGGCGATCTTTGTAGTTTTGTTGGAATAGTTTGGCTCCCATGTGAGACTGAGCTCTGAGGGCAGTGACAGCCATCATTTTATGCATAGGCAAGCACCACACCTCTAATGATGTGTGTTAGCCCTGACATCCTTAGCGTGATTTTCCACCAATTTTTTGCCTTTCAGCCTCCTGTTTTTGTTGACTTCGCTTTTGCTGGCTTTATGATTCTGCAAACTTTACCTCTGCTAACTACTGCTAAAGTGCTTATATTTTCTCCTTTAAATATAGTAACAATGGCTTACACTCTATTGGCATATTTAATTTACGTGTAAGTCCCTACTAAAATGGCATTTACTGTACCCGTGTCCTGTAAATAAAATGTGACTAATGGGCGTGCAGCACCGATTTTGCCACCCACTTAAGTAGTACTTTAAGCATGTCTCAGGCTTTCCATTGCAGCCTGTGATGTGTGGCCCATTACCTACCCCTGTGGCCTCGGCCAAAAATGTAGGTGTCCTTTTTGACAATTCTTTCACGTTTGCCACCCAGGTCAATAGAATTGTAAGCTTCCGTTTTATATCATAAAAATTCTTTAAAATGTCTTTCCATTCATTCTGGTAGAGCTTAGAGTGGCAGTAGCCATGGCTCTAATAACATTGCACCTTGATTATTGCAACACCATATATTTAAACATCAATGCGTCCGCACTCAACAGGCTGCAGCTCATTCAGAATGCGCCTGTCCGCCTGGTTCTAAATGTCCCCAAACATCTCTAAGTGAGTGAGGTTTGCACTCCCTTCACTGGCTTCTTGTTAGAAAGCATGTGGCATTCAAGGTGCTCTGTATGCTATTTCAGGCTCTGCACCAGAAAAGGTTTGTGCCTCTGATAACAGCTTTTCTGTGGTACACCCCCTAAAAGACATCTTCCCTTATGAAAGTGACTATTCCAAGATTTCGGAAAGCTCCTTTTCTGTAGAGGATGACAAATTGTGGAACACCTTGCCCACTATTTGCTCCTGGAATGATCACACACCCACAGATGGGATAGCTACACATAATCTGTCCTACTTCTATCCCCCGGTGCCGCGACCCAATCCCGGCCCCCCATGGAGCTGGTCAAGAGCGGGAAATTGGGACAGAAATAGAGATCGTGGTCAATGGCCAGGTTATGGATTTAACAACTCAGTCCCTGGAAACTTCTCCAACTGGAATGGCCCATTACTATCCAATAGATACGATTGTTTAGAGATGGTCGACTGACCACCAGTCTCCTCTCCAATCACTCCAATCATTAAAGCTACTCCTAATACCCAGAGACCTCATAAATCTAAAACCAGCGAAGTTACACCATCAAAGCATATCCTGGCATTATCACCCGGCTTACTCAGTACCCCCTTGTCAAGTTTACCTTTCCACCCAATAGCCTCTCGGTTGCAAGATCCTTGCCTGGCTCACTCAACCCATTCTGAGGAGCCAGGTATTAGGGATCAACACCTCTCTCCTACCCCATTTGACCCCAACCTTATTTCCTCTTCTTCCCTTCCAACTATCCAGTCTGACGACCTACCACCCCCTGTTCACTCTCAAGGTGCAAACGCTACTCTAATAACAACCTGGGATCTTCCAGTAATCTTCTGGAATACTGCGGGGCTTAGAACTAAGATTCTTCTCCAGTCCTGGATAGACGTGGTTAACAGTCATAAACTAGCTTGCTTCCAGGAAACCTGGGCAATTGACCCAATTCACAGCTTGGGTTTCAAAACTTTCCATACTGCTGCCACCCCGTCTATCCATGGAAGACCCAAGGGAGGCTTAGCTGTCTATGTCTCCAATCAAATCTCACTTCCGATTAATGTAGTACCCTTGGTGTCCCCAACCTGCCAAATTCTCATGCTTGCCCCTGACAAAAGTTCTAACTATTACTTTGTTAACATGTATAACAACTCTTCACCTAATGATTGTGTAAAGTCACTGATCGAAATTTCTTCATACCTGCAAGATAAGATGACTAAGAACTCACATTTGCAAAGTTATGTTGTGTGGGGTGGGGATTTCAATGTTCATCTCTGCAGTGATTATAAAAAGGGTACTTGTGGGCTCCAAGATGAGCATGATCTTCCCATTACCCATTTTTCCCATTCTAGCACTGGGATCGGTTTCAACAACTGTTTATTTTCACTAGCTCTTGAATTCTCGAACGAACTAGTGAATCCTGTCGTTGAATTTAAGCCGACCTTCCATGGCAAAGGTCTCACTACCACTATTGATTTTATTCTTTGTTCCCAAACTCTTAATTCCTGTTTAAAAAATTTTGCACCTGGAACTGACCCTTCTAGTGACCATTATTCTAATAGTATCACTATCACATTCAACTCAGCTCCGTCTTCCCACCCCAAGGATAGTCTACTAACGCAGCGTTCCTTAGAGATGAGTAAAATTAACGGTTTCGCAGTAAAATGGTCAAAAATCAACCCCATCGAGGTCACCCGTAGTATCATCCAAAAAACCTCGCCATCAATCGCTAACTGTTTGGCGGAGTCCTCCTCTCCCCAGTTGATTCTTTCCAGTTTTGCGAACATCCTAGAAGCTATTCGACTGGAGCTTACTTGCCAGCACAAGAAATTTGATAAGGATTCGCGGGGGTGGTTTGACTCCCACTGTCGCAAAGCCCTCAGCGCACTCAAACGTGCATTACATAGCCAGGATAGAGACCTGATACTAATAGCTTCGTTAAGAAAGAAATATAAGCTGGCCCAAAAAACACGTAAACAGGAACTAAAAAATTATCTCTGGGCGCAATTGCATGAGAGTGCCGGGAACAAGGATTCTACCTTGTTTTGGCGCACAGTTAAGTCTCCCTTTTTAGCGAATGACTCATCCATCCGACACTTGGATGTGGCGGTTCCCGCTGAAAAATGGGTTGCTCATTATTCAGAGATCTTTGGGGACTCCCTTTTAATACCTGACACAACAAGTCCTGAGGACTCAGACATCACCAAGGATAATATCTACCCTATCGACATCAATTTCGATTTAGTGGAGGTGACTACCGCGCTGACTTCCTCAAAGACCGGGAAAGCTCCCGGCCCGGACGGAGTCCCTCTTGACATCTTTGTGAGCAACCTAGACTTATGGGCTCCTATTGTCACGCAAGTGATGTTAGCTGCACAGCAGGTTGGTCTCATCGATTCTTGGTCTTCCTCAGTGCTTCTGCCTATTTTTAAAAAGGGCGATCGCGACAACCCGGCCTGTTACAGGCCCATTTCCCTCTTGGACTCGTTGGGTAAGGTCGCCGGGAGACTCATCCTGGAACGCCTCCAGGATTGGGCTACGGAGAAGAAGATCATAACAGACTTACAGTTCGGGTTCCAAGAGGGATTGGGTACTGTCGAGCAGGCCCTCAACCTTACTCTACTCATGGGCAAATACGCTTGGGCCAAAGGCGGTAAGCTTTATCTGGTCTATGTGGACTTAAGCTCCGCCTTTGACTGCGTTATCCACTCTAAATTATGGGAGACCCTGCACAACCTCGGTATTGATCCTCCACTACTGAAATTCCTACGTGAGCTTTATACGGATGCCAACGCTCGCGTGAGGTATGGCATCAACGGTGAGCTATCGGATACCTTTAACATCACAAAGGGCGTCAGGCAGGGGTGCGTCCTTGCTCCATTCCTATTTAATATCTACACAAATGGACTGGAGCAAGCGATGCTGGTGGACAGTAAAGATCTTCCATGCATAAATACCCGCCCAATCCCCGCGTTACTGTACGCCGACGATTCAGTCATCCTAGCGAGAACACCAATCCAACTCCAGCACCAACTGGATAAGTACTGTCAGTATATGCTTTCGTTAGGCCTAAAAGTCAACAAAACCAAGACCTACGTTATGCAAACTGGCAAAAAAGCCTCTAAATGTAAGCCTCTTTACATCGACAGCACTAGGTTAGAATCTGCCAGAAAATATCTATATCTAGGGATTCTTATCGACGACCGGTTGTCGTGGAAACCTGCCACCTCTAGTAAGACACTGCAATTTCAACGTACTACAACGGCGCTGTCTTCATTTTCTAGGAAAGTGGGTAAACCTGCCCCTGCTGTACTTATGAAAATATACCAAGCCAAATGCCTGAGTGTGGCCACTTATGGAGCGGGGGTATGGGGCTATGCCCCCGTCAATGAGCTCCAAGTTATTGAAAATGATTTCTTCAAATATGTACTAGCTCTCCCTCGCAGTGCCCCCAACTACGGTAGCCATGTTGAGCTCGGCTGGGACTATATCACTGATACCATCAGATACCAGCCGATCCTCCTCTGGCACCGTATTTGGACTAAGGAGCAATGTCTCCTTACTCGGTTGTTAATTACTGATTGCCTGACTCTGGCTCACTGGAAAAGGATCCCTTGGCTTTTGTATGTTTTTAATTTCCTGAATGATTTGAATTGCCCAGCGTTTTTCACAAACCCTGTCTCATTAATGTCTATCCCAAGAAAGTCTCTGAAGAACCTATGTGTCACCCATTTAAGAGCTTTACGTATGTCTTCTGAAATTGGTAAGCACACTAATACTCATTTAATGATGGTACAATCCTCTTTTGGTATGCAACCATATCTATCTTTTTATCTATCAAATTATGATAGATATGTTCTAGCCAGATTTCGCTTTGATAACTTTTATCGTCTTGTGTCGTTCCCTGTGCCTCTAGACTGGTCTCGCGAACTATCCAGATGTCCCTGTGACGATTGTTCAGTCCAGTCCACTTTGCACTTAACATTATTTTGCAGCTTGTATGAGACCCCGCGTAAACGCTGGCTGGTTCCACTACTACGTCAGTTTGGGCTGAGAAGATGCAGACCTGCCCTTTTGGCATTACAGTTTTTAGACACTCCATATGTTGCCAAATCTATAGCCTGCTTCTTAAAGGCTTGTTTGAAAATTCGCTCTCTATCTGCTGTCTCTGCATCGTAAAATATCTTTGTTGACTGTGTGTATAAACTCCCACAGGGATCACATAGGTTCCAAATGTATAGACGATGTTAGGAAATACTAATTTTATACCTTTGTATATAGCAATTAATAAGTGTTTTTTTTTTTCTCTTTTCTCTTTTAATTGTTGGAAAATTTTACTACAATGAACTTTTATGATTGTAAATTCAATCGAAATAAAGTTTGATTTGAACTTGAACTTGATATTACTAGTCTGGAATCTTTAGCCACCTTTTTGAAACAATTGGAAGCATGGCTCCTTTCTCTTCTATAAAAGCATGTTTTCATTTTATGTTGAATTTAGCAGGTGCTTTGTTCTGTTGCTTTACTAGCACTTTGATGCCTTGCCATAATGTGCTTTATAAGTTTATTTCCATTCCATTGTGTGTGCAATTTTAAACTGCCACTTTGAACATTCAAAATAAACCTTTTACTAGGCCAAAACCTTTCGTTTTACCCCTTGTGGAATGCTCGCTCCCTCTGGGGGACTATATTTATTTCTATGCCACCTTCCCCTGAGGACTGATTGGGCATTTTTAGGCTGATTAGCCTTGAGAGATTTGCAAGTGGATTGAGCCTCTGGGTGGGTGGTAACACTTGAGTCACTTGGTATAAAGTTATGTATGGTCACCATCGCAAGATCTAGGAAGGTGAACTGGGGAGGAAGGAGCTTTGCCAATGAAAGCTCACCATCACAAGATTAAGGAAGGTGAACTGGGGAGGAAGGAGATTTGCCAACAGTACAGCCAGGCTCTGGAACTCTCTTTCACCACATCTCAGGGCCATCTCCACCCTCCTCACTTTCAGAAAGGAGTTAATGACATGGGGCTAGATGTAGGTGGCTATATACCAGTCGGTAGCGCCGAAATTCGGTAAATTTCAGCGTTACCGACCAGTATTTAGCCATGTGCGATGTAGGTATTACCGAACGGCATCGGTACTAAGGAATCAGTAAAAATAAGGTAAACCAGTTACCGATTACTTATTTACCGATTGGCAGACAAAAATACCGAATTGGTAAATAAGGAATCGGTAAAAAATCACAAATGTAATGTACCAAAAATCGGTAATACAGAATTTGCTAAAAATCGGTATTTAAGAATCGGTAATTAGCACTGACTCAAAGCAGGTGGTAATCAGGTGCACTGCATATAAACAGCCCCAAAATGCAACAGTGTGAACAGAATGGCGGCCCTCTAAGTGATAGCAAGGCGTCTACGTTTCGAGCAGCAGGACTGAGGATCTGGAGACGGGAGGAGCGCGTGTACAGACTGCTTGTAACACTGTTCCAACTGACTGAGGCTGAAATCCATGAGAGGTACAGGCTACACCCAAACACCATCCTGGAACTGATACGGGATCTGAACCCACTCCTGGAGCACCAGACACCAAGGACGCACGCAATACCCACTCATGTACAGGTACTCTGTTGCCTGCACCTCCTGGCATCCGGCAGTTACCAAGGGGTAATGGCTGTGGCAGGTGGAGTCTCACAGAGTTGCCTGTTGCGTTTTTTCAATAAATTCCTGGATGTCAGGTTGCAAAGGATGGCACACTACATCAAATTCCCCAGCACACAGGCAGATCTGCTGAAGACCAAGTTGGACTTTTATCAGAAGACCCAGTTCCCACACGTCATTGGTTGCATTGACGGGACACATATACCAATCTGCCCCCCCTGCTGCGACATCTACTGCAATCGCAAGTCCACACACTCCATCAATGTGCAGGTCATATGTGATGCGTCTTCCATCATCACCGACATAGTTGCAAAATTCCCAGGGAGCACCCATGATTCATACATATTCAGGAACAGTGGGATCTATACCCGTCTCCTTGCAGGTGAATTTGGAAAAGGCTACCTGCTAGGTAAGTACATGTGACACCCCTTGAAGTATACACCTGTTGCTGCGATTGTAGACTGAATTACTTACTTACTTCTCACACACAGGTGACAGTGCCTATGCGGTGTGCCCTTTCATCCTGACTCCGTACCTGCACCAATCCACCCCAAGTGAAAGGCGATACAATGTTGCACATAGAACGACTCGCAATGTGGTTGAGCGAACATTTGGACTCCTCAAAAGCCGGTTCCACTGCCTGTACAAAAGTGGAGGTGCAAGGCAGTACCTGCCCTTGGTGTGTTGCAAAATCATAGCTGTATGTGCCATGCTGCATAACCTTGCCACTAAGACGGGTACACCTGTGGAAATGTGTGATTCTGAAGAGGAGGATGAGGATGAGGAAGGTACACAGTCACAGCACAGCACTGCAGGCGGCGCAGCTGCAGCAGATGGGAGACAGAGACGGTCAGAGATCACACAAAATTATTTCTGAGTAAGTAATGAGACAAAGCCAGGTAATGCATTTGTGTCAGGGTGTTTAATATACCAACAGGCAATTGACCAGCACACCGTAACACCAGTTATGTGTCCAAAGGGTTAAGTCACCCACAACAGAATGGGATTAGAGGGCCATGCCTATCTCCTGCGCCCCTGCACACCAGCGCTGCGTTCAGCATGCACACTGTCTTCAGCAGCGCTGTCCTGCAGCAGAACCATGCCTCACACTGCGCCTCCTGCTCTCTGGCAAGGGGGGGTTTCAGCGCTGCGACATCCTTTTACCACTCCGTACTGCCCCTCTCAACACATCACGACTACACTTCTTTAAATCAGATATACATGATCTGCCTCCATATAAGCTTGACCTTCCCTTTGTGGATCATATACCCAATCTAGGGAGGGCAAATTACTTGGCAAGCATCCCAAACTATCTGCAGATGCTGACAATCCATGCACTGATGCCAATTTGGCATGCCATGATTATTCTCTGTGCCCCATCCAACCAATTGCCACAGGGGCCTCATTCGTCTACCCCCCTTATTTAGCCAATTTTAATGCTCTCAGATGTCATAGTGGGCATCTCTGCTAGCTGTTCACCCACGTTTGTGAGAAGCCCAAATGTGCTCAGATGGCCATTCCTCCAAGTGTCACTCTCACAGCACACCAGTTGTCACTTTTTGGGTGCCTCCCTGTGGTAGATGAATAAAGAAGAGGGTACCACATAAGAAACTGGCCGCATGCGACCAGTCCTTCCAACCTCATACTATACTATACTATACTAAGGTTTGGTAAAGCGCAACAGCTGCCCCGGCAAAGAGGCGTCCCGGCGCTGAGAAGAGTCACAGAAACCTACCAAGAGGGGGGAAGGGGGAGAGAAGAACTAACCAGAGGGGAACAAGAGGGTTTTGATAGCTTTCCGGAAGGTAGCAAGGCTTTCTAGGGAACGGATGTTGGGGGGCAGAGCATTCCAAAGCTTGGGTCCTAAGACCCTAAAGGAGCGACCTCCAATGCGGCAAAGCTTTATGCGGTGAACGCTCAAGAGATATTGGTTAGAGGAGCGCAGGTCACGACCAGGGACGTAGGGAATGAGGAGATTTTGAAGGAGAGTAGGACTTCCCAGTTTGAAAATTTTGAAGATCATGATGAGGGCTTTGAATTGAATTCTGGAATCAACGGGCAGCCAGTGAAGCTTGCGGATGGTGGCTCTGGCTGAGCATCTGCGGGGAAGGCCGACCAAAGCTCTTGCCGCCACATTTTGCACGCGTTGGAGTCTAGCAGTTTCTCCTTTGTTTGCACCTAGGAGGAGGACATTTGCGTAGTCCAAGCGAGAAAGGATAGTCGCCTGGACGATCAGCTGGCGGACCTTCGGGTCAAAAAAGCCAAGTATAGAGCTGAGACTTCTTAATAGGCCTATACAAGTGGCAGCCACCTTCTTGGTGTGAGTTTGGTAGCTGAGTGAGGCGTCCATCCAGACTCCTAGATTTTTTACAAGGGACTTAGGGGGGGAATGGAGCCGAGGGAAGACGGCCACCAGTGCTCATTCCAAAGGCTGGTGTTTTTGCCAAGGAGCAGCACCTCTGTTTTCTCCGCATTCAATTGCAGATAGTTATCCGTCATCCATTGCGCCACTGCTGCCAGGCCATTTCTAAACCTGGAGGCTGCGATGGAGGGGCTTTCCATGAGGGTGATGACCAACTGGGTGTCGTCGCCATACGACACTAGCGTCAGCCCCGATTCTTTGGCCACCGCAGCAAGAGGCTGTACATAAAGGTTGAAGAGGGAAGGGCTCAACGCTGAGCCCTGAGGGACTCCTTGTGCGATGGGGCGGGGTCTGGAAAGAAATGGGGGGGCTGACACCCGGAAGGATCTGTCTTCAAGGAAGGAGCGGAACCAGGACAGAGCTAGGCCAGATACTCCGGTCATCTCCAGACGTTTAAGAAGGATGTCGTGGGATACCGTGTCAAAGGCTGTGCTGAGGTCAAGAAGAATCAGCGCAGCACTCTGACCGGAATCTAAGATCGTCCGGAGATATTCGGAGGTGGCCAGTAGGGCAGACTCCGTACTGTGGCCTGGTCTGAACCCATTTTGGGATGGGTCCAGGATGCCATTCAGGTCTACATGTTTGGAGAGGACGCCGTTAACGTGGGCCTCTGCAATTTTAGATATCCAAGGGAGCAGGGATATGGGTCGGAAGTTTTCCGGCTTAGATGGATCCAGGGTGGGTTTTTTGATTATGGGTGACACCCATGCCTGTTTCCAGGCTGCCGGAACAATAGCGGAGGAGAAGGAGAGGTTGAGAATGTCAGACATGGGAGGCAGGAAGAAATCAAGCGAATCCATAAAATGGATAGGGCTCATAGGGTCCGCAGGGGAGCCTGATTTCACCTTTCTGCAAAGTTTGATTAGATCTTCAGAAGAGATATCAGGGATTTGTGTAAAAGGGGTGAAGTCGGAGGTGGAGTCCCTTACAATACCATAACCACAATAGGTTGATGTGGCACCCCCTTGTGGTTGCTAATTGAAACTCTCACAAGACTATTCACTAACCCCCTCCTACCCGTTTGGGGTACCTCTCATGGAGTAAGGGAGGCAACATAAAAACTATAGATAGACCACCAAAACAAAAACACACTAAGCACATTATTCCATGCCTCCTATCACCCCTTTCATAGTGCACCCCAACACTCCTTTTAATACTGCACCCACAAATGTGACTGCTCCCCCACCCAAAACTCATTGTTAGGGGTGTGGCAGTAAAAAAATGTAGGGGGTCCCTACCATAAGGACCACCTTATTTCATCACCCCATCTGTGGGCTGAGGGGGGCGGGTTAGAGCACAGCTTGTTTACCCACAGTTGGCATCAGTCCCCCATGCTCCTCCTCTGACTCCTACTCTCCACCTAAACTTGCTCTGTGCCTCCAACATCTCCGTACATCTATGACCCCTTCTTCCTCGTTGGTACTGCCTTTCCTCTGTGACCCCTCCTCAACTCCCTCTACACAGATTCCCTCCTTCTTCTCTAAGTTCCTGTTTTCTCTTTGCCTCTGTGACACCACCCACCCATGCTCTTCCCGCAAATGTACCCCCTCCATTTGACAACCCGACTCAGCTTGCCATTCTTACTCCAACCCACTCCACATCTGTGCCTCCTCCTTACTATCCCTGGACCCACCCTTGCTCTCACCCCACATACACACCAGCCACTCTGCAATCCACTATTCTCCACACACATTTTGTTTACCAATTCACTTTTACGACTTACCTTTGTATCACTGGCATCACTCACTCGGAGCTCCTAAACGCCGGTGGGACGCGGCAGCGAATCCCAGAAGTACAGTGGGCTTCGCAGGGACACGTGATCAGCTGACACGGATGACCCTGAAAGGAGGTGCGTGGGTATGTTGTAACTTCGCAACCTCCAGGTGTTAAATTGAAAAACACAGTGAATGAGTGAAAGGATGAACCCCTGTAAGCCCTGATGAAGTTGTGATACAAGTTAGCAACGAAACTTGTTGGCAATTCAGCATTAGGTTTGGTATAACAAGGACCAATTTTAGTGTGGAAGGTTTGCAGCCCAGAATAAAGTTGTAGTGGCTAGCAAGCTTCTCAATTTTAATGTTGAGAATTACACTTATTTTTTCTCACTAGGGGTGTTTTGTGGACTTGTGCATGAGTGGGAGTTACTATTTGTGTCTCTTTAGGAAGGAAATCAGTTGTTGGTTTCACCTCCTTTTTCTTTCTCCTTTTCTCTCTTTTTCACGATCGAGAGAGAGTTACCAATGATGATAAGTGGGTAAACTGGTAATTGCCGGCCAGTAACCCCTTGTGGCGGATCTTCGGTGAGGTGCTCTCTCTCTTTCCCCACATTTTTCAATGCATGAAAGGTGGGGATCATTGATGGTAGTGGACTTGCTGGTTATTTGTTTATAAATGTGACATTGTGACCTATATGAATAAATTAAATTCATATCAAGAAGGGAATGAAAGGATATTGAATACCCTGATGTGTCACGTCGGAAAGTAAACTAGTGTCTTCAAGGTGGGGCCCTGCGTTGTTTATAATGGTCTGAGTGGGGGGCGGCCCTTTCCTTTCTTCCCCCTTGACTCCAAGTAGATTGAAATCACTCACCCGGTGCCAACCCCGGGGTTTGAACCCTGGTTGTCAGGCTGGAAGTCAGGAACATACTAGGTGTGGGCAGTGGACTCCAATCCATCGTTGGAGTTTGCTGAGTTTTTCTACTCTGCACTCCGCTTCGAGTGCAGAGTTCTGCAAAAACAAACTGCCAACCTCAGGCAGAGCAGAGTTTACCAGCATGCGGCTGCTTACCCATAAGTTATGCAGGATTTACTGTCACCTGACTTTCAGACACTCTGTATGCTGGAGGGGAAAAGGAGGATGAATAATGAAAGAGCCTGTCTGTGCAAGACCCTGAGCATTAATGCCTACTGAGTGCATTGAAACTAAAAGTCCAATGTGTGTAGGAAACACTCAAGGCACTAATGCCTCCTCCTTTTGAATCGGAACTAGGAGGAGGGTCCATACCACAAGCACCTCTGTTCTGTGGTCTGGCAGTTAAAGGAGTCAATCCAGAGCTTTAAATCTACCTTGGTGCAGAAGCAATTTTTGCAGATTACGGTAGCATTGATGCACTTGAGCCTGTAGGCCCACTTGGCGTGGCTGTGTGAAGAAAGAATGAGGCAGCCCGCGGCACACGCAGTGTGCCAACTCAAGGGGGTGGCCACCCTAGTGCCACATTAGGCACGGCAACAGGACTAGCGTGGAAGACCCTCCGGGAGTCCCCAAAGTCAGGCGCGGACCACATGTCACCTCTGGCACCTTGGTGTGTGAGTGTGGGCAAAGGTACTTATACCTGCCCCCGCTCATTGGGCTTTCCTTTTGTGCCTCCTGGCCAAGCAATCTGGTCATCGGAATTTGGTCTGCATTGCCGCACATGGGGTCGGAGCTCCGGCCAAGAGGTGTGCAGTAATTGCAGTGAGTGGGGCGCCCCACACTGCTCTCCCCCAGCCACTTCTGCGGCAGCTGCAATAGGTTGCGGGGGCCGGAGCTAATGGGCCGTGTTGTGACTCGGGGTAGGGGTACCTAGGAGTTTGGCGTCATCCGTCTGGACTAGTGATTCTCCCCCGCCTTTGTGAAGCTTCTCCCAGAGGAAGTTATTATATAGCTCCAATTTGACTAAGAGGTGTTGGAGCTCTTTACCTAAGAAGCGCCCTTTGCAGCCTCGTTACTAACAGCAGGCGTTACTGACCCCCGCAGCCCCCGTGTTCATTAATTAAATGGTGCGCACAGCCTCTTCCTTAATTAAATGGTGGGCAGCGCGCAGTCTCTGCTGTCTTCAGGGTGGGGCTGGTGACCAATGCAATAGTCATGCGCATTGCACAGCTTAATTAAAAGTGCGCGTGACTTGAGGCATACTGAGAAAGATGACCGTCACCGTGCGGCGCCCTGGCCATAATGTAATTATTACTAGCCGCTGCTGCCTGCCTAGCCAGCCTTGCCCTGTCTTCGTCTGGCCGCTCGCGTCTGCCTGCCTCTGCTCTGAAGCTGCAGGCCAGACCTCTCAGGAGAGTCTGTCTGACTGAGGCAGGTCAGGAGTGGTACGAGGCGAGCCTAGATCCGTCCAGGGGAGTAGAGTCTGCCTCAGTGAGGTGATGGGTGGTGGGGTGCGATAGATGATGAAATAATTGAAATCCGGGCAGCCAATCCATCCATCGTGGGGCCCTGCAGGCTGGGAGACAGTAAAAGTAAAAAAACGTAATATAGGCCTGCTTCTGCAGGAGACGATTGCTCGCCTCCAGTTTGTGAGAGTATGGATGATGGTTGCACTGCGCACCGTCGCATGGATGATTGCTGCAATGTGCAATCAAAAAATCTACAGCTGCGAAATCACTACATTGACTGCCTTACAAATACAGGATGGCTAGCCACACTAAGATTGTACTGACTCATTAGCTGGTTACATGTCAGAATATCGATTGCAGAAATATTGTACCACTAGAATACTGTAGAAAAAACATTATGTACAAAGGAGTATTTATCTACTAACACACAGTACAACACACTAAAAACAATATACACTGCCTTATTGAGGCAAGAGCACTAGCGTTACCCGTGCTAGCTTTCCAGTCCCACCTTCCCATTTATGGCTTATGGTTATTTCCCAGCCACGTGCCACAATATCCAAGCTAGGCCCCACTAATGCCTCAGACGTTTTATAGGGCTCTTGGGCAAGATCCCAGAGTCTCTGTGCTGGAGTGCGTTAATTCACAGCAAGTCCCCCAAGGGCCCAGTGGCCCGTTTGTCAGTCTGATCTGATCTTACGGAGTGTCAGATCAGACCCTGCAGGAGCCACTCTGCCAGAAGGTAGTGTCCAGACAGCGGGAAGCGGCGGTCGTGGCAGCCGCTGTCCTTAGTGCTCCTCCATTACAGCAAGTCTCTCCTGGTGTCCAGGGGCATGTATCTGATACTCCTGGACATGGGGGGTAAAGGTGTTGCTCTAACCCTCCAAAGATCACGGGTGATGGTAGAAATTGAAATTGCTTCCTCAGTTCACGTTATTATCATACACAACCCTTGACAGTTGCTAGTGTGTGGCATTCAGATAATTCACCAGTCTATTTCTCTTGACTTTCGCAGAATACTGAGTTATATCTTGTGTACTTCTCATGGATATTGTTAATTAGAATTTTTATGGAATTGCAGGTTTGGGTTTGTCTTTCAAAGTTTCAAGTTATTGTCCATTAATGTAAATTCTATTTCAGACCGTTCATAGTTGTTCTTTATTCTTCAGCCATAGTGTTCCTGAGACCATAGCATCGCTCCTTGGCACTGTTCTGAACGCTGCCTCAGTAAAATAATCTGCTTTTGACAGTATTATTACAAATGGCATAGCTTGTATGTTAAGAGTGATTCCCACTTTCTCATTAGAACTTAGAGAAAGACAGTGTAGAGGCATTTCATTTAAATGTTGGAAGTTTCAAATCAAAATATACTAGATTTCTGGGTGGTGGGGCAAAGTGTTAGGTGATGGCCTGGGCCGCCGAGGGGGGGGATGCCGGGGGAGGGGGCCCCCTCCATGTGCTTTGCAGG
The DNA here is from genome assembly GCF_964261635.1 of Lissotriton helveticus. Taxonomy (NCBI): domain Eukaryota; kingdom Metazoa; phylum Chordata; class Amphibia; order Caudata; family Salamandridae; genus Lissotriton; species Lissotriton helveticus. The sequence continues at coordinate 404,796,921 of NC_136063.1, read as the reverse complement.
GGGGCCCCCTCAAGTTTCGTTAGGAGACTGCACAGGTTGATGGAGTTGGCCCCATGGAGATGGCCCCTTGTGGCCTGTTTACTGCTGGGCTTAGAGGAGGCATTCAATACCATTGATAGGTACTACCTGTTTGCCACTCTGTTAAAAATGGGTATTGAGGGGAGACTGCAAAGTTACATATGCCTCTTTTACACTGAGCAGACCGCCCGAGTCAATATTGGAAAATACATGTCTCCCTCTCTTATGGTGAGCAGGGACACTTGTCAGGGCTGCATTCTCTCCCCATTACTCTTCTCCCTGGCAATGGAGTCGCTGGAGCAGAGGCTTTGCCAGAGGGGGGATTCCTGGAGTGCCTCGCAGGATGATAGAGTCCATATAGTGTCAATTTATGCTCACGACGTGCTCCATTACATTTGGGAAATCGTTTGGGGGATTCCTGAAATAGCAGAGATACTAGCAGGATTCCGGCGGGTGTCGGGATTGGGAGTTAACTGGGCAAAATACTAAATTGTTCCCCTTTGGGCGGACTGCCTCCACAAGAGGTCTTGGCGGGGGTAACTAGACATACTATCGAATTCAAAATATAGAATAGCCATAATATCGAAGTTAAAATATAGAATGGACAAAATATCGAATGGACACAATATAGTGATGAAAAATATCGAATTGAAGGTAAGTAATATAATATCGATTTTCAAAATATAGAAAGTAAAAATATCGAAATATATAATATAGGTATTAAAATATATAGAATTTTTTATAATATCGAATTTTTTAAGTGTTTTGTATGTTAGTATATGTGTGAAAAGTGTACATTATTTTTGTAATTTATTTTAAGTAATGAATTTTGTTATTTAATTTTTGCGTAATTTAATTCTGTAGCAGGTTGTGGGTTTATAGGGGAATAGGGTGGGAAGTAATTTAATTATATTAAATGAAATATGAATTTTTAGAAATTACTAATTATTTTTAATTTAAGTTTGCGTTTTAGTTCTGTAGCGGGTTGTGGGTTTATAGGGGAATAGGGTGGGAAGTAATTTAATCGTAATTAATAAAATATTTTAATTATTTATTGCCATTTATTTTGAATTTATTGTTAATTAACTTTCAATTGGTAGTTCATTTTGATTAATTGATTAATTGATAATTATGTTAATTCTGTAGTGGGTTGTGGGTTTATAGGGGAATAGAGTGGGAAGTAATTTATTTGTAATTAAGTAAATCATTTTTATTTATTTATTGGTATTGATTTTTAATTTATTATTTATTAATTTTTAATTGGTAAATATTTTGTATTAATTGGTATTTTATTTGTATTAATTGATAATTACGATAATTGTATTAATTTCTTTTCTGTAGCGGATTGTGTGTTTATAGGGGAATAGGGTGGGAAGTAATTTCATTGTAATTAATGACATTAAAAATACTTTTTGTGTCTTGATAATTAATTTACTGTTAATTAATTATTAATTGGTATCCCTACTTTTGCACTCTCTGGAGTGGGAATAGTAATTTTTACCCTCCCGCTATCCAACGCTTTCCCTACTGTTGCACTCAATGGAGTGGGAATAGTATTTTTTACCCCTACGCTATCCAACGTTTTCCCTAGTGTTGCACTCTCTGGAGTGGGACTAGTACATTTTAACCCTATGCTATCCAACGCTTTCCCTACTGTTGCACTCACTGGACTGGAAATAGTAATTTTTACCCCTACGCTATCCTACGCTTTCCCTACTGTTGCACTCACTGGAGTGGTAATAGTAAATTTTACCCTCCCGCTATCCTACAGTAAAAATATTGTATATTTTTTTTAATATTACGTTAATATATATATATATATTACCTACTGGCGGTCGCCAGTAGGTAGTTATAGTTAGGACCTAGTTTCCATAGGAAATCCGCAACATTCTATTTGGAATAACTTTGGCGTCGATGGATGGAATTGGCTGAATTTCTCCAAGAAAATGGCCAGCTCCGCTTCGCTCCTTCCCTGACAGTTTGGGGGGGATTCGAGAAGCGGGGGCCGAGATAAAAGGGGGGTCCCAAAACGTGTTTTCCCCATGTTAATTTCCATAGGGCGGTTGGACTCACTTTTAGCCCGAACGGCTGAATGGATTTCCACCAAACGTGGCAAAATTGGAGGGACTGGTAGCCCGATGTGCCTTTGCTATGTCTCAAGATATGTGCTCCAGTGGATTTTGAGTAATTTAGGTTCAAAAAAATATATATATCTATATGCGTGCACCGGTACGCGCACCGGGGCGCGCACCAGCGCGCTACGCGAGTTCGCGAGCGGAAAGCTGATTGGCTCTCGGGTGTCTGTCAACATTCCAAACAGTCCGGAGCGGCCGCCATCTTGTGTCTCGGTAGGATCGAGACACAAGAGGTGGCAAAAACAAAGGGGGAAATGACCAAAAGGGGGCAGGGTAGACCCCCCCTGACCCCCTAGGTTTGATGTGGGGGAAGCGCCCGGTACGCGCACCGGGGAGCGTACCATGGAGAAAAAAGAATGACAGAGTTTTTTAAAAATGTAGCATTTTTTTATAAATTGGAGGTAGTTCTAAAAAGAACTGGGTTTTTTATTCTTTTTGTTTTATATTTTTTTTATTGTTTTTTTAAACATTTTTTACTTTCTTTGGCTTTTATGAACAATTTTATATTTTTTTGTAATTTTTATGGGGACAAACAAAAAACAGGAAATTGTAAACGGCTCAACTGGAGCAAAAAAAATCAGGAAAAAATTAAGGTTTCTTTCTGCAGTTGTGGTTGTCTCCAGCACGGTTGATGAGTTTGATGCTTTGCTCCCCATAGGAAATTGTAGTCCCGCAAAATATACAAACTATTTTGTAATCTCCAAACTGGTGTTGGATATTTGGGACCATCTCCCTTGTCTCTGGACCCGATGGAGTGGGTTGATTTGTTTTGGAGGTGCTAGGAGAAGATTGGGGGAGGGTTTCTGGTCAGTTCTCTGCATAGTTGTTTGGGTGCCTGTGTTGCATGTGGCGAAGCATTGTATGGTTCCCAAATGAATATTTTTTTGCAGGGTTCCCCCTGGAAAGTACCGTGCCACAGATCAGACATGTAACTTTTGGCGCATTGACTTTCTTTAGTCCCCTTGGGATTTTAAAAAACTCCCACACAAAGTTCTCCTTCGGTTTATAGGGGGGATTATCTTCAGGCAGGAAGTGCCTCTCCTCCTCCTCCTCCTCCTCCTCCTCCTCCTCTTCGTCTTCTTCACCACCACTGTGGTGTTGTGGTGGTGGTGGTGGTGGTTGAGATGCTCCTGTTGCTGCTGCTACTGTAGCCATTTCTCAGGTCTGCAAACAGGTCTTCCTCAGTCAAAGTACAAAGTGAGAATGAGGAAAAAAGGTGGGGGCTTTCATCATTTGGAAAAAAAAAACTGCTCTGAACCAATGAGAAGTGTTATTTTCAGGTCACATGACCCGACGCGCTTACGCTACGCGCCCCGGGGCACGCCCGGGGGCACTTACGTAGCGCGATCGTATGCGCTCGGGTGCTTACGCCGTGCGTCATAAGACGCATCTCGCGGCTACGCGATACGTCACGATGTTGTTTTCGTTCGCGGCAATAGCGCTAACGGGACGCTCACCGGTACGCGCAACGGGGCGCGCCGCAAAACTGCGCTTACCGGTCCGTTCACCGGTACGCGCACCAGGAGCGCTCCAGGGCAAAAAAAATAAAAAAAATAAACATGAACAATATACATAAAAAAAATAGTATTACATAAATATACAATATAGGATTCATTATAAAAATTATTATATTTCATAGCTATAGAAATTTGCTATTAAAAAACCTATGAAATTTACTGAAAAAACCATAGGTTTCACACCAATTATAGTTAGGAATTAGCATTTAAAAAACCTATTAAATTCACTGAAAAAACCATAGGTTTGACACCAGTTATAGTTAGCTGGAAATTTTACTGACATAAAACCATTGAAATTCCCACGTTATAGTTAGTTGGACTCACTATAACTCGCGCGCCCGCAATGCACTGCTGATGATGTCACATATTACATCATTCATGACATGGTTAGTGACATCACTGATGACATCACTGATGACAACTCAAATGACATCACTGATGACATCACTGATGACATCTCAAATGACATCACTGATGACATCATCCATGTGATAATACAATACACCCCCTCACACTCTAATCTAACCCATGATACACCTAGTGTTAAATACAAACTACCATTCCTGAAACCATTGACACAGTAAAACCACTTACTACATACGCACTCACTGATTTCTAGGTCTACACACACATCCACTCATTCACCCATACAATCTTTCATACATACAGTCACTCATCAATACAAGACCAACATATGCACTCATACACCTATACAGAGACTCACACACTGCCACTCCTCCATGGAGTTACTCATACACCTAGTCAGTCATGTAAAGAATCAATCACACTCCCATTTCCACAAATATACAGTTATACACACAAAACCTTGCTTATTTAAACATAGACTAACACATACTTACTGTCTTTTACAATCACTGATACAAGTACATATTGATAGATACAGTCACTTATGCAATCACAGGCTGTTATATATAGTCATTTATATATGACAACTGTCACATGCAGCAGCTTACACAACAACAAACATAATGATGTACACATTCAGACAGTTTAGTCACTAACCCATGCATTCACTAAGACACATTTAATCACTCACTCATACAGTCAGTCACGCACCTACTAAATCCTTCATCCAGACACTCATACATAGACTCATTCTTCAATATGTAAAACATATTTTAACTTTACAGAAACACACAGACACTGGATGATGTAATCAGTGATGTCATCAGTGATGTCATTTGAGATGTCATCAGTGATGTCATCAGTGATGTCACTAACCATGTCATGAATGATGTAATATGTGACATCATCAGCAGTGCATTGCGGGCGCGCGAGTTATAGTGAGTCCAACTAACTATAACGTGGGAATTTCAATGGTTTTATGTCAGTAAAATTTCCAGCTAACTATAACTGGTGTCAAACCTATGGTTTTTTCAATGAATATATATATATATATATATATGTATTTAAAAAAATTGTATGTTTATTTTTTTAACTTAAATTAATTATTTACTAATTTTAAGGTTATTTAAGTATTTTTAAGTATGTTTTAGTTAATTATATTTTATGTCATCAATTTTAAATTACTTTTAAGACATTTAAAAAAAATCGATATTTTGACTAGCTATATTTTTTTAACGATATTTTTTATTCGATATTTTTGTACTTACCTATTTGTAGATAGGACTTCGATATTTTTGCGTTCTATATTTTGTCATCGATATTTTGGTAATTCTATATTTTTGTATTCGATAATATGTCAGTGATCCCATGGCGGGAGACCAGGCAGTGAGGTGAGAGCCTCGGTTCTTGCGATATCTGGGGATCCTTATTTACCATACCAAAAAAGATTTCATAGAGCGGGACCTATCCAGGGCCATATCCTCTGTACGTCCACGGATGGCTTTCTGGAGCACTGTTCTGCTCACAGTCCAAGGACGAATATCGCTTTCCAAAATGGAAATGCTCCCCACTTCCCTTGTATTTCTTTCATACCTTGTTGGTGTTCCTGCCTCATGGCCCACCCCACCTTCGCGGAGCATCACACTATGCTGGGAGGGTTCATTCGGAATAAGGGCAGGAGACATGTGGCTCTTCGCATTCTGCAGCTGCCAGTGGAAAAGGGTAGTCTAGCCACACCAAATTTTGATCATTATTATTTAGCAGTACAGCTACGAATGCCGGAGAGATGGTTGGTTGAGCAGCAGCTGGATGAAGTGGGTGAACTGCCGACACACAGAGCACGATAAATGGCAGATTCGATGTTCCTCCTGGAACACAGCACCCCTGAGGGGTGAACAGTCTTGTGAGAGTGGCTTATCAGAGCTATAAGAAAGGCCTAAAGCTCACGCCAGACATGATCCCGTACTCTCTGGCCATTAGTCTGAGCTTCTTGATGCAGTTCCGCACATACATTGGTGGGGATGGGTTGGCTCCCTGGAGAGATGCAGGAGTGTTTTCGGTGGGGGACCTATCCAGAGACCGGGAGCTGATACTCTTTGGCCAGTTGCAGGAAGATCGCGGCCTACCATGGTCATTTCCTGGCCCATGGGACACTGATGGTTGAGATGGGACGTCAGTGGAGTATCATGGACACAGAACCAGAGCAACAACTGTTGACCCATGCATGTTATGGGGTCTGGTCGGAAATAGGTAACCTGGTTCGTCAACACTTTGGCCCACATAACCACGGACCCTTTGCTTCCCATCCACAGACTATGGCAAACAGACATAGGTCGAGTGCTGACACCCTAAGAATGGGAACGTACCATACACTACCCACGCAGAGTGTCCTGTAATGTCAAATTCCAGTACATTCAAATTAACATGCTGCTCAGGGCATACCTCATTCCGGCCACCCTACATAGAATTTTCGGGTCCTCCTCTCTTTTCCCAAGGTGCCAGGCACCTAGCTTTTGATCTTATACATATGTTTTGGTCATGTCTGGATGCTGCGACATTCTGGTATGAAGTCACAGATATACTAACCATGGGTCGCAACGACCTCCATATCTTAGAGGGGGTGCTGCTGGGGATATTTAAGAGGAGGAAGGCACAAAAGGTGTCCAACCGCTTCATAGATTTGGCGATGCTTATTGCTCGTCAAGCTATCACGATGCGCTGGAAAGGCGCCACACTCCCGACATTCCAACACTGGTGCACAGAGACACTCAAGTGGGGCAAGGTAGAGGCAGCCGGGCTGCACAAGGAGGAAGTCAGGGTTCCAATTGCTGAATTACAGGATACGCAGGCTGCTCACCAGGATGGGTGATGGGAATGGGCATCTAGGGCCCACTGACAAACACCCAGGGACCTTCCTGGGTGGCGCTAATTCAGTATAACGACGCTTCTGCCCTGTTGTGCCTGGTGGACTGGGTGCTTGTAGTTTTTGTTTTCCGTCAGGGAGGAGGGCGGAGCTCCAGAATTATTCATGAATGTATGCAGATTGTTTCTTGTACACAATGCTGAACTCACACGAGCAGAACTTCAGCCAGCAACCTGCAAAAACACAACTCTGTTACAGTCCCTGGTGGAGCTAGTGCACATCCTGAAACTCAGTGTGGAAGATGCTGAAGGCAACTCTGGAATAAATAATATGAGAGTGGTAGGTCTTCAGGATGGAGAGGAGAGCCAAGATGCAGTGGCCTATACTGAGAACTGGATCTGCATATTACTATCTAACGTCATGCTCTCACCCTTCTTTACAATTGAACGTGCTCACAGAGTACCAACAGTTAGGCCACCACCTGGCACTAATCCCAGGCCTTTTCTGTTCCACATATTAAACTACAGGGATTGTGACACCATCTTACGCGATTCAGAAAAGGGGGTGGTGATGAACAGAGTGTCTGAATTAAGCAGACCACTCTTACCCAGTCCAAAGATCAGGGCTTGATCCATCACCGTTATTTAGCTCACTGCCCCATCCCAGCTCAGAACCTGGCTATATGCAAATTAGTCTGTCCCTGACATTATTAGGTTTCCATTATGACCCACATTAACAATATCGCTTGGAATGTAAGAGGCATGCATACACCCTCACGCCGTTATGCAGTGTACTCTTTCCTAAAAAGTAGATCCACCCACATAGCACTGTTACAGGAGACGCACTTGACACTCACCGAAGCCTAGTGTCTTCATTGGCTATGGTGTGGCCAAGTGTTCACCACTGACTACTCCTCCTATGCTAGGGAGGTACGAATATGAGTGAAGCCGGTAACCCCATTTATGGCGGACAAAGTGGTGGAGGACATGGACAGTTGATATGTACTAATACAAGGTCGCCTAAATGGTTGACAGCTCCTACCAGGGGCAGTATATGCTCCCAACACAGATCAGACCTCGTATCTCCACAAATTATCTGGTATACTCTCTAGTTGGAGTGAGATCCCATGGCTCTTAGGAGGCCACTTTAACTCTGTCTTCAACACTAAACTGGATTGTTCCTTCCCTTCCCTACTACGCACAGTTGCCATGTCCAGTGCCCAAACACTGATCATCTGGCTACAATACTAGACTGTGGACATATGGCACGGGTGTACTCATTTTACTCTTCACCATATGGCCTGCATGTCTGAAATCATTGCATCGTGAAGTCAGATGCACTCCTCCTATAATCCGACAGGGTGATTATCTGTGCCGAACGCACTCAGATCACAAGCCTCAATCCCTATGACTTGCATGGGAGGTGGGCCCACCAACCATACCCACTTGGCATCTCCAGCCGGCGACATTGGATGATCCTCCGTTCAAGGAATCCCTTGGTACTGCAACAGTAGAATATTTTGAACTCAACCGCGACTAAGCTACTAGCAGATTGATCAAATGGGATGCCTTTAACCTGACCATCAGGAGGGATAGCTTAGGTTTAGACTGGAATATATGCAAGCAGCTAAACGGTACCATCACCAAGATTGAGCTAAAGCTTTTGCGACTTGATACACAGTCTGTAACGCATCCAGAATACGCTTGTCGGTTAGATGAAGCCCGTAGCGAGCACACTTCACTATTTGAGCACCTGAGATGTTTAAATTACACAGCACACTCCTCAAAGCGCGGGACGGCTGCTCACGTGGTTGATCCATCAGGAACAACCCCAGCACCATATTCTCTTGCTGCAAGCCCAAAGTGGACACCTCATCCATGCACTGCACAAAATACACACTGAATTGATATGTCATTATACATCACTCTACAAATCGACTATGAGACATAGTCAAGAACATCTTGGAACATTTTTCTCCACAATACAACTACCCACCATCTCCCCTGCACAATGAGAGGAGCTTGATGAACCAATCAGGCTCTTTGAGATTCGTGAGGCTATTAGGGCCCTGGCGTCAGGCAAAACTCCGGGACCAGGTGGCCTACCTGCTGAATACTACAAGGGCTATGCCATGGCATTGGCTCCTCACATGAAGCCCTTATACACTGACATCCTTGCGGCTGCCATTCTCCAAGTGTCAATACACGAGGCTCTGCTAATCTCCCTACCTAAACCTGATAGAGATCTTACTGCCCTGGGGTCTTACGATCCCTTTCCCTTAGTCAGTACAGATTATAAAATACCGCCAATTATCCTCGCTAACTGTCTGGCACCCTTCGTCCCGTCCCTGGTCCACCCAGACCAAAACGGGTTTGTCCTAGCTCGTAACATCTTACTGAATCTGCCACGCTCGCTTCCGTTTGGTGGCTTTATGGCGACGGCTCTGGACTACTCCAGAGCTTAGCCTTTTTGCCAGGGAACTGGATGAAGTTAAGTCATTCTGGGGGGCTTCTCAAATCCCTTGGTTAAGGGAAGTAAAATCCGTGTTGGATGAGATGGGTCTTAACCATCTTTGGTCTAATCCAGGTGAATCCCCTTTTCCCTCCAAACAGGATTATAAGGACCTATATTGGGCCACAATAAAACAACTAGCAGTGGCCCACTCGGCCGTTTCTAATTTAACTGGGCATTTTTTGGTGCACAAATTGATCCCCTCTCTAGAATCTTACTGGGATGTGATCACTAAAACCCTCGACCAGAAATTATACCACCAGTTCCGTGTCGGATCACTCCCAGTTAATTCCTTTACTGGGAAATGGTCTGGGAATTCAAATCTTATTTGTCCTTGGTGCCCGGACCACCCGGAAAGTCTGGGCCATTTTTTCTTTGCATGCCCTGCCTATCATATTCCACGGTTGAAATGGCTCAAACCAATATGTAAAAATCTTGAAATGAAAGGGGTGGTAGAAGCCATGAGGATATTTCGCACTAATACATCAGAGATGGTGGTGATTGGTGTGGCAAAGTATCTAGGATGGGCCTGGATTATTCGGACTAGAAACGTCTCTTAATGTCTATGTTCTTTTATATTTTATAAATTGATTGTTATTATAACTAGAAGTCTTTATCAAACTGTTTATCAAATTGTTTAATATCTTTTAAAACTGAAATTAGTTAAAACCTTTAGATGACAAATTTTATTATGGTACTATTGCTCTATATACTATTGGTGTTTTTTATCTACTGTCTTTTATGAATTGTTATTCGTAATAAAGACTTTTGAACTTGAACTTGAATCTGCCACACTTTTTCCAGGTCTCCATTTATTCCACACGTCAATGGCCACTCTCAGGGTTCCTGGTACTTTGATCTGAAGAAAGCTTTTGATTCTCTGAAATTGGAATTTCTATTTGCCAACTTACCTCGTTATGGTATCTGGTGCTACAGAACCCTATTTAGCTGCTATTCGAGCAAACAGTGCAGTCTGGGGCAACCCCTGGGAGACGGCACACACACACTTTCTTTATATGCAGAGGATCTCCTTTCAATATATTTGCGACGTGTGGTCAGACCCCTTTAATTTGTCTCAGACGCTCAATGACTTTGCTGCCCTTTCTGGTCTATGGGTTAACTGGGCTAAGTCATGTCTGTTGCCATTCACTCCATCATGCGTCATCCTACTTTTGTATTTAATGGTGTTCCCATAATGTGACAACCTAATACATTCTGATACTTAGGGTTTAGATGCTATCACCAGCCAGCTGATTTATTAGAGGGTAACCTTGGGGGAGTGATAACGGCTATCAGGTCCCAGATCACCTCCTGACGCACGTTTCCCTTTCAGTTATGGGTCAGGTCGCCATACTTAAAATAGTGGTTTAGCGAGACTACTCTATTACTTCACTAATCTGCCCCTTTACATTGCACCCTCCTTCTTCCATACATTCGAAAGTACCATGAGAGAGTTCATCTGGAGTAAGTCCATTTGTCTTGTGACAATCTCCAAGCTATACTTGCCTACAGGTCGAGGTGGATTAGGAGCTTCAAATATAGAGCAATACTATCTCGCCTCCTAGCTTCAACGGGTGATGGGACTCAAACTATCTGACACGGCCACGCTCTCACTGGCCTGGACGATCTTGGCGCTACTTCGGCTGTTTCACCCCTGCGCTGAGGATAGGCCAATGGAATCTCTACTTCTTGGAGTCGTGTACCGGTGCTATCACAGAAGCTTTCACATAAAACGATTGGCGATTCTGTACACACCAGCACTACCCATACTTGGCACATCTCTGGAACAAACAGCTGCCATGTCCGCAGAACTGTCCACTTGGCTGGAAGCCAGCCTGCACACCTTAGGCGATCTGTATTGAGATGGTGCCTTGCTGCTTTATGATACACTAATGGAGGAAGACTCTTTGCAAAATCTTCTCGGAATCAGACGCCAACACATAGGTGAAGGGATATACTTATTCCCAAACTCTTGCCACTTAACGACAGGACACATGATGCCTTCTTGATACAATCTGTCCGCACGGATACTATAATGATCTCAAAGATGCTACATGTGCCTTGCTGATTGTTATAATTTATCTATAAGTCTACACGTAAAACAGCAACGACTATAGTAACGTATTTAAGTCGTGAAGAAGTCCCAAGAAAGGGATGTAACGCGTTGGTCAGCAATTCTGTTGTGTCTGCTAAGAATTTTGGGAATAAAAGGATTGTGTTCCTACAATCAAAACACCATCGTTTTGCTTTTTTCATAGGGGAGCTATGTCTTCTAATTTGCTTTGGTCATAGAAATATTATGCTACATTGCCGTCATATAATATATTATATGTGTTTCTCTGGTGCTGGGTCAATTTTGTGTTAATGGAGGAAGATGACCTGCACCCAGGCCAATTTCTATTACACACTTCACTAATTGCTGCATTAGGAGGCAAATGGGGGGGCATGAGAGGGGAACACCAAACATATCCTACTGTCCAATACTTAAAGGTAATAGAATCGGGTAGGTATCCACAAGATGGTTCGCCATCTCACAGCTGTGTCATTCTTGTCCCTGGGAGGTGGACCTGAATCATCCCTGCACTGACAAAGAATGGGCCTCAATACTAAAAAGTTCAAGGCAAGTTCCTCGAAACGCCTGCTTCCACCTAATTCAATATTACATCTTACAGAGGGCAAATCTCACCCCAGCAAAATATACCGATATTTCCACCGCACTGATGCAGCTTGCCCCAGATACTGCACTCCAGATTCTGACCTCCTCCACATGATATGGACCTGGACAGTTCTTGACAAATATTGGCGGTCAGTCACATCCACATTATCTAGCTGTACTGGACGCATTGTGTCACACACATGGGAAGAATGTATTTTGAACCATTTTCACAGGAGTTAATGGCAAAAGGTTAATTCTCATTTTCTAGACCTGGGCATGCTGTTGGCCAAATGCACCCTACGCACACACCTCCACAACGCAGGCATCTGAGACAAGGCTCTGGAATGGAACATCTCCTTCCTCTCCAGCAGAACCCAGAGCGTCCGCCTCCACCTTTCTGTTCCGAAGCCTCCAAAATCATCTGCGGCGTACCCCAAGAATCATCCCTCAGCCTGACATTGTTAAACATCTACATGGCCCCACTCACCCACGCCGCCAGACTGCATGCCCTCAACATCATCTCCTACGCTGACGACACACAGCTGATCCTCTCCCTCACCAAGGATCCCCTCACCGCAAGTCAACACCGTCTCATCCTCCTGTTTCAACACCCTCCGCATGTTCCGCAAGATCTACAGGTGGATCCCCACTGACCCAGGCCCTCGTCAGCAGTAGGCTGGAATACGGAAACATCCTCTACGTGGGAGCCACAGCCAAACTACTGAAACAACTGCAACACATAGAGAACGCCTCGGCCCGCCTGATCCTCGACATCCCTCGACTCAGCCACATCACACACCACCTGAGAGACCTGCACTGGCTGCCCGTCAACAAGAGGATCACCTTGAAGCTCCTCACCCACGCACCCAAGGCACTCCGTGACACATGACCAACGTACCTCAACAGACAACTCACCTTCTACACCCCGAACCGCCAGCTCCGCTCCACCAACCACGCCCTCGCCACCATCCCCCGCATCCAAAGAGCGACCCAAGGCAGCAGATCATTATCCTATCTCACCGCCAAGACCTGGAACACCCTCCCCATCCTCCTACGACAGACCCAAGACCTTATAACCTTCAGGAGGCTACTCAAGACCTGGCTGTTAGAACAGTAGCATCACCACCCCTCCCCAGCGCCTTGAGACCCTCACAAGTGAGTAGTGCACTCTACAAATTCCTTGATTGATTCCTTGATTGAATGCTTAATCATGAGACGCTGGAAGTTGCCAGCACCTCCTCCTCAATAGCCTGGAGGCAATCACTGCTATTGTGAGTCCAAGCTGAAAGTGTTGTACTGCACAAGGAGGAAACCCTGGGTCTTCGTAATATCCCTATAACTACTAACTGGTACACTATGCTGCATGATTACCAAAACGAGATGCCATCAGAGTCAGACTACCTGGGAACCATAATACTTGCAGCGGCGGAAGATTGGGAACTGACTGCCCCCCACATAACAGGCATAAGAATCATTAATCCGAATCAGCATGTTCACCTCACATAACCAACATGACTAGTTGGTTGGGCCAGTTGTTTCGAGTATGCATAACACACATACCTTTGTCGAATAGGAAGAAAAGAGGAGGGCCGGCAACCTTATTTGGGCAAAGTTATTCCTGGTAATTTTTTTTTGTTCCTTTTCCTTTCCCTTCCGCTTCCCATTATTGACAGGGTCAATAAGGAACTGCACATTGCTAGCACCATCTGTGGACAGCTCCAAAGGCTACGTCCACAAATGCTCAGTGCCCATTTTCATATAATAGACCAAGTAACCAGCCAGCCATCATACACTGCTACATACCTATCTATTACCACCAAGGTAGTTCATTGTATAATTCTTTTTAAATTATATTAATGATGTCATAATAATACATGAAATGTGGAAACATGTTGAGCACATGGCAACGTAATTAACACTGAAATAACAATTCATCAAAACTGTTACTGTTTGAATAATGAAAAAAAATAAAAAACAGATATAAACAAAAAAGAAATAGATGTTTTCTGAGCAATTGAGTGAGTATGCCATCTGTCTCTTTGAAGGAACATGCATGAGAGGAATAGCATCTCCATGGTTCTGTGATGGGAGAAGAACCACAGAATATTATTTCCCCCAAATAAAAACCCTTACTCTGGCTCACAGCGCGATATGATATGTTGCAGGTTTAGGGATTTTGCAACTAATCTCTGCTTCACCGCCATCACTCACTTACTGCCGACCCCAGAGTTTGAACCCTGATTGTCTGGCTGGAAGTCAGGAATTTACCTACTGGACCACTCTGGTTTCCATTTCTGTAGCCTTTCAAATCTTCCCTATCTCAGGGTTATACTTTTTTGTGTGTAATAGAGGCCTGTTGGGGGCATGACTAGGAGATCCAAGATGGCAGGCATGTCATGCTGAGGTTCTGCTGCCAAACCCTGGGACAGAGCATGCTAACAAATGAACTTATACCACACCTGTCCTCCCTCTGCCTGCTGTTGAGTTAGTGGGGTCATCGACGGCACTCACCCTGCGATATTACTCGCAGACGCGCGGGCATCTTCCTTCCTCGATACAACGACCACTAGCTCAAACGCAAGGGTAAGCGGATTTGCTTCCCTTTGCCCCCCGATCGCTCATCCGGCGTCGGACTTTCCCAATATTCCTGACTACTGAGACGCTTAGAAGCACCTCCTCTACGCGTCCTCCCTCGCACACACCCGATCAGGACCGGGTTGGAATTATCACCGGTCCGACGACACAGCTCACATTTACACCCTACAGCCCTGAAGAGTCACGGGTTTACCCCGGTGTTGACGAAACACGTGTCGGCTGGTTTTTCTTGTGAAACAAATACTTAAATTGAATGAAGAAACACCTTACAAGTCAAAGACATTGGAGTTTGATCCTATCCTTTCCATTACATGAATACCAAACTTAACTGTTGAACATTTATGCAGGTTGTGTGCGCTTGACATTGCTTTTATATATACAGAAGATAGAGGTCCCCTCCACCTTCCTTTTATGAGACAAGGGTTATCTCAGAGCAAGTAGCACCAACCACCAACTTCTCAAGTGACCCACTTACCACTACCTGTAGAGCGCCTAAACATTTCTGAATGCCGCTGTTGGTCGCCAAGAAGATGTCGCCGCCCTCGTCTCTGAGGACACTGACTCTGGCACTGCTGTGCATCTGCGCGGCCCCTCTCGCTGGTGGTGTCTGGATCAGGTGGGTCTGCTGTGGGAGTGGGGCGGTGCAGGCCGGGGGTGAAGTGCTGTGTCGCCCACCTACCAGGCCCATCGCTGCAGAGAGCGGAGCCTTGGCCTGCCACAGGTTGCCTATGCTACGCGGACACAAGGACCTGCCTTTTGGGAAATGGGCGACTCCAACTAGCGGCCTTGATGGTGTCAGCAGCATTGACCTGGCAGATCAGTGGTGACACGATGGTCTGGAGAAAAGGTGCAGCACCCCTTGACACACGGCTCAATATTTCAGCCCAAAACACCCCTGTTGCATGAAATGATTGTTGTGCTCCACACTTAGCTATCAAGGGGATTTTCGAAACATAAAAGCTGCATGTACTGCTGCGCTTCACTGGAATGTATTGATGCATGCGGGTAGGCCCAGAAATGCCCAGAGCTGCCTACTAAGACCCTCTGGTGCCCAGTCCTTCCCGGGACTTTCTAATCTTGGCATTTAATGGGACTGGATTGATTGCGCGCCTCCACGTTGGTCACAGCTGCTGCAGCAACAGTCAGAATCATGCAGTGGTAGTGGGTGGAGAGACGCTTGGAAGACACATTTCTGCCTAATGCAACTAAGACAGTGTCTAGCTACATGTCTAGCACCATGGGTCACCTAAGATATGGGACCGGTGGCGCGTCATCTCATGTACAAAATTCACAGGGACAACCAAAAATGCAACATGGAATCTACAGGATCCCTGAATAGTAAGCTGGATGCAGTTCTCAACATGGTGGAAAAACTGGGGACATCACAGGAACAGACTAGGTCCTCCTTGGAGAGTACAACTGACAGTGTAGTGACCGATCTTACTTGACTACACATAAGTGGCCAGATGTTGCCGGAACATGTCCATACCCAATGAGGAAAAATAAAAGTCTGGGAGTCACTCTAGATGATCAGTTATCCTTATCTGACCAGGTCAATCTCATTACATCTTCCTGGTTCTAAAAAAGATCTTCCCTTTTATTCCGATGGATCTACAGAAAACAGTGATTGTAGCTCTGGCACTATCAAAGATTGATTACTGTAACACTCTACCTGAGAACAAAAAAGTGGACGCTATGGAAGTTACAGTCACTTCAAAATTCCGCAGCACTCGTATGGCTCAAAAACTCCAAATTCAGTCCGGTGTCACAAAGGATCAGGGATCTGCATTGGCAGCCTGTCCAGCCGAGGGTTAAATTTAAGTCCTTGTGCATTGTTCACAAGGCCCTCTATGGTGCTGGCCCTGCTCACTTTAATAAAATGAGATGGTATGTTCCACGATGTATCCTTAAATCATCCACCGCTTGTCTGTTGGACATCCCTAGGGCCAAGACTGTAAAATGGGAGGAAGAAGCTTTTTCCATCTGGCAACACCTTACCTCTTACAATGAGGACCCAAACCAAAAGTCAGATTTTCAGAAAATCTTTAAAAACATGG
The DNA here is from genome assembly GCF_964261635.1 of Lissotriton helveticus. Taxonomy (NCBI): domain Eukaryota; kingdom Metazoa; phylum Chordata; class Amphibia; order Caudata; family Salamandridae; genus Lissotriton; species Lissotriton helveticus. The sequence continues at coordinate 404,780,203 of NC_136063.1, read as the reverse complement.
CTATTTGTACCCAAGGTTTAAGCTTGTGCTTCCCTCTCTCGGTACAATCAATAATGCGGGTCTAGCGCTAAGATGCCTTGGCATTTATGCGCTTTCCAAATCTTTAATTCATTCAAGGAAAAGACATCATTGCCTACAGTGCACGCTGGATCTGTGATCTGATGATCCCATCGGAAGGACTGTCACCATTCTTCTCCCTCGAACAGGCTCAAAAGGTTCCAGCAAGAGGCCACCCCCCCATCAGGCTCAAACCAAAGGCCCTTTCTGTTCCACCGATTACATTACTAGGCGAGAGACTCAATACTACGGAAAGCACACAAACTCTCAGCTATTCCAGTAGACCACGCCCATGTAATTCTATTCCCAGATTACACTATCATAGTACAGAAACAAAGGAACTCCTTCCTTGCTGTGAAGCACTGTCTACGCACTCTTAATCTCTGTAACAAAACTTGAGGGGGCCCCCCTGCAAAGCACATGGAGGCCCCCCCAGCATCTCCTCCCTCGGCGGCCCAGCCCATCACCTACCACTTTGCCCTACCACCCAGAAATCTAGTATATTTTGATTTGAAACTTCCAACATTTAAACAAAATGCTATATTGTCTTTCTCTAAGTTCCAATGAGAAAGTGTGAAACACTCTTAACATACAAGCTATGCCATTTGTAACAATACTGTCGAAAGCAGATTATTTTACTGAGGCAGCAATCAGAACAGTGCCAAGGAGCGATCCTATGGTCTCAGGAACACTATGGCTGAAGAATAAAGAACAACTATGAAGGGTCTGAAATATAATTGACATTAATGGACAATAACTTGAAACTTTGAAAGACAAACCCAAACCTGCAATTCCATAAAAACTCGACTAACAATATCCATGAGAAGTACACAAGATATAACTCAGTATTCTGAGAAGGTCAAGAGAAATAGACTGGTGAATTATCTGAATGCCACACACTAGCAACTGTCAAGGGTTGTGTATGATAATAACATGAACTGAGGAAGCAATTTCAATTTTTACCATCACGTGTGATCAATGGAGGGTTAGAGCAACATCTTTACCCCCCATGTCTAGGAGCATCAGAGACATGCCCCTGGACCCCAGGAGAGACTTGCTGCAATGGAGGAGCACTAAGGACAGCGGCTGCCACGACCGCCGCTTCCCGCTGTCTGGACACTACCTGCTGGCAGAGTGGCTCCCGCAGGGTCTGATCTGACACTCTGTAAGATCAGATAAGACTGACAAACAGGCCACTGGGCCCTTGGGGGACTTGCTGTGAATTAACGCACTCCAGCACGGAGACTCTGGGATCTTGTTCAAAAACCCCCTTAAAACTTCTGAGGCATTAATGGGGCCTAGCTTGGATATTGTGGCACTTGCCTGGGAAATAACCATCAGCCATAAATGGGAAAGTGGGACTGAAAAGCTAGCCTGGGTAACACCAGTGGGCTTGCCTCAATAAGGCAGTGTATGTTGTTTTTAGTGTGTTGTACTGTGTGTTAGTAGATAAATAATCCTTTGCACATAATGTTTTTTCTACAGTATTCTTGTGGTACAATATTTCTGCAATCGATATTCTGACATGTAACCAGCTAATGAGTCAGCACAATCTTAGTAGGGTGGCTAGCCATACTGTATTTGTAAGGCAGTCAATGTGGTGATTTCGTAGCTGTAGCTTTTTTGATTGCACATTGCAGCCATCATCCATGCGACGGTGCGCAACGCAACCACCATCGATACTCTCACAAACTGAAGCGGTGCAATTGTCTCCTGCAGAACCGGGCCTATATTACGTTTATGTACTTTTACTGTCTCCCAGCCGGCAGGGCCCAATGATGGATGGATTGGCTGCCCGGATTCCAATTATCTCATTCATCGATTGCACCCCACCACCCACCACCTCACTGAGGCAGACTCTACTTCCCTGGACCGATATGGGCTTGTCTCGTACCACTCCTGACCTGCCTCAGTCAGACAGACTCACCTGAGAGTCCTGGCCAGCAGCTTCAGAGCAGAGGCAGACAGGCGCGAGCAGGCAGCCGAAGACAAGGCAAGGCTGGCTAGGCAGGCAGCAGGGACTAGTAATAATTAAATTATGGCCCGGGCGCTGCACGGTGACGGTCATCTTTCTCAGTAGTCTGGTCCTGTGATGCCTCAAGTCACGCGCACTTTTAATTAAGCTGCGCAATGCGCATGACTATGGCATTGGTCACCAGCCCCACCCTATGCCCCACCCTGAAGACAGCGGAGACTGCGCGCTGCGCATCATTTCATTAATGAAGAGGCTGCGCGCACCATTTAATTAATGAACACAGGGGTTGCGGGGGTCAGTAACGCTTGCTGTTTGTAACGAGGCGGCAAAGGGAGCTTCTTAGGTAACGAGCTCCAACACCTCTTAGTCAAATTGGAGCTATATAATAAACATCCCCCCAAAAAAGCCAAAACACGAGAGAAGCCCGTGGAGGCTGGGAGTTGCAACAACAGACGGATTGCTCCTGCTGTATTAACGAAGATGCAAAGGGAACTGCTTAAGTAAAGCACTCCATTCCCCGAGTCGATTTGGTGCTGTATAAATAAACGCCTCCAAAATTACAAACAAGCATTGGCATAGCCAATAGGTCTCGCCTTTGGGACCTTATAAGTGTTTAGTTATCCAGCACAATATCCTTGGTGCAACAACATCAAGTGTTGCATGGCTAAACACTTATAAGGTTCCAAAGGCAAGACATATTGGCTATGCCTACTCCTATGTACTAGATCTGTACAAGAGCTTACAAGGACCTAATTGTGCCTTATGGGATCACAGAAGTGGCAGGATAGGCTTTACTCAACATTACATACTGTGTTCACCCTGCAGCACATTCTGAAAGCCTAAATTGTAGACTGACCAAATATTTTTTTAGGAACACCAAGAAGCTAAAAAGAGTATCACAAAACTACATACACAGAGACTTCCTCTAGTCCAAATGTATCAGCCCCAGGAATTGTGTTGTATGTTAGTTATTTAATATTCAATCTATGGCACGATGCAGCACTTATTCAGCTGCAGTGAAATGAGGCCAAGCTATTTTGACTTCTTTGAAATTCGTGCACAGTGCACAAAGAGACAGGCCTGCGAGATTCCGGTAGTTTTGTTCTTTGGGTGACTGACAACAGACCTGTGTTTTACTGCAGGGGAACACAATTCTTGTTTTTTTCTCCCTAGAATGATGTGTACCTCATTCATTGTGTGGAGAACAAAGCTTCCGTCAAACTAAATACCTAAGTCAACAAAAGGTACCGGCACTTATTAGCACCTCTAAATTCAGGGTACACTGTTCGGCCATAGGTGTTTTGCATGTTATGCTGGTCTTCCTTGTTGCACACCTGGCAAACTAAACTCCATGGGTACCAACTTTCGAGATATAGGATGGTCAGCAGAGGCAAGTATTTAAAAAAGCAACAAACACATAAATCCAAGAAGCGCTACTTGGCGACTGTTACGAAGAAGCAGGTACACAGCTGTTACACCACCAAAACAATGAGGATCTGAGTCGCAAAAATAGCTATTGATCTGTATCCACAGGTCTGCTCCCTCCCCTCTGTGAAAACTTTAGAACTTGGAATTCTAAAAACTCCCCCAGAAGCCACTTGGAAGCGCAATAGTAGCAGATTTTTTTAAGTACGTTTGAAAACGTTTTGTTATTACCTAATTTTGTCTCTGCAAACACGGTCCTGAAAGCGTAAGGTACTGAAGGCATATTTTTGTGAGTGTAATGGCGCTTTTTTTCCTGCCACTTTTGTATCCATGGTAAATGTCGATAAACACCTTCCTTTACACACCCACCAGATTTGAATGTGTTCGCTGCTATTACCACTCTTAAAACTGCTTCATTGTTGCCATTGATCGGATTAAATATGATTCCAGGATGGGAAATCAAATGGTTGTATAATATGTTTGTGAATACCCAAACACCCTTGCCCAGAATGACACACCGCTTGTACCGGTTAGTAGATTTACACCTGCATAACATTACAAAATTCTGAAATAAAATTGCACATGTGTGAACTAGGTTCGGATGCTATTTTTCATATTTTATGCCTTGCTTAATGTTTGCACTTGTAAAGCAAGCCACTTGCACGTGCCAAGTATAAAGTCTGTTTGAGTCGGGAGTGCACTATCTTCAGGAAGGAAACGCGTGTGCGTTTTCAGAAGAGCCCACTTGTCGGACAAGAACAGCATGATTGACAGTCTTAAAATAGATTTAGATCTAGTTATTTTTAGGTCACGCGAAACATTCCGTAACTGCTACGATAATAACGAGGAGCTATAAATACTATACATGCATTTTTATCTAATCTAATGTTTGAAGCCAGATGACCAGCCTATCTATTACTGCTTGCCGATGCTGCCTTCCCCCCCCCCGCCTCTGGAGTGTTCATTCATCTGTCCGGCGTTGGTGGCAGTAGGAGAGACAGACAAGCGCTAGCCTTGCGCTTAAAGTGGAAGGGTTGAGAGGAGCACACAAAGCATTTCCCTTGTGGGAGAGAGCCAGGGACACCATGTGTTTGTAAGCTAATTACAAACACAAGGTGCCAAGCTCGCTCCCGCTAGGGAATCGCCAATCGTGCACGCGTTGCCATTGAAGGCAATGAAACGCGTGCACGTTTTTGGCTGAAAAGCCAAAGCGATTGCTAAAGGTCTTTTTGCCTATGCAGCGCATGCGCGCTGCTAGGCGAGACCTAAAAAACTAAGCTAAAACACAAGAGAGGCCCCAGGAGGCTAGGAGCTGCAACAACAGGTGGGGTGGGGGTCAACACGAGGAAGGTGCGGGAAAGGAGGGAGAGGGAGAGAAGTAAAAAGTACATATGCTATTCAGCAAGTGGTAGCTGCATTCAGCATATAGCAAGTGGGTTCCATACTTTGTTACTTGCTAATTTAGTGAGTAATTCTGCAACAGTACATAGCGAGGATTTTGAAGGAGCAGAATGAAGTAAAAACCAAACGAGGAATAAACAAAACGGGTAGAAAACTGTAAAAGGGGTCAAATATGGGGACATTGGAGCCACTTAACCCGCATCAATTCCGGCACTAATGGGGCGACTATGAGAAAGAAAAAAAAGGCGCACGCGCCGGCTCTGGTCATTTTTTATTAAGCATGCTGTTTTCATTACAGAAAATTTAGGAGATCAGTGACAGAGCAGCAAAAGGGGAGCACAGCTCTAACTTTAGTGTCAGAAATGGAATTCCGTGCGCGGACATTAAATAAAGAGTGTCAACTCAGAGGGATTGGCCCCTGTTTGCTGACTGCCTGCGCCATGCGATTAAATTGCTAGTTAAAATTGGGTTTGAGCAGCAGCAGAGTCTGGGGCCTCTGGGACCCGGGTATGTGCTGCCGGATCAAGAGCCTAGGCGCCCAGCGGTTGTCAATTTGTAGGCTGTAAAATTTGCTTGTGCTGGGGCATGGGCTAGGAAATGTACGCTTTGGAGGGGGATACCATTAAGATTGTTTGCAGACAGGCCAGGATAAAAAGTGGCTGCGTGCCAAGTGCAGTTGCATATGATAATTGGTAGGGGACCTCTTGTCAGTTATGCCCTGGGCCGGCCTACATATTACTTAACGTTTTACTTTTATCCCCGATTTCCCGTCCGGACCCCACCATGATGCCCTCCCTGAGTTCCAAATTATTATCTCATCCCACGATTCCCACCCCAATCAATCAATCCATTTGTAAAGCGCGCTACATACCCTGTGGAAAGCCGCAGATGATCTTGGTGGTCTTGGAGCGGAAGGGTGGGAGGCGGACGCTCTGGGTTCTGTTGTAGAGGAAGGATGTGGTCCAGGCCAGGGCTTACTCTTGGATTCCGGCGTCGTGGAGGCATGCTGTTAGGGTGCGGTGGCAGACCGCGTCGAAGGCTGCCGATAGGTCCAGAAGGATGAGGGCGGCTGTTTCTCCTTTGTACATCAGGACCCCACCCACCCACTGAGACTCCTCGTCACAGCACGGACCACTCCTGCCTTGGCTCAGACAGACTCACCTGAGAGGACTGGGCCTGACCTGCAGCTCCTTCAGTGGCAGGCACGAGTTGCGAGCAGGCAGCCAAAGAGAGCAAGGGCAAGGCTAGCCAGGCAGAGGCTAGTAGTAATAATTAAATTATGGCCGGGGGGTGCCGCACTGGCACGGTGATAGTCTTTCTCAGTAGTCACTCTGGATGGGTCCTAGGTGGGATACCTCACTCGTCAAGCTCACTTTTAATTTTGCTTCTGCGCAATGCGCATGACAATGGTATGGTCACCCCTAAGCCCCACCCTATGCCCCAGCCTGAAGATGGGCACACGCACAGACATCTGCGCCACGCGCATCATTATTCCTCCACCCTTCTTGATTAAACTAGTTCACTTCCCTTAAGGGGTCATTTTGATACTGATGCATGACACAAAGTGGGGATGCATTTACAAGAGGCAGGGCTGAGATCTTGCTTTTACCAGCCTCACTTCCTGCATGCCGAAGTAGTAGACAAGGTCAGGACATTCAGCGAAAATCAAATAATTAACTTGTATGTTGTGGTGCAATAGTCCACCTTTCAAGAAAGTGCGAAACACTGTGTGCCGTGCACGTCATTTAATTCATGAAGGCAGAGACTTGCTGGCTGAGTGAGGGGGCCCCTTTCGAAGTGGTTGCAAGACCAAGGCTGATTTGTAGACTTTGGATTTAGGAAATAATTTCAGTCAAACAAAAATCATTTTGTTGGTGGTATTTTAAGATGTAGTCACTCTATTCGTGAGAGTAAGTGCGAAAAACAGCCAACACGTGTTTCACCCCTTTACATGGCCATCGGCCTGGGGCTTCCTCAGGGCTGTACATATATGTATGGTGAGCATGAGAGTGGAAAGGAAAAAGGAGACAAAGGAGGTGACAGAAGGAAAGATGCGGCATTGGGAGTGAAGGATAGGAAACTGAGTTATGTAGACAAAAGCGAAGAGGGAGAACAGGAACACAACAAACATCATGTAGACATGTTAGCATTGTGATGAATTATAATAACATAAAAGTTAGAGTACATAGACCATGGTGAGAGAGAGAGAGAAGGAGGGGGAGAAACAAGGGCACACAAATGGAAGCGAGAAAAAAGGCACCGACATGGGAGGAGGGGGCATAATGTGGTAAATATTTTAGTAATTTACCTTGACCAGAATTTCTAGGCAATATCAATAAGTTCAAAGTATGAAGAGCAGAGTCCGTGGTGGTTCGAATTCAGGGTCTTTATTCAGTAACTCGAGTTAAGGGAGAGCTCCGTCACCTGAGGAGGATCGGAAGAATCTCTAACTTTATTATCTGAACACACAGTATTTATAGCAGGAAAAGAGGAAGGAGCTTCCCTTCAATGAATGCCCGGATCATACGTTAACATAAGACAGAAGTCATGTAGGCCCGGATCATATGTTGCAATAAAACAGAAGTCATGACCATAAAAGAAGGCAGCGTCATGAAAGAGTGAAGACATGGTAGAGGAGATAAGGCTGCGTCATGATTTAGAATGAGGAAGCACAAGAGAGGCGAAGGTGTGGAGAAATAACACTAGGCTGGTTCCTTAGATAGGGGAGAGGTGGTCGTGACAGGATGTCCGTTTGTCGTGTTTCAGCATTCGGGGGCTCTTCTTCTTGGAATTGGTTATCGTGGTTTAACAGAGTGGGGCCCATTTCTCGGAATTGGCCCGATTATAGGGAAATGGTTACAGATGGGGGGGGGGTCTTGTTCTCGGCATCGGCTTAACCACAGTAATGTACGGTTTGAGTGAGGCAGTTGGTTCTCGGAATCGCTTTGACCATAAGGATAAGCGTTTGACTTTTTGGGGAAGGAGAGCGCGTGTGTTACTACATGAGGCGCATGATCAGCGCGTGGTCGGTTCGTGCTCGTGTTCTCGTGTGCTCGTGTTTTGGCGTGATGGGCTCGGGGACATGGCGGAAGAGGGTGTATGATGGGACATAACTGTACGATAAATAATCATTTTCCTCATTCCCTCCTTGTCCCATAATATACCCTTCTAAAATTCTTTGCTTTTTCTAGTCCACCTCTATACTCATTAGGTCGTTTACTTGTTCCTGTAACATGATTCTTTCTCTTTCTTTCTTTCTGGTCTGGGTTTTGGGAATGCAGGTAGTGATACAGAAACTACAGAGTGCTGGACCGCACTGAATACAGAGGCAGCAGGTGAAGAGAATAGCTAGAGCAAGACCTAGGACTGTAAGCACCTTCCATCCCCATGAGGACAGGAGGCTCCAGAGCCAACCCGTCAGGGACCAGGCACCAGTGTCTGCATCTAGTTTTCTGGAAAGTATATGAAGGCGGGAAATAGCGGCATACACCGAGGGTGCATTATCTGGGATAAATATACAGCAGCTGGACCCGATCAGTTCACATACACCACCACGGTCAGCCAATATGATGTCTAGGACCATACGGTTTTGTAACGTCATGATTCTGTCGGCAGCCATCTCAGCGGTGATGTTACTTATTGCACCGGCTGTTTCGTTTATGGCTCCCTGGACTACACGAGTCAGTTGTCTTATGTGGCGGCTGTTGATCATAGGCCCCCAGAATGGGATGACTCCTTTAAAGAAATCGCCAGCCTCTTGGCCCGCTGTATCTTCAGCGTCTATGGCCCCCCTTCGCCGTCTATTAATTACGGTCGGGGGTCACTGAGATGATAATCTGCTGGGGCGGTGTAGGTAGGGGGAAGGAGAAATGCAATGTAGCATTTTCCAGACTAGCCTTGAGGTAACCAAGTGCGCGCGTGAGATCCACAGATAAAGTAGGTGTTGGGGGCAGTGGCCATCGTTGGGAAATTTGGATCAGGTAGGGTGTAGGTCTTGTTACATTCACTATCTCCCATTTTCTGACCCTTGCCCTTTCCTCTTACGCAGAATAGGCCCTGGTGGGGCACGGCCCATCCTCCCTGGTCTGTCTGTCTTTTCTGGACTGAAAATGTCTCCCTAAAGGAGGTGGTGTCATTAAAGAGGGAGTAACTGGTGTTTTCACTAATGTCTGCTCGTCCCCATGTTGCTGTGAAGGTTACCATCCTTGCGACGGCTCTTACTGTTTTTGTTTTTATCTCATTCCAGGTACTAGCGTTTTTGATCGGGGTCTCAGGAATGTTCCTAACAGAGGCGGAAAATATCATAGAGAGTGCATAGGTAGATCCAGCATAGCCAAAAGGGAGAGGAATAAAAGGCATTCCTCCGTGCACAGAATGTGGCATTAAACCACAGACCCAACAATTTGTTTTGTTAATCACCAATTGATGTTGGTGGAGTGTGGAGATGAATGTGTTATTGAAGAACTCTTTTCTTCTGTTCATGAGATGTGGAGGAAGATCTACGTGTGAATGCATAGCAGTATTGTTCAAGGGCGCGGGGGAAGACGGTGGGAAAGCTAGATGAAGGAACAAACCTAGACAAGCGATGCAGAAAATAAGAATCATGATAGAAAGGAAAAGGGGAACTTTGTCATGTAACAGTTTCGCACAATGAGTCTTTATCTTCATAATTTCGGCTGCTTAATCTTCGAGAGGAAAAAAAATGCACCAGTAACCGGACTCTTCCTAGCAACCGCTTCACCAAGCGTCCGTCTTGGGCTTAAATAGCCACTGGCAGGCCGGATTCAGATGCAAATGTCTCAAGTCTGTTTGGGGTAGGATCGCAGCCGCGATTTGTACTCTTCTTGGGGTAAAAGTTCTGGGAGGGGTAAAATAAAGTCTGTCGTTTCAGTGTCTTTAAAGTCTGTTTTTTCAGTGTCTCTGGTCTCAGGATCAGCAACAGTGTCCGGAGTTGGTCCGTAGAAGGGTTTGCAATGAGAGACGTGTAGCCAGCCTTTCCGTCCCTCGACTTTGATAGCGGTCCTCGTCGTCAACAGCACCAGCTTGGGGGACGTCCACCTTTTCTCCAGAGGGCTGGTTCGATCAAAATTTCTGACGAGCACCCATTGACCAGGCCGAAGGGAGTGCTCGTCGGGCGTGGACTTGTCTGGAAAAGCTGCAGCCACCTGTGAACGGCAAGAACGTAGTGCAGACATCAAAGAAGCCAAGTAATCTGTCAGTACATTTGCATCAATGTCAATTAGCTTTTTAGGAGATGGGACACCCCAGATATTCGGAGGCCTCCCAAATGTAATTTCATAGGGGGACAGACCAGTCCGGGAATGTGCCACCATTCTCATATAGAAGAGGGCAACCGGAAGAGCTGTAACCCAATCTATTTGTTTGTCAGCGCATATTTTTGCTAATTTTGTTTTTAATGTCTGGTTATGTCGTTCGACTAGGCCTGCTGCTTGGGGATGCCTAACAAAGTGAAACTTCCAGGTGTATCCTAGCAGTAAGGAGACAGCTTCCATCAATTTAGAGGAGAATGGTTGTCCGTTGTCAGAGTAAATGACTCTTGGCAACCCGTAGCGAGGGAAGAATTCCCTCACCAATTGCTTGGCAGTCATCTGGGCACCATAGTCTGGGACGGGGTATGCTTCAGTCCATCGAGTTAAGGTACAGACTACTACGAGGACATACTTATATCCCCGACATCTCTCCATCTGTATGTAGTCCATTTGTAGGACTTCGAAGGGGTGATCTGGAGGATGGAACCCTCCTTGTTCAACGGATACACTTTTCCCTGGATTGAACTGACAGCAAATCATACAGGTTCGTACTTTTTGTTTGGCTGCTGCACGCAGATGCTTGTTGTGCCATATCAGATTCAGACTGTCTAACATTCCTTTCTCTCCTAGATGTGCGGGACCATGAGCAGTTTCTATCATTATGGGAACCATTAGGTCAGGGAGAAACCATTTGGATTTGTCCTGTGTTACCCAACCTTGATCTGTGTGTGAACCTCCCTCCTCTTCCCATTTTCTCTTTTCGGTTTCTGTGGCTTGATTTTGGATGTCTACTACATCCTTGGTCGGATCGATAACTGGACAGATAGTACTAATGGTGGTTTCGGTGTTTAGTGTTTCTGTCTGAGCAGTATGTTTAGCTGTGGCGTCAGCCAGAGCATTACCTCTGGTGATAGAGTCTACAACTTTGGTGTGTGCTTTACATTTTAGTATGGCTATTTCTGTGGGTTTGTGTATTGACTCTAGTAGCTGGAGGACAAGGTCTCCATGTTGGATCTTGGTTCTATGAGAGGTCAGGAAACCTCTCTCTTTCCAAAGGATGCCGAAATTATGAACTACCCCGAATGCATATTGTGAGTCGGTGTAGATGTTGACTCGCTTTCCTTTGGACCATCCACATGCTTGGGTGAGAGCTATTAGTTCTGCTGCTTGTGCAGAATGTACGGGTATTCTGGCTGCTAGAAGGACGGTGTTCTCTGTAGTGACAGCATAGGCTACTGAGAGTTTGCCTGATTGGAGACGCATACAGGAACCGTCTACAAACAGTGTGTGTTCTGGTATACTTAGAGGGACATCTGTAAGACCAGACCGGGGTTTTGTGACTAGTTCGACCACCTCTAAGCAGTCATGAACCTGGTTGTCAACTGGAACAGTAGGCAGTAGCGTAGCTGGGTTGAGGATATTGCACCTTTTGATGATAATATGGGGTTGGAACAGAGTGACTTCGTAACCTGTGAGGCGAGCTATGGTTAGGTGTTGTGTCTGTGTCCTATTCAAAAGCAATTCTACTGCATGTGGAACTTGTACTTCAAGGGAGTGTCCTAGTACTATGGAATCACTTTGTCGTATTGCTAGAGCTGTAGCTGCAACAGATTTTAGGCAGGCCGGCAAACCTTGTGCAACAGGGTCAAGAGTGCTAGAAAAATAAGCACAGGGACGGTGTTTGTTAGCTTGTGTTTGTGTGAGTACTGACAAGGCTGTACCTTCCCGTTCTGTGACAAAGAGGACAAAAGGTTTGGCATAATCAGGTGTAGCTAGAACAGGTGCAGAGCATAATGCCTGTTTGAGGGTGTCAAAAGCAAAAGTGTGCTCAGGTGTCCATGGCAATGGGGAAGAGGTTGTGCTTGTTAGCTGTATCAGGGGTTTGGCCAAGTATGCAAACTGGGGAATCCATTGTCTACAGTAAGACGTGAGGCCAATAAAGGCACGGACTTCTTTCTGTGTCTTGGGGACAGGAATGTTAAAAATGAGTTGAATTCTTTCAGGTGTGAGTGCCCTACCCTCCTTTGACAGCAGGTGTCCTAGGTAGGCCACCTGCTGTAAACACAATTGTAATTTTGAGGGTGACACCTTGTGGCCATGTTGTGCAAGGAACATTAGGACAATTCGTGAAGCTTGTTCACATTCTGGTTTGGAGCGTGCGGTGACCAGCAAGTCATCGACATATTGTAACAATGTCGTGTTGGCGGGCAGAACAATGTCATCTAGCTGTCTTTTAAGTGCCTGACTGTAGATACTGGGACTTTCTGTATATCCTTGGGGAGCTCTTGTGAAACAGAAGCTACGACCTCGTAGGGAGAATTCGAATAGGTACTGACTGTCTTGGTGGATGGGTACACTGAAGAAAGCATTCTTCAGGTCTATTACAGTGAAATGTGTAGCCTCAGGATCTATGGCTGTTAACAGAGTACTGATATCCGAGACCACAGGGTATTGTGGTACTACGCATTTATTGAGTTCACGTAAGTCAACCACGAGTCTGTAGACTGGTGGCGCACCATCATCAGTTTTCTTTCTGACTGGCAGGACTGGCGAGTTACATGTGTTGGAAGGTACTTCTCTGACTACTCCTTTTGTTATCAAATCATCGATAATATGAATAAGGGCTTGTTCTGCATCTGGAGGTAATTTGTATTGACGGATACGAGGTAGGACAACGCCTTCTTTCAGTGTCACTAAGTGTGGTGTAATATCCATGAATCCTACATCTGTTGGATCAGTAGCCCATAGTGTAACAGGAATGTCTCTTAGTCTGACATCTAGTTCTCGTGTGCTGAAATGACCTTTAAAATCTCGGAGGAATAGTCGGACTCCTTCTGGGGAACAACATATTATAGCACCTAGTTCTTTTAGTGTCTGGATGCCAAGGAGATTTTCGGGACAGGACTTTGTAAGTACTAAATCGGTGGAAGTTGTAAGAGGACCAACTTTAAGAGAAATTGGTTCAGAAACTTTGTTGATGAGAGGTGTACCTGAAAAACCCAAGGAAATACTATTTGAGCTAGAGAGGGGTACCTTGGGAACTTCGTTGTGCTGCACTGTCGTCCTACTAGCCCCGGTGTCGATCAGAAATTTTGCTTCCTTACCTAGGAGTTTAGCATGTACATAGGGACCCTCTTGGTCAAACGGGACCGGTATTAGTGGACGATTATCGTGTTCCTCCCAGCTGTTTCATGAGATCGTGGGGAATTCAGGATAGGATGGCACTGGGTACTGATAGAGTTGGGTGGTAAGTTTAGCATCAGTTGGAGGAGCAGAAGGACGAGGGGGATAGTTACGAGGTTGTGTCTTCCCAGTGGCAATATTATGTTGTAATACTGGACAGTCACGCACGAAATGTCCTGGCTTTTTACAGTAATTGCAAGTAACTTTTTCTTATGATACTTGGGGTTGTTTAGGGGTCTGTTGGATCGTATTAGTTTGTGCTACTAATACCTTCATTTTAGTATCTTTTGTTCTCTTCTTTTCTTGTTCTTGTTCGTCCCTAATTCTATTTTGGTGATATTGGAGCATCTGAAGTGCTTGTGAGGGGGAGCTTGCTTGCCAAGTACTTTCTACCTTCAGTACTCTATTTTTGATCGTGGGCAAGGCATTTTCTACGAGTTTGGAAACAAATAATCGACTATAGGCATCTCCACCGGAGGAGAGGCCGCTGTTGATGAGGAAGCATTTCTCTAACCTGGAATAATAGTCCCCTATATCCTCATCTGGTTTCTGTTTACATGCAGAGATAGCATCCCAATCTCCTTTCTTAGTGGTCAGCAACTGGGACAGTATTTTAGGGAGACAGCGAGGGAGTTCCTGAACTAGAGGTCCCAAACCTTGTCCGGGATTACGAGTGACATCTTCTTTTTCTAAGTCTGCCCATGTTACCTTTTTCCCTTCAATCTCCCAATCTTTTCCTTTTAGCTTGTCGTACGTTCCTTCAGGTAACAGGACTTTAAGGAGAATATTGAGGTCTTTATAAGTAAAGGAACCCATTTGAAGAATGTCCTTGAGTTCCCTATGGAAACCCGAAGGGTCTTTTTCGTGGGAAGGGACCATTTTCTTCATCTCGAGTATTTCTAGTTTTGTCAAAGGAGTGTACACGAATGTTTGTTGCAACTTTCCATCGGAATCTGCAACGGGGTGTACTTCTCGGAGGGGTAACTGTCCTTGGTCATAGGGATTGGGAGTTGTATCATAACTGTCTGTAAAACATTGGATATATCGCTGTCTTAGTTCAAGGAAGATATTAAGGAATTCTTGTCCCCTAGCCACCCACCTCCCTTCTAAACAGTCTCGTAAGAGAGGATGTAATCTTTTTGGTGGGCAACCAGTATCTTCGTACATTGTAATGAGGTGTTGAACCATATAGATGCTAGCAAGCCTTTGAGAGGCTAGAGGGATCGATAAAAACATTTGAGCAACTATATCAGAGCCATATATGGAGTATTGAGATACCCAATGGGTGCTTGATCTCGCGAGTTCTTTTTCTTGTGTGGTGAGTGGAGGCTTGTCGTCCATCCAATCATCTAGAGCTTCTTGCGTTCGTTGGAACAACCTATCTGTGGGGGCTGACAATTTCTTAGTTCTAAGTTTGAATTGTCCGTTATTCTGAGAACGAGGGATACGGGACGTACTGCACCCTGAAAAGCAGTTCCTTCGTCTCTATCCTCGCTCGTACTCTCATTCACAGTTCCCTGGGTAGGGGCATCTTTTCGATGGGAATCGGAAACCTTGCTTATGAAGAGTGGAATAAAAAGATCTATTTCTTTTATTTTATTGTAATTTCCTGCGACTACTGCTTGGTCTAGTTGTAGTAAATCATCAGGAACTCTTTTTCCTGCACTACCTATCATTCTAATAAAACAAGTGATCATGAATCGTGAGAGGCATTTTCTATGTGCTATGGGTCTATTTTTTATAGCCTCCTGTAGTGTTTCTAAATTTTCTCCTGTTCGAAGCGCTTCATAAATTTTGTTTAGGCAATTTGTGATATTCGGTACCTCTCGTATACCTTCTAGAGCTTCTCGTAAGCGAAGGGAAATATCTGCTTGTGAACCTTCCCCTGGGGTTGGATCATAATCACATTCTAACAGAGGTAGAACACCACCCGAAGTGTCAGGGATGGGTTCCGTCTGAGTAACTACTCGTCTGGCTGTTACCTGATTCGTATAAGCAGGAGGAGGCTCCATCAAGTAAGTAGTAATAAAATCGTCGGGTACAGAAGGAACCTTAGGGCGTGGAGGTGCCGTAGGGGTACTAGAATCAGAGTTAATCTCGGACCCTGTTTTTGGTGAGAGGACAGGATATATACCCGTTACTGAGGCTGAGACCTCCCTTTTCTTTTGTTCAGAACAAATATCATCATCCTGATCCTGTAACTTTTTCATCTTACTTTCTTCCGACATTCTTTTTGCTTTCTCAACTTTCCCTTGCTCTTTCTGTTCCCTTCGATGTGCTTCTTTTCGCCATATATCAACACTCTCTAACATCGAGGGTCTCGCTTTCTTTTCCCAACATCTTTTCTCAACCGCCATGATACAATTCAAATCCCATGTGCCACTCTTTGGCCATCTGATCGCGATGTCTAAATCTTTAGTATAACCTTCCCAAAGATCCAAATATAAGATGGCACCAATCCCATACTTTGTGTACATAAAATAACCAGGAGTATCCTTCGGGGGGACTGGTACAGACTGTTCCAGTAACCCCTTCCGGGTACCCAGTTTACACAGCTTAGAGAACAAAGGCATTGTATCAGATACAGATAAAACTTTACACTTGAAAAAACTCGATATATTCTGAGTATCAGAATACAAACATACCATTTTCTAGAAACCTAGAACGCGTCTTTACCGTGCTCTGAATAACTCAGAACCCGTCTTTACCGTGCTCCGAATAATTCGGAACCTGTCTTTACCGTGCTCTGAAAATTCAGAACCCGTCTTTATACACCCCCAGCAGTACTCACCGAGGTGCAGAGAACTTGAAGACCTTGAAGATCTGGACACTTGATTACGCAGCGTTCGTGGACAGGGACTAGTCGGGTTTCAGACGACCTCGGACTCGGCAATCTTCACAGGTTTCGGGCTCTGGGTCGGAACTTCCGCTGTCGTCCTCACCGCCTCGTATGGATGGCTAGGCCGTGGCTCGGCCCCTCTTCGACACGAAGGAGTTCATGCAGGAACACCCTGCAGTGTGCACGTAGAAGTCCGTCGATGTCTTGAAGAGACCGGTCTAGGTCCGCATCACCGGCGTGTGGGGAGAAAGGGAAGTCCCTGTTCGGGCGCCAATTTGCTGTGGTAAATATTTTAGTAATTTACCTTGATCAGAATTTCTAGGCAATATCAATAAGTTCAAAGTATGAAGAGCAGAGTCCGTGGTGGTTCGAATTCAGGGTCTTTATTCAGTAACTCGAGTTAAGGGAGAGCTCCGTCACCTGAGGAGGATCGGAAGAATCTCTAACTTTATTATCTGAACACACAGTATTTATAGCAGGAAAAGAGGAAGGAGCTTCCCTTCAATGAATGCCCAGATCATACGTTAACATAAGATAGAAGTCATGTAGGCCCGGATCATATGTTGCAATAAAACAGAAGTCATGACCATAAAAGAAGGCAGCGTCATGAAAGAGTGAAGACATGGTAGAGGAGATAAGGCTGCGTCATGATTTAGAATGAGGAAGCACAAGAGAGGCGAAGGTGTGGAGAAATAACACTAGGCTGGTTCCTTAGATAGGGGAGAGGTGGTCGTGACAGGATGTCCGTTTGTCGTGTTTCAGCATTCGGGGGCTCTTCTTCTTGGAATTGGTTATCGTGGTTTAACAGAGTGGGGCCCATTTCTCGGAATTGGCCCGATTATAGGGAAATGGTTACAGATGGGGGGGGGGTCTTGTTCTCGGCATCGGCTTAACCACAGTAATGTATGGTTTGAGTGAGGCAGTTGGTTCTCGGAATCGCTTTGACCATAAGGATAAGCGTTTGACTTTTTGGGGAAGGAGAGCGCGAGTGTGACTACATGAGGCGCATGATCAGCGCGTGGTCGGTTCGTGCTCGTGTTCTCGTGTGCTCGTGTTTTGGCGTGATGGGCTCGGGGACATGACGGAAGAGGGTGTATGATGGGACATAACTGTACGATAAATAATCATTTTCCTCAATAATACGAGCCAAGAGGCATATGAAGCATAATTGTATATAAACGTCGTAAGTTTAAGAAACATATGGTGCTTAGTAAATAGTACCATTGTATGGAATTATATCACAAAGGCAGAAAGCAAAGGAACAATAAGAATAGGCGGTTCAGTGATTGATCTTGCGTTATTCAATCATGGTAGATAATGCTTTTCAATAGTAACAAGCGAGTGGGAAATCACAAAAACAGGATAAAGCGTGTGGGAATGAATCGAGAAAATCCAGTATTTAAGGATGGGTGAGGCAGCCAATTGAATCAAAGGATGGAGAAACAGAGGTGCAAGTTATTCAATGCAAATAGACATTACAGTTATTTTTGTGACACGAGCCGGGTGTGAAGAGCAGGTTGGTTTAGATTTGATTAATTATCATTACAAAAAACATTTCAAGTGACATTGGTTTACATGTGGGAGCGATAAATTATTGCGCTGAAAAAAAAACGATTGCAGGAGAGGGACAGGTCAATCAACCAAGCAGATAAAAAACAATGCACAGAGGAAAAACGGTAGACAGAAATATACGTGACATTCAACATTTGTAGTGTTGTTACAAAATTTATAGAAGGCGAATAACAGAGGGGACAAGTTATTGATGGAATGAGGAGCAAAGTGTTGAAACGAGCATGTGGGAAGGACAGTGGTGGGATAGAAGAAAAAGAAAGGTACATTTACATATTAAGGGAAGCGATCACATAGTATCATCCGGCCGGATCCAAGGATGTATTTATGTAAAATAAATAGATAATGCCATTTTGTCAGTCAGGAGAAGGCTCATAACATATGTCCATTTCTGCATCGCGAGCCTCTAATTATATCGCCACGAGAGGTTAGAAGCCTTGAGTATAAGGAGCAATAATTTCTAGACTGGAGGAATGGGTTTATCTATGAACTTATAGCTAAGCAATACAATGTCTTACGCCTAGATGTGGTGAGGAGAGATTCCATGTTGCGCAACAGAGGTGCACTCATACAGTAGGTGATGGCGCTTGTCTAAGACGGTAACGGTATTGAGACTGGAGGAAAAATGTGCCCCGGTGAGTTTATAGTAGCAAAGCGTACCATGCATAGACGTGGTAAAGAAATAGTGCAAGTGGCACAAATGTGGTGCACAAATACGATAGGTGGTGGCGCTTGCACGTTTAAGGCGGCACAGGTCATTGGTCTTACCGTTAAGAAAAGTTAGGTGATCGTCTGTGTTTTGAAGGGTCCTGTATTATCTGTTAGGAAAGGGGAACGGGTTGTTAAAGGAACCTAACTGCGGCAGTGGGAAGTAGGAAAGGTGTAATCAAGTTGGGACAGAGGGAAATCCAAAGCTTACCTTGTCATAGAAACGGGCGTAATGCCAGTCCATACGATTCTTTCTTGATGTGTGGTATCGGCGTATGTTGTATGGTGGCCATTTTAAGTTGGCGTGTTTGATATAATCCTTCTGGGTTATATAGCGGCTGCCCGAGAAGGTGAGGCGGCCCCTGTCTGGAGAACGCCGCCCCGCAACGCAGCCCGTTTAAATTAATTAGGAGGCCGTGAGCACCATGGCCGTGTGCGCGCACCATTTAATTCATGAAAGAGCGTGGCTTGCTAATGCTTGCTCTGCTGAGTATTGTGAGGGGCCCCTGGAGCACGGGGGCCACCCCGCAACGTGGGGGTTGTGAGGGCCTGTGTTACGCCCCTGTTGCCCGCCAAATTACAATGGCGGGCAGTGTGCTGGCGGAGGCTAAGTCCGTCCGCCACAGGCAATCGTTACGATTGCCTGGCGGACCCACCCTGCATCAACAATATGGTGGGGGTGCCTAGCAGGCACCATCCGCCATATTATGATACTGCCTCCCTACATTTTCCTGCACCAGGTTCCAGGCACCTTGTGGTGCCTGCCACATAGTGCACTGAAAGGCAAACAGTGTATTTCTGACATTGCGGCAGGTGCTGCAGCTAGCAGCACCCTCCGCAATGTTAGAGATACACGGTACGACCGCCAGAGTGGTGGTCGCATCATAATCTGATGTGCTGGACTGCCGCATTACAGGCAGACAGTCCCAATCCCCGGCACGATAGCGGACGGACAGAAGTCGGTCCGCCATCGTAATTTTTATTAATTTTGAATATTAGTAAATATTTTAGGAGTGGGTTGTTTATAGGGGATAAGGTTGGGTAGTAATTTAAAAATGTAGTGTGAACATTTTTAGAAAATTATAAAAGTAGAAGGAAATAATTTTTACATTTCGAAATTTTAAATTTTAAATTAGAAATGTATTATTTAATGAAATCATGTTATATATTATTACATTTGTAATTATTTTAGGAGCGGGTTGTTGGGTTTATAGGGGATAAGGGTGGGTAGTAATTTAAAAATGTAGTGTGAACATTTTTAGAAAAGTATAAAATTAGAAGGAAATAATTTTTACATTTCGAAATTTTTAAATTGAAATTAGAAATTTATTATTTAATGAAATCATGTTATATATTATTACATTTGTAAATATTTTAGGAGCAGGTTGTTGTATTTATAGGGGATAAGGGTGGGTAGTAATTTAAAAATGTTCTATTAAAATTTATAGAAATTTTAAAAATTTGAAGTAAAATAATTTTACTTTTCAATTTTTTTTATTTGAATTTAGAAATTTAAAATGTAATGAAATTATGTTATATATTAATACAATTTGTCAATAATTTAGCGTTGGAATGTTGTATTTGTAGGTGATACGGGTGGGTAGTACTTTAAAAATGTTGTGTAACAAAATATTGAAATTTAAACAATTAGAATTAAAAAAATTATAAAATGTCGAAATTTTAATTGTGAATTTTGAAAATTTCAATTTATAATGGTTTGATGTCTAGCACTTTTCCTGACTTATATTGGGCTTGGAGTTGGAATACTAAGTTATTATGGTTTACTGTCCAGCACTTTCCCTGAGTTATGTTGGGCTTGTAGTTAGAATAGTGAATTATTATGGTTTATTGTCCAGCACTTTCCCTGAGTTATATTGGTTTTGGAGTTAGAATAGTAAATTATTATGGTTTACTGTCCAGCACTTTCCCTGAGTTATGTTGGGCTTGGAGTTAGAATAGTGAATTATTATGGTTTACCGTCCAGCACTTTCCCTGAGTAATGTTGGATTTGGAGTTAGAATAGTAAATTATTATGGTTTACTGTCCAGCACTTTCCCCGAGTTATGATGGGCTTTGAGTTAGAATAGTAAATTATTATGGTTTATTGTCCAGTACTTTCCCTGAGTTATATTGGACTTGGAGTTAGAATAGTAAATGATTATGGTTTACTGTCCAGCATTTTCAATGATTTATATTGGATTTGGAATTAGAATAGTAATTTATTATATTTTACTATGCAATCTTTTCTTTCACTTTAATTGTATTTGGAGTTATAATAGTGAATTATGATTATTGAATTATTTTTGTATTACAATATTGTAAATAAATACAACTTGTTATTGTTTCAAATATTTTATTTGAATATGGTGTCATATATTTTGAACGTTTAAACAAATTATATTTAATAACATATATTTACAAATGAATTACACATTTTTTTAACATTTTATCATTTATTTGTAATGCATGTATCATTATAAAGTAACATAGTATAATTTTGTCATGAATATATAGGCCCCCATTAGGCCAAAGTCTACCCGCCATCCTCGTGCACAACAGGACTGCCCGCGATCTGAGCGGCGGTCCCGCCATGGCCATTATGATGCGCCCGCCACACTGGCGGGCGCATCATGGATTCATAACATTGAGGCAGGCGGTGTTTACACCGGCACCCGCCGCAATGTTATGAATGCATGGTATGCATTTGCATACACAAAGCGGCAGGCACCGCGCGGTGCCTGCAGCATTGTGTATGCAAATGCAGGGGGGTACCACAGGTACCCCCCATGTGCACCCCCACCTCGCCTTCACCATGAGGGCCTGCAGGAGGCCCCCAAACTAAAGACCGCATGCTTTTCCGTGGCGGCAATGCCGCCACGAAAAAGCATCTTGAAAGGCCCATCATAATATGGCTGGCGGTGTCTGATAGACACCGCCACCATATGAACCTTTTTCCACCCCAGTCGCAAGGCGGACATGGCGGGGGGGGAAATGGGTGGCGGGCGGACAAGGATGTCGGGTGGATCGCCACTGCCCGCATGGCGGTGGCGATCGGCCAGACATCCTAATGGGCCCCATAGTCTTTATTGTGTTGTTTATATTTATAAATGAAAAATTTCTACATTTTTCATGAACTTTTTTAACATTTGTGTTTAATGATGAATAAAATAGCAGTAGTTGTAATACATATACATTGTAAATTTTTTAACATAATGCTTTATTACTTAGCATATTAAATATTATTTAATTTCAATAAAATTTAATATGTTAAATAATTTACAATTTTTTTATTTGCAAAAGTACATATATACATTTTTTAACATTTGTATATTATCAGTAAATAAAAAGTTAATGTTATAAACATATTTTTTAATATACATTCATTTTTGTATTATATATTTTTTCACATATAGGGGCCGATTCCGATTCTGTAAAATCCCTTACAAATAGCCATACGGGGCATATTTCCCGTACGAATCATACCCTTAAACGACCCCGTACGTACGATGAAGTACGTTTCGGACCCAAAGACCATACGACTTAAAAATCTGTACGAATCGCATTCGGGACACGCAGTACGTGACATCCGTACGGATCGAAGCGGAATTTTCCAACCCAGCAAGTACGATTTGTCTCGTCAACACTCCGTACGACTCTTTTTCTACGGGAGCTCAAAACGTCCGGAAAAACAGATTTCGACTCGAACTGCGTACGAAACTGACCCCCCGGGGAAGGTACGTACACCCCATGATTGCAAGGGTATGGTGCGTAGGGGTACGGTGAGTAGGGGTACAGTGTGTACACCCCATGATTGCAGGGGTACGGTGCGTACACCCCATGATTGCAGGGGTGCATTCGGACAGAATTGTACGAGTTGTACGGAAAGGGCTACGGATTCGATTTGGTCGTACGATTGGTTTACAGATTCGAAATCGGCCCCATAATAATAATTGTATATTTTACAATATTAATATGTTTATTTTTCACATTGAAAAAATAAATAAAACTTTTTTAAAGACATTTTTCAACAAGTTTTTTTATTTGTTCCCATTTATTTCTATGGGCATTTAGTCCTATTTTTGTTTTAATTATGCCACCATTTTGTTTTCCTTAGTTCAGTTTTTAGACAATCTACATCGTTGTTTGGGTCATTTGTGAAGATGGAACCTCGCGGTTGGGAGCTGCTTCGTGTTTCTTACTGTAAGTTTGATTTTTATTACTTTTACATTAGTTTAAAGTTAGTGTTTAGTTAGTGGAAGTGTATATGTATTAGTAAGAGTGTTATTTAACTGTTTTTGTGAGATTTACGTGTTATTTGCATAGGTTAGTGATTGCGTAGTTTGTTTACTATCTAATGTTAATGTAATGTTAATGTTTTGTGCTTACTATTTTATGTGTGTTCATACATTTTATATGTTGTTATTTCTATTTGTAGGTTT
The DNA here is from genome assembly GCF_964261635.1 of Lissotriton helveticus. Lineage (NCBI taxonomy): Eukaryota > Metazoa > Chordata > Amphibia > Caudata > Salamandridae > Lissotriton > Lissotriton helveticus. The sequence goes on along the minus strand of NC_136063.1, from coordinate 404,757,337 downwards.
ATTATTTGTTATGGGTGGGTGTTGTCTGTATTTTATTTACAGGTGTCGGATTTGGTGAATGGACGGAATTGTTCTCATTTTTTTTTAAATAAAGGAAATTGTTGTTACTTGTTTTACAACAAGTTTATATACATTTTCTTATTTTTCGGGATTTTGGTGCGTTTTTTTAAGTGAAATAATTTCGGGTTTTTATGGTTTCGTTATCGAGAGGGTTGCTAAGTTGGATTTTTTTCATACAGTTGTATTTTTCCATTTTTTGGGGTTTGTCATTACTATGTGGATTGTTTTTCCCTTGGATTGGTTTTTAAATCGTCTATTTCGAGGATTTCCTACAGCTACACAAACCGTAAGCTCTTTTGTATTCTGTTTTTGGTTGGGTAATGTTTATTTGTGAATTTTCTTTTTATTAGTTATATTATGTCATATGATATTAATTTATATCTGACATTTTATGACATAATTTAAATAATATAAAAAATCTATTATTTTTCTTCTGTATTTTATATGTTTTTACTGTTTGCTATTTGTATTTAATTAAAGAATGGATTCTGCTATTAGGTCTATGTATTCTAGACCTTGGATACTTGGATACATTCTTGTTTTTTGTTGGAGGTATTCATACATATATATTGATTGTTTGTTTGCTTAGTTTTGGTCCTATATTTGATGAAGATCGTTCAATTCTTAGCTCTTGGTAACTTTGTTCTTTTTTTATTGATTGGATAAGTTTGTGCAGTGTTGGTTGTCCTCTCCCTATTGTGGCTTGGAAGGCATTATGCCATCCTTCTACCGCATCATTTGTTTTGGCTTTTTGTGCAATAGTGCTAGCATAGACATTCCACCAGGGAATTTGGAATTTTTTTCATTAGTGCGGTAGAAAGGACTGTCAATTAATATCTTGTAGTAATTTGCCACTTCTGTTGTTGGTACGTATGCTAGTGCAATTATTTTTTTTTATCTGGTAAGCAAAGTTGCTGTTGGTAGAGTAGTCAATACTTAAGGTAGATTTTTGGAGGTGTCTCCATATACTTTGATTAAAGTGAGTGTGTGTGTATATTTTTAGTATAGCTTGTATCATAGCTATTTCAAAACCTATTATTATTCTTTGAGGATATTAATTATCTGTCAATTCTTTTATTGTTGTTAATAGTTCTATGTAGGTGGGGTTAGTTTTATTTGGCAGCAATGTATAATTTAAGGGAATATTAGTTTATTGATATTCACCATGAATGGCATTTATATACTTTAGGGAGTTAAACTAAGGATGTTGAGGATTTAATAGTTAATAAAATAAGCTTTTTCTTACTTGTGTTGTTGTATAATCTGTTGTAGTAGTTGTTGTAGAATTTCTTTCTCTCTCTGTTCAGCAAAGTAACAGTCTTCCTCCGTGTTTGGCCGAAAAACTGTAATTTTAGTAAGTTAGGTAATTGTTTTATAGTTGTTAGTTAATTAGTTCTGCATTTTAATTGGTTAAAGGTGTTGTACTTTAAATTTATTGGTTGAGAAAAATATTTTGAATTTGGTAGCAGTTACTTTTTAATTAGGGTATTGTATTTGTTTTTCGTTAGTGGTATATAATTAATTTTGTTTTGTAGGTGTTTTAAGAATAAATTTATACATTTGTTTTATAATTTAAAAAATGTTTGTATATATAATGTATGTTAATAAATATGTTTTATTGAGTATATTTTAATATTTAAGTATGTTTTTATTTATTGGTGTATAATTAATTTATTTATATATATTTTAAGTATATACTATATTTATATATGTTTGTTTAGTATTTATTTAAATGCTTTTATTAATTAAATTGTTAGGTAGTTGAGAAGAGTGTTTATTTAATGTTGAATAGTATTGTCGATATTTTTTGTATAAGTTATTAGGCTAATTGCAAGTCGATAATAGTGTTGTCGATATTTTTGTTATCTTTCTTTTTATTTTATGTATTTTCGATATTTTTGTGGTCGATATGTTTGTAGTCGATATAATTGTTAACGATATTTTTTTTACGATAATTAAATATCGATATTTGTGTAAATACTTGTTTAAGTATATGTTGATGATATTTTTATATACGATATTTTTGCGGCGATGTTTTTGTTGGTTGGTGTTTTTGTGATCGATATTTGATCAGGGATCCGTCTGTAGGTGTGCTGTGAGGCACGTGGTGCCAATAATCCTATGTGTGCTGTCCACTCCACAAATAGCATTAGGGAATCTTGCAATAGTGTTACATTTTGCTTTGGTTGCATTCACTATTTCAGTCAGTACCTGCCTCAGAACATTACTGAAAGGTGGCTGCGCCTTTCCATGCAACGAACCCATAGGTGCATGAAAAGAGCCAGGAGCGAGAAAATTAAGTACAACTAGCAATTTAATTAGGGGTGGGATAGCATTCCAATCCCACTATTCTGATTTAAAGCTACATCAATACTACCAAGTAGATGCTGTATGCTATACATATCATGTCGATAAGTGTTCAAAATATTTCCCCTGGACATGTTTAATGGGTTTATATATGAACACTCAAGTCTGAGTCTTCTGCTATGATGCACCTGTTCCAAAGCCATCCGCTGCCATGCTGCATGCATTCTATTTAAGTTGCTGAATCTACATTTGTATTCCTTCCAAAATGAGGTAAAAGTGGATGTGCCCTTCCTACATGATATAAGGAAAATTATGTGTTGTGGAAGTGTAGCTCAGACTTTAATATACTGCAAATGTGTTAGTTGATAATTGTTCATGTGTGGTACCTGATATACTATGTGCCACAAATTAGTACTTTATAGATTGTTAATTTGTAAGGTTTTTAAACAATACTCATCTAACTCATAGTTAAAATTTGAACACATATTATTTTAATAGTATATTAATGTTAAAACAAAATAAGTAACTCCGTAAAAAATATACACAGTACTTAACACACTCTACTTACAACTTGAAATAAGGGGAGTGGCATTAACTCCTTGAGTGCTCATGATGGGTACCGGACGTCATGAGTCAGTAGGCGTGTGCTCATGAGTGCCGGGAGCCATCCGAACGTTGCCGCTCCGCCCACACGGTATTAATTCCCCACCTGGGAGGACCTAACTAAACCTGCAAAACCTGCTAAAACTTACCTTTACGCCGCACCAGCGCCAGGAGGCGCACTTAAGCAGCCCAGAGCCCGGCGGAGTGGGGGACCTAACTAAACCTGCGAAACCTGCTAAAACGTACCTGCTGGGTCAAACGCCGCCACCGCCAGGAGTCATCTAACTCTGAGACCCGCGCCACCGCCCCGGGACTACAATTCCTGGCTGCCTCAGCGGCGGCGCCAGGAGGCGCACTTAAGCAGCCCAGAGCCCCGCTTCGCGGGACGAGCCGGGCGAAGCCCGGGCAAAGGGCGGGCCGTCTGTGGCCGTCCGGGGCAGGACAAAGCAGGGCAGGGCCCAGTCCATATTATCTGCTGAAACAGACTTACCACCGGGCCTAAACCTGAGGAACACGTACTATAACAGAGGTCCGAGGGGGTTTCACCTAAAGGTCAGGGCTAAACCTCTTATTCCTCTGCACTGGGCTGTCTGTAATTGTTACCAGTTGTATTGTACTTATTAAAATAGCTTATATATAGGTGTTATGGGGAAACGCAAATCCATGGAGGGGGGGATGGGGATGGCAACCCCCCTACATATCGAAAGGGAAAGAAACCCAGAAAAGGGGCTAGCCATGTTGCTGCAAATTGTGTAATAGATCGAATTAACAATCTTGTGGATGACTGTAGAGAGATCCTTGTGGCCGATCAAGGCTATATTACCGGTGAGGTCACAAGTGATAAGAGCGGTGCTATGTCAAGATCAGTAAACAATCTTACCGATACCCCTATCATTCAAGCTATGTTTTGGGCAAAAAGGAAACCCAAGGATGGTACTAATAATGAGATCAGGGGTTGTTCGATTATACCTAGTGAGGCTCATTGGCATATGGGTCAGGATGCCCCCCTAACGCTACGAGTGAGGACTTGTCATCTTCTTCTGTCCTCTCGATACCTTGTGGTAACAGGTTTGCAGTCCTGGCTGACATTCACAATGAGTCCTCTATTCCACAAACGTCACTAGGCGCAGGGAGTGAAGGGATATGTACTGCTCCTTTGATACAACAGGTAGCCAGTTTGGACGCTGTGCCCAATATAAACATCAGTAGGGGTAAAGTAGTGTCTGAAGAAGTTAATACTCTAACCAATCTTGTCATTCTTTTACGAGACGAAATAGAATCATTAAAGACATTAATTATAAATGTAACTACTCTAGCTAGTGGCAAGCCTGGGGGAGGACTAAATACCCTGCCTAATGTGACATCAATTGCACGAAATTTCTTTCCAACAAAACCGAGCACAGTAAGCAAGGTACATCAAACCCAGGCAAGGGAAAAGCATAGTGATTTAACTATGGTAAAAGCCACTGACTGTAGTAAAATTGGCCCGAAATCTCTGAAAGGTACAAAAGGAGGGCCAACATTACAAAACTCTAGAGTAATGGGGAATGATTCCGAATTACGTCCAAGTCTATTACTCCAGAAGGTGGGCTAAATATCGCTTCCAGTGCAGCTGAGAGTGTGAAAGTAAAAGAGGATAGTGCCCCAGGTAAAAAAGGGGGCTAGTTATGTTAATAACGCTTACTCTCAAAACAAAATATATATGACCAATGTTCCAAAACACGAAAAAGTGAGATCTGGTAATAGGGGGTACCCAGATTCCCTAATTAATAAAGCCATCCACTGGCTGCACCACGTAAGAGGCTGCCACTCAGTAATTAGGGAAACATCCTGGAGGCTAAAAGGATTAGTGCCCCAAATTATAAATTTGACTCTATAGAGTTAACCCTGAAAACAGTGTTCCTCGCTGAAAACCTCTTTGCATTAGAGTTCAGAACTAGTGCCCCCGCTCACTCACTGATACAGCTAAGGAAATCGTGCCCCCCGCCCCTTGAGCAATCTCTATACACCTTAAGTAGAGTAAGTGAGAGAAATTGATCGGGGTTGGATATTAATGATTGACATACATTAGATCCATCACCAGGAATCAGGGGCAATTTGGTGGTCATGAATGGGGAGAAAACCACGGGGGCAATAGAGATAGTTGGTAGGGAAGGGATTGGTGCTGACTACCCTCCTAAGTCTAACTTAAAGATAGGTTCGACCAGTGGGGTGATTATTATAACAGATTTGAACGTAGGTACCTCGTGTGAAGTAGAACAGGGGTCGCTTACTCCCCCCGCTATAGCTATTTCCAAAAGAATAATTGACAGTAATAGGGCTGGTGTGGGCAAGCTAGTCTCATGGAATATTGCGGCGTTGCGCTCCAGACAGGAGTCCCAGGATTGGTTAAATTTTGTAAATAATTTTGATGTTTGCATTTTCCAGGAGACTTGGCTGTGCGAACCTCTTTTTGCCCAGGGCTATTTGAATTACTCTGTTGCAGCATTAAAGGGTCCTAAGGGCCGACCTATGGGTGGCTTGACTATTTGGGTCCGGCAGAGTTTATCACTCATTGTCAAAGTGGTAGACACCAGAAACAAAGACATCCAACTTATTAGAGTCGACCTGGGCCCTTTGGGAAGGCTTGATATTTACAATGTTTATGCTAGGGGTAACAGGGGTGGGAGGTCAGAAGTTTTAGCGGCTTTGGGTTCCCTCCTTGAAACCCACTCTCTGGATAACAACATTGTGATAGCTGGTGATCTAAACCGAACTTTTGAACCATTGGCAATTTATGATGATTTTACTGGGGATGAGGAGGATAGGCAATGGGGAGTCCCCAAATTAGATTTGAAACCTGTTACTCGCTGGTCTGAGGACGTTATCTGTCTAAATGCTATATGTTATGAAAGGGGTGTAAGGGCACTAAACGGGAGAACTAAAAGTGATAAGACAGGGGCAAACACTTTTGACAATGGGCAGCATAGGAGCAGAATTGACTATGTCCTCTATAGCATGAAACTCTGGAAACAAGTTGGTGACATGGAGGTCAAATGGAGAACAGAAAGTGACCATAATCCGCTGTGTGTAGAGTACAAATGGTGGACCTCTGACTATGCAGTCCTGAACCGTGTGGCAGATAGTGTCCCCACGATTGCTCCTACAAATGATATGCGTAGGCTAAAATGGGTACAAGTTATGACTAACCAACAGGCCATGGATAGTATTAACGCTGAGGTTCATAAAGCCATAATGGCTATTGAACAAGTGAATACAACTGACCCATGCACGGATGAAGTAATTAAAATCCATGCAAGCCTCTTCTCAGGCATTAGGGATCATTTCCTGAAACCTGCGAAGAGGTTTAGTGGGGCAACCCTCAAGCCGGCCAAGTGGTGTAACATTAAGTACAGGAATGCCCGATTAGCCTTAGGCGCAGCTATCAAGGAGAGGCAATTAGTGACCATTCGTATCGCCAGAACAGAATACAAGAAAAGTATAGTAAATGCTAAGAAATTGTGGGACGAGCTCCATTGGCAAGAGTTAAAGGAGCCTAGTGATAGAAAAGACTCAAGGCACTTCTGGAACATCGTAAAGTGGGGTAGGGGGGATGTATCTGACCCTCCTAAAAAATAATGTATCCCAGGAGGACTGGGTCTATTATTTTAAACCCCAGTATGCCCAAACTCAGCTTGCCAACCTGATGGTCGGCTTTAGGCCTGCCTATTACAAAGAAAATTCTTTTAGCAGCAGTGAAGTTATGACGGCTCTTGGTACAGTGGCTAGTGCCAGAGCCCCGGGTTTAGACGGGGTGCCGGCAGACGTCTTTAATAATGATAAAGAGCGCTGGAGCAAGTACATTTTTCTCCTTGCCAATGCAGCTGCACAGGGTGCAACTGTACCGACATCATGGCAAGGTGCAGTCATAATCCCTGTATTTAAAAAAGGAGATAGATCGCAACCGGGAAACTACAGGCCTATAAGCCTAATTGACACCAACCAAAAGGTGGTTGGGAGGATGGTTGTCAATAGGCTTTTGGATTGGGCCGAGGAAAATAACGCTTTGTCTCCATTCCAGGCAGGGTTTTGAAAATTTACCAGCACGGTAGACCAGGTTTTCCGTTTTACTCTACTGCAGTGGAAGATTGTGTTACTAGGCAAGGGCAGCCTGTATGCGGCTTTTGTCGATCTGCGGGCTGCCTTTGACCTAGTCCCTAGGTCTAAGTTGTGGCTGGTTCTGAAGAATTTGGGCCTTCCTGAAGAACTATTGACAATGTTATTGCGGCTCCATGAAGCTAATTTTGCTAAGATTCAGTGGGGGGGCAGGGAATGGTGACCACAGACTTCCCGGTAGAGCGGGGTGTTCGACAAGGGTGTTCGATGGCTCCGACGCTTTTTACATTGTACATTAATGATGTTGTTGCCCGCATGCTGTCTGCAAATGTTGATGCTCCCTCATTGGCTGGTACCAAGACACCTATTTTAATGTTTGCAGATGATACTCTGATTTTATCAAAGACTCCGAGCGGTTTACAGCATGCCCTATCTATTTTTGATCAATTCTGTGGGGAGTATGGCTTAGAAGTTAACGTGGCTAAAACTAAGCTTATGGTTTTTAATCCTCTTCGAAGTTTTAGACCAAAATTGGCCATGAATGGTCGCCATCTTGAGGTAGTTAATGCCTTTACATACCTGGGGATACATGTGTCAAATGACCTTAGATGGTCCCAACATATAGACGTTGCAGTATTAAGGCACAGACAATCAGTAGGTGCCCTTGGCTCAGAGCATAGAAAATCCCTGACTAAACGAATAAAACCAGCTCTTCAGGTGTATGAGGCCAAAGCCCTCGGCTCTGCACTTTATGGTGCTGAGCTGTGGGGCTTTGAGAAACTTCGGTCACTCCAAACTTCGGAAAATATTTTTTCCCGGCGTATTACTGGCCTCCCCAAGAGTACTCCCTTGCTGCCACTTAGGTACAATCTGGGCAGGAAGGCTGTTGTAGACTTGGCCAGACTTCGTCCAATTGTATATTGGCATAGGCTCTGGACTACACCTGAACTTCATCACTATGCTGAGGGATTTCTAGATATCATTAAAACAGATGTGTTCCACAAAGTTGGATGGTTGAATGAAGTCAGAAAAATGCTGGGTGATCTCGGTCTTCAAATGCTATGGGAAAACCCAGAGGTTGCCTCATTCCCACCAAAAAAAGTTCTAAAAGAAATCTATTGGGAGAGGGTGGCCGCTCGGAATTGGAGTAGTACTAGTTCAGCGACTATAGCTGGAGGATTTCTAGAAGTAAAGCCCATTCCCAGCCTAGAACTCTATTGGGACGCTATAACTATACCGAGGGATAGCAAGCTCCTCTTCCAGATTAGAGTAGGTGCCCTTCCCCTTAGATCTCTGACAGGCAGGTGGGGAGGTTCATCTGTCAGCAATTGCCCCGCTTGTGGAGCATACAAGGAAACAATTGGTCATTTTTTATTTTCTTGCATGGCCTATGCTGAACCAAGACGCATCTGGTTAACCCCAATGTGTAAGAACTTAGGTACTACTAGCAGTGCTGTAGCTCTAAGAATAATACGTACTAGCACTTTACTGCCTATAGCAATAGCCACTGCCAAATATCTTGGATGGGCATGGATTATTAGACAGAAGTTTTTAGGCCATTGATTATGTTTTCTATGTCAGCTATTATTAATCTGGCAAATATTGTATTAAAAGAGTATCTGCATTTTATCTGTAAATTCTTGCTATTTAATAACATTTCGATTTTTTTAATCTGTCTGTTTGTAAAATAAGTATTACTTTTAACAAAATCGCTTTTTTAAATGTTTTTATTGGAGATTGTATATGCTTTTATGAGTGAACCTCGAATAAAGCAATTTTGACTTGACTTGACTAATTCCCCACATGTGCGAGAGAATTAATCAGTGGGCGGAGTTGGGATGGCTCCCGGCGGTCATGAGCACACGCCCACCATGATTTATGACAGACGGGAGCCGTCCTGAGTACGGGAGCGCCACGCCCAACCCCGCCCCCCTCACACCGCGACGGAAATTGCCCCGCGGCGAAGGGGTTAACACTCAAAAACAGCCATTAATTCCACTATGCCAAACTCTTAATAGAGGTGCAAGTGGTAAAAGAGTAGAATCAGTAATAAAACAAGTGGTTTTTGATGGTAACTAAATGATGATAAAATTTAGCTTCGACTTGAATTCCATCTGGGAGTGAGGGAATATTAATAAACTGCGGCCATATAGCACCCTACCAAAAAAAAAATTATGTGTTCTTGTGTAATGTAACGGGTCAAGTTCGCACTTTATAAAACTGCAAAAAAACAAATCCTGGCAATGTTTCCTGCAATTTATTGACTAAAACAAAAGGTACGAAAGTGTCTCAGGTTCAGCGGTCGAAAGCCATTCATTCATTTGGGGACTGATACCTCTTTACCGTTCAAGTTCATAATTCTTTCGAGCTCTCAACTCAAAATTCGGGCCTTCTATGGACCTTCAAGGCCCATAATAAAAACCACAATCCCAATTAAAAGTTGCGATGGAACTGTCACTTTTTTTGCCAATTAATACCCAATATAGCTTGTTGCAGTTTGCAAGTTTCTACTGCCAGTCATATCTACAAACCTCTCCTGAAGGTTCTGTGACTTCATCTAAAGGTTCGAGTTCCTACCACTTTCCATGATAGAAGGTGCTGATATTGTTTTTTTTGCAAATCTATTGTATTGATTTGATGTTTTAATACAAACAATTTCTGCATGCAAGCAGTACCTGTCTTTTTGGCTTGTAACATGGGTATGGCACATGCACTATCAAGACAGCAAAGTGAGTGCATTAGCGAGCCTTTAAGCACTGAAGATGTGACCGCTGCTTGGACAAATTAGATTGAAGATTGTGCAAATTAGAAAGGTTTACTGTAGTTCATATTCAATCTGTTAGCAGGACAGCCCGGCAGTCATTCAAAACATATTGCCCCTCACACCCTTCATTCAAGACAGGTAAGACCAGCAGATATGCTGCCCCATGCCAGATGTGCACTTGAGGATGACGTTTGCCCTCATCACTCTACGTAAGGCATACATACGTAGAGTTAATGGTGTTGAACTAGACTGGAGATCGGGTATCAACTGTGAGCTAAAATAATAATCACTATGACAATAAGAAGCAATCTAGAGAAGAGAGATGTCTGGTCCACAAAGAGCGCAGGATGGTCAGAAGCAAAGATACAGTCAACAAGAAATGGTAGTGGTAGCCGGGCTCTGAGAGTGCTACTGCATATTGGTGTAGAGTTCTCTTTGGAGCAGGGTTGGGTTGAACACAACGGAAACAGAGATGTCATTCTAGATCTTGACAGTGAACAATTTGTCATTTGATGTTATTTATGGATGTTAGCCCTTTTTGTTTTGTTTTATTTACTACTATTTGCACGTTTTTTCTAACTGGTCACATGTTAAGGATCATGACAACACTCTATTCCATCTATATTCTTAATACACTCTGGTGACTTGTCATTTGTTTTTTCCATTCTCTTTTCTCTCCGAAGCTTCAGTTTCATATTTTAGGTATTCTCAATTAAATTTTTGAAAATTTGTGATCATAGATCACTTATGTTCTGTTTTAGGCCTGCACTTAGTAGATGTGTATAAATGTATTTGTCATTTGATGTTATTTATGGATGTTATATATATGTTTTTTGTTTTGTCTCACAGCCTTGAAAAAGTCAGAGTACTAACACATAGTACTGACGAAACACGTGTCGGCTGTTGATCTTCTAATAAAGGAAAAAAAGAAATAATCAAACTTTTCCGCTTATTTGTCCTGTCTAAATGTTTAAACCACAGATCAATCAGTGTTGCATAATTACTAAATAGACCTATTAGTCTTCTCTCTGTATAGCAGTAGTTAAGGAATGTGCTCTCTTTAACCACTTTTCTGTTGCTTTGTGAATGCCAATCTTTGATTGTCATCAGTCTCTCTTGGTAGTGGGAGACTGTGGTTTATGTAGCACTCCGTTTTTTGATAACTAAAGATTCATCACTAATCCAGCACTGTAACTTATCTTACTATTAATTGTGTATGTGCGGTCTTTTCCAATTTGGATACACCACTACCGTCCTTTCTTTTCCTTGTTATTAGGTGTGTACCTGCACTCACTTTCTCTGGATTCTTGCTCAACTGTTAGTTCAATTTGGGCTTTACCTACATTATCCAACATGGCTCTATTCGATGATGATCGTGACAAATTATTTAATGACATCTTTACAGGACAGGACAAACAACCAACCACAACTCCATCTGTGGGGAATACTTCCCAGGGCTTAAAACAACTTTTCATCAAACTAGAGAGACTTCGCAAAGCGGAACTCTCTAGATGGTGGGACCTCACAACTCTGAAGAAATATATAGAACTGAAACAGATTCCCAGGGGTCTCAGAGTTATTATATTTCCCACCTTTGAGGATTTGGACATAGACCTTCTACAAGAATGGGAATGTCTAATTTCATCCTCATCCTATGGGATGATGGATTTGTTAATAAGACATGCGGAGAGAAAAAGAATGAAATTATTGGAAGAAATTGAGTTAATTGAAAATGAAATTAAAAAACTAAATTTACCTGAGAACACCGACAAGAACTTCAAAATTTTAAAGGAAGTTCTCAATGTCCATCAAACACACTTACGTGAGAAAAAAATTCGCAAACTTAAGAGGGACGATAACGACTATAAAAGTGGTCGTATCTTCACTTTTGCCAAAAAATATGATGACGTAAAACCAAGATCAGGAGTGAAGGGCCTTCAAGGCCAAAAACCACTTGAAGAAAAATCAGCAAGTGAGTCAGACCTTTCAAGTCTAGCTAGTGATATCAGCGAGGCGGGAAGCACAACTCCCTCTACTTCAATTCAGGAAAATACGGTTTCCAACAATACCTCGGCTTTTTTATCCGAACTGGAAAGGTTCAGAAAAGGCACGAGATTGGGTTTCAACCAGAGAACACTCCCAAGAAAAGAACTAGGAGGGGGGGAAAGAAACACAGATCTCGCAGGCGACAAAAGAGTAACCAGATCGGTTTCAAAGAATCAGAGCAAGTGAGTCAAGGTACTGGCACACCAATTGTTGATAAAGATATTGTCAGTGCTAATGATGATGTTGCAATAATCAATTTATCTGAACAAATATTGAATGACAATTAAATGAATGTCCTTAAAAAAGGATTAAGTTTCTGTCCTCTTTCCAAACCTGACTATGTTCAAATCTATGTAGATCTATTCAGATTTGTTCGTGGCTTGAAATTAAAAAAGTTTTTTGCAAACAAATCAGATGAGTGTCAAATACCTATATATACTGCTTCGAATTGTGGTCAAACTATTGAAGATATAGAGACAACTAGACTTCTTACGTCATTGGACGATAGCTTGGAAACAGTTCCTAACATTGAGGACATCTTAGATGATTTGCATATCGCTCCTGATTCTCAAGTCCACAGTGGACTCAAAAACAAGTCCACATTTACACCAATTCTAGCCCCTGACAATATGGTGGATTGTTTTTACAAAGCAGTAACATCTGAATTGTATAAACTAGAGGACAAATTCCAGAATAAACCTTGTAGATTTAAGGACAATCTATCATCAGACGAAAGGAAGGCTTTGGAACAACTTAAAAGTTACACACACCTTACTTTCAGAGAGGCGGATAAAGAAGGAAATATTGTCCTTATGGAAAATGACCTTTACTTTGATGAGATTGGTAGACAATTATCTGATAGGCATTCTTATACAATCATGTCACATGACCCTACATCTTCGACTTTAATTGAACGAACCCTCCAATATTGGCATAGCTTAGGACTCTTGTCTGATTCAGAATTCAAATATCTATTTAATCCAACACCCAGGGCAGCATATATCTATGCACTCCCCAAAGTCCACAAGAATATGACCAGACCCCCGGGAAGACCCATTATTTCCAGGATTGGTGGGCTTACAGAACATATCTCTGAATACATAGACATGTTTCTCAAACCTTTGGTTATACAATTACCGGCTTTCATTGAGGACACTAAGGACCTCCTTAACAAACTTGAACAGTTTCCTTGGTCTGATGATTACACCTTGGTTACTCTCGATGTCAATGCGCTATTCACCTGCATACCGCTCGACAAAGGAATGGAGGCCCTTAGATTTTTTCTGTCAAAACGTGATGCTTGCCTCTACGACCACACCAAAATGTTATTAGAGCTTACCGAACTGACACTGTATAACAACTACTTCCAGCATCAATCAGTTTGGTATAAACAACACTCTGGAGTAGCGATGGGGGCGAAATTTTCACCCTCTTTCGCTAATCTCTACATGGGATTCTTTGAACTACATCATATCTGGAGAGATTGTCCCCATTACTTGACCAACAATATAATCTATTGGGGGCGATTTATTGACGACGTGTTACTCATTTGGAATGGTGACACGGCCTCACTAACTGAATTTTTTGACCATCTTATGTGTAACACTTACAATCTATCATTCACATACAATTTTGACAGACAACAAATTGACTTTCTTGATGTCACTTCGTATGTCAGGGATGGTATTCTTGAAACCAAACTTTTTCGCAAAACCACAGCGTGCAACTCTGTTTTACACGCGTCAAGCGCACACCCAGTTAGTCAAATTCGGGCCATTCCCTTTGGGGAGATGACCCGAATAAGAAGAAACTGCAGCACTGATAATGATTTCCACAGTGAGCTTGACTTATTAACCAAACGCTTTGTCCAAAGAGGTTATGACCATGACACTCTTAAAAAAGCTACTACCAGGATCAACAAGTGCAAGCGCAGCGACTTACTGAGGAATAAAGGAGTTAAGAACAAAAGATCTACTAATAAACGTGTAGCTTTCATTACACAATTTCACTGCCGCAGTAATGAAGTTTTCTGTATTTTGCGAAAACATTGGCATCTTCTTAGATTAGACCGAGATCTTGATCCCTTTATCAAAAAGGGTCCTCAAATCACATATAGAAGAGGCCAAACCTTACGCAATCTTTTGGCCCCTACAGGGCCCAGTATTAGATCTCTGGACACCAAAAATTGGTTCCCTTCCAAACCAAAGGGATTTTTCAGATGTACTATGTGTAGCGTGTGCCAATTTGCATGCAACAAAAAAACTGCTTTCAGTTACAACACTAGCAAGACCCATCTAATTCAGGACTTTATCAATTGTAACACCAAATTTGTTGTTTATTGCATTATATGTCCGTGTCATAAGATCTATATAGGAAGCACCATCCGCCCGCTTAAGGAACGCATACAGGAGCACATTAGGGCCATACGTACAAATAACCCTAATTATCCATTAGCAGCACATTATAACACTGCCCATAACTCATCCGATTTAATCAACATCAGATTTCATGGGATCGCGACCCTCAAAAAAGATCCTCGGGGTGGCAATAAAACCGCAGCCCTCAGAAGATTAGAAACACGATGGTTGATCAAATTAAGAGCGGTTGAACAGGGACTCAATACAGACAGGGAAATGCATGTATTTGTATGAATCCCATACCGCCTATATGTTGTCAAATGCTTCTGTTAAAATGCACTCAGGATGTGAACACTACTAGCATAGTGTGCTTTATTTTCTAATTATTTGGTTTAACTGTAGTTTGACTCGACCACTCTCAAGTGTTTTGCCATGCTGTCTGGATATCGATGTAATGATATATGAACTTGCAATTTTCTCACCACTGACTTATCTACCTTAGCTATTGAGCAATATGTAACGTCCCTGGGTAAACACAGGCAACCTGTAGTTGTAGTATAACTTTGTTTATTATGGCATATTATATCTCTATCCGAGGAGCGCCGGCCGGCGCTGCTCTCCGCAACAATTCTCGGCGCGCAATGCGATGCGCGTGCATCGCCGCCAACATGGCCGCCGCACGTCACGTCTATGTGACGTGCATAAACTAGAACGCTACATATCTCCCCCTTTTACTGAACTTTAAACAGTCACTTGCGATCATTGTCCAATTCAAAGTCTCGATATCTGGAAGGCCTCACCACCTGCCTTCCGCTCCTGGTAACCCTGACGGGGTTCCCCAGAGTCCCTTGGTACTGCGTACCAGTTCCTTCCATTTCTTCACTCGCCACTCCATCATCGTTCACACTTCTCCCTGGCCGGTCCATCTCAGCTCCTTGACTCTCACTCAATTCTTCACTTTCTCTCACCTGCTCTGTACTTGCTCCGTCGCATTGCTCACTTCCTTCTTGTCCCCTTTCCATATTCAATTCGTCCACATCTTCCCCTTCCATTTCAGGTTGTTCCCATCTCAATACCTTGTTGCACCTGGCCATGCGGTCTTGGGACCACACGTTTCCGTCGCTCAGCAGGGCCGCTCGATCATACACTTCTCTGACTTGCATGGGCTTGCTATACTTGCTGTCTCCTTTCTTCTGTAGAGTGGCTAGCTTTACTCTCACCCACTCTCCTTTTTCCAGGCCTGTCCCTTTCACATTTCTTCGTTTGTTGTAGTGGTTGGTGTGGATTGTCTGTGCTCTTTCCAGATTGGCCCGTACCACTGCAGGGGACCATTCGCTGGTGACGACCTTTTCCTTCCAGATCCTGTTGTCATGCGTGAATGGTTCTCGCCCCCTCAATATTTGGAATGGGCTGTACCCCGTGCCAGTGGGGGTTATTCTGTAGGCCCACACCATGTTCTCTAGCGCATTCTCCCAGTTTTGTTCGCTGGATATGGCGGCTTGTATGGCTCCCATCACTACCCTGTTAAATCGCTCCACTAGGCCGTTACCAGCTGGATGGTAGATTGCTGTATGTTTGATAGTGATGCCATTTCTTTGCATAAACTTGTTCCACCTTTCCGACGTGAACTGGGGGCCATTGTCGCTCAAGATGGATTTGGGGATTCCCTCCCTTGTGAAGGTCTCTGACAGAAACTTTAGGATGTTCTCTGTGTCCATGGACTCGTCCACTTTCAACTCCGGCCACTTGGAATATCGATCCATGAGTACACACACGTATTTCTGTGTGCCCTGGTCATCTAGGACGGGTCCCAAAATGTCTACGGATAGTTCTTCCCACGGATTTAAGGGGGGATCGAACTTCCCTAGCGCTGGCCTCAAAGGGTTTAGAGTCTTGTCTGCTCCTTGACATTGTGGACATTCCCTGACATGCCTTTCGGCCCTCATGTCCATACCTGGCCACCAGTAGTTTTGTTTAGCTCTTGCCTTGAGTTTTCCTATGCCCAGGTGGCCCTCATGTAGCAGGTCCAAGAGTTTTGTGGTGATGTTCCTTGGGGGGATCACCTTGTCTCCTCTGTAAATGAATACCCCCTTGTCTCCTACCGACAGTTCTTCCCGCACTTCGTAGTATGGCCTGAGGCTCGCCCTCACATTTCTTTTGTCTGGCCATCCTTGTATGATGTGCATCTTTACTTCCTTCATGTCGGTGTCCTCCTCGTATGCCTCTGCCCATTCTTGTTGGCTGATTAACTTCTCTTGGTCTTCTATGAGAGCTACCAACTCCCCACTGCCTGCGGGGTCTTCCTCTCCAGGCTCCATGGCGGCTGCTCTACTCAGGTAGTCCGCTACTCGGTTCTGGTTCCCAGGAATGTACTCCACATCATATCTGAACTCGAGTAACTTTAGAGACATTTTGGATATCCTGGGTGTGGCACTGGCGTGGCCGCTCGATGTTAGTACCTTTACCAACGGCTTGTGATCTGTTTTGAGTAGAAATCGGGTTCCCCACAGAAATTGCCGGAATCTCGTCATGGCCCATACCACCGCCAGCATCTCCTTCTCAATCACGCTGTATTTGCTCTCTGTATCCGTCAATGCTCTGGATGCAAAACTGATTGTCTCCATTTCCCCTCTTCCTCGGTCTTGCATGAGTACAGCGCCCAGGCCCTTGTCGCTGGCGTCAGTCGTAAGTACAGTGGTGCCTTGTGGGTCATAACCTTTGAGAGGTACAGCTCCTGTGACGTCCTTTTTGATGGTTTCGAACTCTGCTTGGGCTTCCGGTGTCCACTGGAACGCATTGCTCTCCCTGGTCAGCAGCCTCATGTTGTGGGTCTTGGAGGCAAAGTGTACCACGAACTTGCTGTAGTACTCCGCCATCCCCAAGAACGACCTGACCTCTTCCTTGTTCTTGGGGGGCGGTGCTTCAGCGATGGCTTTTACGTTTTCCACCTTGGGTGTGACGCCCTGTTGTCCAATCTCGTGGCCCAGGTATGTTACCGATTGCAGGCCCAACCGGCACTTAGTCCACTCCGCTGTAAGGCCTTTGTTCTCCAGCGTTTGTAACACTTTTCCCAGCTTCTGATCGTGATCCAGCCTGTTGCACCCCATCACCAGGATGTCATCCTGGAAATACTGGACACCCTTGCAGTCTCTGAATAGTTGGTGCATCATTTTCTGGAAGACTGCAGCCGCCGAGGCCAGCCCAAACGGCATACGACAGAACTGGTAGCACCCAAACGGAGTGATGAAGGATGTAAGGCTTTTGCTGTCCGGATGAAGTGCTATTTGGTGATAGGCCGAGGTCAAGTCAATAGTGGAGTACCACCTTACTCCTCTGGTCTTGGCCAACATTTCCTCAATTCTGGGGAGGGGAAATTTCTCCACCACAATATTTTTATTCAGTTCTCTCAGGTCCACACAGAGCCGGACCTTCCCATTGGGCTTCATTACGACCACTAAGGGCGCCAGCCATTCTGCGCAGGTGATCGGTTCTATTATTCCCTTCTTTTCCAATTCTTGGAGTTCCATCTGGACTGCTTCTCTTACCGCAATTGGTACGTTCCTCACTTTGTGAGCTACCGGGATGGCTCCTTCCTTGAGCACGATCTTGTGTTGGAATTTTTCCATCCTTCCCACCGTGCCTCCAAACACTTTTGGGTACTTCTCCTTCCATTTGTTCAGGTCCGGCCATTCCTCTTGCTCTGTGGATCCAGCTTTATTCCTAGGTCGCCCTGGTCTAGCCATCCTAGGACGGAGGGTCCTCTCTCTGCAATGTACAGCTTGCACCATGCTGATCGGCCCCTGAATTCGAACAACAGGCGTCGGAACCCCACCATAGGAATGCGGTCGCCATTGTAGGTGACCGGCCGAATGTCTAGTTTCTCCAACTCTGGGCCCAACTTGGGTCTGAACGCTTCTTCCCACACTGCCCGTTGGACAATGGTGAATGGAGATCCGGTGTATGCCACCACCGTGATGGTGATCCCGCCTATTGACATGTCCAGGACGGGTTTCGTTGACTTCTTCCCTTCTACGCTCAGTACCTGGTCATATATGCATAAGACGGTGACCACCTCTTCCTCTGCAACCTCCTCCAGGTCTTCTTCGCCTTGATCGACACATTTCACCATGCCCTTGGGTTGTTTCTTCCTACACACTTTTTCATAGTGGCCTAAGATGCCACAGTGTAGGCACTTGGCTCGGAACGCTGGACATCTTCTATCACGTGCGTCGTGGGACCAACTTCCGCATCTGTAGCACGATTTCTTGCTGTCATTGCCTGTCTGCTTCCCTTGCCATCTGTTGGTTCCTTTGGCCACTGGGTCCTTGCTTCTCTGGTCTTTGAGGTGGTCTCCCTCTTGTATCCTGTTCACCATGGTTGGGGTGGCTCCGTCCTTCTTGGTTGCGTCAGCACACCTCCGTGCGAGTTCCGCCCTCTTTACAATGACCATTACGTCTTTGAGTGTGGTGTCGCCGCTTGCCCATAACTTGTCTTGAACATTTGCGCTCGTGGTGTGCATCACGATCTGATCCTTGATGAACTCGTCTTCCCACAGTGCGTATTTGCACGGGGCCGCCAGCTTCCTCAAGGCCGCTACGTATTCTTCTATGGTTTCTCCGGCCCGTTGTTTTCTCTGCTGAAAATTAAATCTGTCCACTGACACACAGATAGTGGGACAATACCGTTCATCTAGGTCTTCCACTGCATGGGCATACACGTCGTCATCGGTGTCTTCTCTCTTTTTGGGCACCAGACTCTTGTAAATCCTGAGTCCCTCCGGTCCCAGATTCAGCAACAGGATGCGTTTCTTTCTTTGGGGGGTGAATTTTTCCTCATTCTCGTCCTCCAAAACCCCTATGAAATTATCAATATATTCTTTCCAATCCTCCCACTTCATCAGTGGTTCACCGGGTTTCGGTAGAAATTGCACTGGGGCTATTGCATACCCCGCCGGTGCGCTCATTTTCACCTCCCTGGTGACTTTTGTGTTGGCGTCTTTGCCAGAGGGGCTGCCTGGGGTGCTGTCTTTGAGCCCTGTGCTCGTTTCTCTCTGGGGACTCCTGGTGTTGGTCCCCACCTCCTCCCCCTTGGTAGCCAGCGCTGTTCCTCCCTGGCGTGGTTACTCTGGGGTGTCGTGCGTGTCCTTGCAGCTGCGGGGGTTCCCGCCGCTGCTCTGGCCTATTCGCCGCCTCTGTGGCTATCTGTGGCTCTGCCGCGCTCCTCGGATTCGCCGTACCTCATGGGTGTCCTGCCGTGGCCTGGTGACTGGTCTCACTCAGCAGGGCTGTGCAGGGTTCCTTGCCCCAGTCTGGGCGGGCCCCAATGGCTGTGTCTGGGTTTGTGTTTCTTTCCTCGAGGTTGCCCACGTGGAGGGTCCGTTTTTTTTTTCTTTATGGTGGTCGTATGGTAGAGCTTCCCGACCTCGTCGCCACTGTAACGTCCCTGGGTAAACACAGGCAACCTGTAGTTGTAGTATAACTTTGTTTATTATGGCATATTATATCTCTATCCGAGGAGCGCCGGCCGGCGCTGCTCTCCGCACCAATTCTCGGCGCGCAATGCGATGCGCGCGCATCGCCGCCAACATGGCCGCCGCACGTCACGTCTACGTGACGTGCATAAACTAGAACGCTACACAATATTATACGTATTTACTTTCAATGTATACAATATTGTACAACTGTGGCTAGAACTCCACATTAACTCTAATACTTGAAACAATGAATTCAATTTGTGATATACAATTCTAGTATGAGTAATATGAGCAACATATTACGTATTTATTTTCAATGTATACAATATTGTACAACTGTGGCTAGAATTCCACATTAACTTTAATACTTGAAACAATGAATTCAATTTGTGATATACAATTCTAGTATTACTACGTTGACACGACATTTATTGTTGTTCTTAAATTATACATATCATAGACCCTTAAATAATGTTCTTTTCACATTACTAATTGTATTATTTCCGTATTTGCACGTTTATTATTTGTAACTGTTTTCAGTTCTGTTTTGAATTCTTTTAATTGCGTCATTATTACTTTGGCATTTCTTTCATATTATTTTGATCGGCGCCTGCCATTTAATTTTACTCATTCTGTCATGGCGGCCATGATTTCCAGCACTTCTTGCACCTTGTTACATCAGTCTGCTATCCACCTCTATGACTAAAATCTGCCGGGAGGTGATTAGCGTCCTGGCGTCTCAGATCTCCATATAACGCAGTGCTCTGCAGTTGGTTTTTTTCTCCTCGGATTCCGTTATCACGAGGATTCTCTCACCACGCGACCGGTAAGCACCTTTAAACAGTGTTTGCTGAATTACATGTTGGGTTGACGTTATTCCCACGTTACTAATCGGGTCTCCCTTACAAATTCTGTTTCAGCTCCCTGACTGTTGTGGGGCTGGGCTCTAGGTAAGCTGTCATGACTGCATATGCTTACTGCTTATAGCTTGTATTTTCATGGAGTATCAGTTTGTAATTTACAATTCTCAATTCTTTTCAGCCAGTGTGCTGTAACTGTCGGTGAGGGACGTTGCTCATTCTTTTGGCCAAATTCAGGTTTTCTTGTTTTCACTAACTGTGGAATTTAACCATCCAATTTCGTACATGGTACGAACTTGATATTTTTCGTGATATCTTCTTTTTATGCTATTGGTAAAAGTTGATTCTGTTACCTCCTAATGTGCACCATTTGAGTTTTTTATTGGTCTATATAAATTTCACGTTGCCTATGGAGGCCTTTCTTTAATGTTGCTTTAGCCTCTTTACTGTTGTGGGGCGGGGCTTTAGACAAACTACCAGCACTATATATCTATGTACTCTGCTTTCTAGTTTATTTGAATTAACTTCTCATTCGTTCTTTTGGCTAACATGCCACATTCTTCTAGGAGGAACGCCGCTTATCTTGAACAGTTACATTTTAGGATCTTTTGAGTTGTACTTGACTTGGACACTAAATCATCTTACTCTATATATGGTACGAATTCAACATAAGTTTATAAGATAGATGCTTGTATTTGTTTAATGTCTTTTTTTGTAACACCTTATATGTTCATTATATTTTTTAGGTCTTCTTATTACCCTTTCTCTCATGACTCGTATTTTTGAGATTTGTTGCACCCACAATCTCATGGGGTGAGTTTTTTTCCCTTGCTATTCACCCAGTGTTCTCTTGTTACTGTTTCTGCTGTTCTGCACACTGGTCGCCTTTTTTGTTTATCGGTTCATCTCTTGTTACAGCTGCAATTTTAATAGTACAGAGCCCATTGTTACCATTGGACCTATTTTTTCTGTTTTTCTCTGTTGCTCTGTTCTTGGTGTGTAGTTTACATTTGATCATGATGACTTATTACTATTTGCTGTATGGAGCTGGAGTCTGTTTTCTTGACTTCACTCTTCAGTCAGCGTGGACTAATTATATATGTCACTAGGACTCTGCATTGGATGTCACAGCGCTGCTTGCCATATATTTTTTCTTGTTGTTTGCACGGGGAGATATTTACCCATGTAGCAGTCATCTGATTAGGTTTCTTTGTAATTCATGCATCTAATCCTTATGTATTGTTTCTCTACATATTTTAGAACGTTCTCATGTTACACTAGTTGACAGACCATTGCATCTGCCTCAAGAGATACCATCGGATTTTATGCTTACAACTGCTTGCCCGACCTTAAGGCTAACTTTTTTATGGTGAGCCTAACTTGTCTCTCATGTTGTTCCTTAGTTTGGCTAATTTTTTAGTCTTTAAATAATTTAGTCAAAACTTGGTATCACTATCTGATACCACTTCATGATCCATGATCAAGTTATTAGTCACTCATTGAATCTGCATATTTAATGCTTTTACTATAGTCAATACATTTGTTTTAACTCTTTTCATCATCATTGCCAGGTCGCTCTTACATTTCTTGACTGGGACATGGCCACATCTTGGATGTAACGCGCTTACCTCGTTCATATTGGTTAGCCCTTTTTGTTTTGTTTTATTTACTACTATTTGCACGTTTTTTTCTAACTGGTCACATGTTAAGGATCATGACAACACTCTATTCCATCTATATTCTTAATACACTCTGGTGACTTGTCATCACTTTAGGGCTTTCTAGTATCATTTGTTTTTTCCATTCTCTTTTCTCTCCGAAGCTTCAGTTTCATATTTTAGGTATTCTCAATTAAATTCTTGAAAATTTGTGATCATAGATCACTTATGTTCTGTTTTAGGCCTGCACTTAGTAGTATGTGTATAAATGTATTTGTCATTTGATGTTATTTATGGATGTTATATATATGTTTTTTGTTTTGTCTCACAGCCTTGAAAAAGTCAGAGTACTAACACATAGTACTGATGAAACACGTGTCGGCTGTTGATCTTCTAATAAAGGAAAAAAAGAAATAATCGAACTTTTCCGCTTATTTGTCCTGTCTAAATGTTTATACCACAGATCAATCAGTGTTGCATAATTACTAAATAGACCTATTAGTCTTCTCTCTGTATAGCAGTAGTTTAGGAATGTGCTCTCTTTAACCACTTTTCTGTTGCTTTGTGAATGCCAATCTTTGATTGTCATCAGTCTCTCTTGGTAGTGGGAGACTGGTTTATGTAGCACTCCGTCTTTTGATAACTAAAGATTCATCACTAATCCAGCACTGTAACTTATCTTACTATTAATTGTGTATGTGCGGTCTTTTCCAATTTGGATACACCGCTACCGTCCTTTCTTTTCATACGCATATTGGTGTAGAGTTCTCTTTGGAGCAGGGTTGGGTTGAACACAACGGAAACAGAGATGTCATTCAAGATCTTGACTGCGAACAATGAGAAAAGAACAGTCTTGTCCATGATGTGACCTACCCAGGTAAAGGCTGAGAATCAATAGGTAGAGAAGGGATGAGGATACTGAAACAAAGGGACAAACCCAGAAATATGTGAAGTGCTAAAGATCAGAGCGATTCAATTGCGGAGCTCCTAATGACCGAACAGTTCTTCTTTCTATAGCAGAAGGCTCACTGCCAGGAGCCAGTAAGACTTACAATTATTCATGGTTACATCAGCAGCCTATGTTTATATTGTTGCTGTCGTGATTGTTCTTTTATGTTGGTTACTCTCTTCTTGTTTTTCTCATGATGTGGCTCTCGTTCTGCACATTTGTTTTGTGAATCTGGAAGATTAAAATACTGAGGATTGGAGAGTCCTCCTTCACTTCTTGCGGATCCTTTGTGGACCTTGGTACAAGTGTCCACAAGATTATCCTCCATACGAAGCACTCAAGAGGCATCACCCCACAGCCAGAATCAGAGATACACAGTGAAAAAGCAAGTATGCCAGTATCAGCATCTTCTGCCAGAAGCCCCTTTCAGTAACATTCCTTAGATGTGTTAAGTCACTGTCGTTCGATGTTTAGAAATCTGATGCCATTACACTCAACTTATTGAGCTTCATCTCTAAAGGTCTTGTTGTATTTGAGATTAAATCAGAAACAAAGTACTGGAAATCAGATTCCCTCCCAATCACCAAGTACCTCTCTGTCATGGACTCTACTATATTCCTAAAATCATGCCTGTGTTAAGAATACAGCTCTTTAGCTCATACTGAGCTCCCTATTTCTCCCTTCTTTTCATTAAGGATCCAGTCTTCCCTAGTAACTTAAGGCCAGATGCATCAATCTTTAACGCAATGGAACGCAGTGAGACAACTTGCTGTGTGAAAGGAAGAGGGCAGGAATGCAACACATTTACCAATATATGGTGCATGTAAGCTCCCTGCCTGCACTGGAGCACAATCTGCTGCCTAGCATCAACACAGCTACCCTTTGCCATGATGCAAGGGGATACAAAAGGGGATAATGGACGGAGCGTTTGAGCAAATCAAACACTCACCCCCAGTCAACTGATCTGGGTTTAATCCATCATGAGGCAAGGGGGGCATCGTTGCAGACAGGATTACTTTGGTGCAGGAAGGGACACCTCTGAGGTGTTTTCCTCTATCTAAGTGTGATTTTCCTCTATCCACCTGTGCTGCAAAATGCAACACACTTTGAAAGAGGTATCAACCAGGGGAAATAAAGATATTTCTCCTCATTACGCCTCCTCTGGAAAGGCGTAGTATTTTGACGCATTCCCAGGTGTACTAGATTTGGTAAATTGGGAAAGCACCAAATCCATGGTTGGATGTGTGGAGACACCCATGCTCCATCCATCAAATGCCTTCCCAGGGCCTTGCGTTGCTTGGTAAATTTTACTTTAGTATTGTGTTACCCTTGCAAAACCTTGCGAGGTGCACGGGTATTGCACTAAAATGATTAGTCTGGGCCTGGGTCTCTGAGCACCATGGGCACATCAGAGAGCAGGGTGGCCTGCCTCCAAGGAGGGTGTCCTGCCTCCTAGGAGATAGATGGGGCAGACCTCTATCCCCATATGGGGTGAATTGCAGCTTTTCTACAATCTCTCCCATAGAACCAGCATCCAGGAGCCCTTGTATTGGAACACTAGTTGAACACTATCTATATTTGAGTATTTGAGGTAGCGATTGAAGCATTCCACCTCCCAATTGGAATGTTGATTGTACAGGGCTGAAAAATGTGTGTTATGTTGTGATCAGTGGCGGCTGCTTGTGAGAGTGCTGCAAGGCTGTGGGGCGGGGGAGGGCAGGGTGGGGGATAGTAAACTCCGGCATAAGGCCAAACGGAGATCAGTAAATACATAAATAAATAAAACGAACGAGTACCATGGTTACTGTTGCTGGATACATCTGAGTGTGCGTTCTAGATCTAAGCTAGAACAGTTAGAGACACGGCATCCTGCTGAACAGGTGTTATCTGCTTGCTCTGAATAAACCTACTACAAATCTATTTACCTGGCTGGAGCATCATTACAATTTGGCGACTGAGGATGAGATTAGAAAATCATTAAGGATTTATAGAGCTAAATTTTCATACTTCTTTAATTCTGAAGAATATTTTACTATTTTGCGCAGTTGGTAGAGTAAGCAGAAGAAGGAACTGCTCAAAAGACCTCAAGAACCTTACAATTTATAAGTGGATGCACATTCAAAGAAGCCTCCTGTTCACTAAATTTCTACAACAATCCAAGTTTGTTCATGGTTACTACCAATAAACTTCTACAAAGTGCTTCATCGCTTGTACAAGTCTGGAACTTTGATTTCTGATGCTGTCCAGCCGATTAATCATTTATACACTGAAAACGGCATTCTTCTTGGAAATGGAAACTTTTTTTTTTTCGATTGTGGTTACTTACAAAGAGTGACTGTTACAGCAATTTCGCCTCGGCTGCATTTTTCGAGCGGTGGTGACATCCGACAGCATTCTCCCACCATTATGCCTACGAGTTCTTCAGCTCCAGAGGCATCGTTCCATAGGACGGATTCAGGGAGTACATTCCTGCAGCGTCAACCATGTTTGAGTCTGTGTGACATATAAGGTGACGCGAGAAAACTCGCAGGCTTCCATAAAACGTACGCGTCATTACGCAAGATCACTCAACGTGATCTGTACGTAGCGGCCATTTTAGTTCTTGTTTCTTGGTTCCTAGGCAACATTAACCCGAGCAATTTTCTCAACACGGCAAGCTTACGATCGGAAACAGGATAACTGGAATCTACCGACTTCGACGCTCATTACCAAACCACTGTTTGTGTGGGGATTAGTAGATACGAGTTTCTTCAAACATAAATCAGAATCTGTCGAAGATTATGTGTCTTCTTTGAGGAAATTGTCTATTAGTTGTGAGTTCGGAGATCTTCATGATAGTTTTATCAGAGACCAACTTGTCATGCACTCCAATAATTCGGCCATACAAGAAAAACTATGGGTATGCGGAGACGCACCTTTAAATGAAATATTTGCCATAGTGAAAAAAGGTGAAATGTCAAAAAAATGTGCACAAGTTGCACTTAAAAATAAGGAAGAGAGTAATGTGGTTAGCAAAGTCTCTAGTAACATAAATGAGTAAAAATTTGACAGAATTAATTACAGGGATCCTAATAAGAAAAGCTCAACTTAAAAAAAAAAATTCCAAGATGACAAACAGCTCACATGTTACAGATGTGGGTACAAAGGCCATAATGCAAATGAAAAACGATGTCCCGCGTTGAAATCCAGATGTGGTATTATGGGTCATTTTACAAAAGCCTGGAGAAGGAGAATTAAGAAAGTTAACAAAAAAGTAGTAAGTTGTATTAAAGATAAAATTGAAGAGCATGCTGATGACGGGAATTCATCTAGTGACGAAAGCATATTATGTATTAATGACATAAATGATGATGAGAATGTTGTGCTAAATGTTAGCAGTACAGGCAGGAAAAAAACAATTTGTGTAGTGAACATTGGAGGTGTTGATCTACAATTTGTACCAGACTCAGGCTCACCTTACACTATCATATAACGTAATGTTTGGGAGAGTAAATTTGCAAATGTTATTGAATTAAATTTTAAACCTCCTGATATTCAACCAGTGACTTTCACTGGTGAGAAAATACCTATGGTAGATTATGTAGAAGTTAATTTCAAATTCAAAGAAAGAAGTGCAATGGGTAAATTATGTCGCAGAGAAAGGACCATCTGTATTAGGACGGATTTATCAAGGAGAACTTGGGATCATGCTTAATCCCAAAATGGAAGACCAAGTTATGCTTCTAGAAGAGAATGATATAAGCTTAGCTAATGAGATGGTTAAACAATTGCCTAGTGTTTTTTCTGGTAATGTGGAGAAACTGTGTGGGTTTGCACACAAAATAATATTCATGGCTGAATTGGATGCCTTAGAAAAAAGGGATAATAGAGCCTGTAGAAAGTTCAGAGTGGCTTGCTCCATTAGTCGTAGCGCGCACACCGGATGGCTGGTTGCGCTTATGCATTGATTTGAGAGATCTCAATATAAACATTGTTGTAGATAAATTTCCTTTACCAAGGATTGATGAATTACTTGTGCAATCTAAGGGAATTCAATGGTTTTTGACAATTGATTTAACATCCATGTACCATCAGATACAGTTACACGACAGCAGCAGAAATTTAACAGCCTTTATAACTCCTTTTGGATGTTATCCCTTCATGTGTATGCCTTTCGGCCTTGCTTCTGCTGCTGCCGTGTTCCAACGATTAATGTATCAATTATTCAAAGGGTTAAAAGGCATAACATACTTCCAGGATGATATATTAATCATGGGTTGAGACAGAAAAGAACATGATGAAAAGTAAAAAAAATGTCTCCACATTTTGTCTGAAAAAGGATTGGCAGCTGAACTAAAGAAATGCAGATTTGGGATGAAATCTGTCACATACTTAGGACATGAAGTAAGTGGTGATGGTATTTCCCCAAAAAAGAGCCTAATTGAGGCTATAAAGAAAGCACTGTTACCCAAATCAAAAGATCATTCCTTGGCATGGCCGAATTCTACTCAAAATGTGTACAGAATTTTGCTGCAAAGACTTATAATTTAAGACAATTGCTTAAAATTAAACAAGAATTTTTGTGGAACAATGAACTTGAAGAGGATTTTAAGAAAATAAAAAAATGATCTTATCTCAGCTTTTCCCCTACAAGCCTTTGACAACTTTGCACAAAGTATCTTAACAACTGATGCGAGTGGGAAAGGTTTGGGGTCAGTTTTATCTCAAATTAATGAAAGAGGTGAAGAGGTAACAATTGCATTCGCCTCTCGTTCTTTGTCCCCAACAGAAGAAAAATATTTGGTCATAGAAAAAGAAATGTTGGCCACTGTATGGCCGATGGAAAAATTTAGGCAGTTTGTGTGGGGCACTAAATTTATACTTCAAACAGACCACAAACCACTACTCAAAGTATTAACTTCTGAAGGTGTGTTGAGGCAACTCCAAGAATTGCAAAAATGAACCTAAAACTCTTAGATTTTACTTATGAAGTCGAATATCTTCCTGGAAAAAAAAATCAGGTAGCGGACTATCTCAGAAGATCTCTATTACCTCATGAGCCTTTTGAACAAAACGATTGGGATGATTTTAATGTAGCAGTAATATATGACCATACCAAAGCAATTTCCAAGGAAGAATGGAACAAAGAGTATGCACACGATGAGATATTACACAAAGCGACCGACTTCATTACTCCAGGATGGTCCATCAAAAATGAATGTCAGGGGGAATTGAGAGCTATGTGGGAATTACAAAATGAACTATCTATTGACAATTCTGGGTACATCTGCAGAGGAGAAAAATTGTTGTTCCCGTAACATTACGACAAAAAACCTTGGAATTAAATCATTTAGGTATCCTTAAGCTGAAAGCCAGATTAAAAATGTCATACTGGTGGCCAGGTATGAACAGAGAAATAGAAACATGTGTTAAACAGTGTTCCATCTGTCAAGACTCTGACAAGACCCAACGAGTACTCAAACCCACTCTTGGCACCAGACATCTTCCGGATCATCCTTGGCAAAATCATAGCATTGATCGGCTAGGTCCCATTGATAATGAGGATGGAAACCACAAATATGTACTGGTAGTTATTGATGACTACTCTACATGGCCGAAAGTACGAGTTACTTACCTTCGGTAACCATGTATCTGGTAGAGATGGTTCTAGCCGCAGATCCCTTAACGTAGAATTATCCCCAGGCGTGAGACTGGATCCGGAACCTTTTTACCATAGCATCCCTGCGCGCCCGGGGATTGGCATCACACGATTCGGCACAGGCGATGTCCGTGTACGTGACGTCAGCGAGATCACTTAAGTCCCACCCCGGCGCGCCTAAGTCAGTTTTCTTCTGAGAACTTTTCAGCACCCCAACGCAAAGCCATCAGACAAAACTGTGAGAGTATAGGGACAGTGTGTGAAAGAGCAGAACAATTGGAAAAAGGAATGGTGAGGAACAACACCATAAAGAGCAGTGCCAGGCACTGCAGTACCCAAAGGCAGGGAATAGAATAAAGAACAGAGCCCAGCCCTGAGCAGCAACCCTGCCAGTATGGAGAGAGCCCCCCCTGGAGACAATAAACATATTTAAAAATGTCATGAAAACATGTAGCTGGACTACAACCCCCAGCCAAAAACAATGAAGGGGAACCTGTCCGGGACAAACAAGGAACGACCAAACTCCTAGACAGCCCCATCACAGAGTGTGACAACCCCCATAAGGAACAAAGGGCTGAGGCACAGCCAAAAGACCCCAACCTTGAGGATAGCAGAGGGGCCCAGAGCCCCAGCAATAAAGAGGGGAGGGGGGTAGGCCCCAACCTGGAGCAACCAGAGCATAAGGGCACAGAAGTACCTATAAACCTATCCTCCAATGTGCCAAAAGCGGAGGAAAAGGAACAATTAAACAGGACAAACATCCTGTCAGAAAGAAGGAAAGAATATATTCATAGAAGACACAGCCACCCACAGGGAGATGAGTGCAGAAGATCAAGCCAAATGTTCTCGCAGAACGGGGAGGAAATGCGGGCCGTGAAGGAAGCTGCGGCTAGAATCGTCTCTACCAGATACATCGTTGCCGAAGGCAAATAACTGGTACATCTGATAGAGACTACTAGCCGCAGATTCCTTAACATAGAATAGATACCCGAGCCATACCCAGAGGGGAGGAGGGTATGCAAGAGGACCCCACCTGCCTGGACAAAACAGATAGCCCCACAGGGGACGGTTCAAACGGACAGGGTGAAGAGCCCTGTCCCCCCAGGCAAGGGGAGGGAACCCCCACACTTAAAAGACCACCAACCCCAGAGGGGATGCGGGAAGACAAGAAAAGAGGTAGCCCGTCCTCATTCAGCAGAGGAAACAAGGGCAAGGTGAAAGGAGGCCAAAGCACCCCACTCCCATACAAGGCAACAGAGCCTCCACCCAAGGCCAAGACAATGAAGAGGAGCACAGAGGGAGAAGAGCAACCTAAAGACTCCAAGGAGAAGAGGAAGAGCAAAGGCAAGCCCCCCCACCGGGAACACACCCAGTGAAGAGGGCAGCCGAGCCTATCATAGCCAGAAGGCAATAGACAAGACAGAACGGCGCCGCCAGCAATAGGCAGGCGGAAGCAGACAGGGGAGCCCGAGGTCACCCAGGAAGAACCATCCAACGCTTCGCAGGGACAGACTGCACCCGAAAAGGGACAAGGAACACAAGAACCATCTCATCCCCCAGGGAGGAGAGGTAAAACTGAATGCAGGGCCCACTGGAAGAAGCGGACAGGGCAAGGATGACTGTCCCACTAAAGCGCCAAGAAGGCACAATGGTGCTGAAAGACAGTAGGTCGGCACCGGCAAGCACAGCCAGACGCCTAGAACACCACGGAAAGATGTACTCAGGGCAAGCCAGACGCCAGCTGAAGACAGAGAGCAGGAAGTCGAAGAAGGGTCCGGACACGCTCCAGGGAGGAGTCCGCACACATGGCCCAAAAAGAAGTTAGAACCAGACAGAGCCATGACGCCAGGCCACAGACAGCAGACGAGACCAGGCGAGCAGCGCAGCGACCCCGGAAAAGGAAACATCGGGGCGCAACTCAAGCCATTCCAATCCATCAGCAAGAGGATTGCATCTGCAACATACCGTAATGCCACGGAGAGCAGAGGCCCGAAGGCGACCACAGTTCCCCAGCGCATGACAGGGCTATATAACAGCTACCACTACCGCACATAGGGCATGTTACGTCCCAAGACATGGGAACCTCTTAGGAAAAAACTTCCGCAGCAGAGGACAACAGAAAAGACCTGCGGAAAAAAAACAGCAGAGGGCTTGTCAAGCAGCCAAAGAGAAAAAACAGAAGGCCTAGTCTCAGGGCCAGCATGGTGTAGAAACATAAAGCAAAAATACACAGTCAAGAAGGGCCGGCCAGCAGCATCAGAACCACAGTCCCAACAAGAAGGACTCAAATGCACATGAAGCACACAGATCACACAACTGGGGTGACCCGCCCCAACGCAAGAACACCTCCCAAAAACCAGATCAACTCACAGGTCACTGAGGGGGAGGAGGAGGCCGAAGCCCTGCCAAGAACCTCTGAATGGCCGAGTCCACAGGGGCGTGGAACAAAAGAGCACCATCGAAGGGAAGGTCCACCAGCCGCTCCCGAACGTTCTCCGGGAACACACTGTCTCGAAGCCAGGCATGGCGACAAAGTGCAAATGAGGAAGCCATGGCATGACCACGCACCTCCGAGATGAGCGGAGCGAAGAATAAACGCCGCCAGCTCCCGGCCATCCAACACATGGTGCCTCAAATCAACACAGGCACCTGAGAAACGGCAGACATAAGGGACTCCGCTGAGTCCCACAAGCAAGAAGTGGCCCTGGCCAAAACACACAGCGTGTTAAGGGCCCGCAGAGCCGCACTGGTCTAGGCGGATATATTGCGCTCCCAGGAGTCCAGCCAGCGGGCCTCCGTGATGGGGGAGACAACAGCGGTGGCAGAGAGGGAAAGGCATTCAGCAAAAGAGGGCCTCTGGTAGAGGGGTGGAGGGAAAGACACACCGGATCACGCGGCGCCAGATGGTGGTGGTGCAGAAGGTGATGGGGCACCGGATCCCCCGTGGCGGGATGGCCCCAAGTCTCCAAAAGAGAAGAATGGTGTGAACCCTTGAAGGGAAGCAGCAGCTCCCTACCACCAGAGACCTGATGGAGAACCTCCAGAAGATGATCCGCGGGGAAAGAGGCAGCTGGATCACCCATGAGCAAAATTCCAATGCCCGTAGAAACAGCGCAAGCACAGGACACACCCGCCTCCGTAGGGCCCCGCGATGGGGAAAGCAGCTCCTCAGTAGGCAACGGCTGCAAGCTAAGGCGGCCATCCCCAAGCCAACCGGAGGAAGGAAGGGCCAGGCTTGGAAAGGAGGAAGAGGGACCGAGGAGTGGGAGACCAGCAGCGCCTCCGGCGAAGACCGCTGCCGTGATGACGGCAAGGAGCCGTCCTTAGACGAAGTCGGGGAAAAAGCCACGACGCGTAGGCCGGTCTTTGGCGAGGATTACACCAGCAAGCGTCGAACCTCTGGAGAAGAGGTGTCCAAGGACGAGTCAACGGCCCGACGTCGGCCTAGCGCCGTAGAGTCCGCAATCTGAGGCAGGATATCGTCATCTGACGCCAAGGGAGATGGCCGGAACGACCTCCGCCACAGAGCTCGGTGCAGGGCACCGGGGAACGGCTCCGGAAAGGTGTTGACCCGACCTCCGATGAGGCAGCAGCCTGCGTGGAGGGACGAGAGGGACCCAGGGAAGGACGAGGGGTCCCCCGCCAATCTCGGCCCGTGACTGGACGAGAAGAGCCCTCAGCCAGCTCCTGCGGCACCGCCAGGGCCAGCAGCCGCCGGCGCAGAAGCGGCGATACCTCAGCCTCGTACGAGCCCACCGCCTGCCCCAAGGACCAAGTGGGACTCGGGGATGCGACCCAAGTCCCGGCGACCTCCCACAACACCACAAGGACTCCCGCGGGAGTTTGCGGCAAAGCAGAGGCGCCGTGGTCCGAACAAGGGACCCCCGAAGGGCCGCACCCCAAAGGCACCACATCCTCCGAACCAGTCGGCGCAGGGGCCAGAGCTGCCGGCAATGACGTGGAGGGCCCCGCACGCAAGGGATCTGCTGACGTCCCAGGAGGGGAAGGAGGAGAAGGAGAAGCCAGCGAGGCCTGCAAAGCCGCCACATATGTCTCCATCTGAGCTCTAGTCGCCCCACACCGGGAAACGGCAGACAGGGGGACGACACGAGGGGCCGCATCACCCGTGGAAAGCCCGAGCCCCTAACAGGCCAGGAACCTGCCCTCAGGGACAAACTGTGACACTTACCAACAGGTGAGCGATGCTCTTGCGGCCTGGGAGAAGGACGATGTCAAAGACGGAGGCGACGAGTTCTGAAAACCCTTCGCAGGGGCCAGGCGTGGTGACAACACCGACCTGGACATGCGAGCTGAGAGAAGTTTCATCCGGCGCTCCCGCCAGGAGTTCAGTTTCATCTCCTGCCACGCCTCACAATCAGTAGGGTTGTGGTGTTCCCCCCAAACACCACATGCAGATAGGGTGAGGATCCGTCGCCAACATCTGGCGTAGCAAAAGACGAGCACGTCTCAAAGCCAGAAGGCATTCGCACACTGTTCCCACACACACGCAATAAGTGAAAGGGAAAGGCCTGAACAGGCCCTAGCGCGATCCGGATCCGCGTTGCACGTGGAAAAGGAAAAAACTGACGTAGGCGCACCGGGGTGGGACTTATGTGACTTTGCTGACATCAAGTACGCGGAAGCCTGGGTGGAGTCATGTGATGCCGTCCCCCCGGCGCACAGGGATGCTGTGGCACAAAGTTTCCGGATCCAGTCTCATGCCTGGGGATAATTCTATGTTAAGGAATCTGCGGCTAGTAGTCTCTAGCAGAAATAGAAATTACAGAAAACTTTGACACGAAGCAAGTCATCAAATTTTTAGAAAGTGTGTTTTTACGGGAAGGAATTCCCAAGAACATTCTAAGTGATAATGGTCCACAATTCTCATCTGAAAAATACATGCAATTTTTGGAATGGAATGGTATTAGAGGGAGGAAAACCCCTGCTTATCATCCTGCTGGCAATGGTATTGTGGAAAGATTTAATAGAGTTATTATGGGCAGTATACAAGCTTTATTGAATGTTGGGAAAAATTGGGAAAAATAACTTTTTAGCACACGTTGGGCATACAGGATTATACCGACTGGTACTGGTTACAGCCCTTTCAGGATCTTACAAGGCAGAGAACCTTTTTCCAAAGACAACGTTGCCTGGAACACCATGAAGACTTGTAGTAAATGGTCACCAGCTATTGTTAGATCTAATTTAAGAAAAATGCATGAAACAAGTAAGGCCAATTTCGACAAAACACACAACACATGTGACATTAAACTAAAGAAAGGTGATTGGGTCAAGGTGAAACTTAGTTCTAAAGTTAAAAAAGGACACAGTAAATATTCTGCACCATTGCGTGTAGTTAAACCTTATTCCAGGTCTGCTGAATTGAGTGATGGGAAAATTTGGCATTACAACAAGTTGTCCAAATATAGTAATGTAAACCACAATGAAAAGGCAGAAAAAGCTTCTTCATCAATGAATTGGATGTGGGATGAAGTCACAGACACCACAATTGTTAATCAAGAAAGCTCTCATTCTCAACCTATCAGGATTGTTCCCAGTATTGATGTTCAATCTCCTGGCAAAACTGTACAATCTGGAAAAGAGACACATATTGGTAGAGAGATAAGATTACCAATGAAATACGGAAACTATGCCATGGAATCATTTTAATTTGCATAGGAAGGGAATAGAGTGTCCACCTTGTATTTTTATAAACTTGTATCACATATTATTTTTGTATAAAACTTTAGATTGTAATGATTTATATATATTTGTTCAAGTTGTTTTGTTAATTAAAGGAAGATGTTGCATCACAGCTATCTTGGTAAGCAGTACCATGGTTACTGGATACATCTGAGTGTGTGTTCTCGATCTAAGCTAGAACAGTAAGAGACAAGGCATCCTGCTGAACAGATGTTATCTGCTTGCTCCGAATAAACCTACTACAAATCTATTTACCTGGCCGGAGCATCATTACAGAGATTGACCCTCTCCCTGAGCCCCTCTCTCATGACCCTCTTGATGGATCAGTTGAATGAGTAGTCTTGGATTGTATAATTATTAATTTTGAGAATCTCATTTGGGCGCGAACCTCCCTTGAAAGAGCAGCTACCAACCTGTATAAAGATCATATTGCCTCTCTCCTACACTTTGGTTTCTTTTATAGACATCTAAGTCATTCACCCAACGTAGGAAGGGATCAGGAGTTACGCTGAACTAAACCAGTAGTTAACCCGCAGCCACATTTTGGTGGATGTATGACATTACAACGCATGCTTTTACATCGCATGCCTTTACAAGGCTGTTTTTTAAAACACATGCCTTTACAACGCATAGTGCTTTGGGGCGCTGGATAGTGAATAGTTTAATTTACTATTCCAAATCCAGTCCCCGTGGATAGTAGGGAAGGTGTTGGATAGTAAATTAAACCTATTCCCTATCCTAGAGCGCCCCCCAGCGCAATGCGTTGTAATGGTTTGCGTTGTAAAAGTTGCGTCGTAAAGGCACTGCGTGGTAAAAGTTGCGTTGTAAAGGATGTTTCCCCATTTTGGTTTATCTACATTCAATCGATTTTCAACTCTTAGCACACTAGATATTAATGATTGACTGGTCACAGCTCGTCTGCCCCAGGGGGAGTTGGGAGGTATTAGGTCGACGGGCCCAGGGTTATCGTCAGGAAGTGTGTATAACAAGGGCCCAGATGTTTTTACCAGGCCGAAATCCTCACCATGTGACAAAAATATGTCTGCTCATCAAGGAAAGTGTCAAGTTGCAAAAGTAGGAGTTAATATAGATATGAATACTGGGCATGGAATGGCAGTGAACCCAACTCTCCCTGTATTGTCTCGAGATTTTAGTGAGGGAGCTGCCAGTGCCACTATAAGTACAGGTAGAGATTTACCTAAATATTACTCAGGAACCCCCTCTGCCTGTGGCTATACTATTGTCACTTGGAATATAGCCAGGCCCGGACTGGCCATAGCGGGCACCGGGCAATCCCCCGGTGCGCCGCAAGGGTGGGGGCCGGTTTTGAGCCCCTGGGGGCCGATTTTGTTACAGGGCCGTTTTTGCAGCATAGCTGCAAAATCAGCCCTGCAACAAAATCGGCCGAAAACCGGCCCTAGCAAAGCGCTCGGCGGCACCTCCAACCCCCCAGTGGGGAGGGGGGGCCGGCCGAGCACTTTGCCAGGGCCGGTTTTGGTTCCCAGTCCGGCCCTAAATATAGCCGGAATAGCAACTAAGAAGGAAATGTTAGGCTGGAAGGAGTGTATTAATTCATATGACATAGTTTGCTTGCAGGAAACCTGGAGCACTGTTACTGTTCATTTTGATGGGTTCACCTCATATGATTTACCAGCAACCCCTTCTTCTTCTTGTAGAGAAAGGGGAGGGTTGCTAATACTTTTAAAAAATAATTTGCCCTGAGAGTCAAAAGAACTATTAATATAGGGCACCACTCGCAGCTACTTTGGCTACATCATAGGGATGACAAGGATGTCCTACTGATTAATTTTTATAACAATATATTTGACTCTACCCGCCATAATGTTGTTATGGAACTGAAACTGGAACTTGATAACTTGGCTATTGTGGATATTACTAACTTGGATATTGTATGGCTCGGTGATTTTAATACCCCAACCTGCCCTTTGTCTATGACAAAGGTCTGAGGGTTTCAAAATGATGAAGGTGATGACTACATACACTTCCCACATACCGCCTATGGTGATACCCTAAATGCTGTTCTGGCAGAATTTGATTTAGATATCATGCAATGTGCAAGGTATGGGAGTGGGAAGGAGATTCCAACCTTTACCGGAAGAACAGCACATACTATTATTGACCATGTAATTGTTTGTACTAATATTGTGAACCTATGTTCTACCCCGTGGATTTTTGACTTGTCGATGAGTGATCACAATTGCATTATTATGAGACTGCTTGTTTGGGGGAACAAAACTATAGAGCAATGTACGGTCATTAATAATATTGCCCCGTGCCGCCCAAACAGTACCAGAATCAGATGGAAGGGCACCAACTCTGGTGAAATAACAAAAAACATTGTTCAGGTCTGTGGTAATGAGATTGAAGACAGTTTACTGGTTGAGACCAAACCAGATAAGATCTTGACTAATTTTAGTATAATCAATGATTCAATCTCGAAATTATTTACCGCGCCATCATCTAGGAAACACATACAGGCCAGGGGTTGGTTTAATCATTCATGAACCGTCTCCTTGAATCTGCTGAAACAAGCACTTTCTAATAAATCTAGGGATAATGCATTAGTTCATGACTTAAGATTAGAATATAAATCTAACTTAAAACGTAGAAAGAGGGAGCTTCAACAGGAGGCATGGGATAACCTTGCACTAGCGGCAGATACATCTAACAATAAGCTGTTCTGGGATACAGTGAACTCTAAATTTCTTTAAAATGATTCCTTCCCAGAACTTCTATGTCATGTCAGCTGTGAGGAGTGGGTGGCTCATTTTACCAGTATTTTTAACCCAAGGCATCTATCTACTAAGGACCCTGCCAATTTGCACAAATGACCCATTAATTCCCTAGACATTACCCTTGACGAGGTCAAGATAGTTCCCATCGATGTATATAAAACTGTACCAGAATTATGGGGGCCGATATTAACAAGAGTTTTTAATGCTGCAGTAACGGAGGGCTGCCCTTCGACTTGGGGGAATCTGTTATTATTCCTATCTATAAAAAGGGCAACAAATCTGAAGCCAAAAACTATCGGCCCATTTCCCTACTTGACTCCTCAGTAAAAATTATGAGTAGGGTTCTATTAATAAGACTTGAGGAGTGGGTCGTGGAGCATGGTATTTTGGCTCAGGCACAATATGGTTTTAGAAAGGGGTTAGACACGTTAGAACAGTGTATCAACCTGGAGCTCTTAGTTGGAAAATACACACATGCTAAACAGGGACGGCCCTTTTTATGTTTTGTTGATTTGAGCAGCGCTTTTGATTTAGTGGATCATGTTATTTTATGGCCAGTTTTACTTAATCTTGGCGCTCCAAAACACTTTGTCTATTTTTTAGCCCGGCTGTACGAAAAATTATCGACTAAAGTACGGTACGGCAAATGGGCGAATGCACCCCTAATTTTAAAGTAAAACGCAGTATCCGCCAAGGCTGCGTCCTAGCCCCGTTGCTTTTTACCCTATTTATTAACGAAGTGGATGCAGCACTTAATTTGATACAGGCGGATTCTCCACTAGTGGAAGGCAAGTAAGTCCCAGTCCTACTTTATGCGGACGACGCTGTGCTTTTATCTAGAACGCCGGTAGGCCTTCAGAGGTTAATCAATGGGTTTGCAGTTTTTATTAGTAAGACGAAGCTGATGATTAATAAGGCGAAAACATTCACAATGGTATGCGGTCCGAAATTCAAGAGCCTGAAACCGTTCTTTATTGAAGGCAATAAAGTGCAAAATGTAGATCATTTCTGCTATCTAGGTTTATCCTTCTCTTGCGATGGGAAATGGAACCACAAATTGTCTAATGTTTGGGCCAAAATGAGCAAAAGTATATATGGTGTTTTTTTTAATTTGCATCTAATTTGGGGGATCGTCGCATCAAAGACATGGTCAATATTTATAAAGCAATATGTACCTCTGTTGCACTTTATGGGGCTGGGGTATGGGGGACAACACCCTTGTTATGACTTACAAACGGAAGAGAATTCCTTTAAAAAAAAGCTTTTATGTCTCCCGGCTTTAACCTCCTCTGAACTCATTCATTGTGAAGTGGGCCTTAATTATTTGACAGATTTAATAGCTTTGAGACCCCTTCTGTTATGGAGATCTATATGGTTAAAGGAGGAGACTATTTTTACTAAGTCTATCATTAACGACTGCCTGCGATTGAATAACTGCCTTAAGATCCCCTGGCTTAATTATTTAGCTAATACTTTTGGGGTCATATTCAATCGAACAATCCTGGAAAACCGAAATGAAGTATCAGGTTTGTCCAAACAGAAGTTAAAGAGCACCTTCCTGTGTCATAAGAACGAATGCAGGTTGAAAATAGTAGGGAAGCAGGCCACGTATCAGCTTTACCATCTGCATATAGATACGGATGCCGTCTCCCCATGCCCTTGTGACAGGAATACTAAGCAGAGCACCTTGCACTTTTTACTTTTATGTGATCTGTATCTGACTTTTAGAATTGCTTATTTTAAACCATTGTTTAAAAAATATGATGCGAAAACTACTAATGCTGCTATGACCCTACTTTTCACACTAAGAGAACCTGAGATTTGTTTTCATGCTGCAGCATTTATTTTAAGCTCAATTAACACTAGGAAGAGTATGATGTTCTAATGTAATTAACCAGTCCCCTTAAGTCTGGGGATGGTTATACTAACTGAGCAATTTGCAATTTGCACTTTCTATGCCTATGTGTTTTGGATCTTGCCACCAAAAACCGCCTATGCCAAACAATTGTCCACGTAATGCTGGTATGAGTTTACTGTTTACATAAAGAGAACTGAAGTGGTGCCATTTTATCTCACTGAAAAGCTGCTAGGAGTTTACTGTTTACACTAAGAGAACGTATGTGGTGCTACTTTTATTTTATTGAGTATTGCATGATGTTTTAATGAAATTAGATTTTTTATTGATGTTGATCCTTTTATTAATTTCTCTTCATGTATTTTGATCATGTATTGTGCTGTTATGGTTGCTTTGGTTCAACCGAATAAAGCTTATTGAATAGAATTGAGTAGTCTTGGCAGACAGACTAACTGATCAACAGCAAGCTGATTGCAGATAGGTTCCCAATCAGTTTCCTGGTCTCTTTCTCTGACACCCAGTCAAACCACCTGGTGTATCCATGAGGAGGACACAGGTGACTGCCTGCGAATAGCAAAATTTATAGACAGCCGCCTGACCATATCAGAGATTGCATCAGGACGGAGGCCAAAAAGATGCTCGAGTTGGGGGTCATTGAGCCATCAGATAGCCCGTAGGCTAGTCCTGTAGTCCTTATACCAAAACCACATACCCAGGATGGTAAGAAAGTGATGAGGTTTTGTGTTGACTATAGAGATGCCTCAATGCAGTCACTAGGACAGAAGCCCATCTAATTCCCAGGGCAGATGAACTAATTGATACTTTGGCCTTTGCCAAATATCTCAGTACATTTGACCTGACTGCTGGTTATAGGCAAATCAGTCTCTATGAGGATCCCAAATCAAAAACAGCATTTTCAAATCCCAGTGGCCATTATCATTTTATGGTGTCACCTTTTGGTTTGAAAAATGCACCTTCCACATTTCAGAGGCTGGTGAATAAAGTTTTAACAGGTTTGGAAGCCTATAGTGCAGCATATCTAGACGATATTGCTGTCTTTAGCTCCACCTGGGAGAATCACCTGGTCTACCTCAGAAATGCACTTGATGCCCTGCAGAAGGCAGGCCTCACTATCAAGGTCACAAAATGCCGGATAGGGCAGAGTAAAGTTGTGTTCTCAGGTCACCTTGTAGGTCGAGGCCAAGTTCAAACATAGGAGAGCAAAATTCAGATCATCATGGACTGGGTTGCGCCCACTACCCGGACTCAGGTCAGAGCTTTCTTGGGCCTCAGTGAGTACGACAGGAGGCTATGGATCCATAGTGACACCCCTTAATGATCTCACCTCCAAAAGAATGCCTACGAAAGTTCAATGGACAGTTAGCTGCCACCAGGCATTTGATGACCTGAAGCAAGACATGCGCTCTGCTTTAATTCTACAATGTCCTGACTACTCCAAACCATTAATTGTTCAGATACATGCTTCTGAAATAGGGATTTTTGCAGTTTTGTCACAGCTTAATGCAGAGGGCCAGGATCGACCAGTGGTTTTTATAAGCAGAAGGTTGACCCCCAGGGAGAAATGTTGGTCAGCTATTGAGAGGGAGGCCTTTGCTGTGGTCGGGGCCCTGAAGAATTTGAGGCCATACCTTTTTGGTACCCACTTCATTGTTCAGACAGACAATAAGCCCCTCTTATGGCTTAAACAAATGAAGGGTGGAATCTCCAAACTTTTGAGATGGTCCATTTCCCAACAGGGGATGGATTTTTCAGTGGAACATGGACCTGGAAGTAGCCATGCCAAAGCAGATGGACATTTCAGATATTTCCTCTTAGAAAATGAAGATTTAACTGAGCAAGGTTAGTCTCGTCCTTACGTTTGGGAGGGGGAGTTATGAACGATCTGCTTTCATGGTTACCCCAACTTTTTGCCTGGTGTCAGTGTGTTTTGCTTGTAGTCTGCTGGGATCCTGCTAATGAGGAACCCAGCAACTGTGCTCTCTCCCCTAAATTGGCCCTGATAAGTACTTTGGTACATACACAATTGGCTACTGGTGTGCCCTTATGAGTCCCTAGTATATGGTACTATGGTATTAAGGGCGTAGGGGGTCTCCCATGGTCTGCAGCATGTGCCACCCATGGGAATCCACTAAAACTCTGACTACAGGCCTGCCATTGCAGCCTGTGTGAGATGGTACTTGCACCACTCATGACAGATATAGGTTTCCTTATATCTGAGGTCACTGTACTTAAAACCTATAAGTCTCACTTGTGGTAGGCCCTTCAGTACTAAGGGCAGGGTATTGGTTACAAGTATGTGGGTGCCCCTGCATGAGCAGGACACCCCTACAAAGCCCCGAGTCGATTTTTTAGGCTTTGTAAGAGAGTGGTCAGACATTTAAAGGTATATAGTGGACATCAGTTATTACGAGATGTCTAACTATATATTGGTTGCACCAAACCTGGTCATGTTTGGTATCAGACATATTGGAATCATACCCCAACACCGATTCCGGTGCTAGAAGTATAATCCCATATACTGGGGGCACCCCCATGTACTCCCGGTAACAGCCTTTTAGGGTCTGCCAGCAAGCTAGTGCTGCTGCCGACCACAGATACAATTCTGCCCTCCTGCTGCTGAGCTGAGCTCAAGCAGGAGAAGGTAGAACAATAGGTTTCCTGTCACAGGGAGGTGTGACCACCTCCCAGACAGGAGTTAGTGCATTGGGCTGGGTGGGGGCGCCTTCCAGGCCACCAGACTGCTATGAAGGCTGCACGTGGTGCCCTCTTTGCATATTCCAGTTTTAGCCAGTTCAGGAACCCTTGGTTCATGTTCTGGTGAGAAACTGGACAACGGGCAGGGGAGTATCCTCCCTTCTGTCCAGCCCCTCATCTGGGAGGGACCCTGGTGTTGTTCCAACCCTTTCTCTAGGGTACTTAAGGGCTCCCCTGTGTGTGGGTCCTCAGATTCATCGTGGAACAAGATTCACCTCTGAAATCAAGATGACACACTTCGACATTATGGACACTTGAACTTCTGAGATCCTAAACCGACGGCTCAGAAGGTGGGATGGCTTGAGTGAGGCTGCCGAGAAATTGGCGACCTGTATCATGGGGAGGTGTTTCTCACATTTAATGAGGACAGACTTAAATTTCAAATTGGACTGGGTCAATTTTTAAATGTTGCTAAGTTGACTGCTGCAGAGTGCAGGTGCTCTCCTGGCTTACTAGTGCTACCCCTGGAATCACCCACTCTCTGTGCCATAGAGGAACTCAATATAGAGGAAGATGTTTCTCCTTGATTTATAGGGCAATGTTGCAAGACAGGACTCATGCCCCTTTGCCAATATGCTCTAAATGGGAACATGATATTGGAAGCCCACTCACTGACACACAGTGGGAGGGGGAAATGGGTGTACCATAACGGAGTCTCTAGTAATGCCACATTCTGCTTAGGGCAATTTAACTTTCTCAATTGTGCCTACTTAACCCGCACACCCTCAGTAAAATCTATCTGATGCAAACAGGTGGAGGGGTGTCCCATATGTGGTCAGGCCGCAGCGAACCTTCATCATATGATCTAGTCATGCCCAGTAACTGGGGATTATTGGATGTCCGTGACTCAGGCCTTCTCTGTGACACCATTTCTGAAAGCTAACTGTTCCTAGAGAAACCTCTATATTGGGCCTACCCCGTAAACCCAAAAAAGCGAAAACCTGGGGGCATATTAGCAAGGGCCTGCGATAATTATAGCTCAGCACTTTTACCGCGAGGATAATTATCACAGGCTAATGCTGGATTTTATCGCGGAGATAGCGTGCTATCAGCAACGCTTATCTCCCAAGCGATAGAAATCCATGAGTTAGCTGGAAAACAGTGTTATTATCGCTGGATATCCAGCGATAATCCCACTGTGACCAGCAATACCTTGCTGATAGAGCAGGGTGGTCTTAGCCATGTAATCCACCTCTCAATGGATTACATGGCTAAGTCAGGTTACAAGCAGGCGTAAGGAAAGTAGCGATAACTGTGGTTAGCGCTACTTTTCTTATTGCTCTGCTTGTTTGCGTGCAGCTTGATAATTGGAGAAATGTGGGTTAGCGACAATTCTCCAGTTATTTTGGCACGGAACGCCCACTTTGCATCTCATTAGAGATGCAAAGCTAGACATTGTTGAAAGGGACGCTAAATCAGCAAAACACACGATAGCATGTTTTTGCTGCTAAGGCGATGAAATTATCGCCGCTTTGCGCCCGAAAATGGAAGTGAAAGCGGTGATAATTTCATAGTGTCGCCTTGCTAATATGCCACATGGTTTCAATGGGCATTCCTGGTGTTGTTGTTGGCGAAACATAGATTAATAATAGACTGGACCCATTTGGAGGTCTGAGCTAACGTGGTATATAGACGCCTGAGAATGGTTCCTGATCAAAGACATACCACTCAAAATGATTCGCACAGGTAAAAGAGCTTTTGAGGATATTCAGGATTGGTGTAACATGACTGACTCGCTCTTGGAGACAGAGTCTGACCTGCTCTGGCTCTCTCTATTAGTGGTGCGCAACCCACGGGCGCATCTCTGTCTGAGCCTCTTGTATGTGGGATGTGAGACTATTCTAACTTTATGTGGATAAAGTGGGTAGTATTGCTTGTCTGCAGTTTTACACAGGGTTCTCTCTTCTCTGGCACAGGCACAGTCATTTTTGTTTTTGCTTATTATGACTTTAAACTGAATAAAACATGTTCAAACAAATTAAGCGACAACTTAATAAGAGTCCCTGTAGGTTAAGGGCTTTATACACTTTACTTTATTCTTAACCAGGCAGACAAGACATAGGTAAGAGAGTTTTGTCCCCTTGGCATGCACTTTTTACTAGTCAGGCAGAAATGTTAGGTACTGTGCCATCATGTATAAAAAAAAACTCTGCTTCTACCCAGTGGGATGTTGGCATATATTGATGTCAGCATTCTTGACATACATGCCAACAGACCCGATTCGGGCGGGAGACGCCAGATTTAATGTTTAGAAGTCTACCGCCTGAAATGACCTTTGCTTCAATTAAAGTCTATAGGAAAACTACAGTCCGCCATTTTATTTTCAGAATCTCCCTCGTTGTGATTGCAAAATGTTGGCATGTATGTTCTTGTGAGGCACATTGCAGAGAGTGACACCGCTGAGCAGAAGGGAAGCAGGGCAGTGAGGTGCTCGTTGTCCCTGGGTATTGGCTTCCCAGAGTGCCTTGAAGAGGCATGTTGATGCCCCTCACACAGCCTGGTTTAGAGGCAGAAAATTCCTGCTCTTACTTGAAATGGGCGCTTGTAGTGGGGTCTAGGACACAATTAAGAACACTTGCAGTCTCGCAAATCAATTATCAAAGAAATACCTAATTAATCCTCCTTCCTTTATAAGAAATGATTTCGACACAAGGCATGTTAGCATGCCCCATAACACAGTAACACTCAATATTAACCTTGTGTTGTAATTACAAAGATCCGCCTAATTTTATACACAGTTATGAATTTTGGAATAT
Source organism: Lissotriton helveticus (assembly GCF_964261635.1). Classification (NCBI taxonomy): domain Eukaryota; kingdom Metazoa; phylum Chordata; class Amphibia; order Caudata; family Salamandridae; genus Lissotriton; species Lissotriton helveticus. Next base: position 404,712,682 of record NC_136063.1, on the reverse strand, counting down.
GTTTAAGCTGATTCAGGTTTCAGAGGCATTAAACAATCAGTGACTTTCACAGCCATTAATCTATTTCAACAGGGCATAATTCTGCAGTCACCACTTCTGGGGTGCTTTGTTCATGCAAAAGGGATTTGCTGATATTTGGGATGCTTGCTAAACGAGGCCTTTAATGGTGAAATGAGTGGGAAGTAGCACATGTTTAACACATCATCACTGAGCAGCCCAAGCCGATGCTAGCAGCGGGAACTCACTGCAAAGTTGGTATTATTAGCACTTTATGGTATTCATGCAAACTTTAATGCTAAACTGCAATTTCCCACAGAGAGATAATGGCAGGCTTTTAAAATGACACTTTCTCTTAATGTCTAGTGTCTGCTTTTAATACCAGCTGTTTTGGTTTAGTTATATTTATAGTTATATTTCCAGCTCTGTAGCTGCAGCAAAGAAACAAGGATATTAAATTACAAGCAATTATCAAGGAAACAGGATAGTTAACTATACCAGACAGAGCTACATATAATCAGCCGCTTACATAGCCTATTTCCATTCCTACTAATAGTACATACCAGTGGCAGGAAAGTTAACATGATCTGGTTGTTTTGGTGTCGCATTGCCAATTGGATGCTGCTTTTATCTTTGCTGAAAGGTCCCCACATTTCACAACGTCACAGGTGTAACAGGTAGGCTCTCATCAGGCGAGTCATGAGATTGCAGAACACAGGTGTGTTTTTTTTGCAGAGATTATTTGATTCGCTCATCAGGTCACCATAATGGCATTCTGAGTGCAAAATTAACTTCTCCGAAAATTCAGCTTTGTTAATTGATTTCCAAAGACCACGAAGGTGGACTACAACTTATAAAAAGTCCCAGGGCAACTCTAACATTATACACAACATGGCATTGATCATGAGGGTTTGGCTTGGGGCCGCTGATGGAGGCCGCCTGATTCGCAAGCTCCGTCACTGAGCCCGCATTACTTCTGATTTAACGGCACTCTGAGCCCCTTGCCCCACCAAGGTGAAAGGTAAAGGGGTCGTGCCCACTCGGCACAGAACTGGAGCGTGGGCCTGGCCCGAAGCGCGAGACAAAACAGCTAGAAGCCTGGCCGGCGAAGACGAAGACGCGCGACCTACAATGGCGGCCTGAATGAGAAAGTGAAACACGGCGTGGCACGGATTGTCCCGGTGACGGCGCATTTCTGGAGCGGTTGACTGCTATCGGACAGAGAGGTGGTGGGTTCCGCAACTCCAGTAAGTTATTATCTGAGGTGGGCAAGTGGAGCGGACCCCCCCCCCCCCCGAAAGTGGCCGCCTCAAGGTTGCTCCGGGAGACAACGACAGAGCAGCTGAGGACCGTGGAACGCTGAGGCGGAGCCAATGTGGAACTACTGCAGCTGCGAATGGTGGTGGAGATCCTGGGCCCAGCACTAGCACGAGCAATGCAGAGGAGATGATGCGGTAAGCGGAGGGCCAAACCGGGGTCGAGGGGCATTGCGGCCTACTAGGAAGGGAGGAACTGGACACGAGCCGGGGAGCGGATCCCTGAGCGGACTGGCTGCACTTGAACGCTGGGAGTTATTGTAGGCGGCCTGGGGATTGCAGACTGGGCCTCAGGGACTGGCTGGTGACTGTGGCAGAGAGCCCCGGCCCTGCCGGGCTGTATTGAGGACCCGGGAGCTGGACGAAAGAGACTGTCCTCCCCCTGGAGGGAAAAGGTGACTAGAAGGCATGATGGAGCCAGCAAATACCCCCCGGGTACCCAGCTAACGCACTATGGGACTACCCATGCGTCACGTGCAGTGAAGGTGATATCCCGACAATTGGAAGTGAAGGAGGCCCCGGTAGAGAAAACATTTGATGGCCCACAGAGGGCATTGAGCAGGAGGCATAGGGAAACGGCTGGGGGAGCTTACCACCATCGACGAAGAGGCTGCGGTGGTACTTAGGGGGTCAAGAGAACTCTGCCAGTGCGAGGTCCACACGACTGCCCTACCTTATCCGGGCTCGATCTCAGTCCGCTGGAAGAGGAGCTGAGGGACCGAGCCAATCACTGGGGTGGGGTTGGATGTGACCATACCAGCGCGGGACTCTAGAAGACCTTCTTGTTCGAAACGCGGGGGCTCTTCTCCCGGTAACGTCTCACCATGGGAAAACCTAAAGGCAAGAAAGAAGGGGCTCAGCAGCACTTGGACACTGAACTAACTAGCCAAGGGGAGCACGAAGAGCTGGAGCGGTCGCATGATCCCCACCTGCAGCTCCAACTGAACAAAATCTTGGCGGCGATAGCAGACTCCAGGGCGACGCTGCAGCAGGATATAGCGCAGGTAGCCACGGGCCTGGGCCTCTTGTGAGCAGACCATGGTAAACTGCTGGACAGAGTTAAAGCGGTGGAGGGAGCAATACATGCCGTCGAACCACTGCAAAGCAACCTCAAGGCCACAGTGACGGATATCCTGGATCGTGTTGGAGCGCTGGAGAAGAGGGCAGAGGAGGCAGAGGGGCGTAACCGCCGGAACAATATCCGCATTGTGGGATTGCCGGAAAAAACAGAAGGAAATGATATGGGCAGTACCTGGAGTCATGGCTCAAGACGGTGGTGGCTCCTGAGGGCCTCTCGACCTTCTACACTTTGTAAAGAGCACACAGGGTGCCCGCCAGGCCGCCTCAACAGGGACGACCCCCACGACCGGTGGTAGCGAGGCTGCTACACTATAGCGACAGAGACCTTCTCCTCCAGAGACCACGCGTGGACGGCCCTTACCAAGTGGGGAACAGTAGAGTGAACCTATTCCCGGACTACACTTATGAAACCCAACAACGCCGGACCTCCTTCTTGGCCGTCAAGAGAGAACTGAGGGAGGAGGGACTCCAGTACTCGCTGTTATTCCCAGCCAGGCTGCGAGTCATTGTGGATGGTACATCGAACTTTTATGACACCCCGGAGGACGCCTATGCTTGGCTAGAGTTGTACAGAGCTGGGAAAGATCGTACGGGGCAAAGGGCACAGGTTCCCGCAGACCATCCACCTCGGAGGAAGTCAAGGAGGCTTTGACGCAGGCGGGGAGACCTGAGGAGGCCATTGTCGCAACAGACGGAAGCGGAAAGGCGGGATGTACTGGATGCGGTAGCAGCATTGTCGGGAGCGCAGGAGCGGCGGTCTCTAGGAGGAACAGACTCTGAAAAGGATAGAGATGAGACTGATACCGAACACTCAGAAGCGGACAGTACGCACCTGCCGAAGGTCACGCCGGCAACAGCAGAAGGGATGCTGGATGAGGGCTGAGGCAGCTGTCGAGTGGGTCATGGCGAGACTTTGCGGCCTCGATAGACTCACGGTTCCAGGTTTTGGAACGGGCGCGGGGGGTGAAGAGTGTTCGTTTAAAATGTTTTTGATATTTATCCAGGGCTCAGTCTGACGTGTGAGGCACGCAGAAGTTGGGAAGAGGCCCGTTGGCACCCAGTCCCCCCTCGTCGCCCTAAAGGCGTGCCCTCAGCGACTGCTGTTGGGCTTAGTAGAGTGCGAGAGTGTGTATCGGTTTGGATGGGAACTAGCGGTGAGTCACTAGGTCCTGTTCTTGGGGGGGAGTGCAGGGGGGTTAGTTGGGGAGTTTGTAGGGGGGGATACCACCGGTGTGGTAGCAGGAGCCAGATGGGGAATGCAGATTTTACTCATGGGAAATGGGAGATACCGCTGATTTACGTTGTATAACCTGGAATGTGAGGGGCCTACACACCATGACACGATGACATAAGGTACACGCATACTTAGTTCGCAGGGGAGTACACATAGCGTTGCTCCAGGAGACTCATTTAACTAAGGCGGCGGGATTAGCTCTGCAGAGACGCTGGAGGGGACAAGTATTTAATACCACCTATTCAGCGTTTGCACGGGGGCCTTGATTTGGATTAGAGCAGGGGTCCCCTTCCAGGTCTCGAGGCAGACGATAGACCCAGCAGGCAGGTACGTGGCCATTCAAGGTAGGCTAAGAGGCAGAGATATAGCCTTCTGTAGTGTGTATGCACCTAACGTGGATCAGGTGGGTTTTCTGACACAGCTCTCTAGGTCGCTGGCATATTATCTTGCGAGCTCGTTAGTGATGGGGGGAGATTTTAACTTTATAACTGACATATCACTTGATAGATCCCAACCCCGCTGGTCAAGTCCCCGGTACACAGGTTGACTAAAGGCAGACTTGCATGGCAGAACAGCTGGGGGTTGGTCGACGCATGGCGAAATCAACATCCGCGCGACCGGGATTGCTCCAGAATGCACGACCTACATGTCCGGCTGGACGCGCTAGTGTGCTCGCCGATAGTGCCGCCCGCAATAGTACAGACTGAGTATCTCACTAGGACGATCTCCGATCATAACCCGTTCCTTTTCACCTTGCACTGGATGCCTGGGGTGTCGTGTGTGCCCACATGGAGGCTACGCCCTGACACACTAGAGGATCCGATCTTCCAGAGAGAAGTGGGCGAGGGAATCGCTCATTATTTTGCAGAGAATACCGGATCGGCATCAACGAGGGCAATGGAACGGGATGCCTTTAAAGTGGTAATCAGAGGACTATGAATAGGAAAATATGTGGGAGTGCGAAAGGTGCTCCAACAAGATTTGAACCGAGCTGAGGAAGGGCTACGTAAGGCGGAAGTAGCTAGGCCTAATCACCCTGAGCTTCAGACTGAACTCATGGCGGCGAAGGAAAAGGTAGCAGCAGAGGTGGAACGATTGCGCTGTTTCGATTATAAGTCTTACACAGCGAGGGCACATGCAGAGGGAGACAAGGTAGGGACCCTGCTAGCTTGGTTGGCCAACCCAGAAAAGAGAGGATCTGCTATATTGGCCTTAGAGTAGGAAGATGGGGAGACAGTGTATACTATCTCATCCTTACCTCGACTCCAGAGTTGTTTCACTGACTTTCCTGGCCCTTTCATTTGTATTTTTTTTAGCACTATATTTTATATTTTTTTCACACCTCCCTCCCCCAGTGGTTGTGTTTATGTGATTGTTATTTGTTTTTGTCTGGAACCTGTGGGTAGATACTTCTGATCATGGAGAGCATTAAAACATTTGGTTATTCTGAAGAAAAATTTGCCAAGATGGTAGGTGCCCCTGTAGGTAATGACTCTGCCTTTACTCTATCGAAAGGGTTGGAAGAAGAATGGACCAAACTACTCAATCTCCGAAAAAAATCTAAACAAACGGAATTTCATGCCAAGTTTATACTTGATTACCTCAAGGCTGGAACCATCCCCATTGGGCTGAGGGTGCGCAACATCCCCTGTCTCTTTGTTGAGATCAGACAGTTCCTGGAGAAATGGGCCCTCATTTCCAACCGTTGCTCCAGGGACTGGATGATGCTCATCATTGAGACCGCGCGAGAGGTGATAGCCATCCTTAACAAAGAAATTGAGGCCCTTGAGGAAAAACTTAAATCTGAAAATGCCGTAGATCTTGGCAAGACGAAATTGGAGGAGATTGAGGAAGATCTTGATTCATTTTCTGAATATTTATTGAAGAGAAAAACTGAGAAGTTCCGTAAGGACATCCGTTTTTTTTTCCCAAGAGAAAGCTTATCCTTACCTTACTAGCAATTTCTACAGCCCCCAAGAGAGATCCAACCAACAAAACCCCAACCACAGATGGGGTAATCGACGAGCGACCACTTTTTCGGATACGACCGATTCGGATGGTGAGGGCCCCCATGATTCCAACTATGACCCCAATTAGGACCCCAACTATGATTACAGCCACCAACAACCGGCTAGACAGGAAACTGTAGACCAGTCCTCCCGACCCAATCGTTTTTTAGGGAACCGCCGGGGGAACGTCAGACAAAGAACTCGGAACCGCCAGGGCGGGAACTACCATCAGGGTCAACCACAAATGTATGTCCAAACCAGACAACATAAGTATTGGACAAGGTAAACAACATTCCAGTCTTTAACCTGTCTAAAATAGAAACTGACCCTGACACCGTTGGACTACTATCCAAGGGTCTATCATTTGTCCCCACCACCAATTTCAACAAGTTTGATTTTCTGAGAGACCTGTACTTATTCTTCAGGAAAATAAGACTGAAGAAATTTTTCATGACTCAACAAATCTGGTCTCAAACCGCCTTCCACATTCACTCCAAATTAGGAGGAGATTGGAAATGAGGTTGGTATCTTTGAGAAGTCAGTCCCCCTCAAAAGCAATAAAGTTTTGAAGTTTGTCCCGATGGGACCTGCTAATCTCACCAGAATGGAAGAAGAGACCCTGAAGTCACTCAAAAATAACAATACCCTGACCATCCAACCCTGTGATAAGGGTGGAGGCATTGTGATTTTTGACACTTCGACCTACATTGAAAAGATGAATGAACTTCTCTCTTCATCTGAATATTATCGAAAAATTACGAGAAACCCTGAGCCGGCGCTTTAAAGTCGCATCCTATGTATGGTGGAGAAAGCTGTTGAAGATGGGTTTATTTGTGACAAGGAGGCTGAATTCCTGACCCCTACCTTTACCAGGATGCCCAGTATATATGGGGTCCCTAAAACCCATAAGAACCAGCTTGATCCTCCGCTGAGACCTATTGTGTCTGCGATAGGATCCGCCACCGAACCGCTGTCTAAATATATAGACATATTTCTCAAACCTTTGGTCTCATCCTTGGATTCTTTCATCAAAGACACCGGTAACTTCATAGCGAAGATTGAGGGAACTCCATACTACCCTAACAGAGAACTCCTGGTTACTCTAGATGTGGAGTCTCTATACTCCAACATCCCCCAGGATGGAGCTATTGAAGTTCTACAGGAAGTTCTCACTTCCAATTCTGAGATTGTCAACTCCAGATTTATCATGCAGTGTCTGGAGATTGTCTTACGAGAAAATTATTTTGAGTTCAATAACAATTTTTTCCATCAGATTGGCGGAGTCAGCATGGGTGCGGCTTGTGCCCCCAGCATTGCTTGCCTTTATATGGGTACATTTGAACGAACCCATATCTACAATGAGATGGCCCCCTTCCACGAAAATGTGCGAGCTTGGTCTCGCTTTATCGATGACGTTTTCTTTATCTGGAAGGGGGACCCCATCACCTTGATGGAATATATAGCTTGGCTCAATGCAGCGGATCCCCACCTAAAATTTACTAGTCATTCTAGTAATGACAAAATCGAATTTTTAGATATCTGGGTGGAACATCACAACAATGAAATTTCGGTCTCTCTATTCACTAAACCTACCGCCAGGAATACTCTCCTTCAATACAGCAGCTACCATCCGCGCTGTCAGAAGGACAGTATTCCATTCAGCCAATTCCTCCGCATTAGGAGGAATTGTACTGAAATGCGAGATTTCCTGACTCAAGGAGACATTCTGAAGGACAAATTGATACAACGGGCTACCCTTACCGACTGGTCAAGGATGCCTTCAAACAAGCTTGCTATTACAATAGAGACTCTATGTTCCAACCTTAGGAGAACGGCACCAAGGAAACTATTGTATGCATCACGAAACACTCCAGCCTGAATAACAAATTGCGACAGGCCATTAACTCAAGTTGGTTCTTACTTAACTTGAACCAGGAACAAAGCCCCCTACCTAAACCCATCTTCGCTTTCAGAAGAAACAAAAACCTAAAAAACTGTCTGGTTAAAGGCAAACTGCCAGAGAAGGGATCGTTCCATCAAAGTTCCTTAACTGGACCTAACCCTGTGACTGGCAACCACCGATGTGGTACTTGCCAAGCATGCCCCAATACTATGATAGGCCCTACCATCGCCACCCCGTCCCGCACCATCAGTCTCACTAAAATGACTAATTGCCGCTCCTCCAATCTTGTGTATATCATCATCTGCCCCTGCAATCTCCCTTATGTTGGAGAGACATGGAGGGAGATCCGACTCCGTATTGGGGAACACAAGTCCAATATTAGGACTGGCAGGATGGGTGCCCCCCTAGTGGAACATTGGCTTACCAGAGAGCATTCGGAAAAAGACCTAAGATGGTCTGTACTAGAGAGAATACAAGCCCTACCCGGAGTGGACCCCACTTCCCTAAGGAAAAAAAGAGAAGTATTTTTGGATCTTTTATCTCAACAGTGTCATTAAGGGCCTTAATGAGGAATGCCCTTGGGCCAATGCCCTTACCTAGACACCAGATCCTATTCGTCCTTTTACCCCTCTATGACCGGATATCCGTTATATGAGCTCTGATTGTCGCTCGTATTGAATGTATCTCACCCTGGGCTCTATTGGGACCCCCTCTGGTTTTTTGCATAAAGGGCTCTGAGGATAATGGCCTTATTGATCTACCCTGACCCCGAGATCGGTATAAACTCCATCCACCATATGGAAACCGATCCCCCCATCTCTGTGGGTCCACTTGAAGTTTTCGTGATCGATCAGGCCGATTATTATTATTATTTTCTCAGTTGTTAATCGCTGCTCTTATCTGTCTGTTAATATTATGTGTATTTATGTTTTGATTGTCTTTATCTCTTCTGTTTCATCACTTGTGTTTCATATTGTATGCTTGCTTCAGACCGGATATCTTCCCAATAACTTACCAATCTATTCCAACATGGCCGCGCCTTTGGAGCCCTCCTGAGGGTCCCTGTTTCTATGGCGCTTATCTGCCTTCCATGACCTCTTTCATTACCTCTTCTGAAATCCCGTAACATCTCGCCGGTGGTCACACACCCGATAACCATACAAATAGGTCTCCCTGTGCGAGCCCCGTCACTCGCTCAGCTGTGAGTGTATGTCCTGGACGACCGGCCGGAGAAGCGTTTTCCATCTTCTGTTGCGGTAAGAGAGCTCCCTTTGCGTCACCCTGCTCCTGCCCCCGCATTTAGCGATAATTAATCACTGTAACCTCTGCGACGCCTCCAGAGGTTAAAGAGCCATCCCCAATTATTTATATATATTTTTTGTTCCCGCATTTGGCGGTAGTTGATCACCACGCCCCCTATGACGCTACTAGACGCTTAAGAACCACCTCCAGTCATGTATGTATTCTTTATTTGTTAGGTGTCATCACATCCGACCTGCCGTCCTCGTCGTGAGTGCCTAAAGGAGCCTGTATTAACCATTCTGCATTCGCCGATCTCGGTAGGTCACATATGCTTGTCCAGGGACCGTATTATGTCGTACTCCCCATCCAGTCGACACCTTTATTCTTAATTAAGTTACCCCATATCCAGCACAAAATCGGGATCCCTTACCAGTCTTTTAAATTGTAATTTTTAATTTCCAGGTGATCTCTCCCCCGATCGCTCCGGTTATTATCGTATAAGGAAGTCTAACGCTCTCCCGCCGGTTTCCATCCTAATTTGGTAAATTCCACACCCTCTAATTCGGATTACCTAGCGCGTAGTTAATTTGGGACTTAGCCTGCCTACTAATATGGGAAGAATAGCTCCTTACCAACTATCTCCGCAAAGTACCCCACTTAGCCTCTTTTTATTATTTCAGCCATCCGTCAGATAACATGGTCAGGATCCCTTGCTGTCCCGCATTTTAATTCAACCAACAAGTCAGATTGGAAACATTGAAATAACTATCTCCCCCGGTAGGTCTATCTTACGCTTACACCAGTTTCTTTTTCCAGTCTTGGTAAGCTATGTCTCTGTACCTTAAAGAACTCTGCCTACTACTTTCTAGTCAGTTCCCTTGTTTTTCTATCTGTAGCACTGTCAAATACCTTACATCTGGAATTGGGGACTAGAACTTGAATTTCTTCACCCGGTGGACACCAGATACCCTGAAGCCTACCAGGCTTGCTATGGTATGAGTGAGTCTTTTAGCTAGCAGTACCGGAGAATGAATCCCCCTGGGATAACCCCCTAACACATAATAATCTGTTTTGTACCATCTAGCTAATTTCTATTGTGAATTGGATCTATAGCTACCTAGCGAGCAGGGAACTACAGCTCGTTTAATTTCCCACTCCAATTTTAAGGTATATATATATTTTTCTAAAATGGTTTGTTCATCCACCAGGAATGTATGAGTTCTTATATGTAAATTGTGTTTATTTGTAGTCAAACTCTAATGTCCCTATGGCCCTAACTAGTCTCTGGAACTCCTGGATGTCGTTGTTATTTTGTGCCATTTCTACTAGGTACTCTTATGAATTTTGAAAAGAACTCTGAACCCTACCTTGGATGTCCTCTAGACAAATGTTGTTTGAAATATATCATCCCTATAGAAAATATTGATGTTTTCTAAATGAATGTTGTTTTAAATATGTCTTCCCTACAGATAATCTTCTCCCCTTGTGGCCCTCCCTCCCACCACCTCACCTCTGCCCTGATGAAGGTATAGCCCGAGCCAGGCTATATACCGAAACGCGCGTCGGCGTTTGTTCCATCTTTGGAACCAACCAAACCATCTGGGACCCCATGTCATCTGTCCCCAATCCATCCTATGCATCTGTGGCTATCATGTGAAGTGTTGTATGATGTGTGAATGATTGTGTCTGTGTGTTGGTGGCTGTCTTGTGGGAGTATGGGCTATGAATAGGAACCAATCCCTTTTTCTAATATTTTAACATTGTATATATATAATTGTCCTATGTGAACATGTTTGTTCCTACTACTAAAATATAAAATAAAAATGCAAAAAATTAATTCCTAATAAATAGGTTTGATAATACATATGTGTTTATTCATTCTAGAGATATCCACCTAGGGTTCAGAGTGTAATATAAAGTGTTTTGGACCTCTTGTAGGCCTTCTTTCTAAAATTATAGGGCAGGTGCCCTTCCTTGCTTATACCCAAAACGAGATCTTGCACCGTTTTCTGAGATATTATGAGGGGCTCTATGAGAGCTCGCTAGTGGCAGGGGACCTGGAAATAGGTTCCTTTTTGGAGGGAATCCCACTTCCAGAGTTGGAGCGCGAGCAAGCAACATGCTAGGGCCGAGCGATAGAGCTAGGTGAAATTAGAAGCACCATTAAACATATGGCCAAGAATAAGACACCAGGGGCCCGATGTAGGTAATCTCGATTTACCTACTCTTAAATACCGAATCATACCAAATCGGTATTTAAGAGTAGGTAAATTGGAAGTAGGCAGATGTAGGTAATGTTTCTTTTTCAATTACCGAATCTGTATGATTCGGTATTTACCGATTCGGTAAATACCGAATAAGTATTTGCCATTGATTCCTATGGGCCTTGAAGCCCATAGGAATCAATGGCAAATACCGATTCGGTAATTACCAAATCGGTAAATACCGAATCCTGCCGGGGGAACGGGGTGTCACTTTGACACCCTGTAGCACCCCAATGTCAGGCTTGTGTGCCATGTGGCCCTAAGGGCATGTCTGTGTGTCACATGGCACAGGTGGACATGCACAGATGTGCATGTACACCTGAATTCGTTATTTACCATGCAATAGTATTACATGGTAAATAACGAATTCTGAGGGGCCTGTGGCACTATTTAAAGCGCCTCCTACATCTGCATTTACAGATTCGGTATTTTTACCGAGTCTGTATTTACCAATTCGGTAATTTTACCGATTCGGTAAATACAGATTCGGTAAAAATACAGAATCTGTAAATACATGCCCCCTACATTGGAAAAGGCATTTACCGGTCGGTAACGGCCGAATTCGGCCATTACCGACCGGTAAATGCCTGCCTACATCGGGCCCCAGGAGTAGACGGTTTGCCGATAGAATTCTACGGGAAGTTTATAGATTTGTTGGCACTGAGACTACTGGAAGTTTACACGGAAGCAAAAGAGCTGGGTCATCTACCCACCTCTATGCGGGAAGCATTGGTGATCCCACTTTTGAAGCCAGGTCAGGAGGGGACGAACCCGGCCTCATACCGCCCGTTATCGATGCTGACTACAGACTACAAGATACTGAGCAGCATCTTAGCGACCCGTCTCCTAAACCATATGACCACGCTTATCCAGGCTGGTTTTATACCAACGAGGAATACATCCACAAACGTTAGGAGATTAGTGAGGCTGCTTGAGGAAGATCAGCGGGAGGCCCGGCAACCAATGATTTTATCAGTGGATATAGAGAAGGCTTTCGACAGCTTAAAGTGGCAGTACCTCTATGAGACAATGGGTCGCTTTGGCCTGGGATCGGAATTTGTGCAGTGGACAACAGTGCTATATGCGTCAGCTGTGGCCAGAGTGCGAGTGGGAACACTGATATCCTCACAATACCCTGTGGCCCGTGGTACCAGGCAGGGTTGTTCGCTTTCCCCTGTATTGTTCGCGCTGGTCGTAGAACCGCTGGCTGCAAAGATTAGACTGGAGGTCACTATGATGGGCTGCAGTGTAGAATAGATCGACAGTTTATATTGTTATACGCCGATGACTTGCTGTTATTTCTAGAAGATGCAGGGAGAGCGTTAACGAGAGCGGGGTCCCTGTTGTCGGACTTTGGAGACGTGTCGGGATTGAGAGTAAATTGGCTGAAAACATGCCTGTTCCCGGTAAGACAAGGCGAGCCCCGGCCAACTACGGATAGAGAAGTGAGATGGGAACCCACATGCTTGAAATATTTGGGAGTGCATATCTACCACACTGCAACTGACATGTTAGAAGGAAACGTGGGCCGGGCTGTGAGAGCCTTGAAGGGTAATATGGCCTTTTGGTCCACTCGCCCATTGTCGGTGACGGGACGGATAGCTTTACTGAAAATTGTAGCGCTTCCTCGACTATTATATTTATTTAGAACTCTCCCAATAAGGATCCCGGGCTCCATTTTCAAATTGTTGAAATCGCTCATAGTGAGTTTCCTATGGGGAACGGGGAGATGCCGGGTAGCGCAGGCAACACTTGTCAGGCCCAAAGCAGAAGGGGGATTAGCAGTCCCAGATTTTGAGCTATATTACCTGGCAGCCCAGCTACAGATATTAACACAGGCAATAGCGCAGGAATTTAGAGGCCCTGTACAGCAGAGAGGTAGGGGAATACCACGTTTTGTCCTGTCCTTCATAGTGATGCAGCAGAAATTAGACAATAGGGAACTTCGAATGGAAGAAAAGACACTAAGGCTCTGTGAAACCGCTCTCGGCGCAGGGCGGGAGTGTTACACCCGTATGCGCCTGAAATCCCGTTGGGAATGGTGACGGCACTTCCGCATGGCGGTGATTGGACGTCATTGCAGGACTGGGAGGACGCAGGAGTCCAAGTGCTAGGAGACCTATACGAGGATGGGGCATTGTTGTCATTCCATACACTGCAGGAGAGATATGACCTACCGAGAGGGGGTTTCCTATTACATGCAGCATTGACTAGGGCAATCCAGGCACACTGGCGGGGGGGGGCCTGGCAGAGCCTAAGACGACCATGGCATGCCAATATACCACGATGGCCGCCGGGACTTTTAAGGCGATAACGTGCCTGTATACCAGAATGCTTAATGAAGGACTAGCACCCCTAGAGACACTGAGGGAGAAATGGGAGGTTGATTTAGGAAGAGCTATCCCCGAAACGGCCTGGTCACAGATTGTACGCAGGGCTTGGAAAAGTACACGAAATGCGAGGTTCCAACTAGTGCACTTCTATATTCTCCATAGAGCATATTTGTCACCGGGGAAAATCCGGAAATATTCTAGGGCAGTGGAGGCGGCATGACCTAGATGCACACAAATAGGAGCAGACTTGATACATATGTTGTGGTCGTGCCCTGTGTTAGGGGATTACTGGGAGGAGGTGGGAGAAGCACTAAACGCAATCACGGAGAGACAGTTGACCTTTGATGAGGCCACTTGTGTCTTGCATTGGTTGCCCCATACATCGAAGACCAAAATATCAAGCAAGTTTGTGGACATGGGGCTGCTGCTGTCAAAACGGGAAATTACGAGGCATTGGAAGGCGAGGGTAGGGCCTAGCGTCAGAAGATAGAGGGCTGAGTTTGTGAAATGGGCAAGCAGCGAAAGCACACTTAGATACCAGCAGGCTAGACGACTAAATAATGAGAAAGCCTTAGAGACAGCGACGGCGTGGGAAACATTAGTGCAAGCATTACGAGATTATCAGACGGAGGGCGACAAGGAAGAGGCGGTACCAGTAGTAGCCGGCCCCATATCTGACCAGGTACACTGACTGACTAAAAAGAAGGTGAGTCCTGTACCCACAAGACGGAACACACCATAGCGAAACACACCGGTGGGGGGGGGAAAGGGGGGGAAAGGGAAGGGGGGATGCACCACTTGTTGGGGGGGAGTTGGGGATATACGTATCATTGGGATGTAGATATAGATATTGACCGCATATGACACCACTGAGAATGTATAGCAGAACACGTTAAGGATCGGAGATAGCCAACATCTGTGGGGAATGGTTTTTCAAGTTGATTGATGAAGATTGTGATTATGTAATGCGGATCATATAAAACCCAATAAAATTTGTTTAAAAAAAACATGGCATTGATCATTAAGTAGCACCTAGAGGGTTACAGGAATATGTATATTTCGGCAAGTACAAAAAAAACTTTTATTGAAACAAGATAATAAATATATATATTAGTCACATATAAAGCAATCCACAGGCAAACCACAACCATATCATCATTCGCTCTTTTTTTGTTTAAATCTTTTTATTGACATTGTCTCATTTTAATCAAACAACATGAAGGCATAGATACCATGTATAGATACTTTCAAGTGCCGTGATATCCAGTACAGTACCTTATAAACAAGTGAGTTATTCAACAGGATACTGAGAGAAGACTTTTGAAAGTGCCAGTATAGAGAGCGTAACAATACCGGAGAGTCTTACCATTGACCAGTCTTTAGGTATTTCGGACATGATATACCCTAGGCCAAACTGTGGACATAGGGTACAAAAAAATGAGGACAACTTAATCGAAGAAGGGGTAAAGGAGTCGCATGACATCTGCTGCCACATCTGTATAACAGAGTGGACCAGTCCTATCAGAGCTTAATGACTGCGACATTATGAAGCGGGGCCACACCTCTCCTGGAGGCGGCACCTCTCTACCCATGTGCCCCCACACAGTGAGAGCTGGGTGTCAGGCCTGGGTACTGTCTCAAGGCTCCCCTGTGTCAGTAACTATGTCCCGCAGCTTCGACACCATAGTATCCCATTGAGACACTAGAGGAAACTTACAGATACCAAGTAGGTCCTCTCTACGCAGAGCCATTCCTTCCGCCCTAGTCCATTTAAGCAGGAACCGGTGCCAGGCTAATGTGTGAAGTGCCAGAGGGGACTTCCAACGCTTGGTAATCAGGCGTTTTGCCACTACTGGGCCCAGATCGAGAAAAGGGGTGATATCTCTGTGCTTCTTATTCCTGCTGAATAGGTGCAGTATATGCACCTCCCATCTGGCCAGGACTGAGCGAGATGTGTAAGCGGCCAGTGTGGTTGCCCCACTGCTCCAGTATTCTTCTAAGACAGGGCAATGCCACAACATGTGGAGTATGTCCGCATCTATTTGGCGGCATCAAGGGCAGGACGCACCTGTGCTGAGGAAGTACATTTTGATTTGAGCTGGGGTGAGATCAGCCCGATGTAACACAAAGAATTGGATTTGCTTAAACCGATGATTACGCGGGATGTATCATGGACTGCCCCGGACAGCAATCCATTCCTTGTCTGTGAATGCCCTCCCCAGGGCCACCTCCCAGTGATGTCTCAGAGGAGTCAGGTCGGTCTTCGTGTGTTGACAAAGAGAGGCCACGAACCATCGACCTTATCATCATTTACTCTTACTACACACTATACACTCATGAAAGTCATAATATATGTACATCAAGGACATAAGATGTGTCGAAATAATGTCTATAGATTTCTCATTTTTAATGTGATACAGTCTCTTTGATGACTTATGATGTCATCATAGATAACAAGAAGCCTGGTACTGTTAGGCCGTAGATTGAAACTGATGAATAGATTGAGGATCGTGTCAAGATCAGTAAGTGGCTGCAACCCGGATGGTATCTAAGCGCGTTTTGGCACAGCAGTGCCTTCATCAGGAAAAGCCACAAAGGTAATAACCAAGTGCCCACAAAAAATGGAGTCTATAGACCATGCTGATGGAAGACTGCACAGTTTGCATGAACACGTTGAGGGTAAAAAGATCTATAAGAGGCTAGAGCCCACTGGAACGATGTGCGCTATTCGGTGCCAAACGGGTCAATCTTATTTTTAAAAAACGATCCCAATGTGTGGGCTATATAGTGGATATCGATTAGTCTGACATGCAGTCGTTCCAGCGACGAGGGAAATCAATGGCTGGACGCCATCGTATATGGATGCCTCATAAGTGAAGAGTGTTCTCACGCCCTAGGGAAGGAATCAGCAGCCGGGCGCCATCTGAACCTTTTAGGTTCAGACGACGTTAATGATCAATGCCATGTTGTGTATTATATTGGGGTTACCCTAGGAATTCACCTTTTTCATATTTTCCCTGCCGAGAGGAACTCTCCATTAGTCGCAGGGGTCCTTTCCTATATACATTGGACTACAACTGCCAGAAAATGTGATTTGATTTTTGAAAATTTGTTGGACATATTTTGATTTACTGGAATGCTAAGAAGATGATGTCAAATTCGACCTAAAACAGCTCTTTGGTATGCAGCATTATTGTGCTAATTGGGTGCTCTCATCACATCATATTTCAAGCATTTCTGGTTTAAAGGAGACTTATTAACAATTTCATATGGCTAGTTTCGACCTACTGTATATGCTCATTGGACTTCAGTTTTAAACCTATGGACTGAATCACAAAGAGATTTCTGTGAGTAGGTAAGAGTGATCTTGATTTACTCCTGAAATGTATACATCGCACCTACTCATAGAAGAAAGCTTTGAGAACCGGGACCCATATTATATATCAATGAGCAGACCCACATCAAAAACACAGCTGTGGTAAGATTCAATGCCACGTTAAGGATTTAAGTGTCTTTACTCACAGAGCCCACACATGGGTGGGAAGGCAACAAAAGGAGGAGCCAACTGCCAGGTTATTATAATTCTTCTGATAAGCAGGAATTAAATGGAATATGAGGGTGGAACACAGTGGGTCTCATTAGGATGGCAGTCAGACCCCACACCAATAGGCAGTCAGTGGCAGTTGGTCCGCCGACACCCCTTTGGTTTACAATTCTGGCAGTGGTACCCACAGCGGTCGGAGGGAAGACCGCTGCCTCTGCCACGATCTGAGATTCCGACGGCGGCAGTCGGAATCATATACCTGAATAGCAGCAGTGCTGAGGCAGGCATCGCCGTCAGGATTACAATATCCCTTTGCAACAGCCTATTCATGGTGGGAACACCACCATGAAAAGGTTGTTGTTATATATTAGGGGCACCAAACAGGGCCCCCATCGGTTGTGGGCCAATGAAAAGTAGGTAGTGCCCCACTCACCTCCGTGCATCATGTGGCATGTACCACATGACGCATACCATTCAGTCAACGAACGTGCAGGAGGTGCTGCACTGTGGAGGCAATGGCTGCAGCCCTTTCTCAGGGCTGCAGCATGCACCCACTGTGGTTCTGAGCACTTTCCAACTGCTAGTGTACTGTTAAAAGTTAGACTGAAAATGTCAACATTATCGGCACCATCTTGCTCTCCTTGGGCCCATTCGTGCGCGTAAGCGGCAGCCATTTTGTACACCATGGCCTCCCTGCCCCTCGCCGATAGCCAGCGTCTCTCTCTCTCCCGACCTCGCAGGCAACCCCCCGCGCGCTGACAACCCCCCCTCTACTCTCACATGTCTTGGGTCATAAACCCCTCTTCTGCGCGGCCCTGCCTCGGAACCCCATCCTGTTCCCAGCGCGACACTTCCCTTCATTCCTTTCATGGTCCCAGGTCCTTTGATGCAAACCCCTTTTTCCTGTGTGCCCGTTTGTCTTCCCCGTTCCCAGGCCACCACCTAAGCTCTGCGGATACTGTTTATTGCCCCCCCCCCCGTACAGTAGGAAGCTTCCCTCATTAAAGGACCCTCGAGTTGATCAAAGCCCCCACCCTATGAGATCCGATCAAACCCCCCACATTCCGTGAATCGGCGGAATGTCCCGCTGCGCGATAATCATCACCTGTTGCGACCGGGGTGGGGACTTCTACCGTATATGTGTGTGGGAACGGGCTTGGAGTGGGGATTCCGAGAATGTCTTTCCGTACATCAAAGCATTGCCAAGAATGTGTTGTATGTAATAAAGCAATAAACCCGTGTATAAGAGGCCAGGCCTCAGAGATGCGGTTAGAGCACCTCGTGACGATACTTGCTGTCCGAACTGATGTGTTCTCCTCCGGAGAGAATAAAAACCCTTGTTTCCTGCCTTCCAGTCTCCAGCGCCTGCCTCTTCATTGATTAATATCTTGTGGGTTTAGGAGGCGACACCGCCGGGCAATACTTAAGGATCTTTCAATCTGGTTGGTAGCCTGACCTTTAACAATTGGCGTCCCAAACGTGGGGCCCATCAGTGACTCGTGGATCCAGTGGGAGAGGTCCTGACGACAGAGTGAACGACTGCAACGATCGGGAGCGCGCCTGTCCGATAGACCCTCGTCTGACAGCCGATCATCCGAACTTCACTGGTTCCGAACAGACCTCTCTCGAGTGATCTACGGTCCTGACTGGGAACCATCAGGAGTGCCGCGAGGAATACGAGGAAAAGAGGACGATCGGGCGCTGGATTCGGAAGACAAGAAACTGTCCATGCGGTCCGGGTAAGGTCGTGTAAACACGACGAATTACGAAATGGTCATTTGAATTGTCTAGAATATACTAGTATTACTCTTTGTTAATTTATTTGGAGATCCTCTGTCTGCAAGCGGAGAAACAACAGGCTCTCCCTTTGCAAACGGTGGAGGATAGGTAATACAACTGTCGTGTCTATCTTTCTCCCCCACTGATTAATTACTTGAAACTGAACTATTGTTCACAGACTGTTTTTCTGGAGATTCTCTGTCTGCAAACAGGAAAGAGCCCCTCTCCCCACCCTTTTTACAGATAGTGAAAGGGTAGGTAACGCAGACCTTTTGCGAGCCTGCTTATTCTCCCCACTGAATTGTTTTTTTATTTTTATATTGGTTCATGAGGTATTCACTGCTTGCAAACAACGTAGAATAGAAATATTCTGTCTAGTCTTTGCACACAGTGATAAGATAGGCAGTGCTGACTTTTTGTCCCTCGTTGCGAGCCGTCATGTCTGTCTTCTCCCCACTGATCGGTAGCCTGTTTAGCCCGGACCGCTTATTAGAGATGAACCATCCGGCTCCACCGGAAGGCACCCCTAATAAGGACATGTTCATGAAGCATGGATTGATCGCTATAGCCTATAACAAACTGTGGCATAAATATACGACAAAGAATGGAGAAAGTCAGTGGCCACTGATAGGATCCTTCGATGATGACAAAATAAACGCGCTAGAAACAGCCCTAGGTAAAAATAAGACAACGCCCACTATGCTTGATAGTTTCGGCATGTGGCGCAAAGAAACTGAACAACATAAAAGGAAAATTGAGAGTAGGTTGGAAAAAGAGCTGCGAAAAGCAGCCCACCTAGCTGCTCAGAAGCTAGAAGGAGAGATAAAGGAAAGAGAGAAAGCCAAACAGAAACTAGAAATGGAAACATCAAGCCAGTGCCCGGTTAGAACGCCCTCCATGCTCTACCCTGATTTATCCTCGAGACAAAAACGAGCGAGCGATGATCTGCTGTTAGGCCCTCCGACCATCTACATGCCCCCTCCATATGCCCCTTCCCAACCCTTAGCACAACACCCACCACCCCCAGGTGCAAATGAGGGTAGTGCCACAGCTTCGGCCCCCATGGTCCCTGTGCCGGCCGAACCCCTTGTACCAAATACTCCGCAAACAACAACGTTAGGCGACCCTGAGACCCCTAGGGGCCGGTTCCGCAAGAACAAACAGACTAAGCAAAGATGAGCGAGCAGGGATCGACAAGATAGTAAGAACACTGGTAGAAAGGAAGGAAGGTGAAGAGTACATCACGGATATGTTTAAATCATATACAGGCAGTCACAGACGACACTTTACTGTACGACTGTGTTACCATGTCTTGAACGCATACGAGGACCGATATCGAGACAAAGGTCCCGAGAGCCTAACGACTCTGTACCGGAAGGTCGATATCGGGGATGAGGGCGAGTGTGATGTGACGGACCTCCTTACGCGTACGCTTGAGGTTTTCCGCCACCTCACTGAACGAGAATCGGGAACTAAACCCACGACATCCGTGGCGACCGAACCACAAACTGAGCAACCTAACGCCATGATGCCAATACGAGAGGCTGCCCCTTACTGGGTTCCTCCACGAGGTGCAGGGACTCACGATGATGCAAACCACCAAGATGCAAAAGGAAGAGTAGTGTACAACTGGGTCTACCAGCCATGGGACCGGCAAGAGATTCTGACATTCCGAAAATCTCTGCCTGACCTACGTAAAAACCCCACTGCCTTCTATACTGAATTGGGTACAGCCCTAGGTTCAACGATTATGACCCTGGCTGACATCGACTTGTTTTTCGGGTTATGTCTACCAGCTGATGTGTGGAAGCAAATCCGGAAAGTCGACCACCTTGAGCTGCTCGGACATACCTGGGTACAACTCGAGGAAATTGACAAACAACGAGGACCGGGACAAAAGCCTTTGAAATCCATTTTAGACCTCCCAGATAAAATCGTACAGAAATTAAAAACCCTGATTCCAGAAAAGAAAGTGGACTGGTCGATAGTAACGGCCTGTCGCCAGAAACCCCAGGAGGATGTATCGGAATACTTCTCCCGGTTCGAAACGGTGTTCTCCGATTACAGCGGCCAGGACATGACCACCGCAACCGGACACCATCTGTTTGTCCAGAATTATGTTAAGGGTCTGTCATCCGAGGTCTCCCAGAAACTGCAGGCTAGCGAGAGTAGTTGGGCAGCCTCCAAACCTACGGCTATCCTCCAGATGGCTCAATATTATGAACATCAGAAAAATGAAAACGATAGGGCAACAGAGAGAAAGAAGAAGGACTTGAAAGAGAGGGTGATGATGGCCCAACTGCAAGGGGTGACTATAGGACAAGACCAATACCGGGGAAACTATCAGACGAACGCCCCTAAGTCCCAGGACCGTACCTCGACTCCCCACAGTGGACGTACCGACATTAGAGAGGACCAGTGTGCTTTCTGTAAAGGAACTGGCCATTGGAAATCCCAGTGCCCAGTTCTTCTGGACATGATCAGAAACAAAGACCCCAAGGACATAGCAAATGGGCCGAGAAATAAGGGACCACAGCGAGGGCCCCCAAATGACACGACTAACGACAGATCAGGCAGACCAAATACATTTGATCGACCCAGACAGAACCAATACCAGCAATCTGACTATGATGACACCCACAACTTTGCATAGGACTGCCAAGGGCAAGGGAGGGATCCAGTCGAGCTCTATGTTGACCAGCAAGGCCCTTACGTCACTGCTAAGGTCCTGGGTACCAAGTCTCCATTTCTGGTAGACACTGGCGCAACACGTAGTGCGTTATCTAAACGACTGATTCCGGGGGCACCCTTGTCTGGCTCACTTATAACATCGACAGGTTTCGATGGAACGCCCTCCACTAACCCTTTGTCCGCCCCGATCCTCTTTGACGTAGAAAACAACACCACTGACACCACGTTTTTGCTTTCCTCCAATAGCCCTGACGCCATTATGGGACTTGACCTATTGAAACACTTCCGAGCGACGATCAGATGTTCTCAAGACGGAGTTCGAGTTTTCCTTTACGACAACCCTGTCCTACTTAGACATTGCCCTCCCCGACGCATGTTTTCCATCTCCGACGCTGACGCATCCCTACTTGACACTCTGCCTCCGTATCTGTGGGCCAAGGCGGATTCGGACGTAGGGCGCATGCTGATTGACCCAGTGCACATTACTGTCCGACCAGACGCAACTCTCCCAAAACTTCCACAATATCGGATATCGCCCGAGGGCGAGAAGGCATTAGCTAAGATTATCCAGTCACTGATAGACGCAGGAGTGGTAGAGGAAGTGGTTAGCAACGTTTGCAACAGCCCTATCTTGCCCATCATCAAGAAACAGGGAGAGGGAGATGAGAAAGCATACCGTTTTATCATTGACCTACGAGAGATCAACAAAGTAGTGGTACCCCAGTACCCTGTGGTCTCGGACATCACCACCATCCTGACTTTGATTCCTTCTACTGCCACCACCTTCACTGTCATTGACCTCAAAAACGCATTCTTTTCCATTCCCATCCACCCAGACAGCCGATACCTCTTCGGCTTCACCCTAAAAAACCGCTCATATAGGTTCTGCCGAGCACCCCAGGGCTACACAGAAAGCCCTAGCATCTACAGCCAGGCCCTCAAGAGACAACTGGATCAAGTCCAGTTACCCGACGGAGTGGTGTTAGTGCAATATGTCGATGACATCCTCTTAGCAGCCGACACCACTCCATTAGCAGTCACAGGCACCATTCAACTCCTGCACTTCCTTGCGGAAAATGGCCACAAGGTCTCCAAGAAGAAGTTGCAATTCTGCCAACCCCAGGTCACTTACCTAGGCCACCTTTTGTCCAAAGAAGGAAGAAAACTCACCCCTGATCGAATCCAAACCATTCTCGATACTCCTGTCCCTAAGACACAGAAGCAGGTACGCTCCCTATTAGGCCTCACCTCCTTCTGCCGACAGTGGTTACCAAACTTTAGCCTCGTTGTGAAGCCACTGCTTTCTCTGCTAGGTAAAGACGTCCCTTTCCCACTCCCTTGGACCCCTGAGTGTCAAACCTCCTTCACGGAACTATGAGATGCCCTTTGTTCAGCCCCTGTCCTAGGTACCCCTGACTACAAAAAGCCCTTCTCCCTTTACACTCACGAAAGGGAGGGGTGCGCTTTATCTGTCCTGACCCAGGCCATTGGCCCAAAGCAACGACCGTGCGCTTACTTCTCTGCCACTCTTGACCCTGTAGCCAGAGCCTTGCCTGCCTGCCTTCGAGCTGTAGCTGCTGCTGCAATCTCTATCCGACAGAGTGAGGGGATCGTACTCTCGAATTCCCTCACGGTACTGGTACCCCATGCAGTCGACACCCTCCTGAACCAAACCAAGACGCAACATCTGACGAGTGCACGACTGACTGGATACGAACTGACTTTGCTTGCACCCCATATCGCCCTGAAAAGATGCACCACACTGAACCCGGCAACTCTGTTACCCTTGCCAGAAAACGATCCCAACGTGCACCCTGTACATGACTGCGTGACTCTTACGGACGAGCAGACTAGAAGTAGGGTTGACCTTAGAGACACGGCTTTCCCTGATCCTGACGGAGAGCTGTGGGTGGACGGTTCTTGCATCAAACTCCCCGATGGCACCACTTCCGCTGCCTATGCAGTCACCACGGCTCGAACCGTAGTCGAGACAGCCCGTATCACGCAACGATCTGCCCAGGCAGCGGAACTGATTGCCCTGACCCGAGCCTGCATCCTGGCAACAGGAACTACAGCGAACATTTACACCGACAGCCAGTATGCCTTTGGGGTGGTTCACCATTTTGGGCTCCTTTGGAGGGAAAGGGGACTCTTGACCTCACACGGCACCCCCATTTTGCACGGGGATCTAGTCTCCGCCTTGATCGAGGCCGTCCTTCTCCCCAACAAGCTTGCAGTCGTCAAATGCCAGGCACACAAAAAGGTGACAGACATCATTGGGCAGGGAAATGCGCTAGCCGACATCACTGCCCGAACGACAGCTGAAAATAGGACGACAACACATATGTACGTGACCAGGTCACAAGCAGAAAAATGGACTGACGCTAGAGACACTATTAGAGACATTCAAACGGCTAGCACACAACACGAGTTGACTGAATGGACACGGGTGGGATTAAAAGACGATGAAGGCTGCTGGCGGACAAGAGACACAAACAAATGGTTGCTACCCGATTCATACCTGATTCCCATACTGGCTATGGCACACTCCCCTGCCCACATAGGATCAGCCCCCATGATTGAACTTGTCTCCAGAGTTTGGCACAATGATAAAATCACAGATTCCGCCAAACGTCTGGTCCAACAATGCTTGATATGCCTGCAACATAACCCCGGGAAAGGAACTGTAGTGCCCCGGGGAGGATTTGGGGTCCCAAACCACCCATTTGAGGTTCTGCAAATGGACTACATCCAGCTAGATAGGTGTCAAGGCCTGAAATATGTACTTGTCGTGGTGTGCGCCTTTAGCAAATGGGTGGAAGCATACCCAACCCGTGACAACACTGCTATGGCCACTGCGAAGGTACTGTTAAAGGAGTTTTTCCCCCGTTACGGCCTTTGTCGTATTTTATGGAGCGATAATGGCCCCCACTTCATAGCCGAAGTCATCCAGTTCATCTTAAAGGGGTTGGGCATCAAGCAAAAATTTCACGCAGTCTTTCACCCCCAGTCCGCTGGACTTGTTGAGCGACACAATGCCACACTAAAACTTAAACTGGCCAAGATAGTAGCTACCACGGGTCTGAAATGGCCAGACGCCCTCCCAATAGCATTGCTATCGATGCGTTCCACCCCCACCAGACATCACTTAACCCCTTACGAAGTTGTTTTCGGCCGACCCATGAGTATCTGGTCTGCACCAAAGCCAACTTCCATTCATGACGTCCCGGACGTCCTAATGTCTGATTATCTGTATAAGTTGACTGAAACTCTGTCTGTCATTCATCAGCAGGTGCAGCAGGCCATCCCCGATGCTTCCAGGGGTCCGGGTCACGCCATCCAACCCGGGGATTTCGTGCTGATCCGAAACTTTCAGCGGGCGAAAAGTTTGGAACCCCGGTGGACGGGCCCCTGGCAAGTGCTAATCACCACCCGGACGGCTCTTCGTGTGGAGGGGAAAAGGCATTGGCTGCACGCGCACCACTGTAAGAAGGTCTCCCCGACCCTGGCCACGACAGAAAACATCGGCGACCAAGAAGAGCTCCTGAACAAGGACCGACCGTCACTAACCTGCTATCCTGATACCGAAGCACTTGAACTTTCAAAATTCCCTGATCCCACTGTGCCATCCAGAGAAGGGTATTTCCTGCGTCGAAAGGAGGGAGCTTCGGCTAAGTAGACCACAAACTAAGTTGAAACTCAACACGGTGACCCAAAGCGATCAAGGGTTGCCTGGAGAGAAGCTAAACTAAGTCTGTGGTTCTGCCCACTACCGAGCACCTTGAAAAGGAAGATGATGGAAGCGCCAGATAAGAAGATGATGGAAGCGCCAAATAAGAAGATGATGGAGACAACAGGAAATACCCACTACAGAAACCCAAGAACAGACAGACTCCACAGCTCAAAGACAATTGCACTCTTCATCGCAATCCTTTTTTGCTTTCTCCTCATGACCACACTCTGGATTGTGGAAAAAAATGCACCTGCTCACGAAACTTTCCTGACCACTGCTCAGCCTACCACCACGAAGGAACATTATCTGATTTCGCTCTCTCCCCAACTCAGAGAGAGGCGAAAGGAGTTTTGGAATAACTCTTTCGTACAGCTCCTTCACCAGCACAATCTTGCCACCAATGCCACCAACTGTTGGATCTGTGGGTTGCTACCCCACGCCACTGGACACTCGATACCATTCATCCCTTCACCCTTCTCAGTTCATGGCTCCTGCCTTGCTTGGCTGATCCTCCTGCAAGAAAGCTATAAGGACAATGCCACCTCCAGCAAAACCGTAACGCATTTTTCCCACGGGGTCCGGCGAAACAAAACAAAGACACACTTCTGCCCGCAGACCTCCAACGACTCCATCCACATGGACATCCCTGCTAAAGAACGAATTGAAATGCAGGTGTTCAACAATCCAACCAGACCCACCTTCTCCTACCTGCGGAAACGAACGGCTGCCACTCTGACTGTGGCCCTATCAGTCGTCAACGTCACAGGCCACATGTGCATAGAAGGACATGGGACACAGCTGGTGGGCCGCAGTGCTTGCCGGTTTACCAGAACTTTGGACACTACGGATCCACCTTCCTTTGTATCGTCCCCAAACATGTATTTCGTCTGCGGCACAAAGGCCTACACCTGGCTCCCCAAAGGCTGGGGGGGCACTTGTTTCATCTCCTTCGTCCTTCCTCCGACTTATGTGGCCCCAGCGAATCATCATAGGCAAAAACGAGCCAAGGACATTGAGCAAGCCGACTCAACAGGAGCACAGTTCCTCGATGCTATGAAGGGACTTGTTCCTCTTTGGGGCCCGATGGCAAACAGCCGGGCCATCCGACATTTGACTCAGGCAGTTGAGACAACAATGAACATCACAGCTGGTATCTTTGCCAACAACACCGCCGAACTCCAAGCGGTCCGCTTGGTGGCCCTACAGAACCGCCTTGTCCTAGATGTGGTTCTTGCGGACCGTGGTGGAGCATGCCGCATTATTGGGTCCAGCTGCTGTACATACATACCGGACAACTCGCCCTCAGTGTACAAAGCCATCGAACATCTTCACAGACTCTCTTCGGAAGTCCACCAGGAACAGGAAGAATGGTCGCTTGGTGGTTGGTTCTGGAACACCGTTAAGAACTGGGGCTGGAGGCTGTTCACCATTATCCTAATTCCTGTAGTAGTAATATGTGGCCTATGCTTAGGAAATCAATGTCTGCCACCCCTGTGTTCATTATGTGCAAACTGTATTTGCCCTAAGGCCGTGGACTTTGGAAACGAACGCATGGGAGCATTATATGATGCCGAGGTTGGGAATTTGATGAAGATTGACATTGAGTAGGCAAGTTGGCTAGATATGTTGAAAAGGGAGGACTGTTAAAAGTTAGACTGAAAATGTCAACATTATCGGCACCATCTTGCTCTCCTTGGGCCCATTCGTGTGCGTAAGCGGCAGCCATTTTGTACACCATGGCCTCCCTGCCCCTCGCCGATAGCCAGCGTCTCTCTCTCTCCCGACCTCGCAGGCAACCCCCGCGCGCTGACAACCCCCCCTCTACTCTCACATGTCTTGGGTCATAAACCCCTCTTCTGCGCGGCCCTGCCTCGGAACCCCATCCTGTTCCCAGCGCGACACTTCCCTTCATTCCTTTCATGGTCCCAGGTCCTTTGATGCAAACCCCTTTTTCCTGTGTGCCCGTTTGTCTTCCCCGTTCCCAGGCCACCACCTAAGCTCTGCGGATACTGTTTATTGCCCCCCCCCCCCCGTACAGTAGGAAGCTTCCCTCATTAAAGGACCCTCGAGTTGATCAAAGCCCCCACCCTATGAGATCCGATCAAACCCCCCACATTCCGTGAATCGGCGGAATGTCCCGCTGCGCGATAATCATCACCTGTTGCGACCGGGGTGGGGACTTCTACCGTATATGTGTGTGGGAACGGGCTTGGAGTGGGGATTCCGAGAATGTCTTTCCGTACATCAAAGCATTGCCAAGAATGTGTTGTATGTAATAAAGCAATAAACCCGTGTATAAGAGGCCAGGCCTCAGAGATGCGGTTAGAGCACCTCGTGACGATACTTGCTGTCCGAACTGATGTGTTCTCCTCCGGAGAGAATAAAAACCCTTGTTTCCTGCCTTCCAGTCTCCAGCGCCTGCCTCTTCATTGATTAATATCTTGTGGGTTTAGGAGGCGACACCGCCGGGCAATACTTAAGGATCTTTCAATCTGGTTGGTAGCCTGACCTTTAACACTAGCCCGGCAGTCGCATAGTAATGTGGCTGTCGAACGGCTGTAAGCGGGTCGGCCGCAATTGCGACGGCAGGCTGACTAACCCCCATCGTAATACGGGCCAGAGTTTGTTGAAGAACATAGAAGGGGGAAGGGGAAGAGAGGGGAATTATGAACATGAGAGGCATACCTACAATCAGTAAAACAAATGGGCATCCAATACTACTCACCTCCCTATTTTGAACAAACATATACAGGACATTAGTTGTATTTGACAATAAAATAATCACATTTCTTAGGTAAACAGATTTTCCACATCAGTCTAGAACCTTCAACACTCATACCTTATATCCCGCCCGTCAATTTGCACTTGAGCTTAAAAAATCAGGTTTAGACAAATCCTGTAAATCAAGTTCTGGTGGAACAGATTTGAATTTGTCAAGCCTTGAAAGAACCCAAAAAGACCCACTGTATAATTGTGCAAATGACTTATGTACATACTGCACTCGGAAGGTTTTAAAAAATTTAGGTGCTCCATCCTTTACAAAATCAGGTTTCGTAAACTTTACAACACCACCCATAGAAAGCTTAACTTAGACTGTTTTGAGTTTGGTGTGCTTTTAAAATGTATTTGCAACATTCTTCCTCATCTGTTTATGCATTTCATCATATGAAATAAACTGCAATGTTTAAACCAGCATGAGGTTTCCTACCCTTCAGTAACTTAAATTACTAAAAACACATAGAATGGTGTAGTGTGCAATGATAAGACCACAACACCTTAGAAATATTCTTCTCAATGTTTGGATTAGCCTTTCTTGCAATTTGGACACCCATAACCACAACCATACCAAACATTTAAAAAATACTTTGACATGCAACTGTACATATGTGCTTGATGGCCACCTTGTAAAATAATGAGAGCGTTCAAGAGAGGTGAACTGCACACTATTGTCAGAAGTAATGGAACTGGGAATGCCAACTGTATGAAAACACTCACTCAGCAATTCTAACATAGACCCAGTTTTAGGATTACTCAGCCAGTTGAGTTCTGTACATTTAGAATATTAATCTTTCAAAATGAGGGCATCTCCTGATCCCAGACCACCCCTCATGCAGGCCTAACAAATCCATGTCAAGTTAATTTCAAGGCACTTTAGGAAAATTACAAGCCTGTATGCTGACAGAATGTTTTGAGAGTTTTATCTCAATTAGTATATTGACTGCAATTTTTAATCAAGATATTTCACTTTCCATGCTGGGTCTCCATTAAATGGATCTATTTTTCTTATGGGATCCATTTGTTCGCCATTATTGTGAGTTAAAGGTATCATTTCCTTGCGGATCGATCCAGGAGGAATGAAACTTTTAGAAGATCTGCCTCAACATTTGGTTCCACATATTGCAAACTTTAGAATTTCACATTTTTTCTGATAGACAACCCTTAATTATGAACTCCCTGACCTTACACTGGGTAACATGTGGTGCCAGAGCTTTTCACTATGGTTATTTTGAGATGACATCAACGACATCTTGAATTGAAGCAACAACCACACGTTCATTGATATTCTCTTGCAATGACAAGTCACACTTCTGAGAAGACAATGTGGATTAACAGTCTGCCCTGACATTGGTGAACCTGAAATGTATCAAACAGTGAACTTGTATTCATACAGCCTGGAAATGTTTCTAATCAGCCTAACAAATGCTTTACCATATGTTGCGAAAACTGAAAAATAAAGGTTTAAAAAAAAAAAACGCTTTACTAATACTGTTCCTGTTTAATAATGATAAAAGAGGCTTTTGATCAGTTCTTATGACAAATGATTTGCACAAATATAAGTCTCGAAATGTTCTACACACCAGGCACAGGCTTGTATTTTTCTTTATATTGTGTATTCTATTAATGCCCTTTCTCAAAAGCAATAGTCACTTTTTGGGCCGACTTAAGTTGACTAAAAACAGCCCCTAAACCATTTGCACTGGCATCAACAGTGTTTCTTCGAGCTGTTTGAGACAAGAAACTGAGTGTTCAGTATCAATGACCTCCCATTTAAGCAGCTCAAATACATCATCCTGTTCAAGTGAACATTCACCCCTTTCTTCAGACTCCTTTGCAATGGAGCTTCCAGCATCGAAAAATGACCAACAAACTACGAGTAAAACTCACCTAGACAGGTTTGACCACAATATGAATAGAGTTGATCAAATTGTCCTTTGGGAAAAATGCCTTCAGCTGTAATCTCATGCCCTAAGCATTTGACTTCCTCAGCACTAAAATTACACCTGTCCAAGTGCAAAGATTACCTTTTTTCTTGAAGAGTGTGTTCAACTTCGCTCAAGATGTCCTTGTGTTTGACAACAGTATATGCATACGCTAGTAAGTCATTGTAGAATGTCACCACCCTTTCCGTATTTTCAATCAAAATGTGCATACGGTTCTGTATCACCGAAGTAGCAGAGGCTAACCCAGTTAGCATCCTGGTGTATCCAAATGCCTCATCAGGAGTGATAACCAATTCTTCTGTCAACTCTAAAGTGCTGAACACAGTGGCACCATACAACTTTGCCATTAATTCCTGGGTATGGGTAGAGAATGTGAGTTCACCAGCATTTGTTCTCAAGTCGACAAACCACCTTAAATTTCCCTTTTTGTTAACCCCAGTTATGGAGAAACCCAACCAGAGGCATCAACATGCTTTATCACACCAGCCAGGCATATTTCCGCCAGCAAAGTGGTTAGGTCAGAGTGAGCACTCAGGGGAACACTTCTCAGTTTAGCCAAGCAGGAATGTTACAGCCTTTGAGCACAATATAGTGTGAAAATCCTTATACTTTGCCCAAAGCATTGCTAAATACAGCTTTGATATCATCAAGCAGAACGTCAGTAGATTTATCTTGTGCAATCATGCATACACCAGACCGATCAAAATCATCCACGCAAAACACAAGTACTTTGGAATTTGTGTTAGAAGAAATTCTCAATCTGCCTTGATTTGCCAACCAAAAAACATGCTGTCAGTCAATGGTAACATAGCCCTTCCCTAAAATGCATCGGTATTGGAAATGTATGGATGTAAAGTAATATCTAGCATATCCATTGTATTCTAATCATTCCTGTAAACTTTAACATCATTAGGTTCAAGTTGTTTGTCTTTCCATTGCTGGTTAAAGTACACAGAGAGTATGGTTAAAGGCAAATCTGAGTCTGCCATGACTTTATCCTGCTTGCCATCACAAATAAAGGAGGTTTAAGGTTTTAATCAAACATATTTAATGTTACACACTTCTAGCAGCGTGGACTGTTTCTAGACACATGGGATTGCAGGGTGTCAAGAGTTTTGTTTAATCTATTTATGGGAGAATCTAATGATGAACTGATCGCAAATATTCAAATCTACATTGCCATCAAAGTCACAGTTTGTAGCAAGAACCCTTACTGTGTCAACATATGAATATATATATTAATTGGCTCAATGATGCTGGGCGTAAAAATTAATCTTTCGATAACTACATGGGGTTATTTGGTAAATGTGCCTTCAATCTTTCCACAGCCTCTATGAAACAGTCAAACTCTCTTGCATCCACTACCTGCTGATGGAATCGAATATGTATAAAAACTTCCTGTCACCGTGTGGTGCTCGTTGACTATACACTGTTGAACATATCGATGTAGTGCGCTCGCAACACCAAAGAACTTTTATGGGCAACAACCCAACCATCCAATTTGGACACCAAGCTCCAACTTTTCTGTGGTTTTTTACAGCCAGTTGTCTCGATCGAGGCTGTTGAAAGATAACAATATGAATGTGCTGGGTGTGTTTACTGATAGGCGACAGCTCAACCATCCAAACTAGCTGCCTGTTCCTACCTGTGCATCATTTTCTTTAGCATCATTTGTGCTTGTTTTAATCATGACGTGTTGGTGCATATCAAAGGGATCAGTTAATAGAACACAAGATCCACGGTGTTAACTTCTGCAACCCAAAACCCTCTAATCTGTTGATAGCACTATTTTCCACAGAAGTCACAATAAGGGTTAAGTGCAGCCCATTTTCAGAGACTCCAGTACAGAGACCATTGGGCTCATTAAAGACCAACGTTTGCTCAAGAAAGAAACTGCAAAGAGACGTGACCACAGAATGATATGCTGCTTGTTCAGTGGACTCTGCCTAAATGAAGATCATCAACAAAATGCGGTAAGAATCAATGCCACAATAATGATTGACTTGTCTCTTGCAATTGTACACAACTTTATGCTTATCCTGTTGTTGAAAATCATCAGCAATTACTTTATCAAACAGCGCATGTGTGATATAAAAGGGAAATCAGAGACAGAAACAAAAACAGTCAAAATGGCACAAAGCAATACAATTTGTGTTCCAGCATTTTTCTTAAATGAACCTGGAAACCCATCTATGCGTTGGAAGAGTTGGCATAGGGCATTTGAGAACTACTTAGTGGCTATTGACGGAGAGGAGTATAATGCTGAAAGAAAAAAAGCCATTATGTTTGGTTTACTGGGCAATGCTGAGCAATAAATTTTTGATAGTTTGCCCCAATTGAACATCCTCCAGGACAGTTTATTCCCATGAACGAGTATCAAGAAGTTGAAGTTGAAGTTGAAAGTACTTATGGAGCGTACGTAGACCAAGCGGTTTCTTGGCACTGAGGACATGAGTGAGTGAAAATATGCCTACTCAGC
Organism: Lissotriton helveticus; assembly: GCF_964261635.1. Lineage (NCBI taxonomy): Eukaryota > Metazoa > Chordata > Amphibia > Caudata > Salamandridae > Lissotriton > Lissotriton helveticus. The sequence continues at coordinate 404,680,357 of NC_136063.1, read as the reverse complement.
AAAAGTTTGCAAGATGAGCCAGGTCTTCAGAGCCCTAAGGAAGTCCATGTAAAGGACAGTGGTCCTAATACTAAGGGGTAAAGAATTCCAAAAAGAAGGAGCCAAGAAGGAGAAACTCATGTCGCCATGTTTCTTCCTTCTACAGCAGGGAATGCACAGAAGATGTTTAGATGAAGACCGAAGGTCACGGGTAGGGACATAAGGCTTGAGTTTAGCGGCTACAAAAGCAGGAACTGAACCAGCTAAGGCCTTAAAAATCAAACAGCCAAGTTTAAAAAAGGAGCGTTCAGTGAGTGGGAGCCAATGTAAAGTTTTTAGAAGCGGAGTGATGTGGTTGTGTCTGGAAAGTTTGCAAACCAACCTCGCCGCCTGATTCTGGATTAGCGGGAGAAAGCGGAGCTCGCACGCCGGTATTCCAACGTACTGAGCGTTACCGTAATCCAGACGAGATATAGCCATGGCTAGCAAGATTAGTTTGAGTGCCTGATTAGAAAAAAAGCGGGAGATTTTACGTATAGTACGTAGGTTGAGAAAGCAGGATGAGACCACCGCACTGACTTGATTGTGCATGGAAAGGTCGCTGCTAACTTTAATACCGAGGCTTTTGAAGGAAGCTGAGGGGGAGGAGGACGGGCCAAGGGAAGGGGGCCAGAAAGTGGGGGACCAGGGACTGGGGACACCGCCCGTAAGTACAAGCTCAGTCTTATCGGGATTGAGCTTAAGGTGGTTGGAGTTCATTCAGTCGCTGATAAAAATCATAACTGATAGAAAATTTGAGACAGAAGGAGAAGAGGAGATGTTAAAAATAAGTTGGAGATCATCAGCATAATTAAATACTGTGACATCCAATTTTTGAAGAGCAAAGATGAGAGGGAAATTATGCAAATTAAAAATAAGTGGAGAGAGAGAAGAACCTTGGGGGACCCCACAGATGACAGATTGAGGGGCCGCAGAGAAGCCAGCCAGCTAAACGGCCTGCTGACGGATCTCCAAAAATGAGGAGATCCAGGCCAAGGAGGATCCCCGGAGGCCAGCACTCTTGACACAGTCGATCAGGATAGTATGATCGACTGTGTCAAAGTCGGCCGAAAAATCCAGGAGAACCAAGGCCTGAGTGGAATTGGTGTCAGCTCTACATCTGAGTTCATCCAGCACAGAGAGTATGACAGACTCTGTGGAATGCGCGGGGCGAAAGCCCGCTTGATGGGGATCTACAACAAGTGTGTTCTCAATGAAAGAGCTGAGGCAAGCTGTGACATGGCTCTCTAAGATTTTCCCCAAGAAGGGGAGCAAAGAGATAGGGCGGAAATTAGAGGGAGAGGACGGGTTGGCCCCTGCCTTCTTTAAGATGGGAATCATTTTAGCGGATTTAAAAAGGTCAGGGACTGTCCCCAAAGAGAGAGAGTTGTTAAGAAGTGCCAGAAGGGAATCAGGACAAACAGAAAATAACTCTTTTAATAGATGAGCAGGACAGCCTTCGGTGGGAGAACCAGATTTGACTTTGGTAAGTAGAGAGATAAAATGTTCCCTATATATAAGGGGGAAAGTGAGAGATGGGTGAGGGATCAGGGCACTGGAAGTTGGGTGGAGGAGAATGGATATTAGCTTTAATAATACTGATTTTATCAATGAAGTACTCATTGAGAGAATTACAGAGGGCTTGTGAAGGGAGAGGCTTATGGGTGGCTCTTGCAGATGTGGACAGGTCATGAACGATGGAGAAAATGTCTTTGGGCTTGTTCGCAGACAGAAGAATTTTTGAGGTGAAGTAGTCCGATTTAGCCTGAAGAATAGCTTTTTTGTAGTCGTGTAGCAAAGTAAGGTATAGTGATTTTAAGGCTGGGCAGTATCTAAGCCTCCAGCGACGTTCAGCTTGCCTCAGGGCCAGTTTTTTTAATTTTAACTCAGAGGTGAACCATCGGTTGGAGTCATGGAGGTGACGTGTCTTGAGGCGTTTTAGGGGGGGCAATTGATCGCAGGCCAAGGAGAGCCAGTTGTTGATTGCGTTGGCCTGGGAGTGAGGGGAAAGGTCGAGTAGATTAGGACATGAACATGAGAGGGAAGAACAAAGGAGAGATGTTTCCACTCGTCCCCAATTTCGGGCACAGGTGTTGGAAGGGAGCAGGGGTTTACTAACCTCCACAAGGTCAAAGGAAAATGAAGACCTCCGATTACATCGCCAACACTGTAGGAATCTAGAAAGGCGCTGGAGGAAAGCCTACTGTCCCATAGCTAGACAAATTTATAAAGATGCCCTTATGATTTACAAAAAGGCGATCTTGGCTCGAAAAACGGTTTTTTTTTCAGCACAAATTAAGACCGCTGCTAATTCTGCCAGAGAACTGTTCTCCGTTGTTACTACTTTGTCCACCCCCCCCTCTGGCCCTGGAGTTGAGCCCTCACAGATCTTCTGTAATGAATTAGCCACCTTCTTTACCACAAAGGTTGCAGATATATATGCTTCATTTGAAGATGATATCAGAACTGAACGCAGATGTGGTAATGGGAAAGAAGTACTCTCCCACCACAATTATGATTCTTTTCCATGTTTTTTACCTGCCTCATATGACGATGTGATTAAAATCATTTCCATCATTAAATTGGGCTCTCCCCTGGACCCTTGCCCTCCATCTGTGATGTTAAAACTCACAGAAGTGATCTCCCGCCCCCTTATGGAGATCTGCAATAATGCATTTCTGACAGGCCAATTTCCTAGTATATGGAAGAAGGCTGTTATAAAACCCCTTTTAAAAAAACCTTCCTTAGATCCTACAGCCGTCGCAAGTTATAGACCGATTGCGTGCCTGCCCTTTCCGGCCAAAGTATGCGAATACCTGATGAACAGACAGCTCTCAGAGTTCGTCGAGACTCACCAACTTCTCGACGAAACGCAGTTTGGTTACAGGAAAGGGCATGGAACAGAGACTGCCTTGATAAAGGCCTCTGACGAGATCAGGGCGATTATGGATCAGGGAGGGGCGGCTGTTCTTATCCTTTTGGATCTGTCAGCAGCCTTTGACACGGTCGACCATGCCACTCTAGTCGACCGTGTCACAGCTCTGGGGATAAACGGTCTAGCCAAGGACCTCATCTCATCTTTCCTGGCAAACCATACCCAGACAGTAAGGCTTGGAGATTTCTATTCTCCCATCTCTGCACTCCCTTGTGGAGTCCCACAAGGCTCCTCTCTAAGTCCTATGCTTTTCAACATCTATGTAGCGGACTTATCGAGGATAATAAAGGCCTATGGGATACAACTTACATCGTATGCAGATGATACCCAGCTGGTGCTGGGTATCCACAAGGATGGCCTTACTGTAGCAGCCAATTTCCAGAAAGCTATGCTTGAGGTCAGTACCTGGATGGCCTCGAATTGTCTTAGGCTCAACTCGGACAAGACCGAGGTTATGACCTTCGGAAGACTCTCCCCTGAATGGTCTCCTGGTTGGTGGCGGAAAAGCTTGGCCACCCACCTGTCCCAGTGGAAAAAGCCAGAGATTTGGGAGTGATTTTTTACAGCAAGCTGGTTTTTGACCTCCACACTAATAAGGTCGTGTCGTCGTCATTTTTCATTCTGAAAAAAATTAAGAAGCTGCTGCCCTATCTCCCTTCTTCAGCCGGGAAGACCTTGGTTTCTACCTTAGTCTTCTCTAAAATAGATTATGGGAACGCTCTCTTTCTTCATACTCAGAAGCGTGTCATAACGAAGCTGCAATCCATTCAGAATGCGGCTGCCAGGATCCTCCTTAACATCCCTCGCCGCAAATCCACCACTCTTGGTATTCGTCAGCTTCACTGGCTGAGAGTTGAGAGCCGTGTTAAATTCAAGGCCCTCTGTATCGCATATAAGGCTGTACATGGCATAGGACCTAGGTTCCTGATTGAAGCCTTTCAGCTGTACACTCCCAGAAGGCAATTAAGATCGGCCAATACCAGTCTCCTCCCTGTGCCACGCACAAGATCGGTCACTTGGGGAGACAGGCGTTTTCTTGTGGCCACCCCAAAACTTTGGAACCTCTTGCCACCTGCCATTAAAGCCGCCCCGAACCTGATGAGTTTTCGCAGGCTTTTGAAAACATGGCTGTTTAACCAGTAAGAGGACGACAGGATGATGGACTTCAGTTGCTCCACAGCGCCGAGACACCTTCGGGTATTTGTTGCGCTATAAAAATCACGTAAATAAATAAATAAATAAATAAATAAATAAAAAAGTGGTCGGACCAGGGACATGGGCTAGTAATCGGGGTGGGGATATTCAAATTGATTGACCAGACCTGGTCAAGGATATGGCCATGAATATGAGTCGGGGAATGTATGTGCTGGGAGAGATTGAGGTTACAGAGGAGATCAGTAAACTCTTTAGAATGGGGGTCCTCCCGGGGGTCGGAGGGCCAAAAGTTAAAACCGCCCAGCACCAATAGGCGAGAGTTGTTGACAACAAGCGTAGCCAGCAGTTCCCCTACTATCAGGGAGAAGAGGAGCATGGGCTGCGGTGGGCGGTAGAAAAGAACGCAAGTTAAAGGAACAATAGAGGAAGTGGAACGAACAACAAGGAAATCGACCGATGCAATAGTAGGGAAAGCTATAGGCAGAAACTGAAAATGTGAGTGAATTATTAACGCGACTCCACCTCCGACTTTCCCATCCGGACGGTCTGAGCGTAAGATGCAATAAGGGTCAGGAATAGTCACTAGTATGTCCGGTGAGGAGTCGGAGGAGAGCCATGTCTCGGTGAGAAATAACATGTCAGGCATAACAGTGTCCACAAAATTTAAAAGCTCAAGCTGATGCTTAGCTAAAGAGCGAGTATTAAGGAGATAGGCTGACACCATTGTGGAGGCGAGCTGGCCGGGCCAGGGGCTACTGGGAAGAAGCAGAAGCCACAGCATGAGACTGGGAATATACCGGCTGACCTGTCAAAGATGAGAGGGACGCCGTGGGGCTAGGGTTTAGGAAGCCAGTGTCTTTAATGCGAGAGAGAGTGTGAGCCGAGATCGCCCAACTGCCCCGGAATGCGACTAGTTCTTGAGAGGAATGCGCATAGAAATAGACAGAGTGCCTGGCCCCTGACCCCGGCCGGCCGCGGACGGGCGCAGATGGGCTTGCCTTTGGCACACCTTCGGCGAGCCAGTGGCGCGTCCGCTTCGCGCTGTGTAACACATGTGGGCTAAATAGACAGCCCAGGAAGAGGTGGTGCCGGTGACTCTGCCCCCCAATGTCAGATGGTGCTCGACCTCCCCACACGCCCTCCGCTCAAACAGGCAAGCCTGCGTTGGACCAGGAATGTGGATACGAGTGGACCAAGTGGGAGGGAAGAAGACCGCAGGACTCCTGGCAGGTAAGGAAACAAACGCCAGAGGTGTTGAGGTACTGCTGGGAATAGAGGTAATATAACGCCCAGACTTATGCCGCCTCGCCGAGGAAGCAAAGAAAGTAATTAAAAAAATACAGCTCAAGCCCAGTAGAAGAGCCGAGGCTAAAAATACGGGAGAAACTCCCGCACACTCACGTCCACAGCGCGTGGTGCAACACATGTGGGCTAGATGGACAGCCCAGGAAGAGGTGGTGCCGGTGACTCCGCCCCCCAATGTCAGGTGGTGCTCGACCTCCCCACACGCCCTCCGCGCATACAGGCAAGCCTGCGTCGGACCAGGGCTGTGGAGACGAGTGGACCAAGTGGGAGGGCAGAAGACCGCAGGACTCCTGGCAGGTAAGGAAACTAACGCCAGAGGTGTCGAGGTACTGCTGGGAATAGAGGTAATATGATGCCCAGACTTACGCCGCCACGCCAAGGAAGCAAAGAAAGCAATTAAAAAAAACAGCTCAAGCCAGTAGAAGAGCCGAGGCTAAAAATGCGAGAGAAACTCCCGCACACTCAGGAGGCAGTCAAACGCATGGAAAAGCAGTTTTCAGAGGAACCAAACATTATGGTTGGCAGACATAAATTTTCCACGTGCAAACAAATGGAAGGAGATAATATAGAAGAGTATATAGCAGCATAAAGAGTCCTTGCCACTAAGTGTGAATACAATGAAATGGTAGATATATACATAAGAGACCAGTTTGTGTTCCATTGTTACTCAAAACAATAACTTGCTTGAAGAAATCCGACTTTGAAGGAAGTAATAGATATCACTAATGGAATTGAGATCTCTCTATTATCGTGTATTGAAATATCTAAAGAAAGTTTAAATGCCACTAATGTTTTTGCCTTAAAGGACAAGAAAAGATATGAACAGAAATTTAGCACAAAGAATAGAGGAGACAAGAGTAATGAAGGTAAAACTTACTTATGCTACAGGTGTGGATCGAAAAATCATTTGGCAGATTTTCAGGGTTGTCCTGCCATAGGAAAAAGGTGCTTTAAGTGTCAAAACATTGGACATTTTGCTTCATCTTGTAACAATCTAAAAAGCAATGTGAGAAGCAAAGTAAAAGTTAACCCGTTCCGTGCTGCTGTCGGCCTTTGGCTGACAGGAGCACTACCTCCCTAGTGCTGCCGTCGGCCAACGGCCGACGCAGCCCCGCCCACCCTTTAGAACGCCCGCACTGTGGCGGAAAAACCGCCGCGGTTAAGGCGTTAATGCTGTGGAGGAGTTTGATGAAGAGATTTGCTCCAACATTGTCCTTTCCGTTGATGGGCCTGAAAGTAGAATTAGAGCACCCTTAGGTATTCATAGGTGAGATAGAGTTGCAGATTATGGTTGACTCTGGATCACCGATCGCTATAATTTCAGACACAACATTTGAAAATTTTTGGAAAACCTACAGTTTAAAAGAATCTGATGTCAATCCCAAAGCTTTTTGCAATTTTGAAATTGAAATGTTTGGCTATTTTGAGGAAGTATTAGAATTCAAGGGAAGGAACATTTTTACTAAAATATATGTAGCTAAGAAAAGACGCAATATTGTCGGTTGGAAAGACTTGGCAAAACTGGGCGTTATATTAAAACCAGGATCTGATGAGCCAATAATTTTAGATGAGAATTTTGTTGAGTATGTGAGTATTAACGAAAAACAACTGACCCTTGAAACAGTATTAAACAATAATAAAGACGTTTTTGAAGAACACATTGGATGTGTTAAGGGCTTTGAACATAAAATCAAATTAAAGGAGGGAGTAATTCCCATTTCACACAAGGTGAGGCCAGTACCCTTGTCAGTAAGGAAGGAACTTCAAGATTTTCTTAAAACACTTTGTGAGGAAGGTGTTATAGAGGAAACTGATTCCTAAGAGTGGGTTTCCACCATTGTTGTCACAAAAGAAAGGTCTGGCAGTATCAGGTTGTGTGGTGACTTGAGATCATTAAATAAGAACGTTGTTGTGGATTGCCATCCTTTACCTAAGATACAGGAGATTATGGCATCCACATCGGGTTTCAAAGTGTTTTCTTTGATAGATCTATGGTCAGCATACCATCAAATCAAGCTGGCAGAGGAGTCCAAGGATCTCACTACTTTCGTTACTCCATTTGGAGCTTACAGTTATGTGAGATTACCCTTTGGACTTGCCTCTGCTGCAAGTGTCTTCCAGAAATTAATGGATATCATTTTTAAAGACATAAAAGGAGTTGAAAAATTCCAGGACGACATTTTAGTGCATGCATGTACCTTGAGTGAGAATACCAAAATATTAAATGCTGTTCTAAAGATACTCAAAGAAAAAGGAATGACTGTAACATGAAGTAAATGTAAGTTTGCACAAATTAAAATAGAATATTGAGGTCACCAACTTACTGCAGAAGGTAAACAAAACAAAAGATGACTTGGTAAAAGTTATCAGAGAAGCTTCTAAATCTAATGACAAAGAAACCTAAAAATCATTTATGGGACTGAGTGAATATTATTCACGATTTATTGAAGGATATGCTGACAAAGTGGAACCTTCAAGGAAACTTCTACGCAAGGGAGAAAAGTTTGTTTGGGAAGAAGAACAAAATCTTTCTTTTGAGATGATTAACAAATCTATTGCAGATGCTCCTACATTATTTCTGTATGACCATAAAAAATATATATCATTACTGTTGACGCCAGTGCAGTAGGCATTGGTGCTTTTCCGTCAAAAAAGGGACAAAGAGGAATTTACCATAGGTTTCATTTCAAGACGACTAAGAAATGCTGACCTTTTTTATAGCACCATTGAGCGTGAGACACTGGCTTGTATTTGGGCTGTTGAAAAGCTAAAAACATATTTATGGGGTAAAGAATTTGAAATCATTACTGACCATAAACGCTTAATTTACATGATGGACGGATGTGGCAGAGGAAATGGTAAGGCATCTTCAAGATTAGTAAGACTCATAAATAAGCTACAAGTGTACAACCTTAAATTAAAACATAATACGGGAAAACACATATTGTCTAGCATTATGCCTTTCAAGAATGCCGCTTGCTGATTGTGAAGTTGACATAAATGATGAAATAGAATGTGTGGTTGCATCCAATGATCCTACCTTTTCAAATGAAGGAGCCATAACAGAAAGTGAGTGGGTTGAAAAACTTAACAAAGATTGTACTTTGCAAAAAGTAAAAGAATTTGTGATTAGTAAATGGCCACCATTATGTAATTTAAGCAGTGATTTGAGATGTTATCAACAGGTTGCTGATGAACTCTCTGTTGTCAATGGATTACTCATGAGGCATGACTTATTCATTCCACCTTTTGAACTTAGAAAAAAAACTTATACTTCTTGCACACAGAGGACATCCAGGATCAACAGCCACAAAGTGTATCTTAAAAAACTATTATTGGTGGCCAGGAAATAATTCAGATGTAAACAAACATGTTGATCTTTGTGCAGAATGCTTAAAAGCTGATAAGCATTGGAAGGTGTCTAAGAATGAAATGCAGTTGATAGAGATTCCCTAAGGACCTTGGTCCAAAATAGCCATTGACTTTTCAGGACCTTTCAAATGTTTAGAAAACGATTATAAATATCTTGTTGTTTTATCTGATAATTACTCAAAATGGATTCATCATGAATTTATTCCTAATATAACCACTGATATTGTTATTGATTTACATAACAGCTTTTTTGCTAATGAGGGACTACCTAAAGTTTTAATGTCTGACAATGGTACACAATTAGTCTCTGCTTAAATGTGCAATTACTTGAAAATGTTAGGCATTAAGCAAGAAAAAACACCTTTATGTAGCCCCTCCTCCAATGGTCAGGTTGAACGTGTAAATAGATTTCTCAAAGAGGGTGTACAGTTGGCAATTGCATCTCCTTTGCCTGCCAAAGAGCATATTTGTGAAATTTTGTTTAGCTACGATAACATAGAGAATATAATTACAGGACACACTCCTTTTTATTTAATGAGAGGAAGAATGGGTAAGACCATTCTGACACCCAAATTTAAGAATTTGTATAAAGAAGATACTGTACGTACCAGATGACAAATTAATAAATGTACATCAAAAGATTGCTGACAAACAAAACTTAAATAAAGTATCTCATGACGTGCCTAACAAAACTAAAAAGAAAATATTAAAGACAGGCAATTGAGTTACCATCAAAAAACCTGTGAAATCACAAAAGCGAGAGTCCAATTTTACCAGACTATATAGAGCTGTTAGTGTATCAAGTGGATCTGTCAACCTAGGTGAAAAGGGATTGTGGAGTAAGAGTGATATTGTATATCTAAAACCTGGTCAAGAAGAAATTCTCTTAATCAATAATACCAGAAATGATCTAAATAGTGAAGAAAATTGTTGGGATTATCTAGATACATAAGAAGAAGCTTTAAATCACGACTTTGTAAATGATTAATTCATTCATGAAATGGCTAATTCTTCCACCTCATCTCCTGCATCCTTTCCAAGATATAATGAAACTTTTGCCACTTTAAGTGAACCCAATGTAATTTCTCGCACTCAGATACATACTGATGATGATGTTGCACATGAAAAACTTGAACCCAATATACATGTGTGACGGGGCGGGTACCCGGGGGTCTGTGGGTGGGGGCCTGGCCACCGACTGGTGGTCCGGTCCCACTTGTTCACGTACCTCCGTTTCTTCTCCACTGCCCCAGGAACCGGAAGCGGAAGCTGACTGGCAAGAAGGTGATCCGGACTACTGGTGGCCCATCGCGGAGGAGGCAGGCGGCTACCCCTTTAAGGTGACGGACCTGAGAAACGAGACCCCGCCCCAAGGGAGTGACGCGTCGGGGTCAAAAGGCCTGCGGAACCAGGAAGCGACGGACGGCGTATCCCGAGCTGCAAGCCCAGGCGAGGAGAGGAGAAATCGGAGCAGCAAGGAGGAAGAAGAGGACGTACACCCCCGGAGAACAGAGGAGCCGAAGAAGCCAGGAGGCCAACGGTTAGGCGATTCGCCCCGCCACGGTCCCACGGGAGGAACGTGGCTACAGCAGGTACGGGGGCGTATGGCAGGGTGGATGGGCGCTCACGTCCCTACCGTTACTGAGTAAAGAGACCCGAGTGCAGAAGTTGCCTCGACCCCTCCCACTCACGAGCACCCCCCCCCTTTAGGTAAAAGAGAGTGGTCGTTGCACCTGGTGTTGGTATCCCTCACTCCCGGCCCCTTTGTTGGATACGTTACAAACAAGCACTGATACTTGCCTGTCTTCTTTCCTCCTATGTGGAGCCCCGCGGGACGACTTGGAGAACGGAAGCAAGAGCCATCCTGGACCCGTTTCGTCAGCCCCATTACGACCAGGCAGCGTTCGCCAGAGAACGCATCACTAGCAGGAACCGAAAGACTTACACCAAAATAAAGCCTTCTTTAAGAAGTTTGATTCGGGTCTCCGCCTCTCCTTCCACCGTAGAGCAGGGTCCCCCAGAGGAGACCCTTCAGCCCCTCCCGTCCCCAGCCACCCCGGGACAACTGGTGTCAGAAGTGGGATCAGAAGATCAGTCCGTCTGTACCCCTGAGATGGACGCCCTGATTCAACACATGATAAAAGGACAGGAGAAACTGGAGTGGGCCGTGGAACGGCAGCTCTCATCGGCTCAAGCAGACAGGGAGCTCTTCAAAGCCACCTTCACCGCTCAAATGGAAAGTTTAAAGACTATGCCGCCCGCAGCAGCAATCCCCACAGGGGACCTACGTGTGCACACCCCTAACCCCTCTGGCATAGCCCTCCAAAAATACCTGCCGGGAGAAGACCCTGACGCCTTCCTAATGAACTTCGAGAGAGCCGCTCGAGCGTTAGGATGGCCCGAAGAAAAGTGGCCTTTCTTCCTAGCCCCTTTGCTCACAGGGGAGGCTCAGTCTGCCTATCAAGCGGCCAACCCCTTGGGTAACACTCCTTACGCCACGATCAAGGGAGTGATACTGGATCACCTGGGTCTCGATCAAGAGGCCTACCGAGTCAGGTTCCGAAAGGAGAGGGGCATCCCCGGAGAGAACCCCAAGACCTTATACTTCCGGCTCAAAATGATGGCTGATAAATGGCTGACCCCAGAAACATGCACCAAAGAAGAGATACTAAAAAAGGTCTATCTTGAACAGTTTATGGAAGCGCTACCTTATGCCAGTCAACGGTGGCTAAGACAACATTCAGGTTTAGGGATTGAGCAGGCGATCGAGATGGCGGCCAATTTTGCGAGAGCGCAACCAAAGGCCCTCCCCTGGGACAGTGAGAAGACATCGAAACATCCCTTACCCCTCAAACCTGAAAGGAAACCCAAACCCTTACTGGAACCCCCCCGCTCCAAACCTCCGGGCATGGTATCACCCATGGGGCGAGGACCTCAGTGCTACGAGTGTGGGGACTGGGGGCACATCGCTCAGGTGTGCCCAAGGAAACGACCCCCCCCCCCGAAGAACCCATGGAAGTGGGTTATCTGCCCCGGACAGTCCTGTATTCCGCCGAAATGGGTGCCTCCTTCTATGTAAGTATGGGAATGAATGGCTATAACGTTAGGGTGCTCCTAGACTCAGGCTGTCGCCAATCGGTAGTGCAGAAACGCTATGTGTTTCCAACCCAGTACGTACCCAGAACCCTAGTGCACATAAGGTGCGTACATGGGGACGTGAAGGCCTACCCCGTGGCCTCCCTCACCCTGAAGCACAAGTCCAGAGGGCCGTGTACAGTTCGTGTTGGGGTGGTGGACACCTTACCTGAAGACGTCATTATGGGTGTCGATAACCCGGACTTCCTTACCCTGTTTCGGGACATGCTGAACAACCCTTCACGGAATAATACCCGTCCACAGCCTGCTTATCTCACCCCTGATCCGTGGGTTACGGACCAGAGCTTCAGGTTCGCGCAGACTGAGGACAGAACCCTCTTCAATGCATGGGAAACAGCCCACGCCCAACAGGGAACTCAAACCATGGGGTACCCAACATTTGTCATCAAGAACGGGCTATTATACAGACACGCCCGGAAAGACAGCCCGCTCCAACTGGTGGTGCCACAAGCCTTCAGGGAACAGGTCCTATTTTATGCACATACCCACCTTACCGCTGGTCACGCCGGTAAAGAGAAAACCACGGATGTGATCCTGAGGAATTTCTTCTGGCCAGGCATTTACAAGGAGGTACAGGAGTACTGTGCCCGGTGCGAAGTATGCCAAAGAAGAAATACGCAGAGACCATGTGCTGCTCCTTTGTATCCCCTACCCATCATAGGGGTTCCTTTCGAGAGAGTGGGGATGGATCTCATTGGACCCTTGCCCAAAACAACCAAAGGCCACGTCTATGCGCTGGTCATAGTGGACTACGCCACACGGTTCATTGAGGCCTTCCCGTTGCGGGCCCCCACCACAGCGGCCATATCCGACCGATTCGTGGAGCTGTTTGCGAGAGTAGGGTTTCCTAAGGAGGTGTTGACGGACCAAGGGACCCCATTTACATCCAGGCTGATGAAAGAAATCTGCAAGACCTTGAACATCAAACATCTACGTACCTCTGTATACCATCCCCAGACCGACGGTCTGGTGGAGAGGTACAACCAGTCTCTGAAGGCGGTCCTCAAGAAGATGCTAACAGCCGAAGGTCCGGACTGGGACCGACTGTTGCCCTTGGCCCTGTATGTCCTGCGCGCCCAAAAACAAAGCAGCCTGGGCTGCTCCTCGTTTGAGCTCCTGTACGGACGCATACCTCGCTCCCTATTGGACATCACGAAAGACCTATGGGAAAACGAGGAGATATACGACCAGAAAACGGTATTGGATTGCACCAAACACTTAAAAGGGAAGCTGGGCAAGTTGAGGAATCTGGCCTCCTCCAACCTAGAAGGGAAACAGGCTACCCAGAAGAAACGATATGACCAAGGAAAGAGGCTGAGGCGACTTTCCGTCGGGAAATGGGCACTGGTACTGCTCCCTTCGGTAGGCGGCAAAAACAAGAGCGAATGGCAAGGGCCATATCAGGTTGTGGATACCATTGGAGACACCACCTACCGGCTACGCATGTCATCACGGAAAACACAAAGTTACCACATCAACCTCTTGAAGGAATGGTTGGGTCCCGCGCCTCGCAGCGTGAACAGCGCTTCTGCAAGCCCTGAAACGACTTCCACCGTAGACAAGCTCGTGGTGAACCCCGAACTGTCCCCTAGGAAAGTGGATGACCTAAGAGCAGTCTTAAAACCGTACGAATCCATCTTCTCGGACCTACCCGGTCACACGCGGCTCGTGGAACACCGCATCAACACCCCTGAGGGCAAAGTGGTGAAACAGAAGCCCTTCCGGATCCCCGAGGCCCGTCGGGCGGTCGTACGGAAGGAGGTCAGAGAGATGTTGGACCTAGGGGTTATCCGACCCTCGAACAGCGAATGGTCGTCCCCGATTGTCCTGATCCCGAAACCCGACGGAACCAAAAGGTTCTGTATGGACTTCCGAGCCCTGAACGCTGTTTCCACCTTCGACACGTTCCCCATACCTAGGGTGGACGAACTGATTGAAAAGATCGGGGAGGCACAGTACATCACCACCCTCGATCTCACGAAGGGGTATTGGCAGGTGCCTCTTCGTGAGGAAGACCGAAAGAAAACTGCCTTCGTGACCGATGACGGCCTCTACGAATTCACCGTCCTTCCTTTCGGTCTTCATGGGGCACCAGCCACATTCCAGCGACTTATGAATCAGATATTGCGTCCTTACCTTTCCTTCAGTTCGGCTTACCTAGACGACATCGTCATCTTCAGTGGTAATTGGGCCGAACACCTCCTGCACATACGGACCATCCTGAAAGCTCTCCGTCAGGCGGGCCTACACATCAATGCCAGGAAATCACGGGCTGCGTTCACGAAAGTAAACTACCTGGGGTACGTGCTGGGGGAGGGACACATAGCACCCCAGATGGAGAAAGTAAGAGCCATTGCTGCCGTGCCTTTTCCCTCCACAAAAAGAGAACTCAGGGCCTTTTTGGGGTTGATAGGGTACTACCGGCGGTTTATCCCTGACTTTGCTGCAGTTGCCTCTCCCCTCACTGATCTACTGAGGAATGACGTAAGGCCACGGGACATACAAAAGCCGTCCCCGGTCGCCATCGAAGCCTTCAACCACCTGAAGGTCTCAATGACCACGGCCCCTGTATTGGGCTCCCCCAACTTCTCCAAACCTTTCATTTTAGCCACGGACGCCTCAAACCTGGGGGTGGGTGCGGTCCTCTCCCAGACGGGCCAAGACGGTGTGGAACATCCCCTGTTATTCATTAGTAGGAAACTCTTTCCTAGGGAGGCCCGGTATTCCACCATAGAACGGGAGGGTTTGGCCATCAAGTGGGCAGTGGAGAAGTTACGTTATTACCTAGAGGGTAGGCCATTCATTCTCCATACCGATCACGCCCCATTACGGTGGATGCATCAGAACAGTGGACACAATCCCAGAGTACTCCGGTGGTTCCTTTCTCTGCAACCCTTTGCCTTTACGGTGGTACACAAGAAAGGGAAGGAGAACGGGAATGCGGACTTCCTTTCCCGGGTCTTTCCTCTCCCCGATCGGGAGAGTCCAGGGGTGGAGATGTGTGACGGGGCGGGTACCCGGGGGTCTGTGGGTGGGGGCCTGGCCACCGACTGGTGGTACGGTCCCACTTGTTCACGTACCTCCGTTTCTTCTCCACTGCCCCAGGAACCGGAAGCGGAAGCTGACTGGCAAGAAGGTGATCCGGACTACTGGTGGCCCATCGCGGAGGAGGCAGGCGGCTACCCCTTTAAGGTGACGGACCTGAGAAACGAGACCCCGCCCCAAGGGAGTGACGCGTCGGGGTCAAAAGGCCTGCGGAACCAGGAAGCGACGGACGGCGTATCCCGAGCTGCAAGCCCAGGCGAGGAGAGGAGAAATCGGAGCAGCAAGGAGGAAGAAGAGGACGTACACCCCCGGAGAACAGAGGAGCCGAAGAAGCCAGGAGGCCAACGGTTAGGCGATTCGCCCCGCCACGGTCCCACGGGAGGAACGTGGCTACAGCAGGTACGGGGGCGTATGGCAGGGTGGATGGGCGCTCACGTCCCTACCGTTACTGAGTAAAGAGACCCGAGTGCAGAAGTTGCCTCGACCCCTCCCACTCACGAGCACCCCCCCCCTTTAGGTAAAAGAGAGTGGTCGTTGCACCTGGTGTTGGTATCCCTCACTCCCGGCCCCTTTGTTGGATACGTTACAAACAAGCACTGATACTTGCCTGTCTTCTTTCCTCCTATGTGGAGCCCCGCGGGACGACTTGGAGAACGGAAGCAAGAGCCATCCTGGACCCGTTTCGTCAGCCCCATTACGACCAGGCAGCGTTCGCCAGAGAACGCATCACTAGCAGGAACCGAAAGACTTACACCAAAATAAAGCCTTCTTTAAGAAGTTTGATTCGGGTCTCCGCCTCTCCTTCCACCGTAGAGCAGGGTCCCCCAGAGGAGACCCTTCAGCCCCTCCCGTCCCCAGCCACCCCGGGACAACATGATATCTGTGATTTACCCACTTGATCACATAACAATGAGAATGTTACAAATAGCGAAATATTCAAACAACCAAAACATTTTGATGATTTTGTTCTTTATTTAATTTTTCTTTTTTTTTTGGAAAAAAGGGGGATGTTGTAATTGTACATAACTTTATGCTTATCCTATTGTTCCCTTCACACAACCTCTTTTCTGAGTTTACCCTTACCTTACACCTTACTGTCCAATCACTCTTAACCTGCATTATGATGTTACCTCACACCGCCCTCTAGGTATTTATGTGATGTAATGGAATGTTGGGGCATATTTGATTTGGTCTCTGACTCATGCTGATTGTTTTTCTTCCACCTGTGTGTGGGCCTTTTCTGGTTATTTATTTAATAAATAACTTCCCTTCAACACAACTCCGTGTCATAACATTGCCTTTATTCAAAGAGCTGATACATTGGGTGGACAGGCAAGAAACACAGGAGCTAACTGCCATGGGACGTTAATACAATTCAACTGCTAATCAGGAATAGAATGGAATGAGAGGTAGAACGTAAAACTTACAGAAGAACAAGAAATGGGGAAAGGGGAAGAGAAGAAAAATAACAACATGCAAGGCATACCTGCAAGCATTAAAACAAAGAGACGGGCATTACTACAATAGCTCTCGGACGAAAATGGCTATTGTCTTCAGGGTCAAGCCTTTTTTTGGAAATTAGTTGTATAATGTTTTCCTACTGATATGCATGTATTGGTCACACAAATAAAACACACACAACCCTTTTGTTCTATTTCCACTATTTACTCCGAAACACTCTCTCCCCACTCACAGTCATGGAAAAGCAACATAATCTTATCCTTATCTCTAAATCTTCGACTCATACACCACCTTGCATAAATCTATCTCTGACCATTCCCTGCTATGTATTATGTAACAACTGCATCTCCTCAAAGCTCACCAAGCAATTAACTATTTCCATAACAAAGTTCCCTTCCAGAGACCTATTCTCATTCTTTGACCAACTTCATAATGTTTTTGAACCAATTCTTCGCTCACCTTCCCTCAAAAAATAAATGGCACAGTGTGGACTGCTTTTGACTACAATTTTCCAGGATGTATTTTCATTCCTACGACTCCCACACATCAATTCATTATCTCTTTCGCCTTCTATTCCATGAATATTAAAAGTGAGCACCCGTTTGATAATGGTAAATATCATATACACCTGAAAATCTGGAACATTACATATCAGTCCCGATCACCTTCTTAAGCTTCTCTCACAATACATTTCTCTTGTTATCAACAATCTTTTCTCCCTGCCTCCTCTCTCACTCAGACCCTTCCTTCTGCCCCAGACTTTGCATGATATTTTTCCTTCACAATCATTAATACCACCTATAAATTGCTTCTATCAGCCCAAGCTTGATCATCATACTCCTACTTTCTTCCTCACTATAACTACCAAACCATCTGTCCTCTCTCAGATATCTCCAGCAGAATGGGTGGTGTGGTCTGGCTGAGGACCAAGATGGCCGCCCGTGCCTGAAGCTCCTGAGGTCACACCGACATCTGCCGGCCAAAACACTGCACTACCTCCATGCGCCACTCATCATGCTGGCGTGATGCACAGAACCCCCAGGCAGGCAACTGTGAGAGGCGGGAGCCGTGTGTAGACAAGAGAAGCAGATACGTGGCCTACGGTGATCATAGCCTGACGTGGTCCTCAACTGGGGCAGCAGTCGAGCATGAGGGCGGGGCCGCGATCATGACTGCCGGTGGTGCAAAAATCGAGGCCCGCTGGTACGGGGGACTGCAGCACGAGGAGTGCTGATCGCTGTCTTGGGAGGCACCAGGGCCCAGTACCTGGTTATTACTGCCTGCAAGTGAAGATGCTTGGAGTGCTGGTGAGTCGGGTCGTGGCTACAGTCTGCGACCAACTCTGGCGCGAGGGGTTGCGGCGTGCACCGCGAGCCCCGCGGCGCTGATGAGGCTATGTGGCAGTGCCGTGAGACTCAGAGGACTCGGGGTGGCTGCGGGCGTGTGTTGTCCCACTGAGCTTTGGGGGAAATACTCTGGGCACTGGCTCCAGCGGCAGCGGTGACGGGCATGGCGGGCTGCTACTTGACGGTTGAGAAGCGTGGGCACCGCCTAGTCCGCCCACCTCTTCGCAGCACTCATCACCGCAGAAAGTGAAGTGCAGTGGGGGAGAGGCTCGCCTTATTGTACCTGAAGCACCGGCTGACAACGTAGTGAGTGTATACATACCAGTAGAACAGGGTATAACCCCCTCCTAAAGAGAGCTGCAAAGAGTACTGGTGATCCATCAGAAAGCTTCTTGACAGCTGAAGTCCTAGCTGAGACCACCAGCGTGGGTAACTGCCATAATGGGCCGCACGGATCCGTGCCAGAACCCCTTGTCGTTTGATTCCACCAAGACCCCCAGGCAGTGGGCAGTTTAACCAAGTGGGAGCGATGATACATGTACAGCAGGTGCAGATACGACAGCTGAAGGAACTGTGGCGATACTGGCCGAACTTAGAGCAGAATTCGGGGCAGTGGACACCCGCCTAGATAAGATAGTGACCAAGCTGGAGAGCATGTGCCAACGCCAAGGTATTTTTTATGGCATCTCCGATATTGTGGATACTCTGATTGATGTCAAAACCTGTGCGTTTTTTTATGTTCTCTAAAAAAAAAAAATGTATTGTTTGGGTTTGTCATTATTCATGCAGTGTTGTGATCTCTTCTTCTGTTGTTTTTTAATCACATTTTTCTATGTTTTTGAAAGGATTTAAATCTGTACTCTGTTCTGTTTTCTGTGCCATGTTTTCGTTTTGTATGCATTTGTAATGTCTGTATTTATTATTTATATTTTTTTTATGTCTTATCTTTGGTTTCAGCCCTGAGGAAGCTCCCAATGTGGAGGCGAAACGCATTGACTGATATCTTGATCTGAATGGTCTTAAATACAAAATAATATTTCAATAAAGAAGTGACTTTTTGCATATAACTTTGGCTTCCTGGACTTTGTGAGCTGTGCACCCTCACTTAGTCTAATTATCTTCTGATGTGGAGCACAGGTGCGCCATTCAACAGCTGGTGCAGGGGTTGGTTGCACGGCAACTTTAATATTTTGGAACTGGTGTGAGGTGCGGCATCAAGGGCCCGCTGTTGCTTCTATTGCTTTGGTTCTTAGCATGTGACAATGTCTTGACCAGCATGAGGATAAACTAAATGCAGCTGAACAGGACATCTCCGAAATGGGGGATGCTTGCTCCTCCAGCACTAAATGGCTAGATGAATTGGAGAAGAAGCTCAAACAAACTGCAGCACAAGCTGAAGACTTAGAGGCGAGATCGAGCAGGAACAATTTGCGCATATCAGGAGTTTCGGAGACAACCAAACCCGGGTGCATGAGTGAATATGTGGAGCAACTCCTCACTGACTTATTTGGAAGAGAGGCCTTTACTACTACGTTCGCCATAGAGGGAGCTCACAGAACCTTCGGACTGAAGCTGGTACCTGGTGCCCCACCTCGGATGATAATTGGCAAGTTAGTCAACTATCAAGATCGCAATACGGCGCTGCGGATCACTCGAGAAAGAGATTTGCTACAATGCCAAGACCTGACATTAGCCATCAATCCAGACTACAAACCAGTGGTGCAGGATACGCGGCGCAATTTCCCAGAAATCAAGAAAACCTTAAGTAAAGCCAATGGGAAATATTTGCTGTTATACCCAGTGAAACTGCGCATTCAATACAGCGGCAAGGTTACCATATTCGAAACAGAAGAAGAGGCCACCCAGTCTTGCAAGCGACATCGTGACGATTTTACCCATGACTGCTCTCACCCCCCCACTCCCTAATGCACCTGCAAACAAACTGGCAGAATCACGCCGTAATGGGGCTTAATTGACACCTGGAGGGTGCAACACCCCATGACCCGAGATTACTCCTTCTTCTCGGCCCTCCACGAATTACATGTCAGACTAGATGCCATGCTGTGCTCACCTGATGTCCATGAGGGGGTTGGCTGCAGTGAATACCTCACCAGGACACTCTCTGACCACAACCCTGTTCTGGTGCAGTTACAATGGTCACGTGCACACCCAAAAATCCCCACCTGGCGTCTGCACCCAGAGGCCCTAGAAGACCAAGCTTTCCGGACTGCAATAGGATCAGCTATCACTGACTACTTTCAAGACAACGGGGGTACAGCCACATCCTCCCTCGTGGAGTGGGACGCCTGTAAAGCAGTCCTTAGGGGGAAGTGCATTTCTGAGCTGGTTGGGGTTAGGAAGGTTCTCCTCTAAGATATAAAGAGGGATGATGAGCACCTACGCACCCTAGAAAAACACAGACCCAATGCCCGGGTTAGCAACAGGAGTTACTAGAGGCTAGAGAGGCAGTAGCCACACAGGTGGAGCGCCTGCGATGCTTTGATTACAAAAACTACATCACTCAGGCACACTCTGAGAGGGATACATTGGGGGCCCTTCTGGCTTGGTTGGCAAACCCAGCTAGACATGGGTCAATCATACTGGAGATTGGAGGCCAGAAAGGGTAGCTAGATATGACCAACAGGGGATTAATGACCTATTCTTGGAATATTATACTGAGCTCTATTGAAGTCAGCTGTCCCCAAAAGATGAGGAACTGCAAGAGTTCACAAGAGGGGTTGCTCTACCTGCACTGAATGAGGGCACAGCAATCTCGCTCAGAAAAGAGATCGAAGTAAGGGAGGTGCGTGGAGCTATCAAGAGCATGGCCCCCAATAAAACCCCAGGCACTGATGGTCTCCCGATAGAATTTTATCTCACATACATTGACCTTTTAGCTCCCAAACTGGGACAATTATACAATGACGCCAAGATACTTGGCAAACTACTTGTCTCCATTAGAGAAGCGATCATCATTCCTTTGCTAAAGCCGGGCAGGCAGGGATGGGATAAAACTGCATACCGCCCCTTATCCATGATCAATCTCGATTATGAAATACTAAGTAAAATTTTAGTCTCCCCTTTGCTTCCTCACATCACCACCCTTATACATAAAGACCAGTCCGGGTTCATCCCTACTAGAAACACAGAGCTCAATATCAGAAGGCTCATGCGCGTCCTGGAAGTGGATACTTACCACGTGGACACTGCAACGATATTTGCAGTGGGCATAGAAAAAGCCTTTGACAGTCTGGAGTGGGCTTTCCAGTTCCATGTGATGCGGAAAATGGGGCTAGGGCCTGGCTTTGTGAGTTGGATGGCTCTTTTATACACTGACTCCACCACCAGAATTAAAGCTGGGAGGCTAATCTCGGACGCTTACAGTGTGGGGCGGGGCACGCAACAGTGTTGTCCTCTCTCCCTGCAGTTATTTGCTCTGGCGATGGAGCCCTTAGCAGCACATGCCAGGTCGAGGCTTGCATATCGAGGGCTCGAGGTAAATGGGTAGTTTCATCATATTGCATTATATGCTGACAACCTTTTACTTTTCCTCGCTGACTCAGGAACGGAACTCTTCGGGGCGAAAGAATTACGCCACGCTCTCAGCAGATGAGCGGGATTGAAGGTGAACTGGTCGAAATCCGACGCGTGGGGATAGGGAAGGTCCGCAATTCACGGAGGCAGTAAACTGGGAAGACAGATGCCTACCCTACCTGGACGCACATATTTACCACAAACAAGAGGACATTCTTGAGGGTAATCTTGAGAAGGCCAATAGAGGGGCAAAAGCCAACTTCGAATTCTGTGTTTCTTTGCCGCTGTCCGAGGCCGGCCGTGTGGCCCTACTCAAAATGTTAACCCTCCCGAGGCTCTTATATTACTTTGGGACCTTACCGATCTGGATCCCGGCAACGTACTTCAAACAGCTTCGGTCAATGGTCACAGCCTTCCTTTGGTTCAAGGTCAGATGTAGGGCGGCACTCAGTACACTTATGCAAGCAAGAGCAGAGGGCGGCCTGGCGGTCCCAGACTTTGAGACCTACTATTTGGCAGCACAATTTCAAAGGCTCATGCAGAGGGTGGCGAGGGCCAGTAGGGGAGAGGATGAGCGCAGGGAGGACTTGGTGCCCCTGTTGTTGCTGTCCCGCATTATCCTGCGGCTCCCGGTCAACACCGTGTCCCTCACCGTGCAATTTTCCATGGGAAGAAAATGCTGGAAAAGATATTTGCGAAGATCCTCTATTAAATGCCCATACATGCCGAAAATACCATTGATAATGTGCAGGGCCCTGCCACATGGTGGCAATTGGTAGAAATTGGGAACTTGGATGGAACATGGGCTGACTACTATAGGGGACCTCTATGAGGAGGGAGCCTTGATCCTGTTTAATGATCTACAAACTCGCTTTGACTTGCCTGGGGGTGATTTCCTATAGTATACGGCCCACACTGTGGCTATCAGAAAGCACTGGGGTAGGGGACTTACAGAACCCCCAACTTCCATGGGCTTCCAGTATGTAGTGATGGCACCAGGCACTTTTAAAGCAGTGACGTGACTCTATAGATAAATGACGCTGGAACCCCCCTGTCTGATCTGAAGCATAAATGGGAAGGTGATATAGGGGGACATCCCAGACAAGGCGTGAGAAGAGTTAGTAGAGAGAGTTTGTAAGAGCACGAGGAATGCAAGGTTTCAGCTAGTGCACTTCCATATTCTACATTGAGTATACCTTACCCTAGCAAAACTACACACATATTTCCTGGCCCAGTCAGCGGCCTGCCCGAGATGTAACACAGAAAGTGCAGATTTTATAAAACTTGTTCTGGGCTTGCCCGTTCCTAGACAGTTACTGGGAGGAGGTAATGACAATATTGGCAGACCTCACTGATAGAGAGTTGGACCCAACCATGGCTCACTGTATTTTACACTGGTTCCCCCACACGTCAAAGAACAAAATCTCTAGCAAATGTATAGATCTGGGTCTGCTCCTGGCCAAAAGGAACATCACCACCCTGTGGAAGGTGAAACAGGGCCCTAGCATAGCAAAGTGGAAACTGGAACTCCTAAATTGGGCTGAGTGTGAGGGGGTGATTCAGTTACAAATAGTGCAGTGAAAGGGAAAAAGCCCTGGAGCGGGTGAGAGCTTGGGAAGCGCTCGTTGCGGCACTCAAATCTCCCGAAGCAGATGGGGATGATGCATCTCTAGGTGACCCTGTGGCAGCTATGGTCTAACGCACAAAAAGCTCCAAGAAGCAAGCCAGATAACACTCGGCTGTAGCAGCCTCCTATTTAAGTAAGCAGCCCCACTGAGATACCAATTTTACTGGCCTCTTGTAGCCTGCACTTAAGTGACAAGCCTGGGAGGGTGGTGCAGGAAGAAGGGTGGGGGGGCTAGTTGGGATTGGGAATTTTCCAATGGTTATAACTACTTATCATGATGACTGTATGCAGTGTCTGAATTGTTGACATGGACATCATTTGGTGCCGCAACTGTGCCTTAAATAACCTAATTTACACTGTGACTTTACTATCTGCTTGGTATGTAACCGAAACCCCTTATTTGGATGTATGGAAAATCAATAAAATGTGTTAAAAAAATCAATAGGTGACCTCTTTTGAGCGTTGCCTAATCCCAAGGATGACTCATACAAATTTTTCTTATTCTTTCATTAGGGTATGTTTATTGAGATTCTCCGGTAGCATCTGTTCTACTACCGACAGAGGGAGGAGGAAAAATAGGAGTTGTTATACTGTGTTATTGTCTATTTGTTTTCTTCTTTCAGTCAATTGGTCTCTATATCTGCACGAAATGTGGGAGGTGTCTTGTGCTAGCGGGATGCTTATCTAAGGAGCTGTTATATGAGCAGTTTAGCTCCATACACGCTATTCCCAGTTGTCCATGGGAGCAATCACTAAAATTATAGAGCGACACTAACTGACGTGCATCACCTGGAAAATCCGCGGGCTCTCTAGTCCACGGAAGGGCCAGCAAGTCCTGTCCTACTTAACCAGACACGGGCTGCAGGTCGCTTTTCTCCAGGAGACCTATTGCGCCCCAGGTGAGATATCTCGCTTAGCTTCTGCTTGGGGTACAAACCAATATTTTGCAAACTACAGTACGTACTCCAGGTGGGAGCGCATCCTTGTGCACAGATCTATACCATTCAAAGCTTTGGACGTCATTGCTGACACTGGAGGTCGTTACTTAATAGTAGTAGGCACACTAGCTATCACTCCACTGCTGTTAATAAATGTTCATGCGCCAAACACGGACACCCCCAAAATATACTCATGCATATCTGCACACATCACCCGATTGCACACTCCAACTGAACTCATGGGTGAAGATTCTAACCTCTTCCGGAACTGGCTACTTGACACCACAAGAATGGGCCCTACAATGAAGCCACATTCCCTGCAAGCCCTGACCACGATGAAATAATTCCATTATTTAATTGATGTATGGCATCACAAATATCCAACTGTTAAGGAATATTATTTTTATCCCGCACCCCATTGGAACCTGGTCAAATACCATTGTGAGCCCCCTGGTGCTTTCCCATGAATGCATTACTTTACAAAGCCTTCTTAAGTGAAGTGCGAGATGCAATTGCAGAGTATTTCCAGCATAATGAATACACAGTGCAAAACTACACCACATTATGGGAGGTATTCAATGCGTACATAAGGGGGGCGTGCATTGCAAAACACTCAGGGTTGCTGAGATCAATACGACAAGACCTAGCACGAGTGGAGAAAGCGCTGAAAGCGCTTGACACCAAGATGCTCAGACGGGACCACCTTACAATCCTGTGCACAAGGGGTGCACTAATGCAAGAATTCCAAGACCTCGCACACCATGAGGTAACATACCTGGGCACGTATGCTAGAGCGTGGGCCTATGGTGATGGTGAGAGACCTGGCCACACCCCAGCTAATAGCCTTCACCCGCCGTATCAGTTTCTACAGTTAGAAGAAGGAACCATTGTCACAAATTCAGGAGAAATAGGGCAGATATTCATAAATTACTACACTCACCAAGCGAACTATCTAGCGGAAATCACCATGGTCTGGTTGGAGCCAGGGAAGCAGCAATTCCTGGCAGCACCTATCACATGCGATGAGATTGGAGATGCAATAGATGATCTAAATGGTACCCGTGCACCCGAACTAGATGGCTTTACCGGAGCCTTCTACAAAGCATACAAAGCTGAATTGGCCCCATAGCTCATCGAGGTCTACGCGGAAGCCTTGGCTGATGGTATTCTCCCTCAAACAATGCGGGAAGCGTTCATTGCTCTTCTGTTGAAGACTGGCAAATCTTCGGAGTCCTGAATGTCTTACCGCCCATTGTCTTTATCGAACCACAAATATAAAATCTTGGCTAAGGTCCTGGCTACACGCCTGTCACTGATTATGAATACGATTAAATCCCCACTACAATCAGGTTTGATCCATGTCCGTCAACTTGCGCACTATCTTCGCAGTGCTCAACCAAATCAATCCTGAGCTACTGGCCGTGGCAGTTCTATTAGACGCTGAAAAAGTGTTTGATTTGCTAGAGTGGCCTTTCCTGCTCGCCACTTTAAGCAAACTTGGCTATCCCAAGGGGTTCTGTGACCTGGTTCAACTCTTGTATACAAAGCCCATAGCATGCCTAAAAGTAAATGGTAAGATAACAAGCCGGTTCTCGCTGACTCGAGGTACACGCAGGGATGCCCATTATCCCCGCTTTTATTTATCATTGCAATGGGCCCACTTGTTTGCCAGCCACAAGAGCACCATTTGGCGAAAGGGCTTCGATTTCAGCTCGGACCACTGTGGTATCATTGTATGCAGAAGAAATCCAACCTGGCCCCAGTATTGAGAGAAGTGATCCGATATGGGGCATTTTCTGGATTGTCAGTTAATTGGTCCAAGTCTGAAGTTTTCCCTCTAATAGATGCTACCACTCAGGCTCCTCTGATTTCAGCTGTAAATGGTGCATATATCCCCCTAAATATATGGGTGTTTATTTACACTGCTCTAGTTCTGAAGTAGTTAGATTGAACTATGGCCCAGTGGTGGACAAATTAACCACTTTAATAGACAAATGGATAAAACTCTCCCTGTCCATGGCAGGCAGGATTGTGATAATTAAAATGGTAGTACTCCCCCGTTTTTTTAATATATTTTTAAACATCCCAATCTCGCTTATCAATGTCTTTTTGATAACCTTCGTAGTATGCTCATTGACTGATTTGGCTGGTGGGACATCCTAGGATCGTATGGATGGGCAACTTTGACCCTACCTTATGAATGCAGTGGATATGGAGTACTTAATTTCTCCCTCTAGCGGCACACATACAGTTCTCTTACCATTAGTATCACCATGATGAGAGCCTACAATTCCTCAAACTTGAATACTCGCAGATCCTCTCTTACCGACTGGGTTCGCTATTGCCACACAGACTTCCCAGGAGTGTCACATACATACAAACCATTGTGACCACCTGTTGGGCATGTACCAGGCTTCAACGTTACCTAGGCCACGAATTGCTGTATTCCTCGCACATACCAATATCAGATAACCCTTGGCTACCAGTTACAAATGAGTGACTTACTAAAAGAACGCTATCTATCTGTTGTCTCCACAAGTTACCGACCACTGTTGTAGAATGCAGCACACATAGAAACAGCAAAATTGAGGAGAAATTAATAATTTCTCCTCGTTGCACCATGTTAAGACCATGTTTTCTCTGGTCTTATTTTTGGCGCTGCCACATTTTACGCCAATCTTGTAAATAGGGGACAGCATCAAAAAGCAATGGGTATTGTGGCAGAACACCAACCGCATCACCCATTGCCCGCACCTTTCATGCTAAGGGGTCATTAGGATAGCGGGCGGAAAACCACCCCGACCGCCATGGAGGCGGAAACCAACCGCCCGCCTGCACCGCGGATACACCGGCTGCCACATTAGGATCAACCGCCACAAAAGACCGACCGCGGCGGTAGCGGGCCAAGCAAATCCGTCCGACGCGGGCGGTGACGGCTAAAAACCGACCGCGGCGGTCAGAAAAGCAGCGGAAAAGCACCAACCCGCTGCAAGGTAAGCGGACACACCACACGGGAAATTAGGATATGCCCGAGGGTGTCACGGTCGGAACCGCTGTTACCGACCGCCGCGGTCGCACACAGGAGTGAATGGGAGAAATAGCGTAAGAGCTGCAGCATAGCAACCGCAGCGGACGGGACATGAAAAACATGGCGGACGATGTCAAAACACCGCAATGATGCCAAACATTGCACAAATAAAATTAGCCATGCCCCCCAAATACATAACACACATACAAATAAAGGAAATCAATGCACATACAAATAAAAAAGCACAGATCAGCTCCCACAACACACCTGACACCCAAAGTCCACTTGGACACACCCACACAGCTGAGTATAAAGCCACCCCTTCACTGACCACAATCCTTTGCAACACTCCAGAAGAGAAGGCCATACACCACATCTGACAGGAGAGGCATAAGAGCACAGCACACACATACATCCACCACCACCATCACTACCACCATTACACCAGCACCAACAATCCCCCAGCACACAACACACCTCACACACCTACACCCACAAACACTTCACCCACCACACACCATGACATCACAGAAAATGCCCAAATTCACCGAGAGGGAGTTGACAGTCCTGGTCAATGAGATAGTGAGAGTAGAGCCACAACTGTTTGGTAGCCTGGCCCAACAGACACCATTAGCCACGAGGACACAAATGTGGGAAAGGATAGTCCAAAGCATAGGTACTCACAAACCTTTTGTCGAGGGCCAAAATGACAGTGTAGTTTTTGGCCGAGGGCCGCACTGGTAGGGGTGAGGTCAGTGGGGGGGGGGGAACTAGAGTAAAAAAAATCAACCCTGTTTAAAAAAATAGACAATGCAATCTTAACAGGCATTGCATAGCTTCATACACACTTTACCCCAATTCCGTCACAGCGTTACTATCGGCCCATCCTTAGCCCCGCAATAGCCTGCAATGGCGGAAAGGCATGGACCAAAAACTGCATAAAGTCAAGAGGACTCCCAAGGGTTTACTTTATATTCCTGGAGCAAACTCCATGACTGCTGAGGCCAGTCTCTCTTTCTGTCTCTCTTAGTCAGTCAGTCTCTGTCTCTCCCAGTCAGTCAGTTTCTCTCTCTGTGTCAGTCAGTCGCTCTTAGTCAGTCAGCTAGTCTGTCAGTCTCTCTGTCAGTCAGTTACTCTCTCTCTATCAGTCACTCTCTGTCAGTCTCTCTCAGTCTTTCTCAGTCCTCTCTCAATCAGTCTCTCTATCCTAGTCAGTCAGTCTCTCTGTCAGTCAGTCAGTCTCTCTCTCTGTCAGTTACTCTCTATCAGTCACTCTCTCTGTCAGTCTCTCTCAGTCAGTCTCTCTCAGTCAGTCTCTCTCAGTCTCTCTCAGTCTCTCTGTCAGTCTCTCTCTCTCTCGCAGTCAGTCTCTCTCTCCTAGTCAGTCAGTCTCTCTGTCCCAGTCCGTCTCACTCTTAGTCAGTCAGTCTCTCAGTCAGTCAGTCTCTCTCTCTTAGTCACTCTTTCTCTCTCTCGGTCTGTCAGTCTTTCTCCCTCAGTCAATCAGTCTCTCTTTGTCAGTCAATCAGTCTCTCCGTCAGTCAGTCAGTCAGTCTCTCTCTTACTCAGTCTGTCTCTCTCAATCAGTCAATCTCTCTCTCTGTCAGTCAGTCTCTCTTAGTCAGTAAGCTAGTCTGTCAGTCTCTCTGTCAGTTAGTTACTCACTCTCTATCAGTGACTCTATGTCAGTCTCTCTCAGTCTTTCTCAGTCAGACTCTCTCAATCAGTCTCTCTCTCCTAGTCAGTCAGTCTCTCTGTCAGTCAGTCTCTCTCTCTCTGTCAGTTACTTTCTCTCTATCAGTCACTCTCTCTGTCAGTCTCTTTCTGTCAGTCAGACAGTAAGTCTCTCTCTGTCAGTCAGTCGCTCTGTTAGTCTCTCTCAGTCAGTCTCTCTCAGTCAGTCTCTCTCTCTCTGTCAGTCTCTCTCTCTCGCAGTCAGTCTCTCTCTCCTAGTCAGTCAGTCTCTCTGTCCCAGTCCCTCTCACTCTTAGTCAGTCCGTCTCTCAGTCAGTCAGTCTCTCTCTCTTAGTCACTCTCTCTCTCTCGGTCTGTCAGTCTCTCCCCCTCAGTCAGTCAGTCTCTCTTTGTCAGTCAATCAGTCTCTCTGTCAGTCAGTCTGTCTCTCTCAATCAGTCAATCTCTCTCTCTGTCAGTCAGTCTCTCTTAGTCAGTAAGCTAGTCTGTCAGTCTCTCTGTCAGTCAGTTACTCTCTCTCTATCAGTCACTCTCTATGTCAGTCTCAGTCTTTCTCAGTCAGTCTCTCTCAATCAGTCTCTCTCGCTGTCAGTCAGTCTCTGTCATTCAGCCTCTCTCTCTCCTAGTCTGTCAGTCTCTCTCTCTCTCTGTCAGTCAGTCTCTCTCTGGCAGTCAGTCTCTCTCTCTCTCTCCGTCAGTCAGTCTCTCTCTCTTAGTAAATCACTCTTGCAGTCAGTCAGTCTCTCTCTCTTAGTCAGTCAGTCTTTCTATCTGTCAGTCTCTCTCTGTCAGTCAGTCTCTCAGTCAGTCTCTCTCTCTCAGTAAATCATTATCTCTCTCTTAGTCAGTCAGTCTCTCTCCACTCTATCTCACCAACCTCTTACTCTCTTTCTCTCCACTCTCTCTCTATTCTCTCTCTCTCGCTACTCTCTCTCTCTCTCTACTCTCTCTTTCCTTTTTTTCTCTCTCCATACTCTCTCTCGCCCTTTCGCTCTCTCCACTCTTCCTTCTCTTCTCTCTCTCCACTCTCTCTCTTCATCTCTCTCTCCTCTCCACTCTCTTCTCTCATCTCTCTCCATTCTCTCTCCACTCTCTCTCTCTCTCTCTCTCCTCTCGCTCTCTCTCTCCACTCTCTCTCTCTCCTCTCGCTCTCTCTCCACTCTCTCTCTCTATCTCTCTCCACTCTCTCCACAGGAAGCAGCAACAGTCCTGGGGAGAGGTATGCTTGGTTGTGAACCATAAAAGTACAGGGATATGTATGATTCCCCTTCAGTATCTATGTCCTTTGTGGGCATATGTAGGTGAAAACGATGCTGTCAAAATTGCAATTTAGTGCATTAAAAAAAAAAAGATACTTTGCAAGTACGATTAGCATATCTCACAAATTGAAAGGTTGTGTACTAATTGAAAATACTTAGTAGGGCTGTGTGTGATCTTACCATGTGTTCAGCAATTTCTAGGTTGAGGCCCTTCCATTACGGAGCAGTAACACAAAGCAGGCTTAAATGTGTTGTGCTTCGAGTTTCGTAGCCTCATTATTCCAATCAACGATTTCAATGACGTGTTTGTGGCATGGTCACGGTTTGGGGAATAATTTTTGCCATTCCGGCACTTGTAAGTGTGCAGTGTGCACCCGCGCCAGCTCAGACCCTGGCCGAAAGGTCTTCAGCAAATTCCCCCCTCCGTGTGGCAGCCTGTCTCAGACAGCTTCCCCGGGCACACACAGAGCCGCACCCGAGTACTTCACAGGTCTTTTAAAGACCATGTACTTGCAAATGAGGCTTTGTTGTGTTTCGCCTCTCCTTAGCGCCCCTGCATCTCCACTCTGACTATTACCAGAACATCGCCCAGCCCCCAGAGGGCAGAGTCTCTCGGAGTCCCACTGGCGGTGTTTGCTGACACTCTTTTTAAAAAAAAAAAACACCGGTAGGATGTGTGCAATGTCCGCGGGCCGCCATGGCGGGCTTGCCGGGCCACTGGCGGCCCGCGGGCCGTACTATGAGAGAATAATAATTTAACAAAGAATAACATGACTCTCGGTGTTACAAAAAATACACACACCTCTCCCTTTAAGTGACGTTGGGATTTTCTTATCGTGAATTCACGTAGGACATATGACATTTCACTTTAAGAGAAGGTGTTGCAGTATTGGTTTGCCAATCAGGAGGTCGCATATATATATGAGCTGGGTTTGAATTTACAAACCTTTCTGTTTTTCGGACGATGCTTTAGACGCCATTGACGACGCCGGTTTAGAACTCTGGATAAAGGTACGTGTGCCGCGTAATGCTTTCCCAGTGGAATTTTCCTGTTCTTCCGGATTAATTGGATATATACACGTGAACGGACAGCGCATTTAATCTTGTCCCTACTATCAGGTAAAATCCTGCTAAACACGTGTTAAAAGATAGAACGCCACAAAATATGAATCTCGCCATTAAATATCTGTCTAATTATTACCCGCAGAACAGCAAATCAGCGAATACTGCCGCCCGTTCCACGTCCATGTGACCGTTGTATTTGAAAGTTGTGTTGTACCTTCTTTGAATGTACAAACCATATATACTTTTTTAAAGGTAAGATTACTTAGTCTAAGGGCAACCACATTTGAATCGTGAACCGCTTTCTGATTGCTATCTACACATCATATCTTTTCTATATATACTTTTCTCTAGATTATTAAAAATGAGACAGCTGTCTACCACCAGTAAAGCACTTTGTATTTGAAAACCACGTATACGTCCTCGCCGAATTAATGGTAAATTCTATGACAATGAATAGACATCCTAGTAAGAATACAATGACATTACAAGGAACTGATGGTATCACTATTAATATCCTTATGACAGGTGGTTAGACAGCAAGTGGTCTATATTTGTGGATATCGTGCTCAACTACTTCACTCTCTGAAAAAAGAAATACTTGTGAAGCATACCAAAGGTGACAGCAGGTATGCCTCAATGTTACAAATTCTAAAAGGTATTTCAGTAACCAGAAAGTTTTTTAGGAAATAAAAACCTTTGTGCCTAGATCTCAGTATAATTTAGCATCATTTTTGATGAATAAGTGGATGTTTACCGGATATAATATTTGTATTCAATGCTCGATCTAAATAGATGAATAGGCATCCCCTGTAGGGATCTAGCAATAAACAATTTTTTACATATAACCTTATAGACTTCTATATATATTTAAAGGTAAGTAATCCTATTTAAAAGTGTATGTGAGATAGGTAGCCACAGTGATCATAGGAGTCTAAGCTAACTATGACCGGATAAACAGTTGAATAAATAGTCTCCAATTGCATTTTAAATTAATTGGAACATGAAGAAGTTAAACTTTAAACTTTAAAATTAATTAGGATATCAGCACCAGGAACCTTTTTTCTTCACTGTCTATATTGAAGACTAATCCTTTCCTGTATGAGTCTTTTACCTCATATGTGAAATCTGGTTTGTACTGTACCTAATATGTTGTAAGACTTGGTGTAAATAGCTTCCTAGTTAGCAATTATTGTTAGATGTCCTTATCCAGCGGTATATCATGTTGTTGTATTAATTATCTGGCAAAATGTTATAGTAGAATTAATATAATCTACTGCGATTGTATATCATTTAAACACAAGAATGAGTGATTTAAAACAATATTTTCTCAATTTTAGAACTATGCTGAATTTGTCCTGATGAAGACACACTGTATGTGTCGAAACACGTTGACAGACATCAGCTTCTTCAATCATTTCTGGGAATTATCGATACTGTTAAAAAAAAAATTTCCCCTGAACATTAACTGTGATTGAATATTTACTTTGTTTTTAATGTATTTTAAACACAACTCTTTCATATGATTGAACATGTCAACATCAACTTTTA
This sequence comes from Lissotriton helveticus, assembly GCF_964261635.1. Classification (NCBI taxonomy): domain Eukaryota; kingdom Metazoa; phylum Chordata; class Amphibia; order Caudata; family Salamandridae; genus Lissotriton; species Lissotriton helveticus. The sequence continues at coordinate 404,647,870 of NC_136063.1, read as the reverse complement.
TCAATATAATTAAATTCTTTATGTCATCATAGTACGTTTTTTGTTTTATTTCCTTTCTTGTGTATGTTTTAGTGTATTATATTGTAATTGTTGCCAGATATTTACGTTGTTTTTGCCTGGGTATTTACCTTTGTCATAAACAATGTCCGCGGGCTGCCATGCCGGGCTTGCCAGGCCACTGGCGGCCCGCGGGCCGTACTATGAGTACCCCTGGTCCAAAGGGTAAATGCAGTAGGGACCCCCCCCAAGATCCAAGAAGGAGATCATGAAGCGGTGGAATGATCTCAAGAGGGTTGTCAAGGAGAGGAGGAGCAAGAACTGGACGCTGGCGAACATGACTGGCAGCGGCCCTCCCATCCCACCGAAAATATTCACACCATGGGAGGAGAAGGTGCTTGCCATACTGCTTCCTGAGAGTCTCACAGGAGTAGCCGGGGGGGCGGAGGCTGGTAAGTACAAACAAATGCCAAACAACACACAGAGAAGTACTTCCTTGCACAACCCAAACACCATTACACTGTCCACCCTCACCCAACAGGTAGCTAGACATCTTGCTTAGGAGGCCTGTATGGGGGAGGGAGGTCTGTAGAACAACTCACACCATACCCCCTGGCCCACAGCTGAGCAGGATAGAGGCCTCTTCCGCCCAGGAGCATATGTCAGCCATTGCACTGTTCACCCTCACCTAACAGGTAGGTAGCCATCTTGCTTGTGATGTCTGTCTGTTGGAGGGAGGCCTGCACTACCACTCCCACCATGTCCCCTGGCCCACAGCTGAGCAGGACAGAGGCCTTCCCCACCCAGGAGCATGTGTCAGCCATTGCACTGTTCACCCTCACCTAACAGGTAGGTAGCCATCTTGAATTGGAGCACTGATTGGGGGTGGGAGGCCTGTATCACTACTCCCAGCATGCCCCCTGGTCCACAGCTCAGCCGGATAGAGGCCTCCCCACCCAGGAGCATGTGTCAGCCATTGCACTGTTCACCCTCACCTAACAGGTAGGTAGCCATCTTGTATTGGAGCACTGTTTGGGGGTGGGAGGCCTGTATCACTACTCCCAGCATGCCCCCTGGCCCACAGCTGAGCAGGATATAGGCCTCCCCCACCCAGGAGCATGTGTCAGCCATTGCACTGTTCACCCTCACCTAACAGGTAGGTAGCCATCTTGCTTGTGATGTCTGTCTGTTGGAGGGAGGCCTGCACTACCACTTCCACCATGCCCCCTGGCCCATAGCTGAGCAGGACAGAGGCCTCCCCCACCCAGGAGCATGTGTCAGCCATTGCTCTGTTCACCCTCACCTAACAGGTAGGTAGCCATCTTGTATTGGAGCACTGTTTAGGGGTGGGAGGCCTGTATCAATACTCCCAGCTTGCCCCCTGGCCCACAGCTCAGCCGGATAGAGGCCTCCCCCACCCAGGAGCATGTGTCAGCCATTGCACTGTTCACCCTCACAAAATGGCTGCCAGAAATACAAAATGGCTTTCAGCTCATGCTAACAGATCTGTACAATATTTAACACTCACCTAACAGGTAGGTAGCCATCTTGTATTGGAGCACTGTTTGGGGGTGGGAGGCCGGTATCACTACTCCCAGCATGCCCCCTGGCCCACAGCTCAGCCGGATAGAGGCCTCCCCCACCCAGAAGCATGTATCAGCCATTGCACTGTTCACCCTCACCTAACAGGTAGGTAGCCATCTTGTATTAGAGCACTGTTTGGGGGTGGGAGGCCTGTATCACTACTCCCAGCATGCCCCCTGGCCCTCTGCTGAGCAGGATAGAGGCCTCTCCCACCCAGGAGCATGTGTCAGCCATTGCACTGTTCACCCTCACCTAACAGGTAGGTAGCCATCTTAACTCTTCCTGATGTGTGTATGGGAGACCTGCATCCCTAAACACAGCAACAATTGCATGCAATGCATTGACATCCGAAATGTATGAGTAAATGATGTTCCTCTGCAATATGAAATTACACACAGTGTTGCCATGAATTGTACTACTGGAGACTTCTTAATTGTGTAGTGTACAGACAGTCGATGATACGCAGATGATACGCAGATGATACAATACTTGCACGCTGCCCAACACTGACCATTCCCCATCTACCCCACAGGTGATGAAGAACTCACTGCTGAGGACCACACCAACGACCAGCAGAGCCAGTCTCCACCCCCGGCACATGGACTCTCAGATGTGGACTCCCAGGACAGTTTGGACGATGAGCTCCAGGCCGGCACATCTGGTGTGCCACAGACCCAGAGGTCCCAGGCCCCCATCCTCCCCACTACCACGTCTGCTGCAACAACAGCGCAGCAGACCCCTGCTGTCACGGCCTCTGCCTCTACCGCAGCCACCACCGCCACCACCGAACCACAACCAATACCTCTAATGCCACCAGTACCACCAGTACCACCTGCAGCACCCTCCCTGTCCCAGGGAATGACCAGCCCACAGCAACAACTGTGGAGGGCAGGGAGAGTGTGCGTGGACCCACAGTGGCGAGGCAACAGGTCCGTGGCAGCAGGGCAGGTGGGAGGGCCAGGGTCACCACCAGACCTCGGGAGGAGTGGACACCATCCCTGGATCACTTCACCAGAGTTGTGGAGGCATACCAAGAGGTCCAGGGATAAAGTGGCCGGTCTGATGAACTAGTAAGGGAGCTCATCCTGCTGATGAGGTCCATCAACAACCGCCTTGGACAGATGGTGGACCTCATGGGCCAGCAAGTGGCGTTGTAGAGGGACAGGCCTGTGTCCCAACCACCACCTCCGTCCCCTCCTGTTGTGCCGCAGTATGACAGTGCACCATCCTCCCTTGCGCCAACAGAGAGGGGCGAGTCCTCTGACGCCGCTGGCCATTCAGCAGGCCCCCCACCGCCAAAAAGATCTAGGGGGCGTCCAAAGAAGAGCCTGGGAGTCTCAGGAGGCAAAGCACCTGCCACACGCCAGTCACGGAGCCAGCCGTGATAGCAACCCTCTTCCCTACTGCATTGACTGTTTGGACTGTCTTTCCCCATATTTCCTTGTCAATGGCACTTGTCTGTTGGACTGGGTCACCACATCCATGTGGTGTCGACTCTTGCATCTCATCAACCGACCATGACTGTCAACTCACTGCTCATTTCCCACCTTCATGTAAATATTCCTGCACAAATCACATGTCCACTTTTCAAATAAAATACCTTACGTACCAGATTTTGTGCAGTATCGTTTTAGTGCAATATTTACAGTGTTGAAGATGTCCATGATGTGTCCAAATGATGTACAGTATGTAGGGCAGGATTCTTCTGTTGCACCTAGGGAGACACAACAGAACAACAGTCACTGGTCTCATTGTGGCATCACAGACAAACCACTACACAAAACATACACAATTCACTACTGGCATACAAGACAATGGGCTGCAGGTGTGAACAAATAGGGTCCAGCATACGTCCCCATATGGAACGTCAATGTCACATTTACCACACACCGGTGACTGAGCGTGTGCCTGTCTGTTACATCCGCGCATAGCCCTTCACAACAACAGCAACCACACCAGACAATGTAGACGTCGTACCTCGTCACCCACCTTCAAGTGAAGTAGCGGTTGATGAGCTGCTGGCGCAGATCTACTCCTTCCTCCTCTCCACTGTCCTCATCACTGGACTCAGGTCCTTGAGCAGGTGGTGGCCTTGGTTCCTCACCATCGTCAAGGAGCAGGGGGATATCCCCTTGTGGATGGCCAGGTTGTGCAGCATACAGCATGCCACAACGATCTTGCACACCGTCCCAGGCGAGTATGCCAGTGCACCTCCTGTCCTGTCAAGGCAGCGGAACCTTGACTTCAGCACGCCAAAAGTCCGCTCGATGACACGTCGGGTCCTGACATGGACCTCATTGTACCGGATGTCAGCCGGGGTCCTGGGATTCGACAGGGTCCGGGCTCAACAGCCATGGCCTACTGGGATATGCAGAGTCACCTGTGAATGACAAACACTCATTGCAATGTTGCACAGCCAGAGTGCAGCAGGTAACACACAGCACGCCATATCAGTAGGCATACTCACCCACAATCCAAGCACGCTCGGGATGCAGATTTTCCATCATCCGTGGCACCATGCTGTTCCTCATGTGCTGAGCCAGGATATCTCGGACACACAGGGGAAATGGTCATGTCCGCAAGGCACATCACCTGCACATTGATAGAATGATAATGTTTACGGTTTCTATAAATGTGCTCTGTTGCCTGTGGTGGCACCAGACCTACATGGGTGCAAACGATGGCACCAACAACATGTGGGATGCGCCCAAGGGGATAGAAGTCACCCTTCACACTGGCCAATTCTGCTCCCCTAGGGAAATGAATGTAGCGATTCCTATATAGCATCATGGCTGCAAGAACATCCCTCAGCACCTGGCTGAACATGGGCTGCGACATCCCTCCAGCACTAGCCACGGTCTCCTGGAAGGAACCTGTTGAAAAAAAGTGGAGTGCTGCCATCACCTTGTATGTGGGTGTGAATGCAGTTGGATAGTGACGATGAGGCTGCAGGTGGGGCTCCAAAAGATCACACAGGATCTTCAGTGTTGGTCTGTCCAGGCGTAATTTCCGAATTATTGCAACATTCTCCATGTCATCCAGCACTGTCAGATGACGTAGGAGATTTGGCGTCCTCCTAGTTGAGATGTAAATTTGAAAATGTCAGTGACAACCATCATGAGATGGCCACAGCACATACCATCAATGATGTCATGGAAAAACAAAGACTGCCTGAGAGATGCATGGCACAACAGGTTACATGGGTGGCCTTTTGCTACACACAGAGGGTACACCTCTCCACTGACAATACACAAGTGGCACAAACACATCGGTGAATATGAATGCACACATACTGAACCACACAATTCACATGTGCACGCAAGGTGCTGCAACATCCACCAATGTGTTAGAAATTACCATGACTGTATCATACCCATCTGCTGTACCTGTCACACCTCAATGCATCATGTAAAGTCTGCACACATTCATCAACACAAAGATCACAGTAGCAGGAAAACTTTCAGTTGTGTGCATGAGCTGTTGTGAAAGCACCAGTCTGGTACGATACCATACAGTTACACAAGCCTTTTCAAGGTCAGCACTGGCCCACAACACATTGATTTCTTCAACATCATTAACACCAGCTCAAGAGTGTCAAGCATGATCAACCATCAAATGCATAACTAACATGGCAGGGACCACAGACCAAAGTGTGTCACACAGAACGTACGTCCACCTATGGATGACATGGAAGAATAGCATTGTGTGTACAATGATGTGCCCTCCACCATGCTGCTGCTGGGTACTGATACAGTGTTCACAATTGACATAGCCATTAAAGGTTACAAAAATGGCTGTACCTACCGCCTGGCCCCGGCGGTGTGACACCAGCACCACCCCCTTCACAAGTGCGGTAGCCATTGGCATATGGACATGTGTAGATGGCGGTGGGCATGCTCCGCCGCATGAATCACGCTACCTACCGCCTGGCCCCGGCGGTGTGACACCAGCACCACCCCCTTCACAAGTGCGGTAGCCATTGGCATATGGACATGTGTAGATGGCGGTGGGCATGCTCTGCCGCATGAATCGCGGTACCTACCGCCTTGCCCCGGTGGTGTGACACCAGCACCACCCCCTTCACAAGTGCGGTAGCCATTGGCCTATGGACATGTGTAGATGGCGGTGGGCATGCTCCGCCACCGCGGAGGCGGTCATTGGATACTTTTGAATGATGCACCATTGCGGTAGCGCACCCCGGGCACCCGCGGTGCATCATCGCCATGGAGCATTGCCTACAGCCAATGGGAGCAATGATCGCGGTGGCATGATGCAGATTTGAAAATCGCGGAAGGTGTGCTCCGCCACCGCGGAGGTGGTCATTGGATATTTTTGAATGATGCACCATCGCGGTAGCATACCCCGGGCATCCGCTGTGCATCACCGCCATGGAGCATTGCCTACAGCCAATGGGAGCGATGATCGCGGTGGCATGATGCAGATTTGAAAATCGCGGAAGGTGTGCTCCGCCACCGCGGAGGCGGTCATTGGATAGTTTTGAAAGAGGCAGACCTGGACAACCAATTGTTGCTGCTTTGCAGCTTCCAGATGACCGCAGGGGGCTATAAATCTGTGGGAGTGAGCCTCACATTTCCACTGCTCACAGAGCCTGCTGCCTGGGACCCTCTCCTGCTGCTGCCTGGGACCCTCTCCTGCTGCAGCCTGGGACCCTCTCCTGCTGCTGCCAGGAGTGCCTGCTGCCTGGGACCCCTCACCACTCACTTCCACCACAGGTGTTCCATGTCCACAGGGATTGCAAGGACAGAGAAGATCCGTGCCAGTCCATTCACAAGTGAGGAGCTGGATGTCCTTGTGGACGAGGTGCTGGGACAGTACCCAAGGCTGTTTGGTGGTCCCAATGTAGTGGTAAGTCACCATGAAGGTAGCTGTAGGGCAGGGGGGTGTCAGACGTGTAGTTGTGCAACTGCATTATATGCCTGAGGGTGTGGGGTTGTGTGAAACACTGACAAGGCATGCTGTCGCCAGGGCAAGGGAGTGTGTGTCTCCCAATGTCACTCTTTTCCATGCCTGGACTTGTATGTGTGAGTGGTGTGTGTTACATTGTCAGACATACAGAGCCAACGGTTGATAGCCATGTAGGTACCAGGACAGTATTTGCATCTGTGAATATTTCTGTGTGCACCTGTAGTCTGAGTCAGTGTGACCCAGAGAGTAGGTTCAGTGCCTACCCACCCAAACGATTATACATCACCAGACTTACATGCTCCTTGCTCCAGTTCCTTCACACTGAATAGTAGATATGCCCCATCTGTGCCCTGGATTACTTCAGACTTACACACTTCTGTCGATGCATATTGTGTTGAGGCATCATGCATTTGTGAGAATATCATGGAGCCTATACCCCCAATGTGTGCATGCAATCGCATATGTTTTGGCCGTGCGGAGTGCCTTTGTGAGGGGTCTCCCAGTTTAGGAGGGAGGGAGGTTACAAGTAGTCCTGAGTCTGTGTCTTGCTACGGTACTGATAGATGTTGGTATCTGATATTGTGTAACTGGACATTTACCCTTCTTTTCTCTAATACCTGCAGCTCAAGGTACACCAGCGTAAGGCCCTGGGGGTTTCCAACAGACGACGCACCCACTGTCACAAGAGGTGGGACGACATCAGCCGGCTGGCAAAGCAAGTGGCAGAGATGACCTTGGGTTTGCTACCACGCGCAGCATGACTTCACTGATGGGCCGCATCTTGACAGTGACTCATCCAGACCTGGATGCATGTCTGAGGGAGCATCGGCAGCAAGGCACGGGTGGTGAGTATCTGGGGAGGGTGACTTTTGCTGGGAGTGGATGCATGTGTACAGCGCCTGTGGCACCGGTGACCCATGTGATGTGCGTGCATTTCTGTGATGTGCTGTGTAATGTGAGTGGCTGCTGTGATGTGTGGTTGTATCAGGCATTGGCCCACCCTGGCCTTACTGAGTTGAAACTCCCTGCTGTACTTTCGCATTGCCAGATGGGTTAGGCTCCACATGGTCATTCTTCATTGGGATAGTGTGGGGAATCCATAATGGGGTGAACTGCAGTGTCAACTTTCTGAGTGTGACTTCATGTATGCCTACTTTGCATGCACCATGATCGTTGAGTTCCACACATCTGACAACAATGTGCCCCAGGTTACCACATGGTGCTTGCTATGGCCTACTTGGCATTGTGGACTGAAATGACCTAATAGGTGTGTGTGTTGTCCCCTCCTGTTCCCTGAAGGTCTGTCATTGGTAATAAGTGTTGTACCCACATCATGTCCCTAGGGCAGGGGAAGTTGGGGGGGGTGAGCACTCCATCTACGGGCAGGGTGTAGTGCTGTGTGGCATCAACGTGGCTCAATCATGGCATTTTTTCTGCGTTACAGGCACAGTTGTGGTCTATGTTGTGTGTTGCTGCACAGTGATTGCAGGGTGTTGTGATTACCATGTACATTTGGGCCTCTCCTGTACTGCATTGATTGTAAGTCGTGTGACCAGATGATGACCCCTACACAACCCTGTATCTCTCTCTCATGCAGATTCGCAAGAGACCACGGAGGAACATGAGCCAGAAACAAGTGGTGGCGAGAGTGGCACTACAGCAGCACCGGAGGCCAGTGACACAGAGCCCACCAGTGCATCTGAGGGGGACAGAAGTATGCAGGAGGAATCTGTGGCAGTGACACAAAGTACACATAAACAAAGTGGAATCCACTCAAGGTGGTGGTGATCCTTAAAGTGAAGGGGAGACACACAGTGTTGTTTAAATGCCCCTCACACACCAACAGGCCCCTTGGTGTCATGCTTCATCATCGGGGCCTTCGCACCCCTCTACGGGATGCGGCGTGCTACGACTCGCGGATACGCAGGAGCACTTTGAAGTGAACTATGTGTGGGGGTGTGTGTATATAAATGTGAGTGAGGTGAGGTGAAAAAAGTGAAAGGTTAAAAAATACCTGGCACGTGGGAAGGAAAATTATTTAATTTAATCCCCGGCTGGTATTACTAAAAGAAGTGCAGGGCGTGGTTAGATAGATACGAGTTAAGGTATCAAAAACCACTAGTAGAGTGTCAACATGTTTCGGAGGTCACAGCCTCCTTCTTCAGGACAAGGGTTGTGCACTTACCCTCCCCTTACTCACATGCAAAATGTAAAAGTGTATTAAAAAATTAACAAAATTACCACAATGTGTAATATTCCTAACAGTGTTTAATAGTGTTAGCGAATGCAGTTGCGCCCAGTTGGCGAAGAACCTGTGGAAAGAAATGCATAGATAAATACATGCATATGTCACAGACAGGTCACTGGAGAAGAAGAAACCTTCTCTGAGTATCACCAGGTCAACCAAAAATAATGGGACCCTGTGAGGAAAAGAAAAAACACACAAGTGGACATACCAGTACTGAAACACACACATATATACAAAACACAGAATTACTCTCTGCTCTGATGGAAAGAGAGCACTTGATAAAAAAGGAGAAAGTCTTACTTAGAGTTCTACAGTATAAGACCTCATGAGCCTTAGCGTGTATTGGGGATCCCTCCTTCCTGCTCAGGAAAGACCTAGAAATAAACTAGGTTCAGTTGGAAAAAATGCGCAATATTCAATCTACCAGACTACAGGGAAATGCTACTCCTTTGTCACCCATAGACTCACGGTTACTGCATTGGCAAATCGCCTGCCTTCCCTCAACGCGGCTCCGACAAAGTACCACATCATCTGATGCCAGCGGGGATGCATCCATGTTGGCAGGCACAGGGGATGGGAAGTCTGCATCATCATCTACCATCCAGCGGCCAGTGCCCAGTCCTCAGTGCAGAGTGTGTTGAGCTCCTGCGCCAGCTTTGTGTGAGCCAGACCGCCCTGCTCAATGCCTTCAGTGACCATGACAAGAAATTAGGCCAGGTGGTTGCATAAATGGAGGGCATACAGTCTGATGTGGGTGGGCTACACCGTACAGTCCAGGCGTTGTCATCCACAGTCACGTCAGCCCTTCAACAGGCACATGCTCCCATTGTAGCTCAGGTGCCTTTGTCCACCCCCCAGTCAGTGGCCACATCAGATGACAGTGTGCACGGTTCGCCTGCGTCAACGAAAAGGTGCAGCACAAGGAGCACACAACAGACACAACCCAAACACTCCCGCCCACAGACACCATCCCCACTGAAGAGCATGGCCACCCCAGAATGCACAGACAAGAGCCAGTCAGGGAAGAGCAAGGCCAGAAGAGCAATGAGGCAGACATCAGGCTCACATGCTGCAGAGGCATCACCGGCAAAAGACTCTCCTGTCCGTAATACATCACACAAACCTACCCATGCAGTGTCTGTGCCCACTGAGGAGGCGTTGCATGTCAGGGGTACACCTAGGAAGAGCACAGGGACACATCCACCCAAAACATCTACCCCAATTCCACGTCCATTGATGCAGGTGGAGGATGGCACTGTAGAGACCACCCCTGGCAAGAAGGCAAAGGAGGGCACTGTAGGGGGTACACCTGGCAAGAAGGCAAAGGAGGGCACTGTAGAGACCACCCCTGGCAAGAAGGCAACGGAGGGCACTGTAGGGGGTACACCAGGCAAGAAGGCAAAGGAGGGCACTGTAGAGACCACCCCTGGCAAGAAGGCAAAGGAGGGCACTGTAGGGGGTACACCTGACAAGAAGGCAAAGGAGGGCACTGTAGAGACCACCCCTGGCAAGAAGGCAAAGGAGGGCACTGTAGAGACCACCCCTGGCAAGAAGGCAAAGGAGGGCATGGTATGGGGTACACCTGGCAAAGAGGGGAAGGTGGTCCAGAGACGTAGCCAGACCAAGCGTTCCGCGGGATCCAGCACATCTCCAGAGGTTGTGCCAGTGTCTGCACCTGACGTGGGACAGTTGGGGTGTGTGCCTGTTGTGTCATCACCACTTCCCATCAACCCCAAGACAGGGAAGCCATTTATATTCCCAAAAAGTGGAAGGGCACCACTCCAACCTCTCCCATCCACACTGTGTCAGAGGTCTGCATGACTCCACCTCCACGTGCCACTATGCCACCTGGTCCACACAGCCCTCCAGCTTGCCAAGCCCCTGTTAGCCCCACAGCACCTGGGCCTCTGTCACCACAGTCAAGTGGGCCGGCTGTCCCCGACACACAGCCAGGTACAAGACCGCATGACAGCCAGGAGTGAGTTGACATCACCCTCATACGCCTGTGCCTCATACAGGTGTGCTAGTCCTCAACATTGTTTAGAACATGGGTGTGTTGCTGGCCCTGTTGCTCTGCTGTGCTGTACTCTCCCCTGTGCAGCCTCTTGTGTACTTGCTGTCTCACCTGCCATGGACACTGGCACTGCTGCTCTGCTGTGTTGGCCTCTCCCCTGTGCTATGGACACTGACCCGGTTGCTCTGCTGTGCTGTACTCTCCCCTGTGCTATGGACACTGGCCCTGTTGCTCTGCTGTGCTGTACTCTCCCCTGTGCAGCCTCTCGTGTACTTGCTGTCTCACCTGCCATGGACACTGGCCCGGTTGCTCTACTGTGTTGGCCTCTCCCCTGTGCTATGGGCACTGACCCGGTTGCTCTGTTGTGCTCTACTCTCCCCTGTGCTATGGACACTGGCCCTGTTGCTCTGCTGTGCTGTACTCTCCCCTGTGCAGCCTCTCGTGTACTTGCTGTCTCACCTGCCATGGGCACTGGCCCTGTTGCTCTGCTGTATTGGCCTCTCCCCTGTGCTATGGACACTGACCTGGTTGTCCTGCTGGGCGGTACTCTCCCCTGTGCTATGGACACTGACCATGTTGCTCTGCTGTGCTGTACTCTCCCCTGTGCAGCCTCTCGTGTACTTGCTGTCTCACCTGCCATGGACACTGACCCTGTTGCTCTGCTGTGTTGGCCTCTCCGCTGTGCTATGGACACTGACCCGGTTGCTCTGCTGTGCTGTACTCTCCACTGTGCTATGGACAGAGGCCCTGTTGCTCTGCTGTGCTGTACTCTCCCCTGTGCAGCCTCTCGTGTACTTGCTGTCTCACCTGCCATGGACACTGGCCCTGTTGCTCTGCTGTGTTGGCCTCTCCCCTGTGCTATGGACACTGGCCCTGTAGCTCTGCTGTGCTGTACTCTGCCCTGTGCAGCCTCTCGTGTACTTGCTGTCTCACCTGTCATTGACACTGGCCCTGTTGCTCTGCTGTGTTGGCCTCTCCCCTGTGCTATGGACACTGACCCAGTTGCTCTGCTGTGCTGTACTCTGCCCTGTGCTATGGACACTGGCCCTGTTGCTCTGCTGTGCTGTACTCTCCCCTGTGCAGCCTCTCGTGTACTTGCTGTCTCACCTGCCATGGACACTAACCCGGTTGTTCTGCTGTGCTGTACTCTCCCCTGTGCTATGGACACTGGCCCTGTTGCTCTGCTGTACTCTCCCCTGTGCAGCCTCTCGTGTACTCGCTGTCCCACCTGCCATGGACACTGGCCCTGTTGCTCTGCTGTGTTGGCCTCTCCCCTGTGCTATGGACACTGACCCGGTTGCTCTGCTGTGCTGTACTCTCCCCTGTGCGATGGACACTGGCCTTCCTGTTTGTGTTTCACCTGTGAATGGTATCTAGCATTTGTACATCATTTTGTGCCTTGCTGTTGTCTACTATTGTTGTACCACTACATCTGTGCAATATGTGAATAAATACAGTTACTTCTGTTGTGTGTTTTGTCAGTGTCCTTGCTGATTAAAGTTATGTTCGCATTTGATTGCCTGTGCACCATGCTCTATGTATCACTTCAACATTGCACGCCTCATTGCAGGCATCAGATTTTTAGACAGGGGTGACAGGGTCTACAGTACATTCTGACTCTGCAAATAGTGTAATCTGTGATGGCTATTTTACCTGCCATGCAGTTATCTTGTTAGTGATTTGATACTGTTGCCTACACTGTTCACATGTCAGGTTGGGAGACACTGCCAGCACAGGGTGTGATGCTGTGTAAATGTTTAGAATCTGGCTGGGATATGTCATGAAGTATGTGTGTGGATTCCTTTCTGTGTGCCCAGCCTTGTATGTGTATGGTCATCTTGTGTTGGCCCTTGGTCCTGGTACCATGGCCTACATGAGATGCGTGTTCTTGGGTGTAGCAGAGGTGTGCAGTGTGAAGGGTGTCCGTTTGTAGTGGATGTATGTGTGCCCCTGTATTGTGAGGGACACACATGTGTCACCCAGGAGTTGTATTCCTGTTGTTTGTTTTGTCTTGCCCTGTGTAGAGGATTGTATGCACTTGTGTGAGCTGTTTGTAGTGCACTGTGCTGTGTGTTGGTGTGTCCATGGTGTTGCGTGGGACTCCTCCTTGTTGTGTTTGTAATTTTGAAGTGTGCAAAGTGTGTGAGTTGCACATCAGTGTTGTGTTTGATTGATCCTCAATGTGTCTTGGGTGTTTTTGTGTAGACTGTGTGGCCCTGCTGCTCCACACTGGCATTGTGTTTGTGTTTGTCGTGCATTGCAGGCACATGGTGGTTTTTGGAATCCTGTATGGAATGGTGTGTGTGGTTTTAGGCCATCCCCTATGTGTGCCACGTGTGCCTGGCCATTGTGGGTGTTCCGTCCCTCTATTTGTGTGTGGCACACCCCTTACATGTCTGCTACTGACATGCAGGATGTTTCACTTTGATGTGAGCTGTCCCCTTGGTTTCCATGTGTGTGTGCGCCTCCACATCACTTCCTTTGTGGGCTTGTGCTTTGTGGTGCAGTTCTTGGGCCATAAGTGTTATTCCACTCTGGACATTGCCCCAATGGTTTATGTGTGCTGTCCTTGTGCTATTGGTCATTCTGTGGTGTTCATGTGCACTTCCGCTGTGTGTGCTGGCCAGTGCTCTGGTGGAGGTGGCTGGGCTCTTGTATCCCAGAGTGGTGCATGTGTAGTTGTTGTGTTGGATGTGTGGGTGTTGGATGTGGTATTGCTTCAGTTCCTGGGTGTGCTGTTGTATTTGGGCAGTGTTGATTTGTGGTGTGTGTGATGTGGTTGTGTCAATCATGTGTGTGTGTGGCACTGTTGTGCTTGTTATGCACACACTGCTTGTTGTGCATGCAGTGCTGTGTGTATGTGGCCTTGGCATTGCCTGATGTGCATCCCCTGATGTCTTGTGGTGTTTGTTGATTGGGTTTCATGTGCATCTGTGGTCGATTTGATGTGGCAGTGTGTGTTTGTCCAGATGCACTTCTTGTGTGATTTGTGTTATGGTGTGTTTGTTTTGTTCCTGAGTGATGTTGTTGTGTACTCCTGTTGTGTCTGTGCTCCCGTTGCTTTTCCCCGGTTTGGCTGACTGGGTATGTCTGTGTCTGTTGGAGTTCAGTATGTGTTCCTGTAGTGTTTGTGTGTTGTTCTTATGCAGGCATCTGTTGAGGCATCCCTGTGTGTGTGTTGTGTTTGTGGCTACACCCAGGGTGTGTGTTTGTTTGTGTGTGTATGTGATGGGAGGGATTGTGAGCCTTCAGGGTGTGTGGCACTGGTGTTGTGTGTTCCTTGTCAGCCACTCCTGTAGTGGCTGTCTCCCTGGTTGTGTGTTGTGTGGTGCATAGAGTGTGTATTGTGCTTGTTGTTGCAGTGCTTGTTGGTGTGCATGGGGGTACATGGGATGGGCACCTGGCCTGTGACTTGTTGGGGTGTGTTGCTGTGTGGTTGGGGGTGGTGTGTCCCTATGGTGTCTGTGCCCTGCCCATGCCTTGGAGTGGCCCTGCCTTCTGCATAGTGCGCATGTGCTGACCGCGGCGGTGACGTGACCGGGACCGGGACATTGCTGCTGGTTGGCGGACGATGTGTGTTCCGGATGCAGAGGGGTGCCTTGTTGTCAGGTGGGTCATGTGTGGGTGCCCTTGTGGATGTGTTGTGACCCTCAGCAGGGTGTCTGTGTGGTGATTGGACCCTGTGTCAGCATGTGTGTTGTATGTTGCATTTGGGTAGTTGCGTACCTGCGGCGTTGTCCGCGGCGGCCCATCTGACGATAGTGTTGCAGCAGGTACATCACCGGATGCATATGGAGGGCTTGGTCTATGGCGTTCATGACCGGGTCTCGGCGATCGCGCTCCGCTGTCGACTTTCCGCCTGCTCAGGCTGGGCTGTGTCTCCGCTGCGGTGCGTCTGCTTGTTTGGGCCAATCCTAATTTGTCAAGCGGGGCGGACGTCATTCGGCACAGCGGTGGGTCTCGATTGGCTCCTGCTGCTGCGGTGGCGGGCGCACTTTGATGGCGATGCGCGTCGCTCCGCAACAGACGGGAAATGACCTATGTTTTGCTATCCTAATGTGGCAGACGTGAGTACCGCTGCTCGTGGGCGGAAAAAGCTGTTTCTCCGCCCCGCCTCCACCGCCCGACATCCTAATGGACCCCTAAGTGTTGCGTGAAATGGGGCCTTATTCACAAATCGCCATCAGAATGTCAAAAAAAGTTACATTCTGGTGGTGATAAGCTCTTGCACATATGACCCGTAGTGTGGTGTGGCGCCTTTTGACCAACAGCAGTTCTCATAGTGTTGGTAAACCCAAACAAAAATAGCCAAACACCAGATCTGCGGGGACCATTGTGCTATAGAGCCCAATCTATGGGAAGCCGTTCATGTCAAAATTACAGATCCCCATATAAGACATCTCCTGAAATGCATGGGGTGCTTCAAAATGTATTTGCCGCACATCAGAGTGAATGTAACATGTGTTAAAACAAATATGAAACATGGCAGAATGAATATAATATCTAGTAGACAATTTAAATAATACACACTCTGAACTGGATAAAATATATACTGAGATGTATAGTAACTATGTTGAAAGGAATATGGTGTTGCCTAAAAGAATACAACAAAAACTGCAGTGAATATAACCCATGTTGAAATGATATAGACAGGTGATGAAATTAATATGAACCACATTGGAACAAATATAGTAAATATTACATTGAATCTGACACTCTTTAAAATGACTGACACTCATGAAATGAATGTCAGACATTCATCAATGAATACAAGCCATGTTCAAATGAATATGACACATGTCCAAATGAATATAAGATAAGTTGAAATAAATATGACTGGTGTCAAAATGAATATGATTAATACTGAACTGAATATGAAACATGTTCATATGAATATGATTGCAGTTGAAATTATTTTGATGTACATTAAAATTAATATGACCCACACTTAAATGAATATGAGATGCTTTGAGCTGAATACATCATCACTTGGAATGAATATGGTACAAATTAAATTGAATGCAACACTTTTTCAAATGGCTGTGAAACACATGAAATGAATGCCAGACAATCAGCAATTAATGCAAGCCATGGTCTAATAAATATGGCACATGTTCAAACAAATATAAGATCATTTGAAAAAAATATGGCTAGTGTCAAAATGAATATGACTAACTCTGAAATAAATATGACATACGTTCATATGAAGATGATTACAGTTGAAATTAATTTGGCATGCCTTAAAATGAATATGGCCCACTCTGAAATGAATATGAAAAGCTTTGAACTAAATACAACATCCACTGAAATGAATATTGCACATCTTGAAATAATTCTGACACATGTTGAAACATACATGACATATGTTGACACAAGTAACATGTTCATTGAATTTAAAATTACACACTTTCAAAGGAATATAACAACTGGTATATTGAATCTTGATCTGTTGAAATAAACATTACTCATGTCATAATGGATAAGACAGGCATCGCAATGAATATAACAATTGTTAAACTTAATTTGCCCTATGTTAAAATGAATGTGATACACAATTGAATGAGTATGGCATGCACTGAAAGTAATCTACCTAGTGTTAAAATGATAATGGCCTACACTGAACTGATTCTGATATATGTTGATATGAATGTGAACGCAGTTTAAATTAATTTGTTATGCCTTAATATGAATATGGTCAACATTTAAGTGAATAAGAGAAGTTCTGAACTGAATGTGGCATACATTGTAATGAATATGGCATGTTTTGAAATAAATCTGAAACATGATTAAATCCTCATTTTGCTGCAAGACAAACTCTTGTTTAAAATGGAGTCATGTGTACAGATTGTCCGGATAGAAGATGTTGTAGGAAGGGTGTACAGAGAGTGCCTGCAATTCGCTGACCCTTCTGGCCGATTTGTAATAGGCATTAGAAAAGCAGTCTTTATAGTTAATAAATGGAAAAAATGTTAGACCTGGCATCCTTGGCAGGGTTTTCCCTTGTATTTTTGCCAGTGCCTCCTGTATTGTCGCTGTGTGCTGGATTCCGTTTTTGCTGGTCTAGATGCTTTGTTACAGCAAACAAATGATTGACGAAATGCTGACAATGCAAACATTCTCCCCCAGTCAAAAGATCTGGTTTAAATCCATCGTTCTTTTGCCCACTACGCCACCCCAGTTTGTACCCAGCCTTATGCAAATCAGTCTTGACCCTGTGCCCCATGGGAACAGTCCAGACTGAACTGCCAGGCCAGGTACTCCCTGGACCGGAAACAAGCATCCTGGGACCGGTTTCAGGGTATGTCACCCTTCTTCAGCCAGGCTAGCTTGAATCCAGTGGCGCAGTGAGTAAGAGACCCACGTCTGGGCATACCCATCTCACTTAGAGCGAAAAGTGTTACAGCAAACAAATGATGTTCAGAATGCTGACAATGCAAACATTCTCCCCTAGTCAAAAGATCTGGGTAAAATCCATCGTTCTTTTGCCCACTACACCACCCAAGTTTGGACCCAGTCATATGGAAATCAGTCTTGACCCTGTGCCCCATGGGAACAGTTCAGACCAAACTGCAAGGCCAGGTCCTTCCTGGACCGGAAAGAAGCATCCTGGAACCGGTTTCAGGGTATGTCACACTTATTCAGCCAGGCTAGCTTGAATCCAGTGAGCAGTGAGCAAGGGACCCACGTCTGGGCATACCCATCCCACTTAGGACAAAAAGTGTTACAGCAACGAAATGATGGACAGAATGCCTGCAATGCAAACATTCTCCTCCAGTCAAAAGATCTGGGTTAAATCCGTCGTTCTTTTGCCCACTACGCCACCCCAGTTTGGACCCAGCCATATACAAATCAGTCTTGACCCTGTGCCCCATGGGAACAGTCCAGACCGAACTGCCGACCGCCTACCTGTTCCCAAGGGGCACAGGGTCAGACTGATTTGCATATGGCCATGTCTGAACTGGGGTGGCGGAGTGAGCTAAAGAATGATGATGGTTTAAACCCAGATCAGTTGACTGGGGGTGAGTGCTTGCAATGTTCAACACTACGTCCATCATCCCCTTTGGTTTTGCGTTGTTTGCCCTAAGTTGGCAGGGTATGCCCAGACGTGGGTCCCTTGCTCACTTTGACACTGGATTCAAGCTAGCCTGGCTGATGACGGCTGATTAGCCAGAAACCGCTCCCAAGATGCTTGTTTCCGGTTCAGGGAAGACATGGCTTGGCAGTTCCGGCTGGACTGTTCCCATGAGGCAGAGGGTCAGACTGATTTGCATATGGCAATGTCTGAACTGGGGTGGCGGAGTGAGCTAAAGAATGATGATGGATTGCACCCAAATCAGTTGACTGGGGTGAGTGCTTGCAATGTTCAACGCTCCGTCCATCATCCCCTTTGGTTTTGCTTTGTTCGCCCTAAGTTGGCAGGGTATGCCCAGACGTGGGTCCCTTGCTCACTTTGCCACTGGATTCAAGCTAGCCTGGTTGATGACGGCTGAAGCCAGAAACCGGTCCCAGGATGCGTGTTTCCGGTCCAGGGAAGACATGGCTTGGCAGTTTGGGCTAGACTGTTCCCATGAGGCACAGGGTCAGACTGATTTGCATATGGCCATGTCTGAACTGGGGTGGCGGAGTGAGCTAAAAAATGATGATGGATTAAACCTGCCACTGCCACATTGCAAGCACTCACACCCAGATCAGTTGACTGGGGGTGAGTGCTTGCAATGTTCCACACTCTGCCCATCATCCCCTTTGGTTTTGCTTTGGTCTAGATGCTTTGGGCACTTTGCCACTGCTGATCAGTGCCAAAGTGCAAGTGATCCCTATGTAAATTGTGCACATGGATTGGTGTTTCCCTGATTGGCTTGTCTGGCATATTACTAAGTCCCTAATATAGTGCACTGTGTATGCCCAGGGCATGTAAGTCAAATGCTGCTAGTGGACCTGCAGCACTGATTGTCTCACCCACACAAGCAGCCTTTCAAAAGGGGTCTCAGACCTTCCACTGCAGTGTCTGTGCACAGTCTCTACTGGCATGTCGGCCTGGCAAGTGCACCCATTTGCCAGGTCCTAACCTTCCCTTCTAGTACATGTGAGTCACCGCTAAGGTAGGCCCAAGTTACCCCTATGGACAGGTTGCAGTGTATGTGGAAGGTAGGACATGTACTAATATGTGTGGCATGTCCTGATAGTGAAATGCAGTGACTTTCGTATTTTACTATAGAAAAGCTGTCTGTCCCATAGGATAGAATGGGAGTTTATTTAAAATATCTTATAAGTATAACTTTCCATTGGGACAAGATGGAAAGGTGGAGTTTGGTATCTCTGAACTCAGAATATAAAAATGCATCTTTTGGTAAAGATGATTTTTATATTGTGTGTTTGAAAATACCACTTTTAGAAAGTGGGTATTTTCTTGCTCAGCCATCCTGTGTGTCTCTGCTGGTTTGTGGATTGGCTGTCTGGTTTTGGAGTGACAGAGGCTAGGGATGTGCATTCTCTTCAGATAGCCACTGGGAGGCTTGAGGTGTGTCCTGCCTTTCCTGGATGAGTCAGGGATGGGCTGAATAGATCCGGGTTGCATTTAGAGTAGTGGGGGGAGCTTTCCCTGCACCCGAATAGGTCTCGTCTGCTTTGGACAATGCGGCCTCCACCTCCTGCCGAGAAGCTGGTGCAGAGAGGACAGAACTGGTTTTGACTGAGCACAGAGCCTCTCTGCCACAAGAGAACAAAGAGAAATGCAGTATAAATATTGGGGCCAGACCCCAGGACTTTAGATTACTTCTGGACTCAAAAGGAACATCTGCCAAGGAGAAGAGCTGAGAAAGCTGAAGAAGTACTGCCGCTATGCAGTGTTCTGTCTGGGGTTGGCCTGTAGTGGCTGTTTCCACCAAAGAGAGGACAAAGACTTTGGTGTGTCCTGTGTCTCCTGGTTGGGGAAGATCTCCAAGGGCTTGAAGTAGAGCTTGCCTCCTGTTCTGAAGTCTCAGGGAGACAAAGACTTCACCACTAGCTCTCTCGAACTTCCTTGCTAGGAGTTTGGACCTGCCAAGATGTACCTGTTCCACTTTTGGGCCTCTGGAGGTTGGTCTTGCTGCTTGGAGCTGGGAAAAGAGAATCAACTACGGAAGGATGATGCATGTGCACCCATTTCTGACGCAACACCGCTGTGCAGGAAGAATTTCCATGCATCGCCATCGAGCTGCTGAAGAAATCAAGACCGCGTTTGCCCGTGGCTGAAGAAATTGCCCCACGCCGAGTCTCATGTACCGATCCCGGAAATCCGAGATCACATCACCGACTACGAAGCAAGCCTTGCTGTGCAACTGCAAGAACCGATGCATTGTGGGACTGCGGCTGAAAAGATCAATGCAGCGCGGTTGCCGCCCCATCGAAAACCGACATCCCCGAATCCCCACGCATTGCACTGGGGAGCCAAGTCTACAGCAACGCCGGGGTTGCATTGTAAGAAACAGATGCATCACCTCCTCTTCAGTAAGGAACCGACGCATCACCTCCCCTGCATGGCAGTAAGGAACCGATGCATCACCTCCCCTGGAGCAAGGAACCAACTCATCACCTTCCCTGTGCATAAGGAACCGACGCATCACCTTCCCTGCGGCTGTTTTTGCTTATGATTTTGATGCATCCTAGGTACTTTGTGTTGAAAGTGTCACATCTACAGTGTGCTATGGACAGAACAGTTTTTATCTTTTAAAAGTCAAAACCTTATAATTGTATGTTGGATTTTGTCATTTTGGTCTTGTTAATGTTAATGTTATGGGGGATTTATAGAGTGCGCGGCTACTCCGAGGAGTGTCCGGGGCCTGAGAAGTCCCCCTTGAAAAGAGAGACCCTATTCACTCACAATCCTACACAGCTTCATTCATTACTGATGGAACAGCCAGGTCTTAAGTTGGCGTCTGAAGCTAAGAAGCTCTGGTTCTTGTCTAAGGGAAAGAGGTAGCGAGTTCCATAGTCTGCCCGCTACCACCTGGAAGGAGCGTCCCCCCTTCCTGGTCCGAAGGAATTTTGGCACTAGTAACAGATATTGTGTCGATGACGTCAAGGTCCTGGCTGGGATATTGGGCGTAATTCTCTTTCTGATGTACGGAGCCCCACTATTATGAAAAGCCTTAATAATTCGGAATGCCCAGGTAAAGTACATTGGCATAATCCAGCCTTGACATGATCAAGGCTTGGATTTCGTCTTCCTATGGGACAGTGGCAGCAGTGGTAAAAAGTTCCTCATCATTTTTAGGAGCCAAAAACACGTGCCAGCCACAGATTGAACCTGCGACTTCATTGAAAGATCTGAATCAAGCACTGATTCCCAAGATTTTTCACAGTGGTGACAAGACTGGATGGAGAAGGTTGATCGAGGGGCCACAAATTTCGCCATTCATCACCAGGGGTGTGACCGAAAAAAATAATTTCGGTTTTGGCAGAATTGCATGACAGTTGGTTCTGTTGAAACCAAACACACACTTTAGTCAGGCATTGGTGTATTAAACTTTCATTTAACGGCTCATCCTTTTCATACGTGAACAATAATTGGGAGTTATCGGCGTAAGTTATAATCTTAGCCCCAAGATTCTTCGCTAGCGGTGCCAGTGGTGCCATATAAATATTAAATAGAGTTGGACTCCAAACTGAGCGCTGAGGCACTCTGACATTCAGCGAAGAAATATCAGCTGAAAAAGGTGGGGACCAGACAGATTGATGACGGCCTTCCAAAAAAGAGGAAAACCACCTAAGAACCGTGCCCCCGAAGCCACATTCCCTGAGTCTCTGAAGGAGTCATCCGTGGGGCACGGTATCAAAAGCCGCCGAGAGGTCCAGCAATATCAAAACTGCCTTACCTCCTCTGTCAAGGGTGGCTTTGATACTTTCATTGACTTCCAGTAAGGCTGTTTCAGTGCTATAATTAGCTCTAAAACCCGATTGACTGGGATGTAGAGCATATGTGGTCTCAATGAAGTCTGTGATCACCACATTCACATACTTCTCCAACGCCTTGGCGAAGAAAGGGAGCAGTGCTATGGGCCTATAGTTGCTAACTACAGCTGGGTCAACTGAGGGTTTCTTCAAAAGAGGGAGGATTTTACCCTGTTTCCACCTCGCTGGGACTTTTCCATTGGACAAGGAGAGGTTCAGAACTTGATTAACCGCTGGATTCAAAACCTCAGCTACAGATACTACTATTTTGGCAGGGCAGGGCTCCGTAGGCGACCCATATTTTAACACCTTCATCATGTTGAGTGAGGTATCCAGAGAAACAGGAGGGAACTCCAAAAGTATTTCCTCCCTGAAATATTCTTTGGGGTCTGGCACAGTGTCCTGATTCATGCCGATAGGCATATCAAAAGTGTCTTAAATGGACTTGAGCTTATCAAAGAAAAATTTAGCAATCTGATTCGTCCATTCACAAGTGGGAGTGAAAAGACTCTGGGTAATATTGGGGGAGACAAAGTCTTTCATAATCTTGAATAGTTCCCTACTACTATTTCTGGCATGGTCAATTTTTGTGGCCAGGAAGCTTTTTTTCTCATCGTGCACTTTTATATAGTGTGCTTTAAGCGCCTGATTATAGGTGTCTTTACTCAATGGGTCAAAACTCTTCCTCCATAAGCGCTCTAGGCATTTACACACACTTTTGCTCTTCCTCAACGCCTCGGTGAACCAAGGAGCAGAGGTATCGCCCCGAGTAGCCCTATGCATCTTTGGGGGAGCTAAAAGCAAAGCCCAGTTCTGCAGCCAGCTTTCCAAAGTCAATGTCGCATCTTCTAAGGACCCCTCCACAGGAATAGGATGATGGCCTAATATTTCAGCCAAGGAAACGGGCGTGATTAGCTTAAAGGATCTAAATTCTTTCGTTTGTTGAATCCCGTAAGACCGGGCCCTATTTAACTCTTTTTTCATCCAAAAAGTAAACAAGAAATGATCGGATAATAATAATTGTTTGGTTTAGATAAAGTTTCTTATTTTTCTAAACTGGTGTGGTGTCCATTTGTAGTGCCTTCACTGTATTACTGTATGTGTGCTCAAATGCTTTACACACTGCCTCGGAGATCAGCCTGCCTGCTCGTGCCAAGCTACCATAGGGGTGAGCAGGGATTGTCTAAGGGTGAAAGTCCCTTACCCGGACTAGAAGCAAGGGCCCCTACTTGGACAAAGGCACCTACCTCTGCCAACGAGAGACCCCCATTTCAAACAGAAACAATTGTTCAGTGGCTCAAAGGATGTGCACATTAAGTCCCATTGTGGCATCATGAATAGCCTGGGAGAAAATATATGTTGCAATCGTTTGAGTGACTTAGCCACAACAGGTGACCTGAACAAAGAAGATTGGTCTGGCAACCACAAAAGACTGAAATGGCCCATAGGTAGCTGTGATGAGAACAAGGCCATGCTGGGCCATTGGCAGACCAAACAGAAGAACCTGAGAAAGGGGTGCAGATAGAGGATTGATGTTCCTATATGAACACCATGCCACACATTTATCCCACCAACTGACATATACCAACTTGGTGGAGGGATGCCTGGCAGCTAGAATAATATCAAAGACTTTGTGAGTACATTTGAAAGCTGTCAACTGTCACCCCTCAATTTCCACTAATAAAGGGTGTGCAGGTTTGAGTGCAGGTCCCTCCCCTGTTGTTGCAACAGAAGATCCTCTCGATGAGGCAGCCTGGTCGGGGGACCAATGCTCATGCTCAACAGCTCGGAATACTAGACTTTCCATGCCCAATTCAGAACCACAAGAATGATGTGGACCCGGTCATTTCTGATCTTCTCCAGAACTCTGGACAGAAGTGGTACTGGCAGAAAGACATACAGGAGGCCGGAGCTCCCCTCCCGACTAAAAGCGTCTCCGATCTAAAGACGCCTTGAATACCTGCTAGTTGCTTCTACATTGTATATAGATGCTACTTTTTGATTGTACGTTGTTTATTATTTGTCTTTCTTACAGGCTTTAGAATAAGGCCGTTTTCAGTAGAGTGTGATTCCTCACCCCACATAGTGGGAACTCTTTCACCATAGTCTGGTAAGAGTTCAGCCTGCCAAATTTCTCTTCTAGGTCCTGATGAATGTCGTAGAGCCCACCGGGCCGAGAGGCAGAAACATGTCGACCACATCAAATTCGGTGGGAGTAGAAAAGAATCCCCACTGCACCGACCACTCTTTTTTAACACCATTTAGATGCCAGTCACATTAAAATTAATTTGACATCTATAATGGCCTTTAAACTCACTTTTTGTATATTGGCCCCCACTTAGCTTAGAAGTGCATCCCGGTCATCAGGTGTATGCACGCCCTCAACCAAACCAAGTTTTTAGAGGGAGAGGACTGGTCAATGATGAAGCATGACACCAGGTGGTGCGTGAGACCAGTCCTTCACTTTTTGTGAGATGTCTTCACTCACATTATAGAACACTGTATCATCTAGAAACATCCAGCTGGTATCGGCCCCATTTGTGATTATTACCACTAGATGTGTCCCTGACCTCATGGGGTGAGAGTATGCGCTATTAGATACCGGGAACAAAGTCTCCTCCGGGTGGAGGTGTTTCACACCTCCCCCAGGGCAGGAACAGCCTTTCAGGGTGGAAGCTTCAGAGGCCATGCCATCTTTGAAATGTTACCCAGGCAGCGCCAACTAGTGGAGGATGCCAACTCTCCTGTCATGACCTCACTCTTGGCAGAAGGACCAGTGGGAAAACTAGTAAGAATAGAGGGTGTACCCACCTTCAGCTAGCACCTCTCCTAAGGTGTAGCAGGCAAAGTGAAACACATTTTTCAGTTCCCTCCATCTTGCTATGGAGGGAAATCGTCATTTTAGGGGTATGCCCATTCCCCAGTGGGAGGGGTCATACAGAGGGTGTAGTCAACTAAAGGTAGATGGCCCAGTGGCCATTACCCGTACTAGATTTAATGCCCCTAAATGTTGCATTTAGGTGGCATCCCTAAGCCCTGAATTTCAGATTTTATGGACTTAAGAAAGAGAAAGGACAAAGAAGAGCTGTTGACCTCAAGGACAAAGTACCTGCTGTGGATGTATGGGCGCGAAACCTTGCCCGCAACTGCCAGACTGGACAATCAGTAAAGACTGTCTGATCCTGCCGCTAGGAGACCTCTACAAACCACAAAGGTCCTCCAGCCATTCTGACTTATACTCACTCAGACACAATCATTCTTGCTCACTCTGACTCATTCAGTATCACTCTCTCTCACACTGACTCACTGTCCCACTCATTCCGACTCACTCAAACTTGACTCACCGAGTCTCACAAACAGTAACATTCAGTTACACTCTATCTGTCTCCCTCACTCATTCATTCATTCTCACTTATCACTCAGTCTTCACTCCATTGGCACTTTTTTACTCACATACATGCGCACATATACACACTCTCACATATACATACACATTATTTAAAAGCATTTATGCTCCTGCACCAGACATTGTCTCTAACAGAGCTGCCTTAATCTGCTGCTAGACAGCATTTTCTTTTTATACCAAAGAGAATAAAAGACTATTATTCACTCTTAGTATAACAAGGAGGCGCATAGCCCTGGAGCCCTAAAGGACCACCCCCGTTTGGTGCATATAATTAATAGAGTGCACTGTGGAAAGTAGTGTACACTCATCAAGGGTACTCCAGTGATATCTTTCTTGAGGAGCAACTTAGTAGAAACAATGCCTCCACTGACAATGGTAAGAGGATGGAAGGCCTGCGACACTCCAGTGGTGCCAGGTAGCAGTCTGAGAGGTGCTCATACACCCAGTGTGCCTCCTAAGAATAAACACCTGATGCTTGGAAGTCCAGAAAATTATAGCAAGGTTACAGAGGGCTAGTAAACAGCTTTGCAGGGAGAGAGTAGGCAGCAGATATCTGTCAGCCCTTCGGTTAGTAGTGTAAAGCATTTAACCCCTATCCAGAGGCAGGAGTCATGGTGGCTGCACAGACAGAATCCTGCATTAAGAGTCCAGTGGATAAGGTGAACAAATGACGAGGACTACGTACAATCAAAGAACTCACATACATGCCAATATTTTAGAAGAGGAAAGTCAGAGTTTTTTAAAATAGTAATCGGGAGAATGTTTTTCTCCCATTGACTTCTAATGAGGCTTGAATCGGGTCTATTGTCATGTGTGGGACTTGCAAGTGTGCTGCCGCAGGATCAGATATCAGAAACGTAAATACACTTTTTTTTTGTACCTGTCAGGAGCACAGAGAAAGTGCTGTGACAGGCAGAGAGTACATGGCAAACATGTTATCTGACTCACACAAGAGCAGTCCCTGTTGGCAGAATTCTTAAGTCCTGGCTTTATGGGTATCCGCACTGGGCATGCTCTGATATTTAAGGCCATACTTTAATACTAAAAATAAAACTACAATGCTCACAATGTATATTATCATAAACAGTCGGGGCTGGCTGAAGGAGTTGCACATGACATGAGACCACTTGGCAGCTTTTTCAACATTTAGACACCAGGCAGAGAGGGCATTATGGTACTTTATCGCTAGAGTACAGTTAACATTTCCTCCGTGCGAAGAATGAAATGGTTATAGATAGGGACAAACAGAAGCCCACGTGTCCAGGGTTGCGGGTCCATGTTTGTTTAAGCTCCTAATCCGCACTGACTGTCAGTGCAGATTAGGAGCTTTAAAAAACATTAAATATTAAACAGTAAATATATGGGCATGTTACATACATGCCAACAGATTTGGAGACTCCTGATTCTGAAGCCAAAAAAATGTCCTCGATTTTTGTTTTAAAAATCTTCATCTTTGCTGTTCTAAAATGTTTTCCTGTATGTAACATGCCCGTATATTTACTCTCCCCATTTGTCAAAAGTACTGCGAGGTTGGCAAACACTCACCAAGTATTCGAGGACTACTCTAGAGTAGTAAACCCTCAGCTCTTCTAATATTTGGTGGCTATTTCTTATGTGCCTCTCATCAGTCTCGAGAGCCAGCACAGACAGGCCCTTCCTCTGATGTGAGCAGCAGTCACCCGGTGTAGTAACGGCAACAGGTGAAGTATATTCATTTCTGCTCTGGGCAGGCCAGGGACCGCTGGTGCAACTGAGACTCACAGGCCCGTTTTTTTTTAGGTCTTGGCTAGACAGTGCATGTACTGTCACAAAGAGACTGCTGTATAGAATATGTGATTTACAACAAGGGGTGGTGATGGACAGAGTCTCTGAATTAAGCAGAGTACTCTCACCCAGTCAAGAGATCAGGGCTAGATCCAACACCGTTTTTTAGCTCATTGCACCATCCCAGTTTCAGAACCTGGCTGTATGCAAATTAGTCTGTCCCTGGCCCAGTGCATCATGGGAACAGGGCAGACCAGACTACAAAAGCCAATTCTTACACTGGGAAGGAAACAAGCTTCCGGGGACCGGTTTCTGCCATTTCAGGCGTCTTCGGCCCGGCTTGCTTGAATCCTGATGGTGCAATGAGCAAGGGACTCACATCTGAGTATACCCTTCCACGCTTAGGGTGGACAAAATAATTTACAACAAGGGGTGGTGATGGACAGAGTCTCTGAATTAAGTAGAGTACTCTCACCCAGTCAAGAGATCAGGGCTAGATCCAACACCGTTTTTTAGCTCATTGCACCATCCCAGTTTCAGAACCTGGCTGTATGCAAATTAGTCTGTCCCTGGCCCAGTGCATCATGGGAACAGGGCAGACCAGACTACAAAAGCCAATTCTTACACTGGGAAGGAAACAAGCTTCCGGGGACCGGTTTCTGCCATTTCAGGCGTCTTCGGCCCGGCTTGCTTGAATCCTGATGGTGCAATGAGCAAGGGACTCACACCTGATCTTTGGACTGGGTAAGAGTGGTCTGCTTAATTCAGACACTCTGTTCATCACCACCACCCCCTTTTCTGTATCGTTTTTGGCCACTATAGGTGTGGCAGGGTATACTCAGACATGAGTCCCTTTCTCACTGCTCCATCAGGATTCAAGCAAGCCGGGCCGAAGAGGCTGAAATGCCAGAAACCGGTCCCCGGTAGCTTGTCTCCTTTCTGGTGAAGAATTGGCTTGGTAGTTTGGTCTGCCCTGTTCCCATGATGCACTGGGCCAGGGACAGACTAATTTGCATATAGCCAGGTTCTGAGCTGGGATGGGGCAGTGAGATAAATAACAGTGATGGATCAAGCCCTGATCTTTGGACTGGGTAAGAGTGGTCTGCTTAATTCAGACACTCTGTTCATCACCACCCCCTTTTCTGTATCGTTTTTGGCCACTATAGGTGTGGCAGGGTATACTCAGACATGAGTCCCTTTCTCACTGCTCCATCAGGATTCAAGCAAGCCGGGCCGAAGAGGCTGAAATGCCAGAAACCGGTCCCCGGTAGCTTGTCTCCTTTCTGGTGAAGAATTGGCTTGGTAGTTTGGTCTGCCCTGTTCCCATGATGCACTGGGCCAGGGACAGACTAATTTGCATATAGCCAGGTTCTGAGCTGGGATGGGGCAGTGAGATAAATAACGGTGATGGATCAAGCCCTGATCTTTGGACTGGGTAAGAGTGGTCTGCTTAATTCAGACACTCTGTTCATCACCACCCCCTTTTCTGTATCGTATAGAATATGTGGGCCTCAGCCAGCCCACATTCTTCCAATTTGCTCACTCCATTGTCTGGCTCATATTCTTTGTCACCATTTGTCCCTTGCATGCATGTCTCTGTTAGTGTTTAGCCCTCCCACCAGAGCATAAAAAACAGCCACTGCTCCGGCTTTTACCAGCACTTTAGGACCTATTTTTTCTTTTTCAGCACTCTACAAAGAGCTCATGCTTTCACAAGCTCCGCCTCCACCCACCCGCCCTCATGCCCCGTCCACTAATCACCCCCACCCGACACTTTTTTTTCCCTTTGTTGCACTTTCCCTGTTTCCGGCACCTCCCTCCACTGCTTGTTGCCCTGTATCTCCCCAATCCTGGGATCGGTTGAGAGAAGAGAGGTTTGTCCAAGGCCAGGCACATAGCCTAGGAATGATGCATCATTGTTGGTATATTTCCTTTAGATGTGATCCTGGCCCACAGTCAGCTTGGGATAATGGACTACAATGATACTTATTGTGCATTTCCTTAATAAGTGCATGGGATTTAAAGGATCTCCATACTCAGCTCATTCGAGGTGTGTTCGCGTCCCGCTTTGTATATTTCCGGGTGTTTCACAGTGCTATGAGATTTTGTATATAGTGCATAATATAGGGAGCTCTGGCATGTTTGCACTTTATGTTTCCGAGTGATTGTATATTTGTCACAGGTTTAATGCTTTGGTATGCAGTCTCGTATAATTTTCTCCCCTCATGACATGGGATGCCTGTTGGCTCCTGCCCACTTGCTCTCGTTGGACTATAGATGTTAACTTGTTAAATACAGTAGACGCCCGCGGAGCATCTAGCTGCACAGCGTCGTCTTCAGCAAGAATATGCTAATTATCAGCTCTTGGCTGCGCTTTCAGAGCAGAGGATTCATCTTTGTCTAATGGTGAGAGTGAAACATCCTAAATGTGACTGTTGTGTTTCCCATGGAGGTGTTGCCACTGAGTGTTCATCATGAGAGCTTTGTTGCATTTCCTTGTTTTTTTCCTTCTCCGAAAAAGAAGCTGTAGAGTCTTTAGTACCTCGAAGCGGTTCATTTACTGATGCAGGTACAGAACAGGGTGATCCTACAACTTCTGCTTCATGTACTAATACACTGGACAAATCAGCATCAGAACTTTTGTTTGCAGAGGCAGGAAGAGGATGTCTGAGATCTGCCTCCGTCCTTTTCTTTTTCAGGGTAGGTGTGCGCTGATCACCTGACCGCGTAATCCAAGATGCACTATGAACAGACTCAAAAGCCCTTACTCAGCACAGCAAATGTGTTTCCCCAAAAGCACCACCACCTATGACCACTTCTTTTAAAATCCAAGGCCAATGGAAGTTCTGGCAGGGGCGGGTCCTCTGCTCTGGTGGAGGAGCATCACCCTACTGCATTTCAGCACTGCAAAAAAGGAAAAATAAAATGATAGCGCAATGTTATTATCATTTTATTCTTCCCTGCTGAGGCAGTTTTGAGGGGGTTGGGCTGGGATGAGCGGAGGGTGAGTGTTGGCCCTCTACATGTGTGCATGATTGTTTGGGTGGCCGTCTTGGGTCGGCCAAACAGTCATGCTCACTTTACATGTTCCCCACTGGCTGTATTGTACAGCCTGGGTGGAGAACAAGCTCGGGCTCCCAGTCCCTGTCTGAGCGCCAAACCATGGTGCTCTGACCAATCTTGATGCTGCTGTTATGGTGACAGCAGCATTGCGATTGGCTTAGGGGAGCCTGGATGCTTCCTGCTTCCGGTTCACACAGACGGAAGAGGACGTAGAAGAGGAGGCATCCGGCAGATAAGTGACTTTTTTTTTACAGCCCCACTACTACTGCCAGGGAGGAGCCGCCACTGAGTTCTGGGTTTATGCAGTGGTCAAAGTCGGGGGGGGGAAAGAAGAACTGTGGAGCAGAGGTGCGGCCAGAAAGAGCAAAACATTGCAACATTTTAGTATTTGTTTGGCATTTCACATTGCTTGTGCATGAAGCAGAGAGACCATGAAGTTTGTGAACATAGGGGCATATTTACAATAAAGTGGCGAAGCATATTGTTAAGCCAAGAAGGCTAACGACATGCTTCATCACTTTAGAAACGCAGTGCTGAACCATATTTATTAGAATATGGTGCTGGCCTGCATTTCCCCTTGCCTTGGCTCTAACTTTTGCATCCTGGCACCAAAGCAGGCACCCTCGCACCATAGTACAAGGGTGCCTGTGTTGAAGGAAAGATTGTTCATGTGCGGGAAGGGGGGCCGTCCTGCACATAAACAATCGTTAAATGCCATTTCGTAACTTCTGTGTGCGCTGCTTAATGCAGCACACATAAAAGTTACAAAATGTTAAAAAAAATTTCATTATGGTTTTTTTGTGCAGGAAAGGGGAACTTCCTGCACATAAACAATCATAGGCAATTTGCTGTTTCTATGTGTGCGGCACAAGGCAACACACATGGAAACAGCAAAAACAAGGAGAAATAAAGCATCTCTCTCGTTTCGCCTGTTTAAGACCAGGTCTTCCCTGGTCTTAATTTTGGCACTGCCTCCTATTTACGCCACCCTTGTAAATAGGGGTCAGCGTCAAAATCAATGGTTGTTGCTGTCGAACGCCCACCGCAACACTCATTGCCCGTCCCGTTCACGCTAAATAGAGCGTGAAAGTGTGCCTTATTTACAAGTCAGCGTTAAGCCACTTTAAATGTCTTAACGCTGCCTTGTAAATAAGGTGAGGCTCCTATCGTCATCACAACATCACTGAAAAAGACGTTGTGGTGGCGATAGGGGCTTGTAAATATGCCCCGTAGTTTGGTGCGCGTGCAAATCCTGCATTGCCGATCCCTGGTGAGTTGCACTAATGCTGATAAAGCAAGGCCAATGGAAGTACCAATGGGTGATGCAGACTGGCCTCAAGGGTCCTGTGACCTCAGTGACAGAGTCACTGTTGCTCTAGGGCAGAGGTCTTCAAACTTTTTGATGCCGAGACCCCCGTGTAAAAGCTTTTTAGGCGTAAGGACCCCCTTCCGACAAAAGTTTCTAGCAACTGGTACTCCTCATCATCAACTTTTGACAACCATAAATGCGCCTGTTAAACCTCATCACATCCATCCATCATTCATCCACCCACACTTTTACACATCCATCCATCCTTTCATCCTTCCATCCATACATCCATCCTTCCATACATCCTTTACCCATACACCCTTCCATCCATCCACCCATCATTCATCCACCCACCTTTTCACACATCCATCCATGCAACCTTTTATCCATCCATCCACCCTTTTATCCTCCCATCCATACATCCATCCACCCTTTCATCCATCCACCCACCTTCATCGATCCACCCACCCATCATTCATCCCCCACCTTTTCACACATCCATCCATGCATCATTCATTCATGCAACCTTTTATCCATCCATACATCCTTCCATCCATCTACCCTTTCATCCTTTCATCCATCCACCCTTTCATCCATCCATCCTTTCATCCATCCATCCACCCTTCATCCGTCCACCCTTTCATCCTTACATCCATACATCCATCCATCCACCCTTTCCTTCATCCATTCACACATCATTCATCCACCCATCCTTTTACACATCCATCCATCCATCATTCATGCAACCTTTTATCCATCCATCCATCCATCCTTCATCCATCCACCCTTTCATCCATCCACCCACCTTCATCCATCCACCCACCCATCATTCATCCCCCCACCTTTTCACACATCCATCCATGCATCATTCATTCATGCAACCTTTTATCCATCCATACATCCTTCCATCCATCTACCCTTTCATCCATCCACCCTTTCATCCATCCATCCTTTCGTCCATCCATCCACCCTTCATCCGTCCACCCTTTCATCCTTACATCCATACATCCATCCATCCACCCTTTCCTTCATCCATTCACACATCATTCATCCACCCATCCTTTTACACATCCATCCATCCATCATTCATGCAACCTTTTATCCATCCATCCATCCTTCATCCATCTACCCTTTCATCCTTCCATCCATCCACCCTTTCATCCATCCATCCACCCTTTCATCCATCCATCCACCCTTTCATCCATCCACCCTTTCATCCTTCCATCAGTACATCCATCATTCATCCATCCACCCTTTCATCCATCCATTCGCCCATCATTTACCCACCCACCTTTTCTGTGCCTCTCTCATGGGGGGGGGGGGGCAGTATCTCTCTGCGTCTTCTTCCTTCTTCTTTCCTGCTCATGGGAGGGCATCTCTGTGCCTCTCTGCTGGGAGAGGGAGGGGGGAGGGGGGGACGTGTCATGGGACCCACAGCTCCAGGCACGCAACATCCATTGAACTCAAAGAGCTACACTACAGCCTGCTCCCCGAACCCCCACCCTCCCTCCCAGCTCGTGTATGTGAGCCCGGCTGAAACAGCTTCAGGGACACACACACAGCCACACCAGAGTACTTGACAGGTCTTTAAAAGTCCTTTTACTTGTTAATGAGGCGTTGAAATTTTTCACACCTTTGTGTGAATTAGGCCTCCGCCGTGAGCACCCTCGATCAGCCCGACACCAGGAACTGCATGCTCTGACAGATTCTGCGACCGCCTTCAAAGGACTCCGCGACCCCCCTGGGGGTCGCGCCCCACAGATTGAAGACCTCTGCTCTAGGGTGTGCTGCTTCGGCCTGCCACAAGATTGGCCGTGAACTTCAGTGTGAGTTGTGGTGGACAGGCCTTCAAGGTTAACCCTCACATGCCACTGCTAGGTTCCACCTGTTGGTGCTAAGACACCCAGGCTTCTATGGTCTAGCGGGGCCTTCAAAAGTCTAGCACAGCAATGTGTTCCCACAGCAGAGTGGACAGGGGGACTGGTCATTAAGACTGAACCTGGTTCACAGTTCCAAATTCAACAGCTCTGGCCATAGTGCCACATCCTCTCCCCCACTGAACACCATACTGCCTCGCAGAGAAACTCATACTGCCTTCAGCTACAACCCAAATGTGGCCCGCTATAAACACCAAATATGTGATGTAACAACACGATCAAAATGATCGCGGAATGTTACATCGCAGCTTTTACAACGCAATTTGTTACAACGACTTGCGCTGGACTTAGGAATATAGTTGGATAGTAAATCTTACTATTCCTTGCGTTATAGCGCCATCCAGCGCAAGTCGATGTAACAACTTGCGGTGTAATGGCTGCGTTGCAGCTGCATCGCGGTGTACTCACCGTGATGTAAAGGATGTTTCCCATAAACACCTGGATGCAACACAATTCAAATTATGCTCTAGACAAGAGAAATATGCTGCCTGGAAAAAAAAGTACCATCATCCTGGAAAAAGCAAAGACATAGGGAATGCAAGATTAAGTAAAGCTTGTGAAATGCAAGCAGGAACAACATGGTTACCTTTACCCTTTTACACTGATTATTCACAAATCAATTTGAGTTTTGCCTGGAAGTGACCCGTTTCAATGTCTGTTGTTTATATCGTTACAGAACTTAAGCAGTATGGTTTAAAAAGACCACTTTTCTCAACACAGAGCCGCAGTACCAATTTTACAAACTAAAATAAGGACAACAGCTGATTAGGATCACATTGAACATTTTTCACTCCACGAACCATTACAAAGTGGCTACCAAGATTACACCACAAGACCACAAATGTAGTTCTCAGGCATCGTGTCACATAGGTTTTACTAGCTTTGGTGCCGAAGCATCTACTTTTATTTTCTTCAGAGGGTCTCAAAAATGGCTTCCAAATGGCTGACTTATTTGAATAGGTGCACACTACAGGACTTTGCAGCCTCTCATCATTATCTGCTTTTTGAACTCATTAATGGGAGTTGTGGTCTACACTTGTCCAGCTCATCGCTAGGGCTGAATTGCTGGGCTAGTGAGCATTTTTGAAAGAACTGCTTGCCCTTGTTGCTATTGAGCAGCAGAAAGCTAATCACTTGTTTTTGGAACATTCCCCCTCATCAGTGTTTCTTCAAGACTCTCTGCTCCCTGACTGATTACATTCTTAGCTCCCTTTTCCAGAATACATTCACTTGTACACACTAGGCTAGACCTATTTGCATTGCCCATTGCACGGATAAAGTGCCATGGCAAGCAGAGAGCGTGACAAAAATGTGAACTGGCCTGCAGGAAGAGAAGGGTTTTCTTTTCAATGAATACACCTTTATGTATAAAATAAAAAAGTATTCTTTTGGTGCAGTCTGATTGGGGTCTCCTCATTGATAAAGACTAAATGCGCCAATAACAGAAGGATTAGTGTATAATGTACATGTGAATAGAGGCATCACAATCATGACTAGCCAATAAGGGTGAGTGTGTGTACTTCTTGAGTTCATTAATTAGCATAGTTATTGCTCGTCATTATTTAACTGAGTTGGAATTTGATAAATTACGTGAGTACTGTATTTTTTTGAATGAGCTTGTGGAACCTACAGCACACCCTAACAAAAAGCTTGCATGTTCTTTGAGGACTGATCAAAAACACGCGCCACTGGGAAGGTATGATGCGCAGGCACCAACATGGCGTCATTACAGATTTCCCCACTGCAGCGAATGCACGTATTTCATATGGCCATATCTCCGAGTGACAGTTGTGCTTGTCTGGCCATTGCCGCAATAAGAAAGAGAAGGTTACTGGCACTGGTAATGGACAGTTTGAGTCACACAAACTGTGACTGTCTCAAGACTGACGACGGTCACTTGTATTCCGGATGCAAAGCACAGGTCAAAGGGCGAAATTCATCTGGCAGAAAATAAAAAGATGTAAGGGGTGACGAATGAAAAGAAGGAATAAAATGAAGTATAAACATCCAGTGCCTCCTGCAGTGCAGCGATACTTGCTTCTATGAGCTTCGTACCATGCTTAATGAGATGGTAAAGCGAATCACAGGGGGAATCGGGGCTTTATGTTCAGGAGGCGGGAGGCTAGCCTTGAACTCGGCGGTCCCCCGCCTGAATCGGGAGGGCTGGCACGGATGCTGGTTCAGCCAGGGCGCCAGTAGAGATCCGGGCGGTGTTCTCACCGCTAGTGCATCCGGGCTCATGGCCGGAGACGTCGTCCCACCGCACCGCAGCCTCAGTCAACAAAAAATATAGATCTCTGGGGGGCAGCAGTGCACTCGGCTAGATGTCATGTCAGGTGGGTGGCGCTGGTCGACACCTGAGAGCGCTGCAACCCCTGTTGCAGTGCTGCGCTGCCGTGGGAAGTGCAGTTCTCATAGGACAAAGGGGCAGTAAAAGGCACACCACCAGGATCACGGGCCAAAGATGCATCAAATACGGAGCAATCCTGGCCAGGCCCGCCTCACTTCTCCAGGAACCACACCGAGTGCTGATAATGGGTATGGACACTCCAGG
The DNA here is from genome assembly GCF_964261635.1 of Lissotriton helveticus. Classification (NCBI taxonomy): domain Eukaryota; kingdom Metazoa; phylum Chordata; class Amphibia; order Caudata; family Salamandridae; genus Lissotriton; species Lissotriton helveticus. The sequence continues at coordinate 404,612,139 of NC_136063.1, read as the reverse complement.
CTTTCCCTGCCGTTCATAAATGCAAGCGGAGCTCGTGGTGTGATGAACCCATGAACCACAGCGCCGAGGCCTCAACAGGAGCCGCCTCGCCCAACGGAGCGCACTGGAACAGTACTTTCCATGCGCAAAAGTGACGTCAGAGTATACCACTGTGATTGGCTGTCAGTGTCACGTGCTTTTCAGTATATGTTATACACAATTCACCATATCCAATTCATTCACATGCTTATCCAGTTCATTCAGTATTCTATGCTACACAATGTTATTCTTATCCAATTTCAGTGATTCCCATATTAATTTCAGGAAAAGTGTTATTTGCCTCACTGTTATTTATATCAATTTCAAGAGTTCTCATATTTAAACCATACTGTAATGTTAATTAAAAAAAATAATAATAATAATAATTAGCTTTTGTGTTATATCAACTTTAAACAAAACAGTACCCTTGCCTACAGTAAATGACAGCACCTTAACGCATGGGGCAGCATATATTTTAAAAGATTAACAGTCCAGCAGTATCCCTCTTTTCTCAGAATTTTTTTTCACACATCAGGATGGCACCTCCAAAGAATAGTGGCATTCATCAAAGCTGAAATGGGGCCGAAATAGCGCTTCAGATACTATTAAATTTAGAGCTTTTGTCCTAGAATCAGTAAGAATACACATTCCCATAATGCCTCCATCCCTCCCCCATTTTACTCTTTGGACTTACACCACTGTTTGGTGACTCCATATCCTAGCTGCCATCACTCCAGAAGGCGCACACCTGCATCTGCGGCCAGGGATAGGGGTCTATCTAGAAATTAAAGCAATCCCCAAACTCCTACAGTGCAGGCCACAGTCAGGCATATTCTATGCCTGTCAGAGCCCGGAAGAGGCTTGGACCACCCTTTGACATCATGATCCTGAGGTGAGTGCTCTCTATTATTGCACTGGAGAGCTGTATAGCGTGGATCTGTTAACGTGTTCGGGTATAACTCTACCCTAGTTGCTATTCTGTGGATACTGCCTCTTGTGATCTTAAGTTTTTGATAACGGCAAATTACAATGGGCAAACGCAAACCCCAGGAGGTTCAGGTGAAAGCACCTTCTCCCTCTAAGAATACCAGCACCGATAAAATGTTGCAGAGGTCTATGGGGATAATTTCCACAGAAATAGCCCTGAGCGAGAGGACATTAACAAGATTCAAGCTTGGGCAGCTCCTTATCATACAGCCCAACTGGTACAAATAGTACTGTGGACCATTAGGGGCTGGGTAACAACAAAGCCAGTGATGAGGAGGCAAATTCGGCCCCTAATCCAAAAGGGGCATGCCTGAAAGTTACATCTCGACCTTCTTGAGCCACCAAACGACCTCAACAGCAGCACACGTCTCAGTCCCCTCTAGCCCATATGCTGACTCAAACATTATTGACTCTATAAATACAGCGTAGCGGGGACCATGCTTACACCTCCTTGGGCTGTGTACCTCATGTAGTCCTGTTTTGGAAAAATTAAAGACTGTCTGCATAAAGAACTTTCCGCATTTACAGTGTGGTTGGAGGCCATCGAAAGGGGTCTCAATTGCTTTTTATCCCAACAAAAGCAAAATGTATGTTCAATATCAGTAGCAATGGATGGTGCCCAGGTTATGACCTTCAACTAAATGGAAAGAAACTACCGTGGATTAGGGGTCTAAAGGGACAGTTTATAGACCACTGGGGGTATATTCCCAAATACAATCTCAATACCTAATGATACCCCTATAGTCTTTTGAAACATGTGTATACAAACAAATCTGTGTCTCTCTCACAATCAATCTACTACGGAAATCTTGACTTAAAGTGAAGGGGAAGACATCCCTTAAGGATAGGAACCCTCACTCACCCGAAGGTGACATGCTTCATCATATGGGTCCTCCTTACCAGTGCTAAAAACCTAGTCAACACTGGAAGCTACTACTTCGGTGATAAAGAAGGAGCTTAGAGATGTTTTAAGAGAAGGACCTTCTAGTGACAGTGGTTTAAATCCATACCACTGAGCTGTTCCTTTTTAACCCTGACAGGTAGAACACATTAATAAAGTTATGTGGTGATTCTACTTAGCCAGTTTTAACCTCACTTATTCACACCTTACACAGCGCTGCTTACCTCACTACACCCTACATCCCATCCAGGGCGTGCATCTAAGCAAGAAGGGGTGTGGTGCCTCAAGCGCTCCTTCATAACTGCCAAAGCCTCTGAAGAGAAGTGGGGACACTTCGAAACGCGTCAGGCATCCAGGGCAGTTTGAACAGTCAAAGGATATCGTTGTGCTGGAGGCGTGCTTACCATTCAAGGCTCCTTGTGTGCAGCTGAGGTCCGGGTGCTCCTTTGTACTTTGGGTACTTCGGAGCTGGAATATATAAATATATATATATATATATATATATATATATATATATATATATATATATATATATATATATATATATATATATATACGTGCAACTCAGTCCAAATCTCTGCACCCCCCTCTCCCGGAGGCAACACGAGGATCAGAAACGAGGAGAAGACCACGATGTGCAGGTGAGCAATGGTATCTTTATTCAAAAGAGCGCCCTGCCCGCATTACGTTTTGGCCTACCCAGAGGCCTTGATCACATATATATATATATTTTTTTTATACAAAATGCGCCGCACTCAGGAACTCTGTTTGACTTATTTTATTGGCACAGATCCAAAGTCTATCACACCAACGCGTTTCGGCCTGACGGCCTTTCTCATGGTAGGTGGCACTAATTTTTCTATCTGTATTTAACGTAATCACATGACATTACATACCCCCATAGCATTCTGGGAGTTGTAGTTTTTCATTTTATGCTATACAGATCACCTTTTGTGACAGAGTTATGTTATTTGCTTGTTATGCCCACAGTAGGTTGCACAAGACTGAGATACCATTATTTGCATATACTGTTGCTTTCGTACAGTATGTATGGTTTTCTGCTATGTGTCACTCTAAGCCAATATGCTGGTGGTGCCGCTGTGGCACCCCCAAGCATATTACGAGTTTCCTTACCGCTACAATTTTCATGACGTTAAGCCCACCATGAAAAGTGGGGTGGTGAGGAAACTAAGGGGGCCCTATAGGGTCCTCTGTTGCCTCTGGGCCGGGGATGCATGCAGGGGGGCATATAGTTTGCACCCCTGTCAGTATGCATCCCCTGTTCCAGCACGGCATGGGCTTCACAGTTCATGCCGTGCTGGAACATGCTGTGGTGGTTACATGGTGCAGCCTTTCTAAGGCTCACATATGAGTCTTTGATAGGCACTGACGTGGTCCAGCTAGCCGCCGCAGGACTGCCCGACCTGTATTTCAGTTGGAATACAGTGGATGGCTTGACTACAGGTTTGGCGGTCTTGGAGTGTGGCACTGGCATGGCAGCCCACTCCAAGACTGCCAAACTTGTAATCAGGCTAATCCTGAAACGATAAAGATATATACATATGTGTGCACACCCATGTATATAGATTTATATGTGTATGGTTTTTTTACATTTTTTTTACGTGAGAACCCCTTTATTTATTCCTTCCCTCCCTTTACATCTACCCCCTTCCTAAACCCTAAAATCACCATTACCTCCCTTTACCTCTACCCACCTCAAAAACAAAAGTTATTCTTACCTCTCTTTACCTCAACCACCTCTAAACCCTAAAATCATCCTTACCTCCCTTTATCTCTACGTGCACATAAAAAAATTGTTATTTACTAAAATACTTACCTATGTGATAAATACGGTGTGACAAATGTAGAAATACTTACCTGCGTTGCAAATAGATGCATGTAATGGATGCATGATAAAGGCTGATTCCTTGTTTTATATTCTTTTAAATGTGTGTTATATTACTTTTAGTTAATTCAATTTAGTCCTAATCATATCCTTTCAGACTATGTAATGTTCTTTTCAATATGTAATATTCATTTTAAAGCAAATCAACATAAGTTCATTGCAAGCCATATTCATTTGAACAGGGTTCATATTCATTTAAACATGGTTTGTTTTCATTTCTATATGTGCTTATTCATTTCAAAGCATTTACATTTATCTCAAATAATTTCATAATCATTTAAAAAAATCGCAGAAATGTCTTATTCCTTTTGATGTGGACATATTCATTTCAACATGTGTCATATTCATTTCAAAGTGGTTCATATTCATCTTAACATGTGTCACATTCCTATCAATGAATGTCATATTCATTTCCATGGATGTCAGATTCACCTTAACACCTGTCATAATAATTTTAACATGGCCCACATCCATGTCAACATAGGTCATATTCATTTCAGTACATGAAATATTCATTTTGATGTATATCATATTAATTTCAAAGCATAACATATTCATTTTGACAAGTTTAATTTTAATTTCAATGTTGGTGATATTCATTTTAAGACATTTTGAATAATTTTTAATGGGACTCATATTCATTTCAATACATGTCCTATTCATCTTAGCATATATCATATTGCTTTCAATAGATGTCTCATTCAAAATAACAAATCTTTTATTAATTGTAACATGAATCATATCCATTTCAACACGTATCATAATCATGTCAATGTGTATCAAATTACTTTCAAAGCAAGCTGTATTCATTTTGATGTTACTCGTATTCATTTTAAAATATGTAAAATTCATTTCAATGAACCTCATATTCATTTCAACTCATTTCATATTCAGTTTAACATGTGTTAGATTTTTTTCAATCAATTTAATATTTATTTCAATAGATGTCATATTCATATTACCACTTGTCATATTCATTTTAATATGAAACGTATCCATTTTAACATATATTATATTTATTTGAATATGTATCATATTAGTGTCACTGAATGCCATATTAATTTTGACAAAGGTTGTGAGAATGTCAGCTTTGTTCATACTCATTTTAAGGCATGTCAAATTCAGTTCAATGGGGCTTTTATTCATTTCAACACAAGCCATATTCATTTGAAATCTTCTCCTATACATTTTTGTATATCTCATATTCATTGCAATCTAGGTAATATCCATTTCAACTCAATTTATATTCATTGCAACATGTGTTACGTTCATTTCAGAATATGTTATTGCAATTTCAATATGCATTATATTCTTTTCAGAATATAATATATACATTTCAGTAACTTATATTCATTTCAATCTGTCATTTTAATGTTAATGTATGTCCTATTCCTCTTGGCATATGTCAGTCATTTAAAAAAAATGTCCCATTCTTTTTGATGCATATTGTATTTGTTTCACTGATTGCTATATTGTTTATATTGAGGGCCATATTCATTAAAGTATCATTGATGTATATTTCAATATATCTCTTATTCAATTCAGAGTGTGTGTTATTCATAATAATCACTAAGTAGTATATTCACTCTGCCAGGTTTCATATTTGTTTTGGTTCAAGTCAGATTCACTCTGCTAGGTATCACATTTACCTTGACAGATATTATATTCATTCTGTTGTGTGCCATAATCATTTTGCATCACAAAGTGCTTTTCAGAAAGTTTCGTATATGGGGATCTGTAATTTTGACGTGAACGGCTTCCCATACTAATCACTATAGTGTTTAAATACGTTTGAGTGAGTCCATCAAAAAACTAAAAGTACAGTTTATTTGCTTTGGTCCACTGTATAATCTACCCCAATGTATAGATGCTCATTTAGTTCGAATAGCAAATTCACACTCCACTATGTTCAATGGACTGTCTTCGTATACATAGGCATGACATGGTGTGTTTTATGTGCGTGTGCTGGGCATCTATAGCCTATACTATGGGGACTGAGCCAATCCTTGTTATTGGTAAACATTGACAAAATCAGCCAAACACCATCACTCTGGGGCCCAAGACGCCACAAGCACCAGTCACCTAAGTATGCTATGGTGCTTTCATTGATGGTGCTCTCAAAAAAGTAAAACCACAGGAATCATTATTTTGCTCTCCTGCATAACTTTCCCTAGGCACATGTGGAGTTGGAAAGGTAAATAACACACTTCATTACTTGGGGGGATTACTTGTCTATTTTGTGTGTTTATTTATTTATTGTAACCAAAAACGTATGGTGGAGGAAATTTCACCTGATTCAGCATTTGCTTTGAAAGAAATTGGAAATTTTCCATTACAACCGAACTCTTAACTAGGACAAAATATAGGGCTGGCTTTTCTTCAGGGGCCCCAGGGTGTACACCTGCCACCTGTGAACCCACGGACCACCTGCTAACTTTTATTACACTTGTAATAATGTAATTTAGCAGTGTTCATGCAAACACGACTTGGGTATTTACAAGAACTCTGCAGTGAATAGGTCAGCCTTATCAGGCTCTCCACTAGGCTCCTGATGACTGGACGAGCAGGAGGGGGTTTCGGGCTGAGCGATGATCCAGCTATAGTGTATTGTTTAAAAACGCAGTACTCTGTAGATGGATGTCTGGGTTGCACATATGAGGGGCGTCAACTGTGATCCCCTACAACAGGCACAATCCTTTTTATTTAGCAGGCATATTGCACATGCCTCAGGTAACACAGTATATCTGCTAAAATGGGGCTGTCAGGGCACACATTGGGCTTACAGGGCACCAATCAGTTCATCCCTGTGGTCAATGAGGAGCAATACAGTGCAGCAGGGGTAGGACCTCTTGCACGGTCCCAGCTTCTGACAGAGTTGTGCTTTCAGTTCTTTCAATAATCTGGGTGAGGACTTGAGGTGGGCCTTCCACTGGCACTGCTTCTCTGTCTGGCTCTTTGTTGGGAATTATGGTTTGCTGGTTACAATGTCCAGCACTGGATTCCTGCTCTACTATTGCCATGGAATCTCTGAGTTGCAAGCAAAGGAAGAAAAGTAGGTAAAAAATAATTCACTGTTGTTACTCTAGACATGTGTAATGGAAAGTGTTGTTTCTGACCGACTGAGAGAGAGAATGAGATTGAGTGAAAGTGTGTATTAGTTTTAATGTGAGTGGGAGTGTCAATGTGAATAGAGATTGAGAATCAATGAGTGAATGAAAGTGAGGGAGTGAGTAAAACGGTGCGAGTTGGAATGAGTAAGGGTAGATTGTGAGAGGAAGAGGGAATGAGTCAGGGGTGCAGCAGGTGCAGTTGCTCCAAGGCACAGAGGCCCTGATGAAACTACACCTACTGCACTAGTAAAGCAGAACACTTGTACCCCAGTAGTTGAAATCAGAGCCCTAGTATACCAGTAGTTGTGAAGGAAGGTCGGTGATTGTGAAAGTGTGAGTGTGTGCAGGTGGGATTGTGTGTGAGAAACAGTGAGTGTGAGTGTATAGTTACATTTGTGTGTGAGGGCACCTAAGGTAAATTTTGAAAACAATGAGGTTAATCTGTGGCAAGTATTATGCCCCAAATTATCCTCTCTACGTTCCAGAGGTTTTTTTCTGCCAAAAATAATCCAACAGATGGCCTCAAGACAGACTGCAAACAGCTCACTGTGTAAGATTGGCAAAGATTCAGGAATTTAGATTTTAGTTATTTAATCAAGTCGCTATGAGACACACACCAATTTTGGAGTTCTTTTCTGCAGCACCTTTTGGCATAGTCTGCAAGACTGCCACAAACCTTGACAAGAAACCGCGCTTTTTGATTGAGGTCTAGTCTCCCATGCCCAGGTGCTATATTAAATATGGAATCGATAACATCAAAATATGGCAAGTGGAATGGACTAGTTAGATTTATAGGTACGTTCAATATCCCACACAGCTATGTAGTACAGAAATAAAGTATTCTCCAAAGCCACGCAGTGCTAAAAAACTGAAACAAGAGACCAGTCTTACTAATATATACCACATGACTGGTAATTTAAAGCTTTATGCATATCAAAGTGATCAGTGCATTTACACAAAACCCAGCTTGTGTTTGACATAGCTACGATAAATACTGCGGGCTTCATTTACGAGCAACACCCATGGAAAACCCCGCAAAGTGGCATGGCCTTGTAAATATGCTGTTACACATTGCACCACCGGAATGTCAAAAAAGTGGCGCTATGAAGACGCAAAAGTGCTGCTAGGGACGTCGTAAATGAGTCCCTTCCAAAAAAGGTCTCCTCTGAAGGACTGTAGTATGTCCCATAAACAGGCGCTTATATTCCTACCGAATTTGCAGATAATATAGAAATTTAGAGAGCAAAACCTCAGTGTGAGCTGCTTTGTAGGCTCGACTGTTTGTCTTGCATTGTAAGATTTTGTGTTAGGAGATAATCATTTGAACTGCATTGACTCAATGCCCCCACCTCAGTATTATTCTCACCAAACATTTGAATACGGGGTTATACATGGAGCAGTCCTTCAATGTATTAAAATGAGAGCTTTTGAGGTTGTAGGCGTATGGAGATTGTTTCCCCTCAGAGAAAGAAGAGATGTTGTAGTCAGATCTCCAGTACATCAAACTTTCTCTGGAATGCGCTGTATAATGGGCATGAAATGAACAAATAAATTGCTTTTGTAGGACTCGACTGGGTGCCTGACAGTATAGTATCAGGCCCTGCTAAGTATGGACACAGCTGCAATGGCTTTAATTTCTCACTCAAACAGTCTCCTCACAAATATTTGATCCCACTGTAATTGGCTGATGCTTTAGGCACTAGCATGTGCAATACAGAGGAAACCACAGGTAGTAACATCTGAAATTCTGCAAGTAGATATTATCCAACCCTTGTGAGTTTTCAAATTCAGGAAAAACTAAATATAGTCCAAAAACGTTAGCCAAAAAATGTCCAAAGACGCTGCACGGTGTGAAGATAGCAATTCAAGTTTGAATCCTCAGTACTGCCTGTTTTTATTTTCATCATTTTCTCCATGAGTCCCTCTCTCCATTTCCACACCTTAGGGTGAGAATCACAAATCCCATCGTCTGCTCTTTTTCCATTGTAATCTCATAATTGAAATAATGTAGGGAGACTCCACCTGGGTTCTCAAAACTGCCATTGGGTTCTTAGGAAGCTAAGAAAGTGTACTCTCCACCGCATTCCAAATAACACGAAAATCATGTTATTTGGAATGCTTTGAAAACAAGTAATGCGAAAAGTGTCTATGAAATGATTAGCCTCCCGCTTCCTTTTGGCCACGTAAAATTGCAATGCAACTGATTGATTGAGTGTCCATTGTGTCCTCGTGTTGCCTAGGATTTTATTGATATGTATCATTTTTGAGTAACAATTGGTCTACTTTAACTAAGAACATGAACCATTGTAGCATTCATATTGTTTATAAGCCCCAGGTTTGAGTTGTAATCATTGTAAATAAGGTGAAGCACATAATGCCACAGGAACGTCACTAAAAGTGACGTTCCTGTGGCGAAAGAGGCTTGTAAATAGGCCCCTTTAAGTTTTAAGCCCTGAAGTGCCCAGGGGCAAGTATCAATCAGTGACACCTCATCACAGAGTGTGGTGGGGTAGGGTCAGCAGTCTCACTGGCCCCAGTCCACTCTGTGATGAGGTTGGGCCTGCTGTCTTCCCTCATTGGCTGACCTACGGTTACCCAATGAGGGAAGGCAGAAGTCCCAACACTCCTGGGACCTCTGAGGCAGAGCTGGGGGTAAGTGTGATTTTTTTAAAAATTAATGTTTGGAGCGTGCATGCATACGTGTATGCTTGAATATTTGGTAATGAGTGTTGTGAATGGATGTGTGTGCGCATGTGTGAATGGATGGGTGTGAGTGTGTATGTGATGCATCCCATCCACCCACCTCCATCTCCAGAAACAGAGAATTTGGTTGATGGGGCCACCATGCTAGCAAAATTGATGTCAGGCTGTAACACTATTCGCAGGATATAGATGAACACTTGTGTGTAATTAATGTTTCCTTTGTTTGTTTGTTTGTTTGTTTGCTATCCTATTCCTCTTTTTTGTGGCGAGGAATTTAAAAAGTTTAAAAATTATTTTATTATGTAAAATTTACATTGTTTTTTCTAAAGAATTCAATTAAAAAAATCATATTTATTTATTGTACAAGGGAAATTATTTAAAAATATGAACAAAATTAATGTAAATGGATTTAATTATAATTAAGAAATTTAATTTGCATGACATTTAAATTTTAAAATGTTTCTAACATATTTTATAAGAAACTAGTAATTATGCTTTATTTATATATACTTTTTTAGCATTTAATTAAATGTATTTACATTTATAAAAGTTACTTAATTTCAACATTGGTTAGTGTGGGGTTTTATTTTAAGTCTCAGTCTCCATTATTTCCTATGGAATGGTGTTGCTAAACCAGTGATTAGAACTATGTGGCGCTGGACTTACTCCAGATCTGTGCTGGAATACATCTACTACTGTCGGAGCAGCGATCTCTGCACATAAAAGATAGTAGAGGCTGAAGTGTTGATTTCTGCATGTAGGTTAGTGAATAGCATTATTTAGTAAATTGTGTACTACTAACGTGCTAAAAAATTCAGCTTGAAATTAGCCGCCACAGTGCTAAAAAATAATTGTCCACGCTAATGTGAGGTTCTTGAGTACTAATTAAAATTCAGTTGAATGGACTGTTGCTGAGTGGCATCTTCATGCATGGGCAAATCTTGAAGTAATATATATATATTCACTGAAAAAACCATAGGTTATAGACCATATATAGTTAGGAATTAGCATTTAAAAAACCTTATTCACTGGATCGATCATTGTGAACTTGTATCAGGGATTGTATAAGAGAGTAAATATGTGTTAGTATATGTTTCAATAAGTAAGGTGTGTTTAACTGTATAGTTGAAGAAATGGAGGTGAGATTGTTTCTTTGCATGACTGACTGGGTGTGTGAGTAACTCCATGGATGAGTGGCAGTGTGTGAGTGTCTGTATACACTGAGTGTATCTAAGGTTATATTAGAGTCTGAAGAGGTTTATCGTATTAGCACAAGAATGATGTCAAATGAGATGTCATCAGTGATGTCATCAGTGATGTCATTTGAGATGTCATCAGTGATGTCATCAGTGATGTCACTGACCATGTCATGAATGATGTAATATGTGACATGATCAGCAGTGGATTGCGGGTGCGCGATATATAGTTAGTGCAACTAACTATATATGGAATTTCAATGGTTTTGTGTGAGTAAAATAAGGTTTTTTAAATGCTAATTCCTAACTATATATGGTCTATAACCTATGGTTTTTTCAGTGAATTTCAATGGTTTTTTAATAGCAAATATCATAAGCTGTCGAATGTCAAGTACGTGGTAAGTAAAAACATTTTCGTGTTTATGCACACTGATCTGCTTTGAATGCTGCCCCCCACCCCTCATTTCTATTAGGAGTACTCTCTCTTTGCAGATAGTGAAGGGTAGTTAACGCAGGCCTTTGCCCCCGTTGTAATCCGTCGTGCCTGCTTCTCTCTCCATTTGATTGATTGTTCTCTTTGGTTCATTCTCTATTTACAAACAAGCACAGAGTCGCAATACTCTGTTTAGTCTTTGCAGATAGCGAAAAATCGTGTAAAAAAACAAAAGGAATCGAGCAAAATCAGTAGGCCACTAATGGGATCTCTTTTTGACCTCCCTAAAATAGAAACATTAGGAACAACCTGTGATAATTGTGGAAAAGTAAATTTTGCCATGTTCTGTGTCCCTACGAGTCCTCCATCTTATGTTATGTGTGCATGATTAAATATGCATATGTATCCCCCATGTTTGATTAAAGACGCAATTACAGTTGTGTCCATCACTAGTATGCCAGTTTCCAGTTCTCGTGAAAGCTACGAGTATCAGGCCTATGTAAAGTTACGTTGCCACGTTTCTCAGTGTGCACGTTATTTCATTGTAAAGTCCCCGTTTCTAGGCCTCAAAAGGGCCCGGACACCAGATTCAGCTCCTGTCTCCTGAGCCTCGCTGAGGAGCGATACAGCCCCCACCTGTATCCTCGACCCTTCACTTACTTCCTGCCTCACAGTGCCCGGCTCAGCCTGGCTCTGCCTACGAGTCTGCCAAGAGTATGTTATGATTCTAGTTATCAGTCCAGCCCTCCTTCTCTGCATTCCTAAGCTACTGAATCGCATCAATAGTTTCCGTCATTGTCTAGCCTTTACGTCTCCATGTAAGAGAAATACTGCATTTAATGGTCATTTAATATTCTTCATCACGCACTACATGTAGAATAATGCATGCTCCAGTCTTAGAGTCCGTTAGCCTCTCCCCTCCTGACTCTTAGTTTATATCAACATGTTCTCTAAACATCAGATACTAGATACTGTTTAGGTACATGTCGCCCTGACTCTCCAGACTTCAGTCTCTGCTCCTAGCACAGAGTTCATAGCCCCCAGCTTCTCCTAGTAACACGTCATTGTCAGTTTACGCGCACCATTAGGTTAGAGGTCCCGGCTCCTTAGGTAGCCCCCTCCATGTTTCCGCCCCATTTATGACATATTCTGTTACGTTTGCATCACATGTCTATGTATACGCCCCTGTTACACCTATTTTCACCCTTATCTTTCGCGACTGCTATTGACCACACCCACCGCTCCGCCTACTGTAATTCATTGTAATGTAACTGTTTTAGTATATATATTTGTGCACTGTTATTAAATGTTGTGCCGATTCTGATCCTGCCCCCGGCAGCGCTGCCATCCTGTTCCCGTGCAGGTTGTCCTGTTCCTGTCCTTTATGCTGTATTAAACCTGCAAACTCCTACTACCTCGAATCTTGACTCTTATTTATTGAGCTATCTGTTATTGCTATGTCCAGTAAAACCTAGATCCGGTATTATTTATTTATATACCACATAATGGCGCCCGAATAGGGACTTGCCCTTTCCCCACGCGCCGGTGAAGCCACGCCGGCCCCCTGACCCTCTGCAGCCGTGACGGAACCATACCGTGCACGTGCAGATATTTCTGCTTCAAGTATCCCTCAGGCCCACGGAGGAGACGGAGGTGGCGGTCCAGCATCCAGACGAGGCGGTGGAGGAACGCGGCGAGTCCCAACCAGAGCCCAAGCCGAGAGTCCAAGGTCCGAGGTATCCGGAGGCCCACCCGTAACTGAAGTCCGAAGTTCGTCCGTCCGGCGTCGAAGCAGTCCAGTCCAGTCCGAGGCCTTCCGTTCTTGCTGCCCGGTGAGTACCATTGCTGGGGTAGTATCTAGACAGGGTCAATCTAATTGACTCTGGTCCTTGGGTTGGTGGTACACAGACCCAAAACGAAGTGTCCACTTCGGTGGATGCGGGTCCTGACGTGTCTCTTTATGAGACCGGTAAGTTTCGTACTGTTTCAGCAGTGCATCTAGTTTCTGTTCTAGTCAGTTCTGTTCTCGAGAAAATTCATGTATTCTGTTTTCAGTATTCCAGGTAGTATTCTGTTCGAACTGTTATTTTAAATATTCTTCATGTATTTTAATGTCGTGGTATGAATGTGAAGTAATTATCGTGTTCATTGTGTATTGTATTGTGTCTAGATTACAGTTCAGTCATGCCCTTATTCTCGAAATTACGTCAGTTAAAAACTAGAAAAGGTCTGCTAGAAGCAGCAGTTCCTGTCCCGCCTAGGGACAGTCCAGGTCATTTTATGTATCAGAAGCATGGCATAAGTGCCATATTATATCTAGATTTATGGGTAGAGTATACCAAAGAGTTAGAGGAAAAGTATAGATGGCCCGTATCAGGTACGTGGGATGCCGAGTGCATCATGAGAGTAGAAGAAGCATTATGGAAAAAGAAAGCCAGACAGTCACAGAAAGATGCCATCGAGTTATGGCGCAAAGAATCTCATAAAAGAACCGAAAAAGAAATCAGAAAGTCAGAACTAAGCAGAGAATCCTTGGAACGAGCCCAGGAAAGGGAACTAATCGAGATAGGTGAACGAGTTAAAACAGAACAGTCAGACAGACAGAGGCATGCCCTTATCAAGGGTATGTATCCTCTTCTTGCCGAGGGCTTGCCAAAAGCAACCCCGGAGGCATCCAGTAATTTTCCGCCACCATTAGTTCCGACCAAGCTACGTCACAAACCGACCGCAGCTGATATTTTCATCTCGTCCTATTTGGACGACACAGTCCCGGAATATGCAAATCCTGTTCCGCCAGTCCCTGTAAATCAGGCAATTCCTGCTCCCCCAGACACCGGGGCACCTCTTGCAGTACCTGCTACGGTACCCCCGGTCCAGCCTACATTACAATTTCCCGCCGCGCTGGTACGAAGAGTATCAGTCGACGATTCCAGTTTAGGGGCCGCAGGAGGAGGTCCTCCTGGTACCCCGCCACCACACCAACGTAGAACGTTGGCCGAGTTACATGAATATGCGTTACAGCGTACGCCCAAATTTAAGTCCGTTGCAGAAATCCGACGAGCTCTCACTGAATGCCGCTATGATCCAGTTGCAGGTGATGATAGTACAGTAATATATTCCATCCGTGTAAGACGGGTGACCGGGTATTTAGACACCCTACCAGATATGAAAGGAGATCTAGACAGAATATATCGTTTCATCCGTACAGGGGATGATCCAGAAAGTATTGGCGAAGCCATGTCTCAAAGGAAAGCTGAGATCCAGCTCATGATATTAAAGTTTCTGATTAATTGTCTAATAAGAGAACAAGATTCCCCGACTAAAGATCAGGCCGAAATGAAAATCCTGACAAGGTGGAGTGATAATATAGCCGAGGGTAAACACAAGACTATCAGTAGTATAGAGAGTATGTACAAGAAAATTCGTAAGGAAATACTAAAGTTACACGAACAACGTAAAGCAGCACAAGTAAGCGAGAAAGAAAATGACTCTACTGAAGAGGTAGAGGACGAGAATCCCACTAGAATAGCGTATGTAGGAAAATCTAGATTTCCAGATCGCCATTTGCGCCTAGAACACAAGTCAGTTTTACATCATCCAGCACCAGAACAAGGTTCTCTGGAACAAGTATTTCAAGCTACCGATCACATTCTGAAATCACGAATCGGTTACAGTGAATTAAGTACTATGCATGAACAAGAACTAGCCCGATCAGCAGTCCGATGGATTACTGATTCTACCACTTTTCCAGACGAAATAGTGGCACAAATGTTCCTGAAATTGCCCCCAGCCGAGCAGCGACTGGTGGGTATGTATATGATCCAGCACCTCATTACATTGTATGAGGGTCAACATTCTGATCCAGGTCCGTTACACGATGTCCTGAACGAGTTACTCCAGTATAGATGGAAAGGTTTAGGTACCGATTTAATTAGTGTCATTCTAGAACAGCGCCACAAATATAGTATGTTTTTGAACCCGCATTTTGTTCATGTCTCACCTCCAGAAAGTAAACCGTTTTACATAGACAGACAGAATCCGTTACGAGAAGTACACCCAGTTAGGACAACAGATGGTGAAATGCAACGAGTGTTTGTTTACACTCCGATTACAAAGATGGAACTCTTAGAGATGAAAAAGTTAATTCCCTGTCATGATAAAGATCCAGCAGGGTTCCACCGAGAATTAAAGGACATGCTCCGTATGGGAGAATACACGTATCCAGATATAATTAAAATGTTAAAAGTCCTGTTGCCCGCAGGGGTATACGAAAAACTCAAGGAAAAAGATTGGGAGGTGGGAGAGAAAAAGATCGATTGGGCAGTTCTCGAAGCTGAAGATAAGATACGAGTACCAGGTACCGGTCTAGGAGAGAAATGTAAGGAATTACCAGAACTGTTAATACAAGTTTTGCCAAGATTATTAGCCACTAAAAAGGAAGACTGGGATGCAATCTCAGCCTGTAAACAGAAACAAGACGAAGACACTAGTGATTTTTATTCTAGATTCGAGAAATGTTTTAGTATAAACAGTGGCCTCAAGACAAGTAGCGAGTCATACCCTCATCTTTTTGTTACTAAATTAGTCGAGAATTCAAGTCCACAAGTTAAGAATCGAGTTTTGAAAGTCGAAAGTACCTGGCAAGCTAATACCCCGTCCCAGATGTTACAGATGCTCCAATACCACCAGAATAGAATCAGAGAAGAGCAAGATCATGAAAGAAAACGTATGAAAGACACGAAAATGAAAGTACTAGTTGCACAATCTATTCCTCAAGACAGTCAGAAGAGGGGTACGAATCAAGCCAGTCATCCTGCAGTTCCCGTTAAAGGGACATGCAATTATTGTAAACAGCCAGGTCATTTTATAAACGAGTGTGCAGTTCTGAAACACAACATAGCTACTGGTAAAACTAAAGAAAGACCACGTCCGCCTAGACAAGAACAAGTTTCACAGACTTCTCAGCCACAGAATGCACAACAGACAGTTCCAGTACCGCAGCCTATTGCTGCACCACAGCATGTTACACAGCAGATGTACCAGTATGCACAGTCCGAGTATCCAGAGTATCAGCCATATTCATGAAACAGCCTAGAGAGGGAGGTAGGCTTGCCTCTCATCGAGATACCTGTAGATCAAGAGGGTCCCTATGTTCATAGTCAAGTATTAGGGAAAGACAGAAAGTTTTTGATTGATACAGGGGCAAGTAGGACCACCATCAGTCACGCCGAAGTTCCAGGGGCTCCGCTCTCAGGCTCAAGAAATGTTTCCCTTGGATTTTCAGGAAAGCCTATTGTAAATGAGATATCTCAGCCAGTTACTCTAGAAGTAGGTCCATTGTCCCGCACTACTGATCTGTTACTTACGAAGTCATGTCCAGAAAATCTGTTAGGCATTAAGACACTGAAAGAATTAGGTGCAGTCATATGCTGCTCCCCCGAGGGAATACGATTGTTCCTACGTGACTTCAAGGGTCACTATGTATTACGAGATTTTGATCCGAGATTGTCTAATGTTCCGCAGCATCTATGGGCACAAGGTCCAACTGATGTTGGTTATATGCAAATCACACCCCATCGTGTGACTCTCAAGCCAGGTGTAGTGTTACCACGAATCAGGCAGTACAGATTGCCACCTGAGGCTGTAGCAGCCTTATCCAAAATTACTGACGAGCTCATCGCTCAAGGAGTAGTTGTAGAAACTGACTCCAATGTATGTAATTCTCCGATCATTCCAGTCATGAAACGTACTGATCCAAATGCACCCCCAGTATATCGATTAGTGATTGATCTCCGAGAGCTTAACAAATGTATTATTCCCCAGTACCCAGTTGTCCCAGATATCTCTTCCCTATTGACAGCCATTGATTCTGAAGCCTCATTTTTTACAGTCATAGACCTCAAGAACGCATTTTTTAGTGTCCCCATTCATCCAGACAGCCAGTTCCTTTTCGGATTTTGTTTAAATGGAAGGAGCTATATGTTTACACGAGCTCCTCAAGGTTTCACAGAAAGTCCAAGTATTTACAGTCAAGCACTTAAGAGACAACTAGACAATATTCACATGCCAACTGACACTGCCCTGCTCCAGTATGTCGATGATCTACTGATCACAGCCCGTTCTGAACGTGCTTGCGAGCGAGCATCCCTTACAGTCTTGTATTTCCTTGCCGAGATGGGGCACAAGGTGTCCCCTTCTAAGCTTCAATTCTGTGTCCAGCAAGTGATCTACTTAGGCCACTTACTGTCCAAGAGGGGTAGGCAGTTGACACCCGACCGTATCCAGTTAATAGCGAGTCTTCCTCAGCCCAAGACCCAGAAGGAGGTACGTGCTTTTATCGGCCTTACTTCTTACTGCAGACAATGGATTCCTCAGTATGCATTTCTAGCTAAACCACTGATACAGTTAACGACACAGGAGGCAGCCGTATCGACTGTCCTCCCTTGGACATCTGAACATACACTTAGTTTTAATGAGTTAAAGAAAGCTCTATGCCAAGCTCCAGTTCTAGCAACACCGAACTACAGTAAGCCTTTTACACTTTTTGTCACTGAACGCGAAGGTACAGCATTATCTGTTCTCACACAAGATCAAGCAGGACAATACAAGCCCTGTGCTTATTTTTCGAGCACATTAGATCCTGTAGCCCAGGCTCTGCCTGCGTGCCTCAAGTCAGTTGCAGCCACAGCACTAGCTATCAGACAAAGTGATTCCATAGTATTAGGACATTCCTTGACAGTACAAGTCCCACACTCCGTGGAAGTTCTTTTAAACCGAACACAGACTCAGCACTTGACAATTGCACGTTTAACAGGTTATGAATTGACACTGTTCCAGCCACACATAGAAATCAGATGCTGCAACGTTCTAAATCCTGCCACACTGTTACCGTCAGTAAATTCAAATCCTGCCACACACGACTGTGTGGAAGTAGTTAACATTATGACTAAGCCAAGACAAGACTTGACAGATATTCCATTACCAGATCCAGACCTGACACTTTATGTGGATGGTTCATGTATGAGAACAAGTACAGGAGAACTAGTAGCCGCGTATGCAGTGACTACTGACACTGAAGTTATAGAAACACATCGTATTGACACCCTGTCTGCTCAAGCAGCAGAGCTAGTTGCTCTGACACAAGCCTGCATACACGCCAAGAACCTGAAAGTTAATGTTTACACAGATTCACGTTACGCATTTGGAGTCGTACACGACTTCGGAGTGCTCTGGCAGGAGAGAGGTTTCATGACTTCTCATGGAACCAAGATTCAGCATGGTCTCCTTATTCAAGCTCTGTTAGATGCCATACACTTACCGACATCCATTGCTATCATGAAATGCAAAGCACATACGAAAGTTACTGACACTATTTCTCAAGGTAATGATCTAGCAGATCGCACAGCCAAGCTTACAGCACAGACACCAGACATTCCAGTTAATAAGACACCGACATACACTCCAGATCTGACTACCTGTATGACAGTTAAGGACCCCACTCAAGATGTCATAGATATCCAGTTACATGCTACTCCCGATGAAATCAAGAAATGGTCCGAACAAGGAGGGGTCCAGACAGATCAGGGATGGGTAACGAAGGGTAAAGCCACATGGTTTCTCCCCGATTCTATGGTTCAAGTCATTATCAATACCGCACATAGTCCAGCACATTTAGGAGAAAAAGCTATGTTAGATAGTATCCAGAACATTTGGTTCAACAAGCATTTACGAGCTGCAGCCAAGCAGAAGGTCCGTATTTGTATGATATGTTGCCAGTTTAATCCAGGTAAAAGTGTCCCGGTGGAACAAGGTGGATTCCAGCCCCCTGACCACCCTTTTGAAGTCCTCCAGATGGATTATATTCAGATGGAGCGATGTCGAGGTTTCAAGTATGTCCTTGTAGTGGTATGCGCTTTGTCCAGGTGGACAGAGGCATATCCAGTTCCAGATTACACAGCCGCGACCACTGCCAAGCAGTTGGTTCGTGAATTCTTCCCCCGCTACGGACTCCCTAGAGTCGTATATTCTGACAACGGCGAGCCATTCTCATCCGAGTTGATGAAACATGTTTCCCTTTTGCTAGGGTACCAGTGGAAGTTCCATTGTGTACGCCATCCAGAAGCAGCCGGTCTCGTAGAGAGACATAATCAGACCCTGAAAATCCGAATTGCAAAAATATGTAAAGAGAAAGGTGTGGACTGGCTAGTAGCTCTGCCAGTTGCCTTATTTTATATGCGCATGGTCGCACATTCCAGATCAGGTCTGTCCCCTTATGAGGTCGTATTCGGCCGCCCCCCTAACATGTGGGGTACACCTAGACCTCGAAGTATTACCGATGTTTCAAGTAATATGCTGACAGATTACCTAGCTTCCTTGATGTCTGCCCTCAACTCTTGTCGTTCACAGGTTGCTGCCGCATTTCCAGACAATACCGAGGTGGCACCGCATGAAATCGTTCCCGGATGCATGGTTTTGGTCAGGAACTTTGATCGTTCAAGTCCGCTGGAGCCCCGCTGGAAGGAACCCCGACAGGTCCTCCTGGCCACCCGTACTGCCGTCAAGCTGGAAGGCAGGAAGGGCTGGGTCCATTTGTCACATGTGAAAAGATTTTTTGGATTGAAACCTGTTTCAAAGAACATTTCCGAGGATCTTAAAGACTGCCAAAGTACTATTCTTAAGGACTGTCCCGCAAAAGACATTGCTACGAACCCTTCCCTGTTAGAGAAAACTCCGCAACAGGAGTATAAGCTTAAACTAAGGTCTAGTAAAATAAGTCAGCCAGTTTGATTGTCTAATTCCTCCCCTAGGTGAAACGGTTAGACCGGTTTCTGACATGTATATAATAGACCCCCACAGAGAGAGAGTTAGTGAGAACTCTAGAAGTTGCACTATTATTTTATGTTTTCTGCTATATTTTAGCATTATGATCTCCTGCACCAGTTATGCATTTTATTTGTATTTTTCAGTTTCTCATGTAAATAAGTCTGCTAATGTTACAGTAGAGCACACGTTTAGTGATCTGCCTCCTCATGAACTTTCTTATCGTCTTGCTATGCGTAATAACTCTTTTATCCGCATGTTACATTATTCACACCAGACCAACAATGCCACAAATTGTTGGGTGTGTGGTCGACTCCCCCCTTTCCAGACACCGAAGGGAGTTCTGCCACTCTTTCCTTATCCATTTTCACATAATGGTTCGTGTGGAGCATGGTCCACGTTAACGTCATCCTCAACAGATATGTCTTTTCTGAACAGTACATGTTTCCCAGACAAGCAAGGTCTTCCCCACAGAACAGGGTTAGATCTAGAGAATGAAGTTTATAATCTAGGTAATTATTCTTCGAATTTCATGGTCCTGAATGTTCAGTCTGATTCTACTCCAGACTTACCTGCTATTTCAGTACTACCAGTCAAAGGTGAATTATGTGTCCGAAATAATGGTTCCGTACATGTAGGCCATAGTGATTGTACTACTATTGTCAAGTATAGTGACAGTAGGAAATCTATTTTCAAAGCTTCACGTCATTCTTATTTTGTTTGTGGTCAGACCGCATATGTTCGTCTGCCCCTCGATTGGGAGGGTACATGTTACATTGCCTTCCTACTGCCACCAGTTTTCCTAGCCCCACCTGACTATCATAGGAATTCCCACCTAGTACATACTAGACACAAGAGAAATTTCCTGATTGTCGATTATACTGAAACTGCTCTAGAACAATACATAGATATCAATAAAGGTGTCTTCCCCTACTTAGGTACTGTCGTGAATAGTAAACTGATACGTAGATTAACCAGAACACTTGAAGCAGTAGTGATTGAGACTACTTCTGCTCTAGGTAACTTAACCGAAGAACAATCCTTTATGAGAATTGTCGTGCTCCAGAATCGTCTCGTCCTTGACGTCATACTGGCCGATAGGGGCGGGGCTTGTAGAGTCATCGGATCTAGTTGCTGCATTTTCATTCCTAATAACGCGCCGTCTGTTTATTCAGCTATTACCAGACTCCATAAAATTGCCCATATGTTACACCAAGATCCAGGCACCTGGACATGGTCCGGTTGGTTCTGGAATATAATTTCCGCCTGGGGATGGAAAGTATTGTCATTTCTGGGTATTGCAGTAGCGATCATATTCAGTTGCTGCCTCTGTTTACAATGTGGCCCTGCGATTTGCGGCATTTGTGCTACAGCATGTGTTCCTAGTCCCAAGTCCCGTCCTAAATCCAGTTCCAAGAAAACTCGAGACGAGCAAATGATACTGTATGAAATGATAGATGGTATCATGAATATTGATGTTTCCTGATGGAAACGTAGTGACAAGGAGGGAATGTGGAAAAGTAAATTTTGCCATGTTCTGTGTCCCTACGAGTCCTCCATCTTATGTTATGTGTGCATGATTAAATATGCATATGTATCCCCCATGTTTGATTAAAGACGCAATTACAGTTGTGTCCATCACTAGTATGCCAGTTTCCAGTTCTCGTGAAAGCTACGAGTATCAGGCCTATGTAAAGTTACGTTGCCACGTTTCTCAGTGTGCACGTTATTTCATTGTAAAGTCCCCGTTTCTAGGCCTCAAAAGGGCCCGGACACCAGATTCAGCTCCTGTCTCCTGAGCCTCGCTGAGGAGCGATACAGCCCCCACCTGTATCCTCGACCCTTCACTTACTTCCTGCCTCACAGTGCCCGGCTCAGCCTGGCTCTGCCTACGAGTCTGCCAAGAGTATGTTATGATTCTAGTTATCAGTCCAGCCCTCCTTCTCTGCATTCCTAAGCTACTGAATCGCATCAATAGTTTCCGTCATTGTCTAGCCTTTACGTCTCCATGTAAGAGAAATACTGCATTTAATGGTCATTTAATATTCTTCATCACGCACTACATGTAGAATAATGCATGCTCCAGTCTTAGAGTCCGTTAGCCTCTCCCCTCCTGACTCTTAGTTTATATCAACATGTTCTCTAAACATCAGATACTAGATACTGTTTAGGTACATGTCGCCCTGACTCTCCAGACTTCAGTCTCTGCTCCTAGCACAGAGTTCATAGCCCCCAGCTTCTCCTAGTAACACGTCATTGTCAGTTTACGCGCACCATTAGGTTAGAGGTCCCGGCTCCTTAGGTAGCCCCCTCCATGTTTCCGCCCCATTTATGACATATTCTGTTACGTTTGCATCACATGTCTATGTATACGCCCCTGTTACACCCATTTTCACCCTTATCTTTCGCGACTGCTATTGACCACACCCACCGCTCCGCCTACTGTAATTCATTGTAATGTAACTGTTTTAGTATATATATTTGTGCACTGTTATTAAATGTTGTGCCGATTCTGATCCTGCCCCCGGCAGCGCTGCCATCCTGTTCCCGTGCAGGTTGTCCTATTCCTGTCCTTTATGCTGTATTAAACCTGCAAACTCCTACTACCTCGAATCTTGACTCTTATTTATTGAGCTATCTGTTATTGCTATGTCCAGTAAAACCTAGATCCGGTATTATTTATTTATATACCACATAATACCAATGTGTATGTACATAAGCGGCATTCATTTGTGTTCACAGTACCCCTTCTTGATTGTTTGAATCGAGCATTGAATTGTTCGAAGTTGGTTCTCTTAAGAATCTTCTCTGCCTGCAAACGAGGAAGAATAGGAATATTCTCTCTCCCTTTGCAGATAGTGAAGGGTAGGTAACGCAAACCTTTAACACGTCGTGCCTATTTCGTTCCTCATTGATTGATTGTTTCCCCAAACATTGACTGTTTGGGAATTGGTTCTTTTTGGAGGTATTCCCTGTTTGCAAATATACGTAGGAAAATCTTTGCAAATAGTGAAAGGGTACGTAATGCGGACCTTTCTCCCCCGTTGTAATCTGTCATGCCTATCTACTCCCCACTGATTGATGCACCTGTTTCACCCGGACCATTTACTAGAGATACGTCATCTGGCCCGACCAGAGAGCACCCCTAGTGAAAAGGACATATGCAATAATAACAAAGTGATCACTGTATCCTGTTAACAGAAACTTTAGCATGAAACAACCTGGAAAGAAAAGAATAGGAAAACGAAAATCAGTAGGCCACTGATGAACATGAACTTTTATTAAACAACGAACAAAGAAACGATAACATAACGTAATGATAAAACCTATTAATGTCCTAGAAACAAGAAAACGTTAGAAATATGCCAGTGGTGAGAGACCAGAAAAACAGTAAGAGAAACCAAATCACCCCTCGCTGTCCCACCGCCTGCCACGCCCAAAAAATCGATAGACTAGGGAAAATGCAAGTCAGTAGAACATCCGCCCCCACTCTGGAAACTTCCAAGGTGGGGCAGGGTTGCGGCTACGCCCAGCCGGGAGCAGCCCATATAAGGCGGGTCCTGCTGCCACGCCTCGGCCAGGAGATCCTAACGTAGGGTGTAGCCGGAGGAGAGGCCGAGGCCAGCGGGACCCGGCCAGGGGATTGCCTTTACAACGCTGAAGAGTTGCAGGGGGGGGGGAATGTCTCCTCGACCCTCCCCTCTCTCTCCCAGTCCGGCCGCGGTGGCCCTTGAGAGTTTCAGGTAGTCCCGCCACATGCTCTTCCGGTCCGGCCACCAACGGTCGGGGTGCCGAGGCCGACGGGATCCGGCTGCAGCCGATAAACCAAGGAATCCGTTCATGGGGCCAGAGCCAGGGGAGTCCGGCCGACATCCACCGGAAGCCCGGCCCGAAGACACTTCTTCTTTCTTGAATAATGGCTGCGACAACACTGGGGGGGGATGTCTTGCACATGCCTCCGACCCCCCCCCCCCCCTCGTCCTCATCGCCTGGTCCGGCCATAACAAATCTCAAGCGAGACGCCGTGGGGTGCACTGGGAGGGAGAGACGATGCGAACAGGCCTCTCCCGCCTCCCCAGTGGAGGCTTCCCACCTGCACCCTCAGCGCTCCAAGCGCCCGGAAAAGGGTTCTTCCACTGTGGCGATGCTGCAACGTCTCGCCCGGCAGGGTGGAGCCCGTCCGCTCATTTGACCCCGCGATCGCCAGTAGCTACCGAACTCTCAAAATGGCGGTCGACCTGGCAAGAGCGGGCCCAGCATAAAGAAATGGCCCGGTCACTGGTTGACTCCACCACCGTAGTCCTCCACAACCTTGAAGATTCTAGAGGAGCCGCGGGAGTCTCCGACCCCCGCAGACACCCCCGATGGGGAATGACTGCCATGATCGCCCGTGGAGTGACGAAACTGTATCCGCGGGACGTCGGCGCTCCCATGCTGGCGCCAGCCTCACTTTGAATTACTAGAATCCTGCAGACCTCAGTTCCGGTGAAAGCACAGTGTGACCCGGTAGGAAAAATTGTTGCACCCCCTCCCCTTTTTGACTGATAGTTCAAACCACCGATCCTTTCCTTGCCCTTTTAACGGAACTTTGGACTGCCTCCCCCTCTTTTACATTTTCTAGAGAAAACAAAACATTAACCACTACATTAGCATAGCAGTTGACACCAGAACTGTTTTCAAATTGAAAACCAACAACATCTTCAACAGAATCCTTTTTGTTTCTGCTGTGACCCTGCTACAGCACAGGCATTGTCCCCAGCAGTAATTCTGCAATGCCGGTAAGAATAGCTGTGGTGCCTACTGGACTCACTCACCCCCGCGGCGCCCCACGCCGTTATTTGCTGGGCGGCAACTTACTAGACATCACTTTCGTGCCATCTAGATTTCAGCGCGTTCTGCTGCCTTGGAACTATTCGCACAACAGACTGCTACTGACGACCCACCCCCAGGCAACATCTTCTGAATTTTTATAATTTGAAAGAACTAGTAACATGTCCTCATCAGGAATTCAAAAGAAATTGCCACGGTCTCTTCGTTGTTTAAATGTTTTTACTGTTTTTGTTTTGTTGTATATATTTATATGTTATTAAAGTTTTATATTCCTACTACTTTGTTGGAGTGCTATATATTTTTAATGTGACACATAATTGTAAAAACTTTGATGTACAAACAGTCATTCCTGGAATCTTCCGCTTCAGGCTCGGTCCCCTCCCCAATCACAATACAGGATGGTTTTCAGATAGTAGGAACACGTGTGGTGTGACGGATCTCATCGGGTGTGGGCCTTGATCTACTATAACTCCTTTGAAGAGGGGTGATTCTTTACAGCTGGAGCCATAAACTACATCTGCAGGGCTAGCTGATAGCCTGGACAATCGGACACAGAGGAAGAGGAGTGTCAGAGGGTGCGGTAGTGAATAGGGCGAAAGGGAGGTGTCGGGCGGGCACAGAGTGTGATTCCCAGGGAAGAGCAGCGCAGATGGGGGGAGGTTTATTGCCCATGCATAAGACAGAGAGCGGGGGTGACCAGTGCCTGGGGAAGATGCTTGCGAGGGTGGGGAGCCATGCTACGAATCGACAGCGTGCAGAGAGTGGGTCTGGTCAAGGCATCTAAAATGGCTGCCGTGCACGACAAAAGTGTGGCATTTCAAAAAAGGCAAGATGGCGCAAACAATGTTTTTCAACACTTCCTCATTTCCTTCGAATCGAACGTTAACAGACGTTGGTGCATATTACCAAAGTTAAGCGATATTTATCGCTAACGATGCTTACCAACGAATTTTTTACCGCTAAGCATCGTCAGAAATTATCGAAGATAAACCTTGCTATTATCAAGGTTTATCGCAAATGCGATAAAAAACGGCCGCAATGCATGAATATCGCTAAAAAGTCAGCGATATTCATGCATTACCGAGCTAATGCTCTTAGCCATGTTATCCACCTCCCATTGGATAACATGGCTAAGAACTGCTCAGGGCAGGTGTTACTTTTTGGAGATATTCGCGCTTAGCGCGAATATCTCCAAAAGTTGGTAATAGGAGATAGATATCTTGCATGTTGTAATGCAAATTATTGTGGTATATGGAACTCATACCATAATCTCTCAGGAAAGCAGAAACTGATCCTTTTGGGACCGCCTGAAAAGGCCTAGGGGGTGAGGGGTACTCTACTTTGCCCCCTTTTCACGTTCCGAACTATTTTATTTTACTCTCTTCTGTAATTACACAAAATAGCAGCGATAAGATGCATCGGAGACACACAGTGAGAGAAAGGAGGCCGGAGATGAAGAAGAGATGTCAAATACACATTGGAGATAATATAGTGGCAGAAGGGAAGTAAATATGAGTAAACTTACCATGTAACATAAAAATGTTGCACTCTATACTATAAGTCTCATTTTATACTACAATCACTTCGCTACAACCTCATAAATTAAAAATAAAAATGAATAATGTCTCAAACAATTTTTGATTTCTAAATATAAATTTATTCTTCAGAATTTTCTAAATTTGAAAGAACTAGTAACATGTCCTCATCAGCAATTTCCTCATGAAAAGTCTGCAATGATGATTCTTGTAACTCTATGGTCTCCAAACATTCGATAAATTCGCCATCAACAGATTGATCAAAAAAATCATTCAAGTCATCTCCTCCTTGTGACAATATTTCATTATTGGTGCTGTCAATTTCAATCAATGTAGTGGAATCATTCAAGTCATCTCCTCCTTGTGACAATATTTCATTATTGGTGCTGTCAATTTCAATCAATGTAGTGGAATCATTCAAGTCATCTCCTCGTGACAATATTTCATTATTGGTGCTCTCAATTTCAATCAATGTAGTGGAATCATTCAAGTCATCTCCTCCTTGTGACAATATTTCATTATTGGTGCTGTCAATTTCAATCAATCTAATGAAATCATACACGTCATCTCCTCCTTGTGACAATATTTCATTATTGGTGCTCTCAATTTCAATCAATGTAGTGGACAATTAAAAAGAAATTGCCACGGTCTCTTCATTGTGAGCCATTTTATTTTGAAATTGCTTGTTGTAAATTGCAGAAAAAAATAATCACTTTCATTTATCGTTTTTAGTAATACATAATATAAAACTAACTTTATCAAGTATTTAGTATAACAGAAGGACTGCAAATAAATAACAGAAAACATTTTTCAAATTATCTTCAAGTGTACAACATAGTTCCCCTTACAAATTAACAACTCACCTTTTTAAAAGTAGGAGAAGTGTTAGTACTGTGTAAATCAAACACCAGAAATTCACCACCAAAAATTCCTCACAAATGTACCTCAGACAGTAGTATCACAAAATGGCTGTGGTTTCCTCTCATTTGACATATATACATAACCAATTAACTTTCATCAGACACAAATACAAAACCAAAGTAACATTTTAATTGGTTCTAAATTTCAACACTTTCAAATGTGTTTTCCCCATGCAATTTTCCATAGGACATTTACATACGTCTACAGCCTGAATGGCTGAACGGAATTACACCAAACTTGGCAAAATGGTACATCAAACCTAAGAGGTCAGGAAGGATCTACTATGCCCCCTTATGGTCATTTGCCCCTTCGCTTTGGCCTCCTCTTGTCTCTCGATCCTACCGAGAGACAAGATGGCGGCCGCTACGGACTGTTTGGAATGTTGACAGACGCCGGAGAACCAATCAGCTTCGCAAAGCTCCGTAACGCGAAAAGTACGCGAAGCGGAGCGCTGTTACAGATATATATCTTTTTTTGAACGTTAATTTCTCAAAATCCACTGGAGCACATATATTGAGACCTAGCAAAGGCACATCGGGCTACCAGTCCCTAATATTTTGCCAAGTTTCGTGCAAATCCATTCAGCCGTTCGATTATTGACATTTAGATACGTCTACAGCCTGAATGGCTGAACGGAATTACACCAAACTTGGCAAAATGGTACATCAAACCTAAGAGGTCAGGGAGGATCTACTATGCCCCCTTATGGTCATTTGCCCCTTCGCTTTCGCCTCCTCTTGTCTCTCGATCCTACCGAGAGACAAGATGGCGGCCGCTACGGACTGTTTGGAATGTTGACAGACGCCGGAGAACCAATCAGCTTCGCTTCACAAAGCTCCGTTGCGCGAAAAGTACGCGAACTGGAGCGCTGCCCGGTCCGCTGTTACAGATATATATCTTTTTCTAAACGTTAATTTCTCAAAATTCACTGGAGCACATATATTGAGACCTACAAAAGGCACATCGGGCTACCAGTCCCTACAATTTTGCCAAGTTTCGTGCAAATCCATTCAGCCGTTCGGGCTAAAAGTGAGGCCAACCGCCCTATGGAAAACTCAATGTTAAAAACACGTTTTGGGACCCCCCTTTTTTCTCGGCCCCCCCTGGACGAACCCCCCCCAAATTTTCAAGGGCTGCTCAGAAACAAAATGTGCCATTTTCCTGAAAATTTCAGCCAATTCCGTCCACAAACGCCAAAGTTATTAGACATAGAATTTTCAAAAATCCCATAGAGAAAAAATCCTAACTATATATACCTACTGGCGACCGCCAGTAGGTAATATATATATATATATATATATATAAATATATATATATATGTTTCCACAAAGATGCCCAAAAGCTGCAAGGGGGAACACAGTGGCTCACCAACCATCTGGCTCTGTATTTCTGCATGGCTCGTCCCTCGGGTGTAATTATCTTAGTGCCGACGCGTTTCAGGGCTGCTTTCCCCTTCTTCAAAGGCTGCTCAGTTTGCACCATGAAAAACTCTCTTTTCAACTTAGTTTCAGCATTTTTTTATTGGTCTCCAGCCCCAGACAGGCTGCATTTAGTGCGCAAATACGTAATTTTGCATGCTGGGACATATAGTCCCTTCGGGAGCATAATGTTCCATGCGCAACCAATATTTGAAAGCATGTTTTTTCTTTTAGAAGGTCCCAAGTTTCAAGGCACTATTCTTCGCTTTTCAGGTGTGCCACGCTGCACAGGATAGGAAAAGCTCCATTACCCAGCCTCTCAGTTTCATCACGAGATGGTTCTCCCCACCACGCAGGGCTGCCGTGCTGTAACAGTTTCCACAAAGATGCCCAAAAGCTGCAAGGGGGAACACAGTGGCTCACCAACCATCCGGCTCTGTATTTCAGCATTTCTCGTCCCTCCGGTGTAATTATCTTAGTGCCGACGCGTTTCAGGGCTGCTTTACCCTTCTTCAAAGGCTGCTCAGTTTGCACCATGAAAAACTCTCTTTTCAACTTAGTTTCAGCATTTTTTTATTGGTTTCCGGCCCCAGGCGGGCTGCGCTTAGTGCGCAAATACGTAATTTTGCATGCTGGGACATATAGTCCCTTCGAGAGCATAATGTTCCATGCGCAACCAATATTTAAAAGCATGTTTTTCCTTTTAGTAAGGTCCCAAGTTTGAAGGCACTATTCTTCGCTTTTCAGGTGTGCCACGCTGCACAGGATAGGAAAAGCTCCATTCCCCAGCCTCTCAGTTTCGTCACGAGATGGTTCTCCCCTCCACGGCAGGGCTGCCGTGCTGTAACTGTTTCCACAAAGATGCCCAAAAGCTGCAAGGTGGAACACAGTGGCTCACCAACCATCCGGCTCTGTATTTCAGCAAGCCTCGTCCCTCGGGTGTATATATCTTAGTGCCGACGCGTTTCAGGGCTGCTTTCCCCTTCTTCAAAGGCTGCTCAGTTTGCACCATGAAAAACTCTCTTTTCAACTTAGTTTCAGCATTTTTTTATTGGTTTCCGGCCCCAGGCGGGCTGCGCTTAGTGCGCAAATACGTAATTTTGCATGCTGGGACATATAGTCCCTTCGAGGGACAAGGCATGCTGAAATACAGAGCCGGATGGTTGGTGAGCCACTGCCGTGGAGGGGAGAACCATCTCATGACGAAACTGAGAGGCTGGGGAATGGAACTTTTCCTATCCTGTGCAGCGTGGCACACCTGAAAAGCGAAGAATAGTGCCTTGAAACTTGGGACCTTACTAAAAGGAAAAACATGCTTTTAAATATTGGTTGCGCATGGAACATTATGCTCTCGAAGGGACTAAATGTCCCAGCATGCAAAATTACGTATTTGCGCACTAAGCGCAGCCCGCCGGGGGTGGAAACCAATAGAAAAATGCTGAAGCTAAGTTGAAAAGAGAGTTTTTCATGGTGCAAACTGAGCAGCCTTTGAAGAAAGGGAAAGCAGCCCTGAAACGCGTCGGCACTAAGATAATTACACCCGAGGGACGAGGCATGCTGAAATACAGAGCCAGATGGTTGGTGAGCCACTGTGTTCCCCCTTGCAGCTTTTGGGCATCTTTGTGGAAACAATATAAATATATATATATATATATACATATATATATATATATATATTAATGCCAATCCTGGTGCAGAAATGAAACACAGGTGCTGACTCCGTGGGTAAAGTTCAAGGATAAATGTTTATTCCTTGGTGATGGACGACGCGTTTCGGCGGACGTGTCCGCCTTGCTCACAACATATATATATATATATATATATACATATATATATATATATATATATATATATATATATATATATACACTGAAAAAACCATAGGTTATAGACCATATATAGTTAGGAATTAGCATTTAAAAAAACCTTATTTTACTCACACAAAACCATTGAAATTCCATATATAGTTAGTTGCACTAACTATATATCGCGCACCCGCAATCCACTGCTGATGATGTCACATATTACATCATTCATGACATGGTCAGTGACATCACTGATGACATCTCAAATGACATCACTGATGACATCGCTGATGACATCTCAAATGACATCACTGATGACATCACTGATGACATCTCATTTGACATCAATGACCACATCACTGATGATATCATTTATGTGACAATACAATGCATCTCCTCACATTTTAATATAACCTCTGTTACACCCAGTGTTAAATACAGAGTATAATTTTTGAAACCATTGACACACCAATACTAGTTACTACATACGCACTCACTGATTCCTACGTCTACACACACATTCACTCATTCACCCATACAATCATTCATACATACAATCACTCATCTTTACAACACTATCATATGCACTCATACACCTATACAGACACTCACACTCTGCCACTCATCCATGGATTTACTCACACACCTAGTCAGTCCTGTAAAGAATCAATCACACTTCCATTTTCTAATCTATACAGTTAAACATAGAGCACCTTACATTTTCAAACATATACTAACACATACTTACTCTCTTATACAATCATTGATACAAGTACACATTGATCTGCACAGAGTCACATACCTCCCAGCCAGCCACACACACACTCAGTCTCCCATACAAATACTTGGACAATCAATCAATAACCCATATAGTTACTCATATAGCTACTGATCAACACATGCAGCAGTTTACAGAACAACATACATAATGATGTACAAATTAAGACAGTTTAGTCACTAACCCATGCACTCAGTGAGACACATTTAATCACTCACTCATACATTCAGTCATGCACCTACTAAATCCTTCGTCCAGACACTTATACTTCCACTCATTCTTCAATATGTAAGACAAATTTTAACTTTACAGAAACATACAGTCACTGGATGTTGTCATCAGTGATGTCATCAGTGATGTCATTTGAGATGTCATCAGTGATGTCATCAGTGATGTCACTGACCATGTCATGAATGATGTAATATGTGACATCATCAGCAGTGGATTGCGGGTGCGCGATATATAGTTAGTGCAACTAACTATATATGGAATTTCAATGGTTTTGTGTGAGTAAAATAAGGTTTTTTAAATGCTAATTCCTAACTTTATATGGTCTATAACCTATGGTTTTTTCAGTGAATTTTCAAGGTTTTGTAAATGCTAATTCCTAACTATATATGGTCTATAACCTATGGTTTTTTCAGTGAATTTTCAAGGTTTTGTAAATGCTAATTCCTAACTATATATGGTCTATAACCTATGGTTTTTTCAATGAATTTTCAAGGTTTTGTAAATGCTAATTCCTAACTATATATGGTCTATAACCTATGGTTTTTTCAGTGAATTTCAATGGTTTTTTAAAAGCTAATATCTATATCTGTAAAATATATTCTTTATTACGTGACGTATCACGTAGCCACGTGAGACGCCTCATGACGCGTCGCATAACCGTGACGTATCGGCTCTGCAGCGCAAACAAAACCGGTAACGTAAGCGCGCCGGAGCACGCTTACAGATATATATATTTTTTTTAACCTTAATTAGACAAAATCCACACGTGCACATATCTTGAGGCCTTGCAAAGGCACATCAAACAAACAGTCCCTACAATTTTTCAAAGTTTTCTTGATAATCTATTCCATTAAATTTTTTTTTACTGTTTCTCTTGTTACGCTACCCGGTACGCGAACCGGACGCTCCAAAAACACAAGATGGCGGACTCCCGTTACGCTGCCAGTTAGCTGCCCGGTTCGCGTACCGGGACGTGCCTCTATGGCAAAAAATCGCAAAAAAAATGTTTTGCCCCGCGGGGCACTTTAATATCCCCCTCATCAATCCTAGGGGGTCAGGAGGGGTCTACCTTGCCCCCTTTCCTTCATTTCCCCCTTCGTTTTTCACCGCATCTTGTCTCTCGATCCTACCGAGAGACAAGATGGCGGCCGCTCCGGACTGTTTAGAAAGTTGACAGACACCAGAGAGCCAATCAGCTTCGCTTCGCGAAGTTCCGTTACGCGTCAGGTACGCGAACCGGGGCGCTGCCCGGAGCGCGCTTACAGATATATATATTTTTTTGAACGTTAATTTCTCAAAATCCACTGGAGCACATATATTGAGACCTAGCAAAGGCACATCGGGCTACCAGTCCCTACAATTTTGCCAAGTTTCGTGGAAATCCATTCAGCCGTTCGAGCTAAAAGTGAGGCCAACCGCCCTATGGAAATTAACATGGGAAAAACGCGTTTTGGGACCCCCCTTTTTTCTCGGCCCCCCTTAACGAACCCCCCCCAAATTTTCAGTGGCTGCTCAGAAACAAAATGTTCCATTTTCCTGAAAATTTCAGCCAATTCCGTCCACAAACGCCAAAGTTATTAGACATAGAATTTTCAAAAATCCCATAGAGAAAAAATCCTAACTATATATACCTACTGGCGACCGCCAGTAGGTAATATATATATATATATATATATATTTCATATAATCCTTTATGCGAGGGCATATTTCCCATTCAATACATTTATATTGTATAAAATTAGCTTTATTATAGTTTGATAGAGCACTAATTATTCATATTATAAATATTTATATGTATGTGTGTGTGTGTGTATGTAGTCACATGATTTATAAAGATTTTTAGAAGTAAGTGAAAGTGCAACAAGAATAATATGTTAATTCTTGAATATCTCAAATACACTCCACACACACAGTCGGGTACCCCGGGGCATTAGAATGTGATAGAACATGTTTGCTGTCTAGTTGCTACTGCTCAGAATGTAAAATAATTTTCTGGCGTCCCTCTCGGATACTCATTATGGCGAAGGCAGCCGCTTGAGGTGATTTTTCACTCTCAAAACGATAACGACAAGTAACTCCCCTCTCTTGTAACCCGTTTTCCCATGTGGATCTCCCAGGTGGAATCGCAGGGCATACTGCCCTTCTTTGTCTTTTTTTATGTTGACACAATTCATTCAAGTACCATTTTAATGTTGGTGACCACATTGCTGTGAGTAGTGAATGGGATTGATTAACTCTTTTACTAAAACTCTGAATTGGTTTCTTTTTTTCTTAAATATCTGTCACTAAGTTACTAGGACCATTATTTAGTGTTTCCGTGTTTCGGGGACTTTTGACCTTCTTGCCACTAACTATTAAGCTAACAATTGGATTGGGACCATACTATTGTGTTGTCAGTTTTGTTTTGAATAATTGTCCTAAGTTGTTTTTTTTGTTTGTTTTTGTTAAATCAAATCAAATAAAAAAAATTGCTTTATTCGGTTTTCCTTTTAAAACAAAGGAAAACCATAAAAGCACAATTGTATCAATCACATTTCACATTATTATACAATTCATTATATTATTATTTTTTTTAATTTAGCAGCATTTTGAAATCCAAAAAATAATTGAGATTTGAGACAAGACATAACAGCAAACGTTTAAGTGGGGAAAAATCATATGTGCTTCCTATGTTTGATTGTACACTTCAGAAATAGGGCAATATATCTTGCAAAACAGTCATTATCTAGAAGCTGCAGAGCAGGGTAGGCCAGAAGGCACTGCCTCAAACCCCATAGTTTAAAATGGGTTTGATCCACCTTCTCTGTTCTAAATAAAATGTACAGAACAGGACTACGTGAATTGATGTTTGCGGCGAAACTCCATCACAGGGGCAGTTTGGTAGGTTTTTGGACCAGTCATTTATGGTCAGAAAACTTACCAGACGGTGAAATACATCGAGTCTGAGACGTGTAAGGACAAATCTATCATTTTTTTTTGGGGGGGGTTTTGGAAGACCTTTATTGTACTTAACATTGTTGCCATACATTGTACATTCCGTGGCATGCAAGGGCCAGTTGGGCCACGTGTAGTCAAGAGGGTCCTTAGTGGAATGACACAGCCGTTTAGCCGGCAACCCGGGGGTCCGGCGGCGATATCCATAGACATATATGTACAACATTCTGGCATTCAGTTGCATAAATGATAGGTCTACATTTTATCTTTTATTATGAACATAAACATTGCAGAGTTAGTCAGGCATTAGTGCTGTTGTGTTCAGCGCTTAAGTCCCCCTTGAGGATCTGGGTATCCGCTGTGGTTAGGCAGTAGTGGGGGAGCTGTCGGCAGGTGGCGGTTCAGACGTGTGTGCATAATGCCGACGCAGGTGCAGCAAGATGTGTGGTGGTATAGCTCACTGAGGAGTAGGAGCAAGCAGTAAAGCTTGGCGTGTCGTGTTTGCAGCCATTGTGTATGGAGACCAGGATGTCTGGTAGTGCGGTATATAAGCGTCTCTCCAGTGTTGCAAATGGGAGGTCGCAAAGTAAAAGACTGGGGGGTGATGTTAGGTGTACTGCATATCCTGGTCGTGTCCTATTGTGGGTGGGGTCCCGGCGTGAGTCCGCATCTTACTGCAGTCCCTGGGCGCTGTCGCGGCTCAGCAGTCGGCAGGCGTTATGAGTTCTATGAGGAGGCCGCTTCTTGCCAGCTACATGATGCAATGGTTATTTTCGTCTGCAATAAGGGAGGGGGTCTGGTCGGGGAACTTGACCAGTGAGTAAACTGTCCCCTATGTCTAGACAACTGTGGGAAAGAAAGACCTCCGTAAGTGGGGAAGCAAGTGAGATCGGGGAAGGGAGAGGGGGGGGGAGGGCGGAGATCGGTGTGGGTTCCGGTCGGGGTGAGGAAAATGAAATTTTGCCTGACCAAGATGTCCCCTACGTATACCCTATGTTACATGTATGTGCATGTCATCCATGCATTTCCCGTAGTGGCCTGAATCACTAGGCCTCTGCAAACATGTCCTGCAAGTCAAGTCATCAAGTCTCCCAAACGTTAAGCTAAAATGAAGGCCCATGCATTTTGCATTGTGCACTTTTAAATAAATATCGTACTGAACCCTTTTTGTGGTTGAGCTTGAACCACTTTCTTTAATAAGGGTTTTTCATGACTCCTGGCACTCTGAGAGCTGCAGTTACGTCCCTCTGACCTCGCATACTTCTAGCTCAGCCGAGAGAAGCCCAGCAAGAGGCCTGCCAAGACAGTATTATGAATAACAGTTATCTGTCTGCTCTGCAGAATCACATTTCAGTCCGGTGAAAAAGGTACACAGAACCCGTCCGCGACAGATAGGACCTAGCCTTCTGTCTCAGCCCCCATGCAATGAACGGAGAAATATATGCTTTTTCTGATTCTTAGTGGTGAGCAACCTTTTGCTTCAGATAATACATCCCCTATCATATCAGATTGTACAAGATGTGCTAGTCACCCTGACACAAGAGATCTCTCTTCTAGACTGAAAGTCAGCCTCCTCCCAGTTACACGTCAATTGCACGTCATGCCCAAGTTGCACACAAGTAGGACAAAGTTCGAGCTGGTCATGCAAACTCCTCCTCTAAGTACCCACCCACCTATGACACCTACCTATCACCTACCTATGACTCATCAAAGTACACACCCTCATGTACGCCCACATGCTCTTATCTCTTTCTTTCTTGCTCTGCCTGGAGCGCTCCGCCCTATGTACAAGGAGTAAAATGTATATATTCTGTTCATTGTTATTAAAATGTTAGAAGACCCTTCCTGAACCTCTGTGGTGATGGAACTGATTCTCCCTTTGACTTGAGTTATTGGAATAAAGCCCATTTTAACTTGGACACCACGGATCCTGTCTCTCATTTGATGCATGATACTTTCTTAATGCCTAGAAATTCTGCCAGGGTAATATTTTATTTACCACATTAATTTGGCGCCCGAACAGGTAATATCCCTTTCCCCACGCGCCGGTGACGTAGGTACAGCACTTGCCCCCTTCTACAGCCGTGACGGACTTCAAAGCGCACCAGCAGGACTTCCTGCCTCTCCCTCAGGCCCACGGAGGAGACGGACTGCGACCAGGCGTCCACACGAGGCGGTGAGGATCGCTGATCGTCTCAACCAGAGCCCAACCCGTGAGAGAGCAAGGTCCGAGGTCTCCAGAGGTCCACCTGTCCCGAGGCGCATGCGTAGAAATCCGAGGCCTTCAAGTTTCAAGATTCTGCTTCCCGGTGAGTACCACTATGGGGAATGCATCAAGTTTCAAGACGGGCTCATTTTAAATGAGAACGGTCAAGACGGGTTCGTTCACACGAGCACGGTCAAGACGGGTCCACGGTAAAACGTGGGCACGGTCAAGACGGGTCCACGGTTAAACGTGGGCCCGGTAAAGACGTGTCTCATTTTTTGGGACCGGTATGGTTGTACTGAATTTTCAGTGCACAAAGCTGTTTTTCAAGTACATGTTTAACTTTCTGTAATGGTATCTGTTTTAGTGTTTCAATGTTATGTTGTTTTAGTGTGAATGATTGTTGAATGTTTCAGTCTATTCTTGTGTATTGTGTTTCCATTGTGTTAGTTTCAACATGCCACTGTTTTTGAAATTACCTGGTCCTTATATGTATAAAAAGTCAAGACCCTCTCAGAAAGATGCCATAGAGTTATGGCGCAAAGAGTCACATAGGAGAACAGGGAAAGAACTGAACAAAGTAGAGAGAAATAAACTAGCAGAAGAAAAAGCCAAAGAAAAAGAATTACGGGAGGAGGGGGAACGGGTCAAAGCAGAACAGACTGATAGAGAAAGAAATGCCGTCGTTACTGGTATTTATCCCGTCCTGTCAGAAGAACTAGCTAATGTGACCACCTCAGAAAGACCCAGTAGGTCGAGAACGCCACCACCTGTACCCTTTAGAGTATGTAGAAGGAAGCCGACAGCATCTGAAGCGTTCATTTCCTTGTATCTAGACAAGTCCCTTCTGGACTGCGCAAGTGCCCTGTGAGTAACTAGTTGGATTATTTGTGAATTGCGCTTTGTGCTTAAGACTTGTGAATAGTTTGTTACATCCATGTGTGTAACGCCTTGTGAATGGCTTGTAGTTGCTTGTGAATAGCGACTTGTGATTGAGACTTGTGAGTAGTTTGTTCAATTTTCTTAAGTATAGCTCCTTGTAAATATGGTTTATGAAGAGCATGTCATTATTATGACTTGTTGAGTTTCTTGTGAATATGGCTTGTGAATAACGCCACGTGGTTATGTTTTGTGCAGAGCTTGTTATCATTACGTTAGTCAGGAGGAGCTGGATCTCTTTCAAGTACTTGGAGAAAACGTTTTGAAGATGTGCGTACGTGTTACGTGATAACATGGAAAGATGAGTTCATGACTTTCCCATGTACTGCAGTCATTGGGGAATGATTGTGTTTCAGCTGCCAAAGGGTTAATATCTTGTATTGAGAAGGCAGTATTTGTTTTAACATGCTGTTTAACATGCATGGTTGTGTGACCTGACACTAAAAGTCAGTGAGGGTTTAGATGAATGAAGGGCTCTTTCATTGGTTTCTGGATCTGCCTATGTGCTTTGACAGCATGCAGATTGAATGGTAAAATCTTGCATGGAGAGTAAAGAAGTGTATTTGTAAGGGTATAAATCAGACCCTTCATAGAATGCGCTTTAATATAACCGTGTGTTTTTTAAATAGGGATGTTTCTACAAAATATTAATTATTATTTTTCCCAATGCAAGCTGCCCTTTAGAATAGCGTGTGACAGTTATCCCACTCACTTAGGAAAGTGGCTATTTGTAAATTAATGAAC
Organism: Lissotriton helveticus; assembly: GCF_964261635.1. Taxonomy (NCBI): domain Eukaryota; kingdom Metazoa; phylum Chordata; class Amphibia; order Caudata; family Salamandridae; genus Lissotriton; species Lissotriton helveticus. The sequence goes on along the minus strand of NC_136063.1, from coordinate 404,573,724 downwards.
GTGGCCCTTTTTGATAGCTATAATACACTACCATCTTAATGCATTGCTAAGTGTCCCCTACATTAGTTTAATTTGCATTCATTTAGTTTCAAGGCTCACCTATGTACTTTCACAGGCTGCTGATAGAAAGGTATAATCTTGCACGGTAAAAGCAGTGTTCATTAAACAAGACTTGGAAAATAGGATTTATTATGTCTGATTCAGAGGTCAGTTAGGCTACAATGCTTACACAGATGGTTTCAGATAAACATTTAGTGGAGAAGCTTCATTGATATATGCAGAGAACAGTCCCAACCTAACACGCCATGATAATTCGTTTTTTTTCTCTCAACTACAAAATGCATAGCCTTGTGTGCAGAAGCAAATTGTCCTTTTTTTTTGTGTGTTAATTTGCATGCTAAACAAATGCCCATGTTTCAAATGTCTTGCCTTCTAGCTGAATTAGTTAGACAAAAGTGTTTATTAGAAAGTGGAGCTTTTAAGTAGCAGTACAGAATTATTTTAAAGTGCTAGCATGTCACTTAGTTACAGAAAATATGTCCTTATTAATTACTGATTTTAGAATGCATTTTACCACGTTTTAAATTGGCTTCAGTGAAATTAGAGAATGTTGGTTTAGCTCTCTGGCCTGGGGGATCAGATATGTTTTGAATTACTCAGAATGTGTTTTTCGAAGGTCCTGGCTCCCAGTATATGTTTATGTAAAGGGAGGGTTTTTCCCTCTTGCCGTGCCTGTCTTGTTATTATTGGCCATAACCCAATTCTTTCCGCGATCCCTTTGTTTATGTAAAGGGAGGGCCACTCCTCCGACTGACACTAGCTTTCTTGGCAGACGCTTGACTCTTTCAATGAGGTCAGCGTTGGCAGCGACCCAATTTTAGAGAAGCAGAGACGAGTGAGAGGCTTGTCTCCTCTTAGTGATGTTTGACACTGAGCCAGTTCCTGGCTCTGAGGGGAGGGGTAGGTGAGCAAGGAGTGAGTTCGTAGCGAAGTTACCTCCCCAGCCCCTCTGACTTGTGTACAAAAAAATTGTTCTTCCTTACAGTCAACACTAAAAGCTTCATTGACTTCAGATAAATTCACGCTTGCAAATGAATAAGTTTTTCCCTCAGTAGTGTAAACAGAATAATTGGCAGGAGTTTCGCTCTTACAATGGGTTCAGCATCTGGCAGTCATTCAATTTTAGATCACAGTGAAGCCCGGCTTGGAGTTGATTCAAAACTCCGAGCGCGAACATCTTTCTAGAGGGAGGGGCTGCTTCTCAAAGGAGTGAGGAGTAGCGAGGCTCCAGCCTTCTGTCTATGCTAGAATAATTTGGATTTTATTCAAATACATTTAGAGAACATATTGTAGGTAGTATGGTCATACTGTTCCCAAGATTTAGAGTAGGATTTTTATAAACTACAGAGCTTTTGGAAAGAGGTTTCCCCAAAATTAAAATTGTGCTTTTGAATTGAAAATTCATTTTTATTTGTTTATTTATTTCTATATAATTTATTTTTGCTAGATTGATGACAGTGAGCCCTAGTATTTACAGTCAAGCATTAAAGGGACAGCTGGACAGTTTTTATATACCTGCCAACACAGCACTGATTCAGTACTGATTCAGTACTGATACAGCACGTTCAGGGAAAGAGTGCGAAAATGCATCATTGACAGTTTCACATTTTCTGGCTGACAAGGGGCACAAGGTGTCCCCTTCACAGTTACAATTCTGTGAAAAGCAAGTGGTGTAATAGGACACTTGCTTTCCAAGGAGGGTAGACAGCTAACACAAGAACCATACAACTCATTACTAACCTTTCACAGCCCAGGACACAAAAGGAAGTACGTGCCTTTATTGGCCTCACTTCTTACTGTAGGCAATGGATTCCCCAGTATGCATATCTAGCCAACCACTCATACAGTTAACTACACAGGAGGCAGCCACTCTGACTGTACTCCCTAGGACACAAGAACACACCTTGGCATTTGAGGAATTAAAAAGAGCATTATGTCACGCGCCAGTTTTAGCGACTCCATGTCACAGTAAACATTTTATGCTTTTTTATTTTTATTTATTTTTACATTTGACTGTAGCGAGACTGACAGGATATGAACTGACATTATTTCAGCCACACATAGAGATCAGACGTTGTAACATTCTGAATCCTGCAACACTTTTGCCCTCAAGTACAGTAAATGCACCACCACATGACTGTGTGGAAGTAATGAATATAGTGACAAGACCAAAACAAGACCTGACAGATATTGTACTCCCAGACCCTGAGCTGACACTCTATGTAGATGGATCATGCATGAGAACGAGTGCAGGAGAGTTAGTAGCAGCCTATGCTGTGACCACTGCTACAGAAGTCATAGAGACACAGAAAATAGACACACTGTCAGCACAAGCAGCAGAGCTCATCGCTCTGACACAAACCTGCATAAGAGCTAAGCACTTGAAAGTAAACATTTACACTGACTCACAATACGCTTTTGGCGTTGTTCATGATTTCGGGGTACTATGGAGGGAGAGAGGTTTCTTGACCTCCCATGGGACCAAAATCCAGCATGGCCAGCTTATCCAAGCCTTGTTAGAAGCGATACATTTACCTACAGCCATTTCTATCCTGAAATATAAAGCTCACACCAAAGTTACAGACACCATTTCCCAGAGTAATGACCTGGCAGACCGAACAGCTAAACTTACAGCACAGACACCAACAGACACGACAAGGACAGAGGTACCGTTACTGACAACTTGTATGACAGTCAGGGATCCCACTTAAGATGTACTCGACATACAGACACATGCCACTGCAGATGAGATAAAGAAATGGACTGAACAAGGAGGGGTCCAGACTGAACAAGGTTGGATGACAAAGGGAAAAGGCACATGGTTTCTCCCAGATTCTATGGTACAAGTAATCATAAACACAGCTCATAGTGAAATGACAGATGTAAAGGTTACAAGTATGTCTTAGTAGTAGTGTGTGCACTATCTAGATGGACAGAAGCATATCCAGTTCCAGATTACACTGCTATGACAACAGCCAGGCAATTGGTGCGCGAGTTCTTCCCCAGATATTGCCCCGTGTCATCTATTCAGATAACGGGCAGCCATTCTCCTCTGAACTAATGAAACAAGTGTCCCTTCTGTTAGGTTATACATGGAAATTCCATTGTGTCCGACACCCAGAAGCAGCAGGCCTTGTAGAAAGACATAATCAGACACTTAAGACAAAAATTGCCAAGATCTGTGCAGAAAAAGGCGTGGATTGGATGGTGGCCTTGCCGGTTGCCCTCTTTTACATGCGAATGGTAGCTCATTCCAGAACAGGCCTATCTCCTTATGAAGTAGTTTTCGGTAGACCGCCAAATATGTAGGGTACACCTAAGATTAAGTAATTAACTGATGTTGACAGTAACATGCTGACAGATTACCTGGCTTCCTTGATGTCTGCACTACTCTCTTGTTGTTCACAGGTTGCTGCCGCCTTCCCTGACAACACCCAGGTCAAGGAACATGCCATAAGCACCAGACGATTCTATACTTGTGTCCGGAAGTTTGATCGTTCAAGCCCCCTTGAGCCACGTTGGAAGACGCCGAAGTTGGTGGAAGGACGTAAAGGCCGAACTCACCTTCATCACTACAAAAGATACTTTGGACATTCTGGTACCTTTACAAAGACTATTGACACTAAAGATATTAGGGAAAATACAGACATTGCGCCGCCTTTGCTGCTAGAAAAGACCCCTCAGCAAGAGTATAGGTCTAAATTAAGATCTAGTAAGTCAGACGTAGTTTAATTGTTTAAGCCCACCCGGTGGTGAATCGGTTAGACTAGATTTCTGACATGTATAAGATCACATATGAGAATAGCAAGAAGAGAGATAAGAGAGAAAAATACTGCAAACTATTACGCAGTAGATGTATAGTTACTTTGATCATTCTTTTTATTCTGTGCATTTTTATAATCTGTGTCAGTTTATTACTACATGTTTTCTTTCCTCTTGCCTCACATATGCACTCATCCCTTAACAATACTGTAGAGCATACATTCAGTGACCTGCCACCTCATGAACTGTCATATCGACTTGCACTACGTAACAATACTTTTATTCGTATGTTACACCATTCTCACCAGACCAGCAATGCAACTGATTGCTGGGTATGTGGCCAACTGCCACCCTATCAAGAAACAAAGGGAGTTCTGCCATTCTATTCTCTACCGTTTTCACACAATGGTTCATGTGGAGCATGGTTTGCTTTAATGACCTCAATAGATAGAAAGTACATAGCTTATCCAGATGGCTGGATATATGGAAACCTGAATAAAGTAATGAATGAAGCATGTTTTCCAGACAAAGACGGATTCCCCCAAAGAAAGGGAACCGATTTAGAGAATGAAGAGTACGAACAGGGAAATGCATCTGTTAATTTCATAATGTTAAATGTTCAGCCCAAGCAAAACACAGGTCCACCGTTTATTTCAGTCCTGCCAGCAAAAGGTGATTTATGTGTTAAAAAGAAAGGCTCAGTACAAATGGGACACAGCGAGTGTAACACTGTAGTAGAGTTTAATGATAAAGGACTTTCTTCTTTCAAAACATCACGCCATACCTATTTCATTTGCGGTCAGACAGCCTATGTACATCTGCCCTTAGACTGGGGTGGGACTTGTTATATAGCATTCCTATTGCCACCTGTTTTTCTAGCCCCATCCCATTATCATAGAGATTCACGACTAGAACATGTTAGTGTAAAGAGAGAGACAGATTCTGCAGGGATTGATCAGACTGAAACAGCATGGGAGCAATATACAGACTTCAACAAAGGTTTCTTTTTCTTCGTTGGCCCCGTCCAAAATAGTAAGCTGATACGCAAATTAACAAGAACCCTGGAAGCAGTAGTGAATGTGACTGCATCTGACCTGGCGAACTTAACCCAGGAGCAATCTGCTATGAGACTTGTCGTTTTACAAAATCGCCTCGTTCTTGACGTCATCCTGGCGGATAGAGGCGGAGCTTGTAGAGTGATCCGATCTAGTTGTTGCGTTTTCATCCCAAATAACGCGCCATCTGTGTACGCAGCAATTACAAGACTCCACAAAACTGCTCATGTCATACATCAAGACCCAGGCACATGGACTTGGTCCAGCTGGCTCTGGGGTATAATATCAGCTTGGGGATGGAAAGTTATGTCTTTCCTAGGACTGGTCCTACTTATGATATTTGGTTGCTGTCTCTGTCTGCAGTGTGGCCCGGCCATTTGCGGCCTGTGTGCTACTGCCTGTATTCCACATCCACGTAAACAAAGGATAAAAGATGAACAAATGATTCTGTATGATCAACTATACGGTCTCATGAATATAGATGTATCCTGAAGGGTTAAGTAGGGGACAAGGAGGGAATGAGGAAAATGAAATTTTGCCTGACCAAGATGTCTCCTACGTATACCCTATTGTTACATATATGTGCATGTCATCCATGCATTTCTCGTAGTGGCCTGAATCACTAGGCCTCTGCAAACATGTCCTGCAAGTCAAGTCATCAAGTCTCCCAAACGTTAAGCTAAAATGAAGGCCCATGCATTTTGCATTGTGCACTTTTAAATAAATATCGTACTGAACCCTTTTTGTGGTTGAGCTTGAACCACTTTCTTTAATAAGGGTTTTTCATGACTCCTGGCACTCTGAGAGCTGCAGTTACGTCCCTCTGACCTCGCATACTTCTAGCTCAGCCGAGAGAAGCCCAGCAAGAGGCCTGCCAAGACAGTATTATGAATAACAGTTATCTGTCTGCTCTGCAGAATCACATTTCAGTCCGGTGAAAAAGGTACACAGAACCCGTCCGCGACAGATAGGGCCTAGCCTTCTGTCTCAGCCCCCATGCAATGAACAGAGAAATATATGCTTTTTCTGATTCTTAGTGGTGAGCAACCTTTTGCTTCAGATAATACATCCCCTATCATATCAGATTGTACAAGATGTGCTAGTCACCCTGACACAAGAGATCTCTCTTCTAGACTGAAAGTCAGCCTCCTCCCAGTTACACGTCAATTGCACGTCATGCCCAAGTTGCACACAAGTAGGACAAAGTTCGAGCTGGTCATGCAAACTCCTCCTCTAAGTACCCACCCACCTATGACACCTACCTATCACCTACCTATGACTCATCAAAGTACACACCCTCATGTACGCCCACATGCTCTTATCTCTTTCTTTCTTGCTCTGCGTGGAGCGCTCCGCCCTATGGACAAGGAGTAAAATGTATATATTCTGTTCATTGTTATTAAAATGTTAGAAGACCCTTCCTGAACCTCTGTGGTGATGGAACTGATTCTCCCTTTGACTCGAGTTATTGGAATAAAGCCCATTTTAACTTGCACACCACAGATCCTGTCTCTCATTTGATGCATGATACTTTGTTAATGCCTAGAAATTCTGCCAGGGTAATATTTTATTTACCACAGGGGGGTCAGCTGGTGCGGGGCGAGGTGCAGCAGGATGTTCCGCGATGCAAAGCAGTGGACACGGGGGGGGAGGGGACACGTAGCCATGGCCACTGTGGTCATTGGTTCGTGCCGTCGTAGTGGCAACGGGGCTTGCCGCTTCAGGTTATCCCTTGTTCCTGGCAGGCGCGCTGGAATGACTTAAGGAGGTCGTCCCAGAGTTGGGCGATGGGGAATTTTCCAAGCCCTGTGGTTTCCTCCCGGAGGAGGACCGTCCTTTCCGCCCGCGCCCAGTTGGTGAAGGAGGTGTACCAGTGTCGAATATGTGGGGGGGTCGCGGCTTTCCAATGTTTAGTAAGTAGGCGTTTCGCCGTTATGAGGCCCATGTCCCAGAAACGCGCCTGTACTTTGTTAAGTTTCGTGCGTCTGTATAGACCTAGGATGCACGCCTCCCATGTGTGGGGCATCTGTCCGTCAGTGTTGTGTGTGAGTAGCACTGTGACGCCGTCCCAGTATGGCCGTATGTCTGGGCAGTGCCATAGCATGTGTAAGAGGTCTGCCCCATGTAGGGAGCAGCGTTGACAAGCAGCAGTCGTGGTTGCGAAGTACCTGTTAATTTTGTCGGGCGTAAGGTAGGCTCGGTGCATAATGTAGAATTGAATGATTTTAAAGCGGGGGTTGCGTGGGATGTATGTCGGTCCGGCCAAAATCATCTCCCATTCCTTGTCAGTCCAGTCTCGTCCTCTGTCTGTCGCCCATTTTTCCCATAGCGGCGTCGTTGATGTTTGTGAGTGTGTCTGCAGGGCTTGCGCTAGCCAGTGGATGATGTGTGAGCCGTTGCCCATAACGTGCAAGTATTGCATAAAGGTGTGCATCGGTGGCTCCACTGTCATGTCGCCCCAGGAGGCGGTAAGCGTGCGCAAGAGGGACGCATGTAACAGGAACTGGCCAGCTGGGAGGCCTGTGTCAGCTGCTAGAGTCGCAAAAAGGAGCAACTCTCCATCCGCATACAGATCGCCAAGCATGTCTACACCTGCTTGCGTCCAGGCTGTCAGACGTGTCTCAGTCAGTGCACCTGTCGGGCCCGGAGTGCCCAGTAGGGGTAATATCGGGGCGTATGGTGTCGTCATTCGTGTGAGTCTCAGACATCTCAGGAAGCACTTGCGTGCTACTGCGAGGTGCAACCGGGAGGGGCAGGGGGTCCTGGTTAGCGGGTGGAACAATGTGCAAAGTTGGGTTTGCGTCCAGGCAGCGGTGTCCCAGGCAGTGTCGTCCAGATGGTTGCCGCTCAGCCATCCCGTCACCCATTGTAGTTGTGCCGAGAGGTAGTACAACTCCATGTTGGGAACCGCTAGGCCTCCCGAATCAGTAGGCATATACAGCTTGGTCAGTGCCACTCGGGGGCGGCCCGAATTCCAGATGAGGCTGCGCAGCAGGACCCACAGGTCTCAGAATATTCTGTTGGGCACATACGTGGGAAGATTGTCGAAGTACTATAACAGCCTAGGCAGCACAATCATTTTGGTCAGCGCTATTCGGCTAGGGACATTAAGGGGCAAGGTGTGCCAGAAGTTGATTTGTGCCCTAATTGAGGCGATCGTCCGCAGGAGGTTACCCTCCAGGACGTCTGTTGGGTCCCGGTAAATTCGTATCCCTAGATACCGGAAGGTGGTAGGGCACCATTGTAATCTCCCTCCGCCCAGGCGGATGTCGCACTCGGGTGTGTCCGGGCTGAAGGGATAGGCCCCGGACTTGGCCCAGTTGACTCGCAGACCCGACATCTCCTCAAATGTCCGGAAGACGTCAGTGAGGGAGGCAGGGATATCAGTTATGTCTCTAACGTACAGCAGTAAGTCATCTGCATAGAGTGACACTGCATGCAGGCCGTCCGCCAGTGGTAACCCCCGTTCAGGTCCCTGGGTCCTGAGAGTCGTGGCTAGGGGTTCCATGGCTAGTGAGAACAGTATGGGCGATAAGGGGCAGCCTTGTCTGGTGCCTCTCCGTACTCGGATTGCGTCCGAAAGCAGTGCGCCCGTGCGGACCTGAACTGTTGGTCTATCATATAGGAGGCTCACCATAGCTATGTAGTCATCCCCCAACTGGCACTTCTCAGTAACCGCTCTCAGGAACGGCCACTCGACCGAGTCAAAGGCCTTTTCCAGGTCCAATATCAGGCATCCTGCTCAGGGCCATCGCAGAACAGCGTACTTCTGTACCCGGAAGATGCGGCGGATGTTGTGGGAGGTGTGTCGCGTCGGGACAAAACCATTCTGGTCCGGGTGAACCAGATGGGGTATGTGAGGAGCCAGTCTGCGGGCTAGTGTGGAGGCCAGAATTTTGTAGTCCGTATTCTGCAGCGCTAGGGGACGGTAAGAGCCCATCTGTGTGCAGTCTTTATCAGGTTTAAGGATAGAGATTAGAGTGGCTTCATTTAGCGTTGCGGGTAAGGTCGCGTCTTCCACTGCAGCGGCGTACATTTTCAGGAGTTCCGGGACAAGGATGTCGGAGTTAGCCTTGTAGAACTCGGCCGGGAGCCCGTCTGGTCCCGAGGATTTGCCGTTGGACAAGTTAAATATAGCTTCTCGGATTTCGTCTGGGTCAAGCGCGGCCCCCAATTCGGTCTGCTGGGCAGGTGTGAGTTGTGGCAGCGGCAGAGGGGAAAGGTAGCCAGTAATGTCAGGGCAGGGGGTTGCTAGTCGGGAGTGGTATAGTTCTGTATAGTGGGTGTTGAACGCATCGTGAATGTGTCGCTGAGTGTACAGTAAGCCCTGTCCTTCCACACGTATAGCTGTTACAGGGTTCAAGCGATTTTCCTGTGATACCAGCCAGGCCAGGAGTTTGCCGGGCCTGTCACTCAGGTGGTGTGTCCTTGCTGAGTGTGCTGCGTAATTAATGTTGCGCAGTCGTTCCAGTAGTCGTGCATGTTCCGCTTGCGCCTCCCGTAGTGAGTCAGCATCCCCCCCAACGGCCTCCTCCTCCCTGTCAAGCAAGCCAGATTCCAGTCTGGTCAGATCGCCTTCCAGTTGGTGCCCTATGTGTCCCTGTATCCTCAAGCAGTGGCCTCTGATCACTACCTTGAAAGCGTCCCATTCTACCTGGGGGGAGGACGCCGTGTCTGTGTTTTCCTCGAAGTACTGGGCAGTGCGTGTGAGGAGGAAATCGTGAAAGGTCGCATCAAGCAGCAGCGCGGGTTGTAGTCGCCAGGTGGGTACAGGGGGGCGTGGGCGACCCCAGGATAGAGATAGAAAGTGTGGGTTATGGTCCGAGTGCGTGCAGCCCATGTATCGAGCATCTGTTACTAGAGGTAGGAGTGCGGTGGATGCCATGAACCTGTCAAGGCGGACATGTAGGTCATGGGCGCCAGAGTAATAGGAGTAGACCCGCGCTCCGGGGTTGCGCGATCTCCAAACATCCTGGAGGTCCCACTGCGCAGCCCACCCAAGCAATGCTTTTGTGGCGGCCCGTGTGGGCGCATGTAGTGTGGGTGGGGAGGAGCGGTCTAGTGCCGTGTCAAGAGTGCAATTGTAGTCCCCGCCCAGTATCCATGGAGTCGCGTGCCAGGTCGCCATTGCAGTGGAAAGGCGCGTCAGGAAAATTCCCTGATCTACATTAGGGGAGTATAGGGATACCAAAACCACCTGTTGCCCATCCAGCCTACCCTGCATAGCAATGAATCTACCCTCCTGGTCTATGGTGGTGTCGGTGGCTGTCCAGGGGGTTCCAGGACGAACCCATATAAGTGTGCCGCGAGCATATGAGGAGTAGTCCGTGGCATAAAGTTGGCCACGCCATCTGCGGGGTAGTGCGTGTACCTCTGTCTTATTTAGGTGCGATTCTTGAGCAGTGCTATGTTGATCCTGTGTCTTTTCAGATATGAGTAGATCTGGTAGCGCCTGGCCGGTGTGTGCATTCCCCTGACGTTCCAAGTGCATATTCATATTTCAGCCATAACTACCAGTTGTGTGATATCCCCCATGCCCCCCGCATTTCAGTGCTCCGCATGCAGCCCCCCACCAGAGCCAGTGCCCCATTCGTAACGCAAAAAGGTTACCAGTCTTAAACACATTATGGATCAATCTCCAGTGATACAGAGGGGTAAGGAAGGGAGGAAAAACACATGGCCTCAACATGGCAACAAAATCTAAAATACCAAAAGGTCGGCTGCACAACATGTCGCCGTCCAAACGCTCTAATGAGCTCGTAAACTATACAGTTCTAGGGGGTATCGTGTGACTTGTTTGTGTAAGAGTAGTAGTTACAGCGTGGTTCATGGGGAGTGTAGCATCCCTCCCGGGTGGGTGAAGAGGCCGTTGCTGTCCGGCGGGTGCCCAGGCCTCGCCGCTCGGCATAGTGTCAGTGGCGTGCCTCAAAAGGACAAATCTATCATACCCGCTTAAAGTGTAGGCTAAGTATGGTAGAATGCCAATGGTTGACAACATCAATTGATTCGCTTGGACCGACGGCTGCGTTGCCTCTGTGGCAAATCTGTTTGCCTCCATATGGGTCATGCATTGTTTTTGGAATGCTTTTCTCGAGATAGAGCCCATCAGAGAGGGATTATGTTAGTATTCTGGCATGCCTAAATCAGACATAAAAACTTGAATGTACTTCAGCCACCTCATCTCTAATGCGTGTTCTAGTTTCAGACTGTCACTTAAAACACTGCGGTTAAACGTTGTTTTAGTCGAGGTCCAGATCCGGTGCCATAGCAGCACTGGTTGTATTTTTATTATGTCCATAATTTATGGAAGCCCCAGCTTGGTGTGACAGATGTAGGTGCCTCGTGGAACCGCCAACAGGTACCTTAAGAAAGCATTCTCCACCCTCTGAATTTCATTTACGTCGAAGTAACCCCATAACCCCGCACCATAGGTGGCTGTGCTGACACATTTAGCTTGATACATATGGGTCAGCTCTACTGGGGGTCTCTTTCCTAGTCTCTTGGAGAAATTCACTAGGGCTGTCGTTTTTCTCATAAAAAGGAGTTTCCTAGCCTTGATAGCCTGATGCCATTGGCCCTTGTGGTCAATTAAAATTCCTAACTAAGGGTACGTTATAGTGGATTCCACCTTTTTGTTCTCTATGTAGGTGTCCCTCTGCTTCTTGCCACTTGTCCCACAGCTCATTATAAAAGTTTTAGAAATATTCATTCTCAGGTCTAGGTTTCTCATGAACTCATTAAAGCCATTAAGAGCCCGTTGGAGTCCCATTGGTGCACGGCCATAATTACAGCGTCGTCCGCGTAGAGTAGGGCAGGTATTGGACATTTTGACAGCTGAGGTAGGTCCCGGCGCCTCTCCAGCAAGAATTTCTCCAGGCCGTCGGTATATAGCGTGAATAGGAAAGGTGCCGGGACACATCCTTGCCTGACCCCCCCTCTCCACTTTGAACGACGCTGTGCACTCTCCGTTAGGCCCAAATCACACTCGGGCTTGTGCGTTTGTATAAAGCTCCCTTAAAAAGTGAATTTGAGAAGTCTCCACCACCATTGCTGCTAGAATGCTCCTTAATTTTCCACGGTCTATGCAATCAAATGCGGCCGTAAGGTTTACGAAGGCCAAATACAATATTGCTTTTCTTGCCTTCATATATTTTCCCATGAGGACGGTTAGGTTAAGGCCCTATTCTATTGTGCCTAGCCCCTCCCTAAAACCAAATTGAATGTCCGATAGGACTTTATTGTCCTCAGCCCATTGTTGGAGTCGGTTCAGCACTATGTGGCCTGCCACTTTGCCCAGGGAGTGCAGCAATGAGATAGGGCCGTAACATGCCAGATTCTGTCTGTCAACTTTTTTTAAAATGGGTACCACAATGGAATCTGACCAGGAATCAATAAGTCTGATCACACAACAGGCTGCTAGCACTCAAGGTATTATGGGCCCCATAATTCAATATTGTGTTTAAAGATATCGACAGGTACACCGTCTGGCCCGGGGCCTTTCCCCCCTTGCTGGTTTTTCATGCACATTGTACCTCCTCTCGGGTGAAGGCTAGATCTAATGGGAAGTCTGTTGGCAGTATTCTATGACCTATGTCACTTGTGGGAGAGCCGCCCACCTTCCCTCCCTGTCCGAAGATTTTGGAAAAGTGTTCCACCCAGTCTCTTTCATCAATGGCGATCTCTATAGTCGGGGTATCTTCTGTCGTTAAGAATGGGGATTTTACCACGCGCCAAAACTCTGTGCTATCCCGGTATATTGCCTGAAATGATCATTCAGAGTCTCACTAAATTATTATATTATATAATTATATTATTGATATTTAGAACTTGTCCGCTTTCATTTGGCGCCACCCCAGACGGAGGTTGTCCAAAGATTGCTTCTAATTGTTGCTTCTACAGCCCAGTACTTTTACTTCTTCAATCTTGTTTTATTAATCAGGTTGGTCCCTTGAGCATCCACATTCTTTAACACAGCCCTGCTCTCTGCTGAGTCTATCAGCAAACTTCTTTTTCTTTCCCTCTATTTTTAGCAGCACTACATTATCTTCGTGCATTATAGTCCTGACGATGACCCCCAGTAAATGGTGTCGAAACGCCATCGACATTTGAGGCAGCAAAAATTTGTTTCACTTGACTTACTACATGATTATATAAATTATCTACCTCATCACTGTACTCCTGAACTAATATTTCTTTAAAACCTTTATATGTTAGTTGATTTTGTTTCTTTGTTTTTTTAATGTGTTTCACATGCACCATTTACAGGCACTGGTTCAAGAGGACTAAGTGTTCACTTTGTTATATTCAATGCACCTATTATTGAGTAATGCTGATGCTGCAGTTCATTACTTTGTGCTTTGAGACATTCATATAAACTCAGTAATATATTTGGTACTTCCTTTTGTGTACTTTTTAATTAAGTGTGGAATTTGTTTTGTACTAATACCTGTTGAGACATTGTTGCAGATATCATTTATTACCGCATTCGCAACTGAGTCTGTAGCCCTGTGGTTTGTTTTATTATTCGATATGAGCCATGACTTTTTTTAAATAATACAAACATTAATTTAAACTGGGTATAGACAAGCATGAAACAGAAAGGAGAAACTTCGCCTCCCTGGGTGACTTAGTTAAAGCAGCACAGATGTAAACACCCTTCGTTAAGCCCACAGGAAAGATTCTCACAGCAAGCTTGGCCTTATCAGCTTGCTGGGCATGATATAACTTGCTTAACACAGCGAATGAGAACGACCTTCCCAATATAGAATAACACGTCTGTTGATTCAGAAGGATATGCAGGAAAGAGGCCACATTAGAAACTAACACAGGCTCTTTTGGTGCTAAGAGGAAAGAACGCAGAAGTTGGAGAACTGAGACTGGTTCCATCTTTTCATGCAGGAAAATTTTAAAACACCATTACAATGGGTTGTACGATGCTACATTGCATGCAATTACTTCGCATGCCTTTTACACGCATTTGTTAACGCACATGTTTTTACCAGAGAAAATGCTTTTAAAACGCATGCCAATACCACGCATTGCTTTTATATTTAAAAACATATCTGTGCTTTCGGCAGAGTTGCTGCCTTGGCACATCAGTTGTGTTGTGCAGTCACCATATTCAATGTGCCTAAACACAGATTTGTTATTGAGAAAAAAAGCAATGGCCCTGATTTCCTATGAGTTTTTCCTAGCATGTGGGTGAGTCATTCATCTTTTCTCCCGTTTAGGACCATCAGGCTTTCCCTCGTGGTTTGGAATGGGAAAAAATTATGTCGTAATGTTTGCACTCAATAGGGTGGAACAAGTGACACACATTGACTACCGGTCCAATATTAACCTGGCCTTTATTCAATGTTTTCTGACAGCAGACAGCGTAATCTCTGCCATCAGATACATGGCAGTTTGCCCCACTGAATAGAGTGGGGAACTGCGAGTTTGGTGGACATGGTACATGGACATTTTTGGTGGAGGTACCCTGTCAGCCGAACTCTAACTTATGCCCTAAGGGTGATGGAGCAAGGTTTCATACGGAAGAAACTTGCTCGGATTCAATCCTCTCGAAATAACATGTAACCTATTAATCAATATGTTTTGTGTATACTAAAACCTGCATTTCACAACATTTTTCATGACATTTTAGTATCTAGGGGAAGCTTGCCTTTGTACTTTTACTAACAGTAACCCGAGTGACTTAAAATGGCCGCCGAAAACGCAGGAACTCTTCTGCGTATGCGTCTGCCACATCTATGTGGTGTGACGTATCTTTTGCTTTTGGTGGGAAATTCTTGCAGCTGCGCACTAGTGCCAAGATGGCTGCTTCATGCTTTTACATACTAATGCACATGCTCCTGTTTGAACTAAAACTTGTGTGTTCTGCTTAACTATTAATGCTATAGTTAAAATAAAGTAATGGGGTTAGAGTAGAAATAAGTGTTATACAGTGCATTCATTTATTTTTGTATTCTAATATGTCTCACTTTGACTTCTCTAATCGCTCATATTTGGGCCTGAAAGGTGACTTGAATCACTATATTGAATTCCCTCTGCACATGTGCCGGGAACACTGAGAGACCTCGAGCAGCTGCCAGAGCCCATCTTACCAGTGATGTTGCTGGGAAACTGAACGTCTGACCCCACAAGAGGAAGAAATATTAACTATATTAATACATTGTAGATGATATTGAAACAATTATTGCTGTGTGGATAAAAAGTGCATGGGAAAGTAAATTATGGGTGGGAACATTGATCAACTTTATCGAATGAAAATGATTTCATACTGGTATGGTGTGATGACCTCTCCTTGCCTTTCTGGCCAATCAATTGAAGGCAATACACAAATTCGCAACACTGGGGGGTGGAACATTTCTCTGGAAAATAGTATAACTAAAGTAGGCTTAGTCAGTTCGATTGTACGACTTGTCACAGACCTGTCACTGACCCAAAGTATGCTGAAGGAGAATCGAGAGCAGAGGGATGGTCGAGCACTCTATCAGAAGAATCTGGAGTTTCCTGAGGGAGAAGATTTGATGACCCAGTCGGGGTCCGAGTGTTAGCCGCAGAGAGGGGTGTGACGATGGCGTTGCACTTACCTGCACCTGTCCTGTCCTGTTGGTACCTGATTAGTCGAGAGACTTTTTTCTTGTCAAAGTCCGTGGCCAGGAATGGTCCTTGCACCATTCTAGGTAAATATAATCTGTGTGGGTATGTCCTTGTACCGTTTCCCATTCTCACCCTTCCCAGGTACCAATGTTTAGAATTAATACTTTAAAGTCTTGCAGAATTATTGCTTTAATAATTGTTTTCTTACTCAAAAAGTCTTTAGTTTCACTGTTGTGGCTGTCGACTCACAAAAATTTGCATAGATAAAGTGTTTAAACCTTTTTGAGTCTGTGGTTATTTCATTAAAAAGGTAAATGTTCTTTTCTACCTATTATTCTAACTCCCTTATTGATCCTTAGGACTTAGAGTACAGGTGTCACAGATTTGGTAAATCATGGTGTATAGACATAAGTCCTAAAAGAGAAAAGAAATCAGTTTTTGGCACGAAGTTAAGCTGGATTACTGGTTCAATGTGTGAATGTTTATGGGCCCAGGTGAGTATGGTAAACTGAGCTGGTAATCCCGCGCGCCATCAGTATTTCTTTGGTAGCAGATAGATGGTTAGTGTTTAGTTAAGATAGGTAGTTAGTCGTGTATTGATTTTATATTGTTTTTATGTATTAACCAAAACCCGTTTGTATTGTTATGTGTTGTCTGGAATTCCCTGGGGGTATTGAATAGCGGGTGGTAAATGGAAGGCACACTGCAGTGAGGTTACTGGCCTGATGAAGTAAGTGCGTAAAGTTAGGTAGAACCTGAAGCACTAGGGATTATTTTCTTGTATAAAAGTGAGAATAATTGATAGCAAAAGAGTTCGCTGGTGAAACTTTGGTCTTATATCACCTAGAAAGGGTAAGTCTGAAGGAGTAGCAGGTTCTTTTTGCTTGCATGAAGAGTAAGCAGAAGAGGTTTTACTCGTAGTGTGTGAAGGGTAAACAGAAGGGATTTACTCGCTGTGAAAGAAATTGTCTTTCCTTTTGAATTTAGTCAATCAGGTACAGTAGCGAATGTTTCTATGTTGTTAATTAATGAAAGTACATTTTAATTTGAAAAATAAATTGAACTGTTTGTATTACCTTGCAAAGGAGGGAGTCAGTCGTGGGTGCTGCACTGACATAATTTGAGTCATGCTGGGATTGGTTGGCACAGTGGATGTGTAGTCGTGAGAAAATTGTAAAGGAGGGGTGAGTGCAGAGAGCGAAACTCACATCACAGAAAACCGTGCAAGCATTGGTTAGCTGGTTTTGTAAACAAATATTGATTGGTCACTGAAAATAAGAGACGCCCTGTTATTTGAGAAATATTTTAAATGAATTAACAATTAATTGAATTGCAATAAGTGAAATTTCAGTGTTAATAGACAGCGGTAATTATATGTGGCATCTAGATCCAGCAATTATAGGAAATCGCCCAGATAGAAAATATTTAGGGTTTGCAAGAGAACAGAGTATTAGAGTAAAACCATATATTATGTACGAAGAAAAGGGAAAAATGTCATTCTTGTAGAAGATTAAGAATTATTTCAAAAAAGATAAACCCGTAAAAATCAAGAGAACGTATTATTATTCCACCACCGAAAACGCCCGCATCATACATGATGATAGAAAGGGGCTACCATACTTGTGTATGGTTAGAAAACTGGATAGAGTACACGAAAGATGATGGCATACTAGCATTTCCAGAATACAGTACCTTTAATGTAGAATATTGCATAATTTACGAACCCGCATGAATGAATTAGACCCCAGACCAAGATTAATGGAATATGAAGCATTAGAAGAGTGGGAGACTGAGGCTTTTGAACAAGATAGATCTCTGTGTGACAGAAATTTCAGTAGATTTTACATTAGATTTCCAAAAAAGACAAGAGATAGGCAGATGAAACAATGGAGACAGTCCATGTTAGTGGAAGGATTATATCCTGTATTAACCACAGAAGAACTGACAGGAAACAAAAGTACAGAGAAAACAAAACATTAGGGGCCTGATGTAGGTAGCCAAATACCGGTCGGTAACGGCCGAAATTTGGTAATTTCGGCCTTTACCGACCGGTATAAGAGCATCGAGATGTATGTGACTAAAAAGTCACCGAAACGGTAAATACCAGTCGGTAAAATACCGAATCGGTATTACACGAATCGGAATATACCGAATTCATAATTACCGAATCGGTAATTAAGAAATGGTAATTTTCCGATTCGGAAAATACCGAATTCATATTTACCGAGTCTGTAAATAAGAAATGGTAAAAATGGCTTGTCGAGATGTAGCAAATCCAAAAAATACCGAATACCATGAAATTCGGTATTTAAGAGTCGGTATTTACCATGGAATGGAAGCAGGTGGAAACCAGGAACAGGATATGAAAGAAGGCCCCAAAATGCAACAGTGCAACCACAATGGCGGCTTTCTACATTATGGCAAGGGGCTACGGATACAGGCAGCAGGAGAGAGGGTCTGGCTAAGGGAGGAGCAGGTGTATAGGCAGAGGATCACCCTCTTCCAACTGACTGAAGCTGAGATCCTGCAAAGGTACCGACTTCTCCCCAGAACCATCCTGGACTTGATCAGGCACCCCCACCCATATCTGGAACACCCAACACCAAGAGCACACGCCATCCCACCCCACGTGCAGGTGTTGTCCTGTCTACACCTTCTTGCTTCTGGGAGCTACCAGCATGTGATAGCTACAGTAGGTGGGGTGTCCCAGAGCTGCCTGTCACGGTTTTTCAGGAAATTTCTTGACGCCATGATGCAGAGGATGGAACACTACATTGAGTACCCTGACACACCTGCTGAACTAGCAAAGACTAAAACTGATTTCTATCAACTTGCACAGTTCCCGCACATCATAGGCTGTATCGATGGGACGCACATCCCACTATGCCCACCTGCAGCAACGGAACACATACATAGAAACCGGAAGTCCACGCATTCAATCAATGTGCAGGTCATCTGCAACGCTGGCAACATTATTACAGACATTGTAGCCAAATTTCCTGGGAGTACCCACGACTCCTACATATTCCAGAACAGTGGGATATACAGACGCTGCTAGGTAAGTATGTCTGAGACACCCTGATAGTCTATGCAGAAGGAGCAATCATGAGTATGTGACTAATCAACATTTCATTTTCCACCCAGGTGACAGTGCATATGCCCTGCGTTTATTTGTGCTCACCCCCTACCTGAATCCATCCACCAGGAGTGAAAGGCGTTACAACGTGGCACACAGAACGAACACGTTGCGTGGTGGAACGCACTTTTGGACTGCTGAAAAGTAGATTTAGGTGCCCCCATAAGAGTGGAGGTGCACGGCAATACACGCCAATTATCTGTTGCAAGATTATTGCGACCTGCACCATGCTGCACAATCTTGCCACCAAGGAGGGCACAGAGATAGAACTCACATATCATGAGGACATAGATGATGGGACAGGACAAGCCGATCACAATGCAGCAGGGGCAGCGCCAGCAACAGATGGTAGACTGCGATGGGCAGAAATCACTAACAGATACTTTTAATAGAGTGATGAAACAAAGGCATGTTCAGTTCTTGAAGCACTCACTTTAATATGCACTACTGCACTATTCAAAACCACATCAACTAAATAAAATTCACTTTTCACACTGGGTGGCCAAAGTTCACTTCACTGTGACCTGTCCTGTGTTCTTGATGATTTTTTAATGTTTGCGCTTACGCATAATGTTTTGGGAGCCACGGGGCTGGGGGTCAACCTGCGCAGTGGTGCCAGTGTCATCTGCATGGAGTCTGCTGCTCCGACGAACGTCCTGTACAGGCGTGCTGGATCCACTCCTGCTTGTGGACTCCTCTGTGTCCCCAACACATGTGTTACCAGCAGTGGCTGTCTGCTGTGTCAGCAGTACCTCCATAGCAGAGGTCACCCTCCCCATCCCCCTGGACAAGTCACTGCAGCAGTGCACAATGTCAGTCTGCATGTTCACTGACCGACGGCATAGCAGTGTGGTTGCAGTTGCCAGACGGTTGATTGACTGATTCAGCTGCTTGACTTCGCGCCTATTCCTGCGTCTTTCTGTCTGGTCACTCTCCAGCCTGTCACAGAGGGAACCCATGCGCACACCCATGTCCCTCACCCCCTCTGCCATGGACTCCATTCCTTTTGCCATGGCGCATATCCCCCGATCAATGTTTGACATCCTGCTGTTCAGGATGTGCAACTGTCTTTGCACTGCCATTATCCCTTTGGCCTGCATGCGCTGGATCTTAACCATAGTGGTTTCCAAACCAGCAAAGACCCCCTGCCTATTCTGCCCCTCGTCTTGCTCACGTTCCCTACGGCCACGGTCACTTGCACGGCCAGATCCTAATGACCCCTGTTGCCCTGTGTTGCCAGCCAGTGGTGGAGTGCTAGGTCTGTGAGCCTCCATCTCTTCCTCATCAGAGCTTTCCAGGATCCTGAATGGTGGTACGTCCTGCCTCCTTGGCCGCACATGCACAGAGGACCCTGAGCTTGGTGTTATGGCACCTGCAGGTGCTGCCGGAGTCTGTGTCTCAAACAGCAGGGGTGACAGTGGCTGTGCAGTGGTGTCTTGCTCCATTGCTGTGGGTGCGTGCGTTGTGGAAGTGTCCTCAGGGACAGTGCTAGGTCCTGCTGTGTCTGTGGGCTTCTCCCTCGCAGCCGTTGTTGGTGCACTTGACTCCCCTCCCTGCGCTGCACTGCGCGATGACTCTCCTGTGGGCAGACATGGACAATGATCAGCTGTGTGTTTTCTTCACACAAATTCCTAACACACATTTTCATATGCCTCAACTGCTTGTGTATGGGGAGTGTGGCATGGCATGCAGTGTTCAGTGTTGGCTGCTTTGATGAATGTTCCTATGACTACGACTACCATGATGCATTGCTGGTGACTACTGTCATGTGTTCTGGATTGTGAGTGAGTCACCCACATAGGGGAAGGGGGCAGGAATGGGTGGGGTACATGTCCCTGCATCTTACCTTTCTTTCTTGCAGCTCTGGCTGAGCTGTCAGCATCCCCAATCCTGTGTATACTCTCAGGCTCCATGGTGGATTCCACAAGCTGCTCCAGTTCAGTGAGGCTTGGTGCACGGCTCTTCCCCCCCCCTGTGGCTGCGGATTCCTTCCTCTGGGTGGCGATCTTTTTCTTGGTGGTGATCCTCAGATCATACCACCTTTTCTTGATGTCCTCAATTTCACGATGTGTGACTCCTAGGGCATTTAATTTGCTCTGGATTGCCAGCCAGGTGTTTCTCTTTACAGACTCTGCTACTTGCAGGGACTGTCTCCCAAAAAGCTGGCTGTAATGCTGCACTACCTCCTCCACCAGCACCTGGAGCTCAGTTGTGCTGAATTTCAGCTTCCTTTTTCTGTCCGCACCATCCTTCTGGCCTTCCTGGGACTCCATGGTGATGCTCTTCTGGGCTCAGTGCAGCCTGCTACTCTGTCTCCCCTCCAGCTCTCCACACAGATCTGTGGCTCTGCACCTGCATGGGTGTGGCCAATTTCAGGTACTGGGTGTGGTACTTGCATCTGATTGGTTTAATTCACAGTTGCTTGGTTGTGGGGTGTGGTTGGTGTCCCTGATTGGTTGACTGGCTCACATGTCTTCCATTCGAATTTTCGAGATCGGTATTTACCGATTCGGTATTTACCGAATCGGTATTTACTGAATCTGTATTCTCTGATTCGGTATCTCCCATTCATTCCTATGGGCCAGGAGGCCCATAGTACTGAATGGGAGATACCGATTCGGAGATTACCGATTCGGGATTTACCGAGTCAGGATTCCGTGTTACCGATTCGGTATTGTTTACCGAGTTTTTATCTACATACAGTTTTCCGGTTCATAAATACCGATTCTGTATGATTCGGTATTTATGAACCGGTAAAATGAGATTACCTACATCGAGCACTTGATGACTAGTAGTGGAGATTCAGAAGACGATTATTTTGAGAATGTATTATTGAAGAATCCACCACCTTATCATGAAGAAACAAATAGAACTAACCCTAGTGCTCCATTCCTGAAACCACCTTTGATTCCACAGATTGTACACAAGACCAGTATAGAAAAAGTATTACAAGAGAAAGTAAGGGAAGCGATAAATAAACAGCGCAGTGAATTAATTCAGGAAATTCAGAGAAAAGCCAAAATCTCAGCCAAAGGTATTAGACATTTTTTAAATTAAGAGTACAACTAGAAGAAATGATAGCTGGAAATGTAGGATTGGAGAGATTAAATACATTCAGTGAAGAGGAGTTGTTATTCATATGCAGAAGTATCACTAGAAATACAAAAATATTTAATGAGAAATTAATGAATTTGGCCTCTGATATGGGAATTGCAGGTAAATCTAAAGTATTGCAGAAACCTTACAGAGCTGAATTTTCTGACAAAGATTTAGAAAACATGAATGTGTCAGGATGAAAATTGCAAATCAAAGAATTATTGTCATTGTTACAGAAATGGGGAGACTTAGACAGATGGAAAGCTAGATGGACAAAGAAAAAGGAGGAAGCACAGGCAAATCGAACATCTGAATATTTAATTAAAGAAACAGAGAAGGTTGAAAGGTTATGTCCAATGAGAGAAGTTCCAGGGGGAGGTTATGTACGTGTCCCATGGTGCCGACAGGATATTTTATCATTCACCAATGATTTCCCAAAACTCAGAGAGAAACCAATAGAATGGTACAGAAAAGTTGAAAGGTTTGTGAAAGTTTCAAAAGTGCTGTTAAAAGATTTAGATGGTTTATTTGACATAGTTGTCCCTGCAGATTTATGGACAGAATGCAAAATTACGGTAGATTGGCCTAATGATGAATACCCTAGAGATCCAAAGACAGGAGCTCCGTCAGATGATGTAATGAAAAAGTATAATCAGGTAATAACGTACTTAAAGGGAAAGGTACCCCCAAAAGGGACAGATTGGACTAAAATAGACAGAACAACCCAAGGCAAGGATGAATCAGTACATGCATACTATGAGCGTCTTTTGTAGGTGTTCAAACAGTACAGTGGGTTTGAAAATATTGATAATAAGGACATGACACATTTTATATATCGTTTTGTGTCAGGGTTAAAACCAGAAATATC
The DNA here is from genome assembly GCF_964261635.1 of Lissotriton helveticus. Taxonomy (NCBI): domain Eukaryota; kingdom Metazoa; phylum Chordata; class Amphibia; order Caudata; family Salamandridae; genus Lissotriton; species Lissotriton helveticus. The sequence continues at coordinate 404,551,145 of NC_136063.1, read as the reverse complement.
GCAAATGATTAAAGAGCATAAATTATGTTGGCAAGTGAAGCCTATAGATGAGATTCTCAAGTATGCCAAATACTGTGGAGATGAAATTGATAATAGACAAAAGAAATTAGAAGAAAAAGTAATGTGGGCTCAAGTAAAATTGGCAAAACAACAGGAACTCCAGTTAAATCAGCAAAGAAAAAGTTTCCTTGTCACGGGTGTGGAAAATTGGGGCACTGGAAAAACTAGTGTAAATTAATACAGTATAATATTTTGCACCCCGAATGGTGTTGAGATTCAGACTCCAGATAAAGATGGCATTTACAAACTCATGTTAGCTAAACAAGAAACTGAAATTAAAAAGATGACCCTAAAAGATTTACCAGAAGAGCTTCAAAATACGGTAAACCCTTATGTATGGGATTTTCCCGGAAAAGAAGTAGGATTAATGGCAAATGTTGATCCGATAAAATTGACAGTGAAGGAAGGTGCAGCTTTCGCAAATACTCGACAATACAAAATGAGCCCAGAAATTAAAACAGGTGTTGCAGCAGAAATAGAGCGCTTGATTGAGCAAGGTATTTTAAAAGAAATAATGAACAGTCCATGTAATTCATCTATAAATGGCATAAAAAAAGCCAAGTGCCAAATATAGTGTCGTACAAGACCTGAGAATAATTAATAAAACTGTTGTCCCATGTTACCCAGTAGTACAGAAGCCAGCAGTGATTTTGTATCAGATACCATGGAGTGCAGGATGGTTCACTGTAATTGATTTATGCCATGCCTTTTTCACCATCCCATTGCACCCAGACAGTAAATGTTTATTTTCATTTAAATTTGATGAGCATGTTTACATCTGGGATCGTGTTCCTCAGGGGTACACGGAAAGTCCATAGATTTTTAAACAGATTTTAAAAAAGTGTCTTGAATCTTTGGTGCGGCCCAGACAGTCTGTTCTGGTGCAGTATATAGATTACCTACTAGCCGCGTCTAAGACCCGAAATGACTGCATTGTTGAAATATTTGGCTGAAGGAGGACATAAAGTGTCACCTGAAAAGTTGCAGTTCTGTACTACATCAGTCAAATATCTGAGACATCAGATAGAAAGAGGGGTCAGAAGAGTGACTTCAGAAAGAATCAAAATAATTAAAAACAAGAAATTACCTCAGACACAAAAAGAAATCACGATGTTTCACGGAGTTGTAGGTTACTGCAGGGAGTGGATTGTGGGATTAGCAGTTCTTGCAAAGCCCTCGATTCAACTGACAAAGAAAAGGGCACGAGATCCAGTTGAATGGGACGATAAAAGCATGACTGCTTTCCTAAAATTACGCAATTGCTTGTGTGAAGCCCTACCATTAGGGATGCCTGATTATTTAAAAGAATTTGCACTGTTCTGTGATACAAGAGACAATTGTGCTCTTTCAGTCTTAACCCAGACCCATGGCCTAATGCGACGTCCTGTGGCGTATTTCTCTGCCACGTTGGATCCAGTGGCATCAGCATTGCTAGAGTGACTAAAGTCTGTCGCTGCAACTTGCGTGAGTTTAGAGAAAAGTGAATCTATTGTAATGGAACACCCTGTAACCGTGTACGTCCCACATGCAGTTGTAATTTTGCTGACACAAACTCGAACACAATACCTCACTCCTAGTCAGCTGACTAAGTATGAACGAGTTATTCTAGGTGCTGAAAATGTGACAATAGCCAGATGTACTGTCCTGAATCCAGCAACCCTATTACCTAATTCACAGTTTGAAGAGGTGAAGGAAGAAGTCGCACATGATTGTGTCGACCTCACAAAATACAGTACTAAACCACGCTCAGACATACAGGAAGAACCATTAAAAGAATCAGAGTATGAGCTATTTGTAGATGGATCATGCATGAGACATGAGGAAGGAGGATTGAGTGCTGATTATGTTGTGTGAACATTGGCTGGTATAGTCGAAGCATCCTATTTTCCAGGAGTCAAGTCTGCACAAGTAGCCGAATTGATTGCTTTAATAAAAGCATGCAACATTGGGAAAAACTGGAAAGTAACCATTTACACTGATAGTAAGTATGGTTACGGGGTTGTGCATGACTTTGGCCAACTGTGGATGCAAAGGGAGTTCCGGAACCCCTATGAAAAATGGACATTTTGTAAAAGAATTAATTGGAGCAATACAATTGCCAAAAGAAATGGCTGTGGTCAAGTGTGCTGCTCACCAATCTGGAAATGACAAAGGGACAGCCGGTAATCGTTATGCTGACCAAGTGGCCCAACATTGTGCCAAGTTCAAAATGGCAGTAAAAAAGAAAATCGATGCATGTGGAATCAGCTGCTAACTTATGCTGCTATAGGGCGTAGGAACATGGAAGGAGGTGAGAGATTTACAAAATGAAGCAGAACAAAAAGAAAAGGAAGAATGGGAGAAAATAGGTTGTCAGAGAAGGGTTGAAGATGGTGTCATAATTTACGTGGATAGGAAACCTGTGTTACCAGACTGTATGCTTGCTCCTATGGCTAGGATGTACCACGGGGATGCACACATAGGTAGAGATGCAATGATAAGACTGTTCAGACAAGATTGGTTTAATGCGAAGTTTAGGAATGTAGCAGAGAGTCTTTGCCAGAGAGGCTTAATTTGTCAACAAATGAACCCTGGTAGGAAAACTGTAGTTTGCTCTGAGAAAATTGGAAAGGCAGAAGATCCATTCATAAGACTCCAACTTGATTTCATTCAGTTACCTGCTTGTCGAGGATTAAAATATGTCCTTGTCATTGGTTGTTTATTTTCCAAATGGGTAGAAGCGTACCCGACCAGAAGGAATGACAGCTTAACTGTAGCCAAACTCCTGTTGAGAGAGCTCATTCTGCGATTCGGTTTTCCAGTTACTATTGAATCAGACCAAGGGTCTTATTTTAATAATTCAAAATTGAGCAAAAGCTGCACTGTGCATACCGCCCAGAGGCTTCTGGAGTGGTAGAACAACTGAATGGCACAATCAAATCAAGATTGGGAAAGTTGTGTGAATCTACCCGATTGGAACGGCCTGATGCTTTGCCTCTTGTCCTGGACTCAGAAGTATACCAGATAAGAAAACGGGCTTGAGTCCCCATGAAATACTCATGGGAAGGGTAATGAGGCAAGCATGTGTGCCAGGACACAAGCTGTTGAATATATCTGATGATTTGGTATTGGAGTCCTGCAAAGAGTTGGCTGACCAAGTGCGATCTATCTCTCACCAGGTTGGGGAAGACGCTGTGGCCAGACAATCGACTCCAGCACATGATCTGAATCCAGGTGATTGGGTAGTGATAAAAGAGCACACCCGAGAGTCGTGCCTAGCACCAAGGTGGGGAAAACCACACCAAGTAATATTGGTGACCACTACAATTGTAAAGTGCAAAAGAATTCCAAACTGGAGTCATGCCAGTCATACCAATAGAGTGACAGAACCTGACAAAGCAGAGGCTGAAGGTTGTACAGCAGAAGAATCGATCCTGAAGTATCTGATGAGGAACAACCGAGCACAAGTCAGAATGAGTGAATTCCAGTAGACAACATACCTGAAGTGACAATAAAAACAAGAAGTCAAACGTTTTTAGGTAGTCAGAGTGATAGTGAGGATGAGGCAGAAATAAAAGAACACACTCAGATTATAGAAATCAAAGACAATATCAAAACTGAGGAGGACCAGTTAAGGAAAGAGCAATACACTCAGACAGAAGAAAACAGCAACAGTACTCCTGAGTCTGAGGAGGGACAGATGGGTACTAGAGAAAACGCTCAGGAAGAAGACAATCAAGAAATTTCAAGACCTGAGCAGGACCAGATAGGTATAGAAAAACGTATTCAGGAAGAAGAAGGAGAACAAAGTCAAATACTATTTGATGGTAAATAACGAATTCCTGTGTACATGCACATCTGTGCATGTACACCTGTGCCATATGTGTGTCACATGGCACACAAGCCTGAATCAGGGGTGCAACAGGGTGTCAAAGTGACACCCTGTCCCCCTTGTCAATTCGGTAATTTACCGATTCGGTAATTGCCATTGGTTCCTATAGGCCTCAGACCCATAGGAATCAATGGCAATTACCGAATCGGTAAATACCGATTCGGTAATTACCGAATATTGCTGAATCGTTAATTTATTCGGTAAATATACCTACATAGCATTTACCGATTTGTAAATACCGAATCGGTGAAATACTAATTACCAACATTGGGCCCATAATCACTTACCACTGACATGTGGTAATTCATGTAGTACTTTAACAAGTTTATTTTACAGAACTAGAAAATTACAGTATTATCATTCTAACATAGATGTGATTTTTTCTGAGATTCCTATACGTAGAAACATGAACCCTGTCTTTAGTGCTAAAGACTCACAGTTTATGGGTGAATTTTTCCTAACATTGAAAACAATAGATATAGCTGAAGCACATAACGAAAATTTAACATGTAAGTTATATGAACAAGAAAAGGTGTTTTGAATTTAGTAGAGAAAAGGAGGCAGGATTTCCATAGAAAGGCCACTGAACTGAAACCTAAGATACCCAAGTGGTCTGAAAGGTAGGATTTATTTGCAACTGGCAAGACTCACGCTGCTATGTCCCTGGACTCTGAAAAGAAGGGGAAAATCTCTCTTCATAGGTTAAAAATAGTGTATAACAATGTAGTCATTGGTTCCAGTGAATGTGAACGCAATTTCCTGATAATTGGGGGTTGGGGGCTAAAAGGGGGAACTGATCCAGTATTGCCTGGAATTTATTTTATTTGTGGGGACAAAGAATATTATAAACTGCCTGATCACTGGTATGGGAGTTGCTATTTCGGAATAGTATTCCAAAAGATATATCATGTAAAGAGAATCACTGGAAGCAATGAAGACAATAGTGGACTAACACTGAATAAAAGAGTTAGTTTTGAAGAAATTGTAGGTGATATATTTAGTGCATTGATACCTGCAGTGGGAGTAATTCTGAATACACAAAGAATTTGTAAATTGTCTACAGTGGTGGATCGCTTATCCACTGACAATGCTGGAGGATTTTTATTGATTGATACTGAATTAGTAGCGACAAGATCAATGGTTTTACAAAATCGAATTGCTCTTGATATATTATTGGCAAAAGAGGGCAGAGTCTGTAGAATGCTGAAGGCACAACATTGTTGCACCTTTATACCTGACAAAAGTATTGAAATTGGAAGGTATGTCAGAAATATTAATCATTTGGAAGAAGAATTGAAACCACTGAAGGTTCATAGTGCATGGAAGAGACTAACTGATGGTCTCTCCATATACAAAAGAATGAGGGGGTTTCAAAAGAATAGGAAACAAGGAGATTCTAAAATAATAGAAGAAATTGAATTGGGAAAGTGCTGAAGTTGGCATCTGGTTCCGTAATTTGTGACGGTATAGAATACTATCAAAGAGGGGATTGATGGAGCAAGGTTTCATACGTGAAGAAACTTGCTCGGATTCAATCCTCTCGAAATAACATGTAACCTATTAATTAATATGTTTTGTGTATACTAAAACCTGCATTTCACGCCATTTTAGTATCTAGGGGAAGCTTGCCTATGTGCTTTTACTAACAGTAACCCGAGTGACTTAAAATGGCCGCCGAAAACACGGCAACTCTTCTGCGCATGCGTCTGCCACATCTACGTGGTGTGACGTATCTTTCGCTTTTGGTGGGAAATTCTTGCAGCTGTGCACTAGTGCCAAGATGTCCGCTTCTTGCTTTTACATGCTAATGCACATGCTCCTGCTTGAACTAAAACTTGTGTGTTCTGCTTAACTATTAATGCTATGGTTAAAATTAATCTAACGGCCCTTTTATCCAAAGCATGTATTATCGTGGCATAAACCAAAAAAGATAAGTAACGGTGACATTTCTAACTGGATTCCTGTAACATCCTTAAAAAATTCAACAACATCCATCCAGAATTTAGTGATCATTGGGCAAGTTAAAAACATATGGTAGTCATTTGCCAGGGGATCCTTGCACCTCGAGCATGCATACTGAGATCCAAAATATCTTGCCAGTTTCGCGGGGGTCCAATAGACCCGATAAAGAGTAAAAAGATGATTACGCTGGAAATAAGCAGGTTTAACTATCTCACGCAGCTGTGAAAAAGAGGCCTGCCAAATCTTACTCATATTGATATTCTCAACAACATTGTGCCATAATATTTGGATATCTTTATTTATATTGTCCTCTGCTTCAATAAACAATCGATACCACAAGGCTACCTCTTTATTGATTTTCCCCTTCTTCATAGCCTGGATTAACCAAGTATCATCCTCATTTTCTACCCAATGCTGTCCAGCCCACCAAGCTGAAAGTTGATAATATTTAAATCGGCTTAATTTTCCTTGGGTACACACAGTCAAAGCTTCCGATGAAATAAATCCACACCCGATTTTAGATCTCCCCAACAAGAAAAACCTGCTTGCTTCAGTGGCAGTCTAAGCACATCATCCAAACATTCTGGGATGCCGTGGGGAACCCCAAATTGGAGAATAATCAGAATAATATGACACTCCCATTTTATTTCGAATATAAACCCAATTTTTCACTGCCTGTAACAGAATCTTTAGTCTAATCTTTTTTTAAAAAATGGGGTCACCAAACTTAAAGAGAAACTGTCCCTGCTCTTCCCCTAGTTCATTCAGCATTGCTCCATAAATAGTGCCTAGTGGAGTGTCATCTGGCTGCTTTAATAGTATCCTGAAATTTTTAAATTGAAAAACATGTACATAGAGCAATAGATCCGGTAGCGCAAGGCCCCCCTTCTCCAACCTCCTCCTAAGCCTTTTCCATGAAATACGGGCACCCTCTGATGCCCAGACGAAGCTACCAATCTTACCCTGCATCTTTGCAACCTCACTCTTATCAAATGGAAGAAGTATGTTATTAAAAAGAAAAGTTATCTTTGGAAGGATGATCATTTTAATCAAATTGACCCTACCATATAAGTTAAGAGGAAGGTTTGCCCATCTATTCAATAGTTTTCCCACCTCCTGGCTAATCTTTCTCCAATTAGCAGCAGGAATATCAACTAATGTTTGGGTAATTAAAATACCTGGATATCGCATCTGGGATTTAACTCCGGGGGTCTCGAATGTATGGTTCCACTCCATTATCTCTGTTTTATCTCTATTTACACCATAACCAGAGATATTCCCAAAAGACTCTGTTCTAGCCAGTAGCTTAGGGATAGAAACGGCTGGATTCTGTGTGTATAAAATTAAATCATCTCCATATAATGCAGCATATAACCTCGAAGAAACAGGGAAATTATAGGATCTTGTCTAATTGATGATGCCAGAGGTTCAATGTAAATATTAAATAACAATGGTGACAACGGGCAGCCATGCCTTGTTCCTCGCATGATCTTAAACCATTTAGATAGTTCCCCGTTGACTAACACTCTGGCTCTCGAAATTCTCTGTTAAGTGCCTGAAGAGCTTTTATTAGATTTTTAGGAAAGCCAAAGTTTTCCAAAGATGCCCATAAATATGACCAATGAACTTGGCAAACGCTTTGGTAGTGTTAATTGCCACCAAGTTACTGGAAGATTGTTACATTCTGCCAAATCCATTATCCCCAACATTAAACCTGTAAGCTCGTTAAGCTGCCTTCCAGGAATTAACCCCCTCTGATCAGTATGAATAACACTTTTTATAATTTTAGCAACCCTAGTCGCTAATATCCCCGTGAACACCTTATAGTCGGTGTTCAAGAGGGAAATAGGTCTGTAAGATTCAGCAACAAGCGGGTCCTTATTTGGTTTTAAAATCAAAACTATTGTGGCCTCACCCCATGATGCCGGAGGGTCCTCCCCATCCCTTAATATACTATTAAAAAGTTCTTTGAATCTTGGTATTAGGCTCTCCTTCAACAATAAGTATAACTCTATCGGAAGGCCATCTGGGCCAGCCGCTTTTCCTTTAGCCATCCTTATAAACTGTAAACAAATTTCTTCCTCTGTTATACCAGAGGCTAAAAAGAGGCTCTGATCATCATTAAGAGATGGAAGCTCCAAGCTATCCAAGAAATCCTTGATTTTTTTCAGCCCCAGGCTCAATCTCCTCCCTATATAGTTTAGCCATATATCCCTGCACCTCCGCACCAATTTCAACATTAGTAAATAAGATCTGACCAGTGGAACCCTCTCTCAAACTGCAAATTTGATTTCAGACTCTATCCGTTTTAGCCTTCCAGGCTAAGAGCCTACCACTCCTCTCCCAGTAAGAAAAATTCTGCAGTTTGCTGACCTTCCATCTGTTTAATAAGACATTATCCAAAACATTCTTATATCCTGCTTGAAGATTCTCCAGCTCTTTAGTAAGCAATGGTACCCTACAAAAGGACTCTAAAGAGGCCCTTTGTAGTTCCTGTTCCTTCCTTTGAATATTATCAAGAAGATCCTTTTATTTCTTCCCAAAATTATGATTTTTCCCAATCATAACGGATGTAATCTCTGCCCTAAAAAAAATGCCTTAAAAGCATCCCAAATGACCTGGATCTCTGCTGAACCCATATTAACCTGAAGGAAAATCATAACCTCCTCCCGAAACTTTGATTGAACCACTTCATCAAATAATATAGTACGATCTAATGTCCACCTTATAATTCCTCTCTTATCTTGTGATCTCAGAGAGAGTAAGACAGCAGAATGATCGGAGAGGATAGCTGGCAGATGCTCAATTTTCTCGACTTCTCCATAAGGACACTGATCAATCAAAAAATTATCAATGCGGGAGTGATGGCCATATTTTTTGCTGTAAAAAGTATGCCCCTTATCGTTCCCCTTTTTAGCTCTGCAAACATCCACCAGATTCAATTCCTGCTTCAAATTTTTAAGTGCGGTCATGGAGTTTAAAGGGGTATTATACTTTCTCCTTGATGTCCTTTCTAACTCAGGGCTTTGAATTAAATTATAATCACCTCTGATAACCACTGGGACATTTAATAACAAGAGAGCCGCTTCCAATTTAATCAGGGGGTCTGGATCATCCTGATTTGGGCCATAGTAACTCCCACATACCATTGACCTATTTTGTATTTTAAAATTAGCAATTATCCACCTCCCTGAAGAATCAGTAGAATGGCTTTCTAATTAAATACCACTATTATGTCTTATAATAATGGCCACACCTCTTGTACTACCCCTCTGGTTTGAACTAACTATGTCCTGAACACAAGACCATTTTTTAAGCATATTTAAACACTCGTCCTCCTCTAAATGAATCTCTTGTAAGAGAATAATATTAGCCTCAGTTTTTTTAAGAAACTCCATGATGCGAGCCCATTTTTCGTAGACCTCACCCCATTCACATTCCTTGAGATGAGATGTACTAAATTCTTTCTCATTTATTTTTGCAAACCACTCCACCCTTTCACTATTAAACGGAAAAAATTGACATATAAATATATAATACATGACAGGTTGAGGACCCAACTTTTTTTCTCTTTTTTCCCAGATGCGCCCAACACCCAGTGCCTGTCCCCCCTCACCCCCCCAGGTAATCCCCCCCATTATATCTAAGGGCGCAAACGCTGTGGTTCTGAAAATCTGGACCCTGTTGTCATCCCGATATCGAGGTCCAATACCCGTGTCACAAAATATCAACGTACCATGACGAATTTGGTGTCAGCGAACCGATAATGATTAGGGCATCATTCCCATGCATTTGCGTCATAATCGAGGGTCGCCAACACGCCCAAATCGTAGTTTCCGTCCCGACCCTTTAGACTCCATTTTGTGAACGGCATCCATCTTACGTCTTGCCCTCATGATAAGTCAATTAAAGGTCGAGCTTGATCTAAAAGGACACGTCCTCCTTCCCTGACTCCCCCCTGACCTGTCCCAACTGACTCCATTGCCTTTAGCCAAACCTGTTCGGGCAGCCCCTCGCCCAGTGGCCAAATGCGATAGCATCGATACATAACATTCCTCAAACCATTCACTACATACAAACCATGCTTTCTACAAACACACACCTGTCCTGTTCCCCGTTTATGGCCAGTTTTATGACTAGGAGGTGCCTTCCTTTATTGGGGTTTCATCGATATCTGATGGGAGTTCCGGGCTTGGCTGAGTAATCTATCACGCATTGGACATCTAAAATACGGGCTTGCCTACATGACTTTGCTCTTTCGTATTATTGTAGAAATATGTGTATAGCCATATCGTAAACTCAAGAATTCTTGCTTGCAGCTATTATTTCTGTATATAAGGAGAAGGCTGGTTCTGTAAAAACGAACAGTCTCCTGAGAACACATGACCCGTGTTTGTCGTGCTTCTAGGACACCTGTTACTTGGTAGCTATCAATAAAACTCGATCTCTGACTCGACTAGAAGACTCCGTGTTTCTGTGGTCCGGAACAGGGAGAACTCAGAGGTCTTCGGGTGTTATCCCCTGGCACCAAACGGGTTCCTAAAAACCCGTTACCTCAGTTGGCGCCCAACTCGGGGCGGTATCAAGCGGCGACGGTCCAAGCCAGATGTTCGTGAGGAGCTTCGTGTGAAAATTCCGGAGGACGGCCAGCCACTTCAGTGACCCCTGTATGTCGACGTGGTTCCGAAGGTCTTTGCTGCGAGGTTCCCCGCGTCCCGACGGCTACGAAGGACTGCTGCCCTGACTATCGCCTTGTTTTGGACCCAGTGATCCTTGGTAGAGCGAAACGATAGACGAGTCTTCTAGCAACGTCACCGATCTTCTAATACTTCAGTTAAGTATAAGTGGAGCGTCTCCCAGTCCTTAGTTTGTCCTTAGTTTTTGGTATCCTTGAGATACGCCTTGATTTGGTACTTGCAAGCCCCAAAGCCGAAGGACTTGTGTATTCACGAGAAATATCGTAACAGATAATCCTTTGAAGTTTGAAGCTAGACTAGTGAGCAAAGATGCCTGGTTTTAGCAGACTTGGAAACTTGTTTGGTCTTGGTTATAGTAAGGACTCCCGATTAGAGGATTCCTGTCCGGTTCCTCCGATTGGAACTCCAACATATGAGCTCTACGTAAAGCACGGCGTAGGCCCGATCACGTATAATGAAGTGTGGATAAAATACACCCGCAAGGATGGTGTTTTAAAATGGCCCCAATATGGTAGTTTCGACTCAGAAATATTAGATAACCTAGAGGTCAAATTATTTAAGAGAAAAGCCCGGCCGGCGATGTTTGACTCTTTTCGCTTATGGCGCAAAGAAGCCAAACAGAAAGAAATAAAGTTAGCGAAAAAGAATAAAAGAGGTATGTCGATTGTGCAAGCTGCCGTTGCATACAGGGATAACAAGGAAGAGCAAGAAAGCGAACAAATACTTAGGAGCAAGAAACTAGCAGTAGATAAATGCTACCCGATGTTACCAAATAAAGGACAAGGTCAAGAGGAAAGATCCGAGAAAGATCCATTAATGTCCCACTTATTAAGCTCACCTCGACCGTATGCGTTAGACGCTACTACAACGCCAAAGCGTTTTTCTATACCACGCCCCGGCGCACGAAACACAGCTCTTGCACACACGCCAGCTACTGTTCAGCTGGTTCCTACTTCTCCGGCGCAGCCTTCTCAAGGGCCGCCATCTATGCTACCTACTCCATCTACTTCTACGACTTTGCCTACAGCTCCAGCTATTGTCTATGATACCACGTCTGCTACTACTTCAACTTCCTCTGCTATTGCCTCTACTTCTTCTTTGCCTCAGCCTGTTTTTTCCAATGCACTTGCTCCTCCGCAAGCTTCTCCTTCTATTAGACAAAGAGTGACAGGTACCGTCACTGGTCTGCTTTCACCTTTCTTCGGGTCGCCTAAGACGACCCCTAAAACAGAAGATAGACAGTTACGTAGTCAACTGCCTGATTACGAGGAAAGAAAAGTGCTAAATGAACTAGCCCGTAAATGGATTACGGATACTGTTAGATATGATGTTCAGTCTGTTATGGAAGTTTTCCGTCAATGGAATGCACCCACTCAGAGATACGTATTCGAAGAAATGTGTGTATATCTGGGCGAAGATTTGGAGACAAATTATCCCACATACACAATGAACGAACTATGGCGTACACGCTTTAAGTTCCACGAAGGTATGATTACAGGCAGAGATGTTGAGAAAGCGATAGAGTTATTACTCTCTTATAGGAGTAAAGGAAACGTCTCTAGATCTTTGTACGAAGACGACGTATCAGATAGGAAAAGAGCGAGACAGTACCCCATGAGAGAGGTTCCTCCGGTTTGGAGGGAAGGCGATGCAAATGTAGTACCGCCAATTCTGCCTCATTTCCAGCGTGTATGGGTACATGTCCCCTGGAAACGATCCGAAGTCTTAGCGCTCAAGCAGACATTGCCTGATCCTCGTAAAAACCCGAATGGGTATTATAAGGAATTATCGCAAACTGCAAGCTCATGTATAATGAATTTAGCGGACATAGACATGCTGTTTGGAAACGCAAAATACGTCATACGAACCATGCCCAAGAACTAGGTGACTCATGGGCGAACATTGCCGCTATCGATGCTAGACAAATTGGTGGTTCTAAACCTGAGCCGTTAATAGCTGAACTTCCCGGTAGAATTATTGCATACATGAAAACTATAATGCCTGAAGTACGCGTGAACTGGGACAAGGTATCTGCATGCAAGCAGAAGAAAGATGAGAATGTGTCTGACTTTTTCACAAGATTCGAGGAGACTTTCACCGATCATAGTGGTCAAGATATGGCTACCGAGGGTGGCCAAAGATTGTTTGTAGACAAGTTCGTACATAATTTAATCCCTGAACTATGTAATAAATTGAAAGAGTCAGAGAGTGCTTGGGCTGTCTCTACGTCAGCTCAAATTTTAGCTACAGCCCAGTACTATGAAAATAGGCGCAAAGACGAGCTAGATAAAGTAGACAGAAAGACAAAAGATTTAAAAACTAAAGTTCTTCTCCAGCAAGCTTATCCGCCCCGTACGGCTAGTCAGCCCAGTTATCAACCGCAACATCAGTATTCGAGAAACGCGCAAGGAAACGAGTTTTCCCACCAGCGTATTGCTTATGGCCCAAATCAATGTGCATATTGCAAGGAAGAGGGTCACTTTAAAAGTAATTGTCCGGCTCTTGCGCGACGTTTGAGCGGTGCTTCGGGTGTAAGGGGAAGAGGTGTTCAACATGCCCCTAGAGGTAGGGGCCGTGGAAACTCCACGCAGAATACAACTTCTTTTACGCCTCAGAATTCGATAAACAGCTTCGACCAACAGAATAATGCGTCGACCAGGTCAGCTCAGTACTATGCTGACGACTATTACACCGAACATAAATACGAGGGTAACGATTGCTAGGACAGCCATGGACAAAGAGAGGGAGTTGTTTCAGTTCCAGTAGATCAGAATGGACCTTATGTCGAGGTAATAGCCTCAGGAGTGTCAGAGCCATTTCTGCTGGATACTGGTGCTACAAAAAGTTCTATCATGCACTCGAAACTTCCTGGCGCACCTTTGTCTGGCGAAATGAATGTCTCAGTAGGTTTCTCTGGCGCCCCTGTTAGAAACCCGATCTCCAGTCCTGTATCTCTTTCTATTGGCCCATGCGAATTAGAGGCACCCCTCATTCTTACAACAGGTTGTGGTGAAAATTTGTTAGGATTGGATTTGCTAAAAAGGTTATATGCGACTTTGTACTGTTCACCATTAGGAGTACAACTTACTTTCGGTAAGAAAGTCATTTCCCCAATGTATGTGTCGAAAGAAAATATTGCAACTGAATTGTCGTGTCTTCCTGATGCACTCTGGGCAAATGGTTCTAATGATGTAGGTCGTTTGGAGATAGCACCATATGTCATAACGTTGAAAGCCAACATTATGTTACCACGTATTCCCCAATACAAAATATCTAGCGAATGTGAAAAGGCGTTATTAACGATTGTTTATGACTTGATTGATAAAGACGTCATCGAAGAAACAACAGGAAATGTTTATAACAGTCTAGTTTTGCCCGTCTTAAAACGTACTGATCCTTCACAACCCCCTGTGTATAGGCTCGTGATCGACCTCAGAGAAGTGAACAAGATAGTTATCCCACAGTTTCCAGTTGTCCCCGACATTACTGCTTTATTGACGATGGTTCCAGCTTCAGCAAATTGGTTTTCGGTGATTGACCTGAAGAACGCTTTCTTCAGTATCCCGATTGCTGAGGAGAGTAGAGATATTTTCTGATTTAATTTAGGAGGACGAAGTTTCCGCTTCAAGTGCGCTCCTCAAGGCTACTGCGAAAGTCCATCAATATTCAGTCAGGCCCTGAAAACACAACTAGACACGATTGTTCTACCAAATGGTTCAACTCTGATTCAGTATGTAGACGATCTGCTGATCGCTGCAGACACTGAAGAGATTTGCAAGAAAGCTATGTTATCATTAGTGCATCACTTATGTGATATGAAGCACAAAGTCTCTCTTTCCAAACTACAATTTTGCCGACAAGAAGTAACCTACTTAGGTCACATCTTGTTGAAGGAGGGAAGGAGACTGACACCAGAAAGAATACAGGCAATCGCAGAACTAAGTGCCCCAAGGACACAGAGAGAGGTTCGAGCCTTCTTGGGCATTACATCGTACTGTAGACAATGGATACCGAATTTCTCACTACTAGCTAAACCCTTGCTGGCACTACTCTGTAAAGACACGCCAAATCCTATGCCTTGGTCTGAAGATTGCCAGACGAGTTTTCACAAGTTACGTGATGTTTTATGTTCGGCTCCTGTGTTGGGAAACCCCAACTACAGTAAGCCTTTTACATTATATGTCCACGAGAAGGAAGGTTGTGCATTATCAGTTTTAACACAACATTTTGGGGACAGACAACGCCCATGCGCGTATTTTTCGGCAACTCTAGACCCTGTGGCTAAAGCCCTACCAAGTTGTCTGAGGGCTACCGCCGCAGCAGCTGTCTGCATTCGACAGTCCGCTGGATTAGTCATGAATAATACTCTGATCGTTATGGTTCCGCATGCAGTAGACATTTTACTAAACAGGACGAAGACACACCTTACTAGCGCTCGACTATCCAGTTACGAACTTACGTTGCTAGCAAGTCACATCCACATAAAGAGGTGCGATACACTGAATCCCGCAACGTTATTACCCATTCCGACAGGAACAGACGAGATTGATAAACATGACTGCTGCTTTAGGACAGAAGAAGAGACAAAAGGGAGAGTAGACTTACAGGACACTCCCCTTCCTGAATGCAATGATACTTTATGGGTTGATGGTTCATGTTTCAAGCTGCCGAATGGTGATACGACTGCAGCATATGCCGTAACGACATTGCACACCATTATAGAGACTGCGCGCATTTCCCATAATTCTGCACAAGCTGCAGAGCTAATTGCGCTTACCAGAGCATGTGTGTTAGCGAAAGGAAAACGAGTGAATGTGTACACTGACAGCCAATACGCTTTTGGTGTGGCTCACAGTTTTGGGAGATTGTGGCGTGAACGTGGGTTTCTTACGTCACATGGTGCAAAGATACAACATGGTCAGCTAGTTAATGAGCTCCTCCAGTCACTGACCTTGCCACTACAAGTTGCCATTATAAAATGTAGTGCACACAAAAAGATTCAGGATGATGTCGGCCGCGGGAATGCATTTGCAGACGAGGTTGCGAAAGAGACTGCAAGGAACACAATGAGTCGGATGTATGTTGTAGGTCCCGCTAGATGGATTACTGATGTAGGAATGTGTGCGGACACCATTGAAAGCGTGAAATCTATACAAGCCGAGGCAACTGAGAAAGAGGTGAATGAATGGAGAGAAAGTAAGGGTAGATTAGATACGAATGGTTGTTGGGTCGAATTGTCAGAACACCAGCGATGGTTATTGCCTAACGCCTATGTACTTGCAGTAGTAACAATGGCTCACGGATTTGCACACATCAGTTCGAGAGGAATCTGTAAAATATTGGCCCCAGTATGGCAAAATAGCAATATCCCGAAATATGCAGAGAATGTGGTCAGAAACTGTATGGTGTGTTTGAAGTACAATCCCGGTAGGGGAACCCCAACTCCAGCTGGTCATTTTGCACCTCCAACGTATCCGTTCGAGGTTCTGCAGCTCGATTTCATTCACATGGAGAGATGCAACAATCTGAAGTATGTGCTCGTTGTTGTTTGCGCTTTCTCCAGGTGGGTGGAAGCGTACCCCCTTAAAGACAATACTGCCTTGTCAACCGCCAAAGCCCTTGTCAAAGAGTTCTTCCCGAGGTTTGGCATGCCTAGAATTGTCTGGAGTGATAATGGAAGTGAATTCGTAGGACGCGTGATGAAGAGAGTGTGTGAATGTTTAGGCATACAGCAAAAATTCCACTCTGCGAATCACCCCCAATCAGCTGGATTGGTAGAGTGCTACAACGGCACTTTAAAGCTCAAATTAGCCAAAATCCAAGCCAGTACAGGTCTTAAATGGCCTGACGCCTTGCCCCTAGCACTCTTGTCAACGAGAATGACAGTCCATTCCAGATTAGGACTTAGCCCCCATGAAATAGTGTTTGGCCGCCCAGCCAACGTCTGGGGCGTGTCAAGACCAAAGAAACTTAGCGAAATAGAGCACCCCGTACTGCTTGACTATTTGTGCGAATTGACAACTAAATTGCGTGTTTTACACCAACAGGTTCACAGTTCCTCTCCACCAGCCTCTGACGATCAAGGTCACTCCATCACACCCGGCACGTGGGTTTTGGTGCGGAACTTCCAGCGCACCAACAACGGACAGCCGAGGTGGACCGGACCTTACCTGGTACTTCTTTCCACGAGGTCAGCGGTTCGGGTGGACGGCAAAAAGAACTGGGTGCACGGGACCCATTGCAAACGGGTCCCTCTGCCCCTTCCATACGACCGGTGGGTCAACGGAGGAATTGCCGACTCCGAGACAGAATCCATACCTCGCTTCATCCCTTTCAGCGATGCACGTTTAAAAGAAACTGGTACCGAAAAGGAGAGTGATCATATTTTACAAGGATTTGTGCCACAGTCTATGCAGTTGGACACTACCGAACCTGAGACATTGTTTGAAGACCACACCGTACCTGGGAAAGAACAGTATAATCTAAGGTCAAGACAAAGAGACTAATAAAAAGACACACAAACGAATGTGATTTTCCCTTCCCCCAAGAACTATTTTTGATTTTTCAGCTCTCTCGCTCTCAGGAAACTTGCTCATTTTTGATTTTCGAACCGCCATCCGGTTCTGCTGCTAGGGTCGCGGTTGAAGTCTGGGGAGTGCAACTGGGAAGTTTTAGGTCCACGGTTCTGGTTGGTCCACGGGAGTTACCCCGGACTGAGCAGAGCGCGCTCCCTGGCAGAATCAATCTACCGCCGCGGGCAGCAACTAGAGGATGGAGTTTCCTAGGGTAGAGAGACCTATCAGACTCACGAACTTTGAAAAACAGTTATGCACGATACTGTCCAAAAGAAGATTCCTGATAATATGTGTTTTAATGTTATGTAGCATAATTGTGTTTTTTACTGGTTACACTCTATTCGTGTTTAAAGTTACCTTTTCGAATGACACCCAGCCACCACCTCCTCCTACTATTTCTCCACACTACTTTCACCCTCTGCCTGAACACGAGTCTGCCCGAAGACTCGAATTTGTAAATAACTCATTTATTCAACTCCTACACCAACACCAGTCCATCATGAACACATCGAACTGTTGGATATGTGGACTCATGCCACACACGACGGATAAGGGTATCCCATACTTCATCCTGCCTTTCAGTTATTATGGTTCTCTGTGGGCTTTCCAGACCATGTTCCTATTTGCCCTAGAACCATACCCGACACGTTCTACTGAAAGTGATTCCAGTAACAAGGCACTAATAGCAGGGATAAGAAATATGAGTAGAGAGTTCGACACCTATCTTACGATTCCCAAAGATGAATTCACTCCGTACACTCGTTGGAACGTAACCAAATATGGGGTCTACCTGAGTAAGAGCCAGACAGCAAAGAAATCCCGCCCAGTTTGGATAGTACCCAACCGAGGTCACTTATGTTTACAGGGTATCGGCAGGGATCCCAAAGCTCAATTAGGAAAAAGTATATGCACGGAAACATATGTGTTCGCTTCCCGAACTTCCCCTATACTATTAGCAGCCAAAGGCACGTATTTCGTCTGCCACGACCAAGCATATACATGGTTGCCCCCTGACTTCTCAGGTACATGCTTTATCGCATTTCTGCTGCCTCCCACTTACACGGCCAGAGCAGATTACCATCGGACAAGGACAGCTAGAGGCGTCGTGAGTAAAGACGACACCGCGGGTCAGGAATTCACTGACTTCGCAAAGGGTTTTCTGCCATTTTGGGGGCCTATGGTAAACAGCAGGAATATTCGCCAGTTATCGAGGATAGTTGAATCCGCCGTGACTACAACGGCCGGAGCCCTTGGAAATTTGACGACCGAACTTCAGTCGGATCGACTTATGACCCTTCAGAACCGAGTTGCCCTAGATATCATACTCGCCGATCGTGGTGGTGTGTGTAGAGTGATCCAATCCAGTTGTTGCATTTTCATCCCTGATAACGCACCAACAGCATACCAAGCCATCTCTAAACAACACGAAATATCTGATTCCCTCCACGTGGAAAAAGGAGATTGGTCCTTACTAGGGTGGTTCTGGGAACTGATCGCTACATGGGGATGGAAAACACTGATCTTCATTGGGATGATCTTAGCACTTCTGTTTATGTTCTGCCTGTGTATACAGTGCGCTCCTGCACTATGTGGCCTCTGTGCTACGTCATGTGTACGGAAGCCTGTGTCAAGAGACGAACTGAGCAACAGAATGATGTTACAGCAGCATCTCCACGAATTCCTTCATACAGATTTGGACTCCGATTGATATGATTTATTGCCTTACATAAGGGCAAAAGGAGGGTCTGTGGTTCTGAAAATCTGGACCCTGTTGTCATCCCGATATCGAGGTCCAATACCCGTGTCACAAAATATCAACGTACCATGACGAATTTGGTGTCAGCGAACCGATAATGATTAGGGCATCATTCCCATGCATTTGCGTCATAATTGAGGGTCGCCAACACCCCCAAATCGTAGTTTCCGTCCCGACCCCTTAGACTCCATTTTGTGAACGGCATCCATCTTACGTCTTGCCCTCATGATAAGTCAATTAAAGGTCGGGCTTGATCTAAAAGGACACGTCCTCCTTCCCTGACTCCCCCCTGACCTGTCCCAACTGACTCCATTGCCTTTAGCCAAACCTGTTTGGGCAGCCCCTCGCCCAGTGGCCAAATGCGATAGCATCGATACATAACATTCCTCAAACCATTCACTACATACAAACCATGCTTTCTACAAACACACACCTGTCCTGTTCCCCGTTTATGGCCAGTTTTATGACTAGGAGGTGCCTTCCTTTATTGGGGTTTCATCGATATCTGATGGGAGTTCCGGGCTTGGCTGAGTAATCTATCACGCATTGGACATCTAAAATACGGGCTTGCCTACATGACTTTGCTCTTTCGTATTATTGTAGAAATATGTGTATAGCCATATCGTAAACTCAAGAATTCTTGCTTGCAGCTATTATTTCTGTATATAAGGAGAAGGCTGGTTCTGTAAAAACGAACAGTCTCCTGAGAACACATGACCCGTGTTTGTCGTGCTTCTAGGACACCTGTTACTTGGTAGCTATCAATAAAACTCGATCTCTGACTCGACTAGAAGACTCCGTGTTTCTGTGGTCCGGAACAGGGAGAACTCAGAGGTCTTCGGGTGTTATCCCCTGGCACCAAACGGGTTCCTAAAAACCCGTTACCTCAACGCCTTCAAAATACCCCTGTGCTAACAAGGTGAGCCCAGAAGCCCAGCTCAAAGTTAACAATCTCATATATACTAACATATTTACAATTTTTGGACACATGGGCACCATTCTTGTAATTGCGTATTATTATGAGATGCCGCCTTTTACTGAAGATTACATAGTTCCTCTTCCTAACCTATCTCAACTTTATCAAACCAACTGACCTCTACTAGGTCTGTTTAACTTCTCTAATAGCTCGTATTTGGGCCTGAAGGGTGACTTGAATCGCCATATTGAATTCCCTCTGCGCATGTGCCGGGAACACTGAGAGACCTCGAGCAGTGTCATTGAATAGCTGCCAAAACCCTACTTACCCGTGATGGTCCGGGGAAACTGACCATCTAACCCCACAAGAGGAAGATATATTGACTATATTAATACATTGTAGATGATATTGAAACAATTATTGCTGGGTGCAATAAAAGTGCAAGTAAATTATGGGCGGGAACATTGATCAACTTTATTGAATGACAATTTATTTCATACTGGTATGGTGTGATGACCTCTCCTCACCTTTCTGATCAATCAATTGAAGGGAATACATAACTAAGGTAGGCTTAGTCAGTTAGATTGTCCGACTTGTCACAGACCTGTCACTGACCCAACGTATGCTGAAGGAGAATCGAGAGCAGAGGGATGGTCGAGCACTCTGTCAGAAGAGTCGGGAGTTTACTTAGGGAGAAGATTTGATGAACCAGCCGGGGTCCAATTGTTAGCCGGAGAGAGGGGTGTGAAGCTGGAGTTGCACTTAGCTGAGGATACCTGTCCTGACCTGCACCTGTCCTGTCCTGTTGGCACCTGATTAGTCGGGAGCCCTTTTTCTTGCCCCAGCCCGTGGCCAGGGTTGGTCCCGGCACCATTGTAGGTAAATATAATCTGTCCTTGTACCGTTTCCCATTCTTACCCTTCCCAGGTACCAATGTTTAGAATTAATGCTTTAAAGTCTTGCAGAATTATAGCTTTAATAATTATTTTCCTACTCGAAAAGTCTTTGGTTTCACTGTTGTGGCTGTCGACTCACACAAATTTGCATAGATAAAGTGTTTACAATTTTTCAAGTCTGTGGTTATTTCATTAAAAAGGTAAATGTTATTTTCTACCTATTATTCAAACTCCCTTATTGATCCTTAGGACTTGGAGTACAGGTGACAAGGATTTGGTAAGTCATGGTGTATAGACATAAGTCCTAAAAGAGAAATAAAAATCCTGATTGAGCTGGTAATCCCATGCGCCATCAAGGGTCAACTATTAGGACAATGGTCTTTGGTATATATCAAATCTAATCAACAGTTCTGGATAGCAAGTTTAATATGATGCATTGAATAAGTTGTTGGCAATCATTACACCTGACAAAAAGAACTGCAGTCAAGTTTTAATGATTGAATGTAGCTGATAAATCTATAGTTGATATAATCTTACAGCATTTACTTGTGGATACATTGTGTGAGGTACGACTGTGTTATCCCCGTGCACTCAACTTTCTCTGATATGATGCTCTACTGAGATAATAAATGTTCAGGTTGGCGCCACATCCGACGCACGTAGTCAAACCGTGCCTTATCAACAGTAAACGTAGAGTGGGAAGGGTCACCTCTCACAAGGATTTGGGCACAAGTACAGTTGAAACCGGATATCTTGTAGGCACGTAATAATGATCCGTTTCTATCGCGTTTCACATTTGGGTGAACAAAGTGTTGTCACTGTTTGGAAGGTCGATTTATGGTAACCGTGGGGATATATGTACACAGTTTTAATTTGGCTTGGATAGTTTCTCATTAAATACTTGACCACGCTGGTTTTTGTTACACTGGGATTCTTGCTTATACATGTGTAGACTATTCATAACTATGTGCCTGTATTGCTGAGAGAGTATCTAATATGGTCCTGTATCACTCTCTTACAGACCCCTGACGAAGGGTCTCTATCATTGACCCGAAATGCATTGGGTATTGTGAAGGATTGGTACGAATGATTAAAGCATCATAAGATTATCATTATGAAAGTCATGATCGTTGGAATGAAATTTGAATGAAATCATTGGAATAAGATTCGTTACTATTGGAGAAAAATGAGTATGAACCATCAGGTTTCAACTGTACTTGTGCGCACATCCTTGTGAGAGGTGACCCTTCCCACTCTACGTTTACATTGTGTGAGGTGCTATGTTGAACTCGTAGCATAGAAGGCCGCTTCAACAGCCTATTGGCTAAGGGTGTTCTATAACCCTTTGTAGTGGTTTGTGCTACTTGGTATTCAAGCTTCTTTGATGAGCAGAGCAGCTATATCAAACTGTCCTGGGATTCCCAAAGGACCTGGAAAGTCTCCATTCTAACAGGTAGAAGGATCAAAGCATGAACCTGATTTGAATGATCTAATATGATTATTAAAATCAGAGAAAGATAATATAGAACATTTGTAGAAATCTTCAGAAATAATGGAAACTATGCGTGCATATCCACTATGGAGTCAGAAGAAAGAAAAATCATCTCTGGTTTCTGATGCATGACATGTGCACTCTGCAATGACAATGGGGATCATCAGAAAAGGTAAAAAGGTGCAGTGTAGCCCCAGTCCCAAGTCTTCAGGAAAGCACTTGCTACCTATCTAACACATTCAGTTTACAGCTGAAGAAGCAAGGGGACAAAGCGTCCAAACTGAAGGAAGCAGGTCTATTTGGCAGGGATCTCATGTTGCGGTCAAAGTCTCAAAAGATCATTAATCAAGTCTCTGATCATTGTATACCACCAGTAGTGAGAGATGTAGTGGGAAAGACAGTATTGGAAAGACCCAGCTAGTATCAAAATGATCTCCATGCACAAATGCAAAGCGAAAGACCATGCCAATAGTTCCAGCTCATCTCCTTCCTCTAAAAACTTCTCCACATGAATCCCCACTAGCCTCTTTAGATGGAATATACCTGTATTCATAGTCTGGCATCTACAGGCATTCAAGTGATCCAACAGCAGCTGAATCCCAAGCAGTGTTCCTCCAGCAATAGCAACTTTCCTGCATAGAAGATCCCTTTCTGAAGGTAAATAATCTTCAGTTGTTGAAATACATGATAACAAAGGGGGCCTAGATATAGGGCTTAGATAGAGGAGATAAATTGCTGTCTAAACTAGATTTCTTATGGAGATTACCTTACATTCAGGGTGAGAGATGTAGGTGGCTTATAAATGAGCCCCGTGAAACCTGGAGGCAGTCCCCACAATAAAAGTGACACAGTGCAGCACCCAAGGGACCTTTGAGAACTGCGCCATCAGATAAGACACTAACTGGCTGTATACAGATGGCTTAATTGGTGGAGAATGGCAGTGATTTGGGGTTGTAGAGGACAATTGAAATAGTTTTTGAAATTGGGGCTTTAACAACTTCTTCCGTCCTCCCCTTACGACTCTATTCAATTACTTTCATGACATTTACAGAGCTCACAGCTACCTCCAGGGTGTGCCGGCGTTAGCGGAGAGCTTGTGAAAGTGAGGGGAGATCTGTAAGATTACACAACCATAAGAGAGGTATAAAACAGGAAGGTTTTGAGATTGAGTATGAAGACCGATTCCAAGGGGCCGCAATGTGGACTGAGCGACAAGGAGTTCTGCAATTTGGAGGCCAGATACGTGAAGGAACCTAAGTCTCTTCAGACTTTATGTATGAGGGGAACATGGAGTAACTTGAGGTTGTTGGACATCAGACCTCTGGACTGGAGGTAATGCTTAATCTTCTCCTCAGGTAAAGAGGGCCTTTATGAGTGAAGGCTCTGAAGACAAAAGTAAGGGTCCTGAACTGGATCCATTGATGACAGGAAGCCAGTGAAGATGTCCTGAGTGAGAGAACACTGGTGATCGCAGAAGATCTTCAAGATGAGGTATGAAGCGGAGTTTTGGATAACTTGGAGCCATTGGATAAGAAAAGCTGTTAGGCCCAAATATAATCTGTTAGCAAAATCCAATTTTGCCGTAACCAGAGCATGGAAGATAGTTTTACAGGAGTCCAGATGAATGTGGTAGAGCATCCTTCGGAGAGATCTGGGAGGACGATGGACGGGGTACTGAAACTTTTCAGACACTCACCCCCAGTCACAGATCTGGGTTGAATCCATCATCAATCTTTAGCTCACTTCGCCACATCAGTTCAGACCCAGCTATATGCAAATCAGTCTTGACCCTGTGCCTCATGGGAACAGTCCAGCCGAACTGCCAAAGCAAGTAACAGATAAGAACTTAATTTGGTGCGCAAAGGTAAGATTTGTGTTGAATTTTACTCCAGGGTTTCTTTCCAACAGAGTTGGCAGCAGGGTGACAACCAGCACAGACTAGCATTAGGGGGGGGGGGAGATCCAGTTGTATCTGAGTTCAGCTTGAGATAGTTTCCCTTCCTCCATTCCACCACAGCCTTCAGGCACATCTTGAAGGGGCTCAGAGTTGCATGCTTGTTTTCATGGAAGGCCAAAAGGAGACCACCCGCACCCCCCCCAGGACTCCACCAGTTTAGCCAAAGGCTCTTACAGATATTAAAAAGAGTCGGGCTAAGTGCAGAACCCTGGGGGATGCTGCAGACAAGAGGTTTAGATGAAGAGGTGAAGGTGGGAGGAAAACTGTTTGGGAGTGATCAGACAATAAAGATTTCAGCCAGCGTGAAGCTTGTACTCTGATACACATTCTTTCAATTCTGTCAAGATGACATGAGTGTTAGACCTGCCAGCCCTTTGGGTGGTCCCTCCTAATTAATTTTTATTTATTTTCCCTTTTAGCCTCTGTATTATTATTTTTTTTGAATGACCACACCATGTTTTTCTGGTTAGATGAAGAGGTGAAAGGTGGGAGGAAAACTGTTTGGGAGTGATCAGACAATAAAGATTTCCGCCAGCGTGAAGCCTGTACTCTGATACCTATTCTCTCAATTCTGTCAAGTAAGATGACATGAGAAACAATATCAAAGGCTGATGACAAATCCAGCAGCATGACCATTACAGGTGAGCTCTGATCAAGCTTTTCCTTAATAAATTCAGATACCTTAAGTATCTCGGTACTACTGCCGTGCGGAAACCAGACTGGGAGTCATGCAATAGAAGATTCTATTCTAGGAAGTGGAACAGCTGCTTGTTGACCCTTTTCTCTAAAAGTATGGAAGCCATAGGGAGAAGATATATAGGCATGTAGTTGCTTAGAACCTTAGGATCAGCCGATGGCTTTTATAGCATAAGGGAGCAATAAAGTCTGTTTCCAGCATGCCGCAACCACACCCAATTCCAGGGAATTATTCAACAGCATATTGAGGATGGGGTTAACCACATCCTGGGCCAGATGTAAAATAGCCGGACCGCAGGGGTCCGGAGGGGATCCAGATTTGCACCTTGCCGATTTTGACAAGGAAAAAGGGACAAAACTCCTAAGAAGTGAATCGGTCGTAGGGGTTTTGAAAAAATTAGAGAGGTCTAGACAGAGTTGCAGTAAGGGAGAAATAATGTTTTCTTTAGCCATAGGAGAAAGGAAACTTTTGACAATTTAAAAAAGTTCACAAGGCTTATTATCTCCCTTAGCAATGGATGCAGCAATGAAAGATTTCTGCGCTTTCTGGATGGAAGAATTATAGCATTTCAACACGGCTAAGTAGGTTACTTTTGCCTCATTGTCATAAGCTATCCTCCATCACCGTTCAAGTCTTTTACATCGAGATTTTTGGGCTTTAAGAGCATCTGAAAGCCAAGGTGAGGAAGGGGATATTGTACTAGAGGAGTGTGTTTTTATGGGCGCGATCATATCCAATGCCAAGATAAGCCAGTTATTAAAGCTGGAGACATCTGAATCCAGCACTACATTGCAGTCATAGGAGATGTATGGACTGCAGTGTCTGCATAAAAGGTGCTTCAGAGATTTTAGCCCAGGTTCTGGACATTTTTATGACCAAATCTTGCACCTGACGAGGTGCTGGGGAGAAAATGCAAAAAAGAGGCCAAAAAATGGTTGGACCAAGAGAGCCTAAGTGCAGGCCTAACCTTAACCGTGCAGGTAGATGAAAACATTTCATGTATGTGACCTGCTAAATAAGTGGGTTCCATGACCAATTGCTCCAAATTAAAACCTTCTAAAGAGTACACCAATTGTTGCACAGATTGGTTACTATGATCATCGACATCTAAATTGAAATACCCAAGTACCGCAAAATTAGCATGCACAGGGGTAGTTGGCCAAGCATATCAGCTAATAGCAGGAGAGAGTCAGCCGGGGCATCAGCGAGTTGATAGGTGAGAGCTCCCGATAGGGCAAAGGAGTGGGTTAAGACAATCGTGAAGGACAGACCCTCAATGATATTGATAGTCAGCTATTTTGAGATGGAACACAGTAGTAAAAGCAGTAATATAATAGCAAGCCCTCCACCATTTTTTTCCCAAATGATCCAGATGTTTGATGGAAAACCAAGAGGGATGGCTAGGGCTATATCAGCCACCTACCAGTCCTTACGCAAAGTTTCTGTCAGGAACAACAGGTCATATTCATTTTTTGAAGAGTAGTTTATAAATATCCAAGGCATGTTTGGGTAAGGAACAACAGTTAATGAGGCAAGCAGAGAAAGCACAGTCAGGGCAACAGAACCCTCTGTACTAAGCCAACATTATAGACTCAATAACATGATTACAGGAAGCCTTATTGAAATGTAACAGCTTAGCCTTAGTGTATGTTCTGACAGGGAACTTATTGCTAGGTTTACCGGCAACATGGCTGGCTCTGGCTGCAACCAGGGCACAAACTGGCTTGTCTTTGGCGCACCAGAGGTGCATCCACTGTGCGTCCTGCTTATTGAGTGCTTTTATATTAGTGGCAAAGCAAGTCCCGAACACTAGAGCGCACTCAACCAAAATGGCATCTCTCAGTGGGATCGCAAGTAGGAATGCAGAAGTGAGAGCAAGAGCGGTGCGTACAACACACACTATCAAAAAAATTAAATTGCCCCACACACTTATTAAAAATTGCTTTTTTGCAGCACTTCCCCCATTTAGTGCAAATCAGAATTATACAGTTAAAAAGCAGTGCAGTGATTTTAAAACAGATTTCAGACAGAATTAAGAACTGATAAAAGAAGAGCTGACCGCTGGAAGAGTGGGCTCTCCTGAATAAGGGACGTAAACAGCTGGACTCCACCTATGACAATTACTGATTTGGGGAGGGAATAAAGCAGCTCCCAACACTAGCTCATCTGAACCTAGCTAAGGTTCCATTTACTGGGCCCCCTCACCACACAAATTCTGGAGTTCAGCAAAATGGTGAATTGTGGGTACTCATCAACCTCCTCTCAGGGGAGGATTGCCGGCTTCACAAGGTCAGGGGTTAGATTACTGGCAATCCTAGTAGGAGGCTTGGGCATATACCCTTAAAACCCTGGGGCAATGTAAATTAAATACATTCTCTTTTACCTGCTGAGTCTCAATGCTAGTCATCAGGGAAAGACACACCTTTTCGGCAGTGACAGTATCCTCACTTTGAGCAGCCAGAAAGTGGTGAATACGAATAATGATGCAAGAGTGACATTTGCAGCACCGACTGGGGGATTACACAACAGTGGATACCACAAAGACCAAGGTGCACTGCAGCACATGCCCACCTGGCTTGATTTGACACACCCTCTAGGGGTGGGGTTGACAGCAATAAATCACAGGTGTTCCACCGTTCGTTTCTTTGCAGTCCTCTTTACGGCGGCTTGTGACCAAGAACTCATCGTTCGAACGCGTTAAGCCCGTATGTGATGCCTGAAAGGTGAATCCTGCAGTGCCTTGGCCCTCCATGTCAGAGACTTACTTATATATATATATATATATATATCCACATGAATCTTCTCAGATTAAAGAAACCGCACTCACAGAGTGTAATCTTCCCCAATTCGTTTATTCTTTTACAAAGTATCCATTTCGAGGAGCAACCGACGCATTTCGTAAACACAATTTACGTGATCAAGTAAACTGTGTTTACGAAACTGAGAAGATTAATGTGGATAAATTAATACGGCGGGGCTCTGCCTTGAAACTAGCACCAGACAAAGAGCACCAGGGGTCCGCACGAAATCGAGCCAGGAGGGAGCAATATATATATATATATAAATATACCAAATTCCAATTGCTCGGCAGCCGCCGAGCTCCGCTCTGCTTGAGCCACTTAGTGAAGGCGGTTCGTGTGTAGGTTGCGAGCCTACAAATCAATTCAATATCCTGACCTTTTTTGTTTGTCAGAAACACACAAACACTTCTTTCTGGAAAAATAGCCTTTATTACAGTGTAACGGCAACAAAACTCGACGCGTTTCGGGAACTCTCCTCCCTTGCTCACGAGTCAAGCAAGCAAGGGAGGAGAGTCCCCGAAACGCATCGAGTTTTGTTGCCTTTACACTGTAATAAAGGCTATTTTTCCAGAAAGAAGTGTTCGTGTGTTTCTGACAAACGAAAAAGGTCAGGATATTGAATTGATATATAAATATATATATAAATATATATATATATATATATATATATATATATATATATATATATATATATTATATATATTTAAATATAGCAATCAATTAGTTTATTTTAAACCTAATTCCTAATGGACAACATTATTTTTTATAGGAGAGTGTTGCAGTACCAGTTGTTGTCCATATGTGGAACTGGACTTGCTCAAGCTCTGAGCAGAATTACACTTACTACTGTTTTGCCTCCATTTTGGCTGTAATAACTTTAACAGTTCCATTTGTGAATAGCAGTGGGTTTACTCTTTTGTAGGTGGGTGTCTGTCCATCTCTAATTCCCTCCTTATTTTTTTTTTATAGAGTTTTAAATAGCGCAAACTTGACCCAAAGATATCAGGTATCAGAGTGCTTTACAGGAGCACCAGTTTTATTACACATTCATTTTTGTTAGGCATAGGGAAAATAAGTGATTTGCCCAAAATCACAGGATGTTGAGCATTGTTGCCGAGACTCGAACCCGGTTCCCCAGCTTTGAGGCCAACAGCTCTAGCCGTAAGGCTACATCCTCTCCCCTTATGCCTCCCTCAACCCCTCCCATCTAGTATTAAGTACGCCTCTCTTTCCAGCCACTCCCCTGGTGCCTCCCACATTTACTACCAAACAGTAAACCTACACATGTGAGTTTATCCCCATAGAAAAGATAGTAGAGGCGGAAGTGTAGATTCACACTCATAGGTTTGTGAATTGCATTTTGTAGTAAAAAGTTCTATTTTACTACTATTTTAAATACTACAGAATAGAGTTTGTGAATTAGGCCCCAAATTTAAAAGTATATATTTTTTTAATATTTTAACATTCTTTTCTATAGGTTGTTACATTAAGGCCCTGACTCTGATGTTTCCTATTGGATCTTTCTTTTTTCCTGTGGAGGTGTCCTGGAACACCTGTGAGTAGGCTTGTCTGGTGTTTACTTCAAGGGGGTGCTGGAATACATTTACCACTGGTTTATCACTTTTATGGCAGTAGTTAATTTAGAAATGTAGTTTGTGAATAGCAATGGCCTTCCTCTTTTGTGGGTGTGTGTTTGTATTAGAGTACCCCTCCTTAATTGCTCCTTACCCCCTCTCTAAACCGTTTATTTATCCCTCCCGAAACCCCTACCATCTAGTAATAGATAATCCCCATGTTTCCCCAACATCCCCCATCCCCATATACCACAAAATAGTAAACTTACATGTGTAGCGAGCTTTCCATAGAAAATACAGAAGAGGGGGAGATGGAGATTTCTATCTGTAAATTTGTGAATTACGCACCACAAAACATAGTTTGTGAATTGAGCCCATTACTTTTAGCCTAAACATTCGATTGGCTACCTCTAGTTTATTCTACAAGAGCTTGAGACTAAACACCCAAAACACCTCGCATACAAATTAAATAAATCAGGTGGTAAAAATCGTACTTGTAAATCTTGCCACAGTGGACTTTCTTTGTTTTAAGAAAGCATAACTCTATCTAGCTTATTCTTGGACAGTGCCCTTAAGCCCTGGAAAGATCGCCCAATTAAAATAGGCAACTAACACCGCCCCAATCCTCATGAATGACCAAGGCCCAAATTACTGCTGGGTGCACTGTCTTTCTTTCGTCATGGCGCACCTTTGACCAAGCACGCCGGGCCCAAACAGGGAACAGTGTATCCTATTACAATGAATTTGCTGTCCTCAGAACAGCCATGAACTTGCCCTGAGGGCAGTGCATTCAGTGAAATACGGAACAGCTGCTTCTAATACCGCTCCGTGTTTCACAGTGCAGGGGGCAGCCCGTCTGCACATTGAAGAGGGACGAGAGATCACCGTAAACGCGGGTGCAGTGTGTGACTGCACCTGCCTGCAGGAGGATGTCTGAGGGATCCATAGGCCTAGTATCCCCTCAGAGGGCTGCCCTCAGTGGGCACCCTGGCAGTGTGGCATGATTTTGTGGCGCACTGTCAGTGCACTTCCTGATGGCTTGATTTTCTGTGCTCATAATACGGATTGCATTATGAACACGGGCAGAGTGACAGTGTGTCCCTCGCATGCACAGGGCCACGCTCCCATGGAAATTAAGGGACGCCCTCTGAAGAAAGCGCTGGTGCTACAGGCGTCTGCAGCCACTTCTGTAACACCATGTTGCCCCGGGGCTGCAAAAAGAAGGCACTCACGCCCACTGCCCCACCTGGGTATTGTCTGTAATAAGGCCCCTGGTGGCAAACACTTTGAAAAATGAAGGCACTTACTTTGCCTACCAGACCCCCAACGAAACCGTCGACACTGCCTCTAACCCTAACTGTGACAATTCTTCCCAAGCTGTCACTGTATAACATTTCAGTCAATGTTTCTCTTTTATGCATCTTATCCATATTATCCAACTCCTTCTTACACCAATTTATACCACAACTGTTACCTGCCATTAAGATGGATCAAAATCATGCCAAGATTTTTTGTACATCTTCCTGCGCTGTAAATATACCCATGTGTCTATTGCTCTGGCCTGCAATAGGAACGCGCTCTGAAGTTCTACAGAGTCTGCGTTACTGAAAACTACCACCACAAATACGAACAATCAAAGCTCTATGCTGCCACCTACTGATCAAATATAATATCTGTCTATTTCCTTAAAATAAACTGAACAGCACTAGTTTTTTTTACACTTGCCTATCATTTGATTCCATTTCTTTGCTAATAACAATTCAAGAAAGGGCCTTGATTGCAAAGACAAACGCAAGCAGGACAAGTGAATACAATTCTACTGGGGGATGCGGTGGGCTGCCAGTAATAGGAGTATGAGGGAACGGCAAAAAGTGGAGAAAAAAAAGGAGAGGGGCAAGGGGTCCCTGAAAGGAGTGGGGCCTAATTAAATAAGGCCATGGCTTTAACCTATACGCTCAAATTTGCGTAGAGTGTCACCCTACCATTATATTTGCATAGAATCTGACGTACGTACGCTCTGTTCTTTTCAGATTGAGCCCTGTGTGAGGGTCACGCAATACCATGGAGCGAACAAAAAAACAAAGACGACACCGGCACTGCTAGCACAATTATGGCAGATGAAACCCTGGAAAAAATTCCCACATTGTGATGAGGTACTGAACTGCGAGAAGGTGGAAGTGAGAAACACGTTTGGGGTTCACAGCTCAATTCCTGAGCCAGTTCCAACATTTTGGCCAATTTCACTTTGTATTCTATGAGTCTAAACATATAATGAAAGGAAAGTGTCCCACAATGTTGTTGGTCTGAAAAAATAACGAGACGGTTGATGGTGACATATAGCAAAGTGCAATTTGGCAGATTAGTGAAGCGCAAAATAAAATTGCTCCTGATTTTCTGCCTTGTTTCGTGGGCAATCAAGGGTTAAACAGCCCAGTAAGCAGAGACGACAGAGACAGCCTTTCAAATGCAGCTGTAGCATCTTACTGCTAAAGAACTAACATTAACACTCCTTGGTAAAAACAAACTGTATGACACAAAGGAACTATTTACCGTAACAATGTGAAAAGCAGCAGTTGAACTTGTCATATAACATAGTGCAAAAGGAAAAACAATGTGTTGGCGCCCGTTTTCCCCAGCCATCCCCAGCCTAAAGGTTGGTTTGGTTTAGGTGGAGCATTTGCAACACCACTGCTGACCTGCCAACTTAAAAAACAAGCATTTGCAATGCAATAGGTCTCGCATTTATGCGAGGCCTATTGCATTGCAAATGGTAGGCATCACAACAACGGGAGGGAGCGCAGGCGGGGGGAGAAGGCACAGACAACGGGAAGGCGGGCGGGAGGGGTGCTAAATGGCCCGGACAACGGGAGGGAAGGAGGGGAGTAAAGAAGGCACCAAAGCACACAGTCCCTGCAGTAGGAGAACCTCATTAAACAAAATAGTGCTCACAGTCTAAATAACACGTACCATGTAACAACCGAAGTAAAGAGGCTAGTCACCATGGAAGTTGACAAATGAAGAGTCGGCGGCACAAAGGAGGGACTAACAAGCCTATTGACGAATCAGAAGCCAGAATTTAGGACAATGACACAAGCCAATGGCAAATATGGGCGGAGAGTGGTCGGGGCTTCTATTCACCTAGTCCTCTACAATAAGTCTTGCAGAGCAGTGCTTCCGTTTAGACTCTAGGTTTGACCTCAAAATCACCATGTGAGGAGGGTAGGGGACTTGCGGGGTGGGGGTTCTCAAAGGCACTTCTGCCCCTGCAAACTACAACCCCCTCCAAAAAAGAAACAAAAACTTGGTATGACTGCTGAAGATATCCTGCAGTGTTTTCACACATCTTAACCCGTTTAACCACGGCAAACATTCCTCCACAGTGCGGGCGTTCTGATGAGTTGGGGCGGGGGCTGCTTCAGCCAACGGTCATGCGCAGCCAGCCGTCGCGAGCACGGAACGGGTTAATGGATAATGGCTGCTTCGAGGCTCCAAAGGTAAGCAGGGAAACCCATTCAGCGCAGGGGTTTCCAGCGTGCCTTCTCTGCCACCATGTGATATTTTTTCCTCACTGGGTGATGGTGTGAAAGGAGCCGGTATCGTGTGGCAAATAGTGGCACCATGTGAGTTGGCAGGTCTACCTCTGCGATGCGCCCTGCCTTGTACCTAGGCAGCATGTGCTGCATGACCTGTCCCGCCAGGGCCGCGGGTGAAGGGAGGTCAAAGTCGATGTGGCCATACCCTTTTGATTGTGTTCAAATGATGACAGTGTTAAATTAGCAATTCAATTTCACTTGAATACTTACTTCAACGACTCAATTAGAGAGTCTTTTCTGGGTCACTGTTACAGCTTCTTGGGATACATTGGAGCAAAAAAACAACTTGGAATACATTGAAGCTAAAAAACAACCTAAAGTAGACAAACAATTTATTATTTTTGGAAAGACTGTGACTTAAAGAAATGGGCATTGTGAACTCCCACTTTACAGTTACAGCGGGGTAGGTTTTTCTATGGACTTCCTCTGTCTGAAACTCGGCAGACAAAAACTCCTAATTAACCGAAGAAGGATAGGAAAGGGGAAGAATGATGAACTGTTAAACGGAAGGGTGAGTGAAAAGCTGCATGGGTGGGTGAAAGGTTGGGTGGGTGAAATGATGGGTGAAAGGGTGGGTGGGTGAAATGATGGGTGAAAGGGTGGGTGGGTGAAAGGATGTATGGGTGGGGGAAAGGATAGGTGAAAGGATGCATGTGTGGGTGAAAGCATGGGTTAAAGAGTGGATTGACGAAAGGATACATGGCTGAGTGAATGGATGGGTGATAGGATGGATGTGGAAAAGGATGCATGGGTAGGTGAAAGGATGTGTGTAGGAAGCCGGCTCTGTATATACTATGCCAAAGTAAGGTGTAGTGTGCACAGAGTCCAGTGGAACCCCAAAGGTAGGCAGAGGTAAAAGTAGATTATACCTCACTCTCTGTGGTAGTGTGGGCGAGCAGTAAGGCTTTATCAGTGGTAGTGTTAAGCATTTATTGTATACACTCAGGCAAGAAATGATATCACACACTCCAAGACTGAACTCAGACCAATTTGTTTGTATAAAAAAATTATTTAGTTATATATTTTTTCTAGAACCAAGAAAGCCTGGCACAGGTAAGTGTAATTGGTACTTTTCAAGGCAGGTTCAAAAATACAAGCAAGCTGAATGAAAATGACTTTGTTACAGGTTTGTAAATACTTTGCATACGGTAATATTAGTGTTAGATTACTTTTGATTACATTGCAGATTACTTTTTCTACTCAGTGTGATATGCCTAGATATCACACTGGGATATTTCTAGAGAAAAGGTAAGTAAATCAGTTTTTGTACTTTTGCAGTTTCTTAAGGTTTCATGTAAACCAACTCCACACTTTTTCACAAGAAAGCAGTCCTACGGGAAAAAACAATGATATCGACTTAAAGGTAAGTACTTAGGTTTGGGAGTTGGTTTTCTGGGGTTATGACCAGGGTTCCCCCAGGGTGGAGGATGCACTCTCAAAGCACCCTCAGAGGTACTAGGGCGGCCGGTACAGTGCTGAGGCCCAATGTTATCCATTGAGGGACAGGGGACTTCTGGTTGTTGGCTGCTCATGAGCAGACCACAAGGTTGTGGGAGCAAAGCTCCTGAACTTAAGCTCACGGGCAAAGGGGGATCCGAGTTAGGAAACAAGGTGCACCCACAGCGGTGCAGGGACGGCCGGGTGCAGGGTGCTGTTTTGGCATCGGGTGCCCTGTTCTTTTCAATCAGAGGCGCAGTTTTTGGATTTTGCCTGTAGGCTCACTCCAGGAAGTCTTCTGGGAGGAACCAACAGCTGGGCAGGTAAGTTGGAGGGCTCAGGGATGTAGGTGCACCTTGGGTTCTCTTCTCCAGGGCGTAGGGCGGCAGGATGCAGGGGTGTCTTTTGAGGTCGGATTTCACTTTACAGGCCCACTTGTGGTTGGGGGTGTCTCCGTGCAGAGGCTGCAGGCACAGTCTAGGAGTCGTGGAGGGGTCAAACCACGGTGGACTCGGACTCTGAAGCGCTGGGGGGCCTCGCTGGGACCAGTGGGCCGCTCGTACTCGGGCCGTAGATATCGGGTGCAGTGGTGGTACCAGGCGTCAGGTTTGTTTGTCCTCAGCAGGCTTGGAGTCTTTCTTGGCCGTTTCTTTTGAAAGGAGCTGCTGTAAACAGGAGATCCGGTCTTTGTGGAAGGCAGTCAATCCTCCTAGGGGTCCTGGAGGTCACTGGTTGAAGGCAAGGTGACTTTTGACGCAGGATCTCTGGAAACTGCAGACGGGCTGGTAGGGCTGGGGCCAAGTCAGTTGTTCTCTGCAGTCTCCTCTGCTGGACGTCTTCTTTCGTCCTTTGTAGTTTGCAGGAATCTGTCTTTTTGGTTCAGGGCTGTCCCGTAAATACTGTGTTAAGGGGTCGTTTTAGGGGCCTTGAGGTCAGTAGCCAAAGGGCTACTGACCTTAGGGTGACTATACCCTTGATGTGCTAACCCAATGTGGTGGAGTGGGCACAATCCCTAATCATGATTGAGAGTGCCTGCCATCTGCAAGATGGCGTGCACTGAAGAGTGTGCTTCACCTCACCTCTTCCACCTGTGGGGTGGGGTTGGCAGAGGTGGGCACACCTTTGGACTGCTCTAATTGTTCCCTCCTGTCTTCCCGACGAAAAGGAGGGGACATAGGAAGGTTGCCAGCTCCTGATAGCAGGAGAGGCTGTGGCTCGCGTTATAAATGTGACAAGGCCTTTGAAGCTCTCCTGACACAGATGGCTCTTCTTGATCTGGGGAAGGTGTGAACACCTCACCCACAAAAGGTTTTTTTCTGGGCTCAGGGAGTGAAGGCTCCCATCCCTGTGTAGAGTACGCATTCCATGCCTGATGTAAGTGTGTTCCTGAGCGCGCACTTTCATAGAGAATGTTTCTCTTTGAAAGTGCATCGCTCGTGGAGCTGTGCTGTTCATAATGCTTTACTGTTGTATGATCACTTAACTGCTGTCGTTTCCCTGAAGCGGTCGTGCTCCTGTAACTTGCTGTAAGAACTTGTATCTTCATTAAATCTAATGGATTTCTCCTTCAAGCCTGCCTCATCCTGCCTCCTCATTTAAGGTGAATCCTTACTTTACATTTTGGCGACGTTGGACAAAGAAACAGCATTTTACTATTTTTGCCGATCCTAAGATTCATGCTTTCTGCATGAAAAGTAAGCAGCTAAACCGGCAGAGTGCCCCATACCTTTGACAGCGCTGAAAACGGACTCGCGCAGGCTAAAAGCGGCATTTTCCCATCATTTCATCCGTTTTGACATTTCCGCTTAGCCTCGCAGTCAAGAGCACACGTCACTGTGACGAATAGAAGTAAACGTCAGCACGTTTACCAACGCTTGGCGGCCATCTTTGTTTTTAATTTTCTCTCGTTTCCTTGACAACTGAAACGAGACGGAGATCGGCTTCCTGAAAGCCGGTTGTTTCATTTTGTGAGTGACTAAAGCCTCATACAACCTTCGCGCTGGACAACATAAGGTATTTACAATCTTTATTTATTTTTACACTTTGCTTCTGCAATGACTATTTGAAGAAAGAGAAGAAATCAGACAAATAATATTTTAAAAGCTGCCTCAGGAACTTAATTCTTTGGTTCATTTAATCACATTTTTAGACATGGCTACCAATCAACAGATTGTATACCTGGATCATTTTTTACCCACCCCAGGCAAACCAAAGGAGGTGTGGAAACATTGGTTCAAAAATTTTGAAAATCATTTGGTAGCAATTGGTGCAGATGAGTACTCTGCAAAAAGGAAACTGGCAATTTTATACAGCCATCTAGGCTCTGCTGGAAGGGAAATTTTTAACAATTTACCCATTTTACAGCCTCCTTCCGGTAATGGAGAAGGATGGAACGAGTACACTGGTGCAATTTTAAGACTTAACAAGAAATTTTTAGAGGAACCAAGTGTAATGATGGAACGTTTTACGTTCATGAAAAGAAAACAGGACCAACATGAGTCTGTTGAGGAATTCATTTCTGCATTACGAAACTTGGCAGCAGAATGTAACTTTGGTCCCTACTTGGATACAGTTTTGCGTGACCAGTTTGTTTATAAATGTTTCCATAAGAAAATTCAAGAAAGAATACTCAGTTGTCGTGACCCTACATTGTCTGAAGTCATAGACATGGCCAAGAGTGTGGAAAGATCTATTGTCTCTTCAAGGTGTATCTCTGATGGAAATCCTTCTCGCTCAGAGAATGAAATACAAGTTAATGCTTTGTTAATGAAAAACAAACCAGTTAAAGCTTTTCAGAAGAAACCTACTATATACTGTTTTAGATGTGGATCTAAAGCTCATCTTAGTAACAGAGTTCTAAGTGGTAACAGTTAGTATGAGCGCTCAGCACAGTAAAGGTACAAGTGAAATCTTGAATCAAAGTAAATGTGGTGCTCAAAGAATGAAGGGGCTGGTTACCACAACCCCAAAGATAACCACAAGGGTACAAACTATGAATTGTCCATCCGAGCACTCGTTCAGTATCACAAAAGTCTTTTTATGGTTTTCACCAGTCCATTTAATATCCAATTTCTTCAGTTGTATCACAAATCATAAGTCCAAGTTGTTTTCCAAATCATAAATCCAACATATGAAACGATGCAGCCAACACGTGTTTCGTCTGGTCAGTAGGACCATTGACTTCCTCAGGGCTGCAACCCAAAATATCCACAATAAGTAACATTCTCTATATACATTATTTACAATTTAACCAAAGAATATCCTACTCTCCAAAAGATTTCCTAGAGAGAGAAAAAGAGATACATCCACAAGCCGTAAGATACTTCATAGTTTGTGTGGAAAGAGAGGACATGTAAGCCAAAGTCGTGTTTCCATCAGTAATGCCTTGTGTTCAGACATAAAGTAAAATTAACTAAGGCAACTATCGTTATATCATGATCAATGAATCCTAACTAAGGGTTCCTGGTGGTGCCACAGATGCTAGGTCCACGCCCAATGAGACTGAATATTTCAAATAATAAGTCATCATCCTAACTTAGCGCAACAACATGGCAATCCGTACTTCATCTAAAACCATCATTATGAGGACTCTCACCTCCAAACTTTAGTATCCAGCACCGTATTCCAAACTGTGTTTCGATATCTATTCACGTAACATCCTGCAAGTATTTCAAAAGATATATATATATATATCTCAAATGTACGTACTATAATACTATTCACATAACATAATGTTATATTATATGCAAAGTTGATTATTACAGAAACTTTAGTTCTTACCTCCTAGTCTTGATTTAGTATACTCTCTTCGTATTCAAATCCTATCTTTAATAACCACACGTGTACGTGTCTGTAAATAAAATACACCAAAATAAAATATCTACTCTTATGTCCTCGATAACGTGAAAGCAAAACCTTTTTCTCCGGCTTACCGTTTGTATTAGTTCTCTCGCGTTTCAAATGGCGTTCTGCGCCAGCGCCATCTTGTAATGGCTTTTTATACTACGTTACTCCTCACGTCCTATTTCGCTGTTCACACTTGTTGTTACTGTAATTACTACTTGTGTTTATTTAGACCGTATTTGAACACAAATACTAGTAAGTTTAGTTCAAAGTAAATCTCAGTAACAGAGCCGTGTTGCTAGTCACGTAATTAGTAAATCAACTCCGCACTCGTAATTTCAAAATCATAAATCTTAAGCCTTTTGAGTGTTTAAAATCCGCATCGTAGTAAGCCCCATTTGTTAGTTGTACCATATTGATATGATATTATGTTGACATTCGA
This sequence comes from Lissotriton helveticus, assembly GCF_964261635.1. NCBI lineage: Eukaryota > Metazoa > Chordata > Amphibia > Caudata > Salamandridae > Lissotriton > Lissotriton helveticus. The sequence goes on along the minus strand of NC_136063.1, from coordinate 404,512,576 downwards.
TTACGCACCTGGTATACGGTTATACTGCTATGTCACAAACAGACGCCATCTTGGGTCAGGCATAGTATGTCACTTACTATATTAATTCTCGTTCTTGTCACAAATGTGTAATATATACTCGTAGAGAGTCTACATAGAATTATAATGTTCCAATTAAATATTATCCTTATCTTAGCTACCCATAGTAACAGGACGTCAGTACTCATTGTTCGTGTATCCCGGGCATCCACAGTACCCTCAGCTCCCCATTCCTCATACAGTTGTTGAGCACACAATTTGCACAACGTAGAAAAAGACTCGGAGAGGTAGTACAGAGTAGTAATAGGTAAAAGCTATATACATCATCATATTTTCACAGCATATGATAAATCTTTACAAGTAATCAATTGTAAACCGTTTCTTAACAAGAGCTGTTATTATAGTGAGACAGGATAGTTAAAGTCTTACTACATCATTCTGTTGACGACTAAGATGATTGCGGTGAGTATTATAAGTGGGGATCATGGTACTCATACTTCAGTATTATCAGAAGTATATACAAATTGATTACTAGTTATAATTTCAGTCCTATCTGATATATACATATGTCTACTGTCCCAGATAAAACTCAAATTCATGATCGACATTGAGCCCGCATTCTACGGCTTTCAATTTAATCAGCCATAGAACCTCCCTTCTTCTCAGTGTTAAAAGTCTGTTACCCCCACGGGGATCAGGCTTAATGTGATCAATTCCATGGTATGAAAAGTTGTGTCGATCTCGATTGTCATAATTCTGTACTATGTGAGATGCGATCGGATAGCGTGTATCTCCGTTTTTTAGGGCTCTGAAGTGCTCAGCCATTCGATCTCTCAGCCTTCTGATCGTACTCCCCACATATATCTTCCCGCAAGTACAAGTAATAACATAAACCACGAATGTAGTATCACAGTTGATAAACATTCCGATCGTGTAATCACCTGAGTCATTATAGTTAAATTTCTGAACTTTCTTTTTAGCCCATCTGCATGAAACACATCTCCCACATTTATAAAAACCTTTGAAACTGTTTAGCCAATCAGTTTTGTTCAATTTGTCAGGGTAGCTGGGACTTAACATATTCCTCAGAGTGTTTCCCCTCTTAAAGGTCAGGCTTGGTCTTTCATAAATATATGGTCTCAGGTCCTGATCCATAAATAGAAGGTGCCAGTGTTTATTAAGAATAGAAAAAAGTCTAGAGCTGCCTAGACCATAGTTAGTTATTAGTCTGACCTTCTGGTCTTTTGCTCTTGATTCTTTGCTTTGTCTAATTAGTGTAGATTTCCTTTTGACTTTCTTTACTCTGGATACTGCAGTCCTAACTACATCCTGTTTATATCCACGATTCAGAAATCTATCTGTCATATCTGATAAATTCCTGTCAAAATCCGAATCAAGAGCACAATTGCGTCGAGCCCTGACCAGTTCACCATAAGGTATGGCATTCTTCTGACTGCTGGGGTGGCAACTCTCAGCATGCAGAATCGCATTACAGCTGGTTGGCTTCCTGTACATCCTACTCTTGATCTTGTCTCCTTCTATAAACAGCTCCACATCCAAAAAAGTAATGGGAGTGAGTGGATACAGCATATCCACTATTGGGGTCGATTTATAGACGACTGCCTGTTAATCTGGACAGGTTCAGTGGAGAGACTGAAGGGTTTCTTTGATTATTTGAACGACAATGTATATAATTTGAGATTTACTACGGCTCATGACAGACAGTGTATTACTTTTTTGGATGTGGAGCTGTTTATAGAAGGAGACAAGATCAAGAGTAGGATGTACAGGAAGCCAACCAGCTGTAATGCGATTCTGCATGCTGAGAGTTGCCACCCCAGCAGTCAGAAGAATGCCATACCTTATGGTGAACTGGTCAGGGCTCGACGCAATTGTGCTCTTGATTCGGATTTTGACAGGAATTTATCAGATATGACAGATAGATTTCTGAATCGTGGATATAAACAGGATGTAGTTAGGACTGCAGTATCCAGAGTAAAGAAAGTCAAAAGGAAATCTACACTAATTAGACAAAGCAAAGAATCAAGAGCAAAAGACCAGAAGGTCAGACTAATAACTAACTATGGTCTAGGCAGCTCTAGACTTTTTTCTATTCTTAATAAACACTGGCACCTTCTATTTATGGATCAGGACCTGAGACCATATATTTATGAAAGACCAAGCCTGACCTTTAAGAGGGGAAACACTCTGAGGAATATGTTAAGTCCCAGCTACCCTGACAAATTGAACAAAACTGATTGGCTAAACAGTTTCAAATGTTTTTATAAATGTGGGAGATGTGTTTCATGCAGATGGGCTAAAAAGAAAGTTCAGAAATTTAACTATAATGACTCAGGTGATTACACGATCGGAATGTTTATCAACTGTGATACTACATTCGTGGTTTATGTTATTACTTGTACTTGCGGGAAGATATATGTGGGGAGTACGATCAGAAGGCTGAGAGATCGAATGGCTGAGCACTTCAGAGCCCTAAAAAACGGAGATACACGCTATCCGATCGCATCTCACATAGTACAGAATTATGACAATCGAGATCGACACAACTTTTCATACCATGGAATTGATCACATTAAGCCTGATCCCCGTGGGGGTAACAGACTTTTAACACTGAGAAGAAGGGAGGTTCTATGGCTGATTAAATTGAAAGCCGTAGAATGCGGGCTCAATGTCGATCATGAATTTGAGTTTTATCTGGGACAGTAGACATATGTATATATCAGATAGGACTGAAATTATAACTAGTAATCAATTTGTATATACTTCTGATAATACTGAAGTATGAGTACCATGATCCCCACTTATAATACTCACCGCAATCATCTTAGTCGTCAACAGAATGATGTAGTAAGACTTTAACTATCCAGTCTCACTATAATAACAGCTCTTGTTAAGAAACGGTTTACAATTGATTACTTGTAAAGATTTATCATATGCTGTGAAAATATGATGATGTATATAGCTTTTACCTATTACTACTCTGTACTACCTCTCCGAGTCTTTTTCTACGTTGTGCAAATTGTGTGCTCAACAACTGTATGAGGAATGGGGAGCTGAGGGTACTGTGGATGCCCGGGATACACGAACAATGAGTACTGACGTCCTGTTACTATGGGTAGCTAAGATAAGGATAATATTTAATTGGAACATTATAATTCTATGTAGACTCTCTACGAGTATATATTACACATTTGTGACAAGAACGAGAATTAATATAGTAAGTGACATACTATGCCTGACCCAAGATGGCGTCTGTTTGTGACATAGCAGTATAACCGTATACCAGGTGCGTAATCGAATGTCAACATAATATCATATCAATATGGTACAACTAACAAATGGGGCTTACTACGATGCGGATTTTAAACACTCAAAAGGCTTAAGATTTATGATTTTGAAATTACGAGTGCGGAGTTGATTTACTAATTACGTGACTAGCAACACGGCTCTGTTACTGAGATTTACTTTGAACTAAACTTACTAGTATTTGTGTTCAAATACGGTCTAAATAAACACGAGTAGTAATTACAGTAACAACAAGTGTGAACAGCGAAATAGGACGTGAGGAGTAACGTAGTATAAAAAGCCATTACAAGATGGCGCTGGCGCAGAACGCCATTTGAAACGCGAGAGAACTAATACAAACGGTAAGCCGGAGAAAAAGGTTTTGCTTTCACGTTATCGAGGACATAAGAGTAGATATTTTATTTTGGTGTATTTTATTTACAGACACGTACACGTGTGGTTATTAAAGATAGGATTTGAATACGAAGAGAGTATACTAAATCAAGACTAGGAGGTAAGAACTAAAGTTTCTGTAATAATCAACTTTGCATATAATATAACATTATGTTATGTGAATAGTATTATAGTACGTACATTTGAGATATATATATATATATCTTTTGAAATACTTGCAGGATGTTACGTGAATAGATATCGAAACACAGTTTGGAATACGGTGCTGGATACTAAAGTTTGGAGGTGAGAGTCCTCATAATGATGGTTTTAGATGAAGTACGGATTGCCATGTTGTTGCGCTAAGTTAGGATGATGACTTATTATTTGAAATATTCAGTCTCATTGGGCGTGGACCTAGCATCTGTGGCACCACCAGGAACCCTTAGTTAGGATTCATTGATCATGATATAACGATAGTTGCCTTAGTTAATTTTACTTTATGTCTGAACACAAGGCATTACTGATGGAAACACGACTTTGGCTTACATGTCCTCTCTTTCCACACAAACTATGAAGTATCTTACGGCTTGTGGATGTATCTCTTTTTCTCTCTCTAGGAAATCTTTTGGAGAGTAGGATATTCTTTGGTTAAATTGTAAATAATGTATATAGAGAATGTTACTTATTGTGGATATTTTGGGTTGCAGCCCTGAGGAAGTCAATGGTCCTACTGACCAGACGAAACACGTGTTGGCTGCATCGTTTCATATGTTGGATTTATGATTTGGAAAACAACTTGGACTTATGATTTGTGATACAACTGAAGAAATTGGATATTAAATGGACTGGTGAAAACCATAAAAAGACTTTTGTGATACTGAACGAGTGCTCGGATGGACAATTCATCATCTTAGTAACAGTCCTACTTGTCCAGCTTTAGGAAAAAAGTGTACCTTTTGTAACAAATTTGGTCATTTTAACTTGGTTTGTAGGAACAAAAAGTCTGTTCGAGTTAACATGCTGTCCACCTGTGATGATGATGATGTTGATATTTCTGTTCCATCCCTTTCTTCCATTGATTCAGGTTTGCATGACGTTCACATTAACACTGTTGACAAGTTGGAGAAGAAAATATTGTCCATTGATATGGTTGATATATCAACAGATAATATTCGAGTCAAAGACCCAACATGTGTTGTGCATGTTGGTAACATTAGATTAGATATGATGGCTGACTCTGGAGCTCCAGTAACCATCATTTCTGATACTCTATTTGATTCTCGTTGGAAGGATAATACACAACTTTTACCTTTAGATATTATCCCAAAAGCTTATGCTGGTAAGAGCATTGAGATGTTGGGGTATTTTATTTCTGTCATTTCTTGTTTAGGCAGATCTATTTCAACAAAAGTTTATGTGGCCATCAATGGTAAGTGCATTGTAGGCTGGCAAGACTTGGCCAGAATGGGCTTAAAATTGGTACCAGGTTCTAGTACACCTGTTCAAATAAATGAAGTCCCCATTTATGAGATATACAATGATGAAAGCAAGGATATTCATGATTTAATTTCGGAATTTCCTGAAGTTTTTAAAGAGTCTGTTGGGCATATAAAAAATTTCGAACATTTAATCAGATTGAAACCAAATGCCATTCCCGTTGTTCACAAATTGAGGAATGTACCTTTAAATGTCAGAGATGAGTTAAAGAAAGTCCTGGATAATTTGGTTTTGGAGGGAATCATTGTACCCACTGAGTCATCCCTTTGGGTCAGTCCTATTGTTGTGGTTAAAAAAAGGGATTCAAGTATCCGTTTGTGTGCCGACTTACGCTCTTTGAACCAGAACATATTGGTTGATTGTCATCCATTACCAAAAATACAGGAGCTACTCACAGGCATTTCCGAGTCAAAAGTATTTTCCCTTCTTGATCTCAAAAGTGCATACCACCAGATTCCCCTCACAAAGTCTTCATCTGAACTTACCACTTTTATAACTCCCTTTGGAGCATTTCGTTATCTACGTCTCCCCTTTGGCCTCGCATCCGCTGCCAGTGTGTTCCAAAAATTTATGGATTCAATTTTAAGTGATATCAAAAATGTGCAAGCTTATCAGGATGATGTGCTTGTGCATTCAAAAGATAAACCTGAACAATTAAAAATCTTAAGGAAGGTCCTTTCCCGTTTTAGAGAGGTTGGCATAACTCTTGGCAGGAAGAAATGTAAATTTATGTTAGAAGAATTAGACTATCTTGGACATAATATTTCCAGTGAAGGTATCAAGCCCAAACTTTGTTTAACTAAGGCCATTTCGGACATTCCCATTCCCAAAGACAAGGATAAACTCAAATCATTCTTAGGATTAGCAGAATACTATTCGCGCTTTATTCAGAATTATGCACAAATTGTTCAACCTCTTCGCTTGCTACTTAAAAAGGACGCTAACTTCATGTGGTCTGATGAAGCAAATTTTGCTTTTAATCTGGTAAAAAAAGTTATCATTGAAGCTCCAGCCTTGTCTTCATTTAACCCCAGTTTGAAATGCATCATTTCTGTTGATGCAAGTCAGAAAGGTTTGGGGGCTGTGCTATGTCAACAGGATGGTCACAAAGAATACACTGTGGGTTTTGCTTCAAGATCCCTTAATTGTGCTGAGTCAAACTACAGCACGATTGAAAGAGAAGCTCTTGCCTGTTCTTGGGCTATTGAGAAGTTCAAGATATACATTTGGGGAACTCATTTTATGCTCCTTAGTGATCATAAACCCCTCTTGAATCTTCTGTCTGGCAATGGTACAGGCAAAGCTTCCTCTAGGTTGGCAAGGATTCTCTCAAGGCTACATGAGTATAACTTTACAATTAATCATATTTCAGGAGGAAAAAATACTAGGGCGGATGCCCTATCCAGACTTAGTTTGCTTAATATAGATGATGAACAACATGAAGTTGATGATATAGAATGTGTTGTGGCCTCAATAGAAGAACTAGTATTGTCTCCTTTTTCCATTTCTGAAACTGAATGGCGCAATAGTTACTCCAATGACACTGTTTTAGTTTCTGTCAAAAATTTAATTATTTCAGGTTGGCCCAAGATTCGTTCTCTACCTGCTTCCCTAAAAGTTTTTTCGCAAGTTTCAGAGGAACTTTCCATCGTTAATGATGTAATTTTTAGGGGTGATTTGTGCATTCCTCCCTTTGACTTAAGGAGGAGGATCTTTGAATCATCCCACCAAGGCCATTTGGGTGTTGGTAGCACTTCGAGAAAGATAAAAGAACATTTCTGGTGGCCTGGACTTGAAAGAGATGTCAACTCATGGATCGATCAATGCTCAACTTGTTTAGTATCAGATAAGCATTGGAAGGTTCCTCAGTTACCCTTGCATACAGTGCCATTACCAAAGGAAGCCTGGCATAAATTAGCGATTGATTTTTCTGGTCCTTTTCTGGTCTTACCAAGGAACAAGCGTTATATTGTTGCTGTAATTGATTATTACTCGAAGTGGTGTGAATTTGATTTTTGTGAGAACCCAAATTCTAACACAGTGATTGAATTTTTAAAAAAAATATTTTTGAGTGAGGGTCCACCAAGAGAGCTAGTGAGTGATAATGGCTCACATTTTTGTTCATCCACTCTGGAAAGGTTCTTAAAGTCTCATGATATCAAACATTTGAGAGTCGCCCTTTACTCTCCGTCTTCAAATGGTTTGATAGAGAGAATGAACAAGTTTATTAAGGAGGGCATACAAACTGCTATTGCTTCCAATCTTGATGTAGAGGAGTTTCTCAGAAGCAAGTTATGGTCTTATTTGGTGACTCCTCACTGTACCACTGGAATTTCACCTTTCAGATTACTTAAGAAACGTGCTCCAAATGGGAACATTTGCCCATCTTGGATTAAAGAACTCAAAGTCAATGATAACTTGTGTTGGGCTTGTCATGATAGAGATGTTGTTAAGGAAAATGTTTCTTCTAAACAATTAGTTCAAAAAAGGAACTTTGATTCCAAATTGATTTCTTCTAAACCAGATTTTACTATAGGTGATTGGGTTATGGTCAAACTTGATAACAGAATCACCAAAGATTTATCAAAGTTTTCTGTTCCCACACAAGTCCTTAAGGTCTCCAAAGGTTCCCTTTTTCTCGATAAGAAGGGGTGGTGGAACAAACGTGCCATTGTTAAGCTTACACCCGAACAGGCCAAAAAGATTTGTTCCTATAAACATTCGGTTGATGTTCCCTCATGTTCTTATTTTCCCTTGGGAGCACCTTCTGACTTGTGTGATTCTCAGAATGATTGTTCTTCTGATGTTATTGCTATTCAAGATGTCAATTACAACTGTGACTCACCTGCTATCTCCTCTTCTTCAAATGATTGTATTTCTTCACCTGTTTCACCAAAAACTCAAAGGAATTGTTCTGTCCCTTCCCGTTTCAAGGATTATTATTTTTATTGATTTCTTTCCCTTCATTTATCTCACTTTCTTTTATGTAAGGAAGGGAGAAGATGTAGAGTACGCATTCCATGTCTGATGTAAGTGTGTTCCTGAGCGCGCACTTTCAGAGAGAATGTTTCTCTTTGAAAGTGCATCACTCGTGGAGCTGTGCTGTTCATAATGCTTTACTGTTGTATGATCACTTAACTGCTGTCGTTTCCCTGAAGCGGTCGTGCTCCTGTAACTTGCTGTAAGAACTTGTATCTTCATTAAATCTAATGGATTTCTCCTTCAAGCCTGCCTCATCCTGCCTCCTCATTTAAGGTGAATCCTTACTTTACATCCTGTGGTCCAGAAACATGTCTTGTGGTGAGAGGCTGGTGTTTACCAGTCAGGCAACCCACCACAGGCTGGTCGTTTTTCAGGGGGCTTCTCTAAGTTGCCCTCTGGATGCATTGTATAATAAATCCCACACTGGTATCAGTGTGGGTTTATTATTCTGCGAAGTTGCTACCAAACTTCCCAGAATTCATTATGGTGCTATGGAATTCATAATGACAAGCTTCCAGACCATATACTCTTTATGGCTTTACTGCACTTACAATGTCTAAGAATGGACTTACATCACACAACAGAACAGAACAGGTCAGGACTTAAACACTGAGGGTGCAGTGCTCAAGCAACTGTACCCTCACCAGTGGTATAGTGGACCCAGATAGAGGTGTCTTACCTATACCATACGCAGTGGGTTGCAGACATTGCACACAGGAATATGTGCCATGTTGACTCTTCACTTTTCTCTGCACCAAAACACTCAGCCTGCAATGGCAGTGTGTGTGTGATAGGGTACAGGACCTCTAAGGGTGGCACAATATGTGCTGCAGTCCTTAAAGGCCTTCCCTGGACACAGTGCCCTTGGTACCAATTACCTTTTACAAAGGACTTACATGTGGCCAGAGGGGTACCAATTGGGGTTACAAAGGGACAGTTTTGGGAAGGGACACAGGCACTGGGCACCTGATTGGCAGGGACCCAAGTGACATCAAGTCAAAGGGCATCAGAAATCTGGCAAAAAGTGCGGGGGGTTACTGCAACAGAAACTCAGCTTCCAACAATGGGTGAAAGGGTGGATCGGTGAAAAGATTTGCAAGTGGTAGAAAGGATGGGTGGAAGAATGTGTGTGTGGTTGAAAGGATAGGTGGAACGGTCAAATATGTGAAAGGGTGAATTGGTGAAAGGATGCATGGGTGAGGGGAAAGAGAGGAAAAATGCACAGGTGAGTGAAAGGATGGGTGAAAGGGTTGATGCGTGAAAGGGTGGATGGGTGAAAAGATGCATGGGTGGGTGAAAGAATGGGCAAAAGGATGGATGGGTTAAGGGATGTGTTAAGGGATGAGTGGGTAGGTGAATGGATGGGCAAATGTGTGAAATATTGGGTGAACGGATGCATGGGTGAATGAAAGGATGGGTGAAAAGGTGGATACGTGAAAGCGTGGATGGGTGAAAGGATGCATGGGTGAGTAAAAAGATGGGTGAAAGGATGCCTAAGTGGGTGACGGATGGGTGAAAGGATGGGTGAATGAAAAGATTCAGTGTGAGAGGATGGGTGAAATGATATGTGGGTGGTTGAAATGATGCATGGGTGGGTGAATGGATGAAAGTATACATAGGTTGGTCAATGGATGAAAGGTTGCGGGGTGAAAGAATGGATGGGTGAGAGGATGTGTGGGTGGATGAAAGGATGTTTGAATGGGTGAAAGGATGCATGAGTGAGTGAATGGGTGAAAGGGTGGATGATGGCAGGATGGTTGAATGGATAGATGGGCAAAAGGGTGGATGGTGAAAGGGTGAATGGTTGGAATATTTAAAGACTGAATAATGGACAAAAGACAGGATGTAAAGTTGAAATGGTGGATAAATGGATGGATGTTTGGATTGAAGAGACAAGGGAGCTTTCTTAGCGAGAGTCGCACTCACTTGCTTTGATTTCTTGATTTCATCACTGGTTTGTTTCAAAGTGGGGGGTATGTTAATTTTCTGGCTACTCCCTTGCTCCAGGATGCTATAGCAGAACGTCCATAATGTTTCTTGTACATAGCTCTGTTTTAATTGAGCTACATCAAAGAGAATACTGTATGTAAATGTAAAAGTGAATCTTACATGAGAGCTTTGCTTTAAACTGACTGAGCGATCAGCATCATTAAACAACTGTACCCTTTTTTAAATTATTAATCAAAACGTACTTTGTTTTTTAAGACCAGAGGTCCACTGAATCACTTACATACATTGACATAGTTAAATTTGATATAAAAATCCAATGTTATTATGTACAAACCTAAAACATATATAACGGGCATTTTAATACCGCCCTTAAAAATCCTTAACTGCCAATGATACAGATGAGGTCTCTAGACCGAGCAGAGAAGCACTAGCCTTTACTGCAGTATTAAAACAACTTTCATTCAAAACAAGACACTGGTTCTTTTCCTTTAGCTGCAAATCTAAAAGGCATGCAAGTAAAAAGTGTTGAAGGTCATCTGGGATTCTCTCACTGTGCTGGAACCGATATTTACATACAGCTTCCCTGATTACCAATGAGACTGATTTTTTCAGACCCAATCCCAGCCCCATTTTTAGCAGAAGTTGGCAAATGATTGGTACTGGAATAAATCTCAGTCAGATAAACCAAAGGAAGATGTCACTTGGCTCAGGTCAGCAGTGAGAAGGGGAGGATTCTCTATTAGGGCTCTGGGGTTGTGCTCCCCTGAAATTATTTCTTTCACATTCATGTACAAATATTAAATAGATCGATTTATTTAGAGATATGATTGTATCTCTAAACAAATGGATCTATTTAAGTCTGGCCTTGTGTCCCAGGGAGTAAATCAACTTTCTGAACTGGGATGCACAGTCAGGCCTTACTGTTCGGAAGCCCTTATAATGAATCATTTCCATTGTAGTCTATGGCAGTATTCTCTATAGGCCAGTGATGCTGTCAGCGTCATGGTTTGGGCGTTAGAATCTCCCTCCCTGTGTGAGAGCAGTTGTCCGCCATTCACAGGCAGAGATCTACCCTTTCCCATTTGTCACACGTAGGAGTGGATGCAAGCAATGGTACACATATGTTTTGGTGCCTTGTCCCCGGTCATGACAAGTGTTTGAATGCTAATCTTCTATTATCTATTTTGTTCTGCGACCCCTCGCCATGTACCTCCCCCAATGTGACACCCCAAGCCCTGGCTACAGGTTGCTCGCTCCATTTAGAAGTGGAGTTCCAGCATTTGTTCCCCCGGGAACTTGATCCAAAAGACAAGCAGGCCCAACTCAAGGGAAACAACACAATATGTGCTTACAATAGACAGTTATTTGCTGAAAGACAATCAAACTGGCCAAATCTTCATGCCCTTAACAACATTAATGCCAAAAACATGCATTGATTTATAAAAAATGAGTATTAAAAGCTTTAAGGCAATGCACGTCAGCGATTTAGTTCCCCTCTTATTTCAAGTTTTACCTAATCTTGTCTGTCAGAGAGAGAGAGAGAGAGAGAGAGAGAGAGAGAGAGAGAGAGAGAGAGTGACAATGAAGCCAAAGAAAAGTGCCTTTCAGTGGGTTGGTTGGTTGGCGTCTCTGCAGAGCACACAGAACAATGGTCATGTATTTCAGTTGTAATTACAATTTTCTGAAAAGGGGTGCACAGATGGCAAAATATTTCCAGGGCAAAAGATAAAGTAAAATAAATTGCTTAAATGTGAGTGAGTGCAGTGTATGTTTGGACGTGCTGGAGTGCAAAGAAGTGCATTCGGGGCAGAGGGAAAATAATTGTGCTAGATGGTAGTCCCAATGCGAGTTTCAAACAAAAGAAACACTTCCTAATTTAAACTGTTTATGCAGTGCTTTAAATGGGAAAATAGAAGTGCATGTACTTACTAGCCTTAGCACCAGGGTGTTACTGAGAAGTACAGGTACTCTCCCATTATTAGTATTGAATTTGGGCTGAGAAGTGCAGGTACTCGCCCTTTTAAATTAAAGAAGGTATGGTACTCAGTACCTGTAAGTACCTATCCATTAAAATCACTGTGGTTATGCGATTCAGATAAAACTATTATCCGGACACATTGTAATGCAATTGGCTTACATTTCCCTACATAAGCTCATTTCAATGGTTGAAAAGAGAGGCCACTGCATTTTAGATTAATGTTTTTGGAGCTGTATGTATATATCTATGTTTGTGGTATTTATACAATGTGAAGCTAGCCATAAGGCAGCTGAGCCTTGTACAGGATGAAAGGCAAAGGTACAATCAACATGGGATTGCAGGGGTAGCTGGTTTACACGCGTGAGTGGACTGCTACTACATCGTCATGTAGTACTCCTTAGAGAGCAGTGCCTTCAACTCTTTCCTACACTGGAGCAGGGTTGTGAGAGTTCTAACGGATACTGGGATACTGTTAAAGAACCTGGGTGCATAGCTGGAGAAGGCCTGTTCCACACAGCTCTCCTTGCTTTAAAAGCACTATCAGTCACTATATCATAATGAGGAATTGATGATAGAGAATAAACAAACTGATTGCCTAAGTATGAATACTCATGAACCCTGTCATAATGACTCTTATTTAAAGACTTAGAAAATCTTTGAAAGCTAATTCCCAAACGCCAGAACCTTTGTCTCTGAGATGTTTGTGCTTAACTTGTTTCTACGACAATACAAGTACAAACAATCTTTTTAATGTTAACCATATTGGCATTTGGTGTAATGCAACAAAGTCATCAGCAGATAAAAAGATACTGGTTAATAGCTGCTGGACTTTGGAGGGAAAGCTCTTAGTCATAGACAGAACTGTAGGTAGACTGCAAAAAATAATGAAAACAGCATGGGATCTGATACTCTTTGTTATAGGCCATTCACAGCATAGCAAATGACATTGGATTCCCGAGTTTGTTGTCTGCTACTCTATAACTTCTCGTTCCGGAGCACAGCCACGCTGCCGACCAAGATGGCCACGTAGTCTTGGAGCTCCGCCGAACTCCCCATGGCAATAATCATGCATGGTATCCATTCTTCAAATTAATACTGCGTAAGATCAGGCAGCGATTACAGATGTATCAGGGACCTGAGATTCCACAAAACCAGCACCCAACAGCCTACCGCTGCCGGTGAACGGGACACTAGCTGAGGCCAATGCCGAAGCACGCAGCTGCAACTGGGAGAAGGCTTCGACCCCGGAGTGAGAAGCACTGGCGGACTGCGGGGACTGTGCCACCCCATACTGCACAGACTGGCTGCTGGAATAAATCTGATGGGGAACATCAGAGGTGCCATGGACGGGCCCTGGTGAGCTGACCGGCGAAGCGTGTTGCACGCGGCATCAAGCGGCGCTGGGGATCATCCGCCCGCCATCACCAGAACAAGGTAAAGACGTTCCTGTGTTGTCCCAGGTGGCCAGTGGTGACAGGGACCACCGGAGAGCCTGGGGGCAGCCACCGGGCCATGCTAGGCCGGCTGAAGCTGGGCAGGCCTCCCATCAGTTGCTGCCCCGCCTGATGCCCCGCTAATCGGGGGCCAGACCACGCAAGGTCGCAACGAGTGCGGCCAGCGCGAATCCGTTCTCCTCTAGCTAAGCTAAGCTCTACTTGGCCCACCTCAAGGACACTGGGAAGATTGTTTCAGGCCGGTATGAAACAGCTTCTGTGCACATTGCGACTGACTTTAAAACATTCCAGCATGAAATGTAGATTAGCTTATTGCATACTGAAGAACCGGGTTTTAGAACCCAGCGGTGCCAGGGACACGCCCAAAGTCTTCGGGTTCTCCTGTCTTGGCAAACAGAGACGCGGAATACTTCTAGGTGGCGTCAGAGATCAAATTCATTAGCTGCATCTAGTAACAGTAATCTCAGCAATACAACACGGTGTACAACTCAAGAAACTGTTCAATTTTCATAGTGCAAGACATCACCTTTTATACACAATATTCTCATTATAAATGTACACCCACTGCGCAAAATTCTGACCAATAGGACACATTTTCTAACTGAGTATCACATTAACAAAAACCCAATTTACAGTAACCCAACCCAAAAGTTAATTATTAGGACTGTCCCAAATTCAATCTTTGCAAGCCGGACAAATTTATAATTGAAAGCACTACCCATGTAATGAAAAGTCGTAAGGAAAGAAACAATTCAGATGCTGATTAGGAAAAGATATGTGCAAGGAAACTAAAGGTTAACGAGGTCCTGAACATTGATTGGCAATCTCAGACAACGATCAGCCAGAGAAATTGGCTTCGTGAAGGGTCAGTTTCAGGTGAAGAGGTCAGCGTCCTGCAGTTCACTCACAAGTCAGAAAAGGGCCTGTTTAATGCATACATGAACAATGAGGCCCATGCAACTTTGTTCGTTCGGTTAGCTCCACGGCCTACGTGAGGGCAACACAAAATGACGTTATGAACAACGCAAACAAAATGGAGTCCGGTCCCGAAAACCACAAAACCTCAGACCTCCTTTTGCCATTACGTAGGCAATGACCTAAACTCACGTCAATCTGAATCCAGGTCTATATCTATTCTCATCAGGTCATCAAGGTGTTGCTGTAACATCATCTTATTATCCTTCGCCTCTCTCGGGACTGGTCTTCTCACACAGATTGTAGCACAAAGACTACAAATGGCGGGACCACACTGGATGCATAAGCAACACGAGAAAAGGATCGCTAAAGCCATACCAAGGAACATCAGAATCTTCCATCCCCATTTGGACAGCAGTTCCCAAAACCATCCCATCAATGACCAGTTCCCTTCGTCTACATGTATAGACTCAGCGGACTTATGTAACCTCAAGATGGCTTGGCACACTGTCGGGGCGTTATCTGGTATGAAAACGCAGCAACTAGACCCGATCAATTTACATACTCCACCTCTATCTGCAAGTATAATATCTAAAGCAAAGCGGTTCTGTAATGTCATAAGGCGATCCGCTTGAAGCTCGGCTGTAATATTGCTAAGGGCACCTGCAGTCTCATTTATAGTGGCCCCGACCACTCTCGTAAGCTGACGAATTGTCCTACCGTTAGCCATAGGACCCCAAAAGGGCAGGAAACCCTTAAAGAAGTCTCCAACTTCTTGTGCGGCAGTGTCTTTCGCATCGATAACACCTCTACCATATCTTGTCTTATGGTAAATGAAAGCAGCTGTGTATGTAGGGGGAAGCAAAAATGCCACATAACATGTGCCTGAAAAATCAGAAGGCAACCATGTATATGCTTTATCATAACAAACAAAATACGTGCCTTTAGCTGGCACGAACGGTGGAGATTTCTGGGACGTATAGACATAGGTGTGAACACACACACTCTTACCAAGCTGAGCTCTCGGATCCTGACCATTACCTGGCAGACAAAAATGACCTTGGTGGGGTACAATCCAAATAGGAGGAGACCTTTTCTGTCTCTCTTTCTCTGTCAGAGTAATGCTATATCTCGTCTTGTTCCAACCAACATATGCTCGTACCTCATCTTTAGGGATAGCATTATATGCATCAATATCTCTGACCATATCTACTATTCCCTGTATCAAGGCATTATTATTCGCATTATCTTTGACAGAACGTACAGGAGATGCTTCATTCGCATAGATAAACATTGACTGGAGTGCCCATACTGACCCATTAGGCGAAAAAGGCAAAACCAAATATGGCATTCCCTTATCAGTCATATGTGGCATAAGACCACACACCCAACAATTCGTGGTATTTACAACTAGCTGATGCTGATGTAACATCTGTATAAACGAATTGTTCGCAAATTCTAATCTTCGTGTCTGTTCATGTTCAGGCAACGTATGAAACTCATGTGGGGAAACAGCAGGAAAAGAAAAAGTAGGTTGGGAGGTAGATGCAAGTGTCTGTTGTGATGCATAGAAAATCCAACCCACACAAACCAACGTAATGTTCAAAAGCATAAGAAAAAACATTTGCTACGAACCAATATACACATTCGCACTCTGAAATCAACTCTTTTAACACCCTTGTCGGACTCAAAAGACTCCATCCTCTAACGTGCTGCTCACGGCAATTTTCCTTCTTCACTTAAGTGTGCGTCAAGATCGTACTAACGACCCTAAACCACAGACCTTGTGTCAATACGCGGCTCACCCCTTAAGAACTTATACCGTGACCCTGCAGCTGAGTCCAGATGGTGACTCAAAAAAGAAAAAGTAAAAAAGTCTCTTAATCTGACAAGGTGTAATTCACTACATTAAAAAATTCAGATTTATTTGTCCATTTCAAACGTCCTTTTTCGATCTCAGATTGTAGCGCTCTTTGCCAGGCACAGTCTGATCCTTAAAGAGGAGTTCCGGATTCGTCGTGTCGAGTCTCAGAGACGGAGGCACAGCAGCTTGCAGAACATCATCATCCTCGCGTTCCGACTAAGTCCATGTCAAATGTGCATCACTAAAAGGTACGAATCTAGGAACCCTTTCACACTCGGAGTCAGCTATTCCATCCCTCACCCACTTATCATACGGTAAGGGCAACTGAACTTTTTTCGTATGGGTGGCATGCACCCAGTTCTTTTTACCAGCTACTCTAACAGCAGTTCTAGTGACCAGCAATACCAAATAGGGACCAGTCCATCTCGGCTCCAAATTCTTGGATCGCTGAAAATTCTTCATCAAGATAAAATCACCAGGTTGGATCGTGTGCCCTGGATCTGCAGTAGCTGTCGGCAAACTGTCATAGACCTGTTGGTGGAGAACACGTAATTTAGCAGTCAAGTCATGTAAGTAATCCACCAATATAGGGTACTCAAGGTCACTGTATTTTTTAGGACGAGGCACACTCCAAACATTCGCTGGACGACCAAAAACTATTTTGTATGGGCTAAGTCCCACACAAGAATGCACTGTCGTCCTTGTTGACAAAAGAGCCAACGGCAAGGCATCCGGCCATGTAAGACCAGTGCTCGCTTGAATCTTAGCGAGTTTCAGCTTTAATGTGCCGTTATAGCATTCGACAAAACCTGCTGACTTGGGGTGATTCGCAGCGTGGAACTTCTGATTTATCCCTAATACAATACACACTTTCTTCATGACTCGACCCACAAATTCACTCCCATTGTCCGACCATACAATTCTCGGCAAACCAAATCTAGGGAAATACTCTTTGAGCAAAACCTTAGCTGTAGACAAGGCAGTATTATCCTTTAGGGGATAGGCCTCTATCCATCTGGAAAAGGCGCAAACAACCACAAGGACATACTTCAGATTGTTGCATCTCTCTATGTGAATGTAATCTAGCTGTAACACTTCAAACGGATACGTCGAAGGAGCAAAATGACCAGCTGGAGTTGGACTTCCCTTGCCAGGATTATACTTCAGACAAATCATGCAATGCTTCACAACATTCTCAGCACATTTCAGAATTCCAGCATCTGCCATACTGGAGCCAACAACTTGCATATTCCCTTCGAACTAATGTGAGCCATTCCATGAGCCATAGTAACCACTGGGAGCACATACGCGTCAGGCAACAACCATCGCTGGTGTTCTGACAACTCAACCCAACAACCTGTCGAATCCAACATACCCATACTCTCTCTCCACGTACTCACTTCTTTTTCCGTAGCCTCAGCATGAATCATCTTCACACTTTCTATTGTGTCTTCACACATTCCACTTTCCACAACCCATCTTGCAGGACCTGCCACATACATACGGCTCATCATGTCTCTCGCCGTTTCCTTCGCAACTTTATCCGCAAACGCATTCCCTCGACCTACATCGTCCACAACTTTCTTATGCGCACTACACTTCACAATTGCAATCTGCTTTGGGAGAGCAAGAGATTCCAAAAGTTCATTCACTATCTGCCCATGCTGAATTTTTGTGCCATGGGAAGTAAGGAATCCTCTTTCTCTCCACAAACGTCCAAAACTATGGGCAACACCAAACGCATACTGGCTATCAGTATAAACATTCACTCGCTTTCCCTCTGACAATACACACGCTCGTGTCAATGCAATCAACTCTGCTGCTTGCGCAGAATTCTGTGCTATGCGTGCTGTCTCAACAACTGTATGTAAAGTTGTGACGGCATATGCTGCAGTCGTTTCACCATTCGGAAGCTTAAAACACGAAACATCTACCCATAAAGTACCATCAACATTCTCAAGAGGAGTATCTTTTAGGTCAACTCTAGCTTTTGTTTCTTCCTCTGTACGAAGAAAACAATCATGCTGTTCTTGAGCATCTGACTCTACAGAAATCGGCAACAACGTAGCTGGATTCAATACATTACATCTTTTAATGTGAACATGGCTAGCCAAAAGAGTCAACTCATAACCTGACAGACGTGCACTAGTAAGGTGCTGTGTCTTGGTCCTGTTCAATAAGGTATCCACTGCATGTGGGACCATCACACTCAATGTATTATCCAATACCAAACCAGCAGACTGTCGGATAGAAACAGCCGCTGCCGCTGTAGCTCTCAGACAACTCGGCAACGCTTTAGCTACCGGATCTAACGTCGCTGAAAAATACGCACATGGGCGTTGCTTATCTCCAAACTGTTGAGTCAACACTGACAATGCACAACCTTCTCTCTTGTGAACGTACAATGTGAAAGGTTTACTGTAGTCAGGAGTACCCAATACCGGAGCCGAACACAATGCATCACATAATTCAGAAAAATTCTTCTGACACTCATCAAACCAAGGGAGAGGATGCGGAGTATCTTTAAGAGTCAGCGCCAACAGAGGTTTCGCTAACAGGGAAAAATTTGGATTCCATTGTCTACAATACGAGGTGATACCTAAGAAAGCACGCACTTCTCTCTGTGTGGATGGTACACTCATTTGCGCAATCGTTTGAATTCGTTCTGGGGTCAACCTTCTTCCCTCTTTCGACAAGAGATGACCTAAGTAGGTTACTTCTTGGCGGCAATACTGTAACTTGGAAGGTGACACTTTATGATGAAGGTCAGACAAATGTCGTAACAAAGAAAGAGTAGCCTCTTTACAAATCTCTTCGTCATCAGCGGCAACCAACAAATCATCAACGTACTGAATAAGAGTAGCACCAGTAGGCAACACAAAGCTATCAAGCTGAGTTTTCAACGCCTGACTATAGATGGAGGGACTTTCACAATAACCTTGGGGAGCTCTCTTAAACTGGAAGCTTCGTCCTCCTAAAGAGAAGCCAAAAATATCCCTACTCTCTTCAGCAATCGGAATGCTAAAGAAAGCATTCTTCAGGTCGATAACAGAAAACCAGGCTGCCGAAGCAGGAATCAGAGTCAACAAAGCAGTGATATCAGGGACAACAGGAAACTGTGGCACCACAATCTTGTTTACCTCTCGAAGGTCAATCACAAACCGGTACACAGGTGGCTGAGAAGCATCAGTACGCTTAAGGACAGGCAAAACCGGACTGTTACACACATTACCTCTCGTTTCCTCAACTACACCCTTCTCAACCAGATCATAGACAATCGCTAATAGAGCTCTCTCGCCATCACTAGATATTTTATATTGGGGAATGCGAGGTAGCCTAGCATTCGATTTGAGGGTGACAACATAAGGTGGAATCTGCAAAAGACCAACATCATTTGGACCTGTAGCCCAAAGTGTATAAGGAAGAGAACGTAATTCCAGTGGAAGACAATTTTTAGACACATACATTGGAGAAATCACTTTCTTACCTAGGGTAAGATGTACTCCCGAAGGAGAACAATGTAATGTTGCATACAATCTTTTCAGCAAGTCCAAACCCAACAGATTCTCATTACAACCAGTCGTCAAAATAAGAGGAGCTTCCAATTCACAAGGGCCAATAGAAAGGGGCAAAGGATTAGAAATCGGGTTACAAACTGGGGCACCTGAAAATCCTACAGAAACATTGGTCAAGCCAGACAAAGGTGCGCCAGGAAGTTTAGAGTGCATAATAGAACTCTTTTTCGCACCAGTATCCAAAAGAAAAGGTTCTGTCACACCTGATGTAGTCACTTCAACATAAGGTCCACTCTGGTCTACTGGAACTGACACTACTCCCTCTCTCTGCCCATGGCTGCCCTAACTATCATTATAACCAGCACTCTCACTCTCGACATAATAATCATCAACGTAGTACTGTGCAGACTGACCACTCGGAACATTCTGTCTGTCAAAATAATTCGCAGAATTCTGAAGGGAAGAGGAATGCTCATTCTGGGGTAACACACTACGTCCCCTACCCCTAGGAGCTTGTTGTAAACCACCACGACCTCTCTGACCAGATACACCATTCTCACGCTGTAACAAAGCCGGGCAACTATTCTTAAAATGACCTTCCTCTCTGCAATAAGCACATTGATTAGTACCAGGAAAGAATCGCGGAGCATAAGGCTCAGGTTTCTGTAACAATCTCTGAAACTGTGGAGGTTGCTGAAACTGAGGCTGATTCTGACGAGGCGGATAAGCTTGCTGCAAAAGAACCTTCGTCTTTAAATCTTTAGTTTTCTTCTCTGCTTTATCCCTCTCATCTTTATCCCTATTCTCATAATATTGTGCAGTAGCCAATATCTGGGCCAACGAAGAAACAGCCCATGAACTCTCAGAGTCCTTTAACTTATTAGAAAGTTCGGGGAGCAAATTAAAGACAAATTTATCCACGAACAACCTTTGACCACCTTCAGTACTCATGTCCTGACCACTATGATCGATAAACGTTTCTTCAAACCTCGTGAAGAAATCAGAAACACTCTCGTCTTTCTTTTGTTTGCATGCTGCTAACTTGCCCCAATTCACTCGTAAAGCAGGCATCATAGTTTTCATTAGATTAATAATTCTACCAGGTAATTCTGCAACTAAAGGCTCAGGTTTGGCACCTCCAACCAGTCGACCATCTGCAGCAACAATATTAACCCACGTATCTCCTAATTCTGCCGCATGATTTTCATGACGAATCTTCGCCCACAAAGGTTGAGGAACTACATTACCCATTAACATGTCTATGTCAGCTAAATTTCTAATACACGCTTCAACTGTCTGAGACAACTCCTTGTAATAACCAGCAGGATTCTTACGAGGGTCAGGTAAGGTCTGCTTAAGAGCCAAGACCTCTGCTCTCTTCCAAGGGACATGTACCCACACTCGCTGAAAATGGGCCTCTACAGCCTGAATACCCTGATTAACATTAGCAGCAACTGCCTCTCTCCATACAGGTGGAACTTCTCTCATAGGATACTGCTTCACTTTCCTCCTAACAGAAGGATCAGGTTCATACAATGGCTGAGGCGGTAACCTAGACCTGAAGGCAAGTATCGTCTCTACGGCATCTGTAACATCAGATTCCACAATCGTCCCTTTAGCAAATTCTGACTGAACATCAAGCACTTCCTGCGGAATCGGACCCAACTCATTATCTTCCCATTCCTGCCGCAGAAAAGCACACATTACATCAAAAAACATACCTTTGCTTAGGCGGCTCCCACTGAAAGAAAACATCCATAACTGCTGGCAAATTATACCTGGAAGCATTTAAAATCCATCTACGAGCAAACAGATCCAACACTGCTCGCTCTTCGGAACTAGGAAGCTGACTACGACTCTGCTTACGTTCTGAAACAGGGGTCATACTCAGTGGCCCAAACAATGGAGACAACAGATTAACAACAGTTTCTGTCATTCGTTTTCGAGCAGAAGGAGAAGAAGTAGGCGTAAAAACAGGAAAGTTAAAATCTTGAGACAAAGTAGGAACAAGAGCAGTAGGAGTCTGAGATGCAGAAGTAGAAGGCAAAGGAGTTTGAGGCAAAGCTGGTAGCAAAGCTGGCGACCCTAGAGTGGGTTGCGCAGTAGGAGGCAAAACCATCTGTGGAGCACCGGGTGGCTGAACAACAGCAGGAGGTTGAACAACAAAGGGTAGAACAACAAAGGGTAGAACAACCGGGGGTAATGGGGGCGCAGTAGGGCCCTGCACATAAGGGGGTGGCAATCTCAGTAAATGAGACATCAAAGGATCTTTTTCAGGGTCTTCCGTCACTTTCGGAGGAGAAGATGGCAAGGCCGGATAACATTTATCTATGGCCATGCAACGCTGTCTATCTAAAACTTCACACACTCGATCTTCCTCATCTGACTTAAACTGCCTAGCAGCTTGTAGTACTGACATATTCTTATCTTTCCTATCTCTCTTTGCTTGCTTAATTTCTCGCTGTTTGGCTTCCTTTCGCCAAAGGCGGAAAGAGTCAAACATTGCCGGCCGGGCTTTCTTCTTAAATAACGCAACTTCCAGATTATCTAAAACATTTACTTCAAAACTACCATGTTGGGGCCATCGTAAAACACCATCTTTTTTAGTATAGCGGACCCACACTTCATTATAAGTAATAGGACCCACTCCATGTTTTGAATAGAGCTCATAAGTCGGAGTTCCAACCGGAGGTATCGGACACGAATCCTCCAATCGGGAATCCCTGTTGCAACCACAACTAAACCATTTCCTAATTTTGCTAAGACCAGGCATCTTATAGCTCACTAATCTAGCTTCAAACTTCAAGGGGTTATCAACTATCGATACACTCGTAAATATACGAGCCCCTCGGCTTTGATTTTTGCAAAAATCAAATCAAACAAAACCAAGAACCAAAACAAAGTCGTGGGAGCGACCCACTTATACTTAACCAAATATCTGTCACGCCACCAGAAAACCGTCTATCGTCTGGCTCTACAAAGGATCAATCAAGGGTCCAAGACAGGGCGACAGTCAGGGCAGCAGTCCTTCGTAGCCGTTGGAAAGCAGGAGGCCTCGCAGAAAAGACCTTCGGTCCACGTCGACATGCAGGGGTCAATGAAGTGGCGGCCTTCCTCCAGAATTTCCTCACGTGGCTCCTCACGATCCTCAGGCTTGGACCGGTACCGCTGAAGTCGCCCCATGTTGGGCGCCAACTGAATAACCGGGTTTTAGAACCGAGCGGCGCCAGGGACATGCCCAAAGTCTTCGGGTTCTCCTGTCTTGCCAAACAGAGGCACGGAATACTTCTAGGTGGCATCAGAGATCAAATTTATTAGCTGCAGCTAGTAACAGTAATCTCAGCAATACAACACGGTGTACAACTCAAGAAACTGTTAAATTTTCATAGAGCAAGACATCACCTTTTATACACAATATTCTCATTATAAATGTACACCCACTGCGCAAAATTCTGAACAATAGGACACATTTTCTAACTGAGTATCACATTAACAAAAACCCAATTTACAGTAACCCAACCCAAAAGGTAATTATTAGGACTGTCCCAAATTCAATCTTTGCAAGCCGGACAAATTTATAATTGAAAGCACTACCCATGTAATGATAAGTCGTAAGGAAAGAAACAATTCAGATGCTGATTAGGATAAGATATGTGCAAGGAAACTAAAGGTTAACGAGGTCCTGAACATTGATTGGCAATCTCAGACAACGATCAGCCAGAGAAATTGGCTTCGTGAAGGGTCAGTTTCAGGTGAAGAGGTCAGCGTCCTGCAGTTCACTCACAAATCAGAAAAGGGCCTGTTTAATGCATACATGAACAAAGAGGCCCATGCAACTTTGTTCGTTCGGTTACCTCCACGGCCTACGTGAGGGCAACACAAAATGGCGTTATGAACAACGAAAACAAAATGGAGTCCAGTCCCGAAAACCACGGAACCTCAATACTATGCATTAAAGGGGGAGCCGGTGTGGCATCGCCACCGCCAAGTGTATTCACACTATCTAGTTATAAAAGTTGGAAATTTATCAAGTTTGATGAAAAGCAGAACTCAGGATATGGGCTTTCTCTGTAGCAATAGGTATGGGGATGAGGGAGGGCATGTGTAGGAAACATTCTTATTGCTGATGTAATTTAGAATGTTATGTGGGAGCTTGACAGTTGATGAAGCTTAGAGCTGCTAGAGGTTGCAGTTCTTTGAAAACTGAATAAAGCGAGCTGAATTTACACTTGTGTGGTGTAAATTACTACATATTTTGGCGACGAAGATGGGATTTATTGCCCTTAAGGGAAGACAGCCTGCTACGAAAGAATCACCTATGTGGTTGCAAGATGAGAAGAGAGTTTGGGTGGATCGAGAAGCCATGAAATCTAGAGGGAGGGAACGACAATGTTGGAACAAATGGATGTATGATCACAAAAGAGGAGTGAAATCTACTCGCTGGAGATGTGGAGACTGGGTAGTAACAAGGATTGGAGGTATTGTAAAAAAAGTAGAGAGTACGTTTTCCCAACCTAGTAGAGTGGTTTATGAAAAAAAAATCTAGTGGTGTTGGAGGGTGGAAGAGAATGGAGTTTTGGTAATCGGAGCAAAACTATTGCTCCTAATTATTATTAATGATATATTTAGTCATATTCACTCTATATTTCATTATATTTCATATGTAATGTTTTCCTGTATCTTTACATAGATTTTATTGTGTTTCTTTGTAAAGGGGAAAGATATGTAGGAAACATTTTATTGCTGATGTAATTTAGAATTATATGTGGGAGCTCTGACAGTTGATGAAGTTTAGAGCTGCTGGAGGTTGCTGTTCTTTGAAACTGAATAAAGCGAGCTGAATTTATACTTGTGTGGTGTAAATTACTACAGCATGGTAGGGAATTTATCTACAGCGTCAGCAATTGGACTTAGCCTTTATACAGGAAATGCATTTATCACCTAGTGCACAGTCTACTTTAGCCACGGGCTGGGCACCCCTTCGCTATTTCGTGAGTTACAGCACATACGCTAGGGGAGTCTCTATACTGATAGACAAACGGGTCTTGTTTTGCCCATCTGCAATAAGGGCTGACACAGAGGGGTGTTACCTGCTGGTAAAGGGTTGCTTACTGGGTCACCCCATATTATTAGTTAATGTATACGCACCAAATACTGACAACCCAGATTTTTACCTGGACCTTTTAACCCAGATTGATTGCATCGAGGTAACACAGGTATGCATGGGGGGGGTGACCTGAATTTTCTGCTCGACCCTAAACAACACAGCACCGCAAACACACCGGATGCAAAGCCTAGATCCAGACGCAAATTAACAGAACTTAGGGAAGCATACCATTTAAAAGACGCTTGGCGCCACCAAGTCCCCACACACGCAGCATATACGCATTACTCGGCATATCACAACACGTGGACCCACTTAGACTACTGGTTCCTTGCACCTAGTCTAACACAATGGATTGAATCCATGCAGCATTTCCCAGGCACCTTGTCAGACCAACCGCCGGTACTGGTAAAACTGCGTATTCGCCGAGCAAGAGGAGTGGAGAGACAGTGGAGTTTCCCCGAAATGACCCTTAGGGAGGAATTGTTTAAATCCGAACTGCAGCCGGCAATTGTAGAATATTTCGAGATAAGTAAGAGAACGGTGAACTCATGGGCCACACTGTGGGAGGCCTTCAAAGTTTATATAGGGTGAATTTGCATATTTAAACATGTAGGTATCCTGAAAGACCTGTGACGCACGCTATCTCAATTAGAAAAACAGCTATTAGAGCTAGATCAAACACAAGCCACACACCCACAGTCGACCTATCTACAACGACGTGCTGCATTGATGACAGAATATCACGAAGCAGCAGAATGGGAAACACGTTACATGAGGAAATACACAATAGCAAGGAGGTACGGGGAGGGCGAAAGACCCAGATATACACTTGCATGCATGTTACAACCCCCCAAAGGCCAGCCATATATTTCAGCTCTCCAATGGCACACATAAGTCAGACACTCTCAGTATACAAGAAACAGTACTCACATAATACACTGAATTGTACACAGCCCACACAGCTGAGGATACAGAGGACTGCAACCAAAAGCAAGACGAAGTGGCCATGGTATGGTTCAGTTCAGCACACCAGCAGTTTCTCAGTAAACCTTTCATGGAAGAGGAGGTCATTCAGGCAATAGACGCAATGGATGGCTCAAAGGCACCAAGCCTCAAAGGATTTTCGGGCTGTTTTTGTAAAACATACAAACACCTACTTTACCCAAATCTGTTAGAAATTTATCAGGAAGCAATGGAGAAAGGTGTACTTCTGCACACACTCTGTGAAGCTCTAATAATACTGCTCCCAAAACCAGGGAAGGACCCGCTGCAATCCGGATCGTACCAACCACTTTCCCTATTGAACTTTGGTAATTAAATACTGGCCAAAATGTTAGCTACCAGACTTTCCCTCTTACTGGAGCAGATATCACCAGCTCAATCTGGAATGTTCCACATATGTCCACTGCCATGAATCTGCATACGCTTTTCGCGGTTATCCACAGAATCTCACCGACTATCCCAGCTGCTGCGGCGCTACTCGATGCTAAAAAAGCATTTGACTCCCTAGAATGGCAATTCTTATGGTCCACGCTAGGCAGAATGGCCATTTCATCATGTTTCATCTCCATATCACTTACTATACACTAAAACTACAGCATAAATCTGTTTAAACAGAACACTAACACCAGCTTTCAATCCTACACGAGGGACTAGACAGGGATGCCTCCTCTCCCCTCTATTGCTTGTCATAGCACTAGATCCACTAGTACGCCACTTGCAAGAGCAGCACCTCCATAGAGAACTTCAATTAAAAACTGTCTCGCTCCTTATTACGCTGTACATTATTCTTTATGTGCGGCAGACAAGTGACAATCTAGACCCGGTACTCAGAGAAGTAACCAGACATGGCGCCCGGTCTGGATTACATATAAACTGGGGCAAGTCTGAAATATTCCCCCTGACTCCATGCACTGAGGAGGTGGACACTGAATACCCACTCGTGAGGTGTGAGGACTCCATAAACTACTTGCATATACATACCCAGAAATCCGGATCAGATACTGCGGCTTAACTATGGAGTACCAATGGAAAAGCTGGCTATAAAATCGAGCATTGGCTGAAACTGCTGTTAACGAGGGAAGGTAGAATGGCTATACTTAAAATGGTAGTCCTCCCTGATTCCTCTTCCTAATTCACATTATCCTAATCCTATTGACTCCCTCCTTTTTGGCAACACTCCACACATCATTGCTACAACTTGTATGGGGAGGCAAACAACCCAGGATTAGCTGGGACACACTGACACTGCCATACGAACGCGGTGGGTTTGGGGTTCTGAATTTTCACATATATTATCTAGTGGCTCAGTATAGCTTTGCCAGTCATTGGTACCACCCAGACGCAAGAATACTGTATGCCAAACCAGAAGCAGATATTATACACCCTACCCGACTCTCCGCACTTTTACCAGCAGGATTGACGCGTGACCCACAAGATACTCAAATGGTCTCCACAGCGAGCTGGGCCTGGAAGAGACTCGTCAGAACAACAGGGGGGCACCTACTTTACACACCCTGCCATTCCCCTGGTGGGCAACACATGGTTACCTGTAACGCAAGAGACACTCGTAAAGCTCACTTTGTTTAAGTACTCCTCAGACACTATTGGCAACCTCTTCCCCGAAGGAAATGTCTTTACTGGGACAGAGGATGTCCATTTCCGAGATGCTCCGCTGATGGACCACTTTGTACTGCGGAGATTGCAGTGTGCACTTAGAGCCCACATTCCCAGTTACCCTCTCAAACCGCAGAAGTTTACCCCTCTGACATTACTTATTAAAGACCCGAGAGGTGAACGACTAGTGTCCAAATTATACAAAACGTGTATTGCACTGCTCCCCACAAGAGATGCAGGTACAAGAGCTGTGAGGGAACTAGATTTAGGGCACGCACTGTCGTCCACACACTTGTCCTAAATGTCTTGCCCCCTCAGTGGACTTTGCCCACGTGACTTGGACTTGTACAAAGTTGGCAAGGTACTGGAGGGACGTATTTGTCGAACTCTCTCGCATAATTCACGTTGTGTTTGCACTGCAGGCACTACTGGGGTTTGTGCATAACATTCCTAAATCAATGCGAAGCTACATGGCAAGTTGCGCCAATGCTGTCAAAAGAGAAATAGCTATACACTGGGGTCGCAGATTTCACCGACCCTAAAGGCATGGATTGTGAGCCTAACATACTGCAACTCAAACTGTGATCTCTATACACAACTACAGCCTCCTACTTCTAGGCCACGTGACATATGGCAACCACTTCATACATATCTACTCACGTCACAAGCAGCATCGGACCCACATGCTGAATCCAATGTACAATCGTAGCCCTCGAATGGCTTGCTGCTGGTGTGGAGAAGCCCATTGGGGCAGCTGAAAACCATATTTTAGACATATGAGAGATTTGGTCATAGATATTGTGAAAAGGGACAAATAAATTGTATATCTTTGAGAAACACAGAATGTAAAACAAGATGTGCAGCACGGTATGAAAAAAACATATGTCTGTTAAATATGTACAGTACTAATTTGAGTAAAATTAAAATTTAGGGCCTCATTAGGATGACGTTGAATCTGCATCCTCCGGGCCGGCGGAAGCCACCGCCGGCCCGGAGGATGCGGATTCACCACTGCGGCCACATCAAACACCCACCGCCAGATTAGGATGGCAGTGGGAATGTGGTGGACCAGCGGCGGACGGCAGGTCCGTCCGCCGCTGATCCGCGGGTTTTGCCGGGCCATTTGGTGGCGGTGTCTGCAAGACACTGTCAGCCAAATTAGGAAGCATGAGTAAACATGCTTTTCCGCGGCGGTTTTTCCGCCGTGGAAAAGCGTGTGGACCTTTGCTTCTGGGGGGCCCTTGCGGGCCCCCAGGGTAAAGGGGGGGTGGGGGTACACATGGGGGGTACCTATGGTACCCCCCTGCATTTGCATGCACAAAGCGGCAGGCACCGCACGGTGCCTGCCGCTTTGTGCATGTAAATGTGAAACATGCTTTTTAGGTTTTGACTAGCGATGCATGCGTACGAAGTACGCATGCGCTAGCAAAATCTAATGATATCCTCTAATCCTCTATGTGGGGTCGGGTATCTGCCCCCTCCTCCCATTGGCTAGCTCCATAAATGGAGGCTAGCCATTGGTAGAGGGCTCTGTCTGTCAATCCCAGACCAGATTCGGGGGCGTTCCCGAGAATTTTTCCCTTTTGGCTACGTCACGCAACGTCAGCCGAAAGACGATTCTCAGAACGCCCCCGAATCTGGTCCGGCACCCGCCTTCCTGCTCGGGGCCGGGGAGTTTAGTGAAAAACAATGGCCGACAGGAAGCGAGGGCGGGAGCCTACCGCGCCTCGCAGGACGTCCTGAGTGAGAGGAGAGCCGGGCGGTGGAGAGTGCAGGCGGGGCTCCGGAGTTGCCGGGGCTCCGGAGTTGCAGGAGAGCCCCACGCTGCTTGGAGAGAACAATGGCCGACAGGAAGCGAGGGCGGGAGCCTACCGCGCCTCGCAGGACGTCCTTAGTGAGAGGAGAGCCGGGCGGTGGAGAGTGCAGGCGGGGGGCTCCGGAGTTGCAGGAGAGCCCCACGCTGCTTGGAGAGACACACCAGCCGAGTTGCAGGAGAGCCCCACGCTGCTTGGAGAGACACACCAGCCGTGTGTCCCACACCCGCCACCAAAGAGAGAGAGGAGCATCCGCCTGAGAGCCCGGTGAGTGTAAGTGCTAATGTTTTGCTTGCACTAGGGACACGGCCCGTTTTCCATTCTTAAAAGCCTATTTAAACCATGAGGGCGGTGGGAACAATCCTGGACAAGTTCAACAGAAACAGCTGTTTTCCGACCAAAATCTGGTATGCTAATAGAGGGTAGATAGTATATGCACTTTCGATTCCCAGATACAGAGAATGCGATAGGATGCAGGATCCTGATACGGAGAGTGAGAGCGTATGCACAGTATAAGCGCAGATAGAAATCATGGGGACTGTCTAGGTCCAGATAGTAATTCACGTATGTATGGATCGGGGAAGATGTCCATGTCTACAAATATATGCTCACGGATGTTACGTAGTACTATATGGGTAAGGTGTTTACAATGCCCATAGACAAATATTTTTGATCAATCTAGGTACCGTGGTATGCTACTGGATCTTATGCGGGTGCGGATCTTAAAGTAAACCTGACTTTGCTCCCTCCCCAACCTATCATTTCAAGCCCTTTCATCCATTCATTATAGCAATCCTGGGAACTGCCCCTTCCTCAGCCAATCACAGAATAACTGGCTCTTTCCCAGGACATGTGGGAGCTGCCTGGCGGGTTGTTTAAAATGCACGCGCCGTATGTTCAAAAAGGCTACTGTACATTTAATGTGTAAGTGCAAGTACGAGATAACGGTCACTGCTGCGAGGTCAAAAACTGAATGGGCATAGTCTGTCGTATTTAATATGAAAGGTGGGTTCAAAAAATAACTTTCAGTTGCAAAGGGTTGCACTACTGTGCAGGACATCAACTTGTGTTGCTTTCAAGGAAGCCCGCTGCATGTCTTTTCCCATGCCTGATACATACGAGTCTGACACTACCCCCTCCCACTGTCCGTTCCCGCCCCCCCTCCCGCTGCAGCATTTTGTTACCCACTTGTGCTCTTAAAGAAACCACTTGATGCATCTACTTCTGTTCCTGTCTGGCAGATTACATTTGTAGACGTTAGGTATGATCTTTAGTGGGGCTGGTTATGCGGAATCATGTACATGTTTGCAGTTATAAGAGATGAGTTACAGGGCATTAGGTACTGTCGAATGCAGGGATGAGATGTTTAAAGGAGAGATTGTGATTTTCAGCCTCCATTAAGTTCCAGCCCAGATTACACAAGCGACAAGTGAAAACAAATGCAGGCATCGGCTGAAATACGTATAACGCAACGATTTTTTTTCTTCAAATGAAAAACTTCTAAGTGTAATTGTCCTATTTCAGCTATATATTTTTTTCTCTGGGGGGTAAATACGTATCCCTGTTAGGAAACCTTTTACAGTACACTGCTATAATTTAGTTGCCATTCGTATTACTTGTTGTCTCAGTGGGAGAGGCCAAGGAGTGTATAATCATGACATCTCCAATCCATGCTTTATGTTTCTGTATGATGTACCCTGGCAGTTAGTGGAGGAAGATTAGAGAAGTGTTGCCAATTCGAATTTGGGTTGAAATAATTATAACACCAGTGCGTTTAGGTCTAATAGCGATGGTTTTAATGCACATAATCATTACTTTCAGTAAGGGCATACTACCATTTCGCGCTGGTCTCTTTATTACCGGACTGCAGTGCCCATTATTAGCAATGTTCAAAAAGGCTACTGTACATTTATTGTGAAAGTACGAGAGAACGGTCACTGCTACGAGGTCAAAAACTGAATGGGCATAGTCTGTCGTATTTAATATAAAAGGTGGGTTCAAACAATAACTTTCAGTGTCAAAGGATTGCACTACTGTGCAGGACATCACATTGTGTTGCTTTCAAGGAAGCCCGCTGCATGTCTTTTCCCATGCCTAATACATACGAGTCTGACACTACTTAACCACCAGCTTAGAAGTAAGGTCTAATCGGGGAATCTCGAGTTTACTGTATGGTACAGGCCTTTGTTTCTCCTGAAGGGCTGAAGAAGACTCACTTACATTTCCGGGAAGTATGTGCTATATTTGTACAGTTCCATCCTACAAACCTTCCAATCAATGTTTTTTCTGCAACAGCCCCTTATCTGGAAGGTCGTAGGCAGCGTCCTCTGTATTCCCACCCTCAGGCCATGCATCTGTGTTCTTCGGTTCATGGTTCAAGGTGTAGCGCTAACATGACTATCACAGATCTGTAATGGGGCTTTCAGCCTGCTAGGAAGGTCTGTCTAATAACACTGGTAAAAACTGTCTGACTACGGGTGTTACCCTACACCTCAAACAAGAAGGCCACTTAAAGTCATGGCACGAAGCACGCAGATGTCTAAAAGTGCTGGGACCTCTGTAAATGAGTTACAAACGCGAGAATCTTAAATTGTGTCCTTCCTGGCCATTTCTTTAGCACAAGAGGCTGACCTTGGTGGTTCTGGCTGTGTGGGTGTGTGTGGCTCTGGGTGTGTGTGGCTCTGGGTGTGTGGGTGTGGGTGTGTGTGGCTCTGGGTGTGTGGGTGTGGGTGTGTGTGGCTCTGGGTGTGTGGGTGTGTGTGTGTGGCTCTGGGTGTGTGGGTGTGTGTGTGTGGATATGGGTGTGTGGCTCTGGGTGGGTGTGTGTGGGGGGGCTCTGTGTGTGGGGGACTCTGTGTGGGTGTGTGTGTGTGGGGGGCTCTGGGTGTGTGTGTGGGGGGGCTCTCTGTGGGTGTTTGTGTGTGTTATTTGCAAGACATTAAGCTATTGGCATTGTAAATGACAATGTTATTTATTTATGTTTAAAAAAAACATACATAAAAATAATGTCAAGAGCAATGCCAATAACTAACTTTAACAAAGGCAAAACCATTGCATTGTAAATGCTTGTTTAACCTTGCGGCGGGTGCTGCTTCAAGCAGCACCCGCCGCAAGGTTATAGATCCAGGATGTGACCGCCAGGGTGGCGGTCACATCCTAATTTGCATGGAGGGACCGCCGCTGCCCATGCGGACGGTCCCTCTTCCACGGGGGTGGCGGACGGACGCAGGTCCTAATGAGGCCCTAAGTGTTAAAAAAAACTCATTCCATCATCTTGAATGCAGGTAGGAAGTTCATTAAGCAGGAACATCTACCCCGCCAAAAACCTGCTTGCTCTACCTGAAGAAAAATGTTTTCTGATGCACAGGAGCAAGCCTCTTCAAAAGCCCTCTCAAAGAACCTTCCTAGCACAATCCTACAAAGAAATTAACCCCTAAAATGCTGGATTGTTACAAATGTCTTTCTTATAAGAGGATTTGGTTATACCTCCATTTCAGGACTGGGGAATTCTCCCCAATCTAATAACATAGCTTATAAAAAACAAATATGCAGTTTCAGCATCACGTGTGATGAAAGTATGGCCTTTGATTTGACAGGATTTTAAATATAATACATACTTCACTTGAGACTTGCACTGAAACACCTCAGTCCTGTTATGTTATGCTCTCCCTGTGTCTTCGCCGCTGTCTTTGCACTCTTCCTCACCTTCCAACCACGACAACAGTTTATTGTGTGTTTATTTGAAACTGGTTTTGACCTCAACTGAGATCAACAATCCATTTAATCAATACATATTGAGAAAACAGAACAATAATTAAAAAAAAGTCAGTGTGCAATGTAAAAATCACAATCTTTTATAAACCATATTATGCCTTCAGAACATGGGTATAAAAACTTCTAAAAAATGTAAACACCTCAAAACGAACCTGTTCATTTGTAGGATACATTAGTAAATGGATCAATTCATGATGCAAATCAATATTAAAAGTATTAATTAATGGGTTTAAAAATTGTATTCTTGACTCCCTTAACGCTGGGCACAGATGTTTTACATGGAACCAATTCTGACTTCCTAGTTGTCAGAGATTGTAGATGGAGGAGTCAAATTTAAAGTAAAATTTGAAAAGAAAGGTAAGGTTGAACTTGGCCAATGAAATATAGGATCTTAAGCTTTTATAGAATCCCAGCTTAGTGCAATGCTCCGCATCCCAAGAGAAACTTAACTGGGCAGTCCGAGTAATAAGAAATAATCGAAGGTGCTTTGGGGACCATGATCTAGAAAGTCCATGTTATAGTTAAAGGCCTCCAGAGAATCTTTTAGAATACAGGACAAGGTTGTATAATCAGCAGATGCTCTGATTAAATCTTCCCTAAGAAGCTTCCTCAGGGATAGAAGTGGCACATTGAGGAGTTTATATCCCCAGCAAACTATATCAGCCAGAGCTTGAGCATATGGGCTACAGACAATATGCAACCTCAAGTCTGAGCATACTTACAGGAATAGCGGAACTTACAAAATTTCCTAAAAAACTCTTCTGTTCGTATACATTTAAGAATGGCCAGTTCGAGACAAGCGTTTACTCAAGGGCATAACTTCAGGTGGGTGGGGATTTAATTTTATACATTTTAATCAAATAATTGAAATGTCTTCTCCCCATAAAATTATAAAAAGTTTTGAGAAAATCAGCCTGCAAGAGCTTAACTCCCTGGGTTTGTAAAGCGGGGCTTGTCACTTAAATTACTGGAGAAAGTTCTACCCAAACAGGCATATTTAGTTATATGGCAATCCTTTTTTCCCTCCAAAAGCTAAAAAAAAAATGTTTCAGATATATTTATCTTTAAAAAAAGATTTACCACTTAATTCCACAACACCCTCAACTTTCTTTGGAGACCTAACGGTGCCAGGTCAATAAGATTACACCATCTACATACATAAGAGTGTGTTAGATGCAAATTTTGCCGAAATTGATATGGAAAAATCAGACAGATACAATGAGAATAATAATGGTGCCAACAGGCAATCCTGTTTTAATCCATTATGACTAGCATTAGGAGGAGAGAGACCTTAGCAGGCATATTAACAAGAACCTCGTTAAAATTATCGCCGTTTCAGCGGCAGGAAACTGCCGCTAAAACAGCGATAATGGGCTTGCTAATATACGTTATAGAATTGCAATAGAAACCCAGGTTAGATGTCCTGTTCTTGCTAATATGCCCCTTAGTACCCCCAACAACACTTTACACCATGCCTTAGAGTGTAAGACATCATAGGTTATTTAAAATTCACTTAGGAATGTTGGTTGACAATAACTGTTTCACTTGAGTTGTGTAAATCCTTAACTGCCGTATGTATAACCTCATATATTTCCTCACTCAAGTGAAGGCAAGTCAAAGTAAACTGTACTCGGGTTAAGTCCAAAAAGCACACATAAAATAGAAAAACATATGTCAAAAATGTTCATCTAATACAAGATCATAAACAATACCCAATTTTCAATTAGCAATTCTAAAATAAAATATTTAAAGGAGCCAAGTCAAATGGACTAAAATTAATATCTCTTCCTGATGTAAAACACTGATTTGATCAAATTTATAACTGCAGCACAGATTTCAGGTGAGCCTAAAGACTGCATGAACATTAAACCATCATTATCCCTTCTCACGTTGGCCTTGCGCAGCAACAGCACCAAAAAACGTTGTCTTGGATCGCGATACAGTGAGCAAAACAGAAATAGGGGGCTGGTACTTTGGGTCGAAAGTTATCATTCACACGTCCTCACTCTATTTCACTTTAGTCTTTCCTCTAACAAATATATGCAGTTACATTTAGGTGCACCGTAAGCTGCCACATATCATTATTCTTTTTTGTAATGTGACATGTTTAGGTACCATTCAGGCAGGAAAAGGCGCTTGTCCTGGTCATTTTTTCAAACCTGAAGAAGAAAGGAGATATTTTGCTTCAACCATTTTCGTCATTGAGTATATATACAATAATTCAGGAACTCTTCGGGTCAATGCACCACCAACATGGTGAGATGGCGCCATCTAGTGGTATTGAGTGCGAGACTTTTGGTTAATAAGCTACTATGTATTCCTGTGCAAGGATTGATGAAAAAGAGAGAATGGATTGCACCTCCCACTATTGGAAAGATACATAGTTCCCTTCTAGTTATAGGTGAAGTACAATAAAAGTGAACCTGGAAGTTTTTACTGAAATCAAAAATAAGCATCTAACTGTTTGTTTGTTTTTTTAAGTAGGAAATGGTTTAAAAACAACACTGGTGCTAAATTAAGCGCTGGACTCCCTCCAGTGCTCATTTCTGAAAGTCACGTAAATTTCAGGGGGAAAAATATAACGGGGACTACACACGTTCTCGCAGAGTAGCACGCGGGAATTTGACAGACCATGGGGACTGGCGCGTGCTTTATGGCTGCGTTCCACCCAGAGAAGTCTCCCGCGTGCAGCTGGTGACACCTGCGGGTGAACACTCACCACGGGTGATACAGCTGAAAATGTAATCCCAAGGGCCGGATAACTACTGTAACGGGCACTACAAGATGCACGAGTCACTCTAAGGCGGGGCTCTGTCACGGAAACTCAGCTGCAGGCGACGATGGTTGTTGAGACGGATGTTGATAATTTTGAAGGGATATATTGAATCCTTCACATCCCACGGTTTATTAGATGGTATATTAGCCGCATTAAGAGAGCCCCGGGTGGTATCCCTTGGGAGGTGTACCGCAGTACCGGCCCATTCCAACGGGGCCAGTGTCTCTGGGCCAGAAACTGCCGGCTCCAAGCCTGGTAATCCGAAGCTCGGAGAGCAGTCTTCACGTCTGCTGTTGCTGCAGCCAACCACAGCGCCTGTGCCCAGTCCCTTCTCCAACTTTGTATGGGGGAAGCCGGGGAAAAGGGTGGTAGGGGGGTGTAAATGGTGTTCACCTGCCCCACAATATGCCATCTCGCACCTGGTTCTCACGCCGTCAGCCTGCACAGTCCCCAGTATCCATTTACCACCTCAACCCCCCTCTTCAACCTGCACACCTTTCCTTGGTTCCATTTACCACCTGCTGCAATCCCTCTGGCCCGCCACCTCAACATATTCCCTTTTTTCCATTTACCACTTGCTTCAATCCCCACATTTCAACCTGTACAGATTTCCTTCGTTCCATTTGCCACCTGCGTCAATCCCTTCACCCCTCCACCAAAACCTGCTCAGATTTCTCTGGTTCCATTCCACCTGCTTCAATCCCATCACCCCGCCACCTCAACCTGCACAGATTACCTTGGTTCCATTTACCACTTGCTGCAATCCATCCACCCTGCCACCTCAACCTGCACAGATTTCTCTAGTTCCATTGACCCCCTGCTTCAATCCCTTCACCCCGCCACCCCAAACTGCACAGATTTCTCTAGTTCCATTGACCGCCTGCTTCGAACAGGTATTAGATTCTAGTTGAAAATGGCCTATTAATGATGCTGGATTTGAAAATCTATTCACAAACGGACTAGGTCTTATTGCCTATTCTGACCTCTTAAAATTATAATGACAGGTTTTAGGTGCAGGGACACTGGATTGTGGTGGCTTCAGTGTCGCTGCATCTAAACCCGCAAGTCTTGTTATGAGAAGCCTCGTAGGACAGTCCACGGAAAGGCGTGGAGAGGCGAGCTTTCATACTATCACACAACTGCTAGGAAAACTAGGTGGTACTGGTGCTCCACTGGCTGCGCCTGTGGGTATTCACGTGTGAATCTGACCTGCTGTTCCAATACAAAGAATGACACAAAGGCGCGTTTTGTAAAGATGGACGCCAAGATGGCACTAAAGCCTACTAACAGGAAATAAATTGAAACTGTCAATTGACTCCCTGATGCCAGGGCAAAAAGCAAAATAATTAAGAATATACCGCCCAGTCACCCTTAAGCAGTAACAATGTGATCGACACAGCCTAACTTATATGGGAACAGCCATTAACTAAACTGTGTGTCAAAGTTCATCAAGCTAATAAAATGTCTCCGCCTGCGCACAAACTACCAACCTACCTTCTCATATTCAAAGGTACGAGTGCCATAGCATTTGTTGGCCGAGGCAGACATTACAGGCAAATAACAAAAGGTGATCTCCACTTTTATGTTTACTGTATAATAGTCCCCTCCAGTTTTACAACCAGGTTTACAGATGGAGGCGTTTCCTTACTGCTGTTAAAGTGTCCATCTTTTCATTTTACAATCACACGATATAGTCTTATTATTTCATTCGAAATGCTGCTGAGAAGAGAGGCATTTACATTGTAATATATAATAACCGAAGAACGAAATTAAAAAAAACAATAAATAGACTCACATTTTCGGTCCTCTCCAACTCTTGTCGACCTAAAGACGCTGTCCATTTTCCCCTCCCTAACACGTGCTGCGCCCCCACACCCAATGGGTCTTGTCCTGTATCCTGCCGCCCCAGCAGTCGCGTTGCACTACTTTTTTCTGTTACACGTCAAATTCGGTCTTGAATTTTAGAGCATGTTATCAATCACTGCGTATGAAAAAGAGTTGTTCAAAAAGTGCAATCTCTCGTTTTAAGGCACAATGATTACATTATTTCAATTCTTTTGATGTTTTCGAGGCCTGGGGCCATGGTGCTTTGCTGACAGGAGGCAATTCCACACATCTAATCGTCCTCCCACATTGGTAATGGCCCATAGCCATTTATATCTCCGTTCTACACTATTTCGCACTCAGGGACTCTGGTTCAAAGTCCTCTCAGCAAAAATGCTTCCCTTCCAGGGACGGTTCTATGATTTTTGGGGCCCTGGGCCAAAAGGGAATGTGCGAGGCCCCTCTAATTTGCATATGTGACATGTTCAGCAGGGCTCCAGAAGCTGCTTTGTGCAGGCTCCTCCTGGCCCACAGTTCCCCACTCTGTCACCTACAAGCACCTCTTGTACAGCTCATACCACGCTGAAGGTGTGAGAATTGCTTGGGGCCGGAGAGTTAAACCTGTGTCGCGCCAAAGTGCTGACAATGGGCGTCCCGCAATGTTTCTTAATGGACAGCCGAGCAGGAGGCCTAATTGCAGGACAAACCTGCAAAATGCGTTTCCTTGCAACTGGGACACCATCCCTAAGATGCCTACGGAGCCCCCCTTCCCCCTCCCTCCCATGGGCCGAATTGCAAAGAGACGCCTTTCTTTCAATTGAATGGGCAGGAGTACAAGAGGGCTGGTGGTGAGTTGAACTGGTGCGGGCCCCATGCTGGTGGGCTGAGTGTGAGGCCCTGGGCAGCTGCCCACACTACCCATGCCTAGGGCCCACCCTGCCTTCCTCCTTGTAATTACTAATACTGAAGTACGCAGCCTGAAAGGTCAAGTGGTAGACAGATGGTCACGCCCAGGTTCCTTCCTCACACCCGCACCCTCCATTGCCATTGCTTACCTCTCATTCTCACACCTTACTGCTGCTCTCTTACCCATATGGCCTTACTGCCCTCCCAGTTCTGATCTGCTATGTCTATTAGGAACAAATATTTGGTCAGATCACGGTTAGGTTAGGGTTTGACTATGATGAAAGGTTAGGGTACAAGTTATTTTTTTTTTATGTAGTTCCAAAAATATTTTAGAAATACATGCTAAATAAATTTTTATGAAGTGCGGTCAGTGTCATGAAACGCAATAATTTTTTTCATTGAGAAACCAAATCATTTTCATTAAAAAGTCTCATCCGAAGATATATCAAACTAGTTAATCCCTGGAACCACTCATTCAACCTTTCTTCCTGCCTCGCTAGCTGTACCCATGTACGATTCAGCCCGCCTCTCCGGCGGCCCATTCATCCTCTCTCCCTCTCAGATCAATACATTTCGTCCTCCACCTCCAATGGAGAACTGCAAGCAATCAATTAGAGTCACCATCATACAAATCTGATCTCAGCCCCTCCTTTCCTTTGACCAGTTATCTGACCTAGTTGAACTGCACATTTGTTAATACCTCTTTTAAAGCTTTCCACCGGCCTCCTATTGCAGACCTTACTACTGTGTGCAATCTGGACATCCACTTCACTACTGAAACCTTATTCTTCTTCTCCATTACTACAGCCTCTCGCATTGTCATTCCTGATCATAACTGCATTATGCTTAAGGAAAGACTATAGAAAACAGGAGGTGGTTTAGCCCTTGTACACATGATCTGCTGGAAGTGCTCACTTATTGATTCACCTTCTTATGGTTCTTTGGAAACCATGTTTATCACTATCATGATCACCCACATTCATAATCACTTGTTCTACATGACTTAAAGACCACCAGGCTATGGCATGTCACTACCCTTCTCCCACAACATTTACATTGCTAATTCCAAAATTTGCTGCAAATATGATACTTATGAGCTTTATAAAAATCTGGACCATTCATTCACTGCAGTCACAACTTCCCCACTGACCCTCATATGACTAATGAAGAAAGACCCACATACATTTTCAGACAGGCTTTGAATACTTTCTGGATATTCTCTCTCTAGACAGCTATGCATAGTACTACTTAGTAGCCTTTCCACTCTATTAATGTTATCCCTGAAAGTAAAAAATGCACAAGGGTGTCCTAAGTCTTTCAAAAATATAATCAAATCTGGTCTGTGGTCCATTCACTAATAGTTTCACATACAGGAAGAGGTATGATGTACTTATTGGTCTTCTAGAAGTCTTCCTACTCCTGTGAAGGCAATTCTTAATTGCGCAACTTAGTTAGTCTCAGGAGCCTTGATATTCTTCTCATCACATCTCATGTTCCTGGCTGTATCTTGAGGCCAGCATCACTTGAAAAGTAGTCTCTAATGCTTTCCAAGCACTTGGGCTTCATCATCTCTTACCTCCACATTTGGCTTAACAAAAGTCCATTTTCCTCCAGAACTCCTGCCTTTGCATAGATATTGTGCTGACTAAGAGGACAAAGACACTTAAGCAAGCCTTTGCCTATTCAATGGCAAGAAGTTGGATCTCTTTTCCGGATGATAGAGGACTATTTAAACACTTCTTTTTTTCTGTAAGGGGCTGAATTTTTCAGTCACATGTCAAATCAAGTTTAAAAAAAAATTTTTTTTAATGCAGATTTAAATAGCGCAAACTCGACCCAAAGGAATTGGAGCGCTTTACATGAGCACCGGTTACGTTACAGAAGGACACATTCAGGCACAGGGAGATTAAGTGATTTGCCCAGAATCCCAGGATGTGGACACAACCCTGAGCCTTTTTGTATTGCTCCCCACCAAGATGTATCATGCATTTAATCCACAGGGTCCACTAATTAATTAGATTTCTCTCATTTTAACAGTACTTTTAAAAAATCATTTCCAGGCAGCAGCGACAACATGTAAATACATTTATTTCAAATAATCTTTACCTGTGTTCGCTAGGGTCATTCACCAAGAAGAAAGACAGGTGAATGTCTCTCTTCTTCATGTCTGTGGGCAAGAAACGAGTATTATGTTTTATTTATATAAACTTCTTCGTTGCATATTTACAAGAGATCAAATTTGAACCATCATCTTCTAACTAATCCGCTTATGTATGATTGAAGTGGCCTTTCTACTCAGGATATAGACTCAACCTTTCTCCTTTTTGCTGCTGCGTTTTTGTTGGGACGAACTTGGAAGATCAATTCTTCACCCCCGGTATGCCGAGTACATCTTTTGTATTGTAGGGAAACAATAACTCCACTATAAACTTTCCATCAAGAAGAGTTGCTACGTCTTCTTTATTAGGAAGGTGCATGATAACGCTCTGATGGCGGGAAATTTCCATACGCGAGTAGTGTGTTTGCAATGCTAATCCAATTAGCATTCCTTTTTTCAACATAATGTCTCCTTGAAGCTTGTGGTCAATCGGAATATGTATTATCTTCTTAAAGACAAAAATTGGTTGGATCATAAGGCACTGTTAATCTACAATCCTGAATGCTAAAACCTATGTTAACTTGGACCCGTTTTTCTTCAATACGTTGTCCTTTCATGATTGTGTCTGGGATCAGAAATCTTTGATCCCCTTGGATATCTCAACATCATCAGCATTATCGCTTCAGATGCATAGAATAATAATTGCATATGTATGAGGGCCTTAATCGGCTTATTAAAAGTATTGAATGGTTTCTTGTCCATTGTCCACAAGTCAAAGTTCACCAAATCTACTGTGACTTCTAGTCAGTGTAGAATGTCACATCCAATTACACCAGGGGTATTCAAGGTCTTCTGCTATCCAGAATACATGGGACAATGTTTTGGACCTGGTAGTGAAAGTTTGTTCACACCTTCCAGTGACCTAAGGAGGAAATTGAATGGGGGTTTTAAACTTAGAGGATTTTCCTTTCATGTTAATGGGATGCTGCATAAAATGTGATTGCTTACTTGATTATCACAATAACCCTTCACTAATGATACATGTTTGACATATTTGCTGGCTTTAGAACTCAGCGCACCCTACCACTGCTAACTAGTGCTAAAGCGCTTGTGCTCTCTCCTTTAAGCATGGTTACCTTTGCTTACATCAAATTGGCATATTTAATTATTTACTTGTAAGTCCCAGGTAAAGTGGTACTACATGTACCCAGGTCATGTAAATTAAATGCTGCTAGTGGGCCTGCAGAACATATTGTGCCACCCACTTATGTAGCACTTTAAAACTTTTTGCCAGGTCAAACCCTTACTTTTTATTACATGCATGTCACCCTAGGCCGGCCCTAAACAGTCATATGGCAGGGTGCATTGCCTTTAAAACGTTGGATGTGCGCTTCTAAGTTTTACATGTCCTGGTAATGAAATATCTCTTACATTTGTTTTTTCACTACTGCAAGGCCCGCCTCTCCCGTAGGATTACATTGGGTACACTTATTAAATTTGATATTTATTTGTGTATTTATTTATTTGTGTATTTTATAAAGCGCGCAGCGGCCCCAACGGGGCATCCCGGCGCTGAAAACTCTGACAACAGGAGGAACAGGATCGGGGTACCAGATTAGAAGGAAAAGAGATGGGTTTTCAGGGATTTGCGAAATGTTGGTTCTGCTTGGCAATTGCGTAAAGCTAACGGGAGCTTACTCCAGTGTTGAGTGGCACAGACCTCAAAGGTTTTTCCGCCTGCACGGGATCGTTTAAAACGGGGAGTTTCTAGGAAGAGTAAGGAATTGGAGCGTAGTGCCCTGGATTTAACGTATGGACGTAGGGTGTTTTTCAGATGGGCCGATCCGTTGCCTTTAGATGCCCGGAAAGCCAGCGTCATTGCTTTGAAGACGCATCTCTTCGCGATGGGTAGCCAGTGCAGTTTACGGAGATGGGGAGAGATGTGATGTCTGGCAGGGATTCTCTCCACCAGCCGGGCGGCGGCGTTTTGGACTGTCTGCAGTTTGCGACACAGGCCAGCTGTGATGCCAAGGTAGAGGGCATTGGCATAATCTAGATGGGAAATGATTAATGCCTGGATCACAGTCTTACGGCAGTCCTCCGGCAGATAGTTAATGAGCCGTTTGATAGTTCTGATTTTAGCGAAGCAGGAGGCTGCGACTGTTTGTACCTGGGTGCTGAAACTGAGATGGTTGTCCCAGCGTACTCCCAGATTTCTCACCGAGTCTTTAGGCGTGGGGGCTTGACACAAGTCCTCTGGCCACCAGAGGCTAGGGTCCAGGGGAGAAGGTGAGTTAAAAAACAGGATCTCCGTTTTACCTGCATTGAGACGGAGGGAGTTTGCATCCATCCAGTCAGAGATAGCTCTGAGACAGGATTTCAGTGGATCGAAAGCAGAGGCGGAGGGGGTGTCGAACGTAAAAAGTAGCTGAATGTCATCGGCGTAGGATGTGGATTTGTTCCCAGTCTGAGCAATCAGCTTGGCTAGGGGGGTGAAATAAACATTAAACAAAAGCGGGCTTAGGGAGGAGCCCTGTGGGACTCCCCATTTAAGTGGTCTAGCTGAGGAGGTGAAAGGAGGGGTGAAAACTTGTTGTGTGCGGTCAGACAGATAGGATGACAGCCATTTCAGCACAGAGCCGCCTAGCCCTACGTCCTCCAGCCTTCCCAGCAGGATTTTATGAGAGACGGTGTCGAATGCTGCTGAAAGATCCAGCAGCACTAACACCGCCCTCGACCCTCGGTCAAGCGTCCACCTCACAGAGTCGGCCATTTCGATAAGGGCCGACTCCATGCTGTGGCCCGACCTAAAGCCATGCTGGGAATCATGGAGAAGCCCATTGGACTCGATGAAGTTCGCCAATTGAGAGTGCACCAGCTTTTCCAAGATCTTAGCTGGATATGTGATAACAATCGGGAGCAGGTAAGAATATTGGGTTTGGTGTCTGAAGAATTGGAATTTTAAACCCACTTTGATGGTAAAGTTACATTTCAAGTCACAATTCTAAAAATGTCAATTTAGAAAGTTTATATTTTCTTGTCCTAACCATTTGGGGTC
Organism: Lissotriton helveticus; assembly: GCF_964261635.1. Lineage (NCBI taxonomy): Eukaryota > Metazoa > Chordata > Amphibia > Caudata > Salamandridae > Lissotriton > Lissotriton helveticus. Next base: position 404,468,728 of record NC_136063.1, on the reverse strand, counting down.
TGAAGCCTGTTTCCTGGGTCTCATGACAAGGTGTAGCTAGCAGTTGGTCCTTGTATATAGCTCCCAGACAGTAAGACAAAGGAGCATAGGGGTTGGTAGGATGGACCATCTCTGACTTGATGAGAGGGAGGAGCCATCAACTACTACACTTGTACATCACAAATGCTCTGCCCAAGCATACTCACTAAGGGTTTGACACTATTCTATTGTGACCCAGACAGCACCTGTGGGGGTGGAAACCTCCAAAACATTCTCCCACTTCGAAGTGGGCACAAGGTATAATTATTGGACCCTCAGTACACCTCTAGACCTATAGTAGTGAGTCTATAGGACTGCTGTGCTGCTCTGCAAGAACGACAGTTACTTTGTTGCCCTGCTGCCTGAGTGAAGAACTGAACTGATTTGTAATACCAGGACAACCAGAGTGACACCATTGGCTAATTGGCTGGCCTCCTGATTAGAGCCCCAGAGACAGAAAATACTTCAACTGCCTTGCACCCAGCAACTGGACCCCATCTGCTGCGAGTCCTATTCCCCAAGTGGTGATACCCCAGTCCTGGACCCTTGGAAGTCAGCCTAAAGGTGCTCTGCAAACACAGCTTTGATACTGTGGGCAGAACTGATGCAGAGTGACGCATCTCCTTGCAGCTCCACTTTGGAACCGTGCTGTGAGATGCATCACTGATGCAGGACTTCACACATCACAGCTTGCCATCTTCTCAGAACCGCTGCTGCGCAATGCATCCTCGATACAGACCTTTGCATCGCAAGCCCCTCGTCGACAATGCAGGAGTCCACATTTCAGCCCCGGAGTTTCCTCGGTACGTCTGTGCACGAAGCATCTTTGACGCAGGACTTTCCATTACACGCCCCTCGTTGACAGCATCCTCAATGATCATGCAAGATGTCGCGACACAACTTCTAGGACTGGCTGCTGCATGAAGCATCCTCATTGCGGGATCTCACGAAGTTCCGCAACCAGGATTTAAGGTACTTTGTATATCAGGGCTAACCTGGTCCCTGTATCAGGCCCACACTCTTGTGACTTTGTCCTGGTCCATATAACTACAGTTGGCGTTTCGTGCTTCTATGCAATATTTTTACTTAAGTCTGTGAAATTTCATATAGCCGGTTCTACGGATTGGATTTTTGTCGTTTTGGTCTCAAATAATTAATTACATTCTACTCTATTTTCTAAATTGGTGTGGAATTTTTCTTTTGTTATCACTTCATTACCATTTGAATTGCTGCATAAATACTTTACATATTGCCTCTAAGTTAAGCCTGACTGCTTTGTGCAAAGCTGGCAAACCACAGGTTAATTTAGGCTTTTCTTGTGTTTCACCCTGACATAGATTGTGGTTGCTTCCTGAGTAGGGTTTCATCCCCCTCAACTGGTAATCCAATTTCCTACAAAACTCTTTCCATAACAAAATAAACTTGATCTGTTAAAGGGGTTTCTCCTTTTATTAAAACTATTTAGATTACATGTTTTTCTACCTTAGCTGCAATTTTGGCTATGATTATTTCATGTTGTTCCAGGCTCCTGGTTAATTATTTGTTCCTTTTTAAGGGTAGTCTTGTCATCTTGAAAACCTCAGCATATATTCTTGCATATCAGTAGTTCATTTATAAGCATAGTTAAATGTAATCACTCTGTGGTTCACTGCAGCAAACCGCCAAATAAAATTATGGTTATCAGCAAGCCTTGTTATTCCAGGATCTCTTCATTTCTTTAATTGATACACAATGACATCAAATTGTTGTTGGATTGCCTGAAAATTGTGCTATTGATTTTTAAACCATTTCAACTCATTTCTCCCAATGAGTGCTTTAGTATTAGTCTCCAAAATCACCTTCCTACAATCTTCAAGGGCCACTTTTCTCCAGAGGACACCAAATACTATCAAGAAATCTTGATCAGCACACTGCATAGTAATGATATTATTTGCTTGCGGGGATTTTCAAATTTTAATTGGAATTTGAGCTAATCCCAAAGCCGGAATTGTTTTCCTCCTTGTAATTAGTTACCTGTTCTGTTGTCTCTTTAAACATCAAATCATTTTACCCTCATAGCTCCTAATTAAGTTTAGTAAATGTTCAATACAAATCTAGGTAGAGGTACCTCCACTATATACTAATGGCTCAATTCTCAAAAGAGTGTTGAGAAGATTATTAAGCTTTAGGGTTGCTGGAGCATTTCACTTTCAGTTTAAGTTTCATTTTTTCTTTTCAAGGTCGATTCTCAAAGTATTTTTCTGCTTAATTCCTCTAGTAAGAGGTTTCAGAGGATTAATCTGAAGAGCTCTCCTCAGGATTTGTTCCTGGATTAGGGATATAGATGGCATCAACTGTAGCTACTTGCCCAAAAAACCCTCTGGATGCATGAGAAATAGTCTGAGTAGTTTGAATTGCAACTTCCCCTGCCTTTTCCTTAAGGTGCTATGTCCTACTTGTTTCAATTCAGGTAGTACAGCACTGTTGGTCAACCATCATCTTAATTCTGCTTTCAGGGAGCTACTCTAGCTAAAGGGCACTTTGCTGAAGGAAATTCTGATTAACTTCAGTACTTGGACTACCCTCAGTGGTAGGTTAGCTTAGTGATGTTCAAATGCCTACTTTGGGTAGGATGTTCCCCGGTTAACTCCTTCCCTTGATTAATCCAGGGACCACCAGCCTTCTCTCATTCATTGAAGGGTATGAGGTCTTCTAGATTTTCAACAAGGTCAGTGCACCTCACCTGTCCCTAGTTAGGGTAATTTGGGTCATCAGTATTTCCATTGCTGCCCAATCAACTGAATAGGGCAAGCAATATGTCTGGGCCTCTCCCTAAGGATGGGACTCAGATTTGGATGCAAAGCAGTTCTATCTTTAGGCTCCTTCTTTTCACATGAGGTACTGAATGTGAAACTATCTGAGAGTGGCACCCTCCATGACTGTTAAGGCTGTGCTGCTTTGGTCTCCTTCTGTGAAGGGATCACAATGTGCGTCTGTTCCGATTACAAGGGTCAATATTATTTTTTTAGTTTAATTGTGATTATTAAGATGGCCCAATTTGTGAAGTAATGGCACCTTTATTTCTGGGGCTTTCTTTCCCCTCATCAAGCCATACCTCAAAGGGTATGCATTGGAAATATTGTGAGGAAACCAGAGTTGGATTGCTTTACTAATACTGGTGAACCCTTACATTGCATTGTGGAATCTTGAACACCCCTTAATTTGTGGGCCAAAGGTAAAAAATTCTTCTAGCCTACAGGTTCTATTGGGGTGTGTGTTTGTTTCAGGGCATTTCACTTTGTCCCATTGCTGTAAAAAAAAAACAGGAACATCTTTACCACATTTTATTCAAAGTAAGCTGTCATTTCTTGTTCAGGTTTCCACGTGACATCACCACAAGAGTCATGACTCTGGTGAAATTTTTCTGCAGAAGTTTTTGTTAATGTTTATTTACTTTACCATCAGCCTCATTAGAGTCGGTTTTAGTTCTAGGGTCACTTGATTCTTTCTCTGGCGAAGGGTTGAAATCCCTTCTAGAGGTAAAGCGTTTCCCATTGTGGCCTTTTATTTGTGTTCTCAATGGATAATATTTCACCTCGCTGCAATAATTAGATAATGATAATGATAATTACGCACTTGTATAGCGCACGACTACCCGGAGGCATCTCGGCGCTTGTACGAATACCGCTGAGGAAGAATTAGAAAAGGAGTATGAACTAAGGGCTGGCGAAGCTGGCGTAGTGCCTCTATGCGGAGTTCCATGGAGTTTGAAAAAAACTGTGGAACTCAGCTCCGCTTCCTCCCCCCTCCCAAATTATTTAAAAAAGAAGGCACTTACCTGCGTGGCTGCCTCCTCTTCTGCCTGGCCGCTCTCCTTCCTATACCTCACTGTCCTTCTTCTATGATAAATCTGATACGTTGTACGTCTTGCGCACGCGCATGCGCAAGACATACAATGTAGTGTTTTTTCATAGAAGGACGGTGAGGAGCAGGAAGGAGAGCAGCCAGGCAGAGGAGGAGGTAGCCACGCAGGTAAGTGCCTTCTTTTTAAAAAAATTATTAATTTGGGAGGGTGGAGGGGGCTGGATAACTCCGCTCCGCCATGGAGGGGAGTTTTGCCTAAACTCCGCGTTCGAAACGGAGCGCAGAGTAAGCAAAAATCCGCAAACTCTGCTGGCGAAGCGGAGTTATCCTCCCGGGTTTAGTATGAACAACTAGCTTCCTTCATTTATCATTGTGCATAGCAATCAAGCAAAATAAGCTTTATTTCGATTTCTTCATAGGAAACCATAAAAGTATTTACATATAAAACAATTAATATCAGCAAGAGTTAAAAACAATTTACATTCTGTACAAAATATAAAAATAGTATTATTTCCATAAAAGATACTCCTATTAAAAAAGATTTCTGCATCAGCCACATTCTTCGAAGACCTTACCATAAATACAAACATTTATACGTCACCATAAAAAACATAATGTAATAGTCTTTCTACAGCTAACTACATTCTTTAAAAACCTGACCATAGACCAAATTATATACTCATTGGACCGAGATTGTTGGAATAAGAATGCTGGCCGACATTGCCTAAACCCATGGCACCTTAATATTGGTACAACCCAAGCCTTCCTGTGTTTTTCATAAAATTTGCAGAATAATACAATATGAATTGTTGTCTGCTGTAACTTTTTGTCACAATGGCTCTTACAAAGGGATTGGAACCAGTCATTTATCTCTGGAAGGCTTGTCAGGTGGTGTAAAATGCCCAGTCTAAAGCATGTTAGGACAAATCTGTCCTGGGTCCCCTCAATACATTTTAAGTATGGTTGGATGTCATTTTTTTTTTTTTTTAAAGACCTTTATTGCTCAAGTCAGTCTGTTTTCACATTTACACAGCACATAGCCTACAACCCGCAGGGGCCGGCAGCAAGAGTTGGTAATCAAGAAATATTAGGCAAGATGACACAGCCATTCAGCCGACAACCCTGGGGTCCGGCGGCGTAGTGTGAATAGAACATGTAGACATGTTACAGCTCATAGCACAGTAAACTAACAGGCCTGTAGATTTTCCATTTTCTGCATTCAGTCGTGTAGGCGCATCAGTGCGTCTCCGACAGTTGTACCACAGGGGCTACAGCCTATATCCACTGGGAGTATCTGATGACTGAGGTGGTCAGTAGGTGTGGTGTGGACAGGCAGCAGGGGGATTGAAATTCTGTGTATGTGGTGGCGCCATGAGGGGAGCAGGTGTATAGTGGTATAGCTCACTAATGCAAGGAAGTTAGTCCGTATAATCGGGGACGGTAAGTTGCAGCTATTGCAGTCCAGACTGAAACGTTTGAAAGGCTGGGTGTGCGTGGTGCTCCCCAGTGGTAGCTATGTAAATGTGTACTCCAAAGGCGTGAGGCTGCACTCATGTTTGGTCTTCCGGTGTCAGGGAAGGGGCATCCATCTCTGTTATGGTTCGCAGCTCACATGTACAGAAGACCATGTCGTGCCATCGTACCGGGAGTATAGTATTTTCACCGGTTACGTGTTATGCCGCAGTATTGTCACTGCGCGTAGCATGTCGTTGTCTACAGCAATATAAGGCTCGGTCGGGGAACATGACCGGTGTCTGAACAAATACACATAGTAACACAATGGTGGAATAGCAAAGGGGTGGGAAGTAGGTGAGCGGTTGTGCTGTCGACGTGGTATGTGACGAGAGGTCTTTGCAGTTGCGTCTAAGGGTCTGTGGCCCCGGGGCAGGGCGTGGTGGATCCGGTTCATAAATGTGGGGGGATGTCTGTTTAGGAACCCTTAAACGATGCGCCCGGCGTACAGTCAGGACAGTGATCACGCGCCGAGGGGCATGCTCAGGGTCCAGGGCGCGGGGAGCGCAGCGGGGTGTAAGGGGGGAGTCCATCTATCATTGATGGTGGGGCATGTGGTGTAGGCAATCAGGGGCAAGTGTATGGGTGTGGGTAGTGTGCGGCTCAAGCGCGGCCATTGCGGGTGAGCGACAGGCGAAAGCGTTAGCAATGGTGTGAGTGCGTTGGCAACCGGGGAGGGGGGGGATGGGAGGGAGGTGAGCTCTGTTTTGTCCCACAGTGCCCTTCGTCAGCGCAATAGTAGTGGGTCAGCCCATCTTAAGTCGTCCCTTGTTCCCGACAAGCTTGTTGAAAGGAGTTTAGGAGATCGTCCCAGGGCTGCGCAATGGGGAACTTTCGGAGGCCCGCTGTTTCTTCACGTAGTGTGGTTGGATGTCATAGGTGACCAAGAACCTATGATTATTACGAACACTTGGCTTAGATAGTTCCGAGGTCAATCTTAGTTCCTTCAATAACAACATGCACTCTCTTTTAAATTCTTTCCTATTAATATGTTCTAGGGATTCTGGCCGATCATAAAATTCTGGGTGACCCAGATCGCTCATAAAGTCTTTAGAATATTTCAGCCAAGGTATACTAAGTACCCGAGGTAATTTGAGACAATCCCTTATAATATCTCTATTAGAGGCAGTTCTCTCAGAGGACCATATCTTGTGCGATAAAAGAATTGGCTGAATCTTAATTAAGTCAGATAAAAAGGTTAAACCCAACTCAGGGTGGCACACATAGGTGGAACAGCTACCTGGTACTGCTAAATGGAACCTCAGGAAGGCATTCTCCACAACTTGCAAGGGCTGGCAATAAGAATACCGCCATACACCGGCTCCACAGACAGCTGTTGATACACACTTTGCCTTATATATATTTATTCGTTATTTGGGGGGTTTTCTGCCCAGCTCCCTTGAAAAATTAGATAATGCTGTAGTGGCTTTCATAAACAATAGCTTCCTTACTTTAATGGCTTGACTCCTAATACCGTTCTGATCACACAGAATACCCAGACAGGAGAAAGTCTTAGTGAAATCAATCTTCTTATTTTCTATAAGGATATCCCACCATTTTAAATTCCTTTTCCCACAATTCATTATGAAGGTCTTGGTTTTATTAACTAACTTGCTTTATTGTCAGTATATAATTGCCTCAGGAAGTCTAATAAAGGTGGATCAACACCGAAATTAGCCATTGTGCATAGAACTTTACATTATATTTACAAAGCGTATTTATCCTTCTTATGATTCCAGGGATGTCATACATGTTGTATTTTTGCTTTCTTGCTCATTCCTTTGCTTGAGTTACATGTGATAAAGAATTATTCAAAATACTGAACACGAATGATTCCTTTGATGCATGTTTGGTTTATATTATTATGTTCTGCAGTTTGTTAATTAAGCTTGAATGCAACGATTTATCTAACTGATTCATTTTACATTAGCTTATTATTAATCTAAAGGGTTGATAACTATGTGTGTCACTTTTTTGATATTCAAAGAATTAATTTGAATGAGTTTCTAGAAGGTTGATAACTACATGTGTCACTTTTTTATATATATTCAAAGAACCTAGTCTTGTAGAATGAAAATAATTGAAAGGGCATCATGCCACTTTCTGTCAGTTGTTTCAACTAAGAGTTCTTAACAGCAATGACATTATGTTGAGCACAGAAAGTGAGGGGCAGAGAAGAGTGTTCACACCAGGCTACACTGCGACAGGCCGTACAGAAACATATCCCTGATTCCTAATGAAGGCCACCAGAATGGGAGACACTTAACCTTCATGCACTGAGTTATCAGTCTACCCGGCCTCATGAGATGAGGATAGCAGGCCTTGCTATTTCCTATAACATAAAACTTCATTATTCCAGCAGTATGTGGGTGTGCACCATCTCTGAAACTCACAGTAGGCTTTATTGTACGCTTTGCCGAAATTCTAAAATAAGACTAGAGCTTAGAATTAGCAGGAAGAGGGTAGGACTGCTATGTTTTATTAACAGCAATCATATTGGATTTGTATCTATTAATCACGCGTCTTGTGGCCGTTGCTGCTGCCATATTATTTTTCTTCACTGTGGTTACTATTCATATTGTGTGCACTACACTAAGGTTTTAGTTATAAATCACATATTTAACATGTATCCTGTGTGTTCTAGTGTTTGTTGAGTGTGTTATTTCTTCATGAAAGAAAGTTTGAGGTTCCACTGATTGTGCCTGTAACATCTCATGTGATTGATATTTACCTAGAACACATCTTGCTCAAATATTGCTAAGTGTGCTGTGCAATGGTTGCAGTACAACTAGTTTTCTGATTTGGGTTGCCACATTGATTAAGTCCTAAGCGCTAGGGGATTTGGAAAACCTACTGCTGTGTTTTTGGAAAAATCGAGAAAACTTATCTGGGTTACAAGGTTGTGCATTTAACAAACTGTTTTCTTCTTCTTCTACACAAGCACTTTCCCCGTTGTTATTGGTATGATCCTCTGTGCTTGAATTTGTGAGCAACTTGGCGCTAATTTCTAGTATGTCTCCAACACAGAATTTCAGGATCATCTTTTTAAAGGGAGTGAAATTTAGAGTTTCGGAGGGTTTCAGAGTCAGTCCAGAAACTTGAGAACCCCATCACACAATTCATAATGGGCTCATTGTCTACCTGAATTTGGGATATATCTGAATACTATGTTTTCATTTTGTGCAGTTCAAATGCAGGCTCTGGTTTGCAATGCATTTATTAGAGTAACCTGTTTTCTCCTTTCATTGATTGTAACATGTTTGGAATTTTTAGGGATTTGGGACGTCCTCCTAAAATATTGTTCACTCATGTAGCTCAGGTCTAAGTTTGTCAATCATATACGTGACGGGAAACGGAGTTTCAATAGATTGGTGTGCCTTTCTAATGTTTTGGTCAGTATTTTATATCACATTTCTCAACCACCCGCTGTCTGCGTACGTTCCTATCTCAGTATCCCTTTTGGGTATTTGTGTGCGTTCTGTTGCCAGGGTCTTATTAGTTTTAGTTGGTCATTCCCTTGTGGCTGTCACCGTGTCTCTGTGAGATGAGGCGTGTTTGGGAAGCCCCTCTTTTGAAATTCTAGCTTGTGCATCTAAAATGCACTCCATGTTTTGCATAAGGAGTTGAATTGCTTGTAACCTTTTATCAGTTACATTAATGCTGGGGTGATACAAGCATTGGGGCATGTTTTTATTCTGTCTCTGATTTCAATTCGTTTGATATGGTCCCCCCTTAAGGTTGGGTTTCAATAGGGGTAACTTTGGCTTTCTGTGACTTTTTTTCTTACAAGATGCTGCCCCCCACTATACCCCTGGTATTACTCTTACATGTTAAGGAATATATCTATGCCTAATAATAGAATATTTCCTTTACAATGAGTAGAAATTTAATGACTTCTGTTGGGGTGGGTGGTTTGAAGGTTTTCATGGTTCCAGGTTGCTGTTTGGTAGGAAGCAGGTTGATAGCATTGGAGTTTAGGCTCTCCAGTCTACAGTGCTTGTGAATAAACATTAAACTTCAGATACATTTAATGGAAGCTCTTGAATTACCTATATCATTGCAGCTTTAGTGATAGCTGGGATCTTGGAATTATTTGAAGGATTCTTATCCTTCATGCAAGAATTCTATTGGTGCTGCAATTCATACCGAATCATTGCTGAATAAGCCATAGTAAATACTTTACTAATGTGTAATCCCTAATCAGTTCTCTTTGGGTAGTGACAGTTAACCCATAAAAGAAAGCTGTGAGAAATCCATTGTCTTCCGTGTCCACAAATACATTAGCAGTTTGAAAGGCCATCATCAGAGCAGATAAGAACCCCCTGATGCCTTGGTGTGGTTGGCACATATAAAATAAATAATTTAGTTGGTCTGCTGCCAGGTGAGGAATTCACATATTTGCCTTTAATAGCAACGTTACCATTGTCCCAATTATCTAATCACCGGTCTTGTATTAAGGCAAATAATTCTACTTATTCTTTGGCAAATGCTCACTGTACATATTGGAATCTTTCCTGCAACCTAGCCAGGGCTAGAGAGTACATTGCATCCTCATACAACTCCAGATGCTCTGCAATTTGATAAGTAGATCTGGATGTATAAGAACGATTGTTTGTCTTAAAGTTTTGATTAGCTTTGCAAAATCAGGGTGGTAATCGGGTTGACAGTAATCTAGGTAATCCCCAGTAGATCTATTTCTTCCTCGCCTATTTTCAAAACCTTTAGAATGTGGTTCAAGGTCCTAAAATCTGTGCCTTTATAACATTTACTTGTTTGAGTACAGGAATTCACCTGTGTAACATCTTGTGGGATACTGCCCCTGCCTTTTGTATTGGTAATTGATGGGCATGGTACACTCAGTGCAAGTGAAGAGAATACTGAAAGAATGGTCTTTGGGAGAGCTGAGGGGGATTCTGGAGTGGAGCCATCAGTGCCAGAACCCCATCCGTCGCGCCATCGAGCAGGACGTTATCAAAACCTTCTAAACGCCGGAGCATTCCGCTACCGTGAAAGTAATTTTTGGACTCCTTAACATTACTGTGTTAACCGACCTGTCTACATATTTCCAATTCAGGGAAGTACATACCCCAAATCATGTTCCTTCTGACCGGAATCTCGCGTGTTCCGACACGCAGCCATTATGTAAATATGTCATAGAGGCCTTGAAAATGCTCTCAAGACAAACATGAAATGTTTATTTAACTTTTTGTCCTGATGATGATGCATGTACCCGAGATTGCATCGAAACGTCGTCGACCCTAAAAAGCACCATATGTCTGTTGCAAAGTCACATTATGCTTTACAATGGTTTGCTAAAATGAATCTAAGTCTGTGAAAAACTGAATACTAGTACAGACCGCCTTGAATGTCCTTGCATAATTTGCTCCCTCCTGTTTTGTCTTGTTCGTTGTGGGTTACAGGCTGTGCCCATTTGTGTATAAATGTTTACCATATGATTTAATATATGTTATTCCTAAAATAAATTCCTGTCCGGCTGGACAAAGGACATTTGTACTATCGAGTGTATGTCTACTCTATGTCTGATCCTAAAATTTTCTAGGGTCCTCTGTTCTGTAAAATATGATACAAGATGGCAGCCCTTTATACCAGCTCCAGAGTGAAGAACTGAAAGCCATAAAAATTATCCTTAAAAACAGAAAATTGAAACATAGAAGATATTGATTTCGAAAGATAAAGAGGAGCCAGTAGAAGAAAAAAGTAACCCCTAAATACCAGCTTGATCTGATCTTTTGACAGGCGAAAGACATACCCATCTCTCATCTGGCACAGGAGCCAATGTGGGCCGAGGGAGAGATTGAAGCTAGGCCTAACCAAGAGGGATGAGAGGAGATGTTGCAGTGTGCACCAGTGGGGGCCCAACAAAATATTAAATAAAACTGTTTGGTCACCCCAAGAGACTTGCAGCTGCTGAAGTGCAGTTGTGGATGCGGGACTTTGGTTATAGTTATAGGGTAAGAACACAATCCGTAAGACCTAAGTAACCTAAAATAGAACCACTGAAATGGATGGAATTAATAAGCCACACAAGAGAGGTCATTCAGAAAATAAACTATAAAATACGCTGGAATAATACATTGCTGCTTTTTGGAGCTAAAACTACACCAGAACAAGGATCATTTGCATGCACAGCATAAAGTTGCTTAAAATAGTGGCCAAGATGGCAGCGTGAGCAGATGTGTTGCTCTGGCGCTCCCACCAACGGCCCGCTAAACCACTGGCTTTTGGCCGCCTTAACGATTACTGACCTGAGCACCGGGGCTGTTTTGGCAGCGGGGCTTGCGGGGCACTTCCCTGGTGCTGTGAAAGAGCTCCAGAGAGCATAGTTCCCGCGGCGCGAGGTGAGCAGCTGCGAATGCGCCTTCCTGCGAGTCGGTGAGGTAGGCCCCTATGATCCTTGGCGGTGTGGAAGGCTGCCCAGAGGTCAGAGACGAGCACCGAGGGGCCCGATCAGAGCGGTGGCCGTCGTCGGTGGTTCCGTGCCGCCGGAGAGGAGATGTCAGACGACTGAGCCTAGACAGGGGTCCCGCCGCAGCAGAGAGAGGGGATGGGTGGCTCCCACCCGCCATCTTTTGAGTGTCCCTGCAGGGCCCAGCAGCACCCAGAATGGCTGAGGGCCCGGTGGCGAAACCGGTGCCCTCCCGCTGCGGCAACGCTTAGGGGGCGGACAGTAACACCACCCACAATCCACAGCACATAGCCAGAGGCGCGTGAGACCAGATGGCCTTTTACCACTGGAGCGGAGATGTTGTGGGCCCTGAGACGTAGGGGAGGCTCCTGTCGGAGCATTTTCCTCGGGGGCCAGCCTGTGAGACACCTGACACCAGCGACGCCCTGCTCCATCGAGGGGGAGGAGGCGGATTCCTACCGCCAGCACTGCGAGGAAAGATGCGGCCGCCATTTAGAGGGCCTTGGGTGAGACTGTGGCCTACTGGGAACTCCGCAGCCTGATCTAAACATCCCTGCCGGGTGAGTCCCTGAGTGAAGGCGAGGGGCAGCCCGGTTTGGCGAGCCCTCCGCAGTATTTGGTGTCGGACACCCCGGCGGTGGCGCAAGGAGCATCATACATCAGTCACTGAGGAGCAGACCAGAGAGAAGTGGACAGGCCTGGCGCTGGTAGAGGGTCCCGGGGCTTCGTGGAACCCTCCCGCGCCAGAGTCGGCAGTTGCTAGGCCCCAGCTGAGGGAAGGCCGCCCTCACAGATCAACAAGAGGAATAGCGGCGATAAAGGACTGTTTCAGGCAAGTGGCAGTTTGCAAGCGCGTCCTTGTGGTGAGGAGGAGCAGCGAAGGAGATAACCACTGAGGGCCGCCCATGGACCGGGGTGCCTAATAGCATGGGGCTGGAGGGGTTGAACCTCCTTGGAGCGACCTGCGGGGGAAAGCACCGGACTCCCCGCTGTTGGCTGCATAGTTACTGCACCACCCTACCCACCTGTCTCTGTATAATGACACTCGAAAGCACCAAGTGCTGAGAAGAGGTTGGACATCACAGCGCCCGGCGTCCCCGGGGGTAGTGGAGTCGGGGTCTCGGCAGGGACACCGTCAGCTCAGGGCTTCCTCTGGGCTTGGTTGTGGCACGATATGTCCTCCTCCTGGGGACGCAAAGACAAGACCCTGAAAGACTTTTATGCGAAAGCGCAGGCTGGTCAACAGGCTACCGACATGGCGGCGGGCGCTGCCCGCCCAACATCGGAGCGGGAAGATGGAGCGGAACCAATCACTAAAGCATTTCTAGAATCTATGTTTGTTGCACTGAGGGAGGATATCCAAACACTTAAACTGGAATTCACTGCTGAGATTAAGGAAGTTCGCAGAGAGATGGATGGCATCGGCGAAAGAGTCGCCGAGCTGGAAGACAAGAGCGACGGGAGGGACACGGAGCTAGCGACGCTGCAACAGGAGATCCTCAGACTTCATGATCAGCATGTTGATCTCCAGATGCACCTTGAAGATCTGGAAAACAGCTCCTGGCACCACAATATCCGGATTAGAGGAGTGAGGATCGACGACGACACAAAAGACCTTTTTCGGTACACGAGGGAGCTCTTTAATCACATCTTGGGTAGACCCCTTGAGGCGGACTTGCGTCTGGACCGAGCACACAGAGTGGGCCCTCGGCGAGCCTAGGCGGCTCTGCCGTCGGACATCCTGGACTGCGTTCAGGACTATCGCACCAAAGAAGAAATCCTCCAAAAAGCGCACTAAATGTACCCCCTGATGTTTCGCGACCAAACGCCAGTTCTGTACCAGAACTTGTCAGTACTCATCCTGCAAAAACGTAGAACCTTTAAACCCATCACTAAAAATCTCCAGCAACGCAATATCCCTTACACCTGGGCTCATCCATTTCGCCTGGTGTTCCGAATGGGCAACAAACTGTACCAGATGCGCTCCTTGTCAGAGGCTTGTCGGCTGCTGGGTGTGGAACCCCCCACGGAGGAGAGTGGCGACGAGGGCCCCACAGTTGACGTGGATGACTCTAAGCCACAATGGCACCAGCAAGGCCAACGACGTCGCACCAGGAAGCCTCCTGCTGCAGAAATAACGAAAGGCCAGCAGTCAGCTCTGGAGACAGTCGTGGCTACAATTGGCCAGCTGACTGACTTGTTTTGTGCCTCTGGCCGTTGGCGGGAGGGGGGCTTTCCAAGCCTTGGTAGATTACCCCAACTTGCCTAATTTCCATTCACCGATGGATGATGGACAATATGTTACTTTTCATTTTCTTCAATGTTTATTATTTGTTGGGGGGTTTTCGGGGGGTGGGGGGGATCCAGTGTTCCATGTCCACTTTCCGTCCAGAGTTAGCGTAGACCCACATGACTACGGTGCCCTGAAGCACACGGCCACTTTGCGCTTCTGTAATACCGGATCTGACCCTTTACCTATGCTCTCTGTCTTGTCACTGTGAATGCCTGTCAACACGCTTTAAATACTAACCTTAAATGTGAGGTGTCTTAATAACCCAGTAAAGCACAGGTTGGTTCTGTCATGTCTGGGAAATGCCCAAGCGGATCCCTGTCTACTGCAGGAAACGCACCTCTTGGCCAGGAATTGCCAACGCCTCCGGTCCCTGAAATTTCCAACCCAATTTTTTTCCTCAGACCCAACTAAATCAGCTGGGGTGGCTATCTAAGTGGCTCCGCAGTATAAAGGGGAGGTCTTACATAAGGAGGCCGAAATCAGGGTCAGGTTACTGGCTTATAGATTTGCCTTAGGTAACTCCACCTTCACTATTGGCTCCATATACGCCTCGAATGATGGCCAAGAACAATTCTTGCACTCCGCCCTCACTGAAGCAACAGCCACGACAGATCGCAACATCCTTTTAGTGGGAGACTTGAAACTAGTTTTTAATAACACTATGGACAGATCTTGCCATCGCACACATCACAGAGGGGCTGGTCCATCTGCACGACCTGGGTCTCAGAGACTTGTGGCGTAGCTTCCACCCCCAAAGCCTGGAATGCTCTTATTACTCCAGCACGCCTAAAACCTACGCTAGGCTAGACTAGACCACCCCTTGGCATCGGCACCCATACACGCGCTAACAACAAGGGTTGAAATAGGAGTTGCCTCCCTCTTGGACCACGCACCGGTACTTGTCACTCTCACCCTCCCACCCATACAACAGCCCTCAAGAGTATGGCGTCTCAGGGACACTCTACTGCACTGCGAGGAAGTGGTTAAGCGAGTACAGTGCTCCATCACCGATTACCTCTCTCACAATGCCAACACCGACACAACCCTTGCAACACAGTGGGCAGCACTAAAGGCGGTCGTTCGAGGGGAGTTCATACCCATTTCATCAGCAGAAAATGTAGAGTGCAGGCGTAAGCGGGAAGAACTCACTCAGCAAACTAGAGAGCTGGAGCAGGCATCAGCTTAAAGCCGTGCACCAACAACTTGCGGCTCTCGACCAGAATAGAGCAAAATTTGCAGCCTTGCGATTATGGTATGCCTAATATACAGGGGAGACAGGTGTGGGCGTCTTCTCGCCCACAAACTACGCGAGACCTTTCAAAAACAGGGGGTTCAGGAGATTTGCCGAGGGGATGGTAGACGTGTCTCGGAGGATGGAGACATCGCCAAGGCGTTTCGTGATTTTTATGCCGACCTCTACGCCAGTTCCCCACTAGACAGCTCAGATGGGGCCACCTTTCATGGTTCTGTCACCCTGCCAGCTTGGACTAAAGTTCAGGCTGACTATCTTGACAGAGACATTCAAACAGAAGAGGTCATTGCCCCAATTGCTCTCCATAAACTGGCAAAGGCCCCCAGGCCGGATGGTTTCTCTGCTGTTTTTTTATAAAACGTTTTGCGCGCTGCTCGCCCCTCTCCTTACTCAGCTTTTTAATTCCGTTGCCAAACCTGGAGCGATCCCAGGAGACCTCTTAGAGGCCTTCATAGTGGTAATCCCTAAACCAGGGAAAGACAGGATCAGGTGTGGAGCGTATCGCCCTATCTCCCTTCTTAATATAGATCTTAAATTGTATACAGGGATCCTAGCACCCCATATGCCTTGTCTTATTGACCCGGATCAGGCTGGCTTCATCTCTGAACGCCAAACCTCTGACAACACGAAGCGTGCCCTGCACCTTATTGAGAAAGCCATGCGTACACAGGGAGAGTATATGATGCTTGCTATCGACGCCGAAAAAGATTTCAAGAGAGTCCACTGGCCTTATTTAGAGCAGGTTTTGAAGCGGGTTAGGATAGGAGAGAAGTTTCGCACATACATCTTGAATTGTGATAGGTTTCCGACAGCTACAGTCCGCGTGAATGGACATGCGTCCTCCCAATTCCCCATTGAGAGAGGCACAAGACAGGGGTGCCCTCTGTCGCCCCTTCTCTTTGCCTTCTATATGGAGCCTCTGGCCCAGAGATTGCGGCACAACCCAGCGATCACTGGGATTAAAGTTGTTGGCTATATCCATACGAACAGTCTCTATGCTGATGATGTTTTGATATCATTATCTAACCCAAGGGGCGCGCTACCAGCATGCCTAGCAGACGTGGACATCTTTGCACGGGTTGCAGGGTTTAAGGTGAATATGGACAAGTCGATAGCCCTAGATCTCTCCCTGATGTGAGCTACCCGTGAATATCTTCAGGGTCTGCTTCCCATTCAATGGGCGACGGATACGATGCCGTATTTGGGGATACAGCTGGCTTTCTCTCTCTCGACAGTAGTTACCACTAACTACACACACTTACGTCAGTGGAAGCATCACCCTCTCTCGTGGCTGGGCAAAATAGTGGCGGTCAAAATTACCATATTACCACAGATCCTTTATCTATTTCGTGCTCTCCCTCTCTGACCGCCTCTAGGTTGGATACAACAGACGCAATCAGATTTTGCGCAGTTAATTTGGAACGGTCGAAAGCCACAATTGAAGCAGATGCTAGCGACTCTCCCCCCGGAAGAGGGTGGACTCTGGATTCCTGATCTCCAGCTCTACTTCCAGGCGGCCCAATTGCGGCATTTGGTGGAGTGGAGTCGCTGGGAGTCGGAGAAACACTGGTTGTTTCAGGATCAGGCAGTGGCAGCCAGACCCTTGCAAGAAATCCCTTTTCTCTGCGAGCGCATAATTTGTACGCCTCATATATTACGCGAGTTCCCCTAGAGGTATGGGACCATATTAATATCAAGCATGATCTCACCCCCTTCCGGTCCCCGCTCACCCCTTTGATGGACAACCCCGACTACGCCCCGGGTATGGACACGGTGGCCTGTGCCAAATGGAGACCCTCTGGAAGCCGATTCCTGTACCATATGTATGACGCAGAGGGAGTTATACCGTTCCATCAATTTAAACAGGAATATGGGCTGCCTGAAACGGAGAGACTTCGGTATTTGCAAGCACGGCATTGGGCACTCCACGGTCAGATCCGCTCCGAGGCAGATAGACGTCTTTCCCCCTATGAACGGTGTTTTATTACGCGCACATCAGATAAAAAGCTAATATCCGATTGGTACAAGATGCTGCAGGCCGGACATGCTCACATTTACAATTCCATGCGTTGGGAGAGGGAGCTAGGCAGAACACTAACGGGCACATGCATCAAAGGAAATTGCATTCGCAAACGGTGCGAATCACAAAATTCGGCCGTTTGCGAATGCAATTTCCATTTTTGGGATGCATTATGCATTTTGTTGTTCTCGCAATTTAAGAAATCGCAAAATTGCGATTTCTTAAATTGCGATTGCATTTAAGGAATCTCAAATTGAGATTCCTTAAATGCAATGCATCAAACATTTAAAATTTGCGAATTCGCAAATAAGGGGTGCAAATTACCATGAAGTTGACCGTCATGGTAATTTGCGAAAACTTTGAAAAATGCACAAAAGTGCATTTTTCAAA
The DNA here is from genome assembly GCF_964261635.1 of Lissotriton helveticus. Classification (NCBI taxonomy): domain Eukaryota; kingdom Metazoa; phylum Chordata; class Amphibia; order Caudata; family Salamandridae; genus Lissotriton; species Lissotriton helveticus. The sequence goes on along the minus strand of NC_136063.1, from coordinate 404,450,973 downwards.
GTGCCATTTTACACACACACATGCCCTTGGGGCATGTGTGTGTGAAAAATGTACTTAATGGCAAATTTCAGGGGTGCAACAGGGTGTCCTTTGGACCCCCCCCCCCTGCACCCTTGAAATTGCATTTTCATTTTGCGATTCCTTAATTGCGATTCGCAAAATGAGAATGTCTTCCCATTCGTTCCTATGGACCTCTAGGCCCATAGGAATGAATGGGAAGGGATTCCTTAATTGCGATTCTTAAATTGAGAGTCGCAATTAAGGAATTTTAAGAAATCGCAATTTATTTAGCGATTTCTTGATGCATTGCAGTTTGCGATTCCTTAATTGCGATTCCTTATTTTTCGCAATTAAGGAATCGCAAACTCCAATGTTGATGCATGTGCCAGAATGTCACAAAGAGAGGGAGGGGATATACTATAGGGCCCGCCATTCAGCATATCACATGGGGCTCACTGAAACCCTCACAAAGGTAGTAACATACTGATATTACACCCCAGAGCGTCTTCACTCAATGGGCCATACTCGGGAGGCAACATGTTGGCGGGGCTGTGACCAGGTAGGCACTCTGGTTTACCTATTATGGGAGTGCAAACATATCCAGCCTTCTTGGAATCAGGTTATAGACAAAGTGGATAAACACTTCAATTTGGAAATTCCACGTTTCCCAGCATATGTCCTTTTGACTCCCAAACCCTCTGACTTATCCACTGGCGTACCTCCCACATCCCAACCTTCACAGGCTGGATACATCGCCTGTGGCATGTTCTCGGAATGGAGAAGCTAACATTGACAACAGCGGGGGAGGGGTCCAAGTATGTTGAATTGTGGCAACCCTTTTTATCCCTCTCAGCCTCTGAATTCAGGGAAGTCAGTCACCTGTCTGAGATATCTCTGCTTACTGCGCCTCTCCGATACACAGCAGATGGAGAAATGATTAAGGACACGTACGGTTTTCGACAGCTTAGGTAGTGGACATGGAACACGGGTGTGGGTGGGAGAGAGAGGGTAGGCGGTGGGGGGGTTTTCGACATTTCTTTTCTCCCTTTAATTTTTATTTTATATAAGGTTTTCCGGCTTTGGTACAAGCCCAGTGTTTTGCTTGCATTACTGGCCTGACCTTGTAAGTCATCTATTATGCAATATTAGTGGTAGGACAGCTAAACCTGCATGGTTATATTTGTGTGTGTTGAAATTTAAATAAAAGTGATTTAAACCTACAATAGTCAAAAGCACACGTAAATATAAAATCATCAGTCGCTATAGGACAAATGAAATGCAAGATGATACAGGAATTAAATAGGAGAATGGTGTAAAAACTTTACTATTAGACATGGGAAAAATCGTGGCTGAATAGATGGAAAGATAGATACTCTCACACTAAGAATGGACGTCATGAAAGAACACCTAGATAAGCAGCGTGTCAGAATAGATATGGTGGGTTGAAGAGTATCAAATGCTGAAGATGATGCCAAAGTAAGAAGTGAAAAACTGGACAAAATCGCAAAATCGAGAGATCAATATCTGAATAGTAGGTGTTCCTGAAACCATGGCTATAGGACATATGAATTTGTTTGTGGAAAACAAGTTGTTTGGCAGATCTAATTTCTCAAAAATATTCATGGTTGAGTGAGCCTATCCCTGGTTCCTAAACCATTTCCTCGTGTTTTGACACATCATATAATAGCCCAACTAATGAATTACAGAGAACAAAATGTGATTCTGTTTTTCGTAAGATAGAAAAAGGAACGTAAGCCGCCTGTAACACAAGTTCCCATGGAGAAATGGGAGATTGTGCTAATCCCTGCACTGTGGAGGCACCTCAAGGTGCCTGCCACAAGGTGCAGGGATTAACAAGGGGGGCCCCCTCGGCCCCCAACTGGAGGCCGCAAGGGAAAGGGGGCCCTGCTAGGGCCCCGAAACACACTTTCCGACAGGGTTTCCATGTCAGAAAGGCCGGCATGGAAACCCTGCCAGAAACCATGCATCGTAATCCGGATGGCATAAACCACCGTCAATATGGATTACGGGCAGGTTCCAACTGGACGATGGGCTCCTTGAGTCCATCGGAAGCCAACTGGAATGACCGGCTGTTAGACCTGTCCGCTCCTGAGAGTGCCCATCCATTTATTATTTATTTTTGTCACCCTTGGCCTCCTAGTGTTTCTATTTTTTTTTTATATGACCACCAGGATTTTTTTTCTAGTGTCGTCAGGGGGTTAGGTGTTCCTTGAGTATGACGCATTACCTTTCCTCTGAGGCCTAGTCAACCTCCTGAAAATTTAGAGAAACCTAAAATGGTGTCCAGCAACTGCCATAACAGACACTCCATTGGGGCAGTCTCATTGAATACCATGGAGAAAGTTCTGGAACCCTCTAGCAGGTTCCAGTGGACTGGGGTCAGCCTATAAAAGGCTAGTGTCCAGGCGGCCATTTTAGAGCAAGAGAGAGTTGGACCCAGTCAGGAGTGAGGCACATAGTGAGGGAGTTAGCGCAAACTTAAAGGTTGAGTCCGACCTGCGGGCCGGCAATGCTCCTGGTTTAGACGTGACCCCTCATTGTATGAACAAGCCCTGATCTGGAAGCCTGAAATTAGTCTCCACAAGAACCCTCAACTGGCACGAGAAGACTTCAGTACTGCCTGCTGGCACCAGACCTGTGAGACTGTGAGCGAGTAGCACTGTTTAGTGGTTACCAAGTAAATGTGCCTCGTAGCTTCTCTTCCGGTACTACTGCGGAACAGGAATCAGCGTTATGGCTAGTGAATTCCAGTGAGGGAGCAGCGTGTGAGGGAAGCAATACTCACCGTGTCTGTCATCGAGGTGAAGCAACTGGTTTGCCAGCAGCGCGAGGCTTCCCCTGCTTCGGAGCGAAGATCGTCAGCTGTGACGGAAGAGCTTCCTCAGGGACCGCAGGAAGCCCCGAGTGACGACGGGGAGGCGGAGCGGAGGTGGAGGCTGAAGACGACGGACGGATCGGAGAAGGCGGAGCCTGCGGCAGGAGGAGGCGGCGTCGGAGGTGATCGGAAGGAACACCCCGTCGTGAGTACTGTGCAAAGGGGTTTTTAGAAAATTAGGACTAGAGGGGCGCGCTGCCTGGGTTAAAACGTTACAAAGTGTGTATGGAGCAAGAGTGTCGTTGTGTAGTGCGTGAAGAGCAGACGGCAAAACACCCTTAACCGTCCAAACAAGTCAAGAGACAAGGCAAATTAACAAAGATAAGCTCTCGCAACTACATGTGTGTTCATCAAAACAAGGTAAATTGACCAAAAGTTAAAAAGAAGCGCAGAAGCAGGTTCTTTGGTGTAAGTCTTCTTGTCACAGCAAGATGTTTAATTTTCTCCAGACTTGAGAATAATATCAATCGCCGACACGTGTTTCGTCGTGTGCGGTTGAGTCACACGACTCTTCAGGGCTGGTAATACAAAATAATGTAGGCAAGTTGTTATCTAAACATGTTTAACTTGATGCTGCATATGGTGACAATTGTGCAACCGACATGCAGTTGTGACGTGCGTTTGTATCGCACATGGTTGGTGAGATTTGGTGAAGAAACTTTCATATTCGGGCAAAGTGATTGGTCTATAGTGCTAATGTGCACGTAGAGAGTGAGATGGACTTAAAAAGACCTATGTGTGGTCATGTGTCACTCGTACACAGTGGTCCTAGAAATTAGAGGGTGTTCGTAGTGATGGTGAATGAAACGTGAGATGTCAGATATATTTAATCTAATTAAATATGTGAGGAGGTATTTGTGTGGCCTCATGACGTGGTAGTGATAAGGGTGCCTATATAGGTTAAAGATCCAGAGAGCACAATTCATGCAAAATCTTCTGTTCTATGGATGATAGGTATTACCTTCCACTCCAATTCCAATGTGTGGTTGGAGTAAGTCTGGGTCTTTAAAAGCTCAGTTTCAAGCTATATAAGGTAAGGGTGAAAAAGAGAAAAAGGAACTCATAAGGAGGCTTCTAAAGGAAGCAAATGCTTGTAGGACTAAGTTGAGTCTCGGGCAGCAAAGAAAATCTTTCTCTTACCAATGGGTATTCTGTATGTATATGAAACAGTCGATGCTGTTTGACAAAGTAATCAGTTGCAGTATATGGATAGAATTATCGTATCCCACTGGTAATTTCCATTTGAAAGTATAGCGCTATATAAAAAAAGGATAAGGGAATCATGAGTTTCTGTTACATAGCGCTATTCCGTTAGTTTAGACAAGTTCGCTAGTTATAGAAATCTAGAAAAATGCTTGCCCAGTCGCTCTTAAAGGATAAAATTTTTTGAAAATACAAAGGGTTACCTGTGTCTCGCTATGCTGTAAGGCGGGGAGCCGGGAGGGGATTCTTTATAGCGCCAAATTGAGGAAACGAGTACGTGACCTCTGCGGTGGTGTGCTGGCGAGTAAATACAAAATCATAGTAAGATAATTGTCCAAGGGACATGCGTTCAGAGCACTGCGCACCCAACGCTTATTAAATAAGACGCGGGTCCGTGGTGTACCGCACAGCGGTGGAGAAACTGACACTCACCCGCTGCAGGCAATCCCTCCTCTGTTAGTTCCCGGCGGTCGTCTCTCGTGTACGAACACGTGACCCCGGGAGAGGAGGGATTATATTGAGAATGGTAGACATGGAGGACGTACTCCAAAACGATGCATATATCAGCGCCATTGCTGAGGGGGAAATCATATAGGAAAAGGAGGACGTCTGTGTCTTATTTGATGGAAATAACAGTCCTTGTCCATTATTAAAATACCTAATCATGGTGTAAGGAAGAGGAGTAAATGTAGTCCACTAAAATGTAAGTGAATCACAAAATCCCGCTGCTTGCCAATGCAAATCATTACTTGTTGCTCATGTATGGGAATAGAATTACAAAATTGATAAGGGAAATAGAGATCAAATCCCTATGTCAGTTGTTATGTGGACATAAAATTATCAAAAAACGAAGAAGAAAAAGAAGCTGTGACGTTGAGCATACGGGGCCAAGCCTAGGTGTGGCTGGATTATTCAGATGTAAGGTGCATAGTTGAAAGAAAGTGCGAAAAATTGTGAGTAAATGTGAGAAAAAAAGGGGGACACATCATACCCCCGTACATTTAAAAGTCTATACATATATTTAAACAAAGTCTTCAAATGCAAAAGCGGGACTCAGAATGTGTACGTAAACAACAAGGTTTGCGAATAGTAGACAATTGTCTGTACTGTCAATCTTAATAATCAAAACATTTGGCCTTGTAATATGGTACAATTGTCTGTGCTGTCAATCTTAATAATCAAAACATTTGGCCTTGTAATATGGTACACTATACATAGTTGTCTTGATACATTGAAACACAGAAGTAGAATACATTTGACTCCTAGAGAGAGGAAATCTCTTATGTTGTCATCTGTTATCATCACCCTAGAGTTCAGAGTTATTGTACAGAAGATCAGTCAGTGTGCACCAAGAATCCCCCCGGTGAGATTCTAGTCTCCAAGGAAATATTGGAGCTCAGAATCGTAGTTAAGCCCATGTTCTACGCTGCGTAAGCGCATGATCCAAGTGGCCTCCCTACGTCTGAGCATCAGTTCACGATTGCCCCCTCTGATATTGAGGGGAATTAGATCGATCCCAAAAACACGTACTTTAATGTCGTCCTCCCTGGGTTGACACTCTGCGACATGAAGGGCTACCGGGTATCTGGGGTCCCTCCTTTGTATAGCTCTCATATGTTCAGCTATCCTCTCTTTGAGAGCCCTAATGGTACTCCCTACATACATCTTGCCACATTGGCATTCGATGATGTACACTACAAACTTGCTAAGGCAAGTGATGTTGTGTTTAATCTGATAGACCATTCCATCATGTCCTGCAAAGTTTTTTGTGCCGTGTTTGCCCCATATACACATAGAACAGAATCCACATTTGTGGAAACCAATGCCTCGTGTTGAAAGCCAGTTCTGTGCTGTGGTATTAGTGGGAACGGTAGGACTCAGTTTATTTCTCAAAGTGAAGCCTTTCTTGTAGGTGATGGAAGGTCTCTCTGGAATAAATTCCTTCAGTGTTGGGTCCTCTAGTAGAAGTTTCCAATGTCTATTCAGACTCTTTTTGGTGAGTTGGTTTAAGGCATTAAATTCAGTTATGAATCTGACGTGTTGGTCAGGGGATTTCATTTCAGTACGTGTTTTCAGACAATCAGGTCTTGCAATGGCTCTCGTTTTCGACTCTGCTCTCTTGAGGGAAGTTTTAGAATAACCTCTATTCTGAAACCTGTTCTTCATGTTAGTAATACAGTTATCAAGTTCACAAGCTTCACTACAGTTTCGTTTGGCCCTAAGAAATTCCCCATAGGGGATTGATCGTATCTGATGTTCAGGATGAAAACTTGAAGCATGCAATATGGAATTGCATGCGGTGGGTTTTCTAAAAAATTTCGAGTGTAAGTGATCGTTTTTGACATAGAATTCCAGGTCTAAAAACTCAATGTTAGTCAAACTGTGCTGCATGGTGAAACTGATTTCCCAAGTGTTGGTGTTAAGGTATTCAAAAAAAGAATGAAGAAGTTCCTCAGTTCCGGACCACAGGAGAAAGCAGTCATCTATGTATCGGCCCCAAAAGACTATGGAGTCAGTGTATTGTGTTCCTTTGGTGCCCCAAATAAGGTCAGCCTCCAATGCTCCCATAAAGAGATTTGCAAAGGAGGGTGAAAATTTGGAGCCCATCGCTACTCCTTTCTTCTGTCGGTACCATTTCCGATCAAACATGAAGAAGTTATTCTCCAAGATGATCTTCATCATTTGAATTAACATGTTAGTGTGTGCCCATAGTGAAGCCGGTCTATTGGAAAGAACCTTGGTAATAGCTTCAATTCCTAGGTCTAAGTTAATGCTGGTGTAAAGGGACACTACGTCCATGGTGACCAGTATGGTGTCTTTCTGCCAATCAATATCTGCCATGATGTTTAGTATGTGTTTTGAGTCTTGTATATATGAGGGAAGGTTTCTCACTAGCGGTCCCAAAAAGAGGTCCACGTATTCTGCGACTCTTTCGGTGGGACCCCCAATCCCCGACACAATTGGTCTGCCAGGTGGGAATGGTTTGTCCTTGTGGACTTTGGGTAGGGTGTAAAGCCAAGGATGTGTGGGTTTGTGGACCTTGAGATATAGATATTCGTTGTCATCTAAAAGACCTGATTGTTTCCAATGTAACAGTTGTTCATTAATTAACTTGGTTAGTGGACCTGTGGGGTTGTAGTTGAGTGATTCGTAACATGAGCCATCGCTCAGTTGGCCAAGGATCTCATTGTTGTAGTCAACTAGATCCATGACCACTACATTACCCCCCTTGTCAGCCTCCCTAATGATGATATTGGGGTTCTTACTGAGAGTTGAAAGTGCCGAGCGTTCACCTCTAGTTAGATTGTCCTTGTATTTGAACTTAATGTCTAGGTTTCTGGTATTAGTTCTATCCAGGTCTTCCAGAACACGTTTGTGAAAGTTGTCAATGGTATTGCCACCTGATAATGTAGGTATCCATTTGGATTTGCATTTCAGACCACTCGTTATGTTATAGTCAGTTTCTATATCAAGTTCTTCCAGTAACTGTTCCATTTCCAATGGACTATCTTCCCTGTCCGTCAAAGAAAGAAGCAGGTGTGTTGCTTGTACATCTTTAATAGTCAAAGGTACATCGTCAAATACAGTTGGAACAAGAGTAGGTTGTCTTTGTAACTGTTGTGATCCCACAAAATGTTTTTTGAGTTTCAGGTTGCGTGTAAACTTAAACAGGTTGATTTTAGTTTGACACAAGTCACCTGTAGCATAGGGGTTGAAGTTAAGGCCTTTGCTGAGTAGGGAAATCATATCAGGTGTCAATGATATTGAGGAAAGATTGATGACTTGGACATTATCAAGTGGTGTTGTTAGTTCCTCTGTGTCCCTGACCTCAGTTTTCTGCGATATTCCTCGCTTGTTCCCGCGTTTACCCCTATGGGGTTTTGGTCTACTGCGGCCTGTGGAGGCTGGGTTCTGTTGCCCTTCCTCACCCGCTCCACTTCTAAAAAAAAGTTGGAATTGTTAGGTTGTGCGTTAGCAAGGATTTCGTTCTCGATGTCACTGAGTCCAGTGGAACTCAGGGAAGTAGTACTAGAGTGAGCGGAATTGGAAGTGTTGGGTCTCCCAGGTTGGGAGCTATTTTTAGGTCTGGGGATCAGTGAATCGTATTTGCGGTCAAAGGTGTAAACTCTCCCATTTTTGTAGTCTGCCTCGTCCCTCTTGATTTGGCGTGCCTTTCTATTCTTTATTTCTGTCTGGTGTTTGAGCAGAATTTCATCCAGTAGGGTGTAATTCTTTACGGTGGCCTCGGGTTTGTTTAGATCTTTAATCTCTTGTTCAATATTAGAGATTTCTGTCTGTAGCTTAGCGGTCTTTCGGTCAGCACTTTCAATAAGAATGTCCATAAGTGTGGTAGAATTCAGATTTAGTGAATCCTCCCATTTGACCATGAGATCTCGTCGAGATCATCATAGGTGGGGAAGATGTGGGACCGTAAACCCCTAGGGACTATCTTGAGTTTTAAATAGTGCTTAAGAGTGGCCCCATCCCACCATCTGGAATTTTCTTGTTTTTTAAGTTTCTCTAGTTTCAGGAATTTGTCTCTAAGACCCTCAACTCGTGCAGGACCTGCTGCGGCCGATGCCTGGTGTGTGGGCATGCCTCTGGCCAGGTTTTCAAAGAGATCTGCTGCTGCTCTATCCCTGTCCATTCTATAGTGGACAATAGCCTGCTGTGTGACAGTCACTAAAGTAGGAATGGTAACGTGGAGGCACCCAGTCCTAAGCCAAATCAGGAATACTGTGCAAAGGGGTTTTTAGAAAATTAGGACTAGAGGGGCGCGCTGCCTGGGTTAAAACGTTACAAAGTGTGTATGGAGCAAGAGTGTCGTTGTGTAGTGCGTGAAGAGCAGACGGCAAAACACCCTTAACCGTCCAAACAAGTCAAGAGACAAGGCAAATTAACAAAGATAAGCTCTCGCAACTACATGTGTGTTCATCAAAACAAGGTAAATTGACCAAAAGTTAAAAAGAAGCGCAGAAGCAGGTTCTTTGGTGTAAGTCTTCTTGTCACAGCAAGATGTTTAATTTTCTCCAGACTTGAGAATAATATCAATCGCCGACACGTGTTTCGTCGTGTGCGGTTGAGTCACACGACTCTTCAGGGCTGGTAATACAAAATAATGTAGGCAAGTTGTTATCTAAACATGTTTAACTTGATGCTGCATATGGTGACAATTGTGCAACCGACATGCAGTTGTGACGTGCGTTTGTATCGCACATGGTTGGTGAGATTTGGTGAAGAAACTTTCATATTCGGGCAAAGTGATTGGTCTATAGTGCTAAAGTGCACGTAGAGAGTGAGATGGACTTAAAAAGACCTATGTGTGGTCATGTGTCACTCGTACACAGTGGTCCTAGAAATTAGAGGGTGTTCGTAGTGATGGTGAATGAAACGTGAGATGTCAGATATATTTAATCTAATTAAATATGTGAGGAGGTATTTGTGTGGCCTCATGACGTGGTAGTGATAAGGGTGCCTATATAGGTTAAAGATCCAGAGAGCACAATTCATGCAAAATCTTCTGTTCTATGGATGATAGGTATTACCTTCCACTCCAATTCCAATGTGTGGTTGGAGTAAGTCTGGGTCTTTAAAAGCTCAGTTTCAAGCTATATAAGGTAAGGGTGAAAAAGAGAAAAAGGAACTCATAAGGAGGCTTCTAAAGGAAGCAAATGCTTGTAGGACTAAGTTGAGTCTCGGGCAGCAAAGAAAATCTTTCTCTTACCAATGGGTATTCTGTATGTATATGAAACAGTCGATGCTGTTTGACAAAGTAATCAGTTGCAGTATATGGATAGAATTATCGTATCCCACTGGTAATTTCCATTTGAAAGTATAGCGCTATATAAAAAAAGGATAAGGGAATCATGAGTTTCTGTTACATAGCGCTATTCCGTTAGTTTAGACAAGTTCGCTAGTTATAGAAATCTAGAAAAATGCTTGCCCAGTCGCTCTTAAAGGATAACATTTTTTGAAAATACAAAGGGTTACCTGTGTCTCGCTATGCTGTAAGGCGGGGAGCCGGGAGGGGATTCTTTATAGCGCCAAATTGAGGAAACGAGTACGTGACCTCTGCGGTGGTGTGCTGGCGAGTAAATACAAAATCATAGTAAGATAATTGTCCAAGGGACATGCGTTCAGAGCACTGCGCACCCAACGCTTATTAAATAAGACGCGGGTCCGTGGTGTACCGCACAGCGGTGGAGAAACTGACACTCACCCGCTGCAGGCAATCCCTCCTCTGTTAGTTCCCGGCGGTCGTCTCTCGTGTACGAACACGTGACCCCGGGAGAGGAGGGATTATATTGAGAATGGTAGACATGGAGGACGTACTCCAAAACGATGCATATATCAGCGCCATTGCTGAGGGGGAAATCATATAGGAAAAGGAGGACGTCTGTGTCTTATTTGATGGAAATAACAGTCCTTGTCCATTATTAAAATACCTAATCATGGTGTAAGGAAGAGGAGTAAATGTAGTCCACTAAAATGTAAGTGAATCACAAAATCCCGCTGCTTGCCAATGCAAATCATTACTTGTTGCTCATGTATGGGAATAGAATTACAAAATTGATAAGGGAAATAGAGATCAAATCCCTATGTCAGTTGTTATGTGGACATAAAATTATCAAAAAACGAAGAAGAAAAAGAAGCTGTGACGTTGAGCATACGGGGCCAAGCCTAGGTGTGGCTGGATTATTCAGATGTAAGGTGCATAGTTGAAAGAAAGTGCGAAAAATTGTGAGTAAATGTGAGAAAAAAAGGGGGACACATCATACCCCCGTACATTTAAAAGTCTATACATATATTTAAACAAAGTCTTCAAATGCAAAAGCGGGACTCAGAATGTGTACGTAAACAACAAGGTTTGCGAATAGTAGACAATTGTCTGTACTGTCAATCTTAATAATCAAAACATTTGGCCTTGTAATATGGTACAATTGTCTGTGCTGTCAATCTTAATAATCAAAACATTTGGCCTTGTAATATGGTACACTATACATAGTTGTCTTGATACATTGAAACACAGAAGTAGAATACATTTGACTCCTAGAGAGAGGAAATCTCTTATGTTGTCATCTGTTATCATCACCCTAGAGTTCAGAGTTATTGTACAGAAGATCAGTCAGTGTGCACCAAGAATCCCCCCGGTGAGATTCTAGTCTCCAAGGAAATATTGGAGCTCAGAATCGTAGTTAAGCCCATGTTCTACGCTGCGTAAGCGCATGATCCAAGTGGCCTCCCTACGTCTGAGCATCAGTTCACGATTGCCCCCTCTGATATTGAGGGGAATTAGATCGATCCCAAAAACACGTACTTTAATGTCGTCCTCCCTGGGTTGACACTCTGCGACATGAAGGGCTACCGGGTATCTGGGGTCCCTCCTTTGTATAGCTCTCATATGTTCAGCTATCCTCTCTTTGAGAGCCCTAATGGTACTCCCTACATACATCTTGCCACATTGGCATTCGATGATGTACACTACAAACTTGCTAAGGCAAGTGATGTTGTGTTTAATCTGATAGACCATTCCATCATGTCCTGCAAAGTTTTTTGTGCCGTGTTTGCCCCATATACACATAGAACAGAATCCACATTTGTGGAAACCAATGCCTCGTGTTGAAAGCCAGTTCTGTGCTGTGGTATTAGTGGGAACGGTAGGACTCAGTTTATTTCTCAAAGTGAAGCCTTTCTTGTAGGTGATGGAAGGTCTCTCTGGAATAAATTCCTTCAGTGTGGGGTCCTCTAGTAGAAGTTTCCAATGTCTATTCAGACTCTTTTTGGTGAGTTGGTTTAAGGCATTAAATTCAGTTATGAATCTGACGTGTTGGTCAGGGGATTTCATTTCAGTACGTGTTTTCAGACAATCAGGTCTTGCAATGGCTCTCGTTTTCGACTCTGCTCTCTTGAGGGAAGTTTTAGAATAACCTCTATTCTGAAACCTGTTCTTCATGTTAGTAATACAGTTATCAAGTTCACAAGCTTCACTACAGTTTCGTTTGGCCTTAAGAAATTCCCCATAGGGGATTGATCGTATCTGATGTTCAGGATGAAAACTTGAAGCATGCAATATGGAATTGCATGCGGTGGGTTTTCTAAAAAGTTTCGAGTGTAAGTGATCGTTTTTGACATAGAATTCCAGGTCTAAAAACTCAATGTTAGTCAAACTGTGCTGCATGGTGAAACTGATTTCCCAAGTGTTGGTGTTAAGGTATTCAAAAAAAGAATGAAGAAGTTCCTCAGTTCCGGACCACAGGAGAAAGCAGTCATCTATGTATCGGCCCCAAAAGACTATGGAGTCAGTGTATTGTGTTCCTTTGGTGCCCCAAATAAGGTCAGCCTCCAATGCTCCCATAAAGAGATTTGCAAAGGAGGGTGAAAATTTGGAGCCCATCGCTACTCCTTTCTTCTGTCGGTACCATTTCCGATCAAACATGAAGAAGTTATTCTCCAAGATGATCTTCATCATTTGAATTAACATGTTAGTGTGTGCCCATAGTGAAGCCGGTCTATTGGAAAGAACCTTGGTAATAGCTTCAATTCCTAGGTCTAAGTTAATGCTGGTGTAAAGGGACACTACGTCCATGGTGACCAGTATGGTGTCTTTCTGCCAATCAATATCTGCCATGATGTTTAGTATGTGTTTTGAGTCTTGTATATATGAGGGAAGGTTTCTCACTAGCGGTCCCAAAAAGAGGTCCACGTATTCTGCGACTCTTTCGGTGGGACCCCCAATCCCCGACACAATTGGTCTGCCAGGTGGGAATGGTTTGTCCTTGTGGACTTTGGGTAGGGTGTAAAGCCAAGGATGTGTGGGTTTGTGGACCTTGAGATATAGATATTCGTTGTCATCTAAAAGACCTGATTGTTTCCAATGTAACAGTTGTTCATTAATTAACTTGGTTAGTGGACCTGTGGGGTTGTAGTTGAGTGATTCGTAACATGAGCCATCGCTCAGTTGGCCAAGGATCTCATTGTTGTAGTCAACTAGATCCATGACCACTACATTACCCCCCTTGTCAGCCTCCCTAATGATGATATTGGGGTTCTTACTGAGAGTTGAAAGTGCCGAGCGTTCACCTCTAGTTAGATTGTCCTTGTATTTGAACTTAATGTCTAGGTTTCTGGTATTGGTTCTATCCAGGTCTTCCAGAACACGTTTGTGAAAGTTGTCAATGGTATTGCCACCTGATAATGTAGGTATCCATTTGGATTTGCATTTCAGACCACTCGTTATGTTATAGTCAGTTTCTATATCAAGTTCTTCCAGTAACTGTTCCATTTCCAATGGACTATCTTCCCTGTCCGTCAAAGAAAGAAGCAGGTGTGTTGCTTGTACATCTTTAATAGTCAAAGGTACATCGTCAAATACAGTTGGAACAAGAGTAGGTTGTCTTTGTAACTGTTGTGATCCCACAAAATGTTTTTTGAGTTTCAGGTTGCGTGTAAACTTAAACAGGTCGATTTTAGTTTGACACAAGTCACCTGTAGCATAGGGGTTGAAGTTAAGGCCTTTGCTGAGTAGGGAAATCATATCAGGTGTCAATGATATTGAGGAAAGATTGATGACTTGGACATTATCAAGTGGTGTTGTTAGTTCCTCTGTGTCCCTGACCTCAGTTTTCTGCGATATTCCTCGCTTGTTCCCGCGTTTACCCCTATGGGGTTTTGGTCTACTGCGGCCTGTGGAGGCTGGGTTCTGTTGCCCTTCCTCACCCGCTCCACTTCTAAAAAAAAGTTGGAACTGAGGAACTTCTTCATTCTTTTTTTGAATACCTTAACACCAACACTTGGGAAATCAGTTTCACCATGCAGCACAGTTTGACTAACATTGAGTTTTTAGACCTGGAATTCTATGTCAAAAACGATCACTTACACTCGAAACGTTTTAGAAAACCCACCGCATGCAATTCCATATTGCATGCTTCAAGTTTTCATCCTGAACATCAGATACGATCAATCCCCTATGGGGAATTTCTTATGGCCAAACGAAACTGTAGTGAAGCTTGTGAACTTGATAACTGTATTACTAACATGAAGAACAGGTTTCAGAATAGAGGTTATTCTAAAACTTCCCTCAAGAGAGCAGAGTCGAAAACGAGAGCCATTGCAAGACCTGATTGTCTGAAAACACGTACTGAAATGAAATCCCCTGACCAACACGTCAGATTCATAACTGAATTTAATGCCTTAAACCAACTCACCAAAAAGAGTCTGAATAGACATTGGAAACTTCTACTAGAGGACCCCACACTGAAGGAATTTATTCCAGAGAGACCTTCCATCACCTACAAGAAAGGCTTCACTTTGAGAAATAAACTGAGTCCTACCGTTCCCACTAATACCACAGCACAGAACTGGCTTTCAACACGAGGCATTGGTTTCCACAAATGTGGATTCTGTTCTATGTGTATATGGGGCAAACACGGCACAAAAAACTTTGCAGGACATGATGGAATGGTCTATCAGATTAAACACAACATCACTTGCCTTAGCAAGTTTGTAGTGTACATCATCGAATGCCAATGTGGCAAGATGTATGTAGGGAGTACCATTAGGGCTCTCAAAGAGAGGATAGCTGAACATATGAGAGCTATACAAAGGAGGGACCCCAGATACCCGGTAGCCCTTCATGTCGCAGAGTGTCAACCCAGGGAGGACGACATTAAAGTACGTGTTTTTGGGATCGATCTAATTCCCCTCAATATCAGAGGGGGCAATCGTGAACTGATGCTCAGACGTAGGGAGGCCACTTGGATCATGCGCTTACGCAGCGTAGAACATGGGCTTAACTACGATTCTGAGCTCCAATATTTCCTTGGAGACTAGAATCTCACCGGGGGGATTCTTGGTGCACACTGACTGATCTTCTGTACAATAACTCTGAACTCTAGGGTGATGATAACAGATGACAACATAAGAGATTTCCTCTCTCTAGGAGTCAAATGTATTCTACTTCTGTGTTTCAATGTATCAAGACAACTATGTATAGTGTACCATATTACAAGGCCAAATGTTTTGATTATTAAGATTGACAGCACAGACAATTGTACCATATTACAAGGCCAAATGTTTTGATTATTAAGATTGACAGTACAGACAATTGTCTACTATTCGCAAACCTTGTTGTTTACGTACACATTCTGAGTCCCGCTTTTGCATTTGAAGACTTTGTTTAAATATATGTATAGACTTTTAAATGTACGGGGGTATGATGTGTCCCCCTTTTTTTCTCACATTTACTCACAATTTTTCGCACTTTCTTTCAACTATGCACCTTACATCTGAATAATCCAGCCACACCTAGGCTTGGCCCCGTATGCTCAACGTCACAGCTTCTTTTTCTTCTTCGTTTTTTGATAATTTTATGTCCACATAACAACTGACATAGGGATTTGATCTCTATTTCCCTTATCAATTTTGTAATTCTATTCCCATACATGAGCAACAAGTAATGATTTGCATTGGCAAGCAGCGGGATTTTGTGATTCACTTACATTTTAGTGGACTACATTTACTCCTCTTCCTTACACCATGATTAGGTATTTTAATAATGGACAAGGACTGTTATTTCCATCAAATAAGACACAGACGTCCTCCTTTTCCTATATGATTTCCCCCTCAGCAATGGCGCTGATATATGCATCGTTTTGGAGTACGTCCTCCATGTCTACCATTCTCAATATAATCCCTCCTCTCCCGGGGTCACGTGTTCGTACACGAGAGACGACCGCCGGGAACTAACAGAGGAGGGATTGCCTGCAGCGGGTGAGTGTCAGTTTCTCCACCGCTGTGCGGTACACCACGGACCCGCGTCTTATTTAATAAGCGTTGGGTGCGCAGTGCTCTGAACGCATGTCCCTTGGACAATTATCTTACTATGATTTTGTATTTACTCGCCAGCACACCACCGCAGAGGTCACGTACTCGTTTCCTCAATTTGGCGCTATAAAGAATCCCCTCCCGGCTCCCCGCCTTACAGCATAGCGAGACACAGGTAACCCTTTGTATTTTCAAAAAATTTTATCCTTTAAGAGCGACTGGGCAAGCATTTTTCTAGATTTCTATAACTAGCGAACTTGTCTAAACTAACGGAATAGCGCTATGTAACAGAAACTCATGATTCCCTTATCCTTTTTTTATATAGCGCTATACTTTCAAATGGAAATTACCAGTGGGATACGATAATTCTATCCATATACTGCAACTGATTACTTTGTCAAACAGCATCGACTGTTTCATATACATACAGAATACCCATTGGTAAGAGAAAGATTTTCTTTGCTGCCCGAGACTCAACTTAGTCCTACAAGCATTTGCTTCCTTTAGAAGCCTCCTTATGAGTTCCTTTTTCTCTTTTTCACCCTTACCTTATATAGCTTGAAACTGAGCTTTTAAAGACCCAGACTTACTCCAACCACACATTGGAATTGGAGTGGAAGGTAATACCTATCATCCATAGAACAGAAGATTTTGCATGAATTGTGCTCTCTGGATCTTTAACCTATATAGGCACCCTTATCACTACCACGTCATGAGGCCACACAAATACCTCCTCACATATTTAATTAGATTAAATATATCTGACATCTCACGTTTCATTCACCATCACTACGAACACCCTCTAATTTCTAGGACCACTGTGTACGAGTGACACATGACCACACATAGGTCTTTTTAAGTCCATCTCACTCTCTACGTGCACATTAGCACTATAGACCAATCACTTTGCCCGAATATGAAAGTTTCTTCACCAAATCTCACCAACCATGTGCGATACAAACGCACGTCACAACTGCATGTCGGTTGCACAATTGTCACCATATGCAGCATCAAGTTAAACATGTTTAGATAACAACTTGCCTACATTATTTTGTATTACCAGCCCTGAAGAGTCGTGTGACTCAACCGCACACGACGAAACACGTGTCGGCGATTGATATTATTCTCAAGTCTGGAGAAAATTAAACATCTTGCTGTGACAAGAAGACTTACACCAAAGAACCTGCTTCTGCGCTTCTTTTTAACTTTTGGTCAATTTACCTTGTTTTGATGAACACACATGTAGTTGCGAGAGCTTATCTTTGTTACCCCGTCGTGAGAAGGATTGCGTGACAGAGCGTCGGATCTCCGCGACCTCCAGGAAGCGAAGCCGCCCAGAGATCTGCGTCGGAGTTCTGCCTCTTCCCCTTCCCCAGCTCCAGAACGGAGCCGGTGCACGTCTGGGACTCGTGGGACACCTGCTGAAACCCCAAGTAAGCCGGGAATAGTACTCCGGAAGCGGGAGGAGTGAAACCACTGAGACGCACTTGCGAGTGAAGGGGGGGGTAAGCAGGAACCTGGACAGTTGTGAGACGAACTGAGGTGACGGAAAACCACCTCCGTGACATTCAGAAGTGACACCAGCTGAGGGAGCGGGCTTAATAGATGAATTACTGCTAAAACTGAAACAGGTGGAAGTAGTGAACTCCTAAACAGTCTAACAGCTGAAGCGATTGAAGTCCACGAGACTACTGATCGGAACGGGTGGCCACCGAGCGACTTATTGTTAGCACCCTCCAGTGTGAGAAAGAATAGGTTACCCCCTGGGAGAACGGAGCAGTTGTGGGGGCTTTGTGGATGTTTAAGTAACTTGTCTATCTTCTTCCTAGTATGTCGCCTTCGGGGGAGTGACAGAGGAAGTTGTGGGGGTCAGGTTGCTGCATCACTTTAACCCCTTCCATGCTCATGACGGAACGGTTCCGTCATGAGCGTCGGTTGAGCTGTGCTCATGACGGAACCGTTCCGTCATGGTTCCATAAGCCCAATGGAACGTTCAGCACAGCGCAGGAATCTGCGCCGCGCTGAAGCGGTTAATACACGCTAAGGCTGCCTTCGGTTAACTCAGGGTAATGTACACGACCGAACCTTCTGGTGGAATGTTATCCTAGTACTGTGACCTAACTGGGGGGGAATTATACATGCCGTAAGGTGGCAAAGTGTCATTGTTGTTACCAAGAAACTATAGTTTGAGAACCACAAGAAAAGTGAAAGCTATTGAAATGTAAATGAATGAACTGAACACTATCCATTGAATGTAAAGAAACCTATTGTATTGAGCTTGTACCCTACAGTGATTTAAAACGAAAAGAAAAGGAACCAAGAGATACACTTTTATAAAAGGAACCGGTATTTTCATAACTTTGGTGTGGTGTCCTTATTTTTGGGGATAATGTACTGAGTTACTGTGGGTGAGTTTGTAAGCATTACACAAAAGCTTCAGAGGTTTAGCTTTAACCGCTCTGTGCCAGGCTACCCTATGTAGTCTAGGAATTCTAGGTCTAACACCGGCCAGTTTCAATTCCCACCAGCTGTATCGTAATCAGTCGGTCGGAATTGAAACTGATGATGTTGGTCATAAAGCCTCAGAGGCTTTACGACCGACAAAGTAATCGGCCCCATTAGTATGCCCCGCCTTCCTCCGCAGGGCTCAATTTTAAGCAGGCAACTACTATCCTTAACAAATAAAAACATAGTAAGAGCAAATCAACAAAGAGGGAGAACAATACAAATGGATAACTGCTGATTGATGTAGAGTAATTGATTCATATGATAGCCAGTAAGATAGCTGGCTACATATGAGCTACAGAATGAGGAACTACTTCAGCATGGGACAGGAAGGGTAAGACATAGAATACTGCAGGATGGTCTATTAGGATGTATGAAGGTATGGAAACACTAAGTCAAGCAATGTATAATTCTAATGCACAAAACTGTGTATATTGTTACCCACCGGTAACTCTTAACTTTAAAGGTTGCTTGCTCTGGCACCCAATAGATAAAGCATTTAAGATTGATGATGAGCGAAAATATATGAGAAAGAGTGCTCCATTCTTGCAAAAGACATTTAAAATTTAGCACACCACCACAGTGCTAAGCACAATATTGCAGATAATGTGAAGGAGCATGTACCGAAACATACAAAACTAGTTTAATTGTTTTTAATGATGGAGGGTTCAGTAATAGGTTACAATGTTTTTTGGGAGGTGGGTGGGGGGATTTTAGTTTTCGAGAATTGTGCATACATAAATATAATGCATCAATAATAGGTTATGCAATCATGGTAGCAGTTATGTTACTAGGAAAAACACCTTTCCCAGACACATAAAACTATATTGAAACAGACAGTAGAGAAAATGGCATGGAACATCAGGGGGTGGAATACCGAAGGAAGAAAGACAGCTAATAACATACCCGGATTAATACCAAATAAATATAGCCCTATGACAGGAAACACACTAAGCAAAAAATAGAGAAGCTATGTTTGCAAGCAAGTGGAGCTACATAGATATTTTGCATTATATTCCACTATCTCCAGAGGAGTAGCTATCGTAATAAAAAGGAACACCTTTTTTTCAGCAAATCAGAGTGACACAGGACCAGGACCCAGAGGGGCACTGCATAATTCTACAAGGTATCCTCAGCAAGAGACACCTTAAACTAATCAATGCACATGGCCCTAAACTAAATGAGTATATATCTTTCCTGAATGTAGTGATCCAAAGTGTATGACATGTGACCAAGGTCAATAATCTGGGGTGGGGACTTTAATTTCGTACTTGATAATAACCTGGATAGATCTGGCAACAATACTAGATACACATAAAATTTCAGTATCATAAAATAGTGAACATATGGAGTGCTAGGGAAACTAACAAGAGAGTACATGCTCATCTCTCCATGGTACACCACTATCTAGCATTGATTTATGGCTAGGAACAAGGGACATTAGTAACTTGGCATGTAAAGGTAAACATCTTGCTATAATCTGACCCCTCCCCAGTGTCATTAGAAATAGTACTCCCTGATTCTGGGGTCAAGTGTAAATCCTGAAGACGTCAATTCAAATCTTGTCGGATCCAGTATTTAAGGGTAACATTAGATAAGAAATACAATACGCCGTGCTTAACTTAAACTTTATCGAGTCATGTTCCTCTCAATGGGAAGCATTCAAAATTGTAATACATGTTGGGATAGTGTGGGGGGGGGGGTAGTTGCAGGCTGTTTTCATAAAAATTGGGAAAATAAAAAACTGTTATAGAAGATATGGTGAATTTCTGCTGGTATGTATGATTGCAACATTTGTCATGGTCTGTATATGGTGATTCAATTAATAAAAAATTAATTTTAAAAAGTTGTACTATATGGGGAATGCAGTTTCAAGGCATCAGTGATAATGAGATAATAGCCCTTGATCAGTTAGGCGGAGACCCGTACTTAGTTAAAAAAAGAAAAACGCAGAGTAACAATGGTTAGTGGCATGATTCATCAGAAGGTTCCCACCTGAGACGCCCAGCGCATCTGGGTGTGCTTTGACACCTGATTTACAGCAGGGCAGATTTTTGTCATGGATCAGGATAATTAAAATTACCTTAAGGTGTCCCTACCAATGGGAGGTGATTTTAATAATGGGAACCTTAGATAAGGTTAAAACAAGATAGGGTGTGAACGAGACTCTTATGACTTTATACATCTTTGGCCTACATGTTTCAGTATGGTTATTAGCTGCCCCTCAGGGCCAAATGGCTTTCTTCAGGACTGATAGCTCCCTTTTGTCATGTGTCTATCATATACTCATATGCACATACACACTCCCATTTGTGAATCTGTGTAATTTGTCATAACTTACAATCTCTGTTTCAATCAACACTGGATAGTGTCCTGTGAGTACATCTATAATGACCAAGGCTAGAGGACATCATTAAACAAGTAATATGACAGAGTTTCATTGGTAGCCTTATACCTGAAGTGTGTAAATACATTGGTAACAGCCGCATTCAGCTAATCCAGTCTATGGCATAGTGCTTAAAAGAAGGAACAGGTTTGAGTCCCCTCGTGTTCTTGATACTAATCAGTGGCAGTGTAATACATGCGTTTCATGCAGTAAGGTTCGAAATTAGGGCCACTCTACCTACGTTAAATGGTGTTGTCCATAACATCAGAGGTACTTAAAAGGCAAGCGGACCCTGCAGTCACACACAAGGGAAGAAGGCCTGATGGTCGAAATCATTTAAATTTGGTCTCTGTCTCTCATCAGACCAATCAAATTCTACACCCTTCACAATCTGGATTTCGCCCTGGTTTCTCCACCGAAACTACCCTGTTGGGAGTTACGGAGAACTTACGCCAGCTCTTAGACAGAGGGGACACAGTAGCACTGATCTTACTTGACCTTAGTGCTGCATTTGATACCATCTCTCATACCATACTCATAGAGACACTAACCTCTATGGGTATAGGCGGCATTGCTCTGAGCTGGCTGGTCTCCTTTCTCACCAACCGTACGTTTCAAATCTTTTCCAACAAAGCTTCCTCCAAAACTCATGTATCTCCCTATGGAGTACCCCAGGGCTCTGTGCTTAGTCCCCTCCTTTTTAATCTTTACATCAAACCTTTGGCCTATATAGCAGAGCAAGAAGGTCTCACGCTTTTCACCTACACCGATGACTCCCAGATCGCTTTTTAACTCTCAAACCCTGACCAGGGCTCTACATCTCTCCTGCAGTCAGGTCTGAGGAAAATTGCCGACTGGATGAACCACAATCTATTGAAATTAAACGGAGATAAAACCGAAGTTTTAATTCTGGGTCAAAAACACGACCTGTGGTGTTCTAAGCACTGGCCTTCTGAGATGGGTCCCCTCCCTCTCCCTTCTGATCATGTCCGCAACTTAGGTTTTATCGTTGACAATGCTCTGACTATGCAACATCAGGTTAACAAGGTTTCGGCCATTTGCTTCACTATATTGCGATGGCTTAAGAAAATTATCTGGATGCTGCCTTGTGACACCCAAAAATCCGTGGTCCATGCCCTCATAACCTCTCGGCTGGATTACGGAAATGTTCTCTATCTCGGGGCCAACAAGGCGGTAACAGGATGTCTACAGCTAGTCCAAAATGCCGCGGCAAGACTGCTGTGTAAAATTCCCAGATAAAGCCACATTTCTGGACCCCTCCGTGATCTACATTGGCTCAGGGTTGAGAGTCGTATTAAATTCAAAACCCTGAGCTACATGTTCAAGATCGAAGTTGGCTCAGCTCCCCATTACCTGCAATCCCTTGTTCATACTTACACTCCGGCACGTAATCTTAGATCCTCGCACTTGGCCTACTTTATTGTGCCCAGAGTTAAGACCTGTCTTGTGACAACACTATACAGTAACAAAGAAACGTTTGCTGATTTTAAGAGAGTTTACTCTAAACTGTATTCACCACAGAATAACTTACAGTGAATGGTCAAGTATTTATCTTGAGAGGGTTACACTAGCATGGCTCGAAGACATACACAGGGAAATCCTGAATACTTTAAACTGAAAATGAGATTAAAGAAGCAGTGAAATAAATGTCAAGGCTCAGTTGGTGACGCCTGCCAGCAGAATTTTATTAGGAATACCTAGAAATGAGTTTTGGGGGAGAATCCATAGCACCTTGCGAACATTCCTGGGCACAGAAATGCAGTTGGAAGCTCGCAGGTGTATTCTGGATGTCTGGGAACCAACCAACCTCAATGCGTACAAAAAGCAATGGGCGACTCGGGCATTCATGATTGCGAAGCGCAATATTGCACAACTGTGGGCAGCCGGCCAGCGCCTGGGGCAGAGAAATGGAGGGAGGATTTGGATTGGTGCATGTTCAGGGAAAGAGCAGTTTATTCCGCCAGGGGCTGTCCCGGGAAGTGGGGCAACATCTGAGAGGCATGGAACCGCTATAGAGGGGATATCTGTACCCCCCGCCCAACAGGCCCCGAGGAGATTGAAGAGCGCACATCTCCTTGATCCACCGCTTGTGATACTCTCACTATATTTTGCAGAATGTCATTTATTGTCCTGTATGATCCTGTAATATGTCACCTTATGTCTTTTGTGTTCATTTTTTGTTCCAATAAAAAAGAAATAAAAAAAAAAAGAATACTTCGAAATCCTTGCATCCAACCTACTTTGGATGTATGAACAATAAAAAAAATGGAACCTACCACCAATACTAAGGGAGGCAGTGAAAATTCCACTTTAAAAGAACCTCCACACCTTTGTGATTCATGCCACTGTTGTCTTTAACAAACTAAAATAATGGTAGCTAAAATGCTCTCATATCCACCAAAACTGCTGTTAACAGACCAGTTCTGTTTCATACCAGAAAGGACAAAAATATTTGTACATTGTTTGCTATGGCGCACCAAATTAACCTAGAAATAAATGGCACCACATTCTTTCTTCAGTTTGATTGCAGACTCTGACCATGGAGCCCTCCAGACGCACTGGAGCATGAACGAGAGACCGGGGCACCAGTAACTTTGGCACCCAACAGTTTGGACTCCCACGGGTGATCTGGCCCCCGCCGTGCCTTACTATCGGCACTAAAGGACAACCCTGGTTGCTATATGAGCGTCATCTGCTTTCCAACTAAATTGTTATCGATGGCAAGTACCAGACTGTCAATACATAAAACTACTCCACATTGATTCCAAAATAAAAACCAGGAATAACACCTTACACTTGAACACAATGCAGGGTTTGGGTTTAAGGGCTCCCGACAGAGGTGCCTTTGTCACCAATATTATTTGTGCTCGCTATTGAGCCTAAGATTTGGCAACAGTAAAGTCTTACTGTTGTTTTATGCAGATGGCATACTGTTCTTTATTTATCATAAACCCAGAAACAAACATAAACCTACTAATTAAAGAATGTATACAATTTGCAGAAAATTCAGGTTTAAAAATAAGTTGACTCAAATTGGTCACCGTGCCCTGGACACAGATGAAATTAGTACTTCCAACTGAAGTTGAAGGAGACACTAATATGCTACTCATGCTGTGGAGCCAATGCACTGGCCCCACAGCAAGATAGACAATGTGCCCCCAAATACAGCTCCACTGGGCCAGTGGAGCAAAAAAAGATAATGGTTTAAGATTAAATGTTAGTCAATAACCAAAACACCATTTTGAAAAATACGCAGTTAACATTATGTACAAAAATTATTAAGTCAATTGGATGAGTAATAATGTGATGGTGTGAAGTGGCACTATTGTCAGAAATGTAATTGTTGTAATTTATATGTTATATTTTAATAGAATTCTCATAGATTTGTAAACACATATTTTTCAATAGGTGTTCCATGAAATATAACATTTCACCTGAAACGGACATCACAGCTTAAAAAATGTTTAGTCCCTTCTCTTTGCTCAGTTGATTTAAAACAACTTCCGTGGCCTTCCAAGTTGACCGCCTTGTCTTTGCCTCCGATCTTTCTAGAGGATATAGTACTAGTCCTTCTGCTGCCTCCACAGCATGCATGCTGAATGACAGCGACCTGTGTCAGTATCAGAAGGAGAATGCATTGCTTCAAGGAAAGGCAGTATTAGCTCATAACACAATAGACGAATTAGGTTCAATCAAATTCAATAAAAGCCTCTCTGAAAACAAACGAAATTCAAAGCTTTTATATAGTAAACAGTCACAGATGCAATATAGAGGAATTACTTCATTCCGTATGCGTTTCAGTAAATGATAAAAACAAGTGAAGAGTGACTGTTGGTGAACAAAGTGAATAGTGCAATAATATTCAGTGACACTTATATACAACTTTATACAGTATTGTACACGAGGGGGGAGAGAAGGGAGGAATGTTTTGTGGTTTAACGGTCAGAGTTCTGAGTTAATGCTCCAAGGAAACAGATGGTTACTGTGCCCGTTCCTGGAGGATACTTGACCAAAGTTATACGTCGACGTTTGAACCCTGATGCGCCCCGATTGGTGGTGATGGCGGGTCTTTATCAAGACAGTAGAAGGGGAGGAGGGGGACAGGTGGGTCTGGACTTGTAGGCAGGAAATATCACACCCTGGAGGATAGCCTGAAGGTCAATCCCGAGTCAAAGAATATGCGTGCCTTCGCTGCAAAAGCCGACCACCGTCTGGCATGTCATGCAGGAACTGGATCCAGTTCCTGCATGACATGCCAGACGGAGCATTAACGGAGCATTAACTCAGAACTCTGACCGTTAAACCACAAAACATTCCTCCCTTCTCTCCCCCCTCGTGTACAATACTGTATAAAGTTGTATATAAATGTCACTGAATATTATTGCACTATTCACTTTGTTCACCAACAGTCACTCTTCACTTGTTTTTATCATTTACTGAAACGCATACGGAATGAAGTAATTCCTCTATTTTGCATCTGTGACTGTTTACTATATAAAAGCTTTGAATTTTGTTTGTTTTCAGAGAGGCTTTTATTGAATTTGATTGAACCTAATTTGTCTATTGTGTTATGAGCTAATACTGCCTTTCTTTGAAGCAATGCATTCTGCCACCCAAGAGAACCACTTTTTTCTTTAATCATACTTACCCAGGTTCTGAGGGACACAGGGTTACCCCTTTTTTTGTTAAACAGTATCAGAAGGAGGGCCCCCCCACAACTTTTCTTGAGCAAATCAGCTGTCATGACCATTGGTATAGTGCAACCCTCCCTCCCGGAAACACACTATCTCCTAGTCTTAAAGTCAGCCTTGTGCTCTGTCTGACATGCACAGTGCCATCCCTTGGTACTCCAAGCACTAAAAATAGCAATGCCCTCTGCCACTTATAAACACGTGCTAACCATGCACTCTACCAGACATGAGCAGCGGCGTTTTCTTTGAGGGCGGGATAGTGTAGCCCCCTGCCCGCTGCGTGCCACGCAAAGTGTTATGAATGCAATGGCAATTAAACGATAGAATTGCCATTTTTTTTCTTTAAAATTTCTTTTATTGACATTTCAGTATAAAGAACATACCAGGTACTCAGGGCTACAAGCCTTCAAAACATTCCAGGCAAAACATGAACCAAGTAAATCTAATTTGGTTACAGTTGCTTAACGTTGTGGAATGGTTGAGTAGAGCTGCTCGTCGATAGCCCCCGGTAACCATGCAAAGGCCAGCAATAGAAAAACTTGTCACAGAAGTCGAAAGAATAAGAAGAAATATAAATCAACAATCCCCAACTACCGACCCCCACGTGGTGGAGAAGTAGACCCTCCCAGGGCTCATATCTCCCTCTAACGTAGATGATATATTTAGAACACCACCTAGACTCCATATACGCACTCTTATAGGTGTCATCTCAGATAGCCCCAGAGTCGACTCTAAAACTGGAACAAGTGGAGCCCTCTCAGTGTAGGGGGACAGATGGCTAGGGGTGAGCCCCTTTGTAAGATATGGCACTAAAGGACCCCACTTATTTTCAAAGTTCTTGTAGTCATCTCTAAATATGTCTGCCATACGTTCCATCATGAGTATTTTCCATAAGTGGGAGTGTCATTACGCCAGGATGGGAGCCTCTTGTTTCTTTTAATTTACCGCTATCGCTTTTTTAGCCGCACCCAAACACGCCCACATAATAGCCTTGTCCGCCTTAGTTTGATATTCTAGGGTGGAATCTCTCAGGCCCAGCAGGGTCTTCTCTACATAGGTCGGGACCGGGTGACCTAAAATCACCATTTTATTTTTAACCAAGGTGCACCGCAGCCTGCCTCTAAGTCAGGAGGGTGTGTCAAAGTAGGACCCAAGTAGTCGTGGCCACACTTTGGGCAGCAGCCTAGCACCGGCCAAAGTGACATGCACACTCTGAAGTGGTAGAGACCAAGTGCAGGGCTCAAGGGTCTGAAGGAGCATTAGGCCAAACCACTCCATCCAATCCTAGCGCTGCTCTGCTGGAGCATGAGGGCAGTGTCTGAATTGGTAAAGGGGGGTTCTTCATTCCACAGTATTCGGGCAAGGACAATTACATTTTATTTAATTCATATAAAACGTGTAATGCAAGTACTTTAGTTTGTGTTGGTTTTATTTTAGAGGGAGGGGTTGTTTTTATTTGGGCTTTTGAGGTTTTTTTTTATTTAGTATGGGTTTTTGTAGGGAGGGAGAAATTGTATTTGTTTTTTTGGAGGTGGTGGGGCACTTCGCTCGCACCACTGCTTTGAAAGGTCACCGTCCGCTGCTGGACATGAGCGGTGTCAGCTCTAAAGGGAACTTTACATACAACAAAGCATACTGTTAACTGGCCTCAAAAGACTTGCATACTTCCAGCCTTACTGTCTGCCACTTCTGATGGCTTCTCGGTGTTCTACCAGCCTTGCATACTTGACTGCTATGTGCAGCACAAGCCCTTAAGGTAGGCTTGCACTTCAATTGTCCTGTGCACACTTCCAGTCCTTCATCAAGCCATAGGCACTGTCTGCCCTGAACAATACTGGCCCTGTGTGTCCCAGCTCGGAAGGCAACCTTGTGCTCTTGACAGGCCTATGCACATTCACGATTACAGAAATACTGCCACCCCGCTGTGCACACTGCTTGGAAGCCCTGCGTATATCTGCTGGCCAGATGCACATCTGCCATGAATGGACTGGTAACTTTGCACATTGTATCGCTGAAGATAGTCATCTGCATCAGTCCCACACTCTGTGAGCCAGGTATATTATCTGCCAACTGCGCACTGTCATCCATAGAAGCAGCCTAGGGTACTAGCAGCCCTGCACACTGTCTGCCAGTCATGCACACTAGCAGCCATGAAGGCTTCCAAACATATTACCACTCCTCAGGACAGCAAGGCACACTGCTGGCACTGCACACGGTCTAATCCCCCTGAGCATTGGCACACTGAAGACATCCCTGGGCACTGCCAGCTCTGCCCACTTTTTATCAGCACTGCCTGATGCAAGCTCTGTGTCCAGCTGGCATTTTGCTTAGATGGACTTTTCTCTAGATCCATGGGTAGTTGACGGGTATTGTTGTTTAACAAGAAACTCAGTGGGCCTCATGCTTTTTTGCATTCGCACTGAATAACCAATAGATAAGGCTTACAGAGGAAACTGCCTCTTTATTGATTAAAGAGACAGGAATTGTGTGTAATACTGCAGATGAGTGAGTGGCTTGATGCAAGAATAAGTCAATGGGAGGATAAATGGATATATAGCTAAGTAATGAAGTGCATGAATGATCAGTTACTGTGTGCACAGATGGACAGACGAGTCAGCGCAATGAAGAGGCACTTTCAGCTACAAGACAGACCTATTGCTTCACCAATGTTTGTTTATGGACAGGCACCAAGATTAAGCCCTTCCAGACATGAGTTAAGCACACCCTGGTCAATGTAACTAAAATTAATGGTTTGAGTACCATGGCCCACCAGTTTGGATGTCTTTTCAGAACTACGCTAGCGAGACCGTCTGGACCAAAATCCAATATTTCTTTATATGGTTTACCATATTTTCTAAGTCCCAAGAGAAATTAATAAAAAAAAGAGAACATTATTGATAGGTTCCGCATGAAACTCTTGCCCAATTTCTGTATCTATGGAAACCAGGGATCTGTGAATGTAAAACCACATACATATTCACAGAGTGTCTAAAGGGGTAAAAATCCTGAAGTTCAGCTTATTTAAAGTAGTTTTTTCTTACCCCAAGAGGGCAATACCCCTATGCCCACAAATCAAAGACATATTTTTTTAGTAAGGTGGAGTAAGCAAATCTCAATAATAGTAAACATGTAGTCAAATGATGGTATGGCCCACATTTTCTCCGACTAGGCAATTTCACTTTCACCCCTCGAAAGATCAAATATGGAGCACCACAAGGGACGTCACTAAGTCTGACAATATTTAATGTCTATGTATCATCCTTAGCACACATCGAGAAAAAGTGGGGCATTAGCATCTGCTCATACGCAGATGATACACAACTAATGGTTGCCCTCAACGGTGAAGAGGACTCCAAAAACAGACTGCTCAATTGCCTTACTGAGCTATCTAATTGGATGTACAGCCACTGCCTGAAATTAAATGCCGATAAATCGGAGATCCTCCTGTTTGGTGGATCCCAACAGCTCTGGGATAACACCTGGTGGCCTAATAATCTCGGTACACCCCCTAAACCGACCCAGATTGCTAGAAACCTGGGAGTCCAAATTGACAACGTACTGTCGATGAAAAATCATGTGACAACAATTTGCGGTAAAAGCTTTGAGGTATTAAAAATGTTAAGACAGGTCTTCCCATGGATTCCCGTGGAATGTAGAAAGATATTAGTCCAGTCACTGCTAATGAGTAGACTCGACTACGGGAATTCCCTATTTGTTGGCATGGCGGACTATTTATTCTCAAAGCTACAGCTTGTTCAGAATGCGGCAGCAAAAGCTGTCTGCAACAAAAAAAAGTATGACTCTGCTAAAAGCTGTCTGAGAGCCTTGCATTGGCTCCCAATGAGACAAAGAGCTTCCTTCAAAATGCTATGCATCACCCACAGAGTGCTGCATAATACTGGCACGAGCATCCTAAAAAACAGGATTAATTTCTATGTACCGAACCGAAACCTTCACTCCCAATCTATTGCAAGAGCCACCACTAAGCGAACAAAGAGAGTCAGGATGGGTGGTCGTGCCTTTTCACATCGCGCTGCAAATATGTAGAATGATCTGCCAACAGGTATAAGACTCATAGACTGCTACCTTACTTTCAGGAAAAAACTCAAAACTTTACTATTCCCCAAAGCAGACTAAATTTCCCAGTCATTCGTGCTACATCACTGTACAACTTTCAATCTCAGCGCCGTGATATCCTTTTGGGATGAATGTTGCGCTTTATAAGCACTATTAAAATTAACATTAACATTTTCTGCTGACTCGAAATGAAAGAGAAGCTGCCAATGTTTTCAATTACTTCAAAAAAAGTGTGGAATATTACATACTTATTTTTACCACTGTCTCACTTATAAATAACAAACCGTAATTTTACCATATGATATGATATGGAGATTTACTTACTCCACCTTACTCAAAAATATATCACATACTTATTCATCTCACTTAACATGAGCAATATCAGCTTTAAGGTGCTTGCCAGTTGACTTATAAGTCCTTGTAGCAACTAGCCATACTTTTCCTATGTAGAATGTGGTGCTATGCAAATAACAAACGCATGAACATACCCACTCAATTATTTTACATCTTTAAGAAACTGACACAAAAAGCACCCAACAACAGTTCATATTTTGATTTTAAAGTTTCATTGAAACCATCACAAAAGAGTCCAGCCATCTTTGAACAATGACATCTGTTTTTGGGGTTCAGAAATCCTTCATTCCAACTTGTATTTAGCAGTATCTCCTTCTTCACACTGAAACACATACATCCTTTCCCCTTTTGTAAGGCATTACATATTTTTTAACAGAACTATACTTCCTTAGTAGAGTCAAGTAAGTCTTAATGCACACGGCGTATCTGAATTCTAAGTCAGGGCTGGAGGCGAGGATTATGCCTTCTCTATTCACTTTATCAAACAGCAGCCATTATTTAACCATACCACAACTACGTTTCCCATGAACACTTGGGAAAAAAGTAGTTTAAAAAAACATCCAATCAGGAAACAGTCCTGTGGCCTCCAATAAGGGCCATCTCAGCCTGACATTCCGTCCTCACTGGCCCTTGTCCTCTTTCTTCGCTGCTGTGCAGCCAAGATAAGTACTTTACATCTCATGAGCGTTTGCTTGTGTTACTTGTATTTGTTTTTATAGTGGAATGCTTATCTTTATTGCGGCTCTGCCGGGCCGTTCCGATTACTATGATGGTGGTATTGACAATGTTTTTATAATTATTATGGTGTAGTGCGGCGCGGCTCTGCCACATCTTTCCAATTATTACGATTTGGTATTGACAATGCTTTTGTAATCATTTCTGTGTAGTGAGGCTCTGCCGTGCCTCTTCGATTGCTGGTTTACATTTTCCTGACAGGTGATTGTGGCTGTGGGAGCGTTCTCGCTCCTACGCTGCCTTTCTCTGGTGTGGCTCTCTTCGCCGACCTCCTGACGCCAAGGGGCGCTGGAGGTGGCGCAGGATTCCAGCACACCCGTTAGAATCCCTCACTGAGGGGTTTGTTCGGCGCGCTGCAGTCCCGTGAGCTACTGGCCTGGGGGAGACACCTGTGTGGGTCTGTAACTCGATTGCGCTGCCTCATGTAATTAAGGCCGATCACGCTCAGCTTTTACGCTCTGCTGCCCAAAACTGGCACAAGCAGCATCAGAGTCTGTACTGTGTTTTTCACAACCCCTGCAAGGGTCTGTATTAATCAGGCTTCTAACGCCTGTTGGGACACTACCAAGGGCGGCTTCCCACTGAGATATACTTTGCCTCCAGAGTTCGGGACCTAGGGCTTTGCCCCGTACAACAGTGAGACCCTCACACAAAAAGCTCAGGCTGTCACCCAGCCCCCCATAAAGTAGTGCCTCTTAGGCTGGAGTCTGCCACCCAGACTCCAGTGATAGTGATACTCATTCAGGCTTGGACTCCCATCACAGGGAAGGCTGGGTGCTTCAGACGGTTCAGGGGAATCATATAAAGTATATCAGTGAACCCTCCCAGGAGGTCAGGCCCGGTCCCATCAAGTTGTCTCAACAAGAGGCCGTCCTGGTGGACGAGGATGGCGCATCCCTCCTGTCCAAAGGTGCTATTTTGCCCTCAATCCCTCATCCCTGGGGGTTCATCAGCAATCACTTTCGGGCCGACAAGACAGACGGGGGCTAAAGGCCAGTGATCCATCTCAATTATTTCAATGAGCCGCTGGTCTATCGCCACTTCAAAATGGAGGGTATTCACCTCCTCAGGGATGTTCTATGGCCCTTGGCCCTTGGACAGGATGGTACGGCTGGATCTCAAAGATGCCTACCTGGTTATTCCGATCTTCCCTCCTCACGGCGATTCCTCCAGTTCATATGGCAGCATCAGACATACAAGTTTTCCGCTCATCCCTTCGGCCTATTATCGACCCTCTTGGTGCTTCACAAAGGTCCTCAGGTCAGCGTGGAGTTCCTGAGAGCTCAGGGTATACAAATGATAGTATACTTGGACGACCTGCTCCTGATGGACGCATGCCTGCACAAACTTCTGTGACACCTCCGGATGGAGGTGGATCTTCTCCAGAGCCTGGGCTTTGTTGTGAACGAGATGAAGTCACTCTTTACGCCTTCCCAGAGCCTTACATTTCTAGACTTCGTAATAGACTCCACTTCCTCCACTCTCAGTCTTCCCTCCAGAAAGGTCTTAAAACTTCTGCACAAACTGAAGCATTCCCTCTACAAACAACATGTGTCACTCAGGCAACTGGCCTGGATAGTGGGTCTTCTCTCCGTCTCAATCCAAACCATTTTCCCAGGCCACTCCACTATCGGGTGCTACAGCGTCTAAAAGCGGTATGCTTACGCAGAGGCTGCCCATATTCCCACAAGGTGGTACTTTACTAGGAGGCGCGAGAAGAGATACAGTGGTGGCTGGACCACATGGAGGCCTGGATTAGAAGAGCGATCTTTGTATCAGCCCCAGACTTGGTAATAGAGTCCGACACCAGTAGAGTAGGCTGGGGGGCCAGTTTTGGCGATATGTTTACCGGGAGGGGGTGTGTGGTGTCCAGAAGAACAAAGATTACATATCAACTGCTTAGAACTCCTAGCAGTTTTCTTCACTGTACGTGATTGGATGAGGGACTCTATCCAGTTATACATCCTTCTAAAGATGGACAACATCTCAGCGGTCTGGTATATCAACCATTTAGGGGGCACATGATCCAAGGCCCTCTCGGACCTAGCCGCCGGCTTTTGGCAATACTGCCTGGACATCAAATCTCGGTCACAGTGAAGTACTTGCCCGGATGGAAGAACCGTGTGGCGGATTTCCAGTCCCGCAACTTCAGGGACTCCAGTCTCTAGAAGCTCGACCCAAGGATTTTTGCAATGCTGAACGACCGTTGGCGCCCTTTCTCGGTGGACCTATTCGCCTCGAGATTGGACCACTAACTTCCCCATTTTTTCAGCTGGAGGCCGGACCCGCTAGCAGTGGCCGCAGATGCGTTCCTCCAGGACTGCAGCCAGGAGAAGGGGTACGCTTTCCCCCCTTCCCAATTATCACAAAGGCACAGGTCAGGAGACAACGACCGGAGGTGGTAATGGTCACCCCTCTTTGGAGATCGCAAGTTTGGTTTCCAGTTCCACTGGACCTTTCCTTGGATTCTCCAATCCTACTCCCCCGGTTTCTGACTCTCCTCCTGAGCCCCGATCAAGTTCCCCATCCACTGATTCAAGGGAACTCGTTGTGGCTCATGGTGTGGCAGATTACAGGGGACGATGGGAGGTACCAGGCCTTTCAGAAAAGGCTGAAGCGTTCATGTGCAGGGCTTGGGCGGACAGCACTGTCAAAAGATACAGATCCGCTTGGGGCAGATGGTCCTGTTGGTGTATGTGAAGGAATCTTAATCCCCTGGCGGCAGATGTAGTACACATTCTGAATTTCCTGGCACATTTAGCTTCCTGTGGCCTGGCTCACAGGTACATAAATACCTTCCGGTCAGCCATTTCTGCAGGCCATGTGCTGCTAATTGATGCAGCGATTGGGGAGCACTGCCTCGTTTGCAGGATCTGTGAGGTAACAGACTCTCTTTACCTCAGGAGTCCCGCTACTCGGCCCTTTGGGATGTGAATCAGGCTCTTAACTTGTTCCTCTCCTGCAACCTAATTGTTTTCTTTCAAGGAAAGAGTTGTCAGGTAAGCTGGCTATGCTGCTCTGCCTCATCTCTTGCCGCCGCGTTTCTGATGTGAGGGTGCTAGATTTCACGGGCAGGATCTTTACCCCTAACGGAGTAACGTTCACACTGCACAGGAGAACGAAGTGGCACACAAGAGTAATCACTTACCTAGAGTTCCCAGACTCCCCTAAGTTGTGTGTTGTCTGTTGCCTGAAGGCATATGAGGAAAATAGCTCCGACTTCAGGGGGGTGAGAGCTCCTTATTGCATTGCGGAAGCCTTTTAGGGTGGTTTCGTCCCCCACCATAGCTAGGGTGGGTTAGGTGGGTCATGCTGGAGGTGGGTATTAACTTTCAGATTTTTGGGGCTCATTCGGCACGAGGCTTATGTGCCGGTTTGGAGGATATCCTCAACGCGGCAGACTGGTCCCCGGACTTCACCTTTTAAAGGCTTTACTTCAATCCGGTGCTGGATATGGCTCATCTCATGGTGAGCAAGCTTTAAACTAGCATAATCCTCATCTCCAGTTCTGACACAGAATTAAAAATGTCCTAGCTAACGTAACGGAAAGTTTCAATTCTATCAAGGACTCGGAGGCGAAGATTATCCCACACTAGGGATTCCATAAGAAGATTGCCCTCCCTGTACAAGAGTAAGTAATACAATTTGTTTCCTGAAATGTTTGGTTAATGTATTCGATGTGTTTGAATAGCATCAACTCTCATTGCTATTTTTCCGCATGCTTTGATGTGTCTTTGCTTGGATGGTGACAATGTCCCTTTGTCCTTGTAGGATCTTGACAAATAAACAGGACCCATGAAAGTGATCCGACAGCTAACTTCCCTCGACAAAAGAGGACAAGGGGCCAGTGAGGACAGACTATGTCGGGCTGAGATGGCCCTGATTGGAGGCCACAGGACTGCTTCCTGATTGGATGTTTCTTTAAACTACTTTTTTTCCCAAGTGTTCATGGGAGTTGTGCTATGGTTAAAAATGGCTGCCGTTTAATAAAGTGAAGCGAAAAGGCATAATCCTCGCCTCCGAGTCCTTAAAAGAATTGAAACTTTCTGTTACGTTAGCTAGGAAATTTCTCATTACACACAAAATAATAGCCCTCTACTAACAGGTCCAGTGGTATATGCATCTCCACTTGTACTGTATATTGGTATGAATATGAAGGAAACACAAAAAACAGTTAAGACACAGTTCACTGATGTTCATCACCCCCATATTAAACCACAAGTATTGAATGTACCTAAATCAATGGCCATCTCCACTTAGGTGAATATGGGGTAGATGTCACGGCCTGGTGCGAACCTGAATGTCGTTTTCCTAAAAAATACACTCCACATTGAAAACAGAACCCACAACCATCCCGGTTTTCATCCACTTCCCATCTTTTATCCTGTGCATTAAATGATCCAGTCCTTCCTTTTGTCTGCATGCAAATGCAACAGACAGGAACAGTTTTAAGAAAAATCCCAGAGCTGGCACAAGCCTATAACACTTGTATACTGAGAAAGTGTAGGCTCATTTGATGATTCTGGGAAATCTTCAAAGAGGGCGTGGCAGGAGCTCTCAACCGTTGGATGGGGTGTGTAGCTTATACATCCAATCATAAGATGCCATTTAAATACAGCAATTAATATCAATGTGCACAATGAAAAACTTTTTGTAGTGCATATTAAAGCAGAAATCGGTGTACTGCATCTTTCAAAGCATATTCACAACTAATTGTGAAGTGGAAGGAAATTCATCTTCCTTCAATAAAATTAAATTAATCGATTAAGAGTCTTAGCACAACTGTCCTCATTAATATCATACAGACTACAAAAGGAGGGACCTGAAGAAAAGGTACGTAGGACTAAGAAATCTACCCGTACATAGCATAAATACATCTAAAAAATTAATTAAAATTCTGCATCCAGCGTGAAGACGTCGTCCTTTGATTGTGTCATAATCCGAAAACGCTGATATTCTGAGACTTGCTTTTCAAAGAAATTGGTTTTTCCTTCCAGTGAAATGTTTTCCATGAAATCAAAGGGATTTTCTACATGAAAGACCTGCAAAAAACAGAGAGAACAGTGTGAGACAAGTGGAATATCTGCTGGGAGAAATCATGTTTGCTCACATGTTTTTGTTTGTAACAGACACCCATCAGATGTTGTGAAATCCAGTTAAGTGCCTTGAATAGAATGTTTTTTCTAAACAAATATACCTCTTATCAAAATATTGATAAATCAGAATACGGACGAGGAGTAACTTTTTAACATTGCTAAGTGCAAGTGCTTTCTTCTGCTGAGGCTGTTTTTAAACAGATTGTGCCCTTGACAAAGTACATAATATGTACAAGTAAAGCTGGCTAGTTATATCAGTGATAGTATATAGGTTAGAATAGTGAAAACAGAATAGTGGGTGTGATATATGTAGAAGTTAAGAATAAAAAATGAAGAAATATATTTACAAAGAAATATTCATTTTACAACGCAATCATAACAACTATGCAGAATAGCAGGACAAAAAAATCCCTAAACCCAGCCTGAACCCTAAACACAGTACTGAACCCTAAACACAGTCCTAACTGTAATCCTCGCACTAATCGCAGCCCCAAATCATCTCCCCAACCTAATCCTATGCACAACTCTAACTTGTACATACACTGTAACACTAAACTTAAACAAAAACTTAACCCTTCTCTACATTCTAAGGTAAATCTCTACTTTTTTTTTTTTAATAAATCTTTTTATTATTTATAGAAAAACAAAGAACAAAAAGGCGTATCAAGTGCAATACAGTCAATGATGGACGTTAAATCGAACAATTGTAAAATCAGGATATTAGCGGGACATCAAGCAGGACACTGAGACCCAACACCTATAGTTAGTCAAAAAATACAAGAACAATTGACATTTACGATATACCCTCAGCGAGCAGCACTCAGGTCCCGCCCACTTACTGAATCAGGATATCTAAGCTTGTGTAGCCCCCTCGATATTGAAGTCATATGCAGGATAAATTATGGACATCGACATCTATCATAAATGAGTCAGAATCGTAGAGCTTGTACTGCCACCCGATACTGCAATATAAACAGGATAAATGACGGATATTCGTACTTGGAGAGACCAAGAAAAGGAAAGAAAACCAAAAGAAAAATAAACAGCGCAGCAAGCGCAACTCCCCACCCCCCACCCTGCACCCCTGCATATAGCTTACGCCGACCCCAACTAGCAGTGTGCCTGTCGCCCCATCTAAACTAAGTTAACTAAACGTAGTAATCGGAGGAGGACCTTCGTTCAGGCTCCCGGCCTCTCCCCCCGCCACATTTGAGCCTCCCCTTTATTTACAGAATAACTAAATATTACTCAAACAGACTGAGAGTTGGGGAATAGTTTTTCGCCGAGTTCACCCCCGTTACCAATGTTTTGTAAGTGAGTCCCACACATCCACCAAGCCAATAAATGTCTCCAAACAGTCAGTTCTCAGCCTTGGCCCGCTCGATCAGGGGCACGGATATTTCTTAGCCAGACTGCCGCCATCTCAAGAGAGTAGAAGGGCCAAAGATAGTCGTCTAGCTGCACACAGAAGCAAGCCGGGAACAACTGGGCATTTTCAACCACACTATCTCTGAGTTTCGTCCGTACCGACAAGAACCCCCGGCAATGTTTCCAGACCAGTTGTTTAGAGTCCGGGAAGGAGGAAAGGGCCATACAGTCAAACCACCCTTGAGTCTCAGTCCGATCAGTCAGTAGACTAGCGCCACGCAGACTTTCCATCACCAGAGCTGCTATTGAGTGCCAGGCTTCATCCAGGACCTTCAGTGGTCGGAAAGTAGTAGATGTGTAGTCTAGACACTCCCGAATCTCCGGTTTTCTGGGGTGTATGTCGTTGGTTGGTTTGGCTGCTGTGGGCTTCCTGGCTCTCGGTTTGTCGATCGGTGGGGTAACAGTCATTCTCATTAGCCCAAGTTCAGAAGTTATAGCGACCAATTTATTTTCCAAGGCTCGGGCTCTCTGGCCCAGGGAAGAGTGTAAGTTGCCGCCATGACAGCTCCAATCGTCGGTCCAGCCCCGACCAGCGCTAATTCTTCTCCCCTACCGTCGACATTCTTACCATTCTTGGATAGGGTATATCGACCCAAGTGGTGTGTTCGATCTTTCTCGGTCACTTTGGAGGAGCGAGTCTGATTTGCGATTAGTTCAAACTCGGGCGCCATTTCATTCTTCTCGATCGCGGCTTGAGTCCCGTGTCTATAGATATAGACCCCGCTTTGCTGTAAAGTCACAGTCCAGATGTCAACCCATCTATTTGTTGGGAGATTTCAGGGTAATGTTCAGGATTGCGCCCGTATCCAACGGGGCGAGACCCAAATAATGTCCAAATCGTACATACTTCAGGCTGCGTGAATTGGGGCGATTCAAATATTTTCCTCCGTGATATTTTATCGCTCCACTGGCGCCACTAATCCATTCGGATGTTTGCCGCTGGAATTGGGAAAAACTCCACCTCCATGTCAGTTGACCGGTCCCTCCCGGACATTTATAGCCGATGTTGTTCAACTAGTGGCCGGCTGCTCCCATACTCAAGGCCCCGGCTCAAATGCTGATGTAGGCCGCAAACTTCAAGGCGACGTTTCTCTGTCCTAGAAGCTGGTGGATCACTCGGGATCACTCGGTCAGGCGTCGTTACGATTCATCTGTACGAGGGTGTTGTATAGGTGCAGGATAAGTAACAGGATCTTGTGGCAGGCTAAGGAGGTCTACGGAGCCGGGAGCCTAAGCGGCCATCTTGGTCGCCAGCTTGGCTCCTCCTCCGTAAATCTCTACCTTAACCACAAAACTAACACTAACCATAACCACAGCATAAATCCTAAACCAAATGCTTAAGTCTTTACACTCTTGTAACCTAAACTCTCCAAACAACCCTGACTACAAGCTTATCACTTTCTTTAACTGAACCCTAACTCTACAATGCTAAAATGAATTAGTAAGAAGAAAAGAAAATTGTATTTGTCTGTAACCATCAGTTACAGCTTAACAGTCTCTTCGAAATATTTGCATTGGTTTGAGGTATGTCTAAAATTGTACGGCCTACTACTACGTTGAAAGCCCGCAATGTAATGCATTTGTATGAAGAGTGCCCTTCAAATTTGTTTTTCCTCAGTTTGCCATGTGAAGGCTCCCATAAAATGAATGTTATCCTTTTCTTACAGGGATAAGGGGGTGGGACGTTCAATCAAGGAGAACAAGCTTAAACCCATGGCAATGTTATGTAACATTTCTTCTTGTATGTCCATGTTAAATATATTTGCTGTGCATTGACTTTAAAGTAATATCTCCACTTCCCAGAAAGGGCGGGTGAGTGTGCAGTGGAAGAGCAATGTGTTTACAAACGCCTGCCCCATTGGGGCAGCCATGCAATAGGGTTTTGTGGATACCTGCACAGATGACCATGTTTAAAGGGAGCCACCTAAAGGTCTTGGGGAGCATACGAAAGGTGTGGAAGCAGGCGGATGAGACTGTGTTGACTTGTGTCTTCATCGATAGCTTGCTATCCAGAATAATGCAAAGGTTGAGGGCGTGGTCTGTAGGAGCAGGGGGGTGCTGAGTTAAGTGGGTCACCAGGCTTTGTTCCACTTCCTTTCCAGCTATAAGCTGTGGGTTAATGAGGATTATGTGTACCACTTAGGAAGGATAAAAAAGCCTGGACATGTACCCTTATTATGTACACTATACTATCCCGTCCCTACGTATTTGCAAATATGGCTGCAATGCCTCTAACTCACTGACTCTCTATAAAGTGAGGACAACCTTCCAGTACAGCTATCGGAGAGCGCAAGAATTCATTGGCTCAAAGTTCTGATTCATAATTCTTACACAAAACACACTGAAATCCAATCGCAGGGTTATGGGAAGGGTTGGACGTTGATACAGGGTGAAGGTATTTATTGTTAAACTTAAATCCTTTGTCTTGGATATTTCTCTTTTGGCATTGTCAAAAATTGCTATGCTCGAATGTTGTTGGTATTCTCTTATTTTCAATAAAGAATTGATTAAAAAAAGAAATTCAGTTTTGGAACTCGACATGCATCTGAGTTAGCTCTGCAAATTCTCCAGTTCTTCTTCATAGATGTAAGCACAATTCTAATCACCTGGTTGGGTGTCATACCGGGCTTTGAGATGTTAGACAAAGTCATAAAAGTGTGAAACACAGTAAAAAAAAGAGTAAATGGTCCAATGAATATGTTATTGAATCCCACACGCCTCTTCTTCAGGTGTCATTTAACCAACTATTCAATAATTAAAGAAGCAAATATGAGATGGATTTTTACGCACAAAAGCTTTAGTATTAAAATGCACTTGTCAGTGCCAGATAAAGACAATCTGGTTTCTAAAAGCAATAGTTCCTGAATTATTTATGAAATTAATTCTGTAGGTTCGTTTGTATTGAGAAAGAACCTTAGAAAGGTAAAAGGAATGAAGAAGCAAGGTAAAATCCTCATTCAATATTTTTGCCTTCACAGAACAAGGATGCCGAAATATGTGTCCCATATATATGTGTCTGAAGGCAGCGCAGTGCTTTAACTTTAATGAGACTCTTCGACCAAACTATGCTCAGTACTTGTGAATGTCTTCATGGCGAGGGGCGTCCAGAAGCCCACCAGAATGAATGTCTGTAATTCCAATGTGTGACAACAAGCACAAAATGCAATGTGTTTGTTCAAACAAAATAATATGTCATTATACCAACTACAAAATGTAATGTAGTTTTCCATTATAAGCTGGTTATCTGCATTTTGTTGTGATTTAATTTGAATATAAAGTTGAATATGAAAGTAGGAACTCATTATTTGGGCACAATGCCACTTGCATGTGTGCATATTCAAACAGCACGAGACCTGCATATGTTCTACAGCTCATCTAACGACCAGGCCCTGAGCCCCAGGTTGTGCAGTTAATTCTAGGCATGGTAAACTGATCTTGTGGTAAAAGAACCTTATCAAGACCAATCGTCGAAAATATGACAAATTGCATCTGTTGTTTACCTATGACCTATGGACCCTGCTCCTTGGAAAGGTCACATGAAATGGTTATGCACTAATACATCATATTGTGCTTACATACACGATACAGGAAGATACATTTACCCTCATTTATGTTTCCCATTGCTCATACCTAGCAATATTATGAGCAGTGTGGACCAACTCACAGATTACCTCCTGCGTATAACCTCTCACGCTGCGGCCTGATGTCAGGTGAGGGAGGTCACAAACACGCATCTCACATTTGTAGACGGAAACAGTTTGTAGTCATAGAGGAAGGATTTATTTTATTTCAAAGAAACACTATCCAAGTCAGAGCAATTTGCCCTTGAAATCTGAACACCAGCTCTTCGCAGGATGCCATCTACATCACTGACCAAAAAAGGTGTAAGAGGGGATTAGAAGTTTTACAATTCTAGCAGATAGCCAAGGAATTAAATAAAGGGTTGTGGTAGCTCTTAATAAAATGGTTAATGTTCACTAAGAGAACAAAGGGGAGATCCCATGTGAAAAGGTTTACCAGCCTAAACAGTCTCCCACAGCTCTGAGACAGTCTTATCGCTGATCCATCCCTATGCGCATGGGAGGTCTGTTTTCCATCTCTACTAATTCACACAGCAGCTATAAAGTAGTGAGGTACAGTTGAAATCCAATTAGGGGACCAAAAATTTTTTTTCACAAGTCAGAATAAAATCTTTTAAAACTCATTTCTGGTTGGTGTTTGTTTGCTCTGCAAGATCTGTATTGGTACAAAAGAACCTAACGTCATCAGCACCAATATGTACAGAGCAAACAAACCCCTCAAAATGTATACACTGAAAGTAGCTGACTGGTAAATGGTCCATGATACCCACTTTGATACTAGCCATATTGGTGTTTTTCAGCTCATGTGGTCTAACAGGCATGGTGTACAATGACTACTAAAATATTGCACCTACTGTAAATGAGTAATTTTGTTTCATAGCTTATCACAGTTTGGAAGACCTATTGTAAGCAGGCATAGGCCACAAAGATACAAACATGATCCTTGGTGAATGTTAATTCATGTGGAATAATCTTACTTGTTTTCAAACAAGCAGTCGTTGATTTGTATTGGTTTAAAATACTGAATAATGGTGCTTTTTTTTAAAGTATATCTATAATCTAGGAGGTTCATACAAACTTTAGGTAAAGTGGGGTAATAGCAACTACCAAATGACACATGCCTCAGATAACCTTAAACAAAGCAGTTTACATAATTGAATATCAATGAGGCTGTTTAAATATCATAGAGATTTACATGTGTGAAGTGAAGTAAATTGCACTGTTCTCGAGCATGTGTAGAAAATTATGAATTTACGAATGAAAAAAGAAATAAAAATACGGTGTCACTTCTTATGCTTTTTCATTAGGATGCCTGCTTCAATCAAACATTTTCATCTGATTCTTACCTTAGAGAATCCAAGTTCTACTAACAATCTGTCAGCCACAAACTCAATGTACTGTTTCATCAGCTCACAGTTCATCCCAATAAGGTTTACAGGCAAAGCTTCCGTTAAAAAGTCCTAAAAACAAAACACAACGATTTCACCAGAAAGAAATACAATATTGATATTTGCAGCACGCAGCACTGCTGAGTATGTAAAAGAACATGTAATGTTACACAGTAGAAAAAAAAGTGTTTTAAGAAAAGACATTAAATGGTGATGTACAAAAGAAAAGGGTAATGCGTTAGTGGCGTTTACAAAGAGCTATATTGAAGCTCATATCAATTCACCTTCAGTACAGAGGAATAAAAAAGAGGCCTGTCTCGAGTCATCTGAAAAACATATTGATCAAAATATGCAGGGGAACCCTGCCTTTTAAAGAAGACAGCTGTAGATTTATGACCTAGAATTGATCATGTTCTGTGTATTTGTGCTGCTGGGATGTCTCATGAATCGATTTCAGTTAATTCATAATTAGACTGAGATTCTGGTGGGGAGTATCATACTGCCTAAGAGAGTTTCACCAGCTGCCTGCAGATAAGAGAGTTACATTTGGGGACCGTGAAAAGTATCCCATGATAAAACTATTGCCTTATCACCCACAATGAACACCTCGATCCTTGTTTTTGGTGCCAGAGAATTGGGTGAAAATACGTTTAGGTCCTGGAACCCAAACTATGGGACAAGCATCCAGCAAATTTATTTGAGGAGTTGCTGTATTTGCACATGTAATATTTGGTGGCGACTTTGGTGTTAAAAGTACCATTGATATTAGCCCAAGCACTAATATTTCCACCAGTGTAAATATCAAACAGTCAACTTGTGCATAATGCCCCAAGTAGGCGCTAAATTTTGATATCACCGAAAAATAACATCAACGAGCAGGTCTAAACACCCCCATAAGCTAGTCAGTAGTTATGCATTTTTACAGCCTGCAATTTGTACTGTGAGAAGTTAGGAGTAAACTGACTCAGAAGAACCAACAGGGTGCCGTTCATCCCAAAATCCATACACCCCACTATTTTCTTCTATAAGCAATTGTGTTCCCAATACAAATACACAAAATAGGTAGAACTGAGGGTGTCTATGTAATTACAGACAGAGGCTGAAAGCTAATTAATTAAAATATTAAAAGGTGTTAGGGCAACAGGGATCATTTGGAGGGATAGGTAATATTTCATAAGTAAGACAGACGTTGAAGAAGAGGAACAGCCACATCACAGATTTTTAAATTAAGAACTGTAATGGCTGAATAATCCTTACCTGTTCAATTTTGACTGCATTCAGTACAATCTCAGTGACCCTTTCTACCGTGGGTTTGTTCATCAAATACTGGAACATTAAGCAAGCAAAATCACAGTGAAGACCCTAGGGGGGGGATTAAAAAAATTAAGATTAGATAAGAAAATATTACTTTATTTGTGCAAAATATAACTTGAATGTCCTATCTGATATTATAATTGATCTGTTGTCTAGCTCAGAGATTTTCTTTTTATCTAGGAGGTGCTCTTACTTCCACCTTCCTCCATTATGCAAGAAAAGACACTTGGGATCATAATACTAATGCTGATCTGAACTAATATTTATTTCATCAATCCCTTCCACACTTTCTACTGTTGTGATATAACCCAGTTAGTTATTCTCTTTGGTCCATGATTGTGGGACTTCGCTGCTGCAGAATGTGCTCTGTAGGAGCTTAGTACCCGGGTTTCTGCCAGGAATAAGTTCTCTGTGGCATAAGCTAAAGTCTATCACGCAGTACTAGACCAATATTTGTTATTTACTCCAGATCACAATAATCATACACTAAAGTACTACAGCACTGTTCGCCTGGTTTTGACTTGAAACAATAAATCGAAGGATGAGTTGTAGACTAGATGTGAAAAAAGGCCATGGCAAGCATGAGAGGATAAGACACATCTTTGTTTTTTATCTTCTCTAAGTGAGGAACTGATTCCAGTACAAGCTCATGACAGCATAGTGGCCACACAGTGGGAATACCAGTTGTTTTGTTCACTCACTTTGCACTAAAGAGAGTGAGGAGGAAATTACCCTGCAGACTTTGAAACTCTTTTATCTATTGCAAAGTTGTCCAGACCAATGTCCAGTAAACAAACCTTCTGTGAGTGGCTTGCTGAATCCAGATCATGAATGAGCTGCATAGTATTACAGATTGAGCAAATCTGTTCGGATGTGTAGTTTAGTCCTTTTATGCACATCATCCAACCTCCCACGGTTCCAGTTCTTTCTATCACCAATGGTGTGGGAAGAAGCAACCCCTTGTGTGCTTGAGTGAGTTCAGAAAGGGAATTAATAAAGAAACCTTTACTTTTTTGTCTTGAATAATTTACTGTGCGTTCAAGTATAGATTACCGTATGACAGGCAACTTCCATTATACCTCACTAGACGCTGCAGTAGCCATATAGTGAGTGTCAAGACCTAAAGAACTTTGGGCAATGTATGAGGGAAAGGGACGCTGACAATTTGCTGACAACTTGAGGTTGGGTGGGGGTGGGTTCTGGGTAGTTGGGTTCTGGGTAGTTGGGTTCTTATATAGTTACCCTAGCTGTAAAATACAAGGTGGTGTAGTGGAACGAATATATGCCTACAGTACTGTTG
Organism: Lissotriton helveticus; assembly: GCF_964261635.1. Classification (NCBI taxonomy): domain Eukaryota; kingdom Metazoa; phylum Chordata; class Amphibia; order Caudata; family Salamandridae; genus Lissotriton; species Lissotriton helveticus. Next base: position 404,406,175 of record NC_136063.1, on the reverse strand, counting down.
TGTAACAAGTGCTTGCGATTTGTTCAAGAACATTTTAATAATTGCATACAGATATCATATGTGTCTATATTGCTGGATGTAAGTTCCTCAAATGTCAATAAAGAAATGTAAAAAAAAAATGGTAGGCAACTTCGCTTGATAAAGTGCTACTGATATTTTAACATCAGGAGTTGCGTTTACTATTCCTTTCTCCGACAGCATACTTAGGGTCATTTGTAATCTCAACTAGGGACACTCTTACTGCTGTACAGATGAAAGGAGGCCACAGTATTACAAACATATATAAAGCCATGTGGTTGCTTTAAAAAGTATAGTTTAAATACCTTAAAACATATATATCAAAAGCAATGAAAGCACATTTGATAACCAGGACCTGCACGTTTAAAATTGTTCCAGCACCACTGCACACCACCTGCTGCCAGCGTTTGTGTTTGAAGAACTGCCAAAGATATTGTGGGATTGGAGTTGTTCTACAGGTTTTCACAATGTTCTCTAATTAAAATATGCAATTAAATGTCTACCCCATTCATTCCAAAAAAGAGATATAGCTTACACAAAGACCTCTTGGAAATGAGCAAATGTTGGCAGACTGCACCACCCACAGGGGAAGGGATCCATGCACATTCTCCTAAATGTATCAAATACATCCTATTGCCACCTTTATCTACAACATTTATCAAGGTTTAACTAAATCTGTTGAAACTCTTTGGAGCCCAAGATAAGTTCTAGCAGTGGATCTCATATTGTGACCAAAAATCCAACATCCGGCTGTACAGGAAGAATATAATGAGGGCAGGAAAAAGTGAGTGAAGCTAAAGAAACAACTGATATTGGAAGAACTGATAGACTCATTTGATCCATGTGACAAAAATAAAGGTTAGTATTATTTGCTTGTGATTGTGTCACGATCTAAAGGTATTGCCCCTTATCTGCTCTAACCCATCACAATTGTGAGAGTAAAATGCTGTTGAGGAAAGCAAATATATTTTATAGATGTTCACATCTTTTGAATTAATTACCTCGTCTCGGCTGATGAGCTCATTCGAGAAAGTGAGACCAGGCATGAGCCCCCGCTTCTTCAGCCAGAATATAGCCGCAAAGGAGCCGGAGAAGAATATTCCTTCCACGGAAGCAAATGCAACCACCCGTTCCCCTGAAACAAAAGCGCCTGGGGTCATGTATTGTTTTAAAGTGAAAAACTAAGTTTTACATTAACACAATTGTGTTATTTAAAGGCGTTTTTTTCAGAAGACAAAAATGATTGGATAAAAAAGTACATCTCCCAGACAATGCCAATTACTCTGCAAGCAGTAACAGCCATCTCACTCCCTGCGCTACCAACAAATCTGTTCCAGATAAGTCTATAGAGATTGGTTCACAAGGGGTAAAAGAATACTCTCATAAAACAAAACCAGGCCTTACTTATAAAGGATATAGAATTTATAAAGGAAATAAAGGTGCCCAGAAGCACTATCAGTCTGTACCTCTTTCCGGCCACTATCTTACATTATAAGGGGTACGTGATGCCATTGAAAAAAGACAATTGTGCTAGTGCTATAATTTCAACAAAAAATGTATTTCCTCCCTCTTGTCATGAAGACATCAGCACCTACTGTTCACGCACAAGTTCTGTTTTTTACAGTTTCAGACTGTATTGGAAACTGGCTCCTACTATATCTATCTAAGTCCCATTTCTTTGTGGCTGTCTTACTCTCACTTGTTTACTTTGTTTGCAATGTGCTGTGGAGACGTTGTGCTTATTTTTGTTACCATCCTGAAATCAATTTGATGTATTTATTCATTGTTTATGCAGATGAGCTCAGCCTAGCATGCTGACATTATGAAGCGCTGGCATTAATATGAACGTCTTACTTTAACACACAAAGTCTGGGCTCCTCTGGCTGTGCTTGGTCTTGTTTCAAAGTCCCAGCTCCTTTAGTGCCTTTTACAAGACAGGTGATGTGCCCATCTGGTTCATTTTGTTTCTGCTAGTCTCCTTCACAAAGATGAATCCTTTCTTGAGGAATGCAACTGATATAGAACTGATGACAACCCCCTGAATAGGGTGTACTAGGCCAGATGTTTGTGTGTTTGTGATAACAAAATAGGAGCAGTGTTTTACCTATACTGTATTGTACAGATTTAGATGCAATCAAGTACAATATATAAAAAAACACATTTATAATATTTAAAGTTACCATTAAATCGAACACTAACATTCCACTTTTTTTTTTATAAAAGAATGTGTTATGGCTAAAACTTTGCCTATTGGTGATTTACCATTGATAAGTTATTAAATTCTAAATTAAAACATTTGAATAAAGAGCCAATAACTCTATTAAATGATCCTTTAAAGCTGTGAAGGGTATCCTCCTTCATTGTTCTGAGGTTGGCAGCCCTACAGAATGATCACAGATATATGTGTTGCAATAATTCCAGAATTAGGGATATAAACAATATGCTGAAGTGTCTCTTCTTTCTTCTTGCAAAGGCAGTACAGTCTTTGGTCTTTCATTAGGCTCCTCGAAGCACTTGCTATTTGTAAGAATCGGAATAAAAACTAATCTTAGTCTCAGATATAGGGTCTTGGTGTTGGTCTCCATATAGAGTCAATATAACCATGCATCCTTGCGGTCTCTGTGTCTTGAGTTAATGCTACGTTTTTGTATATTGATAATTTAGCTATGTCAATTAGGTAGTTGCTTTAATTATTGTGTCCCCAAATTATACGTTTGGGTTGATTCCTGTTTATTAAAACACAGAGTTTCAAATAGGGGTAGCTGGTATTCATTAATTATTATGTCAATACTTGTCTTAGTTGAGTGCTGTGAATTGAGGTTTCTGGAGGTAATTTCGTGAGAGATAAGTTTTTGAAACTATCATCCTGTGCAGTTCCTCAATCACAGATATATTGGAGTGGTGTGGCTCACTGGTTAGAGGTGGCAGACCCAGGAGCAGAGGACGGCCCGAGACCAGGGTTCAATTCCCGACGCGGCAGGGTCTTGGACCAGGGTCAGCGGACTCGATAATTCTCGCCTCGGTGCCTACTCTAACTAGGGATCCCACTCGGCAACTCTGGGCATTAGCTTGCCTCATCTCCACAACAGCCCCACACATACGCCGGGGATGCCTGGTTTCACCTTGGAGATACCCAGTAGGGACCATCTCACAGGGAAAGCCAGGACGGGTTCCCCAGCGGTCTATAGCGCAGAGATACTTCTTCGGGAGTCGATTCTAGCGCGTTAGAAACCCGCAATTAATTAATTAATCAGTAACGGCAAAACTGTCTTGTGAGGATAAAGATATCCATCCAAATTCAAGTCTTAATCTGCAATGTGGAGCAGATAGTCTTAAAATACACAATTCTTGTCAATAATGACGCTTAGGTAAGGATAACTTTTTACTTGATCAATTGCCGATGTCCTCAGCTTTTAATTGAAGTGTTTGGCAGATCTGCTGAAGGTCATTATTTTTGTCTTTGTTAAGTTCACAATTAAACCATTGGTTTTGTTTTACATGCGTAACTGATTTAATTGACTTTGAAGGCCTATATAAAGATCATAAAATAGATGATCAAAAGTTCATCTGTGTACGCTAGATGACTAATTTTACGCTGACAAGTATAAAAAAAATATAACACAATTATTATTATCACAAAATTCACAATTAAAAAAGAAGTGGCAAAATTAATGCTTTTCTCGACGCGCGTTTCGGCGACCAGCGCCTTCTTCTGGAGGAGCCACAATATATTCTACAAATAAAGAAAATAAATGTATTATCTAAACCTAATAGAACAGAAAAGAAAATGCATTTATTATAACGTTTTTATGTAACTGAAATTATTATGTTTTGATAATTGATTCATTTTTATGTATTGTCATGTATTTGTTTGGATTTTTAACCCAGATCAATCTGCTGAAAGCTTTGTATGTTTTTAATATGAACATTATTAAATGTTAGATACTGGACTTCTGTAGTTCTACCTCTTTATTTTTCAATAGTTTGACTATTCATAATACCATAGAGCCTAGGTTGTTTTATCTCACTTGTTTTTCCCTGGCCTAGGTTTGGTTTACTCATTCCTTCAGGGGGTCCTTGATACTTAATCGTAATTTTACGCTGAGCCAGGTTTAGAGTGAATCCTTCTAGTTAATCTATTAATATGCAAAATACAAAAAAATAATAGTAGGATAAGGATACAGCCGTCTTAATATGTTGTGAGTAAAATGTTTGGGTTAAGCCAATGCCGTTGGGCAGTTTCACTTGCACCCATGTATCTTTGTGTAATTCCGCCAAAGAATGCAAAAGGGTACTGTCAATTCCCACTGAGTGTGCAATTGTTGCCAGAGATGGTTTCTATTGAATTTATCATAGGCGGTAGAATAATTATTGATTGTAGAACATGCCAGCCAAAAGCCTGTTGGACCGCATTTGGTTTTATACTTATCAGCCCATTCAGATCATTTGTGCAATAAACACTTAGCAAAACATTTGCCATCTGTGTCTAGTAAAGCAACGTGTCGATAGTTATTGGGTTCTGCTGTAGGCCCTTTTCTACTGATAAGTTATATTTCCAACTGTTTCCAGAAAGGAGGAACTTGACCTGATTGTAAAAGAAATGCATAAAGTTGTTTCAATACTTTGCTCAATATGTGCCTACAAACAACAACTGGAATTCCATTTATCCCTGGAGCATGAGAAAAGTTGCATTTAGAGTTAAGTAACATGATTTCTTTTCTGTTGATGGTATAGATACTTTGGAGATCTATGTTAATAAGTGAGGCAGCGAGAGGACGTATGGCTTTAACAAATGTTTCCCATTTTTTGTACGACACGATAATCGCATAATGTCTTGTAAGATGTAGAATCAAGTCCAACTAAACATTCAGAATTTTCTCGAATCCTTTACTTTAATGGATTCATGTACGGTTGTACATGCTTCCTCATGTTTATCACAATATGCAGCTGCTGCATACTTTTTTTTAAATTAGATTTCAAATGCTAGATTTTAGTATCCTGGTTAATTAGTGAAGATTAGTTCAACAAAAACCTTATTCTTTCCTGTAGCGCCTCTTCTCTTTTAAGAATAAGCCATCATATTGATTTAGAAAATAACAATGTTGTCTTGTCCTGTTGTATTTTTCACATGTAGATGAGAGAAAGGTAAATACATGGAAGAGAAGGTTTTTCCAACAATCAGTAAGAAGAATGAGTTTGATTTATTATTGGTCATGTTACAAATGTTAATTAAGAAATCTTGATAACAAAGCTGATTCATTTTCTTTAGCAAATGATTGTTCCATTTCATTTAGAGTTGTTAATAAGTAATGCTTGTTTTGTAGCTGAGATTTTGGATTTATCATATGCTTTATATTTCAATAACAGATTGACATGCTGAGGATTATGGTAGCTTTCATTTCTTGCTGTGAAGTATGTATTCTTAGTCATGGAGGTAAATCTATTTAGGCGTACAGTTGGTTGTGATGGACAATTGTGTATAAGTTTACCATTTATTGGTTTATAGCCTAAAACGCGACAGAAGAAATAGATGCTTTTTCAAACCAATTTTTGTCTTCCATTGGAAAACCGAGGATCAGGTATATTATAGAAGTCTGGTGATTCTTCCTGAGAGGTTAAGTTTTTATTAGACGGCAATTTTACATTAAAGTCTCCAGTTATCAAAATCTAAACTTGTGAGTAGCTTTCAATACGTTTTTTTTGTTCTTCAAGAATTGGATTAATAGTCATCTAAATATTTATACTTTTTGGAGGGAAGCATATGTTTATAATTAGTACTTGCCTTTTGTTGCTACTTTTTAATATTTCTGTAAATAGCTGTATCGCGTCTACCTTTATTTTTATTCCTTTCATATCTAAGATGTTACTGTCAAGTATTAATTAACTTCCATTTAGGTTACCTATAGTGTTTTTTCTTCAAGAGCTTCAAAATCAGGGCTGTTTTTTATTTACTTAGTCACTTGGTATCACACGTGAATCACTCCCGAAGGAGAAGGAGACAATCTGAAATAGCCAAGTCTTAAGCCCCTTATTGAAGGAAGGGAATTCAGGACAAGAGCGAAGGCCAAAAGGAAGTTTGTTCCACTGCTAGGGTGAAGTGTAGAAAAACAATCTGTCCCCGTACTTTGAGTTGCGGATGCGAAGAATCACCAAAAGCTCCTTGTCTGCCGATCTCAGACACCTGGAAGGAAGATAATGATTTATCGGGGACAACAGGTAAGCTGGGCGGGACTCAAGGAGAGCTTTGTGTGTCAAACGCAATGTTTAAAGATGACACTCCAAATAGGCAACCAACAAAGCTTTCTAAGGAGCGAAGAAGAAGGCGAGCATGAAGGAAGGTTACAGATTAGTTGTGCAGAGGTTTTCCAGACCACCCGCAGTTTTGACAGCAGGGTATCATTTATCGAGGTCAGCAAGGCGTTCCCATAGGCCAGGCGGCTGGCGATAAGAACCTGGACCAGTCTTCGTAGCGGTGTTAGGAAGCCAAGACAGGTTTTTTTAGAAGCCTCAATGTAGCAAAACATGTGCCGCAAGAGAAGCTGACTTGATCTTTCATGGCGAGGGATTGACCCAGCCTCATGCCAAGATTTATTGCTACCTGCTTAACTGTAGGAGCCGTACCAAGATGTGCAGGTCACCAATCGGCTACCATATCTCGGTGGCCTTAACAAAAAGCATGATCTCTGTCTTGTTGCTGTTTGATTGGGGACAGTTGTTACTCATCCAGACAGTGACTTCCATTGTGCAGTTTATTCTTCACCATGTCAGGATCAGGACCAAAGGAAAACAGTAGTTGCGTGTCATCTGCATATGACACAATCTCTACACAGCAGGTTCCAACCATTCGAGCTAATGGCGCATTGTAGATGTTAAACAAAGGGGGGCTCAGGCATGATCCCTGAGGGACCCCCTAGTTTTAGAAACAACTGGACATTTTCCACGACTCCTGGAGACAGGTGATATCATGGCTGTTTTTGTGGATCCTGAAATATGTATAGTTGCATTGTGGTCACAATTAAGCTTAACATTTTCTGTGGTTTTTGGAGGTTCTGCCTGCCAAAGCATTATGTTGATCATCTTGGATTGAGAACATCTGTTGCTCTTCAGTAATTTTTGAAAAGGGATGACTTTCAGAGTTTATATCACAATAAGTTGTGCTAAGTAAAACAAACTGAGTTGTTGCACTGCTAATTTCCTCTAGCATAATGTGATGGACTGAGGTTGCAGATTCAACAATATTTGCACTTTGACAGATGACGTCACATTTTATCCTGCTTCTCTTTTGGCTGTTTTTAACAGGCAATAGCTATAATAAGTAAATAATGACACCTGTTTGAACCGCATTTTTAAAGTGGTGGTAAAGTTAAAAAAAAGTTGAAGTACCAAAGCCAGTTCAAGTGGTGTTTCACAGATACATTTTAAACCCTCAGAGATATCTTTTAGTAAAGTTACTTGCTCAGTCATTAGAACATGCATCAGATAATTTTGCTTGAGTTGAAAGCAGTTAAGACTAGATGCAGTGGAGGAATTCAATCTGGCCTATTGTCAATGTCATGTATAGGAGGCACTGCGAAATATGTCACTGCTGACTGAGTTGCTGAATGCAATTTGGGAGACATAGGGATCAATTACGATGTCGGGCGGATGCGTCTCTGTGTGAGAACCGACCAACCATAGATCGGTGGTTCCGCACCCCCTATTATGATGCGAGGTCGTAGACTCCCATTTTTCTATGGGAGCTTGTGCTGCAGTTGGAAACCGTCTGCAACACAAGCTCCCACAGAGAAATGGGAGTTTCTGTGAATCCCTGCACTGCATGGCAGGCACCACATGGTGCCTGCCACACGGTGCAGGGATTTACAGGGGGGCACCATAGATGCCCTCCAAACCCCCAATCAGACACCATGAGGGAATCTAGGTCAGAGTCAAATGAATTGTCTATTGGGCATTAGTAGTTGTTAGATTACAAAGACTGTTATGTACCAGGGCAAGAAAAGGCCTGGCTGGTAGTTTTGAAACAAGACGATATGGTTTGTTGTTTCAATTTTTCTCTCTCTATGAAACACAGTTCCTCCAATTGGATGATCATTAACATTACTCTTAGTTTTATTGATCTTCCTACCATTGAATGGCGCTCTCTTTGAAGCTGTGAGAACTGGCATAAAAGACTGAAGATCTGTGTTTAAAGGTTTCAGAGGACTGCTTCCGAAAGAGTCGGCATGCCTCAACCTTGATAGTGTTAAACAGTGAAAGAACTGAGGGGCATATTATCAAGAACGGCGTTAAAAATTATCGCCGGTTTAGCAGCACGGCGATAATGGGCCTGATAATATGCCCCTGAGAATTCCAATAGAAGCCTATGTTCTGGTGTGAACATGGGTTTCTATTGGAATTCTCCAGGGCATATTATCAAGCCCATTATCGCCACTTTAGCGACAATTTTCTGCCGCTAAACAGGCAATAATGTTAACGCTGTTCTTGATAATATGCCCCTAATTAAGTTAATTAATAGAAATAAGTTAATTCCAGAGGATAAATTACAAATGACGGGCAGTTAACCACAGCCCTTGAAGCAGCTCAACATTTTAGCAATAACAAGTAGCATATATAGACACAAACACAAAACAGGATAACATTTCACACGGAGGGAGCCAGAAGGAGAAGTTGAGGTTCTACCGGTCAGCAACAAGTGATTGCTTCCCAGTATTATCCTATTAACTGAATCAACAGCACCTGGAGCAAGACTACTAACACTTATTTCCGCCTAGCTTCACACTTTCTCAATGGACATGCCTTGATCAGTCCTGGAATGCCACCTTCACTCCAGTACACTCCAGTACAGAGCATATAATCATTTGTTATTTCTAACAGACTGATCTTTCAAGGAGCTGTGGTCTTTAGAAACTATACGTTTTGGGGACCAGTTAGCCTTGTGTACTCCTTATGTAAAAAAGGAAGCCAGGTGATAAGTAAGAGGTAAAGCACGTGGTGCAACATCACCTCCCCTCCTTATGCTCCCCAATAGTGCTGCTTGCATGCCCTGCATGAAAACCTCTCTTCCACTTAATTGCTTGGGTTTACCAGAGGCAACTTGTGACTTTGGTTCACTTCGTGATACCTACAGCTGCAATTTATTTTGGTGATCAGTTTCATAGGCTGCAGTCCATGGGCTAGGAGGGCTTAAATGACCCTAAACCACTAAACTGCTAACAAAGCCTACAGCACCAGTGGACTTGACCCCTTTGTTCAACGGGGTAAATGAACTCATCGTGCTGCCAAGGATCACTAGCAGTGGCATGGCACGGAACAGCCTGGAATTATAAGTGCCCAGTGAGGTCCCAGAGGCATAGTCCAGACCCTGCACGGTTGGTGAGATGAGGTGGATGTTATCACAGCAGAAATATAGGAAGCTTGCTTGCTTGATGGCAGAAGGCAGGGTTGCAAGTAAACACAGCGACATGTCGAAAAGCGTCAGATGAGCAGAGGGACACGCATGAGGATAGACACTAGCATATCACCATCAGTATGAACCTGCCAATCAGTGGCCTTTTCAGTCTCCCAGTTGCTAATCTTCCACCACATTGGTAGTACTGCTTATGTATCTCATCCTTTCATAACTGTTGGCCCTTGGTGGATGCCAAATAACCCCAGCCTTCTCTGCCTAAATACTCCTTGAAATGGGATGTAAATCTCAAATGCCCTATTCAAGAAGTGCTCTCAGAAGTTTGAATGACAGCCCCACAACAAGTGAAATGACTGAGAAAGAGGAATGAGTTTCTTAGTGATCCTGTAACATGGGATTAGATTATGAATAGACCTCAGACAACATGAAACAATATAAAGTGAACAAAACGAATAAAGCTGCTCAGGTATTTCATCTATATGAATCACCTGCAGAGGGGTTCTAAACAGACAATTGACGATTATAACCATGCCAGACACCCTTTGAGAGTTTGTTCTGTCTCTTGGGTCCATATTACAGAAAGTACCCTGGGTGTGCAAAGTGTGTGTGTACGCCTGCTTTTAGCACCCTTACGGCACTTTTGTATAACAGAAAGGGCCAGAGACGCTTGCACAGCCCCTTCTGTAATACTGATCACACAGGCGCAAACTGTCCATAGCTGCAAACAAAAGGGAGCGTGTCCTCATTTCCATGGGATGTGGCCTCCTGCAAATGAGGCAATGTGTTGCCTTTGCTCCCAAGCCCCATCACAGACACTGTGGCAAGTCAAGAGACGGTTAGGAGGAGCACTCCATGTGCCTTACAGAGCGGGATTCAGAGGATCAGCTATGTAGATCCAAGCACCACAGCCCCCCAGTCTTAGAAGAGAGGCATCAGTTACATCTAGAGTGGAAGCCAGGAAAACAATTCGGATGGTCCTCCTTTCAACTACTTGGTCTACTGCCAAGCCGTCCTATTGGCCAATTATGAGCTCTATAAGTAACATATGGATAAACCTTGTGGAAACAAAAGTGAAAGTAGCAATACAGTCGGGGCTATCTCTCAGGCACAGAATGATCTGTTAGAAAAGGAAAACGGACTTTAGCAAGAAGGTGGAACAGGTATTCAGGGAGATGAGTATATGCATATGCAGCATACATGTGTGTCCAGACCTGAGGTACATGTTGGAGATGTGCCAATTATCCTGGATGTTTGCGTGCACGAAGCACGGTGGTTTGGCATACTGTATTAAAAAGATGAGAAGTCTTTATTTTCTACAAGTTTGCAATAAACTAAACACAGAACTTGAAATGTTGTTTCGTGTTGTTTTATTTATTTCTTATCACTGGCAATTCGAATGTTCATGCAAAAGGATTTTAAAATATAATTACCAAATGTTGACTTTTTGTCCGCTATCCACTGCAAGGCCCATTCTGCTTTTCTTCTTACACAAGGCATTGTTTCGATGGCGTTAAATAAATAATCCCTACAAGTAAATTCATTAAAAAAACGTTAACTACTGCTTATGTACGATGACAGTCAGGGTGAAAACATTTTAGTAAAAATGCCTTATGTTGAGCAATGAATAACACCAGATCTCGACATCTTTAGAAAAACAAGCATTTGTAATGCAAAAGGTCTCGCATTTACGCGAGTTTGAGCTATTGACATTGTAAATAACAATGCCTTTTATTTATATTTTGGGTTTTAAAACATAAATAAAAGACATTGTCATTTAGAATACTAATAGCTTAAACTCTGGCAAATGCGAGAACTATCGCATTACAAATGATTCCCCCAATGTGCTTACAGCTATGTTCTAATTTTTCATCAACACCAGCATTACTTGTTTCCTATTTTTTCAGCTTTTAAATAATTCCTTTAGAAGTTTCACGATCCACATCAGATTAAACAAGCATTTGCAATGCAATAGGTCTCGCAGCATTCAAGTTTGAGTTATTGGCATTGTATATGACAATGTGTTGCATTAATTTTTTTGCAAACTCTGTATTGGCTGGTGGTGTTTGTGCCCGGTGAAAGCGTGCACTGACGGATGGTGGTGTTTGTGCCCGGTGAAAGCGTGCACTAACAACTTATGGTGTCTGTGCCTGGTGAAAGTGCGCACTGATGGCTGGTGGTGTGTGCCTGGTGAAAAGGTGCACTGGCGGCTGGTGGTGTTTGTGCCCGGTGAAAGCGTGCACTGACGGCTGGTGGTGTTTGTGCCCGGTGAAAGCGTGCACTGATGACTTATGATGTTTGTGCCTGTTGAAAGTGTGCACTGACGGCCGGTGGTGTGTATGCCTGATGAAAGCGTGTACTGATGGCTAGTGGTGTGTGTGTGCCTGTTGAAAGTGTGCACTGATGGCTGGTGGTGTGTGTGCATGGTGGAAAAGCGTGCACTGACATGTTTAAAAGTAAAGTGCACCATACTGCGATTGCTACAATAGTTAATTGTGGATGTGTTAATAATTGATGCGTGCACTGATGGCTGGTGGTGTGTGTGCCTGTAGAAAATGTGCACTGATGGCTGGTGGTGTGTGTGCCTGGTGGAAGTGTGCACTGCCAGCTGGTGGCATGTGTGCCTGGCGGAAGCGTGTACTGACGACAGGTGGTGTGTGTGCCTGGTGAAAGCGTGCACTGACGGCTGATGGGGTGTGCCTGGTGAAAGTGTGCACTGACGGTTGGTGGTGTGTGTGTGTGCCTGGTGAAAGCGTGCACTGACGTCTGGTGCTGTGTGCGTGTGGTGGAAGCGTGCATTGATCGCTGGTGGTGTTTGTGCCCCGCGAAAGTGTGCATTGAAGGCTGATGGTGTGTGTGTCTGGAAGCGTGCACTGAAGGCTGTTGGTGTGTTTGTCTGGTGGAAAAGTGTGCACTGACATTTGTTGGTAGGCGGATATGTAGACACAAACGATAGCCAATTGAGTCTCGAGGTAGCAGGGATAGTAGGGACTTACCCTGCCGCCTGCACTAGCTAAAGAAGAGGTAGAGCGCAGTCCATCGACGTAAGAAGGATCAAGTGCTCAATTAGCCCCTACAGCATTGCTTGTCGAGACCTAAAAAACGACCACTTTCAAAGTACATCTCAGTACAGTGCTATAAAGTGCCCTATTAACAGCAAAACTTCCACGAGTTAAAGAAATACACTTTTTGAACTCTGAAGAAAGTTTGTCATATGTTAAGTAAGCTGTAAACGCCACGAGGCCTAAAAGTGGGAGGACAGCACATCCAGAGTAAAAAAACACAGGAGGTTCCTGAACCTTGGCCAATCAAGTCTTCTGACGTTGTTGTGGAAAGAACATGTAAGTTTGCCTCTTACATGTTCAGCGGATGAGGGGACACAGAAAGGACGACGTGCTGTGCAGAAACATTAAATTAGTGTTTATGTTTTGAAAAACAGCCGCTAACCAGAGTAGATTTTATAAAGCGTTTCCACAGTTTCTGGAAATTCGCGGGCTGGCGATTCCGACATTACATGTGCAACAATGTCACGAATATTCTGCAAATATATATTCCACGTGAAATATGCATATCCTATAAGGTACTAACCCTGCACAAGGATTCCTAGGGGCGAGTAGAAATTGAATTCTAAATTTAAGTAAAGCTAGAGCAATTTATTTTTGAATAAACATAGGTATGCTTGTCCACGAGCATTGCAGGTTAGCCAGGAGCACTTTGCATGCTGGGCCTTGTAGTTTCTATTTACACAGAGTAACCAGGAACTGTAGGCGAGAGTGCTTGCTGTGCGCAACAGGTGTCTTGAAACGCCTGGCTAGATACAATATAACACGCCAGGAAAAAAGAGACGCAGTGGTGGTTTTCTGGTGTTACTACATCAAAAACACGTGACTCATGATTTCATTATCTTACTGGACCATGAAAACACCTGTTGAATAGGAGTACAGTGATCATATGTAGCATGAAAACAGTAAAGGTAGTCTGCGGAGCATACTTCAGTAGGAGCAGGTTATGTTACTCTTGTGATTAAAAGTCTCTTAATCTAGGCAGGACTGGCTTTCTTTTGTTTTTAGACAGTCGGCTGACAATAGTGAAATATTTACTAAGATGTATCAAAAAACAAGCATCTTTGGGACATTTCCCACGGTAAAATGCCTGTGCACAGAAACGCGCCTGTGTCTTTATCCCTTTGGTCTCAGGCACTTCAGAAGCAGCCGGCTTACAACAAAAACACACTTGTCATTTTTGGGCGGGCTGATCTCTCACCTTATCCTTGGTTTTCAGGTAGCTCTGGGCAGCCTGCTGCGTGAAGTCCCCCACCGTGAGCTGGCCATCCTTGCAGGGCACCACGATCAGCGTCCTCCCGAAGGCGACTGTCACCTTCATGGCTCCGTCAGTAAAGCGAGACCATGTCACCTTTTAACATTTCAAGGCGCTGGGTGCACCGTTTAAGGTTTCAGGGCACTGGGTGCGGGGAGATTAAGTGAGCTATTGCCCAGAGAAAAGCACGACAGTGCATCATGTAGATGTAATTAAGGTTCTAGCCATTATGTCATGCATCCGCCCCGCAAGCTTAGCAGCCAATCAATCAATTAATCGTGCATCCTGGCCCTTTCAGAATATTAGCTTCTGTGTGAGATTACCGAGCGCACAGCTAAGGTTCCACTTATTAAACAAGCTTTGATAAGAGCAACGATATCCCTGGCGAAGGGCAGGTTCTAAATGAAGGGTACTCACCACACGCCCCCAGCGATTCAGACGTGAACGAAACCGAAACCTTCCGTGGGGCGGGACTTCCGTCTTCGGGAGCCCGCGCACGCGCCCACGGAGTGCCACGGAGAGAAGCAGTGCTGGTGACGCGGGGCTCCCATGCCCGAGGGAGAGCCCCGCGGTGGCGGCTGAAGTCCGGGGTGGCGGTAAGTGGGCCTTACTTGTTGGGGGGGTCTCGGTGCACTTGTGTGTGTGTGCGCGCGTGTGTTTATGCGACGGCGGGGGTGGGTTCTCTGTATGTATGGGTGCGTGCGTGCATGGGCGCTCGTGTGTGTGTCTCTGTGTATGCGCATGCGTGTGTGGTGTTGGAGCTTCCCATGAGACAGCAGCTGGCCACAGCGAGCGCGTTCGCGTGCGCGTGGCCCGCTCCGATCGCCTTCTCGGAGAGGTAATGCACGCGGCCAGATGCTGTCTCCTGGAAAGCAGAGTCGCTAACAATAGATCTCTGGCGAGACAGCGCTTCGCGCTGTAATCGCCACGAGACCTAAAAATGCCTTTCTTTTCCCTTTTGGGGTTGGAGTTTTTAAAAAGTGTCCATTTGCTGCAAACAGCGGCGATGAAGTGATACCTTTGCTCGGAGTGCGCACCCCCTTTCAGCGGGTGTTGGCAGATGCCGTCTTCAGCAAGGACAAGTGTTAAAGAGCAGAGGAGCCTGGCCATGCAGGTCTGCAGAGTGAGAGGTGGCGTCACAGGGGGCGGGTCCGAACATGTGTGTGAGGGAGAGAGGCAGATGGGGAAAACCTGAGAGGTGCTGCATGCCATTCACAGATGACGACAGTCAAAGTCTGCACAAACAGGGACATATGCTGCCACACAGGAGGAAATCAACTACATTACTGTCGTGTAATCCAAAGTTCTTCACATAACACATATTTATTCAACTTTTCTATTATTCGGTGAAGAGCCCTGAACAATGTACCAACATTGGACAGATGAATGTTTAGGATGACGTCCTAGGATTCCACCTAGACCCCTGCAGGTCATACACAGATCTCTGCAGTAGGCACTAAGCAATCTTGCTAGCAGATTAACCCTAACCCCAGAGGTACCCTAGGATAATAACAATAAACGATGTCAAAGTTCAAGAGGGGAATGAGTACTCCTGCATAGTGCACACTGCGAGCTGAACCACGTTTGTTATTATTGGTCAGCCGCCATGCGCGATGGGTGAGCGTTAAAGTAGAGGCTCTCCCCGAATGGCTGCAAGTCACATGGCACCAGGCTAGGTTGCTCCTTTGTGCTGGACATACTGGGAGGAGGCACCCAAGGAGGTGAGTGAGCCGCAGCTGTTTGCAATCCCTTCTCGAAGTTGTTAAAAGGCACATTCACCGCAATAATAAGCAGGGGGAAGGAGTAGGCAGCGAAGAAGACGAGCCAGCTGGCGTTTTAAAAGGCACGCTCCTTGAAATAAGAAGCAGGTGGGAGGAGGAGGATGAGCCAGCCAAGGAGACGGGCGAGCTGAAGCTCACGGGACAGCCAATAAATAAATAAATAAATAAATAAAGGTGCACAGGCATATGAGAGGTGGGAGGGGGCTGCTTTGGCGGGGGAACAGAGGACTTCTGCATTGGTGGAATGGAGCGTACTTAAAAGTTCAAAAGAAATGCAAATTAGGTTAGGAAGAAGCCGCCATTACCAAAGCTGGCACCCGTGCGTTTTGTGTCCTTTACTGAAGTAAATAGTTCTCGGAACTGGTAATGAAAGCTCCTGAGTTAGGGCACAGTAAAAGATCCAGTCCTCATGGGCGGTATCAAATGGCGACAAAGCGGTAACAAGGAGGGACTAACAAGCCTCATAATGAATCGGAAGCCAGCATTTACCAAGGACAATGACACCAGCCGAATGAAAAATAAGGGTGGAGAGTGGGTGAGGCTTCCACAGCATACTCTACTACAGCATGCCTCGCAGAGCTCTACCTAATTATGCCCAACATTTTAATAATTTGCTACATGTTTAAGTCTGAGTAAAGAGAAGAGGTATTAACTTTATTGAATGCTTAAAATGTTAGTGATCGCTCATCGCAGTAATATATTACGTCTGAAAAGTAGAAAACTGCACAGTTGTGAGCATCTTACATCTACCCTAACTAGACAAATATTGTAAAGTATTTCCGTTTTACAAATGCCTTGAATAACAGCCTGGACTAGAAGAGATGCCTGAACCAGTTCAGAAGCATCTTCAGGACCACTGCAGGGTTTGTGCAGGAGACCCCTGGAGGACAGGAGGGCTCGAAGACTGTTGGAATGTACTGAAGGTGTTGATCACACAGAGGCAGTCTCTTTGGACTTGCACACCGTGAAACAAAACCAAAAAAAGACAACCAACAGGTGTCCTGCACCTCTAGAATGTGGGCAGTAACGTAAGCATTACACCCTCAAGGGTGTTCGATTTTGGGAGCTTCTGTACAAAGGGTTTTAATTCGGTAAATCTCAGGGCTTGCAACCGTTTAAACACTTTAAAAATTCAGAAAAGGTTTTCCGAATCATTATATGGGTTAAATAAACCTTAATGAATAGCTATTTGGAAGCGGCGTGTTAAGGCAGTCACTTCCAAATACATCTTCCTTAAAGAATGTATTTAGTGAAACCAAAACCCGGTCAGAAAACATTGATAGTTTACCACCAATTTAAAACTGATGGTAAGCCATTCACAAACGAAAAGGGGTCGCCCCCTTTGAAAATGTTGGCAAAAACGCTTGTTCGGAGAAGGCAGTTGTGCACCATTACCAACTCCTAAAAAAAGTTTGTTTAAGCCCATCCCATTTTCCTTTAAGGAAAAAGGGGTGTATAAAAAAAAAAAAAGCATTGCTTTATATAAAAGCATTCATGGAGATGGTGGTCTGCTGACCCCCAGCAGGGCACTATACCTACGACTGTACCCAATAGCAGTGCATCGCAATTTGCAACCTGCCTCATGCGTATTAATGAGGTAGGTCAAATAGTGACCCACTACGATTCTGAATATTGTAAACTAACATATTATTAAATAGCTTGGTTCGCAAAATTCCTTTAGTAAGAAATCTGTGTGCAGTTTATGACCGTTTTGCGGATGGAAAACTTGTTCATCAGGCCCCTAGTTTCTTACACAGAGGCATGATATAGACTTTGAAATTTTCTGCGATACTTCATCATCTAAATCTTGTGGCATGAGGGATGATATGTCTGAAAACGTTACTCACAAGGGTGGCTCAGACCATCAAAAAAGAAAGGTAGGCTATGGGGACATCCTTGCAACTTCATGGTGTTTTCCTGCAAGAATTCAGCATCTATGAAGATTTTATAATCCATTTATATAAGGGGCTATTCTGTGAACGTGCCGCTGCATTAACCAGATGAGCTTGTTGAAGATGCAGGAAGAAACAGATCGTGTGAACCCTTGGGAACTCCAAACGTGATTCAAAGGTTTAGCAGGTGAGTCGTACAAGAAAGGCTGCAAGAAAAGAGAATAAGTAATTGAACTCAAGTTCTTCTAGAATGCCTGAGAAGCAATTATTCATCCAACTACTGTCTTCCACGTCTACCACCTTCTTCTGAAAGTTCCATAGTTTCTGTCGCAAGTGCGGGCCATTGTTATGTGTTCCAGGCATTCTTTGGCTGCAATCCTCCTGTGAGGGAAGTTAAGCCTTGACTGGAAAGTCATCAGGTCTGTCCTCAGCAGCACTTTGATCTCTGCTGTCATTGCCATAGTGTCTTGGCAGAAAGACCACATTGTCACTTAGATTGATGTAAGCTTCCTCCTCAGCGTCTCAGGGGTGAAGAGAAGTTGTCTAGACTTTTTATCTTCAGACAGGGATTGTCAAGTGTCCCACCCTGTAGCGAGGTAACATCTCTTGAAGAATGATGGGTGTCAAATAAGTATCTGTCGGAAGAAGACCTAAGTCATCAAACCAAGTGGGAATTGCTTTATCTAGGGTTAAAATAAATGGTTACAGGTATCGAGTTTGCACCATCCTCTGATGCAAGTAAACAGAGATAATTGTATACAGAGTCTGATATTGGGGAAGCTTTAAATTACAATAAAATGTAATGAAATGGAATAAAGTCTCCATCAACATGAATTTGATTCATTGATATACTTGGGATTTTTAAGGACAGTGTTTTACCACTGTCTCTAATGAGACGGTTATACCACAAAGAGGATTCTGGGAACAGCTACATATGATAACTGGTCAAACCTGCAACTTTACTACATTCTTGCAGCAATGAATATGAACTTCGAGGTCACTGAAACAGAACATTATGTTGAGCAGAGAAAGAAAGCCTGATAATTTAGTCTAATCCAACTGGGTGCATCTGTTCGAGCAGCCAACCATAGAAAGATGACACAAAGAGAAAGCTAATTTATACAGAGACTGTCAGGGAATCCAAAGCCGTTTTTTCTATGATACATTATGAATTCAGAGTAAGTGTGAAATGTGTAAAGGCATAACACAACCAATATGAAAACTAAAAACGTAAGCATCTAATGCAGCTCTGAAGTACAATTGCAGGGGTTAGATAGATATCACTATAAACTAGTCGTGGGGATACTCGAAGGTGATGCCTATTCAAATACCTGAGACAAAGAAGTCACCTATTCTAAATGATTCAGATTACATTTTATGTTGTCTACTACAGGAATTGGGCCACAGATTTCTACCTGCTGACAAAGGAATTGGTTATTTTCTTTCTGAGTTAAACTGTATCTAAAATATTGCCTACCTTATTCAAGAAATATCTAATCACATGTGCCTATAATATTTAGCTGAAATTCGGTTAAAACCATGGTATATATTATTAAACAGTCTACTACGGCATGCCACAGCTTCACTAAGGTGAATTCTGCTAAGGAATCAACAGATGAGGGTAAACTTAACTGCCCATTGCAAACCATTTGTTGAGAACTATGTTCCATTGAAATTGGTACGAAGGGATAAGGCATATTGGGAAATGCTTAATAATGTAAAGGTGACAGTTTTGTATGAAGTTGAGCTAATGGACTGAATCAAACACTGTGAAAAAGTTGGAAAATTGTTTGTTGAACATGTTGGTGTATGTAAACATTTTGGTACTGAAACCACAGTGTATTTGGGGGTTTTTTGCTTTGAAAATTGCTTCTCAACACAAAAGGAATTTGCTACAAGACCTTAATGTAATTTCATAAAACATCAAAAATTCACTTAAAATCTAAGGTCAAAGAACAGGTCTGGTTACAAACTCAAACCTAAAAAACACAATAATTCACAAATATATAGTTAGCTCTACAATGCATAACGTAAAAGCCATGCAAACTATAATTATACACCAAATGCAATGCTTATAACCTCACACTATATATACCAGTAATTAAAAACACCCAAAAGTGCAACGTTTTTAATAACAAAGTATATATAAACAACTACTAAATAATGCGGTAGGTATAGATGTAACTTTCATAGTGTTAAGAATAATGTAATCTTATCTGTAAAATGATGTACCACGTTTGTCATTGCATCTGTCACAGATGTGTCCATGTTGTAAGCATGTGCAAGTTATGGAATGCAAAGATGCGGCGCTAATCATGATTGTTGGATTTTGGGTTAAATTCATAACCATAACTGTACTTTGACTGTAATTTTTAATAGAATACATATACACATGCATGCATGCACGCAGACATTTAACCCAATAACATTTTTTATCAAACAGCTTTAATTAAAAAAAAAGAATCTAAGAAAACCACCAAGTAAAAACATACAAAAAAGTAAATTTTAAAAGTTTGGGAATCATTGAAAATAATGGAGCTATTTCAATACATAAAGAACAACACCAACTACAAAAAAAAATCAATCCTGTTTCTGTTTGTAAGTGGTCTTAAAATGATTCTAGTAGGGTGCACAATACTTAAAATGTGATGTTCAGCGGATGGGCACATGTGAGTAAAATTAATCTTTGTGCATTCAATCAACACCTTTTTTTGGCATTACCGTTCCTGTGGGTCCTTGATATAGGTTGCTATAAGTAAGCTATACATTTCTGAGTGAATATTCTCGATGAGAATTTGGAAGCCATAAAAACAACGAGCTTCAGCGACTTGCACCTCCTGGCTGAAGCGTTCCACCTGTGAGAGGAACAGAAGTTAAACTATAACTCATATACGCAAATACAATTTCCATGAAGTGTGCCACATATGAACAAACACAAATAAGTACATTCATCCATCAATAGTTATGTCTTTTTGTCGTTTGCTCAAAGAATTCCAAGAATTCCAAGAAAGAATTTCTAAAGCCTTCCTACCTACTTTAGTTATGTTCTTAAGTAAACTCCAGGAATTGTGAAAGCTGTTTGTAGTTGTGAGGCATGGAACCTTTCCACTCCTAAATTAAGTCTTATTTAAATACTGGGTGTTCACATTTTAGTATCTGCTGCACCTTCTCGTCACAGTTTGACATAACAGTTATTATTTTTGTAATTTGTTTCGAGAATGTCTTTAGTGCAGACCAGTGGTTAAGTGGAGCGCATTACAGAGAAACTCCAGGTGGCTAGCTTAGCACACGTTCAGGTACATTAGGTATATATATTTCAATAGGATGCAGGCATTGCTGCCATGTTTGCCAGGAACATGTGTGATGTGCTACTCTGGGCTAAATTTTTCTTTTAATTCTGGGACTAAATAAACAAGAATACAAGTTCCAGAATTCAAAGAAAACAGCTGGACTGTAGCAGCACATCATGCATATACCAGGGACACTTGGCAGGGCAGTGGAGGTTAGAGGCTATTCAGGGAAAATGTACAGTTCCAAAGTGGTCGGATAGGTTAGTTGTACGTTCATGGTGGAGCAGAGGAGAAACTGTGGGGTTTTCAGGCCACAAGTGTGTCATACCAAATGAGTCTTTAATTCCTGTCTAAATTACAATATTAATGGTAAGGGCCTGTGTCTATATACGGAGCAAGATTTCCAGCTTGCTTTTTATAAAAAATCTTGTATGGCTTAAAATTTCGCAGATCTCTTTAACTGCGTAGCCTGGCTTATTGGTGGGGACAGGAGGATCGCTTGTTCTTCTAGTTTGAGAGAGGTTAACAAAATATTTAGTTCCTTTGACTAACCAGGAAGCAACATGAAACACCATTGTTAGAACAGTTAGGGCGGGGTCTGGAAGGCCATTTCAACCATTTGTGTGCCCAATTGCTTGAAGACTTGATACTGGAAGGAATGGTCAATTTTTACTTTCATTGTATTTAACTAAAACGAATTCCAATTGTCATGGCTGTTCACTTTTCCTAGCTGAGCCCTGTCCCACCCATACCTCCTGAAGCTTTACTTTGTGATTGCTGATGCTGTTCCGGAGGGTGCACAATAAAGGAACAGGGTGTTCCATTGGATATAGCAATTATCGCATCACACAGCGGGCTGATTGGCCTGCTGTGCATTATAAAATGTGGAACTACTTGGCAGCGCATTGTTGTTTTCAATATATCTGTTTTAATTATGCGCTATTCTTACTAATTGTTGTCCTGTCATATAGCACCTGGATGCTAATACAATATGTACTTCATGATATTTTCATATTTCAATAGGAGTAGTTTGACAATCAAATTAAGGGTGAATGTTTACGCTTGTGATACACTACCTGGGAATCAATACTACAGAACACTTGTTTCGTTACCTTGTGTATAACTCTGGTCCCGGCAGGGTATAAGTGTTAGTTCTGTGTCTGCTAATAGTGTCAGAAGATGGACAGGGTTGCTGAGGGATTCGAATTTTGGCCTCCAGGTTCCAATCTCAACGCGTTAGACATAGAACATAAAAACAACATGCATATTCTTCCATAGCAACATTTCTTATTACAATAATGACAAAATTGGTGGCAGGACAGGTTTTTTTGGGGGGGTACCCAGCCCTTTCGGTAACTCTAAAAGACGACTCCACCCATGATGAGTCAAATCCATTAAATAAGATATATCTAATGGCTAGCTGAAATGGAATCAGATGAGTAGAGTACACATTATATTGGAAACACTAGCCTTATAGCCCACTGTAGCAGGCTATACCGGCTATTAAAGACCCACTCCAGCATTTAACAAGGGAGCAGGACATTTAATGGCCGGTATAGCCCAGCTACGAAGGGATATAAGGCTATTAGAACATTCTGCCACTAGCGGGCAGAATGTTCTAACAAATAAAACAAAGGTCTCTTCAACAGCTGTGAACAAAAGCAACATTTGAATGTTGCTCTGGGGCTTTTACTGGCCTGTAGAAGCAGGGAGCACTCCATTATATTCAATGGAGCTCCCAACATTCCAATGTTCTAATATACGTTATATGATAATGTCACAAGGTGGGCTTTCATAATAGCCTTCCATGCATCTTTTTTGCTCTCACACTCAAAGACTCCAACACATTTATACATATCACCCAAACCAGTTACGCTACACTCATCCTTTGTATTTTACCTACTACTTGAATCCAACCCCCTCCATCTGATTAGAACTGATCAAAGATATAGCACATGTAACAGCCGTCAAGCTATTCCTCTCGTCATCCCGATGTAAAGTCTTTTGCAAGAAAAAACTATGTTAGAGCTTAGATCATGGCCATAGAACATCACATAGTCTCTAACCAAAACAGCTAATCTTTTAAATTCCCATTTACCCCAATGCTACCACTAATTGACTCTATAGACTCATCTAAATCCAGAATTCATGAGCAGACATGCTAAAATTATATTTACATGTGGTGTATAGTGTAGGAGAGTAGGGTCTGCTTTCCTATGGTCACCCCATTTTTTTGCTTTTTGCTTCACTGGTTTTTTAATGTGGCTGTGGGCCTGCTAATCAGACCCACAGCCCTGCTGTTCTCTCTCTAAATTCACACCATGTACATTAGGTACATCACCAATTGGGATTTGGGTCACTCTTATGAGTCCCTGTACAGTGTACTATAGGTACCCAGGGCATAGGTGTACCCAAGGCCTACCAGGGGCTGCAGCATATCTTTTGCCACCCCTGGCTGGCCATCCAAACTAACACAACTGGCTGATCACTCAGCTGGGGCAAGGTCGTGTAATCACCCCTTGCTTAGATATAGTATTCCTATGTCTAACCTTATATCTGGACACATATACGCCTATAAGTCACTCCTATGGCAGGCCTTAACAATCCTGAAGGCAGAGTGCTTGGTTTTATGTGAGATGGTGCTCTAGCATGAGCTGAGCCTGTCTGCAGCTTTCGGAACCATGTCCTTATAGCTGTTCTAGGACAATGCCATACCATATACTCTTAAGTGCATTATGAACCTCGCGGTTAAATGCTATCTTTGGTTTGGCTTTATCAAAACATGTCGTGTAAGATGTCATACGCTTTGGAATACTACCCCCAGTTCTGGCGACGGGGGTAGCATTCCACCCTTCTAGAGGAAGAAGACATGTTACTTCCATTAATCCCGGTTAAAGTTAACCATAGCCTCAGCATCACAAAATGGATGCTGCTGCCACAGACACGAGTCTGACCTCCTGCTGCTGGGAGTCCTTCCAGCGAGGGAGGCTTGGACAATAGGTTTCCTGTCACAGGGAGGTGCTAGCACCACCCCAGACTGGCTATAGTGTATTGGGGCAGGGAGGGCTGAATGAAAGGAGACACTGCCTGGGGCACAGAAGGTGTCCCATGCATAGTCCAATTCAAACCGGTGCTGGGGCACTCCATCCCCAGCTCTGGCGTGAAACTGGACAAAGGGAAAGGGCTGTAACCACCCCCTTCCTGGGTCCCACCCATAGGAGGGACCTAGCAGGTAATCCAGCCCCTAGATTTGGTATATAGGTAGGAGCTGTGTCCTTAGACTTTAGCTATATCCTGACTGAAACTCTGATACGAAACTCTGAACCTTCGACATCCTACTCGACGTAGAAGACTGAAGAATCTCCCTTGTGGTCAAGGAGTGACCACCCTGTGCAAGCAGGCACCATCAAGCGCTCAACGGTTTGCTTTGTTGTTGCTCCCGCCGGAGCTCGAACACAGAGCCTGACAAGACCCGGACTTCCATCCAACAGCCCGATCCACAGCCACAGCAAAGCTGAGACCCGCGGAGGCGACGAGAGGCGTGGGATCGGCCATCTTGGAAAGCCAGCGAATTGCTTTCCGTGCAACTTCTGAGGCACCCTCGAAGTTGTGCATTGGGGATTGAGAAGCCCCAGCCCTGAACACCAACTGCACCGAAGATTACCTCTTCACACTCACCGAGTGCTGCGTGGGGCACTTTTGCATTTTCCTGCTCGACGCGTCTGTCCGGTCACTTGCCCGTTGGCTAGTGGCCTCTGTGACGACGAAACCCGAAATCTACACTGCTGGTGTGGTTGCTCCAGACTGGCCCATGCTTCCCTGCGAAGGAGAAGCCCCTCAGTCCTTGCTGGCCTGAGTAAGAAGCCATCTTCGATTCCTGCGTGGGTTGCATTTGCCAAGGCCAGTTGACTCTGAATCGAGCACCGACACCGCCAACAGCGTCAGAGCCTTCGTGGGACTGTCCGTATCCAGCTCCTGGCCGTCGCGACGCCTCCTGGTCCACGTGGCTGCAGAGACAAGCTTCCCGACATCACCTGATTGCTTCCCGACATCGCCTGGTTCCTTCCTGGTCACTGGCTAGTGACCCAGACTCTGTCCCCTCTGCTTTCAGGTACTCTTCATCCTCGATTCGCCCTTGGATCCAACCGGACTCTTCTCTCCTGGCCGCCTGCAGCATCTTTTCTCCAAGGCTCCATAGAACTCCACGACGAAACCCGACACACTTTGGGACCTATGCACCCGCTTCCTGTGGGTGAGGTAACGTGAGTACTGTGGTGCTCCTGTAAAGATTAACTCTCCTAGTGTCCTAGTTTCAAGTGGTTAGATTCTAGTCCAGTCGGAAGATTCCTAATTCTTTAACTGTGTAACTTTACGCACCCATTGATTTCTATGTGTGCACGCGTGCGCAATTAGACACTGCACACGCATCCCGTGGACCTCCTGCTCCCTAACAACTGTTAGTCCAGTGTAGCCCCAGCGATTCTCAAGCCCCTAGGCCTTACCATTATTCGTGACGTGATTCTTATACCACTATTTTAGTATATGGTTTAGCGGGCCACCAGGGCCTATCCATATTTGTGCAACTTATTGTATGTTATATTAAGTTTCTTGTTATGCGCTTGTGCCTCTGCCCTCATGAAGAGTTCAGAGGATTGATTTAGAAATAAACACATATATATTTTGAATATATAACCTGTGTGGTGTCCTTTCATTTGGTATTAAAGGGATTGCATATGGTAAAACAGCTGGCTTCACATGCCCTCTTGAGTTAAGCCTAAGACTGCTTTTGTCCATGCTACCACTAGGATAGCTGGTCTATAAGGTTGACTTTACAACCATCACCATAAGGGTTGTTTGGACTGGTGCAAGGTGCTCACTAGAATAGTGAACATCATATACCAGGCCAACTTCTCACATATAGAAGTTTTCTAAACATAAAATCAGGAACATTGTCTTGGGCATCGCAATCTTTCCCCAGAAATAAAATGAAGCAAAATGTGCTTTGGGCACAGCAGAATATGGAAAACATACACTGTTGTGTGTTAAGTGAGGTTTGAAACAAGCAGCAATGGGTCATCCAGCATGTTTTTTTTAATTGATGTTATTTATTCCAATATACTTTGCATTGAATTTAAACTTGTAATTTTCAATGGTGATGTTCCTTTCTGGTGATGCTTCCTACCCACATATAGTTGAACTTGTTTTAAAATGTCTCTAGTATTCTTTTATTTTCTGTGAAAAATTGGTAAGTTTTTTGTTCTTCTGGATATTCATTATGCAACTACAATCATTCTTGGTCGAAGCTTTTTAATACATTTTTCAAACCTGTGATAGCAACCATATATTCTAGGTACATAAGCAGGAATTAGACTATAAATGCTTTGTGCTAAAAACATCCCCAATCAAATACTTCAACGCCTGAAGTGGTCTAAACATTACTTAACAAAACCATCAATAAATTCATATTTATTTATTATGTATTTATTTTTGTACAGTAGGTACAAAACCCAATGGGTGGCACAGTGCTTTACAGAGATCCTTATTAGACAGTTAAAATAAATTGAAGATAATACAGCTTTTAACAATGCTTGGAAACAAGGAGTTACCAAGAACAATCTTGGGAGGACCAAAGATTGAACAACTTGTTAAAAATGTTCTTTAGTAATAAATTAAGCATCTCTCTTACCCATTTCCTTGCATCCAGTACACCTGTCATGATTGGAGTGCCTCAAGGATCCGCCCTCTCGCCTACTCTCTTCAACCTTTTTATGGAACCACTTACTGTCATTCAGTACCACATCTATGCGGATGACACGCAACTGTCGTCTCAAGAGGACATAAAATGGTAAATGCTGCACTTGCACAAACCCAACAATGGTTAGCTCAGAATCATATTCTGTTAAATACTCTCAAAACTGAATTTCTTCTGATTGCTCCCCACCCCCCAATCACTCGGCGCCTACCCTGGACTGACTTAAACAATTCACTGCTCTTAACTGCACCCCTCATGTTGTAGACTTCACTAGTTCTTTAGACATCACCATGGACAAACACTTAAACATGCAGGTCCACATCAGTGCAGCTATTAGGGGAGCCAACTTTCAATTTAACACTCTTAAGAAAATCAAGCCTTTCCTCCACCCGGAAGACATCAGGCCGGCGGTTCAATCCCTTGAGATCTCTAGACTGGAATATGGTCTGGTGACCCTTGTTGAACTTCCCAAAGCTAGCTTGGCCCTGTTCAGAGCAACCCTGAATGCATTGGCCAGACTCATCACAGGCTCGAAAAAGCATGACCACATCTCCCCTGACCTTCTGCAACTAAATTGGCTATCTATTGAAGCCAGGATCCGCTTCAAGATAGCCTACTTGACCCCTAAAACCATACATTGCAACACCCCGATCTACCAGGAAAATAAGCTTGAACTTTCGGGCTCACGCCGGAACTTAAGAAGTATGTCCACCCGACTCTTGAAACCGCCCAGATTCAAAAAGAAAAGATCTTACAATCGTGCTTTCACCGGTCTGGCTCCAAGAATCGGGAATGCCCTGCCTCCCGAGATCAGATCCAATCCTTCCACTGCATCTTTCAAGAAACTTGTCAAACGGCTATTCTTGAACAAATTGTAACTTCATTTTTAACAGCTTCGACTTGTTCTCATGCTCATGCTTTGTCAAAATTCTGATTCTTTTTGTACCACGTTGGTTCGATTTATTGTATGCTTGTCTGTTAAATTGTTATCGGACTTGAGGGCACTTCTGTTACTGTTCTGGTCAAGCCAACCCCCCCATCTCACGACCAGATCTGGTTCCCCCTTTTGTTTTTAACCTCTCCCTCCATCCCATTGTGTTTTGGTTACCCATGTTGTTAGCAAAAAACAAAATATGAAAGAGGGTCTACAGGGGAAATACATTTAAAGACCTATTTTGCATCCTATCCCCTAATCTAACTAGCATTTGAGCAAGCAGACAATTTTGAGCCACGTTCAGACCTTTAGCATCCCTTGTGTATTTGTTACTTATGTTGTTGCCAAATTTGTACGGCGCTCCGATACCCCGTAAGGTACCTTGGTGGCATACAGGCCAGACTCAAGTCGTGTCTATAAATGTGTTGACAAGTGGGAGGTTGGGCTTTTGAACTCTAGTCAGAACTAGTGCCACAAATAAGGATTGTGTGGTTACCCCTATTTCTGATTAAGGTCTCAATTCCATTGAACAAGTAAAAACAAATAACTTAACAAAAACTTAAAAGCCTGATTTGTTTGAATCATACTTTTATTGTCTTTGCCATATGCCAAACAAAGTTCCAGTGTTATTTGCAGTACAGTCGACAATTTATTTGTTTTTAGACTCAACGGCTTAAACAAGTCCAGAACACTATTAACAGTTTCATGTCACCTAATCCGAAATTTGCAGATATGCAAGTTTTATTAATTTCATTTGTGTCTTAGTTGGATTGGGCTCTCTTAGTATCTATCTGTTCAAAAGTAATATAGATTTCAAGCAGGGCACACAATTCACACCGTTTTGTAGCACAGATTGCTGTTATCTTAATATTATTATTGACTGCTGAGGCGGTTGATAGATGTCAGTTTCCCACCCTCCAATGGGTACAAACTGAGTGGTAAAGGCTAATGTAGCAATGCACCACCATCCTTCTTGTAATGTCATAAGGGTACCTGCAGGATTTGGAGTAAAGAATCAAAATAAGAATGTGATCTAATCATATGTACATGTTTGCTCATATCTCTTACCAAGTTTTCATTGACAATCCCATCACTGGCTGCAAAAAAGGCCAAGATGTGAGAAATAAAGTACTTCTCTTCTGATTTCAGTCTGTCCCAGTGAGCAAGATCTTTTGTAAGGTCAACCTAAGTAAAATGATACAAAAATAGGTATTAAGCATATATCTTTCAAATGTACACAAAACTATTACAAATGGTGAGACTACATTTGGGTTAAGGACTGTGGAATCGATGAACTTATTGAAACCTCAATCCAAACTCTAAATGAGAACCTTAATCCACCATGAATCTTCCCTAGTTCATTCGAAGCTATCTAGAAATGATGAACATATCTAATGTATTTATTTTATTTATCTATATAGTTTTATATAGCGCGAACATGATCCAAGAGGGTATCAGAGTGCTTTACATAACATCGTTCCGATACATTAGAGGGTAGAGGGTAGTATACATACATTCAATTAACAGGTAGAGTGTAGTAGGTAAGATAAAATATGTTGAGAGCCAGTAACATGAGATTTAAAGTCTTAGGATGTGAGTTTGTTCATTAGAAGTATTTTCACTTCTTTATTGAAGGAGGAGGAAGGGATCCTGCGATCATCTGGTGGTAGCAGGCTCTGCGGCCTGTTCTGTTTTTGTGGAATGCTTGTGGTTTCAGTCGTAGTGAGCTAGCGTTTCGCAGATGTCTGCAACCTCCAGACAGCTCTAGCTTTTGTGCTAAGTAACTGAGGGTTTTGGTGTGAAGGGCTTTATGGGTGAGTTAGCCAGTTCAAAGCTTTTAAAGTCACGGTAATGTGGTAGTTTCTTTTTGTTCAGGAGACCAGCCTGGCCACGGTGTTAAGTGATGCCCTCAGCGGGGCCAGCTTGTATTTGGGAAGTCCGCATAGAGTGGTGCTTCCGTAATCCAATCTTGGTAACACTAGGGCTTGTACTGCCATTTTTAAGTCAACCTGTGGGAGGAAGGGTTTAAGTTTCCTTAGGATATTCTCTCTGATGATTAGCTCTTTTGGTGACATTAATGATATGTGCCTGCATATTCAGGTGTTTGTCTAGGGTGATTCCCAATGATTTAGCGGAGTCAATGATGTGGGTTGAGCAGTTAAAGGTTGTTAGATGCTTCATTCAGAGGTCTATTTTTGGTTTGTGGTTGGGGCAAGATGAGGAGGAATTCCGTTTTGTTTGTGTTGAGCATGAGGTGGTTGCCAGTGAGCCAATTTTGAGTGTTACGTAGAGTGGCGTTCAGGAGGATGAAATCCTCAAGGGGGGAGATTTTCATATACAATTGGGTGTGGTATAGAATGTTTAGCAGAGTTCAGCACCTTTGCCAGGGGTTCCATGATTAGATTGAAGAGGATGGGTGAAAGTGCAGAGCCCAGTGGAACTCCTAGGGTGACCATGGAGGGTTGGGAGAGGGATTGCTTCATCTTGATTCTTTGGGTTCTGTTGTTTAGGAAAGAGGTAAACCATTGTAATACACGAACAGATAAACCCATCCTTCGGTCAAGTAGGGACAATAGGTTGTCATGTTTAACCATGTCGAAAACGGACGATAAGTCAAGAAGTATCAAAAGACACAATTCATTCTGGTCTAGCATTTTTAATATGTCGTCCCTAATGTGGGTGAGTGCTGATTCAGTGCTGTGTCTTTGACGGAAGCCAGATTGGTGTTGATCTAGAAGATTGAAGTTCTCAATGGGGTTGCATAGTTGAGTTTGCAGCTATTACAAATAACTAGCTACAAATGTCTTTTTCCCATTGAATATATGTAATCCACTGATCGTGAATCGAGGTCTGCAGCCTTATCATAAGTAGTGATATTTTACTTCATTTGTAAAGCAACTGGCAATTTGTGTGAGTACTGGTATGGGTCCATGAATTGGTATTTGAGTGGTTGTGTGGGAGTGGGTGTACAAGATGT
The DNA here is from genome assembly GCF_964261635.1 of Lissotriton helveticus. Taxonomy (NCBI): domain Eukaryota; kingdom Metazoa; phylum Chordata; class Amphibia; order Caudata; family Salamandridae; genus Lissotriton; species Lissotriton helveticus. Next base: position 404,375,814 of record NC_136063.1, on the reverse strand, counting down.
TGTATAGGGGCATGAGTGAGTGTGTGAGTGGTTCCGTGGATGATGTCATCAGATCATGTCATGAGTGATATAATATGTGAGGTCACAAGCAGTTAATTGCGGGGGCGTTAAATTATAGTTAGCTCAGGTTACTATAACGGCTGAATTTCACTGGTTTTGTATGAGTAAAATCTGAGCCTAACTATAACGTCCGTGTAACCTTCTGTTTTTTAAGTGAATTTCTATGGTTTTTCAAATTTTATTTCCTAACTATAACGTCCCTGTAACCTTTGGTCTTTTAAGTGAACTTTTATGGTTTTTCAACTAGTAGACGCATTTGCAGAGTGGTAGAGAAAGGGGGTGGGCATCTGACTAGCTCTCAGGAATCCCACTGTGAGGGACTTACTGGAGGTATCAGATGGGATTCTTGGCCCCCAAGGTCCCTCAGCATCCAAGAAGACTTTATCCCCTAACCAGTAGTGTGCCGGGGTGGAGGAGAAAGGAGGCATGACCTCTCAGCAATGCCACTGTGTGGGAATTACTGAAGGTAACAGGAGGGGTAGTTGCCCCCCAAGGACCATCGGCAACCAAGGGGACTTCATCATCCATTTTAATCAAGAAGGGGGAGGGAGAAAGAAGTCGGAGTCCATTCAGCTTCCAGGCTGGTATCAAAAAAATCAATTAGGGGGAGAATGGACCACTTGTAACTACGTAGCCAGTGGTCGCCGATGGATGGATATATATATATATATATATATATATATATATATATTTTTTTTTTTTTTATTGTTAGCCCCTACGCAAAATTCTCAAGAAGGGAGTTCACATGTTAACCAAGCGAATATTGTATCTGAAACAACACATCAAATCAGAGAACCAAGCAACTTGAAAAATAAATAAAAAAAACTGCTGATTTCTGCTCATGAAGCAATAGATGTTTTCAATGAAGCGGTGTTGATGGATATGGAGACAATGGCAAAAACTAGAATGGACATGAAGACATCAAATATCTCAAGGAAGGAATGGGAGGCATTCAAAGCTCTAAAAAATGATCCAACAATTGAGATAAAGCCCTCTGATAAGGGTGGGAATATTGTAATCATCAACAAGGAGGACTATGAACAAGAGGCACTAAAACAATTGAAAGATACTGAGTGCTACGTTACCATCAAAAGAATTGAGTATGTGAACAGTATTACAAAATATCATTCGATGCTGGACGAATGGAAAAATGATGGCATGCTCAATATGGAAGAACTTTCATTCCTTAAATGTGATGCTCCTATTTTACCCACCTTTTATCACCTCCCTAAGATCCACAAAAACGCCAAGAGACCACCAGGGCGTCCAATTGTATCTTCAATTGGAAGTCTTCTAGAAAACACTTCCCGTTTAATTGATCATTTCCTTGCTCCTATTGTCAAAGACCTACCCTCATACGTGAGAGACACTCAAGACTTTCTCCGGTTAATGGACAACATTTCTTGGGAGCCAGACATGCTTTTAATCACCCTGGACGTAACTAATTTATACACTTGTAAAAAACATGAACATGGTCTAGCAGCTACCAAATGGTTCCTGGATAGGAAACCAGAAAAATACCGTACACATAGTAGCATGATTCTTAGCATGATACGTTTCTGTTTATTCAATAATATGTTTCTTTTTTCAGGACAAATATACAAACAAATAAGGGGTTCCTCCATGGGCTCGTGCTTCTCCCCCAGCTACGCAAATCTCTTTGTGGGCTGGTGGGAGAAGCACGAGGCATGGGGAGGAACCAATGAAATCTGGAATGACAACTTATTGTTATGGACTAGGTATATAGATGACCTTTTTATAGTGTGGCGGGGAGACCAATCCTCAGCTGAGGCTTACATTGCGGCTCTAAATGAGAACCAGTGGAATCTAAAATTCACCAGCACAATGAGTACCACTAGTGTGTTTTATCTTGATTTGGAGGTTTTTGTATATAATGAAAGACTACATACACGGCTCTATAGAAAGCCTACAGCGGGCAATGCCGTGCTACATGCGGCAAGCTACCATCCTAGGAGCCTTGTAAAAAATGTTCCATATGGGGAACTCCTACGGTTAAAAAGGAACTGCTCAACAGATAATGATTTCATAAAAGCAAAAACTGAGGCAGGAGAGCGGTTTAAAGACAGGGGCTACTCTAGCAACCTGTTTAAAGAAGCAGTCAAGAAATCATCAGCTGTAAATAGGAGGGATCTCCTAGTAGTCAAAAACAAACCCCAACAGGATGACAATGTGAGAATGATCACTACCTTTAATAACAAATCGGGTGATCTAGTACGTAGTTTTAAAAAAAACTGGCACATCTTGACCACTGACAATATTTTAAGGAAACATTTGACAGATAGGCCTTTAATTACTTATCGCCGCTGTCAATCATTGTCAGATCATCTAGTCCACAGTCATTTCATTTCCAAACCCTAACCTACACCCTTAACGAAAACCAAAGGGTTTTTTCCTTGTTTAAGGTGTAAAGCCTGCAAAAATAGTAAAAAAGTTCTAGAATTCCCAGGAGGACAGGCGAAGACAGACCCAACAGAAAAATTAAACATCTCCTCAATTGTAACTCTGACCATACGATCTATTGCCTAGAATGTCCATGCAAGAAAAGATATATTGGCAGCACCATAAATGCCACCAAGCTGAGAATTTTAGAACACAAGGATAAGAATTATCCGGTCGCTCGCCACTTCGCCATATACCATCAGAGCAACAGGGACCTTCTCAGCTTCTATTGCATGGATCACGTTTCTAGAGCAGAAAGAGGAGGGAACAGAGAAAGGGCACTCCGAATTCTGGAGTCAAAATATATCATTGATCTCAAAACAACAACATCTTGGGGTCTTAATAATGATGAGGAGATGTGGGTTCATCTGTAAAATAACGGAGGAGGAGAAAGGTAGAACAATGTAACATGGCTTATGCCAGAAACTGTGATTACACATTTTTTAGAAACGTGAATAGAGATTATACAGGTCCCATTGTATTGATGCCCCATATTGTGTTGCAGCTTGCTAGAAATATAAGAAATAGAAAATGCAGCCCATACAGGGCAAAGAGACAAAGAGAAAACAGGAACAGTTGACTTGGGGGATTCACCCCGTAATATAACACCATGTTGATAAAAATACGATAAAGTCACTGGAAAAGATGAAACTTTACGTTATATACATAAAAAATCAAAGTATGTACATATATGAGATTATTGTGTTATTGTCATGTAGTTTTATTATGCACTTTATGCACTTTATACTCTCAGCCATTGAAAAGCAATAGAAATGTATGTGGATATGTACACTCTAAGATGGCCGCCCCCTTTTGCATGTATTGTCCGTCTTTTATGTTGATGTAAGCACTAGGAGCAGGCGGGCTTTTAAATGGCTTTGAAACTCAAGCACAAACTGACACTGACGAAGCTTTTTACAGCGAAACGCGTCTGTCTGGGGTGAGGGGGGTTTGCAAAATAAAAATTCTTGGATTAATGCGATCCTGGAGTGCGAGTCATTTATATCGATATCTTCTGAGTATATAATTAATGGCCCAGAAAGAGAAAAATGTATTCAGTATATATATATATATATATATTTTCTTACAAGATATAGTCAAGCAGTTACCTAGTTTTGTAAGAGACACTAGCGATTTCTTAACTAAAACTAAAAACCTGAAATGTAGTCCTAACATGTTGCTAATCACGCTCGATGTAGAATCACTCTACACCAGTATTGATCACACTCAAGGATTAGCAGCTGTTCAACATTTTTGGGCCAAACGACCTATTATTTATTATGAACATAACAAAGTCATTCTAAATCTGATCAAATGGTGTCTGCATAATAACTTTTTTCTTTTTGGCAAGGATATTTTCAAGCAATTGCGGGGAGTTACGATGGGGGCCTGTTTCTCCCCCAGCTATGCGTGTTTACACGTCGGCTGGTGGGAGAAATAGGTCCTCGCAACTACACACAATAAATGGATGCACGAACATGTTAGATGTTATCTAAGATATATCGATGATTTTTCATCCTGTGGGATGGGAGTATAGAACAAGCACTCGATTTCATTAAAGAGATAAACATCAACTCCTTAAATCTGAATATTACTGCCCATATCCATGCTACACAAATGCAATTTTTGGATGTAGAGATGTATGTATTGAATTCCTCCATCCAAACCACACTACACAGAAAACCCACCGCGGGAAATACTACTTTGCATGCGAGTAGTATGCACCCTAGGCATACTATCTCGAGCATCCCGTACAGTGAGATCTTAAGACTCAAAAGGATATGCAGCACAAATACTGATTTTGAATCTTGCCTTAAAGACATGGTTGTCCGTTTTAAAGCACAAGGTTATACTGATGCCACATTAAAATTGGCTATTGATAAGTCTAAACTTAGAACTAGAGAAAGCCTATTCACACACAATGATCAGGAAATTGACACTTAGGCTATTCCTGTCAAATCTACCCCTAATGCCAACTGTCCACGCTTGATAACATCTTTTAGCAGAGAAGATAGACAACTCAAAGCCATCATGAAGAAAAATTGGCCCATAATACTAAGTGACACCATTTTAGGTCCTAAGCTCCCTCAATCTCCTATTATCACTTTTAGAAGGGCAAACAATATGGGATCTGCATTGGACAAGGCTGCCCCTGAGCTTAAGCAAAAGACACCATGGCTTCAATCTGCTAAAGGGTTTCGAAAATGCTCGAGTTGTCGAGCCTGTAAATTTGGAGTCAACGCCCCACGTTACTCAACCCCCTTTTGCCCAGATGCCATACCGATCACTGGCAGTTATAACTGCAAAACCGATCATGCTGTGTATGTCCTGACCTGCACCTGTGGCTTGAACTACATTGGTAGCACAAAGCTGCAGGTGCATGTCAGGATATTGCAGCATTTGAGGGCCATCATCCACAGTGACCCAGCCTATCCGGTTGCCCGACACCTGAAGAATGTCCATAACAAAGATTTGGCATGTCTCAAATATTTTGTGGTGGGAGCTATCCTCAACTCAGAAGAGGAGGTAATCGAGAACTTATGCTCAGACAGTTGGAAACGAAAATGATTTTAGAATTTGACAGTAGGTGCCCTAATGGATTAAATAATACAGAAGAAATGCATCATTTCATATGATTATTGATATACAATCTTTGACTTCTAGAACTATAGGTTCACTTTACATACGTGCTTTCTCGTGACCTATCAATTTGTTACAGCAACTAGGCACTCAATAGTTAGGATCCCTATTATTGAGTGCAATATTATCAATAGTTGCTATATGCATTTACATTCGTACTTTAAGCTGACGTTTTTCCAATCCTTGATAAATATGATGCTATGCTGTAAATATGTATATATGACGATATAGTTTTTAACTTTATCTTAATATATTCTATTTTCTCTCCTTCTTTTTCAGATAATTCGGTCCTATTTTTCTACTATTTTTTTCTACATATATTGAATGTACTTTTAGGCATTTATATACTTATTTATAAATGTATGATGATCTCTTTCTTCATGTTCGTGTATGGTTCAGCTCATATATTTGTTGATGACCATTCGGATGTACACGCACATGTTTTTTAATGTTTTTTACTGTTTTTATAGTTATTTTATAAAATGTTATTGTAACCATCTCAGGGATCGGAGTATATACAGTTGCAGATAATGAATTACTTCTTGACCATTGCAGTATGCACCTTTTGCACAATTCTTACACAGTCTCACATGCACTTTTATTCAATTGCTGCTTTTGTATTCTTGCACTAATCACTTTATAGACATATTTATGTTGGATTTTGTATGTAATAGCTCGTGCGATTTACATGTATTTATACAGATAAATAATTGCTTATTAAATATTTAAGCTATATTCATGAAGCCAAACGTGATTTATCCCGTTATCTATTTACAAAATTAAGCTACACAGAGAAAAAAATAGTGACAAAAGCAAATATTTCCTTTATGTCTATGATCATGTGATATATGATGTCATCACTAGAGGTGTGTTCACGTTCAAAGCATATAAAAAAAGCAATTGTTTTTATTAGAATTACAGTGTGAACAAGGGCAAGTTGGCCCGAAACGCGTAGATGTTCTCTGTGAAAATAAAATACCATCTTGCTGTACCTGGTTGGTCCGTCTCCTTCGTTGCTGGCGCAGCGCGCTGAGCTGAGCTGTAAGGAGCTGATTTTCCATATATATATATACATTGAATTTAAGAGCGCAAATAATATTTAATATTGTGCATTATTTTACCTGCACTTTATTTGTAAAAGTCCGTTCTCTATGTCTTTGAATTATTTGGGAGTGATTTCAATGGAGCCATGTGGTATTTAAGGGCGTGGGCTCTCTAAGCATGTCATGTGATCAAGGTCGGGGCAACCTGGTTGAAACGCGTCATGTTGGAGGAAAATAAAATTGCACTATAATAATTTACCTTTTGTTGCGGCCCGTTCCTGTTTTTAAGCACTGGGTGGAGTTTTTGACCTTCTCAAGGGAGGGGGGGGGGGGGGAGAGAGAGAGTGTGTGTGTGTGTGTATATATATATATATATATATATATATATATATATATATATATATATTTGTATAGCGCACTACTCACCGGCAAGGGTCTCAAGGTGTTTGTACGAATACCGCTGTGGAACCCATCCTGGCTTTCACGAATAACGCTGTGGAACCCATCCTGGCTTTCCCTGTGAGGTGTCCACTCCTGGGCACCCCCAAGGTGGAGGCCAGGCATCCTTAGCGTTGTGGGGGCCGTTGTGGAGATTAAGCAAGCTATTGCCCAGAGTTGCAGAGTGGGACTCCATGATTGGAATAGGCACCGAGGCGAAAATTATCAGGTACGTGGAATTTTGAGCCCAAGACCCGCCGAGGTATGGGAATTGAACCCTGGTCCTGGGTTAGACCTATGCATCAGGGTCTGCCGCTCTAACCATTGAGAGCGGTAATTGCAAACACAACAGTGATGGACAGAATGTGGATCAATGTCACACATTCACCCCAGTCCAAAGATCTGGGCCCAAATCCATCGTTTTTCCACTCCACACCACCCTGGGTTAGACAATGGCGATATGCAAATCAGCGCTGACCCTGTGCCCCATGGGAACAGTCCAGTCCGACCTACAAAAGCCATGTCCTTCCCAGAACGGAATCAAGCATCCGAGGACCGGCCCGGTTTCGAGGTAACACCTCTCATCAGCCCGGCTAGCTTGACTCCGGTGGTGTGGAGTGCCTGGGACTCACGTCTGAGCATCCCCAATACACTTAGAGCGGTAATTGCAAACACAACAGTGATGGACAGAATGTGGATCAATGTCACATATTCACCCCAGTCCAAAGATCTGGGCCCAAATCCATCGTTTTTCCACTCCACACCACCCTGGGTTAGACAATGGCGATATGCAAATCAGCGCTGACCCTGTGCCCCATGGGAACAGTCCAGTCCGAACTACAAAAGCCATGTCCTTCCCAGAACAAAATCAAGCATCCGAGGACCGGCCTGGTTTCGAGGTAACACCTCTCATCAGCCCGGCTAGCTTGACTCCAGTGGTGTGGAGTGCCTGGGACTCACGTCTGAGCATCCCCAGTACACTTAGAGCGGTAATTGCAAACACAACAGTGATGGACAGAATGTGGATCAATGTCACACATTCACCCCAGTCCAAAGATCTGGGCCCAAATCCATCGTTTTTCCACTCCACACCACCCTGGGTTAGACAATGGCGATATGCAAATCAGCGCTGACCCTGTGCCCCATGGGAACAGTCCAGTCCGAACTACAAAAGCCATGTCCTTCCCAGAACGGAATCAAGCATCCGAGGACCGGCCCGGTTTCGAGGTAACACCTCTCATCAGCCCGGCTAGCATGACTCCAGTGGTGTGGAGTGCCTGGGACTCACGTCTGAGCATCCCCAGTACACTTAGAGCGGTAATTGCAAACACAACAGTGATGGACAGAATGTGGATCAATGTCACACATTCACCCCAGTCCAAAGATCTGGGCCCAAATCCATCGTTTTTCCACTCCACACCACCCTGGGTTAGACAATGGCGATATGCAAATCAGCGCTGACCCTGTGCCCCATGGGAACAGTCCAGTCCGAACTACAAAAGCCATGTCCTTCCCAGAACGGAATCAAGCATCCGAGGACCGGCCCGGTTTCGAGGTAACACCTCTCATCAGCCCGGCTAGCTTGACTCCAGTGGTGTGGAGTGCCTGGGACTCACGTCTGAGCATCCCCAGTACACTTAGAGCGGTAAATGCAAACACAACAGTGATGGACAGAATGTGGATCAATGTCACACATTCACCCCAGTCCAAAGATCTGGGCCCAAATCCATCATTTTTCCACTCCACACCACCCTGGGTTAGACAATGGCGATATGCAAATCAGCGCTGACCCTGTGCCCCATGGGAACAGTCCAGTCCGAACTACAAAAGCCATGTCCTTCCCAGAACGGAATCAAGCATCCGAGGACCGGCCCGGTTTCGAGGTAACACCTCTCATCAGCCCGGCTAGCTTGACTCCAGTGGTGTGGAGTGCCTGGGACTCACGTCTGAGCATCCCCAGTACACTTAGAGCGGTAATTGCAAACACAACAGTGATGGACAGAATGTGGATCAATGTCACACATTCACCCCAGTCCAAAGATCTGGGCCCAAATCCATCATTTTTCCACTCCACACCACCCTGGGTTGGACAATGGCGATATGCAAATCAGCGCTGACCCTGTGCCCCATGGGAACAGTCCAGTCCGAACTACAAAAGCCATGTCCTTCCCAGAACGGAATCAAGCATCCAAGGACCGGCCCGGTTTCGAGGTAACACCTCTCATCAGCCCGGCTAGCTTGACTCCAGTGGTGTGGAGTGCCTGGGACTCACGTCTGAGCATCCCCAGTACACTTAGAGCGGTAATTGCAAACACAACAGTGATGGACAGAATGTGGATCAATGTCACACATTCACCCCAGTCCAAAGATCTGGGCCCAAATCCATCCATGCAATTTTCACCCCGAGTGGGCTGGGTATGCTCAGACGTGAGTCCCAGGCTCTCCACACCACTGGAGTCAAGCTATCCAGGCTGATGAAGGCTGATAGCCAGAAACCGGTCCTTGGATGCTTGATTCCGGTCTGGGAAAGACATGGCTTGGTAGTTCGGACTGTACTGTTCCCATGAGGCACAGGGTCAGAGCTGATTTGCATATAGCCAGTGTCTAACCCAGGGTGGTGTGGAGTGCAAAAAAACGATGGATTTAGGCCCAGATCCTTGTACTGGGGTGAATGTATGACATTGTTCTACATTCTGTCCATCAACTGTGTTTTTTGCTCTAACCATTGAGCCACACTTCTCCTATATATATATATATATATATATATATATACACATTTTTCTCTTACTGGTCGTCATAACAGCCCATGGATTCTAGATCATCACCCAGTTATCTCCTATAATACTTTATGTATGTATGACACTTTTATATTAGAGCACTGTGAGAAAGTGCCATCTTTCGTCCATCGTATGCCCCCACTTTTTGCTGAATTGCTGATGTGCTTTGACTGAGTGTGCCCTGGGCTCTTGCCAATCAGGTGCCCAGGGCCTGTGTTACTTCCCTAAAACTGTGTTGAAACCTAAACCCAATTGGCATCTCTGGTCACAGGTCAGCCCCTGGTAAATGGTACCCTAGGTACCCAGGGCACTGTGACCAGAGAAGACCCCTAAGGGCCGCAGCACTTATTGTGCCACCCTCAGGGTCCCTGTACCCTGACACACACACACTGCCTTTGCAGGCTGAGTGTCTTGGTGCAGAACTAAACAAAGACTCGACATGGCACACATCTCTGTGTGCCATGCCCACAAACACACTGCCCTGGCATACCTCAGTCACCCTTATAGCTGGATGCACTATGCGAGTGATGTGGGCACAGGTGCATGAGCTCTGTGGCCCTACAGTACCCAGGGCCATCCCTGTGCAGTGATGCCATTAAGGGTATATGGTGCTAGGAGGTTGTCATTACGAACTCCAAAGCACCATGATGGCTACAATGAAGACTGTGAAGTTTGATATCAAACTGCTCAGCACATTAAACCCACTCTGATGCTAGTGTGGGATTTAATGCCAAACGCACTACAGAGGGCATCTTAGAGATGCCCCCTGAAACCTAACCAACTCCCAGTGTCCTGAATGCGTGACTACCGAGGCTGCCCCCACCAGACATGTTTCTGGACCCCTGGGTCGAGAGATTGCCGCTCCTGAGGGCCTGAAACAATGCAAATCCTGGGACGGGGTGCCAAGCCTCCTCCCCCAGGATGAGCATGGGAAGCTTCAAAGGCATGCCGCCTTTTTGTGAGCTTCCCCAGGCCAATTGCAACTGGCCCTCACCGGTTCTGAACCCCACTCTGGCGGGAAGACACCCTGAGTGAGGAAAGGGGGTGTGCCAGCCCCTGCCAACTCCACCCCTCAGGTGGGAGAGGCGAGGTGAAGCACAACTCCGGGCTACCGCCATCTTGAGGATGGGGAGCCTTGCCCAATCAGAGCTAGGCCTCTGCCCCCTCCCACAGGAGAGGAGCAGGATAGGCGGTGTAGTCAGCCCACGACAGGGACCCATTGGTCCCTGCCCTTGCCCTACCTGTAACGCCTCTAAATTTAGTATTTAGGGGCACCCTGAACCTTCCTTCCTCAGATCCCGATTGAAACAAGAAGAAGAACAAGAAACAAGAAGACCTGTCGTGCAGCTGCTAACAAGAGGACGACACCAACTGACTTGGCCCCAGAAACCTACAGGCCTGTTGATCCTTAAACCTGCTCCTGCTAAACCCCGGCGTCTCCTGCAGACAGCAACCTCGAAAACCCCGGAGGACCTGCCTGCCTTGATCATCTAAAAGACTGGGACTCCCCTGAGCAGTAGTTCTGCTCAAACCGCAACAACCCTGGTGCCAGCCAGGAACCGCGAATCCAGTACACTCTGCACCTGCAGTCTGCACCTGCCGAGCCCGGCCTGTGCCTGAGTGGACAAAGACCACGAGGACGTCCCCCTGGGCGACTGTGACCCGCAATCCAGTGCCCAAAGACCCTCCTCGACCCTCCTCGAGGATCCTGATGACGCCTACAGCCTCACAACCAGGGACCCCTCCAACCACGACTAGCTGAGGGTAAGATTTCCCAACACCAAAAGACACCCCTGCACCCGGCGCCCCACGGCCCCCTGTGCCAACTCCTGGGTGTCTACCTATCCTCCAAGATCCCAACTTACTTCTCGAAGTGGTGGTGGCACCTGAAGAATCTCCGTCCCCGAGCCTGCAGCCTTTGTTAATTTTCCAAGTCTCCCATTGAATAACATTGAGCGCCCTGCACCCAGCTGCCCGAGTGCCGCTGGAAGTGCAGCAACTACCCTACTCTACTCCCCCACTTGCCCTGTGTAAGTGACCAGGAGCTCAGCTCCCACTGCCGCGTGGCCTGCCTGCTAGCAGCCACCAGCCGAAGGCCACCTATCCTCCATAGGATAACATTGGGCCTACTCTCTCTGCACCCGGCTGCCCCTGTGCCGCTGAGGATGTAACAACTGTACCTACCTGACCCTGGAAGACCCCGGAGTCTATGCCCAGAACATTAACTCTGCCAGTCGATTACTTACTTAAAAGCCGATAACTCACTTTTCTTCCATGGGGTAACATTCCCTGGTTTCACTTGTAAATTCTTCTGTGTGATGTTTTGAAACTTTAAAATATTAATCTAAAATCAGCCGAACAACGAATTCTGATTTACTCACCTGTTATCAGGAGAGAAACCAGTGCTGTATCTTTCAGCCCAGCACTGAATCTGAAAAGGAATTATAACTGTGATTTACTGTTAACTCAATTTTCCTCCATCGGAAACCATTGTATGGTTTTCACCAGAAAATCTTCTGTGTCCAATTTCCAAACTTACAAATATTCCTTAAAATTCGCCTGTATGACATAATCAAATTCATTCAATTGTTTACAGAAGATGCACCAGTGCTGGATCCAGGATCCAACACTGAGTAAGAAAAAGTAACAATAACACTACTTACCTGCTAAGTGAATTTCCTCCCATAGGATAACAATACCACTATCCTTCAACGCTAAAGACATTGCTATCCTTCAAGGGAAGATAGGATCTTTTATATGAGCAACAAAAACACCCAGGATAGCCTGGAGGAAGCTAAGGGGAGAGTTGAAGATCGGAGGTTTAGCTTTACCCAACCTACTCTCCTTATTGTTACGCCTTCCATTTTAAGAACTTCAGACTTCTGGCAAATAAGCTAGATTCATCTACGCAGCCACTCAGGTTAGCTGGTATTAGAATGTGGGGAGATCTAAGCCACAGACTACACATTATGAGCTGGGTGTCCCTTTTCAATCTCACAAATGGGACTTTAACCAGGTTTAAATTCTATCAGCTCTCTGGTTGGTGGGCGACACAATCCTGGGACAATGCAGAGGACACCAGATTCTCGGATTTTATCTCCAAAGTGGGCCTATGGAAACGGGAGGTGTCCTTCTGGTATAAAGCTTTCACAGAAGTAGGGGCCTGTCTTGTTCCTGAGCTGGAGAATCTTTGGAGCCGAGCCCTGACAGAAGACGGGGTGGTTTTTAGGAAAATCTGGTGCGACTCCTATACCCTGTCTCAGACAGTGATCCAGCCAGCAAACCTTAGGAGGAATCATCTGTATACCACCTACAGAGTCTACTGGACGCCAGGGAAACTTTCCAAGATAAGTACAGCACCATACTACTGCCCTAGATGTAAAAAACTGGCTGCTGATGACTATCACATGTTTTTGGGTTGCCCAAAGATTGTCCCGTATTGGGCCAGGGTATGTGGCTTCCTAGAGGAGGTTCTATCACGATAAATCAAACTCACCACTACCCTGGTCTTTTTTGGCTTTACAACAGATTACTGTATAAATTCTCCAGATACAAAACTGATATTCTGTGTGATAGTTATCGCCAGGAGGGAAATCTGCAGGGCATGGAAATCAGAGTCCCCACCAACTTTCACGGAATGCCTGAGAAATATTATTTTGACAAGTCAATCTGATATGGCCTGTGATGAATCTAGTCGTGACAAGGTCTGGGCAGCCTTGGAGTCCTGGAGGATAAAATACTCTCAGTCCTATGATTATGCCAGAGGTTCATTGTCCGGTCCTCCCTAGTAACTTGCTTTCTATCTAGTCAAGAAAACGTGAGTGGGACCAGGAGACAGCCTTTCCTCTGGGCGAACTCTGTTTGCCAGGCACAGACATATCCAGGGTGGCAATCGTTTTTCCTTTCTTTTTTTTTTTTGTCAGTGCAGAAGGCATGGAGTGACCCCATCTAGAGTTCAATAAATCTGATGGCATGTATGAGGACAGTAAAAAAAAAAGGAGAGAACGCAGTGCTGTATCTTTCAGCCCAGCACTGAATCTGAAAAGTAATTATAGCCGTGATTTACTGTTAACTCAATTTTCCTCCATAGGAAACCATTGTCTGGATTTCACCAGAAAATCTTCTGTGTCCAATTTCCAAACTTACAAATATTCCTTAAAATTCACCTGTATGACATAATCAAATTCATTCAATTGTTTACAGAAGATGCACCAGTGCTGGATCAAGGATCCCACACTGAGTAAGAAAAAGTAACAATAACACTACTTACCTGCTAAGTAAATTTCCTCCCACATTGGTGATTCTATGTGAAAAAGTTGTTGTCAACTTTATCACAACTGTAACCAAAACGCTTTTACTCAATTGTTTACAGGAGATGTCCCAGGACTGAATACAGGATCCAGTCCTGTGGTTAGAAAAGTAATCTATAAAGTAACTAATTGCATTTAACTAGAAATTCCCATTGAGCTCAATGTTATATTGTGTTTGAAATTGTGTTGCCTATTGCAACAACTGTAACTATTGTATTCAAAAGTCTATTGCCAATTTTGAAAAGTATTTAACTAAAGTAACTCATTCTTAGAAAGTATATTTTGATACCTATTGTTGGTTCTAAAATAAAACAACTATATATTTTTATACAAACAATTGGCCTAGAGTTCAGTTATTGAGAGTGTGAGACCATTTGCTGACTGAGTGTGTACAACAAATGCGTTACACTGTCCTCTGATACTGCCTGACTGCTCAACCAAGCTACCACTTTAGAGAGTAGGGTTATATCTAACTTTAGCCTCTGTCAAACCTTTGGGAAGTGTGGACTCTGAGCACACTATACCTTACTTTGGTCCAGTATATACAAAGCCACTTTCTCACAAGCACTAAATCTGTGGGTGATACCTGCAGCTCCAAAATGTATGTTAATGACAGAAATGTGCAGCAATTAAGCTACTGCACATTTCCACCAATAACACAGCAAAGCAAATAAGGGTGTGTGTTTTCAGTCGGAGCTGAAGCCTTGAAGCATCTGAAACCATAAGACAGTGGTACACTTTTTACAAAACGTAAATACAGATGGCTGAGTGAGTACTGCATATACTTATTAATCCATTCACCTTTCTTTTTAAGTAAGGCTTAATGAATATCCTTTGAGGAATGCTGTGAGGAAATTGGTGTATTATATGGTGTGGTTGTGCAACCTCACCGAGTACTACACTTAAAAACCCATTTAGGTCCCGTAGGTTTCATTTGTAAAATCCTCAGCTCAACGCTAGGTAGCTGTAGAACTGAGTTCCAAGGCTAACACAGAGGAAGAAGTGTAAAGCATTTAAACAGCACCAAAACAAACCAAGAAGAAATCGGCAGGATACTCAAGACATCCTACACCAATTTATAAAAATAAACTGTATTTTATAAGAATTTAGACAACAGAACAAAACAGACCTGCTGGAGGGTTCCAGAGATATAGATTTTGCAAGCAAAAAAGAAATCAAAGCAATTGCACTAAACTGCGAAGAAGCCTTTGCAAAGTCAACTAAAGAGATACTTAGAAACTTTTTCAAGGAATACGTAGGTAAGTGTCAATGGGTTTGGTTAGACGTATTTGGGGCGACCACCTAAGGCAGGGAGCTAGTCAGGGGGACCAGCAATGCCCTCCAGAGCAGTTACCTCCACAGAAGAAGCAGCCCTCCAGCAATTCTAGGCACGTTATGAATGTTGCAACGGAGTCCTACAGAGTGGGCCTGATGCAAGAGATTAAGGATACTGAAGATGCTCCAAGGACAGGGATTCCTTGGTCCATGAAGACAGTGAGGGGGTCCTGGTTACATGGTCAACGTCACACAGTCCTCTCTGATCTTGCTGTGAAAGTGTCCATTGTCACAGGCCAATCATTCCTGGGTCAATAACTTCCCTTCTAAGGTTCCCAGCAACTCTCTGACAGCACGCACAGGCTCAGCGAACTTCGGTGCAACTTTGTGCGTTGGGTCTTGGTCCTCGGTGCTGCACAGCAGCGGTGGTAGCAGCTTGATGACGTTGGGCTAACAACTTGCCCCAGCAGGCTTTTTCAGCTGTTGTGTACATTTGCAGCAAACAGGAGGCTAGTCAGCTGGCCCTTGGAGTTCTCTTGGCTTGACAGGGCTCTGGAGACCACTTCTCCTTGAGCTGGACACAGCAGGCACAGTCCCTCTCTTTGCTAGCCACCAGGTATGTTCTCATCTGTGCAGCCTCTCTTTGCTGGTCCCTTGATGCAGCAGGGCAGTCCTTCTTCTTGATCTTCTCCCAAGTCTGTCGAGATCTGCGGTCAGGGTGCTGGGAGAGGCCCCACTTATGCTCGAAAAGAGCCGGCAAGGCAGGACGAGGTTGGTAGCCAATGGGTCACCAGGTATCCTCCCACCTAGTGATCACTTCCTGTGGAGGGTGGCATCTAGCTATCCCAGGAAGCACAATTCTGCCCATTCCCATGATGGCGAGACCCCTCTCTTGGCGTTGAGACCTCACTAGGTGTGACTATGTCAGGGCTACACGCCCCTGGGAAAACCAAATTTGTCAACTGGTGTCACCTCACTGCTCCCCATTCCAGCATGTCTGTCTGAATAATGGGGCCACCCTCCTCCCTAATGGGATACATCTACCCTTCTTACTTGGCTACTCCTTTAAATCCTGCCTTTTGGGCTAACACCCAAGTGGCTTCCTGCAGGAGGGAGGCAACACCTCCCTGACCTGCAATCCCTCATTGTTCTCCTTCCTGAGAATCGTTGGCACATTACTCCAGGAGGGCAGAAAGCAGTCTTGTGGAACAGGCAGCCTCCATGTGTGCCCGAGAAGGCACAGGAGCTTTAAAGGCAACCAAGTGGCAGCTTTGTACAAGCTCCACACTGCAACAAGTTACATTATTTCGACTTGAGATACAAGTTGGGCTTAATCTGTAACGAGTTATTTGATACCTTGGAGTGCCCTCTTTGGTCACACCATTCAGGAGTTAGCACAGCTGGGAGGTCAGCGTGTAATCCCGACTCGCCAATTGGGCGACCAAGTCTTTCCACAGTAAAAACAGCGGTTTTGCGTGTTTACTGTCAGGACATGTAAAACACATGTCCTGCCCATGTCATATGTGGCACCCTGCCTAAGAACTCTGTAGGCCTGCCAGAGGAGTGATTTACACAGATGTACAGGGTAAGTTATGGCTTTGCCATTGCTTTCAAAGGCAGGCTAGCAGTGTAGGACTACTTTACCAGTCTGCAGTGGCAGACTGAGGGACTTGCTTTACTAGGGGGTCCTCCAGGGTGGCAGAACCAGTGCTACAAGGCCCTGAGGTACCCCTCTAACATACATGCCCTGGGTACCTGAGTACTATATGCCAGGGACTAACAGGCAAGTTAGCCATTTCCAATTGGGCACAGCGAATTCAACATACATTTTAGGGTAGGGGCAATGGCACTGAGGTCTGATCAGCAGGACTCAATGCACTCTGAGTTGAAAACCTAGCAGCATAAGACGAAAAACGTGGGGGTGACCATTAAAAGAGGCATTTCCTTACAATTGGAAAGAAAAGGATAAGGGAACTAGTATGGCAATTACCTTTGTGATTGGTTGAGCCATGGAGAAACACAAGCACTACAATTCAAGCAGCATAGGTCTTCACCCAAACACCTTAATACACGTCATGCCTCCTTCCCCATTTTCCTACTACCTCTAACACGATAAATGACCTCACATTTCTCAAGGCATCCTTAACTCATAGCTGAGTGCTGACCCTTTAAAGCTTAAGATTACTCTGTTCAAAAAAATAATTTTAGTTAATCTCAAAGATCTAAGTATTCAGCACCAGATCTACAGTCTATATTTACCAATCAAGATACCAATTAACAACCCTCATCCTTCTAGACCTGTACACCTTACAGTGGACCAGCAGAATAATCTGCAATGATTATGTAGGTGGGTAAGGGTGTCTGGAGTACTGGTCACATAACAGAATTCTTCGACACATCAGAATCAGAGTGCCACACTGAAACAAAATAGCAGCAAGCTTCTGTGTCCCACAAGGGTAGTATCTATCAGTGATGCTGTTTTATTTGTATACACTCCAATTAGCTCAGCTCATCAAAATACACCACTGATGCTACTAACATCCACCACTGGCAGGTGGTCAGGTCTAAGAATAAAGATACAGGGGAGGAGCTACGCTCGTAACCAAGATGGCCACATAAGCTCCCGACTCCGTCGACCTCCGCCAGAAGCTCATGAATCCTGAACTTTATCCTGAACTCCCGCCGGACTCCCGTGCTGGTGAACAGCATCTGATTCGAAAGGTGCAACCCCGAAATCTCTGGCGGCCCGGACGGCGAAGCTATGCCGTGCGCCATTCTTGGCCTGCCTCCGATCTGACGCCGGGGCCTCGAGTTTTAACTTGGCCGGGTTGGAGTCGAACAACATCGGCTGTGAAAAGTGGGTGGATCCGGTCTCGCGAAGCGGCTTTTTTGTTTTTCCCTATTGGATGGTGCCCCGGTGACGGCTTTACCCTGCAACTACAGTGGCCTGTTAATATCGTCTACTTGTTCGGGGATCGGCTTCCCGGAGACCCCGTTGAGCTCCCGGTGGTTCTCTGGGCTCGGTGGGCTTGGCGGCGACGGTGCATCTACTGTGCTGTGGACGTGCTTTATAGTGGTTTCTACAACGATTCTGCCCTGTGCCCTGGAGAAGTCGACCTCTGGGGTTCGGATACCCGCCCGGTCGCTCATTGAGGGGCGATGGAGCGGACTGAAACTACACCGTCGCTACGCACTGTAATGGCCGCCATTTTGCAGCTTCACGAACGGTTCACCGCCAACATCCAAGGGATGGTCGCAACTGCAGACCGTATTAGTTCGAGACCGGGTTCTGACCCTTTAATGTTAGACAGCCGAGATACTCCACCCAAGTATACCGTCTTTATTGGCACCGAGGTCCCCGTGCTGAATGTTGATTTGGACCCTCCCAGCAACCCTAAGATGGCGGCTATCGAGGCCGAGAGGACTGGATGTGAGTTAAGCCCTACATTGAAGCCACCCGAGTTGGATATGACTGCCATTATGGAACAATGTGCCTTCTACTACGTCTGCCAACTTCGACTTTCGCCTCTTTCTGTGATCGATCATTACCGCCTTGCTGCTTTCTCACCGGTGGATAGTGGACTTGCTCTGACTTTTGAACTTTGCGTACGTTTCTCCTGCTTTTCCTCTCCTTGCATTAACTTTGACACTCTACTGTTTTCTGGTGTTCCTGTTGTGATGGCGGTTCGAGTGGATGTACTCAACGTGAAGAATCATGGCGATCTATGTGTGCTGGAGGGGCTTTTCGTGATGGATCGTGAGGGTTTGGGCTGAACTTGATTACGCTTCAATGCAATGTCTCCCTTTGTTTTTGCTGGGTTGTATCTGTGGGAGCGGGACCGGCTGTACGTTTGATTAGCCTGGTTACTGTTATTCTGATGTGTCTGGACTGGGTTTGCTATTTCTGTTGAGCCGGGGTCGGACGGGATGTTCTCTTCTTCTTTGTGTGCGGCTCCCCTACAGACTATCTCTTGATTTGCAGCGATTTGCTATTCTGCTGGTAGGGGGTGTCTGCTTTTGGCCGGGGGATGGGAGTCTGGGAGCTCGTATCGTACTGTAACATCCTCCTCCTCCACCTTTTCCCCATCCTTGGGGTGTAGTTTAGGGGGCGACAGGCACACTGCTAGTGGGGTTGGGTCGTAGCCATAAGCAGGGGTGTAGGGTGGTGGGTTGCGGGAGGGTTTTTTATTTTTCCTTTGTTATTTTCTATGACCTTTCTATTTCCCTTTTCCCTCTCCGCGAGAGCTGTGGCTTATTCTCCTGTTTTTTCCTAGCATATCTGGGTGTCACGTGTATCCATCGTATATCCTGTATTTTTGGTGGGTGGATGAGGTGGGGGGATGCCTGCGGTCATTGACGTTTAACTGCTTGCTCCAGCCTTTGCTGGTATGGATTTTTCTCCTGCTCATGACTGTATGTGTTTCATTGCTTCGTTCGCACGTCCACAGCTGCGCTGTGTTTCGATTGGTGGCGCCCGATATGTGTATTATTTCTCTTGTGTTAAAGTAATAAAAATATATATTAAAAAAAAAGAATAAAGATACAATCTCAAAATATCTGAAACACAACTATCGTCTGAAAAAAGCTGACAGGGAAATATCTTTGAGTGGTAATTTAACTCCGGACACAAAAATCATGTTTAATACATTAAAAAAAAGGTGTGGCACCTTCAGAACACAGAATATACAGCCCATATAGGTGAGACTATTGCCCAGTACCTGTCTGCGGACGTGGGATCCGTGTCCAGTGCTGCCACCTTGTGGGAGGCGCTGAAGCCCACTCTGCGAGGGGTGGACATCTCCTGGTGAGCGGCAGCCCGCAGGTAGCGAAGTGAGGAACTGACTCGCGCTGAGGTGAATATAGAAAGGCTCGAGCGGCAGAATTGTGCGGCAGGGAGTGACCTAGGAGAGCGGCAATTGCTCTTGGCCCAACAGGAGTGCGTCGCTCTGCTGATGGATGAGGCACGTCAAGTCTGGCTGGCGACGCGCAGTAGGGTGTACCCATGGGGAGACAAGTCTAGCAAGATGTTGCACCGCCTTTGTGAATGCACGTTTCACTCTTAGGCCCTGACGGGTATATTGGACCCGGCGGGAATTCCGATTACAGATCCCCCTGCCATTGCGGAGTGCTTTCCTACGTTTTACGTGGAACTCTATGCCACCCGGGAATGTCTATCGGCTGCTACAATTGATACATTTATCACAGATCTGCCACACAAGGCGCTGTCGGATGAGGAGCGGGATCAGCTGGAGGCACCCTTGTCGGACGAAGAACTGGGAGTGGCCCTGGGAGAAATTAACCCTGGGAAAGCGCCCAGACCCAATGGGCTTCCGAGTGAGTTCTTTCGCCATTATAATGTACAATTGGCCCACCATTACCGGGCGGTGGTGGAGGAGGCCCGGGAAGAGGGAGTGCTTCCCCCGGACTGGAGGCATGCAGAGGTGGTGGTGTTTCATAAGCCCGGGCGTCCCCCGGAACACCATGCCTCCTACCGCCCCATCTCCCTCTCAAATATGGAGGCCAAAATCGCCCATTACCCCATATCACATCACTCGTACACCCTGATCAGAAGGGGTTCATGCCCCAGAGGGCAACCCGGCACAACATCAGGAGAGCTCAGGTGGCGTGTCGGTTGTGGCGATTCAACAAACTGGGGAACTGGCAGCACTACTCTTGGCAGACATGGACAGGGCGTTGGACTTGATGAGTTGGGTCTACCTGTTCGCTCTGCTACATAGACTCAACCTGGGCCCACGGTTCCTTTCCTATGTGAAACTCCTTTATAAGGGTCTGATGGCGTCGGTGCGGGTCGCGGGCGCCGCCTCCTCCACCTTCTCTATTCGGAGGGGCACGCGGCAGGGATGTCCCCTGTCTCCATATCTCTTCGCCCTGGCCATGGAGCCCTTGGCGGCCTGGGTGCGCATAGATGCCCAGGTACGTGGATTTGAATGGGCAGAAGGCCTCTCCGATAGAATTGCGCTTTATGCAGACAACGTTCTCTTCTTCCTGATGGCAATTGACAGGACGGGGGCCACGACTTTTGCATATCATGAAAATTTTCGGGGAAGCGTCAGGACTCTACATGAATCCCCACAAGTCCACGCTTTGGGAGCTAGGAGATCGGACAAGAGTGGGATCGTGGGCAACTGCGGTTCAGTCGGCTATAGGTGGTTTGAAATATCTAGGGGTGGTGCTCTCAGACGTTCCGGCCGTTGCCTGGGAAAGCAACCTGACACCTGTGTGGGAGCAGGTTCGTGCAGACCTTAAATCCTGGACCACATGCCCCTGACGCTGTATGGCAGATTGGCCATCTTCAAAATGGTAGCTCTTTCCCGTCTTCTCTACCAGCTGCAGAATCACCCGTATCCGATCCAGCCTAGATGGTTCCGGCTGGTGAATTCTGTGTTGGGGCAGTTTCTGTGGGAAGGGGGGAAGGTGCGCATGGCTATACATACATGCTTTCTATCCACTTATTGTGGAGGTTTAGCATCCCCGGATCTCCTCTCGTATTATCAGGCCTCGCATCTGCTGGTCCTCAATGAATGGTGGTATGGAGATAGGGGAGACCCGGCGTACGGACTGGAACGTAGCCTTATGGGACATCACACACTCCATACACTTTTGAACTCTGCACGGTTACGAAGCGCGTTGCCATCAGCTATGCGAGTGGTGTTTATGGTTTGGAGGCAGGCGCTGCGGTGCATGGTCTGGTGGAATTTTCTGACCTGGGAGACCCCATTGTGGGATAATGGGTGCCTTCCACCCCTTGGCGGCCCTTCTGGGGTTTCGGGAATGGGACGCCATTGGTATCTCCATCCTGGGAGATGTTCTGAGGTGTACGACACTAAAATCCTTCCGGGGTCTCCAGGAGGAGTTTCATATGCCCCAGACACAATGTTATCATTATCTGCAGCTCCGGCACGCACTGTTCCCCAGCCTGCTGGGTCTGGAGTCCACATTCAAATTTAGCCCCATTGAAGCAAACGTTTTTATGGGGGATCTGAAGAAAAAAAAAGATTTCTTGTATTTACGAGTCCCTGGTCACGCACTGCTCCACTACATTTCAGAAACTCCGAAGGGACTGGGAGGCAGACGTGGGTGGTTTGGAGGAGGAGGATTGGACGAAGGCCCTAGCAGCCCCGCGGGGGGCGGCCATAGCGATGCGGCTCCGCCTAGTCCAGTTCAAATACCTTCACATGGTCTACTTTACAAGGACACGTCTGTGGCGGACAGGGTTGATTGCCTCCCAGGAGTGTCTTTACTGTGGTCGTGATGAGGGTACATTTCTACACACGGTGTGGCAGTGCACAGCACTGTATCGCTTCTGGAGGGGGGTATTTGCCTGTCTCTCTGAGGTCTTGAGCTGGGAGCTTGGGCGAACACCACGGCTGGCACTGCTTCATGTCATGGAGGGGGTGGGCGGCAATGCTTATAAACGACATCTCAAGCTCTTAGGCCTCACGCTGACAAAACAAGACATTGCTAAAGCATGGAAGGAGACGAGGGCCCCCTCGGTAGCTGCCTGGAAAAATGGTCTGGACTTTTGCATGGGACTGGAGCAACCCGTCTTTGTGGCCAGGGGTTGCCAGCGCAAACACTATAAAATTTGGAAACGAGGGGCGGAGTACCGAGGCCTCTGGCTGGAGCCCCCGGCGATGGTGGAGCCTCCGGGTAGTTATGCGCTATAGAAGTGTAATTTTTCATTTCATTTCATTTCATTAAGCCTTTGGGCCAATACATCTTATAGGGGTAATAGATCTGGCATGCAAGGAGTGTATTCCTTTGGCAGTGTTGACATTCGACACAGCCAAAGCCTTTGACAGGGTCAGCTGGCCCTTCCTTCATAAAGTAACGGAGAAGTTCGACCTAGGTGAGGTATTCCTAGGGGCAGTCAGGTCACTCTACAAAAATCATATGGCCAAGATTCTAGTTAATGGTATTCTAACCAATCAGATAAAAATCAGAAGAGGGGCCAGGCAGGGTTTCCCATTATCCCCACTTTTTTCTCTTTATATAGCCTCTGGTAAACATAATAAAAGCAAATGAGAGGATAGCTCCCTTTGTCTGTAACGGGTGGGAGAAAAAAAATGGTTTGTACGCAGATAATTTGATGGTCTACACAGGAGATTTATCGAAGTCCCTTCCAGAAATAATGGCTGCTTTGGAAGATTTTGGGAAGGTCTCTGGTTACTGCATTAATAAACAAAAAAGCTAATATTATGGTATGGAACAGCCAATATGTTAGCAACCTGATAAAGTGTGAAATAAGGTATTTAGGAATACAAGCAATGCATTATTTAGAGAAACTGGCCCAACTTAATTGCAACAAGGTGGCTTTCAGTGTTAAACAAGCATTTGTAATGCAATAGGTCTCGCATTAATTAAGTTTGAGCTATTGGCATTACTAAATATTGCAACACCAATTGCAAAAAAAGTCTATAAATTGTAGGCCAAAAAAATGTGTATTTATTTTTTTAGCAATGGTGGCATGCTGCGCTGTAGATGAATATGTTTAAAAGTAAAGATCTTTTGACTGGGTGTGAGTGTTTGATTGGTTCAGATGCTCCGTCCATCACCACCCCCTTTTGTACCGCTTTTGGCCGCCATAAGTGTGGCAGGGTATGCTCAGACGTGAGTCCCTTGCTCACTTTGCCACTGGATTCAAGCAAGCCGGGCTGAAGACGGCTGTAATGCCAGAAACCGGTCCCCGGAAGCTTGTTTCCGGTCCAGGGAAGGCATGGCTTGGCAGTTCGGGCTGGACTGTTCCCATGAGGCACAGGGTCAGACTGATTTGCATATAGCCATGTCTGAACTGGGGTGGCAGAGTGGGCTAAAGAACGGTGATGGATTAAACCCAGATCTTTTGACTGGGTGTGAGTGTTTGATTGGTTCAGATGCTCCGTCCATCACCACCCCCTTTTGTACCGCTTTTGGCCGCCATAAGTGTGGCAGGGTATGCTCAGACGTGAGTCCCTTGCTCACTTTGCCACTGGATTCAAGCAAGCCGGGCTGAAGACGGCTGTAATGCCAGAAACCGGTCCCCGGAAGCTTGTTTCCGGTCCAGGGAAGGCATGGCTTGGCAGTTCGGGCTGGACTGTTCCCATGAGGCACAGGGTCAGACTGATTTGCATATAGCCATGTCTGAACTGGGGTGGCAGAGTGGGCTAAAGAACGGTGATGGATTAAACCCAGATCTTTTGACTGAGTGTGAGTGTTTGATTGGTTCAGATGCTCCGTCTATCACCACCCCCTTTTGTACCGCTAAAAGTAAAGTGCGCCATACTGCAATTGCTACAATAGATAATTGTGGGTGGATGCGTTAACAATTGATGTGTGCACTGACGGCTGGTGGTGTGTGTGCCTGTAGAAATTGTGCACTGATGGCTGGTGGTGTGTGTGCCTGGTGGAAGTGTGCACTGCTGGCTGGTAGTGTGTGCGCCTGGTGGAAGCGTGCACTGACAGCTGGTGGTGTGTGTGCCTGGTGAAAGCGTGCACTGACGGCTGGTGGTGTGTGTCTGATGAAAGCGTGCACTGACGGCTGGTGGTGTGTGTGTGCCTGGTGAAAGCGTGCACTGACGACTGGTGGTGTGTGTGTGCCTGGTGAAAGCGTGCACCGACGGCTAGTGGTGTTTGTGCCCGGTGAAAGGGTGCACTAACGACTGATCGTGTCTGTGCCTGGTGAAAGTGTGCACTGACGGTGTAGTTGTGTGTGTGGTTGTGTGTGTGTGGTTGTATGTGTGGTTGTGGTTGAGTGTGTGGTTATGTGTGTGGTTGTGTGTGTGTTGTGTGTGTTGTGTTTGTGTGCGTGGTTGTGGTTGTGTGTGTTGTGTTTGTGGTTGTGTGTGTTGTGTTTGGGGTTGTGTGTGTGGTGGTGTGTGTGCCTGTGGTTGTGTGTGTGTGTGTGTGTGTGTGTGTGGTTGTGTGTGTGGTGCCTCCATACACAATGGATCCGATCGCCAGCCCAACTGTCCACACTGCCCGCTGGCCAAGCCCTGGCACGCCAGTGATAGGGGGAAACTGGAAGGCAGAAACACAAGCTCACATCCCTGGAGTGCTCTACCTCAACCTCATACTCACAGGTGCTAAGGACGCCTTTCAAATTAGAATAGATATGTAAACACTGCACAAAAAACAGCTTCCATGGATTGCATTGTGACTTTACAGCAACTACACCGAAGTTCCTTTTCTGCGTCATGCCATCTGGGTGCAGTGGTTTTCACCACGCTGAGTGTGAAAGTATAGGTTTCGAAAGTGCGCCGCGGCCACATCCGGCCCGAGTTGCTGGTGACTCAAGTCTTCCCTGGCAGCGAGAACTGCAGGGCCAGCCTGTTTGTGAACGGAGCGGAGAAGTCAACCTGCGGGTGGGCTAAATTACATCAGTGCAATCTGAAACTGAACGCAACCACTTTTAAATGCATTTAGTAGCAGACGAGCATGACTGCACTCTGAGAAGTCACTTGGGGTGTTTGATTGTGGGCCAGAGATAGAGACATGTGTCGGCTGCAAGGCCCGGCTGTAGAGACTCCTATCTGGGAGCAGGGCGGTGAGCGGCGTCCCAGCATCTCCCGAGCCCTGCGGAGGCCGATCCAGCGCGGGGTAGGGGGGAGGGAGGGAGTCCTACGGCACAGCGGCAGAGAGGTGGGGGCAGAGATCAGGGGGCCAAAGGGGAGTGGGGAGGGAGGAGAAAGGCGAGCGCTTTCGGTTTCGCGTTCGCCTTTTGCACAATGTGCACATTGGCCTGTGACAGGCTACTTCTAACTTGCCATATTGGGCCAGGGTGAGGCTGCATTTGCCTGGCCCTGTGTGTCAGTGAGTGTATATGTCTGCCCAGAAGCTGGCTACGACTGCCAGGACTCCTTCGTCCCCTCTATACCAGTACAATATGCCCTTCAGAAGCACCCTCCAGTCCTCGGCTCCAATCCAGGACTTGCCTGCAAGTTCAACTGTCTACCCTCCCCTGCAAACGCCCCCACTTCCGACCTGCATCAGAGCACTATCTGCAGACCCACTGAGGTATTCAGGCCCCTCCATACAAGCAATACATGCAACATAGCAGCAACTTATGCTCCCCTTTCCCCTCTCCCAGCTCAACAGTACCTTCACCCCAGCCACCCCATACATACACACTTAACTCTTAATCCCATCCTTCACCTTATATCCCTCTACGATCCAGCACTAACCTAACCCCCACACACCCCACCATCCCGCTCACCCTTCCTATCCACTCCACTCTAACACTTCACCATACCAAGCTCATACACACATCCCTGCCCCTCCAACCCAGCACTAGCTTTTTGTAGTTTTTATAGGGCGTGAACACGGCCCACCGGCATTGAAGGGCTTTACATGTGCACCAGTTACATTACACAAGGTCAGATTGATTTGTCACCGCACGGGGAGATGGAGTGATTAGCCCAGAATCACAGAATGTTTGAGCCGATGACGGGACTTGAACATAGTCTCCCAGTTCTGTCTTTGGCAGCTGCCCCATTGCCTCGCTCCTCAGCCGCATGCGCACACACCAGTTCCTCGAGTCCCCCTTCCAACACGCTCCCACAGTCGCCGGCAGCCGGCCTTGCGTTTCCCGTAGACGCAGTCCTAGCGCTACCTGCAGTCCCACAGCTGCCTTCACCTGCGCCCACTCCGCTACAGCACTACGTGAACACCAGTAACCACCCTGTGGAAAAGGGGGCTTGGCTAAGCGCTTAAGAACGGCCAGTCAGAAATATTAAGCGTAATATACAAACACATTTGTTTTCCAGAATTACCAACATACTAGCATTCCCCTACAAATTCCATATCCTTCCAAACCAACACTGCCTGTACCCCAGGACACACCGCACACTCAGTGTACATTGCATGCACCCCAAAAAAGCCAGCGTCCGCCCTTGTCTGATACCGTCTACAGTCCAGCCGAGCAGGCGCTCTATACTCATTAGTTCTATCGTTCCAGCATTCACGAGTGCCCGGAAGCAGAAATCAGATCCCCATTCCATTACAGCCTGGATGTCATCCCCAGCACCGGGCATCACCTTTGCAGATATCGCCTTGGGAGCAAGGCCTGGTTGCCCTTCAGCCCATAGTTACTGACCTACCTCCCCACAGGTGAGATAGACTCGATCGTATGGACATGATAAGAACGTGCCAGTCAGGGTGAAAGCCCCCAACCTCTTCCTACCCTTCAGGCAGTAACCCCATACTGTCATCCCTGCAAGGGAGAGTCTCAGGGGGATGGTGCCCCCTCTACCGGGGGCGAGGGAGGGAGTTCTACAGCACAGCGGCAGAGAGGAGGGGGCAGAGGGGAGGGGACCAAAAGGGAGTGGGGAGGAAGGAGAAAGGCGATCGGGAAACCAAAAAAGATCACCTTTGTGAACAACAAAGCCGCGAGTGGTGCGCGTGCACGCCATATGCTTTCAATTATCGTGCCCGTGTCTGGGCACGATAATTGAAACCATATGCCAGAAATGTGCGTAATAGACACCAATAGGACAGGGGCGGAGCTATGTGCCCGCCTCTGACCTATTGTGTGCTCTCTTTAAACTGAACATGCAGGCAAAGGCCAATAGCAGGCCGCAAAACTAACAAAACACGCACAAGCGTGTTCATTTCCAGGGTCCATTTGGGAAACCCGGACAAAAGGACTCTGGCTGCGCGCACACTGCTGCGCAGTGTAACGCTAGGCGCAAGACCTAAAAACTTCTTAATGTATGGGGAGATCTTTCTCTCTTCATTCATAGGAAGATCTAATTTGTTGAAAATGTCCATCCTTCCTAAATTTACCTTTATATGCAGTGCAATCCCCCCTAGAATTCAAACCAGCATGGCTCAAGAAGCTGCAGGTAGATTTAACCGCATCGCTGCGGCGGCTTTTCCTGCTGTGCGCGGTAATTTTAAAAATACCGCGTTACATGACGAGCTCAGCTCGTCATGAGCGCACGGCAGGTTACGCTCATGACGAGCTCAGCTCGTCATCAGCCTGGAAGGGGTTAAATAGTTTCATATGGAGGGCCAAAGGGGGGAGAATTGCTTGGCGGAAGCTCTGCAGGAAGAAGGAACAGGGTGGCATAGCAAGCCTGATCTTTTTCTATATTATAGCGCCTTTCATTTAAAGAAGATAAGGCGACTACTTCCGGATAGCTCCACCTTTTCCCTGCTATTTAGAGCTTTGACAGGTGATTTGGCGATGAGTACGGCCTTCTTTCTTCTTAAATTCGGCCATCCAAAGTTTGTTAAGAAAGTGAGACTTAAGATCCTTGCAGACACCTGTAAGCTCTGGTACCGAATCAAAAGGATTTTAGGAATTCCTTATCATAGTAGTTCTGCCCCGATTTGGAATTTTCCCAGTTCACCACCCTGTCTCCAGGACAAACTTGTCACCCCCTTGATCGAAAGGGGTATAAAAAAATTGGGCCACCTTATAGAAGACTTTCATTTGGTAGCCTGGGAGCGCTTAGTAGAAATTACGGAGGGCAGTCTATCAAAATTCAAATACTATCAATTACTAAGCTGGGTAAGGGGGCTAGAGAAAGTTGGCAAAGGGAACCATTACTGGGAGTACAGGATACAGAAGCGTCCACTTTTGCAAAAAGAAATTTCGGAGTGGTACTGGATGCTGGTTCAGGCTGAAGAAGATGAATTTACTCTGCCCAACAAGATCTGGAAGAAGGACCTGCCTAACAAAGACATCTAAGCTTTGTGGCAAGTATCTATGTCTTTTTTGTGGCTATCTATCATATCTGCGCTCAGGAAAAACCATTTGTTTACAGTTCACAAGGCTATTGGGCGCCAAGGAAATTGTCAAATCTGGGTACCCGGGAGGCAAGGAAGTACCACCAGTGCGGCGAAGAAAAAGCTGACAACGTCAACATGTTTTTCCAATGCTCCTTCATTGAGATCTTTCTGGAAGAAGTGGGCAAGGTCCTTGCAGAGATAATGGGCCAAAAGATCAAGGTAAGCCTGTCTTTAGTTTTTTTGGGGGTGGTCAGTGGAGAGGGAGATTCACTGAATCTGGTGAAGTCACAAAAATTGTTCATCTTTGTGCTGATTTTATTGGCACAAAGAGAGGTTTGTTTAAAGTGGATTCTCCCCTCTCCCCCACCTCCCGGTCTGGGAATGGATGGCTACCGTACAAAGAATTTGCCATTTAGATTGAAGTGGTCCCCCAAGAGGACAATATAGGGGGATTTGGGAAGAATGGCTTAGAGCTGGTCCCTATGGCACGTAGATTTACTACTATCCAGTTCATAAATGTTAAATGTCCTATGATTAAAACATCTACGCAATAGTCAGAGGGGAACCAGTCTTAGTAGTCACAGTTAGCACCCCCTACTATTGACCCTCCTTGCGGTTAAGGTTTAGGCTCCTGACCTAGTCAACTTTGTGCCCCGCGATTCCTGAGATGACCCCCGAGGGGAGCCTGGCACCTCTGACAGAGTCTTTGAGCTTTTTGGCCATGTATGATGAATAATGAGGACTAAAAAGGTTTTAAAAAGGATGCATTCTATATGCACTAACATTAACTGCCAAGATGTGCGTTTGAAGTAGGCCTAGATTGAACACCTGGTGAGAAGGATATCCTCACCAAGAACAAAGATAAAACTAAATCTACAGTGCAACATTCATGTGCAAGGATATTTTTACTCTGTTTGGAAGGTGTACCTTGACAGGCTGAATTTTAAATATTCATTGTATCTATACATGTAACAATAACATAGGAAATGCACATGTTTTGACTTGTGGTGTTGCACAGCACTATGTCAGAATTCTATATAATCTTACTGTACCAACAAGGTTTACACTCTGAAGCTGATATTTAAGATGCTCAAAGATGGGTTGGGTTGCACTCTATTCCATATATATTCAAACAGTTACAAATATAGTAAGTAAAATAATCTGACTTTAAATCATTGAATAAGATAATATTTTTTATTCCAAACCTTTAATGGCTAAACAATTATCATTGTTTTGACGGCCCCTAGAGCACTTCAAAGAGCTAACATGTATCATTTGTCCTTCAGGGCAGGAATGCCATTGTTGTCATAAGATTCTACAGTTATTTACTATGCTTATTGCAGAAAGACTAAAGATAAGTGCCACAGTGTTCGACCAGGGTTATAGTAAGCCTATAACAGACTGAGAAGTGCCTAAAATGTAATGTATTTTTATGATCTCTTCTTTAGTCTTTAAACTTTTATTCTAATGACTGGCTACTGTATCAAACAGTTGGACTAGAGGTTGAACTATGGTAGTGCGGAGCTGTCGTCTCCAGTAGAGCCACAATTAAATGTGGCCACAAGTGACTCTTGACTTAAATATGGGCACATTTACAAATGCCAGCCTAAATCTCCCCCAAAAGCAAAGACACCTTAACAACTGACAGAACCACCTTAAAGCATAACCCCTTGGCTACAGAAACTCTGATGTGTAGGAACTTACTCTAAATAGAGAAATCTTTCCTTAAGCCTAAGGAAAAGGCTGAAACAGCTAGACCAGAAAGCATTGTCAAAAGTGTGAAGATTCTACTCAGCACTAATGTATGTTAGGCACTGCAGGTAGAAGCAGTGGTCAATTTGTCTCTCTATTAATTGAGACTACTAGGAATAATTTAATTTTTCCTAAAGCAATGCAACATGCACAGGCGATCATCACTCTTGCGTTCTCTAGACTGAATTGTGCTAACAACTATACCTTGGGGCTCCTATATATCTCATACACGTACTGCAATGTTTGCTAAATTCTGGTGCAATATTACTCCTGTACTTCAGCCTCAAGTTTATATCTCACCAGCTTTACAAACTCCACAATGGCTCATTTTATAATATTCTTCAAAGCTTTTTGCATCACTCGTGAGGCCATTCATGCCATAGAAAAGCACTTCCTTCAAAGAAGATTCCAGAAATATTGATCCAGAAGAAGCCTCCAGTTCAGATTAATAAAGCAAGCTAATATCACAAACCACATTAAACCATGCAACGATGATTCGTCATTACTGGTACAATGAGCTAAACTTTGGAACTCAGGGCCCGATTTATATGTTGGTGGTATGTATACTTCGCCGCAATCGCCAAAATGAAGGTATGCCTGCCCAATTTAAATGTGGTTGGACCTGTGGTTTGGCTACAGCAAAGACTTCTCTGTCACCACCATAGCCAAACCTCTCCAATGGAGTAAGAGCCATTGGAGAACCAGCTACATGTCCGCCGACCTAATCAGGATGGGCACACATGTAGCCATTTTCTTACTGTCCGTCACAGTGAGGGACGGTATAAAAAACAAATAATGCTCCCCCACCATGGGAGATGCCTCACATGGCAAGGGGAGCATTATTTTTTTTCTTTTCATAAAGAAAATCCCCTTATGGGATTATATTTTTCCAAACAAAATAAGAAAAACAGTTTGGAGCAAGACTCTGTCAACACTTTGATAAATGACTGCCAACTAGGCAGCCATTTATAAATCTAACAGACAGGCCCTTCGCCAGGGGGGCGGAGCAAATTACTCCATCGCCCTGAACGAACAATGGGCCATCCGCCAGAGTATAATTCAGGCCTTCGGGACCTAAAATGGAAAGCTAATTCCCTAGATGCCCATTAGAGGAGTTATCAAGACATGAATATTCCCTCCACCTTACCCACAGTATTACATTCATTAAAAAGACATTGTCCATATTACTATTTTCTGCGCATAATGAATGGCCCTGTTCAATGGCAAAAAAAGATCAAGAACGAAACCTACTGCCAGATGCCCCCTTGGGACTTTAAAATCTCAGTGCTAATATGCTGGGTTTCCTATCCATTTCTCAGATCCTCACATATCAGATCCAATTGATGTGATCAATCTGGACTTCTCTTACTGAGGAACCGGAATCGATTTTCCGATACGCAATACATATAATCGATATGTTACGATTAGCATGATGTCACTAAATACCTTAGTTGTATCCGTGTACACATTAACACTCTAGGATTCACTATAATAGCCTTGCACCAATTCACGCTCGAACGCCATATTGTGGCCTTGCTGAAAGCATCGCATTAACTAGGCCCCATTCTCTTTTTACACCAGAATCTTCCCTCTGAGAAATAACCCAACTGTTGCAATAACCGCTGTTTCAGCTCGTTAGGCCTATCAAGGTCGTAGGTAGCAGAAGAGAAGACCGATAAGCACATTCCGGGAGGGGTGCGGGACGGGCTATCTCGGAGACGGCAGAAGGGAGTCACCCGTTCGACCTTGCTAAATCTAGGATGAGCGAAACCAGGAGCGCATTGTGTGCCATATATGGGCTTTCCTTATTCTGTGTGCCAGCCTGTACCAATTTGTACTTTTCCATGTTGGGTTATGCCGATGCCAATGCAACTGTATATATGTGATGTACTGACAGTGTGCCAGCAGTCTTCTTGGCAGACCTCGTGGGGTGAGGTCGCAAGGAGCTCCTCTGGCAGAATTTTGTTTGTGATAATAAATACTTGGACCTTCTACACTGCCAACCGACTGATTATTGGTATTTGGGTTTGCTGCAACTATAATTGGGAGGTGGTAGAGAATTTTCGGTACTTCAGTTGGCGACTCCGCCGGGACTCCGCGTTGGGGCTGTCCCTGTGTAACCACAGAGGACATTGAAAGGGGTGTTTTCGATCGGAGGGGTTGCAGACTAGACCAGCGAGAATTCGGGGTTTGCTCCGCCCTCCCGATCCGGGGGACCTCAGCTGCTAGTAGCCTCACGCCGGAGTCCTTCGGGCGTGACCCGAGAACCAGCCACGTTGGCCTTACCGAGAGTTGGCAGTGGAGAACGTTCAATCAGACCTGCGTGCACCAGGTGAGTGTTGTGTCTCGTTTTATGTTGGACTACGTCTGCAGATCTGGACATTGGTACTTAGCATTTGGTGGCCTGTGGTCACGGAGAAACTCTGAATCAGCATTTGGTGACTTGTGGTCACAAAGAGACTCTGGATAGGGGGTCCGACGGGGGCAATGGTGGAATTGCACGTGCGGACGCTCCTGGTGTCTTTTGTATGAGAAATACTGGAGATAAGGATTGCACGCCTCAGGGGAACTGCGGTTCTCGCTCGGCCGGACTGTTCTCGGGAAAGCCGATGGTTGAGATTGGGTAGCATCCGGACAAATCTGGAGCGGCGCTTAAAAAGCGGGCTCAGCCAGAATAGTTCGGGAGGTGAACCATGAATACTGTCGGATGGCCTGTAGGCCGGTCCGTGGTTTAAAACCTGTGTGACTATCTCCAGGCAGTCTGAGGACGAGACTGTTGTTGGAAATGTTCTTTGCAGCTTTTGAATATTAGCAAAAGGGTTCTCCATAGGTGGGAGTCGACGGGCTCCACCTTTTGATTGCAATTATTTGTGTTTCTGTTGGTACGTTTTGTGTTTTCGTGTTATATTATCCCGAAGTTGCATAATGCAAGGTATGAACGGGTTTTCTTTTAATGAAAACATGGCCATGTGAATGAGAGCACTGTGATTGATCGACATTTGATTCTGTTATTTTTGCCACTAAAACTTATTCCTTTTCAGCTGAAATAAAAAAAAAGAAGAAAAGGAAATGCCGTGTTTTAGCAAATTATGTTTCGGCTGTGTCCACAGTGATGACGTAAGGCTAGACGAGAGTCAGCCAGCCCCCCCGGAAGGGACACCCAGCCACGATATGTATTGCAAGCACGGTATTGGCCCCCTTATTTTTAATTCCTTATGGCACAAGTACACTAATGATAATGTATAATTGCAGTGGCCGAAAACTGGGTCTTTTGATGAAAAGAAGCTTCAGTATTTACAAGAGCGCCTCTTTGTTAAACGTAGTCGACAGTCTATGTTCGACACTCTTAACAAATGGCAAAAATAGGCAAAAAGGAGGCGCATTCGATCAGAGAAGCTCCTCAAGATACAGCAAGGGCAGACTATAACACAGAAGGCTATCGCCCATGATAAAAATAGAATAGAAAAGAATATAGAAATTGCAGACAGACAATTTCGGCTACAAGTGGACAAAAGCTATGTAACTCGAGAAGGAGCAGAGGATGAGATAGAGGAGCTGCTGGATGCGAGACCTCCTCCGCCATATGCCCCACAGCGCGTATATCCCGCGATACCGGTCCAGCCCGAAGTCAGAACACGAGCATCCGCACCAGAGGAAAGGGGCTCTGCCACCTCTGGACGAGATGCCGGCGTTCGCTCCCCTCTTGAAGGGGACCTAGCGACACTTGTCCCCGATCCCATGCAGGCACTAGCACCCCCTCGTATACAACTAATTGCCCCGACTCCCGAAGGGGTTTCTCCCTCTACCAGCGCTGCCCCCGGTGTGTCGGAGCAGACTCCGAGGGGGGCAGCCGGAGGGATCGACGGCAAACGACTGTTCACTAGATCATCCGTGGGATATGGTGAGAAAGAGGTGTTAGAAGTTCAGGCCGTTAAATGGATAAGGAGTGACGCGTACACTGTGACTGACATATGGAGTACGGTCAAGGACTTAGAACCGGTAATGCAGCAACATGTGATATTCCAGATGTCTAATTCGCTCATTTGGTCCTGGGAGGTCAGTTTTCAGGATGGGACCGCCCCTCAGATATTGTATAATATCCGAGACTGGTCTCATAAATTTAGTTTAACCCCGAATGAGGTATTCAAGAATATAGATACCCTGGTTCAGTACCGAAGGAGACTGTTCTTGAAGAGTCCGCAGTGGACTACGCAGCATCCCATGAGAGAGGTTCATCCCATTTATCATCCCGAGGTCCCTGAACTACGAGATGGTAACCAGGCAATCACACGGGCAGGAATAGCTGCTAGGTTCCAGGAACAATGGGTTTACACTCCATGGAAGAGAAGTGAGGTCCTAGCTCTGAAATCCCAACTACCCGACCCCCGGAAGAACCCTACTGCCTACTACAAAGAGTTGACTGAGGCAGCTGCCTCTGCTGTAATGACATTAACAGACGTTGAGTTGTTCTTTGGGTTACTTGTACCTGTTGACATATGGCGACAGGTGCACGACTCTGATCATGTTGAGCTAGGGGGGACGTGGGAGGAGTTGAGGGGATGGGACCGAGATCGCAAACCAGGAGATAAACCAAGAGCTGAAATAACGTCTCAACCCGCAAAAATAATAACTTTTATGCATACTCTAATTCCGCCCAGAAAGGTTGACTGGGATAAATTGTCTGCTTGTCGACAGAAAAAGGATGAAAGTGTGTCCGACTTCTTCACAAGGTTCGAGGAAGTTTTCATTGATTTTAGTGGGCAAGATTTGGCGACTGAAGGCGGAACCAGGTTGTTCGTTAACAGATTCGTTACGAACTTGGCTCCGGAGATTTCTGCACGATTAGAGGCGGAGGAAAGTACATGGACCACCTCTACCCCGTCTGTCATTCTAAGCATGGCCCAGTACTATGAACATAGAGAGAACGAAAATAAAGATAAGGTGGAAAAGAAGACCAAAGATCTTAAAACTCGAGTGTTGTTGCAGCAAGTAGTTCGGGGACAAGGAGGGGGGAGAGGAGGCCGAGGAACTATGCCCAGAGGGGCGTGCACAGGAAGGGGTGCGGGAGGAGCACCGACAATAGGTCTGAACAAGTGTTCTTATTGTAGAGAGGAGGGACACTGGAAAGCACAGTGTCCATTTTTGCTTGCTCAGAACGGAACGGTCCGAGGGCGAGGTCGAGGACGAGGCGGCCCCGACCGAAGTGATATGCGCAAGGAAGAAAGACCAGGTAAGTCGGAAAAGAACCATTTTGACGGTCCCCAGGGCAGACAGTACTATCACGAGGGTTATGAATATGAGGATCAAGATGCCTATGTAACAGCATAGGACAGCCAAGGACAGAGTGGGGGCCAAGTGTCGATCCCGGTCAATCAAAGGGGACCTTATGTAAAAGGAGAAGTGTTGGGGACTTCTGAGGATTTCCTAATTGACACGGGAGCAATGAATAGTTCCGTTGCTCGATCATTGGTTCCAGGGGCGGCTCTGTCCGGGCAAAATAATGTTTCAGTGGGATTCTCGGGAGTCCCAGTTGTCAGCCCCATCTCTAGACCCCTCCCTTTCACGATCGGTCCTGCCACCATCGACACTCCCCTACTACTGACTTCGCATTGTGGGGAAAATATGTTGGGATTGGATATGCTGAAGAAATTAAATGCAATAATTCATTGCTCCGCAGACGGGGTCTATTTAACGATCAGACCCTCTGCTGATCCCGTGAAACAATGTTTCGCAAAAGGTGAACGCCTTCCGTCTGAATTTGATGGCATTCCCGCCACACTTTGGGCAACGGGGGACGCGGATGTGGGTAAACTGGATATTCCTCCGGTTCACATTACGTTGAAACAAGGCGCAAAATTACCGCGCATTCCCCAGTATAAAATAGCGCCAGCAGGAGAACAGGCTTTGCTGCGCATTATTCAGGACCTGGTCGATAAAGGAGTAGTAGAAGAGATGACTGCTAATGTTTGCAATAGCCCGATTCTCCCCATTTTGAAAAAGAACTCTGATGTTGATGAACAAAGTGCTGCCTACCGTTTTGTGATTGATTTAAGAGCTGTTAACAAAATAGTGGTACCACAATACCCAGTGGTGACCGACATCACCACGATTCTCACAATGATACCGCCAACGGCCCAATATTTTTCGGTCATTGACCTGAAAAATGCTTTCTTCAGTATTCCTATCCATCCTGATAGCAGGCAGATTTTCGGATTCTCGTTATCTGGCCGAAGCTTCCGCTTCTGTCGCGCACCTCAAGGTTAT
The DNA here is from genome assembly GCF_964261635.1 of Lissotriton helveticus. Taxonomy (NCBI): domain Eukaryota; kingdom Metazoa; phylum Chordata; class Amphibia; order Caudata; family Salamandridae; genus Lissotriton; species Lissotriton helveticus. Next base: position 404,339,064 of record NC_136063.1, on the reverse strand, counting down.
ACTGAAAGTCCGAGTACATATAGCCAAGCCCTTAAGGCTTTGCTGGACGACCTGGATCTGCCGGAAGGAAATGTCCTGTTGCAATATGTGGATGACTTGCTCATTGCCTCCGACACGGAGGAGGGCTGTAAAGAAGCCACGGTTAAATTGTTGCACCATCTGGCTGCTAAAGGAAATAAGGTATCATTATCGAAATTCCAATACTGTCGACAGGAGGTGACCTACCTTGGTCATCTACTATCGAAGGAGGGTAGACGACTAACACCTGAACGTATTACTACCATTTCTAACATGTCTGTACCTTGCACGCAGCGTGAAGTACGTGCTTTTCTTGGCATTACCTCTTACTGTCGCCAATGGATACATAACTTTTCCCTTCTTGCTAAGCCTCTGTTGCATCTGACGACTAAAGATGTGCATGAACCCCTACCCTGGACGGATGAATGTCAGCACTCTTTTGACTCTTTAAAAACTGCTTTGTGTTCTGCCCCTGTCTTGGGCACTCCTGACTATCGTAAACCTTTTGTACTATATGTGCACGAGGTCGACGGTTGTTCCCTGTCATTGTTAACGCAGGACTTTGGTGGTAAGCAAAGACCGTGCGCCTATTTGTCAGCCACATTGGATAATGTTGCAAGAGCACTTCCTAGCTGTCTGAGGGCCACAGCAGGTGTTGCGATTGCAATCCGGCAGTCGGAAGGGCTCGTTTTGAATTCTAATTTGACTGTAATGGTGCCACACGCAGTGGACACATTACTAAATAAAACTAAAACGCAACACCTTACAAGTGCACGTCTCACTGGATATGAACTGACATTGTTTGCACCACACATTACGATTACTCGATGCGCAACATTGAACCCTGCCACATTGCTACCACTCCCTACGAGTGAACATGATACAGATCTCCATGACTGCATCTACCGCACCGAAGAAGAAACTAAGGGCAGAGTTGACCTTACTGACATCCCTTTGGATGACCCTCAGGGGGAGTTATTTGTGGATGGGTCTTGTTTTAAACTAGCAGATGGGACAACAACAGCTGCATATGCAATTACGACTTTGAAAACAGTCGTTGAGACATTCCGAGTACCCCACCGGTCAGCCCAAGCTGCTGAACTCATGGCCTTGTTGCGAGCCTGTGAGTTGAGTGAGGGACTTGAAGTAAACATTTACACGGACAGCCAATACGCCTTTGGCGTGGCCCATAGCTTCGGGCGACTGTGGAGGGAGCGGGGTTTCCTGACTTCCCATGGCCAGAAAATTCAGAATGGTCCCTTGGTTGTGCGATTGTTACATGCCCTCACCTTGCCCAAGAAGGTAGCCATTATCAAGTGCAGTGCACACAAAGCAATAGTGGATGAAGTAGGGGAGGGAAACGCATTCGCAGATCAGGTGGCCAAAGAGACAGCACAAACACTGATGTCAGCTATGTTTGTAAATGCCTCTTCAAGGTGGGTGGCGGACTCTGAACTGTTTGATAATACTATGGAAAGTGTGAGAGTGTTGCAGAAGGAAGCTACCCCCGCAGAATTAGAGAGATGGGAAAAGGAGGTAGGAAGACTGGATGAAAATAATTGCTGGATCGATTTAACAGAAAAACAGAGATGGCTATTGCCGAATGCATTGGTACAGGCTGTGGTGACTATGGCACATGGACCAGCACACACAGGAGCGAAAGGTATCTGCGGGCTCCTGGACCCAGTTTGGAACAACCCTAACATCCAAAGGACGGCTGTCCGGTTGGTCCAATACTGTATGGTCTGTTTGCAACACAATCCAGGGAAAGGGGAAAGTGTCTTGAGCGGGAATTTTGCACCTCCCACATTGCCTTTTGAAGTGCTCCAAATGGATTACATTCATATGGAGCGCGTCAATAACTTGAAATACGTCCTGGTGGTGGTTTGTGCTTTTAGCAAATGGGTTGAAGCCTACCCCACAAAGGAAGATACTGCAATGGCAACAGCAAAGGCCCTCTTAAAGGAGTTTGTGCCTCGCTTTGGATTGCCCCGTTTGATCTGGTCGGACAATGGGGGGCACTTCCATGGGGCTCTTGTCAACCATATTTGCGAAGGTCTACACATTAAGCAAAAGTTTCACGCTGCCCGACACCCGCAATCAGCAGGGCTAGTTGAGAAATACAACGGCATCCTTAAGCTCAAAATGGCCAAGATAAAAGAAAGCACTGGGTTGAAATGGCCTGACACCCTGCCTCTAGCCCTTATGTCATTACGTGTTACCCCACACTCTCGTTCTGGTCTCTCCCCGTATGAGATAATATTTGGTAGGCCTGCTAATGTATGGGGGGTACCCAGACCACGATCTTTTGCGGATATTGAATATCCTATGTTGATTGACTACCTCTATGCTTTGACTAAAGACCTTCGTTCTGTTCATCAGCAGGTAACTTCTGTACTGCAGCCGCTGCCAGAGGGCCCCAGTCATCGACTGCAACCCGGCTAGTGGGTATTGGTGAAGAAATTTGAGCGTGACACCAGTCTGGCTCCAAGGTGGTCCGAGCCACGACAGATTCTCCTGGTTACGCGGACGGCGGTTTAAGTAGACGGGAGGAAGCACTGGATCAATGTCTCCCATCTGAAAAGTCAAGTCAAGTCAAGTCAATAAATTTGTATAGCGCGCTACATACCCAGAGGGTTTCAAGGCGCTAGAAGAAGGGTGGGGAGTTACTTGTCAAATATCCACGTTTTAAGTTGCTTTCTGAATGCTAGGTGGTTCTGAGTAAGGCGAAGATGAGTGGGAAGTGAGTTCCAGGTTTTAGCTGCCAGGTAGGAGAAGGATCTACCTCCCATGGTGGTTTTGTTGATGCGAGGTACAGTGGCAAGGGCTTGGTTGGAGGATCGTAGCTGGCGGGAGGGGGTGTAGAAGGACAGTCGTGTGTTGAGGCATTCGGGTCCGATTTCGTAGAGTGCTTTGTGTGCGTGGGTTAGGAGCCGGAAAGTAATCCTCTTATTGACGGGGAGCCAGTGAAGGTTTTTCAGGTGGCCAGAGATGTGTTCTTTACGCGGTATGTCTAATATGAGCCTGGCTGAAGCGTTCTGGATGCGTTGGAGTTTTTTCTGGATTTTTGCGGTGGTACCGGCGTAGAGGGTGTTTCCGTAGTCTAGTCGGCTCGTGACCAGAGCGTGAGTGACTGTTTTTCTAGTTTCGGTGGGGATCCAGCGAAATGTTTTCTTGAGCATGCGAAGAATGTTGAAGCAAGATGAAGAAACGGCGTTGACTTGTCTGTTCATCGAGAGTGAGGAGTCCAGGATGACGCCCAGGTTGCGTGCGTGGTCAGTCGGGATAGGTGCTTTTCCAAGGGCCTCTGGCCACCAAGAGTCATCCCAGGCGGAGGGGGAGGTGCCTAGGATGAGGACTTCTGTTTTGTCTGAGTTCAGTTTTAGGCGGCTGTGCTTCATCCATTCGGCTACTTCTTTCATTCCTTCATGCAGGTTGGTTTTGGCTATGTTTGGGTCTTTGGTGAGTGAGAGGATCAGTTGAGTGTCATCAGCATAGGAGATGATGTTGAGGTTGTGTTGGCGAGCGATGGTCGCGAGGGGGCTCATGTAAACGTTGAAGAGGGTGGGGCTGAGTGAGGACCCTTGGGGTACGCCACAGATTACTTCAGTGGCCTCTGACTTGAATGGTGGGAGGCGGACTCTCTGGGTTCTTCCGGTGAGGAACGAGGTGATCCATTCCAGTGCTTTTCCATGGATTCCGACGTTTCTGAGGCGTTGTAAAAGGGTGCTATGACAGACCGTGTCGAAGGCTGCGGAGAGGTCGAGGAGGATGAGGGCGACTGTGTCTCCATTGTCCAGTAGAGTTCGAATGTCGTCTGTTGCTGCGATGAGGGCGGTTTCAGTGCTGTGCTTGGCTCGGAAGCTGGATTGTGAGGAGTCGAGGGATTTGTTGGTTTCGAGGAATGCGGCGAGCTGGATGTTGACCGCTTTCTCGATGACTTTGGCCGGGAATGGAAGGAGTGATATAGGGCGGTAGTTTTTGAGTTCGGTGGGGTCAGCTGTGGGTTTCTTCAGGAGGGCGCTGAGTTCGGCATGTTTCCAGCTTTCCGGGAAGGTTGCGGAGTTGAGGGAGCAGTTGATGACGTCTCGGAGGTGCGGTGCTATAATGGAGTCTGCTTTGTTAAAGATGTGGTGAGGGCATGGGTCTGTGGGGGATCCTGAGTGGATAGAGTTCATCAGACGGATGGTGTCCTCAGTGGAGAGTGGCTTCCAGTCATTGAGGATGTTCAGGGGGGGTGGGGGTCCTGCAGGGGGTTGGGTGGGTTGGTCTTCGGGTCGGTTGTCGAAGCTGTTGTGGATGTCTGCAATTTTGTTGTGGAAGAATGAGGCTAGGGAGTCGCAGAGGGCTTGAGAGGGGGTGATGTCGTTGGAGTTGGCCGAGGGGTTGGTAAATTCCTTGACGATGTTGAATAATTCCTTGCTGTTGTGGGCGTTGTTATCTAGTCGGTCCTTGAAAGCGGCTTTCTTGGCAGTCCGGATCAGTTGGTGGTGTATGCGGGTGGCGTTTTTGAAGGCGTCTTTGGTGCTGGTGGTTGGGTCTTTTTTCCAGGCCTTCTCAAGGGAGCGGCAGAGTTTCTTGGATTTCTTAAGATCATCGTTGAACCAGGAGGCCTTCTTGCTGCCTAGTTTGATTTGTCGTTTTTTCAGTGGTGCTAAGATGTCAGCGCTGTTGGATAACCATTGGGTGAGGTTGGTGGCTGCTTGGTCTGGGTTTGAGGAGTGGGCTGGGGGGTTTTGAAGAAGCGATGAGGAGATCTGGTCGATGGTGATTTTGTTCCAGTTTCTTTGCAGAGTGGGTTGGGGGTGGATGTTGGAAGTGGGTTTGTTGTAGGTGAAGTGAACGCAGCTGTGGTCAGTCCAAAGGAGAGGTGTGGTGTGGCTGAAGGAGACATGTTTGCTGGAGGTGAAGATAGGGTCGAGTGTGTGACCTGCGATGTGGGTGGAGGTGGTGACAAGTTGTTTAAGTCCGAGGTTGGCGAGGTTGTCCAAAAGGGTGGTGGTGTTGCGGTCGTTGTTCTTTTCAAGGTGAAAGTTGAGGTCTCCCAAAAGGATGTAATTCTGGGAGGGGAGCGCGTGTGGAGTGATGAAGTCCGTGATATCTTCGCTAAACTGTGCGCGGGGTCCTGGTGGCCTGTAGAGGAGGGTGCCTCTGAGTTTGGTTTCGGGGTCGATGTGTATCTGGAAGTGAAGGTGTTCAGAGTTGGCGAGATTGACGTCTGAGCTGGTTGAAATGCGGATGGATTTCTTATGGACGATAGCGATACCTCCTCCTGTGTGGCCGGTACGGTCCTTGCGTATGATCTTATAGTCTTCCGGGATGGCAATGGTGATGTCTGGGGCTGATGTGGCGTTCATCCATGTTTCTGTTAGGAAGGCGACGTCCGGAGAGATGGTGTCTAGTAGATTCCAGAGGTCGGTGGTGTGCCTGTGGACCGATCGGGTGTTGAGCAGGATGCATTGTAGATGGTTGGGGTCGGATATATGTTGTGTGCTCGTAGACGAGATGTTCTTGGTGCCGTCGAACTTGCAGGAGTTGCAGGAAAAGGGTCCATGGGTGTGTCCAGGAGCGGCTTGGACGCAGTTGGGGGAACGGCCGGGGTTAAGGGCTAGGAGGGTGGTGGCAGCGTAAGTAATACGGGTGGGGTGGGCCTTACGAGGACCAGGGGGTCTGGCGCTGGGCGCGGTCCAGGCGCGGACGGGCGTAGACGGGCTTACCTTTGGCGCACCTTCGGCGCGGTCGCTGCGCGTGGACGCTGCGCGTTAGGTCATTGGTCATAAATGGATGGTGGAGGGGGCGGGGCGTGGGAGGGGCAGCAGCTGGGAGGCGGTGGCGGGAGGAGGGGCGGACCAGGGGAAAAGAACAACACAAAATGGAGGGTCAAAGGCGAGCACAGCCAGGGGCAGCAAATGCACAGCGTGTTTAAGGGAAAAGAGCCTTACACGCACAAACCAGCTGTAAAGTATCCCAAATCAGAGTAATTGCCTCAGTGATGTCGCGCTACTCTTTAAATAAATAAAGCGACAGTGCAGCACAATTAAATAAATAAAGTTGGCAGCGCAGCGCTGTAGAGCGAGCGAGCGGCGCTATTAATTAAATGAATGAATGAGTAAATGCAGCGCTAGGAGCTGAGATGCAGTAGATCAGACTATACCAGCGTGCAGGTCTGGAGCGAGAGGGAGCAACCGGACTGAAGGAGGGTCCAGAAAGAGGCTGCCTCTTCCGCTTCCTTTTGATCAGCAACGCTCAGGGGGAATTCTAACGCAGGAAACAGAGAGAGCCGCTGCACTTGTTCCTTTTTCTGACGCCTGTGAGAGTGAACCAAGGCTAGAGGACGGAAAGGCGAGATCAGATGACTTGGTCTCTACCGAATCTGCAAACGCTTTGAATCCTCCTTTTAGTACCCCTGCAAGTGAAAGTTCTCATGTGCAAACAGTACCTGGCATACTCTTTCCCGACCAGGAAGTGCCGGGTAATGTGCGATACAACCTGCGGCCAAGGAAACAAAATAACGGCACCTCAGACGCCATCCACAGGAGATAGGGAAAGACTGAATTGCGTAAGATAGGGTTTGCTAGTTTTTGGTCTGAGGGGCTGAGCAAGACACTGGACTGAACTCGCTGAGAGCTGGAACTCTGATCATTGTCCTCTGTTCAGAAAGAAGACTTCACTCAGAAGAAGGGGCCAGGTTGTACAACGAAGGCAAAGTTGGACCTCTTCTTGTTGAGTTTGTTTGGAAGGAACGATAGGAGAGTCTGCCTGTGAGGCTCTGACGGATACAGGGAAGAAGAACCCTCTGGCAGGACGGACTGCTAGGCCTACTTTTGGACTTTTAGCTAGGAATGTACCCTTTTGGTCGTATTGTTTTAGAAGAAGAATTCCCAATTGCCCCACGACACGTACCCTTTTATGAGCCAATGTTTTCCACGTGGACCACGAAGGTCAAAGTAGCATTTGTAGTGGTTATAGCGGTTATTGTAGCGGTGTTCATGGGCTTGTTCATATATTTGGAGCATGAGTATCCTTTGCAGAAATTCTTACCGTCCACTACTGCACCCTCTGAGCATTTGCTGTTTACTTTGGCACCCCACAAAGACTGACATCGCCAGAAATATGCTAAGAATGTATTTGTTGAAATGCTTCATCAAACGCACAGTGTCACTAACACTACTGATTGCTGGGTTTGTGGACTCCTACCATCTGCAGTGCACAATCATGATCTGTTTCTCTCACTACCCTTGTCTTATCTGGGCAGCTGCGAGGCTTGGTACAAACTGTTTTCAGCCATATACCGACATTGGGGTGAACATCGTAGAGATTTCGATATTAATGAGCATAATATAATTTTAGACTACATTGGTGCACACTATGGTTTCAATAAAACGGGAAATGGGGGACGGGGAGCAATAGACCCGCAAGCATGTATACAGCTGTACTTGGTGGCTATGAACAAAACTTGGTTACAGAATGAACTGTATGATTTTAGAGATTTCAATGCTTCACAATACTTTCAACTTTTTATTGAACGCAATGTCACTAGAGACCATACTGTACCCATTCCTATTTTGAATGTCTCCTCGGAATTCTGTGTGCAAGGGGTGGGCCGGATACAGATGGGGGATAGTGTCTGCAATTATACCTTTCGTCTAAAGAAACGCATCAGCCCTCCATTGATAACTCCACCCAATGTGTACTTTGTTTGTGGAGAGCATGCATATACCTGGTTGCCGCGCAATTGGGCAGGACGTTGTTACTTGCTCTACCCACCGGTATACATAGCACCATCTGACTATCACAAGACACACCGACTGCACCCTGCACGATCACTCCCTACAGGTATAGTCCCCACTGTATTACCCAATAGACAGCGCAGGCAACTTGATATGTCCGAAGTCGATCAAACCGACACCTCTCTGCAGCAATTCACAGATTTTAGCAAGGGTTTAACACCGTTCTGGGGTCCTATATTTAATGGTAGGGAGATAAGGAGATTGTCCAGAATAGTGGAAAATGTCATTAACATAACGACTGATATCCTAGCCAACCTCACTGTGGAGCTTCAGGCGACGAGACTCGTGGCGCGCCAGAACCGTATGGTTTTAGACGTTATCTTGGCTGATCGGGGTGGAGCATGCCGCGTGATCGGCAGCTCTTGTTGCGTATATATCCCTGACTCCGCCCCTTCTGTACATCTGGCCATCCAGAAACTGCACCGCATTGCTTCTGAATGCACATTGAAAATGGGTCCTGGTCACTGTCGGGATGGTTCTGGGGACTCCTGTCTACCTGTCAAGGTCGTAGGTAGCAGAAGAGAAGACCGATAAGCACATTCCGGGAGGGGTGCGGGACGGGCTGTCTCGGAGACGGCAGAAGGGAGTCACCCGTTCGACCTTGCTAAATCTAGGATGAGCGAAACCAGGAGCGCATTGTGTGCCATATATGGGCTTTCCTTATTCTGTGTGCCAGCATGTACCAATTTGTACTTTTCCATGTTGGGTTATGCCGATGCCAATGCAACTGTATATATGTGATGTACTGACAGTGTGCCAGCAGTCTTCTTGGCGGACCTCGTGGGGTGAGGTCGCAAGGAGCTCCTCTGGCAGAGTTTTGTTTGTGATAATAAATGCTTGGACCTTCTACACTGCCAACCGACTGATTATTGGTATTTGGGTTTGCTGTAACTATAATTGGGAGGTGGTAGAGAATTTTCGGTACTTCATTACCTTTTGGCTCCTATACCCTCAGTACAAGCAGCATTAAACACAAAAAAGAAAATATATAGGATTCTTAGAACTATCTTCTCTCACTCAATATATTTAAATTAAAAAGCTCACTGCTATACACCATCACTTGATGAATGGCTTCTTTAATCTGAAATAGGGGCACCTAGGACCTAATTATAAAGAAATATAAGTACTCCACCTCAATTATTTGGCTAGCCAATTGGATCAAAAACGTTATAAAATTCAATGAAACTACAGGTACATTTGGTTCTGTAGCAGACAATAACTTTTTTATATGATGGACACCAACATTCAACTTTTTTTATTATTCACAAATGGTTTCGGTTAAACTTTTGTGAAACTACAAGGTAGGCACCTCACCTCTTCTGTAGTCCAAAATGAGGCCTGTGCCTTTTTATACATTTTCCATATGTCAGGGTATTGGATTGGGAAAATAACAAATCGTCGTGGATTTTTCTTGAGAAGCGGCTCTTCATTACCAATATCTCCATTTTCAGCAGCCTCTCGAACATAATGCTGGAAAGAAGAAAACATTTAACATTTAATAATTACGTCTTTAAATTGTTTTTCATAATTCAATAAATACAATGATTATTTCATAATACACATGCAGCAGAGAAATTCAACGTAAAGCATAGGGCTAAAAAGATAATATAGTAGGCTGTTGTAATTACCAGTTGTAGGTGGTGATACCCTTTCCCCTCGCTTCCTTTCCCAAATAGAATGTTCCATTATAGCTCGCTATAGAATGTTGACATACTGTCAGTTAGGAGAGTGGATGATCAGGAATAAAGAAGCTTACTACTTACCAGCGTGTACCTTGCATCTTCTTTAAATATTACTAGGCTTTCCTGTTTTCAGTTTCTATTTTTGGTCAATTCTGGTGGTGCTTTTCCAGTGTTTTCCAGTGATTTCAATACCTTTACAAAACTGTGCTTTTCAGTGGTTACTTATTTAGCGCCATAAAAAAACAGCAGAAACAATGTTTTACCGGTGTTTATGGAACGCTTTGATTTTATTATTACTTGCTTTCTTCACTGATGCATGGTTTATAGACAGTGTACGTAGAGTGTATATTAAGTCCAAATAAATTTTTAGAAGTCAAACTTATTGTAGTACACCATACAATATTTCTTCAGTGAGTCTTTGGTCATGCGGGCTCTCCCTTTCCTTCCCATTTAAACTTTTATTTGTGAAAAGACCCTCTCGACATTGGTACTTGAGACTGGCAACGCCAAAACAGCCTGAACACAATTTGCCAACTCTGGTCACTGACGTAACTTTCCATGCCAATTTAGGTGGACCTGAAGCTTGAGATTCTCTGGGACAGAGTCTGCAACATATGCGTTGAACTGAGTGCATATGCCCTTAGAATTATTAAGTAGGTGAGAAGAAGGGGTCCCAGTAGCAATGGAACATATAACCACACAATTGAAAAATAATCAAGGAAACATAAATTGAGTCCACATTGTTTACTTCACAATGGGAATGCGTATTGAATATGCATGATTAATATACACAATAATAGATCAATAGTTTACATGGTGCCCCAGAGAGGGAAGCGGGAGGGGTGGTGTAGTGATGGTGGGGAATTGGTGAGGGAGAGAGTGAAAATTCGTAAGTGACAGTAAAATCAACAATTGTCGGTCGTTTAACAAAGTTACAGACTATGTACAGAAAAATGAGACCAAAATGTTCATTAGATTATTCAGAACAGGTCATACTTCAAGTAGTCCAATAAATGTAGACAGTGGGGTGTGGAGTTGACGATCGAGAATAAATGGATGTCGACGTTTCGACCCTCAAAGGTGCAGATATCAGTGGTTATCTTGCTGTAGGGTCTTCATCAGGACTGGAGGGGACACACAACCTATTTAATATATAAATATATATTGTAAATACGGGAGACAAAGTCCCTGTATATAATTCAAACATTGTAGCACATCACCCCAAAAAGGGTTGGAATAAAGTAAATAAATTAAGATCCCATACGGATAGTTGGGACAGTGTAAACACTGGAAATACAGTAAATTTGGAGCGTCAGAATTATTAAATACTGGTCAAGAGCACGTGGGGATGAGCTAGATCCGACAAGGTGGACGGTGTCAAGGAAAAAGGGGTGACTGCTACCTGCTGAAGACTGGTCGGCGTGATGCCAGAATCAAGGTCAGGGCCAAGGAGTCACTAGGGACTACATATATTACAATATAGAAGTAAAAAACTTACCACAGACGTGGTATTGACAGGACCGAATCGGGTATTGAGAAAGTTCCACGGGTGGATCTGTGGAATAAGTGCATCCAAATTGTAAATAGCGCACTAGCTCTTGAACAGAGGGTGGTACTAGGTAATGGTGGTTGAAAAACTCACCGTGGTATACACCAGTCATTTTAAAGATGTTGCGGGTTGGAATTGGGGTCGCAGATACCTTCGTTAGTTGATTCTAACAAAGAGCAAGGCGGAGGCACATTTAGGCAACATAGGGCGACTAGCGTTGTCAGATTACATCAAGCATAAAGGACGGAATCCGGACTCACCCAAATTCCGTAATGTAGACACGTCCGGCTGGAGTAGTGGTCCGTGTCGGTCAGGCGAGAACGCTCTCGTGCATGGGTCTAAGGAAAAGGAGGTGCATGAAACACTGGGATTACTAACCGGATTGGTGTCACTATATCGCGGATTATTACAACGCATTCCGTTACATCGGAATTTTTACAACGCAGGATCTATTACATCGGATGCCATTACAACGCATGGCATTACATCGCAGATGCTATTACAACGCATGGCATTACATCGTAAGTATAGGTAAGTATACTTTTTTAAAAAAAATGTAATTAATTTAATTTAATTAATTTAATTTATTTAATTTAATTAAAATACATTTTAAAATAGTAGTTAATTTAATTTAATAAATTTAAATCTATTTATTTAATTTAATTTTAATAAAAATTGTAATTAATTTTATAAAATAAAAACACCCCTGTACCCCAAAACCCAAACCCTACCCTGAAACCTAAAAACACCCCTGTACCCCAAAACCCAAACCCTACCCTGAAACCTAAAAACACCCCTGTACCCCAAAACCCAAACCCTACCCTGAAACCTAAAAACACCCCTGTACCCCAAACCCTACCCTGAAACCTAAAAACACCCCTGTACCCCAAAACCCAAACCCTACCCTGAAACCTAAAAACACCCCTGTACCCCAAAACCCAAACCCTACCCTGAAACCTAAAAACACCCCTGTACCTCAAAACCCAAACCCTACCCTGAAACCTAAAAACACCCTTGTACCCCAAAACCCAAACCCTACCCTGTAACCTAAAAACACCCCTGTACCCCAAAACCCAAACCCTACCCTGAAACCTAAAAACACCCCTGTACCCCAAAACCCAAACCCTGCCCTAAAACCAAAAAATACCCAAACACCCCAAAACATATACCTCAGTACACCAAAACATATACTCCTATACTCATACTTATTAAAAAAATTACTTAAATTAATAAATTTAATTTATAATATTTAAAAACATAAATAAATATTTTTATTTATTTTTATTTATAATTAATAATAATTAAATCATTTATATAATATTAAATAAAATAAAAAAAATGTATATACTTACCAATACTTACGATGTAATGGTATGCGTTGTAATAGCATATGCGATGTAATGCCATGCGTTGTAATGGCATCCGATGTAATGGATCCTGCGTTGTAATAGTTGCGTTGTAACAGCATTACGACGTAAAAGTTGCGTTGTAAGTGTGCATCACCTACTAACCAGACCGTGACTGGATAGCGTCTGGACGAAGAAAAAAGAAGAGCGGGAAGGTCATACAACACCCGCCGACTCCTTACCGATCATGGATTGAATCACTCTAAGATCGCGGCTTGGCGTCACAATGGCGGGGCCGGTTTCCGGGTATGCTCATATCACCGTGGCAACAAGGTCACGTGACTAAGTCAAATGGTGTAGGCGTAGGCGGACTGGCTGGGGTAGCTAAGCAACGTGTAAACAATGGACATAGTGAGCATACTTCGTTAAGGGTAACGTTGCTAGCTAATGGTAAAAATTATTATGGGAAAGAGTGGTCACGCTGAAGGGAATTGGCAGCGTGAACGAGTGATATTAATTAGATCCAGACCGAGGGGAATACTCTGTAACAGTTGTTGAGTGCGAGATAAGTATAGCAATGTGGGTGTAGTACCAACATGAAACACGAGCAGTTATGACAGCAGTGTAAACATACATACATATAGCATAGGTCATAATATACTTCACGGCAGAGGGTAGAGGGCCCATGAGATGGCCGAGTTATCTGTATAACACACATAATTGATGGAACAATGTGCTGAACAATTATGATGTTAAAACCATTATTATAGTAGCATTACCTATACACAGAAGGCGTACCTCACACAAGCGGGTAAAGGCCATTAACGATTGCAGTAGGACATTATTCAAAACTAAACAGTAATGGCGTACCTCGCACATGCGGGTAAAGGCCACTACGGATCAGACTAGAACAATATTTAGGTCAAAGTAGCTAGTTGAGAGAAAGAACTGTCCTGTTCGTTGAGCCCTGATTCAATTGAGTCAAAGGTGAGCATCCATTTGAGTTCCCGTGTGTTCAAGATGTTAGAGAGGCTCCCACCCCGAGGTCCCAGTGTGGCTCTTTCAATGATTACCCATTTCAAACTTTCTGGTGAATGACCTGCTGTGGAAAAATGGTCAACCATGGGTGCGCCTTGGACTTGGCAACGGATTCTACTCATGTGTTGAAGTATCCTGATTTTAGCCTTTTGCTGAGTCTGCCCAATGTATACCAAATTGCACGGACAAAGGATGGCGTAAATGATATTGACCGTGTTACAATTGGTGTGGCTTTTGAGCGGAATTTTGTGATGACGATATGTAAATTCTTTAGTCTGTATCGTACTATCACAGGCTTTGCAGCCGCCGCATCGAAAGTGGCCCAGAATTGGAGGTAAGTTCCACATAGTATTGATGGTAGGGGCCTCCGGTGTCCTAAGGAGAGAGCGGACCACATGATCTTTGACACTCCTTGCTTTTTTGACAATTTACTTAGAATTATTAAGGCAGTCAAAAAGGAAGAACTACTTTTCAAAGTCTTGAGAAAATTCCTCTTTACGGAAGGGATCTAGCACTTGTACCATAGTGAGGCTTCATTGACTTCAAACGCCATGGTTGGTGAAGTGACATTTCTATGCATCATTGCAAGCTATTTTCATGCTTTGTAAAATTGAATTTCCTGAATTGCTCCTCAACATTTATTTGCTTACTAAGTAGCAAGCATTCTCATAGGGAACATGTTGCAGTGCCAAAGACACTAAAAGTGTCGCCCAGCCTACTCTCGAGGAGATGTCTCCCATCTATAACAATTATGCTGAACTCTTGGTAGACAAGGGAAGAGATGTCGTATATAAATCCAATATATGCCTCACGATTATCACACTAAACATCACACTAAATCTGACAAAAATGAAAAGAAACGCAACGGCTGGGGTTAACCTGATACAAGAAAGCACCTCAAAATAGAACACTTTATCTGATATAGTGGATTTTGGCCTTGAGGGGTGGGGGCCAGGATTTGAAAATCAGAAGAGGCACAACACAGTTTAAAGTTCAGGCTGTGCACATTATTATTCACAACGAGGGCTGGTTCCAATTTACCATAAAAATCACAAAACTGGTTATGTTGGCATTATGAAAATGAATGAATATGAACGAAAATACACATGTGGGTAGCTGCGGGTATAACAACTGGGGAGGAATGCTCTAAAGGATGGTGGAAACCACTCCAGACAAAAACTCGGACTCTTCTTCCTAGATACAAAGAGGCCCCTCCAGAACTCAGCATGCAAAAGGCTCACGAAGCAGGAACCTGAGCTCCCGAACACATACACACTACCCGTGCACCTCAGTTTCCACTTTTTATCAAGCAAAAGGAAAACAAACAATGCAAATACCGCAAAAAAAACAGTGGCAGGCAGCAGGGGAGCTACTGTTGCAAGACACTTTCCAGAGCGACATGTCCCTTTTGCAACAAATCAACTGAATGTGGGGGGTGTTTGCATAAGTCTTAATGCAATTCGGTGCTGTAGGAGAGTAGGGTCTGCAATCCTATGATCACCCAGATTTTTGCTTTTTGCTGCACTGGTTTACAACTTTCCCTGGCTGTGGGCCTGCTAATCAGACCCACAGCCTAGCTGTTCTCTCTATCCAAATTGTACTCAGGTACTGAATTGGCACTGGGCCCTCTCCAAGTCCCTGTACCCAGGGCTGAGGTGCACCCAGAAGTCTCCCAGGGGCTGAAGCATGTATTGTGCCACCCCTGGGCTGACTAACTAAACTGACACAACTGGCTGCACGACAGCTGGGGCAAGGAGGTGTACTCACCCTTTGCTTTAGGTATAGTATACCTATATCTAACCCTAAAATGGACACACAGATCTCCTATCAGTCACTCCTATGGCAGGCCTTAACAATCCTGAAGGCAGAGTGCTTGGAATCGTGTGAGATGGTGCTCTGGCATGAGCTGAGCCTGTCTGCGGCTTTCGGGATCTATCCCTTAGCCGTTTCCATGATATCGCATACCATATACTCTTAAGTGCATTATAATCCTCGCGGTTATATGCCAACTCTGGTATCGCTTTATCAAAACATGTCGAGTAAGGTGTCATACGAATTGGAATACTAACCCCTCGCCAATTCTGGCGACGGGGTTAGCATTCCACCCTTCTAGAGGGACACGGCATGTATGTAACCTATAACCCGGTTAAAAGTCAGACAGAGCCTTAGCATCCACAAAATGGATGCTGCCACCGAGACACAAGTCTGCCCTCCTGCTGCTGGGAGTCCTCCCAGAGCAGGAGATAAGGACAAAGGGTTTCCTGCCAGGGGCGGTGCCAGCACCGTCCCAGACAGGGTTTTGTGTATTCCAGGTAGGCAGGGCTACAGAGGAAGGTGACTGCAAGTGGCACCCCGGTGCTCACTGTGCATAGGCCGGCTGAAACCAGTTCCAGGGGCACTCCAGCCCCTGGCCTGGGGAAAGCCCGCCAAAGGAGAGGGGTGTAACCACCCCCCTCCTGGTCCCACCCATAGGGCAGGACTTAGTCGCGTGCCAGCCCCCTTTTCCCAGATAAAGGTAGGAACTGGCCCCCTTCCAAATTAGATCATCTTTGGAATCAAGACACGACTTTCTGCGAAAGGACTTCAAGATTTCCTTCTTCAAGATTCTCCCTTGTGACTAAGGAGTAGTCACCCTGCATCCGCAGGCACCATCAAGAACACTGCGGTCTGCTGCAAGTCCTTCCTTCGGAATCCGACTGCCCAGCTCGACAAGACCCGGCTTCCCTGGCACCTCCGACCTCTACTCACCTCTACAGCCAAGCTGAGAACCGTGAGTGCGACGAGACCTCAAGGGACCGACTATTGCCAAGACTGCACGACTTCTTCACAGCAAGCCCGCCGAGTAATCTCCTGGCGAGTGCTTTGGGGTCCGAGAAGCCCCAGCCCTGAGCAGCTCCAGCACCGAAGAGCAGCCCCCCAGCATCTCCACGATCGGCGTGGGGCCCTTCTGCTTTTTGCTGCTCACCGCGTTGTTTGGCTACTAGCCCGCTGGCTTGTGGCCTTCTGAACGACGCCCGACGACATCACTGCTGCTGGTCTGGTTGCTCCAGACTGGCTCTTGCTCCCTTCCAGAAGAGGAGCACCCCGGACCCTCATGGTCCACTCAAGACGCCATTTTGAGTCCACCGCGTGGGCTTGAATTAGCCAAGGCTTTGTTGCCCAATCCTGGGTTCTTCGACGCCGACGGCTTCATCCATCGTGGGACAGCTCGCCTCTCCATCCTGGTCGCCGACAACGCCTCCTGGTCCGTGAGATCTGCAGAGCCTAGCGTCGCCCACCCACCTAGTCGAGGTGACTACCATCCGGTGCCCTCCTGGTGCCCCCTGACTACTGGCTAGTAGTCACGAACTTGGTCCCCTCTGCTTTCAGGTATCATCCATCTTCCAGATCCAGGCTTGGATCTCTTCGAACTCTCTTCACTGGTCGCCTGCCAGCATCTTTCTTCCAGGCTCCTGGTTCGTCAACGAGGATTCCCGACGTCTTTTGAGACATATGCAGCTGCAGCCCCTGGGCTAGGTAACTTCGGCATTTCGGTGCCCCAGCATAGCCTCACTATCCAAGGGTCAGGATCCACTTTCGTTTTCTCCCTACCAGGTCGGGTTCGCCCGTGAACACTAACTTTACCTTTACTAGCTATCATAGACTTTGTCCCGCATCCCGCGTGAGAGTGCACACTCTGCACCCGAGTCCCCTGGGCCTCCTAGAAGTAATCTAACGATTCTATAGTCAAGTCCTAGCGATTCCAAAGCCTATTAGTACTGTACTTACCTGCTAGTAATTTCGCATTCCATTTTTAGAGTATATGGTTTTTCGTGCCCCTCGGGCATTTGTATATACTGTGCTAACTTAAGTATTTTCGTAAGAGTTTTGTTGTGTGCCTAGCACCCTGTCCTCATAAAGAGTACAGGGCTGTTGTGATTCTAATAAATACACTGTTTATTTTCATAACACTTGTGTGGTGTCCTTTCACTGGGTGTTCAAGGGGTAATGTGATGGTAAAACAGCTGGCTTAACACGCCCTCTAGAGTCTTAGCCTTAGACTGCTCGTATCCATGCTACTAGGATAGCTGGTCTATAAGGTTGACTTACAACCAATCATCAATAAGGGTTGTTTGGACTGATATATAGTGATCACTAGAATAGTGAGCACTGCACATCAGGCCAACTTCTCACATTGGTGAGCAGCGGTTGGGATTTGAGCTTGCTGTTGTTTTACCACACATATCCTAAGAATATCTTGTGAAAGATCACATAAGTACTAAAGGTACATATAACTTAGCTTAGAATACTCTGAGTTCTACTGAACCAGCTGTTGTAGCTCCTAGGGCCTAGCACACCCTAAACTACAACTCTAGCAAGGGATCAGTAGGCAAACATATAGTGTAGGTAAGTGCACCACTTACACCTCACTAGAAAGAGCATGTCTACCCAAGGAGAATCTACTGAGACTCCCCTTGTGGATGTTGACCCTCCACAGGTCAAATCAAGATATGCAGCTCTCAGTTTTCAGGAGATGAGACAAGTGTGTACCTCCAGGAAACTGAAACAGGGGTCTAACCCCACCATTCCCTTTTTAATAGGTCTCTTAGAGACTTATGATGCGAGAAAGCTTTCTCAGCTAGATGGGAATATGCCAGCCTTAGAGGGTACCTCTGGGGATCCAGACCTCCCCAACATTGCCAATGCAGTTGAGGAGGGGGATCAAGAGGAACTCTCTGGGGATGAGGCAGACAAAGGTCTTGAGGTAGTCAGAAGGCTAACTAGGGCCAACTTAGACTTGCTTGGGCTAGGATCTGGGGGACCCCCAGTACTGACCCTAAGTAGGCCTAACCTTGGAGTTAGGAGAGATAGATCTCTTTCTAGGGACTCCAATAGATCTCTGCACTCTAATGCCTCTTCTCAGAGGAGAAGGAACTCTCCCCAGAGGAGATTGACTTCCCCTCAGAGAATGGAGCATGAAGCTAGGATGAGACAGGCTACTCTGAGGATTGAAAGGGAAGAAATTGCCCTGGCCAAAGAGAAGCTTGCCTTGGCTAGAGAGCAGCAGATGAGTGGGATAGTTCCCACTGGTGGCAGCAATCTCCCAAGAGATAGAGAGAAGGGTTTAGATACTAAACACCTGACTAAGATAGTGCCCCCCTTTAAGCAAGGGGATGACATCCAGAAATGGATGGCTGCTCTGGAGAGGGCCTGCACTGTGCAGGGCATTCCCCGGAGTCAGTGGGCAGCTATACTGTGGCTCTCCTTTGATGGTAAAGGTAGAGATAAGCTCCTCACTACAAGAGTGGAGGATGCTAATGATTACCAGGTCCTGAAAAATGCACTGATTGATGGGTTTGGTTTAACCAATGAGCAGTACACGTTGCTGTTCAGAGACACCCAGAAAACTCAGTCTCAGGACTGGTCTGACTTTGTGGATAGTGCCACTAAGGCTTTGGAGGGCTGGTTGCTGGGTAGCAAGGTTACTGATTACACAGGATTGTATAATCTGATGATGAGAGAACAAATTTTAAATAATTGTCAGAACCAGTTGTTGCACCAGCACCTTGTTGATTCAGATCTGACCTCTCCCCAAGAATTGGGAAAGAAGGCAAACAAATGGGTCAGAACAAGGATTAAGCAGAACCAGAACCAGAACCAGGGTGGTCAGAAGAAAGCAGACCAGAAGGGTAATGCCAAAAGTGAACAAAATGACCAGAAGTCTTCACCAGGTCCCCAACAAACCAAAGAGGGTGGGGGTCAGGCTTCCCAGAAGAAGAAGACTCAAGAAGGCCAGTCAAAGAGGTGGTGCCAGTACTGCAAAAGTAAGTCTCACTGGTTTAGTGAGTGCACCAAAAGAGGAGGGCAAACTCCTACCACTACAGCCCCTAAGGCAACTGCACCCCCAAGTACAGCCAGTAGTGGTAGTGCACCTCCCAAGGCATTAGTTGGGTTAACCTTGGGAACTGAGGGGTCTGACAACTTAGTTGGCACACTCACTCAGGCTGTCCTTGTCTGTACAGGGGATATGGATATATCCCCTGACACAAGTCCCAATACTTTGGGCAAATACAGGCAGACACCTTTGATTAATGGCAAGATGGCTCAGGCCTATAGGGACACTTGTGCCAGTGTCACCATGGTGACACCTAACTTTGTGGACCCTGGACAGATCATGCCAGGTACAGATTTCCTGGTGACCAATGCCAGCAACGTCACTACTAGTCATAGTATGGCGATTGTGGCTTTCTCCTGGGGTGGAGTGAAGGGACAAAAGAAAGTTGTAGTCAGTTCAGACCTCCCAGTTGATTGTTTGTTGGGCAATGATTTGGAGTCATCACTATGGTCAGAAGTGGAGCAGAGGACTCACATGGAGATGTTAGGCTTGCCAGCACATGTGCTTGCTGTGACTAGGTCACAGGCCAGAAGATGCCCCACTGAACAGGTGCTGGATCCTGAAAGAATGGACCAGACACCTTCCAAGAAGAAGAGCAGTAAGGGTAAGGCTTTGCCTTCCCCCTTGCCCCAGGTTGAGGATCAAGTCTCTGAGGAGGCTGATCTGAGAGAGCTGAGGGAAACTGAGCCTAAAGAGCTTGAACTTGATCAAGTTGAGTTTCTGGGCTCAGGGGGACCCTCCTGAGAAGACCTGGGGAAGGCACAGTTGGACTGCCCTTCCCTTGAACCCCTCAGACAGCAGGCTGCTGCTGAGGCTGCAGGGAATGCCACCGGTGCCCACAGGGTATACTGGGAAGATGGACTCCTGTACTCTGAGTCAAGAGACCCCAAGCCTGGTGCAACCAGGAGGCTGGTCATCCCCTTGTCTCTGAGAGGTTTCCTTCTCACCTTGGCCCATGAGATTCCCCTTGCAGGTCATTTAGGTCAGACAAAGACTTGGGACAGGCTTGTCTCACACTTTCACTGGCCCCATATGAATGAGAATACCAAGGAGTTTTGTCGCTCCTGTGTCACTTGCCAAGCCAGTGGTAAGTCAGGTGGCACAACAAAGGCCCCCCTCATACCACTACCTGTGGTGGGGGTTCCCTTTGAAAGAGTGGGGATTGACATTGTTGGTCCAATGGAACCCCAGACAGCATCAGGGCACAAGTTTATACTGGTGGTGGTGGACCATGCCACCAGGTATCCTGAAGCTATACCCCTGAGGACCACCACAGCTCCTGTGGTGGCAAGAGCCCTAGTTGGAGTGTTCTCCAGAGTGGGTTTTCCAAAGGAGGTCGTTTCTGACAGAGGTGCAAACTTCATGTCAGGATATCTGACTGCAATGTGGAAGGAGTGTGGTGTGAACTACAAGTTCACCACACCCTACCACCCACAATGCAATGGGCTTGTTGAGAGATTCAACAGGACCCTCAAAGGGATGATTCATGGACTACCTGAAATTCTTAGGAGAAGATGGGATGTCCTGATCCCCTGCCTCTTGTTTGCTTACAGAGAGGTCCCACAGAAGGGGGTTGGCTACAGCCCTTTTGAGCTTCTGTATGGGCATCCTGTGAGAGGACCCCTGTGTTTGGTGAAGGAAGGATGGGAGAGACCTCTCAAAAAGCCTGCAACCAACATAGTGGACTATGTACTTGGTCTCCGCTCCAGGATGGCTGAGTATATGGAAAAGGCATCTAAAAACCTTGAGGCCAGCCAAGAACTCCAAAAAGCTTGGCATGACCAAAAGGCTGTTCTGACTGTGTACCAGCCAGGACAGAAGGTGTGGGTGCTGGAGCCAGTGGCCCCAGCAGCTCTGAAAGACAAATGGTCTGGGCCCCACACCATCATTGAGCAAAAGGGAGAGGTTACCTACTTGGTGGACCTTGGAACTCCCAGGAGCCCTCTCAGAGTGCTCCATGTCAACAGGCTCAAAGCATATGTCGACAGGAAGGACATGAGCTTGCTCATGGCCACAGATGAGGGACAGGAGGAAGAGAGTGACCCTCTCCCAGACCTGCTCACTCAGAATCCTGATGATGGATCAGTAGATGGTGTTGTCTTTTGTGGCAGCCTCACTGAACATCAGCAACAGGATTGCAGGCAAGTTCTGCAATCCTTCAGGCATATGTTCTCTCTGACACCCAGCCAAACTGATTGGTGTACCCAGGATGTTGACACTGGGGACAGTCTGCCTGTCAAGAGTAAAATCTACAGACAGCCTGACCATGTTAGAGACTGCATCAAAACAGAAGTGCAGAAAATGTTGGAGCTGGGAGTCATTGAGCCCTCAGATAGCCCTTGGGCTAGCCCAGTAGTTCTAGTGCCAAAGCCTCACACCCAGGGTGGTAAGAAAGAGATGAGGTTTTGCGTAGACTACAGAGGCCTCAATGCAGTCACTAAGACTGATGCCCACCCAATACCAAGAGCAGATGAACTTATAGATAAATTGGCTTCTGCCAACTTCTTAAGTACATTTGATTTGACAGCTGGGTATTGGCAAATCAGGTTAGCTGAGGAGGCCAAACCCAAGACAGCATTTTCTACACCTGGTGGGCATTATCAATTTGTGGTAATGCCCTTTGGATTGAAAAATGCACCTGCCACCTTCCAAAGGTTGGTGAATCAAGTCCTCACTGGGCTGGATGACTTCTGTGCAGCATATCTTGACGATATTGCTGTCTTTAGCTCCACCTGGGAGGATCACCTGGTCCACCTGAGGAAAGTGTTAGAGGCTCTGCAAAAGGCAGGCCTCACTATCAAGGCCACTAAGTGCCAGATAGGGCAGACACAGGTTGTATACCTGGGCCACCTTGTAGGTGGAGGCCAGGTTCAGCCATTGGAGAGTAAAATACAGGCCATCAAGGACTGGGCTCCTCCAATCACCCAGACTCAGGTTCGAGCTTTCTTGGGCCTGACTGGTTACTACAGAAAGTTTGTCAGAAATTATGGGTCCATAGTGACCCCCCTTAATGACCTGACAAGCAAAAAGATGCCAAAGAAAGTTCAGTGGACAGCAAGCTGTCAGAAAGCATTCAATGGCCTAAAGCAGGCCATGTGCACAGCACCTATCCTTAAGAGTCCAGATTACTCCAAGCCATTCATTGTCCAAACAGATGCTTCTGAGTTGGGTGTGGGAGCTGTTCTGTCTCAACTGAATTTTGATGGTAATGATCAGCCTATTGCTTTCATTAGTAGGAGGCTGACCCCCAGAGAGAAAAATTGGTCAGCTATTGAGAGGGAGGCCTTTGCTGTGGTTTGGGCCCTGAAGAAGCTGAGGGCCTACTTGTTTGGCACTCACTTCACCATTCAGACCGACCATAAGCCCCTCTTGTGGCTAAATCAGATGAAGGGTGAAAACCCCAAACTGCTTAGGTGGTCCATTTCCCTACAGGGGATGGGTTTTACAGTGGAGCATAGACCTGGTACTGATCACAGCAATGCTGATGGGCTCTCCAGGTATTTCCACTTAGAGCAAGAAGACTCACCTGGTCAAGGTTAGTTTATTGTCCCAAAGTTTGGGGGGGGGGTCATGTAGGAGAGTAGGGTCTGCAATCCTATGATCACCCAGATTTTTGCTTTTTGCTGCACTGGTTTACGACTTTCCCTGGCTGTGGGCCTGCTAATCAGACCCACAGCCTAGCTGTTCTCTCTATCCAAATTGTACTCAGGTACTGAATTGGCACTGGGCCCTCTCCAAGTCCCTGTACCCAGGGCTGAGGTGCACCCAGAAGTCTCCCAGGGGCTGAAGCATGTATTGTGCCACCCCTGGGCTGACTAACTAAACTGACACAACTGGCTGCACGACAGCTGGGGCAAGGAGGTGTACTCACCCTTTGCTTTAGGTATAGTATACCTATATCTAACCCTAAAATGGACACACAGATCTCCTATCAGTCACTCCTATGGCAGGCCTTAACAATCCTGAACGATACAGAAAAGGGGGTGGTGATGAACAGAGTGTCTGAATTAAGCAGACCACTCTTACCCAGTCCAAAGATAAGGGCTTGATCCATCACCGTTATTTAGCTCACTGCCCCATCCCAGTACAAGAATTGGCTTGGTAGTTTGGTTTGCCCTGTTCCCATCATGCACTGGGACAGGAACGGACTAATTTGCATATAGCCAAGTTCTGAGCTGGGATGGTGCAGTGAGCTAAAAAACGGTGATGGATCAGGCCCTGATCTTTGGACTGGGTAAGAGTGGTCTGCTTAATTCAGGCACTCTGTTCATCACCACCCCCTTTTCTGAATCATTTTGTCCACCATAAGCGTGGAAGGGTATACTCAGATGTGAGTCCCTTGCTCATTGCACCATCAGGATTCAAGCAAGCCGGGTCGAAGACGCCTGAAATGGCAGAAACCGGTCCCCGGAAGCTTGTTTCCTTCCCAGTACAAGAATTGGCTTGGTAGTTTGGTTTGCCCTGTTCCCATCATGCACTGGGACAGGAACGGACTAATTTGCATATAGCCAAGTTCTGAGCTGGGATGGTGCAGTGAGCTAAAAAACGGTGATGGATCAGGCCCTGATCTTTGGACTGGGTAAGAGTGGTCTGCTTAATTCAGGCACTCTGTTCATCACCACCCCCTTTTCTGAATCATTTTGTCCACCATCAGCGTGGAAGGGTATACTCAGATGTGAGTCCCTTGCTCATTGCACCATCAGGATTCAAGCAAGCCGGGCCGAAGACGCCTGAAATGGCAGAAACCGGTCCCCGGAAGCTTGTTTCCTTCCCAGTACAAGAATTGGCTTGGTAGTTTGGTTTGCCCTGTTCCCATCATGCACTGGGACAGGAACGGACTAATTTGCATATAGCCAAGTTCTGAGCTGGGATGGTGCAGTGAGCTAAAAAACGGTGATGGATCAGGCCCTGATCTTTGGAGTGGGTAAGAGTGGTCTGCTTAATTCAGGCACTCTGTTCATCACCACCCCCTTTTCTGAATCATTTTGTCCACCATAAGCGTGGAAGGGTATACTCAGATGTGAGTCCCTTGCTCATTGCACCATCAGGATTCAAGCAAGCCGGGCCGAAGACGCCTGAAATGGCAGAAACCGGTCCCCGGAAGCTTGTTTCCTTCCCAGTACAAGAATTGGCTTGGTAGTTTGGTTTGCCCTGTTCCCATCATGCACTGGGACAGGAACGGACTAATTTGCATATAGCCAAGTTCTGAGCTGGGATGGTGCAGTGAGCTAAAAAACGGTGATGGATCAGGCCCTGATCTTTGGACTGGGTAAGAGTGGTCTGCTTAATTCAGGCACTCTGTTCATCACCACCCCCTTTTCTGAATCATTTTGTCCACCATAAGTGTGGAAGGGTATACTCAGATGTGAGTCCCTTGCTCATTGCACCATCAGGATTCAAGCAAGCCGGGCCGAAGACGCCTGAAATGGCAGAAACCGGTCCCCGGAAGCTTGTTTCCTTCCCAGTACAAGAATTGGCTTGGTAGTTTGGTTTGCCCTGTTCCCATCATGCACTGGGACAGGAACGGACTAATTTGCATATAGCCAAGTTCTGAGCTGGGATGGTGCAGTGAGCTAAAAAACGGTGATGGATCAGGCCCTGATCTTTGGACTGGGTAAGAGTGGTCTGCTTAATTCAGGCACTCTGTTCATCACCACCCCCTTTTCTGAATCATTTTGTCCACCATAAGCGTGGAAGGGTATACTCAGATGTGAGTCCCTTGCTCATTGCACCATCAGGATTCAAGCAAGCCGGGCCGAAGACGCCTGAAATGGCAGAAACCGGTCCCCGGAAGCTTGTTTCCTTCCCAGTACAAGAATTGGCATGGTAGTTTGGTTTGCCCTGTTCCCATCATACACTGGGACAGAAACGGACTAATTTGCATATAGCCAAGTTCTGAGCTGGGATGGTGCAGTGAGCTAAAAAACGGTGATGGATCAGGCCCTGATCTTTGGACTGGGTAAGAGTGGTCTGCTTAATTCAGGCACTCTGTTCATCACCACCCCCTTTTCTGAATCATTTTGTCCACCATAAGCGTGGAAGGGTATACTCAGATGTGAGTCCCTTGCTCATTGCACCATCAGGATTCAAGCAAGCCGGGCCGAAGACGCCTGAAATGGTAGAAACCGGTCCCCGGAAGCTTGTTTCCTTCCCAGTACAAGAATTGGCTTGGTAGTTTGGTTTGCCCTGTTCCCATCATGCACTGGGACAGGAACGGACTAATTTGCATATAGCCAAGTTCTGAGCTGGGATGGTGCAGTGAGCTAAAAAACGGTGATGGATCAGGCCCTGATCTTTGGACTGGGTAAGAGTGGTCTGCTTAATTCAGGCACTCTGTTCATCACCACCCCCTTTTCTGAATCATTTTGTCCACCATAAGCGTGGAAGGGTATACTCAGATGTGAGTCCCTTGCTCATTGCACCATCAGGATTCAAGCAAGCCGGGCCGAAGACGCCTGAAATGGCAGAAACCGGTCCCCGGAAGCTTGTTTCCTTCCCAGTACAAGAATTGGCTTGGTAGTTTGGTTTGCCCTGTTCCCATCATGCACTGGGACAGGAACGGACTAATTTGCATATAGCCAAGTTCTGAGCTGGGATGGTGCAGTGAGCTAAAAAACGGTGATGGATCAGGCCCTGATCTTTGGACTGGGTAAGAGTGGTCTGCTTAATTCAGGCACTCTGTTCATCACCACCCCCTTTTCTGAATCATTTTGTCCACCATAAGCGTGGAAGGGTATACTCAGATGTGAGTCCCTTGCTCATTGCACCATCAGGATTCAAGCAAGCCGGGCCGAAGACGCCTGAAATGGCAGAAACCGGTCCCCGGAAGCTTGTTTCCTTCCCAGTACAAGAATTGGCTTGGTAGTTTGGTTTGCCCTGTTCCCATCATGCACTGGGACAGGAACGGACTAATTTGCATATAGCCAAGTTCTGAGCTGGG
This sequence comes from Lissotriton helveticus, assembly GCF_964261635.1. Taxonomy (NCBI): domain Eukaryota; kingdom Metazoa; phylum Chordata; class Amphibia; order Caudata; family Salamandridae; genus Lissotriton; species Lissotriton helveticus. Next base: position 404,312,826 of record NC_136063.1, on the reverse strand, counting down.
ATGGTGCAGTGAGCTAAAAAACGGTGATGGATCAGGCCCTGATCTTTGGACTGGGTAAGAGTGGTCTGCTTAATTCAGGCACTCTGTTCATCACCACCCCCTTTTCTGAATCATTTTGTCCACCATAAGCGTGGAAGGGTATACTCAGATGTGAGTCCCTTGCTCATTGCACCATCAGGATTCAAGCAAGCCGGGCCGAAGACGCCTGAAATGGCAGAAACCGGTCCCCGGAAGCTTGTTTCCTTCCCAGTACAAGAATTGGCTTGGTAGTTTGGTTTGCCCTGTTCCCATCATGCACTGGGACAGGAACGGACTAATTTGCATATAGCCAAGTTCTGAGCTGGGATGGTGCAGTGAGCTAAAAAACGGTGATGGATCAGGCCCTGATCTTTGGACTGGGTAAGAGTGGTCTGCTTAATTCAGGCACTCTGTTCATCACCACCCCCTTTTCTGAATCATTTTGTCCACCATAAGCGTGGAAGGGTATACTCAGATGTGAGTCCCTTGCTCATTGCACCATCAGGATTCAAGCAAGCCGGGCCGAAGACGCCTGAAATGGCAGAAACCGGTCCCCGGAAGCTTGTTTCCTTCCCAGTACAAGAATTGGCTTGGTAGTTTGGTTTGCCCTGTTCCCATCATGCACTGGGACAGGAACGGACTAATTTGCATATAGCCAAGTTCTGAGCTGGGATGGTGCAGTGAGCTAAAAAACGGTGATGGATCAGGCCCTGATCTTTGGACTGGGTAAGAGTGGTCTGCTTAATTCAGGCACTCTGTTCATCACCACCCCCTTTTCTTAACAATCCTGAAGGCAGAGTGCTTGGAATCGTGTGAGATGGTGCTCTGGCATGAGCTGAGCCTGTCTGCGGCTTTCGGGATCTATCCCTTAGCCGTTTCCATGATATCGCATACCATATACTCTTAAGTGCATTATAATCCTCGCGGTTATATGCCAACTCTGGTATCGCTTTATCAAAACATGTCGAGTAAGGTGTCATACGAATTGGAATACTAACCCCTCGCCAATTCTGGCGACGGGGTTAGCATTCCACCCTTCTAGAGGGACACGGCATGTATGTAACCTATAACCCGGTTAAAAGTCAGACAGAGCCTTAGCATCCACAAAATGGATGCTGCCACCGAGACACAAGTCTTCCCTCCTGCTGCTGGGAGTCCTCCCAGAGCAGGAGATAAGGACAAAGGGTTTCCTGCCAGGGGCGGTGCCAGCACCGTCCCAGACAGGGTTTTGTGTATTCCAGGTAGGCAGGGCTACAGAGGAAGGTGACTGCAAGTGGCACCCCGGTGCTCACTGTGCATAGGCCGGCTGAAACCAGTTCCAGGGGCACTCCAGCCCCTGGCCTGGGGAAAGCCCGCCAAAGGAGAGGGGTGTAACCACCCCCCTCCTGGTCGCACCCATAGGGCAGGACTTAGTCGCGTGCCAGCCCCCTTTTCCCAGATAAAGGTAGGAACTGGCCCCCTTCCAAATTAGATCATCTTTGGAATCAAGACACGACTTTCTGCGAAAGGACTTCAAGATTTCCTTCTTCAAGATTCTCCCTTGTGACTAAGGAGTAGTCACCCTGCATCCGCAGGCACCATCAAGAACACTGCGGTCTGCTGCAAGTCCTTCCTCCGGAATCCGACTGCCCAGCTCGACAAGACCCGGCTTCCCTGGCACCTCCGACCTCTACTCACCTCTACAGCCAAGCTGAGAACCGTGAGTGCGACGAGACCTCAAGGGACCGACTATTGCCAAGACTGCACGACTTCTTCACAGCAAGCCCGCCGAGTAATCTCCTGGCGAGTGCTTTGGGGTCCGAGAAGCCCCAGCCCTGAGCAGCTCCAGCACCGAAGAGCAGCCCCCCAGCATCTCCACGATCGGCGTGGGGCCCTTCTGCTTTATGCTGCTCACCGCGTTGTTTGGCTACTAGCCCGCTGGCGTGTGGCCTTCTGAACGACGCCCGACGACATCACTGCTGCTGGTCTGGTTGCTCCAGACTGGATCTTGCTCCCTTCCAGAAGAGGAGCACCCCGGACCCTCCTGGTCCACTCAAGATGCCATTTTGAGTCCACCGCGTGGGCTTGAATTAGCCAAGGCTTTGTTGCCCAATCCTGGGTTCTTCGACGCCGACGGCTTCATCCTTCGTGGGACAGCTCGCCTCTCCATCCTGGTCGCCGACAACGCCTCCTGGTCCGTGAGATCTGCAGAGCCTAGCGTCGCCCACCCACCTAGTCGAGGTGACTACCATCCGGTGCCCTCCTGGTGCCCCCTGACTACTGGCTAGTAGTCACGAACTTGGTCCCCTCTGCTTTCAGGTATCATCCATCTTCCAGATCCAGGCTTGGATCTCTTCGAACTCTCTTCACTGGTCGCCTGCCAGCATCTTTCTTCCAGGCTCCTGGTTCGTCAACGAGGATTCCCGACGTCTTTTGAGACATATGCAGCTGCAGCCCCTGGGCTAGGTAACTTCGGCATTTCGGTGCCCCAGCATAGCCTCACTATCCAAGGGTCAGGATCCACTTTCGTTTTCTCCCTACCAGGTCGGGTTCGCCCGTGAACACTAACTTTACCTTTACTAGCTATCATAGACTTTGTCCCGCATCCCGCGTGAGAGTGCACACTCTGCACCCGAGTCCCCTGGGCCTCCTAGAAGTAATCTAACGATTCTATAGTCAAGTCCTAGCGATTCCAAAGCCTATTAGTACTGTACTTACCTGCTTGTAATTTCGCATTCCATTTTTAGAGTATATGGTTTTTCGTGCCCCTCGGGCATTTGTATATACTGTGCTAACTTAAGTATTTTCGTAAGAGTTTTGTTGTGTGCCTAGCACCCTGTCCTCATAAAGAGTACAGGGCTGTTGTGATTCTAATAAATACACCGTTTATTTTCATAACACTTGTGTGGTGTCCTTTCACTGGGTGTTCAAGGGGTAATGTGATGGTAAAACAGCTGGCTTAACACGCCCTCTAGAGTCTTAGCCTTAGACTGCTCGTATCCATGCTACTAGGATAGCTGGTCTATAAGGTTGACTTACAACCAATCATCAATAAGGGTTGTTTGGACTGATATATAGTGATCACTAGAATAGTGAGCACTGCACATCAGGCCAACTTCTCACAGGTGCTAAATCGGATTACAATGAGTTTGGTTGTAGGACTGACCCATCTGTGTAGTATGAGCCTCTTCTCTTCTGCGGAGATTCAGAAATCCCGAATGATATGCATTTTCAATTTAACAAAGTTTTTATAAACTTAGAAGGGCTGTACTATGTGCAACAGACAAGTTCAACATCTACATGAGCCCCCTTGCGGCCATCGCACGCCAACACAACCTCAACATCATCTCCTACGCCGACGACACCCAGCTGATCCTCTCCCTCACCAACGACCCCGCCACCGCCAGAACCAGCCTACACGAAGGGATGAAAGACGTAGCCGAGTGGATGATGAACAGCCGCCTGAAACTGAACTCAGATAAGACGGAAGTCCTCATCCTGGGATCGTCAGCATCCGCCTGGGACGACTCCTGGTGGCCCCTTGCCCTGGGCAGCGCTCCCAAACCAACGGACCACGCACGCAACCTGGGCTTCATACTGGACTCCTCCCTCTCCATGACCGGACAAGTCAACGCTGTCTCCTCGTCATGCTTCAACATCTTACGCATGCTACGGAAGATCTTCCGATGGATCCCCACCGAAACCAGGAAGACGGTCACCCAGGCCCTCGTCACCAGCCGTCTGGACTACGGCAACTCCCTCTACGCCGGAACCACTGCAAAACTCCAGAAAAAACTCCAGCGGATTCAGAACGCCTCAGCACGGCTCATTCTGGACATCCCCCGACACAGCCACATCTCCGCAAACCTAAGAAACCTGCACTGGCTCCCCGTCAACAAGAGAATCACGTTCCGACTCCTCACCCACGCACACAAAGCTCTCCATAACCAAGGCCCAAGATACCTCAACGACCGCCTCAACTTCTACACTCCCACCCGCCATCTCCAATCGACCAGCCAAGCCCTCGCCGCCGTCCCCCGCATCCGAAGAGCCACAACGGGAGGAAGATCCTTCTCCTACCTGGCCGCCAAAACGTGAAACTCCCTCCCCACCCACCTCCGCCTGACCCAAGACCACCTCGCCTTCAGGAACCAACTCAAGACCTGGCTGTTCGAGCAATAGCGGACCCCCCTCCCCAAGCGCCTTGAGACCCTCGGGGTGAGTAGCGCGCTATACAAATGCCTGATTGATTGATTGATTGGTGTCCACTATCTTCAATATTGGGTTCACTGCCCCCCTACCCAATGAGGGTCGGAATGGGTGATAGGTCGGTGCTTCAGTGTCACTTCTGGGCTCGTTTTTTTCAGGGCCTCAGTCAACCAGCCCACAGAACGAGGGGAGGAGTACGGCAGCGTCTGTTGGGCCATCTTTACCTCAGTCACACCCTCCACTCCATCTTAGCCAGGCTTTGGGCCAAGCGTTCCTTGGGCCATTCACACCTTGTCGCCCCATGTGTCGGACTAGCCCAGCAGCAGTGTTACCCCTTCCCCGCCAGGCCACAACAAGCAGGCCATAGTGGGTGGGATAGGAAGAAGTACGCATGGGCCTTGCTGGAGGCAAGGTATTCTGGGCCGGCCCCAGTGTAATTTAGGCCGTGGTGGAGGGGGTGTGCATCTGTTTAGGCCTCGCTGTGACCTGACAGAATCGGGCACTGGTCCCTCCGCAGGAAAGCCGGGTCCGAGTCCAAGCATAGGCTAAGCATACCGTGATTCTGGACAACTCAGTTAATCTCACACAAGCTTGTTTTTTGTTATATATCTATTGCTCTTCTTAAGGGTTGTTAGACAGAATGTTTGTGTAACAACATTGTGCACCACGATGGTTTATGATCTTAAATTCCTTAAGAAGGTGTTTTTTAAGAACTGGCTACTTTGGCCTAAAATTGTTTTAAAATAAAAAAAAAGTTATCAAATTCTTATGTTTCAATTCATTACTTTGAAAAACAGCTTCTAAATACCAGATATAAACGGCACCAGCAAAGTATAACTCTGTTACACCTGCTTTTAAACACAACAATCACGTTATTCGAAGAATTTCAAAGGAAATTACAATTTATTCAAATAGCAATAGTTTTTCTGAAATTGTGACCCTTACTCTTTCTATTGTAACCACACACTAAAACTTGTGTTTTGTGCAAATCTATAATCTATTTATGCTTTAAAGGCCAAATTCACTGAGTCTAAACTACACAGTACAACTATGCGCATTGAAGTAGTCACAAAGGTCACCAGAATCTATATTCCCTGATCAGATTGTATCTGTACTCCACATCTGCTTGACTAAGAGCATAATTGTTTGCATGTTATACAATTTTTATATGATCTGATATAAAATTGTACAATTCTATTAAACAATGTCCACGTATCTCATGCCCACAAGCCGAAAATGTTCACATGTTCGCTAAATGTTTTCAGGGCCTCAGTCAACTAGCCCACAGAACATTTCGTGTTGTCTCACTCCCCTGTGGTGCTCACAAACTGAGGTGGGGAGGGATGGGGAAGAACTTCAGCGTGCTGGGCTATCTTTGCCTCAGACACACCCTCCCCAACTTCTGAACCAGGCTGGGGGCCAAGTGTTGCTCTGGCCGTTGGGCTGTCACACCTTGGCTCCCCATGTGTCAGAACGGCCCAGCAGCAGTGTTTTCCCCTCCCCGTCAGGCCACCACCTGCAAACCATAATGGTTGAGGGAGGAAGAAGTATGCATGAGCCTTGCGGGTGGCCAGGTATTCTCACCTCGGCCCCAGCGTCATTTAGGCCTTTATGAAGGGGGTGTGCCTTTGTTTAGGCCTCTCTGTGACCCGACAGAGTCCCAGCATTGGATAAGCATCCTCCGATTCTGGAAAACTCACTTAATCTTCCAAGGCCTAAAATAAAACTAGATTTGATCTTTTGAAATGGAATTGGCACACATGTAAATCGCTGTACTGCCTTTGGGCCGAGATAGCGCTATATAAAACTACATAAAATATCCGGCTAGATTCTGCAAAGGCCAGGACGTGATAACTAAAGAAGACTCCTATAAACATCCATATTAATTTTATTTGGTTTTTCTGCCTTTGCCTTGTTAACTATCAGTTATGACTCATTCTGGCAGTTTTACTACACATTTTCATGCCAGCCAGAACATTAAAATGCCGGTCAATCTGGTAAAAAAAACGGCGATTAATAAAGAGACGATCTGGGAATGTGAGCTACTTTTTCTGGAGAGCCAAGGCCAAATTGCAATCTTAATCCAACCCATTCCGTCATTCGCAGTGCAGCCAGCTAAAAGAAGTTACTGCTAGTGCCTTGCAGATGAATGAGCCTCTTTCCTCAAGCACCTGCAGGAAATTTTGCCGAAGGGCTATTGCGCTAATTGCACATGAAGCTCAAGATCCGGGTGAGCCACCTCTGAATATTGAAAAACAAAGAAAACTGCAAGCACAAAAATGCTGTACTACCTTTCAGGGCAAATGAGGGCAGATAGTTCCCTCGCTATTTGGCAGGCCACGGGGCACTCTGCAGATTTGCAGGTAGAGGGGACGCGCAGAGTGAGCGTGGGACAGAGGAGGGTGAAAAGTGGAGTAAAAGAGCTCACTTTTAGAACTCGCCTGTTTAGTCTTGGAACACCAGCGGCCGGCATCTCGTTGTTGAATGCTGTGGTGTGTGGGGCCAGGCATAGTCAGGACAGCAATTTCAATAGGGCCTGACCCTACTCACCAACCTTGCCATCCAATGTTTCTCCCCTAATTTAGTGGGGGTGAATCATATTGTTCCCTGCTGCTTGCTTCCAGATTGCAGTTTCCCGCATAGTTCTGTTTTGTACTGCTTTGGCTCCCTCAAGTGGCCAAGCAGTGCAACAAATGTAAATAATCAGTGACACTCGGTTTAAACCGAGTCAGCTGATTTTTCAGCCAGTAGGGTATTGTCGGGTACAATCGGGTTAAACCGAATTCCGGACAGCCTAAATATTACACTGGCGACGATCCTGCGCAGGGGGCAGGCGATCATCTCCCCTTTCACTTCTCTTTCCATATTCTCCATCAGCTGACAAATCCATACAGTGCTAACGTACTGATGGTGTCCGTGGGCACCCTCACATCTTGCTTTGGAAATTACTGTTGTGCTGTGCTGCCGGATGTCCTGTGTATCACCTTTCATGCAGAACTTATTTACAAGTGCACCTGGACTGCATCTTTGCCGGTTTGTTGGGGGAGAGTGCACCTTCTGTCCTGACTTGTACTTAAGCTCACAAAGACTTCCTGACAGTGAGCGTCCTTGTGATCCTTTGAGAGCGTACACCTTCCTTTGGCGGTGTGTAACTTTTACGGGTGCTCCATTGGCCTGAGATGACGTACCGCATCGGCTACGATCCTTCCCTCATCGTTGCTCAGTAGCTCTGGGTTCCCACGTTTCACCCCAGTTGTGTGATATGCCGGGGCTTGTCAGTATCTCCCACGATGACTCTCACTGGGAAGCGAGATTCAGAGCTACAATTCTGTTTCCAGTCAGCGCCTGGGAGATCGAAGTCGGCGCTCCAACTACCCGGTGCAAGCTCCTGGACGACGCATCCTTTACAACGACCTTCGACGTTCTCCTCAGAGCGTGATTCTCCTGAGCTGCATTGACGTTTCCAGTCAGCACCTGCAAAATGTGTTTTTCAAGTAAAGAACAAAGATGGATCCTCCAGACCGAACTATCCCAAATGTACTGTTCTATTAGACAATAAGCCTATAGAAATGTATGCCGAATCCTGCTCCCCATTAACCCTACTAAATCTGGTAGACTCTGAGAAGTCCCTTAGAAGTACTAAGTCAGATGTAGAACTCAGCAAACCTGATATTTCACCTGAAGGATACACCAAAGATCCTAATCCCCTTGTAGGCATGATAATAGCCCACATAAGCTTTAAAGGTAGATCTACGGTAGGGAAGGTGTACGTGGTTGAGAGTGGAGCTAATCTTCTTGGCTGGCAACACCAGAAAGAGTTAGGTATCATAAGTGATCCCAACAACGTAGACCAAGTCATTCTAGTGGAAACATCCAACAGCAACAACTTTCTACGAGATGCTTTTCCTGATCTGTTTGTTGACAAATTAGGTAAACTGAAGGATTTCCAACACAAGATTAAAGTCAGACAAGGAGCCATTCTTGTTGTTCATAAAACCCGTCCAGTTCCCTTGCTTATGAGAGAACCCCTCAAAAAGGAACTAGATAAACTATGTGAGATGGGGGTCATCCAACCAATAGATTCTTCAGAGTGGTTGGCGCACTTAGTTATAGCATCCAAAGCTAAAGGGCAAGGTATCCGCTTCTATGTGGACCTACGCAGCCTCAACGAGAATATATGGGTAGAGAGGTTTCCCCTTCCCAATATAAATGAGAAGCTTAGCACGATGGGGAGGGTCAAGTTTTTCTCGATCATCAACTTATCGATGGCTTACCACCAGGTGGAATAGCACCCGGAGTCTAGACCAGTGACAGCATTTACTTCTCCTTTTGAAACTTACATGTTTGTTAGGATGCCGTTCGGTCTTGCCTCTGCAGCGGCAATCTTTCAAAAGATAATGCAACACATTCTTAGTGGCATCACAAACACCTTGTGCTTCCAAGATGACATACTTATGTATGGCTCGTCCGCTGAAGAACATGATACCATATTTAACTCAGTGTGCAAGAGACTCACAGATGCAGGATTAACAGTGACACTTGATAAATGTAAGATTAATGTAAACTCTGTGGACTACTTAGGGAGAAGTGTGGCTCACCGGTTAGAGGAGGCAGACCTTGATGCAGAGGTCAGACCCGGGACCAGGGTTCAATTCCCGACGCGGCAGGGTCTTGAGCTCATAATGTCCACGGACTCGATAATTTTCGCCTTGGTGCCTACTCGAATCGTGGGTTCACACTCTGCAACTCTGGGCAATAGCTTGCTTAATCTCCACTACGGCCCCACCACGATGGGATGCCTGGTCTTCACCTCGGGGATGCCCAGTAGGGGTAATCTCGCAGGGAAAGACCAGTACGGGTTCCCAAAGCAAGCGCCTTCAGACCTTACGGTGATAAGGCGCTATATAAGAGCGTATGATTTACGATTTACGATTTACACCACTTCTCAAGAGTGATTCAGACCTAAGTACAGTTTGATGCAGGCTGTAAAGGATGCTCCCTACCCAACTAATAAAGAAGAACTCAAGTCCTTTCTAGGGTTGGTGGAGTACATGGCGAAGTTTGTAAAGAACTTTGCTGAAAAATGTGATGGCTTACGGAAGTTTCTAAAAAAAAACAAGGAATATGTGTGGGAAGAGAAACATTACAAAATGATAGATATGATCAAGGAAGAAATCATCGGACCGCCAGCCTTAGGATCTTTTGACCCAAGAAAGAAAGAAAACTATATACCACGGATGCATCCAATAAGGGGTTAGGAGCATCATTATCTCAAAGAAGTGAGAATGGGGAAACTGTTATAGCTTTTGCTTCATGATCCCTTAGTCCCTCTGAATGCAACTACTCGGCCATCGAAAGAGAGGCCTTAGCGTGCTTCTGGCCCGTCAATCATTCAAAAAATTTCTTATGGGGAATCAAATTTACCATACGTACAGACCACAAACCTTTAACATTCATGTTCTCGTCCAACAACATCCATAACAGTTCTCCACGCTTTGCTAAATGGGTGCTGGGCTTAGAGAGCTATTGTTTCAGAGTAGAGTACTTACCTGGACTAGAAAACGTAGTGGCTGATTACTTGTCTAGGTCTCCCCTAAATATCAATTCCAGAGTAGACCAATTAGATAGTCCCATCTTGGCCGTACAACTTCCATCTCTTACTAAGGAAGACTGGGAAGAGAGCATGAGAACAGACAGTGATATGAAAGGTCTCAAAGAGTTGATTGTCAGTGGTTGGCCTGAGAATCGTTCCAAAGTACCAGAAACCTTTTGGGAAGTGAGATTCAAACTCAGCCTCATGGCTGACTAAGTATATCACAATGAACAAGTTGTACCCCCCCTCAGAAATAAAATAATTGATCTGGCCCATGAAGGCCACTTAGAAGGAGCCTCACTAAGAACAAGGTTAGAAGCTGTTACTCGTTTCCAAAAATGGATTCTATGGTAGAGCTGAAGGTTAAAGAATGCACCAGCTGTGGCAAAAGTGACAAAAGCTACATTTTATGTAAAGTTCCCTATCACCTGTTGAGGTACCAGGGGTGCCATGGACCAAGTTAGCCGTTGACATTATTGGGCCTATGGAGGCTTTGGTGCCCCAGAAAAGGTTCATGTTTGTCCTCATAGACTACACCTCCCACTGGATCAATTTCGAATTTACACCATCCACCACTACAAGCAATCTTGTCTCCTTCCTAAAAAACAAAATTTTCAACGAAGGTATACAAGCAACCTTAGTAACAGACAATGGAGTGCAGTTCACGTCCGAAGAAATGAGGGAATTCCTGGAGGAATTTTTCAACAAAGGTATACCAGCAACCTTAGTAACAGACAATGGAGTGCAGTTCACGTCCGAAGAAATGAGGGAATTCCTGGAGGAATTTTTCAACAAAGGTATACCAGCAACCTTAGTAACAGACAATGGAGTGCAGTTCACGTCCGAAGAAATGAGGGAATTCCTGGAGGAATTAAATATCAAACATGAGAAGACTGCACTCTGTTGTACTAATGCTAATAGTATGGTGGAGAGAGCTAATCGCATGGTGAAAGAACACATACAACTAGCGATCACTAATGGACACAAAACTGAGGACTCTCTTAAAGAATGTATATGGGCATATCATACTACTCCCAATCTCATCACAGGGATCTCTCCCTTTGTGCCTCTAAGAGGGAGAGAAAAAAGCACAAAAATGAATCCCCAGTGGCTAGAACAGAGGTAAGATGGTTGCGCCTGACCAAGAGAACAGTCAAATGAAAATCCAACACCACCAAGCGAGATACAAAAGCTGGTATGACCGGAAACATGGGGTTAACGATCTCAACTGCAAAGTTAACACTCCTGTTGTAATAAGGAAACCCAATCATATTCAAATGGGTTTGAGCAAATTCCAAAATCCTCAACGTTTGGTGGAAGCTGGTAGGAATGCGGTCCGTTTAGAAAATGGATCGACATGGAGTGGGGACAGACTGGTTAATGTAACATGATTTTCTTTCTCCCCTAGGCAAGGAGACGTGTTTTAATTACCAGTTGTAGGTTGTGATACCCTCTTCCTGCCTTGGTTCACTCCTCCTCCCTCCTCCCCTCCCTTCTTTTCCCAAATGGAATGTTCCGTTGAAGCTCGCTATAGAATGTTGACATACTGTCAGTTAGGAGAGTGGATGATCAGGAATAAAGAAGCTTACTACTTACCAGCGTGTACCTTGCATCTTCTTTAAATATTACACAGGTGTTAAAAAATACTTTTAATTCTATATACTTTGTGCAGCACACATCACATTTTTCAAATTAACTAATGAAAACAAACTAAGGTGAACACTATATTAGGACATTACCACTATTGGTCAAAGTGCTGTAAGAGACAGCCTCTCTGACTCCTCTAGTCCACTGAGTCTCTACCTTTCTCTGAATTAATCCTCTCAGAAATCCGTGTGCTGATCAGGCTGACTGTTTTGCTTTGCGAAACATTAGCACCATTCTTGTAATTCAGCTATTGTTAGTGCTCTTGAAAGTGTTGTGTGTAAGTCAAAGCAAAAAAACATCTGTTCCTGTATCATAATCCAAATTTGTATCCACTTTTTTAAAATATTAAATGTAACCAAATGTATTAAATTAAATATTAACTGTATCCCGATTTATTAAAAGTTTATATTCTGTAGCACTGAATTCTACCGCTTCTCTATTGTTATTTTTCCTGCCCTGCAGCCCCTTCCATAATTGAACCTCCCTTCATTTGGCTCCTTTGAACTACTGTGCTTTCTGCGTGAGTCTGTCTAGGTGGAAAGTTGCTCCTTAGGAATGCAACTCTGACATAATATTGTGCCCATGGATGTCATTGGTCCCAGGCAATGCATTCTGAAAGACAGCCCAAGTAGATGATGGGACTTAAATGATGGCCAAAATGGACCAACATGGTTGCATCATGTGTTGAGGTAGCTGCTGTCTTCGGAGATAGGTTTTTCATTTGCAGGCCAACTCTACACTGTTGCTCTCATCTCAATATAGTCTTCATATAGTCTTCATAAAGGCCACATGAAAGTCCCATAACTGAATTTTCTGAATTTGTTTGTCTCTTTCAGAGTTCTGAGGTACCTAGTGGCACACTCCGCAACCATGACACAACAACCCATTCCACCAGTCCCAAACACTGCAGTGACTATCCCTAAAAGACAAGCCACAAGCAGTTCCCACAGCAGATTTCTCAGATTTAAAATCAGGTCCCATTGCCTCCACCACCACACTCTTGCATGTACAGCATTGCCACCAACATAAGGATCTGATTAAATTCACCATAATTAACAATCCACAAGTTTGCACTACTTTGGGCATGTGCTGGTTCACTTCGTACTGTTGCAATTGATTGGGGCTGATGGATCTTACAATGTATGTCTCCGTACCCTCAACAGTCCTAGCAAATAGATCATTTGACTGGGCCACACATTCTTGCAGCGGGATTTACTTTCTGAAGGCAAAAAAGTAAACACCTTTCAGTGTAACTCGACAAATATCTACTGACTGGATTAGTTCATTATTCTAAGTTGCGTGCTCTCCGCTGTCTATCTTTAAAAGAATCACACAGAATGTCCAGGAAAGGGGAGCACAGTAAATCTGAATGCTATGCACGAATATTTGTGACTTCTGTAACTGTTTTAGAAATTGGCAGTGGGAAATTGCCTGTGTGAGTCAGGTAATACAAGCCACAAGGCTGTTAAAGTTCTCTGTCGTCTGGTGTGCCTGATGTAACAGATCTAACTCAGATTTTCTATATATAATTTGGGTTTGTTCCTCAATTAGTTCCTTCTGATCTAGTGTATTAGGGGGACAAAATAAAAATCACTCGGGAATGACAGGATCCCATGGTATATATGCTGTAGAAACTACCCACAAAGCCTGAAACATGGGGGGCGCTAGGGGTGCAAGGCATAATGGCTGCACAGTAGTGCAGCTCTGCCAGCCGTTTCTAAAATCCATCCTGCTGAAAGACACAGTTAAACTGCACATCAGGAGTGGAATGGCATCCGGTATGTGCTGCTGAACAAAAACATACCTTTTGATGTGCATTGGCCCAAGAGATCACCACCAAGGAGCGAGTGTGGATGTGGACGGCCTCAACTAACATGACAGCTGTGGGCTGCTGTTGACTTCCCCGGCTGTGGAGGCTCTCGACTGTGGGCAAGCGCGGAGGTCCTGTGCTGCTGCCGTGCCTGATTTGGTATTGTTGGTGGCAGCGGAATCAGGTGAGCAGCCGGGGCTTGGTTGCCGCAGTCCCAGAACAGCGCTGCTGACACGCTGAGGCCTGAGCTGCCTGCCGGACCTGTACATAAAAGGGGGTGGTGATGGACAGAGTATCTGAATTAAGCAGAACACTCCGACCCAGTCAAAAGATCAGGGCTTGATCCATCACCGTTTTGTAGCTCACTGCACCATCCCAGTTCAGAACCTGGCTACATGCAAATTAGTTTGTCCCTGGCCCAGTGCATCATGGGAACAGGGCAGACCAAACTACTAAGCCAATTCTTTACTGGAAAGGAAACAAGCTTCCGGGGACCGGTTTCTGGCATTGCAGCCGTCTATGGCCCGGCTTGCTTGAATCCTGATGGTGCAGTGAGCAAGGGACTCACATCTGAGTATACCCTTCCACACTAGTGGTGGCTAAACCGATAGATAAAAGGGGGTGGTGATGGACAGAGTATCTGAATTAAGCAGAACACTCCTACCCAGTCAAAAGATCAGGGCTTGATCCATCACCGTTTTTTAGCTCACTGCACCATCCCAGTTCAGAACCTGGCTACATGCAAATTAGTCTGTCCCCGGACCTGTGCACGGGGCAAGCCATGGCATTCTGGGGTGAGCACGCGCGCAGGCTGTAGCAGCTGCGAAGGGGGCGGAGAAGTGCCCCGACTGCCCGAGACTGGAGAAGAGCTGTGCGGAGGGATAATCGTCCCGTACCTCGCCCATTCCTGACATCTACAGACAGGCGGTAGGTCATGCTCTGTATTTGGCCCAGGGACTGTTCAATCTGGGGCTGGTGGATTGTACAGCAAGTAAACACTGAATGAGAGCTGGCAAATTGGTTTGGATGTGTTGAAAGGGTATATCCAGGATTTATTTGTACCAAACACCACCTGAATGGTCCCTTGGAGCCCATATCTAAGCCAAAATAACGTTCTCCTGTACAGCGGGTGAGCCTAGAAGCTAGACTGGGTGTGAGCAGTCAGGCAGACCCTGCTCTGAAAGAGACGATGTAGCGGCCTGGGTGAGTACCAAAGAGTGGCAGCAGAGGAAGCACCAAGTTTGTCTCGCTAAGCCTTAGTTGTGGTCCGGTTGCATCTATGTGCTAGACTGCGTGAGCCTCAACAAAGCGCCAAGCATATATTGCAAACTATAGTGCTGTGTGGCACTGATTTACACGTATCCTATCTTGGCGCTAACCTGTGGAGAGTGGCAGGTTACAGAAAAGCAGCTGCTGTGTTTAAATAAAGCAGATAACAGATAGCACATTGACAGCAGGGCCTAGCAATATGGGGAAGCGTGACAAGACGTAACCACGAAATGTGTAAAACTAGCCAATCTCAGGGCAAGCCATCTTTGGACTTGGAGGCGGAGGCCCCATCGGAGACGGACCCTACTCTGGAATCCACCCTCCATGCGATGCAGCAAAGCTTGCAATCGATAGACGGGAAAATAGACGCTCTCAACCTACAGATGGATCATATGGCGGCAAAGTTAGATAAGCAAGGTACAAGGCTGGGAGAGGTTGAGCAACGAGTGTCTACCGTCGAGGATGACTTGCAAATGGGCTCGGACAAATCTCTCAACATGGAGAAGGTGCTAGCGGTCATTCAAGCAAAAGGAAGATTTAGAGGCGAGGTCCAGGAGGAACAATATCAGGATAACGGGGCTTCTGGAGAGAACAAATGTGGGAAAAATTGAAATGTATGTAGAGGGGCTCATTAAGGAGATATTTGGCCCAGAAAACCTTCATGCTAGTAGTGGAGCAAGCCCACCGATCCCTGGTGGTCCGTCCTAGCCCAGGTGCCCCGCCGAGACCTATCATTGCGCTGTTACTAAATGATCGTGACCGTGATATGATCCTTCGGCTGGCACGCAAAAAGGGGCAGATCACTCATCAGGGGAATGCATCTGCGTTTTTCACCAACTTCACCACCACAGTTCAGGCTACTAGAAAAGAGGTTCTCACAAACAAAAAATTGCTGCAGGCAGTGGAAATCCCAAACTCCATTCTGTATCTCACAAGATTTAGGATTGGCCGGGAAGGAGCATCAAAAATGTTGCTAATCCGAAGGCAGCACTGGAACATGCAAAGCAGCTGAAGAAACGGTGCTGGGATACCACGAGGGACCCAGAAGAGGATGAATAGCAATCACAGGAAGGTAATGATGGGCTGTCAGTGAATCACTGAGGACTTTCATGAGGTCGCGTCTACTAAGCTGGGTGGTGTGAAGGCCTGAACTCTTGCCTTAAGTACAATGGGCTGGTAGCTTCCACATGCGTTATTAAGCCCCAATGGAGAGATTGTGTCTGACCAGCGCATGGCTGGGATGTGGGTCCTTTGTGAAGTACTGTTATTTTGCAGCTTCCTTATGAAGAATTATCTGATAACAATGCTGTGTTGAAGAATGAACACAAACGGCCAACTCCCATCACTACCGGGAGGTTACTGCACTCTAGAGTCCCCCAATGGGTGTTCCCCATCGTATTTTTTGGATTGCAGCGGGGCGGGTTCTTTATTGCAATCAGTTCGGGGTGTCTTTAGCAAGTTGGGTGGGGGGCATGGGGGAGAATGTTAATGGAGGGCATGGAAAACAGTGGGAAAATGGATTGCTTAATGTTGGAACTGCTGCAATGTAATGTATGCACGTTATTGTACTGAGAGATGGAAAGGGTGGGTCCTGGTGATAAAAAAAGGTTAATCACATGGAATGTGCATGGGTTAAACACCCCCAAAATTCGAAATGTTCTGGCTTATTTAGACAGGCAGGATACTCAGGTTGCATTTCTGCAGGAGACACATCTCACTAAACATACGGAATTGAGTGTTGGATCTCGTTGGGCGACAGTGAGGCTTGCCTCTTCATTTTTCTCATACTCCAGGGATCTAATGATATTAGTGAAGAAAGGTACCCCACATAAGCTGATTCGGTCTGAAAAGGATGAGCATGGAAGGGTCCTTCTTGCACTAGGCCAGCACAGAGACACAAGGGTACTGTTTGTTAATACATATGGGCCCAACATTGAGAACCCCTCCTTCTCTAATGATGTATGGAGGCGTATTTCTCGGTATCCACCATTAGTTGGTTTATGGGGTAGGGGGACTTGAATATTTGCTTAGACCCAAGATTGGATCGCTCCACGGATACAGATGGACGCGGTAAGCAGGCCGCACTGATTCTGGGGGAGCTGGCTGAGGGAGAGGGCCTTACAGATATATCGAGGGTGCATAATCCAGGGGTAAGGGATGGCACATTTGTCTCCACAGTGCATGGGTCATGGTCACAACTTGATTATTGGCTGTTGTCCGGGGAGCGGTTCACTGGACTGTCTCTATCAAACATCTGGCCAGGACGCTGTCTGACCTCTCACCGGTGCTGCTAGAACTCAGGGTGCCAACCTGTATTAGACCTCCATTCCAATGGCGGCTACAGCCGTCTTCTAGACAGTATTCCGGGCAAAAATTGGTACAGCAATAAATAATTACTTTGCAGAAAATGATGGCTCAGTGGACAGCGCTGGTTCTCTCTGGGAAGCTTTTAAAGTAACAATAAGGGGAGAGTGTATGGGTGCCAAACAGGGGTCCTGAAAGATCTTAGAAATAGGATAAGAACACTCGCAGATAAAATTAGCCTGCTAGAACGAGAATATGAGAGATCCCCGACATCCGCCATTCTGGCCCATATAAGAGAACTGGTCTCTGAACATAACCAAACTGCAGGCTAGGAGATTTTTACATAAATCAAGGTAGATCCGGGCCATGGTATTATGGAGAGGGTGGGAGACCTAGCCGCGCTCTGGCATATAAGTTGTCCCTGCCTAGAGGACAAGAACACATTACTGTGTAACTGGATGAAGATGGCACTGTTCGGCACTCCAGCTCTGACATTAGTAAAGTGTTTATTGACTATTACTCTAAGTTTTATGGGTCTGGACAAGGGGCGTTGGACGATGATGTAAATAGCTATCTAACAGATATAGCGCTGGGGTGGCTATCCAACGGGCAACGGGAATACCTGACTCAACCATTTGATGCAGATGTAAAAGAGGCCATAAAATCACGGCCTACCTGTAAGGAGGCGGGATTGATGGCTTGCCCAGCGAGTTCTATAAGGCTTACGTGGAAGACCTCGCTCCTCACTTATTAAATGCCTTTGCAGAAGCCTATGACACAGGTGTACTCCCTCCCACCCTAAGGGAAGCCCTCCTTGCTACCCTCCTGAAGCTGTAAAAAGTAGTCACCATGTGCGAATCGTATAGACCACTATCTCTTATTAATATAGATACAAAAATATTAGCTAAAATTATAGCAACCAGATTGCAGCCTCTAAATCCACGTTGGTCCTCCCGGACCAGTCGGGATTCGTCCCTAAATGTTCCACAGTGCATAATCTTTGTACCCTCTTTGTGGTTATACATCACTTAGACTCTGAGTCCCCTGCTGTGGCGTTGCTGCTTGACGCAGCCAAAGAGTTTGATTCCCTCTAATGGGGGTATATGTTCCAGGTCCGGCAAAGGATGGGTATGCCACCCTTTTTTGTAAGGTGGATACGATTATTATACACTAACCCGGCCGCCCGTGTGCGGGTAAATGGATGGGTATCGGATACTTTTTCAATTGGCAGAGGCAGAAGACAGGAATGCCCCTTGTCTCCAATGCTCTTCTCTCTGGCATTGGTACCACTGGGCAGTAAGATTGATGATTGATTGATTGATTTTAATACTTCTATAGCACATGCTGTCACCCAACGGGTATCCTGGCGCCAGAAACACGCAGAGGCTGCACTGGGATTCAGACAGCGCCCGTTGATCATCTCATTATACACTGATGACATGTTATTATATGTTTGTGACCTAGATTCGCAGCTGTCGTATCTGCTGCGGGAATATGTCATATTTGAGTAGCACTCTGGACTGGGGATAAATTGGGCAAAAGACACGATTTTCACACTTACGGATTGCACCCCAGAGGTGGTACCGGATTACCCACTTGCCTGGTCTACTGACCGGGTGAAATACCTGGGAGTCTGGATGCATAGAGATCCCGGAATTGTGCTACACTTGAATTATGGACGGGCTACGACTACCCTTCTGGAACAGATCTCCCGCAGGACGCGTCTACCGCTGTCACTTGTGGATTGAATTGCGGTGAGAAAAATGATTGTACTCCCTAAACTGCTGTACTTGTTTGTAAATATCCCAATTAAACCAAACATCGCATTTTTCAAAGCTCTGCAAACCTGCTTGCTATCACTGGTTTGGGCTGGCAAGCAACCGCGGTGCAGTTGGAACATATTAACATTGCCTTTTGAAAGGGGGTGTTTGAAGCCCTAGACTCTACTACCCTTGTGCGCAGGCACAGTTTGCGCATTACTGGCTATTCACCCAGAAATATATGCCACTGAGGTGGACACGGTGCATCCAATGACACTGCCAGCTAGGATTCTCCAGAAGTGTGAGGGCGGCAATAGAAAAGAAATTAACCGAGTCAACTGTACAGTTAGGGTGTGGGATGCTCTAGCAAGGCACCCAGGGAGAGAATATATTTATGCACCGGATATGTCGATTAATGCTCACACGGGAATATCGGCGGCACAGGAGGGTGGGGCCCTTAAAGTTCTTCAAAGGGCAGGTAACACTAAAGTGGGGGATATATATCGCCATGGCACCTTCTTAACTATGGCCGACTTCCAAGCTGGCCAACAGTATGATTTAATGCACAGATTTATATATGCCAGGTTGCCGCCGGCTGTGCGCTTTCTCTGGCCAGATTTCCCACAAGAACCACAGATACTGCAGGCGCTGCAGGTGGTATTAAAGAGTGGTGAGTGTAGAGGACTTATTACTAGAATGTACTGCACATCGCAGCGGGAGAAGGAGTGGGGGGATCCCCTGCACTGGAAAAATGGAATGCGGCCCTGGAAGTCCCACTGACTTTAGCCAATTGGGAGGCATGTTGTAAACTGACCGGACGCCTGACAGCAAATTGCAATCTCCGCATTATTCATTTCAAATATTTACATCAGATATATTATACCCCAACACAACTGTTTAAATTTGGGCTGCAGGAGGATGCGCGGTGCCACTGGTGCTGGCAAGATGGAGCAGATTTTGTACACCTAGCATGGAGGTGCCCAGCTATATTTAAATTCTGGGTGGGGTGGTGGAGGCATTATCAGAAAAGGTAATAGAGAAAATTTAATGTAAGAGAGAGATATGCCCGTTAGGAGTGTTGTAGCAGATTAAACCATTAAATAGGTGTTTGATTGCAATAGCCACATGAATTGTTAAGCGTTCAAGTTGCCATGCACTGGAATTCCAAATCAGTGCAGACACTGGCCAAATGACTTTGAGATCTCGTGTACTGCAAGGAACAGCTGAACGCATACACTGAGGAGCTGCCTGAGGCCTCCAGGCCAAAGGATTTTTGGGTGCCACTCACCACATATTTGCAGGCGCACCCTGACCTATCATAAGCGCAGGATAACAAGATCACTACAAGAACCAAATCAAGGATACAAGGACTGAGATTGTCAAACTCTGCATTGCAGATTATGTTTTGCACTGACGCTGTATATTTACAGGTAATGCCATGACGCTGTTGGGTTAGGGTGGAGGGAGGGAGGATGGGAGTTTTTGTTACCAAAAAGGCAAAAATCACCATTGCTCTGGACAATAGACTTGGTTCAATACTGTAACTGGATATGCTGGTTAGAACTGTTATGGCACATATGTGTGAATCAATTAAAAAAAAAATTTAAGCCAGAAACATGACTGTTCTAATGGGTCTAGCTTTTCTATTGAGCAACTATCGCATTGCACTTAGGTGGAAGAGGAGCAGAACACCCTTGTGTAAATCATGTAACTTTTCCTGGGTTAAAAATCGAGCACACTGATATGAAAGGGATGTGGCCTTTGGCAGACTTTTACACTCAATGCAATGGCCCTAGGACATTTGGGAAGATCACCAAAACTATGTGATGCACCTAGAACGTGACATTGTCTCATTTGAAACTCATAACTCAGCAGGCTTACTTTTTAAATGGTGTAAGTGATTATGATTGGGTCCTACTATTGGGAAAGTCCTAAGTTTAATGCTAGTCGGGCACACCCTCTCTCTAATCATGCATGTTCAATGAGTCATGCAAGGTAGATTGTGTGGTGTGTTTATTCACCACACTAATTCAATGTAATTATTTACTCAGGTGATCTCTTGTGCTTTGTTTTTGTTCTTCTTCGTTACTTTTAAATATTTATGTTCTTATATTAAAGAAATACAAAATATTTTTTAAAGCACGTTTCAGTGGAGTCAGAGAAGCTTTCTTTAATAGTAAGGTTCTTTTTGATGACAGTAAAAGAAAGACTTCTTGGTTTGACTGTGTGAAAACGTATGATGTTTGTTTATTGTAGAACCACTCGCTGCAAGTATTATGGATCCTCAAAACATTATTAGTCAGTTTTATGAATGGGCATTAGACGCCTGGCTGTTAAAAAGGTGGGCAAGATCACTTATAGCAAGAACTACATAAAACAACGGCTTGTGAAAACAACTACCAACTATATATGTTATTGATTGTGGGGAAAATGTATCGTTTTGTACTTGTGAAGTGCATTTTATAGATTTAGATTGTAAACACAGTACCATGCCATAAAGGACATCAAGCAAGAGGCAATCTTAAAATGGAGCCATAACAAAAACAACTCGGTCCAAACGCCTCACAAAAATTCCATAAAGGAGCCATCACACTTATATAACAGCACTTCACACCTCATCAACCACATAACCTACCACAATACGTACAATGCTGCGTATACCATCTCAATGAGCAACCATGATCCCATTGTTAAATACAACACTCCACCGCACCTGACACTACACTACATGTTACAACACATCACAATCGTGACAAGCCATAACTTACACCGCTATCACATGGGACAGGTCGGCCCTCACAATCCCAAGCCTGCAGAGAACCAACCCACTACTCAGGTCAGGAGAGGGACAACTGAGAGCAACACTCAACAAGCATTTGCAATTCAATAGGTCTCGCGTTACTGACAGTTTGAGGAATTGGCATTGCAAATAATAATGCAAGGCCAATAGCTCATACTTTCAGTAATGCAAGACCTAGTGCATTGCAAATGCTTGGTAGTGAGCCAGGAACCAGCATTGTATGTTTCAGTGCAGTACCGCAAGCTGCTCCTAGAAGTCGCTAGTGAGCAAGGAACCAGCATTGTATGTCTCGTGCAGTACCGCAAGCTGCTTCTAGAGGACCCTAGTGAGCAAGGCACCAGCACCGCATGTCTCTGTGCAGTACCGCAGACTGCTCCTAGAGGTCCCTAATGAGCATGGCACCAGCACTGCATGTCTAGGTGCAGTACTTCAACTACCCCTAGAGGTCCCTTGTGAGCAAGGTACCAGCACTGCATGTCTCGGTGCAGTAATGCAAGCTGCTCCCAGAGGTCCATAGTGAGCAAGGCACCAGCACGGCAGACATCTTTTGGTCACATATGGTACTGTACCCTGCAGAAGATATGGTAAATCTACCCTACCCATTATGCATTGCATCCAAAACAGTACTACGAGTACATTCAAGTAGCTATGTCCATATATACAATTAGTAGCTTTGCAATGTGACAAAAGAATGATTACATTAATTTCGAATTAGGTTGTACTCTGTGTGGACCTGATGAACGGAAATTTATAGAGTCTCATGTACATATGAGATGTTTTAGTGAGTGAAATAACCACTGCCAGCCTAGTTTAGGACCAAGTGTGTGTCTTGCCTGAAGCCTTTTAAGAAAATAGTGCCTTGAGGCTGTAATTAAAACTTAGGGAGAAACCACATGTAACAGGGGGTGTCCTCATGGGAGGTTACAAGAAGAGACAAGGTGGTACTAAAGAGGGACTACTAAACCTATTGACCAATGAAAAGCCACCATTTACAAAAGACAGGGACAGGGGCCAATTAAAAAGATGGGCGAAAAGTGGTGTGGAACTTTATGCCCATATCCTGAATATAGCATGACTCAAAGAGCTGCTGCCTAGGCGTAACCTAAAAACACAGACTCCATAAGACAATACCACTCCTCACTATCTCAACACCACTCTTGTACAGAGAATGAAGGGGATTACAAGCCCCTACCACTTTACTGTACTTTTAATCCGAGGTGGGGCAGTTGATGACTCCTATAAAAATTCTTAAATCCCTGCTGCCAATCTGTCACACAACTTGCTCAGACTGTACTGGAAGACGGGCAAGACTAAGTAAGAACTTTGAAGAACAATAAACCTTAAGATTGATAAACTTACAATAAAAAAAGAACACAGAACCAGAAGTCTGAGCCTCTGGCAAGCTATGAAGCAAAACAGAGAGCCAGCAAGGTACAGGCTCAAGGACGCAGGGCAGGTAGAACTTCAGAAGAGTGTAGGCATGTCCCATATAACACCAGCAACTAACTAAGAATTTGCATGAGCTAGTCCACACCTATTATTCACTTAAGAAACAGTATCGGCCACCTAAGCAGCATCTTTCTTATGATCCCAGAATTAGCTACATTACACCAAATCCAGTGCAGTTGACCACATACTGCCTCATGACAACTTCTAATACAGTTGCTAGAAAAGGGCAGCAGCTATATAGTGGCAGAGAGATCCAAAAAGACCCCTAACAACAGATTACACCAAAATAAGTCACAAAATGTAGGTAGCTGGCCCAAAGACCTATGTAGGAAAGTCATCCTTTTTGCCCTGATCACCTCCGTTCCTTAACTGATGTTGGTGGTTACTGACTCTGAAAGTGCCGTGGGCACTGCTAACCAGGCCCTGGGCCAGTGCTCTGTCCTCTAAACATATAGGGTAATTGGTATATTTCTAATTGGCAAAGACAACCTACCCAGAAATCCCTAATATATTGTAGGCCATGTTGGTTTATAGACCCAAATGGATTTAATGCACTTAAGTGTTCACTGCTGTGGTGTCTGGTGTCATTTTAAAAATTCGACTTTGGAATTAAAAGTACTTCCAAAGTCCTAAACTACCTTTTTATAACTTATGTCACCCCTAAGGTCTGCCCTAGGTGCCCCAAGGGTAGGGTGAATTGATATACAAAGCAGACAATATAAAAGATGTTTTACGTGCCCTGGTAGGAAAAAGAGTGAAAGTATTTTTCTCTCTTATACAGCTCCTAGACCCATAGGCTAACATGGGTGGGCTTATTAAACTTGATACAGTCTATTTTTGCTTGGGAGCTACCTAGCAAATGTATTCAAAGTATCAAAATAAGGGTTGTAAAAAATTCAACAGGTCAGATGTATTATACCTATTACCGAAAAATAGTTTTAGAACTTACTATCCTGAAGTTACCTAAAGCAGCCCTGTAGCAGCCTCTTCTGATTGGTCAGTCTTTGACAGCCTGAGCCAAGCTTCTCTCAAAGCAGGTGTGAAGAGGCATGGGACTAAAACAATGCAGCCATATGGTGGGAGGAAATATGCTTCCTGGAGAAGCCAGGGAGAAGAAAGGAACTGGCAGATAAGCTGGACTTCAAAGGCAGCAGAACAGCTGCCACAGGACCCAGGCCAGCCCCTACCTCCTTGAAACCAGTCAGATGGGAGCCCCCCCCCCCCAATTAGATTAGGAGAGGGTCTTTAAGGGGAGCGTAGTAAGTGAGTTGTTAGCCCCACCTCTCGGTTGGGTTACACATACACACCAAGAAGAGATTTTCACCAGTTTGATTATTGGAGGTCAGTGCATTCTGAGTTACAAATTTGCCACACTTTACAGGAAATGGTAATAGCAGAGGGAGGGAACTTGAGCTTTATTGGCTAGGGTGTCCCCCTTCCTGCCAGTCCAGAATGATGGATAAATATGAGAGAGCTGAAGGAGCTGAAGGAGTTCCTCAAAACACTGCCTGGAACAAAAGAAGAACTACCCTGCTGGAACCTTGGACTGCTCCACAGAAGGCTTGCACTCCAAAGGACTGCACCTGCTGCACTCTCATGGCTCCACAAAGTGAGAACTGTGCCTGTCTCAAAGGAAAAGGAGTGGAATCGCTGATCAGCAACGGGTACAACAGAGCTAGAAGAAGTCACCTGCAAACCCAAACAGAGGATCACCTCTGCTGAACAGTTGCAAATTAATTTTTTCTGGACTTTGCAGGAGCACTGTGGGAGACTGTGTCCTAGCCCCCAAGAGGCAATCCAGAGTCCCTGAAACCTTGGCTGGTGCTGCTGGACACTTCTCTCCCCAAAGGAACCAACAAGGAACAAGATCTGAAAGTTTAGTAACTTTCTACAAAGTTTTGCTGAAAAGCTGCAGGAGGAGACTGGCTCGACGTTGAGACTCAAGCCTTTGTCGCCGACTCATGAATTGGCCTGACCACGCTGATTTGTCCCACTAAAAGCTCCAGAGCTATTTGCCGTTGAGGGCAAAGACTGAGAAAGCCATGGACTCACTGACGAGCCCGTTGACGAGAGAACAGTACCTAGAAAAAGAATAAGTCCAAAGGTAAACACTTGACCGGGACCTAGTACTCAGCCTATCCGACCAACAATCAGCCTAAAACTTGGACTTTCTCCCAGTCCAGCAGGACCCGAGAGCCACAAGAGGCACCTTAAGCTTTTTGGCGCTATAATGCACACTTTTTTAATTTAATCTTGCAAAATTCATATATCCGGTTCCCTACATTGAATTTTGTCATTTTGGTGTTAATTTGAAGATAAAAATATTCTCTATTTTTATAATTTGTTTTTTATTGTGTTATGTCCTTTGCATATTCATTGTTTGGGTGATATTAAATGCTTTATACATACCTGTCCCCTAAGTTAAGCCCGACAGCCCGCTTGCCAAGCTACCAAGGGTTGAGCAAGGATTAATTTATGGAGACTTGACTGGATTTATTAGAGATTGTGGTATTATTACTATCACTGAAGGTGAATACCCCCACCTACTAATAATCCACTTTCCTACAACCCATACCCCCACTTTGGATCCAGACAGCTACAAATCCACACAAACCCTACAAAGACTTGGCAAGCAGGTTACAAGACTCATCCCACCTATAGAGCAAAACTGTGGGAAACCTCACTACATTCCCTCAACTGGTCTAGGATGGTCTCCGGTCATACCATCAGCCCACCTACAAAGATGACTTTCCATGCGCATCCTCTGCATTGAAACAGTCAACAGGCAATGGAATTGGTGAACATATGCCATATAAAAATTACTTAACGAACATAATATGCATTCTAATTCATTCGTAATAAAAGGTTCATTGTCCACATTCCTCCCAACACTCATTTAGGTTAACTCACTCTCGATGTAGCGGGTGTCTCCCTTTGTCACCCTTTTGACAAACAAAGCATCTTCATAAACTTCGACCTTCTTTTCAAACGTATATCACTCTCCAAACAACTGTTAATTCTCTATTCACTTTAATGGATTTGCCCTCTCAAATGTCTGACTTCAAAGCTCTTCCAAGTGTCACCACTCAGGGATCAGAATACTACACAATGGGCAAATTCCACACACCATTTCACTTAAATTAACTGTCACACAAAGTAAGCTGCTCTGTAGGAGGTCTAAATGGTCATTGAAGTGCCCCAGGTAAGCTGCTACATGGCTCTTCAAGTGTTAATAACATTCCTGTTCTAGCTCTGCTAACCTTTACCTCCAGTGTGCAGATTAAAGGAGAAGTGGCTGTCAAGACAGCTGCTTAATGTCCAATCTCTGCTTTTTAGGTCGAAGCCTACTAAACAGTGCATTTGTTGTCTGTTGCAAGAAATATTGTGGCTCAACAAAAACATACATATGTTTGAAGTCTGCCCATTACTTACCATTGGTTGGCTTTTCTTGTCATTCTTATTTGCCCGTTTCTTATTCGTGCCTCAGCTTGGTTGCTTTTCTTGTCATTCTTATTTGCCTGTTTCTTATTCGTGCCTCAGCTTGTGAGTCTTGCAGATTTAAATGTCCCTGCTATAGAACATTGTCTCTTTACATCTCTTTTGATTGGTTGTCTATGCTGCTTTCACTGCTTACTTTTCAAGAACTTCTCTTTTTTTGTGTTAAGCACTCCATGGGAGTGCATGTGTTTTTGAGCTACCTCCGTTGTGCACGTCTCCCCCCTGCACTCTGAGATCTATTGCCTTCGCCAATGGTTGTCATTTCTTATTTTGTGTTGCTATGTGGGAGTCAACTCCGTTAAATGTAATATTTAGATTTCTAGATTTCTAACAATACATACATTAATGATACTTTTATTAATTATTTTTAAGGCTCCGTTTTCAGTTTTTACTGATTTTTGCAGATAATTACAGACTGAAAGCAATGTGTTTCCTGTTTGTTTTTATTATTAAAAGTGGAAAAATACAGAAAATTGTGCTTTATTGTAAGTAACTGTCCAAGCTGTTTTTGTGAATTCCAAACCAGAAATTGAGCAGATAGAGTGCATGGGGAGGGAAAAAGCAGGATGAGACTTACTTTAATACTGGCACATATCTATATTTAATGTTGATATTTACTTGTAGGGTTTAGTGTTTGGTTGTATATGGCTGCTTAGTTTGCTAAAATGTGACAGGCGACTAAGTATGAGTACATGTTTATCAGTTAATTAAATGTGGAAATATACCATTTGACGACTACATTTTTCTCAAAACACAAAATACATATGGATACATACCAATAAGATGGCTAAAAAATAAATATGACTAAATACTGATGGAAATGTTAAAAAAATAAACTGTAAAACCGGGAGCCCTAATTATTTTACATTTCAACAGTTTGCTTATCTATGCCTTTGCTTTTAAATTGATTGCATTTTTCCGGATGGTGTACCTTGTTGTTTACTGTAATTCTAGCTAACTTCTAAGTTTGCTTTTACAGCATTTGCTTGTAATAGATACAGAAACAAGCATTTGCAATGCAATGGGTCTCGCATTTACGCAAGTTTAAGCTATTGGCATTCTAAATGACAATGCCAATAGCTTACACCTGTGAAAATCTCACACGGGGCCCTCAAATACTGATCGGGCGACATGCTGTTGGAAACACACACACAATTTTAAATCACGTTTTAAGCCACAATCTTAATTACAAAGTCCACACTCTTGGAAAGGATTCCTAGTTAGGCTTCTTTAACAAACCTCCAACTATTTCATCCCACTTACAGCACTGTGCACATGTGTGCTTTCATAGTGCTAGCTTCCAATCCGCATGAATGTACAATACCATTAATACCTTTACTTTTTGTGGTTTATAAAATTGTGTTTCTTCCTCACACATAATGAAGCTGTCCATGACTCCAAATCATGAAGGGCATGTGGGAAGTGAGGTCCACGCACAAGTTTTTATTAGGCAATTAATGGTGAAAGGGAACGTTCAGAGAGCAGCCCTGCCGAGTGCCCGCATCAGGCGTTAGACTAACACATTTCAGTATGGTGGTCCGCATCACCGCACTGAAATGGAAAGTCATACATTATAGTGCCTCCTCAGATGTCAAAGCGGGAACATTGCTGTAATGCTACTTTACTTACTGAATTTATGCTGGAGTGGAAGCGCGCAGTCACAGTGCGTGCTGCAAGTGCTCCGGGCTTGGGGGCAGGCTCTGCAGCTTGCAGCTTTGACTGGTGCTACAATGTAACACATTCCCTTGGCACAGAGCGCTGCAGCATTAATATGAACACAATTGATTAAAAGCGCCGTGGGTCGTGTGCCGGCGGCAGTTCATGAGGACGTTTTGGCAGCTGGCAATGAATGAGTGCAACTCCCACCATTAAATCTAATAAGAAATCTTGCAACCGGACACCCGTGTGGACCCCACACCGGCAGCTGAGAGAACCTGGCCGCAGAATTTGTTCCTCAGCTGAGCTTCAACCTACCCAGAGCGCACCCGCAGCCCTCAAAATCAATTGTGCCCGGGCCACGGTCAGGCCCAGCCACAGAGAGTCCGACCTTGCGGGCAGCAGCTACCAGCAGGTGTGTTTGCGACGGTTCACTGCAAGAAGTGCCTGAGTGATGTTTGTACTGACATACTATTTCATCCTTAATAAAAAAAAAACTTTTAGAGCGCGATCGCGCTCATTTATGCTGCCACCACGCCTGTGCTTAACCTTACAGTTTTCAGCGTTTGTCAATGTCTAGAGTTGCATGGCGCTAACTTGTTTTTGCGTAGGTGAGCCGAACCCACTGGTAGTCACTGAGCTTTACTTTCTTGTTTACAGTGCCTGCCCTAGCATCTGCTGCCACTTCAGAAGAGCCGGCACTGGTTGTACTAGCTCCATGACAGGCTGGCTCCCTGCACTGTGTGACTATTTCTTGTACCACTGCAGTGTGGATGTCTATTTTGGACATCAAAACTGGATATATATCTACTGGTTGCGAGAATCGGATGGGCAAGAGGTGCGTTTCTGGTGTTTCCTGATACACATGATTATTGCAGCTGTGACACTGTTCTGCAACAGCTTTACTCAGGACAATATTTATCTTACTACTAAGAGAACTAATATAAATTGGCCAGTTTCCTTCATGGATGTGCTGCTAAATTAAAGGAATCTTCTAAGTTTCTTAGAGTGTGTCTCCAAGTGGCAGTAAGGAGTCACATTGTGTCATGGTTATTCAGTATATCTGTGTTTGCAGGGCTTAGGGCGAGAAGGCTGAAGGAGAAAACAGCAGATGGTTGTCCTCTGGAAAAACTACAGCATCTGTAATAAAATAATTGATAACTTTCATGATACTGCCCGGATGACCCTGAGATAACTGTAGGAACTGGGTCCCAGAATGACTAAGGGAGGCAACATTAATAAATGGTCTGCCTGCAATATTTTCAAAAGATGTTGAGTGGAATGGGCCAGGTGATTAATAGAGGCCTGAGTCATCCAGTCCTTGTCTGAGCCCAGATTTTCAGGAGCAAAATCAAATTGGAATTATATTTTTTTCTAAGAAAAAAAGTCTGTTAGTTTGCTTGTCGAAGACGGCTCTTCTCTGTTACTAAGGAAACGCTTCTTATTATGCATTTGACTTTCCCATACTTCAAGTGGGGGTGCCAACGTTGAAACTGAAAGTTGATCCAGGTGGCACTGCATTTGGACTAAATTATTAGACATATTTTCCTTGTTAGTAACAGGGTTCGCACTCCAGCCTTGTGGTCTGAAACAGATTTTTTTTTATTGTTATTAATGAGACATCAACGTGCTTGTCCCCTGGGTCCTTGTTAATAATCCCAAAGTTAGCTGGTGTGATCACTGGTGCCGCTGTGGCTGGGCAGGTAGCAGCCACTGTCTTTTTGTCCCACACCTGTGTCACTCATAGTCGTTGAAATGTCACTTCATAATTACACTGCCATTATGAAAGTGTCACACACAGCAATCTGAAATATTGGCAGCTATAAGGGAGTCATTACGGGGTCGCAAACAATGCAGACAATATGTGCTGAGGGGCAATTCTACTTCGGAGGATCAGTGAGCATTGCTCTGTGGGTTATCCTGACGCATATTTCCTCTTGTCTTGCAAAAAGTGTCAGTCAACGATGTCGCACGAGTGTCACTCAACAATGTCACACGAAATCCGATGTCACATGGACTGTAAACTTGGCAGTCTTGCTAACCCTCAATATAGAGTCGACAGGTTAATAGGAATTAAAAGTTCTCTCGCCCCAAAGACACGCATTCCAGTAAAAAGAGACAGAGAGCGCGGAGAAGGGGGATTGTACCCCCTCCCCCAACACGTTCTATTTTTTACAAAAACATACAATGGTAACATTGCCTCAAAGGTGGGACCTCTCAATGGAAAATTAATATTACATGCAGCTATCGTAAAATTCTTAATGTGCCGTATTGCCGCATAACTGCTCGAAAAAAGAAGCAGAGCGATTAAGAACTCAGCACGTCTTCTGCTTAATGAGTGGCACCGGACTGTTGTTTCCAATATTCTACGTTATACGTATCCTCCTCCTTTCGTACACGCTACGCAAATACCACTTCCGGGTGAGGCTACGTGCTCACAAAAACATTTCCTGTGCAGATCTGCCCTATAATAAGCCAGACCAGGGTAACGTTACGTAACGCTTGCGCAGGGGGTGGGTTCTTGGCAACAACAGCTGAGCCTATAGGCAGAATAAAAATACATGTTTTACCTTATCTTTTTGTAATTTCGAGGTTTCTTGCAGAGCAAAGCAAGCATCTCCCATTCTGGATTCAGGAGCTGTGTTCTGTTGACAGGGTATGACTGAGGTAGTGCAGAACGAAAGCCCCCGCTCTTGTTTAAAGGGACAGAACCGCTTCAGGGGGCAGGAGGCGGGGGTGTAGGTGGAGTCAAGAGAAAGCAGTTTCTACACAGATTGGTGGAGGATGTGTTCACAACACCAAGCAAAAAAATCTGAGCCTCCGTGGACTGACATAGAATTTATTTCGGGGTTGTATCTTTTTTCTTCCAAGTCCGGTTGGCAAACATATGTCACTTTTTCCTCCTGTAATGCACCGTTTGCTTTGCCTCATGTAACTTAACGTTTGCTTTTGTAATTTGTTCACTTGTAATTTTCTCCTCATGTATCAGTTCTGTTCCTATTGTGAAGCGCCCTGACAACTTCGGGTAAAGTCCGCGCAATATAAAAACGCATAAAATAAATTAAATCTGTCTTTCTATTGTTTCGTGTTCTTATCTAATTTTTAGCTTGTTCCACATAAGTCCACAGTCTATTTTTGTTGTCATTTAGAATGTAAAATATGCTGAATACATTTGTTTAGTAACAGTTTTCCACGTAGCCTGTTCATTTAGTTGTTTGTGCTTAATCAAAGATAATAAGACGCAATAATTGAGTCACTGCAGCAAAGAGGTGTGTTATAAAAATTGATTGTGGGTTTTTCGTACATGAATGGGGAACATTTAGCTGTAATCCTGTTTAATACAAGTCTGTATTTATGATCAATTGCGTGTTAACGGTCACATTGTTTCCATGCTCTAATACTTAGTGCCAATATAGGCAACCCACAGCACTCAATATGAACATATACTGTTATAAATAATCAGACAAAACAGGTTTGTTGGAAAACAGTTTGCAGCAGGTTTATTTCATACAAGGAGTATGCCAAGGTGGTGGGTTAATTTACGGGCGATCCAAGGGAGAGGAGTTGGACAAATGGCTAGAGCGGTCAACCTCAAATCTGGGTGACCGGGTTCGAGCCTCGGCAAGGACGTGCAACATACTGTGATTCTGGGCATATCACGTAATCTCCCTGTGCCTAACAAAAAAATTATTGTGTCCTCATGTACATGCAACTGGTGCTCGTGTAAAGCGCTCTGATATCTGATACCTTCAGGTCAACTTTGCGCTATATAAAACTCTGTAATAAAAAAAAGGGGCAGGCAGCGGTGACCGACCTCAGCTGGCCTGCCCGCCTGATGAGCCAAACTGCACCGTGGCCAACCCAATCGGTGCTACCATTTATGTGGGGATTCTCCCCCTTAAACACACTGGAGCACCAGTTCATGACTTTACTCGCCTTTTCGGGGGCAGAGCCTAGCAAGGCAAGCCCCCGGTTGCTCAGGCTTACAACCGCATGAAGGACTTAACAGGGCGCTGACGTAATCCAGGGTCCTGCCGTAAAGACTCCTGGTGGTTTGGCATTGTGCGCCCCTATTGTGCTCCTGACGAGGATTCCCCGCTGTACCAGTCAGCCCTATAACTCTTCCAAAGCCCTGGATGTGGCCACCGTCATATCCAGTGGCCCCCCCTTCCACCATGACAGGCCACATAACCTCCTGCAGATATTATGCATTATTCTAGCTGGACCAATTACCTATTCACCTCTGGCAGGTGTGCCCTGCTCCTATCGGGGTACCATGTGGTGTTTGCACTAAAGAGGCCATGCCTAATTTACCAAGCCCTTCTTATTTTATTGATTTTGAATTTGAGTTGAACCAAGCCCTACTGCTTGGTGGGCTTGTACTTGATTTTATTACCCTTCTGTAGGACAGTTCAATGGTCTCCCTGGAAGTCTGGAACTACGGTTCTCCTCTTTAACCATAGTTCCAAGATATGTTCCTCGGGTGCCCTCTGTGATAATTTGGGCCTTCTGATTAGGGTTTGGCTGGGCCCTGTATTTACCCCTCACTGCCCAGGCCCCAGATTCAGGATTTGCTGGGAAGCATAGTGGGGTTCACCTCCAATAAAATATTGTTTGTGGCCAACAAAATATCCTTTACCCGCTGACCTCCAATTGTATGGGAGTACAGCCCCGGCAAGAAATAGGACTCCTTAGGGAATTAAAACTTCTGCTCTCTTAGTAACCCCAGTTACGTGTGACATTATCCATTGTGAACCGTGTGCAAGTTTGCACATTTGCATATGGGGGTTGACAAATCCTTTGTTTACCACCCCTACTTGGTGAGTCCCAAATTTGAGGGTGCAAACTGATACCATGTGCTGAACGAGCAAGTGGAATACAGACCCCTGGAGAAGGTCATTGGGCAGGGACAGAGTGGAGTCTTGAGACCAGTGGTATCGCCTCCCACCTGACTGAGCTAGCACCTTGGCCCTCCCCCCCATAGGAATCATATAACATGTATCAAATTTAAGCTGTGTCATGTCCTTTCGAGGACGTCTGGTGATCCTATCCCACCTAAAACAAGACAAATGTGGATCTAAATACAAGGGGTGAGGCTTGAGGTCCCCCATGTGTACTCCAAATATTCTGCTACCTATCATGTCCCTATTGCCTGCCAAACCCATCAGTCTGACTGCAATCTTTTGATGCTGTGTCACCATGCTAGTGTCCCTACCCTAGCATATGTAGCCCATTGCCATACTTTTTCTAAAGGTCTACCAGTGTGCGAAAAGATGCCAATGCTTTTGGTTAGTGAAAACGTGGAGTAAAACATACAAACAAATTCTTAACTGAGAATGAAAAAATGATTCTGGTGATTGTCAGCATATGTGCACCAAACCCATATTTCTCAACACTATTGAAGCCACAGCACACTTTTTTGAATGACAAACTAACACAACCCACCTGGCTGAAGGGCTGCAGTTTTTTTTATTTTTGTTTAATTGTAATTGCAGTAACCCATTACCCACACTTATCTTTACAGTGTTCTGCTTCATTTCATGTCATCATTGCCTGCAAACCCTTTACCGTCTGACTGCAAACTTAGATGCTGAGTCACCCTGCTGATGTCTCCACC
Organism: Lissotriton helveticus; assembly: GCF_964261635.1. Lineage (NCBI taxonomy): Eukaryota > Metazoa > Chordata > Amphibia > Caudata > Salamandridae > Lissotriton > Lissotriton helveticus. The sequence goes on along the minus strand of NC_136063.1, from coordinate 404,279,217 downwards.
CTAGCGTGAATAGCCCAGTGCCAAACTTCTGCCAATATACACCAGAAGGCAGACAAGTGGATGGAAAAGCTTCTGGGTGGTGAGAACAGGAGGAGAAAAGTATATACAGAATCCAACCCCAGTCTAACTGCGGACTTTTGATGGATGTAGTGTTGCTGTACTGATGCACCCACCCTGGCGTGGTTGGCCCAGCACCCAAATTCTCATAGAGGTATTGCCAGTATGCAGACAACGAGGAAGCTTTTTGCTGGAGAAAAACGACGGGTAACTGAATGCTCAAATCTTGCCTGCCCTTTCCTAAATTATGTAAATGTGGATTGCTTTAATACCCTTTGTTAGCCCCAAACCTTGAGAACCGTGCCCTCTTTCCGGGGCAACCACTCCTACACCTCCTGGCTGTACCAGCCATAGGGCAGGCAGTCTCTAACTTTAAGTGAAGCGTCTTGTGGTACACACTGGTTTTGCTGAGGGTACATTTCTGTTAACTGGCCACTAAGTTTGCACCTCATCCATTTTATTGATGCAACTCTATTATACCAGTATTGTGTTATACTCCAGTACCAGTTGGTACTTGTATACTGTGCATCGCCAAGTCAATACCTTGCATGGTTTAACTGCATTAAAATCTTGCAGTTTCTTTACACTTTCTCTTCTTTCTCAGACTGCACCATGATAGTAGTTTGCGGCACCAGTCTCAGTGTTAAAATTAATTGAAATTTAAGGCCGTATTTGTCTGGTCATGTCCTCCCATTCGACCTCTACATCTGGGATACCTAACTAGATCTGCTAGCTGGGATATCCAAATTGCTCCCACTCAGTGGTAATTTGTAGTAAAATCATGATGTTGTAAACAGGGAGGGCCATGCTGCATGAAAACCCATCATGTGCCCATAGTTCGGTCTTGTGACACCTCTACTAGCTAGGCTAACCCATTTGCTCCTTTTCAGTTATAATTATAATAATTCTCAGCGCTGACAACCGTAAGGGCCTGTTGCCGGGCTCTGTATATGCGGCCCTGGATGAACTTAAACAAAAGGGTTAGTGTGGTTGGGTTGTCAGTGTTACCTGGCTGTGGTGCAATACCTTTGCCCAAGCAACTCCTGACAAAATGTGCTTGTGCAGGTGGGAGTAAGAGTAATATCAAGCCTTCCTTACTTTCCTCTCTTGCAGTTATCTGTGTATAGTGCTTGTTGGAGCATAACATAATTGTGTATTTGTGGAGCGCACGTGCTCCCGTAGGCATGTTGGCGCTGAATAGGAGATGGTTGTTACCCCACTCACTGATTCCCATTTTAACAGCCCCAGAAGGATGAAAGGTTGATTGGACCCAATGGGATTTGATCCTATGACCTTGAGGTCACAACCACCAGCAGACCCAGTAGATAAATCGATCCAAGTTTTCTTTGCCAATGCCATGACCCCTCCTGTGCCCTTTGAGCTCACCATTTAACCTGCAAGTGGCCATTTGGCTGACACCCCAGCAGGACCTGGCAGTCCTATTAAATCTTCATATCCTTACAGTATAGCAACACTCACCGCTGCTGATGCCTTGGTGCGTGAGCATCCGCTGGTCACGCTAGTTAATTCAGTAATTATTTAAATTAATTCAATACAGTGTATATGCTTAAAACAATGCACTGGTAATTGAAAATTTACACGTTCTGTAAAATTGAAACATTTTGGACATGTCCGTCAAAATGAAGTTAGTCACCTTAGAGCAGTTTGTGTGAGCAGTGCAAGTGCATCACACAGAACCAAGTATGGACGATAAGCGACCCCAAATGAACTAAGACGGAAGCTTAGTGTGGGTTTTCCAACTGTTGTCAGACTGAGGTGGAATTGATCCCCCTCCCCCATGTGAAGCAAATTATTGTACAGATCTGCTCACACTCCCCAGGCTGTATAAATATTAATAATGAGATTAGCCAATGACATCAATGTCGGAATCTAAGAATCCCAGTTTATGTTCTACCGCAGCCCACCTTATTGTGGGTCCTGCAAAGACCCCTCTACCTAACTGAGAGTAACCTAGATACTTTTCACTTAACGCACCTGTATGTCACTCAAGAAAGACACCTAGCAACAACTGGATGCACTGCAGCTAGGTGAGGATTCATACTGTTGCACTCAACTCTTAAGAGGCCATCTGGTAATGTTTGGATAGCTAGGAGCCTTATTAAGTTTTTTGCAGTTACTTCTGCCTTGAGAGGGACATCTAGTAATGACTTGAGGTCCTGCAGCTATGCGAACTACCAAAAACTATTGGATTTGCCAGGCCATGTTCCTAATGTGGAGACAATAGTTGAGCACAGTGCCTCCAGGTGTGCACGCGTTGCCTGCTGGGAGTTTCGAGGCCATACATACCATGTTGCAAGTGCAGCTGCGAGTCCAAGGAATGCCAGATAATGGCATAAAGACTGGCCGTCTGTATACCGTGACCATGTATCATTTGGGGCTATGTGCTACTTCCATGTGCTCTACCTTTCTAACAATGGCTTGTCTTGTGCTATTTCATTTTAACTTGCTTGTTGCAATGGAGAGAGAGGCATATAATGCCATTAGCAAGCATGTACTTATATGTGTGTGTGGTGGGAACGTGCGTTTATTAACTGCAGTATCATGAACCCTCCTAGAAGATACTGGCTCCGTAGTTCATAAAGGAAGTTGGGGGGAAATCAGATTTACTTTGATGGGGATGGGAATGGACATTTACAAGAATGTGTTTATCTAGCGTTTCAGACCGTGCTTAGCTATCTCAGCGGTTTGTCTGGCACCAACCTTGCCAGGCTCATGAAACAGGTTCACGTATGGTGATCGGGTCGATTTAAACCCGTATTCTCCTCAATACGGGTCTATGAGGTTCGTCGAAGATTTGAAGTAAAGAGGTTTCCGCTTTTGAAGGTGAGATTGACTGCTTATAGGCATCGTATGGCGAGTGTAATCAGTGGCATTTGGCGCAGGGGTTTTAATGAAATTTTTATGGTAATTGCAGGTATCGAGCTCATAAGTTTTTAAATTGACCCGAACACCATACGTGAACCTGTTTCATGAGCCTGACGAGGTAGGTGTTTTCTTCGGTGCTTGTATTGGGAGGAATGGGAAGTATAAGCACAGACTTACGGTTGTTCATGGTTTCTAACATGGTTGTACATTCCCTTTAGGGCGTTTTAATTTTGGATTGAAATCAGACACAGGATTTCTAGTAAGTTAGTGTGTTATCATGCACGCAGCAGTTTAGGACTCCGCTATTGTGGTGACGAAGGCAATCTTTTACATTTTCACTAGAGCACTTTTGGTGAATGGTTGTTTCTTTATTTTCATTCTTTCTTTTTTCTTGAGAGTTTCTTCTTAACAAGAAAAGGCAGTATCAAGGTCATCAGATATGTTTCATAGATGTGCTTTTTTCTTTAAAATGCTATTTTTGTGTTTCTAGTAAGAACTTTAGAATAATATAATTCTTTTCTTCTAAATTATAAGACATGTTTCCGTGCAAGTTATATTAAATGAGAATACTGTTTGTATTGTATACAGAAATTACCCCCTGAAGAAGGGCCAATGGGGCCCGAAATGCATTGGGAGGGCATCAAAAGGAATAACTTCAAGAATTGAATTAAAAAAATGAAATATGATTGTTCCATAAAGTTTTTCTGTGATTAAAGTGTGTGTGTGTGTTGGAAATGGGCAACACCACTACCTTTTTCGTACTGGAAACCGCAGAGGGGAAAATTGAAGTCCCCTCCCCAAAGAATAAAAACATCTTTAGTATAATGGGTTTGTAAGTTATGCAGATCATTACCAAGGCGTTTCACTATATCTTCAAACTTCCCAGGGGAAGCGTTATAGAAGTTCAGCAGGATTACACGTGACACTTGGTCTAAATGCAAGCAAATGATCTCATAATATCGCTCCCTAACCCTTAACTCTATTTTCCTTACATTCAAATAGTTTGTAATATATATGCAGAGACCCCCTTTTGCTCTATTTTTATTTATTTATTTAAGCTTGTAAAGCGCACAGCTACCCGCAGTGGGTTTCCCAGCGCTAAGGGACAGACTAAAGAAGAAGAACTAGAATGCTGATTATGTTGAAAGGAAGTTCCAAATTACTGTTGAAAGAGCCAAGTTTTAAGTCCTTTACGGAAGCGGAAAAGATTGGTTTCTGTCTTTAGGGTCATCGGAAGAACATTCCAAAGTTTAGGACCCAAATAGGCAAAAGAGCGGCCTCCCATTTTTGCTAACCTAAATCTGGGAACGGAGAAGTCGCCATTCCCGGAGGATCTCAAGATTCGATTTGGCTTATAGGCCTGGATGAGGCCCTGGAGATATTTAGGAGCGGAGCCTTGTTTAATTTTAAAAACATGACAAAGGGCTTTGAATTTGATTCTATTTGGGATTCTGAGCCAATGCAGGTCATGGAGTGCTGGAGAGGCAGATATTCTCCTGGGGACATTGCGAAGCAGCCGAGCAGCTGCGTTCTGATTAACCTGAAGTTTTTTTATGGTTGCCAGATCATCTCCAAGGTAAAGAACGTTATCGTAGTCCAGGCGGGAAACAACCAACGCCTGGACTACCGTTCTTTGTGTGGAGGGGGGCAGCATCCACAGGATTTTTTGAAGCCATCTCAAGGTGGCGAAACAGATAGAGGCTACCTTTACAGCCTGCTATCTCATTGTGAGTTTCTCATCGATGAGGAACCCGAGGTTGCGTACTACTGTTGCAGGCTGAGGGGTAGGTCACATATCATTGGGCCAATGGTGGGGGCCCCAGAGATCCTTACCCCTGCCTAGTATCACTACCTCGGTCTTGTCACCGTTAAGTTTCAAGAAATTGTTCCTCATCCACTTGGAGACACGAATCAGACCTTCTCTCAAAACAGAGGTATCAGTGCCCTCTGTATTAGAGAGAGAAAAAATGATTTGTGTGTCGTCGGCGTAGGAGTATAAGGTAAGACTGGCTTCCTCCACAATAGTGGCCAGGGGGTCTTACATAGATATTGAATAGTAGGGGACTAAGTATAGACCCCTGGGGCACGCCGTACGCTGATGGACAGATTGTTGAGGAAGCAGTGGCAGAAAAAACCTGAAAGGTACGGTCTCTTAGAAAAGAAGCTATCCAGGCTAAAGCAGCACCCTCCACACCCAGGTATTGGAGAGTCGTAAGAAGGATGGAATGAGACACAGTGTCGAACGCCGCGCTTAGATCCAGAAGAATAAGAGCAGATGTTTCTCCGCGATCAACACTGTGTCTCAGACTCTCGGTAACTCCTAGGAGTGTAGTTTCGGTCGAATGATGCACTCTAAAGCCTGACTGGGATGGATGTAAAAATCCTGTGCTTTCCACAAGATGAGTTAGTTGCGTGTTAATTTGCCTTTCCAGGATTTTTGACAGAATGGGAAGCAGTGAGATTGGTCTGAAATTTGACAAGTTGGCAACATCAGCTCCAGCCTTTTTTAGTAGAGGAACAATCATTGCATGCTTCCACTCCTGTGGAACAAGAGACTCAGATAATTAAGAGTTGAGAAGTCGCATTAACACACGGCGTGGGCCAGGTTCAAGTAGTTTTAAAATTTTGGCCGGTACCGGATCCCGTGGGGAGCCAGATTTAATGCTATTCAGGCAGGAAGAGAAGGAGTCATCATCAAAGGGTAGCCAATTTGCAAGTTTATTTAATGCAAGAGGCAGATGATCTGGAATCAGTGTTGGTTCAAGTAGAGACGCATCATTAGATGTAGAAAGACTTAATGAGTCGTAGATACGCTCTACTTTAGATATAAAGAATTTTGCAATAGAATTGCATTGAGTCACATCTAGAGCAGGGGGAGCCGGTACTACATCTGCCCCTGTTAATTTTTTCACAACCGAAAAAAGAGTGCGAGGACAGTTTTGCGCATTAGTAACCGTAGTGGAAACATAGGCGGCTCTGGCCATTTTACATTGATGGTGATAGTCCCTGAGTGCTTCCTTATAGGCCACTTTACGAGAGGCAGAATAAGAGCGCCTCCACTTCCTTTCGAAGTTCTTACAATTGGATCTCTTACGCTTTAGGTCCTCAGAGAACCAGGGTGCAGGGGGGCGATGGGACATAGAATTCTTGGATGTTAAAGGGAGGAGTTCATCAAAAATAGACTATTTCTATTAGCCCCTTTTTATTACAGTCCAGTCAAATAGGGAAGCACAGAACTCGAGTAATAGACTTCAATTCAATCTCCCTATTTATAACCGTTTCAACCCACTTGTCAACCTCGAATCAGTGGATTGACTACAGTTCTCGCCACACATTCAGTCAGGTGTATTAAAAAGTATGGGGGGGGGCTCGATCACTGAGAGAGTGACAAACTTACATGAAAAGGGTTGTAAAAACCTGGAATACCCGGATGTTATGAAGAATGCTGATGGGTCTGCGAGTAAAATCATTTCACATAAGACAGCCGGAGATACAGCACAGTCCATCGTACAAGATAGCCATATATTAGGGAACGCTAAGGCTGAAGAAGGGGAAGGTAGGGGTAGAGCAGGTAGAAAAGATAAGTCTATGATCCTATCTTGGAACGTGGCTGGCTTAAAAAGTAAGGTGGCTAATGAAGTGTGGTCTGATTTTGTGGGCAAATTTGAGATCCTTATGCTGCAGGAAACTTGGGCGATAGATCCCATCCACATTAGCGGGTATAAAACTTTCCATTCTCCTGCAATAGCTTCCACACATGGTAGACCACTTCAAAGATGTTGAAGCGCACACTTTTGACAATTTTGACTTCAGTTTTCTGTTTACTTGCTCCACCATTCCAGAAGCTTCTGGCCAGTAACTGCAATGGAGCTTCTGCTCAACCTGTAGTGCTGCACATAACATTTTCAGGACCTTATTAAAATAAGTTCCTCGATATGACTCCAGAGAAGTCGGAAATCCAAAACGTTGAATCAACTCTCTTAACAATAATTTTGCCACAGTCAAGCTGTTGTTCCTGTGTGTCAGATAAGCTTCAACCCATTATGAAAAAATGCATATGATGACCAAAACATACCGTAAACCGTTGCAAAGGGGTACGTCAATAAATTCAATTTCCATTCGGCTAAGGGGACCTGCGGATTTACCAATGTGACTCATACCAACTTGTGTATTTCTTCCAGGGTTTTGTTGTTGACACACTACACACCTGTGACTGACACAATGTCTCTGCAGTTACTCTGAATCTAGGACTAAACCACACCTGTTGGAAAAGGCTCATCATTGCATCTCCCAAGTGCAGGACCATGGTAATGTGTCACCACAGGTGGTAATTAACTATCAGGCAATACAGGCCTGCCATCAGTGTAAACACAAACATCATCCTCTCTTTTGTCACATCCTGCCCGCACCCCACCTTGTTGTTCAGTTTATCACTTCCTCTTGCAATTTCCTCACTTCGTCTCAGGTATCTACAGCTTACAACAACAAATTGCAATCTGTGATGCCTGATGATTCTTTCAAAATGTCCTCATTAAAAGAATGCACATATAATGCACAATTCTTTGCCATTTCATTGGCATATCAATTTCCAACTGTAACATAGTCAGTGCCTTGCCTGTGAACAAAACACTTTACAACTGCAATTTGGGCAGGCAATTTTAGGGACCGCAAAAGGTTTTTCATGCACTCTCTATTTCGTGAACCAGACGATGTCATGAACCCACACAGTGGCCCGGAGTCATCTACGACTCCAAAGCCGTACTGACTATCAGTGTAAATTGTAACTCGGAGTTGCTCTGAAACACTGCAAGCCCATGTCAAGGCTACAAGTTCTGTGGTCAGAATATACTCCTTGCAACCATGATGCTTCCACAACACCTCGAACTGTACAGACAGTTTAAGCTGCTTTCAGATTTCCTTCAATGTCTCTCAAACATGCTCCAACAACAAACATCACATGATCAGATTCAGGCAATGGTTCATCCAAAATATTTGGATGTGGTTTGGTACATAATTCAGTCACATCCAAGCAATCATGTTCAACTTCATTAGTCACGTTCTCATTTCCAGGCAATGGCATCAAAGTAGCTGGATTCAAAATCATGCATCGTTTGAGTGTCACATTATCTGCACCAAGCAAAATATATTCATACTTGATCAAATGACTATTAGTCAGATACTGTGCATGAGTAGGTGTCAACAGTATCGCCACTGAATGGTGTACAAATACAGTCAGTAGATGTCCCATGACTATACTTCTGCACTGTTCAAGACTCACACATGCAGATGCAACCGCTTTCAAGCATCTAGGCAATGCAGTCGCAACAGGGTCAAGAGCTGTCAGTGAAAACTTCAGAATAAACTGCAGACAGTAGCCTACCCTTCTAAGAAACGGAAAGGAAACATATATTGGCTATCCTCATGCAATGGAATTGAAAAAAATGCATGACATAAGTCAATAACAGAAAACCATTTGGCTTCCCATGGAATTTGGAACAATATCACAGCAGGATTTGGTACCACGGGACAACATGGAACAACAATCAAATTCATTCTACTTAAATCCTGCACAATACTATACTTGCCATTTGGCTTCTGTAAGCCCATAATAGGAGAGTTACCTGAACTTCCCATTATCTTCCTTAAGATCCCTTGCTCAATCATTGAGTGGATCACAGGAGTAATTCCGGCAATTGTATCTGGAGTCAAATTGTATTGTGGGCTCTTGGAAATTCTGCATTTGGTTTATCCGTGATTCGGGCTGGTTCAACATCTTTTATTTGTCCGATATCTTTACCTGTAAAGTCACTGACTTTAGGTAACACTGTGTCTCTCAATTCAATGGGCAAATTGTCAGGAGAGAATACGTTTCTACATCAGATTTCTAATGAGCAAGATTAAAAACAAAATCTTCACCACTTGCGTAAAACTCAATACCACTTGGTGTACAGTAATTGGAACAATTCAACGTATAGAGTCGGTCACGTCCAAATAAATTCACTAGACTTGTATCACACACCGCAAATCAATATCGATTCTAAAAGGACCCTACTTTAACTGAGATAGGTTCTGAAATTAGGGTGAACAACTTTTTGTTTATGTCTCCTACAACCTGGATACTTTCTCCAGAGAGGGGTAGGTTAGGAACCTCTGCTATTCTCACAGTGGAGCAGGTAGCACCATTGTCGACAAGGAATGAGACATGATTCCCATTCACTTATCCATGTACATAGGGACCACTCTAGTCTACCTCTAAGGCTGCGCCAAGCACGCAGTTCTCCTCCCCCGCAGGCATGGTCAGACTGATGGGTCCTGGTCTAAATTGTCTAATTGCCTCAAGTACTGTTGTGATACATTCTGGTTCTGGAAAGAGTTTATGTCCAACTGTTGATTCTGGTTTACATTGAACCATTGCACTTGAACATTTTGTTGAGGCCTCTCGGAGATTGGGGCATTTGCATGACTGAGATACATTAAGATTTTGCATTCTGTGACCGTGTGCCTATTGAATCTGTACCATGGTATTCTCTTAAGACTGCAAACACAAGATGATGACCGGAGTGTTGAAACTTTTCAACCACTCATCTCTGTCAAGTGATCTGGGTTGAATCTATTGTTCTTTTGCTCATTATACCACCCCAGTTTAGACCCATTTCCTTATGGGAACAGTTCAGCCCGTACTGCCAGGCCAGATCCTTCCTGGACCAGAAACAGGCATCCTGGGATTGGTTTCAAGGTACATTAATTAAGACTGTGCATTTTCTCCATTCTGCATCTGATTCCTTACATTTTTTACAATTTACTACAGTTTCCAATGTCCAGATTTTCCGCAAACATGACATGGATTCAATTTCTTCAAAAGTGACATATCAACACCAGTTCTTCATTACAGAGAAAAAATTGTTTAACCTCCTGGTATGTATCTAATCGTAAAAGACTAATTGTTCCCAAGATAATTTCTCTAATTTCACGTTTAGCCTACTCACTTCAATTGGCTTTCTTTTTTCCTGAACTGGATTTTGAATCAAACTTGATCTTGGAACTGAAACAACGCTGGAGCTGAAAAAGAAACTGGAATTTGTACTGGAACTGGATCTAAACTCAAGACTGCAGCTGAAAATAAACATTTTGATTATTAATCGGAGTACTATAGCCTTTCAGCCATTCTTCAAATTCTTGAGGTGTAAATCCTGATTGCTCTCTTGGAGTATTTAAATAAAATCCTCCATGTCAGAAGCATGATAAGTCATTTCAAAAGGTCCACTTGTTCTAGGGCAATAAAAAGACAATCCAGCTTCGCTGTGCAGCAATGTTGGGTGCACGTACATGCCGTGAGCCACCCTGTGCTGGCGTGACCCCCCATCTTGAGCCATCTGCAGCTGCTGTACAAGTGGTTTTCAGTTTCCCTTTGGCCAACAACGTTTTCTGCGTTTGTTCTCTTGTGGCAAGTTTTATTTGAGGAAGATCCAGTTCAGCGCTGGTATCTTCAAGATAGTGTGCTTGTGGGTTGACTGCTCCCCGTTGTGAGACGTTCTGTGGTTTGGGTGTGGACGGTGTTCTCCATCCCTATCGGTGTTTCTACACACTGGTAAGGAAAAGTTTACGCATGGTTCCTACTCGTGGGCATTGTTGCACCATCCTGTTCTGCACCTCAGGTACTCTTTCTCCTTTGATGTGTGCCAATGTTGAGGTGATGTTCAGCTTGCAATCAGCACCTCAGGGAGGTCTTCAATTTTAATGGGGATCGAGGAGACGTCGTTCTAGCCTTTTGGTTATGCTGTTCCTCGTGATGAGCCATGGTGACTTTAGGCATCTCGGTGAGCAGTGTGCAGCTCAGATGCGGATGTCAGATGATTTGGGGCAAAGTCTTGTATAGCTTTCAATATTTTGTAGGAAGCTGTACTCAACCATCGAACCTCCCATGTTATGCAGTCTTCTTTGGTGGTCACTGTTCATGTGTGCACATTTTTTTTGTTGGGCACACTTTACTAAAATGTTTCTAAGGATGTGCAACTTGGGTGAGAGGTCGCTCACCGGCGAGTGTACAGATTAAACACCTTCTACAGTTATAGTAATAGTTTCTGTATGACCTATGGGACATTTTCCTGTTTTGTGATGCCACAGTCAACGCTGTCTCGTTCATGGGTTGTTTTCCTATAGATTGGATTGTATTCATGCTGTCCCTCACATGAGGGTGGTTGTCTGTTTCTTTATTGTTGGTAAAGCTACTGTGTTTGGTGCAGATTCGTTGTTCAATTGTATTTAACTATGCCCATTTTTAAATGTTAGCTGGGTGTTAAAAGCTGTACATGAGGGTGGCATGTTTGATGTGTTTTGGCTTGCCTTTATCAATTTATGTATCCTTACTTTGGGATAGGAATTGATTTTAGTCCCATATCCACACTTCATGACATAGTACCCTTACAAGAGGGTTGAGTTAAGGGATTTGTTTCCCATTCACGCAGTAATGGGGTATAGTCCCATTTCCTCACTGTAAGCAATGGTCCCCTTATATGAGGGTTAGCTTAAGGGTTTGTTTCCCTTTCACACTAGGAATGGGTTTTAGTCCCATGTCCATACTGTACGTCACTGTACCCTTACATGAGGGTTAACTTAAAGGGTTTTGTTCCCCTTTTTACCCATAGAATGGATTTTTTTTTTAAACCTTTATTAAAGTAATCAGAGCAATACAAGCGCGGGCCTACAACCACAGGGGCCGGCCGCAAAATCAGGAGATCAAGACAGAGCAGCTTAGATGTGTACGATAAAAGGAAGAAGCACATTATAATCGTAAGACGTGGTCGTAACACAGGAAAGCACAAGGATAAAAGAGGTTTCATTTTTATAATATTGAGAGGAGGCAGCGGCTATATCAACAGAGGCATCACACAACACAATCAGACAAAAAGAGACGGGAGAGGTATACCCCTCCATGCAATCAGAAATCAATCATAAGTGACGGGGCCAAATACACCCAATGCTCGCCTAAGGCAGGCCAGGAGTAAAGGTCAAACAATAGCAAGCAATTTAGCAAGATGTCGTGTAGAAAGCCCACCCGTACCAGACAGTAAGAAAGGCAAGTGCAGACGCCGGATATGTAAAGGACGGAAAAAGAAGACATAGCCAACCCCCTAGAGAAAAAGGGAAAGAAAGGGACCATAGAACAAAACAAATTAAAATAACAAACCCCCCCACCACCCGCCACCCTACATCACCGTAATGGCTATGGCCTACCCCACTAACAGCGTGCCTGTCGCCCCAGAGTCACCCGAAAGAAAGGAAATAAAAAGAAAAAGAAGAGGACTAAAACGAAAAAGAATGAGGAGAGGAGCCGGCGATGCAAACACCCGGTCCCCCCCATCCCCGCAGCTAAAAGCATAGAGACCGAGGCCAGAGAAAATACAGAGAACAGCCAACGCACAGGATGCAATCAATAACAGTCCCACAAGACGTGTCCTGGATTCGCCATTAACTAGGAAGAAGTCCCGCCAGGACCCAAGCGAGGTCACCCCTGGCCACTTCTGTGAATAGTAGAACTGCTAAACAGCCTTGCAGTCAGGAGACAGTACGATACAAAAAGTCCACACCAGCCAGGTGAGGCAGGCGGCACCTTCGCACAACATTGTCCCAGCCACCAAGAAGCAGCCAACGATACATGGCGGCAGCCAGAGTGCAACAATACGCCGATCACCAACGAGGCCAAGTCCAAAAACAGGTCCGCCAAGGACGGATAGGAAGACACAAGATGTGGGAGGCATTGCAGCACAGGCGCCAGATCCATTCGCTCCCTCAAAATCGTAGATTCATCCGGGGACCCCGGCACAGCAACCGGAGGAGATTCAACGGCACCAACTCGGGGGGAAGCCACTATGCCACAAAATGGCGGATCGACAATGGCAGCGATCCGTACCTCCAAGTCCTGGGACCTCCGAAGCAGAGCAGTCCGCAGGGTAACCAGTGCAACCAGCACATGACTACGTGTAAGCGCCGCCCCATGTAACCGAGGTCTGGGGGTCTCAAATGCAGCAGTGTCTCCGTCTCCGGGAGGGATGTACTCCAAGGGGTCGCCCGCCATCTTAAGCACTTCGTTCTCCGCCACTTCCCCCCTCCACCTCCAAGTCCAGTCCGACCGCCAAAGGCAACAGGTCTCACAGCTGATTGGCGGCGGTCGGCGCCTGGCACGGAAAGGAGAGTCACCAGAAGGCCGGGTGCGCTCCCCGCAGCTCTCCGGGAGCCAAGCACCGGTTCCCGGACGGGACTATTAACATGAGTGGGTGTCACACCCAAGGGGAACCGGGCAACACGGCTTCTCTCCGGCTCACCAACTGCTTGGGTATACGGGACAACCCACTATTGGGAGTGGGTCAGCTCCATTTCTCCCGGCTCGCGGCTCCCAGGCTCCCATCGACAGGCTTCTCATCCGAACCAGGGCCGCCAACACTCCGAACACTGCCGGGCGGGCGCTGTACCCGAGGCCCCGGCGTCAGGGCCGGGAAGGCCAGCAAGCAGACAGGGGCGGATCTCAGGAGCTACTGCACGATGGAGCCCCAAAATCAGACGGTAAGTGAGCGTTTTTCTCTAACAACAGAAATCATAAAGCCTCGATCAGGATTATCGACAGGATAGGCAAGCGGGGAGGAAGGGACCTCAGAGCGAAGCGTTCATGCGACTGTTCCGATCGCCATCTTGGCTCCTCCATAGAATGGATTTTTAGTTCCATTTGTTGCAAGGTTTTTTGTTCCTTGTGTGCATAAGTCACCATGTGCTGCACATTCGTTTTTGTTGTAGTGGGTGATTTTCACTACCTTTTTATGGGGTTTTGGTCCTTATGGTCCCTTATTTAGGGGTAGGAATTTGGGTCCCAGTCCCTTTTTCCACATTTTTACATGGCTTCTCTCCTTTCTTCGGGACCATACACATTGTATTAGTATTTTCTTTTCTTTAAAAAAGGAGGAGGATGGGTATTGCGTATTTAACTTTTCACTTTTCTTTTCTCCATGTGTGGCCTTTTCCCTCTCGCGATGTGGTTTCTATTGTTCCTCCCTGGGTTATAGACCTTTTGCTTCTGTTGTACTTTGTTGTTTATAGTTTTTAAAGTTTGGTTTCATTCTTCTTCTATTTTATAGGAAGGAGATAATGTAGTATCTTCATGTTGTGTTATAATGTTCTATGTTATCTTGTTCCTAGCTACTGAGCCGGTGTGAGTGTTCTGTGGGGAATGTTGGTGTGTGGGCCATGAGTGGAAGGCTTGGGTGAGTGGAAGGCTTGGGTGACTGGTGTGAGGGGTGACTGGTGTGAGTGGTGACAGTTGGTGGATGGGCTGAGCAGCTAGCAGGCTGCTCCTGGTGGGGCTGCTGTATTGGATCTACTCTACATTTTGATCTACTTCAATAAGCCTACTTAAACAACATCTACCAGCGTGGACTACGTTACTACAGAATTGGAGGTCCTCATTGAGGAAATGGCGAAGAGCCATAAACAACTCTTTTGGCAAAAAATCACTGCACATACCATAGTCTGAGAAGACAAAGATCTGGCTGGCAATACATGCCAAAGTAAATGCCATTGGGGTCACACAGCGCTCCATTGAAGACCTATGCAAGCGCTGGTATGACTTGCGTTCAAGTGCAAAAGAGAAAGTGGCAAAAAAGGCTTGAGAATGCAAAGAAGGAGGTGGAGTCCACACTACAGCCGGTAAGCATCAGTGGCATAGCAGATATTGGCAGCTCAGCCACAGATACCAGACAAGGTAAGATGCATGCTAAATTCACCCTGAGCCATCACTCACCAAACTCCCCACTCCTAAATGACACAATGACCCAGTAATATTGCCACTCCAGTCCACATTTTGTTAACACCCAGCAATGCATCATGGGAGATGCAGTACTAAACATTAGAAAGCAAAGCAGTGACACAGAGAAACATATTCACAGTGTACTCACACCAGTCAATGAGCAAGCGAAGCACAGTATTTTGGTGACCAACTCATGTACATTTAATAGTAAATAACAGAAAGCAGGACACACAGTACATAGTCCTCTTGTATTCACAAGAGAACCTGCGCCACAGACAGAAGACACACACATTGATGAGGCACCTGAGCAATAGCAACAGGCAGGGGAGGAAGAGTCCGACACAAGAACACAAACAATACCTGCACTAAGACCACGCAGGTACACTGTGGCTCCACTACAGGAGTTTGAGGGAGGAGTGGAAGACGTCCAGGATGATCCACAGTCAAGGCCCGAAGAGCAAGCACAGCGTCAAACTCATCAGTCTCCTGTGCAGCGTAGCAACAGCAGTCACCTCAGACGCAGAGCGCGGTCACAACGTGTTACTGACCAGGGGGAGGAATCCACTGTCTTCTATGGGCTGGAGGGCACCATGGTAAAGGTGCAGCGGCTGCAAGTAAAAAGCATGAGATCAATGCAAGGCAGCTGGTGTCCCTAAATCATAACATGATGGACATCAAAGATGGCATCAGAGAGCTGAACAACACTGTTGCAGAGGGTCATAGAGCTAATGCAGAGAGTATCAAGGACATGACTGTAGCAATCAACGAGCTACGCACCACCATGCAGAGAGAACATGGCTCTGGGCGCCGTGAAAAGCAACACCTTATTAGCCGTATGGATGGGTACACCAAGGCGGTTAACCGTCTGAGCAATGCCACAGCTGTCCTTACCAGACACACCGTGTCCGTGCAAGTGGAAATGCCCCACTGGAGCCAGGATGTTGCCAGGGGATTGGTGAAGGTCACCAATGCTTTTGAACAGCTACAGACAGCCAACATAGCAGGCACAGGTATACTGGGTGCTGGGGACAGTGAGGAGGCCTCCAGCTGAAGCAGCATCACTCCACCAGTAACTGAGCCCTGACAGTGGAGTGTAAGGCAAGGGACAGCATCAGAGCCCTCATCAAGGGAGGGCAGTGTGAACCTTGACCGTACCAGTGCTGCGCATGGGCTCAAGAAATAGTTAGTGTTGTGGCCGAGGCATGCAAATGGGTGAGGTAACCCATAACATAAGGTTAAAAGGGTTTTAAATGTGCATGGAGTGTGTATATGCCATAATGAGCAACTCAAGGCACACAGTGGTGAGGATTTGAAAGCTGTGTGCACACATGTTACCCTGTTTCAGCAGGCAGAAGAAGAAATATACAAGAAGTACATGCTAGACTCAGCTACTATACTAGACCTGATAGATGACCTACACCCAATGCTGGAGCATCAGACCCGCAGGACCAAAGCCATTCCAACCCATGGACAGGTCCTGTGTTTACTGCACCTACTGGCATCAGGGAGTTACTAGGGGGTGATAGCTGTAGCTGGAGGGGTCTCCCAAAGTTGCCTGTCACGCTTTTTTAATTCCTTCCTGGATGCAATGGTTCAGAGAATGCACCATTACATCAGGTTTTCCATGACACAACTGGAATTGCAGAAGACAAAACGGATTTCTACCAGATGGCACAATTCCCACATGTCATTGGGTGCATTGATGGGACACATGTCGCAATCTGTCCCCCTCAGCTAATGAGTATGTGTATAGGAACAGGAAATCATTTAATTTCATCGTCCAGGTCATATGTAATGCCTCACACATCATCACTGACATTGTGGCCAAATGTCCGGGTAGTACACATGACTCTTACATCTTCAGGCACAGTGGAATATATACACATCTCACTGGGGGAGAATTTGGAGAAGGATACCTGCTAGGTAAATGCATGCCACTCACTCTGATGGACTCCTTAGATCTGTTGAAATTGGCCAGTGATTAATGTTTTTTCCTTTCTCATGTAGGTGACCGCATATGCAGTGCGTTCATTTATACTGACACCATATCTCAATCCAGCAACCACAAGTAAAAGGAGATACAATGCTGCCCATAAGTCGACGCGCAATGTGATGGAGCAGACATTTGGACTGCTGAAGAGTAGGTTCCTCTGCCTACACAGAAGTGGAGGTGCACGGCAGTACAGGATAGAGATATGTTGTAAAATCATTGCTACCTGTGCCATGCTACACAACCTGGCAACAACAAAGGGAATCCCATTGGACACCACAGATTCTGACTCGAAGGAGGATGATGACCCACAGCCACGGCGCAGAGCAGCAGGAGGTGTAGGTGCCGCAGATGGGAGACACAGACGTGATGAGATCACACTCAACTATTTCTAGGTGAGTAATGAGACAAAGCAAATGAACGTTGTAGAACTGTGTTTTATTGACCTTGACATCAGGTAATGCGCACTCTGTAAATGCGTTCCTGTCTCCTCCTTCTCTGTGCTGCTGCTTGTATCTGCATCCTCCTCGCTATGACATACAGGGTTGCCATTGTGAAAGATTGTGGGGCACTCTGGGCCTGTTTAAATAGTGTGCACCTGGTTACCACCAACGTTAATTACGGCCTACTGACACAATTTTTCAACATGTATACATATAAATTATTCTTAAAAACCAAGTTACCAAAATTGTTTCCTAATTTTTATAATTATTAGGGTCTCATATATTATATTTGTAAGTTTTAATTTCCTAACTACTTTTATCGCATAATTGCACCACAATCTAATTATAATGCATTTGATATGAAAGGCAATAGAACTGTTAGGGCTCATCATTAGATGCATTCATTTTCATCATTACATTAATAATTAAACTACTCTAATGGTACGTGGAACACGCTAACTCTATTTTTATTTTTATTTGAACCTACCTGATGTTTTGCATTTATTAGGTTTTAGTACTGGGAATCTGTGTACTGTGTTGGGGATTTGATTTGGGGAAGGGGAATTACAGTGTTGGGGGGAAATTGAAGTCATTTGGGCAGACAACTTTTACGAGCGGTTAGTGCTCTAGTGTTTTGTTCTTCCTCGTCTTTCCCACCCGGCCTGCTGATTTATTTGCGGCCATGGCTCAGACGCGTAGCAGACGTGCACCGTGGACGCAAACGGAGGGCACGTTGCTGGTATGCCAAAGGCAATCCTGTCTGCGCCTGAACGGGTTCAGGGTCCAGGAATGCTGGTCAAGGCTACCCAGGTCTGATATCTTATACCGCTGCACAGCTTCGGGCCCTATGTCTTCCATAACTAGGATCCTGCCTCTTCCATTTGGACCCTATTAAGGCAGAGACTAAGTGCCACATTGCACTTCAAGACTTTTTTCTAATGTCTCAATCTAAAGTTTCCCAACTGCCCCCTTCTAGCACTTCTCTGTGTGCGTCCAATAGCATGCATTACAAAAATGTTTGCATCAACTGCCCCTCATTCGACAAACATCTGTTTGATATTTCTAACTTTTTAAAATAATCAGACACCAGATGCCGTCTTCCTAACAGAAAACCTGTTTAAATGAGCCCTCAGTACCAGACATCATAGCCGCAGAGGGGGAGACATTGCAATTGTTTTTAGAACTCGGTATGCATGTACAATGTAAAGGCTTATTATTTTAGAATGTAAAGTAACATTATTCTCAATGTTGGGAGCCCTAATCTATCTTCCTACTGACCTGGCTGGTAACTAGACTTCGAGGATAACTGAGGCCCTGTGGTGAAAACACTTGCATACCCTACAAATATAACCCATCTGTTCCTCTCAATTCCAGTGTGAGGAATTAGCTTTTTTCTTCTTAGAAAAAGTAAGGGATATTTAGGCGTCTTTTGCCCCCACACTAAAATGTGTCCATCAAGACAACTGGCCATCTGAGCCATGTGTACTTGGTACCTTCCAGCCTATGGATCAGCAAGCACTTTTCTCTCTTCTGTTCACTTTTCAGTCAGGTTCACCTCTTGACCCTTATCCTCCCTCGGTTTTCTGTAAATTGGAATCTCAACCATTAGACCTACTCACCCAGTTCTTAAACATCTCTCTTTCCCAAGGCGTGGTTTCAAAGCCATGGATACACGCAATGGTTAAGCCCTTATTAAAGAAACCTAACCTGAACGTTCACACTTGGTCAAATTATAGGCAGATCTTTTTATTACCTATTCAATCCAAGGTGTTGGAAAAGCATGTGAACAAACAGATTATGTCGTTCACAGAGTCCAATGACCTGCTCCACCATTCTCAATCTGGTTTTAAAGCAGGACATTGTACAGAGTCAGTGCTCTTAGCAGTGACTGACTATTGTAGGTACCAACTGGATAATGGTGGCACTGCTGCACTGATCCTTTTGGACCTCAATACAGCCCTTGATAAGGTGACCTATACCATATTACTTCAAAGACTGAAGGCCATGGGTGCGCAGGGCACACCTTTGGCCTGGTTGACATCTTATTTGCAAGACACTGTTTTTCAGGTCTACTCTCATCCGCATTGCTCCAAGCAACACCCTTGTACATCTGGAGTCCCTCAAGGCTCCTTTTTAAGCCCCACCTTGATTAATCTTTATTTGAAACCATTGGTGGACATTGTGGAACTGTGTGGTCTGTCCTTGTCCTCCCAAGAACACAGCAAGAGGCCTTGAACAGCTGTCTAATGCAAATATTTTCATGGATGAATTCCAACTTTCTTAAGTCAAAACCAAGGTGCTGTTGGTGGGTAACCTTCCCCATCATTGCGGCTCTTTTCTGTGGCTAAGGTGATGGGTAACATTCCCAGCCCTGCCACCCTGTTGAAGAACTCAGGAGATTGCCTGGATAATTAGCTATCCATGAGTCACCAAATCACAAAAGTTGTGGCCACTTGTTTCGTTATCCTAAGATGGCTTAAATACATCTTTGGCTGTCTTCCCAGCTCTGTCCAAAGAACAGTCATTTAGGCCCTAGTTATGTTCAGATTGGATTATTGGAACATTCTCTATCTAGGGGTCAAGAAGAGCCAACTCAGACAGTTGCAGATGCTGCAAAACATGGCAGAAAGACTTTCACTCCATGCCCCGAAGATATCTTCAACTGCCAATCTACTTTGAGAACTACACTTGCTTCCTATTGAGCGCTGTGTCCAATTCACAGCACTATGTTATGTGCATAAATGTCTATCTAATTCAGGTCTAATTTATCTTAGATCACTAGTGTTTTCTTATACGCCCAGCGGATCTTTGAGTCAGGCAATCTTGACCTGGCTCTGGTTCCCAGAGTAAAGAGGTCTCTGCAAGGAGGTCAAGCCTTTTATTTCCTGGGACCATTTCTTTGGATTTCCCTCCCTCCTGAACTGGGGTCTTGCCAATCCCTTCTGATGTTCTAGAAGAAGTTAAAAACCTGGCTGTTCTACTTGTTTGGAGTAGGAATTATTTCCAGGTCTGTTTAGTTGGCAAAGCGCTAGGAAACCCTTTCTGGGTTGCCATGCGCTATATAAATCCTATTTAAATAACATAACATTTCATGAGAAATCTTGTTATGAACATCTATCAATAAGTGTAACTATTTAGCAATGTATTTTCTCCTTTTCTAACTCTTTCCAGCATGCTTTTACTGTGCTGTTACTTCACTTGTCTCTATTGCTGTATCACTTGTTTCATTTTGTGCAATGTGCACAATTCAATTTTATTCATTATGATTTAGAATTCCGCAGAATTCCACATAAAAATACATTTTTAAAACACAATTCATTCCAAAACATTTCAATATAATTTCAAGTTATCATTTACATTTTAAAAGCACGAATGAACATAGCAGTAGCAGTCGATCTTAAAATTTACAAAGTCGAAAAGGGGTAAACTTTAAATAATCGAGTTGTCATACATTAATTTTTACTAATTTATACGAGTTTCTAATCTAATACTATCCTAAAAACATTCAATAATAAAACTTATCGTAAAATACCAAAAATATAAAATGTACTATACAGTACTGGATCATGGGCGTAATAATGATAATTTATCACTAACTGTACTGTGTAACTGGCAGCATCATAACAGTACAAAGTAGTTCACTAACATACACTCGCCTATTTCAATATACAGTACACAGTATTCTAGCAGCAAAACAAGGATTTAGTAAAGTACATCAGATCCTAAAGGTCAGTAACTAAAAGACAAAGTTTATACTGATGCCCATGCTTAATTCCAACCTAATAGATTGAGCATCAAACATCAAATACATGATGACTTAGCAGCGAAACAAATTTAGTAAAGTAGTTATAATCCTAAAAATAAATGACTAGCAGCTAGACCCGTTTGAAAAAGTGCACATGCTTAATTGTAAACGCAATAAATTGGTCATGAGGACTGGGAGGTCGAGAAAAAAATGCAAGTGCTCTATGCATCCTTTTAAAGAAGATTTTTACCAACCAATAACTAGCAGCAGAAAGATTTTTGTAAAGTGCACATACACAGTTGTAAACATAACTAATCGGTCATAATGACCAAAGGGTCAAGATAAGGTGCAAGTGCTGTAAACATAACTATCTCAAAAAAGGACTGGAAGGTCAAGAAAAAAGTGCAAGTGCTCTGTGCATCCTTTTTAAGGAGATCTTTACCAACCAATAACTAGCAGCAGATTTTTTTTGGTAAAATGCATAATAACTAGCAGCAGAAAGATTTTTGTTAAGTGCACATACACAATTGTAAACATAACTAATCGGTCATAATGACCAAAGGGTCAAGATAAGGTGCTAGTGCTGTAAACATAACTATCTCAAAAAAGGACTGGCAGGTCGAGAAAAAAATGCAAGTGCTCTATGCATCCTTTTTAAGAAGATCTTTACCAACCAATAACTAGCAGCAGAATTTTGTTTTGTAAAATGCATAATAACTAGCAGCAGAAACATTTTTGTTAAGTGCACATACACAGTTGTAAACATAACCAATCGGTCATAAAGTGCACAATAACTAGCAGCAGAAAGATTTTGTAAAGTGCACGTACATAGCTGTAAACATAACTAATCGGTCATAATGACCAAAAGGTCAAGATGAGGTGCAAGTGCTGTAAACATACATATCTCAAAAGATCTTTACGACACACATCAGTTCATATGGGGGGGGACAGCAGTCAATTTCGGGCCTGTTCTGCAGTAGTAATGTTGTACTTTAAAAAGCAAATCCTTAAATGTCTACGACGAAAGGTGAGAAACTGAGCGCCCGGTGCTTCGAGGGCCCCTCAAAAGACCACCGCTATGTGCCCCAGTGGTTCCGCCGTCCGGGACCTTCCGTAGCGTCGGTTCACATCGTGTATTCCGCCAGGAAAGCCCGACGAGTGCTGCGCGGACCGGGAGCCGAAGCAGGTCACGTCTGCTCGGCCATCTTGCCCGGCCACGCCCCCCTTCAAGGCCATTTTGCAAAGAACCTCTGCCCCATCCTTGTCTAAACCAAACATTAATAATGCTTTTAAATATTTCCTAAAAATAGCACTTTTTTCCATCATATTTACAAATATTTCTCTATGCAACGCTACCCTTAGCAAATTCTCAGAGCTATTTATCAGTGCATTACACCATCATAAACACGCGGCCATTGATAGCACATATGTAGAAAGGAGACCAAATTCGAGTCTAAGCGGTGCCGCGCAATTTAAGTTACATATTTGGCGCCAGATCTTTCCTTCCACTTTCTCGAATTTGGCCCACTCTTGTGCATCAATTGTTTCACTGGAATAGCTCAGGGTTGGTGGGATCTTTATTTTATAAACTGAAATAATGTGTGAGAAATTGTTTTTCCCACAGTGTGTATTCAGACGATTAATTGCAAAGGCTTGTGAAATCGCTTTACCTTTGCAATGATCCATATGTCTATTAGCTGAACACCTATTTGTGAATATTTTTCCTAAATATGGGTAAAATGTTACTACTTCCAGTTTTTCTTTCCCCAAAAACCAATTCAGATTTTTTCTGACTTTACAACCTTGATAGCTAAAAATCATAACTTTGCTTTTTAAAATATTTATTTTTAAATAATACTCTTCTGTGTACCTAATTAACTCAGAAAGTCTTCTTTGCAACCCAATTGGTGTTAAATCCATTATTATTGCATGATCTGCATATAACAGGCAGCTCAACTTTAAGTTTCCTAATTGAGGGGGATCCCCTTTACTAAGCCCCACTCTGCTCGGCAGATCATTAATGTAAATGGAAAAGAGTAAAGGGGCCAGGAGGCACCCCTGCTTCAACCCATTATTTGTTATTATTTTCTTTGAGAGACCTTGTGTTCCCCCCAATA
Source organism: Lissotriton helveticus (assembly GCF_964261635.1). Taxonomy (NCBI): domain Eukaryota; kingdom Metazoa; phylum Chordata; class Amphibia; order Caudata; family Salamandridae; genus Lissotriton; species Lissotriton helveticus. Next base: position 404,256,185 of record NC_136063.1, on the reverse strand, counting down.
AAACCTTTGTCCAGGTGGAAGAGTGGAGAGCAAATATTAATCTTAGAAGATTCCCTGGTATCGCCATAGTGACCAATTTCCTCCACAGCTTCCCCCGGTCTACCCCGGAAATCTATAAAAACTGAGTATAACGGGACACCCCGACCTACTGGATATTTTTCGGTTAAAGTTTGCAAGATAGAAATATTATCCAGTGTGCCACTATTCTTACGGAATCCTGTTTGTTCCAAAGGGATATAATTATGTCCAAATGCCCATTCTTGAAGATGAGTGAGAATACTCTTTGCAAACAGTTTGCATCCAGAAGCGAAATCTGTCTAAAACTGGCCGGGGAATTTTTTGGGCCCTTCTTATATAGCGGAACTAGTATGCTTCCCTTCCAGGATTGTGGAATATCCCCATGAGTATAACAATGGACAAACAATGAATAGACATTTTTGCACATTCTTCACAATCCTGTTTTATTATGGCTACTGGTACATCATCTGGGCCCATTGCACTAGAATATCTTGCCCCTTTGATGTAACCTTCAATCTCCATGCATGTTGGTGCTCCATGATCACCCCCCGTAGATGGACTGTTAATAACATCTTCGATCTGTCCAACTGTGAGATTTAGAGCATAGAGCTGAGAAACGTATATGGCCCATTCTGCTTCTCAGATTAAAATGGGTTTTGAATTTTTTCTCCTATCACAGAATTTTGCGATCAATGCTCAATACTTCCTAGTATCCCCGGAAAGAGCCACTTCTCGAAGTCTAACCCATTTTTCATCTTCAGCACTCCTTCGGTCCGATGCTATTTTCCTTTTCCGTACCTGTTTTAGCCTGCATATTTCTCTCTGCCTTTGTGTCCAAGGCTCCCTAAATTGGTCTCTAATTAAACCATTAATTTCCCTATTCAGTTTTTTTATTTCCCATGGTATTATTACTATTGGAGAAGCACTAAAAACTTGTTTCTTCCTTCCGAAAGTTCTAATTGCTGCCAAGACTCTCTCGTACCTCACTGCTCTCTTCACACCTTTCTTCACACCCACTGACGCACGCGACACATTCGACACACGCGTCACCGGTACCCGAGCTCGTGTTTGATGGACAGCCGCCGCGGACCACCCTACTGCTTCTGGCCGGCGTCTCAAGGCCGTCTTGCGCCCTGCCAGGCCCCCCGTGCTCTGCCGACAGCCGCCGGCTTGGATCCCCACCCGCCCCTCAGGTCGCTCCAGCCTGAGTGGGCCCCAGCACCATCGGGCCTCAAAGCCGTCTCGGCCGTCCCTACACTTGGCAACTTGCCCTTGTGGCCTACCACTGACCCCTTCTTTCCTCTGGCGCGCCTCTCTGCCTCCTCCAACTCCGCCGCCCGTTCCTCCTCCGAGGTCGGGGTGGGCGGCCCCTCTAGCTGAGACCCCCACACTGCACCCACCCGGGCCATCGTTTGCTCTGCCCACCTGGCTTCTTGAATCTGCGCCATGAGCCGCTCCTCCCGTGCCCTATCCTCCCAAGACATGGCCCCCCACACAGGGAGGTGTGGGGGCGGGCAGTAGCCAGGAAACCCCCCCAGGCGGCAAGAACCCTCCCTGCACAAACCCCGAGGGCCACCCCCCCCCCCCCACCCCCAGGGGCCCAGGCACACCCAGGTCCAGAATGAACTCACGGCTGCCTCCCGCCCCACGGGGGCCGGAGTGGATGCCCTCGAACTGGTGGACAGGTCAATGGGGACGTCGTCCCCTTGCCCCCCCTCAACCTCCTCAGCGCCCCCTTTCCTGTACCTCCCCCTCAGCCTGAAAGACTACCTGCGCCCCCCCCCCCAGGGCCCACGACCACCTTCCTGGCCCCTACAACCCCCCCAGCCCCAGGAGCCGGCAGGTCACAAGGCCCCACCCCCTCCGCCTCGCCCCCAGGCCCCTGGACATCCTCACGCCGCTCAGAGGGGAGCTCACCGCCCCCAGGCACAGCCCCAGGCAGGAACTGGAGCGGAGGGAAGACTCGCGGGGGCAGGCTCTTGCGCTTCCCGCCCCACGCTGAGTCTCTGGGCGCTCCGCCCCCCCTCCGCTCGGTCACCTGCCCCTGAATATGAGGGGCATCGTCCTGGCACGCCAGGACCGCCGCAGCGACCCCGGCCGAGGCCGCGCACGTGGCCCTCCCGGCCCCCACCCACGCCTGTCCTAAGACACCCGGCTGCAGCAGGTCCTCCCTGCCCGCGAAGGCCAACAGCAGCAAAGCCGCGCGCACCTCCTCGGACGACACTCCCGACATGGCCGGGTGACACGCAACAAGCGTACAATGACCTAGCTGCCGGCAAGCAGCTCGCGACGCCCAAAGAACCAACAAAAACCCCCCGGCCTACTCTAAACTACCTCGTAACTGCACTCCGCTATCCTTCGCTAGAACCCTCCCGATGGTGCCAGGCAACAGGAAGAGGAAGTTCCCTTCCTCCCCTGTGCCTAATACCCCCCACCTAAACTCCTCCCCTTCCCCTGCCTGTCGTATCCCTGCGCGAATGACCCCGGGGGAAGACTAGTCTGCGACTTTGCTTCCCCCGGGGCCCGGCATCGCGGCTCACAGGAGAAAACGCTCCGCCGCACTCCATGCTCTGCTGCACAATCAGCAGCAGCCGAGCCGAGTTTGGCGTTTGGCGGCTCCGGCCGCGTTACACTGCTGCGTGCGGCTCGGCTGCAAAAAGAAATGATTGGCGGCTCTGGCCGCGTTGAGAACTATTTTGGCGGCTCCGGCCGCAAAGAGAAATGTTTAGCGGCTCCCGCCGCGTTGAGCAATGTTTAGCGACTCCGGCCGCGTTGAGCAATGTTTAACGGCTCCACCCGCAAAGAGAAATGTTTGGCGGTTCCAGCCACGCCGAGAAATGTTTAACGGCTCCGGCTGTGCCGAGAAATGTTTAGCGGCTCCGGTCACATCGAGAAATGTTTGGCACCTCCGTCCGCGAGAAGAGATGACCAGCGGCTCCGGCCGCGTTAAAAACTGTTTGGCGGCTCCGGCCGTGAGGAAAATGCCCAGCGGCTCCGGCTGCGTTTTGAGAAAAGTTTAGCGGTTCTGACCGCGCTGTGTGGCAGAGCTGGAACAAGTCTATGCAGTAGTTGGTTCCGTGTTTTTGTTTTTATCAAATGTTAGTGCTATCAAGTCTAACCACGGACAATCGCACAGAGTAGCCTTCCAAGTCATATTTCTTTTACCCATATTGGCACCTCAGTTTGGATCTAGCCATATGCAAATCAGCTTTGGCCCTGTCCAAACGGGACCAGTTCAGCTCAAACTAGCAGGCCATGTATTCTCTGAACCAGAACAGAAGCAACCCAAGACTGGTTATGCCCTGACTGTGGCTCATCAGTTGGGTGCAGCTTGGTTTCACTGGCACAGTGAGCACGGGACCCATGACTGGGCATACCCTTGCCACTAAGGGAGTTACATCAAACACACAAAAGGTGAGGGGAGGAATAATTTAGAAAGTTTAACCACTTTCAATTGCTCGGGGTGGCATTCTAACCCATCATTCATTTACCCACAATGTCACCTCAGTTTTGACTCAGTCATATGCAAATCGGGCTTGACCCTCCTCCAGTAGGAACCATCGAGCCTGAACGTCCCAGCCCATCCAAAACCAGAAAACAAGCAACCCATGATGTGTTTTACCCTGATTTGGCCTCGTTTGGCGGGTGGAACTTGGTTCCAGTGACAAAGTGAGTCAGTGTTAAGAAGCGCTATATAAATGCAACTACGATACAAAACAAAACTGTATTTAACATTCAGTCAAGTAGGAACCATATTAACATACGGACAGCATCTCAGTTTGGATAGTCCCTCAGGTTTGTTATTAAGAAGCTTTTATAAATCTTGGTGACCGCTTTTGTGGGCAGTGCCTGTGATAGTATTGGGGTGCACAAAAAGTTTACATCACCACACTCCTCATTTTTCCTTCCCTTACCACACTTAGTCAAAGAGAGAGAAAATCTAACAGTGGGCAGCCATTCCTAATAAGTTAAATTCCATCAGGATTTTCAATTAACAGTAAATAGCAAGTTGCAAGCTCGTAGGTTACTTCTATAGGCAGAAAAAATATAACATTGTATTATCGGTTCCAATGTGCACAACGTCCAACAAGCGTAATGGAAAGGGCGTGGAGAGCAGACTCGCACAAATAGCCAAGAAGGGTGGCCAGCTTCCTACAAAACTTCAATGCCTGAAATGGAGTACCTTCTTCTTGGCTGGGTACAAACTTAGGTGGCATTTTGGGCAAAAGAACAATGGGCTGGAAAGCTACCCCAGGCGATTGCCCGTGGTTAGACTTATTGCAAGCATTACTACTATAAGCTTTTGTTTGTCTAAGGGCAGGATGAAGGATGGAAATCTTTCAACAGATACGATCAGAATAAGATCTGGCTGGCAGAGAATTCTTTAAGAACCTGCAACTGCTCCATGCACTGCACTACCTTCTTTGGGGACTGCTCCAATACTGGAGGGGAACATCCTTTACAACGCGTATTTTACACCGCAGTTCCCTTACGACGCAACTTTTACAACGCAAGTTGTAACAACGAATTGCGCTGGGGGGCGCTCCAGGATAGTAAATAGTTAAATTTACTATCCAACTCCTTTCCTACTATTCACTGGGACTGGAGTTGGAATAGTAAATTAAACTATTCACTATCCAGCTCCCAACAACACAAGTCGTGGTAACGACTTGCCTTGTAAAACATGCGTCGTAAAGTACTGCGATGTAAAACATCGCGTTGTAACGACGTACATCCAATACTGGATGGTACGCCTGTGGAACACAGCATGTTATCACAGGCACTGCCAACAAAAGCAGTCTCCAAGATTTAGAAAACCTTCTCAGCAACATCCCAGATAGACTGAGATCCTGATAGGATAAGGATCTGTAGGAATTAGATGACACAGAATGGGAAGAAGCCCTGCAACAGCTAAAAGAGGCAGCCATTAGAGCTAGTTTTCGACTAGTACTGCTTAAAGCACGTCATAAAATATATTACACTAGGAAGTTACTGCAGAGAATAGAACAGAGCAATCCAAACTCATGCCTGGGAGGATGTGGCCAGTCTGGGGACTTCTTTTATATTGTGTGGCACTGCCCCAAAGAAGGGAGTTCTGGAGTAGAGTGGGTGCATGCTTGAACGCAGTACTGTAGATAACATAATTGAAAGGGTAACAACATGAGATGGGAGGATTATGGTTTAGTGCAACTCTAGAAGAGAAAGCTGAACCACAGCGGAAACAAGCATTTGCAATGCGATAGGTCTCGCATTTACGCGAGTTTGAGCTATTGGCATTGTAAATGAAAATGCTTTTTATTTATGTTTTTTTCACATTTGTTTTATTGGTTTCAAAATCAGTAGTGAACAGTACATTGCAAGGATGGCATGTTAGGCATGAAATCCAATCAAGACAGAGAGACATACAGTGTTCAATAGGCGTATGGATGGTTATTGTGAATTGGCATAACAAAGGTTGAGTGTCTGGATTGCCAATGTCCCTTGCAATGAAGCAATGAAATCGTAGGAAGAAAAACCCCAACCAAAATCTCTCCCCGTTCACCCATCCCCCTACCTATTTCCACCCCACCCAGTGTGCCGAACATGTGGAACAAACATAGCCATAGTCGTGTAGAGGATAATACAATCACTCAGATGGGCAGAGGGAGTCAGGTGTATTCGCAGTGAGTCGTAGAATCCGCAAGTATTTAGGGCATGTGATCTCATTAAATTCCTTGGACAATAGGGAAAGCAGCGGGAGCCACACTTTCTGATAGGCAGCAGTGGAGTGTGTGAGCGTGGCTTGAATTCGTTCCATTCCCAGGGTGAACCATATTTTATGTAACCAACCCGTGTGAGTGGGTCTGGTGGTGGAGCCCCAAAGGGACAGAATATGTTGTGTTGCAGCCTGCATGGCGATCCCCATCTGGCGTCCTCTAGGAGATTTCAAGGGGAAGGTGAGTGCATTGGGTAGGCCTAAAATGGTGTATGTCGGAAATCTGGGGATTTCGGTATCAAATGTGGAATCGATGTCATCTAGGACCGTCTTCCAATAGTCCTGGATTTCACGACAGTCCCAGAGAAGGTGAGTCAGGGTGCCTCTTTCCCCGCAGCTCCTCCAGCATAGCGCGCTACGTGTGGGGTTACCCTTATTGAGCCGGACTGGGGTGAGATGCCAGTATATGGCAAGTTTCGTCGCTGCCTCCCTGGATGCGGTGTTGCGAGTGGTGTGGGCGGCTCTATAATAAACATAACTCCATTGCTTGGGTGATAAGGCCCTCCCCAGTTCTGCCTCCCATCGCTTTTGGCCTGCTGTCTTACCCGAAGGGGCAGGGGGTGTAAGCATTTTGTAGAGGTCCGTGATAAGATGTCTGTCCGTGTCCCTCGTCACTAGCCAGTTCTCAAAGGACGTCATGGGCCTACCAACGAAGGGGATGATGTCTGGATGCGTAAGCCAGTGTCTAAGTTAGAAGTATTGAAATAAGTGAGGGGAGACACCATCGTAGCCCTGTATTATGTCCTTAAGGGGGAGGAAACCTTGCAGGTCAAAGAGGTGGCCAGCGGAGAAGCAACTAATGCCGCGCCATTGTGGGAAGGCCCGAGGAGCATTGCCCGGTGGGAACTCTGGGTTGTCTAGGACAGGTGTAAGCGGGGAGGGGAAGGTGGTAAGCCCTTTCTTGACCAGAACTGCATTCCAGACCTGCATGACAGTGCGTGTGATAGGGGATCTCAGGAGGTAGCGCGGTCGGTGCTGTCGAGGGAGGAACGGAATTTTCCAAAGGGATGTACCCGCCATTGCCCTGTCTTGGAATAACCAGCACTTCTCAGATTCCGGCCTGAACCACTCTACCAGATATCGGAGTTGCGCAGCCTGGAAGTACTGTAGGAGGTTGGGGACACCAAGACCCCCCTCGTCCGCGTTCCGATAGGTTAGGCGTTTATGTAGGCGCGCCCGTTTGCCCTCCCAGATGAAATGATGGAGAGCGGCTTGTAGAGTCGGGATGGTACCAGCTGGGGGGAGTGCCGGGAGAGTCTGGAAGATGTACAGAATTTTAGGCAGCGCCGACATCTTGACCGCCGCGACGCGTCCCAGCGGGGAGAGAGGCTGTTTGACCCATCGTTCCAGATCGGACCGGATTTACGAAGACAGGGCCGAATAGTTGAGGGTCAGCGTAGATTCCGTGGAAGCGGTAAGTGTAACACCCAAGTATGGGAGGTGCGCGGCTGAGGAGACTCCTCCCCCGTAAGCAGGTGTAGGCGCCTGTGTTTGGGCATTCATGCCCAAGGGCAGTATGAGGGATTTCCCTTTATTGATTTTGAAGCCGGAGATGGCTCCAAAGGATTCTAGCTCCGTCAGAAAGGCGGGGATAGAGCGGTCTGGGTGGTCCAGAGTAGCGATGATATCGTCGGAGTAGAGGCCGATCACATGAGGCTCCCGACCAAAGGTCATGCCGTGGATGGCGGGGTTGTCCCGAATCTTTTGCGCAAGAGGCTCTACGTAAAGGGCAAATAGAAGGGGCGAGAGTGGGCAGCCCTGCCTCGTGCCCCGTTGAATCTCAAAAGCGTCTGAGCGCAGACCACCCATGCGGACACGAGCCTGAGGACGGTGGTAGCATTTTGCTATCCAGGCCTGAAACCGATCTCCTATCCGAAAGCGCCGCAGGACTTGTTGGAGGTATGTCCAGTCTACTCGTTCAAACGCTGTCTCCGCGTCAATAGCCAGCAGCGCAGAGTCCGAGTTCTGGAAGTGGGCTTTGTCAGTCAAATGCAGTATACGTTTAGTATTATCGCTGCATTGGCGATTCGGGATGAAGCCGGATTGATCAGGCTCTAGGATGCCGGGCAGACACGGGCCAAGACGCGCAGCTAGGACCCCCGTGAAGATTTTCAAATCCAAGTTAAGTAAAGATATGGGCCGGAACGTGGAACAGCACGTGGGCTTTTTGCCTGGTTTGGGTAGCACTATAATCTCAGCCGCCAACATATCTGGGGGGATGGAACTTGGGCCTTCAAAGGAGTTGAAGAGCCGGGTGAGGACCGGAGCTAACAGCTGGCCAAAAGTCTTATAAACCCGGCGGAAAAGCCGTTGGGTCCCGGAGATTTAAGAGGGCGAAGGCGAGAGATAGCGGCCAGGACTTCGTCCAGGCTGATAGGGGCGTCTAGGGAATCCACGTTGTCCCGAGACAACTCCGTAACGTTCGCCGATTCTAGGTAGTTATGGACAGCCTCCGACGAGACAGAGTCGGCTTTATATAGTGTGGCGTAAAACGCCCTGAATGCCTCTGCAATCTGGGTCTCGCCAGAGATTTCCAGACCAAAGTCATCCGTTAGGCTAATGATCTTGGAGCGTTGGGTCTTAGCAGGGCGCTAGCAAGTAAGCGGCCCGTTTTATTCCCCCCGACATAGTAAGAAGGACGGAGGCGTAAATCGGCAAATTTCGCCGGTCCGTGTCCAGGCCGGCCAGTTGAGCTCTGGCGGTTTTCAGTTGTCTCCAGACCCGCGGAGCCCCGGTACGACTATGGACCCTCTCGAGTTCAGAGACCCGAGCCGTGAGGTCATCCCTCTTCGCTTTGCGGTCCTTGCAATTGCAATGAGCTCGCCGCGAGCTACTGCTTTCAAGGCCCCCCAGAGGGAGGACACCAATGTCCCGGGGATGTCATCAATAGCCAGGTAGTCAGTGAGGCAAGTGTGTAATTGTTTGGTAACTTTCGGCCTCTGTAAGAGGGTCTCGCGCAACCGCCATGCCCCGGGAGGGCGGGCGGATCTAGGGACCAGTAGTGTTAGTTCCACAGCATCGTGGTCAGACAGTGCAGCTGGGGTGATGCTTACGTCTTTGAGAATGGCGAGCAAGTCAGAGGAACCTAAGTAGTGGTCTAGCCTGGCATATGTGCGGTGGACATGGGAGTAGAACGTAAAATGTGATGTGTTGGGATGAGCAGACCTCCAGAGGTCTACTAGGCCCCTGTCGTGTAACCAGTCCTTACCGGCGGTGGTTATGGCGCCGGTGTCCCCGTACTGATGAACCGATCTGTCCATGTTCGTGTCCATCACTAGGTTGAGGTCCCCCCCGATCAGCAGAAGAGAGGCAGGAGGGTGAAGGGACTCAGAAATGGCATGTTTTAGAAAGGTTTCCTGTCCTGAGTTCGGGGCATATACTGAAACAATTGTAAAGCGTTGCCCCCCCAATAAGAAGGTGTGTGCTAACAGCCTCCCTTTAATTTCCCCCACCTTGTCCCCTACGCAGCCGTGGAAGCAATTTGAGACCAAAATAGCCACTCCCGCCTTCTTTGTTGGGAGCGAGGAAAAGAACTGTTGGGGGAAAGCGTGCGAGCGCATTCTATGCCAGTCTTTAGGTAAAAGATGGGTTTCTTGCAATAAACATATATCGGCTCCGGAGTTCTCCAGGTAGGCGATCACAGCCCTCCGTTTAATCGGGTTATTCAAGCCCTTAACATTAAGAGTGAGTACCTTCAAACTAGACTCCATTATAGGAAATCAAGCGTGTCGCCGGCTATGAAAGTACAACCCCTCTGGTGGAGCCGGTAACGACTCGGAGAGCATGTCAGTCCCGCGGAACCCCCCGGCACACTGGGTCCCTCCCGCAATCCCACTCCCAACCCCCCGTCCCAACAATCCCCCCCCAAACATCCCCGTCCCAACTGACTCCCCCCCCGTCTAGGACCTGCCCTCCACCCCAACTGTGGTCCCGCCTCCCCTTCCCCCCCCCCCCGAGCAACAACTGGTACCCCAACTTCATCATAGTCCTGGGCCAATCCAGACACAGTTCAGGCCCACAGAGTCTTCACGTGGAGGAGTGTGTGGCAGTGGAACGCCCGTTGGCTCCCCCCGTCTCCCCCTGACCTGCTAATCCTGAAGCAGATAGACCCCCTTGCACAACTCCAGCCAATACCATTTCCTCATGGCATTGCGCGGACCCCGTGAGATCACTCCGACGTCACTGTGTCCCTGGATACTTCTTGGATGGCCGCAGCTTTCTCCTGCGCCATCAGTTGAGGGTCCGGCTTCAGGGATCTCTTGGGTCCATTCCGGCGCTTGACTCGTTGCCAGCCATCGACTGAAGTCCGTGGGGAGGACCTGGGTGAGGGTTGCCCCGCTAGATCAACATTCTCTGAGGACTCATCGAGATTGATTCCCAGGAGTGTGCATGTATCTTGCAAGGATCGGAGCTGCTGTAAGGTCCCATTCCATTTGAGAGATTATTAGAAAGGGGTGGCCCCACGAGTAAGGAACGCCATTTTCTCGCAGGAAGGCGGTAACTGGTTTGAAGGTTTTCCTCTTCTGCAGGGTGATGGCTGAGAGATCCTGGAATAGTGATACAGGGTGGCCTTGGTAGATGAGGGGTTGCTTCTTACGGGCCTCTTGCAATATACGCTCTTTCAACGGAAAGTCTGGGAGGAATGCCAGGATGTCTGGAGGGGGAGCAGGAGCACGGCGCGCCAGACCCACTCTGTGCGCCCTGTCGATGCGTATGACAAGGCCTTCATCGTCCCCCAAAATGTCTCTGAATAGGCCCTGTAAGAAGAGAGTGAGATCTGATCCTTCCGTTTTGAGTGGCACACCCCGGACCCTTATGTTGTTTCTTCGAGACCGGTTCTCAAGGTCTTCTGCGTGGGCCTGTAAATCTACCTGCTGGTCTTTGAGGCGCACCACCTCCTGCTGCAATTGCGCTATTTCTTCGCCCTTGGAGAGGTCGGCCTCCTCCACCGCGGCCACTCGTTCCCTCAGGCCGTCAACGTCCCTGCGCAGTTCCCCTGAACTCTCCAGCCATGTCCTGTTTCAATGTCTGGAAGTCTTCCCTAAAAGTGTTAAAGAGAGTCTCCAGGAAGGACTTCGTGATGGGGGTGCCCGTGTCATCTGGCCCCGGGACGGTCCTCGGTGTCCCCGAGGGCGCGGGGCTTTTGTCTCCCTTGGGGGTGCCATTCCCCGACATATTGTGCTAAATAAATAATTAATTACCGGTACTATTTTTGACTAGATATAACAATAACAGATAGCTCAATAAATAAGAGGCAGGATCCGATGTGTCCGAGTCAGAAGGATTTATTCAGGCAAAAAGGAAAGGACTGGAACGGGACAGCCTGAAATAAAATAAGAAGGAAGGCAGCTGCCGGGGGAAGAAGAGTGGCATGGGCAGAAGTGGGGAGTCACATTAACAGTACATTGTATATATATACTAAAACAATTACATTACATTCAATACAGTAGGCGTAACTCATAGCAGTCGCGAAAGATAAGAACAAAATGGGTGTAACAAGAAGGCGTGTACAGGGCGTATACATAGACATGTGATGAAGACGTCACAGAAGTGTCATAAATGGGGCGGAAACATGGAGGGGGCTACCTGAGCAGCTGGGACCTTTAACCTAGTGGTGCGCGCAAACGGGCAATGACGTGTTACCAGGAAGAACTGGGGCTATGACTTCTGCACTAGAAGAGGAGACTAAAGTCTGCGGTGTCAGGACGACATGTACCTATATCATATCTGGTATCTGGTGTTTGGAGTACATGTTGATAGAATCCAAAAGTTATCAGGGCAAAGGCTACTTGACACTAAGGCTGGTGCATGCATCTATTCTACATGTATTGCGTGTGCTAGGAAATTCTATGAATATTAATACAGTATTTCTTTTGCATGGAGACAGAAAGGCTAGACCCTAGCTGAAACTATTGATGCGATTCAGTAGCTTAGGAATGCAGAGAAGGAGGGCTGGACTGATAACTAGAAGCATAACATACTCTTGGCAGACAGGCAGGCAGAGCCAGGCCGAGCCGGGCACTGTGCTGCGCGAAAGGAAGTGAAGGGTCAGGGATGCAGGTGGGGGCTGTATCGCTCCTCGGAGCAGGTTCAGGAGACTGGAGCTTGAATTCTGGTGTCCGGGCCCTTTTGAGGCCTAGGAACGGGGGCATTTTACAGAATTAACGTGCACACTGTAAAACATGGCAACATAGGCCTAATACTCGTTGCTTTCACGAGAACTGGAAACTGGCATACTAGAGCTGGACACAACTACAATTGCGTCTTTATTTGATCATAGGGGGATACATGCATATCGATCATGCACATATAACATAAGATGGGGAACACGTAGGCACATATAACATGGCAAAATTTACTTTTCCACATTCCCTCCTTGTGCCCTACGTTTCCATCAGGAAACATCAATATTCATGATACCATCTATTATTTCATATAGCATCATTTGCTCATCTCGAATTGTCTTAGAACGGGACTTAGGACTAGGAATACAAGAGGTAGCACACATGCCGCAAATCGCAGGGCCACATTGTAAACAGAGGCAGCAACTGAATATGATCATTACTGCTATACCTAGGAATGACAATACTTTCCATCCCCAGGCAGATATGATACTCCAGAGCCAACCGGACCATGTCCAGGTGCCTGGATTCTGGTGTAACTGATGGGCAATTTTATGAAGTCTGGTTATAGCTGAATAAACAGACGGCGCGTTATTAGGAATGAAAATGCAGCAACTAGATCCGATGACTCTACATGCTCCTCCTCTATCGGCCAGTATGACGTCAAGAACGAGACGATTTTGGAGCACGACAAAACGCATAGCAGATTGCTCTTCGGTTAAGTTACCTAGAGCGGAAGTAGTCTCATTCACTACTGCTTCAAGGGTTCTTGTTAACCTATGTATTAACTTACTATTCTGGACAGGGCCTATAAAGAAAAAGAAACCTTTATTGAAATCTTTGATACTGTTCTAGAGCAGTTTCAGTTTGATCGACAATTGGGGACTCAGTCTCCCTTCTATGTCTAACGTGTACTAGATGCGTGTTTCTGTGATAATCGGACGGGGCTAGAAAAACTGGTGGCAGTAGGAAGGCAATGTAACATGTTCCATCCCAATCGAGGGGCCAGGCGTATGTATGCGGTCTGACCACACACAAAATAAGAATGACGTGAGGCTTTAAAAATAGATTTCCCACTGTCACTATACTGGACCACAGTAGTACAATCACTATGTCCTACATGTGCGGAACCATTCTTTCTGACACATAATTCGCCTTTGACTGGTAGAACTGAAATAGCAGGCAAATCTGGAGTGGTATCGGACTGAACATTCAGGACCATGAAATTCGAGGAATAATTACCTAAATCATACACTTCATTTTCTAGATCTAACCCTGTTCTATGGGAAAGACCTTGCTTGTCTGGGAAACATGTGCGATTCAGAAGGGACATATCAGTTGAGGATGACGTTAACGTGGACCATGCTCCACACGAACCATTATGAGAAAACGGATAGGGAAAAAGTGGCAGAACTCCCTTCGGTGTCTGGAAAGGGGGGAGTTGACCACACACCCAACAATTTGTGGCATTGCTGGTCTGGTGTGAATAGTGCAACATTCGGATAAAACTATTATTACGCATAGCAAGGCGATAGGATAACTCGTGAGGCGGCAGGTCACTAAATGTGTGCTCTACTGTAACATTAGAAAACATATGTACATGTGAAATCGGAAAACATAAATGTAACGCATAACTTATGCATGTACCCATAAGACTTAGAAACAATAAAAAGAATAGAACGATAATACATCTCTTAGAGTTTTGACTAACTCTCTCACTGTGTGGGTCTATCTCATACATATCAGGAACCTGTCTAACCGTTTCACCCGAGAGGGACTTAGACAATTAAACTGGCTGACTTATTTTATTAGACCGGAGTTTTGCTTTATACTCCTGCTGCAGAGTTTTCTCTAACAGGGGAAGTTTGAATTCAGAGTCTGTGTTTGGGCAGTCCTTGAGAACAGGGCAGTCCTTGAAAAATGTCTTTGGCTTAAGTCCGTGAAATTTCTTGATATGGCTCACGTGTAGCCAGCCTTTGCGATTTTCCACTTTCACAGCTGTCCGGGTGGTGAGGAGGACGAGGCGGGGCTCCTTCCAACGGGGCTCCAGCGGACTTGAACGATCAAAGTTTCGCACCAGGACGAAATCCCCTGGAACGACTTCATGCGGTTTCACCTCAGTGTTGTCTGGAAATGTAGCGGCAACCTGTGAACGACAAGATTGTAGTGCAGACATCAAGGAAGCAAGGTAATCTGTCAACATATTACTGTCAATATCGGTAATGGTACGGGGTCTAGGTGTACCCCACATGTTGGGGGGACGACCAAATATTATCTCGTAGGGAGATAGACCTGAACGGGAATGAGCGACCATTCTCATGTAGAAAAGGGCAACTGGCAGGGCTACTAACCAATCTACACCTTTCTCTGCACACACTTTTGCAAGGCGGATTTTCAAAGTCTGGTTATGTCTCTCTACGAGACCGGCTGCTTCAGGATGGCGTACACAATGAAACTTCCACTGGTACCCTAACAGAAGGGATACTTGTTTCATGAGCTCGGATGAGAATGGCTGGCCGTTATCTGAATACACGACCCTAGGTAATCCATAGCGGGGAAAGAACTCACGAACCAACTGCCTGGCAGTGGTCGCAGCTGTGTAATCTGGGACTGGATATGCTTCTGTCCACCTGGACAAAGCGCATACAACTACGAGGACATACTTGAAACCTCGACATCGCTCCATCTGAATATAATCCATCTGGAGGACTTCAAAAGGGTGGTCAGGGGGATGGAATCCACCTTGTTCCACCGGGACACCTTTACCTGGATTGAACTGACAACAGATCATGCAGGTACGCACTTTCTGCTTGGCTGCTGCTCGTAAATGCTTGTTGAACCAAAGGTTCTGAATACTGTCTAGCATGGCTTTTTCTCCTAAATGTGCTGGACTATGTGCGGCGTTAATAATGATTTGAACCATAGAGTCGGGGAGAAACCATGTGGCTTTTCCCTTCGTCAACCATCCTTGATCTGTCTGGACCCCTCCTTGTTCGGACCATTTCTTCATTTCCTCGGGAGTAGCATGTGACTGTATATCTATGACATCTTGTGTAGGGTCCTTAACTGTCATACAAGTAGTCTGTTCTGGAGTGGGTGTCAGTGTCGTGTTAACTGGAATGTCTGGAGTCTGAGCTGTAAGCTTGGCTGTTCGATCTGCTAGATCGTTACCTTGGGAAATGATATCAGTAACTTTCGTATGTGCCTTGCACTTCATGATAGCGATAGCTGTCGGTAAATGTATTGCATCTAACAGAGCTTGAATGAGGAGACCATGCTGGATCTTGGTTCCATGAGAAGTCATAAAACCTCGTTCCTGCCAGAGCACTCCAAAGTCGTGTACGACTCCGAATGCGTAACGTGAATCTGTGTATATATTTACTTTTAGGTTCTTGGCACGTATGCAGGCTTGGGTCAGAGCCACTAGCTCTGCTGCTTGAGCGGACAGAGTGTCAATACGATGTGTTTCTATAACTTCAGTTTCAGTAGTCACTGCATACGCGGCTACTAGTTCTCCTGTACTTGTTCTCATACATGAACCATCCACATAAAATGTTAGGTCGGGATCAGGTAATGCAATATCTGTCAAGTCTTGTCTTGGCTTTGTCATGGTGTTAACAACTTCCACACAGTCATGTGTGGCAGGATTTGAAGTAACTGACGGTAATAGTGTAGCTGGATTTAAAATGTTGCAGCGTCTGATTTCTATGTGTGGCTGAAATAATGTCAGCTCATAACCTGTTAAACGTGCAATTGTCAAGTGCTGAGTCTGGGTTCGGTTTAAAAGAACTTCCACGGAGTGTGGAACTTGTACTGTCAGGGAGTGTCCTAACACTATGGAATCACTTTGTCTGATAGCTAGTGCTGTGGCTGCAACTGACTTGAGGCACGCAGGCAGAGCCTGGGCCACTGGATCTAATGTGCTAGAAAAATAAGCACAGAGCTTGTATTGTCCTGCTTGATCTTGTGTGAGAACAGATAATGCCGTACCATCACGTTCTGTAACAAAAAGTGTAAAAGGCTTACTGTAGTTCGGTGTTGCGAGAACAGGTGCATTACATAAAGCTTTCTTTAACTCGTTAAAAACAAGTGTATGTTCCTGGGTCCAAGGGAGGACAGTCGATACGGCTGCCTCCTGTGTCGTTAACTGTATCAGTGGCTTGGCTAGAAATGCATACTGAGGAATCCATTGTCTGCAGTAAGAAGTGAGGCCGATAAAAGCTCGTACCTCCTTCTGAGTCTTGGGCTGTGGAAGACGTGCTATTAACTGGATACGGTCAGGTGTCAACTGCCTACCCCTCTTGGACAGTAAGTGTCCCAAGTAGACCACTTGCTGGACACAGAATTGCAATTTGGAAGGGGACACCTTGTGCCCCATCTCGGCCAGAAAATACAGGACTGTAAGTGACGCACGCTCGCAGTCACGTTCTGAACGGGCTGTGATCAGTAGATCATCGACATACTGGAGCAGGGCAGTGTCAGTTGGCATGCTGATATTGTCTAGTTGTCTTTTAAGTGCTTGACTGTAAATACTAGGACTTTCTGTGAAACCTTGAGGAGCTCGTGTAAATTTATAGCTCCTTCCATTTAAACAGAATCCGAAAAGGAACTGGCTGTCTGGATGAATGGGGACACTGAAAAATGCGTTCTTGAGATGGATAACTGTAAAGAACGTGGCTTCAGAATCAATGGCTGTCAATAGGGATGAAATATCGGGAACCACTGGGTACTGTGGTATGATACATTTATTAAGTTCTCGAAGATCAATCACTAATCGATAAACTGGAGGTGCATTTGGATCAGTGCGTTTCAGAATTGGAATGATAGGAGAATTACATACATTGGAGTCAGTTTCTACAACCACTCCTTGAACAATAAGCTCGTCAATAATTTTGGATAAGGCTGCTACAGCCTCAGGTGGCAATTTGTACTGTCTGATTCGTGGTAATACAACACCTTGCTTCAGAGTCACACGATGGGGCGTGATATGCATACAACCTACATCAGTTGGACCTTGCGCCCATAAAGCTGTGGTACATTCAATAGCCTTGGATCAAAATCACGTAATACATAATGACCTTTAAAATCTCGGAGGAACAGGCGTACTCCTTCTGGGGAGCAGCATATAACTGCTCCTAATTCTTTCAGTGTCTTAATGCCTAACAAATTTTCTGGACAAGATTTCGTGAGTAACAAATCTGTGGTTCGGGACAATGGACCAACTTCTAGAGTAACTGGTTTCGATATTTCATTAACAATAGGCTTTCCTGAAAATCCAAGGGAAACATTTCTAGAGCCTGAGAGCGGAGCCCCTGGAACCTCGTCATGACTGATGGTAGTCCTACTTGCCCCTGTATCAATCAGAAACTTTCTGTCTTTCCCCAATACTTGACTGTGTACATAGGGACCCTCTTGATCTACAGGTATCTCGATGAGAGGCAAGCCTACCTCCCTCTCTAGGCTGTTTCATGAATACGGCTGATAATCTGGATACTCGGACTGTGCATACTGGTACATCTGCTGTGTAACGTGCTGTGTTTCAGCTATAGGCTGCGGTACGGTAACTGTCTGTTGTGCATTCTGTGGTGGCTGGGAAGTCTGTGAAACTTGTTCTTGCCTAGGCGGACGTGGTCTTTCTTTAGTCTTACCAGTAGCTATGTTGTGTTTCAGAACTGCACATTCACTTATAAAATGACCTGATTGTTTACAGTAATTGCATGTCCCTTTAACGGGAACCGTAGGATGACTGGCTTGATTCGGACCCCTCTTCTGACTGTCTTGGGGAACAGATTGTGCAACTAATACTTTCATTTTCGTGTCTTTCATACGTCTCCTTTCGTGTTCCTGCTCTTCCCTGATTCTGTTCTGGTGATACTGGAGCATTTGTAACATCTGTGACGGAGTATTAGCTTGCCAGGTACTTTCGACTTTCAGGACTCGATTTTTAACTTGTGGACTTGAATTCTCGACTAGTTTGGTAACAAAAAGATGAGGGTATGATTCACTACTCGTTTTCAGACCGCTATTAATAATAAAACATTTATCAAATCTAGAATAGAAATCACTAGTATCTTCGTCTTGTTTCTGTTTACAGGCTGAGATGGCATCCCAATCTTCCTTTTTCGTGGCTAGTAATCTTGGCAAAACTTGTATCAATAACTCGGGCAATTCTTTAGCTTTATCCCCAAGACCGGTACCTGGTACTCGTGTATTATCTTCCGCTTCTAGAGCTGTCCAATCTATCTTTTTCTCTCCCACCTCCCATTCTTTTTCCTTGAGTTTTTCATATATGCCCGCAGGCAACAGGACCTTTAACATTTTAATGATATCAGGATACGTGTATTCTCCCATACGGAGCATGTCCTTTAATTCACGGTGGAACCCTGCTGGATCTTTATCGTGACAGGGAATTAACTTCTTCATTTCTAAGAGTTCCATCTTTGTGATAGGGGTGTAAACAAATACTCGTTCTAGACCACCACCCTCTTTCTTGACTGGATGTACTTCTCGTAACGGGTTCTGTCTGTCTATGTAGAAGGACTTACTTTCTGGGGGTGAGACGTGAACAAAATGTGGATTCAGAAACGTTCGGTATTTGTGGCGCTGTTCTAGAATGACACTAATTAAATCGGTACCTAGACCTTTCCATCTGTATTAGAGTAACTCGTTTAATACATCATGTAGAGGACCTGGATCAGAATGCTGTTCCTCATACAGGGTAATGAGGTGCTGGATCATATACATACCCACCAGTTGCTGCTCGGCTGGGGGCAGCTTCAGAAACGTTTGAGCCACTATTTCATCTGGAAACGTGGCGGAATCAGTAGTCCATCGGACTGCTGATCGGGCTAGTTCTTGTTCATGCATGGTACCAAGCTCACTATAACCTATTCGTGATTTCAGGATTTTATCTATAACCTGGAATACTTGTTCTAGAGAACACTGTTCTGGTACTGGAGAGGGAAAAACTTTCTTGTAGTCTAGGCGTGAATATCGGTCGGAAAGTCTAGTTCTACCTACATACGCTATTCTGGACGGATTCTCGCTGTCTACCTCTTCACTGGAAGAGTCATTCTCTTTCTCGGTTGCTCTACTTACTCTCTCTTTCTCGTGTATACTTACAATTTCTTTACGTATTTTCCGGTACATACTTTCTATACAACCTTGTGTCTTGTGTTTTCCCTCGGCTATATTGTCACTCCACCTAGTTAGGACTTTCATTTCTTCCTTGTCTTTATCAGGATAATCTTGTTCTCTTATTAAACAGTTAATCATAAATTGCAGAATCATACTTTGAATATCGACCTTTCTGTGTGCCATAGCTTCGTGAATACTTCCTGGATTCTCCCCTGTACGGATAAAATGATATATTCTGTCTAGATGACCTTTCATGTCGGGCAGGGTGACCAAAAAGTTGGCAACTCGTCTTAAACGTATTGAATACAGGAGCATGTGATCCTCACCTGGTACTGGATCATATGCGCAATCAGTAAGGTTTCGCTTGAGATCTGCGTATGTAGTCACTTTTGGCGTACGCTGTAACGCTGCTTCTCTCAGCGTCATTCGTTTTGTTTGAGGCGGGGTGATAGGAGCACCTCCTACCGCTCCTCCTGAACTAGAATCGTCTACTAATGCTGGACGTGCTGGTAAAGTAACCGGCATCACACGTGGTGCGGACTGGTCCGGGGGTACTGGCACATTAACTTGGTCCCCGGAGCCGGTGACTGGAGGAACAGGAATTACATTATTAACGGGAGCAGGCGGAACAGGATTTGCATATTCTGGGACTGTGTCGTCCAAATAGGACAAAAGAAAAATATCAGCTGCGGTCGGTTTATGACGTAACTTAATCGGGACCAATGGCGGCGGAAAATTACAGGATGCTTCCGGGGTTGCTTTTGGCAAGCCCTCGGCAAGAAGAGGATACATACCCTTAATAAGGGCATTTCTCTGTCTGTCCGACTGTTCTTCTCTAACTCGTTCACCTTCTTCTATTAATTCCCTTTCTTGGGCTTTTTCTGAGGATTCCCTACTTAATTCGGTTTTTCTGAATTCTTTTTCGGTTCTTTTATGAGATTCTTTGCGCCATAACTCGATGGCATCTTTCTGGGACTGTCTGGCTTTCTTTTTCCATAATGCTTCTTCTACTCGCATGATGCACTCGGCATCCCATGTACCTGATACGGGCCATCTATATTTCTCTTCTAATTCCTTGGTATAGTCCGCCCACAAGTCTAGATATATTATGGCATCTAAGCCATGCTTATGATGCATAAAATGTCCTGGACTGTCCCTAGGAGGGACAGGAACTGCTTCCTCGAGTAACCCTTTTCTGGTCTTTAACTGACGTAACTTCGGAAACAGAGGCATTTTTCGGAATACACAATACACAAGAATCACAGAAATACTATAGCAAACAAATCTTTCATACCACGACATAGAAATACATGAATAACAGTTCGAACAGAAATACTACCTGATACACTGAAAACAGAACACTTGAATTTCTCGAGAACAGAACTTACTAGAATTACTAGAATTACTGGATGCACTGCTAAAACAGTACAGAACATACCGGTCCCATAAAGAGACACGTCTGGACCCGTACCCACCTAGGTGGATACTTCGTACTGGATCTGCGTACCCAAACCCATCGGACCAGGAACAAACTAATGCTCCTGTCTAGATACCCCCCTGTGACGGTACTCACCGGGAAAGCAGAAACTGGAAGGCCTCGGACTGGACTGGACTGGACTGCTACGACGTCGGACTACGAACTTCGGAAACTTCGGTTACAGGTGGGCCTCCAGATACTTCGGACCTTGCACTCTCGGCTTGGGCTCTGGTCGGGACGAACCGCATTCCACACCGCTTCGTCTGGATGTCGGACCGCAGTTTCCGTCTCCTCCGTGGGCCTGAGGGAGACTTGAAGCAGAAATATCTGCCGGTGCGCAGTAGAGTTCCGTCACGGCTGTAGAGGGTCAGGGGGCCTGCGTGGCATCGCCAGCGCGTGAGGAAGGGGCTCGTCCCTATTCGGGCGCCATTATGTGGTAAATAAATAATTAATTACCGGTACTATTTTTGACTAGATATAACAATAACAGATAGCTCAATAAATAAGAGGCAGGATCCGATGTGTCCGAGTCAGAAGGATTTATTCAGGCAAAAAGGAAAGGACTGGAACGGGACAGCCTGAAATAAAATAAGAAGGAAGGCAGCTGCCGGGGGAAGAAGAGTGGCATGGGCAGAAGTGGGGAGTCACATTAACAGTACATTGTATATATATACTAAAACAATTACATTACATTCAATACAGTAGGCGTAACTCATAGCAGTCGCGAAAGATAAAAACAAAATGGGTGTAACAAGAAGGCGTGTACAGGGCGTATACATAGACATGTGATGAAGACGTCACAGAAGTGTCATAAATGGGGCGGAAACATGGAGGGGGCTACCTGAGCAGCTGGGACCTTTAACCTAGTGGTGCGCGCAAACGGGCAATGACGTGTTACCAGGAAGAACTGGGGCTATGACTTCTGCACTAGAAGAGGAGACTAAAGTCTGCGGTGTCAGGACGACATGTACCTATATCATATCTGGTATCTGGTGTTTGGAGTACATGTTGATAGAATCCAAAAGTTATCAGGGCAAAGGCTACTTGACACTAAGGCTGGTGCATGCATCTATTCTACATGTATTGCGTGTGCTAGGAAATTCTATGAATATTAATACAGTATTTCTTTTGCATGGAGACAGAAAGGCTAGACCCTAGCTGAAACTATTGATGCGATTCAGTAGCTTAGGAATGCAGAGAAGGAGGGCTGGACTGATAACTAGAAGCATAACATACTCTTGGCAGACAGGCAGGCAGAGCCAGGCCGAGCCGGGCACTGTGCTGCGCGAAAGGAAGTGAAGGGTCAGGGATGCAGGTGGGGGCTGTATCGCTCCTCGGAGCAGGTTCAGGAGACTGGAGCTTGAATTCTGGTGTCCGAGCCCTTTTGAGGCCTAGGAACGGGGGCATTTTACAGAATTAACGTGCACACTGTAAAACATGGCAACATAGGCCTAATACTCGTTGCTTTCACGAGAACTGGAAACTGGCATACTAGAGCTGGACACAACTACAATTGCGTCTTTATTTGATCATAGGGGGATACATGCATATCGATCATGCACATATAACATAAGATGGGGAACACGTAGGCACATATAACATGGCAAAATTTACTTTTCCACAATATCCATTATCGTGCGCCCTGCCCTGCGTTGGCCTGTAGCCATGATGCTTGGAGATATCGACTGCAGGGGGTCGCAAACCGTGTCCTCAGCAATGGGAGCAGAGCCAATATGGAGGGGCTCAGCAGCAGCCAATGAAGGGCTCTGCCCGTCTGTCTAGGCCCCACAAGTGATGTAGGCGTCGAGCAGCGTCTTATGTCCCTGCCACAGGGTGTTCAGCCGGTGCCTGCCAGTGTTTTGGGCCTTCCACACTTCCCCCTCGGGTCGGCACTGCGAATGTCTCTGGCTCCCGGTCCCGCCGCCTCCAGGCCCCAGGTCTCGGGCCCCGGCGTGGCCCCTATGGCTCTGCCTACTAGTGCGCTCCTCCGGCTGCAGCCTCCGTCGGGAGAGATCCCGGACCACCTCATCCCCTCCACAGTCGTCGCAGCCGCCAAGCGCCCTCCGCCGTCGGCCCGACTCACCGGCAGTATCGCTAGGCCCACAAGCCGGGGGCTCGATTTTCGCACACCAGGCAGCCCGGCACAACCTCGGAGCAGCGCGCACTCACCGGGTCTACAGCGCAGGTCGCTGCTTCGCTCCTCACTGCGGGCAGATCCTTTCCGCCTCCTGGGTCGCCAGGCCTTTGTCAATGCAGGGGGGGTCACCGCACCAGAACGGGCCTCAGGGCCAGGCCTCAAAGCCGGGGGCCCGGGTATCGCGGCAATCCAGCAGAGGCGACCCCGGTGTACCGTCGCTCCTCGTGGTGGGGGGCAATCTCCTGGTGATCGCCGCAGCCCAGCGATGCCCCTTGGTCCGTCTCGCACCGGGGTACAGCCTCTTCAGCGGGCTAGAAGCGCAATCGCCGCCTCCGGCAGCTGGGCGCTGCTTCCCACAAAATGGCGGGTCAGGTTTCCGCCGGGGAGGAAAGTCCGCTCAGGGTCGCTACAGGATACCGGCAGCCACCGGGGACAGCCGGAACAGGCCCCAGGGGTCTCGGGCCACCAGCGCTTACTTTCTGGGGGCTGCTGTGGGGGGTACGGGCAATTTAGAGGTCAGGACGGGGGAATCAAGCCGGGAGCCTCACTCGGCAACGTCCGTCCCGGTCGCCATCTTGGCCACGCCCCCCTATGTTTTGGTTTTTGAAACATAAATAAAACATGTTGTCATTTACAATGCCAATAGCTTAAACTCGCGTAAATGCGAGACCTATTGCATTGCAAATGCTTGTTTACTTTGCTTTTGTGGCCTCTTTGACCAGGAGTACCAAGGGCAAGTACATCGCGTAGAAGATGCAAACCTCTTTGATTCGATGCTAGCTCATTCTCACTACAGATGCCGGTATTTCTGTGTGCCATTACCTGAAAGCCGTGTTGCTGTTGGCCCAAATGTACTACACTTTTTTGGCAGTGTCAAACACGCTCATTACATAACACAATCGGGCATGACTGCAGAGACCTTTCTTTTTTTTTTTTTTTTTTTTTATTAGAACCTTTATTGTTTCAACATAGAAAAACACCCATAGGCCTACAACCAAGCCGGCCGGCCGCTATGCAAATCAGGAGAATGTATGAAAAGAAGCAATATAGCGTACAAAATACAGCGGTCCGGAGGTCGAGGGCTGACGAGCATCCAGGATATGACATATAGTTAAAATATCGCACAGTGAGAAGGATTGGAGTCGGTTCATTTTGTAAAAACAGAAAATAAAATAGAATCAACGTCGCACTATCATACAGTCCCCCAGCACAGCCGACGAAAAGCAAAAGTTACGCCAGCGACGCACATAGATTGAGAATGACGGGGGAGGGGCATCAGGGTAAGGAGAGACGCAATAAACACTAAGCAATCATGGCAAACTAGTCCCACCCCTCAAGGCAAAACACACTATGGGAGACATGAAGACGACGACATCGAGAAAGAAAAGGGCAAAGGGCCATAGAGACAGAAGAGGAACAAAACAACAAACCCATCCCCCAACCCCCAACCCTGCACCCCTGCAGAAGGCTACGGCCTACCCCCCCCCCAGCAGCGTGCCTGTCGCCCTAAATAAGAGACCCGAAATACAGAGAAGAAAAGAGAAACAGAAAAAGAAAAAATACAGGAGAAGGGCCCTCGGTCTAGTGTTCCGGTCCCTCCCACCTCCGCGTGCAAAAAACATCTAAACAGCCACGGTAGAAAAATACAGATAACAGCAGTCATGTGTAACGCTGTTAATTACAGTGCAGCGAAGCACCCCAAAATCACCATAAACCAGCTATAATTCCCTCCATGTCCCAAACAAAGTCACCCCTGGCCTCTTCTGTCGATAGTACCAACGTTAAACCAGGTCTCAGACAGGACATAAAATAGCACAAAAGGTCCGAAGACACCGGGAGGACCCAGCAGTGCCATCATGCCATTGATCCCAGGCCACCGGAGTCCCGCCAAGGATGCACGGCAGAAGACGGAGGGAAACAGAATTAACAGCACCAACAGTCTCGAGTCCAATGACAGTCCCGCCAGCCATGAAAAGGGAAGCACACGGAGCGGGAAGCGCTGAAACCCCGCCGGCGCCGTCCAAACCATGGACCGATGCTGTTCCCCAACTCGAAGTTCAGGGTTAGGCCCAATCACATATATAACAGGGTCATCCACAGCCAGTTCGTGAACCAAAGCCATCCACGTCTCCAAGAGCGCAGATTCATCCGGGGAACACGTCAATGTAGCAAGGGCAGACACAGCGGCGCCTCCTTGAGAGCGATCCGCGCCGTCACACAACGGCGGAGCAAAAATGGCGGCCATCTTGTTCCCCAATGCTCGAGCCTCCCGGATCAGGGTAGTCTGCAGACATGTTAAAGCAGCCAGGACATCACTGGGAGTGGGTGGTTTCTCATGGCGCCAAACCCCGGGGTTCTCTCGTGCATCGGCTTCCCTACCCGGGTGAGGGGCACGCAAGAGGGCACCATCCGCCATAACAGCCGTTCCGGTTTCTCGTCCCTCCATCTCACCAGGGGATCGGGCCCAGCAACCGTACACTGCAGGATCCACAGCGGGATCTCAGTAGTCGGGGCAGGCGACAGAAAGGAGAGGCACCAAAAGGCTACACCAGCCCCCGTCGCTCCTCGAGAGCCCGCCACAGGTTCCCAGGGCGGGTCGTGATCGTGATCGGGCGTCTCTCCGAGGGGGAGTCAGGCATCACGAAGTTCACTCCGGCCCGGCTATATATCACCTTCCGCAAGGCAACCCACTATGGGGAGTGGGTGGATCTCATCTCGTTCGGCTCTCGGATCCCAGGTTCTCTCCGAACGACTTCCCAGTGTAACCAGAGGCCGTTGGCATATCACTTCCGGCCGGACACTCTCCTCACTCGAGATCCCGGTCTCAACACCTCACAGGCCGCCAAACAATCGGGGACATTTCATCGGGACCACTGTACGGAGGAGTCTCAGGAGTAGACGGTAAGTGAATGCTTCCCTTCACCTACTCAAATTAACAAATGCTGCTCAGGGTAATCGCCAGGATATACGTGACCGGCCGGGAGGGCGCACAGAGCCAAGCGTTTAAGCAGCCGTCCCGTTCGCCATCTTGGCTCCTCCTCGCAGAGACCTTTCTTGATCACTTGTTACAGCTGCCAGTGACTGGTTTAGCATGGAGTCTGAGCTATCTGCTTCCCTTTAAGGCAGTGAAGGCCGCATGGGAAGGAAACTAAACTATGTACTGTGTGTAAAAATTGAAGATTTTCTCGTAAATTTTGCACAGCGACCTGCGTTCGTTTGCATGCCCACTGCATCCGCCTGACAAACACTCTGTCTGGCTACCCGCTACCGTTCCTTCTCCACTCGAAGGCCCTTCCTGGTAATGCCTCATCTGTGCCTCGCCATGCCATCTCCAGCTTTTCCTCTTGCCTTCCGGGGCCGGGTTTCTCCAAACAAACAAACAAACAAATCAAAAGCTGGGGGATGGCTTTAACCCAACATAAGAAATTACAATAGGTCTCGAATGCTCGACATAAAAAGCGCTGAGACGTTGTAAATCTACCTAGTATGTGAACTGTTGTAAACAAAAGTTGTAAAATCAATATTTTTGGTATAATGTCAGTGTAAAGTGGTTTATATTTCAATTAATATTTTTAATAAGAAAACACAAAAACGCATTTCCAAAGAAATATTGATCTAGAGATAAAAGTACTCAGACTGCATCAACTCTCACGCTGGCCTTTTTTTGTATAAATGCAGCATCGCTAATCCTGTTTATAATTGGGGTTGTAAAAGAAGCCATCTAGCTTGTTTTTCTTTTCTTTAGAAGATTGCTAAATTTGATGACTAAAATGGTCAGCAAAAATACATTTCAATCAATATTCTGCCCCTAGAACAGACCGCGTTCAAGGCCAAATAATATTTATAAGATTGGGAAACAGATCTAAACGATGCAAAACTTTTCCCCTTGGTAAGAACGTAAAATGCTTTTGATTTGGTTGTGGACAAAGAATGTTTAACCTTTTACTGGCTTCTACTTAGAAATAAATTGAGGATTTTAAAAGAATACGAATACTGTTACCCTGAATTTAACATGTATCTATTTATTTATTTTAATTATTCTATTGCTATTTAATATTAAGAAAAAACATCACATGAGACTATAACAAATGTAGTAATATTATCATACTAAGTTGGTGTACATTGTATTATTATGTATATTATCATAATAATCATGCTTAAGCTAAGCTGGAAGCACCTGCCTGACTGGTTTTTCCTGTTTTTGCTACTGGTCTTCTACCTACTCATGACTAGGTCCGAGTGAAATTTAATTTAGGGTGGCATAATTTGGGGAAATTGACAGTACCCTTGTTACGCAAAATGACTCCACTTTAAGTAATTACATGTCATTCATAGTACAAATTTACTGCGCATGGCGCCATTGATGGATAACATTTACAGTGAATACACATAAACAATAGAAAGCAAGCAGCTATTGTTCAAAGTGCTTTTGTTTAAATACATCCTTGTGGCAGAAATTGACACAAGCACGCTTTTCGCACTGAAATTCAGCACAGAGTGATAGATGTGCATTTCATATAATTACGTGTAATTTCATTTATTTTTTGCTGTAATTATGCAAAAACAAATTATGTTAATTTCTCAAAACCTTCCCTGTGACCACTGAGTGCCTCCCCAGGCCCAGTTCCTGCCTTCTCCAATCACTTAATGCTCATCTAAGTCACACTTTAACTTTCTTCTGACAAGGCTGATATAAACCAACTTCCTTGACAACTTGTCCTCTTACAGCCTTTCATCTTAGGTCCTGACAGTACTTCCTGGCATTCAGCCTCTCCCCCGCCCAACTAAGGTGCTGGTCTATTGGAAAATTGAGCATGAAAGGCCATCATCAATTGGGGAGTGTGTACAAAAGAAGTAGGTTCCTAAACTCTATCAGAGGCATTGTACCCTTTCCATGGGATGAGATATTGCAATGATCCACTTCTATATCTTGAATAGACTATTGGCGCTACCTAAAACCTAGGATGTCTATGAACCTGAATCACTGGGGTTGGTTTGACTCTCCGATTCTAATGCTTGCTTGATTTTAGATACATGAATATAGGGATGTACCTTTCATTTTTCAGTAAGGTGAAATGTTCAGCTGGGGAGCCCATTAGCTCTTCTCTGGTGAACGGACCCACAAAACGAGGTGCAGTCTTGGGATGGGACCCCAAGGAATTTTTGATTTTACTAAAACTATAGGTATAATATACTTACTTAAGGGGGCTTTTAACCAACTCTCCTCATTCATTAGTGTGTTATTCTCATGTTGCTTTCACCCATCACAACATATGGCATGAGGCAGTGGGTCGCCTACTCAAGCCATCTGTTAACTTCACTTGGAGTGTCTGCATTTTGCTCTTTCACAATGCCAGTGTGTGTTGTATTCGTGTCTAGAGCCTGATGTGATAGCTGGAAATGTTTGATGTGATCACAGTGAACATTACAGCCTTATCAGTTTCTGTCTCCTGCCAATCCTGTTGTAAATCCCTTTTGGGGTAGCCTTTGTTTATGTGAAGGCTCCTATTTCACTAGTCTTACACGTTTGTGGCGAACAGAGCATTTTGAAATTCAACAGTAATACAAACAGCAGCTCATACACACTCTGAGTGTGCTCTATCTTTGCAAACCTGTCTGTTTCTTTATTTCTTTTTCTTTCTCTTCCCTATTTACCTACCTTCTTTCTTTCCTTTTTAACTTCCTTCTTTCTTGCCTTCCTTATCTTTTCCCCTCTTTTCTGCCTTCTTACTTTCTTGACCTTTTCTTCCTTCCCTTCTTTCTTAGCCTTCTTCCTTAAAGGCAAGAGACTGACAGCCAATGCCAGACCACTGGGCTTTTTTAGGTGTGTGTTAGCCAAGACCTTTTGATTTTACTAAAATTATGTATATAATATAGTTACTTCTACATTTTATTTTAGCCATACAATATCCGTTAATCTGTGTTTGTGTCATTGAAATATTTCTTCCACCAACTGTAGCATCCCTCAAGGGGCAATATGTAAGCCCACTTCTGCCCTTGGCGGACTTCGCTATGAGTTAGGTCACACTGCCTTTTCACAAGTAGCACATCCACACACACACTAGTTCCTTTCAGAGCCAGGGAGTACTATGGTCATGTGTGCTTTTAAAGACAAGAAAACATTTTTGCCCTTATCCAATGTTATTGTTAAGACTGATGAAGGCCCGGCAGCTTCCTGGACAATAATGTTTTACAAAAAACATGACAAACAAAACAAGAATTTCCAAAAGGCTGGCGGCCAAAGCCAGAACTATTGGCTTTACCAATACTTGTTTAGCATGTTATCAGCTATATCCTATAACAGATTGTGAACTGATTTTTAATACAGAGTGCAAATGGACTGTAATAATTACTATACTGAAGGGACATTAACGCATTCAAATACAAAACGCCACATACAAGATTGATAATTATATTTGCAAAAGAAGAAAGAGAAACCTATAGAGCTGTGCAGAGAGTTAATATATCCAGATTCTGCTGTTGGTATCTATGAAGGACATCATGCTGCTGTTCTGAAATCAAACATCAAAGTTATTCCTCAATGGTATGATTCAGTCTATCTGTCAGTTAGGCTTCTGAAGATAACTGGTGGACTTCAGAGGAATGATAACAAGTTTCTTTAAGCGTGCGTTGCATAATTAACAACACTGTACATCCCTAGAAAGTTCCACAATAAAGTTCATTGGTATATGGGACCATGGTTGGTGTGCGGGATGGTTGTAACAACCCCATCGCGTTTCCAGGATTTGTCTGAGCTATTTACTTTTGTTTTACTTTAATGATGTCTTTTGTATAGCCAAGATAGATTAAGGTAGATATTATGCAGCTTTTTTTCATCTTGTTCCTGACAATAGAATGCATCTGCTTTGCCTTGACTAAATCCAGATGGATACCTGATAATATAATAGATTCTTTTCTTCTTGTTCCTGCCTAGATAATGCACCTGCTTTGCCTTAACTAGATTCAGATGAATACTTGATAATTTAGCACATCATAGGGAAGAAGTGATGATCTAGCATGCTAACTTTGTGCTCTTTTGGAAACGGAAGTTCTTATGGTCAGTCCATACTGTAACAAAGATTTCTGAGCCTTCTAATTAAAATCGCCAATGTGCAAATGATTCTTTGATCAGTAGAGCTTAGGATCATAGATTGTGTAGTTATTTTCTGGAGAGGATAATGTACAAAAGAAATAGGTTAGAGGATTCAAATCTACTGTCGCTGGGTGGCTTTGAGAAAAGAATTGCCCAAATGGCAAAAGCGGAATGATTATTTTCAACAAAAACGGTTTGTGCACTCTGGTGGCATAGATTTGGAGCAGTTGTGAAAATAATTTTGAGATATTGAAATGCATCTTCCTATTAATTTCTCCATTAAAAGTTGATTCTTTTTTGTAAGTGCTGTCATGGGTTTTACAGTTTGTCAAAAACCCATGACAAAGTGGCGATAAAAATTGATGAATCCCCAAAAGCTCTGAATCTGATTGACAAAAGTGAGTTGTGGCAATTCCAAAACAGCCTTGAATTTACTGGTGTCAATCTGAATTCCAGAATCTGAAATGATGAAGACTAAGAAGGTCAGTTGATTGGTCTCAAAGATAAATGTTTCCTCTTTGGAATATAATAAGTGCTTTCATAGTCTAATTAAAACCTCCATGTGGGTGCAATGTTGTTCTAAATTATAAGACAACACCAATATGTCATCTGAATTAAATCACTGCAAAGGTGTCCAATATTTCTTTGAAGAAGTTGTTGATGAAGGACTGGAAGGCGGCCCGTGTATTACACAAACTAAATATTCATAGTGTCCATCATTGATCTAAAAAAACATTTTCCACTGTTCGCCTACTTTGATGTGCATCAAGCTATAGGCTTCTCAATGATCCAATTTAGGAAATATGTTAGCTGTTTACACCTGATCAAGCAGTGCAGATATCAGTGCAAGTAGATGCCAGTTGCAAATGGTGATGGCATTTAACTGTCAGTATTCTACACAACACCTGGTTTTGGAATTAAAAAACAAAACAATTGCTCCAGCTGAGGGGATGGATTGTGGAATTAGACCTTACGCTAAATTCTCTTCAAAACAGTTCTTCAGAATGGCATCTTCCCTAGGATTACAAGGATATTCTTCAAATTTGGAAGGGGGTCAATTGCACACTGTTGAAGAAGTTCCTTAGCTCTCTTTTTTCTGTCCTAAAAGGACTTGTAAATGTATACGCTGCTGGTATGAGGGATTAATTTTTATTATTTTGTACTGCAAGACTTAACAATGGTTGTCATATCTGCATATTGTTTCTAAGCCAACAGTTCTCCTGACAATACTACGAAGAAAAGATAATGAATTTCTTTAGCCAATTAATCTCAGGATTATGAGTGTGAAGCCAACTGATAAGAGAACCACAGGGACCATCCATGAGGCAATGACATTAAAATCTAAGTGTCCATTCTCTAGTGCTACCAATACAGGAGGAGTGTTCCAACATGCATCCCCAGAACTTAACAGACTTCCATCAGTCCCCAAAATGCTTCAAATAAAGGAATACCCATCTAGTCACAAAAAGATGTCTCAATAAAGCATTTGAAGGAGCCAAGTCAAAAATGTATGTTGTTTCCATGGAGCTTTTTTGTAATCATTGAGGTTGCTTTCCTTGGGCGTTTTGGTTTCCTGATATGAAATTGTAACTAAAATGATTTCTTGTGTTGGCAAATACTGGAGAAAAAGGAGGGCGTTTCTGATCAAATATAAGCATTTTAGTTTGGCAACGGACAATGGCAAACAAAATGCCCATTCTTTCTGCACAGTAGACAATGTCCTTCCTCTCATCAGTGTTCCTTTTCTTCTTAGGTAAGAGCTTTCTTCTTAAACTCAGTCAGCACCTGCTCTTCTGTATGTTTCTCTCATTACGTGGCTCCAACTGATGGGATGGAACATGGAACAAAACGTCTGAGGAGCCCACCATCTTTCATTCCTTCGAGTTCTTTGCTGAGCTTCAATTTGTAATACAATTTATGTTAAGGCAATACTTTTTGTTGGTTGAACAGCCACTAATAATAAGACATCCTGTATCTCTTCCTTCAATTTACAAATTACGCCTGACGCGGATTTGTCTATCCATTCTGCCTCTGTTCCAAATTTTAGAAATAAACACATATAGTGCACAATGTCTTTATTTCATTAACACCAGGAATGCAATCTTCTTGATACAATGTTGAAAGGCTTGCAAACGATTAAAAGAAAAAAGCACCATGACTCTAAATGATTGCCATGCTTCAGGCATTATGTATTAAGAGGAGAGAGGCTACTAGGGAAGAGTGAAGGGAAATGTGTAGAGCATTGCAAACAGTGAATGAACTATGGTTATATAGAGCACTATAATCAATGAACCTGCAAGTCAACGTCTCTTCTGCTGGCTCTACTGAAGCCAACTTGGAAGTACTCACCAGTTATTCCTGTTCTTCAGTTCGTTTTCCACCTGTTTGTGACCAAGAAGTCCCTCCTCCTGCTTTACTGTCACTGGCCCGGCACTACATTCTCAGTTCTCGTCTATGTCGTACTTTAACGCTTTGCTAACTCGCAATGAGGCGGTGAAGTGTATTTTGTAGACTGATAGCACACTACTCCATGTTGGAAAATAGTAACACCACATTCCCCAATCTTTCTGACCAAGATACACTCCTGAGTACACCGTAGAGTGTCAGAGGAGCAACACAGGAATACAACAGGCACCAGAAGCAAAACAGAGTGTAGAATCCAACCCAGAAGCGCTGATAGCCAAACCCATCACTGTGGGTGATGTTAAAGGACCAAGGTTGGTGGGTCTGTGGGAAGCAACCAAGGAGTGGTGATAGCAAAACCCATCGGTGAGGGTGATGTTAAGGAACCAATAGGAGTGGGTGTCAATCAGTGATTCTGCAAAATGAATGGACTTAGTTTACAGAGCTAGTGAGGGAGGAAGGTGCAGAATTATGGGAAAGTCAAAAAGGTGGTGAGGAGTCGTAGGCTCTTCCTGGCTCTACCAACCCCAAATAGGGAAGAAGCCAGCCACAGGAGAACCCTCCTTAACCATTCTATCCTTTTTTTTGGATGCCCTTGGAGAAAGATGTTCTATTTATCAAAAGAGGGGGACTCTAGGAGCTATTTAAAAGGTCCGGTGATCCCTGCTCCTGAAGTTATACTTATACCAAAAGGGAGTCACCGTTCCTAAGTAGAGAGAGAAAGTAGGGAAGTAAGAGGTACTCTTGTTGTGTGCTACTCTAATACACCTTCTAGGACTTCACTGCCACTTACACCCACGCACCCATACGGCTTCATCAAAAGATTTCCGAAAAAGAGACCCTTCGGGGGACCCGACGAGGAGCAAAAGCCCAATGATGCAGCATGACATCCTTGATGAGGACACACTGCTCGCCCCCTAGAGTAGCACATGACGAGAGTACCTCTTACTTCCCTTCTTTCTCTCTCTACTTAGGAACGGTGACTCCCTTTTTGTATACCTTGGAGAAAGATGGACAAAGGATGAGATAGCACTCAACGAAATGGTACCCCACAAGGAAATGGCATTAAAAGTAAATTGTAAGTCTTTCACCCCAATCTCCTTTTTTGAATTGCTCATTAAATAGTCCAGCATTTCCCTTATTGGTGCAACTGTCTCTACAGCTCCCCGTCAGACCTCTGGTGCTTGCTTTTAAGCAACTGTTCTTCACGCACTAGCACTCGCTCTGGCAAATCAAGCTGGTTTTCAGCTGATCTAACAGTTAAAAATAAACTGCTGTTGCAATGAATCCTCTTGATGGCTTTACTATCAAAGGAAGGACATACTGTCCTAAAGTCTACTCTCAATTCCTCTGTAAAAGTTTTCTTTGAGGCAAACCAGGTCATTTAAAAAAAAAATGTAAATCATGTAAAAAAAAACCTCCACTGCCTCGACTCCACTTGAAATTCAGTCAAGATCTATTACAGTATCCATGCTTACATGTACTCCTACACACTTTGTTGCAGTGCGGAGAGCTGAACACAATTTCCCGCAGAAATTAATAACTAAAGCCAATTTCTGAGAACAAAAGCATGTACTGACATTGATGCTACGAAAAATTTACTTTTGATTACAGAAAAGTTGCTGTTTTTTATAGAGCGGTTTAATCAGCAGCTCAATTAAAACACAGTCACATCTCCTCTCTTGCAACAATACAACGCTACAATCAGACAGAATACAATGTTTAAACATGCATCTCCTTCTAAGCTGCAACAACATAAACGGAATGCCTTCGATGTCCAGCAAGTAGCTGCCCACGAGACTGCCAGAGAAAAATACTTTGATTTCATCAACACTCTATTGAAGGCTCTATACACATGAAGAAATGTTTTGAAAATTCCATACATTTTACAGGAAAAGATGAATTTGCCTCACTATCCTTTCTTTTTTTTTACCATTCCCATATAGTAGATGTTCCGTCCCCTTATCCTTTCAGTTTGAAATCTGTCTGTTCTGTATGGAAAGCTTCATGCAAACTCATTTCTTTTTTCTCTAACCTTCTCTTTTGTCTTTCTTAACTCAGCCAGTTTAACAACCAAGTCTGGCTTAATTACAAATACAAATTACAATATAAAGTAAAGTGGATCAGACAGAGCTTCTCTCACAAGTTTCGGCTCCATCTTCAATGATAGAGAACATGTTATCTTTCCTCTTTGTGCCACCTGCGGTACCCACAATAGTCAACTCTATTTTCAGTTTTTCCACGTTTTACATGTGCCTTCTCTTTGTATTTCACAAACATCTTGACCTATCTTATCAATTCTATATAGGTAATACCAAACTCTATATTCTCTATATTCATGTCATAAACTCACCAAGAGTTGAAATTGCATCCTGGTGGGAGCATACTACAGCTCAAGAGGTCCAATAAATCTGGCCACTTTCCAAAAAAAAAAAAAAGAGGTCCAATATCAACATTAGGAACCTAGGCATTAAATACTTTCTCAAGACAATGGCAGTCATTAGAGATCTATCTACCATGTTTGGTAATTTCACTGTAAAAACTATCGGACAGCATTTTGAGCATGAATTCACAAATAACTAATAGTGATTCTATTTTTAGAAAGGGAATCCTTCCTTTTCTTCTTTACTCCATGATTCAATTATTCTCAATCCCCCCGTATCTCAACCACTATTGGTACCAGTTCACACCTCTGTGTACAGGTTGCTACCGGCTGCCTGCATCTTGCTGCCGGTTTGTTTAGTGCAGACCTTGTTATGAAAATAATGGAGTACTGTATAAACAGTGCGAGTCTAAGTGGAAGGTCTGATTGCTAGTCTAAAAAAAGGCTCCGCATTTCTGCTAGACACTGCTCCTAAAGGTTGGAACCAATGTGCACAAGAAAGAAGTATTGATAGTTGCAAGTCAGAAACAATGGTTATGGGTCGTATGCTTGCAAAAAATCAGAACGGTGATGGATCAAACCCAGATCTGTTGACTGGGTGTGAGTGTTTGATTGGTTCAGATGCTCCGTCCATCACCACCCCTTTTTGTACTGCTTTGTTCGCCATAAGTTTGGCAGGGTATGCTCAGACATGAGTCCCTTGCTCACTTTGCCACTGGATTCAAGGAAGCCTGGCTGAAGACGGCTGTAATGCCAGAAACCGGTCCTGGGAAGCTTGAATTCGGTCCAGGGAAGGCATGGCTTGGCAGTTCGGGCTGGATTGTTCCCCTGAGGAACAGGGTCGGACTGATTTGCATATGGCCATGTCTGAACTGGGGTGGCAGAGTGGGCTAAAGAACGGTGATGGATCAAACCCAGATCTGTTGACTGGATGTGAGTGTTTGATTGGTTCAGATGCTCCGTCCATCACCAACCCTTTTTGTACTGCTTTGTTCGCCATAGGTTTGGCAGGGTATGCTCAGACGTGAGTCCTTTGCTCACTTTGCCACTGGATTCAAGCAAGCCTGGCTGAAGACGGATGTAATGGCAGAAACCGGTCCTAGGAAGCTTGAATGCGGTCCAGGGAAGGCATGGCTTGGCAGTTCGGGCTGGACTGTTCCCATGATGCACAGGGTCGGACTGATTTGCATATGGCCATGTCTGAACTGGGGTGGCAGAGTGGGCTAAAGAACGGTGATGGATCAAACCCAGATCTGTTGACTGGGTGTGAGTGTTTGATTGGTTCAGATGCTCCATCCATCACCACCCCTATTTGTACTGCTTTGTTTGCCATAAGTTTGGCAGGGTATGCTCAGACGTGAGTCCCTTGCTCACTTTGCCACTGGATTCAAGCAAGCCTGGGTGAAGACGGCTGTAATGCAAGAAACCGGTCCTAGG
The DNA here is from genome assembly GCF_964261635.1 of Lissotriton helveticus. NCBI lineage: Eukaryota > Metazoa > Chordata > Amphibia > Caudata > Salamandridae > Lissotriton > Lissotriton helveticus. The sequence continues at coordinate 404,220,223 of NC_136063.1, read as the reverse complement.
AAGCTTGAATCCGGTCCAGGAAAGGCATGGCTTGGCAGTACGGGCTGGACTGTTCCCATGATGCACAGGGTCGGACTGATTTGCATATGGCCATGTCTGAACTGGGGTGGCAGAGTGGGCTAAAGAACGGTGATGGATCAAACCCAGTTCTGTTGACTGGGTGTGAGTGTTTGATTGGTTCAGCTGCTCCGTCCATCACCCCCCTTTTTTGTACTGCTTTGTTCGCCATAGGTTTGGCAGGGTATGCTCAGACATGAGTCCCTTGCTCACTTTGCCACTGGATTCAAGCAAGCCTGGCTGAAGACGGCTGTAATGCCAGAAACCGGTCCTAGGAAGCTTGAATCCGGTCCAGGGAAGGCATGGCTTGGAAGTTCGGGCTGGACTGTTCCCATGAGGCACAGGGTCGGACTGATTTGCATATGGCCATGTCTGAACTGGGGTGGCAGAGTGGGCTAAAGAACGGTGATGGATCAAACCCAGTTCTGTTGACTGGGTGTGAGTGTTTGATTGGTTCAGCTGCTCCGTCCATCACCCCCCTTTTTTGTACTGCTTTGTTCGCCATAAGTTTGGCAGGATATGCTCAGACGTGAGTCCCTTGCTCACTTTGCCACTGGATTCAAGCAAGCCTGGCTGAAGACGGCTGTAATGCCAGAAACCGGTCCTAGGATGCTTGAATCCGGTCCAGGGAAGGCATGGCTTGGCAGTTCGGGCTGGACTGTTCCCATGAGGCACAGGGTCGGACTGATTTGCATATGGCCATGTCTGAACTGGGGTGGCAGAGTGGGCTAAATAACGGTGATGGATCAAACCCAGATCTGTTGACTGGGTGTGAGTGTTTGATTGGTTCAGATGCTCCGTCCATCACCACCTTTTTTTGTACTGCTTTGTTCGCCATAAGTTTGGTAGGGTATGCTCAGACATGAGTCCCTTGCTCACTTTGCTACTGGATTCAAGGAAGCCTGGCTGAAGACGGCTGTAATGCCAGAAACCGGTCCTGGGAAGCTTGAATCCGGTCCAGGGAAGGCATGGCTTGGCAGTTCAGGCTGGATTGTTCCCCTGAGGCGCAGGGTCGGACTGAATTGCATATGGCCATGTCTGAACTGGGGTGGCAGAGTGGGCTAAAGAACGGTGATGGATCAAACCCAGATCTGTTGACTGGGTGTGAGTGTTTGATTGGTTCAGATGCTCCGTCCATCACCACCCCTTTTTGTACTGCTTTGTTCGCCATAGGTTTGGCAGGGTATGCTCAGACGTGAGTCCTTTGCTCACTTTGCCACCGGATTCAAGCAAGCCTGGCTGAAGACGGATGTAATGCCAGAAACCGGTCCTAGGAAGCTTGAATGCGGTCCAGGGAAGGCATGGCTTGGCAGTTCGGGCTGGACTGTTTCCATGATGCACAGGGTCGGACTGATTTGCATATGGCCATGTCTGAACTGGGGTGGCAGAGTGGGCTAAAGAACGGTGATGGATCAAACCCAGATCTGTTGACTGGGTGTGAGTGTTTGATTGGTTCAGATGCTCCATCCATCACCACCCCTATTTGTACTGCTTTGTTTGCCATAAGTTTGGCAGGGTATGCTCAGACGTGAGTCCCTTGCTCACTTTGCCACTGGATTCAAGCAAGCCTGGGTGAAGACGGCTGTAATGCAAGAAACCGGTCCTAGGAAGCTTGAATCCGGCCCAGGGATGGCATGGCTTGGCAGTACGGGCTGGACTGTTCCCATGATGCACAGGGTCGGACTGATTTGCATATGGCCATGTCTGAACTGGGGGTGGCAGAGTGGGCTAAAGAACGGTGATGGATCAAACCCAGATCTGTTGACTGGGTGTGAGTGTTTGATTGGTTCAGATGCTCCGTCCATCAGCACCCCTTTTTGTACTGCTTTGTTCGCCATAAGTTTGGCAGGGTATGCTCAGACGTGAGTCCCTTGCTCACTTTGCCACTGGATTCAAGCAAGCCTGGCTGAAGACGGCTGTAATGCCAGAAACCGGTCCTAGGAAGCTTGAATCCGGTCCAGGGAAGGCATGGCGTGGCAGTTCGGGCTGGACTGTTCCCATGAGGCACAGGGTCGGACTGATTTGCATATGGCCATGTCTGAACTGCGGTGGCAGAGTGGGCTAAAGAACGGTGATGGATCAAACCCAGTTCTGTTGACTGGGTGTGAGTGTTTGATTGGTTCAGCTGCTCCGTCCATCACCACCCCTTTTTGTATTGCTTTGTTCGCTATACGTTTGGCAGGGTATGCTCAGACGTGAGTCCCTTGCTCACTTTGCCACTGGATTCAAGCAAGCCTGGCTGAAGACGGCTGTAATGCCAGAAACCGGTCCTAGGAAGCTTGAATCCAGTCCAGGAAAGGCATGGCTTGGCAGTTCGGGCTGGACTGTTCCCATGAGGCACAGGGTCGGACTGATTTGCATATGGCCATGTCTGAACTGGGGTGGCAGAGTGGGCTAAAGAACGGTGATGGATCAAACCGAGATCTGTTGACTGGGTGTGAGTGTTTGATTGGTTCAGATGCTCCGTCCATCAGCACCCCTTTTTGTACTGCTTTGTTCGCCATAAGTTTGGCAGGGTATGCTCAGACGTGAGTCCCTTGCTCACTTTGCCACTGGATTCAAGCAAGCCTGGCTGAAGACGGCTGTAATGCCAGAAACCGGTCCTAGGAAGCTTGAATCCGGTCCAGGGAAGGCATGGCGTGGCAGTTCGGGCTGGACTATTCCCATGAGGCACAGGGTCGGACTGATTTGCATATGGCCATGTCTGAACTGCGGTGGCAGAGTGGGCTAAAGAACGGTGATGGATCAAACCCAGAGCTGTTGACTGGGTGTGAGTGTTTGATTGGTTTAGATGCTCCGTCCATCACCACCCCTTTTTGTATTGCAAAAATCCTAGTCACTTGCAATTGCTAGGGGTCACTATCACTGATCACTGTTTATTTGGTGGGTGAAAGTTAAGTTGGTCTAAAAAGAATTACGTCCACATTCCTTACTTTCTGTTTTTTTTCTTTTATTAATTTTTTTTATTGTATGTTAACCTACAAAATATATACCGGAAGGAGCCACATTAGTGCCATATTCTTTGACCAAAAATGTCATAATTTCAAAGATAAATGAAAACGTAGGGAAGAAAAGAAATTGAGGTCATATCTCTTCGCAGCAATCTAAAGACCTTAAAACACTACTATTACAATCTTGACCAGTGGTGCATTCATGAACACAAACAACTTTTCATCTTCAACAAGACTCACTCAGATACTGTTGTAACAAGTAGACATATCTGGATTATCAAATTAAGTCCGTCTGTAAAGCAACTGGTGCTCATGTAAAGAGCTCCGATACCTTTGGGTCTAGTTTGCGCTATGTAAAACTCCCCTACCTAAAAAGTCCTCAGATTTCCATGGTCTACCGTCTGCTATAAGATCCCCAGAGGTCTTCAAAAATTCGCAACTGGTCGTTCATTTTATGGATCAGTTGTTCCTATGACTCCATAGTCATAGCATCAGTCCATTATTCCAACCTTGGGGACTGTAGGATATCTGCCTTTCCTGCATGGTCAACCCGTGTTTTTCACCTTTTTCTGGACCCTATATTTATTGCTTGCATTAGACCTCTGTGCACTTTAATACTGCTAACCAGTGATAAAGTGCCTGTGATCCCCCATAAGCACGGTTACATCAGAATATTCTTGATTGGTATATTTAACTTTGATATAAGTCTCTAGTATTCAGTGCAAAATGTACCCAGGGCCTGCAAGTTAAATATCAGCGGTGGACTGCAACACCTATTGTGCCATCCACTACAGTAAGTAAAAAACAAGTCTTTCTTCGGTATACTTAATCCTACACACCACTCTCAATCAGTCATCAAATCACATAGTGCCACATCTACTTAGCACAAGGGAGTCTAGTTGCCAACCCAAAAGCCAGTACACCAGAAATACATCAATAGTAGAAATTATACTTGTCTTTTTATTAAAAATGGTAAAAATATTTATGAAGATAAAAAAGGAGTTCAAAATCACAACATATTAAATCACATACATTTCATACTCATATAATGAAACAGCAATATTATAGCAGCATTTAACAAAAAGGTTACTCGCCACATATAGAATCAATTAATCAGTCAAACAATATTACATACAATAAGAGTAAAAAAAGACAATACACTTTGTCATAAACAACACATTTGTGTATAGAAAACGTTAGAACTGGAACCTGACATGTAGGCAACCATTGAATATCGATGGTTCCAGCTACCAACTCGAATTGTGTACCAAGGCGGCGACGCGTTTCGATGGTGTTGTCTGAATTATACCATCTTTAGACTCTCACAACACATACATGAAGCCAATCATTGTCATATTCCTTTCAAATTGTATACTGCTGCTCAGCCGGATACTGAGGTAAATGAATCTCCAAGGGCTAAAAAGTCCCTTATAATTTCTTATCTCACTTGCTACTTTGGGAGACCAATCTTTATAAATACATGATCCACAATGTACGTTTTTTATTTCTTCAACGCTCATAGATACAGAGACTCGTATCGGGCTGAATCTGCTATCATCGGTCTCGAGTTAACTGGGGTTTCGAAAGCCTTTCAGACCACTTCAGGATTTTCTAAATGTGCCATTCATCAATTGGGCCTTGAGACCGAGACTCTGACACTTCTGCTCGCTATGTGTGGCGTTCTTTAATAATGAACTCCACATGTTATGTCGGGTTTGTTTATATGTAACATTTCCTGTTTTTTGTGTTTGGAATGTTTTGATGGGGTTGGCAATGTTGGCATGCCCGAGCTGATAATTCTGGTCGGGACAGTTGAAGAGGGTGGTGGCTTTGAACAGTGCTATGCTAGCAGCGCACATTTTACCTTGTACTTCATTTTAAATATAACACATTATTGCCTTGCTTTGTTCGATCTGTACATCTTGGGGATGAACGAGGATTACCTATTTTTGGCCAAAATTCAACCAGGCGAAGTTTAACACATGATTATGCACTGCTTGCACTTGTTTAAGGAATATGGTACTTTTGGGTGGAGCCTCAGAGTGAATTGTCTTTATCCTCCTCAAAATCACAACAGAAGGCAGCTGAACGTATGGGTCAGGTCTAGTCATGCAGCGTGAGTCTATGGGTGCTTGTTTCCTGTAGATTCGCTGTGAGGACAGACGTTACACTATACGTCTGACGTAGGCATGTTTTTCAACGTCTGATGCAGTAACGCACTGTTGCTTCACCAAAGTTCAATAACGCTCAAGCCCACCTACTCTATGATGTCTCAGGGACACTTGAAGAAATTGAGTTAATTCAATAAACTTGCTGTTGGAATATCCAAGCAGGACTTATTCTGGGAAAAGGGAACAAATATGTTTTGTTCTTCTGATCCATAATCTGCTAAGGGACAAGTATTAACTAATGATAATGCTAAGACCATAAAAACCTGGTCCAATCGCTGGTTTCTCTAGATTGGACTATTGCAATTCTCTTCTTACTGGCCTCCCCGAATCCCATCTTTCCCCTCTTAAATCTGTTCTCCATTCAGCGCCTCGTTTTATTTTTGGGGCCAAAAGACGTGACCACATCACACCCTTGTTGTCTTCCCTCCGTTGGCTTCCATCAAGGCAAGATCAATCTACAGAACTGCCTGTATCACCCACAAAGCCTTGCACACTTCATCCCCTCGCTACCTGGCGAATACACTGAAAATCTCTGGAGGCTCTACACCATCTCGTAATGCGGAAAAACTACTGCTTGAGCCTCCCACTTTTTAAAAGGGAAAGATCGATGGCTTAATCCTTCTCAGGCAATGCAGTGAGAATCTGGAACTCGCTTCCGCCACAGCTGCGTACCACCACCTCTACCCGGACCTTCAAATCGGAGCTCAAATCTCTTCTCTTCCAGAACTAATACACACTCTTTCAAGTCCCCCAAGAAAGTTCTTTCACTTTTGTAAATTTGTATTATTTGCCTGTACAAGTGTCACCCTAGTGTGTTTGTGGGTGACTGCCATCTATTGCTGTTTTATACCTCTTCTTGTATCTTGTTTGCCTTTGTAATATGTACTTTTGTAACACTCTTCTTATGTAACATAACTGGTCCTTTTTTAAAGCGCTCTGACACCTTTGGGTAAAGTCCGCGCTATATAAAATTGCATGAATAAATAAATAATAACACCAGCTGCTAAGCATCATTATTAGGTTGGTGAAGGGACAGTTTTGAGATATATTAACACGTATTCTGGAAACATATTACTGTCCACAAATATTTTTTAGCCGTTCCTGAAAATCCCACAACACATTCGATGCAATGGCACAAAGGTTTTGAAAGGTATTTGAAAGGTATTCTAAAGCCATTTATGGGAAAAAGTTTGATAGTGAGTGCAAATTTGCACTACTATGAAATTGTTTAGGAACAGTAGGGCCTAGGATTTTCGATCACTTACCGAAGTCGAAGCAGCCAATGCACACTTTAGGTATGTGTGATGCATATTCCAAGGTTGTGAAAACACATTGCATTTCTCTCGAGAACCCAGTGTTGTGATCGAGAGACTCATGCTACACCAGACATCAGATGGCATATACAACTATTGTCAAATACCTGGGGGAATTATTCATTTCAGCCTCATTCTGCAATTTCAGTGGTTCTGTTGATCAGTTTTATATAATCAGATTTAACAAAAAAACAGAATAGATGCTCTGAAGCACAGACTCTACATTAGAAGATACTATCAATATGGCAAAAGTTATTGAATGATCAGCAATGGCCATAAGAGAACTCAACAAATTAGATATTGTCAACATTTCCATGTCTGTTAAAATGGTTAAAAATAATTTTAAGTCAAATTACAACACAGAAGATTCAGGAAGAAAAGGCACAGGAAGAAGTGGAAAGTTCTTATGTAGACCAAGCGGGTGTCTAAAATGCTGAACACTATCACACCTAGCCAATGCCTCTGCATGTCCACATGTTAACAATGCCAGTACAAATGCCTAAAAAGCAGTCATTTTTAGGTCTCGCGCCTAGCGTTGCAGTGCGCAGCACGAGACATTTAGTGGGGTAAAAATGGGGTTTCAGATGCTGACCTAGGAATCGCATATGCACGAGCGTGTGCTTTTCCTTTTGGGGCACGTTATTGGCCTTTGTGTGCGTGTTTTTTCAAAGCCAGCACGCAATCAGCCAAAGGCGGGCACATTGCTCCGCCCATGGCCTATTGGTGTCTATTACGTGCACCAAGGCCATGTGGTTTCAATTATCGTGCCCAGACACGGGCGCGATAATTGAAACCACATGTCTCGCTGTGGCGCGCGCACGCACCACTCCGAACTTCTTCTGTTTTTGGATCCATTTCACAGGGAAGCAACTAAATGAAAGAAGGGAAGAGGGTTGGGCTGCTCGCGCGCACCACTCGTTTTATGCAGCGTCTACTGCTGCAGTAGTGTGCCTTTGCAACTATAACGCATTTCTGTTGTTTCTTGGATTTAAAGGTGTCCCGTGCGCAATGCACACTGACCTGCCGCGTGTGCATAGACCCACTGATCTATGCAAGGCTACTTAATTTTCAGTATAGAAGCCTCTTGAAAACCATTATCATGTGCCTGGATACTCCAAAATGTTCAGTGTGCATCCCCAAAAGTACTCGGGCTTCACTGAAACCACAGCCTGCATGAGTCTCATTGCGTAGATTTAACTTCTGGCCGCCAGGTCGACCTCGCGTGGGGCCCAGGTGGTATGCAGGGGGTTAGTCATAACTGTCCTCCCACTGCTGAGAGCGTGAGGTACACTCGAAACGGCTTTACGTGCTACTGTCTGTCGTCCGCATGTTAGTCTTTCTGATCTCTGACGGCCAATCTTGTGCAAGACTTTTATCCAGTGCTACCCGAGTTATGCGGCAGAGGACAAGATGATGCTCTGGCAACTAGATCGAGGATGGAACGGGGTCCCTGGGATAAGAGCAGGGCCACTGGAAGTAAGTGATTTTGCGGGTGGGCCTTTAACACATAAATATAGATTTGCCACATTTACCACACAATCCATCAGCTGCTGCATAATTTGCAGATTTTGAAAATAAATACATTGTTTCTAGCTAAAACGGATCAAAGGTTACAAAAAACACGGTGATATGTTGCAGTGCAGTAGAAGGCCGTTTGTAAAGGTGGACTGGTCAGTGGTCACCCTTCTGTTGCTTATTGTTGTTCTTGGGTGTAATCTAATTGAGTGAAACCTTTGCTCTGAAAATGTTAATAAGTGTAAACATTTCAAGATAATCTAATGCTACCACAAAATACTCTACATTCTGCTGGATGATTTGCCTTTTCTTGCTGCATAGTTTAGTCAACCATGCCACATAATTTGGTACCCGCCTCCCTCTTGCCTCTCATGTCTTCCATTCTGTTACGTCAGTGCTTCGAAGCGCCCTTCGGTGACACATGGTCGTACCATGCTGTCAACAGCCTCAGTGGTTGGGCCTCCTCTTCTCATCTCGTGGCAGCCACACCCACCACCCTATAGCCTCTTGTGTTTCTGATACCTGTAAACGGTATAGAATCTTATCCTTTATTTAAACACTTGCAGCTCATAACCCTGCGAGTGCTACATTAGCCAGTGTAATGAGCTCTCACTTTATGGAGTATGCTGGCTGGTTGTTTTGCATTTTAATATAGCGCAAAGAGCTTTACAACACAACCAGTTACAGTACATAGGTACACATTGAGACGAAAACATATTGCGTTTTACAAGGCACAGGAGATTAACTGATTTGACCGCAATCACACAATAGTGAGCCAACGCCGTGACTCGAAGCATATTTACGAGCTTACTGCTCAGCAGTTTAAAGCATTGCACCACTATTTTCCATTTAGGGACATTGCCTACTACCATGTTGTGTTCCTACGCTCCGCTTTTCTACAGTTATGTTGCAAAAGGGGTACTATGCCTCTAATGTATTGTATACTGCGCCACAATGATGAACTGCATCAGGTGTTGGTATAAAATGAGGGTATTGCTAGCAAAGTTTTCATTCCTATTTCAAAGATTTGTTAACAATGTTTTGTTAATCCATTATTTGAATTCATATAATCGTCCCCCTTCATACTTGTAAATTAATCCGTCAACCCACAAATATTTTTTTTGCCTCCTCCTAAACAGTAACCGTAGTTACGGTTTCTATGCACATATAACCTGTTATTCTTATATGCCTATTAAAGTTTTGCTTGCTGTTTTTAAATCCCGTACAAATGTTGCGCGTTCTCGCATACATTTTTCCAGGGTTTTGTTTAACAATGCTACAACTAATACTCGAACACAACTGGAATTCACAATTTTTGATACCCTTAATAATCCTACAAATCATCATACCAACCAAGCAACTATTAATTGCAGTAGTGAACCCTGCACACTGATGCGAACTGCTCCTCTTGCCACCAAACTAACTAAACAATAAATTACACATTACATACTTAGTAAACACATACATACAACTACTTACCTGTTAATTACATTTAAACTCTCCGAACAAAACCAATATGCTAAATTGTCATTAGAATACCAAGAACTCTAACTTGACTGATGCGAGACCTGTTGCATTGCAAATGCTTGTTCAAGGGATGTGTAGAACAAAGATAAAAACAGTTCATGTCACCTTACAGTCGGATTGTTTAAGTTTGAAAATATGATAAAACTGTTAGTGTTAAAAAAAACTGGAAAAACGGGGAGATGACGCATATCCAGCCACAGTGTAGAGGACTACATGCATTTATCAACCTTATACTTAGCAAACTGGGCAAACAGGGACAAACCAGAATGTGATGTTGTTGTAGGTAATACAAAATTATAGGTTACGGGGGACTCCTGCTCCACAGTCAAAATTATTTCAGCCAAATTGTTTTTGTCAGTATGTTTACCTAGAACCTCCCAACATTAACCCTGTGGCACATGGATGAAAAAGCATTAATTTGCTTGGGTATTACAGAGAAAAGTTGCCCCACAACGATGAAGAGATTTGCACTAAAGTTTATGTAGCTCTCAAGGATTATAATATTCTTCTTGGGTGGAGTGACCAGGGCACAATGGGCATGGTACTTTAAACAGGCACAATGTGGCAGTTTCTTTATTTGATTTAGAAAGGCGAGCTCTTTAAGATATCCTAGATTCCCACCAAGACGTTTTTATGGTGCAAATCTATTTTATCATGATTATTGACAGTTTTCTACATGTAAAACGTACAACATGTATGTCAACAGCGTGTACTTTTCGGACTGTACTTTTAGGACCCAGAGCTCCATTCGTGTTATGCGGGGCGAACGCCTGGCATGTAAATATAAACTAATAAATAGAACCCACCTGTTTCCCTCCCACCCCGCTCCTCCTGTCCTCACTCGTAGTCTAGCAAGGATGTGTGTGACCTCGGTGGAAAGAATAAGGCCAAATTACTGGTGTAACCCTACGGCATCAGTTTATGTGGAACAGTGCTTCAGTGCTTCTTCTGGAGCAGGTACAGTAGCCGCAGGTATTTGGGGCAGGTCTGCTTGTTCAACCCAGTGAAAAGAAGAGAGATAAAGGGGCCCCAAAGCTCCAGGTATGCCTCTGGGCCGTGCTCTGCGACCAGTGTTAGTTTCTCCATGCTAAGGATCCACCATACCTTTGCAACTAAGTAGTGTGTCTGTGTGAGTTGCAACTATGGTGGCAGCCCAATGGGAAAGAATCGTTGCTCTCAGTACTAGTCTGATCTGGTGCCCGGTTATTTTAGAGGATACCTCAGGGGTTCAGGGAATCCCATAATTGTATAAGTCAGGAAGCATGGTCATATGAGCATCAATGTCCGATAAGATGTCTTCCCAATACTGTGTTAGTTTAGGGCAGGACTATAGAAAGTGTAGCAGTGTGTCCGGTGCGCCACACCCTCGTAAGCATGTCTCCTCCATTTGAGCACAGGAGCGTTGCCTCACAAGGCCCAGAGCTGAAAAATAAAAAGGTAATAAAGTTAATTTTCAGCAACCCGTGCCGTACTAAGTGTCAGGACAAAGTGAGGCAGAGTGGCACCAGTAGAGAGCTGTGCACTTTAAATTGCACATGTCTCTTAATTGCACATGTCTCTTAATTGCGCATGTCTCTTTGGTCGGCCGTCTTAGGATGGCCAGCCAGACTTGCACAATTTAAACTTCTCTAACCCAGCTGTCTTAGACAGCTGGGTTAGAAAAAGCGCTTGCCTCAAGTGCTCTTAGGAGTGCTGAGAGACCCTGCTCTATCCAATCCTGACACTGCTCTCATGCTGTCAGAGCAGCACTAGGATTGGGCCGTGGAGTTTCCTGCATCCGGAGCTTCCAAAAGATATGCGAGGGAGGAGGACGTCGCAGTGCAAGTTAGGAAGTTAAGTCTATTTTATTTATTATTATGATTTTTTTGTGCCTCACCACCCTCGGTACATGCCACTCGTCACTGTCTTCGGTTGTTCGAACGGGATTATCCCGCCCTCATCAAAGAGAGGTTCCACAGTCCTCCACACTGCCTGTAGCTCAGTGGTGAAGTCAGGGTTGGCCAGGATAGGGGTGACAATGGAAATGTTGTCAGTCCTCCCTGCAGCACCAGATTCCACGTTCGCAAGAGTAGCCCTTGTGATGGGGGATGAGTAGAGGCCCGTAGCCCTGTGTTTGTGTAGCAGCCAAGGGGGCTTTCATATATGTGTCACCGCTATTGCACGGTCCATAAAGCACCAATGCTTCTCCAATTCACGTCTTTGCTATTCCACTAGGAAGCACAGTTGAGCGGCCTGATAGTAGCCCTTCAGGTTGGGGTCCCAGTATCCCCTCCACTGTGGGGCAATAACCTAATAACGTGTGCATACAGGGACATTTGCTATTCCAAACAAAGCAGAAGAGCTCCCTCTCAATTATCTCGAGCATGCCTGGTGGGGGCATAAGCTGGAGGACAAGAAACATGTACAGGGCCCTGAAGAGTACTGCCATTTTCAGGGCTGGGATGCGACCAATCCAGGAGAGTGATAGTGCTTCCACTGAGCCAAGTCCGCTTTGACTCAGTGAAGAATGCTTCGATAGTTAATCATGGTGGCTCTCTGCACTCCGAGACAGGACATGTCAGATTGTGACCAGGGCAGCGGATATTGGGTAGCCAGTTGTTCCTGAAGGGCAGGTGGAACTGAGAGGTTGGGCACTTGAGATTTCTGCAAGTTGATTTTAAAGCTGGATGCCTGCCAGAAGAGCTGCAACTGCTCCAGGGATTTGGGAAGGGAATCAGAAGGGCCATCAAAGGAGACCAGGATGTCTTCAGCAAACAAGCTGGTTGTGTGCATGTCTGCTCCAAACTGGACTTCACTAATGCATGAGTCGTTGCACACTCTGTACAATCAGCTCCATGTACAGAGTGAACAAGAGGGTGGACAGTGGACACCCCTGCCGTGTCCCCTGGGGAATGTGGAAGGAGTCCAACAGGACATCGTTGTCACTCACCTTCGCCCATAGTGCACTGTAGCCGCTGTGTATCCAGCTGCAGAATCTTTTCCAGAAGCCAAAGTGCCCGCAGTAGGGTAAGGTAGAGCCAGTGCATCCTCTTGAATGCCTTCCTGGTGTCCACTGCTAAAAGCACAACATCCAGACTGGTGCGTTTGGACTTATCGAAGATCCTCTTGGTGCTGTCCTCACGTTGTCTGTGTGGAATGAATCCTGCTTCATCTGGATCAACTAGGGACAGCATGAGGGAGTAAGGCGTGTTTCTAGAATGCCTGCGAAGGGTTTTGCATTGATTCTAAACAGTGAGATGGGCAATAGGAGCCACACTATAGTCCCCAGGTTTCGGGGTTACTGCCCATACGGCTCAAGCATAGATCGTGGGAGGGCTTCCGTGTCCGCAAAGGAGTTGAACAGCCTGATAAGTATTGGGGTCAACACTGCTTAAAAGGTTTTGTAGAACAGGGCAGAGAAGCCATCTAGACCTGTATAGTTGAGGAGCTTTAGGCGGGCAGTGGCTGATAAGAAGTCAGCGTGTCTAAGAATTCTGCTTGTTGCAAGGTCAGTCGTGTAGTGTGCGCGCCCTGTATGTATTTGAGACTATCAGCCTTACTAAAGTCCTGGGCATTATAGCTAGTTTTATAAAAGTCCCCAAAACAGGCTGCATGCTGGTGGGTTCAATGGCGATCTTGTGGACTGTATCGTCGGAGAGCAGAGTAAGTGGTAAATTTGGACATACGTTTTATGGCAAGAACAATTGTATATATAGTCCCTGGTGTTTGGGTGTGCCAGTCTGCAGTGGTCACCCAGCCCCATCTCTTGTAGCCAGACCCCCCCCCCAGCTACGACAGAGCTCCTGTTTGGTGGAATCGCTGTCCCAATCTGTCTAAGTCGTTATTCATAACTAAGTTAAAGATCTCCTCCTAGGAAGATAGCTTGGTCAGGTGGCTCTGGGATGTGTAGGGCTGCTTTCTTGATGAATTGCTCCTGATTGTCATTTAGCACGTGTATGGTGGCTACCATGAACAGGAGCCCCTCCCCCAACTTGGATTCAGTGGCCAGAAGTCTATCCTGCATCTCAGCCACCTTGGTCAAGATTTTCCATCGGAAGGAGCTCAAGAACAGGCTAGCCACCCTCACTCTATAGGCAGGACTGGAGGAGAAGTGTTGCTGTGGGAAATAACGAGATTACATTCTATGCCAGTCTTGGGGCCTCAAATGGGTTTCTTGAAGGAGGTAGATCTCCCCCAGCCTGCTCCAACATAGAGATCCGTTCATTCTTCTTGTCTGGGTTATTGAGGCCCCTTACATTGAGGCTGATTATTTCAATAGCCATGGATGGAGGATGGAAGAGTGTGTGTAAGTGTATCACTGTTCTGGAGGGCAGAGGAAGTATCTGGCCAACCTGAGGAGGTGTAATGGCCAATTGCGTGGAGGCTGCGGCACATTGGGGGGGGCCTAATTAGCCCAGTAGATAATGTGAGTACATTCCCATGCCTCCTCTGAAATAAAACAAACATAAAAACAACTTTAAAGTCCAATGAACGGTGGGTGTAAAGCAAAATGTACGGATAGTAAGTCTGGGTTTGCAGGCATCTACATCTAGTATGATGTCTTAGGTCCATCCCTACCCCACCCCTGCAAGAGCATTGGTGGATCGAGGAGTGGCTGCAAAGAAGTGGAGTGCCCATCTATGGGTCTGGGTGAGATCAGTCCACCTCAGCCCAGGGTAGCCAGTTGCTAAACCGTTTTCCCCAGGGGCATGTAGCCCGGCGGAAATCATGCCCCTAAGGTTGGCTACTGAGGTATAAACATCAAACAAAACCTGTTGGATCTAAAGGGGTTGGTAAGTGTATTACACAGTGAGGTCGCACAACCACACCATATAATATGTGCCATTTCCTCACAGCATGCAATCAAGTTTTATGGGTGCCTCTGTGACCAGGATCTGACGGATGAGCGCTTGAAAGTAACCAGTTATGTCCTATCCTTCGGCCCCTGTAGGGGCTCCTCTAATATGGGTGTTGTTTCTGCAAGAGCGGTTCTCCAAGTTTTTGCATGGGCCTGAAGAGAGATCTGTTGCTCCTGGAGGCAGAGAACCTCCTGGTGCTTATGTTCAAGCTCATCATCCTTGGCTGTGGCATTGTCCACCAGGGTAAAGACCCTGTCCCCATCACTTCCAGCTCTTGCCGAACCGCTCAGATATCACGTGAGAGGTCTTGTTTTTCTGCCTGAATGAAAAGAGGCATTCCATAAACAATCGTGTTAGGGGTGCTTCATTGGCGTTTTCGGGCCTGGTGGCAGGGCCCTGGCGAGTCAATTGGTGGTCCTCTGCAGGCATGCTAGTGGAGCAGGTGAGCATGTCCTTAGGGTTACTTTCTTTCCTTTACTCCCGACACCATCTCTTAGTCCCCCTGTGGGCATGGGGTTGCCACAGACTCTGCACCAGTAAGGCTTGTGTAGCGCGTTTGCCACGCACTGGTCTCCTCTGGTATTGGGGAGGCGCGCGTGCCGCCCAGGGTCGGTAAGTATCCTCTGCAGTGGTACCTCGGGATCAGATTGTTCGCATTGGCATTCTTCGGACTCTGTGGTCAGTGGAGCACTTGGTGCTGCACCACTCAAGCAGGGCGACTCACCTGGGTTATCCAGCAGGGGAAACCTTGGGGGAACTGTCTGCTCAGCAGCTTGCCAGCTCCTTTGCAGTTATTGACGGTTGCCTCAGGGGTGGCTGGGCGCAGCCCTCGTTGTTGCTGCAGGGGGGCCTCAGGTTGTAGGGTGGGGTGGCCGTCCAACAGGATAGGTGTGGTGCATTCCAGCCGAGTGTCCCTCTGCCTGAGAAAGACCTAGATAGGCTGCCTCTGATCTGCATAGCTCTCCAAGATTCACCACTCAAGCAGGGCGACTCTCGGGGTGATCCGGCTGAGGGAACCTCAGGAGGTAATATCTCCTTAGATGCTTGCCAGCTCTGTTGCTGCTGTCAGCAGCAGCCTCAGGGGCAAATGGATGCTTTACTGATGTTTGCCGCTAGTGGCCCAAGGCAAAAAAAAAATCTGTATTTGTAAAGCGCAAACTACTTACCATTACGGGTCTCAAGGCACTGGGGGCCATCGTGGAAATTAAGTGCGATTGTCCAGAGTAACATGGTGCTGAGCTGAGCTGCCCCCGGTGCCAGGGATCGAACCTGAGCCCTGTGCTCCAAATTCAGCTGCCCTGGCTGCTGCACCACACCTCTCCACTCCAAGGCTATAGGGCAGCTGTGTGGCAGAGCGGGCACGGTGTGTTCTGGCCGGGTCTCCTTCTGCTTGGGAAAGGCCTGGATAAGATGGCATGCTGAAGCCGAGCACAAAAGGCCTGGATAAGAGGGCGTGCCGCTGCCTAGTGCGGCGAGGCAGGCACAGTGCCGTCGGGGCCTGTGCGAGGTGACAGAGGTGTCACTGTCCAGTGCCCAAAGGCTCCCAGCTGAAGTGGGGAGAGGTCATGGCTGCCCTTCTCTCGTGCAAGACCCCAAACTCGCCGCTGATGCATCAGCTGCCATTTTGATAGCAGCGGCTTCCAGCCTGCCTCACAAGCCCTCTGCTGGAGATGTCTTTGGGGCGAAACTGCGGCCATCTCCAGGCTTCAGACAGCCAGGAGAGAGTGCCACTCAGTGATGGACTGTTACAGGGCCCCAGACTGCTGCTATACAAAGCTAATTGTGACAGGATGGCAGAGGAGCAAGGAAAGTGTCCTATGCTACCACCATCTTGGCCTCACTCCCCACCCCACATAGAAGTTTGTAAAGACAAACTTGACTTGTTAAAGGATTCATGCAAAAATCATCTTATGGGAGTTAGCAGTCCTGGTAAAACACAAGGTACGAAATGTGCCATTGAGCATCAGAACACAATTATATAATCACCATAAGCCATTAGACAATGATAGTGTGATTGAACCTGTTCCTATCTCAGGTCCCTCAATAAAATTTTCTGATTGATTGTCACTTGCTAGCCAAGATTCAGGAAAACTTTGCACAACATGGGAATTCACATTATTTTTCAACAATTGAGATGAGATCTGCACATCATCAGACTAAGGGGCATATTAGCAACGCTTTGCGATAAATATCGCAAAGCTTGCTTAGCGAGTATTTTCACATCGCCTGCTATCGCTGGATTCCATCGCCGAGATAGCACGTTATTAGCAACGGCTATCTCCACAGCGATGGAAAACCCAGCGATAGAGGCGAAAAGCAAGATTATCGCATGAATTACAGCGATAATGACCCAGCGTTAGGGGGGGTGGTTGCTGATAGGCCATGGTGGTCTCAGCCACACAATCCACCCCCCCATTGCGTTGAATGGACAAGTCAGGTTTTGAGCAGGTGTAAAAAACCTGTGATAACCGCGGTTTGCGCGACTTTCATCGTCGCTAATCGGGTGCTCTGAATACACCCAATTGTCCTGGCAAAGTTTCACATCTACCTAACTAATGACAAGTGCCAATGTAATTACCCTCATTTAACGCAGGTCGGGTAAATAATCAGGATCCATCTCCCCTCCAATTTTGAAGTACAGGAGGATTGGAGCAGTTCTGATGTCAGTGGGTATTTCTTTCCGAAGCCTGGATGCATAGATAGAGAAAGCCTGCCTTCTGTTTCTTCCTACTTGCACCTTTTTATGTCCAGGCTGGTGATGTCATGAGTACTGGAGTGGGATGTCAGTTTCTTTAACAGGTATGACAGGGTGTCATTTCTGGTGGCTTTTGCAGCGATGTCGCTGGTCTTGAAGATGGTAGGTGGGTATTCGGGAGGACTACAGGAAGGACATGCTTCAAAAATAGGATGCCTTTGTGGGGTGCCAACCTGCTGTCAGAAGCAAATTGAATAGAGTACTGCTTCCGACCAGGGGTGAGGAGGCCAAGTCATGTACTGTCATTCTGAAATCTGCTTCTGGAAGGAATGGCTTTCATTTCATCAAGTGGAAGAGATTGCACCACGCTGTTTTTTTTTTCATGGCGATATGTTCTAATGTGAGTTTTTTGTCAAAGGTGAATAGAAGGCATCTAGGTTCATGGTGGCAAGGGAGATTTGGATTTATGGTTGTTTGGCCCTATTTTTGAATAAGAGGAATTTCGTCTATGTCGGCTTTAGGTAGGTACATGAGATCTAGGTCTGGATGATTTTGATGGAGTATTTGAGTCTCTAGGTGTTAATGGTTGAGGGGACTATGAGGAAGAATTGAGGATTTGCGGTGCATTGATGGATTTCATTGCTATTGGTGAGCAAGGTTTCTAGGTGTTTAAACTAGAGGTTAAGGAGGATGGGGGAGAGAATCCCTTTTGTGGTCTGTAGAAGGCTGGGATTTTACATGTCAAAGGTTACAGGGTCATCAAGCAGGCTCAGGGCATATGAATTGTTTCTAGCGCTGAAAAGGGGGGTGTCAGCTTCTTTAAGAGTAGCTGTTGCCATGCTACAGTTGGCATTGCTAATCTTGTAGATGTGCTACTGTAGTTGTGTGGTGACTGCTTTTCTGGTGATCTTAACTACGAGGGGTAGATGGGTGATAGGGCAGAGGTTGAGCAAATTATCTGAGTCAAGGGTTTTTACTACAGCATGGGGAGGATCTGTCCTGCCCTGAGGGTATATGGGAAGGCTTGTTGGTTGAGAGATGCAAATATAGTGTCAAGGAGGGAAGTGAGGGCATCTCCTTGGATATTGGATAAGGGTAGGATTTCATCTTCATAGGAGGAGTCCTTGAGAGATTTTAGAATGTTGATGGGACATGGTTGAATGCAGTCCCCTAGGGTGTAGCGAAGGAGGATTGATGGTACTGTCGATATCTGTACTTTGTTGCCAATACTGGATATGATTTTGTTGATCTCTGCATAGAAATGATTTGATGGCAATGCATTGGTCTACTGATGGAGTGGTTGACAGGTCTGATAGTAGATTGATGCAGTGCTTGATGGCATAAAAAGTGCTTTGCTTCTGGTTGTTGCTTCATTGACAGTAATCTTGTAGACTGTCGTTTTAGTTGGTGTAATGAGACATCTACATGCAGAGCAATGTGGCTTAGGGGTTGGGTTTTCAGTTGTGCACGAGATTCTACATCATTCTTCAAAGTTGTGTTGCAAAAGTTAAGTAGTGTGTTGACAACTGATTAAGTAACGAGTTCTTCTTGGAGAGGGACTATGGGAGGTATTTTTTGTCACTTGACCTCGATGCAAGGGCATAGAGAGAATGCGATCTGTTGCCGCCAGGTCGATTGGGGCTTTTCAGTGGGTGAGGCTTACTGGATGGGGTTGAGCATGGTGGCTTTGACATGGGTTGACTTGGTGATATGCTGCTTTATTGAGGAGTGTTCAAAGGGACTCCTTCATAGGCTTTAAGCTGGTGGTTTTATCTTGAGAACTTAGTGCAATCAATATCAATATGATTTTCTTTGCTAAAAAAAAGATTTCAACATTTTTAGAACTCAGGTATGTGTTTAAATACGTATTTAAAAGTAGCTAAGGAGAAGTGTGTGCAATATTTGTGCACCGTTTATGCAGCTAAAAAAATACTATTGATTTACATGTGACAAGAAGCTTGACTAACTTGCTTGTAAAATAGATATGTGAAATTACCCTCTCGAGGTGCAGGTGACAATTGCAGATGATCAAGTCATCAGCTCCCTCAGCCACATGCTAAGAGAATAAAACACATTTATACGTTCATAGCATTGTATATCTCTGCTTCGAGGTAGCGAGTTGTATTAACTCACTTTGTGTGCCTCTTGTTCTGTTCTTCTCCACCTCTACTTACTGGGGTGAAGGTTTGGTACCCCCAAAGTGTCTCACTCAACCATGACTGAATGTCCTTGACGCTGGCCCCGCCAGCCACTGGAATCAAAATAAAGAACAACAAAATCAGCACTCTGGCACTCCCCAATAAGAAACCTAAAATGTATTTTAGGGAAGAAGAGGCATTAAGGAAAGGGGCGACTTTTTGTTAATGATAACAATTAACAGTTGTTATGTCAGTGTTCGTTCTACTGTTTCTTTCTTGGACTGGGCTTCTAATGAGCCATTAAATGCTCCAGTCAAGCAGTATAACAAAGTTGGTATATTGTAGAAATAAATATGAGTCCATCCATGCTAGTAATGCCTGTTCAATGCATGCCCCTTTCACCCGGCACCTTCTCTTATCGGATTGCGTGTTTTCTTTTTGAGGACAAGGTTACTGGGATTACAAGCGGCTTGTTTCTCGACAAACAGGCAAAGCCCCTCTTGGTAATTGTAAAACCAAAGCTCATGGGGAAAGGAAGTCCTTCAACTAATAACGAACAGACACGTGCGCATACAGGGTCCGAGGATTGCCACAGAATCGCAAGTCCGAGAGGCAAAGAGAGGCGCACTGAAACACGGTGAAAAGAGACTGCACTAGACAACCTAAACCATTGCAGGAGACGCAGAACATGGCGGCCAACATGTTACAATTACCAGCTAATTGCAAACCCTGACTGCCCCGCACTCAGTGCCGTGCCGCACATACTGTATGAGTGTGCCCCCCTTTCATGACCAACTGACATCTCCAACCCGCACTGTTTTTATGCACTGCTTGTATCATGTCCCCTGTAAAGCGCTTCTTGCTAAGTGTTCTTATTATTAAGTCTGTTTATTGAAAAGAAAGCAACAACAGAGGCCAAACCAATTGAGGACACATATGTCCCTGTGAGAGAAGCGTCAAAAATAAATGTGTATTACATGGTACACAGTGAATTAACGTATCAGAAGTCACAAAGAGCTTAGTCTAGACTATGCAAAGCATCATCAAGTCTTCCGATACGTGATATATCAAAATTAGGAGGAAAACAACGCATATGGCACCCTCCCCCGACCACAAGCAGCTTAACAGTATATTTACTTCCAGGGGAGTACATAGAGAGAGAACTGGCAAACAAACTTTACTCCATATTCTGGGTGTCAAATGGGATACTATCAATGACACATCGATAACATCGTTAGGGACATGAGATGTATAACAACTTAAAAGGTAAGACCTTCACATTATCTGAAAAAGCACGTTAGACTGTTAGAACAATAGAGAACTATCAACAATTTTATAAATATAACGAGACAAAAAAAGATGAAAGACAAAAGGAGACTTCCCTCGAGGAGGGGGTAGGGAAAAAGGACGGATGCGCTGTAAGGACCCATATCCCAGGAAGGGGAATAAAGGGACGTTGAGGGCACAGATGATAGGCCTGTTGATTCAGGTGAGCAGCTCCGGAGAGTCCGGTTTCTGACCCCTAGAGAAAGGCTCCAGGGAGTCTTTGAACAGTTGTAAGGCCCGTAATCTGGGGGGACCAACCAGGAGTGTCTAGTCATAGTGAAATAGTGTATAAGTGGCTGCTATATGTGGTCAAATCGGGCATCTGTGTGGTTGATGCCAGCTGTAAGAAGTTCTAGGGCTAAGACATCCCACAGCCGAAGGAACCAGGTGGCTCGGGGTGTGGTTTCTACCAAGATAGGGCAATTGACTGCCCCTATCAAATGGAGGATCGGGTGCCATTCTATATTTGTCATGGCTGTTAGCTTGGAGGGTTTAATGCCTAAAATTGTGATCAGTGGGGAGTAAGGAATATGGAAACCCACCACCTCTTTGATGTGACTAAGAACCTCCTTCCAGAACATCAGGATACTGGGACACGACCACCAAATGTGAATAAAGTCCCCTCTATCCCTCTGACACCACCAACAAGTCGGGGGGGATTTGGGGAACATCTGATGCAGACGAGTTGGTGTATAGTACCACCGTATCATCACTTTGTATGCTGACTCGCGTTGCGGTGTGCTCCGGAATACCCTTGGGATATCCCTCCACAATCGAGCTCACCCCTCCGGGGGTATACCCTCTTCCAAGTCTCTGGCCCACCGTGACTGGTACCTGTGAGGCACAAGACACTGAGAATGTTGTAAGACAGAGTAGGTTTTAGAAATCAGACCCCTCGAACCCTCAAACTTACGAACCAGGGATTCAAACAAGGTAAGCTGTTGGGTGGCTTCCTGAGTGTAAGTCTGAGAACTAAGCCAGTGCCGTAGCTGGTAGTATTGCATAACTGCTCCCTCCGAGAGATGAAAGGTTTGCTTACATTGGTCGAATGTACGGAAGTCATTGCCCTGAAAAAGGTCTTGAATGACCCGGCACTCTCCCTCCGTCCACGCACCAAATGTCTGAGTTTGCAGGGTGGGGGAAACAAGGGGTTACTCGCTATAGGAGTATTACGGGAGGGAAACGTTGTAGGCCCCGTGGTATCTCCAACTTATCCCAGATCTCTAGTACCGTTCTCATAGAGGTAGCTATGTACGCACTACGGGGACGGGCACCTCGCTGTAACCAAGCCAGGTCCCACAGGGGTCTAACAGGGTACCGCCCGGTCTAAATGGAACCAGTGTTTTTCACTTTCGCGGACCACCCATTCCGATATAAACCGAAGGTGGCAAGCCCATTGTATTCCAAGAGGTTGGGGTCCGCGAGCCCGCCGAGGACCCGGAGCAACATTAGGATCTTGTTAGAGAAGCGAGGATGGGAATTCCCCCATATAAATTTGGTAAAATCCCGCTGTAGGGCAAGAATATCACCCTGCGGTATTGGGGTGGGAAGGGTTTGAAAAAATATAAGGCTTTAGGGAGAAGGGACATTTTGAGGGTATCGATGCGTCCCAGCCATGCAAGAGGAAGGCCTTTCCATCCACGCAGTTCCTCACAGATGGCTTTTCTATACCTAGGCCAATTGGACGAGACCCAGGTCGAGAGTGTGGGGGTCAAGTCAAGGCACCGAATCGACACGTCAATCCACTGTAGCGGGATCAGATCCTGCAATCCCTGAATGGCTGAGGCCTGAAGGGTAAGATTAAGAGCATGTGATTTAGTGAGATTGATCCGATAACCCGAAGCGCCTTCAAACGATCTTAGGAGCGTCGCCACTGCTGATAGTGAGGTAGATGGAGAGGACAGGTAAAGAAGGAGATAATCAGCTAAGAGGGAAGTTTATGTTCATATCCACCCAAGGGGATACCCCTTATATCCTAATCCTGACAAATGGCAATGGCCAGGGGTTCCACCACTAGGGCGATTATTAGAGGTGACAATGGGAGCCCCTGTCTGGTACAGCGAAAAATTGGAATTGGGGCTGTGAGACGACCATTAAAACAAATGCGGGTCGTGGGTTTCAAATAAGGTGCCATCAATTTGGAGATCAACCCCAGACCCAACCTTAATTTCCGTAAGACTTCTTTGAAAATACACCAGTCCACCCAATCGAATGCTTTCTCCGCGTCGAGAGACACCAGACAGGCAGGAATAGCTCTGAAATGCACTTTTTCCACAAGGTGGGCTATCCGACGGATGTTGTTTGCTCCCTGACGAAGGCGGATAAACCCCACTTGATCGAGGTCAATGAGACCCGGAAGGTGAGGTTCCAAGCGGTTTGCCAAGATTCTCGTGTAGATCTTGGCGTCAGTGTTTAACAATTTCTAAAGACAGTGGTCCCTAGACAGTTAAAAATTTCGAGTAAAGAATAAACATATACTGAATAGATTATATGTTCTTTGTCCAGCCGGACAGATTTTAATATTTGAATAAGTGCATAGAAGGGGGATCAAGTACAAATACAAGTGGGGCACAACCTGCATCCAACTCGCAACCATAGACAAACAACATAAATTGGGGAGGGTTTTCAGGCAAGAGGAACGTGTCTGCAAATCATAACATTAACAGACTTCAATTGTATGAGAATACCACTGCACAATATAATTCACAATAGTTAGATGCATATGGTATAAAGTGTCGACGACGTTTCGATCCCCAGGGGGAAATTATGGGATCATCATCAGGACATTTGGGATTTACAAGCCTGTGTACGAGCAATTCTAGACATTAATACCATGTCTTAATACATTTAAGTAATTGTTCACATGTACAGAAAGCAAAAAATAGGGGGGAAATAGGACGAAAAAGGGGAAAAGAATATAATTAGGAATTAATGGTGTGGGCAACGACAGACCATTCATGTAAAAAAGTGATTTGAGCTAATAAACCGGGTGATTAGGACCATGCACGGTATGCTAGATACCAAGGGAGACTCACCCGGCAGGCACTCCTACCAGGAGGGCCTAGAGTTACCCTCTGTAGCAAACGGTGGGCCAACACATAGACAGTACTCATCCAAGGCCAGGTCCCATACCAGACAAGAGCCAACAGTCCGGACTAGATGCAGTACAAATGGTGACATATCCAGTGTAGTGTTAATCTGCTTGATTTAGATAATGTGCTGGAGAAGAAGAGCCACTTAGAGAGCGAATGTGGCTGATAATGTCTTGTTTAGTTTGAGGATTCAAGCTCCTGTGTGCGGTGTCAGGATCCGGGAGGCATAACAGTGGACCATAGTGGGTGGAGAGGCCCGTCACTTCGCTCTCGTGAAGAAGGAATGCCCTCCTCTTCAGGCTCCGCAGGGAGCTGTAGAAGTAGTTTTGCTTCCTACAGCGAATGAAGAACCCGCCGCTTGCGCTCCCAGGTGAACATAAGGGCAAAGGGGTGACCCCACTGGTACTTGACATTGAGGTCCCTCAATTTGTCTGTGACGTGCTTGAAACTTTTCCTAGGTTGAAGTGTAGCTGGTGCCAAGTCTTGGAAAATTTGTATCGCAAAGCCATTGTACGAAACTGCCCTGATCCCTTGCACTTTTTTTCAAAATGGCCTCCTTGTCTGCAAAGTATTGGACTCTAGTAAGAATGTCTGAAATGAAGTCAGGCTGATTGCATGGGCCGAAGACCCGGTGGGCTCTGTCCAGCATAGGTGGTGAGGCTCCCTCGTTCTCCCGAATGGCCTGCAGGAGATCTGCTGTGTAAGCCAGAATGTCCTTGCCCTTCTCTCCCAATCGAACCCCCCTGATACGGAGGTTGTTTCGCCAACTGCGATTTTCCAAGTCTTCCTGTTTCAATTGTAGGGTGATGTTTTGGTCTTCAATTTCCATCGCAAAGTGTTCTTAACACATCTATAACAGAAAATTTGCATCAGTAAAATACCATCAAGGAGGTAAAAGTCACATCCTAATCCATGCAGACTGATATCTGAGGCACTCAATACTGAACATTTCAAGTGCGAGGTCACACATTTACATCTCCAAGGCTTGTCAGCACAGTCCCTCAGGCCTGTCCCAACTATCACCCGCCCTCAACAGCTAAACTGTCGCACCCACAACATTCCGAAGACAGACCAAAGAAAGGGGAGGGGTGGAGGTATATACCAATGTAAACATAACAGGATATGGAGGCATAAACAAGGTATTAAGTACGTATAATAGGAAAACAATAATACATGATATGACAATTATCTTCCTACCAAGAATGGAGGATAGACCAACCTTATCCAAATCAGCCATGGTCCTGCTCCAGTAACAGTCCAGCCAGAACTGTCAGGCCGCACAGCTACCCTCTGAAGAAGAGATCAAGCACCCACAGACCAGTTTCATCAGGGCCACCAACAAAAGGTTGAGGAGAATATGCTGTTGAAGGAAAATACAGCTGTCAATCCAAGGAGGACTGGGGACTAAGAAGCTTCCAAGAAAAGTTAGAATGAGCGTAGGAGAGTTATCTGAAAAGGGGTTCCTGGAGGGAAGGATGGTGACTCACCCAGAGAAATCTGGGGCCACAATAATTTATCACTGCACACAAAGGGTGGGCCATCCGCCGCCAGACCTAGGTGAAGGCGATGTGACTGTGGTGCCTGAGCTTAATGGTTGGATGGCATAAAGCACCTCTGTTTATGTGATGTTATGTGTACATTTCTCTGACACCAAATGAGACCGACTGACGCTGGCACTCCACAGTGATGAATATACTGAAGTACGTTTTTCACATATATAAAAGGTCTCACAAACAGCAAGATATTAGGGCATTTGCATAATTGTAACAGATCACAGGTGGGCCTCTTACATGAAAGGAGGGACCAAGACTTTAAAAGCTTATCCTCCCATTTGTTTTCAGAAAACAGGAACGGATAGGAGACACTGGTCTGCTAACAAGGAGGACACAAAGAGTGGTGTGGAGCCAGCCACCTTATGCTTCAGAAAAGGTGATGGGCAGACCCTGTCAAGCTCAGGATGCGTCTTACTAAGGATCTTATATTGAGCTGTGGTAGCATTCAGAACTCAGTAAAAAGAGGCAAGCCCGAAGCATGCTTCTTCAGCCGACAAATCAGCCAGACAGCTGCATACTTGAACTTGTATGGACCAACCGAAGAAGACGGTCCAACCACCTTTTGTGGCATAACATCTTTCTAGGAAGATGCTCAGTGAAGTGATACATTGGAGGCTGGTAATAGGATGGGAAACAACGCTCCTATGTGGGAGGTAGACAGATGAGCTCATAGATTTTTTTTTATATTGCTGTGAATCTGTCAGTGGCCAGATGTAGAATGAAGGAATCTGAAATTAAGATCTACTAAACAGACCTGTACAGTAAAACTAGAAGTACATTGTTAAAGAGATGCAGATGGCTTGGAGCCTAAACACATAGGAACATCCAGGCCGGAACAGCATCGGGTCATGATCACAAAGAAGAGATGGAGACACATTAGTACCAGACCCGAACAGCAAACTCTGACAGAGTCTATTCAAAAGTTGTTGTGCCCAGTCTCTGCCCCAACCACACCTCTGGACTTGGCAGCTGGCCTGAGGACTCTACAGGGGGGTGCAGACAAGCAGGCGGGTGGACTATGCGAAGCAGCTAATGAGCCCTTTGTAGTCTGTGCAACTGAGCTATATAGTGACTAGTTACATGTCCCAGTGAGGAATCAAGTATAAAACCCCTGAAAATATGTAGAGTGACTCACATACCTACATAGACTTGAAATCTCTTTGTGACTTTAATGTATCATTGTAAGCAACATACCAGAGGTACTGAGGCCTATGACACATAATAGTGTTTATTATTGTGGACTAATGAAAAGTGGTTCAGAAAAACACCAGCCAACAAATGTATCTCAACGCCATTGTTCTGTATGAACGAAATGTTCGTAGAACACTTTGTTTGCATTTTTTTTTAATGAAGAGCAACAATATACAAAGTGTACCACAAGCTAAATAAGAATACTATGTGTGTTGGGATTTCTAGATGTTATGTTATGCTGTCTGGTAAGACCGACAGATATGTTACAAGGAACCAAAAATAGGTTTTCTACCCAGGTTAAACTTTGAAATTGCAACTTTCACTGGATAGAATCAGCTGTTTGATGTTTCAAATGAACATTATAAAATCAAAGGTGGGTTTTACTCCACAGTTTTCAGAACAGTCATGAAATGTAGAACCGTCATCAGGGCAAGAAGGGTCTAGATGTAACATTTTCATTCTGGCAACAGTACCTCGGCATAGTTGTTTGTTACAAGATATGTTCTAAAACATATAGATGAGGGTATTTTGCATAATGAAGAAACAACAACCTATTATCAATGAAGTTATCAGACTACATATATTAATTCTGTTATCCTTCTGTACTGTACATAATGTGATTTAACCCTCCAGTCACCACCGATGTGAAATGAAGGCATGTAATTCAGTATGACCATTTTATGGATTAGGAGGCTGCAACTCAAAGATGACAACAATGTTATAAGACATTGCTGCTCTGTGTTCTGGTTGTTGGTAAAAAAGACAAAGGTTTATCAGTGTTACTACCTAAAAAAATTAGACCCACAACTTGCATTACAAAGAGTGGAAGCAACTGCTCAAGCTAAGGCTATTGTGGCATGGATGTATGACGTTACAACGCATACTTTTAGCACGCATACCATTACAACGCAAATTTTACAACGCAGGATCCATTACAACGAACTACCATTACAACGCATTTTTTTACATCGCAGATGCCCTTACAACGCATACCATTACAACGGAAGTATTGGTAAGTATATAATACTTTTAAAAATGTAAGTAATTAGAATTAATATTATTTAATTTAATTTAATTTTAATTTAATTTTATTTAAAACCCAAACCTAGCCTTCAACCCTAAAAATACCCCTGTACCCCAAAACCCAAACCTAGCCCTGAACCCTAAAAATACCCCTGTACACAAAACCCCAAACCTAGCCCTGAACCCTAAAAATACCCCTTTACCCAAAAACTCAAACCTAGCCCTGAACCCTAAAAATACCCCTTTACCCAAAAACCCAAACCTAGCCCTGAACCCTAAAAATACCCCTTTACCCAAAAGCCCAAACCTAGCCCTGAACCCTAAAAATACCCCTTTACCCAAAAACCCAAACCTAGCCCTGAACCCTAAAAATACCCCTTTACCCAAAATCCCAAACCTAGCCCTGAACCCTAAAAATACCCCTGTACCCAAAAACCCAAACCTAGCCCTGAACCCTAAAAATACCCCTGTACCCAAAAACCCAAACCTAGCCCTGAACCCTAAAAATACCCCTTTACCCAAAAACCCAAACCTAGCCCGGAACCCTAAAAATACCCCTTTACCCAAAAACCCAAACCTAGCCCTGAACCCTAAAAATACCCCTCTACCCAAAAACCCAAACCTAGCCCTGAACCCTAAAAATACCCCTTTACCCAAAAACCCAAACCTAGCCCGGAACCCTAAAAATACCCCTTTACCCAAAAACCCAAACCTAGCCCTGAACCCTAAAAATACCCCTGTACCCAAAAACCCAAACCTAGCCCTGAACCCTAAAAATACCCCTTTACCCAAAAACCCAAACCTAGCCCTGAACCCTAAAAATACCCCTTTACCCAAAAACCCAAACCTAGCCCTGAACCCTAAAAATACCCCTGTACCCAAAAACCCAAACCTAGCCCTGAACCCTAAAAATACCCCTTTACCCAAAAACCCAAACCTAGACCTGAACCCTAAAAATACCCCGTACCCAAAAACCCAAACCTAGCCCTGAACCCTAAAAATACCCCTTTACCCAAAAACCCAAACCTAGACCTGAACCCTAAAAATACCCCTGTACCCAAAAACCCAAACCTAGCCCTGAACCCTAAAAATACCCCTTTACCCAAAAACCCAAACCTAGCCCTGAACCCTAAAAATACCCCTTTACCCAAAAACCCAAACCTAGCCCTGAACCCTAAAAATACCCCTGTACCCAAAAACCCAAACCTAGCCCTGAACCCTAAAAATACCCCTTTACCCAAAAACCCAAACCTAGCCCTGCCCCTAAAAATACCCCTTTACCCAAAAACCCAAACCTAGACCTGAACCCTAAAAATACCCCGTACCCAAAAACCCAAACCTAGCCCTGAACCCTAAAAATACCCCTTTACCCAAAAACCCAAACCTAGCCCTGAACCCTAAAAATACCCCTGTACCCAAATACCCAAACCTAGCCCTGAACCCTAAAAATACCCCTGTATCCAAAAACCCAAACCTATAACATTTTTAATATAATTATATACTTACCAATACTTACGTTGTAATGGCATGCGTTGTAAAGGCATCTGCGATGTAAAAAAATGTGTTGTAATGGTAGTTCGTTGTAATGGATCCTGCGTTGTAAAAGTTGCGTTGTAAAAGTAGTCAGTTGTAATAGTTGCGTTGTAACGGTTGTTTACATTGTGGCATACTTCAAGATAAATAATGACTTTCTACCTAAAGTGGCATAGGGTCAGGGGTGTAGCTTGGTCAATACGATTGGTGGAGGTGGAGGGGTGAGCTTCAGATTTTCCAACAATCAGCCTTGGACATCCTGTTAAAACTCATTATATGAGCAGCAGGACATGAGGGGGGCCTAAGAGGCAGTGGAAAAATAAAGGAGGGCGGGGGGCGGATTGTTAGGGGTACTTAGAACACAACATTTTTCAAACTAATAAACATTTTCAAGGCCATCAAAACAGAGAGAGAGAGATTGTGTATGTGTTTTTGTCAGTGTGGGCATGTCAAAATCCCAGGTGAAATCAGACAGACACTTCTTTATACAGACTGAAAGCACTTTCACCCACTATTTAGTACACAATAAATTTTTTGGGGATGTTAACACCCCAAAAAACCCCTGAAGACGCTACACCCCTGCATAGGGTATCATGTATTGCATGAACATTTTTATGTTACGGGAATTTTCACAGCCATGTTCATGCAATAAATGTGTGCTTGTTTGTAGCAATCTGCTTTGTCGGTGTAAATCAGACACTTACCTACAGCACTTAACAGTGTCTGGGCAAAGGTCAGTCGGTCACAAAATAGAGGAAGTTTAAATGGATCTCTGCCAGTGAGGGAACAACTGATGCACTGGGTGGACTTCTGAAATGGACCATCTGTTCCAGTATCTATAATGTGTCTGTGATAACCAGTCACAAGAGTCTTACTACAAAAGCAGAGAAACAAATACTACTATTATTGACAGTAATAATGAAAACACACAAAGAAAGATAAATGTGGTTTTGTAACCCAAGAGGTGAGAACTAATACAATTTTTACTTTTCTACTTTAGAGTTTTGTACAATGCTTTAAACCTCCTTGCAGTTTTTCAAAGATGAGTGCAACTGTCCACTCATATTGATTTAATCCAGCACCAAACTAATAGAAATCCTGGGGGGTCAACAACTGGCGGACTCTCTGATCACGAGAACGATTAACTCAATCGAAGATACCCCAAGGATCAAGAACAGCGCCTCCATCCGGATGGTGTTTAAGGTCTTTCAGCAGCGGGGAGTGCCTTGGTTAGATCTATTTGCCACTGCAGTGAATGTGCAATGTCAGCAGTTTTTCGCGCTGGTGATTCCAAGGCAGCTGTCGCTCGGAGATTTTTTTGGTCTCAAGTGGAGCTAAGGCCTCCTGTACTCTTTTCTGCCCTTACTAACCCTTGCCCAAAGCTCTCAAGAAAATCAGGAATGACTGGGTCCAAGTCATCCATGTGGCTTTGGACTGGGCTTGGAGAGTTTGGTATCCTGAGCTGTTGAGGCAATAGTTGACAGCTTTCGACCTTCCACCAGAAGTCTGCTATATTATCCTGGCAGCCCAGCATCCCTCCAACTAGAGGGTATATGCCAGCCGTTGGAATAAATTTGTGGCATAGTATGCTGGGAAACAGATTGATTCCTTATCTGCTCCCCTTTACCAGGTTCTTTTGTTCCCTTACCATAGGCCAGGAGGGCTCTGCATTGGGCACTCTGAAAGGTTAATTATCTGCCATCTCTGCCTTTCCTGCAGCTTCCAGGTCAGCCCTCTGTAGTCAAGTCTCCTACTGTGAATAGGTTCCTTAAAGTTCCATGTTTGTATGCCTCAATGAGACCTTAACTTGGCTCTTACTTTGTTAATGTGTGATCCCTTTGAGCCTCTTCATTCTTTTCCTCCTAGGTTCCTCACCATCAAGATGGACTTTCTGGTGGCAATTGCATCTGCCAGGGGGTCAGTGAGCTACAGGCTTTGTCTCCTCTCAGCCTCCCTACAAACTGGTCCTTCGGACTTGAGCATTCTTCTTGTCAAAGGTAGTCATCCCATTCCACGTAGGCCAGTCCCACGTTTTGCCTACCTTTTATGCTCTGCCTCATCCCTCTAAGGAAAAGGAGACACTCTACTGGCTAGATACAAATAAAGCATTGTAGGCCTATCTTGACCGCACAAAAGCATTCAGGGTGGACAATCAACTCTTTATGGGGTATGTCGGGGTCAAAAAAGTGAAGCCCATGCAGAAACGAATCATCTCCCGATGGATTGCACTCTGCATTAAGATCTGCTACAGATTAGTCAAGAAGCAAATCCTAAAGGGTTTGTGTACTCATTCCTCCAGAGACGAGTATAGTATAATCTGGCGCATGTCTTGTGTGCATGGGAGAAGAAGTTGTATTCACACTCCTCAGGGTGGAAGTCCCTCCATAGATCTCAGAGCCCCAGTTCCTTCAACCACCCGAGCCCGCCCTTCGACATTGCCCTGGTCTGCCCATCCCGTAGTGCTGACCTATCTAAGTTGGTGTTAAAAACTAGATTAAGGTCCCCCCCTAACAGAACTCCTCTCTCCACGGTAGAGAGTGCCTCTGCTAACGCTGTGAGCAAAAAGGTCTCCTGGACCTCGTTCGGTTCATATTTAGACCCTACTATGAAAGGACGATCCCCAAGTGTGGACTGAGAGGTGAGCAGTCTGCCCTTCAACTCCGCCTGTTTATATCCTACTTTCCCCTTGAAGGAGCGTGCCACTAGTATGGCCACCCTCGCTGTCTTGGAAGATACAGAGGAGAAGAACTGATGGGGAAATGCCCTCGAGAAGAGATGTGTCTCTTGGAGTAGGCATATGTCCGCCCCTGAATTCTCGAGGTATGACAGGACAGCTTTGCATTTTACTGGGCTATTGAGACCCTTTACATTTAGGATAAGTACCTTAAGAATCGAAAGTCAGAAATCAATTCTCCCTTAAGAGATAATTCAAAGTGTGCATACACAAACAGATATCTGCATCCGTCATAAACAGTCACCCATACCTCATCAAGGTAACACACAACTCAGGATGTTATGGCACTTATAAAAATATTTAATGAAAATCCTGCAATATTTAGATAAAAACATACAATTAAAAAGGTTCCAAAAACACATTCAATATAAAAAAGATATAATATTTTACAATTTTTCAGAATGTCAAAAACTCTTACAACCCCCTGGAAAGAAATATGATGAGACACTCAAATGTGTCTTATAGGTGTTCTTTCACCTCTGTTTGGAAGGTCCCCTTCCTTAAAAAAGTACATAGACTAAAAAATCTAGATCTCTCCCCTTTCACACAGGTGACAATGGAAGCATGGGATCAAATGAGTGTTAAATGCGGGCTGACTTCCTTTCCCTCTTCTATAACACCACTGTTTGACAATCCCGAATTTACCCCTGGACTTGACCCCAGAGCGTTTAAAATATGAAGGCGATCTGAGTGCCGCTCAATGGGGCATATGTTTAACAAAGAAGGGGTGATTCCCTTCCAAGAACTAAGCACAGACGTTACCCTCCCCGAATCTGAAAGACTACATTACCTACCACTCCGTCACTGGCTGTTACACCCAAGCAACAGACTCAACATTCAGAGGTACCTCACGCCATTCACCCATTCTTCCAGAAAACGACTAATTTCTGAGATGTATTGATCCAGCGCTCTCACCAAAATATTGCACAAATGACACTATTTACTACCACAAAACTTACACTACAACACTAGGCCCATAACAACAATAGAGCGCTTGAATCATGAGGCGATAAGATCTAAATATAGTTGTTTAAACCATCTGCAATAATCAAGACCAGCTTGTCATTTTAGAAAGTTTATTTTAACACATCTAGATAAACTTAGGTTTTGGTATTTTATTAAACAAGCATTAGAAAAAGTCATAAAGAAAGAATTTTTCAGTATTAATAAAAAGAGCATAAATCAAGAATTATTATTCATTAGCAGGAATAAGTAAAATTAAGCATATTCCAAAATCCTAACTATATCTCTGTCTCTACCCTCATCACCTAGTAATAAAGTAATTAATAAAAACTCCTGTCCTCACGTGTAAAGTCCATCAGCATAACATCGTCCTCCAGATTTCTCGAGCGTAAGCCAACTATGTGTTCTCTGAACCTATTCTTATACCCTAATTTTAGCTGAGCTAACTATTTTTCACATTCCAGCAGACGAATTCTAGTTCTCCATTGGTTGAGCCACCTCGTACCACAGTAAACTGTGACACCTCCTTCTTACATGCCTGGGCAAATTCACTAGTCCATTGTTCATTTAGAAGTCTTGGCAGCTCTTCCTTAGGCTGCTACATTTTGTAGCAACAGCTTCCTTTTAACCTTGAGCTAGTCAGCTCTGAACTCCCGTGGCACGTTAGCAAACGTTAGCAAATTTCTCCAAAAAGTCATCTTTTTAGCAGTTCAATCCAAAACCTTTCAAAATAAAAGCTCAGAGGCCTTTTCCATCCTTCTTGGAATTATTTTCACTTGAGCCATTTTCATCATTAGGCCTCTTTCAGAAAGCGTCAATTTTCTGCGCCACTGTCCCTGCGCCACTTTTAAAAGGGTACTATTTTCTTGCAGTCATCTCTAAGCTTCACTTGTAAAACTATTATATAAACAAACACAAAGAATAATTAATGAAAGAAATACAGTTTGTTCTGTTGCCTCCCATCATTGTTAATTATTAACCCATTAGTCTAAATTACCTAGCAGTAAAGCACAAATAAAGCAGCATTTTATATCTACCTGTCTTCATGAATCCATAAAGCCTTATGTGCACCTAGAATAGTAGAAATGACATCACATAGACAAGGGAAGCAAAATAAGCACATGCCATTATTTTAAAAACAGCTGCTATTAGTTATGACATGACAATAGACAAGATTAATTTATTATTTTCCACATACATAAGAATGCAACATAATGCACATTTATGAGCACACATGTTAATTTCCCACGTGTTCTGTGATGTAATGTAACTTTAAACTAGGTTGAATTAGCATACACACAGCACAAGTTGTTAGCATTATTAATTTATTTATGGAAATGTGACTTCACGGGTTTAAACAGAACCCTGTTTTCTATCCCGCTCCATCAACTCCCTCATCTGGTGATTAACAAATCACCACACCACCACCCAATATTTTAGCAAAAATTTTATCTAAGATGAACATGATTCAATTTCACCTGTGTGAGTATTTCTAAAGACTTATCTCATCAGTTTATCTACAATTCTCATATTGAGTTTTAAGAAACCCCTCTATTTCTATTTCATTCTCTTGTGTAACATGCAACTGAATTTCAAAAAAAAATGTTGCAAAAACTATAATTAATAAAATGTCAGTATTATACTATGTTTGTCTTGACTAGCTGAAACTTTGCTTGTCCTATTGACCTTAAACTTCTCTTTGTTAATTTCTAAAGGGAAAGTAACCTAAATTAACCAAAGCAGAATTATATTTTCATTAAGTTTGCAAAGAAAAATAAAACAAAAATTGTAAAAATTTTACCTAAATTTTCTAAAAATTTCTAACACCCCCCTTTTTCAAATTTTTTTTTATTTTTTTTTTTAAACCTTCTAACAGTTTTTCTTCGACCTAATGTCACAAATTAATTTTTCAGCTAACAGTATTTCTTCGACCTTGTGTCATCTAACAAGATTTCTTCAGCCTTATGCCAAAAACAGAAAACCTAAAATTTTAACAGGTATGTACTTCAATCATTGTCACTATTCTCTTCAATCTCT
The DNA here is from genome assembly GCF_964261635.1 of Lissotriton helveticus. Taxonomy (NCBI): domain Eukaryota; kingdom Metazoa; phylum Chordata; class Amphibia; order Caudata; family Salamandridae; genus Lissotriton; species Lissotriton helveticus. The sequence continues at coordinate 404,185,566 of NC_136063.1, read as the reverse complement.
TTTTTGACTGTGATTATTTACCTCCACTACAGGTATCACTTCTATTTTCTTTCCTGCCTTACTTTTCTTTACAGAATCCTTTTGACTTGATTTTTCATCAATCTGTTTCTTTGATCTGTATCTCAATTTGAATTTTAGGCCTTCATTTTCTCCTGGCCATTCATCACTTTTTCTTGGTAATTTCTTCTTTTGCTTGGTCACATTACATTCTGTTCTCCAAGCTCCTTTTCTGAATTTTCTTATTTGAGAATCTTCATCATTCTCATTATTTTCAGTGTCAGACATTTTCATTCTGGACTCAGGTACTTCTTTACTCAGCAACTTCACTCCGTTAGGAACATCATCTTTGTAGCTGGTACTTGGCAATTCATCTTCTTCTTCAATTACCTTCAACTTCCCAGTTTCAGAATTCCTGTTCCTGCTTTCAGAGCTACTTTTCTGCTTTTCAATACTCTCCTGGTCTTGAATCACAATCTGATCACCTTCTTCTTCTGCTTCGTTTTCTGGCAGATTTCCATCATTTTCTGAGTCTTCAGTCACAACTTTCAAGTCTTCTTCAATCAAGGCTTGTTTTCTATTCATGTTCTCCAGATATCGACCAACTTGTCGATCTTCAAGATCTGGATTCTCTTCAGGTTCTTCTTCAGAATCTGAATCATCAATTGTGACACTATCCTCATCAGGATTTTCAGGTGTAGTTACACGAAAAGTATGGCCAGTGTCAATCCACCTCTTCAGTCTTTTGCACTTCTCTGCATTTGTTGTGACAAGACTGACTGACCTCCTTTTCTGCCACCTTGGCACTAGAGAATTTCTTTTTAGACGAACCTTTTCCTGATCCTTTTACCTGGTAACGGATCAAATACTTGCTCTTTTTCTCTTGTTTGCACTTCAGTTTCATCTTCATCAAACACAGAAATCATTTCATCTGATAAATTCCTGCAGTTCTCCAAATTTATGCTATCATTGATAGTCATCATTTTCTTCTCTGGTATAAATGTCTGTCTCATGACCTTGTCCATCATAATCTCACGTGGACTGAAATCTGTCTTTTTATCAATAGTACTTCTCAGAAACATTAAAACAAGTGGAAGGACATCTGTCCACTTTGTACCTGCAGCTAGGCACATTTTTGCATCTCTGTCTTTTATAGTACCGTTCTCTTGCTCCTCAACATCTGAAATTTCTATTCTATCTGTACAATGGAGCAATCTGTTTTCAATATGTTTTCTGTTATCTGATAACTTTGCAACAGTAATTTCATCATCATGTCGCATCTGAAATGTTTCAAACCATTTTGTAATCAAACAAAAAATCACAAAAATGTAGCACAGTTTGTCATTCAGTGCCATCTCACAGAAATCCATTTGTAATCTGGTCAATGAACCACTCTCCTGTGATTCTGTTCCCATTCTCATAATTGTTCTCTTAATTGTGTTCACTTGCTGATAAGTCAGACACCTCTGGTAAAGAAATTCTGCAATTTTATGGTATATTCTGTCCATATCAGTAATCATGTTATTTAGCAAAACTATTCTACCATCTTTGTGTGACAAAATCTCATCCTCATCTCGCTGTCTAAAATCTGTACTCAACCATGTGTTTCTCAACCATGTGTTTTTCTCCTCATGAGTTGCATCATTTAGTAAGTCTTTGACTACCTGCCATGTTTCAACTACAGATGTTAGTATTAGTGAACTCAAAGCATGTTCATCATTCATTTTGTATGCTGCACACATCACGACAGCAAACCTTTCTGCAAATTGAATATCATCAATCAATCTTTTAATTAAATTTGCATTTCTGAAAAGTGAACCTGCAGAAGTCAATGTTTCAATCTGTTGATCAATTGTATCCTTTATTTTAATGTCTTCACTCAAAAGAACATTATTTTCATTCCAACATTCTGGAAGTGCATTTAATCTTTTTGGACTGTTTTCTTGTTCTTTAATTAATCCTGTATCTGTTTTGTCTGTCTGTTCATTAACAAAAATTTGTAATGGCAGTGAAGCCATCTCAATCTCTTGAATTATTACCTGTCGCTGTATTTGTAGCTCTTTATTTAGCTCATTTATCTCAATCTCCTTTTTAATTGACCATAATTTTGACTCATCAGGTTGTATCAATTTAATCAGGTCAATGTCAGACTTCTCACTTACCAAAACTGAAGTCATTTCTGTTTCTTGTTGAGTTGCAATCCCTACTAATTCAATCTCAAGTACAATAGAATAAACCTTTTCAGTTAATGGGACCTTTAAAATTGCGGAATTAATTTCATCTTTTCTAAGTACAGGCACTATCTCTTTTTCTATAATTTTCATGGACTCCTTTAAATCATTTGATGAATTTACATAATCAGGAATATTAATTCCAGAAGTACTAAACATCTCATTATGTTTTTCAGTTGCATCATTTTCAGAAGAAGTCTGAGCTGACATTCTATCAATCTGATCTGGCATTTTTGGCGTTACATCAATCTGTTCTGGGGGTCTTATTGAATTCCTGTTCTGATCCATATTTACAATATCAATTTTACATTGATCAATATTTTCTACTCTGACACCTTTATTATTTATTTTCGCTAATTTGGGAATTTTTAATTTATTCTCACATTTAGCTACAACCTTTTTCATTTTCTTGTATAAGGAAGACATTTTCTTTAATTAATTTGGTAAATATACTCTTTAAATTTGCCTTGCAGCGTTTGCTGATCAATTAATTAATTAATTTAACAAGGTCAGGTAAAGTAACTCCTAACTCCTAATTTACCGGTATCACTAATTTTAATTTACCTGTAAAGAAAAACATTAATTTGCAAAAACAGTAGCAACGCAAAATTTTTATTTATAATAATACCAACATATAATCACATGTGTTTTAATTGTACTTATTTTTCACTTACACACTTTCTGCAACGTATACCTGTGGAAAAAGAAAACCTAATCTGTTTGCCTTAATTTAAATAAAAATATTTTGCTGTAAAACCTTTAGACTCCTTCTATTAATTTATTTAAACTAACAATTTAATTTGACTTGAAACCACAAATCACCAATTTTGTTTGTGATAAAATGCTTGCTAACTACTATAACACACATCAGCCCAATGCTGTGGATCCTATTCTAATAAGCTATTGTTGCCATTATTGTTACTGCTGTAGCTGTATTTGCAGTAGCAGCTTATTGATTTACTAATATTATTCTACTAACAGCTAATGTTACCACTAGCTGTTGTCTTTATCAACGTGTCTGCTATGGTAATTACTATTTGTCAGCTAGTCTCACCTTTCCAATGTGTGATCTATTTCATAACAAAGCTCTAGGCACTATTACCAAAAAAATCAAAGCACTTGGGGCTACACTTGGGGCTACTATGACGCTCAGCTAATCACAGTCCGCCTTCACTGTGACACACACTGCCACTACAGTCTCTTTTCTCTCTTTGCGCTTAAAAGCGCTCAAAATCAACACTTTATTTATCTTAAGACACTTACAAATGCACTCGTAAATATTTCAAAGGGGCAACTCACCTCAGCCAATCATAGCGCTATTGGTGATATTTCAACCAACCACAGCACTGTTTACGCCACTACAGCCAATTACAGTGTGACGACGCATTGGCCAATCACAGCACAGCGGCAGAAAATGCTCCAGCCAATCAGAACGCGGCTTTGACAACGCTTGTCCAAGCTCAGCGCGGCTGTTACTGTGGCCATATACCGCTGTTGCTACAATCCCGCTCGCCTCGCGCTCAAGCCTCTCTGTTTGGAAATATAATTTAACACAGTGCGCAATTGTTTTTAATTTATTTTATTTATGCAAATTTTATTTAGCGTGTACTCGCTCATTCACTTTACCCACAACACGCTTTACCTTTGAAAATAACAACGCGACTAAGAACATTTGCAAAATGTATAGGCAATAATGATGCACATTAGCTAACCCGAGCGCTACTATTCTAAACAAAGAACCGCCACCAACAAATCACAATGCAGCTCAGTTCTAATACTGCGCGTCACCAGCCAATGAGTGCACGGCTTTGCTATGACGCGTCGGGCCGTTTTAGCCAATGACAGCGCGGCGGCTTTAACACACCCAGCCGCTGTAGATCCAAGCTTTCTCCCTTCGCGCTTCAAACGATATACAATAGCGCAACAAGGAAGGGAATCAAAAACGGGCACTCAACTTTATTTAAAGTTTATCAATGTAAAATTTGGGAAAATGTTTCAGCAAGCGACCATTCTAAACATTGAAACCCTAATAACGAATCACAGCGCAGCTTTGCTCTGACGCTGCGACATTCCAACCAATCAGGGCGCGACCCTGCTATGACGCTACGAGCACCTTGACCAATAGGAGCGCGGCGGCTGACGTAGACAGCCGCTGCAGCTGGGGCAGCTCTGCCCTTCTCTCCTTGCTCAATAAACGGCCCCTCCCTCACAAACCGAGCCGAGCCAAGAATACAGCATGCAACCAGCCAACACCTAACGCGCATCAGCTGTAGCAACGAGGAATGAAGCGAGGACAAAAGCAAACAATCTAACAGGCTGCAACACGCATTCAGCCAACCACAGCGCTGTTGGCGCTACCTCCCTAAACAACAGCGCATTCAACAACGAAATTAAAACGGGGACTTATTTCTACATTTAAGTGTGTACTATAAACTTGGGGACACTTGAATTTATAAGCGTGGTGATACACCTCAACTAAATACCCGACCACCTAGATTAATATAATACTCTCACTGCTTTGTTGTGAGGCTTTTGGCTTTTAACCAATCAGAGCCTAGCTTTACTATGACGCTCCGGACGCCTTACCCAATCAGAGCGCGGCCACTCTGACGTAGGGAGCTGCTGCAGCTTCAGTCTCTCCCCACACAGTTTCACTCCTAAAACAGCCCCTCCCTTACAATTTTCGATCGGGACACTTTTTAATCGTTTTAAACTACGGAGAACAATTTATTATTATAATTAAAGTGTGGAATGTTTATAAAATGAATACTAATCACTTTTTACTTACTTAATAATGTTTAACAACGTGGAATACCTTAATTATAGCCTAATTAACACAGAACATTCTAAAATGCTCCTGAATGTTTTAAAATAGCACAGTTCACCTTTTTATACTTTTCAACTATGCTGAACACTTTTGATTTGAGTTTTATTAACGTGCAGAGCTTTTAAATGTATTTAAACACTGCACAACATCATAAAAAGTCTTAGAATGGTACAGACTTTATCCTGAACTTTCCTAAGTACCTTAGAATTACCTTTGGTACATTTTAGTGAATATATAAAACGAAACTCATCTGTCTGCTTCTCTAATTAGGATAGTTTACATACATTCAAGTATCCACACTTCGGAATAGACGGCGCTATTCACACTAAGGATAATTTCCATTTGCCAGTAGAGCAACTCTTACCCTACCCTTCTAACACGTAAGAATATGAACTCATTTTCCTCTGAACGCACCGCGAAGTGACAGTATCTAAGAGTTCCACTTGAACATACCTTACAAAACAATCACGCACTTTCACACTGAAAATTCCCTAACTTCAGTCACACATGAAATCCGTACAGGACTCTCACCTGTTTATAGAAATCATGCACCGTTAGCAAAATAACACCGTTATCCGTACAGGACTCTCACCTGTTTATAGATATAAAACATGTACCCGTACAGGACTCTCACCTGTTTATAGATAATCATGCACCGACATTACCCTGCCCTTCACTCAAGCTCGAATATAACTAATACTCTTATCACAGTGAGTTTTATGGAAGGCGCTTTGTCCCTATTCTCATGCTGCTCTAATTTCTTAGAAAACCCTCACTATTACAAGATTCACACCTAGCCCTAAAACTGTGTTGCACGGCGACAACACTGTATTGCACGGCGACAATACTTCTGGTACACGGCGATACCAACAGTGATACTCGGCGATATCACAGAAACAGATCAGATATTCTGCATGACTACTTTCTCATCACACAGTTTTTGTACCGGTACACACATAGCACAAAATGAACAAACTCAACATGTGTTAAAACTTAATCCTATGATTTTACCAACATATATGTATCATGCATGTAACATGTATGTCAAAAACAACATATATAAACCGTCCTCTGCTACCAGAAATTGATCCAGCGCTCTCACCAAAATATTGCACAAATGACACTATTTACTACCACAAAACTTACACTACAACACTAGGCCCATAACAACAATAGAGCGCTTGAATCATGAGGCGATAAGATCTAAATATAGTTGTTTAAACCATCTGCAATAATCAAGACCAGCTTGTCATTTTAGAAAGTTTATTTTAACACATCTAGATAAACTTAGGTTTTGGTATTTTATTAAACAAGCATTAGAAAAAGTCATAAAGAAAGAATTGTTCAGTATTAATAAAAAGAGCATAAATCAAGAATTATTATTCATTAGCAGGAATAAGTAAAATTAAGCATATTCCAAAATCCTAACTATATCTCTGTCTCTACCCTCATCACCTAGTAATAAAGTAATTAATAAAAACTCCTGTCCTCACGTGTAAAGTCCATCAGCATAACATCGTCCTCCAGATTTCTCGAGCGTAAGCCAACTATGTGTTCTCTGAACCTATTCTTATACCCTAATTTTAGCTGAGCTAACTATTTTTCACATTCCAGCAGACGAATTCTAGTTCTCCATTGGTTGAGCCACCTCGTACCACAGTAAACTGTGACACCTCCTTCTTACATGCCCGGGCAAATTCACTAGTCCATTGTTCATTTAGAAGTCTTGGCAGCTCTTCCTTAGGCTGCTACATTTTGTAGCAACAGCTTCCTTTTAACCTTGAGCTAGTCAGCTCTGAACTCCCGTGGCACGTTAGCAAACGTTAGCAAATTTCTCCAAAAAGTCATCTTTTTAGCAGTTCAATCCAAAACCTTTCAAAATAAAAGCTCAGAGGCCTTTTCCATCCTTCTTGGAATTATTTTCACTTGAGCCATTTTCATCATTAGGCCTCTTTCAGAAAGCGTCAATTTTCTGCGCCACTGTCCCTGCGCCACTTTTAAAAGGGTACTATTTTCTTGCAGTCATCTCTAAGCTTCACTTGTAAAACTATTATATAAACAAACACAAAGAATAATTAATGAAAGAAATACAGTTTGTTCTGTTGCCTCCCATCATTGTTAATTATTAACCCATTAGTCTAAATTACCTAGCAGTAAAGCACAAATAAAGCAGCATTTTATATCTACCTGTCTTCATGAATCCATAAAGCCTTATGTGCACCTAGAATAGTAGAAATGACATCACATAGACAAGGGAAGCAAAATAAGCACATGCCATTATTTTAAAAACAGCTGCTATTAGTTATGACATGACAATAGACAAGATTAATTTATTATTTTCCACATACATAAGAATGCAACATAATGCACATTTATGAGCACACATGTTAATTTCCCACGTGTTCTGTGATGTAATGTAACTTTAAACTAGGTTGAATTAGCATACACACAGCACAAGTTGTTAGCATTATTAATTTATTTATGGAAATGTGACTTCACGGGTTTAAACAGAACCCTGTTTTCTATCCCGCTCCATCAGTATGCATCCCTGAACCAGCACAACAGACAAACTTATAAGGCCAGCCAACACAGGTGGGAATAAGACCTAGACCGCCATTTGAGCGATAGGAATGGGGGACATATACTATAGGGCGAAAGCCCCACCGCCACACTTTTCTTACCAAAGCATTCGTAAAAATCACTTCATATTGGTATTGTACACTTGTCCGATTACATAGAATGAGCCCAGACCATAGTGCTGAGTGTTGGAGGGGCTGTGGAGCCCAAGGAACCTTAGTCTGCCCACCGTGGGACTGCCCTCAGCTCCAGTCATACTGGACACAAGTAGTCGAAGATGATCAAAACCCACCTTAAAACGCAAACACCCAGATTCCCCTCCTATACTTTGTTAGGCTTACCTAAACCTCTCACATACCCTTCGAAGTCTAGACGTGGTAGACAGATAGACCTAGCTCTAGGGGTTGCGATACAGAACATTCTAACACGCTGGGGTTAAACGCAAGTGCCCACTCACACGGGTTGGTTACACTGGCTATGGAACATCCTTGGCATGGAGAGAATTTCTCTGACGCTCACCACCCAAGGGACATCCATTTGGGAAATTGTGGCGCCCATACCTGTCTCTCCTCTCACAAGACTTCAGGGAATTAACATGCCCAAAGTACCTCCATCTCCTGCTATTGTTAGAGATTAGCCCTAGTACCTAACTGGACACGATTTAGTAATATGTTTGATATGTCGCCTTGCACCTATAAGAACAAATGTGAAATGAGTCTGGAGGAGGGGGGAGGGACTGGTGTTGGGGAAGTTTTCCTTTTTTCAGTGCATAGGAATCAAATGCCACGATAATAGGATTTCGAGTTCACTCAGGACACGATAGGATGCATGTACCAATGCCATTTGCATTGTTGGAAATGAAGAGATTTGGACCATAAAACACAGTCCTACTGACCACCGGCTTGGCTCCCTCAGCCTCCTTCGGCTCTCGCTTTCCCATTTCATTCCCTCTTTTTGCACTCCCCTCCTTATACCTACCCCTCGCCTTCTTCCCTGGCCCGTAACCCTGTTAATTCCTTTTAATTTATTTTCCAATCAAAAAGGTGCCTTACTATATTTAACAAGGCCCTTCAACCCCAATAACCTGAATAGTGATTCACTTCCCTCGACTTATCAACACAGGTAAATAGTACAGTTATGTTTTATTCGAACTAACCCATGATCTTGTAAAGTGTAATAATTGTTATTCCACTGTGTACAATAGCGTCTTATCTGTACTATTTCTTCAGCACCAGTCATTAGCTTGTCTTCATATCGACTATGTGATTTGGATTGTACCGTCCTTTTTATAGTGCTTAAAAATTCAATAAAACTTACGGAACAAAAAACAAATAAACAACACGTCTAGACGACGTCTGTTCACCAAATGCCAGGGAGTAGAGCTGTTAGGATAAAAGACAACCTTGGAAGTTAACGCATAATTTTTAGAAGCGGACGGCGACCTTGTGTACTCAGAAGTAAATACTTCAGGTGAATCCTAAAAGTAAATGATTGCCTCACAAAAGATGTTACGAGCACCACTTGACCTATTACAACAGCTACATCGAGGCATAGTATTAAGCAAGGGCCTTTATTATTACACATATGTGGAACCAGTGCAAAAAAACACACAAGGCAAATCCATTTGCACCGCTGTTTCATGTTCTGTTTTGTAGCAATAACAGCGCAAAATCAGTTATTTCCAAAAAGGGCCTTTCAAGTACTAGGACTTGTTTGTGTAATTTTATAGGGCACACGTTGATTTATAAACATATGCTATACAGGTTTAAGAATGGTTCCACAATCACGCGAACAAGAGCTGGATATGACTGAGTCGGCTTAAAAATGCTCAACAAGTCCCACAGCTGTAAATTATATTTTACATACGGTCCAATTTGTGGCAGGTTTGATTTCATGGTTTCTCTATCTGTGTTTTCTGTACTTTTTAAAGAACCCCGATAAAAAGGGCTTAGCGGAGTCATTAGTTGACACTAAATAGGTAAGTGACCCCCCACAGTTCTGTCTGGCTTGACAAAGAATGCGCAGCAGCAAAAAATAAAATAGTCTGACGCACGCAGACAGAACGGCGGGATAACAGGTAACACACCCCTCTGTGTGAGAGAAATCTTACATATACAAGGACGGGTACACAACTTGCCTTGCGATTGGCAAACGAGTCAAAAGAAGATCGACAAATAAGAGTGACAAAACCCAGAACTACTTTGTTCACTTCCCAGGGGTAGCGTAGATATGCGTAGAAGGGGGCTCCCCTGGTTCCATAATACTCTCTAGAAACTCTCCCCTACACAATCTCCACTTCACCTATCTTTAGAAAATCCTCAGTTCTTTTGGCCCTGACCTGGTGGTCACACAGTGACATAGAGGTCTGCTAGGACACTAAACAAGCATTGGCATAGCCAAAAGGTTTGGCCATGCAATGGTTGATGTTGTTGCACCAAGGATATTGTGCTGCATAACTAAATACATATAAGGTCCCAAAAGCGAGATCTATTGGCTATGCCAATGCTTGTTAGGGTCCTACTGTGGATCTTGTCCATTTCAAACAGTGCAAGAACAGCATATTGGACATGAGTGAGATCTGTAGTCCTTCACACCCTCTACCCTGGACAGCGGCCACCACTTCCTTTGAGCGCTACAGGAAAGGAAGTGGCATGGAATAAAGGCCATTATATAAAAGGTTGTTGGTTGGAGACCAGTCTGGGAGACAAGCTCCACCAAAAGAATTACAAATAGAGGTTAGCACCGAATAATAAAGGAAGTAGTCAAATATTCTAATTGGTGTCTGCATTTTCCATAGGAGATGGGTGGAGCCCATATTTCCCTATCTGCAGATTACAGACTTGGCTCACGTTTCTTCCATTTCTATTATCCACACTGTAGGGGAGTAGGGTCTGCTTCCTATGGTCACCCCAACTTTTTGCTTTTGCTTTACTGGTTTTCGACTTAGATGTGGCTGTGGGCCTGCTAATCAGACCCACAGCCCAGATGCACTCTCTCTAAATTCACATCATGTACTCTAGGTACAACCACAATTGGGAATTGGTTCACCTTGTCAGCCCCTGTAGAAGTGTACCCTACGTACTCAGGGCATAGGTGTAACCAAGGCCTACCAGGGGCTGCAGCATGTATTATGCCACCCCTGGCTGGCCACTCAAACTGACACAACTGGCTGATCACTCAGCTGGGGCAAGGTCGGGTAATCACCCCTTGCTTAGGTATAGTATTCCTATATCTACCCTTAAATATAGACACACAGTAACCTATAAGTCACTCCTATGGCAGGCCTTAACAATCCTGGAGGCAGAGTGCTTGGTTATGTGTGAGATGGTGCTCTAGCATGAGCTGAGCCTGTCTGCAGCTTTCGGACCCATGTCCTTATAGCTGTTCTATGATATCGCCATACCATATACTCTTAAGTGCATTATAATCCTCGCGGTTGAATGTTAACTTTGGTTTGGCTTTATCTAAACATGTCGTGTAAGGTGTCATACGCTTTGGAATACTACCCCCTCGCCAATTCTGGCGACGGGGGTCGCATTCCACCCTTCTAGAGGGAGAAGACATGTTGTTGCTGACTATCCCGGTTAAAGTTAACCAGAGCCCTAGCGTCACAAAATGGACGCTGCTGCCACAGACACAAGTCTGACCTCCTGCTGCTGGGAGTCCTTCCAGTCACGGAGGTTTGGACAATAGGTTTCCTGCCTGGAGAGGTGTGAGCACCACCCCAGACAGGACTTTGTGTATTGGGACAGGGAGGGCTGAATAGATTGAGACACTGCCTGGGGCACACTAGGTGCTCCATGCATACCCCAGTTCAAACCGGTTATTGGGCACTTCAGCCCCAGCCCCAGCTCTGGCGTGAAACTGGACAAAGGAAAGGGGGTGTAACCATCCCCTTCCTGGTCCCACCCATAGGAGTGACCTAGGAACTAATCCAGCCTCATTTAGCTGTATAAAGGTAGAAGCTGTGTCCTTGGACTTTAGATTTTATCCTGAACTGAAACTTGAAACGAAACTCTGGACCTTCGACGTTCTGCTGAAGCTGAAGACTGAAGAATCTCCCTAGTGGCCAAGGAGGGACCACCCTGGGCAACCAGGCACCATCCAGCAAATCAACGGCTTGCTTTGTCGACGTTTCCCACCGGAACCCGAGCACAGAGCCTGGCAAGACCCAGACTTCCAGACCTCTCTGACCCTCTCTTCACGTCTGCAGCATAGCTGAGATCTGTGGAGGCAACGAGACACGTGGGACCGGCCATCTTGAAAAGTCCACAACTTGCTAACTGTGCAGCTCCTGAGGAATCCTTGAAGCTGTGCACTGGGGATTGAGAAGCCCCGAATCCAAGCTCCACCTGCACCAAAGATCAGCCCTCCACACTCCACGAGTTCTGCGTGGGGCCCTTCTGCTTGTGTTCTGCTCGACGCGTTGTCCGGTTTTTGGCCCGTTGGCTAGTAGCCTCTGTGACGACAATCCTGTTGAACCAACTCACTGGTCTGGTTGCTCCAGACTGGCCCCAGCCTCCCTGCAAAGGTGAGGCCCCTCAGACCTTGCTGGTCTGCATCAGAAGCCTTCTTTGAATCCTGTGAGGGTTGCCTTTGCCAAGGCTTGTTGACTCCAATCCGGCAGTCGACCCCTCCATCTGCGAGAACATTCGTGGGACAGCTCCTCTCCAGCACCTGGTCATCCTCGACGCCTCCTGGTCCGCGTGGCTGAAGAGACAAGCTTCATGACAGCACCTGATTGCTCCTCGACGTCGTCTGGTTCCTTCCTGGTTCCACCTGGTCACTGGCTAGTGACCCAGACTCTGTCCCCTCTGCTTTCTGGTCTTCTTCATCCTCGATCCACCCTTGGATCCACCCGGACATCGTCCTCCTGGTCGCCTGCAGCATCTTTCTTCACAGGCTCCATAGACTTCAATGGCGAAACCCGACAAATCTTCACACCTATGCACCCGCTTCCTGTGGGTGAGGTAACGCGAGTACTTCGGTGCTCCCAAGGGTATTGACTATCCAAGTGTCTAGGTTATTAGTTGTTTCCTTCTAGCCAGACCGGAAGTGTCCTAAATCCTTACTTATCTAACTTCTAAGTTCCCATTGACTTTGCATTGACTCACACGTGTGTGTAAAGACACTGCACGCGCCGCCTGTGGCCTCTTACTCCTAACCTAAGGGTCAGATAGTGTAGCCCCAGCGATTCTCTAGGCCCTAGGCCTTTCCTTTTCTCGTGACGTGGTACTTATACCACTTTCTTAATATATGGTTTGCTTCGCCCCTAGGGCCTAACTGTAAATTGTGCAACTTAAAGTATTCTGATTAAGTAACTTGTTATGTGCTTTTGCCTCTGATCTCATAAAGAGTTCAGAGGACAGTGTTAGTGAATAAATACATATATATTTTATATATATCCTGTGTGGTGTCCTTTCATTTGATATTCAAGGGGTTACATATGGTAAAACAGCTGGCTTTATACGCCCTCAAGAGTCTTTTAGCCTAAGACTGTTCGGTCCACGCTACCACTAGGATAGCTGGTCTATAAGGTTGACTTACAACCATCACCATAAGGGTTGTTTGGACTGGTGCAAGGTGTTCAATAGAATAGTGAACATCATATACCAGGCCAACTTCTCACACACACCTTTGGCAGAAAATGGCAGACAAATAGCGGACAGAGTTATGCAAGAGGACCACTACAGCATGCCTGAAGCCCCTCTGCACAGAATATACCACTTGTTTTTCTAGATTGCAAAGTGACTGAGGAAACTCTGACTGCCCCACTTGTCTGGTCCGATGACAGCGATCGCCTTTCAGTGGTCGAAATGTGGAAAATCAGAACTGTCAAAATAAACTAGTGTTTCTCAAACTGATCATCCTACCTGAAACCAACCAGAAATTATGCGTTCATACAATTTTGAGTTTAACTTAGAATACATAGGAAAACCTATACATTTCATAGCAGCTATGTAGTCTCGTAAAGCATAGGAGGCATGAGGCAAAGAGTACCGTGCAGAGGTGGCTAGGTGGACAAACTAAGTAGCATGAAATTGCAATGCAGATTGAACTTGAATGTGGTTCTGTCTGCTGAGTGTTCAAATGAGTGGGTTCCGCCACTTCAAACCCCTGGAATAGTGTTTCCCACCCCTACTCATTATACATGAAAGAAAGCTAGACACTTAAATGCAAGAGCTACATATTTTCAAATTTGATCACAATGACAGAAACTTGAATTATTCTGACATTTTATTATGGTATGTGACCAGCAGCAATCGCATTCTGGTTAAGTAGAACAAGTTACTTACCTTCGGTAATGATATATCTATAAGAAACATTAGTAGTGATAGATTCCTTACCTTAGAATTACCCCCGGGCGTCAGACTGGAACCCGGAAAGTTTTCATCAGCAGTACCCCTGTGCGTCGGACGGTGGCGTCGTGCGGCTCCGCATCCGTCGTTGTCGCCGAGATGACGTTGCAGCAGCTACTTAGATGCTGCACTCGCACACTGACGTCAGTTCTGTAGACAACTTTCCACGCCAGAAAACGCAGAGCCATGCAAGATACTGACCACTGGTGCCTTGAAACTAGGGCCCTGAAAGGGATGACCTTAACCCTAGAAATTAGTTCGCAGAACGGGGAGGATGGGTGGGGCGGTAAGGACTCTTTCACTACTAATGTTTCTTACAGATATATCGTTACCGAAGGTAAGTAACTTGTTCATCTGAAAGAAACACATAGTGATAGATTCCTTACTTTAGAATAGATACCCCAGCAATACCAACCCCGGTTGTGGGTCTGCGAACCAAGATCACACCAGGAAGTCGCGGAGAACAGAACGGCCAAAGAAGCCGTCTCTCCGGACTTGGCTGTCCAGGCAGTAGTGCTTATAAAAGTGTGCAGCAAGGCCCACGTAGCTGCCTGACAGATGTGTTGCAGGGGCACACCACGTCCCAATGCTGTAGTGGCTGCAGTCGCCCTGGTGGAATGGGCGCGCAGCCCCAATTGAGCTTCCTTTTTAGCCAGAGAATAACAGGCTTTAATGCACAAGACGACCTATTGGGAGATAGTCTGCTTGTGTACGGCCCGACCTTTTTTGGCACCAACGTAGCCAACAAAGAGCTGGTCATCCACCCGGAACTGTTGTGTGCGGTACAAGTAAAACGAGAGCGCACATTTTGGATCCAGACGGTGGAGCCTCTCTTACTCCCTAGAGGGATGTGGAGGCGGAAAGAAGGTGGGAAAAGTGATGGTCTGCCCGATGTGAAAGGCAGTGACAACCTTTGGAAGAAAGTATGAACGTGTGCTGAGCACAACCTTGTCCGGATGGACAGATAGAAAAGGAGGCTTACAAGAAAGAGCCTGGAGCTCACTCACTCTCCTGGCAGAGGTGATGGCAACCAGGAAAGCAGTCTTCAAGGTCAGCAGATGAAGAGGACTGTCGTGCCGAGGCTCAAAGGGAGCACACATTAGATATGTAAGAACCAGATTCAAGTCCCACTGTGGCATTACGAAAGGAATAGGAGGGAAAAGATGAATGATGCCTTTGTGAAATCTATTTACAACAGGGGACTTGAAAAGAGAGGGCTGATCAGGGAGCCTGAGAAAGGCCGAAATAGCAGAAAGGTAGCCCTTGATAGTACCCAGAGCAGAGCCCTGCTGGGCCAAGGAAAGAAGAAACAGAAGAAGTTCTGAAAGAGGGGCAGAAAGGGGATCCACAGCCTTTGCTGTGCATCATGCCACACATTTGTTCCACCTGCAGGTGTATACCAACTTAGTGGAGGGACGCCTGGCTGCAAGAATGACGTCACAGACTTCAGGAGGCAAGTCAAAAAGAATCAACTGCAGCTGCTCAATCTCCACGCAAAGAGGTGGAGGCTGGACAGGTTCGGGTGGAAGACCATCCTGTGCTGCTGCAACAGAAGATCCTCCCGAAGAGGCAGTCGGATCGGGGGATCCATTGTCATACTGAGTAGCTCGGGATACCAAACTCTTCGAGCCCAGTCCGGCGCCACAAGAATGACTTGGGCAGGGTCGCGCGTGATATTCTACAGCACTCTGGGCAGAAGTGGTATAGGTAGAAAGGCGTACAACAGACCGCAACTCCACTCATGACAAAAAACGTCGCCTAGTGAGTGTCGCCTTGGAAATTCCGATACCAAAGGGGATGATGGACGGAGCGTTTGAGCAAATCAAACACTCACCCCCAGTCAACATATCTGGGTTTAATCCATCATCATTCTTTAGCTCACTCTACCACCCCAGTTCAGACTTGGCCATATACAAATCAGTCTGACCCTGTGCCTCATGGAAACAGTCCAGCCCGAACTGCCAAGCCATGTCTTCCCTGGACCGGAAACAAGCATCTTGGGACCGGTTTCGGGTTCATAACCCTCATCAGCCAGGCTAACTTGAATCCAGTGGAAAAGTGAGCAAGGGACCCACGTCTGGGCATACCCTGCCAACTTAGGGCGAACAAAGCAATACCAAAGGGGATGATGGACGGAGAGTTTGAGCAAATCAAACACTCACCCCCAGTCAACTGATCTGGGTTTAATCCATTATCATTCTTTAGCTCACTCCACCACCCCAGTTCAGACATGGCCATATGAAAATCAGTCTGACCCTGTGCCTCAAGGGAACAGTCCAGCCCGAACTGCCAAGCCATGTCTTCCCTGGACCGGAAACAAGCATCCTGGGACCGGTTTCGGGTTCATAACCCTCATCAGCCAGGCTATCTTGAATCTAGTGGCAAAGTGAGCAAGGATCCCACGTCTGGGCATACCCTGCCAACTTAGGGCATTCAAAGCGATACCAAAGGGGATGATGGACGGAGCGTTTGAGCAAATCAAACACTCACCCCCAGTCAACTGATCTGGAAATTCCAAAGCGCAGAATTGCTGACATTGCGCATTCTCTTCGGTGGCAAATAGATCTAATCAAGGTTCTCCCCAGACCTTGCGCCACATCCGAGTGAAGACGCTATTCGTGATCCATATTGCACCTGCGGCTGAGTTCGTCCGCCTTGGCGTTCAGTGAATCTGCCAGGTGTTGAACCACCAGGGAAATGCCCTGCTGTTCCAGCCATGTCCAGTGGCGCAGAGCCTCCTGACATAGGGTCCACAACCCCACCCCGCCCTATTTGTTGCAGTACCACATGGCGGTGGTGTTGTCTGTGAACACCTGCACCACTTTCCCTTTGACAGAGGGAAGGAATGCCTTCAGTGCAAGTCGGATCGCCCGAAGCTCCAGAAGGTTGATATGGAGCTTGGACTCCGCCGGAGACCAGAGGCCTCTGATCTCTGCCTCTCCTATGTGGCCCCTCCATCCCAGGAGGGAAGCGTCCGTCACCACTGTGTGCTAAGGTTGGGAAAGGGAGAGGGATCTGCCCTAGACCCAATGTCGGTTCATGAGCCACCACTGCATTTGCTGTGCAGTGCCCTCCAAAATCTGGACGTAATCAGACAGGTTCCCCTGATGCTGTGCACACTGGAACTTCAGATCCCACTGCAGAGCCCGTATATGCCATCTGGCATGAGTGACCAGCAGGTTGCAGGAGGCCATGTGGCCCAGCAGCCTCAGGGTCCTCCCGACTGAAACCCAGGATAGAGGCTGAAATATCGGAATCATAGCCTGAATATCCTGGACTCGCCGTTCGGGAGGATAGGCCCGAACATGTGTCGTGTCCAGAACAGGTCTGATGAAGAGGAGCCTCTGAGAGGGAATCAGGTGTGACTTCGGCACATTGATGGAGAACCCCAGCAAATGCAGGAAGTTGGCCATAGTCTGGAGGTGGGAAATGACTGCCTGGGGCGAGCCCGCCTTTAACAGCCAGTCGTCGAGATAGGCGAAGACTGGAACCCTTGATCTGCGCAGATGAGCTGCAACCACCGCCATCACTTTTGTGAACACTCGAGGGGGCTGGTAAGGCCAAAGGGGAGCACAGTAAAGTGAAAATGCTCGTGGTCTACTGTGACCCGCAGGTAACGCAGGTGGGCCACCAGGACGGGAATGTGGAAATATGCGTCCTGCAAGTCCAACGCTACCATCCAGTCTCCAGGTTCGAGAGCAGACAAGACCTGAACCAGAGTTAGCATCTTGAACTTCTCCTTCCTGAAGAAGCTATTCACGTCCCTGAGGTCCAAGATAGGACGCAGGCCCTTGTCCTTCTTGGGCACCAGAAAGTAGTGGGAATAACAACCACGTCCTACTTCTGGCGCAGGAACGCGCTTGATGTCCCCCTTGGCCAAGATGGCCGTGACTTCCTGTTGAAGAAGTGCCAAGTGATCCCCCGACATGCGGTGGTACTGGGGTGGCATGGCTGGAGGGGTAGTGTCGAAGGGGAGGGAGAACCCCCTCCGGACTATGTCTATAACCCACCTGTCCAGAGTGATAGTGCACCAGTGGGGAAGGTGTTGGCAAATCCCGCCGCCCACTGGCGTTTGATGGGCATGAAAGACCGGACTAGGGAGGTTTTGGGGCAGTAGTGGCCGGGGTGGAAGTGGACTGACCCGCCCGCTGGCCCCCTGACCTGCCTCTCTCTTTTCCCATGTCCGTGGCCGTGCTGAGACTGTTGCTGCTGCGGCCTGTGGCTCTGAAGCGAACGTGCTGGGGCTCCCCTTCCGGGGCCACGAAAGGAGCAAAAAGCAGAACGCGCTATCTGCCTTGTTGCCAAAAAGGTGAATGCCATCAAAGGGCATGTCCATCAGGGTGTTCTGGACATCCCCCGAGAAGCCAGTAGTCCTCAGCCAGGCATGGAAATCGCTCTGCCCAGCTCGGCCGTGTCAAGGCCACATCATATTGTGAACTTGGCTGCATCTCTCCCCTCAGCAATAGCCTTCAAGAGCACTGTCCGCACCTCCTCCGGACACTGAGGCAGCACTTGTGCCACAGTATCCCACACCGAGTGGGAGTAACAGCTCAAGAGGCATATGGTGTTCACAGACCGCAGCCCTGAACTGGCGGAAGAAAAAAACTTCTTCCCAAATTGTTCGTCTCTTGGATTCCCTGTCCGGGGATGCGGTCGGAATGCGCTCTGAGACGTCAAGGCTTGGATAAACAAGCTCTCAGGGGTAGGGTGCTGGGAGTGGAAAATGGGGTCACCTGGGGCCGGGCGATGGCGTCGGGCCACGTTCCTATCCACAGGAGCCCCTGTGTTGGGCCTGAACCAGGTGCCCAAAAGAACGTCTGAAAGTGCCTCATTGAAAGGCAGCAGTGGCTCCACAGAGGTAGCCGCCAGCTGAAGCACTTTTGTCAGGAGGTTAGTCCTGACGGCCACCGTAGGAAGTTGGAGGTTGAGGGCCTCCGCCACCCTAAGCAACACCACTGCATAACTTGCACCCTCCTCCGTAGCCACGGTAGCAGGAGTGAGCATTCCAAGGTCAGGAGAGGTTGTAGTGTATCTCCTATTTTCCCAATAGGCTCTGCGCATTGGAATAATACCTACAGCAGTAAAGGCCTAGACCAGACGTTAACTAGGTCTACTACTGTCGATACTAAACTTAATTTTTGGGTTTGCCAGCGTAGCTCAGAGTTCGCTAGAAACTTTCTCGAATGTTCAAGGAGGAATTAACTTCCCTGATTAGACAAGAAGGGATTTAGTTTCTGACAACCATAGAACATGACAACTTTGCTCTCCCCTAATCAAGAGTCAATCTCGAGAGTCGTGTGAGCACAAGGCAATTATTTTACTCAGTCAGTACGTGCATTCTTAGTCTCATCAGAATGTAGAGAAAAGGAAGAGACGGGCGTGTTCAATAAAAGATGTTATTTATTGATCAGTCTCTTTTCTCGTACAAGAGAAATGGATCGATATTATTGCAATACTTATAGTTAAGTAAAGTGCATACATTAAAAGCAATAGTATAAAATAATACTGTAAAAACATTGATATGGTTTCTGAGCCATATGATGTTTAAAATGATTAAAATATATTTACATACACATATACATTTGACTAAACGTACTCAACTGGTGTTTCTAAATACGCCTACCCCGTGTACCTGACCTAAGTCTAATGCGTGGGCGGGAATAGAAAGTTACAGTTTAAGTTAAGTTTGTTTTTGCCAAGTGAATAACTAAAGAATTCTCTGTGAGGGGTTATTCAGTTCTGTACCTGGAAGTTAGGATGAATGAGGAATGGTATCTCTTTCTCTGCTCTCGATATTCCAGGCTGCCTGCGAGGGCTGCCCAGAAACGCCGGTGCTGGGTCTCTCGGCTTGAGATAGCAGCGCGTCTCTCAGCGCGTCAGGAAGGCGGGGCTGCTGCCAGCGGGGTCTGCTTCTGCTCTCGGCTTCGGCAAGTGTGGCTGCTCCGTCTTGTCACCACGCGTGTGTTTGCATAGGGCAAGATCGGCAATATTTATACCTTAAAGGTGCCGAGATTGACGTAAAGATGGACATAGATACGTCAATAAAGATGTCATACGACTTGCTCGTTAGCACATTCTTTTACTGAAGTTCTCTGTGAAATCAAAACAATGGCCGCACGGATTTTCCAGGTTGTCATAGGTTTGATTTGTTATGAGAACGTCGTATGCCTTATCAGGGGCTGGAGGAATGTCGCTTGTCTAATTAGATCTCAAGCGTTATGACCTAATCAGATAACACGTTCCTGTGCCGTAGTGTGACTGCGTCAGATAACGGTATCTGCATCATGGGGGCTGTTCTTGCCTCATGGGCTGACTGTTAGTTAACTTGATAGTTAGTTTAACCAGAATAGGGTCAGGAATAGGGGGATCGATTCAGAACCTATAGGAATACACGACACCCACTCCACGCTAACTATGGTCATATTTACTAATCTATGCATAGTATAACATAGTACAACATACTATAGAGAATAGTGTATACCTTACCACCCCAAAATACATAAATGCATTTTGAAATTTTCAAATATACTGAAAAATTGCAGTCATATATATTGTATGCACTTAAGCTTTGAATTAAATGCAAAAGTAAACCCGCATTTGTATGCATTATTGCTAATTTGGTATTTGAAAAATACACATGAAATGGCTCTTAATATAGCTATACAGAAAGGAAGTTCGAGACCATCTCATCACATAATAAAATATTTGTGAACATCCCAGCGGGCAACTAAAGTTTATAGAGTATCTAAAAATAGGAATCTTAGTTCTCTAGGAATAGTTTCTTACTTTAAGCAGAAGATAAGTGTCCCGAAAATTTGTGAAAAATAATTTGGGGCTGCTAAAAAATTGTTGTCCGTGAACTGGTGGGAAGAATTGTTCATGTGACTTTATTTTTAAAGTTGAAGGCCGAATTCAGGGAACGCCGTGTGCGAGCTTGCTCAAAAGTCTCTATTTCTGTTCTGGAGAGAACATCATATCATTCAGGCTTTCGAAAAAACTGTCAACAGCTTCATGGGAAAGTTCCACTAAGTCGGAAATAGGGGTAACCATGCATTCGTGCGCATGATTGTCTGCATTGACATTCTGATTCGCATTGCTGACAGAAGGTCGTACCTGTTCGATGCTGCTTTCATCTTGAACTTCACTACTCTTCAATCGCAGTGGTGAAGATTCCAGGAATGCCGTCATCAGGATTGGCAGCCTTTGAGGGCAGCACAAAGCGTGAACCTTGGTTGGAACCAACAGTGTATCTGCATCCACTGGCGCATCCGATTGTAGCGTCAGACAGGTGTCTAACACGCATTCTTCTCCGCATAGCAGACACCTTAGTACAGGTAAAACACACCTTTGCCACATTGGTCGAAATGATAGAAACCAGGTCATGTTTAGGTCTCTAAGCCGGGAGAGTCCCAGGATTTTTGATATCCGGTCCCGGTATCCAATGGCTAGGATCGTATCTTCCATTGTCGCGAGAGTTTGATCTGTGACATGGGTTGCCATAACGGAAAATAAGGACTAAGAATAGTATTCCTGCAATTAGTCCCAAGATCAGGGGAAGTCCGCCAAAAATCGAATGGACGAAATCTGGAAAAATACCAAGTATGGCTTTGAATGGTGTTAATGCCATCGAAAATACTGTCTTAAATACCCCTGAGATCCCATTGGTATCAGAAATATTTAAGATTTCGCTCAGGATTTCCGCGAAATGTACGGGGGAATTAGTTGATAATAATGTATGTATCTCTGCAGTCGTCCTTGCGACTTGTAGATCATACGTTTCTTTTGATGACGTGAGCCTTGTAGGCGTCTGAAGAAGCACTGTTTTCATTCTGCTTAAAGTATCTATTCGAATAGAAGTAATTTTCAAACTGGGCCATGCCCTTGCCTCCCTGTCTGGAAAGGAGCTGGGGAATAAAGAACGTCCACAGCACTTGACCTTCGCCGTCGTAGTGACTAGATAAGGAGTCCCGGGCATAAGACTACAACATCTGCGGTCTACAATAAGAATGTAACTCCCATTATAGAGTCTTTGAAAGAATGGTTCTATTTCAGTTGCAGGTGCGCCTTGCTGGTGACATGAAAGGTTGTACGAATTCCCTTCACAGGCTCCGTGCAAACTAATACCGTTACACAGAAGCGTGCCGCTTAGTGACATAGCACAATTGTTGCCACTAAGAAACACTTTCTGTCCTTTATTACTGACACATGCATGTGAATAGGGCAGGTTCCAAGTTGTTTTAAGGTACCCCTTTCCCAATTTCTTGTACATGCCAGCCTGTATATATTTTTGGCAGTATTGAAACCTGAAGGTTGAGATTGGAATATTTATTATTCCGTGTATTATCCATTCACTGACAGGTCGTTCTGACATTGTCATTGGTAATCTTTCTAGTTTTTCAATGCTCAAGATTGTATAATTAGCACCCTTTTGCGCCATACCGATTTGTCTATCAGTAAGGTTAAAGATTTGGAATAGTGACGTTGTGTTGATTAAACGCCAAGGCACGTAGCCTGAACGCAGATTTTGTAACGTCCAGCCAAGCTGTACAATAGAACGCAATTGTGACTGACCATGTTGTAATAACAGTAAGTCTTGCGATAATATATCGATTGCTGAAGACACAATGCTGTCCAATGAAAAAATTCTGGAGGACAGAGTCATTAACCCATTGTCCACTACAGATAGTGATTTTTCCAAATTAATACGGTCAATTTCCCGTATTCTTTCTGCTGTCTCAATTTGAGTAACCTTCCAGGCCTCATTGTATGCTGCATATACAGAGGCTGCTATGAAACGCTTTTGACGCTGTTTGCGTGGTCCCATTATGAAATCACGCAAGTCAGCACCATCAGTAAGTAAAGTTAGGTGTTGCTTAATTTCAGGCAGTGTGGAAGTTTGTAGCCACTGAAGGCATAATTTGCCCACACTGTAGGTTGTTATTATCCCTGGGTGATGTCTTTGGGGATATCTAGGGTCTGGCCTGGTCATTTTGAAACCCTGTGTTTTATTCAGGAATCTATCTTGACAGTTATTTGTATCTGTGGGCCAGATCAACCATTGTTTCCAATCAGGATGTGTTCTGTTTTGGTTTAGTATATGGTTTACGTCTATCTCTTCATCTGTATCAGAGCTATTGCTAAACATTGTTGGCTTTGGAATAGACGGTTTAATTAAATCTTTGATTTTGGCTAAGCCAAGACAGGTGGTTTGTTGAACAGTGTCATTTAAAAATATCATTTGTTCTGGGATCATGCAGGCTCTAAACAAAGCTTCTATACCCTGTACTTGCCATTCTTTTGTACCCCAAACACTTTTCAAATCAACATTTTTGTCCCAATAATCAAATCCAAATGTATTCATTTTTTCAAAGAATGAATCTGAATATATCAATTTCGTGTTGGTTATCATGGTTTTCATCCCTGTCTTGTTTGACAATTTAAAATAAAATGTTTCAGCATTACTTGTGTTAAAACCTGAAAAATATGAATATTTGTCATATACGGTTCTAGAGCTCCCTTTTGGAGGTGTAGCACAATGTTCCAATTGATTATAACTTAAAACATTTCTAGGTTGTGCAGATTTATGTAAAAAATGGTTACCATAATGGTTATAGCAATACATACTATCATAATTTGTAGAACCTTGCAAATAATCATGTTTTGTAAATTTAGCAGACATTACTAAGTCAGACATCATGTTGTTAATACTTTCGAAGTCCCAATCATCAGCAAATGAGTTTGGTTTTGCAAAGTCACTCAAGGAGATCTTGATTTGGTGTGGATATTTCAGGATCTCGACCGGACCATAAATTTCATAGTCAGTGTTGTCCCAGGCTACCCCACCAGGTATAGGATTGGCTGTGAAGTTGGCTGAAGAAAGTTCTCTTTTCTCGACGTGTGAAGATGTGTGTGGTTTGAGGACCAAGTTGATGTTCTGACTTGCTGTGTCCATTTTAGCATATTTTCCCTCAATGAAGCGTCCCAAAGTAAATACCATGATGAGCCAAAGTATGAGGATAAATGCACCAAAACCCACCCAAAATTCAATCCATGGAGAAACCAGATATGTTTCTTTCAGTTGTTTCAAAAGTTCCTTCGCTTTGTCTTTAAAGGATTTTGATGATGGCTGTGTCTTTGATTCACTGAAGCCGTCAGAGGAATCATCGAAGTTGATGAAGTAACCGGATGCAGTTCTGTCAATTGTTCCAATTGGTTCAGGATTTCTGTTTTTTGCATTTTCACTTGGTACTTCAGTATAGATTGGTGTGTCTCTGCTAAATGTCTTTATTTGGGTTTTCAGAGGTCTGAGTTCTATTGCATTGTTGCATAGTCCTTCTTGTTCTTCTTTAGGCGTTTCGAATGTGATGAGCCTTTTTGTTAGGACCTCTGTGCTGGTAGCAAACCTTGGTGTTCTGCTACTTATTGGGAGTCCACTTGGCCTACTGTTTGTTATCGGCCACATGTTGTGGTTTTACCAGGTCGATGGATACAACTCGGTTCTCCTTTTTACCAGCAAGTGGCGGTAGTACAACTGATCTTGTCCCGTTGACAGACAAGACAGGAACTGCTTTTCTGTAGGAAGGCCCAAATTCCTTCTTTACCGCGATCTTTTCCCTGACTAGATCCCCGACTTTTGGAATCCAGACAGGTCTTGCTGGGACAGGTGGTGATTCTTCAGTGGTCGTTGACTGTTGTTTCAACTGTATGTTGCTCAGGTCTTTTCTTGTTTTGTTTAAGTCCTGCAAAATAGCCAAACGGTCTTTGACATCAAAGCTTTTTTCTTTAACCACTGAAGTCTGACTATCAAGGTCAGAGATCAACATCCTAGTTCCAAATAATATTTCGTACGGACTGAATCCCTTCAGAGAATTTCTTGGCAAGTTATTTAGACTACGTTGGACACTTATTAGATGTTTGACCCACCCAGCTCCCGAACCTAATATCCTTTCCATTATAGATTGCTTTCTGCCTTGGTTTTTTCTTTACACCATCCAGTACCCTCAGGAAGGAAGTGAGAAGATTCCCGCTGGGCTGTGCTCATTTGGCCATGTTTCCCCCCAGGCTGGTGTGCCAGAGTGAAAACAATGGTCGAACGTAACATGCTCTTAGCGTATATGCCATTTAGACTCGCAAATCTTGTTTAATAGTCCGGACGTCAGCCGAGTGCTGGCGATCTACATTATAAGTGGAAACTAGCCTGTATATGTTAATCGCAAGCCATTCTTTTTGCTGGTAATATTATCTGCCTTGATACGACGAGGTATTAAACTGCTTCTCTCCCCACTGCGATCTCTGTTGCAGTTTGGGCAGTTTTTTACAAACATGGTGTAGTGCAGGCTCATGCCTGGCCACCAGTACCGTGATTGTAATTCTTCCAGAGAGTCTTTTAATTTAAGGTGTCTGTGACCCTCGCCCATGTGTGCGTCTGCGATTAACAAGTTTCTCCTGTCCATGTTTGGAATCACTCTATCCCCCACTCCAGGGATTCGAGCAAAAGGGACGGAGTTTGCATCGATTATGTATGTATAATTGAGTGGATAGTTGATCGGTAACGCTGAGCAGTCGCCTTTTGATGACGTTTTCACCGCCAGCATTGTTTCACCGTCAATATATTTTAATGTACGCTTTTTTCGATCTACGGGAGCCGGTTTAGTGGCTGCCGCTGCGGCTGCTTCAGCCAATGAATTCCCCACAACGTGAACGCCATCACGCTGATGACTCAGTGAGTGTGTCACGTGAGTCTTTGGTAGTTCTTTTTGTAAAAGAGCTACTTGTTCCCAGAGCAGTTTCTGCTTTATTGGTGCATCTGTGTCATCTTTGTAACCGTTCTGAATCCATGTCTTCAAATCCTTGTTATATGCTTTGACGCAGTAATATGAATCTGACACTATAAGTGTCGGGAATTCGCGATCCGCATTATCTAGCGCCATTTTCAAAGCTATTATTTCAGTTTGTAGTTCTGAATTAGTTTCTACTGAGTGTGATTTTGTTAATAGAGGTCTTAGTTTACCTCCGCGCCACACTTCTTTTGTAATCTCACATGTGGGATTGTATGCATGTTCTCCCCAAACGGAGGGTTGAGCATGTCCGTCTGTATAGATTACACAGGCGTAATGTCGTAGAGGAAGAATGTCGATTGGCAGAGGATACATCTTTTCATATTTTAGATTTTTTAATTCTTCTAGTTCTTAGAAAATTGTCAACCAGGCTATACTTGATAATTCATATCCTACGTACAAGACTGTCAGATGGGCAATTCTGGACTTTTTAAAGTTGAATTTGTAACCCTCTGCAGCGAACCCAAGTATTATGGTGTTCACCCTTTTCAAGTGAGTCTCCAAGTCATCATCTGTTAAGTAAATGTCATCGACATAAGATAATGCTTCATCATCATATAGTTGTAGTAATTCTGTTACTCTCGCTGAGAATACCCCCGGGCTGTTCTTGTACCCCTGGGCTAACCGACAGAATTGTTTTTGAGTGCCATTTACTGAGAATGCAGTTAAATATCTGCTCTCTGGTGCTATGTTTTGACAAAAGAATCCATTGGGGATGTCCAAGGTTGTTTTGTATTTTTTGGGCACTATGTTATTCATTAGTGCAGCACTGTGTGAGTTTTGCACTGCAAAGGTTTTGCAACATGTGTTAAGGTGTCGGTAATCCAAAACTAGACGATATGAATTGTCTGGTTTGGAGACCGGAAACAAAGGATTGTTCATTTGTGAGGTGCAAGTTTCAATCACCCCCTGGTATTCTAGCTGATCTAGTATTTCATTTACCTGTTTTTTAGCTTCTTGCTTAATTGGGTACTGCCTTTGTGCAGTAGGTTGTGATTTTAACTGGATTTTGTGAGGAGGGGAGTCCTCATCCCATCCTACATGATTTTTATATAAAGCAGGTGCTAAGGCCACTGCCCACTTTCTAGCAAGTGTGTATTTTTTATGAATCGGGATTTGATTCGAGAAGGCAGGCATAATTACTTCTTCGCCATGAGGGCACTCCCTGACAAACTCTGGTGGCCAGTCTTTTTCAGCTAGAAGGATGTCATAACCCTTTGAGAGGTTATCCCAAAATAGTCCCCTTATTTTCCTAGTCTTATCTCCCTCTATACGTAATGTTATCTCGTATATCTTGTGGGGCTTGCTAACTCTGGTGTCTGCAGTTTCCACTTGAAGGTATTCATTCGTGTCCACTGTCTCCAGATGATTCATAAGGACTTTGCGAGCTATGCTCACCTCTGCTGCGCTGTCTAGCATTGTCTGAGCCCACTCTCCGTTTTTCAGTTGTGTCCTCAGTATTCTCGGCATTTTTAACTACCTTGATACTGGCTACCTTCTTTTTTGGAAATTGTAATTTCTTTTTTAGCTGAGCAGGTTCCTTGTCTTTGGACTTGGCGTGCTCTTCTGATCGTCCTCTTCTTTCCGATTTCTGCGAGGAAGTCTGAAAAGATTGAGAGGGACGTGTATCAATGTCTTGATATCTATCAGGTTTTTTAATATTATCCCTATTTCTAAGGTTATATCTATTCCCAGAGGGGTCACTCTGCGGTGACCTCTGTCTTTGGTTTGGAGATTTCTCTCTTCGCCTGGGAGACCTCCCTCGGGACTGGAATTTCTTTTCTTTAGGATTGGATTGTTTGTTTCCATCCCAGTTCTTTTTTGGTGAATTATTATTAAAAAATATTTTTTCTGGACTTGTAGTCAGTTGCGGTTTTACTGGTATTCCACCTAGACTATCTCTGCCTAGTTCTTCATAGGATTTTTCTATGATTCTGGCAATTTCAGCTGGTTGGTCTGCTATATCTGTCTCTTTTAACCTCTGGCGGATCGCCACGTTTGCTGCCTCACCTTTTATGTTGGCTAATAATATAGCCGAGACCTGCTTGAAGTCTTTTAGTAATTTCATACCAAGAGTTAAAGCAGGTTCTGGACCGCATTCATCTTGAATTTGTTTTAGCACATCTGGTATTACCGAAATGGATGGAACACCGTGCGTTTTTGTGTAGATGGAAGCAAAGACTGTACCCCAAGTGTCACAGTCCTCAATGTGCGGTGCGATTCCCATTGGGAGACATATAGTCAGAATCCTGTGTTTTTCTAATGGGGTGGTGTCAGGAAACACCGCCTCTATTTGGGTAATTTTCTGTGCCAACCAGAACGGTATCTGTTCCCGTTTAGCTGGAACTTTACCTAGGCAGGATTGGATGTTCTGTGGTGTAATTTTATTTGTGTTCCCCTGGTGAGGGGTCAGCTGTGGAAGTTTAATCGCTGGCTGAATTGTTGAAGTCCGCATTACATACTGAACTAATTGTCTATGAATTTTTAGTAGTTGTTTTAGCTGTATTAACAGCTCTGCTGCAGGCATTCTTTCGATGTCTGGATGTGGTGTGTATCCGGCTAAGACCGGCCACGTTGCTCCTGGTCTTCCTAAAGGACCGAGTCTTGTAATGTGATTGTTATGTTTTAGGGTGCCATCAAATAAGAGCAAATGCTCTTGGAATTTGAGTGGTACTTCCACCTCCTCGAAAGGAGTGTACGTTTCAGGAGGTTCCTCTACTTTGTAATAGTGGAAGTACTTTGTTACAGCATTTGCTGCTGGAAAATGTATCCATGAATAGTATACCTCTGTCTGCCGATATTCGTGTGCCTCGATTACGAATATGACTGTGCCACCTCTAGGTGTCAGTCCATTTTCTATAAGTTTTAAGGTTATAGATCTCCTTTTAATGACCGGAATGAGTGTTATATTCGGGTCTGCTGCTTGCATGGTAGCATCAGCATCTGCGAGTTCAGTTGCTAATCTAACTGTCTCTCTTTCATCATCACTCTCTGCCATTTTACAGACAGGATGGTATTATGTTTGTTTGCAGATCAGGTTTCTTTATGGAAACAGAGATTAGATGCACAATATTTTGGGAATGTTTTTATCCTTCAACGTTGACTATACCAAGAACCATACATAGGAGTTCCCTCCTGCGAGGTTTTGGAGGATATTACCTTTCACCCACTCCAGACGTCTTTGGAGTATTTGGGAAAAGGGGTCTGAGTGAGAAAGCACGACTGAGTTACTCTAAATGTCTTACGTTAGTTTTATCGCCCTTTCCAAACGTGTTGGGCGCCATGTAGTGTAGCTCCTATTTTCCCAATAGGCTCTGCGCATTGGAATAATACCTAGAGCAGTAAAGGCCTAGACCAGACGTTAACTAGGTCTACTACTGTCGATACTAAACTTAATTTTTGGGTTTGCCAGCGTAGCTCAGAGTTCGCTAGAAACTTTCTCGAATGTTCAAGGAGGAATTAACTTCCCTGATTAGACAAGAAGGGATTTAGTTTCTGACAACCATAGAACATGACAACTTTGCTCTCCCCTAATCAAGAGTCAATCTCGAGAGTCGTGTGAGCACAAGGCAATTATTTTACTCAGTCAGTACGTGCATTCTTAGTCTCATCAGAATGTAGAGAAAAGGAAGAGACGGGCGTGTTCAATAAAAGATGTTATTTATTGATCAGTCTCTTTTCTCGTACAAGAGAAATGGATCGATATTATTGCAATACTTATAGTTAAGTAAAGTGCATACATTAAAAGCAATAGTATAAAATAATACTGTAAAAACATTGATATGGTTTCTGAGCCATATGATGTTTAAAATGATTAAAATATATTTACATACACATATACATTTGACTAAACGTACTCAACTGGTGTTTCTAAATACGCCTACCCCGTGTACCTGACCTAAGTCTAATGCGTGGGCGGGAATAGAAAGTTACAGTTTAAGTTAAGTTTGTTTTTGCCAAGTGAATAACTAAAGAATTCTCTGTGAGTGGTTATTCAGTTCTGTACCTGGAAGTTAGGATGAATGAGGAATGGTATCTCTTTCTCTGCTCTCGATATTCCAGGCTGCCTGCGAGGGCTGCCCAGAAACGCCGGTGCTGGGTCTCTCGGCTTGAGATAGCAGCGCGTCTCTCAGCGCGTCAGGAAGGCGGGGCTGCTGCCAGCGGGGTCTGCTTCTGCTCTCGGCTTCGGCAAGTGTGGCTGCTCCGTCTTGTCACCACGCGTGTGTTTGCATAGGGCAAGATCGGCAATATTTATACCTTAAAGGTGCCGAGATTGACGTAAAGATGGACATAGATACGTCAATAAAGATGTCATACGACTTGCTCGTTAGCACATTCTTTTACTGAAGTTCTCTGTGAAATCAAAACAATGGCCGCACGGATTTTCCAGGTTGTCATAGGTTTGATTTGTTATGAGAACGTCGTATGCCTTATCAGGGGCTGGAGGAATGTCGCTTGTCTAATTAGATCTCAAGCGTTATGACCTAATCAGATAACACGTTCCTGTGCCGTAGTGTGACTGCGTCAGATAACGGTATCTGCATCATGGGGCTGTTCTTGCCTCATGGGCTGACTGTTAGTTAACTTGATAGTTAGTTTAACCAGAATAGGGTCAGGAATAGGGCGATCGATTCAGAACCTATAGGAATACACGACAAGGTGTCAAGACCGCTGACATCCCACAGTTTCTCTGCCCAGTCCCGGTCATACTCACACTGAGCTGTGAGAGGGTCCTCAGACCCCTCCCAGTCCTACCCTTCCTCCTCAGGCTGATGTACAGGCCGAAAATAAGGGGGCTGGACATAAGAGTAGAAAGGCCCCATTGGTGTCGGAATCGGAAGGCTCTGTGTCCATGTCGGGGCAGAAACCGGGGGCGTCGTCGTCCGGTGCCATGGGCGACATCGGAGGTGGTGCCGGTGGGGTTGACGTCGGTGGAGGTGTAACTAGGTCAACCGGCGTCGACCGTGATACAGGTCTTGATCCTCGGGGGACCTTTGATGCCGGATCTGACAGCGATGCCGGAGCCTTCGAAAGTGAAGAGTGAGGACCCCCAGTCGGACCTGCAGGGCCCAAAGGCACGCTGGCAGGGCCTACCGGCCAAAGAGGCGAGCCGCGGCTGACAGGAAGTAGCTGACAGAGCCGGGAAGGGCAGGTAGGTTGACGGCGACACCGTAGGCTCCACTGGAGCCACGGGGGAGGCACCACCCGCACACTCAAGTGCAACGGGCGAGGGGAAGTCGTCGAGCGATGACTCTTCTTCGACTTCATGTGCTTCGCCTTACCTGACCCTGAGTGCGAAGACTTCAATCCAGAACAAAGATGGTGATGGCTTTGCGACCGGTCCCTCGACCTCCCAAGGAACCGGGACCTTGAGCGGCGTGGAGCCGACTGCCGGAATTCCAGCAACTTTCGGGACCGCTCCCACAAAGTCTTCGGCGCCTTGGCCCGGCAGTCGGGGCCCGACTTGGGGTCGTGGTCGCACCCTAGGCAGTAGAGACACACACGGTGCGGGTCCGTCACAGACATCATTCGATGACAGTCCCCGCAAGACTTGAAACCGGGCACCCCACGACACCAGGAGTCGATCGCCTGGAGGTAATTCTAAGGTAAGGAATCTATCAATATGTGTTTCTTTCAGATACAGAATTTAGTATCCAATATATCATTTGAAGCAAAATTGGGTCCTAAATTTCGTTTACAAAAATACTGCCCAATTACAATTAATTATAAAATAAATTCACACCCGGGGACAATTAAACAATATTTACAAGACCAAATTTGTGTCAGACGATATTTTTTCTGGCAATAGTCTCACATTTCAGTGTATGTGACAGCAGGGCTGCTGAGCTGGTGTAGGGCTTGTCTGCCACTTGGACTCTTGCATCACCGGCCCCAAAGGACATCACCAAGGAAGGATGGCGAGGTTGGAAATTCTGCTTTGTTAATTACCTCCTGGCCAGGGAATGGCGCCCTCATTAGTGCACGCAGGGTGCATGGCCGTGAACAGGCTCCATTTAGAAGTCACCATAGTGTGAAAATATCATTAGGAACCAACACTTTGCTCGTGTTCCTGCAAGCAGCAAGCACCTGCATCCTGTATGTGGTGGCAAGGAGGATGGCGGAGCTGAGATTCCTTGTGGGCTCTGTCCATACTTGCCCACAGGCCGCAATACATTGTTTCCCGCTCAGCTGCTGGAAGAAGGAGGCAATCTGCGTAACAATCAGGATGGGACGGCAGAAGAGTGAACGCATTTTCTTTCATCCCTAGGGCAGGTGGGGGTCATTTCTGTGCCGCTCCAGAGAAAGATTGGTTAGGTCGCCACGAAATGGGGTTTATTTCAATTCGCAGATGTATCACTGCGGTCGTGGCATGCTAGAAAGCCGGAAATAAATATATGAAGGCAGAGAGTGAAAGGGTAAATGAATGAAGGGGAGCATGCCTAGTTTGAAGGGATAACTGATGAATGAGGGAGGAAAGAAGTGAGGAAAGAAGAAAAAAGACTGATGAGGAAGAAATAAAGGGAGAGGAGAAAGGGAGTGGGAAGAAAGAGAAGGAAGGGGGAAGGAGGAGTGGAAGAAAGTATGCCAAGGGAGAGAGACGAGAGTGAGGAGGAAAGAAAGAAAGGATGTGATTAAGAATGGAAACAACAAAGGGAAGAACGGAAGGAGGAGAGTAAGAGTAATACCTAAGGGGTGGATCAAGGGAGTAAAGAAGGAAGATGAGCAGAAGAAGGGAAAAGGGAAGAGAAGTATGAATGAAAGGATGAAGAAGGGAAAAGGGAAGGAGAGAACAACAAAAAAGCATAATAAAACCAAATTTGTGTGAAGGGGACGAGGTAGTGCTTCCTTTATTCTGCTCCACTCAACGCGTTGCCTGCTAAATGAAAGACCCATATGAAACTGCACACAGAGGGCGCAGTTGGGCCCAGAGGAGAACGTAGTTGGGGGATGTCTAAGAAGCTGCAGCGCATCGGGGGGAGGCGACGGACCCCTGTGGAAGCGCCTTCGATGTTGATCATTAGGGCTAAGCACAGGGGAGACCCGAGGAGCAACTCTTACGGATGCAGAACGAGGTGCGTGACGCAGGATCCTTCGACAAAAGGATAATAAAAGAATAAATTCAAATTGAGATGTAAAACGTTTTTATATAGTGCACAGTTTATTTGATGCAAATCGAATTAATCTCATGACCATTTGGAAACAGGGCCCCTGAGAGGGAGGCCTTGGGTGAGACATACAGGGGAGAGAGAGTAGAGAAATGTAAACAAGTACGCGCGGCCACGCTAATTAGAATTAGATGGCCCCTGCGCGCTGCTGCTCGCTCCCGCATGGTGGATGACGGCACACGCACGAGTGTTAGAAAAGTGCGGACCGATTCCAACAGGTCATCTGCTAGAGCAGCGCATGCTCGCTGTGCTAGGCTCGACCTAAAAAGGGCATTCATTGATATCTCTTTAAAAGCAGGGGGGAGAAGTTGTGCATCTGGGAAAATTCGAACACATACAGGCTTGACATTTACTACAAATTATAGCTTTTTGTGCGTCTTAAAAATTGTTAGTATCCCCTCAGAGACATTAGACATCGTTTCCACATCCACATTGAAAGGAGAGTGGCTGACTCCGGAGAGCGGGGCTCACAGTTCGATCCCCGGCAATAGCTCACTTAATCTCGCCAACGGCCCCCAGCACCTTGAAAACCCTAAGGGCTGATATGTTCGCGCTTTACAAATAGGAATTATTTATTGATTTACATTCCACATGGATTGCAAGCTCTCTCTTGAATTCCACATCCACAAGATAGCCCAAACAGCAAACTTTTATCTATGCCAACTAAAAAGAATCATACAAAGAAAAGGGAGTTACCCTAATGCGGAGCAAAGGGACGGGGTAAGTACAACACTACCAAAGAAAACAGTGTCCCTTCGTTTAAATGTAAGAAGAGCAATTATTTCACCATGGACCAAGTCTCTATATTAGTATGTTAAAATCTAGATTGCGACGTAAACATTATCGGTGCCATCTTGTCCCCTTTTAGCTCAAATGTGCGCGTAAGTAGCAGCCATTTTGAACGCCATGGCCTCTCTGCCCACTGCCGATAGCCAGCGCGTCTCTCTCTCTCCCTCTCTGACCCCGCCAGCATCCCCCGCGCGCTGACAGCCCACGTTCTCACATGCTTGGGCCATAAACCACCCCTTCAGCGCGGCCCTGCCTCGGAGCCACATCCCGTACCTGACTAACCCCTCCCTCCGTCCCTTTAATGATCACGCATCCTTTGATGAACCCCCTTCCTCTGTGCCTGATTGTCCCGCCCGATCCCAGGCCATCACCTAGCCCTGCGCATACAGTTTATTGCCCCTTACAGTAGGAAGCTGTCCCTCTTCAAAGAATCTATGACTGATAAAAGCCCCCACCCCATGAGATCCGATCAGCCGCACACATTCCGGGAACGGGCGGGATATCCAGCTGCGCGATAGTCATCACCTACTGAGATCGGGGTGGGGACTTTTACTGTAAATATGTGTGGGAACGGGTTTGGAGCGGAGATTCCGAGGATGCCTTTCCGTACATCAAAGTATTGACAAGAATGTGTTTTATGTAATAAAGCAATAAACCTGTGTATAAGAGGCCAGGCCTCAAGGATGCGTTTAGAGCACCTCGAGAAGATACCCTGTAGTCTGATTTGACGTGTTCTGCTCCGTCGGAATAAACTCCTGTTTCCTGCCTTCTGTCTCCAGCACCTGCCTCTTTGTTTGGTAATCTCGAATGGTATGAGAGGCGGCTAACGCCGGGCAAATACTGAAGGGTTCTTGGTCGAATTCGGCCCTACCTTTCTACAATTGGCATCCCAAACGTGGGGCCCATCAGCGACGCGTGGATCCAGTGGGAGAGGTCCCAACGACAGAGTGAACGACTGTAACGATCGGGAAGAGCTCCTGCCCGATAGACCCTCGTCTGGCAGCCGATCATCCGAACTTCACCGGTTCCGAGCAGACCTCCCTCGAGTGATCTACGGTCCTGACTGGGAACCATCAGGAGTGCCACAGCAATTACGGAGAACAGAGGACGATCAGGCGCTGGAAGCGGAAGACGAGAAACTGTCCATGCGGTCCGGGTAAGGTCGTGTAACACGACGAATTGCGAATTGATTGTTTGATTGTTTGAAAATACTAGTATTACTCATTTGATTGTTTCTGAGAGATTCTCTATTTGCAAACAAGCACAGAGTCGCCATACTCTGTTTAGTCTTTGCAGATAGTGAAGGGTAGGTAACGCAAGCCTTTGCCCCCTTTGTAATCCGTCGTGCCTACTTCCCTCT
Source organism: Lissotriton helveticus (assembly GCF_964261635.1). Lineage (NCBI taxonomy): Eukaryota > Metazoa > Chordata > Amphibia > Caudata > Salamandridae > Lissotriton > Lissotriton helveticus. The sequence goes on along the minus strand of NC_136063.1, from coordinate 404,150,423 downwards.
CCATTTGATTGATTTTTATCCAAGCATTTACTGTTTTGGAATTGGTTCTCTTTGGATCATTCTCTATTTACAAATAAGCACAGAGTCGCAATACTCTGTTTAGTCCTTGTGAATAGTGAAGGATAGGTAACGCAGGCTTTTGCCCCCGTTGTAATACGTCGTGCCTATTTTTATCCCTCATTTGATTGATTGTTTGTCCGAACATTGATCGTTCGGAATTGGTTTTCTTTGGGTTATTCTCTATTTACAAATAAGCACAGAGTCGCAATACTCTGTTTAGTCCTTGTGAATAGTGAAGGATAGGTAGTGCAGACTTTTGTCCCCTTTGTAACCCGTCATGCCTATTTTTGCCCCGTTTGTTGGTAGTTGGTTCAGCCCGGACCGCTTATTAGAGGTGAACCATCCGGCTCCACTGGAGGGCACCCCTAATAAGGACATGTTTACTAAATATGGACTAGTCACCGTGGCTTATAGTAAGCTGTGGCATAAATACACGAGAAAGGATCGGGGAAGTCAGTGGCCACTGATAGGATCCTTTGATAACGACAAAATAAACGCGCTGGAAACAGCCCTTTATAACAATAAGACAACACCCACTATGCTCGATAGCTTCGGCATGTGGCGCAAAGAAACAGAACAGCGAAAGAAGAGAAATGAGGTCAGGTTAGAAAAGGAATTACGCAAGGCAGCTCACCTGGCCTCTAACAAATTAAAGGAAGAAATAAAAGAAAGAGAGGAAACCAAGCTAAAACAAGATTCCGAATCATCAGGCCAGTGTCCCGTCAGGACACCCTCTACACTTCACCCCGAGCTACCTTCGAAACAGCGAACGAACGATGATTTACTATTAGGTCCCCCGATCATCTACATGCCCCCTCCATACGCCCCTTCCCAACCCTTAGCGCAGCGCCCGCAACCCCCACCGACAGGCGAGAGTAGTGCCGGAGCCTCGGTCCCCATGGCCTCTGCGCCGACCGAACCCCTCGTACCCAGCGCAGCACGAGCAGCGACTTCAGATGATCCCGAAGCTGGGAGGAAAGACCCTGCGAGATCGAATAGATTAAGTAAGGATGAACGAGCTGGGATCGATAAGATTGTAAAGACACTGGTGGTGCGAAAGGAAAGTGAGGATTATATAACGGATATGTACCATACATATGCCAATAGCCACAGGCGACACTTTGTCGTACGCCTTTGTTACCATACCCTTAATGCCTACGAAGACCGCTACCAAGGAAAAGGCCCTGAAAACCTAACGACTCTGTATAGAAAAGTTGATGTCGGAGATGGGGACGAGTGTGATGTGACGAACCTCTTCACGCGTACGCTTGAAGTTTTCCGCCACCTCACGGAACAGAAACCAGAGACTAACACCACGACTCCTGCAGTAACTGAGGCCGGAGTAGAAAAAATTGACACGATGATGCCCATAAAGGAGGCCGCTCCCTATTGGGTTCCCCCACGAGGACAGGGAACACACGACGATATTAACCACCAAGATGCGAGAGGGAGGTAGTTTACAACTGGGTTTACCAACCATGGGATCGGCAAGACATCCTGACTTTCCGAAAGTCCTTGCCTGATCTGCGAAAGAACCCCACAGCCTTCTATACAGAATTAGCCACCGCTCTGGGTTCAACGATTATGACCCTAGCGGATATCGATTTGTTTTTCGGGCTATGTCTGCCAGCTGATGTGTGGAAGCAAATCCGGAAAGTCGACCACCTTGAGCTGTTCGGACATACCTGGATACAACTCGGTAATGTTGACAAACAACGGGAGCCGGGACAGAAACCTTTGAAGGCCATTCTAGACTTACCAGATAAGATTGTGCAGAAATTAAAAACCCTAGTTCCAGAAAGGAAGGTGGACTGGTCGATAGTAACGGCCTGTCGCCAGAAACCCCAGGAAGACGTATCAGAATACTTCTCCCGGTTTGAAACGGTGTTCTCCGATTACAGCGGCCAGGACATGACCACTGTAGGAGAGTAGGGTCTGCAATCCTATGATCACCCAGATTTTTGCTTTTTGCTTCACTGGTTTACGACTTTCCCTGGCTGTGGGCCTGCTAATCAGACCCACAGCCTAGCTGTTCTCTCTACTCCAAATTGTACCCAGGTACTGAATTGGCACTGGGCCCTCTCAAGTCCCTGTACCCAGGGCTGAGGTGCACCCAGAAGTCTCCCAGGGGCTGCAGCATGTATTATGCCACCCCTGGGCTGACTAACTAAATCAGACACAACTGGCTGCTTGACAGCTGGGGCAGAGTGGTGTACTCACCCTCTGCTGTAGATATAGTATTCCTATATCTAAACCTAAATGGACACACAGATCTCCTATCAGTCACTCCTATGGCAGGCCTTGACAATCCTGAAGGCAGAGTGCTTGGAATCGTGTGAGATGGTGCTCTGGCATGAGCTGAGCCTGTCTGCGGCTTTCGGGGTCCATCCCTTAGCCGTTTCCATGATATCGCATACCATATACTCTTAAGTGCATTATAATCCTCGCGGTTATATGCTAACTCTGGTATCGCTTTATCAAAACATGTCGAGTAAGGTGTCATACGAATTGGAATACTAACCCCTCGCCAATTCTGGCGACGGGGTTAGCATTCCACCCTTCTAGAGGGACACGACATGTATGTAACCTGTAACCCCGGTTAAAGTCAGACAGAGCCTTAGCTCCACAAAATGGATGCTGCCACCGAGACACAAGTCTGCCCTCCTGCTGCTGGGAGTCCTCCCAGCCCAGGAGGCAAGGACAAAGTGTTTCCTGCCAGGGGCGGTGCCAGCACCGTCCCAGACAGGATTTTGTGTATCCTAGGTAGGCAGGGCTTTAGAGGAAGGTGACTGCAAGTGGCACCCCGGTGCTCACTGTGCATAGGCCGGCTGGAACCAGTTCCAGGGGCACTCCAGCCCCTGGCCTGGGGAAAGCCCGCCAAAGGAGAGGGGTGTAACCACCCCCCTCCTAGTCCCACCCATAGGGCAGGACTTAGTCGCGTGCCAGACCCTTTTTGCAGGATAAAGGTAGGACCTGGCCCCCTTCCAAATCAGATCATCTTTGAATCCTGAAACTACTTTCCACGAAAGGAACTCAAGACTTCTTCCCAAGATTCTCCCTTGTGACTAAGGAGTAGTCACCCTGCAGCAGCAGGCACCAACCAAGCATCGCGGTTTGTTGCCAGTCTCTCCTTCGGATCAAGACTGCTTCAGCATGACGAGAACCGGCTTCCCTGGCACCTCTGACCTCAACCTACATCATCAGCCCAGCTGTGATCCGTGGGTGTGACGAGACCTCGAAGGACCGGCCATCTTCAGAACTGCACGACGCTTGTCCAGCACGACCACCGAGTGACCCTCGACATAGTGCTTTGGGGTAAGAGAAGCCCCGACCCTGAGCAGCTCCAGCACCGAAGTTCAGCCCCCCTGCATCCACGAGATCTGCGTGGGGCCCTTCTGCTTTTTGCTGCTCACCGCGTTGTCCAGGTCGCTTGCCCGTTGGCTAGTGGCCCTCTCACGACGCTCCACGACGACAACTACTGCTAGTCTGGTTGCTCCAGACTAGCCCTTGCTCCCCTCCAAAAGAGAGCACCCTGGACCCTCCTGGTCCCCTCAAGACGCCATTTTAGGTCCACCGCGTGGGCCTTGCATTTGCCAAGACTTGTTGCCCAATCCTGGGTCCAGCGACGTCGACAGCAAGTACCTTCGTGGGACAGCTCGCACCTCCATCCTGGTCGCCGACAACGCCTCCTGGTCCGAGAGACTGCAGAGCCCAGCAGCGCCCACTCACCTGGCTGAGGTGACTTCGTCCGGTGCCATCCTGGTGCCCACTCAAATCACTGGCTAGTGATTCAGAACTTGGTCCCCTCTGCTTACAGGTTTCTTCTTCCCTGATCCAGGCTTGGATCACCACGAACTTCTTCACTGGTCGCCTGCCAGCAACTTCTTTCTTCAGGCTCCTGGATCTTCAACGAGGGTTTCCGACGCAACTTCAACCCTATGCAGCCGCAGCCCCTGGGCTAGGTAACCTGAGTACCCCGGTGCTCCAGCATAGTCCAACACCCTAAGTGTTCGGATCCACTCTTGTTTTCGATCCACCTAGTCGGGTTCGCCCGAGAACAGTAACTTTGCAACTGCTAGCCTCCATAGACTTTTTCCCGCCTTACGCGTGAGAGTTCCCACTCTGCACACGACGTCCACAGGCCTCCTGCATCTACTCCCAGTGTTTAGAATTGTAGGCCTAGCGATTCCTAAGTCTAGAAAAGTATTACTTACCTGCTAGCAAGTTCGCATTCCACTTACTGTGTATAGGGTTTTTCGTGCCCCTCGGGCATTTGTGTAAATTGTGCGACTTAAAGTATTTTCTTAAGAGTTTTGTTGTGTGCTTAGCTCCCTGACTCATAAAGAGTTCAGGGTAGACTTGTTATAAATAAATATCTGTTTATTTTCATAACAACTTGTGTGGTGTCCTTTCACTTGGTGTTCAAGGGGTAATGTGATGGTAAAACAGCTGGCTTAACACGCCCTCTAGAGTCTTAGCCTTAGACTGCTCGTATCCATGCTACTAGGATAGCTGGTCTATAAGGTTGACTTACAACCAATCATCAATAAGGGTTGTTTGGACTGATACATAGTGATCACTAGAATAGTGAGCACTGCATATCAGGCCAACTTCTCACATTGGTGGGCAGCGGTTGGGATTTGAGCTTGCTGTTGTTTTACCACACATATCCTAAGAATATCATTTGAAAGATCACATAAGTACTAAGGTACATATAACTTAGCTTAGAATACTCTGAGTTCTACTGAACCAGCTGTTGTAGCTCCTAGGGCCTAGCACACCCTAAACTACAACTCTAGCAAGGGATCAGTAAGTAAACATATAGTGTAGGTAAGTGCACCACTTACACCTCACTAGAAAAGCATGTCTACCCAGGGAGAGTCTACTGAGACTCCCCTTGTGGATCTTGACCCTCCACAGGTCAAATCAAGATATGCAGCTCTCAGTTTCCAGGAGATGAGACAAGTGTGTACCTCCAGGAAATTGAAACAGGGGTCTAACCCCACCATTCCCTTTCTGATAGGTCTCTTAGAGACATATGATGCGAGAAAGATTTCTCAGCTAGATGGGAATATGCCAGCCTTAGAGGGTACCACTGGGGATCCAGACCTCCACAACACTGTAAATGCAGTTGAGGAGGAGGAGCCTGAGGAACTCTCTGGGGATGAGACAGACAAAGGTCTTGAGGTAGTCAGAAGGCTAAATAGGGCCAACATAGACTTGCTTGGGCTATGATCTGGGGGACCCCCAGTACTGACCCTAAGTAGGCCTAACCTTGGAGTTAGGAGAGATAGATCTCTTTCTAGGGACTCCAATAGATCTCTGCACTCTAATGCCTCTTCTCAGAGGAGAAGGAACTCTCCACAGAGGAGATTGACTTCCCCTCAGAGAATAGAGCATGAAGCCAGAATGAGACAGGCTGCTCTGAGGATTGAAAGGGAAGAACTTGCCCTGGCCAAAGAAAAGCTTGCCTTTGCTAGAGAGCAGCAGATGAGTGGGATAGTTCCCACTGGTGGCAGCAATCTCCCAAGAGATAGAGAGAAGGGTTTAGATACTAAACACCTGACAAAGATAGTGCCCCCCTTTAAGCAAGGGGATGACATCCAGAAATGGATGGCTGCTTTGGAGAGGGCCTGCACTGTGCAGGGCATTCCCCAGAGTCAGTGGGCAGCTATATTGTGGCTCTCCTTTGATGGCAAAGGTAGAGATAAGCTCCTCACTACAAGAGTGGAGGATGCTAACAATTACCAGGTCCTGAAGAATACACTGGTTGATGGGTTTGGTTTAACCACTGAGCAGTACAGGTTGCTGTTCAGAGACACCCAGAAAACTCAGTCTCAGGACTGGTCTGACTTTGTGGATAGTGCCACTAAGGCTTTGGAGGGCTGGTTGCTGGGTAGCAAGGTTACTGATTACACAGGATTGTATAATCTGATGATGAGAGAACAAATTTTAAATAATTATCAGAACCAGTTGTTGCACCAGCACCTTGTTGATTCAGATCTGACCTCTCCCCAAGAATTGGGAAAGAAGGCAGACAAATGGGTCAGAACAAGGATCAAGCAGAACCAGAACCAGAACCAGGGTGGTCAGAAGAAAGCAGACCAGAAGGGTAACACTAAGAGTGAACAAAATGACCAGAAGTCTTCAACAGGTCCCCAACAAACCAAAGAGGGTGGGGGTCAGGCTCCACAGCAGAAAAAGAAGACTCAAGAAGGCCAGTCAAAAAGGTGGTGCCAGTACTGTAAAAGTAAGTCTCACTGGTTTAGTGAGTGCACCAAAAGAGGAGGGCAAACTCCTGCCACTACAGCCCCTAAGGCAACTGCACCCCCTAGTACAGTCAGTAGTGGTAGTGCACCTCCCAAGGGATTAGTTGGGTTAACCTTGGGAACTGAGGAGTCTGACAACTTAGTTGGCACACTCACTCAGGCTGTCCTTGTCTGTACAGGGGATATGGATATATCCCCTGATGTAAGTCCCAATACTTTGGGCAAATACAGACAGACACCTTTGATAAATGGCTAAATGGCTCAGGTCTATAGGGACACTTGTGCCAGTGTCACCATGGTGACACCTAACTTTGTGGACCCTGGACAGATCATGCCAGGTACAGATTTCCTGGTGACCAATGCCAGCAACGTCATTACCAGTCATAGTATGGCGATTGTTGCTTTCTCCTGGGGAGGGGTAAGTGGCCAAAAGAAAGTTGTGGTTAGTTCAGACCTCCCAGTGGATTGTTTGTTGGGCAATGATTTGGAGTCATCCCTATGGTCAGAAGTGGAGCAGAGGACTCACATGGAAATGTTAGGCTTGCCAGCACATGTGCTTGCTGTGACTAGGTCACAGGCCAGAAGATGCCCCACTGAACAGGTGCTGGATCCTGGAAGAAGGGACCAGACACCTTCCAAGAAGAAGAGCAGTAGGGTTAAGTCTTTGCCTTCCCCCTTGCCCCAGGTTGAGGATCAAGTCTCTGAGGAGGCTGATCTGAGAGAGCTGAGGGAAACCGAGCCTAAAGAGCTTGAACTTGATCAAGTTGAGTTTCTGGGCTCAGGGGGACCCTCCAGAGAAGTCCTGGGGAAGGCACAGTTAGACTGCCCTTCCCTTGAACCCCTCAGACAGCAGGCTGCTGCTGAGGCTGCAGGGAATGCCACAGGTGCCCACAGGGTATACTGGGAAGATGGACTCCTGTACTCTGAGTCAAGAGACCCCAAGCCTGGTGCAACCAGGATGCTGGTCATCCCCTTGTCTCTGAGAGGTTTCCTTCTCACCTTGGCCCATGAGATTCCCCTTGCAGGTCACTTAGGTCAGACAAAGACTTGGGACAGACTTGTCTCACACTTTCACTGGCCCCACATGAATGAGAATACCAAGGAGTTTTGTCGCTCCTGTGTCACTTGCCAAGCCAGTGGTAAGTCAGGTGGCACCAAAAAGGCCCTCCTTATACCACTACCTGTGGTGGGGGTTCCCTTTGAAAGAGTGGGGATTGACATTGTTGGTCCAATGGAACCCCAGACAGCATCAGGGCACAAGTTTATACTGGTGGTGGTGGACCATGCCACCAGGTATCCTGAAGCTATTCCACTTAGGACCACTACAGCACCTGTAGTGGCAAGGGCCCTAGTTGGAGTATTCTCCAGAGTGGGCTTCCCTAAGGAGGTTGTTTCTGACAGAGGTGCAAACTTCATGTCAGGATATCTGACTGCAATGTGGAAGGAATGTGGTGTTAACTACAAGTTCACCACACCCTATCATCCACAGTGCAATGGGCTTGTTGAGAGATTCAACAGGACCCTCAAAGGGATGATTCATGGACTACCTGAAAAGCTCAGGCGTAGATGGGATGTCCTGATACCCTGCCTCTTGTTTGCTTACAGAGAGGTCCCACAGAAGGGGGTTGGCTACAGCCCTTTTGAACTTCTGTATGGGCATCCTGTAAGAGGACCCCTGTGTTTGGTGAAGGAAGGATGGGAGAGACCTCTCAAAAAGCCTGCAACCAACATAGTGGACTATGTACTTGGTCTCCGCTCCAGGATGGCTGAATACATGGAGAAGGCATCTAAAAACCTAGAGGCCAGCCAAGAACTCCAAAAAGCTTGGCATGACCAGAAGGCTGTCCTGACTGTATACCAGCCTGGACAGAAGGTGTGGGTACTGGAGCCAGTGGCCCCAGCAGCCCTCAAAGACAAATGGTCTGGGCCCCACACCATCATTGAGCAAAAGGGAAAGGTTACCTACCTGGTAGACCTTGGAACTCCCAGGAGCCCCCTCAGGGTGCTCCATGTGAACAGGCTCAAGGCATATGTCGACAGGAAGGACATGAGTTTGCTCATGGCCACAGATGAGGGACAGGAGGAAGAGAGTGACCCTCTCCCAGACCTGCCCACTCAGAATCCTGATGATGGATCAGTAGATGGTGTTGTCTTTTGTGGCAGCCTCTCTGAACATCAGCAACAGGATTGTAGGCAAGTTCTGCAATCCTTCAGACATATGTTCTCTCTGACACCCAGTCAAACTGATTGGTGTACCCATGAAGTGGACACTGGAGACAGTCTGCCTGTCAAGAGGAAAATCTACAGACAGCCTGATCATGTCAGAGACTGCATCAAGACAGAGGTGCAGAAAATGTTGGAGCTGGGAGTCATTGAGCCCTCAGATAGCCCTTGGGCTAGCCCAGTAGTTCTAGTGCCAAAGCCTCACACCCAGGGTGGTAAGAGAGAGATGAGGTTTTGCGTAGACTACAGAGGCCTCAATGCAGTCACTAAGACTGATGCCCACCCAATACCAAGGGCAGATGAACTTATAGATAGATTGGCTTCTGCCAACTACTTAAGCACATTTGACCTGACAGCTGGGTATTGGCAAATCAGGTTAGCTGAGGAAGCCAGGCCCAAGACAGCATTTTCTACCCCTGGTGGACATTATCAGTTTGTGGTAATGCCCTTTGGGTTGAAAAATGCACCTGCCACCTTCCAAAGGCTGGTGAATCAAGTTCTCACTGGGATGGATGACTTCTGTGCAGCATATCTGGATGATATTGCTGTCTTTAGCTCCACCTGGGAGGATCACCTGGTCCACCTGAGGAAAGTGTTAGAGGCCCTGCAAAAGGCAGGCCTCACTATCAAGGCCACTAAGTGCCAGATAGGGCAGACACAGGTTGTATACCTGGGCAACCTTGTAGGTGGAGGCCAGGTTCAGCCATTGGAGAGTAAGATACAGGCCATCAAGGACTGGGCTCCTCCAATCACCCAGACTCAGGTTCGAGCTTTCTTGGGCCTGACTGGGTACTATAGGAAATTTGTCAGAAATTATGGGTCCATAGTGACCCCCCTTAATGACCTGACAAATAAGAAGATGCCAAAGAAAGTTCAGTGGACAGCAAGCTGTCAGAAAGCATTCGATGACCTAAAGCAGGCCATGTGCACAGCACCTATCCTAAAGAGTCCAGACTTCTCCAAACCATTCATTGTCCAAACAGATGCTTGTGGGAGCTGTTCTATCTCAGCTGAATTTTGATGGCAACAACCAGCCAATTGCTTTCATTAGCAGGAGGCTGACCCCCAGAGAGAAAAATTGGTCAGCTATTGAGAGGGAGGCCTTTGCTGTGGTTTGGGCCCTGAAGAAGCTGAGGTCCTACTTGTTTGGTACTCACTTCACAGTTCAGACCGACCACAAGCCCCTCTTATGGCTAAGTCAGATGAAGGGTGAAAACCCCAAACTACTTAGGTGGTCCATTTCCCTACAGGGGATGGATTTTACAGTGGAGCACAGACCTGGTACTGATCATGGCAATGCAGATGGTCTCTCCAGGTATTTCCACTTAGAGCAAGAAGACTCACCTGGTCAAGGTTAGTTTATTGTCCCAAAGTTTGGGGGGGGGTCATGTAGGAGAGTAGGGTCTGCAATCCTATGATCACCCAGATTTTTGCTTTTTGCTTCACTGGTTTACGACTTTCCCTGGCTGTGGGCCTGCTAATCAGACCCACAGCCTAGCTGTTCTCTCTACTCCAAATTGTACCCAGGTACTGAATTGGCACTGGGCCCTCTCAAGTCCCTGTACCCAGGGTTGAGGTGCACCCAGAAGTCTCCCAGGGGCTGCAGCATGTATTATGCCACCCCTGGGCTGACTAACTAAATCAGACACAACTGGCTGCTTGACAGCTGGGGCAGAGTGGTGTACTCACCCTCTGCTGTCGATATAGTATTCCTATATCTAAACCTAAATGGACACACAGATCTCCTATCAGTCACTCCTATGGCAGGCCTTGACAATCCTGAAAGCAGAATGCTTGGAATCGTGTGAGATGGTGCTCTGGCATGAGCTGAGCCTGTCTGCGGCTTTCGGGATCCATCCCTTAGCCGTTTCCATGATATCGCATACCATATACTCTTAAGTGCATTATAATCCTCGCGGTTATATGCCAACTCTGGTATCGCTTTATCAAAACATGTCGAGTAAGGTGTCATACGAATTGGAATACTAACCCCTCGCCAATTCTGGCGACGGGGTTAGCATTCCACCCTTCTAGAGGGACACGACATGTATGTAACCTGTAACCCCGGTTAAAGTCAGACAGAGCCTTAGCTCCACAAAATGGATGCTGCCACCGAGACACAAGTCTGCCCTCCTGCTGCTGGGAGTCCTCCCAGCCCAGGAGGCAAGGACAAAGGGTTTCCTGCCAGGGGCGGTGCCAGCACCGTCCCAGACATGATTTTGTGTATCCTAGGTAGGCAGGGCTTTAGAGGAAGGTGACCGCAAGTGGCACCCAGGTGCTCACTGTGCATAGGCCGGCTGGAACCAGTTCCAGGGGCACTCCAGCCCCTGGCCTGGGGAAAGCCCGCCAAAGGAGAGGGGTGTAACCACCCCCCTCCTAGTCCCACCCATAGGGCAGGACTTAGTCGCGTGCCAGCCCCTTTTTGCAGGATAAAGGTAGGACCTGGCCCCCTTCCAAATCAGATCATCTTTGAATCCTGAAACTACTTTCCACGAAAGGAACTCAAGACTTCTTCCCAAGATTCTCCCTTGTGACTAAGGAGTAGTCACCCTGCAGCAGCAGGCACCAACCAAGCATCGCGGTTTGTTGCCAGTCTCTCCTTCGGATCAAGACTGCTTCAGCACGACGAGAACCGGCTTCCCTGGCACCTCTGACCTCAACCTACATCATCAGCCCAGCTGTGATCCGTGGGTGTGAGGAGACCTCGAGGGACCGGCCATCTTCAGAACTGCACGACGCTTGTCCAGCACGACCACCGAGTGACCCTCGACCGAGTGCTTTGGGGTAAGAGAAGCCCCGACCCTGAGCAGCTCCAGCACCGAAGTTCAGCCCCCCTGCATCCACGAGATCTGCGTGGGGCCCTTCTGCTTTTTGCTGCTCACCGCGTTGTCCAGGTCGCTTGCCCGTTGGCTAGTGGCCCTCTCACAACGCTCCACGACGACAACTACTGCAAGTCTGGTTGCTCCAGACTAGCCCTTGCTCCCCTCCAAAAGAGGAGCACCCTGGACCCTCCTGGTCCCCTCAAGACGCCATTTTAGGTCCACCGCGTGGGCCTTGCATTTGCCAAGACTTGTTGCCCAATCCTGGGTCCAGCGACGTCGACAGCAAGTACCTTCGTGGGACAGCTCGCACCTCCATCCTGGTCGCCGACAACGCCTCCTGGTCCGAGAGACTGCAGAGCCCAGCAGCGCCCACTCACCTGGCTGAGGTGACTTCGTCCAGTGCCATCCTGGTGCCCACTCAAATCACTGGCTAGTGATTCAGAACTTGGTCCCCTCTGCTTACAGGTTTCTTCTTCCCTGATCCAGGCTTGGATCACCACGAACTTCTTCACTGGTCGCCTGCCAGCAACTTCTTTCTTCAGGCTCCTGGATCTTCAACGAGGGTTTCCGACGCAACTTCAACCCTATGCAGCCGCAGCCCCTGGGCTAGGTAACCTGAGTACCCCGGTGCTCCAGCATAGTTCAACACCCTAAGTGTTCGGATCCACTCTTGTTTTCGATCCACCTAGTCGGGTTCGCCCGAGAACAGTAACTTTGCAACTGCTAGCCTCCATAGACTTTTTCCCGCCTTACGCGTGAGAGTTCCCACTCTGCACACGACGTCCACAGGCCTCCTGCATCTACTCCCAGTGTTTAGAATTGTAGGCCTAGCGATTCCTAAGTCTAGAAAAGTAATACTTACCTGCTAGCAAGTTCGCATTCCACTTACTGTGTATATGGTTTTTCGTGCCCCTCGGGCATTTGTGTAAATTGTGCGACTTAAAGTATTTTCTTAAGAGTTTTGTTGTGTGCTTAGCTCCCTGACTCATAAAGAGTTCAGGGTAGACTTGTTATAAATAAATATCTGTTTATTTTCATAACAACTTGTGTGGTGTCCTTTCACTTGGTGTTCAAGGGGTAATGTGATGGTAAAACAGCTGGCTTAACACGCCCTCTAGAGTCTTAGCCTTAGACTGCTCGTATCCATGCTACTAGGATAGCTGGTCTATAAGGTTGACTTACAACCAATCATCAATAAGGGTTGTTTGGACTGATACATAGTGATCACTAGAATAGTGAGCACTGCATATCAGGCCAACTTCTCACAACCACTGCGACCGGACATCACTTGTTTGTCCAGAACTATGTGAAAGGCCTGACACCAGAAGTCTCGCAGAAACTACAGACTAGCAAGAGTAGTTGGGCGGCCTCCAAGCCCGCAGCTATCCTTCAGATGGCTCAATACTATGAGCGACAAAAGAACGAGAACGATCAAGCGACTGAGAAGAAGAAAAAGGACTTGAAAGAGAGGGTGATGATTGCTCAGTTGCAAGGGGTGACTATAGGAAGGGAACAGTATAGGGGAAACTACCAGTCGAATGCTCCTAGAAATCCACCCCCTAGAGACCGCACACCCGCACCCGGCGCTCCACGAACAGACCTCGATGAGGACCAGTGTGCGTTTTGCAAAAGATTTGGCCACTGGAAGTCTCAATGTCCAGTTCTGCAAGAAGCACTCAGAAATAAAGACACGAGAGACGTAGCGGGCGGGCCGAGAAATAGAGGACAGGGACAAGGGCACACAAGCGACATCAACAATGACAGACCTGGTAGACCGAACACGTTTGACCGTCCCCGACAGAATCAGTGGCAATAGTCTGACTGCGACAATGCCCACGACTTTGCATAGGACTGCCAAGGGCAAGGAAGGGATCCAGTCGAGCTCTATGTTGACCAGCAAGGCCCTTATGTCACCGCTAAGGTCCTAGGTACGAAGTCTCCATTTCTGGTAGATACTGGTGCAACACGTAGTGCGTTGTCTAAACGATTGATTCCCAGGGCACCCTTGTCTGGCTCACATGTGACATCAATAGGTTTTGATGGAACGCCCTCCACTAATCCCTTGTCCACACCGATCTCTTTTAACTTGGACAATAACACCACTGACACGACGTTTTTGCTCTCCTCCAACACCCCCGACGCCATTATGGGACTTGACTTATTGAAACATTTTCGAGCTACTATTAGGTGTTCACAAGACGGAGTTCGAGTCATTCTGTACGACAACCCAACACTGCTCAGATCTTGTCGCACACAACGCATGTTTTCTATCACTGACACTGACTTGTCCTTACTCGACACCCTACCTCTGTACCTATGGGCAAAGACTGACTCGGACGTAGGACGCATGATGATAGACCCTGTACACATAACTGTTCGACAGGACGCAGTACTCCCCAAACTCCCACAGTATCGGATATCGCCCGAAGGCGAGAAGGCGTTGGTAAAAATCATCCAGTCCCTGGTAGATGCAGGAGTGGTAGAAGAAGTAGTTAGCAATGTTTGCAACAGCCCTATCCTACCCATTGTGAAGAAGCAGGGTGAGGGAGATGAAAAAGCGTACCGCTTCATCATCGACCTACGAGAAGTCAACAAAGTGGTTGTACCCCAGTACCCTGTAGTCTCAGACATCACCACCATTCTGACCCTGATTCCTTCCACTGCCACCACCTTCACGGTAATCGACCTCAAGAACGCATTCTTCTCCATCCCCATTCACTCGGACAGCCGCTACCTTTTCGGCTTCACTTTAAAATCCCGCTCATACAGATTTTGCAGAGCACCCCAGGGCTACACTGAAAGTCCAAGCATCTACAGCCAGGCCCTCAAGAGACAGCTGGATGCAGTCCAATTGCCGGATGGAGTGGTGTTCATACAGTACGTCGATGATATCCTTTTGGCGGCCGACACCACTCCACTTGCAGTCACAGCCACCATCCAACTCCTGCACTTCCTCGCGGAAAATGGCCACAAGGTCTCCAAGAAGAAGTTGCAATTCTGCCAACCTCAAGTCACTTACCTAGGCCACCTCTTGTCCAAAGACGGGAGAAAGCTCACACCCGATCGAATACAGGCTATTCTAGAGACCCCTATCCCTAAAACCCCGAAGCAAGTCCGCTCTTTGGTAGGCCTCACCTCCTTCTGCCGACAATGGTTGCCAAATTTCAGCCTCATTGTGAAACCACTACTTTCCCTACTGGCTAAAGATGTCCCCTTCCCGCTCCCTTGGACCCCTGAATGTCAATCCTCCTTCAAGGAACTACGAGACGCCCTTTGTTCAGCGCCCGTCCTAGGAACCCCTGATTATACAAAGCCCTTCTCTCTCTACACTCACGAAAGGGAGGGATGTGCTTTGTCTGTCCTGACTCAGTCCATTGGCCCCAAACAACGACCATGTGCCTATTTCTCTGCCACTCTTGACCCTGTAGCAAGAGCTTTGCCTGCCTGCCTTCGAGCAGTAGCCGCTGCTGCTGTCTCTATCCGACAAAGTGAGGGAATCGTACTCTCGAATTCCCTCACGGTACTAGTGCCTCATGCTGTTGACACCCTCCTAAACCAGACCAAGACACAACACCTGACCAGCGCGCGACTGACTGGGTACGAACTGACACTGCTAGCACCTCACATCACGCTGAAACGATGCACCACACTGAACCCAGCCACCTTGCTGCCTCTGCCTGAAAACGATCCCGATGTGCCCCCAATACATGACTGTGTGACCCTCACTGACGAACAGACTAGGAGTAGAGTTGACCTCCGAGACACTGCCTTCCCAAACCCTGACGTAGAGCTATGGGTAGACGGCTCTTGCATTAAACTCCCCGACGGCACCACCTCAGCTGCCTATGCAGTTACCACAGCCCGAACTGTAGTTGAAACCGCCCGCATCACGCAACGATCCGCCCAGGCGGCAGAACTGATTGCCCTCACACGAGCATGTATCCTAGCAAAGGGGACGACAGCAAACCTTTACACGGACAGCCAGTATGCCTTCGGGGTGATTCATCATTTTGGGCTCTTATGGAAGGAGAGGGGATTTCTGACATCTCATGGCACGCCCATCCTGCACGGAGATCTAGTCTCCGCTCTGACTGAAGCGGTTCTCCTCCCCAAACGACTTGCCGTAATCAAATGCAATGCACACAAAAAGGTGACAGACATCATTGGACAGGGAAATGCACTGGCCGACATCACTGCCCGAACTACAGCCGAGAACAGGACGACGACTCGCATGTACGTGAATAGGTCACAAGCAGAAAAATGGACGGACGCTAGGGAAACTATTAGGGACATCCAAATGGCCAGCTCACCACAAGAATTGACTGAATGGGCATGGGTGGGATTAAAGGATGATGAAGGCTGCTGGCGGACAAAAGACACGAACAAATGGTTGCTACCCAACTCGTACCTGATCCCCATACTGACGATGGCCCATTCCCCTGCACACATAGGATCTACCCCTATGGCCGAACTTGTCTCCCGAGTTTGGCATAACGATAGAATTACAGACTCAGCCAAACGATTAGTCCAGCAATGTCTAGTCTGCCTGCAACACAACCCTGGGAAAGGAACTGTCGTACCCCGGGGAGGGTTTGGGGTCCCCAACCATCCATTTGAAGTCCTACAGATGGACTATATCCAGTTAGAGAGATGTCAAGGACTGAAGTATGTACTTGTTGTTGTGTGCGCTTTTAGCAAATGGGTGGAAGCCTACCCGACGCGTGACAACACTGCTATTGCCACTGCAAAAGTACTACTGAAAGAGTTCTTCCCTCGCTACGGCCTTTGCCGTATTTTATGGAGTGACAATGGCCCCCATTTTGTAGCCGAGGTTATCCAGCTCATCCTGAAAGGACTGGGGGTACGACAGAAATTCCACGCGGTTTTTCACCCCCAATCTGCTGGACTGGTCGAGCGGCACAATGCCACATTGAAACTAAAACTGGCGAAAATAGTGGCTACCACAGGACTAAAATGGCCAGACGCTCTCCCCCTAGCATTGCTGTCAATGCGTTCCACCCCCACCAAACACCACTTGACCCCTTACGAGGTCGTTTTCGGCCGGCCCATGAGTATCTGGTCCGCACCCAAACCGACATCTATTCACGACGTCCCGGACGTCCTAATGTCTGACTACCTGTATAACCTAACTAAAACATTGTCTGTTATTCATCATCAGGTGCTGCAGGCCATCCCCGATGCTTCCAGGGGCCCCGGACATACCATCCAGCCTGGAGATTTCGTCCTGATTCGGAACTTCCAGCGGGAGAAGAGTCTGGAACCCCGCTGGACGGGCCCCTGGCAAGTCTTGATCACCACCCGAACGGCTCTTCGAGTGGAGGGGAAGCGAAATTGGCTGCATGCACATCATTGCAAGAAAATCTCTCCGGCCCTGACGTCGACCGAAGACGTGAGCACCCAGGAAGAGCTCCTGAACAAAGACCGACCATCCCTGAGCTGCTACCCTGAAACAGAGACACTCGAATTGGCGAGATTCCCTGATCCCACTGTGCCATCCAGAGAAGTGTATAACCTGCGACGAAAGGAGGGAGCTTCGGTTAAGTAGACCACTGACTAAGTTATCATTCTCAGAGCGGCGGCCTAACACTACAAAGGCTGCCAGGAGAGAAACCAAACAAAGTCTGTGGTTCTGCCCACTACTGAGCACCTTGGAGATGATGGAAGCGCCCGATACGAAGATGATGGAAGCAACCGGACATCCGAAGACCCGCTACAGGAACCCGAAAACTGACAGTTTGCACAGTTCAAAGACTATTGCTCTTCTTATCACTCTTCTCTTTTGCCTCCTCCTCATGACTACCTTCTGGATCGTGGAAGAGAACGCACCGGCTCATAAGACATTTCTAACGACTGCACAGCCTACCACCATGAAAGAACACTACCTGGTCTCTCTTTCACCTCAAATCCAAGAAAGGCGTAAGGAGTTCTGGAACAACTCCTTCGTACAGTTGCTGCACCAACACAACCTTGCTGCAAATGCCACGAATTGCTGGATCTGTGGGTTGATACCACATGCCACCGGACATTCCATCCCCTTCATCCCTTGACCTTTCTCTGTTCATGGCTCCTGCCTTGCCTGGCTGATCCTCTTGCAAGAGAGCTACAGAGACAATGCCACTTCCAGCGAAACTATGTCACACTTTCATCATGGAGTCTGGCTGAACAAAACCGGGAGAGCTGCTGCTCCTTTTTTCCCTCTATCCTCCAATGCCTCTGTTCACATGGACATCCCCGCTAAAGAAATGGACCCACCTTCTCCTACCTCCGGAAACGAACAGCTGCCACCCTGACTGTGGCCCTATCTGTCGTCAATGTCTCGTGCCTCGTATGCATCACAGGCCATGGGACACAAATGGTGGGCCACAGCACTTGCCGCATCACCAGAACTTTGTACTCAACCGACCCACCCTCTTTTGTCACCTCTCCAAACATGTACTTCGTCTGTGGTACAAAAGCCTACACCTGGCTCCCAAAGGGCTGGGGAGGTACCTGCTACATAGCCTTCATCCTTCCTCCAACCTATGTGGCTCCGGCAAAGCATCACCGACAGAGACGAGCAAAGGACATCGAGCAGGCCGACTCCACTGGAGCACAATTCTTGGATGCAATGAAAGGACTTGTTCCACTTTGGGGTCCGATGGCGAACAGTCGTGCCATTCGACATTTATCCCAGGCAGTCGAGACAACGATGAACATTACAGCTGGTATCCTCACAAACAATACAGCCAAGCTTCAGGCGGTCCGTCTGGTGGCTCTTCAAAACCGCCTTGTTCTAGATGTGGTTCTGGCAGACCGTGGAGGAGCATGTCGTATCATCGGGTCCAGCTGTTGTACCTACATACCAGACAATTCACCCTCCGTTTACAAGGCCATCGAACACCTCCACAGACTCTCCTCAGAAGTTCATCAGGAACAAGAAGGATGGTCGCTCGGGAGTTGGTTCTGGAGTGCTGTAAAGGACTGGGGATGGAGGTTGCTCATGATTGTACTGATACCAATCGTCGTAATATGCAGACTCTGCCTGGGTATTCAATGCTTGCCACCTCTGTGTTCACTATTTGCTAACTGTGTTTGCCCTAAGACTCCGAACTTTGAAGCTGAACGCATGAAAGCTTTGTATGATGTAGAAATCCGTAATATGATGGGGATAGACATAAATTGACAAGCTGGCTAGATATGTTGAAAAGGGAGGACTGTTAAAATCTAGATTGCGACGTAAACATTATCGGCGCCATCTTGTCCCCTTTTAGCTCAAATGTGCGCGTAAGTAGCAGCCATTTTGAACGCCATGGCCTCTCTGCCCACTGCCGATAGCCAGCGCGTCTCTCTCTCTCCCTCTCTGACCCCGCCAGCATCCCCCGCGCGCTGACAGCCCACGTTCTCACATGCTTGGGTCATAAACCACCCCTTCAGCGCGGCCCTGCCTCGGAGCCACATCCCGTACCCGACTAACACCTCCCTCCGTCCCTTTAATGATCACGCATCCTTTGATGAACCCCCTTCCTCTGTGCCCGATTGTCCCGCCCGATCCCAGGCCATCACCTAGCCCTGCGGATACAGTTTATTGGCCCTTACAGTAGGAAGCTGTCCCTCTTCAAAGAATCTATGACTGATAAAAGCCCCCACCCCATGAGATCCGATCAGCCGCACACATTCCGGGAGCCGGCGGGATATCCAGCTGCGCGATAGTCATCACCTACTGAGATCGGGGTGGGGACTTTTACTGTAAATATGTGTGGGAACGGGTTTGGAGCGGAGATTCCGAGGATGCCTTCCGTACATCAAAGTATTGACAAGAATGTGTTTTATGTAATAAAGCAATAAACCTGTGTATAAGAGGCCAGGCCTCAAGGATGCGTTTAGAGCACCTCGAGAAGATACCCTGTTGTCTGATTTGACGTGTTCTGCTCCGTCGGAATAAACTCCTGTTTCCTGCCTTCTGTCTCCAGCGCCTGCCTCTTTGTTTGGTAATCTCGATTGGTATGAGAGGCGGCTAACGCCGGGCAAATACTGAAGAGTTCTTGGTCGAATTCGGCCCTACCTTTCTACAAGTATCCTATTTATTCCAAACAGTATTATAGCCTGGTCTGTGGTTGAGGACAAAGTAAACAATAAAAAAAAATTATAAAAATATCTCAAGACAATTAATTAACAATAATCATATATTAAAAACATACAGTGTAAGCTATTTCTAGCCTTGATGGACACCATAGCATTCCTCTTGTTTAAGGTTACAATCTAAAAAATATATCCCATGAATAAGTTAAAAACATTTGTTAAAAAACAGTCGACGCAGCGTTTCGGTGACTTCTTGATGTTGGCACCTACTTCAGGACTAACAAAGCTTTTATAAAAATCTGCATGGCAAAAGAATACTTAATTTGAGATGGTGTATTTATAAGTCAATTGCTCATCTTTACAGTACAGTTATTACTAAAGACTCACCCTCATTTCAATACATTATCTCCTAGTTCAGGCACTTTTCTAAATAGGCTTAGTGCCGCTTCCAGCCCCACTTGCACTAAACGACAATGCTGCCTTCTGTAATCAATTGGCAGACTCTTTTAGGGATAAGGTGCTTTCAGTCTACAATACCTGTGGAAAAATCAATGAGTCTCAAGTGATTCAACCCTCTCTCCCTCCGAGACAGCTTGGTCATGGCTTGAATGCCTTTATCCCGCCAAATGTAGAACAGGTTTCGCAAATAGATCGGTGAAAGCAGGGGCTCTTTTTGACCCTTGCCCTCCAAAAATATTTCAATATGCAGCTGATGAAATCAGTGAACAACTCTGTTTGCTTTGCAAAGACATCTTCAATTCTGGCATTTTCCCAGAGGCTTGGAAGAAGGTCTCTATTCTTCCCCTGTTAAAAAAACCTGGACTGGACCCTAGTGATCATAGTAACTATCGACCTATAGCCAGTATCCCGTTTCCAGCTAAAGTCTTGGAAGAAATCATGAATCCCCAACTTACGTCATTTGCCTCCTCAGAAAATCTGCTGGATTCCTCACAATATGGCTTCCGTCAAGGGCATGGCACGGAGACAGCCCTCGTTATGGCTGCAGAGGACCTTCGCTCTACGCTGGATTCCGGTGCAAAGGCCGCCTTGATCCTTTTGGATCTTTCGGCGGCCTTTGACACTGTGAACCATGACATCCTTACTCTAAGACTTCAAAAGCTGGGAGTTTCAAGTTTAGCCTTAAGCTTGCTTAAATCCTATCTTATTAATAGGCGACAGTTTGTTCAGATTGATGACTCTTGTTCGAAGCAATTCTCACTTCCTTGTGGGGTTCCGCAGGGCTCATCTTTGATCCCTACGTTGTTCAATCTGTATGTCACCCCCCTAGCTGATGTCATCAGGCCGTTTGGCTTCTCGCTAGTGTCCTACGCCAACGATACCCAGATCGTAGTTTCCATCTCTAGTAATCCAGATGAAACAGCGGCTCGCTTCAGTCGGTGTATGACCTGCGTGGATCATTGGATGAGTACAAACTGCCTAAGGCTGAATGGAAGTAAGATCGAGGTGCTTCTCCTGGGTTCTGACTCCACCATTTGGTCTGAGAAATTGTGGCCTCACACTATGGGAATACTTCCCTACCCAGTGCACAAGGCTAAGAATCGAGGAGTCATCTTTGATGACAGCCTCACGTTTCAATATCAAAGCATTAAGGTCGCCACTCAGGTACATTTAACTGTAAAACTGATTCAGAAGGTGAAACCTTTTTTTAATAATTTTTTTTAATTATTATTTTATTTTTGAAGACATTTATGCCATTGTACAGACAGTAGCAATATAACAGATTCATACAACTCAGTGTAATGACAGTACAGACCTTAGATACTAGATTCAGAGGCATACAGTATGAAGCAATAGTGCAACTGTCCATAGTCGAGTCCAATTATTCAACGTCGTTGGCGTGGCAGTTCATCAAGCAAGGGGGCACCACAGAGCTCCAGTCAGTAGGAGCACAAATGAGCGACATATAACAAAACACTATCCCAAGTAACAATATATGTTTCTATCTCACTCTATGGCATAACACAGGTGTACAATATTGAAAATCAAAGAAATTGCTATAGCGTTCAGCTACAGGAGCACTGCCACAGGGATAAGCAGTTTCCATAAAATCAGAACTACGTAGTTAGGTCCCCAGTCCTCACTTCCCTTGGCATTGCAGGCTCAGCAGATTCTCCCTCCTCATTGTATATCAAATAAGTCTGCAAAGGACCCCAGACATCCTTTGGCCTAGAAGACTTCAGTAACAGCTCCGCATATATAGAAGATTGTTCCTGACAGTACACAATATCATGTATCCATTCTTTGAATTTCGGAGCTCTCCCCCGCCCCCACCCACAAGCTATTCTACGCTTCGCTAATAGAAGAGCAATGTCTAAAAAAAATGTGGTCTGTTTAGGTATGTGCGCCGTATATCCCAATAGCATCACCAAGGGGTCCATTTCAAAGGTAGTGCCCACCATGTGTTCCAGTGCCTCATGGACCTGCGTCCAATAGATAGCTGGACATTCCCACGCGAGGTGTATGAAACCCGCCCCAGCTCTCTGACACCTTGCACATCTGTCATTATCCGATAAGTGAAAACAATATTTTTTGGCAGGAGTGTAGTACACACGTTGCAGAAATTTGTAGTGTATGACTTTAAATCTACAACTAGCAGACATATTTTCCGTAATACTACAACAATACTTCCATTGATCGCACGATATCTCTTGACCTAGGTCTTCCGACCATTGGATACGAGCTGAACCGGGGACACCTGTCCTTCCCGCCCGTATTGTACTGTACAGTTTCGATACTAGGTGTTTCCCGTCAGGGGAACTAAGGAGGAGATGCAAGGGGGCAAAGGTTTCCGGCTCACAAGGAAATTCTGGGAGCAACATCCGCATTCCTTGTCGTAGTCGGACATATAAAAAATTCTCCAATGGTGTGGGGTGAGTATCCTGGAATAGCTGTTCCCTTTTTCGAAATCTACCATCATGAAACAAATCACCCCATGTAGTGATATGCAGCCTCTTGCACATAGCACAGAACCCCGTTTCCTGCAATATAACCATGCTCGGGTGATAAGTGAGTGGAAGGCGTGGCGAATACAGAAGGTGGATTCCCATAATGCGTGCTATACGTCTCCAGGCATCTAATGTGCAAGTAACTGTTGTAAATGGCATCTCCACAGCATTGAGAGGGCCATGAATGATGCCACTGAGTGGGATCGGGCGAGCCACCCAATCCTCAACGGCTAACTGGGGCATGAATGGCGTAGGCGCCATCCAGTGATAAGCGTAATGAGCCTGCGCACTGAGATAATAGATCTCAAAATCAGGGACATCAAATCCTCCTTTATCATATGGCTGTGTAAGAATTGCCCATTTTAGACGAGACTGTCTGCCACCCCACACCAATCGTAGCAATTCAGAACGTAACGTCTTAAAAAAAAAAAGGCACCAGGGTAGTATGGAATATTAAGAAAGAGATATAAAAATTGGGGGAGTACCACCATCTTCACAAGAGATGCTCTACCTGCCAGCGATAATGTTAAAGATATCCACCGGGTGACCTTAGCCGCTAATTTAGTTACTGCTGTGCCATAATTCAATCTAAGTGTTTCCTCCCGATCTTTGGATATCTGTATACCCAAATATCTAAGGTCGTCGTCACACCACTGTAAGGGAAAGTCTAGGGAGAATGTATAAATAGCAGGCATAAGCGGAAAAAAATGTGATTTTCCCCAATTAATGTGAGCCCCTGAAAACTGTCCGAACACCAAGAATTCCCTCAGGAGGGGGTTAAGATTTCACTCAGGGTCCCTAACATAGAGCGTAATGTCATCAGCGTAAAGTGATATCAAAATTTGTCACTGAAATGCTTTATCTTTATGAGTCTGACGCAGTCTGGCCGCCAATGGCTCAATCGTTTTCGCAAAAAGCAATGGTGAGAGCGGGCAGCCCTGGCGCCTGCCCCTTGAAAGTTCTATAGCTGAGGACATATGGCCATTGATTATTATCTTAGCAGATGGTTTATAATACAGTAATTTGATCCATGACACGAACACGGGTGGGAACCCCATTCTCTGCAACACTTTAAACAAGTAGCTCCATTCTACAGAGTCGAATGCCTTGGAGGCATCTAAAAAAACTGCCGCAACCGGGAATTCTGGCGCCACCGTTTGTATCAAGGAGAATAGAGTGCGTAAATTATGAGTAGTGGCCCGACCTGGGACGAATCCCGATTGATCAGTGAGAACTATCTTATCCATTAACAATGTTAACCGGGTAGCTAAGACTTTTGCCAGAATTTTGGTGTCGCAGTTAATTAGCGATAAGGGTCGGTAGGAATCTGGCTTCTGGGGAGATTGCTCAGGTTTTAGCAGGGATGTGATAACCACCTCCCTCATCGAAGGAGGCAAGACTCCAACTTCCAAAGATTCCTCAAATATTTCACGGAATACCGGAGCCATTATATCAACATAGCACTTATAAAATTCGGCTGGCAAACCATCCAGTCCCGACGCCTTCCCATTTTGAAAGGACATGATGGCCTCCCGAAACTTGTCAGTCTCCAATGGAGCGCTTAAAAACTGTCTATTAACATCACTCAACCAATAGAGTGCCACATCCCCTAAAAAATCCTCAAGGTCCACTTCATCATGTCATTGTGGAGAGTAAAGTGCCATGTAGTCCGCCTTAAAGGTGGCTAGTATGCCTTCCGTGTCGTGTCGTAGGTTGCCCTCTTGTGTTTCTATCTCCAAGACAGTATTGTTGAATCTTGGGCATCTAGAGATCTCCACTAAAGCTCTCCCCGGGTGCTCCCCTTCTCCATATCTACGTGCCACCCAATGTCACCCTCTAAAATGAGCTTCCCTGGTAGCTTCTTCCTCATTTGCAGACAATTTGTCCCTGAACTCGACCTGTACCGTCCCCGACTCCCCCCCACCATGCGATCCTCTAGATTCTTCATATCTCGTTCTAGAGTCGGCAGTGTACGTTGGATATCCCTCAGTACCCCAAAACTCTTGGAGATGCAGTAGCCATGTATGGTAACTTTAAAAGCCTCCCAGATAATTTCAATGCTGTCCACTGACCCCTTATTCCTAACGAAGAAAACCTTTATCTCCTCCCCCAATTCTGTCCTGAATACCAAATCAAGCAATGCCTTCAGTTGTAGCCTCCATGTAGGCCTCGGCCTATCAAGCCCAGGCTTGTTAAGTGTGAGTTTCACTGGACAATGGTCAGAATACGTACGAGGAAGGTGCACAGCGTGCCCCAGACCCATAACCAATCCCCTAGACAGTAAGCAGTAGTCCAGCCTTGCCCACGATCCAGTGTGTGACGTAAAGTGCATCCCCTCCCTCACATGTGGGTGTAGTCACCTCCATCCATCCACCAAGTCCCCCTCCGCCATTATATCAACCAACAGCTCCCGTGATTTATCATGATATTGCACCGTACCCTCCATCCTATCAAATGCAGAAGCCAAGCTGACATTAAAATCACCCCCCCATATTACATGCATAGACCCTATGTTTACTATATTCCCCCATAACGTGGCAAACAAGTCAGGGGTATCTACAGTGGGAGCATAGCAGTTGGCGAGCGTCACCGTGTCTCTGCCCAGCCTCCCCCAGACAATAACATAACGGCCCTGTGGATCAGATATTGAGCCTACCATCGCAAATGGGACACTTTGCTTAATTAATATGGCAGCCCCTCTTTCGTATGAGGAGTAAGATGAGAATACACGAACCGATGCCCATCTAGCAGCGAAATTGTTCTGTGACTTAGGGTGTAAGTATGTCTCCTGCAACATTGCTACCTGAACTTGCTGTCTATTTAAATACGCCAGTATTTGTCTACACTTCCGTGCATCATTTAACCGCCTCACATTCCAAGATAAAATCGTCAAATCTGAATCCTTACCCTGCCCCTCCATGCTGTCCGCCTCCCCCATATCGACAATACAGCCTCTTGATGTAAAGTAGCAAATTCCGAGACCATACATGCAATGCCTCCTCTTCATTACAACCAAACCGAACAACAACATTACTCCCCCTTTCCCCTCCCCCCTCCCACTGAAGCATGCCAATCATGCCAGTAACCCCCATCCCCCCCCCAACAACATAGAAATACAGCTTAGAAGGGGTATTCCCATTGGGGGGAAAACCTCCAGGTGGTTCAAGTGTTCCTCGCCCCAGGTCAGGAGAGCATCGGCATCCATGCCATCTCCCTGTGGGCAGCGAGGTTGTCCGGCTTAGCTCCTCAATAGATTACTGCGCATCTATTTTGCAGAACAATCTTCACAGCAGACATGGTATAGTTCATAGAAATACAGCATTAGAACTCCCAGAGTGACAGTGGAGCAGTCCCAGTCCAGAATTCCGCCAGTGTAGATTACGTGACATTCATCATTCAATATCTAAAAGATGGGTTTCACAGGTGTTGTCATTCTCCGGAGTCGCCTCCTTCCGCCGTTTCTATTTCCCCAGGAAGTCTTCCACTTGTTGCGGTTTGGTATAGATCGTTTGCTTCCCCTGGAATGTAACTTGCAAGCGTGCAGGGTACAACAAAGCATACTCCACTTGTGCTTGCCGCAGCTTTTGCTTAACAGCCGTAAACTTTCGTCGCTCTTCCTGCACAAGTGGGGTAAAGTCCGGGTAAATGGTAAAAGTCACCCCATCATAATTGAGTTGACACTTCTTCCTGGCAACTCTGAGTACCGCATCCCTATAATTAAGGAGACGGGCTATAATGGGTCTAGGTGTGCTACCCGGCGGAGGTCGAGGCCCAAGGGATCTGTGTGCCCGTTCCACAACAAAGTGCGGAGATAAAACGTCATTGCCGAGCACCGCTTCCAGCATCTTCTCAACATAGCCCTCCAGCCTGCCAGTGTTCGTGCTCTCCGGCACGCCTAAAATCCGAATGTTGTTTCTTCGACTGCGAGCTTGAATATCCTCATTCTTTGCATTAATAATTTTCATCAGTTTGTCCATGTGGGACATTGCAGTTTTCAGCTGCCTAGTGACGTCTTCCGTGTCCGAGATCCTTTGCTCCGCTTCTTTCAATCGCGTATCATGGCTGTCCAATGTACAAGAAATGGCATCCATACGCGTTGTAATGGTATCTATCTTTTCCGCCATTGTCGCAAACCCTTGGAGCACCTCAGACAGTATAGTACGCATGTCACTAGACATTTCAGCAGCTGGCTCTGTTGAGGGTTCCCCTCCACTCTGCTCAAGGTCCGCAGCAGGTGGGCGTCCATTCTTTTTAGCTTCAAGCGTTAAGCGCGGTTGGTGGGCGACCGTCCGGCCCATCCTACAGGATTCAGGCCCACTACCCTTTCCAACAAGCCCTTGAGACAAGGTTTCCCGCCACAGCAGCAGCTATAGTCTACGGCCCACACCCTGTAATGCAAGTCCACTGCACCTCTCAGCCTCCGTATCAGGTCGCACACCGCACCACAGAAGTTATTGCGATCATCGGCAGGGAACTGCAGCCAAAGAGCGTCTCAATGTCCAACTCGCCTTCCCAGTGCACTCGGTGATTTTGGTCCCAGCAAATTCATGAATACCCGTGGCCGCCTAGTAAGGATCACGCCAGAGTGTATATTGCCGCAAGCAGTGAGCAGGGTGACACCTCACAGCGCGTTTGGTTGTTAGAGAATTCTTCGTGGGCGCACCTATTAGAGGGCCAGTATAATATATGCAGTCCGGCCTCCATGGGACAACCGAGTGTTTAAACCGGGAGTGCGAGGCTTTTTGGAGAGCACCACTATCCTGCACGTTCTGCGCTGTTCCGTCCTAGTGGCACACTCTCCCGCTAGTACAACGTGCAATATATTTCCAATTTCACAACTGCAGCCCCCACTCCAGCGCCATCTTCCTCTAGGCCTCTCTCAGATGCACTCAGCAGTACGCCATTTTGTGCCTAGGCGTCCAGCAGAAATCCCCAGCTCGTGCCGGAGTCCCTCAAAGCATCCGAGATCACTGCCGTGATCAGGGCCTCCACAGCACGCACCTCCTCCCGTCAATCAGCGATCAGCGGGTCCCCTGCTGTCTTGTTCCCGGCGCCGCTGAGCCATCTATGAGTGCCGCGCGGCCTTCTCACCTCGTGGCCGCCGCGGCGCTCTCGTAGCTGCGCAGCCCCCTGCACAGAACCAGGGCAGGTGCAGGGTCTCCCCGCTCAGGCCACAGCAGTGGTCGCGGGCTTTCAATCACCGTACTGCCTCGCACAGGTCCAATACAGCCGGCACCTCCACTGCTTCCGGATGCCGCTGTGAGTACTCCGATGACAGTAGCACATCAGGAATATAGGATAAATAAAGTATTTAGGAGCCGGACGTCGGGAGCCTCACAGAGGTGCGGCCATTCCGGACGTGCGGCACCTAGCGCCCCTTTCAGAAGGTGAAACCTTATATTTCGCCTGCTGCAGTAAAAACATTAGTAACAACTTTGGCATTGGCCAGACTGGACTATGGTAATGCCCTTTATTTGGATCTTCAGAAACAACACCTGCTCAAACTTCAACAGGATCAAAACTTCGCTGCCCAGATGTTGTTGAATATCCCTAAATTCCAGTCTGTGTCCCATGGCCTAAAAAATCTACACTGGCTACCGGTGAAGAAGAGAGCAGAATTTAAAGCCTTATGTTTGACTTACAAAGCCCTTCAGGGGACAGGACTCGATAACCTTAAACAGCATCTGTTATGGTATCTTCCAAACAGAACACTTCGCTCAGCCACGAGCAAACTCCTTCAGGTGCCCAAATTTAGGAGAGTGCGCTGGGTAGGAAGTAGTTTTCTCCTACACACGGTTAAACTGTGGAACGCACTTTCGATAGCCATAAAGAACAGCACAACTCTTCTTTCCGTTAGAAACCTGGCTTTTCTCTACCTAACCTACTATTCACTTATGGTATTTTCCTCCGCTGAAGTGCCTAGACGCCCTTGGGCATTCGAGCGCTATATAAATTTTAAAATCAATCAATCAACACTAACACCCCACTTCAACAGGAACTCCCATGAAGAAGGCACGGACTCTGTATTCAACTTCTTTTATCTTATTGGGTCATCCACGACCCCGAGCCACTAAAGGCGCGTTTCGGCTTCAAGGAAGCCTTTCTCAATCAGTTTGGCGCCATTCTGCTGTCAACATATATAGTCACACCCCTTGAAGGCAGCCATAGACATAAATAAAATACTTTCAGACGTATGTAGCATTGAACCCCTTGCTGTTACACAAATATATTGTCATTGTGAAAAAGCGTGATAGGAAATTTGTACTACTGCGCAAGGCACATATTCGTTATTACCATAATCACATTTGATATTTGTTATCTGGGTAAAATAAATCTAAACATACACTCCTTATGCCGCCTTCGTGCGAGGTAAGTCACATTGTATCCCTCATTTGGCACCAAAAAACTCTAAGTGTGTCGCCCGAATTTTGCACTAAATATACAAATCACTTACAAATGTATTATTGATTTGACAGTAAAAGCCACACTGTAATAAAAACATAGGACACATAACATATGGTGAATTATTCCTCAAAGTCCCCTCTGATATAGATTGAAATACTACTAAAATAGACGGTCTACCGGTAATCTTGATGCTGACTCACCCTGCCTTTTATAAATAGCCGTGCTGAAATTATAACATCCCCTTCTGATATTCCAGTGAGCATAACGGTAGGGAGTTAACCTTCGTTGTTTTGGACCTTGTTTAAACATATTTAAGTCCATGAAAGACAAATGTCTACAGTTCCTGCGCGTTCGCACATCTCTAGAAGGACTACCCATCCCATAATGCATTAGGGCAGTCATGAGCATGGCTGAAATAGATTGCAAGAGTCACCATAGAAAGTCAGGATCCGTAAAACAAATATTACCGGGACCAGTATACCATCCAAATTGAGTCAATAAAATGGGGAACGTGTAATTGTATAATTGGAGGAAACACCAGTCTCAATGTCTTACGTACACATATATATGGACAAGTTAGAAGAGTAAATGTAACAGTAAAATACATATTAGTGGAGCCATATGTTAATGTTCCCAAAATTAAAATAAGTGAATATTAATAGGGGTACATACGTCTAATCAAGGTGTAACATTGTTCCAAAATGCAAGGATTGGTGTTCTCAAGTAACTGTCAGTATATTGTCTGTTTCATAAGAACTAGTGATCAACATGTGCACCATCTTACCATGTTTTCTCCTAGTCCAAATATAGAAGACACACCATTTAAAGGTAGCTGTGAAACAGGTTGAAAGTCCGTATTATGAGTATGATCACTTTAACATATGAAAGACAAAGTAAACTGTAACAAACATTACAGCAAGTAACATTTAAGTGATTTAATAGTAAGATATATTTAAAGATAGTGATTAAAGAGAGAGAGTTCATACATGTCGAACTGCACGGGTAGGTATGCTAAATCCTTTGATTTGTATAGGGCTCACCGCTTACATTTAAAAGTGGGCAAATATTGCTTTTGGTGATTTACTAGGCTCACATTTGTTTAATGGTTATTTTGTCAAAGATGTCCCGATGGAAGCCACTGTTTGGTTGGTCTCGTCACAGCTCTATTTTTCCACAGGTCACTTTTTAACACTATTTAAGCAGAAGGGTTGCAGAGAGCGGGGAGGGTTGACTGGGATACAAGATAATGGTATCTCACTTTAGTTCTGTTTTTCCTTTGCTCTCTTTCCACTCTTTCTTTGATACAGTTGTCATGTTAAAGTACGAGTTACTTACCTTCGGTAACAATGTATCTGGTAGATACAATTCTAGATGCAGATTCCTTAACGTAGAATTATCCCCAGGCGTGAGACTGGATCTGGAAAACTTTTGCCACAGCATCCCTGCGCACCGGGGGGATGGCATGCGTCATCCGTGCACGTGATGTCAGTGAGGTCACATAAGTCCCACCCCGGCGCGCCTACGTCAGTTTTCTTCAGAGAACTTTTCCGCACCACAACGAGGAGCCACCAGACAAACTGTGGGAACATGGGAACAGTGTGTGAATAGCAGAACACTAGGAAAAAGGAATGATGAGGAACAACACCATACGGAGCAGTGCCGGACACTGCAATACCCAAAGCAGAGAAAGAAAAAACAATAAAGAATAGAGCGCAGCCCTGAACCGCCCCCCTGCCAGAATGTTGACTGCACCCCCTTGAGACAAGGAACAAATGCAAAATGTCATGACAACCTGAAACAGGAATAGAGCCCGAACCAAGAACAAGGAAAGGAGCCTCATTCCAAGACAAACAGGAAATAACAACCCTCCAAGGCAACCCCAGCACAGGGTGCGACCATCTCCAAAGGAACAAGGGCAACCACAGTTAGGCAAGCCCTCCCCAAAAGGTAGCAGAGGGGCCAGAGCCTAGAAACAAGAGGGAGGAAGGGGAGGGACGAGAGTAAGGGCAAACTCCAATCCTGAAGCAACCACGGCAGGGGGGCACAGGACTACCGACAGACCCATCCTCTTAAATCACCAAAGAGGATGAAAGAACGAGAACAAGACAAAAAACATCCTGTCAAAAGGGCAAAGAATGCACTTGGAGAAACATAGCCATCCACTGGAAGGCGAGTGCAAAAGGCCAAGCCAAAAGGTCCTCGGACAACGGAGAGGAAGGGCGGGCCGTGAAGGAATCTGCGGCTAGAATCGTCTCTACCAGATACATCGTTACCGAAGGTAAGTAACTCGTACATCTGATAGAGACTACTAGCTGCAGAGTCCTTAACGTAGAATAGATACCCTAGCCATACCCCTGGGGAAGGAGGGTCTGCGAAAGGACCCCGCCAGACTGGACGTAATAGAGGGTCCCACAGAGGACGAGTCCGACGGACAGGGCGAGGACGCCTTTCCCCCCAGGCAAGGGAACTCCCCACAAGCAGAACACCACGGCCCAGCACCTCCCAGATGTCCAGAGCGGAGTGGAGAATAAACGCCACTAGCTCCCAGCCATCCAACACATGTTATGTTATGTTAAATGATCGTGTATAGCGCACGGCTGCCCCAGCAAAGGGGCGTTCCGGCGCTTTTACTCACACAGACCACACCCAAGGCCTGAAAAAACAAGGGCAAAACTGTAGGCTGATAACAGAGCTATTGCGGTGGAAACAGATAGGTCTTTATCGCTCTCCTGAAGTCCGTCAGGCTATCCATGCCACGAATCTCTAGAGGTAGGGAGTTCCATAGTTTTGCCGCTAAATAGCGGAAAGAGCGGGCCCCCGCTCAGGCACGCTTTACACGGGGCACTGTAACTAAATGCTGCCCAAAAGAGCGCAACGCTCGAGATGGTACATAGGGGTTCAGAGTGTTACACAACAGGCTGGGTGACGCAAGTTTAAGTATCTTAAATGCAAGACACAAGGTCTTGAACTTGATACGCTCTGCCACAGGCAACCAATGCAACTTCCGGATAGTCTTGGAGATAGAGCAAAGCCAAGGAAGCCCTAACAACATCTGGCCACCATGTTTTGAGTGCGTTGAAGTTGAACAATCTCGGCTTGACTGGTGCCCAAGAGCAGGGAGCTGGCATAGTCCAGGCGAGGTAAAATCATTGATTGAATAATCAATTCACGAGTTCCGGGCTCAAAGAACTTTAGAAGAGGTTTAAGCCCCCGTAGTAGCCCGAAACATGTGTTGGAAACCTTTTTTGGATGTGATCGAAAGCTCAGGGAAGAGTCTATCAACACACCTAGGTTCTTGACTTCAACCTTAGGATCAGGAGTCTTACCCAGCACCTTAGGCCACCAGTGTGCACCCCACATACTGGCATTCTTACCAACTATGACAACCTCCGTTTTACTGGTGTTTAACTGTAGGTAATTAGCGGTCATCCAATCGGACACCGCCGTCAAGCCATCCCTAAATTTAGAGGCATGCGTAGCAGATTCCTCTGTCAGTGCTACCACCAGCTGCGTGTCGTCCGCATACGAGACGATGGTAAGATCCCATTGCTCGGCGACCGCAGCGAGTGGCTGAACATAGAGATTGAATAAGGTGGGGCTCAGGGCAGAGCCCCGAGGAACCCCCTGTTCAATAGGGTGGGCCTCAGATAGAAAGGGCGGGGCGGTAACCCTGAAGGATCTCCCAGATAAAAATGAACGGAACCATTCCAGGGCCAGACCAGTAATACCTGCCTCCTCCAGGTGTTCTATCAAGATGTCATGCCCAGTGTCAAATGCAGCACTGAGGTCCAATAAGATCAGTGCCGCCGACTGACCGGCATCCAGAATAGTACGTAGATGCTCAGTCATGGCCAGGAGGGCGGTCTGATGCCGTAAGTCCAGCTGAACAGTCTCCTGTGAAGTGGTGGATCCCAAGGACTCAGCCGAGTCCCAAAAACATGAGGTAGCCCTAGCCAACACACATAAGGTGTTAAGGGCCCGTGGAGCAGCGCTGGTCGAGGCGAACATGTTGCGCCCCCAAGAGTCCAGCCAGCACACCTCCCGGGACGGTGGCGACAACAGTAGCGGCAGGGAGGGAAAAGCAGTCCACAAAAGTGGACTGGAGGCAGAGGGGTGGAGGGAAAGACCCGCCAGGTCATGTGGCGCTGGAAGGTGCCGGTGCAGGAGGTGTTGAGGCACCGGATCTCCTGGTGGGGTGCCCCCAAGTCCCCATCAGGGAAGAAAGGAGCGAACCCTCAAAGGGAAGCAATAGCTCCCTCCCACCAGAGCCCTGGTGGAGAACCTCCAAAAGATGGTCTGCTGGAAACTGAGCAACCGGGTCACCCATGAGCAGAATACCCACAGACGTGGACACTGTGTGAGCAAAGGCCGCACCCGCCTCTCTAGGGTCCCGTGGGGGAGGAAGCAGCTCCTCTGTGGGCGACAGCTGTAAACTAAGGCGTCCGTCCCCGAAGCCATACAAAAGGGGGTGGTGATGGACGGAGTATCTGAACCAATCAAACACTCACACCCAGTCAAAAGATCTGGGTTTAATCCATCACCGTTCTTTAGCCCACTCTGCCACCCCAGTTCAGACATGGCTATATGCAAATCAGTCTGACCCTGTGCCTCATGGGAACAGTCCAGCCCGAACTGCCAAGCCATGCCTTCCCTGGACCGGAAACAAGCTTCCGAGGACCGGTTTCTGGCATTACAGCCGTCTTCAGCCCGGCTTGCTTGAATCCAGTGGCAAAGTGAGCAAGGGACTCACGTCTGAGCATACCCTGCCACACTTATGGCGGCCAAAGCGGTACAAAAGGGGGTGGTGATGGACGGAGCATCTGAACCAATCAAACACTCACACCCAGTCAAAAGATCTGGGTTTAATCCATCACCGTTCTTTAGCCCACTCTGCCACCCCAGTTCAGACATGGCTATATGCAAATCAGTCTGACCCTGTGCCTCATGGGAACAGTCCAGCCCGAACTGCCAAGCCATGCCTTCCCTGGACCGGAAACAAGCTACTCCGGCGAACACTGCTGCCTCTGGAATGGCGGGGAGCCGCCCTTTGATGACGCCGCTGAAAAAGCCACTACGCTGCGAACTGTCTCCAGGAAGGATGACACCAGCAAGCACCCAACCCCCGGAGAAGAGGGAGCATCCGAAGACGAATCCGCAACTCGACACCTGTCCAGCGCCGTAGAGTCCGCTGCCTGAGGCAGGACGTTATCACCATCCGGCGCCGAAGGAGATGCTGGACAGTGCTCCTCCAAGTCAAGCAGCGCCAGGGACCGGAGCTGAGCCAGAGCCGAAGTGGCCAAGGGGCGGTGCCAGAACAACACTGACTCGACCTCCGACGAGGCAGCCGCCTGCGTGGAGGGACCAGGGGAGTGACAAGAAGAAGCCCTCCGCCAGCCTCGGCCCAGAATGTGACGGAGGTGGTTCGCTGACCATTGTGGCACTGCCAGGGCCGATTCAGCCTCCGACTCGACCTCCGACGAGGCAGCCCTCTGCATGGAGGGACGAGTGGGGCCCGGAGGGGGACGAGGGGTCCCCGTCCAGCCTGTGGCACCGCCCGGGTCAACAGGCGCCAGCACCGTAGCGGCGTCAGCTCAGCCGTGGACAAGGCCGCCGCCTGTCCAGAGGGCCGAGCGGGGCTCAGGGATGCGACCCGAGCCCTGCGACCTCCCACACCACCACAGGGACTCCCGTGGGTGTTTGCGGCGAGGCAGAGGTGCCATGGTCCGAAGGAGGGACCCCCGAAGGGCCGCACCCCAACAGCACCACATTCTCTAAGCCTGGAGCCGAGCCAGACGGTGCCGGGCCAGAGCTGCCGGTGATGCCGTGGAGGGCCCCGCGCGATGCAAGCGATCCGCTGACGTCCCAGGAGGGGAAAGAGGAGAAGAAGTCAGCGAGGCCTGCAAAGCCGCTACATATGTCTGCATCTGGGCTCTCGACACCCCCTCACCAGGAAACGGTGGATAGGAGGATGACACGCAGGGCCGCATCACCCACGGAGAGCCCATACCCCCGGCATGCCGAACACCAGCCTTCGGGGACAAGCTGCAACACTTACCTACCGGGGAGCGATGCTCTCGCGACTTCGGAGAAGGACGAGGACGACGACCACGACCGTATCTGAAGCTGTCTGCCAAAGCTGATTGAGGGGAGGAGGTTGACCTAGAGAGATGCACCGATAGAAGACTTTGGCTTCAACTGTTGACATGTCTCACAATCAGTGGTGCCGTGATCCACCCCCAAAAACCACATACAAATGAGGTGAGGGTCTGTCGCCGAATTAAGATGCCCACACGACGTGCAAGTTTTGAAGCCCGAAGGCATTCGCACACTGTTCCACCAGTGCAGAAGACAATTGGTGATGAAAAAAGGGCCCCAAACAGGCCCGCAGCAAGACCGGATCCGCGTTGCATGCGGAAAAGGAAAAAACTGACGTAGGTGCGCCGGGGTGGGGCTTATGTGACTTCGCTGACATCACGTGCGCGGACGACGCCTGGGCTGAGTCGCGTGATGTCGCCCCACCCCCGGCGCGGGGATGCTGTGGCAAAAAAGTTTCCGGATCCAGTCTCACGCCTGGGGATAATTCTACATGAAGGAATCTGCGGCTAGTAGTCTCTATCAGATGTCCACATTTGATTTGATCCCCAGTAACAAACTTTGGTGGGTCCTCAAGGACCTAGGGATGCCATTAGAACTACTATTCATAGTTGTGAGGCTACACAAGGAGAACTTCGCCCAGGTGCGATGGGGCATACATGGCAACAACACAAATCGATTCCCTGTATCTAAAGTGGTCCGCCAAGGCTGTGTCATAGCCCCTACACTATTTTAATTATTCATCAATGGGGTTGTTGTACGAGTTACTTACCTACGGTAACAATGTATCTGGTAGAGACATTGTCTAGCCGCAGATTCCTTAACTTAGAATATCCCCAGGCGTCAGACTGGATCCGGAAATGTTTTGCAGCAGCACCTCTACGCACCGGGGGACGGCGCCACACGACCCCGCCCTGACGTCGTCCACGTACGTGATGTCAGCAAGGTCATATAAGTCCCTCCTGGCGAGCTGACGTCAGTTTTCGTTGGAGAAACTTATCCGCAGCACAACGCAGAGCCACCAACAAAAAACTGTGAAAGTATGGGAACAGTGTGCGAGGGATGATAAATCTGTGAACAAGAAGGAGGATGGTGGAGACACCATCCTGAAAGACATAATTAGACACTGCCTACATATAAGTGAAAAACTGTGAGAAAAAGCCCCGCATGCTAAGTGAAGACCCTTCCCTGAGTGCAACAAGGGAAGAGCATCTCAACAGACCAAATAGACTGATATTGCCATGTAGAACTGTGTCGTCTAAGAAGAACAGAGCACAGAAGAACAGCAGTGCACCGTAGGAAGAAACTGGCCCTTCACCTATAATAACGAAGGTTGGCACCAGAGCACTACCGACCCCCAAGAGGACGACCAAGAGGAGACCAGGGCCCGAGTCAATAGAAAGACGGAAGGAAGGGAAGGTAACTGGAGAGGAAAACGAATCTCCTCATGCCGTATTACAGGAAAGAAGCCCCTCAGCAGAGGCTAACTGTATTTGGAAACACTCAGAGGGGAGCCACAAACTGAACTCTTGTGAGAGCTAACCCAATGGCACCTGAAGAGGCCAGTGGAACACACCACTCTGCAAGGTTCTCGCAGAACGGGGAGGCTGGGTGGGCGTTAAGGAATCTGCGTCTAGACAACGTCTCTACCAGATACATCATTACAGAAGGTAAGTAACTCGACATCTAGCCGCAGATTCCTTAACTTAGAATAGATACCACAGCCATACCCCAAAGGGGAGGTGGGTCAGTGACAAAACAACAGAAAGCACCAAGCATCTTATCCCGCAACAGAGTGATGGATAAAGGGGGGAAGCTGTGGTGGAACAGCCAGACAGCAACCCAAGCAGCTCGAAAGAGTAGAAATAACAGGATAGTAGATATCCTAAAAATGCCTGAATGACGGTACACCATACCTGTATAAAAATGACAGGTAGAACGGCATGAGCCCTATACCAGAGCAAAGAAAGAGAGAGAGAGAGAGAGGAAGAAGGACCACTCTCCGCTTAATGGCGCACGATGAGTACACCGACCCAAGCTCGAAATGAGCTTGAAGAGATGCAAATAGAGCCTAACAGACTAGTTTATAGAAGGAAGCCGAAGGAGCCGGCGTCAAGAGCCCAAAGGCAAGAGCTAGACCCTGAGCAATGTGTTGGGAATAGCCGGTGGGACAAGAAACACGCCAAGTGCACACCCAATCCCAAAAAGGGTAATTAGGGGCAATTAGCCCTAATTCTAAACCTGCTGAAGCCGGTAGAAATATGCAGCAGGCAAACGGCCATAGAGACCATAAAGTGGCTTACACAAGAAGCAGAAGAGTGCCCGACCGGGCAGAATGAAGCCAAAGTGAGAAACAACCCACAATATAGACTTGCAGGCTGTAGTCAAAGACCACTGCCATCAGAAGAGCTGTCCCGCAGGAGTAGCTTTAACAGTAGTAGCTTTAACAGTAGTAGGTGACAATTTGGAAAAAAGGCGTATCCGAAGGAAGTGGCCAACAACACCAAGCTAACAAATGGTGGGAAGAGTCTCAGAATCCGAGACCAACACTCCAGAAAAGACACGTACAGCTTTGAACACCAAAAAAGGGAGCATATGGCAAATTGGGAAATCCCCCCAGTAAGCAGACGCAAGGAGTAACCTATGGGCAACTTGCAACAACTGAGAAAAGCTCCCTATACATGGAGATATTGGTCCCGACCTCGCAGCCTCGAAAAGAGGTGGCGACATAGGAAGAGGAATATCAAGGCAACTGGCATGTATACAGAAATGTATAAACATAACATTATGTAGCCAGGAGCAAGAACATGTCCATACTTGATCATACCTAGTATACAGTAAGGGCAGGCAGGAGCCGTTTTTGAAGAGGACACCATGAAACCTCCCAAGGAGGTGGATGACCATGGCGTAAGCACATGGCACCAGGAAAAAACATAGAACATCGTACAACAGACCACCAGGCGACGCATGGAGTCCACAGGATCTCCAGGCCCAGGTGAGATAAACAAAGCTATATAATAGCATACAAGTACCCCACATGGAGTATGCATGCCCCAAACAACGGGGAACACCTCTTAGGGCAAGGAGCCAAGCCAAAGAAGCGCAGTAACGATCTGAACCCAGGAACATGAGTTCCGAGCCGCTATGACATTACCGAGCTGAACCACCAGCTCAATACCACAGTCAGAGGACCAGACACAGCAACCTGTGGAACACGGCCACAGTAGGCCATCAGGCAGCTCAAAGCAAAGCGCATCCAAGGGATGCCAATAAAAGGGTAAACACCCTTGACTACAGAAAAACACTTGCACTTCCAGATCCACACCGACCCCAACACGACCCTCAGAGGAACCCTCATCTACAGACCACCCAGCCCCCGGCCGCAGTTCAGCGACTCCATCGCCAACTTCATCAGCATCCGCGGACTACATCCTCCTCGGAGACCTGAACTTCCACCTCGAGAAGCACAAGTTACTTACCTTCGGTAACGATATATCTGTAAGAAACATTAGTAGTGATAGGTTGCTTACCTTAGAATTACCCCAGGCGTTACCCCAGGCGTCAGACTGGATCCGGAAAGTTTTTCGTCAGCAGAACCCCTGCGCGTCAGTAGGCATCGTTGTGCGGCTCTGCATTCCTCGTTGGCGCTGGGATGACGTCGCCCGAGCTACTTAGACGCGCCCAAGTGCGCTGACGTCAGTTCTGTACACAACTTTCTGCGCCAGGAACACAGAGCCATGCAAGAAACGGACCACTGTTGCCATAAAACTAGGGCCCTGAAAGGTATGTCCTTAACCCTAGAAATCAGTTTGCAGAACGGGGTGGAAAGGTGGGGGCGGTAAGGAATCTATCACTACTAATGTTTCTTACAGATATATCGTTACCGAAGGAAAGCAACTTGTGCATCTGAAAGAAACACGTGGTGATAGATTCCTTACCTTCTAATAGATACCCCAGCAATACCAACCCGGTGGTGGGTCTGCGTACCAAGATCACACAAGAATGTCCTGGTGAACAGAACCGCCAAAGAAGCTGTCTCTCAGGACTTGGCTATCCAGGCAGTAGTGCTTGGTAAACGTGTGCAGCGAAGCCCACGTAGCTGCCTGACAGATGTCCTGCAAGGGAACTCCTCATCACGGAGCAGTAGTGGCTGCCGTCGCCCTGGTAGAGTGGGCGCGCAACCCCACTGGAGGCTCCTTTTTAGCCAAGGAGTAACAAGTCTTTATGCACAGAACGACCCACCGAGAGATGGTCCGTTTGTGCTCACTTTTCTTGGAGCCCACGTGGCCAACAAAGAGCTGGTCATCCACCCGGAACTGTTGTGTGTGGCTCAGCTAGAAAGAGATCGCACATTTTGGGTCCAGACGGTGGAGTCTCTCTTCCTCTTTAGAGGGATACGAAGGCGGGAAGAAGGTGGGCAAAGTGATGGTCTGCCCGATGTGAAAGGCAGAAACAACCTTTGGCAGAAAAGAAGGACGAGTCCTTAGAACAAATTGGTCTGGATGGACATAGAGAAAAGGAGGTTTAGAATAAAAGAGCCTGGAGCTCACTCACTCTTCTGGCAGAAGTGATGGCAACCAGGAAAGCAGTCTTTAGAGTGAGTAGAGGAGGAGGACAATTATGAAGTGGCTCAAAGGGAGCGCACATAAGAAAGGCAAGAACTAGATTCAAGACCCACTTGAGCATCATGAAAGGAACAGGAGGAAACATGTGCCTGATGCATTTCAAGAATCTATTTACAACAGGGGACTTGAAAAGGGAAGGCTGGTCTGGAAGCCTTAAAAAAGCAGAAATGGCCGAGAGATAGCCTCAGATAGTGCCCAGAGCAGAGCCCTTCTGGGCCAAAGAAGGAAGAAAAATAAGGACATCTGAAAGAGGGGCAGAAAGGAGATCTATAGCCTTTACTGTGCACCATGCCACAAACGTATTTCACCTGCAGGCGTATACCATCTTAGTGGAGGGACGCCTGGCTGCCAAGATAATATTACATACTTTGGGGGGCAGGTCGAAAGACGTCAACTGCCGCCACTTAATCTCCACACAAGGAGGTGGAGGCTGGACAGGTTAAAGTGGAAGACCGCCCACTGTGCTGCGACAGAAGATCCTCCCGAAGAGGCAGACGGATCGGGCAATCAATGCACATACTGAGTAGCTCGGGATACCATACCCTTTGAGCCCAGTCCGGTGCCACAAGAATAACTTGGGCCTAGTCGGGCCTGATCTTCTACAGCACTCTGGGCAGAAGTGGTATAGGTGGAAAAGCGTAGAAACAGACCGCAACTCCACTCGCGACGAAAAGCGTCGCCGAGCGAGTGCTGCCTTGGAAATTCCAAAGCGCAGAACTGATGACATTGCACGTTATCTTCGGTGGCGAATAGAGATCTAACCAAGGCTCTCCCCACTGCTGAAAGAGACCTTGCACCACGTCCGAGTTCAGACGCCATTCGTGATCCATCATGCACCCGCGGCTGAGTTTGTCCGCCCTGGTGTTCGGAGAACCTGCCAGGTGTTGAACCACCAGGGACGTGCCCTGATTTTCCAGCCAAGCCCAGAGACGCAGAGCCTCTTGGTATAGGGTCCATGTCCCCACCCCACCCTGTTTATTGCAGTACCACATGGAGGTGGTGTTGTCTGTGAATACCTGCACTACTCTCCCCATGACAGAGGGGCGGAATGCCTTCAGTGCAAGTCGGATCACCCGGAGCTCCAGCTGGTTGATGTAGAACCTGGACTGCGCCAGAGACCAGAGGCCTCTGATCTCCACCTCTCCCATGTGGCCGCCACATCCCAGAAGGGACGCGTCCGTCACAACTGTATGTTCAGGTTGAGGAAGGGAGAGGGATCTGCCATTGACCCAATCGCGATTCGTGAACCACCATTGCAATTGCCGTGCAGTGCCCTCCGAGATCTGGACGTGATCAGACAGGTTGCCCTGATGCTGTGCCAACTGAAACTTCAGGTCCCACTGCAGAGCCCGCATATGCCATCTGGCATGATCCACTAGCAGGATGCAGGAGGCCATCAAGCCCAGCAACCGAAGGGTCATCCTGACCAAAACCCGGGACAGAGGCTGAAAGATCATTATCAGCCTGAATGTCCCGGACTCGCTGTTCGGGAGGATAAACCTGAAACCACGCCGAGTCCAGAACCGCTCCGATGAAAAAGAGCTTCTGCGAGGGAATCAGGTGCGACTTCAACACATTGATGGAGAACCCCAGCAAATGAAGGAGGTCGGCCGTATTCTGGAGGTGGGAGACAACTGCCGGGGGCGAGCTCACATTCAACAGCCAGTCGTCGAGATAGGGGAAGACTGAAACCCCCGATTTGTGCAGATGAGCTGCGACCACCGCCATCACTTTCGTGAACACCCGAGGGGCGCTGGTAAGGCCAAAGGAGAACAGGGTGAACTGAAAGTATTCGTGGCCTACCGTGAATCACAAGTAGCGCCTGTGGCCAGAGCATATAAGACCTGAGCAAGTGTGAGCATCTTGAACTTCTCCTTCCGGAGGAAGCGATTGACGTCCAGAAGGTCTAAGATAGGACGCAAGCCCTTGTTCTTCTTTGGGTCTAGAAAGTAGTGGGAATAACAACCACGACCGACTTCTGGCGTAGGAACGTGTTCGATGGCCCCCTTGGCCAAGAGGGCCGCAACTACCTGTAGGAGAAGTGGCAAGTGATCGCCCGACATGCGGTGGTACTGAGGTGGCATAGCTGGAGGGGTTGTAAGCGGATGCTGCGGGGGTGGAGGTGGACTGGCCCGCCCACTGGCCCCTGAACCGCCTCAACGGTTCCCACGTCCGCGGCCACGCAGATGTTGTTGCTTCTATGGCCTGTGGCTCTGCGAATGAAATGGGGCGCCCCTTCCATGGCCACGAAAGGAGCGAAAAGCAGAAGGCAGAGAAGGCTGAGTGGCCGGCATGCCCAGGGACTTGGCCGTAGCCCGGGAGTCCTTGAAGCGCTTCAACGCACTGTCTGCCTTGTTGCCAAAAAGGCGAATGTCATCAAAGGGCATGTCCGTCAAGGTGTTCTGGATATCCCCTGAGAAGCCAGTTCTCCTCAACCAGGCGTGGCACCGAAGAGCCACCTTCGTGGAAATTGACCTGCCCAGTGAGCGGTATCCAGCCCACAACATATTGTGAACTTCGCTGCATCTCTCCCGGCTGCAATCGCCTGGGAGAGAACTGCCTGGGCCTCCTCCGGGCAGTTGGGCAGCACCTGCGCAACCATGTCCCACAGGGAGTGGGTATGACGGCCCAAGAGGCATGCGGTGTTCACCGACCGCAGCCCTAAGCTGGCAGATGAAAATGATTTTACAAAGATGATCCAGCTTCTTGGATTCCCAATGCGGAGGTGCGGTAGGGAACGCGCTCTGGGAAGTTGATGCTTGGACAACCAAGCTCCCAGGGGTGGGGTATTGGGTAAGAAAGAGGGGTTCACCCGGGCCACGTTCCTATCCATGGGAAGCCCTGTGTTGGGCCTGGTCCAGGTGCCCAAAAGAATGTTGGAAAGTGCTTTGTTAAAAGGCAGCAGGGGCTCCGAAGAGGTAGCCACCGGTTGGAGCACTTCTGTCAGGATGTTAGTCCTGACGGCCACCATAGGGAGTTCGAGGTGAAGAGCCTCGGCTGCCCTCACAACACCACTGCGTAACTGGCTTCATCCTTCGTAGCCACGGAAGGAGGAGACAGCATGCAAAGGTCAGGTGAGGTGTCAAGACCACTGTCCTCCCCCAAATCCTCTGCCCAGTCCGCATCATAAGCACAATCCTGTGCTAGAGGGTCCTCAGACCCGGCTCAGTCCTCCCCTTTCTCCGAAGTCTGTGGAACTAGCTCAAAATAAGGAGTACAGACATAGGGCACAAAAGGCCCCATCGGCGTAGGTATCGGCGTCGGGCGATGTCGATCCGGCGTCGTGTCAGGTTCGGGCTGAACCTGGGGACGATGTTGTCCCGAGGAGCAGGCAACGTCGGAAGCGGTGCCTGGGAGACCGGCACCAAAGGAGGTGTCACGTGGTCAACCGCCGTCGATCGGGATCCGATCACGGATCCCTGGGGGGCCTGCGGTGTCGGGCCGGAGCCGTCGCAGATGGGAAAGCAAAGCCCCCATCGGGCCTGCGGTGCCCACAGGCGCACTGGCGGGGCCAGGGGGCCCAAAGAGTCGGGCCAGGGCAGCAAGAAACTCTTTCACCTGTGCAGGCGTTGCCCCGCACCCGGGAATGGGGTGTTGACTGGGAGCGACGTTGCAGGCTCCGCTGGAGCCGCAGGGGTGGCACCGCCCGCACCCTCAGCCACAACGGGCAAGGGGAAGTCAAAGAGTGA
The DNA here is from genome assembly GCF_964261635.1 of Lissotriton helveticus. Taxonomy (NCBI): domain Eukaryota; kingdom Metazoa; phylum Chordata; class Amphibia; order Caudata; family Salamandridae; genus Lissotriton; species Lissotriton helveticus. The sequence continues at coordinate 404,107,192 of NC_136063.1, read as the reverse complement.
CTATGCTTTTTCGATTTCTTTTTGGAATGCTTCGACTTACCTGACCCTGAGTGTGAAGACTTAGATCCAGAAAAATGGTGATGACGACTCCGCAACCGGTCCCTCGACCTCCCACGGGACCAGGGGCCTCGAGCGGCATGGAGCCGACTGCCGGACTTCAAGCCACTTTCGGGACCACTCCCGCAAAGTCTTTGGCGCCATGGCCTGGCAGTCGGGGCATGTTTTGGGGTCGTGGTCGCGCCCCAGGCAGTAGAGACACACGCAGTGGGGGTCCGTCACCGACATCATGTGATGACAGTCCCCACAGTTCTTGAAACCGGACATCCCTACGACACCAGAAGTCGATCGACTCGAAAAGATGAGGTAAAAGGCCTAAAAAAACTCAGTAAAAAATTGACTGGGGGTACCAGCTCTTCCCGGATCTGCGCTTGCTGGCACAGAAAAAGAAAGAACTGACGTCAGCGTTCGTGGGCGCGTCTAAGTAGCTCCAGGGATGTCATCCCAGTGCCACTGACGCACGCAGAGCCGAACGACGATGCCTACCGACGGGCAGGGGTACTGCTGATAAAAAACTTTCCGGATCCAGTCGGACGCCTGGGGGTAATTCTAAGGTAAGGAATATATCGCTACGTGTTTCTTTCAGATCACCAACAACAGCAACTCCACCATCCTGCTCGACAACCTTGCCAACCTCGGACTCAAACAGCTTGTCATACTCCCACCCACTCCGCCGGACACACGCTCGACCCCATCTTCTCAGCCACACCACCGAACTCCACTGGACTGACCAATGCTGCATCCACTTCATCTTCAAGAAGCCCACCACGCACCACAGCACACAACGTGCCCCCTACCGCAGCTGGAGCAAAGTCACCGAAGACCAGCTAGTCACCACCCTCGCCCGAAACCCACCAACGGACACTACCAACACCGACTCCGCCGCCCTCAACCTCAGGCAATGGATTAACGACTGCGCCAACACCATTGTACCGAACAAGATACCCTCGAACAGACACACCAACAGAAAAGCCAGCTGGTTCACGGCCGACCTCCAGGCATCCAAGCAGGCCTGCCGTAGGCTCGAGAAGTGGCCCCATGAACTGACACCAGACAGCAACACAGCCACAAGAGCGCCATCTGCAGAGACCACCAACTCATCTGTACTGCCAGAAGGACCTCCTTCAAAGAGCGCATTGACAACAATGCACACAACAGCAAAGAGCTCTTCAACATAATGAAGGAACTCTCCAACACCAGCGCCAACTCCAAAGACATCACACCGTCACAAGACCTCTGTGACTCCCTAGCCACCTTCTTCCACCGCAAGATCACAGACATCCACGACAGCTTCAGGAACCAGGCCCCCCCGACAGACACAGACACCTCAGACTCACCACCCCCCAGCTACATCGACCCCCTGCTTTCCAGGATCCAAGTCAACGACGAAGACACCATCAAAATCATGAGCACCATTCACTCCGGCTCACCAGCCGACCCCTACCCGCACCACATCTTCAACAAAGCAAGCTCCACCATCGCACCCCATCTCCACAAGATCATCAACAGCTCCTTCGAGACTGCCACCTTCCTGGAGAGCTGGAAGCTTGCTGAGATCAACACCCTATTCAAGAAACCCGAGGCTGACCCCAAGGACCTCAAAAACTTCCAACCCATCTCCCTTCTCCCGTTCCCAGCGAAAGTCATCGAGAAGATCGTCAACAGGCAACTGACCTTCTTCCTTGAAAAGAACAACATCCTGGACCCGTCCCAATCCAGATTCCGCAGCAACCACAGTGTAGGAAGGTGGATATCTGACTATGGTTACCCCCAACTTTTTGCCTAGTGTTTTGCTGGTTTTTTACTTAGTTGGCCTGAGATCCTGCTATTCAGGACCCCAGGCTTCCTGCTCTCTCTGTTAAAATGGACTCCATGTACCTTAGGTACAGATCTAATTGGATGCTGGGTCACATCAGTCCCTGTACAGTGTACCTTAGGTACCCAGGGCATAGGTGTACCCAGGGCATACCAGGGGCTGCAGCATGTATTATGCCACCCCTGGCTGGCCATCTAAACTGACACAACTGGCTGCTAAGACAGCAGGGGCAAGGTGGTGTAATCACCCTTTGCTGTAGATATAGTATACCTATATCTAACCCCAAAATGGACACATATACTCCTATAAGTCACTCCTATGGCAGGCCTTATCAATCCTGAAGGCAGAGTGCTTGGAATTATGTGAGATGGTGCTCTAGCATGAGCTGAGCCTGTCTACAGCTTTCGGAACCAAGTCCTTTAGCTGTTTCCATGATAACGCTATACCATATACTCTTAAGTGCATTATAATCCTCGCGGTTATTGCTAACTTTGGTATAGCATTATCAAAACATGTCGAGTAAGGTGTCATACGAATTGGAATACTACCCCCTCGCCAGTTCTGGCGACGGGGGTAGCATTCCACCCTTTTAGAGGGACACGACTTGTATGTAACTGTGAACCCCGGTTAAAGTTAAGCAGAGCCTCAGCATCACAAAATGGATGCTGCCACCACAGACACAAGTCTGACCTCCTGCTGCTGGGAGTCCTTCCAGCGAGGGAGGCCTGGACAAAGGGTTTCCTGCCTTGGGAGGTGCTAGCACCACTCCAGACAGGATTTTGTGTATTAGGTAGGGAGGCCTGAAAGGAAAGAGACGTGCCTGGGGCACACAAGGTGTCCCTGTGCATTCCCCGGTTCAAACCAGTTGTTGGGGCACTCCAGCCCCAGTGCGAAACCGGACAAAGGATAGGGGGTGTAACCACCCCCCTTCCTGGTCCCACCCATGGGAGGGACCTAGTCACTAGTGCAGCCCCCTTTAGGAAAATAAAGGTAGGAGCTGGTCCCATTCCAAGTTAGATTATCCTGAACAACTTTCACAAGAAGAAACTCTGGACTTCGACGTTCTGCTCCACAGAAGACTGAAGAATCTCCCTTGTGGACAAGGAGTGTCCACCCTGCAACTGCAGGCACCATCAAGCGTTCTAGCGGTTTACTTTGTCGTCCTTCCTGCCGGAACCAGACTTCAGAGCCTGACGAGATCCGGACTTCCAGACCTCTCCGACCTCTACCTACATCTGCAGCACAGCTGAGATCCGTGGGTGCGACGAGACACGTGGGACCGGCCATCTTGAAGAAACTGCACTTCGCTTCCAGCATGACTTCAGAGGCATCCTCGAGTAAGTGCTTTGGGGATTGAGAAGCCCCAGCCCTGAGCAGCTCCTACACCGAAGACCAGCCATCCAGCATCCACAAGATCTGCGTGGGGCCCTTTTGCTTGTTTGCTGCTCGACGCGTTGTATGGTCACTTGCCGGCTGGCTAGTGGCCTCCTAGACGACAATCCACGAAATCTACACTGATGGTCTGGTTGCTTCAGACTGGCCCTTGCTCCCTTCCAAAAGAGGAGCACCCCGGACCCTCCTGGTCCGCACCAGACGCCTTTTCCACTCACCGTGTGGGTTGCCTTTGCCAAGGCCTGTTGACGCCGAATCCGGAACAGACACCGCCGACAGCGAGAACGTGCGTGGGACAGCTCGTGCCTCCATCCTGGTCGTTGAAGACACCTCCTGGTCCACGTGGCTGCAGAGTCAAGCGTCCACTCTCCACCTGATCGCGACGACAACATCTGGTTCCTTCCTGGTTCCACACCGGTCACTGGCTAGTGGCTTTCAACATTGTCCCCTCTGCTTTCAGGTCTTCATCTTCCTCGATCCACCCTTGGATCGCACCAGACATCTTCCTCCTGGTCGCCTGCAGCATCTTTCTTCAAGGCTCCATTGACTTCAACGCGGAAACCCGACACACTTTCACACCTATGCACCCGCAGCCCGTGGGTGAGGTAACAAGAGCATTTCGGTGCTCATAGGTAGATTGACTCTCCTAGTGTCCAGATATCCAGTCGTTTTAGTCGTAACTAGTAGGAACTGTCTTTTACTCACCTTTTCGTAATTTGTTCTGCCCATTGACTTTGTTCCGCATCTCGCGTGTGAGTTCATACTCTGCACATGCGTCCCGTGGGCCTCCTGCTACTTACCTAAGGTTAGGGTAGTGTAGTCCCAGCGATCATACAGCCTCTGGGCATCTTCATTTCTTCTATCGATTTCCTTATACCATTTACTTAGTATATGGTTTGTCGTGCCCCTAGGGCACCATTGTAATTTGTGCCACTTATCGTATTTTTCGTAAGAGTCTTGTCATGTGCTTAGCCCTCTGACCTCATAAAGAGTTCAGAGGTGTTTTGTTATTAATAAATATATTGTTTCTTTTCATAACAACCTGTGTGGTGTCCTTTCATCTGGTATTCAAGGGGTTATATGTGGTAAAACAGCTGGCTTCACATGCCAAAAGAGTTTAGCCTAAGACTGCTTTGTCCATGCTACCATTAGGATAGCTGGTCTATAAGGTTGACTTACAACCAATCACCATAAGGGTTGTTTGGACTGATACAAGGTGATCACTAGAACTAGTGAGCATCATATATCAGGCCAACTTCTCACAAGTGCTACGGCGACAGTTAATTTCTTAGAGTTTAAGCCTTGTCCACAGTACGAACCATTCTGGGATGTTATATCTAAGCCCAGAGACAGACTACTCTATATTCAATTTCAGGTGGGTACATTACCACTGAAATCTTTTACCCTCAAATGGCATAATTTAAATGACAGCAAATGCCAATTGTGTGTAGAATATGAGGAGACTTATTCACATATCCTATTTGTCTGTCCGGCATCAAGGCCCATCGGGATAAATGGTTAAAACCATTATGTAGAAAGATGGGCACCAGGCTTAGCACCATTGCATTGCGAATATTGTTGACAAACACAAATGACCTGTGTTTAATAGCAACTGTCAAAATCTTAACCGCAGTGGCAATTCCGCCGCGGTGTGGCGGTTTTGAGTGGGTGGGGCCGCGTCGGCCAACGGACGTGCGCAGCACTACGGAGGTAGTGCTCGCGACGGCCGTTGGCCGACGGGCGAATCGAAGGGTTAAGCTGGATGTGGTCAATCTGTGACAAAATGTCAAAGAACTCTGTGGCCATTCAATCCAGTTGTCAACAAAAAGAATAAGGTTGATGTACAAAATGGTTAGGCCAATGCTAATATTGGCCGAGCAATGATTAATGTAAACCTCTGTTTTTGTACAAGTGCGGTTACAATTATAGAAGTCCACAGTCTCTTAGTGTTGTAAATACTGGTGTGTATCTGAAATACATCATGTTGCTCATTCTATGGCCCATTGGTCGAAGTACATTTCTACCATCTAATTAATTGTTCATTTTTATGATACTTTTATGAAATAGATATTTTAATATCGTTATAACAAAATTAATGTTTTATATGTGAGAATATAATGGTTTTATGGTTTGTTTGAACTTCTTAATCTTTATATGGCTCTTTAGCCCTCGAACTCCAATTTAGATTTTTTATATGTATGCCAAGTACAAGCTAAAAGGGTGTATACACCCCCAATCGAAATGTCGTGTGTATCGTTGTTAATGTGTTTTGTGATCTCAGTGATCGAAACAAAGATTATGAATTGAATTATTTTCCTAAAACAAACCAAACCAACTAGTATGAAACCATTTTACGAAGAGAAGATTGGATTGACAATTTAATCTACTCAGAGGCAGTCAAGGAAACAAAAAAAAGGGTGCATCACTTTAATCTCTAAAAATCATCAGACTTGTCTGTGATTAAATCTGAGGTGGACGGTTGGCAGGTGGCTCCTCGCCAGACTACAAAGCAATGTCCAAGACATTTATACTGTAAATATCGTGATACACCTGTGTTTTCTAAATGAAAAGAAACTGGCAGCCTTATCACAAAATGCAAACATCATCGTTAGCTGGTATTTTAATCACCCTGTGAATGGGATGAGTGATAGACAACCCTCATGTATATTTCGTAAATGCATAATCTTTGGAAAGCACACACATTAGAGGCCGCCTGGTATAGATTTTCTCATATCCTTATTAGAGTTATTTCCACATCGATTATCTCCTCATTGACCCTGCCCACCTTCAATGTATCTCTGACCCCACGATAGAACTGAATATTGGTTCTGATCATGCATATATGTCAATAACCTTGACAACCAGTCCGCCACCGGCAAAACCAAGATCTGGCTGATAAACCAAGGCCTCCTCTAAAACGAGACACACTTAATTATCTTGAGTGCTAGCTGGACCGCTAGTATGCAAGGACCCTTTTAACTCCGCGGTAATCCAGTGGTATGCCCTAAAAGTCACATTGCATGGCATTGTGATCAACCGAATGGCTATTAAAAATAAGGAGAAAAACAAAATAGACAATCTTGTGAAAGGAATTAAAATTTTAGAAGCTCAACTCTGGCACACTAAAAAAGCTAGCCACTCTAGACACATTGAGAAAAGGGAATACAATGAAAAAACGTATAACACTTAAATAAAGCATGCAACATTCTAGCCTCCTACTTAACCCGTTCACCGCGGCCGTTATTTCGGCGCATTGTGGGCGTTCTTAAGAGTGGGCGGGGCCGCCTCGGCCGGTGGCCGTTCGCAGCACCAGCCAGGTAGTGCTCGCGACGGCCAACGGCCGACGGGAGCACGGAAGGGGTTAAAACTTAAAAATAATAACTTCTTAAGATATGCTGTCAAAAATACATCAGGTACCCTTCACTCAAACAGCAAAACTACTTCAGGCATTTTCAGAGATTGTTATGAAACAAACATACAAATTAACTTAGGTAAGGCATCTGTGTGCCTCAAAAATATTGAAAGTTAATATAGAAAGGGGACCTGGGATATCTGAACAAACCAATTGAGAGATTTCCCCCAAAAAAGCTCTATGAATATCGTGGATGGACCAAACTAAACTGTATTCGGAGGATTGTAGACTAAACCAAATCCCTGGGCATTATGCTAGATAAAAACCTAAACATGCTCGCACCTAGCAACATGATGGCAAAAAACACCCCCTTTCATCTAAGCTACCTCAGAAAACTGAAACCGTTCATAAAGAACTCAGACCTTAACCCCTCCCGTGACTCGTCATGAGGCATGGTTGTGATGTGCTGATGACGAGCTGAGCTTGTCATGACACGCGCTGCGCTCACACGTGGGGCTAATTCCCCCGCTGTGCTGAGCGTTCTAAAGAAACGGGCGTGGTCATCACCAGCTCAGCTCGTCATGAGCACAGCGCCACTGTGCAGCGTGACGACCTGAGCTAGTCACAAGCGCTGTGGAGCTGCGCGCGCCCCCCTCCCCCCAGCGCCGTGGGGGAATTAGCCCAGCGGCGAAGGGGTTAAAGTATGAGTTACTTACCTACGGTAACAATGTCTCTGTTAGAGACGATTCTAGCCGCAGATTCCTTCACGTAGAATTATCCCTAGGCGTGAGACTGGATCCAGATTTTTTTTGCCACGCATCCCTGCGCGCCGAGGGGACGGCATCACGCGACTCCGCCCAGGCATTGTACGCGTACGTGACGTCAGCAGGCTCACATAAGTCCCACCCCGGTGAGCCTACGTCAGTTTTCTTCAGAGAACTTTTCCGCGTCACAGCGCGGAGCCAGCAGATAAAACTGTGAGAGTATAGGAACAGTGTGCGAAAGAACAGAAAAAGGAATGGTGAGGAACACCACCATAAAGAGCAGTGCCAAGCACGGCAGTACCCAAAGGCAGGGAAAGAATAAACAACAGAGCCCAGCCCTGAGCAGCAACCCTGCCAGTACTGAGAACGCCCTTCCTGGAGACAAAGGACATATGTAAAAATGTCATGATAACACTTAGCAGGATTACAACCTCAACCAAAAACAATGATGGGGAACCAGTCCGGGACACACAAGGAACGACGAAACTCCAAGACAGCCCCATGACAGAGTGTGACAACCCCCATAAGGAACAAAGGGCAGAGGCACAGCCAAAAGACCAAAACCTATAGGATAGCAGAGGGCCCAGAACCCTAGTAATTAAAAGGGGGATGGAGGGGGGGGTGGAAGGTAGGCCCCAACCCGGAGCAACCAGAGCATAAGGGCACAGAAGTACCTATAAACCTATCCTCCAATATGCCAAAAGGGGAGGAAAAGGAACAATTAAACAGGACGAACATCCTTTCAGAAAGAGGTAAAGAATGTACTCATAGAAGACACAGCCACCCACAGGGAGGTGAGTGCAAAAGACCAAGCAAAAAGTCCTCGCAGAACGGGGAGGAAGGGCGGGCCATGAAGGAGTCTGCGGCTAGAATCGTCTCTACCAGATACATCGTTACCGAAGGTAAGTAACTTGTACATCTGATAGAGACTACTAGCTGCAGATTCCTTCTCGTAGAATAGATACCCTAGCCGTACCCAAGGGGAAGGAGGGTCTGCGAGAGGACCCCACCCGCCTGGTCACAACAGAGGGCCCCATGGGGTCGAGTCCCAAGACAGGACGAGAAGCCCCGTGCCCCTAAGCAAAGGGAACCCCCATCAGCAGAAGACCACCAACCCCAAAGGGGATGCGGGAAACAGAAGAGAAGAGGCAGCTTGTCTCCACTCCGCAGAGGAAACAAGGCAAGGCGAAAGGAGACCAACGCCCCACGCCCATACGAGGCAACAAAACCTCCGCCCAAGGCCAAGGCAAGGAAGAGGAGCACCGAAGGAGAAGAGCAACCTAGAGACCCCAAGGAGAAGAGGCAGAGCCAAGGCAATCCCAGACAGGTAGGAGCCGCCAGCAAGGAGCCGGCAGAAGCCAAAAAGGGTCACTCAAGGTCACCCAGGAAGAACCGTCCAACGCCTCCCAGGGACAGACTGCGCCCGCAAGAGGTACAAGAAGTCAGGGACCAACTCCTCTAACAGGGAGAAGAGGCAGAACCGGGTGCAAGGCCCACCGGAAGAAGCAGACAAGGCAGGACGACAGTCCCACTGAAGCCCCAAGAAGGCACAACGGTGCAGAGAAAACAATAGGTTGGCGCCGGCAAGCTTCGCCAGACGCCGAGGGCACCACAGAACGAAACACCCAAGGTCAAGCCAAACGCCAGCCAAAGACAGAGAGCAGGAAGGCAAAAAAGAAGTCCGGACACGCCCTAGGGAGGAGACCGCACACACGGCCCAAAAAGAAGTGGGATCGAACAGGACCGGACAGGACCATGACGCAGGCCACGGACAGCAGGCCAGACCAGGCAACAGCGCAGAGGCCCCAGAGAAGAACACTCTGGGGTGTAACTCAAGCTAGTCCAAGCCATCAGCAAGAAGATTGCATTTGCAACATACTATAACGCCACGGATAGCAAAAGCCCACAGGCGACCACAGCCCCCCAGCACATAACAGGACTATATAACAGCCACCAGTACCTCACATAGGGCAGGTCACGTCCCAAGACATGGGAACCTCATAGGAAAAAACTTCTGCAGCAGAGAACAACAGAAAAGACCCGCGGCAAAAACTCAGCAGAAGGCTTATCAAGCAGGGGGCGCTAGGTGGCGCTGGACCTTAATGGCCGCTCTAGCGTAGAGCTCTCGCCTAGCCGGGAGAACATCTCAACATAATCCTCATCCTGCCTTTCACAAAGTGCTGAAAATATCGCCAATGCAAAGGCGAAGCCGCGCTGCTGACTCGGTGCGACTCTCAGCCCGGTAGCTGCCCAGACGAGCCCGGTATCGGCTAGAGGATCTGCCCCGGACCAGAGGTGGGACGGGAGCTGGTTCCCTTAGGCGGCCTGATAACCCACGCAAGATCAGGGAGGTGTAGGCCGGCTGATCGTCACAACGTAAGCCCGGCGCTGCCCACCGTGAACGGCTGTGTGCCCACCATTCCTGTGCTCAACACGTTTGCCCCTGATTATCTGCTGTGGTGTGCGCCCGGAGAGTGAGGTGCGATTGGGCCCCCCCTTGCCGATGGCCGGTGCCTGCGACGGGCATAACTGAGGCGGCTGAGGGGCTGGGACGCGGACCGGTAGGGATCCTTGAAGTGGCGGAGGGTTCGTGAAGCTGGATTCATCGCCGCAGGCGATGTTGAGGAGGAGATACCACTGCGGGCAATAGTGAGCAGCGCTGTGGCGGAGATCGGCGGGATCGCCATTTTGTCCGCTCCAGTTCGTGCGGGCCCCCCGATACATTTTCCTAGCGCCTGGTCTGAACCGCCTTAGAGCCCTTTCATCCTAGATGGAGCACCAGAATAAGAAACTACCGACTATGGCAGGTCAGGCACATGGAGTGAATGAGAGGCGTGCTGCTGTGGACTGGACTGGCAATTGCCGCTATATTGTAACGGGCCGCGCTGCTGCCACTGAGGCATTGGCCCCACTGCCCGCATCACAGACATACCCGCGCTTCTTGCAGTCTCCATTGCCGAGTGGTAACCCCGAGACCCCTGAGAGGCGCTGACTCCTGGTGGCGGAGGAGCCTACATCGATCCCTGCCGCGGCGCATATACCGGATTAGCTGCGCGCTGGTGGGCCTCGCTCCCTCACCCTCTTCCTACAGAGCGTGGGTCCTCGCATGGATACTGATGTTTAAGGAAGCTGCGTGGCCCGTAAGTTACTCGCGTCACCTGGGGCGCCCTCGATGGCTGGGTGGGAGCGGACTGGCTTGCAGGACCTGTTTCCCCCCCCCCCGTGGCTGGGCGGTGGTGGGGCCACGCGCGCCCGTGCGGATTGGATTGGGGGGACACCTCCCCAGTGCCTGCCTAGTCTGGACCTGCAAAAACGGCTGTGCAGTCGTGACGGAACTTCCCGCCTCCCTCCTTCGCCTCAGTCAAATACCATGTGGCCCGCCACGATGGGCAAAACGGAACCACGACAGTCAAAACTGCTGTTTGATATGCGCAAGACATCGGGTGCAAACTCTAAGAACCAGGGTGATGACGACCCGCCAGAGACGCGAGATGAGAGCTGGAAGACCCTCCTGGTGAGCATGCAGCAAAGCCTCACTTCTATTGATTCCAAAATTGACTCCATGAATCACCGGCTGGACAATGTAGTGGTGAAACTAGATGGGCACGAAGAGCGCCTTAAGGAGGCTGAACAGAGAGTGTCGGACCTGGAGGTCAGGGAAACCACCAGTAGGCAACACGTGGCGCAATTGGACAAACTCTTAAAAATCATAGCAGATAAAAATGAGGAGTTGGAAGCACGCTCTCGGAGGAACAATGTCCGCATGCTTGGCCTTGCCGAGACAACCAACACGGGCCGACTAGAAGATTACATGGAGCGATTGCTGAGTGATCTTTTTGGACGTGACTCTTTTTCTGCGCAGTTGGTTATCGAACGGGCGCACCGCTCCTTAGCACCCAAGCCCCCTCCGGGAGCAACGCCACGCCCGATCATCATGAAGTTCCTCAATTACTGTGACAGGGACACACTACTGCGACTGGCGAGGGAGAAGGGAGATGTGAAGTTTGAAAATACCACCTTGTCCTTTTATCCTGATTTCACCCAGGCGGTACAGGAGGCCCGCCGAAAGTTTCTCGCGGTGAAGAAACAACTTCAATCCCGCAGTATCCAGTATGCAATGCTCTACTCAGCGAGGCTGCGGATTCATCATCGAGGCCGACAACACATCTTCCTGACACCCCAGCAGGCTGAAGACTATTTGAAGCGTGACAGAAGATCGTCCTCCCGGGAAGCAGCTGCACGGCGCCGGTTGCGCTCTCACTCTCCCTTGTCGGAGCCTTCTTGACGCGCAGGAACTGCATGGCATCAAACGAGGGCTGGGAGTCGCCATGGCGGCGTGTTGACGATCAGCTGATTGGTGATGTATAACACTCCTACTGACTTGAAGGCACTAATTGACTCCTGGCCGCTCACCTCCGTCCCGTCGGATCGACCCCTGAGACTCAGGTGGTTGTAGATGGGTGAAATAGGGAGGTGTATTGGAACAGGCGTGAGCCCCTAGCGGCCCCAATTGAGGGCATTACCCATTGTTACCTAATGTGTTTTAAAGTTTGGGACTTTCTAGACTGGGGGCAACTACTCAGAGAACTGTTTGGGGGGGCGGAGGGTAATTCTTTCCTGGCAAGTTGGGGCAGCCGGTGTGGGTGACGGGGGTGGGGGGGGGGATAATTGTAATATTCACTCTGAAGTATTGTTGATATTTGAATTGTACTCCAAAGCTGGAGTTGTTTCCCCGGCGTTTTCCTTAATCAAGTCTCCGACAAGTACTTGACCACCGATTTATGTCATGTACACTGATAGGCTCTATGGGCGACACTAAGGCACGCCAGATTATCAGACTAACCTCCTGGAATGTTCGAGGCCTCAACGACCCCAGGAAGCGTAGACAGATTTTGGGGTATTTAGACAGGCATGGTATAAATGTAGCTCTCCTACAGGAGACGCACCTTGCCCCTGGACACACTACGCAATTCGCCGCCAGATGGGCCACAAGTCGCACCTTCTCGTCCTATTCTAATTACGCTAGAGGTGTTATAATTCTAATAAAGCGTGGGGTGGCTTTTACGCCCAAAGGGGTTGACAATGATAGAGAGGGCAGATTTTGTCTGGTGTGGGGACGCTTGCATACACACGATGTTTTGTTCGCTAATTTCTATGGCCCCAATGTGGACAATCCTTCCGGTCTGCTTACATTATGGAGTAAGATCCAAACACTGGGTATCACACACGTAATATGGGGAGGGGACTTTAACACTGCGCTGCGGCCAAGCTTGGACAGATCACGACCACTCCCTTCACACTACACTAAGACGCAACGCACGCTCAGCGCCATAATTGATGGTAATAACTTGACTGATGATTGGCGATACGTACATCCTGCACTCCGGGAAGGCACGCACTATTCTACCTTACACTCTACCTGGGCACGTCTGGATTATGTCGTCATCTCTGTGGGAGTGTCTCCCTGGCTACTGCACGCATCCCACCTGGCCCGCACATTCTCCGATCACTCCCCAGTCCTCCTGGAATTACAGATTGCCCTTGAATGCTCCCCATACCTGTCTTGGCGACACAACCCTGCACACATCCGAGACGTGGTCTTTAAGGCCGAATTGGAACAAGATATTCGGGAATTTTTCGAACGCAACATTTGCTCTGTAGATAGCATTATCACCGTCTGGGAAGCCTTTAAGGTAACCGTTAGGGGCTGATGCATTGCCAAAGGGGGAGGCATCTTAAAATCCCTACGCACTGCTCTGCACAATGTAAGAGACCGAACTGAGTGATTTGGAGCTAGCATGGTTGAGGGATGCTCAGCAGAAGTTCCTTAATACAGAACTAGAATTGGATGAAATAAATGAAGCTATTATGGGCATGCGATCAGGCAAGGCCCCGGGGTCGGATGGCCTTCCTATTGATTTTTATAAACTTTTTGCCCCCATTTTGGCCCCTATTTTGAAACAAGTATATTATACCGCACTTGAGGAAGGTAGTCTACCCCGTACTATGCGCAAAGCTCTCATCACCTCCCTGCTCAAACCTGGTAAGCCCCCTTCCCACTGCGACTCTTATCGCCCGCTATCCCTTTTGAACTGCGATACCAAGATTCTCGCCAAAGTGTTGGCTACACGACTCAACCTCCTCATGGAGCGCCTGGTACTGCCGGACCAGGCCGGGTTTGTGCCCAACCGTGCTACCTCCCATAATCTTCGCATCCTCCATGCCATGCTCCAGGACCTTAACCCTAAATGCGATGTCGTGGCGGTATTCTTAGATGCCACCAAAGCCTTTGACTCTCTAGAATGGGATTACCTGCTTGGCACACTTCAATATATGGGGATGCCCTTTAGCTTCCTGGACTGGGTAAAGCTGCTATAGCACCAGCCTACAGCTACTGTGTTGCTCAATGGTTCCAGGTCCACCCCGTTTACTGTTCAAAGGGGCACCCAACAAGGTTGCCCTTTGTCCCCCATCCTCTTTGCGATTGCGATTGAGCCCTTAGCCGCAACGCTCCGTCAAAAATATAACCATCGTTCCCTCATTTATCGTACCCAGCCACTCCTCAACTCGCTTTACGCAGATGATATGACGCTCTATATAGAAAAGCCCTGTGATAATTTAAATCCGGTGCTGCGCGAAATCACCGAAGGAGAAGAGCAACCTAGAGACCCCAAGGAGAAGAGGCAGAGCCAAGGCAATCCCAGACAGGTAGGAGCCGCCAGCAAGGAGCCGGCAGAAGCCAAAAAGGGTCACTCAAGGTCACCCAGGAAGAACCGTCCAACGCCTCCCAGGGACAGACTGCGCCCGCAAGAGGTACAAGAAGTCAGGGACCAACTCCTCTAACAGGGAGAAGAGGCAGAACCGGGTGCAAGGCCCACCGGAAGAAGCAGACAAGGCAGGACGACAGTCCCACTGAAGCCCCAAGAAGGCACAACGGTGCAGAGAAAACAATAGGTTGGCGCCGGCAAGCTTCGCCAGACGCCGAGGGCACCACAGAACGAAACACCCAAGGTCAAGCCAAACGCCAGCCAAAGACAGAGAGCAGGAAGGCAAAAAAGAAGTCCGGACACGCCCTAGGGAGGAGACCGCACACACGGCCCAAAAAGAAGTGGGATCGAACAGGACCGGACAGGACCATGACGCAGGCCACGGACAGCAGGCCAGACCAGGCAACAGCGCAGAGGCCCCAGAGAAGAACACTCTGGGGTGTAACTCAAGCTAGTCCAAGCCATCAGCAAGAAGATTGCATTTGCAACATACTATAACGCCACGGATAGCAAAAGCCCACAGGCGACCACAGCCCCCCAGCACATAACAGGACTATATAACAGCCACCAGTACCTCACATAGGGCAGGTCACGTCCCAAGACATGGGAACCTCATAGGAAAAAACTTCTGCAGCAGAGAACAACAGAAAAGACCCGCGGCAAAAACTCAGCAGAAGGCTTATCAAGCAGGGGGCGCTAGGTGGCGCTGGACCTTAATGGCCGCTCTAGCGTAGAGCTCTCGCCTAGCCGGGAGAACATCTCAACATAATCCTCATCCTGCCTTTCACAAAGTGCTGAAAATATCGCCAATGCAAAGGCGAAGCCGCGCTGCTGACTCGGTGCGACTCTCAGCCCGGTAGCTGCCCAGACGAGCCCGGTATCGGCTAGAGGATCTGCCCCGGACCAGAGGTGGGACGGGAGCTGGTTCCCTTAGGCGGCCTGATAACCCACGCAAGATCAGGGAGGTGTAGGCCGGCTGATCGTCACAACGTAAGCCCGGCGCTGCCCACCGTGAACGGCTGTGTGCCCACCATTCCTGTGCTCAACACGTTTGCCCCTGATTATCTGCTGTGGTGTGCGCCCGGAGAGTGAGGTGCGATTGGGCCCCCCCTTGCCGATGGCCGGTGCCTGCGACGGGCATAACTGAGGCGGCTGAGGGGCTGGGACGCGGACCGGTAGGGATCCTTGAAGTGGCGGAGGGTTCGTGAAGCTGGATTCATCGCCGCAGGCGATGTTGAGGAGGAGATACCACTGCGGGCAATAGTGAGCAGCGCTGTGGCGGAGATCGGCGGGATCGCCATTTTGTCCGCTCCAGTTCGTGCGGGCCCCCCGATACATTTTCCCAGCGCCTGGTCTGAACCGCCTTAGAGCCCTTTCATCCTAGATGGAGCACCAGAATAAGAAACTACCGACTATGGCAGGTCAGGCACATGGAGTGAATGAGAGGCGTGCTGCTGTGGACTGGACTGGCAATTGCCGCTATATTGTAACGGGCCGCGCTGCTGCCACTGAGGCATTGGCCCCACTGCCCGCATCACAGACATACCCGCGCTTCTTGCAGTCTCCATTGCCGAGTGGTAACCCCGAGACCCCTGAGAGGCGCTGACTCCTGGTGGCGGAGGAGCCTACATCGATCCCTGCCGCGGCGCATATACCGGATTAGCTGCGCGCTGGTGGGCCTCGCTCCCTCACCCTCTTCCTACAGAGCGTGGGTCCTCGCATGGATACTGATGTTTAAGGAAGCTGCGTGGCCCGTAAGTTACTCGCGTCACCTGGGGCGCCCTCGATGGCTGGGTGGGAGCGGACTGGCTTGCAGGACCTGTTTCCCCCCCCCCCGTGGCTGGGCGGTGGTGGGGCCACGCGCGCCCGTGCGGATTGGATTGGGGGGACACCTCCCCAGTGCCTGCCTAGTCTGGACCTGCAAAAACGGCTGTGCAGTCGTGACGGAACTTCCCGCCTCCCTCCTTCGCCTCAGTCAAATACCATGTGGCCCGCCACGATGGGCAAAACGGAACCACGACAGTCAAAACTGCTGTTTGATATGCGCAAGACATCGGGTGCAAACTCTAAGAACCAGGGTGATGACGACCCGCCAGAGACGCGAGATGAGAGCTGGAAGACCCTCCTGGTGAGCATGCAGCAAAGCCTCACTTCTATTGATTCCAAAATTGACTCCATGAATCACCGGCTGGACAATGTAGTGGTGAAACTAGATGGGCACGAAGAGCGCCTTAAGGAGGCTGAACAGAGAGTGTCGGACCTGGAGGTCAGGGAAACCACCAGTAGGCAACACGTGGCGCAATTGGACAAACTCTTAAAAATCATAGCAGATAAAAATGAGGAGTTGGAAGCACGCTCTCGGAGGAACAATGTCCGCATGCTTGGCCTTGCCGAGACAACCAACACGGGCCGACTAGAAGATTACATGGAGCGATTGCTGAGTGATCTTTTTGGACGTGACTCTTTTTCTGCGCAGTTGGTTATCGAACGGGCGCACCGCTCCTTAGCACCCAAGCCCCCTCCGGGAGCAACGCCACGCCCGATCATCATGAAGTTCCTCAATTACTGTGACAGGGACACACTACTGCGACTGGCGAGGGAGAAGGGAGATGTGAAGTTTGAAAATACCACCTTGTCCTTTTATCCTGATTTCACCCAGGCGGTACAGGAGGCCCGCCGAAAGTTTCTCGCGGTGAAGAAACAACTTCAATCCCGCAGTATCCAGTATGCAATGCTCTACTCAGCGAGGCTGCGGATTCATCATCGAGGCCGACAACACATCTTCCTGACACCCCAGCAGGCTGAAGACTATTTGAAGCGTGACAGAAGATCGTCCTCCCGGGAAGCAGCTGCACGGCGCCGGTTGCGCTCTCACTCTCCCTTGTCGGAGCCTTCTTGACGCGCAGGAACTGCATGGCATCAAACGAGGGCTGGGAGTCGCCATGGCGGCGTGTTGACGATCAGCTGATTGGTGATGTATAACACTCCTACTGACTTGAAGGCACTAATTGACTCCTGGCCGCTCACCTCCGTCCCGTCGGATCGACCCCTGAGACTCAGGTGGTTGTAGATGGGTGAAATAGGGAGGTGTATTGGAACAGGCGTGAGCCCCTAGCGGCCCCAATTGAGGGCATTACCCATTGTTACCTAATGTGTTTTAAAGTTTGGGACTTTCTAGACTGGGGGCAACTACTCAGAGAACTGTTTGGGGGGGCGGAGGGTAATTCTTTCCTGGCAAGTTGGGGCAGCCGGTGTGGGTGACGGGGGTGGGGGGGGGGATAATTGTAATATTCACTCTGAAGTATTGTTGATATTTGAATTGTACTCCAAAGCTGGAGTTGTTTCCCCGGCGTTTTCCTTAATCAAGTCTCCGACAAGTACTTGACCACCGATTTATGTCATGTACACTGATAGGCTCTATGGGCGACACTAAGGCACGCCAGATTATCAGACTAACCTCCTGGAATGTTCGAGGCCTCAACGACCCCAGGAAGCGTAGACAGATTTTGGGGTATTTAGACAGGCATGGTATAAATGTAGCTCTCCTACAGGAGACGCACCTTGCCCCTGGACACACTACGCAATTCGCCGCCAGATGGGCCACAAGTCGCACCTTCTCGTCCTATTCTAATTACGCTAGAGGTGTTATAATTCTAATAAAGCGTGGGGTGGCTTTTACGCCCAAAGGGGTTGACAATGATAGAGAGGGCAGATTTTGTCTGGTGTGGGGACGCTTGCATACACACGATGTTTTGTTCGCTAATTTCTATGGCCCCAATGTGGACAATCCTTCCGGTCTGCTTACATTATGGAGTAAGATCCAAACACTGGGTATCACACACGTAATATGGGGAGGGGACTTTAACACTGCGCTGCGGCCAAGCTTGGACAGATCACGACCACTCCCTTCACACTACACTAAGACGCAACGCACGCTCAGCGCCATAATTGATGGTAATAACTTGACTGATGATTGGCGATACGTACATCCTGCACTCCGGGAAGGCACGCACTATTCTACCTTACACTCTACCTGGGCACGTCTGGATTATGTCGTCATCTCTGTGGGAGTGTCTCCCTGGCTACTGCACGCATCCCACCTGGCCCGCACATTCTCCGATCACTCCCCAGTCCTCCTGGAATTACAGATTGCCCTTGAATGCTCCCCATACCTGTCTTGGCGACACAACCCTGCACACATCCGAGACGTGGTCTTTAAGGCCGAATTGGAACAAGATATTCGGGAATTTTTCGAACGCAACATTTGCTCTGTAGATAGCATTATCACCGTCTGGGAAGCCTTTAAGGTAACCGTTAGGGGCTGATGCATTGCCAAAGGGGGAGGCATCTTAAAATCCCTACGCACTGCTCTGCACAATGTAAGAGACCGAACTGAGTGATTTGGAGCTAGCATGGTTGAGGGATGCTCAGCAGAAGTTCCTTAATACAGAACTAGAATTGGATGAAATAAATGAAGCTATTATGGGCATGCGATCAGGCAAGGCCCCGGGGTCGGATGGCCTTCCTATTGATTTTTATAAACTTTTTGCCCCCATTTTGGCCCCTATTTTGAAACAAGTATATTATACCGCACTTGAGGAAGGTAGTCTACCCCGTACTATGCGCAAAGCTCTCATCACCTCCCTGCTCAAACCTGGTAAGCCCCCTTCCCACTGCGACTCTTATCGCCCGCTATCCCTTTTGAACTGCGATACCAAGATTCTCGCCAAAGTGTTGGCTACACGACTCAACCTCCTCATGGAGCGCCTGGTACTGCCGGACCAGGCCGGGTTTGTGCCCAACCGTGCTACCTCCCATAATCTTCGCATCCTCCATGCCATGCTCCAGGACCTTAACCCTAAATGCGATGTCGTGGCGGTATTCTTAGATGCCACCAAAGCCTTTGACTCTCTAGAATGGGATTACCTGCTTGGCACACTTCAATATATGGGGATGCCCTTTAGCTTCCTGGACTGGGTAAAGCTGCTATAGCACCAGCCTACAGCTACTGTGTTGCTCAATGGTTCCAGGTCCACCCCGTTTACTGTTCAAAGGGGCACCCAACAAGGTTGCCCTTTGTCCCCCATCCTCTTTGCGATTGCGATTGAGCCCTTAGCCGCAACGCTCCGTCAAAAATATAACCATCGTTCCCTCATTTATCGTACCCAGCCACTCCTCAACTCGCTTTACGCAGATGATATGACGCTCTATATAGAAAAGCCCTGTGATAATTTAAATCCGGTGCTGCGCGAAATTACAAAATTTGGAGGTATTGCAGGGGTGCAAATTAACTGGGCCAAATCTGCAATCTTGCCGCTAACAGATAATACGCATCCATTCCAACTCGACTACCCACTAGTGTGGGAGCAGGATGACTTGAAATACTTGGGTATCCGCATCACCAGGGACAGGGAGGCACTGATGCGAGCCAACTATGGCACTGCACTGGATAAAATCACAGACAATGTTACTAAATGGTTGCACCTCCCTCTCTCTATGGCAGGCCGCATTGCCCAAATCAAGATGACATTGCTGCCGAAATTATTATACCTTTTTGTAAACATTCTGAATAATCCCGGTAGCTTCTTTTTTCGCTCCCTCAGGTCCCAGATCACGAGATTAATTTGGGGTGGGAAACAAGCACGTCTTAGTCTCGATACCCTTATGCTTCCTTTTCACCAAGGTGGTTTTGAAGTACCCAAGTTTGAAAGAAACTATGATTGTGCCCAGGCGCACTTCGCCGTATACTGGTTCCATCTGACACCATATATGGCGCACTTGGCCGTTGAAGACGGTTATATGGCTCCCACGGTCCCAACTGGTTACATTCACACCCCGGTGGGTCAAAGAAGCCGTGATTCCTCCACAGTAGATTGTACGGTGCAGGCCTGGAACCGGCTGGTGCGGGGCCTAGACAGCCCATTTGTCTATTCACCCAACCTGCCCTTGATAAATGATCCGAGATTACAGGTCACCTGCGAAGTAAAATGTCATAAACTGCTTAGGAAACTGGGAATTTGCTGCTGGGGAGATTTATATGTGCAGAGTACTTTCCGAACAACGGAGCAATTTTTTGGGGCGCAGTCCCCCTCGGTCATGGATACCTTTTTATTTACTAGGCTAAGGCACGGCGTCCGAGCCCGTACCCCGTCATTCCCCACTGAGCTCGACACGTTTGCTCCACTTCACACCATAGTACAACCTGAAACCCCACGACATGTAATATCCATGCTCTACAGACATGCACAGGCCACACCTGGTTCCACTTCCATGAGGGCCAGAGCGGAGTGGGATGGGGACCTTGCCGAACCGCTAACGGATGAACAATGGGAAACGATTTGCACTCAAACACGTGCGATTACTGGCAATAGCAAAATTGCGACTACTACATTATAAATTTCTTCATCGGATGTATCATACACCTGCCAGACTGAAAAGGTTTCATTTGCGCGAATCAGATTGCTGCCTCCGCTGCGGCGCTGCTGGTGCGGACTTTATACACCTTGCCTGGTCCTGCCCCCAAATTGCCATCTATTGGGAACAAGTTTTCGCTGGTCTTGCGAACTTGCTTGGCGTAGATATGACTCCATGCCCACTTCAGGTGCTATTGGGTTTGACACAGTTTGTTGTCACTGTTCACAAAAAATTCCTGGCCCTCAGTCTCTTACTAGCCAAGCGCTTAATTGCCTGTCGATGGGGAAGAGGACGAGCCCCTAAGTTTAAATGTTGGATTCGATCCATGATCACTTGGCAGGAAGGTCTACATGACTACGAAGAACTCCAGCCCCCGAGGTCACAGCCTAAAGACATATGGGCACCATTCATGGCGTATCACCTTAGGCAGCAGGCAGAAGAGGAAGGCGAACGGGAGGGGGCGGACATAGCTACTGAAAGGGTATCACAATCACCTGTTATGTAATGCTTGGCTCTACATGTATTTGTCAACTGCTCATTGTCTAGCCACTGAATACTTGTATGGTCCTGGAACACACCTGCCTGAATAATCATGGCCCTCTGGTGAACCCCTACCTATATCATTACTTGATTGCTGTGCCCACTTGACCGTCTTGCTGAATTACTCTATATGGGTTGTGAGGGTCCTTCCCTCCAAGTTGAGGTTTCAGGAATAGCCTATGCTACTTACTTCGGACACCCTTCTACTGTTTTGTAATGGGGTATTTTGGGTGGGTGGGAGTTGGGGACACTTATTGAAAAGCCTTTCATGTAACCGATTATTGCTAACAACTGCTTTGCATGGGAAGATGCCACTACTTTGTTCGACTATACTAAGTACACCTGCCTGCCTTCATTGCATTGATGTACCGTACTTTCAAATACAATAAAGGTTTTTGAAACTTAAAAAAAAGGCTTATTAAGCAGCCAGAGAGGAAAACCCAGAAGGCCAATCTCAGGGTCAGCATGGTGTAGAAAACGCAAAGCAAAAACACACAATCAAGAAGGGCTGGCCAGCCGCCAACAGAGCCATAGTCCCAACAAGGAGGACTTGAGTGGCCACGAAGCACATAGAACAGACAACCGGGGCGACCCGCCCCAACGGAAGAACACCTCCAAGAACCAGATCAACTCGCAGCTCACTGAGGGGGGAGGAGAAGTAGGAGGAGGACGAAGTCCCGCCAAGAACCTCTGGATGGCTAAATCCGCAGGGGTATGGAACAAAAGAGCACCATCGAAGGGAAGGTCCACCAACCGTTCACGAACGTTCTCCAGGAACACACTGTCCCGAAGCCAGGAATGGCGACAAAGGGCAAACGAAGAAGCCATGGCACAACCCAGCACCTCCGAGATGTCCAGAGCGGAACGAAGAATAAGCGCCGCCAGCTCCCGGCCATCCAACACATGGTGTCTCAAATCAACGCAGACACCTTCCTGTGAAGCAGTAGACATAAGGGACTCTGCCGAATCCCACAAACAAGAAGTGGCCCTAGCCAAAACACACAGCCTGTTAAGGGCCCGCAGAGGTCCCGACAAACATATTGCGCCCCCAGGAGTCAAGCCAGCGGGCCTCCTGTGACGGGGGAGACAACAGCGGCGTCAGAGAAGGAAGGGCAGTCTGCAAAAGGGGGCCTCTGGTAGAGGGGTTAAGGGAAAGACACACCGGATCACGCGGCGCCGGATGTTGGCGGAGCAGAAGGTGCTGGGGCATCGGGTCCCCCGTGGCGGGACGGCCCCAAGTCCCCAAGAGAGAAGAACGAAATGAACCCTCGAAGGGAGGCAACAGCTCCCTGCCACCAGAGCCCTGATGGAGAACCTCCAGAAGATGATCCGCGGGGAAATGGGTAGCTGGGTCACCTATGCGTAAAATTCCCACAGCCGTGGAAACAGCACGAGCGAAAGCTGCATCCTCCTCCGTAGGGCCCCGCGGAGGGGAAAGCAGCTCCTCGCTTGGTGACAGCTGCAAGCTAAGGTGCTGTCCTCCAAGTCAACCGGAGAAGGGAAGGACCAGCTCCGGAAAGAAGGAAGAGGGACTGAGGAGTGGGGTTCCTGCGGCTCTTCTGGCAAAGACCGCAGAGACGGCGAGGAGCCGCCCTTAGACGACATTGGTTAAAAAGCCATGACGCGGCGGACCATCTCCGGCGAGGATGACACCAGCAAGCGACGGACCTCTGGAGAAGAGGAGGCGTCCGAAGATGAGTCAACGACCCAACGTCGGCCTGACGCCGTAGAGTCCACAATCTGAGGCAGGACATCGTCATCGTCCGACGCTGGAACGACCTCCGCCACAGCAGACCGGGGCTGGGCGCCGACCTGACCTCCGACGAGGCAGTCGCCTGCGTAGAGGGATGAGAGGGACCCGGGGAGGGACGAGGAGTCCCCCAGCAGCCTCGACCCATGACGGGGTGAGATGGGCCCTCCACCAAACCCTTTGGCGCCGCCTCACCTCGGCCTCGGACAAACCGCCGCCTGTCCAGAGGACTGAGGGGGTCTGGGGGGAGCCCCGGCGACCTCCCACGACACCACAGGGACTCCCGCAGGAGTTTGCGGCGAAGCAGAGGCGCCGTGGACCGAAGGAGGGAACCCCGAAGGGCCGCACTCCAACGGCACCACATCCTCAGAATCGATCCGAGCCAGTAGCCGCCGGCGACACCACGGAGGGCCCCGCACACTGCAAGGGATCATCTGACGCCCCAGGAGGAGAAGGAGGAGGGGGAGAAGCCAGCGAGGCTTGCAAAGCCGCCGCGTATATCTCCCTCTGGGCTTGAGTCACCCCCACACCGGGATACGGCGGATAAGGAGACAATGTGGGGCCGCACCATCCGGGGAGAGCCCACGCCCCCAACAGGCCAGAATCCGACCTTCGGGGACAAACTGCAACACTTACCGACAGGCAAGCAACGCTTCTGCGACCTCGGAGAAGGACATGTCGACGAGGGAGGCCGCAGGTCTGAGAACCCTCCGCAGGGCACGCGAAAAGGAAAAAACTGACGGAGGCGCGCCGGGGTGGGACTTATGTGACCTCACTGACATCACTTACGCGGACAACGCTTGGGCAGAGTTGTGTGATGCCGTCTCCCTGGCACGCAGGGATGCTGGACAAAAAAATTTCTGGATCCATCCTCACGCCTGGTGATAATTCTACGTGAAGGAATCGGCGGCTAGTAGTCTCTATCAGATACAGCAGTCCACGCATTTGTTATATCAAGGATCGAGTACAGTTGCACAACACTAGCTGGTCTTCCTAAGATTTCAACAGCACCACTAAAAGCCTGTCTCAATGCGGCCACAAGACTTATAACTGGGTCCATAAAATTTGGCCACATCACCCCTCATCTGAAAGCGCTCAAATGGCTGCCCTTCGAAGCAAGAATACAGCCAAAAATGGCATGTATCACTCACAAAGCGATACACTACAATACACCAATGCACCTAGCCCAGAAAATCACTAGATTAGGAGGATGCCGGATTTCCTAGAGTCACGGAGACCTACTACTGAAACCGGCCCTCTTCCGCAAGAAAATAACTTATGACCGAGCTTACTGGCGCAGCACCAAGAATTTGGAACGCTCTCCCACCCTAACATTAGAAAAATCTTGTCCATCGCTGCTTTCAAAAATGCAACCAAATCCTTTTTTATGAGCAAATTCCTTCCATAAATCCAGCAGACTTGACATTATCTGAGGACCTTCTTGTTCAAAACACGCTACCACATATCGACCACTAACATCATTCTGGTTTTGTAAATATGATGGTCAAGCACAAATGTCTCTCTCACAAATCAAAGTACAATTAACATATGACTTTGTAACATAATTGTTTCTAGTAACTTGCTGTACACTGATCAGGTTTACTGAAACTGCATGACGCTTGTGTTGTTGAAAGATATGCAAATGTAAAGCGCTCTGATACCCTATTAGGGTCATGTTTGCGCTATATAAAACACCAAATAAACAAAATAAATTGAGAATTGTAACACTAAAAGCTATTGCTTCTATCCCCTTTGGCCAAGCTCCAAGGCATCACAGCTATCAGACAGTCTTCTATTAAATGTTGTCGCATATGATAGTTGACCCTCTTGAAATATTGCCTCTACACATTGTAAATGAGGGAAGAGTCTCTGGTAGACCATTGTAGTTATACCCAAAGAGGGAAAACATCACAGCTACACACAAAAAACTTTAGACACATCTTGCTGATTAACGCAAAATAAAAAATATATGTAAAAAACTTGGCACGAAGGCTAGAGAAAGTTATTACAAAATAAATTCATCAGTCACAGTCAGTTATCATTTAAAGTAGGATTGCAGGATCCTCCCACCCTCCCAAGACCTACCTGTGGCTGGACCTCTGTCCAGGTAAAGCACTTACTGTTCTCGCTCCAGTCCGTTAAGAGGCATGGGCCACTTTGCTCCTTCTGTTCGGTCGTTCTCTTTCTCCAACGTTTGTTTTTGCCTTTGCAACTGTTGTTCTGAATGTGTTTTTTCCTCTGTGCTATGGTTCGATCTCTCCTCACCTCTGCTTTATTTAGCCTTTTGCCACGGTTGTTACTAACTTTTTTCTATCCCTGCTACTTTTGCTCGTCTCTACAGTATTTTCTCTCTCACTCATCTCCATGCTATTGCTCAGTTTTGACTTTTTATATGGCACTAGGCACTTTCCTGCGTACTTCTCGCCTTGCCACCTTCGCTTTTCTCAGATTTTTAAAAAGTTTCTGCCTCTTTTCCTCTTTCTGATTTCTATCATTTTCCAGTTTTTGCTCTGGTTGCTCTCTTTCTGCTCCCATACCCCCCTGGTGTTTTCCCGTCCTTTTCTCCAGCGGCCCCCATGCACAGTTCTGAACTGTTCCTGTGCTCTTCCGTTTCCTGCCTATCTTGCCGCACTTCTATCCCATCCCATGACCTACTGAATGGCAGCCACAGTGTGGACACTGCCTGTGCACCAGAGGTAAGCCTGTCTGCGCCTGTCCGTGCCCAGTGCCAGAAACCCTGGCCCTTGCCTCACCCATCTCTACCCCACTGCGACCTTCTGCTGTGTCAACCCGCCACTGCTCAGTGTACTGCTGGCACACAGCACCATTCAACACTGAGGGGGCATTCTCCTGTGCCTCCTTCAAGTTAAGAACAATCTCACACTCATTGCTCACAACTCCTGGTCAGAGCTGCCCACCCCAACAGCAACTCACACTCAAAACTAACATACTCACATTCACTCACCACTCAAAACTCCATAGAACCACTTACCCATATCACGAATGCTCCCATCTCTTCCATCAGCTTCCTGGATGCATGGAGACATGCAACAGTCCTTCCCCTGCTCAAGAAACCCACGAGGACCCATTGACAAGCTGCAGCTACAGTCCGGTCTCCCTGCTACCGCACCCAGCCAAAGTTCTAGAGAAAATCATGAACAAACGCCTCACCACCCATCTCAGCCACCACCAACTCCTCTCGTCTCAAATTCTGGCTTCGGACCCAAAGACAGCACAGACGCAGCCTTCATCGCTCCCACAGATGTCATCCGCATGATCCTGGACAGAGAAGACACAGCTGCCCTCATCTTCATGGACCTCTCCGCTGCATTTAACACTGTATCCCACCCAATCCTCATCTGATGCCTGCATGAGATGGGAACTGAATGACCCACTTTCCACAGGATCTGCTCCTTCCTTACTGGCAAGACACAGTGTGGTATTTTGAAGAATCAGGCTCCAAAATTCAATATCATTTGATATTAGTTTATTCTTAACAGAAGATCCCATCCAGCCAGGTTACACCAGTAACAACTGCCACCAGCCTTGCTTTAATCCTATTACACTATGACATATAAACATTCCAACCTGTGATGTAGGAGAACCATCGAAAATGGCATAGGGAAGAGAAGACAGGTAAAAGACATCATAGAGTGGAGACTAGAGGATATCACACATCTCTCTTCTCCACAAACTAAGAAACACAATATAAAGACCTGAAGCCCAAAATAGGATGTACTAAACAAAGTGCATATGATGTAAATAGCCCAAAACATAATTTTAACAACATATAACTGTTGGAAATATTGAACTATATACATACAAAATAAATAAAACATAAATAATCATACATATTGATTGAGGTAACATGGACGTTTAATCGATCTAGAAGACCGTCGTGAACTCACCAAACCATGGCAATTTTGTGGACCAGAGGAAGAAAAGTTGGTTACATCAGAATTCCGCTCACCAATCATGTCACCCATTAAGTCAGGTTTACTTTTCACCTCCATCACTCAATTGAGATTCCAAACACGATGGTCTTATTTCTTTTCCACATTGTTAAAGACCTTGATGACAACCATGGATTCAAGGTATTTTGAATTTGTGTTACCAATAAGACCAGGTCGTTTGATCGCTACCAAATTACCTACATTCACCTTTAATTTCATGAAATTTTTTCTTATCAAAATAACTCTTCCTTTGCGAAGCTTTCTGTTTCTCTCTCAATTGTACTTCCTCACTATTATGCACACATTCCCTACCCTTGGAAAAACAATAATTGTTGACCCAAGAAGGCTCAAGGTGAGTGTTGGTTATTCTACCACGAAAGAGCAAGAAAGGTATCTTTCCTCTAGTGGAATGAGGTGTCAATCTGTATTCCTCTACCTTTTTAATCACTTCCTCTTTCCACTCCAGAGACAAAGACTTCGCCAAAGTAACGGTCTCCTTCAAGACTCTGTTAAATCTCTCCACCATCGGTACAAAAGGGGGTGGTGATGGACGGAGCATCTGAACCAATCAAATACTCACACCCAGTCAAAAGATCTGGGTTTAATCCATCACCGTTCTTTAGCCCACTCTGCCACCCCAGTTCAGACATGGCTATATGCAAATCAGTCTGACCCTGTGCCTCATGGGAACAATCCAGCCCGAACTGCCAAGCCATGCCTTCGCTGGACTGGAAACAAGCTTCCGAGGACCGGTTTCTGGCATTGCAGCCTTCTTCAGCCCGGCTTGCTTGAATCCAGTGGCAAAGTGAGCAAGGGACTCACGTCTGAGCATACACTGCCACACTTATGGCGGCCAAAAGCGGTACAAAAGGGGGTGGTGATGGACGGAGCATCTGAACCAATCAAACACTCACACCCAGTCAAAAGATCTGGGTTTAATCCATCACCGTTCTTTAGCCCACTCTGCCACCCCAGTTCAGACATGGCTATATGCAAATCAGTCTGACCCTGTGCCTCATGGGAACAGTCCAGCCCGAACTGCCAAGCCATGCCTTCCCTGGACCGAAACAAGCTTCCGAGGACAAGTTTCTGGCATTGCAGCCTTCTTCAGCCCGGCTTGCTTGAATCCAGTGGCAAAGTGAGCAAGGGACTCACGTCTGAGCATACCCTGCCACACTTATGGCGGCCAAAAGCGGTACAAAAGGGGGTGGTGATGGACGGAGCATCTGAACCAATCAAACACTCACACCCAGTCAAAAGATCTGGGTTTAATCCATCACTGTTCTTTAGCCCACTCTGCCACCCCAGTTCAGACATGGCTATATGCAAATCAGTCTGACCCTGTGCCTCATGGGAACAGTCCAGCCCGAACTGCCAAGCCATGCCTTCCCTGGACCGGAAACAAGCTTCCGAGGACCGGTTTCTGGCATTGCAGTCTTCTTCAGCCCGGCTTGCTTGAATCCAGTGGCAAAGTGAGCAAGGGACTCACGTCTGAGCATACCCTGCCACACTTATGGCGGCAAAAAGCGGTACAAAAGGGGGTGGTGATGGACGGAGCATCTGAACCAATCAAACACTCACACCCAGTCAAAGGATCTGGGTTTAATCCATCACCGTTCCTTAGCCCACTCTGCCACCCCAGTTCAGACATGGCTATATGCAAATCAGTCTGACCCTGTGCCTCATGGGAACAGTCCAGCCCGAATTGCTAAGCCATGCCTTCCCTGGACCGGAAACAAGCTTCCGAGGACCGGTTTCTGGCATTGCAGCCTTCTTCAGCCCGGCTTGCTTGAATCCAGTGGCAAAGTGAGCAAGGGACTCACGTCTGAGCATACCCTGCCACACTTATGGCGGCCAAAAGCGGTACAAAAGGGGGTGGTGATGGACGGAGCATCTGAACCAATCAAACACTCACACCCAGTCAAAAGATCTGGGTTTAATCCATCACCATTCTTTAGCCCACTCTGCCACCCCAGTTCAGACATGGCTATATGCAAATCGGTCTGACCCTGTGCCTCATGGGAACAGTCCAGCCCGAACTGCCAAGCCATGCCTTCCCTGGACCGGAAACAAGCTTCCGAGGACCGGTTTCTGGCATTGCAGCCTTCTTCAGCCCGGCTTGCTTGAATCCAGTGGCAAAGTGAGCAAGGCCCTCACGTCTGAGCATACCCTGCCACACTTATGGCGGCCAAAAGCGGTACAAAAGGGGGTGGTGATGGACGGAGCATCTGAACCAATCAAACACTCACACCCAGTCAAAAGATCTGGGTTTAATCCATCACTGTTCTTTAGCCCACTCTGCCACCCCAGTTCAGACATGGCTATATGCAAATCAGTCTGACCCTGTGCCTCATGGGAACAGTCCAGCCCGAACTGCCAAGCCATGCCTTCCCTGGACCGGAAACAAGCTTCCGAGGACCGGTTTCTGGCATTGCAGTCTTCTTCAGCCCGGCTTGCTTGAATCCAGTGGCAAAGTGAGCAAGGGACTCACATCTGAGCATACCCTGCCACACTTATGGCGGCAAAAAGCGGTACAAAAGGGGGTGGTGATGGACGGAGAATCTGAACCAATCAAACACTCACACCCAGTCAAAGGATCTGGGTTTAATCCATCACCGTTCCTTAGCCCACTCTGCCACCCCAGTTCAGACATGGCCATTGTAGGAGAGTGGGGTCTGCAATCCTATGGTCACCCCAGATTTTTGCTTTTTGCTTCACTGGTTTACGACTTTCCCTGGCTGTGGGCCTGCTAATCAGACCCACAGCCTAGCTGTTCTCTCTCTAAATTGACAACAATGTACTTTAGGTGCATTTACCAATTGGTACTGGGCCACCTTATCAGTCCCTGTACAGTATACCTTAGGTATCCAGGGCATAGGTGTACCCAGGGCCTACCACGGGCTGAAGCATGTATTATGCCACCCCTGGCTGACCATCTAAAACTGACACAACTGGCTGCATGACAGCTGGGGCAAGGTGGTGTAATCGCCCTTTGCTATAGATATAGTATACCTATATCTAACCCTAAAATGTACACATATATTCCTATCAGTCACTCCTATGGAAGGCCTTATCAATCCTAAAGGCAGAGTGCTTGGAATTATGTGAGATGGTGCTCTGGCATGAGCTGAGCCTGTTTGCAGCTTGCGGAACCAAGTCCTAATAGCTGTTCCATGATAACTCTATACCATATACTCTTAAGTGCATTATCAACCTTGCGGTTAAATGCTAACTCTGGTATAACATTATCAAAACATGTCGAGTTAAGGTGTCATACGATTTGGAATACTACCCCCTCGCCAATTCTGGCGACGGGGGTAGCATTCCACCCTTCTAGAGGGACACGACATGTATGTAACTGTGAACCCCAGTTAAAGTTAACTCGAGCCTTGGCATCACAAAATGGATGCTGCCACCACAGACACAAGTCTGACCTTCTGCTGCTGGGAGTCCTTCCAGCGAGGGAGGCTTGGACAAAGGGTTTCCTGCCTTGGGAGGACAGGATGTTGTGTATTGGGGAGGATAGGCCTGAAAGGAATGAGACATGCCTGGGGCACACAAGGTGTCCTGTGCACACACCGGTTCAAACCAGTTGCTGGGGCATCCCTGCCCCAGCTCTGGCGCGAAACCGGACAAAGGATAGGGGGTGTAACCACCCCCCTTCCTGGTCCCACCCAGGGGAGGGACCTAGTCAGTAGTGCAGCCCCCTTTAGCAGGATAAAGGTAGGAGCTGGTCCCATTCCAAATTAGATTAATCCTGAACTACTCTACAAGAAGAAACTCTGGACTTCGACGTTCTGCTCCACGGAAGACTGAAGAAATCTCCCTTGTGGGCAAGGAGTGTCCACCCTGCAACTGCAGGCACCATCAAGCATCCAGCGGCTTCCCTTTGTCGTCTTCCTTCCAGGATCCAGACTTCAGAGCCCGATGAGACCCGGATTCCCAGACCTCTCCGACCTCAACCTACATCTGCAGCACAGCTGAGATCCGTGGGTGCGACGAGACACGTGGGACCGGCCATCTTGAAAGAAACTGCACTTCGCTTCCAGCACGACTCCTGAGGTAAACTCGACCAAGTGCTTTGGGGACTGAGAAGCCCCAGCCCCGAGCAGCCCCTGCACCGAAGATCAGCCCTCCAGCATCCACGAGATCTGCGTGGGGCCCTTCTGCTTGTTTGCTGCTCGACGTGTTGTCTGGTCACTTGCCGGCTGGCTAGTGGCCTCCTAGACGACGAACCTTTGAATCTTTGCTGCTGGTCTGGTTGCTCCAGACTGGCCCTTGCTCCCTTCCAAAAGAGGGGCACCCCGGACTCTCCTAGTCCGCACCAGATGTCTTTTCCCTTCACCGCGTGGCTAACCTTTGACAAGGCCTGTTGACTCCAATTCCGGATCCGACACCGCCGACAGCGAGAGCCTGCGTGGGACAGCTCGTGCCTCCATCCTGGTCGTTGAAGACACCTCCTGGTCCACGTGGCTGCAGAGTCAAGCGTCCACTCTTCACCTGATCGCGACGACAGCACCTGGTTCCTTCCAGGTTCCACACCGGTCACTGGCTAGTGACTTTGAACACTGTCTCCTCTGCTTTCAGGTCCTCTTCTTCACCGATCCACCCTTGGATTGCACGGACATCTTCCTCCTGGTCGCCTGCAGCATCTTTTCTTTCAGGCTCCATTGACTTCAACGCGAGAACCCGACACACTTTGGCACCTATGCACCCGCAGCCCGTGGGTAAGGTAACGAGAGCATTTTGGTGCTCAAGGGTAGTCTAACTGTCCTAGTGTCCAATTCCACAGTCGTTGTTGTCCCACCTAGTCAGGATTGTCCGTACTTACCTTTAACTTGAACTGTACTGTCCATAGACGTTGTTACGCATCTCGCGTGTGAGTTCACACTCTGCACACACGTTCTGTGGACCTCCTATTACTTACCTAGAGTTAGTGTAGCGTGGTCCCATCGATCCTACAGCCTCTGGACAGCTCCGTTCCTTTTATCGACTTTCACATTCCACTTACTTAGTATATGGTTTGGCGTGCCCCTAGGGCACCATTGTAATTTTGTGCAACTTGTCTTATTTTTCGTAAGAGATTGTCATGTGCTTAGCCCTCTGACCTCATAAAGAGTTCAGAGGTGTTGTTAATAATAAATATACTGTTTATTTTCATAACAACCTGTGTGGTGTCCTTTCATCTGGTATTCAAGGGGTTATATTGTGGTAAAACAGCTGGCTTCACACGCCAAAAGAGTTTAGTCTAAGACTGCTTTGTCCATGCTACCATTAGGATAGCTGGTCTATAAGGTTGACTTACAACCAATCACCATAAGGGTTGTTTGGCCTGATACAAGGTGATCACTAGAACTAGTGAGCATCATATATCAGGCCAACTTCTCACATTGGTGTGCAGCGGTTGGGATTTGAGCTTGCTGTTGTTTTTACCACATATAATCTTGAAATATCATTTGAAAGATCACATAAGGTACTCTAGGTACATATAACAAGCTTAGAAATACTCTGAGTTCTACTGAAACAGCTGTTGTAGTAGAAAGGGCCTAGCACACCCTGACTACAACTCTTAGCAAGGGATCAGTAGGAAAACCCATAGTGTAGGTAGGTGCATCACTTACACCTCACTAGAAAGCATGTCTACCCATGGAGAGTCCTCAGAGACTCCCCAATTGGTTAGTGACCCTCCACAGGTCCTTTCCTGATATGCAGCTCTCAGTTTCCAGGAGATGAGACAATTGTGTACCTCCAGGAAATTGAAACAGGGTTCTAACCCTACCACTCCTTTTCTGTTAGGTCTCTTAGAGACATATGATGCCAGAAGGGCTGCCAACACAGACCCCTCTAATCCAGATAGGAGCATGCCCCCCTTAGAAGGTACTCTTGGTAATCCAGACCTCCCTGAAACAGAGAAGGTAGAAGAGGAGGAGGAAGAAGAAGAACCATCTGGGGATGAGGCAGACAAAGATTCTGTGATAGTCAGCAGACTCACAAGGGCCAACTTAGACCTACATTGGGAAGGAACTGGGGGACCCCCAGTGCTGAACCTAAGCAGCCCTAACTATGGAGTTAAAAGAGATAGGTCTCATTCTAGGAACTCCATTAGATCTGTGCACTCTCGTGCCTCTCATGCATCTGCTCAGAGGAGGATGAGTTCCCCTCAGAGGAGAGAACATGAGGCAAAGATGAAGGAAGCTAATCTGAGGATCCAAAGGGAAGAACTTGCCCTTGCCAAAGAGAAGCTTGCCTTTGCTAGAGAGCAACAGTTGAGTGGGGTAGTCCCCACTGGTGGCAGCAATATCCCTAGGGATAGAGACAGGAGTTTTGATAATAGACACCTGAGTAAAATATTGCCCTCCTATAAGACAGGTGATTATATCCACAAGTGGATAACTGCTTTGGAGAGAGCCTGCAAAGAACAGCAGGTACCCCAGAGTCAGTGGGCAGCTATATTGTGGCTCTCCTTTGAAGGTAAAGGTAGAGACAAGCTCCTCACTGTTAGAGATGAGGATGCTAATGATTACCACGTCTTGAAAACTGCACTGATCGATGGGTTTGGCTTAACCACTGAACAGTACAGGTTAATGTTCAGGGATACCCAGAAAACTCAGTCTCAAGATTGGACTGACTTTGTTGATTGTGCCACTAAGGCTTTGGAAGGCTGGTTACTGGTAAGTAAAGTTACTGATTACACAGGATTATATAATCTAATTATGAGAGAGCAAATCTTAAATAATTGTCAGAACCAGTTGTTGCATCAGCACTTGATTGACTCAGATCTGACCTCTCCCCAAGAATTGGGAAAGAAGGCAGACAGATGGGTCAGGACAAGGGTCAATCAGCAGAACCAGAACCAGGCGGGTGGCCAGAAGAAAGCAGACCAGAAGGGTAATGAGAATAAGCAAAATGACCAGAAGTCTTCAACAGGGCCCAAACAACCTAAGGAGGGTGGGCCCCAAACTTCCCAAAAGAAGAAGAATGATGGTCCTAAGAAACCATGGTACCAATACTGTAAAAGTAAGACTCACTGGTTTAGTGAGTGCACCAAGAAAGGCCCAACTCCTACCACTACTGCCCCTAAGGCATCTGCACCCCCTAGTACAGTTAGTAGTGGTAGTAATCCTGCTAAGGCTATAGTGGGGTTAACCCTGGGAACTGAGGTGGGTTCTGACTTAGTCAGAATTCCTACTCAGGCAGTTCTTGTTTGTACTGGGGACATGGATATGACCCCTACTGTAAGTCCTAGTACTCTGGGCAAATACAGACAAACGCCTTTAATTAATGGAAAAATGGCTCAGGCCTACAGGGACACATGTGCCAGTGTCACCATGGTGACACCAACATTTGTGGACCCTGACCAGATCATGCTAGGTTCAGATTACCTAGTGACCAATGCTAGCAATGTCACCACCAATCACAGTATGGCAGTTGTTAATTTCTCCTGGGGAGGGGTAACTGGCCTCAAAAGGGTTGTAGTTAGTTCAGACCTCCGAGTAGATTGTCTTTTGGGCAATGATTTGGAATCCTCACTGTGGTCAGATGTGGAGTACAGGACTCATGTAGAAATGCTAGGTCTCTCCTCACATGTCCTTGCTGTGACTAGGTCACAGGCCAAGAAATGCCCAGCTGAACAAGTGCTGGATCCTGGAAGAATGGACCAGACACTACCCAAGAGAAAGAATGGTAGGGTTAAGGCAGAGCCTTCCCCCCTGCCTCAGGTTGAGGATAAGCCCTCTCAGGAGGCTGACCCAGAGACCCCAGAAGTAACTGTCCTAGAAGAGCTTGAACCTGATCAGGTTGAGTTTCTTGGGACAGGAGGACCTTCCAGGGCAGACTTGAGGCAGGCCCAATTAGACTGTTCCTCTCTTGAACCCCTCAGACAGCAGGCTGCTGCTGAGGCTGCAGGGAATGCTACAGGTGCCCATAAGGTATATTGGGAAGATGGACTCCTATACTCTGAGGCAAGAGACCCCAAGCCTGGTGCTACCAGGAGGCTGGTCATCCCCTTGTCTCTTAGAGGTTTCCTTCTCACCTTAGCCCATGAGATTCCCCTTGCAGGTCACTTAGGCCAGAACAAGACTTGGGACAGGCTTGCCCCACACTTTCACTGGCCTCATATGTCTGAAGACACTAAAGAGTTTTGTCGCTCATGTGTCACCTGCCAAGCCAGTGGCAAATCAGGTAGCACAACAAAGGCCCCCCTCATACCACTACCTGTGGTGGGGGTACCCTTTGAAAGAGTGGGGATAGACATTGTTGGACCAATGGACCCCCAACAGCATCTGGGCACAGATTCATACTGGTGGTAGTGGATCATGCCACCAGGTATCCAGAAGCTATTCCCCTTAGGACCACTACAGCTCCTGTTGTGGCCAGGGCCCTACTTGGAGTTTTTTCCAGAGTGGGGTTTCCTAAGGAAGTTGTCTCTGACAGAGGTGCAAACTTCATGTCAGGATACTTGACTGCAATGTGGAAGGAGTGTGGTGTCAATTATAAATTCACCACACCCTATCACCCACAGTGCAATGGGCTTGTTGAGAGATTCAACAAAACCCTCAAAGGGATGATAAAAGGGTTACCTGAAAAGCTTAGGCGAAGATGGGACATCCTTTTACCCTGCCTCCTGTTTGCTTACAGAGAGGTCCCACAGAAGGGGGTTGGTTACAGCCCTTTTGAGCTTCTGTTTGGGCATCCTGTAAGAGGACCCCTATGTCTTGTAAAGGAAGGATGGGAGTTACCTCTCAAAAAACCTAAGCTTGACATAGTGGACTATGTACTTGGTCTCCGCTCCAGGATGGCAGAGTACATGGAGAAGGTATCTAAAAACCTTGAGGCCAGCCAAGAACTTCAAAAAGCTTGGCATGACCAAAAGGCTGTCCTAACTGTTTACCATGCAGGACAGAAGGTGTGGGTGTTGGAGCCAGTGGCCCCAGCAGCTCTCCAAGACAAGTGGTCTGGACCCCATACCATTATTGAGCAAAAGGGAGAGGTCACCTACTTTGTGGACATGGGAACTCCCAGGAGCCCCCACAGGGTGCTTCATGTAAACAGGCTCAAGGCATTTGTCAACAGGGAGGACATGGGCTTGCTCATGGCCACAGATGAGGGGCAGGAGGAAGAGAGTGACTCTCTCCCAGACCTGCTCACTCAGAACCCTGATGATGGGTCAGTAGATGGTGTAGTCTTTTTTCTGACAGCCTCTCTGAACATCAACAAGAGGATTGTAAACAGGTTCTTCAATCCTTCAGGCAAATGTTCTCACTGACCCCCAGTCAGACAAACTGGTGCACCCATGAGGTGGACACTGGTGACAGTCTGCCTGTCAAGAGTAAAATCTACAGGCAACCTGACCACGTCAGGGACTGCATAAAAACTGAAGTCCAAAAGATGTTGGAATTGGGAGTCATCGAACCTTCAGAGAGCCCTTGGGGTAGTCCTGTAGTTCTAGTGCCTAAACCTCACACCCAGGATGGTAAGAGAGAGATGAGGTCTTGTGTAGCCTACAGGGGTCTCAATGCTGTCACTAAGACATATGCCCATCCAATACCTAGGGCAGACGAACTAATAGACAAGTTGGCTTCTGCAACTTTCTTAAGTACATTTGACCTAACAGCTGGTTATTGGCAGATCAGGTTAGCTGAGGATGCCAAGGCCAAAACAGCATTTTCTACCCCAGGAGGTCATTACCAGTTTGTGGTGATGCCCTTTGGTTTGAAAAATGCACCTGCCACTTTTCAAAGGTTGGTGAACCAAGTTCTCACTGGGTTGGATGACTTCTGTGCAGCATATCTAGATGATATTGCTGTCTTTAGCTCCACCTGGGAGGATCACCTGATCCACATGAGGAAAGTTTGGAGGCCCTGCAAAAGGCAGGCCTCACTATCAAGGCTACTAAGTGCCAGATAGGGCAGAGTCAGGTTGTGTACCTGGGCCACCTTGTGGGTGGAGGCCAGGTTCAACCATTGGAGAGCAAGATACAGGCCATAAAGGACTGGGCTTCTCCAACCACCCAGACACAGGTCAGAGCTTTCTTGGGCCTGTCTGGTTACTATAGGAAGTTTGTCAAAAATTATGGGTCCATTGTGACACCACTTAATGACTTGACAAGCAAGAAAATGCCAAAGAAAGTTCAGTGGACAGTTAGCTGTCAGAAGGCATCTGATGACCTAAAGCAGGCCATGTGTACTGCACCTATTCTCAAGAGTCCTGACTACTCCAAAACCTTCATTGTCCAAACAGATGCATCTGAGTTGGCTGTGGGAGCTGTTCTATCTCAACTGAATATTGATGGTCATGACCAGCCCATTGCTTTTATAAGCAGAAGGCTGACCCCTAGAAAGAAACGTTGATCAGCTATAGAGAGGGAGGCCTTTGCTGTGGTTTGGGCCCTGAAGAAGTTGAGGCCATACTTGTTTGGAACTCACTTCAAGATTCAGACCGACCATAAGCCCCTCTTATGGCTAAATCAGATGAAAGGTGAAAACCCCAAACTTCTTAGGTGGTCCATTTCCCTACAGGGGATGGACTTTACAGTGGAGCACAGACCAGGGACTGACCATGGCAATGCAGATGGTCTCTCCAGGTATTTCCACTTAGAACAGGAAGACTCACCTGGTCAAGGTTAGTTTAATGTCCCTAAGTTTGGGGGGGGGGGGTTATGTAGGAGAGTGGGGTCTGCAATCCTATGGTCACCCCAGATTTTTGCTTTTTGCTTCACTGGTTTACGACTTTCCCTGGCTTTGGGCCTGCTAATCAGACCCACAGCCTAGCTGTTCTCTCTCTAAATTGACAACAAAGTACTTTAGGTGCATTTACCAATCAGTACTGGACCACCTTATCAGTCCCTGTACAGTATACCTTAGGTATCCAGGGCATAGGTGTACCCAGGGCCTACCAGGGGCTGAAGCATGTATTATGCCACCCCTGGCTGACCATCTAAAACTGACACAACTGGCTGCATGACAGCTGGGGCAAGGTGGTGTAATCAGCCTTTGCTATAGATATAGTATACCTATATCTAATCCTAAAATGGACACATATATTCCTATCAGTCACTCCTATGGAAGGCCTTATCAATCCTGAAGGCAGAGTGCTTGGAATTATGTGAGATGGTGCTCTGGCATGAGCTGAGCCCGTTTGCAGCTTGCGGAACCAAGTCCTAATAGCTGTTCCATGATAATGCTATACCATATATTCTTAAGTGCATTATCAACCTCGCGGTTAAATGCTAACTCTGGTATAACATTATCAAAACATGTCGAGTAAGGTGTCATACGATTTGGAATACTACCCCCTCGCCAATTCTGGTGACGGGGGTAGCATTCCAGCCTTCTAGAGGGACACGACATGTATGTAACTGTGAACCCCGGTTAAAGTTAACTCGAGCCTTGGCATCACAATTGGATGCTGCCACCACAGACACAAGTCTGACCTCCTGCTGCTGGGAGTCCTTGCAGCGAGGGAGGCTTGGACAAAGGGTTTCCTGCCTTGGAAGGTGCTAGCACCACCCCAGACAGGATTTTGTGTATTGGGGAGGATAGGCCTGAAAGGAATGAGACATGCCTGGGGCACACAAGGTGTCCTGTGCATACACCGGTTCAAACCAGTTGCTGGGGCATCCCTGCCCCAGCTCTGGCGCGAAACCGGACAAAGGATAGGGGGTGTAACCACCCCCCTTCCTGGTCCCACCCAGGGGAGGGACCTAGTCAGTAGTGCAGCCCCCTTTAGCAGGATAAAGGTAGGAGCTGGTCCCATTCCAAATTAGATTAATCCTGAACTACTCTACAAGAAGAAACTCTGGACTTCGACGTTCTGCTCCACAGAAGACTGAAGAAATCTCCCTTGTGGGCAAGGAGTGTCCACCCTGCAACTGCAGGCACCATCAAGCGTCCAGCGGCTTCCCTTTGTCGTCTTCCTTCCAGGATCCAGACTTCAGAGCCCGACGAGACCCGGATTCCCAGACCTCTCCGACCTCAACCTACATCTGCAGCACAGCTGAGATCCGTGGGTGCGACGAGACACGTGGGACCGGCCATCTTGAAAGAAACTGCACTTCGCTTCCAGCACGACTCCCGAGGTAAACTCGACCAAGTGCTTTGGGGACTGAGAAGCCCCAGCCCCGAGCAGCCCCTGCACCGAAGATCAGCCCTCCAGCATCCACGAGATCTGCGTGGGGCCCTTCTGCTTGTTTGCTGCTCGACGCGTTGTCTGGTCACTTGCCGGCTGGCTAGTGGCCTCCTTGACGACGAACCTTTGAATCTTTGCTGCTGGTCTGGTTGCTCCAGACTGGCCCTTGCTCCCTTCCAAAAGAGGGGCACCCCGGACTCTCCTAGTCCGCACCAGACGTCTTTTCCCTTCACCGCGTGGCTAACCTTTGACAAGGCCTGTTGACTCCAATTCCGGATCTGACACCGCCGACAGCGAGAGCCTGCGTGGGACAGCTCGTGCCTCCATCTGGTCGTCGAAGACACCTCCTGGTCCACGTGGCTGCAGAGTCAAGCGTCCACTCTTCACCTGATCGCGACGACAGCACCTGGTTCCTTCCTGGTTCCACACCGGTCACTGGCTAGTGAATTTGAACACTGTCTCCTCTGCTTTCAGGTCCTCTTCTTCACCGATCCACCCTTGGATTGCACCGGACATCTTCCTCCTTGTCGCCTGCAGCATCTTTTCTTTCAGGCTCCATTGACTTCAACGCGAGAACCCGACACACTTTGGCACCTATGCACCCGCAGCCCGTGGGTGAGGTAACGAGAGCATTTCGGTGCTCAAGGGTAGTCTAACTGTCCTAGTGTCCAATTCCACAGTCGTTGTTGTCCCACCTAGTCAGGATTGTCCGTACTTACCTTTAACTTGAACTGTACTGTCCATAGACGTTGTTACGTATCTCGCGTGTGAGTTCACACTCTGCACACGCGTTCTGTGGGCCTCCTATTACTTACCTAGAGTTAGTGTAGCGTGGTCCCATCGATCCTACAGCCTCTGGACAGCTCCATTCCTTTTATTGACTTTCACATTCCACTTACTTAGTATATGGTTTGTCGTGCCCCTAGGGCACCATTGTAATTTTGTGCAACTTGTCGTATTTTTCGTAAGAGATTGTCATGTGCTTAGCCCTCTGACCTCATAAGGAGTTCATAGGTGTTGTTATTAATAAATATACTGTTTATTTTCATAACAACCTGTGTGGTGTCCTTTCATCTGGTATTCAGGGGGTTATATTGTGGTAAAACAGCTGGCTTTACATGCCAAAAGAGTTTAGCCTAAGACTGCTTTGTCCATGCTACCATTAGGATAGCTGGTCTATAAGGTTGACTTACAACCAATCACCATAAGGGTTGTTTGGACTGATACAAGGTGATCACTAGAACTAGTGAGCATCATATATCAGGCCAACTTCTCACAGCTATATGCAAATCAGTCTGACCCTGTGCCTCATGGGAACAGTCCAGCCCGAACTGCCAAGCCATGCCTTCCCTGGACCGGAAACAAGCTTCCGAGGACCGGTTTCTGGCATTGCAGCCTTCTTCAGCCCGGCTTGCTTGAATCCAGTGGCAAAGTGAGCAAGGGACTCACGTCTGAGCATACCCTGCCACACTTATGGCGGCCAAAAGCGGTACAAAAGGGGGTGGTGATGGACGGAGCATCTGAACCAATCAAACACTCACACCCCCTTTTGTACCGCTTTTGGCCACCATAAGTGTGGCAGGGTATGCTCAGACGTGAGTCCCTTGCTCACTTTGCCACTGGATTCAAGCAAGCCGGGCTGAAGACGGCTGGAATGCCAGAAACCGGTCCTCGGAAGCTTGTTTCCGGTCCAGGGAAGACATGGCTTGGCAGTTCGGGCTGGACTGTTCCCATGAGGCACAGGGTCAGACTGATTTGCATATAGCCATGTCTGAACTGGGGTGGCAGAGTGGGCTAAAGAACAGTGATGGATTAAACCCAGATCTTTTGACTGGGTGTGAGTGTTTGATTGATTCAGATGCTCCGTCCATCACCACCACCCCCTTTTGTACCAAATCTCCCCACCATCCCCATTAGCCTCAGGATGATAGAGAATTTTTTTTATGTACAATTCCACAAGATGACAGAAATTGTTCCATTTCTTTAGAAATTAACTGGACACATTTGTCAGTGAACATAGTCTTGGGAATCCCTTCTCTAGAAAACAGTATTTTCAAACATTTGATAACAGATCCAGACTCAACATTGGACAAACAAAAACACTTCTGACCAACGGGAATATATGTCTATAACCACCAAAAGAAATACTTGAGAACCATTACCATGAACAGGTCCCAAAATGTCTAATGCAATATCATCCCAGGGACGTTTGGAAGTGTCCTCAAAATCATGGGTTGTACCCTAGGTGATTTAGATTTGTCACTTATGTACAAGGGACACACTCGCGTATCTCTCTCTCAATCACTTTATCCATCCCTAGCCAACAGTATGATAAACATAACCTTTCTTTTGTTTTGGTGACCCCAGGATGAGTAACATGAGCCATTTGTATCAAATCTTTCCTGAGGCTCACAGGAGGAACTAATCTGGTACCGCGAAGCAAAATGTTTTTAATCAACTGATAGCTCACCTCTTACACACCAAAGGGGTTTAGATGCTTCAGAACCCATTTTAACATTTGACCAATTACCTTGTAACAACGACATCACCTCTTTGAGAGCCACATCAAGTTCAACTTCCTCAGACCACTTTTGTTCACTTATATGACTAAGCTCTAGTTCACACACCCAATCACTCTCCGAATCCACATCATCATCTTCAACATTCTCACATGAGACAAACGAAAAAGAACATAAGCTATTCTATTGTCAACCCCCGGGATGTACTCAAGAGAAAAATAATATTCTTGAAGTCCTATAATCCACTTGATTATGAGACTAGAGATCAAATCCAGACCTTTCTTTTCAAAAATCTCAACTAAAGGTTTATGGTCGGTTCGGATCTTAAAGTACACACCCCACAAAAATCTCTTAAGTTTTTTCACAGCCCAGAACAGTGCAAGAGATTCTCGCTCAACTACAGAATATTGAGTTTCAGGATCCCTCAAACTTCGAGAAAGGTACATGATGGTTTTCAAGCCCTGAGGAACTTGTTGTTGCAATGCGGCACCCAAACCCTTCTCACTGGCATCCGTGGTAAGGATCGGCTTAAGTCTAGTGTCAAAACTTTGTAAGAAAGAAGCATTACACAAACACTACGTAACATGAGTGAATTCCTCCAGATACTTATTTGACCACACAAAATTACCCCCCTTTCTCAAAAGAGATCTCATGTTGGAGGTCAAATCAGCAAATCCTATAACAAATTTCACATAAAATTCAATCATGCCCAGAAAACTCATAAGCTCTTCTTTAGAGGACAGAGAACACATGTTTTGGATGGTGGTGTCAGGATTGCCCCTCCCGATCCCTCAGTTACATTTAGACCTGCTAAGACAAGGGATGTTACTGGAATGGTAATGGTTCTGTCAAGCCTGCAGCGACATGGTTTCGGGCGAGCCATTTCAACTCCTGCCAAGCGCTGGTCACAATTAGTGCATAGGAGATTGGTACGCAGCATTTGCAAGAATCCTAAGATGGCCGCCGGTTTGCCAAACCGGTTGCTGGTCTAGTTGTTCGTCAGGAATCACAGCAGTTGTTGTCGCGCGCTTACTGATTTTCATCCGCGCACTTCAACTGTTCGTTTCCCCGAAGCGGCTGTCTATCCTCCGGCGGCGCTTCAGTTTTCGTATTTCAGGCGGTTCGTGAGTATAATTTCCCTCACGAGGCAATTCCTGCTTACAGTGTAATGGTGAGATATTCCTGTAATCTCGTTAGGTGAATGTGTATATATTTTCTTCGACAAAGAATTCGTCACAGGAATTCTGGCCAAATTGAACTCAACTCCCAGTGACTCTTAACTAGAGATAATTCGAAGGCCAGTTACTAAGTTAAATCCAGAGACTCTTGTACTCGCA
Source organism: Lissotriton helveticus (assembly GCF_964261635.1). Lineage (NCBI taxonomy): Eukaryota > Metazoa > Chordata > Amphibia > Caudata > Salamandridae > Lissotriton > Lissotriton helveticus. Next base: position 404,064,405 of record NC_136063.1, on the reverse strand, counting down.
ACTATAGAGACTTATATTCAAGATTGGTTGACATTCTGAAGAAGACACCAGTCCAGTAGAGTATCTACAAGTAGGTGTGCATTATATATATATATAAAGATACTTACCACCTTTAGAGAAGACTCCTCAACTCTACGTTTTCTGGTGTTGAATTTCAAGGTTCCAGTTTAAAGACTATTAAGACTTAGTTTAGGTAACCAGATTTACATCCCATGCAGTAAGGTCAGCAGTGAAAGCGAGTGGAGAATAATCAGGTGTTTTATGTTCTAGGTACACTACCACAGAAAGTAAGACAAAATTCCAGTATAAGAACTCAGTAGAGATTCGCTAGCCACCCTGAAGGTTAAGGTAACATAGATATAAGGTTTAGAGTCTAATCTTAGTACAACGAGTTCCCAATATTTGAATGCATGAATTTGGTTGCATAATAACTCTTTTGACAGGAAGAAGAACAAAGCTGATTCCAAACTCCCTTCAGGCAAGAAGACGTGGCGTGTTTCTCTCTCTCAATCCACTTCCCCTTTCCCCCCTCCTTGCTGTCGGAATCTGTACGATTTCGACATCGAGGTGTGGGAGTTAGAGGCTTAGCATCGGCTCCTGCGGAACTCATCGTTGGAACTCAGGTACTTGACAGATTGAAGTGCCAAAAGAACCAACTTCCGCTTGAGCAGGATGGCTGAAGGGATTGATTTAAAGTCGTTAGCCACAGTTCTAGATGGTATCCAAGCCCAATTGCATGACACAATGTTAGAAAATCAGGTCCTAAAGGAAGAGATAAAGAGGTCCAATCAAGAGATTCAGTTTTTGAGAAAGAGAGTAGACGAATTATCGACTGCGTCAGTAGTGGGTCACAAGGGCAGTAAACCTCAAGCTTTTGCTCCAGCCCCCTCAACAACAGAATTAACCACTCAGGTAATCCATGCTATGTCCCCATCTATACCCTTGGCTGCTCCAGAGAGGTTCAATGGGGATCCGCATAAGGCCCAAATCTTTCTCACACAATGTTCTTTGCACTTTCTTTGTAAACCAGTCATATTTAGGGAAGACCAATCGAAGGTGGCGTTCATGTTGTCCTACCTGAGCGGCGATGCAGCGTCTTGGTCAATGCCATTAGTGAAGAAGGATGATCCGATTCTGTATAATTTTGATAACTTTAAAAAAGAATTTCTGCGAATTTTTGATCGTCGTTCAGTATCGCAAACCACTGACAATGAGTTGTTAGACCTAAAACAAGGCAATCGAGAGCTGGTGGCCTATCTGGCACAATTTAATAAACTCATTGTAGAGACAAATTGGCCGGAGGCGAAGCGAGCTTCAATTTTTTATCGTGGTCTCAAAGATGAACTGAAGGATTGCCTGGCTCAAATACCTAGCAGGCCTACAGAGGTTTCAGAGTTGATTGACCTGGTCTTGCAAATTGATCAGCGACAGGGAGAACGAAAAGGTGAAAGAAGGAAAGACGGTAGAATCTTTACTCCTCGTTTTGATCGCAGCAAGTTCGAAGGCTTGAGGACCAAGGAGGTCCAGTCTGAGGAAGAGCCAATGCAGATAGGTTCAGTTCGGGGACCCCTCTCTAAAGAAGAAAGAGAAAGAAGACGGGCTGGAAAGTTATGTCTATACTGCGGGGATTCAGGACATTTCCTGAAAGATTGTCAAAAGAAACCCAAGAGTCAAATTCCGTTAAAAGACAGGCTCCACCAGTAAAAGGGGTTGCCCTGGTGGAAGCGAAAGAAGGGTCAACTCCAGAGACACAATCGGCAGCAAATACATTGCAATCAGCAGCTCCCCATTTAATTGTGTTGAGCAGAATTGAGTTTGGGGAAAAAGGTCAGGAAGACATTTCAGTAATGATAGATTCCGGAGCAACGGGAAATTTCTGTGACATTGGGTTTGCAAAGGAATTGGGAATTCAATTTATCAAGAAGGAGAGACCGGAACCAGTTCGTGCTGTCGATGGCACCAGTTTGTCCTCTGGACCAATTGTTTATCATACAGAGGAGATTCGTTTGTTTGGTCCAGGGGAGCATGAGAGTGTTTTGAATTTTAGTCTCATTGATGCTCCTCAATTTCAGTTCATTCTGGGTCTTCCATGGCTAACAGAACACAATCCAAAGATTGATTGGGCAAAGAGAACTATTCAAATGGATTCAGAATATTGCTTAATGAATTGCAAGCATGTGAATACTGAGAAGGTTCCAATGTCGTCTTGTTGTTTGCTTGCCAGTTCGGCTTCCTCCATTTGCTCTGTTTCAGCTCAAGAAATTCCAGAGGAATACGCTGATTTGTCTGCAGCTTTCGATGAGGTGGAAGCTAATAAGTTGCCGCCTCATCGGGACTACGATTGTAAAATTGAGCTTGAACCGGGAACTTCATTGCCCTGTAGTCGCATCTACGCACTCACAGAAAAAGAAAATCAGCATTTGAAGGAGTATATTGATCGATACTTGGCAAATGGGTTTATCCGACCTTCCACATCTCCTGTTTCTTCGCCGTTATTTTTCATTCCAAAGAAGGATGGCAATTTAAGAACTTGTATCGATTATAGAGCACTGAATTCTGCAACTAAGAAAAATCGATATCCATTGCCGTTGATCTCAGAGTTGCTAGACCAAGTAAAAGGGGCCAAATATTACACCAAATTAGATCTGCGTGGTGCTTACCACTTGGTCCGAGTAGCTGAAGGAGATGAATGGGAGACTGCTTTCCGCACCAGACTGGGGCTTTTCGAATATCAGGTCATGCCTTTTGGTCTCTGCAACGCTCCTGCAGCTTTTCAGCACTTTGTGAATGACGTATTACGGGAGTGTTTGGATCGATTTGCAGTCGTCTATATTGATGATATTCTAATTTTCTCTGAGAATTTTCAGGAGCATATTGAACACCTACGATGGGTATTGAAGAAATTATTGGAGCACCAGTTATTTGTCAAGTTGGAGAAATGTGTGTTCAATGCTCAAAAGGTGGAATTCTTGGGGTTTGTACTCTCTCCAGAAGGTATTGCTATGGACGAATCTAAGGTGAAGGCAGTGGAGAATTGGCCGTCTCCTCTCTCAGTGAAACATGTGCAGAGTTTTATTGGCTTTGCTAATTTTTATCGACGTTTCATCGAAGGATTTTCGGAGAAAGTTGCCCCTTTGACGAAGTTGTTGAAGAAAGGAGCTAAATTTGTTTGGTCCGAGGAAGCCGAGAATGCCTTTAAGAATCTCAAAAGCAAGTTTATCTCTGCTCCGATACTACGACATCCCAAACCTGAAGAACCATTTTTTGTGGAAGCCGATGCTTCAAATTCAGCTCTAGGAGGAATCTTGTCTCAACGAGACAAGGTTACCGGACAGCTTCATCCTGTGGCCTTTCGCTCTCGCAAGTTGTCTCCTGCAGAGTTAAATTATTCAATTGCAGATAAAGAACTGCTAGCAGTGAAGGATGCTTTTCGGGAGTGGAGGCATTATCTCTTGGGTGCCAGGCATGAGATCACAGTATATACAGATCATCGAAATCTTCAATTTTTGAAATCGGCTCGAACTTTGACTACTAGGCAACTGCGATGGTCACTTTTCTTTGCAGACTATAATTTTATTCTCACTTATAAGCCTGGGTCTAGCAACGGAAAAGCTGATGCCCTGTCACGTTTAGATATCAAGGATAACGCTTCAGTTCCACAGACTGAGTTAATCATTCCTAGAGAAAAAATTATTGGATTGGTTCAATTTGCGGATCTCGAAGAACGTTTAAATCAAGAATTTGCCTCCTTAAATCTTGCAGAATGGGAACAGCAAAGTGAGAGTCATGAGATCAAGGATGGTCGGCCTTTCGTCCAAGGGAAACTATTTGTTCCAACTGAAGAATTACAAACTGTGATCATTCAGCACTTTCATGATGAACTGTTGTCTGGTCATAAGGGTACAAAGAAGACGCTGGAATTGATTTGACGAGAATTTTGGTGGCCATCAATGGAAGCTCAGGTGGGACAATATGTGGCCTCTTGCGAACAATGTTTAAAGGGAAAAACTGTCCGGCAGGCTCCCCAGGGGTTGTTGTTACCATTGCCATCCGCACCATACCCTTGGCATACAGTATCCATGGATTTCATTGTTGAACTTCCCTCTAGTCAGGGTTTTACAGTAATCTGGGTGGTGGTAGACCATTTCACCAAGATGAGCCATTTCGTACCTTTGCATTCCCTTCCCAATGCACCTCAATTAGCTGAACTTTTCACTCAACACATAGTCAGAGCGCATGGTATTCCTAGAGTGGTTATTTCTGACAGGGGACCACAATTTGTATCTCGATTTTGGAGATCTTTCCTGAAAAGATTAGACATCGATTCTCGTTTGTCTTCCAGCTTCCATCCGGAGACTGATGGTCAAACGGAACGGGTGAATCAGGAACTGGAGCAGTATTTGCGACTGTTTCTGATGGACCATGAATCTGAGTGGCCAGAAATCCTTTGGGCTGCTGAATTCGCATATAATAATGCGGTTCATGCTAGTACTGGGTTTTCCCCTTTTTACCTAAATTTTGGTAGGCATCCAAACACCATGATAGGTAAACAAGACAGTGAAGTCCCTGCTGTAGAGGAAGTGATACATAATCTCCAACAAGTCCATAAGCAGGCCACAGTTAATCTAAATAGGGCCAAGGCTTCTTATAAGAAATATGCTGACAAGAAAAGACGTCCTAGTCCTAGGTATAAAAAGGGAGATCAGGTCTGGGTTTCTACACGTAATCTGAGATTAAAAGGGAATCGAAAATTTCAGCCAAGGTTTATCGGTCCTTTCTCGGTAGAAAAAGTGATCAACCCTGTCTGTGTGAAATTACAGCTTCCCTCAAAATTTAAGATTCATTCGGTTTTTCATGTTTCCTTATTAAGGAAAAGTCCTCCCAACTTAAGACAGAAAGGCCCACCAGATCCAGTGCAGTTTCAGTCGGAAGAAGAATATGTGGTTAAACGGATCCTAGACTCCAAGATTAGGAAAAATCAGTTATTTTATCTAGTGGATTGGAAAGGGTTTGGTCCTGAGGAAAGAACTTGGGAACCAGAGGACAATATTCATGCACCCAGATTGTTAAGAGAGTTTCATAAAAGACATCCATTGAAACCCAAAAGAGCAGAGGGAGGAGTTTTGGTGGGGGGTACTGTCAGGATTGCCCCTCCCGATCCCTCAGTTACATTTAGACCTGCTAAGACAAGGGATGTTACTGGAATGGTAATGGTTCTGTCAAGCCTGCAGCGACATGGTTTGGGCGAGCCATTTCAACTCCTGCCAAGCGCTGGTCACAATTAGTGCATAGGAGATTGGTACGCAGCATTTGCAAGAATCCTAAAATGGCCGCCGGTTTGCCAAACCGGTTGCCGGTCTAGTTGTTCGTCAGGAATCACAGCAGTTGTTGTCGCGCGCTTACTGATTTTCATCTGCGCACTTCAACTGTTCGTTTCCCCGAAGCGGCTGTCTATCCTCCGGCGGCGCTTCAGTTTTCGTATTTCAGGCGGTTCGTGAGTATAATTTCCCTCACGAGGCAATTCCTGCTTACAGTGTAATGGTGAGATATTCCTGTAATCTCGTTAGGTGAATGTGTATATATTTTCTTCGACAAAGAATTCGTCACAGGAATTCTGGCCAAATTGAACTCAACTCCCAGTGACTCTTAACTAGAGATAATTCGAAGGCCAGTTACTAAGTTAAATCCAGAGACTCTTGTACTCGCAACTATAGAGACTTATATTCAAGATTGGTTGACATTCTGAAGAAGACACCAGTCCAGTAGAGTATCTACAAGTAGGTGTGCATTATATATATATATAAAGATACTTACCACCTTTAGAGAAGACTCCTCAACTCTACGTTTTCTGGTGTTGAATTTCAAGGTTCCAGTTTAAAGACTATTAAGACTTAGTTTAGGTAACCAGATTTACATCCCATGCAGTAAGGTCAGCAGTGAAAGCGAGTGGAGAATAATCAGGTGTTTTATGTTCTAGGTACAGCACCACAGAAAGTAAGACAAAATTCCAGTACAAGAACTCAGTAGAGATTCGCTAGCCACCCTGAAGGTTAAGGTAACATAGATATAAGGTTTAGAGTCTAATCTTAGTACAACGAGTTCCCAATATTTGAATGCATGAATTTGGTTGCATAATAACTCTTTTGACAGGAAGAAGAACAAAGCTGATTCCAAACTCCCTTCAGGCAAGAAGACGTGGCGTGTTTCTCTCTCTCAATCCACTTCCCCTTTCCACCCTCCTTGCTGTCGGAATCTGTACGATTTCGACATCGAGGTGTGGGAGTTAGAGGCTTAGCATCGGCTCCTGCGGAACTCATCGTTGGAACTCAGGTACTTGACAGGTGGTCACTAAATCTTCTTTTGGCTTAACTCTATTCCCAGAAATATTAAGACCCAGATAATTCAAAGAATTTGCTATAAACTTGCATTTCTCTATTTTAATAGTTAAGTTACATTCACATAATCTTGAAAGAACAGCCCTCAGACATACTTCATGTTCTTCTGTGTCATTACCAAAAACAAGAATGTCATCTTGGTAAATACAAACTCCAGGCAGATCCTTAAGGACATTTTCAATAGAACGCTGGAAAGCAGACGAGGCTGAGACTAAGCCAAAGGGCATCCTAATAAATCTAAAAGTGCCAAATGGTGTGATAAAAGCAGTGAGGTCTCTGCAGTATTGTTCTAACTCTATTTGATGGTACGCTGAGGTTAAGTCAATACTACTTTCACACCACCCAACAAAAAAAATATTCCACTAATGTTGGGAAGTGGATATCTGTCCACAACTACACTTTTATTCAATTGGTGTAAGTCAATGCATAGACGTAAATCCCCATTGGATTTACGAGCAGCAACTACCGGAGCAAGCCATTCCGCGCCCTCAACCTCTTCTATAATGCCATTCTCCTTAAGTGTGATAATCTCCCTTTCCATATCACTCCTAACAGACAATGGTACAATCCTGACTTTACAAGCAACAGGGATAGAGTTATTTTTAAGTTTAATTTTGTGTTGATATCCCTTCAAGCAGCCAAGACCTTTTCTAGAAACTTTTGTAAATTCATTTTTCAAACCATTGGAAAACTCACCATCATCAAACTTCCTTACAGTACATACCACTTCTTTCAAACGAATTGGGGGATTCGAATTAGGATCAAGATATATTCCTAAATCACCCTGGTGTATCCAACTAATAATACTGTCACCTTTCTTAGAAACATACATTTTCCCTGAAATCATTCTACCTTTGTATTCAATCAGTCCTAAAAAATAACCATGTAATTTAATTGGCTCCCCTCCATAAGCCAAAGGAATAATGTCTGGTGTATATAAGCTAATCTTGTGTTTTAGCCTTTTACCAAAGAATTCATTTGAAATGATAGTGATTGTGCAGCAGAATCAAAAAAAACACGTACACTCTCCTTCAACCACGATTTCATCAAACGGACAAAACTTCTTACAAGGCACACTTTCGATTTCTGAAACAATCTGACCACATTCAAAATCATCAGGACTGGTATCAGCACCTTCATCTTCATACACCTCAATAACTCTAGGGTCCAATCTACTTTTACACACTGACGGAAAGTGTCCTTTCTTCATGCATTTACTGCAGACATGACTCAGAGCAGGACATCTTTTATCATTTGCAAGGTGCCCAACCCTATCACACCTATATCATTTAAAAGCTACTGATGTATTGCTGGATTTCCCCTTGTTTATTACTGACTTCTCTTTCACTTTAAACATACAGCCAGATTCATCAAGCGAAATGCGCTCGCAAAAGGGGCAGATTCTGAGAATCTGGCCCTTTGCGAGTGCAATTTTTGCATTTGGGATTCATCATCCCAAATGCAAAAATCGCTAATAAAGAATTTGCAAATTTGCGAGGATTAGCATTTAAGGAATCTCTATTAGAGATTCCTTAAATGCTATTCATGAAACATTTAAAAATTGCTAATTCGCAATTTAGGACCGCTATTTACCACAAAGTCAAACCTCGTGGTAAATAGCGAAAACTTAGAAAAATGCATTTAAATGCATTTTTCTAAGTTGCATGTTACACACACACATGTCCTTTGGACATGTGTGTGCACAACACCAGTGTAAATTCACATTTCAGGGGTGCTACAGGGTGTCCTTTGGACACCCCTGCACCCTTGAAATCGCATCCTTATTTGCGATTAGCAAATTGCTAATTGCAAATAAGGAATAACTCCCCATGCATTCCTATGGGCCTGTAGGCCTGTAGGAATGCATGGGGAGTTATTCCTTATTTGCAATTAGCAATTTGCTAATCGCAAATAAGGAACATGTAGGAATCGCAATATTTTTTGCAATTCCTACATGAATCCTGTTTTGCAAGTACTTAAAAGCGATTCCTTATGAATCGCTATTAAAGACTCGCAAAACGGGTCTTTGATGAATCTAGCAGATAGTGTTGGGGTTCTTTTCATTAACAATCTGAACTTTAACATATTTTGAACTATCTCTTTCGATGATAACTACACACTTTAGTGAATGTTCCATTCTCTTTGCCACAGCAACAACCTCATCAAGTGTGGGGTTTGTTACGTAACCACAATTCTTCTCTTACTTTATCCATATTACATCCTAGCATGAATTGATCACGGATGTGTTCTTCAGTTAGACCCTCAAACTTCCAAGAAAAAGTTAGTTTTCTTAAATTAGTCAAATAACCTTCCACTATTTCCTCCTCTTTCTGTATCCTTTTCCCAAAATTATATCTTTTTATTTTTTAATTTTTCAAAACCTTTATTAAGGAAGTTTCAGTCAGACACAAGTACACTGTGCAAAATAGCATTTCAGATCATCACAGTATAGATCAAGTCAGCAATCAGAAACAGTTAGACTACACCTTGCAACTAGCAGAAGTACATGAAAGTTGAGATCACAGCTCCTCTACGTCGGGGTCCCTCCCCTCAGACACATTACACTGTGCAGCATTGCAGTTCAAATCGATAAAGCATGGATCAAATCAAGCATTTGGTGACAAGTAGACTACAATTTACAATGAACAGAAATACGGTAAGGTTGAGATTCCAGCTCCACCACACAGAGGTCCCTCACCTCCAAGGGGGTCGCACATGCGATAATAACATCAGTGGGGAATGCCAAGAGGCAGGGGTGCCTACAGGGAGGGAGGAGGCAGTCACTGACCAGCACCGGTGGCCACCGCAGGCGCAGGGCCGGCGGGGAGCGCGGGAGAGGCAGCGCCACTGGAGTGGGAACGGGAATGAAGATAGGTAACAAGAGGGCCTCTAATGTCAACAGCTCGGGACTTGGCGGGCAGTAAGTCCCAGAACTCCGATAACAAAGTCTGACACCGAGAGGCATCCTCCAGCCAGCTCTCAACCCTAGGAGCGGGTCTGTGACCCCAACACATGGCCACCTTACGCCTAGTCAGGACTAGCAGCATCGCAATCAGACGTCATGAGGCATCAGGACAGAATTTTACAAAACCAAGAAGGCACAGGGGAGGGTCAGGATGCACTGAGGTACTAGTAATGCCCGAGATAGTAGAACACACCTCCCGCCAAAATTCAGAGACCTTAGTGTGCGAAGTCCACGGCAGGGGCAGAACAACACATACAAGTGTCACTCGGAATGAGCCCTAGCTTGTGGAGCTGAGCAGGGGAGCGATAAAACCTGTGCAAATACTTAAAATGTATTAGACAGAGCCGGTAATTGGGTGACAGCTTTTTTGTCTGGTTACAGCAGTATAACCAGTCAGCCTGCGCAATGTCCATGCCAAGATCCACACCCCATGCCTCCCGCGCCCGGTCCGAGGAAATAGAGATGGACATTAGAGTGAGAGCGTATAATTTGGTAACTAATCTATGTCGGGATGGATACATGAAGTCCAGAGCCGGCATGGTGGGTGGGGGCTGAGGGAATGTGGAGAGTAAGTTCCGGCAAATAGCACGCAGCTGATAGAATAAAAGCGTGTTCAGTGGGCCTGAGGAGTCAGGAAGAGAATAAAAAGTGTCCCCTGGGTAAAGGTCTGCCACCGTCCGCAAACCCAAACACGATGCATGCCTAGACGTGCCAGAAGGCTGAAGTGGAGGGAAATCAGGGTGGTTTACAATAGGCACAGCGTTGGCGGAGAGTAGGGGGAGATTGGAGAGCCGGCGAAGGCCAGACCAGGCCCAGCGCAATGTCTCAACTGTGTCGACCTCCGCACGCGGGCGCACTGCCGGCACAAACAAGGCCGCGGACAGAGGCCACGAGGAAGCTATATCGCCTCATGGCAACGTGAGGTTGATAGGGAGTGGATTGGATCCAGAAGTGCAGAAAGCTGGCATGGGCGCACAGGGCGTAGATCTTAAAGTCAGGCGCGCCTAAACCTCTGGCAGACATGGGGAGAGTGAGGATATCATAAGCGACTCTAGGCTGTTTACCCGCCCAGACACGCAAAATGATTAGAGAGCGTAATTTGCGAAAGAAATGAGAGGTGAGAGGGATAGGGATGTTCAAAGACAAGTAGAGGAATTTAGGCAGAACCACCATCTTGGCGATCGCGATCCGGCCTGCCAAGCATAGCGGAAGCCTGCTCCAAGAAGGAATACTGGATTCCAGCCAGTCCACTGCACGACTGAAGTTAGATCTCCACAATTCGTCCAGATCCCTACTCAGCCGAATGCCGAAATAGCGCGTGGGGCCAGAAGCCCACACGAAGGGAAAGTCAGGTGTGAACGGCATGGTGGTATCAGTCAAAGGGAACAGAACAGACTTGCTTCAATTAACTTGGATGCCGGAAAGACCCCCAAAGAGTATAATTTCCCGGACAAGGGGGCTGAGGTTTAAACGAACGTATAGGATCACATCGTCCGCGTACATGGAAACGAGAAGGGAGCTGGCCAAAAAACCTATTCCACTGTGGGAGTGGTGCTGCCGAAGCTTGGCAGCCAAGGGCTCCATTGCAATGACGAAGAGCATGGGTGATAAGGGGCACCCCTGCCGGGTGCCACGTGCAATACTAATGGGGCGGAGACCTGGCAATTGATACGGAGACGCGCCAAGGGGTTGGTGTAGAGGAGTTTAATATTACGCATGAAATGTTCACTGAAGCCCATGCGTGGCAGGAGATAAAATAAAAATGGCCACTCCAGCATATCGAACGCCTTTGTAGCATCCAGCAGGGCGGCCGCGGCCGGAAGATCAGGATTAATTTGATGTAACACTGAGAAAATTGTGCGGAGGTTGTGCGAACTTACCCTCCTGGGAATAAAACTTGACCGGTCCGGGAGGGCAATGAGGGGCATGAGTAACTGAAGACGGGAGGCGATCAGTTTGGCAAAAATTTTATTATCAATGTTAATTAGGGAAAGGGGGGCGGTAGGAGTTGCGGCGGTCCGCAGGTTTATCGGGTTTGAGAAGCAAAGTTAACATTGCCTCACGGAGCAACAGCGGGAAAAGGCCATTGTCGAAGGATTCATTATACATAGCTGCAGTGGCGGTGCGTCCATTAGGGGCGCTGGGGCGTTGCCCCACAAGCCGCCGACGCCCGCAGCTCCCTCGGGTCACTCAACTTAAGTAAACTCTCCGTTTACTTAAATTCAGAGAAGCGAGGGAGAACTGAACTGCAATCATGTCAGTCAACAACATGATGTCGGACCGCCCACCCCCGAGTCTGAAGGGGGTGGGCGGTCCAGCGTCATGTTGAGTGACAGGCATTGTCAGGCAAGCCACTGAAGCCAGGGACAGGCAGCAGCACAAGTGCGCATGAATAGGGACGGAGGGCGAATTTTTCGCCGGGCCCAGTCATGCGCACTTGTGTTTTCCCTACCTTGCGCATGCCCATTAGGAGCCCCTCGGTCTCCTAATGGGTGTGCGGCGGGCAAAGAGTAACGGTGCCCTAAACCAAACATGGCGCTGCTGGCAGCGCCAGGATTGTCTGAGAGTCAAGAGTTTTCCAGCACTAGGCGCCAGCGGGACCCCAGAGCAGAGGCGGTGCGGACCCGGTCAAGACCAGGTAAGTTTTTTATTTTATTTATCTTCCCCCCGGCCCCCACTGTGAGCGAGCCATGACTGCACATACCAGCCCGTAATAATGCCCTGTCCTCAATTATATCATTAGGCACAACAGCGAATTTGAAGCTGTCATTTGTATTGTATTGTATTGTATAGATGATTTGTAAAGCGCGTTGGCTACCCAGGGGCGTCCCACAATGACGTCAGGCACAAGGTCATGAGCAGTGCACTGGGTAGTTGTTTAAAGTTGGCTAATCAGGTGGCAACTCTAGGTGGAAGCACTTGTCACTGTAATGTTGGGTCTTTAAATTATGGGGCAGGCTGGCTGACTTTAATTCTTGTTGCGTTTTGTATCTTAATTACTGTTTTCATAGGGCCTTTATATAGCGCTTACTCCACGGACATGCTGGAGGCGCTTGCTGTCATTATAATGTTGGGGTGTCATGATTGCTTTCTTGTTAATGCACATCCTACACCGCTGTTGCCATTGCAGTGTAGGACCGGATCTGCCACCTCACCTATGTGGTTGATTCAGCTTAACACAATAGTACGGTGGGTTTTTGTGTGAGTGTGTGGGCTTTCTTTTTTCTCCTCTGCATTGGTTTTGAGTCTCTCTCTGCTTGGGCTCCAAAGGGGCCCTCATATAGTTTGGCTGTGGTGAAGTGTGGCACGCTCCGTTGCAGTGATGTGGGCTCGGGCCTTCCTCCTGAGCGGCGGATTGCAGAACTGTTGCTCGGCTTCTACTCTGAACTCGGCGCTCTGACTGTGATCCCGCAGACAGTGGGTGGGCTCAGTGTGAGAAGTTGGCCTGATATATGATGCTCACTAGTTCTAGTGATCACCTTGTATCAGTCCAAACCACCCTTATGGTGATTGGTTGTAAGTCAACCTTATAGACCAGCTATCCTAATGGTAGCATGGACAAAGCAGTCTTAGGCTAAACTCTTTTGGCATGTGAAGCCAGCTGTTTTACCACAATATAACCCCTTGAATACCAGATGAAAGGACACCATACAGGTTGTTATGAAAATAAACAGTATATTTATTAATAACAAACACCTCTGAACTCTTTATGAGGTCAGAGGGCTAAGCACATGACAATCTCTTAGGAAAAATACGATAAGTTGCACAAAATTACAATGGTGCCCTAGGGGCACGGCAAACCATATACTAAGTAAATGGTATAAGGAAATCGATAGAAGGAATGGAGCTGTCCAGAGGCTGTAGGATTGTTGGGACCGCGCTACCCTAACTTTAGGTAAGTAATAGGAGGCCCACGGGACGCGTGTGCAGAGTGTGAACTCACACGCGAGATGCGTAACAACGTCTATGGACAGTACAGTTCAAGAAAAAGGTGAGTACGGACAATCCTGACTGGTTAGGACTAAAACGACTGTGAATCTGGACACTAGGAGAGTCAAGCTCCCCTTGAGCACCGAATTGCTCTTGTTACCTCACCCACGGGCTGCGGGTGCATAGGTGCGAAGTCGTGTCGGGTTTCTGCGTTGAAGTCTATGGAGCCTGGAAGAAAAGATGCTGCAGGCGACCAGGAGGAAGATGTCCGGTGCAATCCACGGGTGGATCGAGGAAGAAGAGGACCTGAAAGCAGAGGGGACAGTGTTCAAAGTCACTAGCCAGTGACCGGTGTGGAACCAGGAAGGAACCAGATGTCGTCGTCACGATCAGGTGAAGAGTGGACGATTGACTCTGCGGCCACGTGGACCAGGAGGTGTCTTGGACAACCAGGATGGAGGCTCGAGCTGTCCCACGCAGGCTCTCGCTGTCGGCGGTGTTGGTTCCGGATTTGGAATTAACAGGCCTTGGCAAAGGCAACCCACGCTGTGAGTGGAAACGGCGTCTGGAGTGGACCAGGAGGGTCCAGGGTGCTCCTCTTTTGGAAGGGAGCAAGGGCCAGTTTGGAGCAACCAGACCAGCAGTGTAGTTTTCAAAGGTCGTCGTCTAGGAGGTCACTAGCCAGCCGGCAAGTGACCAGACAACGCGTCGAGCAGCAACCAGGCAGAAGGGCCCCACGCAGATTTCGTGGATGCTGGAGGGCTGATCTTCGATGCAGGGGCTGCTCGGGCTTCTCAATCCCCAAAGCACTTGGTTGAGTTTACCTCGGGAGTCGTGCTGGAAGCGAAGTGCAGTTTCTTTCAAGATGGCCGGTCCCACGTGTCTCGTCGCACCCACGGGTCTCAGCTTTGCTGCAGATGTGAGTTGAGGTCGGAGAGGTCTGGGAATCCGGGTCTCGTCGGGCTCTGAAGTCTGGATCCTCGAGGGAAGACGACAAAGTGAAGCCGCTGGACGCTTGATGGTGCCTGCAGTTGCAGGGTGGACACTCCTTGCCCACAAGGGAGATTTCTTCAGTCTTCTGTGGAGCAGAACGTCGAAGTCCAGAGTTTCTTCTTGTAGAGTAGTTCAGGATTAATCTAATTTGGAATGTGACCAGCTCCCACCTTTATCCTGCTAAAGAGGGCTGTACTGGTGACTAGGTCCCTCCCCTGGGTGGGACCAGGAAGGGGGGTGGTTACACCCCCTATCCTTTGTCCGGTTTCGCGCCAGAGCTGGGGCAGGGATGCCCCAGCAACTGGTTTGAACCGGTGTATGCACAGGACACCTTGTGTGCCCCAGGCATGTCTCATTCCTTTCAGGCCTATCCTACCCAATACACAAAATCCTGTCTGGGGTGGTGCTAGCACCTCCCAAGGCAGGAAACCCTTTGTCCAAGCCTCCCTCGCTGGAAGGACTCCCAGCAGCAGGAGGTCAGACTTGTGTCTTTGGTGGCAGCATCCATTTTGTGATGGCAAGGCTCGAATTAACTTTAACAGGGGTTCACAGTTACATACATGTCGTGTCCCTCTAGAAGGGTGGAATACTACCCCCGTCACCAGAATTGGCGAGGGGGTAGTATTCCAATTTGTATGACACCTTACTCGACATGTATTGATAATGTTACACCAGAGTTAGCATTTAACCGCGAGGATTATAATGCACTTAAGAGTATATGGTATAGCGTTATCATGGAACAGCTATTAGGACTTGGTTCCGCAAGCTGCAGACGGGCTCAGCTCATGCCAGGGCACCATCTCACATAATTCCAAGCACTCTGCCTTCAGGATTGCTAAGGCCTGCCATAGGAGTGACTGATAGGAGTATATGTGTCCATTTTGGGGTTAGATATAGGTAACTATATCTACAGCAAAGGGTGATTACACCACCTTGCCCCAGCTGTCTTACCAGCCAGTTGTGTCTGTTTAGATGGCCAGCCAGGGGTGGCATAATACATGCTTCAGCCCCTGGTAGGCCCTGGGTACACCTATGCCCTGGGTACCTAAGGTACACTGTACAGGGACTGATAAGGTGGCCCAGTACCAATTGGTAAATGCACCTAAAGTACATGGATGTCAATTTAGAGAGAGAACAGCTACTCTGTGGGTCTGATTAGCAGGCCCACAGCCAGGGAAAGTCGTAAACCAGTGAAGCAAAAAGCAAAAATCTGGGGTGACCATAGGATTGCAGCCCCCACTCTCCTACATAACCCCCGCCCCAAACTTAGGGGAAGGTTTTGGAGTAGTCAGGACTCTTGAGAATAGGTGCAGTACACATGGCCTGCTTCAGGTCATCGAATGCCTTCTGACAGCAAACTGTCCACTGAACTTTCTTTGGCATTTTCTTGCTTGTCAAGTCATTAAGTGGTGTCACAATGGACCCATAATTTTTGACAAACTTCCTATAGTAACCAGACAGGCCCGAGAAAGCTCTGACCTGTGTCTGGGTGGTTGGAGGAGCCCAGTCCTTTATGGCCTGTATCTTGCTCTCCAAGGGTTGAACCTGGCCTCCACCTACAAGGTGGCCCAGGTACACAACCTGACTCTGCCCTATCTGGCACTTGGTGGCCTTGATAGTGAGGCCTGCCTTTTGCAGGGCCTCCAAAACTTTCCTCAGGTGGATCAGGTGATCCTCCCAGGTGGAGCTGAAGACAGCAATATCATCTAGATATGCTGCACAAAAGTCATCCAACCCAGTGAGGACTTAGTTCACCAACCTTTGAAAAGTGGCAGGTGCATTTTTCAAACCAAAGGGCATCACCACAAATTGGTAATGACCTACTGGGGTAGAAAATGCTGTTTTGGCCTTGGCATCTTCAGCTAACCTGATCTGGCAATAACCAGCTTTTGGTCAAATGTACTCAAGAAAGTTGCAGAAGCCAACTTGTCTATAAGTTTACCTGCCCTAGGTATTGGATGGGCATCTGTCTTAGTGACAGCATTGAGACCCCTGTAGTCTACACAAAACCTCATCTCTCTCTTACCATCCTGGGTGTGAGGATTTGGCACTAGAACTACAGGACTAGCCCAAGGGCTCTCTGAGGGTTCAATGACTCCCAATTCCAACATCTTTTGGACTTCTTTCTTTATGCAGTCCCTGACGTGGTCAGGTTGCCTGTAGATTTTACTCTTGACAGGCAGACTGTCACCAGTGTCCACCTCATGGGTGCACCAGTTTGTCTGACTGGGTGTCAGTGAGAACATTTGTCTAAAGGATTGAAGAACTAGTTTGCAATCCTTTTGTTGATGCTCAGAGAGGCTGTCAGAAAAGACTACACCATCAACTGACCCATCATCAGGGTTCTGAGTGAGCAGGTCTGGGCGAGGGTCACTCTATTCCTCCTGTCCCTCATCTGTTGCCATGAACAAGCCCATGTTTTCCCTTTCGACAAATGCCTTGAGCCTGTTAACATGAAGCACCCTGTGGGGGCTCCTGGGAGTTCCAAGGTCCACCAGGTAGGTGACCTCTCCTTTTTGCTCAAAAATGGTATGGGGTCCAGACCATCTGTCTTGGAGAGCTGCTGGGGCCACTGGCTCCAACACCCACACCTTCTGTCCTGCATGGTACACAGTTAGGACAGCCTTTTGGTCATGCCAAGCTTTTTGAAGTTCTTGGCTGGCCTCAAGGTTTTTGGATGCCTTCTCCATGTACTCTGCCATCCTGGAGTGGAGACCAATTACATAGTCCACTATGTCAAGTTTAGGCTTTTTGAGAGGTAACTCCCATCCTTCCTTTACAAGACATAGGGGTCCTCTTACAGGATGCCCAAACAGAAGCTCAAAAGGGCTGTAGCAAACCCCCTTCTGTGGGACCTCTCTGTAAGCAAACAGGAGGCAGGGTAAAAGGATGTACCATCTTTGCCTAAGCTTTTCAGGTAACCCTTTTATCATCCCTTTTAGGGTCTTGTTGAATCTTTCAACAAGCCCATTGCACTGTGGGTGATAGGGTGTGGTAAATTTGTAGTTTACACCACACTCCTTCCACATTGCAGTCAAGTATCCTGACATGAAGTTTGCACCTCTGTCAGAGACAACCTCCTTAGGAAACCCCACTCTGGAGAAAACTCCAAGCAGGGCCCTGGCCACAACAGGAGCTGTAGTGGTCCTAAGGGGAATAGCTTCTGGATACCTGGTGGCATGATCCAGTACCACCAGTATAAACCTGTGCCCAGAGGCTGTTGGGGGGGTCCATTGGTCCAACAATGTCTATCCCCACTCTCTCAAAGGGTACCCCCACCACAGGTAGTGGTATAAGGGGGGCCTTTGTTGTGCCACCTGATTTGCCACTGGCTTGACAGGTGACACATGAGCGACAAAACTCTTTGGTGTCTTCAGACATATGAGGCCAGTGAAAGTGTGGGGCAAGCCTGCCCCAAGTCTTGTTCTGGCCTAAGTGACCTGCAAGGGGAATCTCATGGGCTAAGGTGAGAAGGAAACCTCTAAGAGACAAGGGGATGACCAGCCTCCTGGTAGCACCAGGCTTGGGGTCTCTTGCCTCAGAGTATAGGAGTCCATCATCCCAATATACTTTGTGGGAACCTGTAGCATTCCCTGCAGCCTGCTGTCTGAGGGGTTCAAGGAAGGAACAGTCTAACTGTGCCTGTCTCAAGTCTGCCCTGGAAGGTCCCCCTATCCCAAGAAACTAAACCTGTTCAGGTTCAAGCTCTTCTAGGACAGTTCCTTCTGGGGTCTTTGGGGTCAGCCTCCTGAGAGGGCTGATCCTCAACCTGAGGCAGGGGGGAAGGCTCAGCCTTACCCCTACTGCTCTTCTTCTTGGGTAGTGTCTGGTCCATTCTTCCAGGATCCAGCACTTGTTCAGCTGGGCATTTCTTGGCCTGTGACCTGGTCACAGCAAGGACATGTGAGGAGAGACCTAGCACTTCTACATGAGTCCTGTACTCCACATCTGACCACAGTGAGGATTTCAAATCATTGCCCAAAAGATAATCTACTGGGAGGTCTGAACTAACTACAACCCTTTTGAGGCCAGTTACCCCTCCCCAGGAGAAATTAACAACTGCCATACTGTGATTGGTAGTGACATTGCTAGCATTGGTCACTAGGTAATCTGAACCTAGCATGATCTGGTCAGGGTCCACAAATGTTGGTGTCACCATAGTGACACTGGCACATGTGTCCCTGTAGGCCTGAGCCATTTTTCCATTGATTAAAGGCGTTTGTCTGTATTTGCCCAGAGTACTAGGACTTACAGTAGGGGTCGTATCCATGTCCCCAGTACAAACAAGAACTGCCTGAGTAGGAATTCTGACTAAGTCAGAACCCAACTCAGTTCCCAGGGTTAACCCAACTATAGCCTTGGGAGGTACACTACCACTACTAACTGTACTAGGGGGTGCAGGTGTCTTAGGGACAGTAGTGGTAGGAGTTTGTCCTTTCTTGGTGCACTCACTAAACCAGTGAGTTTTACTTTTACAGTATTGGCACCATGGTTTCTTAGGACTATCATTCTTCTTCTTTTGAGAATTCTGGGACCCACCCTCCTTAGATTGTTGGGGCCCTGTTGAAGACTTCTGGTCATTTTGCCTATTCTCATTATTACCCTTCTGGTCTGCTTTCTTCTGGCCACCACCCTGGTTCTGGTTCTGCTGCTTGACCCTTGTTCTGACCCATCTGTCTGCCTTCTTTCGCAATTCTTGGGGAGAGGTCAGATCTGAGTCAATCAAGTGCTGATGCAACAGCTGGTTCTGACAATTATTTAAGATTTGCTCTCTCATAATTAGATTATACAATCCTGTGTAATCAGTAACTTTACTTCCCAGTAACCAGCCTTCCAAAGCCTTAGTGGCACAATCAACAAAGTCAGTCCAATCTTGAGCCTGAGTTTTCTGGGTGTCTCTGAACATTAACCTGTACTGTTCAGTTGTTAAGTCAAACCCATCAATCAGTGCAGTTTTCAAGACTTGGTAATCATTAGCATCCTCATCTCTGACAATGAGAAGCTTAGCTCTACCTTTACCTTCAAAGGAGAGCCATAATATAGCTGCCCACTGACTCTGGGGTACCTGCTGTACTTTGCAGGCCCTCTCCAGAGCAGTTATCCACTTGTGGATATCATCTCCTGTCTTATAGGAAAGCACTATTTTACTCAGGTTTCTAGTATCAAAACCCCTTTCTTTATCCCTAGGGATATTGCTGCCACCAGTGGGGACTCCCCCACTCAACTGTTGCTCTCTGGCAAAGGCAAGTTTCTCTTTGGCAAGGGCAAGTTCTTCCCTTTCAATCCTCAGATTCACTTCCCTCATCTTTGCTTCATGCTCTCTTCTCTGAGGGGATGTCATCCCTCTCTGAGAAGATGCCTGAGAGACATGGGTATGAATAGATCTGTTAGAGCCTCTGGAGTGAGTCCTAACTCGTCTATTCCCAAGGTTAGGCCTGCTTGAGGGTGGTCTTGGGGCTCCCCCAGTACCACCTTCATGTAGGCTTAAGTTGGCCCTGGTGAGTCTACTGGACCTTTGTCTGCCTCATCCCCAGAGGACTCTTCCTCCTCCTCCTCCTCCTCCTCCTCCTCCTCCTCCTCATCTACATTCTCTGTTTCAGGGGGGTTGGAGTCAGGATTACCCTCTAAGGGGGGCATGCTCCCATCTGGATTAGAGGGGCCTGGGTTAGAAGCCCTTCTAGCATCATATGTCTCTAAGAGACCTAACAGAAAAGGAGTGTAGGGTTAGAACCCTGTTTCAATTTCCTGGAGGTACACAAGTGTCTCATCTCCTGGAAACTGAGGGCTGCATATCTGGAAAGGACCTGTGGAGGGCCACTAACCACTAGGGGAGTCTCTGAAGTCTCACCATGGGTAGACATGCTTTCTAGTGAGGTGTAAGTGATGCACCTACCTACACTATGGGTTTTCCTACTGATCCCTTGCTAAGAGTTGTAGTCAGGGTGTGCTAGACCCTTTCTACTACAACAGCTGGTTCAGTAGAACTCAGAGTATTTCTAAGCTTGTTATATGTACCTATGGTACCTTATGTGATCTTTCAAATGATATTTCAAGATTATATTTGGCAAAAACAACAGCAAGCTCAAATCCCAACCGCTGCACACCAATGTGAGAAGTTGGCCTGATATATGATGCTCACTAGTTCTAGTGATCACCTTGTATCAGTCCAAACAACCCTTATGGTGATTGGTTGTATGTCAACCTTATAGACCAGCTATCCTAATGGTAGCATGGACAAAGCAGTCTTAGGCTAAACTCTTTTGGCATGTGA
The DNA here is from genome assembly GCF_964261635.1 of Lissotriton helveticus. NCBI lineage: Eukaryota > Metazoa > Chordata > Amphibia > Caudata > Salamandridae > Lissotriton > Lissotriton helveticus. The sequence continues at coordinate 404,043,851 of NC_136063.1, read as the reverse complement.
AGCCAGCTGTTTTACCACAATATAACCCCTTGAGTACCAGATGAAAGGACACCACACAGGTTGTTATGAAAATAAACAGTATATTTATTAATAACAAACACCTCTGAACTCTTTATGAGGTCAGAGGTGTAGGAGAGTGGGGTCTGCAATCCCATGACCACCCCAGATTTTTGCTTTTTGCTTCACTGATTTACGACTTTCCCTGGCTGTGGGCCTGCTAATCAGACCCACAGCCTAGCTGTTCTCTCTCTAAATTACACCCATGTACCTTAGGTGCATTTTACCAATTGGTACTGGGCCACCTTATCAGTCCCTGTACAGCATACCTTAGGTATCCAGGGCATAGGTGTACCCAGGGCCTACCAGGGGCTGAAGCATGTATTATGCCACCCCTGGCTGGCCACCCAAACAGACACAACTGGCTGCACGACAGCTGGGGCAAGGTGGTGTAAACACCCTTTGCTTCAGATATAGTATTCCTATATCTAACCCTAAAATGGACACATATATTCCTATCAGTCACTCCTATGGCAGGCCTTATCAATCCTGAAGGCAGAGTGCTTGGAATTATGTGAGATGGTGCTCTGGCATGAGCTGAGCCCGTTTGCAGCTTGCGGAACCAAGTCCAAATAGCTGTTCCATGATAACGCTATACCATATACTCTTAAGTGCATTATAATCCTCGCGGTTAAATGCTAACTCTGGTATAGCATTATCAAAACATGCCGAGTAAGGTGTCATACGAATTGGAATACTAACCCCTCGCCAATTCTGGCAACGGGGTTAGCATTCCACCCTTCTAGAGGGACACGACATGTATGTAACTGTGAACCCCGGTTAAAGTCAGACACAGCCTCAGCTCCAAAAAATGGATGCTGCCACCGAGACACAAGTCTGCCCTCCTGCTGCTGGGAGTCCTTCCAGCAACGGAGGCCTGGACAAAGGGTTTCCTGTCAGGGGCGGTGCTAGCACCATCCCAGACAGGATTTTGTGTATCCCAGGTAGGCAGGGCTGAAAGGAAGGTGACTGCAAGTGGCACCCCGGTGCTCACTGTGCATATGCCGGCTCAAACCAGTTCTTGGGGCACACCAGCCCCTGAGCTGGGGAGAGACCAGACAAAGGAGAGGGGTGTAACCACCCCCCTACTGGTCCCACCCATAGGGCAGGACTTAGTCGCGTGCCAGCCCCTTTTCTTAGGATAAAGGTAGGAGCAGGCCCCCTTCCCAAATTAGATAATCTTGAATCTTGAACTACTTTCCACGAAAGGAACTCTTGACTTTCTTTGAAGACTCTCCCTTGTGGCTAAGGAGTAGCCACCCTGCACCAGCAGGCACCATCGAAGCTCTTGCGGTTTGCTGCACGTCCATCCTCCGGATCAAGACTGCCCAGCTCGACGAGACCCGGATTCCCTGCCATCTCTGACCTCTACCTACATCATCCAGCCCAGCTGAGATTCGTGGGTGTGACGAGACCCGTGGGACCGGCCATCTTCAAGACCTGAACAACGCTTCACCAGCACGACCCCCGAGAGACCCTCGAGTAAGTGCATTGGGGTTTGAGAAGCCCTAACCCTAAGCAGCTCCAGCACCGAAGTCCAGCCCCCCAGCATCCACGAGATCTGCGTGGGGCCCTTCTGCTTCTTTGCTGCCTGCCACGTTGTCCGGTCACTTGCCCGTTGGCTAGTGACCCTATTGACGACGTACCACGACGTTTTCACCGCTGGTCTAGGTCCCCTAGACTGGCCCTTGCTTCTTGTCCAACAAGAAGTGCCCTGGACCCTCCTGGTCCACTCCAGACGCCATCTTGACTCCACCGCGTGGGCTTGCCTTTGTCAGCCGACAGCCTCGTGGGACAGCTCGCACCTCCAGCCTGGACGCCGACAACGCCTCCTAGCCCGTATGACTGCAGAGTCCAGCGTCGCCCACTCACCTGGTCGAGGTGACTTCATCCGGTGCCCTCCTGGTGCCCACATAATCACTGGCTAGTGATTAGGAACTGAGTCCCCTCTGCTTTCAGGTCGTCTCCTTCACTGATCCAGCCTTGGATCACACCGAACTTCTTCACTGGTTGCCTGCCAGCAACTTCTTCTTTCAGGCCCCATAGACTTCAACGAGGATTCCTGACGTCTTTTGAAGCCTATGCAGCCGCGGCCCCTGGGCTAGGTAATTTGAGTATTTCGGTACTCCAGCACAGGTTCACTATCCAAGTGTCCAGATCCTTTGTCGTTTTCAGTCTACCTAGTCGGATTCGTCCGGAAACAGTAACTTTAGAAACGCTAGCATCCATAGACTTCTTCCCGCATCCCGCGTGAGAGTGCACACTCTGCACCCGATCTCCCTAGGCCTCCTGCTCGTAATCTTAAGGTTCAGTAGTGTAGTCCTAGCGATCCTGAAGGCTCTGGATCTTGTTACTTACCTGCTAGTATTTTGCATTCCACTTTTTGTGTATATGGTTTTTCGTGCCCCTCGGGCATTTGTGTAAATTGTGCAACTTGAAGTATTTTCGTAAGAGTTTTGTATTGTGCTTAGCTCCCTGACTCATAAAGAGTTCAGGGTAGTCTTGTTATAAATAAATATCCTTTATTTTCATAACAACTTGTGTGGTGTCCTTTCACTTGGTGTTCAAGGGGTATATGTGATGGTAAAACAGCTGGCTTAACACGCCCTCTAGAGTTTAGCCTGAAGACTGCTCGTGTCCATGCTACTAGGATAGCTGGTCTGAAAGGTTGACTTACAACCAATCATCAATAAGGGTTGTTTGGTATGATACACAGTGATCACTAGAATAGTGAGCACTATATATCAGGCCAACTTCTCACATTGGTGTGCAGCGGTTGGGATTTGAGCTTGCTGTTGTTTTACCTCGCACGTATCCTAAGAATATCATTTGAAAGATCACATAAGTACCCAGGTACATATAACTTAACTTAGAATACTCTGAGTTCTACTGAACCAGCTGTTGTAGTGTAACAGGGCTTAGCACACCCTGACTACAACACTTAGCAAGGGATCAGTAGGTAAACCCATAGTGTAGGTAGGTGCATCACTTACACCACACTAGAAGCATGTCTACCCATGGAGAGTCTTTAGAGACTCCCCTTGTGGCTGTTGACCCTCCACAGGTCACTTCCAATTATGCAGCCCTTAGCTTCCAGGAGATGAGACAATTGTGTACCTCCAGGAAACTAAAACAGGGTTCTAACCCTACCACTCCTTTTCTGTTAGGTCTCTTAGAGACTTATGATGCTAGAAAAGCTTCTCAGACAGATGGGAGCATGCCCCCCTTAGAAGGTACTCGTGGTGACCCAGACTCCAACCTCCCTGAAACAGAAGATGTAGAAGAGGAGGAGGAGGAGGAAGAGGAAGTCTCTGGGGATGAGGCAGACAATGGTCCTGAGCTAGTCAGACTTACTAGGGCCAACTTAGACCTACATAGGGAAGGACCTGGGGGACCCCAGTACTGACCCTAAGCAGGCCTAACTTTGGAGTTAGAAGAGATAGGTCTCATTCTAGGGACTCCAATAGATCTGTGCACTCTCATGCCTCTGCTCAGAGGAGAATGATCTCTCCCCAGAGGAGACTGACTTCCCCTCAGAGAAGAGAACATGAAGCAAGGATGAAACAGGCTAATCTGAGGATTCAGAGGGAAGAACTTGCCCTTGCCAAGGAGAAGCTTGCCTTTGCTAGAGAGCAACAGTTAAGTGGGGTAGTCCCCACTGGTGGCAGCAATATCCCTAAGGATAAAGACAGGAGTTTTGATACTAGACACCTGAGTAAAATAGTGCCCCCCTTTAAACAAGGGGATGACATCCACAAATGGATGACTGCTTTGGAGAGGACCTGCACTGTCCAGTGCATCCCCCAGAGTCAGTGGGCAGCTATTTTGTGGCTCTCCTTTGAAGGTAAAGGTAGAGATAAACTCCTCACTACTAGAGATGAGGATGCTAACAATTACCAAGTCTTGAAAAATACACTGATTGATGGGTTTGGCTTAACCACTGAACAGTACAGGTTGCTGTTCAGAGACACCCAGAAAATGCAGTCTCAAGATTGGGCTGACTTTGTAGATTGTGCCACTAAGGCTTTTGAAGGCTGGTTACTGGGAAGTAAAGTTACTGATTACACAGGATTGTATAATCTAATTATGAGAGAACAAATCTTAAGTAATTGTCAAAATCAGTTGTTGCATCAGCACCTTATTGACTCAGATCTGACCTCTCCCCAAGAATTGGGAAAGAAGGCAGACAGATGGGTCAGGACAAGGGTCAAGCAGCAGAACCAGAACCAGGGTGGTGGCCAGAAGAAAGCAGATCCCAAGGGTAATGAGAATAAGCAAAATGACCAGAAGTCTTCAACAGGGCCCCAGCAACCTAAAGAGGGTGGGTCCCAGAATTCCCAGAATTCCCAAAAGAAGAAGAATGGTCAGAAGAAACCATGGTGCCAATACTGCAAAAGTAATACTCACTGGTTTAGTGAGTGCACCAAGAAAGGCCCAACTCCTACCACTACTGCCCCTAAGGCATCTGCACCCCCTAGTACAGTTAGTAGTGGTAGTAATCCTGCTAAGGCTATAGTGGGGTTAACCCTGGGAACAGAGGCGGGCTCTGACTTAGTCAGAACACGTACTCAGGCTGTTCTTGTTTGTACTGGGGACATGGATATGACCCCTACAATAAGCCCCAGTACTCTGGGCAAGTACAGGCAGACGCCTTTGATTAATGGAAAAATGGCTCAGGCCTACAGGGACACTTGTGCCAGTGTCACCATGGTGACACCTAACTTTGTGGACCCTGACCAGGTAATACTGGGAGCAGACTACCTGGTGACCAATGCTAGCAATGCCACTACCTCCCATAGTATGGCACTTGTTAACTTCTCCTGGGGAGGGGTAAATGGCCTCAAAAGGGTTGTTGTTAGTTGAGACCTCCCTGTGGACTGTCTTTTGGGCAATGATTTGGAATCCTCCTTATGGTCAGATGTGGAGTATAGGACTCATGTGGAAATGTTAGGTTTGTCAGCACATGTCCTTGCTGTGACTAGGTCACAGGCCAAGAAATGCCCAGCTGAACTAGTGCTGGATCCTGGAACAATGGACCAGACACTACCCAAGAGAAAGAGCAGTAGGGGTATGATTGACTCTTCCCCCCTGCCTCAGGTGATGGATCAGCTCTCTCAGGAGACTGACCCCAAGACCCCAGAAGGAACTGTCCTAGAAGAGCTTGAGCCTGAACAGGTTGAGTTTCTTGGGACAGGGGGCCCTTCCAGGGCAGACTTGAGGCAGGCACAGTTAGACTGTTCCTCTCTTGAACCCCTCAGACAGCAGGCTGCTGCTGAGGCTGCAGGGAATGCCACAGGTGCCCATAAAGTGTACTGGGACGATGGACTCCTTTACTCTGAGGCAAGAGACCCCAAGCCTGGTGCTACCAGGAGGCTGGTCATCCCCTTGTCTCTGAGAGGTTTCCTTCTCACCTTGGCCCATGAAATTCCCCTTGCAGGTCACTTAGGCCAGAATAAGACTTGGGACAGGCTTGCCCCACACTTTCACTGGCCCCATATGTCTGAGGACACTAAGAACTTTTGTCGTTCATGTGTCACCTGCCAAGCCAGTGGCAAATCAGGTGGCACAACAAAGGCCCCCCTTATACCACTACCTGTGGTGGGGGTTCCCTTTGAAAGAGTGGGGATTGACATTGTTGGACCAATGGACCCCCCACAGCATCTGGGCACAGATTTATACTGGTGGTAGTGGATCATGCCACCAGGTATCCAGAAGCTATTCCCCTTAGAACCACTACAGCTCCTGTTGTGGCAAGGGCCCTGGTTGGAGTTTTCTCCAGAGTGGGGTTCCCTAAGGAGGTGATCTCTGACAGAGGTGCAAACTTCATGTCAGGATACTTGACTGCTATGTGGAAGGAATGTGGTGTCAATTACAAATTCACCACACCCTATCACCCACAATGCAATGGGCTTGTTGAAAGATTCAACAAGACCCTCAAAGGGATGATAAAAGGGTTACCAGAAAAGCTTAGGCGAAGATGGGACATCTTTTTACCCTGCCTTCTGTTTGCTTACAGAGAGGTCCCACAGAAGGGGGTTGGTTACAGCCCTTTTGAACTTTTGTTTGGACATCCTGTAAGAGGACCCCTATGTCTTGTGAAGGAAGGATGGGAGTTACCTCTCAAAAAGCCTAAACTTGACATAGTGGACTATGTACTTGGTCTCCGCTCGAGGATGGCAGAGTACATGGAGAAGGCATCTAAAAACCTTGAGGCCAGCCAGGAACTTCAAAAAGCTTGGCATGACCAAAAGGCTGTCCTAACTGTATACCATGCAGGACAGAAGGTGTGGGTGTTGGAGCCAGTGGCCCCAGCAGCTCTCCAAGACAAATGGTCTGGACCCCACATCATCATTGAACAAAAGGGAGAAGTCACCTATTTGGTGGACATGGGAACTCCCAGGAGCCCTCACAGAGTACTTCATGTGAATAGGCTCAAAGCATTTGTTGACAGGGAGGACATGGGCTTGCTAATGGCCACAGATGAGGGACAGGAGGAAGAGAGTGACCCTCTCCCAGACCTGCTCACTCAGAACCCTGATGATGGGTCAGTAGATGGTGTAGTCTTTTCTGACAGCCTCTCGGAGCCTCAGCAACAGGATTGTAGGCAGGTCCTTCAATCCTTCAGACAAATGTTTTCTCTGACCCCCAGTCAGACAAACTGGTGCACACATGAGGTGGACACTGGAGACAGTCTGCCTATAAAGAGTAAAATCTACAGGCAACCTGACCACGTCAGGGACTGCATAAAAACTGAAGTACAAAAGATGTTGGAATTGGGAGTCATTGAACCCTCAGAGAGCCCTTGGGCTAGTCCTGTAGTTCTAGTGCCTAAACCTCACACCCAGGATGGTAAGAGAGAAATGAGGTTTTGCGTAGACTACAGGGGTCTCAATGCTGTCACTAAGACAGATGCCCATCCAATACCAAGAGCAGATGAACTCATTGACAGATTGGCTTCTGCCAAGTTCTTGAGTACATTTGACCTGACAGCTGGTTATTGGCAAATCAGGTTAGCTGAGGATGCCAAGGCCAAGACAGCATTTTCTACCCCAGGAGGTCATTACCAATTTGTGGTGATGCCCTTTGGTTTGAAAAATGCCCCTGCCACTTTTCAAAGGTTGGTGAACCAAGTTCTCACTTGGTTGGATGACTTTTATGCAGCATATCTAGACGATATTGCTGTCTTTAGCTCCACCTGGGAGGATCACCTGATCCACCTGAGGAAAGTTTTGGAGGCCCTGCAAAAGGCAGGCCTCACTATCAAGGCTACTAAGTGCCAGATAGGGCAGAGTCAAGTTGTATAATTGGGCCACCTTGTAGGTGGAGGCCAAGTTCAACCTCTGGAGAGCAAGATACAGGCCATAAAGGACTGGGCTCCTCCAACCACCCAGACACAGGTCAGAGCTTTCTTGGGCCTGTCTGGTTATTACAGGAAATTTGTCAGAAATTATGGAACCATTGTGACTCCACTTAATGACCTGACAAGTAAGAAAATGCCAAAGAAAGTTCAGTGGACAGTTAGCTGTCAGAAGGCATTCGATGACCTAAAGCAGGCCATGTGCACTGCACCTATTCTCAAGAGTCCAGACTACTCCAAACCTTTCATTGTCCAAACAGATGCTTCTGAGTTGGGTGTGGGAGCTGTTCTATCTCAGCTGAATATTGATAGTCATGACCAGCCCATTGCTTTTATAAGTAGAAGGCTGACCCCTAGAGAGAAACGTTGGTCAGCTATTGAGAGGGAGGCCTTTGCTGTGGTTTGGGCCCTGAAGAAGTTGAGGCCATACTTGTTTGGTACCCACTTCAAAGTTCAGACCGACCATAAGCCCCTCTTATGGCTAAATCAAATGAAGGGTGAAAACCCCAAACTTCTTAGGTGGTCCATTTCCCTACAGGGGATGGACTTTACAGTGGAGCACCGCCCAGGGACTGACCATGGTAATGCAGATGGTCTCTCCAGGTACTTCCACTTAGAGCAAGAAGACTCACCTGGTCAAGGTTAGTTTAATGTCCCTACGTTTGGGGGGGGGGGGTTATGTAGGAGAGTGGGGTCTGCAATCCCATGGCCACCCCAGATTTTTGCTTTTTGCTTCACTGATTTACGACTTTCCCTGGCTGTGGACCTGCTAATCAGACCCACAGCCTAGCTGTTCTCTCTCTAAATTACAACCATGTACCTTAGGTGCATTTTACCAATTGGTACTGGGCCACCTTATCAGTCCCTGTACAGCATACCTTAGGTATCCAGGGCATAGGTGTACCCAGGGCCTGAAGCATGTATTATGCCACCCCTGGCTGGCCACCCAAACAGACACAACTGGCTGCACGACAGCTGGGGCAAGGTGGTGTAAACACCCTTTGCTTTAGATATAGTATTCCTATATCTAACCCTAAAATGGACACATATATTCCTATCAGTCACTCCTATGGCAGGCCTTATCAATCCTGAAGGCAGAGTGCTTGGAATTATGTGAGATGGTGCTCTGGCATGAGCTGAGCCCGTTTGCAGCTTACGGAACCAAGTCCAAATAGCTGTTCCATGATAACGCTATACCATATACTCTTAAGAGCTTTATATTCCTCGCGGTTAAATGCTAACTCTGGTATAGCATTATCAAAACATGTCGAGTAAGGTGTCATACGAATTGGAATACTAACCCCTCGCCAATTCTGGCAACGGGGTTAGCATTCCACCCTTCTAGAGGGACACAACATGTATGTAACTGTGAACCCCGGTTAAAGTCAGACACAGCCTCAGCTCCACAAAATGGATGCTGCCACCGAGACACAAGTCTGCCCTCCTGCTGCTGGGAGTCCTTCCAGCAACGGAGGCCTGGACAAAGGGTTTGCTGTCAGGGGCGGTGCTAGGACCATCCCAGACAGGATTTTGTGTATCCCAGGTAGGCAGGGCTGAAAGGAAGGTGACTGCAAGTGGCACCCCGGTGCTCACTGTGCATATGCCGGCTCAAACCAGTTCTTGGGGCACACCAGCCCCTGAGCTGGGGAGAGACCGGACAAAGGAGAGGGGTGTAACCACCCTCCTCCTGGTCCCACCCATAGGGCAGGACTTAGTCGCGTGCCAGCCCCTTTTCTTAGGATAAAGGTAGGAGCAGGCCCCCTTCCCAAATTAGATAATCTTGAATCTTGAACTACTTTCCACGAAAAGACTTTCTTTGAAGACTCTCCCTTGTGGCTAAGGAGTAGCCACCCTGCACCAGCAGGCACCATCGAAGCTCTTGCGGTTTGCTGCACGTCCATCCTCCGGATCAAGACTGCCCAGCTCGACGAGACCCGGATTCCCTGCCATCTCTGACCTCTACCTACATCATCCAGCCCAGCTGAGATTCGTGGGTGTGACGAGACCCGTGGGACTGGCCATCTTCAAGACCTGCATGACGCTTCACCAGCACGACCCCCGAGAGACCCTCGAGTAAGTGCATTGGGGTTTGAGAAGCCCTAACCCTAAGCAGCTCCAGCACCGAAGTCCAGCCCCCCAGCATTCACGAGATCTGCGTGGGGCCCTTCTGCTTCTTTGCTGCTTGCCACGTTGTCCGGTCACTTGGAGTTCTGGACTTTTTGGTTCTGTCCAGAGGTGTCAGGGATAACACCCGAAGACCCCGGAGTTCTACCTGTCTCGGTGCACAAACAAACAGAAACACGGGCTTCTCGATGGTGGCGTCAAAGACCAAAGGTTTATTACTGCAGGGACACAGAAGTCACCGAAACTGCACACGGGCAGTATCTAGGAGCCTGTTCAATTTGTACAAAGAGGGTTACTCCTTAAATACTAAATATTCTGCTCGGGGCAAATTCTTTACATGTTACCACAGTTCTAAACATTCGTGTCTTAAACAATAAATATTTGGCGTTTGTACAGGAATTGTCAACAGTATCTGATGTCGAAACATTACAAATGAGGGGTTCCCACTATTCCATCATAATCCCATGTCAATTTCTCATTCAAGACCCGGACCGCCTCATCGTAAATTTCGTTACCTCCCCCTAATAAAGGCCCAGAAGGAAAGGAGCAGAGCCAGGTGCAGAAGATAGAAAGACAGGATAAGAGATGTTTGTGGGTCGTAAATGGGCACGGTTACCAGCTTCGGCCGCCTAATCATGATCAGGCCAACGAACACAAGAACCAGTATAGCAGGACTGGCCTCAGGCTGGGGAGGCAGTTCTTGCCGAGTCATGCTGCCACAGCGTTGCTGGCCTAAGGTGCACGTGTCCCTCGCAAGGTGAATCGCCGGTTAAAGCCTACGTGTCCTTAGATGAAAAGAAGTCATTGCGTGTCCATTGACTATGTGAGGGCAAGGAATACAAAATGGCTTCCGTGTTCTAAGATGGATGCCACGGGTAGATCAGAAATGTGTTCATAACAGGAGTGCTCTTGCTCGTAGCATAGCGAAAACACCAGGATATACTAAATGGATCATTTGCGGTTCACTGATACCAAAATCATGTGTTTACGACAATGATGAAAACACGGGTTAAAATCGTCACGGAACCTCAGACCCTCCTTTTGCCCTTACATAGGCAATTACTCAGTCTATGTCTGAATCTAACTCTATGCTCATTATGTCAGTGACATGTTGTTGCATCATCATCCTGTCTCGTGCCTTTTCTCCTAATGCAGGTGGTTTTCTGAAACAGGTTGCAGCACAGAGACTACACAGAGCGGGACCACATTGGATAATAAGACAACACGAGAACAGAAATACTAGGATGACACCAATGACCATCAGGACCTTCCATCCCCACGCTGATACCAGAGTCCAAAACCACTCCATGAAGGACCAGTTTCCCTTGTCTACGTGTATAGAGTCGGAAATCTTGTGTAGCTTAGAGATCGCTTCATAGACAGTCGGAGCATTATTGGGAATAAAAACACAGCAGCTCGATTGGATCATTCTGCATACCCCACCTCGATCTGCAAGTATTACGTCTAGAACCATTCGGTTCTGCAACGTCATGAGACGATCCGCCTGAAGCTCAGCTGTTAAGTTACTAAGGGCACCAGCCGTTTCTGTGATAGTAGATTCAACTACCCGTGTTAGTTGACGTAGATTTCTACTATTGGCCATAGGCCCCCAAAACGGAAGGAAACCTTTGAAGAAGTCTCCAGCTTCCTGACCAGCGGTATCTTCCTTGCTGAAGACACCCCTTGCTATTCTGGTTTTGTGATAATCAGAGGAAGCAGTGTATATCGGAGGTAACAATCGAGCAATATAACATGAACCTGAGAAGTCAGCAGGCAGCCATGTATACGCTCTGTCTTGACAGATGAAGTAAGTACCCCTAGCAGTAAGGAAGGCAGGGGAGGAGTTAGACGGAAATACGTAAGTCTCAACGCACTCACTCCTCCCTAGCTGAGCTCTCAGATTTCTCCCATTTCCTTGCAAACAGACCTGACCTCGGTGAGGCACGACCCAAACTGAAGTGGAGCTTTTACGCTTGCTTTCTCCCAAACTAAGGCGATACTCGGTAGAGTTCCAACTCAAATACACCCGTAATTCATCTCTAGGGTAAGATGGAGTATTATTGACGTCTTTAATCATGTCAATAATTCCCTGGACTAAAGCTTTGTTGGCTGAGTTGTATTTAGTGGACCGTGGTGGACGCGGAGGATAGGTTTCAAGGGCATATGAAAAAATGGTCTGAAAGGCCTGAAATGATCCATTGTAGCTAAAAGGTAAGACTAGATAGGGAATGCCTTTATCCATAGTGTGAGGTATCAAGCCACACACCCAGCAGTCTGTAGTATTAACTACCAGTTGGTGTTGATGCAAGAGCTGTACAAATGTATTGTTAATAAATTCTGAGCGTCGAGCTTGTTCGTGTTCAGGAAATGAGTGAAAAGAATGCATAGAAGAAACCGTAGAAGTAGTAGGATCAAGGGGAGGTACTGTAGTTACTGGCATAAAAATCAAATGCACACCAAAGATGATTCCACCCACCAACGTTATCAAAACAATTAAAAATGTAACTGCACATTGCATTAGAAAGCATTTGCTGTGGAGTATTCTGTACAGTCTATTTCTGCGAACATAAATTACATTCTCTCGTTGCAGCTCAGGAAGCCCCATCTTCTACAATCCGCTCGTGACCACTGATGATGTGTACGTAGATGAAAATGCCTCTATCAGCCCTGGGAGTTCCCAGAACTAACAGAAAGATCGACCTTGTGTCTGACCCCCGCAGATTCAACTAGGCACACAGCCACGACTCTACGGCTACCCAGACGGCAAGGCAATTTTAAAACAAAAAGAAACAATACAAAGTATTAGCAAACTTCCTGGCTGGAGGCAATGTATAGAAAATTCAAATCTGAAAATAGGCAGTTTCCTGCTTTATTTGTCCATATTGCGAGGCCGCAGATTGTATCTCAGTTTTGCAGGAGCTGTCTGGTCTGGAAACAATGTATTTTCAGCCGACGTTGTAATGTTCACGTTTTCAGATGACAAATGTTCTTTTGGTGCAGATGGCAAATGTTCGTTGGGTGCGGATGACAAATGTTCAGGGTTCAAAAGAGCAGTTTCAGGAGGAGAGTCAGAATTTGGTGAATCCGTGATCAGTTCTGCATCGCTGAAAGGTATGAACCTGGGGACTTGTTCCGTTTCAGAGGCACCGATTCCTTTCTTTACCCAGTTGTCGTAAGGAAGTGGCAGAGGCACACGTTTGACGTGTGTCGTATGGATCCAGTTCTTCCTTCCGGCCACACGAATAGCAGTTCTCGTTGCTAGTAAGACTTGGAAAGGGCCAATGAATCTGGGTTGAAGATTTTTCGTTCTTGCAAAATTTCTAATGACCACCTGGTCACCCGGTTTCAGCTGATGGCCTGGACTCTCCGGTGGCTTTGGCAATGCATCGAAAACCTGTTGGTGAATAAGACTCAATTTAGCAGTCAAGTCGAAAAGGTAATCAATTAACATTGGGTATTCCAGCTGCTTGAATTCTTTTGGTCTAGGTACCCCCCAAACATTTGCAGGACGACCAAAAACTATTTCATATGGACTAAGTCCTACTCTAGAATGTACAGTTGCTCTTGTTGATAGCAAAGCCAAAGGCAATGCGTCTGGCCAGGACAAACCCGTGGATGCTTGTATCTTAGCAAGTTTCAGTTTAAGGGTGCCATTGTAACCCTCGACTAAACCCGCGGACTGGGGATGATTCGCACTATGAAACTTCTGTCTAATCCCTAGGCCGGCACACACACTCTGCATAACTTTCTCTACGAACTCACTTCCGTTATCTGACCATACAATCCGTGGCATTCCGTATCTGGGGAAGTATTCTTTTAGAAGAATTTTGGCAGTGGATAAGGCAGTATTGTCCTTTAGCGGGTATGCTTCGATCCATCTGGAGAAAGCACAAACTACCACTAGGACGTACTTTAGGTTATTACAACGATCCATGTGAATGAAGTCTAGCTGGATCACTTCAAAGGGGCAGGAAGGAGGAGCGAAATGACCTGCAGGTGTGGGGATTCCCTTGCCAGGATTATGCATCAAGCATACCATACAATTTCTCACCACTCTCTCTGCACACTTACTAATCCCATCATTCTTCCAGACCGGAGCCAACATCTTACAAATCCCTTTTGAACTGATGTGCGCTGTTCCATGTGCCATCGTTACTACTGCAAGCACATACGCATCAGGCAACATCCAACGCTGTTGTTCCGACAAGTCAATCCAACACCCACTCGAGTCCAATTTACCCGTGCTCTCTCTCCATGCAAGTTTTTCCTCCTCAGTCGCCTCTTTCTGAATTTCTTTCACGCTTTCCACTGTGTCTTCACACATTCCAGACTCAGAAATCCATCTTGCAGACGTTGAAACATACATTCTACTCATCATGTTTCTAGCTGTCTGTTTTGCAGTCTCATCGGCAAAAGCATTCCCACGACCAACATCATCCGTGATTGCTTTATGAGCACTGCATTTCACAATCGCAACTTCAGTCGGCAAGGTTAGAGATTCCAACAAGTCATTAACTAGCTGACCATGTTGAATCTTAGTCCCATGGGACGTAATGAAACCTCTCTCTTTCCACAAACGGCCAAAACTATGGGCCACGCCGAACGCGTACTGACTATCTGTGAACACATTCACTCTCTTTCCCTTAGCTAAAACGCACGCTCTTGTTAGCGCGATCAATTCTGCAGCCTGGGCAGAATTCTGACTCACTCTTGCAGTCTCCACAATCGTACTCAAGGTCGTTACTGCATAAGCAGCAGTCACATCACCATTCTCCAATTTGAAGCAAGACCCATCAACATACAACGTTCCATCTGGATCTGATAACGGAGTGTCTTTTAGATCAATTCGTCCTTTTGTTTCTTCCTCAGTTTTGAAACAACAGTCGTGTGGTTCGGAATCACTCGACTCTTGGCTAGTCGGCAACAATGTTGCTGGATTCAATACATTGCATCTTTTGATCTGAATATGACTCGCTAGCAATGTCAGTTCGTAACCTGATAATCTAGCACTGGTAAGGTGCTGCGTCTTGGTTCGGTTCATGAGTGTATCCACAGCATGAGGAACCATAACTACTAGCATGTTGTTCATTACTAAACCAGCAGATTGTCGAATGGAGGCTGCAGCTGCGGCTGTAGCTCTCAAGCAACTAGGCAACGCTCTAGCTACTGGATCTAACGTTGATGAAAAATACGCACAAGGGCGTTGTTTATCACCAAATTTCTGCGTCAAAACACTCAATGCACAACCTTCTCTCTCGTGGACATAGAGCGTGAATGGCTTACTGTAGTCGGGTGTACCCAATACAGGAGCTGAACACAGTGCATTTCGCAATTCAGAAAAACTCTGCTGACATTCTGCAGACCATGGTACCGGACTCGGAACACCTTTCCCAGTCAAGGCTACCAATGGTTTTGCTAAAAGAGAAAAATTTGGGATCCATTGCCTACAATATGAGGTAATACCTAAAAAGGCACGTACTTCTCTCTGCGTGCTAGGAACATTCATCTGTGTAATTGCTTTTATTCTCTCTGGGGTCAACTTCCTTCCCTCCTTTGACAAGAGATGACCTAGGTAGGTCACTTCTTGGCAGCAGTATTGCATTTTTGAAGGTGACACCTTGTGATTCAAATCTGACAAGTGATGCAATAAAGAAATCGTAGCTGTTTTGCAAGTTTCCTTGTCATCAGCAGCCACTAGAAGATCATCGACATATTGTACTAAAGCAGAACCAAGAGGAAGTACGAAGGAATCTAACTGGCTTTTTAATGCTTGACTGTAGATGGATGGGCTTTCACAATAACCTTGTGGAGCGCGTTTAAACCTGAAGCTTCGTCCTCCTAGAGAGAAACCGAAGATATCTCTGCTTTCCTCGGCTATCGGAATGCTGAAAAAGGCATTTTTCAAGTCGACAACCGAAAACCATGCTGCTGTAGCAGGAATCAATGTTAACAATGCAGTAATGTCTGGAACCACAGGAAACTGTGGAATCACAATTTTATTAACCTCTCTAAGATCAATTACAAACCTATATACTGGAGGTTTTGTTGGGTCAGTTCTTTTCAAAATAGGCAGTACAGGACTATTACAGACATTACCTCTAGTTTCTTCTATTACGTCTTTTTCAATCAGATCTTGCACTATCAGTAGGAGCGCACGCTCACCTTCACTAGAGATTCTGTATTGTGGAATTCGTGGAAGTTTGACATTTGCTTTCAAAGTTACTATATAGGGTGGAATTTCCAATAGACCTACATCATTAGGACCAGTCGCCCAAAGAGTATCAGGGAGTGAACGCAGCTCTGGTGGGAGCGCATCCATCGACAAGTACATCGGAGAGATTATTCTTTTACCCAACGTAAGCTGTACTCCTGCTGGAGAACAGTACAATGTCGCGTACAGGCGTTTTAACAAGTCTAAACCAAGCAGATTTTCGTTACAACCTGTCGTCAAAATCAGGGGTGCTTTCAATTGACAGGGTCCAACAGAAATAGACAAAGGACCAGAAACAGGGTTATGAACAGGGGCGCCCGAAAAACCTACTGAAACGTTTGTTGAGCCAGACAAAGGTGCGCCAGGGAGTTTCGCATGTATGATAGAGCTTTTTGCTGCACCAGTATCCAACAGAAACGGTTCGACTATACCTGATGTTGCTACTGCGACATAAGGCCCACTCTGATCTACTGGAACTGATACTACTCCCTCTCTTTGTCCATGGCTGTCCTAGTACTCACTTTGCTGAACTTCCTCACTAGCTTCATAATAGTCTTCAACATGATACTGTGGAGACCTATTCTGTTGGGCAGATTGTCCATTTCGCTGGTCGAAATAATTAGAAGGGCGATCACTCGTCTGCGGAGGCATAGCACCTCGTCCTCGACCTCTAGAGTTTTGCATAGAACTACCACGACCTCTCTGAGTAGCCGCAGTATTATTTTGCGTTCGAACTGGACACTCATTTTTGTAATGACCTTCCATTTTGCAATAAGCACATTGATTCCATTGGTATTGTGGCCTTTGAAAAGTATAATCCGTTCTTTGATATGACCCTTGCTGTGTACTAGTCTGATTTGTGCGAGGCGGATAAGCTTGCTGTAAAAGTACTTTAGTTTTTAAATCTTTCGTCTTTTTATCTGATTTTTCTTTCTCCTCTTTGTCCCTATTTTCATAGTACTGGGCAGTCGCAAGTATTTGCGCAGTCGTAGAGACAGCCCACGCACTTTCAGAATTCTTTAATTTACCACTAAGTTCTGGCAACAGATTGTGCACAAATTTATCAACAAATAATCTCTGGCCTCCTTCTGTGCTCATATCCTGACCACTATGATCCACGAAAGTTTCCTCGAATCTTGTGAAAAAGTCGGAGACGCTTTCGTCTTTCTTTTGTTTGCACGCGGACAATTTGTCCCAGTTAACGCGCAATGCTGGCATCAAGGTTTTCATTAAATCGATTATTCTACCAGGTAAATTAGCAATTAAGGGTTCTGGTTTGGAACCACCTATTTGTTGACCATCCGCTGCAATTATAGCTGCCCAGTCACCACCTAGGGCAACTGGATGATTCTCTTTACGAATTTTAGCCCAAATTGGTTGCGGTACTACATTACCAAATAGCAGATCTATGTCAGCTAGATTCAATACACAAGCGTCAACTGTCTGAGCCAACTCTTTGTAGTACCCTGCAGGATTTTTACGCGGATCTGGCAAGGCCTGTTTCACTGCTAATACTTCAGCTCGCTTCCATGGAATATGTATCCATACTCTCTGGAATTGGGCCGGAGCGGCTGCAATACCAAGCGGTGCATTAGCTTGCACAGCTTCACGCCAAATTGGTGGAACCTCTCTCATTGGATATTGACGATTTTGTTTCGTACTACGTTTCCCTAACTCTCTTGGTGAACGAAGGGATGGGTCATTCCTATAACTTAAAATCAGTTCCATCGCTTCTTTTATATTTTGACCAACTACCATACCTGCAGCAAACTCTTTCTGAACATTAATTAATTCTCCTAGATTTGATTCAGGGTCATCCTCTTCCAATTCCTCACGTAGAAGGAAACACATTTCATCGAACACATATCGTTGTGTCGGTTCATTCCATTGCATAAATGTATCTAATACATCTTGTACATTATATCTTCCAACTTTTGAAACCCATCTAAGAGCAGTGGAATCTAGTATTCCTCTTTCTTCAGTACTGGGAAGCTGACTACGTCTCTGCACAGAGTCAGAGGTAGGAGTCTTAATCAGAGTTTTATAGAAGGGAGATAGAATATTAGAGACAGAATCAGTGATTCTCCGACGAACAGAAAGTGGAGTCATAATATTAGCAGAAGCAGTAAATAGAGTAGCAGTTGGAACAGATAGATCAGGAACAGTAGGAGTAGCAGGCAAACTAGCTTGTGAACTAGCAGGTGTGAGCGACACAGGCATAGGCAAAGAAGCCGGCAACCCTGGAAGAGGGGCTGTCAAAGGAACATGAATATTGACCACAGGAGGTACAGGAACTTGATTCAGGGGAGCGGGAACAGGGACACCAGGTTGTCCAGCAACCGGTAATTGAACATTCGGTATAGGTGGAGCCGTAGCACCCTGTGCATACGGTGGGGGTGATCGTAACAAGTAAGACAACAGGGGATCCTTTTCAGGGTCCTCTACTATCTTAGCCGTACTCGATGGCAAAGCAGGATAGCACTTGTCTATCGCTAAATTACGCTCTCTATTGGCCACCTCCATCGCTTTCTCAGACTCGTTGAGTTGCAGCTGTTTAGCAGACTGTTCTAAAGTCAACTCTTGCTCTTTTTGTTCTTTCTTCAACTTTTTAATTTCTCTCTGTTTAGATTCTTTTCGCCAATAACGGAAAGAATCAAACATTGCCGGCCGGGCTTTCTTCTTAAACAACCTTCTTTCTAGATTATCGAGAACTTCAGGTTCAAAACTACCATGTAGTGGCCAACTAAGGACACCATCTTTCTCTGTATAGTGGATCCACACCTCGTTATAAGAGATGGGGCCCACACCAAACTTGCAATATAGATCATAAAGGGGAGTTCCAATCGGAGGAACCAAACACGAGTCCTCCAACTGGGAATCACTGTTGCAACTAAAACAAGACAACATACAATTTTTCCGACTTACCATTTTATAATCCGGAACACAGAACAGACAAAACACAAACAGAAAAGATGCGCACTCGGACCAAGAACTTAGGCCTACCAGAACTGACAAATGTATCGATACCTGAACTGAACAGAATGATTATCGTAACCAGAATAACCAGTGATAATCTTACAGAACTGAACTGAACTGAGAACTAAAAGGATTATCCAGACAGGAGCAACCCTCACAAAATACTTAACTGAGGCACTGAAGACGTCACCAAGGAGAAACCCGTCACGTCTCGCCGTACTAAGGACTGCACCTCGGGTCCAAGACAGGGCGACGGTCAAGGCAACGAACCACTGCAGCCGTCTGAACGGGAACCCTCGTGGAAGAGAACGTCGGGCCACTTTTGCGATATGCCGGGATCGATGAAGTGGGGCACCTCCCTCTGAAATCTTCACACGAAGCTCCTCGAACTCTTCAGGCTTTTGGACCGGTACCGAATGACGTCGCCCCACGTTGGGCGCCAACTGGAGTTCTGGACTTTTTGGTTCTGTCCAGAGGTGTCAGGGATAACACCGAAGACCCCGGAGTTCTACCTGTCTCGGTGCACAAACAAACAGAAACACGGGCTTCTCGATGGTGGCGTCAAAGACCAAAGGTTTATTACTGCAGGGACACAGAAGTCACAGAAACTGCACACGGGCAGTATCTAGGAGCCTGTTCAATTTGTACAAAGAGGGTTACTCCTTAAATACTAAATATTCTGCTCGGGGCAAATTCTTTACATGTTACCACAGTTCTAAACATTCGTGTCTTAAACAATAAATATTTGGCGTTTGTACAGGAATTGTCAACAGTATCTGATGTCGAAACATTACAAATGAGGGGTTCCCACTATTCCATCATAATCCCATGTCAATTTCTCATTCAAGACCCGGACCACCTCATCGTAAATTTCGTTACCTCCCCCTAATAAAGGCCCAGAAGGAAAGGAGCAGAGCCAGGTGCAGAAGATAGAAAGACAGGATAAGAGATGTTTGTGGGTCGTAAATGGGCACGGTTACCAGCTTCGGCCGCCTAATCATGATCAGGCCAACGAACACAAGAACCAGTATAGCAGGACTGGCCTCAGGCTGGGGAGGCAGTTCTTGTCGAGTCATGCTGCCACAGCGTTGCTGGCCTAAGGTGCACGTGTCCCTCGCAAGGTGAATCGCCGGTTAAAGCCTACGTGTCCTTAGATGAAAAGAAGTCATTGCGTGTCCATTGACTATGTGAGGGCAAGGAATACAAAATGGCTTCCGTGTTCTAAGATGGATGCCACGGGTAGATCAGAAATGTGTTCATAACAGGAGTGCTCTTGCTCGTAGCATAGCGAAAACACCAGGATATACTAAATGGATCATTTGCGGTTCACTGATACCAAAATCATGTGTTTACGACAATGATGAAAACACGGGTTAAAATCGTCACGGAACCTCACACTTGCCCGTTGGCTAGTGACCCTCTTGACGACGTACCACGACGTTTTCACAGCTGGTCTAGGTCCCCTAGACTGGCCCTTGCTTCTTGTCCAACAAGAAGTGCCCTGGACCCTCCTGGTCCACTCCAGACGCCATCTTGACTCCACCGTGTGGGCTTGCCTTTGCCAAGGGTTGTTGCTCAAATCCTGAGTCCAGCATCGCCGACAGCCGACAGCCTCGTGGGACAGCTCGCACCTCCAGCCTGGACGCCGGCAACGCCTCCTAGCCCGTGTGACTGCAGAGTCCAGCGTCGCCCACTCACCTGGTCGAGGTGACTTCATCCGGTGCCCTCCTGGTGCCCACATAATCACTGGCTAGTGATTAAGAACTGAGTCCCCTCTGCTTTCAGGTCGTCTCCTTCACTGATCCAGCCTTGGATCACACCAAACTTCTTCACTGGTCGCCTGCCAGCAACTTATTCTTTCAGGTCCCATAGACTTCAACGAGGATTAGCGACGTCTTTTGAACCCTATGCAGCCGCGGCCCCTGGGCTAGGTAATTTGAGTATTTCGGTACTCCAGCACAGGTTCACTATCCAAGTGTCCAGATCCTTTGTCGTTTTCAGTCTACCTAGTCGGATTCGTCCGGAAACAGTAACTTTAGAAACGCTAGCATCCATAGACTTCTTCCCGCATCCCGCGTGAGAGTGCACACTCTGCACCCGATCTCCCTAGGCCTCCTGCTCGTAATCTTAAGGTTCAGTAGTGTAGTCCTAGCGATCCTGAAGCCTCTGGATCTTGTTACTTACCTGCTAGTATTTCGCATTCCACTTTTTGTGTATATGGTTTTTCGTGCCCCTCGGGCATTTGTGTAAATTGTGCAACTTGAAGTATTTTCGTAAGAGTTTTGTATTGTGCTTAGCTCCCTGACTCATAAAGAGTTCAGGGTAGTCTTGTTATAAATAAATATCCTTTATTTTCATAACAACTTGTGTGGTGTCCTTTCACTTGCTGTTCAAGGGGTATATGTGGTGGTAAAACAGCTGGCTTAACACGCCCTCTAGAGTTTAGCCTGAAGACTGCTCGTGTCCATGCTACTAGGATAGCTGGTCTGAAAGGTTGACTTACAACCAATCATCAATAAGGGTTGTTTAGTATGATACACAGTGATCACTAGAATAGTGAGCACTATATATCAGGCCAACTTCTCACAAGAGGGCTAAGCACATGACAATCTCTTAGGAAAAATACGATAAGTTGCACAAAATTACAATGGTGCCCTAGGGGCACGGCAAACCATATACTAAGTAAATGGTATAAGGAAATCGATAGAAGGAATGGAGCTGTCCAGAGGCTGTAGGATCTTTGGGACCACGCTACCCTAACTTTAGGTAAGTAATAGGAGGCCCACGGGACGCGTGTGCAGAGTGTGAACTCACACGCGAGATGCGTAACAACGTCTATGGACAGTAAAGTTCAAGAAAAAGGTGAGTACGGACAATCCTGACTGGTTAGGACTAAAACGACTGTGAATCTGGACACTAGGAGAGTCATGCTACCCTTGAGCACCGAAATGCTCTTGTTACCTCACCCACGGGCTGCGGGTGCATAGGTGCGAATTCGTGTCGGGTTTCTGCGTTGAAGTCTATGGAGCCTGGAAGAAAAGATGCTGCAGGTGACCAGGAGGAAGATGTCCGGTGCGATCCACGGGTGTATCGAGGAAGAAGAGTGTAGGAGAGTGGGGTCTGCAATCCTATGGTCACCCCAGATTTTTGCTTTTTGCTTCACTGGTTTACGACTTTCCCTGGCTGTGGGCCTGCTAATCAGACCCACAGCCTAGCTGTTCTCTCTCTAAAGTGACAACCATGTACTTTAGGTGCATTTACCAATTGGTACTGGGCCACCTTATCAGTCCCTGTAATAGTGTACCTTAGGTATCCAGGGCATAGGTGTACCCAGGGCCTACCAGGGGCTGAAGCATGTATTATGCCACCCCTGGCTGGCCATCTAAAACTGACACAACTGGCTGCATGACAGCTGGGGCAAGGTGGTGTAATCACCCTTTGCTATAGATATAGTATACCTATATCTAACCCTAAAATGGACACATATATTCCTATCAGTCACTCCTATGGAAGGCCTTATCAATCCTGAAGGCAGAGGGCTTGGAATTATGTGAGATGGTGCTCTGGCATGAGCTGAGCCCGTTTGCAGCTTGCGGAACCAAGTCCTAATAGCTGTTCCATGATAACGCTATACCATATACTCTTAAGTGCATTATCAACCTCGCGGTTAAATGCTAACTCTGGCATAACATTATCAAAACATGTCGAGTAAGGTGTCATACGATTTGGAATACTACCCCCTTGCCAATTCTGGCGACGGGGGTAGCATTCCACCCTTCTAGACGGACACGACATGTATGTAACTGCGAACCCCGGTTAAAGTTAACTCAAGCCTTGGCATCACAAAATGGATGCTGCCACCACAGACACAAGTCTGACCTCCTGCTGCTGGGAGTCCTTCCAGCGAGGGCGGCTTGGACAAAGGGTTTCCTGCCTTGGGAGATGTTAGCACCACCCCAGACAGGATTTTGTGTATTGGGGAGGATAGGCCTGAAAGGAATGAGACATGCCTGGGGCACACAAGATGTCCTGTGCATACACCGGTTCAAACCAGTTGCTGGGGCATCCCTGCCCCAGCTCTGGCGCGAAACCGGACAAAGGATAGGGGGTGTAACCACCCCCCTTCCTGGTCCCACCCAGGGGAGGGACCTAGTCAGTAGTTAGCCCCCTTTAGCAGGATAAAGGTAGGAGCTGGTCCCATTCCAAATTAGATTATCCTGAACATTTCTACAAGAAGAAACTCTGGACTTCGACGTTCTGCTCCACAGAAGACTGAAGAATCTCCCTTGTGGAGAAGGAGTGTCCACCCTGCAACTGCAGGCACCATCAAGCGTTCAGTGGCTTCACTTTGTCGTCTTCCCTCGAGGAGCCAGACTTCAGAGCCCAACGAGACCCGGATTCCCAGACCTCTCCGACCTCAACCCACATCTGCAGCACAGCTGAGATCCGTGGGTGCGACGAGACACGTGGGACCGGCCATCTTGAAAGAAACTGCACTTCGCTTCCAGCACGACTCCCGAGGTAAACTCGACCAAGTGCTTTGGGGACTGAGAAGCCGCAGCCCCTGCACCGAAGATCAGCCCTCCAGCATCCACGATATCTGCGTGGGGCCCTTCTGCTTGTTCGCTGCTCGACGCGTTGTCTGGTCACTTGAATCTTTGCTGCTGGTCTGGTTGCTCCAGACTGGCCCTTGCTCCCTTCCAAAAGAGGGGCACCTCGGACTCTCCTAGTCCGCACCGGACGTCTTTTCCCTTCACCGCGTGGGTTGCCTTTGCCAAGGCCTGTTGACTCCAATTCCGGATCCGACACCGCCGACAGCGAGAGCCTGCGTGGGACAACTCGTGCCTCCATCCTGGTCGTCGATGACACCTCCTGGTCCACGTGGCTGCAGAGTCAAGCGTCCACTCTTCACCTGATCGCGACAACAGCATCTGGTTCCTTCCTGGTTCCACACCAGTCACTGGCTAGTGACGTTGAACACTGTCCCCTCTGCTTTCAGATCCTCTTCTTCACCGATCCCCCCTTGGATCGCACCAGACATCTTCCTCCTGGTCGCCTGCAGCATCTTTTCTTTCAGGCTCCATTGACTTCAACGCGAGAACCTGACGCACTTTGGCACCTATGCACCCGCAGCCCGTGGGTGTGGTAACGAGAGCATTTTGGTGCTCAAGGGTAGTCTAACTGTCCTAGTGTCCAATTCCACAATCGTTGTTGTCCTAATTAGTCAGGATTGTCCATACTTACCTTTAACTTGAACTATACTGTCCATAGACGTTGTTACGCATCTCGCGTGTGAGTTCATACTCTGCACACGCGTTCCGTGGGCTTCCTATTACTTACCTGAAGTTAGTGTAGCGTGGTCCCATCCATCCTACAGCCTCTGGACAGCTCCATTCCTTTTATCGACTTTCACATTCCACTTACTTAGTATATGGTTTGTCGTGCCCCTAGGGCACCATTGTAATTTTGTGCAACTTGTCGTATTTTTCGTAAGAGATTGTCAATTGCTTAGCCCTCTGACCTCATAAAGAGTTCAGAGGTGTTGTTATTAATAAATATACTGTTTATTTTCATAACAACCTGTGTGGTATACTTTCATCTGGTATTCGAGGGGTTATATTGTGGTAAAACAGCTGACTTAACATGCCAAAAGAGTTTAGCCTAAGACTGCTTGGTCCATGCTACCATTAGGATAGCTGGTCTATAAGGTTGACTTACAACCAATCACCATAAGGGTTGTTTGGACTGATACAAGGTGATCACTAGAACTAGTGAGCATCATATATCAGGCCAACTTCTCACATTGGTGGCAGCGGTGGGATTTGAGCTTGCTGTTATTTTTACCACATATAATCTTGAAATATCATTTGAAAGATCACATAAGGTACTCTAGGTACATATAACAAGCTTAGAAATACTCTGAGTT
This sequence comes from Lissotriton helveticus, assembly GCF_964261635.1. Taxonomy (NCBI): domain Eukaryota; kingdom Metazoa; phylum Chordata; class Amphibia; order Caudata; family Salamandridae; genus Lissotriton; species Lissotriton helveticus. Next base: position 404,019,200 of record NC_136063.1, on the reverse strand, counting down.
CTACTGAAACAGCTGTTGTAGTAGAAAGGGCCTAGCACACCCTGACTACAACTCTTAGCAATTGATTAGTAGGAAAACCCATAGTGTAGGTAGGTGCATCACTTACACCTCACTAGAAAGCATGTCTACCCATGGAGAGTCCTCAGAGACTCCCCAAGTGGTTAGTGACCCTCCACAGGTCCTTTCCAGATATGCAGCTCTCAGTTTCCAGGAGATGAGACAATTGTGTACCTCCAGGACATTGAAACAGGGTTCTAACCCTACCACTCCTTTTCTGTTAGGTCTCTTAGAGACATATGATGCCAGAAGGGCTGCTAACACAGACCCCTCTAATCCAGATAGGAGCATGCCCCCCTTAGAAGGTACTCTTGGTGATCCAGACCTCCCTAAAACAGAGAATGTAGAAGAGGAGGAGGAAGAAGAAGAACAATCTGGGGATGAGGCAGACAAAGGTTCTGTGATAGTCAGCAGACTCACAAGGGCCAACTTAGACCTACATTGGGAAGGAACTGGGGGACCCCCAGTGCTGAACCTAAGCAGCCCTAACTATGGAGTTAGAAGAGATAGGTCTCATTCTAGGAACTCCATTAGATCTGTGCACTCTCGTGCCTCTCATGCATCTGCTCAGAGGAGGATGAGTTCCCCTCAGAGGAGAGAACATGAGGCAAAGATGAAGGAAGCTAATCTGAGGATCCAAAGGGAAGAACTTGCCCTTGCCAAAGAGAAGCTTGCCTTTGCTAGAGAGCAACAGTTGAGTGGGGTAGTCCCCACTGGTGGCAGCAATATCCCTAGGGATAGAGACAGGAGTTTTGATAATAGACACCTGAGTAAAATAGTGCCCTCCTATAAGACAGGAGATGATATCCACAAGTGGATAACTGCTTTGGAGAGAGCCTGCAAAGAACAGCAGGTACCCCAGAGTCAGTGGGCAGCTATATTGTGGCTCTCCTTTGAAGGTAAAGGTAGAGACAAGCTCCTCACTGTTAGAGATCAGGATGCTAATGATTACCACGTCTTGAAAACTGCACTGATTGATGGGTTTGGCTTAACCACTGAACAGTACAGGTTAATGTTCAGGGATACCCAGAAAACTCAGTCTCAAGATTGGACTGACTTTGTTGATTGTGCCACTAAGGCTTTGGAAGGCTGGTTACTGGGAAGTAAAGTTACTGATTACACAGGATTGTATAATCTTATTATGAGAGAGCAAATTTTAAATAATTGTCAGAACCAGTTGTTGCATCAGCACTTGATTGACTCAGATCTGACCTCTCCCCAAGAATTGTGAAAGAAGGCAGACAGATGGGTCAGGACAAGGGTCAAGCAGCAGAACCAGAACCAGGGTGGTGGCCAGAAGAAAGCAGACCAGAAGGGTAATGAGAATAAGCAAAATGACCAGAAGTCTTCAACAGGGCCCCAACAACCTAAGGAGGGTGGGTCCCAAACTTCCCAAAAGAAGAAGAATGATGGTCCTAAGAAACCATGGTGCCAATACTGTAAAAGTAAGACTCACTGGTTTAGTGAGTGCACCAAGAAAGGCCAAACTCCTGACACTACTGTCCCTAAGACACCTGCACCCCCAGTACAGTTAGTAGTGGTAGTGTACCTCCCAAGGCTATAGTTGGGTTAACCCTGGGAACTGAGGTGGGTTCTGACTTAGTCAGAATTCCTACTCAGGCAGTTCTTGTTTGTACTGGGGACATGGATATGACCCCTACCGTTTCGGGCAATTAATGGAACAGGCCCGGTCTATCTTAGAAAAAGGCTCAATTTATCATCCTCAGTAAGACACCTGAGATCTAACAGCCTACGTCTGCTGAATGTCCCCAGATTCAGGCTCTCCCGAAGTGGCGGCAGAACTTTCACCGTCACAGCCGCCAAGCTTTGGAATAGCCTTCCTCTAGAGCTTAGGTTCATCGAGTCTGAGCTAGTCTTCCGCCGCAAGTTAAAAACCTGGCTGTTTGCCAAACGCTAATCTTATACCTCTAGCCCTTGGTTTGCCATTTGACTGGACATGCACTTGGTTCTCTTCTCGTGTGATTGCCTGTAATCTTAGCGCCGGGACACCTCCGTTGGAGGTAGCCGCGCGCTCTATAAGCTTCATAATAAATAAATAAATAAATAAGTCCTAGTACTCTGGGCAAATACAGACAAACGCCTTTAATCAATGGAAAAATGGCTCAGGCCTACAGGGACACATGTGCCAGTGTCACCATGGTGACACCAACATTGGTGGACCCTGACCAGATCATGCTAGGTTCAGACTACCTAGTGACCAATGTTAGCAATGTCACTACCAATCACAGTATGGCAGTTGTTAATTTCTCCTGGGGAGGGGTAACTGGCCTCAAAAGGTTTGTAGTTAGTTCAGACCTCCCAGTAGATTGTCTTTTGGGCAATGATTTGGAATCCTCACTGTGGTCAGATGTGGAGTACAGGACTCATGTAGAAATGGTAGGTCTCTCCTCACATGTCCTTGCTGTGACTAGGTCACAGGCCAAGAAATGCCCAGCTGAACAAGTGCTGGATCCTGGAAGAATGGACCAGACACTACCCAAGAGAAGGAATGGTAGGGTTAAGGCAGAGCCTTCCCCCCTGCCTCAGGTTGAGGATCAGCCCTCTCAGGAGGCTGACCCAGAGACCCCAGAAGTAACTGTCCGAGAAGAGCTTGAACCTGATCAGGTTGAGTTTCTTGGGACAGGGGGACCTTCCAGGGCAGACTTGAGACAGGCCCAATTAGACTGTTCCTCTCTTGAACCCCTCAGACAGCAGGCTGCTGCTGGGGCTGCAGGGAATGCTACAGGTGCCCATAAGGTATATTGGGAAGATGGACTCCTATACTCTGAGGCAAGAGACCCCAAGCCTGGTGCTACCAGGAGGCTGGTCATCCCCTTGTCTCTTAGAGGTTTCCTTCTCACCTTAGCCCATGAGATTTCCCTTGCAGGTCACTTAGGCCAGAACAAGACTTGGGACAGGCTTGTCCCACACTTTCACTGGCCTCATATGTCTGAAGACACCAAAGAGTTTTGTCGCTCATGTATCACCTGCCAAGCCAGTGGCAAATCAGGTGGCACAACAAAGGCCCCCCTTATACCACTACCTGTGGTGGGGGTACCCTTTGAGAGAGTGGGGATAGACATTGTTGGACCAATGGACCCCCCAACAGCATCTGGGCACAGATTTATACTGGTGGTAGTGGATCATGCTACCAGGTATCCAGAAGCTATTCCCCTTAGGACCACTACAGCTCCTGTTGTGGCCAGGGCCTTACTTGGAGTTTTCTCCAGAGTGGGGTTTCCTAAGGAGGTTGTCTTTGACAGAGGGGCAAACTTCATGTCAGGATACTTGACTGCTATGTGGAAGGAGTGTGGAGTAAATTACAAATTTACCACACCTTATCACCCACAGTGCAATGGGCTTGTTGAGAGATTCAACAAGACCCTCAAAGGGATGATAAAAGGGTTACCTGAAAAGCTTAGGCGAAGATGGGACATCCTTTTACCCTGCCTCCTGTTTGCTTACAGAGAGGTCCCACAGAAGGGGGTTGGTTACAGCCCTTTTGAGCTTCTGTTTGGGCATCCTGTACGAGGACCCCTATGTCTGGTGAAGGAAGGATGGGAGTTACCTCTCAAAAAGCCTAAGCTTGACATAGTGGACTCTGTACTTGGTCTCCGCTCCAGGATGGCAGAGTACATGGATAAGGCATCCAAAAACCTTGAGGCCAGCCAAGAGCTTCAAAAAGCTTGGCATGACCAAAAGGCTGTCCTAACTGTGTATCATGCAGGACAGAAGGTGTGGGTGTTGGAGCCAGTGGCCCCAGCAGCTCTCCAAGACAAATGGTCTGGACCCCATACCATCATTGAGCAAAAGGGAGAGGTCACCTACTTGGTGGACATGGGAACTCCCAGGAGCCCCCACAGGGTGCTTCATGTAAACAGGCTCAAGGCATTTGTCAACAGGGAGGACATGGGCTTGCTCATGGCCACAGATGAGGGGCAGGAGGAAGAGAGTGACCCTCTCCCAGACCTGCTCACTCAGAACCCTGATGATGGGTCAGTAGATGGTATAGTCTTTTCTGACAGCCTCTCTGAACATCAACAAGGGGATTGTAAACAGGTTCTTCAATCCTTCAGGCAAATGTTCTCACTGACCCCCAGTCAGACAAACTGGTGCACCCATGAGGTGGACACTGGTGACAGTCTGCCTGTCAAGAGTAAAATCTACAGGCAACCTGACCACGTCAGGGACTGCATAAAGAAAGAAGTCCACAAGATGTTGGAATTGGGAGTCATTGAACCCTCAGAGATCCCTTGGGCTAGTCCTGTAGTTCTAGTGCCTAAACCTCACACCCATGATGGTAAGAGAGAGATGAGGTTTTGTGTAGACTACAGGGGTCTCAATGCTATCACTAAGACAGATGCCCATCCAATACCTAGGGCAGATGAACTGATAGACAAGTTGGCATCTGCAACTTTCTTAAGTACATTTGACCTAATAGCTGGTTATTGGCAGATCAGGTTAGCTGAGGATGCCAAGGCCAAAACAGCATTTTCTACCCCAGGAGGTCATTACCAATTTGTGGTGATGCCCTTTGGTTTGAAAAATGCCCCTGCCACTTTTCAAAGGTTGGTGAACCAAGTTCTCACTGGGTTGGATGACTTCTGTGCAGCATATCTAGATGATATTGCTGTCTTTAGCTCCACCTGGGAGGATCACCTGATCCACCTGAGGAAAGTTTTGGAGGCCGGGCAAAAGGCAGGCCTCACTATCAAGGCTACTAAGTGCCAGATAGGGCAGAGTCAGGTTGTGTACCTGGGCCACCTTGTGGGTGGAGGCCAGGTTCAACCCTTGGAGAGCAAGATACAGGCCATAAAGGACTGGGCTCCTCCAACCACCCAGACACAGGTCAGAGCTTTCTTGGGCCTGTCTGGTTACTATAGGAAGTTTGTCAAAAATTATGGGTCCATTGTGACACCACTTGATGACTTGACAAGCAAGAAAATGCCAAAGAAAGTTCAGTGGACAGTTAGCTGTCAGAAGGCATTTGATGACCTAAAGCAGGCCATGTGTACTGCACCTATTCTCAAGAGTCCTGACTACTCCAAAACCTTCATTGTCCAAACAGATGTATCTGAGTTGGGTGTGGGAGCTGTTCTATCTCAACTGAATATTGATGGTCATGACCAGCCCATTGCTTTTATAAGCAGAAGGCTGACCCCTAGAGAGAAACGTTGGTCAGCTATTGAGAGGGAGGCCTTTGCTGTGGTTTGGGCCCTGAAGATGTTGAGGCCATACTTGTTTGGAACTCACTTCAAGATTCAGACCGACCATAAGCCCCTCTTATGGCTAAATCAGATGAAGGGTGAAAACCCCAAACTTCTTAGGTGGTCCATTTCCCTACAGGGGATGGACTTTACAGTGGAGCACAGACCAGGGACTGACCATGGCAATGCAGATGGTCTCTCCAGGTATTTCCACTTAGAACAGGAAGACTCACCTGGTCAAGGTTAGTTTAATGTCCCTAAGTTTGGGGGGGGGGTTATGTAGGAGAGTGGGGTCTGCAATCCTATGGTCACCCCAGATTTTTGCTTTTTGCTTCACTGGTTTACGACTTTCCCTGGCTGTGGGCCTGCTAATCAGACCCACAGCGCCTAGCTGTTCTCTCTCTAAATTGACAACCATGTACTTTAGGTGCATTTACCAATTGGTACTGGGCCACCTTATCAGTCCCTGTAATAGTGTACCTTAGGTATCCAGGGCATAGGTGTACCCAGGGCCTACCAGGGGCTGAAGCATGTATTATGCCACCCCTGGCTGGCCATCTAAAATTGACACAACTGGCTGCATGATAGCTGGGGCAAGGTGGTGTAATCACCCTTTGCTATAGATATAGTATACCTATATCTAACCCTAAAATGGACACTTATATTCCTATCAGTCACTCCTATGGAAGGCCTTATCAATCTTGAAGGCAGAGTGCTTGGAATTATGTGAGATGGTGCTCTGGCATGAGCTGAGCCCGTTTGCAGCTTGCGGAACCAAGTCCTAATAGCTGTTCCATGATAACGCTATACCATATACTCTTAAGTGCATTATCAACCTCGCGGTTAAATGCTAACTCTGGTATAACATTATCAAAACATGTCGAGTAAGGTGTCATACGATTTGGAATGCTACCCCCTCGCCAATTCTGGCGACGGGGGTAGCATTACAACCTTCGAGAGGGACACGACATGTATGTAACTGCGAACCCCGGTTAAAGTTAACTCGAGCCTTGGCATCACAAAATGGATGCTGCCACCACAGACACAAGTCTGACCTCCTGCTGCTGGGAGTCCTTCCAGCGAGGGCGGCTTGGACAAAGGGTTTCCTGCCTTGGGAGGTGCTAGTACCACCCCAGACAGGATTTTGTGTATTGGGGATGATAGGCCTGAAAGGAATGAGACATGCCTGGGGCACACAGGATGTCCTGTGCATACACCGGTTCAAACCAGTTGCTGGGAAACCGGACAAAGGATAGGGGGTGTAACCACCCCCCTTCCTGGTCCCACCCAGAGGAGGGACCTAGTCAGTAGTGCAGCCCCCTTTAGCAGGATAAAGGTAGGAGCTGGTCCCATTCCAAATTAGATTATCCTGACAATTCTACAAGAAGAAACTCTGGACTTCGACGTTCTGCTCCACAGAAGACTGAAGAATCTCCCTTGTGGACAAGGAGTGTCCACCCCGCAACTGCAGGCACCATCAAGCGTCCAGTGGCTTCACTTTGTCGTCTTCCCTCGAGGATCCAGACTTCAGAGCCCGATGAGACCCGGATTCCCAGACCTCTCCGACCTCAACCTACATCTGCAGCACAGCTGAGATCCGTGAGTGCGACGAGACACGTGGGACCGGCCATCTTGCAAGAAACTGCACTTCGCTTCCAGCACGACTCCCGAGGTAAACTCGACCAAGTGCTTTGGGGACTGAGAAGCCCCATCCCCGAGCAGCCCCTGCACCATAGATCAGCCCTCCAGCATCCACGAGATCTGCGTGGGGCCCTTCTGCTTGTTTGCTGCTCGACGCGTTGTCTGGTCACTTGCCGGCTGGCTAGTGACCTCCTAGACGAAGAACCTTTGAATCTTTGCTGCTGGTCTGGTTGCTCCAGACTGGCCCTTGCTCCCTTCCAAAAGAGGGGCTCCTCGGACTCTCCTAGTCCGCACCAGATGTCTTTTCCCTTCACCGCGTGGGTTGCCTTTGCCAAGGCCTGTTGACTCCAATTCCAGATCCGACACCGCCGACAGCGAGAGCCTGCATGGGACAACTCGTGCCTCCATCCTGGTTGTCGAAGACACCTCCTGGTCCACGTGGCTGCAGAGTCAAGCGTCCACTCTTCACCTGATCGCGACGACAGCATCTGGTTCCTTCCTGGTTCCACACCGGTCACTGGCTAGTGACTTTGAACACTGTCCCCTCTGCTTTCAGGTCCTCTTCTTCACCGATCCACCCTTGGATTGCACCGGACATCTTCCTCCTGGTCGCCTGCAGCATCTTTTCTTTCAGGCTCCATTGACTTCAACGCGAGAACCCGACACACTTTGGCACCTATGCACCCGCAGCCCGTGGGTGAGGTAACGAGAGCATTTCGGTGCTCAAGGGTAGTCTAACTGTCCTAGTGTCCAATTCCATAATCGTTATTGTCCTAACTAGTCAGGATTGTCCGTACTTACCTTTAACTTGAACTATACTGTCCATAGACGTTGTTACGCATCTCGCGTGTGAGTTCACACTCTGCACACGCGTTCCGTGGGCCTCCTATTACTTACCTGAAGTTAGTGTAGCATGGTCCCATCGATCCTACAGCCTCTGGACAGCTCCATTCCTTTTATCGACTTTCACATTCCACTTACTTTGTATATGGTTTGTCGTGCCCCTAGGGCACCATTGTAATTTTGTGCAACTTGTCGTATTTTTCGTAAGAGATTGTCATGTGCTTAGCTCTCTGACCTCATAAAGAGTTCAGAGGTGTTGTTATTAATAAGTATACTGTTTATTTTCATAACAACCTGTGTGGTGTCCTTTCATCTGGTATGCGAGGGATTATATTGTGGTAAAACAGCTGGCTTCACATGCCAAAAGAGTTTAGCCTAAGACTGCTTTGTCCATGCTACCATTAGGATAGCTGGTCTATAAGGTTGACTTACAACCAATCACCATAAGGGTTGTTTGGACTGATACAAGGTGATCACTAGAACTAGTGAGCATCATATATCAGGCCAACTTCTCACAAAGAGGACCTGAAAGCAGAGGAGACAGTGTTCAAAGTCACTAGCCAGTGACCGGTGTGGAACCAGGAAGGAACCAGATGTCGTCGTCGCGATCAGGTGAAGAATGGATGCTTGACTCTGCAGCCACGTGGACCAGGAGGTGTCTTGGACGACCAGGATGGAGGCACGAGCTGTCCAACGCAGGCTCTCGCTGTCGGCGGTGTTGGTTTCAGATTTGGAATCAACAGGCCTTGGCAAAGGCAACCCACGCAGTGAGTGGAAACGGCGTCTGGGGTGGACCAGGAGGGTCCAGGGTGCTCCTCTTTTGGAAGGGAGCAAGGGCCAGTCTAGAGCAACTAGACCAGCAGTGTAGTTTTCAAAGGTCGTCGTCTAGGAGGTCACTAGCCAGCCTGCAAGTGACCAGACAACGCGTCGAGCTGCAACCAGGCAGAAGGGCCCCACGCAGATCTCGTGGATGCTGGAGGGCTGATCTTCGATGCAGGGGCTGCTCGGGGCTGGGGCTTCTCAATCCCCAAAGCACTTGGTCGAGTTTACCTCGGGAGTCGTGCTGGAAGCGAAGTGCAGTTTCTTTCAAGATGGCCAGTCCCACGTGTCTCAGCTTTGCTGCAGATGTGAGTGGAGGTCGGAGAGGTCTGGGAATCCGGGTCTCGTCGGGCTCTGAAGTCTGGATCCTCGAGGGAAGACGACAAAGTGAAGCCGCTGGACGCTTGATGGTGCCTGCAGTTGCAGGGTGGACACTCCTTGCCCACAAGGGAGATTTCTTCAGTCTTCTGTGGAGCAGAACGTCGAAGTCCAGAGTTTCTTTTTGTAGAGTAGTTCAGGATTAATCTAATTTGGAATGGGACCAGCTCCCACCTTTATCCTGCTAAAGGGGGCTGTACTGGTGACTAGGTCCCTCACCTGGGTGGGACCAGGAAGGGGGGGGTTACACCCCCTATCCTTTGTCCGATTTTGCGCCAGAGCTGGGGCAGGGATGCCCCAGCAACTGGTTTGAACCGGTGTATGCACAGGACACCTTGTGTGCCCCAGGCATGTCTCATTCCTTTCAGGCCTATCCTACCCAATACACAAAATCCTGTCTGTGGTGGGGCTAGCACCTCCCAAGGCAGGAAACCCTTTGTCCAAGCCTCCTTCGCTGGAAGGACTCCAAGCAGCAGGAGGTCAGACTTGTGTCTGTGGTGGCAGCATCCATTTTGTAATGCCAAGGCTCGAGTTAACTTTAAACGGGGTTCACAGTTACATACATGTCGTGTCCCTCTAGAAGGGTGGAATGCTACCCCCGTCGCCAGAATTGGCGAGGGCGTAGTATTCCAATTCGTATGACACCTGACATGTTTTGATAATGTTATACCAGAGTTAGCATTTAACCGCGAGGATTATAATGCACTTAAGAGTATATGGTATAGCGTTATCATGGAACAGCTATTAGGACTTGGTTCCGCAAGCTGCAGACGGGCTCAGCTCATGCCAGGGCACCATCTCACATAATTCCAAGCACTCTGCCTTCAGGATTGCTAAGGCCTGCCATAGGAGCGACTGATAGGAGCATATGTGTCCATTTTGGGGTTAGATATAGGTAACTATATCTACAGCAAAGGGTGATTACACCACCTTGCCCCAGCTGTCTTACCAGCCAGTTGTGTCTGTTTAGATGGCCAGCCAGGGGTGGCATAATACATGCTTCAGCCCCTGGTAGGCCCTGGGTACACCTATGCCCTGGGTACCTAAGGTACACTGTACAGGGACTGATTAGGTGGCCCAGTACCAATTGGTAAATGCACCTAAAGTACATGGATGTCAATTTAGAGAGAGAACAGCTAGGCTGTGGGTCTGATTAGCAGGCCCACAGCCAGGGAAATTCGTAAACCAGTGAAGCAAAAAGCAAAAATCTGGGGTGACCATAGGATTGCAGACCCCACTCAAGTTTCAACTTTCAAGTTTAGTTTATTTATGATAATGAAACTCAAAAGAGGTCCACATAAAGAGTAAAACAATACATTCCAACCATTCAAATGCAAAAGAAACAATATTACGTAAAGAAGAAAACATTTTCGAGATACAAAAATAGAACTAAACCGTAATAACATCACCTAAAAAATACAAGAATAAAAACAAACCATAATGACACCACCTTAATACAAATTCAAAAAACATTAAAAAAATTTATACAATTTAAAACAAAACATTTCATTGGGGGGGTTATTCATTGCAACTATGAAATCAGCAGCAGACAAAATATTCAGCTGAAGACAAATTAATCTTAGGTGCTTTCGCCTATGCGACAATAAAGCCGGGCAAACAAATACAACATGGAGCAAGTCCTGATCTTTCATATGGCAGAGGTCACAAACTGCTGAGGTTCCGTGCCATTTAGATAAGAGCGATTTCAGAGGAAGTAAATCCTGTCTTAGTAAGAATAGTAACCGCCTAATGCATGGGGAATATTCCAGTGAACATATGGTTGTGCAGACCTTACCAGACATGAATTAATAACAGGAGTAAGACCTTTTTTCAGACTACGGGACTCTCTATCCAATCTCCACCCTAAATCCCATGAAGCGGATTTCAGAAGAGTTTTTAACTGAAATTGCGATAGAGAAAATAAGACAGCTTTATCTAATCGTAATTGGTTTACAGCATATCTAAAAAATTATAGAATTAGAGAATGATCATTAAGACTTCCCAGCAGCTCAGTTTTAATGAGATGTCTTAATGTGCCAGGCTCACCTTTTGATAGATTAAAGACCCAGCGCACACTCCCCGCTAAGCCTTGAACCCAACTGCTACGTAAACCAAATTCCTGTCTAAGAGCAGCGGTAGAACTAGCTGTATTGACGGATAGAAGGCTACGGAGGATTTTTCCTTCAGTAGAGTTCAAAAAGCTCCAATTTTTTATATCAATTAACTCCAATCCATAGAGTAATGACGCGGGGATTTTTGCTCGATATACATCCAATAATATTAGAAAATGACTTCTACCTGTAGCTTTATATAAAAACAACAAACTCTTTCCCTGGACAATAGCTTTGCGGATGTTATTAGCTATATGAGTTTTTTCACTTAAATTACTCATAACAATTTTGCCAAGAAAAGGATAAGATTTCACTGTTTCCAGTTTTTGGCCCCCCACATTCCAAAAAAAGTTAGGGTATTTAAATTTCTTCTTACCAGAGAAACACATCACTTTGCTTTTTGCGATATTTACCAATAGGTGATGTTTTCCTACGTATAAACGTAAGGCATGCAGGCGATTATTCAGTCCCCTTGGCGTTAAGTCGAGAACTAAAATATCGTCAGCATACATTAAACAAACAATAGGAGACCCCCCCAAGGTTGGCGCTATACCTGTGCTTTCAGACAGAGTCTGGGGTAAATCAGCAATATAAAGGGAAAAAAGCAAAGGAGCCAATAGGCAACCCTGCTTTAACCCATTACATGTGGGAATCGCTCTTGATAAACCTCTTTCTCCACCCAACAGAACTCTGCACCAGGTCTCTGAGTGTAAGGCACGTACTAATCTAATAAGAGGAGAAGGCATCCCTAAGTCGAATAATTTCTCCCACAGCAATGTTCTATCCACTTTATCAAAAGCTGTGGAGAAATCATTAAAGGCGCCATAAACTCGCCCACCACGTACCCTAACATATTTCTCCATTAAAATCTGGAGAGCAGTCAAATTGTCAAGGGTACCGTGCCTTTGCCTAAAACCAGTTTGTTCAAACGGCAAAATTTTAGCCATAGCAACCCATTCATTAATTAACTTAAGGAGGCATTTTGCAAATACCTTACCGATGGCATCTAGTAAGGCAATTTGACGATAGTTTTGAGGTAGGTCTCTAGCCCCTTTTTTAAAAAGAGGGACTAATATGCTCCCTTTCCAAGAAGTAGGTACAGTTCCGCTGGTAAAGCAAAATTTAAACACTGGATAAAGGATTTTGCTCCATAATTCACTCTGTTGTTTTAAAACAGAAATCGGGATCTCATCTGGACCCATTGCGCCAGAAGAGCGCATACCCCTAATGGCTAGCACAATATCTTTTTCAGAAGGAGAGACAATTTGAAAATTGTCCTCATAGGGAAGATCCTTGACCAATAACAAACCATTATTACTATATAGTTTATCAATATATTGAATCCAGATCTACTCATCAATAGAGATGGGCTTAGGACAACTTCTAGAACCACAGCCCTTACCGATTAATGGCCAAAAAGTCCTAGCTTGCCCTTTATATGAGGATTCCCGGAGTTTTATCCATAATGAATCTTCTTTTTCTCTTTTTATACTTGCTTTTAGCCTTGACCTTCTTCTTTTTAGTAAGGCCAATTTATAGTGCCTTTCTTGGTCAAATAATAAATATTGCCCCCTTATCAATTTATTTATTTCAATGTTTAGTTGCCGAAATTGTTTGGGTAGTACTATATATTTTTTGTCAGAGGGAACTTTCTTTGCTATTAAAATTATTTTTTCCAAAAATTCCGAAAGACATGCGAATTCCCTCCCGTCCCAATGGGACAAATTTGATACAGTAGAGACCAATGTACTCAACAGAGTCTCAAAAATCACAGGATTCCAGTAACATCTCCCAGATTTAGTACCAAAGTTCACCCGATCAGAATCCATATGCCAAGAATCCGACAAAGGAGGTCCTAGGGAGACTAAGACAATCAAAACCCTGTGATCACTTAAATCAGAATCCATAACCAAAATATATTTTAGAAACCGAAAGAATGCACTATCAGATACCACATAATCAATGATTGATTGTCCATTTTTTGTTTTATGTGTAAATGTAGCGGGGCAGTCAGAAGGGAGCCTCCCATTTATTACTAAACAATCTACCTTAGAGAGACCTTCCAGAGTTAGTTTCCCTCTTTTATCAGACTTGATATTTGCCGGAAACTGGGCTTGAGGAATATGGAGAGATTCTTCCCTAAGCGTATTCCTGAATAAATCAAGACCACAATTTGAAATTTTGCAATTAAGGTCACCCATTAATACTATATGTGGCGGGGAACAAACATCCATGAGAGAGGAAATAAACGAAAACAGTGATTTTAGAGCAACATTAAAACAAGCATCAGATGGAATATAGGTATTTATCAAAACTATTGTTTTATTGGTGCCATCCTTAATCAGGTTTTCTAAAAATATTTAGACAACAATGGAGGAGTACCCCCTGGAAGCAAAAGATACAAAGAAGGAATTGTCTTCTGTATCTGGAGCTTAAGGCTCAGGTTAGCAATAAATGCCCCAACCCTTAACCGGACAGTAGTAGTCCTTTTAAGAAGACCCCTCACTCACCAACCTAGTTGGTGACATGCTTCATCATCGGGGTCCCACCCCATAGGCCGAATGCCCACAGGGTGTGCTACGACACCTGGTTACAGTGGAGCGGGTTTCTTGTTTTTTATATGTGCAAAAAGTAAAAGTGATAAGTGTATTAAAAAGGGCCAAGGCTACTCACATCAAGACTTTATTCTTGAGTGCTTGATCCCTGTTAAAAATAATGTGGCACCAGTGCCTAATTAGGAAGGCTTTGGTGTTTCAAGAAGTGTGAAAAAACTAAAAATAGCGTAGTGTGCTATGTGAATTAGTTAGCAAATAGGTCTACATGTTTCAACCATGTTAAAAATTATTAGGTTTTCGTCAGGACCGTGTATATTGAACGGGGTGGTACGCACACGCTAAGGCGCGCCCTGCCCTCGCTCAAATATAGACCACAAATTATGGTCTAATGTAAAAATGTGTTTTAATCCTGATTCAGGAAAAAACACTTGAAACGGTAAATTAGCGCTTCATGGGCATCGAGTAAACCAAGACGGCAAGTGTCCGTCACTTGCGGCTTCTGCTCGTCTTGCGTACAAACCTACTTGGTTCTCACTCGTGAATGCCCCGTTTCTAAAAATATTGCCTGAAACAGTTTACTTGGGTCTAGAAAGTAAGGTAATTTCCAATCAATCTTATTGGAGAGAAGACATGCTATTCCACCCTTTGCATGTCCTCTCCTAGAGGGTGATGCACTACCATCTAAAACAAAATACTCTTTTGCAATTATTAATTTTCCTTCCACCCAAGTTTCCTGAAGACAGATAACATCAGCCTCTAAGGATTGTAAAAATAACAATTTTTCCGGACTATTCTTCAGCCCTGCGATATTCCAGGAGATAATGTTTAAATCACTAAATCACTGTTAAAAATGTGATTGCGGTTTAGCGGAGTAGGTCGTTTTATTTGAAAGAACACCAGGCAACCATCCCCACTTAGTAGTGTCATCCATTAAAAATGGTTTAGAAGGAGGAGGATTTTTGTATAGTACTTGACGTTTGTTGTGAGATACACAGATTTTTAGATCCTCAGTTTTAGCTGGTAATCTATCTATAGAATTCAAATGTGTATCATAGGTCAAGGACAAGTTGGAAAATAATTTGTCACCATGTGCATTAATAAATAGAGGGGTAACATCTATCCCTCTAATTTGTAGCTCCTCTGCCCGCTGTAAAATGTGATTTAATACCAGCTTGGAGTGGAATTTAACCCTGGCAGTTTTCCCGGAGGTAGAATTCGAGAGCTTTACCAAGTCCAAATCGGAAGTTTGAATCAATTTCAAACTATCGATATCATTAAAACATTTGAGAAGGGCTGATCTATTTAATATAAGATCTGTATCAAATAGGGGGGTAAATACTAAGAAAAAGGTATCAACACTTTCTTTCTCTTGAACAGGAAGAGCAGGGGCAGGCTCAATCGCTTGAAAATCTTGGAATGGAGTAGCTAATGGA
The DNA here is from genome assembly GCF_964261635.1 of Lissotriton helveticus. Taxonomy (NCBI): domain Eukaryota; kingdom Metazoa; phylum Chordata; class Amphibia; order Caudata; family Salamandridae; genus Lissotriton; species Lissotriton helveticus. The sequence goes on along the minus strand of NC_136063.1, from coordinate 404,004,156 downwards.
TTAAGATTTAAGGGAAAAGCATTTACTGCGAGTGACGGTTCAGCAGTATAGGAATTACTCAAAAGACCTGCAGTAACAATAGTAGGATTTAAAAATTCCCCTTTAGATACACCAGCTATATCACCTGGTATATCAAAGGATGACTCTTTCAAGCAAGCTTTTTCCGGAGAGACCACTAGATTATTATCAAAAAGTATTTTTCTCTGTTTATTTTTATAAAATCTTCGAATCGGTTTCCTTTTTTTTTAAACAATTCTTTTTTTGCTTTAAAGGGACAGCCTCATCATCAGGGTTTAAGTGAACATTACATGCCCCCATCTCTTCTTTTTTTGTAAGAGAGGTGAATATCGGAAATATGGGTTGCTCTTCCGTTTTTTTACGTTGGCTGAATCTATCATGGGTCCTATCGCTTCGTCAGCTAGGGCAATACAATTTCCTCCAGCTGACAATGCCTTGAAGATAATGGGGCCCTTAGGAGAAACCACAGACTTATTTCCAATTCGATCTTCAGAAGGCGGCCTTAAAATCGTTTAAGCTGGGTCTAAAGTTAACACCTCTTGTGGGGACCTCATAGCTTTATTTAAATTTGGGAATATATTATCAAGCTCGGAGAACGGTACTGAAACAGACCCACCTTTATTATGAAGGAGCACCCTAAGAATCTTAGTTACCGTATCGAGGACGCAGTCAGAGCCTCCTACAAATTTTTCCAATAAATGCAAAATAGATGTGAGCAAGTCTACCAGAGAGGAAAGAGACTTTGAGATTAAATTATCATTCTCTATAGGGGGATTTGGCAAGGAATGGTTCAGTTTAGATCCGGGGCTAGATGTAAGATTTAATTGGGCTAGGGAAAAATCCGTTTTATTAGTAGGGGTGCTACTAAGGATATGAAGATTAGGGAGAGGGAGAGTTTCCTTAATATTTGTTTTAGCCCCAGTTTTAACACGAAACGAATCCAAGCGCCTCTTCTGAGAGATCAGGTCAATGTCTGGTAATGTAAAGTCATCCTCTGGGATTACAGGAGTGTGAGATAAGTCAAACAAGACTTTTTGTTCTTCCCTAGGAGACGGTAATATATTAAGCACTGTTAAATCGGGCATTTTTTGTTCAAAACTGTTTTATTGTGAACACAGCGATAAGCCTACAACCCCAAGTCGGGGCCGGCCGCGCAAAAAAGGAGTGTGTAAACTCACGTTGCCAGGGGAGGATGGAGCATTAACACAGCGCCCTGCCTACAACCCCTGGAGGGGGCCGGCTGCGTGGCTTTAGGGGCAATGGCGGCAGGAGGCAACCATACGCTGGCGATGCATCGTTGTGCGGGGGAGGCGCGTATAGGAGAGGGAGCAGTGATGTCACATTTTCAAAAGGCCCAACGGGGCCCAAACTGCCCCAAAGAGGGGCGGAAGCCAGAGAGGCAAGTAGGAAAGAAGAAAAAGTCGGAAGAGGACTGAGCAGTAGCGAGGCGGAGAGGGGTCTAGGGGGAGAAACTGCAGTCGCCGGTCGGGGATAGGAGACGCAAGCCTGCACCGGGGGAAGCGACTAAGAGCCTAGTCTGCTCGGGTCAGCAGGGATGAGGGCGTCCTCAAATAACTGCAGGGCGCGAAGTCTGGGAGGCATATGGCGGGCATAGCTGATGGAGCACAGATGGCGCACAAGAGGTTCCCACACCGCCTTGAAGCGTACCCCCTTCGATTGTATCCGCGCCGTGAGCAGCTCCATAGTCAGGACCTGCCAGAGGCGCACGAACCAGGACGCTATCGGCGGTGCCTCAGCCCGCTTCCAGTACAGAGCAATGAGTTGTTTGGCAGCGCCTAACATGTGAAGGGTGAGGATCCAGTCGCTGCGCGTGAGGGCCCTGAGTGTGGGGGGTCGAATGCCCAGCAGGAGTGTGCATACCTCCTCGGGGAGGGGGAAACCCAACACCTTCTTGATGTGACTAAGGACCTCTTTCCAGAAGACAGCCAGGGTAGAGCACGACCACCAGATGTGTACGAAGTCGCCAGTCGCAGTGCCACACCTCCAGCACAGTGGGGAGGAAGTGGGGAACATTTTGCTGAGTCGCAGGGGGGTGTAGTACCATTGCGTAAGCATCTTGTATGCGTTTTCCCTCTGCGGAATGCTGCGATAGGTTTTGGGAATGTCAGTCCACAGCCTAGCCCACTGAGAAGGTGTGATATCGGCGCCAGTCGCCGACTGCCATTGCCTTTGGTAGGGGTGTGCGGGCGGATTGGTGGGGTGTTGCAGGATGTTGTAGATCTGGGAGATGAGCCGCTTCAGTCCCCCTAGGGAGCGTGCCAACTTCTCGAATGGAGTGTATGCCCTGGTAGCAGCCCGAAACATGTCGTCTCCCGAAGTCCAGTGGCGCAGCTGCGCATATTGTAAGCTGGCGGTTAAGGGGAGGTTAAATTCGTCCCTGCAGTCTGGCCACGATTTAGGCGACCCCCCAAGAAAGAGGTCCCCCACAACCCTGCAGTCTCCCTGTGTCCAGCTCTCAAAAGCCCGGGTCCGGGCGGCAGGAGGGAAGTGCGGATTACCTGCAATGGGGGTGTGTGGTGAGGGGAACGTCGTTAGTCCCTTGGGCACTGCCACTCTGTCCCACACTTCAAGAACCGTCTTCGTTGGGACCGCCATGTAAGCACTTCTGGAGCGCGCCACACGCGGCAGCCAAGGGAGATCCCATATGGTGCGCCCCGTGACTACTCGGTCCATGTGGAACCAGTGCTTGTCGCTTTCGCGTGCACCCCATTCTATCACGAACCGAAGATGCGCCGCCCAGTAGTAGTGGAGGAGATTTGGGCAGGCGAGACCGCCCCTGTCTCTCGGTTCCATGAGAACCTTCTGCGAGAACCGGGGTCGCTTGCCACCCCATATGAAGGACGTGAGGTCACGTTGGAGATTCCTGATGCAGTGTAATGTAAAGTCATCCTCTGGGATTACAGGAGTGTGAGATAAGTCAAACAAGACTTTTTGTTCTTCCCTAGGAGACGGTAATATATTAAGCACTGTTAAATCGGGCATTTTTAAAGTAATGTCATTAAAGTTTTCAGAGTTTATTTCGGATGATAGGATCTCAAAGAGGGGCGGAGAGGGAGTTTCAATTAAATCAATATTATCCTTGGGGGACGAGTGGCTACCTCTGTTTCTTTAATTATATGTTCGTCAGGATCTATACTATCCAGTGTTACTCTATCCTTCCCTCTTTCCCATAAACTATACAATTGACATTGCCCTTTTAAAACCAAAGATGAATTAATCTTATTCCGAAGAGGGTTCGATTTAGTTTTAGAACATGACCTCCCCATAAGTAAGCGACCAGAGCGGAGTTTCTTTGCAGTCATTGTATAGGTAAATCACAACAATTTAACAATGGAAAAGTATAACAGAGATAAAAACCAATGTGAAAGAGGGGGGGCCCAGCCCGGCCTCCTTCGGCCCCTGACGGCCACAGACGGTCCCGCCCTTGTCCCGGGCTTCTCCCGGTCGCTCCCGCGCAGCGGGATCAATAGCAGTCCTTTAAAGGGGTGGACCCAAAGGGGAGGCGCAGGCAGGGAGAGCGGCCCAGGTGCTGGAGATTTGGGCTGGCGGCGGGCGCTCCTGGGAGTTGGAGTCCCGAGCCCGCTGCACGCTCGCAGCCCTGCCTACAGATCCTCTTCCTCGATTCAAAATCCCTCAAGCTCCAGGACCAGAGTCTTAAAGCCAGCAATGAGCACCCCTGCGAAGCGGGACCCGCATAGCGGGTTCCGCGAGCAGTTGCAGGTAAATTCCAAACAGCACGGCAAAAGCAAACACAGCAAAGCGTCCCACGTTGGTTTCAAGGGCTGGGCTTTTTAAAGACAATTGATTGGAAGGCGCAGGCAGGGAGAGCAGCCCAGGTGCTGGAGATTTGGGCTGGCGGCGGGCGCTCCTGGGAGTTGGAGTCCCGAGCCCGCTGCACGCTCGCAGCCCTGCCTACAGATCCTCTTCCTCGATTCAAAATCCCTCAAGCTCCAGGACCAGAGACTTAAAGCCAGCAATGAGCACCCCTGCGAAGCGGGACCCGCGTAGCGGGTTCCGCGAGCAGTTGCAGGTAAATTCCAAACAGCACGGCAAAAGCAAACACAGCAAAGCGTCCCCAGACCCCACTCTCCTACACTCAGTACCAGCTCTGTTCTGGTGTACAGGGTCCCATGGTTGTAGCTGTAGCGTGAAGCATTAGTCTGATTTCACAATTAAAATGGGTTAATTGTTCACACTTAAGAGTGAAATGTTCTAACTCTCAAATCCCAATGCTTCAGTTTCCTCATATGAAACACTTAGTTCATGGTTTGCTGACCTCTGGAAGGGGGTTTGCTTGCCCGGGGTATCTGCCCAGTGGTGGAATTACGGCCGTAATGTACGGTAGTGCAATCGGATGTTGTCCAGTAGAGCACATTCATACACAGGTTTTACTAACGTGCAGCTACTAAAGGTGGTGCTGCGGCGCTGGGCCCAGTTATGAGGGTCCTTCCGTGCCCCAAATACTTGTTTTGCTGCAGATCCTAGAGCTAGAAGCCCATGTCCCCCTCTGCTTTGCAGACCATGGCACTCTTACTATGCCTCTGCTAATGCGTTCAGTTACACTTCAACAGAGCTGCACGGCCAGCCTGTGGTGCGTACAGTGGGTCTCTTGGGGTGCTGCCCAGGAGTGCTGGGGCATCTCGTTTGCAATGGTCGTAATAATTGCCAAACAGGCAACGAAAGCCATAGCTGGATGAACTAGTAACCGCGACAGTGGGTCAAGGTGAGATTTGCAGAATCCGTTAAATGGTGTGTAAAGCGTTTGATGGGGAGTCCTTGCAATGACATTGGAACTAGTTTTAGCACTGACTTTATTAGCACAATTCCAATTTTCCTTTCTTTCTTGTCTTCTAGTTTCAGTGTTTTGGTTTATTTTGCATTATTCATGAGACAGTTCTCTCGATTTCATATTTACTCCGCTGGTACGGATTATTTTCTGAGGTTTTCTGTACCTTAACTGGACCTGGCTGTGAAGGGCACACAGGCTGCACACACCAGGCAGGAGACACTTTTATTTGTTTCTTAAGGTATTTTGTTAAATTCCCAACCTTCTCTCGGTTCAAAAGAGTTCCATTCCTTCCACACAATGTTTATTTTGTAGTAGCAGCTCGTCTCTCAATGCAAATAAAAGAAATGAGCCCCTGTACAGATTTTGCACACCCTGCTGATGGTGACAAGACTGGGCCAAGGCCTGCACGCCTGATTAATAATGTTTCCTGATTGTATAAATTCATTTTTATTGACAAATTAGCCACTCACAATTGGTTGTGCTTTTAAACAGAACAGCTTATCAACATTTGTTGGCAAATGCATAATTTTGTCATCATGAATCCCCCAAATGGCAATAAGACTTGGTTGTTTGCTTCAATCCTTTGACAGCCACTTTTACGCCCACCACTTTCAAAAGTCACCATCCGCCACTGCATAGCTGCCAAGTGTGGTTCTAGGAGGTCAGCATACGTTTTGTAGAATGAGGCCTGTAGGCAATCCAGGCCCGGGGCCTTATCACCTGGCAAGCTGCAAGAATTTCCTCCCTAGAGAACGGTACATCTAGAAACTTCCTGTGAAGGTCCTCTAACCAGACTAGTGCAATAGGCTCAAAATATTGATCAAAAGCCTCCTGCGGTAGAGGAGTACCGGCAGAATATAGCTGACAATGAAAGTCCAAAAATCGAGATTGAATTTCCTCCGGGGAGGTAGTCCTGCATGCGCCACCGACACTGAGGGACGTTATATAAGAAGCAGCGCGCGGCGGAACGGAGGTGGTAGCGAGTGTACGCCCCAGGCGTTCTCCCTCACCGAAATGACGATAGTTCACGGTCCGCCTCCTCGGAAAAGTCAGTGTGTTTTTGACATAGTAACGCAGCATCTCAGAACTAGGATGTGCAGCCAGGGCAGAATCCAGGTCTTTAATTTCCGCGTCAAGCCTAGCCAAAGTAGCGCAGATGGAACGGAGGACACAGGCCTTTTTAGAAATACATTCGCCCCGAATGACGGTTTTGAACCCTTCCCATAGTACCGAAGCGTAGTCAACTGACCCCGTGTTGAAGTCAAAATAGTTAGCAATAGCGGTTTGAATGTCCGCACAAAAGACAATGTCCCGGAGGGCGTTTGGGGGAAGACACCAGGTGAATGCACGCTGTGGGGAGTGGGGAAGACAGAGGCGGATCTGGACCGGTGCATGGTCAGAAAAGGTGCGTGCCATGTGTGCCTCGTCAGTGAGCCAGGTCAAGGCATCCGGGGAGGTCAGCCAAAAATCGATGCGCGACCAACAGCCCCTCGCGCCGGTAATGCAGGTACCCTCACAAGTATCGGGGCGAAAGTGACGCCAAGCATCACAAAGAGAGTTATCAGTTAAAATAGACATGAGGGCCGCGGAGGCATGCGGGTGGGACGTATAGGAGCCAGACCGATCGATGGCCGCCGATAGGATGACATTAAAATCCCCTCACCAGATGACAGCCGCAGGGCCACAAGCAGAGATGAGGTGCCAAATATGATTAAAGAAGTCTGGGTCATCCGAGTTTGAACGGTGTGCCAAGGAAGACCCCTGCGTAACAGAATCAAAACCCCCCTAGCATATGAAGAGTAGGTAGAGGAATGGGATTCCCCCCAATAGCGTGCCTGGAGTCTGGAGAGGGAACCGGGCATCAGGTGCGTCTCCTGTAAGAGACACATATCTACCTTGTGTCGTCGTAAGTGTGAGTGGATCAGTCTAGCTTTACGGTGGTCATTTAGACCATGGACATTCCATGTCCAGCAGACGATGTCAGTCATGGGGAGGTGGTCCAGAATGTAGCGCTATGCAACGCAGGCGGGGAGCACCTAAGGCAGGCACAAGGGAAAGGAGAAGGCAGTCCAAATTGCAGCAAAATGCAGCGAAAGCTGAGGGCATCGCACATAAGTGTAAGTAGCACATCGGGGACTACCACTAACAGGGCAACACGGGGAGAGCCGCAGGTGTCGAACAGGCAGATGGGGCGCTGAAATGCAAAGCGCACCTGTAAGCAGATACGGCGGGTGGCGCATGTGAAGAGGCAGAGGGACCAGAGGAGCTATGTGAGCACCACCAGTGAGAAACCAGTGACTAGAAGCAAGGCAAGGCAGGAAGCACAGTACAGTGCTGTGGTCAAGACCTGTGAAGGCATTACTTAACAAACATACAGTGGCGAACTGAAGCCACCTCCTCAATAGAGGAGCATAAAACTCCAAACCCCCCCTCAACAATCCTAGACATAGAAACCCCTCCAACCCCGCACCCACTCCAACCCTCCAATCAGGCTGAGTAATCCACCTGCCCCACCCCGGGGACCCCCAACTGGGAGAAGAGGAAACAATGGAAGGAAAGGTATTCATCCCGTGAGGGCATGGCAGGGCTAGGCATACATCCCTGCAAACAAGCAGGGTGGCCAAGCTAAGGTTGTATCAGGCATCATTCAGAAAGAGGGTTAAAGAAACAATAATGTCTGCATTGTTAATCATTGTCGCTGAGACGACCTACTCCGTCGGGCTGAGATTTAGAAGGGGAGGAGCGAACATCTTTGTCCAATTTCTTGGCAAATGCCAGGGCCTCCCTGGGATTGGGGAAAACAATTGTTTTTGTGCCAAAATGATATCTTTCAAGAATTGTACTTACTTTAGGAAGATAATGCTTATCTAGCTTAGTAATGGACACTTCATAATCATTTAAACCCTCTGCTTCAGAGGCTGGCAATTCAGGCAGATGATCGAAAACACCTTGCCCTTTAGAGCCTAAGCAATGAAGCAGCAAAGAAGTCTTTATTTCAGCACTCAAAGAAGCTCTGCAAACTCTTACATATCTTTCAAAAACTTTTTTCCATTTCTTCCATTTGATCGGGGGTTCACCAGGATGAGCGAGGAAAAATGGAGCAGCTGTTACATTCTGCATTGCACTAAATATGTAGAGGAATGTCAAGCGAATAAAAATTACCCCCCTTTTTTTTTTTAAACCTCCACTACATTAAACAACGAAGTTAGATGAGTAAAACTGAAGAATATGCCGAAGGAAAAAATAAAACTCACAAACAGGAAGAGTGAGAATACCTGGAGAATGTTACAAAGCTGGTTGCCAGAAGCAAATCACTGGGGATGCAAGAGTGTGAATCATTTAAGTAGAAGCAAAACACAAAAGGCGCAAGCGTGCGAATCGCTGAAGAATATGCCACCGGTAGAAAGAAAACGCACAAACTAAAAGCGTGCATCTCGCTGAAGAATTTGCAACGAAGGGAAACACACAAACTGAAAGTGTGCGTATCGCTGAAGAATTTGCCACCAATAGAAGGGAAACGCATAAACTGCAAGTGTGCGTATCACTGAAGGAAAACGCACAAACTGAAAGTGTGCTTATCGCTGAAAAATTTACCACCAATAGAAGGGAAATGCACAAACTGCAAGAGTGAGTATCGGTGAGGAGTGCTGGACAGCTTGTTGCTAGGTAACAATGTACAAACTGCAAGCGTGAGTATCGCTGAGGAGTGCTGGACAGCTTGTTGCTACGTAAAAACCCAGATTTGAAGCAACAAAGATGGCTGCCACATTCCCAAGTCAGCAGCGTGGAGACGCTCAACGTGAGAAGTGTGATGACGTTCAATCTTAGAACTTCTTCCAAGACAGAAAGGACATTCCGAGATGTCTGTAACGTGCGGAGTCACGAGAGGAAGAATCACGAGGAAAAAGTGAGGCAAAGTTCTAAGAGTGTTTTAGTTTGAATGGTGACTCGCGCAGAGCCCAAGGGACGCTAACCGCCATTCAAAATGTTAGGAAACTCAATTTACATTGCCAAATACACCAACAGCTTGTATGTAGTCTCGCACAAGAGTGACCCTACATCGATTACCTCCAAGCCCTTAATGTTGAATTAAAGAAAGAGCGAGTATGTGTCGAATTGCTCCCAACCCTCAAAGTCAAATACGAGAGGTACAGACTGTGGTAAGCTAATAATTAGAGTTGCAAAAAGTGGGGTTGCATTTAGGGATGAGCTTAATGCCAAATTAAGAGACAACATGAACATTAAAAATAAACTTCTTATCTCTAACCACTCTCTTAAATGGAGATGTACTTCTCCTTGGTGTTGGGATCTTCTAGAAGATTGAAGAGCTGCAGTCTACGTCAGTGTGGTATTTTGAAGAATCAGGCTCCAAACTTCAATATCATTTGATATTAGTTTATTCTTAACAGAAGATCCCATCCAGCCAGGTCACACCAGTAACAACTGCCACCAGTCTTGCTTTAATCAGGAAAGAGACATTATAGAGAGGAGACTAGAGGATATCACACACAGGCAACAAGCCTGGCCCCTGCACCTTGGGCACCCGCAACTTCATCTGCAGAGTGCTGATAAGGATAATCCCTTAGCCCAACCCTCTGCAATGTAAACATGATCCCACTTGCAAGTATTATTGGCAACCAATACATCGATGTCCTCACCCGTGTCGACGACACTCAGCTAATACTATCCCTATCTGACCAGACTCCTAATATCTACAAGTTTGCTATCTGCAAACCAAACTCACTGCACGAGAACCACCTTCCTCAAACTAAACACTGACAAGTTAGAAATCATGGTCTTCTGGAAGAACACCTCACCATGGAACATCACGTGGTGTCTGGCTGAACTAGGATCAACACTGATCACTCATGCCAGGAACCTCAGGATCATTATCAACAGCAAACCCAACATGACAGCCCAATATAACACCATCACAGTCTCCTGCTTTCACAACCTGATGGTGCTAAGGAAAATCTGGCTCCCGACCAGTAACCACAAAACCGTTACACAAGCTCTTGCCACTAATGTTACTTACCTTCAGCAATGATATATCTGTAAGAAACATGTATTTGGTATAGATTCCTTACCTTAGAACTACTCCAGGCGTCAGACTGGATCCGGAGAATTTTTCGGTAGGTGGCATTGGTCGACTCCACATTTGTGGTCGGCGTCGTGATCGCTGGGATGACGTTGCGGTATCTACTTAGATGCTGGCCCTGAACACTGATGTCAGTTCTTTACAGGACATTCCACTCCAGAAGAGCAGAGCCGTGCAAGACTCTGACCACTGGCGCACAAAACTATGGCCCTGAAAGGGAGTCCCTAACTCTAGAAGTCAGTTTCCAGAACTGGGAGGCTGGGTGGGGCAGTAAGGAATCTATAACTAATTTATGTCTCTTACAGATATATTGTTGCCGAAGATAAGCAACTTGCTCATCTGAAAGAGACAGTTATAGATTCCTTATCTTGGAATAGATACCTCAGCAATACCAACCCTGGAGGTCGGTCTGCGAACTAGGTTCACAACAGAAAGTCCTGGAGAACTGAACGACCAAAGATGCCATCTCTCCGGACATGACTATCCAGGCAGTAGTGCTTAGTGAACGTGTGCTGTGATGCCCATGTGGCTGCTTGACAGATGTCACCGATGGGATTTCAACGTCCCAAAGCAGTAGTGGCTGCCGTCACCCTGGTGGAATGGGAGCAAAGTCTTATTGGAGGCTCCTTTTTCGCCAAGGAGTAGCAAATCTTAATGCAAAGAACGACCCATCGAGAGATGGTCCGTTTTTGCACAGCCCGACCTTTATTGGCGCCCACATAGCCAACAAAGAGTTGATCATACACATGCAATTGTTTTGTGCGATCCAAATCACAGGATAGCGAACGCTTTGGATCCAGACTGTGAAGTCTCTCCTCCTCCTTGGAAGGATGTGGGGGCAGGAAGAAGGTGGGCAAAGTGATGGTCTGTCCTATATGGAAAGAGGTACCACTTTGGGAAGAAAAGAAGGTCTAGTTCGAAGGACAACCGTATCCAGATGAACAGCAAGGAAAGGAGGTTTAGAAGAAAGAGACTGAAGCTCATTCACAATGCGAGGAGAGGTGATGGCAACCAGTAAAGCAGTCTTTAAAGTCAAGAGTCTGAGAGGACAATTATGAAGTGGCTCGAAAGGAGCACACATAAGGTAAGTTAAGACCGGAATTCAAGTCCCGCTGGGGCATTACGAAAGGAATAGGAGGAAAGGGGTGAGTAATGCCCTTAAGAAACCTATTTACAATAGGGGACTTGAAAAGAGAAGGCTGATCTGGAAGGCGAAGAAAGGCCCAAAGCAGAGCCCTGCTGGGCTAAAGAAAGAAGAGCAGAACCTCTCAAATATGGGCAGAAAGGGGCTCCACAGCCTGATTGGGGCGAGCCCGCCTTCAACAACTAGTCATCGAGGTAGAGGAAGACAGACACCCCTGACCTGCGCAGATGAGCTGCGGCCACCGCCATCACCTTCGTGAACACCCAAGAGGCACTGGTAAAGCCGAAGGGGAGCACGGAAAAATCAAAATGCTCCTGGCCTACCGTGAACCACAGGGAGCGTCGGTGGGCCGGCAGGACAGGGATGTGAAAATAAGCATCCTGCAAGTCCAGCTCTACCATCGATTCTCCAGGGTCGATGGCAGCCAAGACCTGAGCCAGAGTCAACATCTAGAACTTCTCCTTCCGGAGGAAGCGATTGACGTTCCTGAGGTCCAAAATGGGAGGCAGGCCCCCCATTGTCCTTCTTGGGGACCAGAAAGTAGTGGGAATAACAACCAAACGCTACTTCTGGCCCAGGAACGTGCTCAATGGCCCCCTTGGCCAGGAGGGCCGCAACTTCCTGCAGGAGAACGGAAAAGTGATCCCCCGACATGCAATGGAACTGAGGCGGAATGGCTGGGGGAGTAGACTCGAAGGGGCGGGGGTAATCCCTTCGGACAACTTGCAGCACCCATTGTCCGACGTGACCGAACGCCAGTGGGGGAGGTGATGTTGAATCCTGCCTCCCACAGACGTGGGATGCATCCCAAAGCACGGACTAAGAAGGCTTGGAGGTGGACGCTGCAGGAGCGCAGGTGGACTGACCCGTCCGCTGTCCCCCTGTGCCGCCACAGCGGCCTCCACGCCCACGGCCGCGCTGATTTTGGTTTTGCGCAGGCTTGTGGCCAAACGAACGTGCAGGGGTGCCCCTTCCGTGGCCACGAAAGAAACGAAAGGTAGACGTGGCCGGGCGTGTGGTGGAAAGGCCTAAGGACTTGGCCGTAGCCCGAGAGTCCTTGAAACGCTCCAGCGCACTGTCTGCCTTATCGCCAAAGAGGCGAGTACCATCAAAGGGCATGTCCATGAGGGAACTCTGAACAAGTGATGTGGGTGAAGAGCACACACTATTACTACAGTGACACTGTGTATCTCGATATGTGTGCTGTGTTGAAAAATATGCCTTGCGGAGCTTATATATGTGAAACTAAAAAAAGAGGCAAAGGGGCACATGCATCAATATTTTATTTTGCGATTCCTTATTTGCGAAAAATAAGAAATCGCAATTAAGGAATCGCAAAATGAAATGCATCAAGAAATTCGCTATTTTTTAGCGATTCGGTAAAAATCGCAATTTTTACCGAATCGCATGAATTCTGAGAATTTGTAATTGCGAATTCGCAATTTGCGAATTCGCAAATTGCGAAATACCCAGATTGCTGCATTCCATGACATCACAACCAGTAAGCAAAGCCATTGATTGCACACACCTGTTCCCAGGGAGAGCTGGAGGAGAGACAGTTGGCAGTTGGAGCACAGCTAGGAGCAACTGGAGCACACTCTGAAGTAGCTTCAAAAGGGGAAATGGCCTCTGAAAATGTTGGAGAAGAACTGCAGGCAAGGAAAAGAAAGATTACATTTAGTGACCAGGAACTGGAAATTTTAATTGAGGAAGTCACTATGAGGCAGGACCAGCTTTTTGGGAAACAGTCTTTGAAAGTGCCTGAAGCTGTGAAAAGAAAACTATGGCTTGCAATCCAAGCAAAAGTAAATGCTGTTGGGGTTGCACATCGTGACATTAATAATGTACAGAAGTGCTGGTATGATCTGCGCAGTCGTGCAAAGGAAAGGATTGCCAACAGGATGAAGGCAACCAAGAAGACCGGCGGTGGACCTTCCAAGGATAGGCCTAATAACCCCCGTTGAGGACTTGGTGGAAGGCACCCTTGCAACAGGGGCAGCTGTTGGAGTCATAGAAATTGACACCTCAGAGCATGTTGGCACATCCAAAGGTAAGAACACGTCATGTGTTTTGCATGTAAATGTGAGTGTGAGAGACCCCTAAGGTTGTCGTAGTTGCTTAATAAATATCCCCATTACGTAGAAATTGATATGTTTGAAAATGCAGTAATTAGAAACCCTTTTACTCACTGTACTGATGTATTATGGGAGTTGTAGTCATTGAATAATTTTAGTCAGAGGTACTTTGGCAATGAATGTGAAACTGAATATTGCACATCATTAATGTGAGATTAGGAGACATGTCTTGCTCAAAGTAGGTATTTATTTGTAATGTAATTGATTTTATACAGTGACAAGTGCAAATGAAAAAAGTAACAGACTGTTTGCACTATTTTAAACATAGATACAGAACAGGACAGAAATGCAAATGAAGGTGCAGAGTTTGACAGTCAGGACTTTCAAAAGACACAGATAATTCCAATGCAGCAACATCCTCGCCCACAATTGCACGTAGAAGGCATAACAGCAGAGTGCGCCAACTGCAAGACTCAGAGAGTGATGAAGATGAGAATGTATGTGTCCCAGTAGAACAGGCTACTCCAACCCCAGTAACTGTAAACACACAGCACACCAGACGGAGTAGGTTGCAACAGTTCTATAGGCGCAGGCCACGACCTTCACAAAATCAAACAGTAGAAGAAGATGAAAGGAACGCCAGTGTTGGTGAAGTTAAAATCCTGAAAGTCCAGCGCCTGCAAGGCAAAGACATATGTGTAATGAAGGGCAAAATTGTTAAAATCAGTCATGACATTGGTGCAATACATAGCTGTCTTCAGCACATGTCAAATGTGATTGAGAAAGGACAGAGAGCAACAGCTGTGAAACTGGACAGTGTGGCAACAGCAATGGAGACACTGTGTACAACAATACCAGCGCAGCAATTAGCAAGTGACCGTAGACACCATCGGGCAATGTCTAGCATGCAGGGGTATACCAGGGCAATGAACCGTCTTTCCAACATCACAGCTCAGCTTTCCAAACGTACAGTTGCCGGCCAATTGGAAATATCACAATGTTGTGGAGATGTTGCCAGGGGCATGATGACACTCATGCATGTAGTTGAGGGTATGCAAAGTCAGGTTGCAAGTGGGAGCCTACCACATGTTGGTGGGAGTGATGGGGGCTCAAATGTAAGTAGCCTGCTTGAACCTACTGTGCCTGGGGCACGCCGAAGCACTAGGAGACATGACATTGTAGAGAGCCCAACTTTGGTTGATGGTAAAAATACAGGAAAGACATTAGGGGTGCGTGGACGCAAGAAGTAGATTATGAATTAATAACCTACAAAGCTTTTGTAGAAAGGACATCTGAAGAAAATGCATTGCTATGACTATGGACAGTAAATGATTTTAAATTTTCTGCCAAGACACTGCATGCACAAAGATGTTCCTAGTACCCTGAATCCTTGCAGAAAATTAAAGAATTAAAAGATTATAATTATGCAGAAGATTGTGTTGTGTGGTTCTTACCTCAATTAAAAGTAATGTTGAGTTATCTCTGCCCTTCTTCTTCCCCCCTCTGCTGCGTCAGGTCCACGTAGTCTTGGTTGTGGTTGTTGAGGCTGGTTATCAATGTAAGGCAGTACATCCTCCTCCTCCAGTTCTATGCCTCTTCTAGTGGCTAAGTTGTGCAACATGGCACATGTTGCAACTATTTTACAGCAAATATCAGTGCGATATTGTAAAGCCCCGCCAGTCTTATGTAGTATGCGAAACCGAGATTTAAGTACACCAAATGTTCTCTCAATTACGTTGCGGGTTGATATGTGTGCATGGTTGTAGTGCTGTTCTTTTGTGTTGCTGGATTCAGATAGAGTGTAAGAATGAATGACCTCACAGCGTATGCACTGTCACCTATGGAATGCGATGGAAGATACAAATTAGGAGTCCAATGTGACAACATGATACAGAGATGTTTAAATATTACAGGTGAATATATTTACCAAGCAAATATCCATCTCCAAAATCTCCAGCAAGCAGTCGTGCGTGGATGCCACTATGCCTAGAAATGTAAGAATCATGGGCACTTCCAGGGTAACTTGCAACTATGTCAGTGATTATAGTTTTTGAATTGCATATTACCTGAATGTTCAGTGAATGGTAACATTTCCGGTTGCGGTAAATGTACTAATTTTCAGATGGAGGACAAATGGGGACATGCGTGCCATCTATACAGCCTATCACATGTGGAAAATGTGCCATGTTGTAAAAATCTAATTTTGTTTGTAGCAATTCCTGTTGTGTGCTGGGAAATGTAATGTGATGCCTTATCCTTTACAACATGGCATTGAGGAAAGCATTAAAGAAACGTGAAAGGGAACTCTGGGAAACACCTCCAGCACTAGCTATGACACCCTGGAAGGACCCTGACGCAAGGAGGTGTAGGGAGCACAAGACCTGTACATGGGTTGGTATGGCTTGTGTCCTGCGTGTATGTCTCTGCAAGATTGGGTCTAATTCAGCTATCAAATCCAAGATAGAGTCAGCATTGAGTCTATACTTATCATATATTTCAGCTTCTGTCTGCCCTAGTAAGGTGACGCGAACTCTAAAAATCCTCTCATGTATCCTTCTTCTCCTCCTTGCTGCTGCTCTCAGCCTCCGTGCCACGACAAAGAGTGCTGCCATTGTGATGCATTTCTGGAGTCATTCTGGGGTCCCTTAAATACTATTGTGATGAGTTTCCCCTGAATTGATTTTTTCTAAAAATTTACCAACTGGTCTGAGTTCTTCTAAATTTAAGAATTCTAATTTGTGAATTTTTAAGGAATCGCAAATTGCGATTTTTCATGCATGTACTTTTTTTGCTCAGATTTACAATTCCTTAAATTAAGGAACATTTAAGGAATCGCAGATAAAATTACGATTCCTTAAATTGCGAAAATAAGCAAAAATGTTGATGCATCCCAAAACTTGAAATTGCATTTGCAAACGGCCGAATTTTGCGATTCGCCGCAATTGCGAATGCAATTTTCAATGATGCATGTGCCCCTTAGGCCTAGGTGGCAACTAGGGCTCCAACACGCACTACTAAATAAACCGTATATGCATTTAACACAAATTTTTTATGAAAATTATCGTCAATTCAATTTGACAAAATATGCAATCCGATATCAAATCTTTGTTTGCAAGTTAATGGCATGGAACAAACAATATTTTATAACAAATTTACAGTACAACACAAAATTTGTATGCAATAAATTGCAGAACCCAATGCATTTCTGGACACTTGGTCCCTTCATCAGGGGTATTCTGTGAACAAAAGAAAAAAGGAAGACATTTCAAAAGATGCACATTGGGATCGGAATTATTGTTTTAAAGAAAAGACACATTCCTATGGTTCTTAAGTGTGTCATGCAACCTTCACCAAAGTGAAAGAAAGTGTGTATTTTTACATCACCACTTACTGTCTTAACGTGGGTCAATGCTAGATCACAGGGGGAAGAGCAGAAAAACGAGGCCTCCTAGATGGCATGATACGATATCATGTTATGTTAACATGTCGCAATCTGCCACATACCTGCTATGCAGGTCTTCACAAACTTTCAAAGAGAATCAGCCAATTCAGAAATTGTAAATGTGCAGAACTCCTATAGGTGAAAGGACACCTAGATCAATAGACTGTGTTTATCAATAGAAACACGAAATCCACAAGAGATCACCTTTGCTCACCTCTTTATGTGCAATACGGGTGTATCAATCAATCCCATTATCTGAACACCGTCTTCATGAGGCTGCAATGTCAAGAATCTGAGGATCAATGTCGTGGAAAACAACTACACTGTTTGCTGCCAAGTATAGCAAAATAGAACATGCACTCAAGTTGCAACTAACCTCACAAGCACTTATGTCATGCTGACGCTTATAGTTAACGGCGTTGGCCCAACACTACAGGCGTGTACACCAAAACTCTTCTCCCTCGGTATTCTATTGCAGGAAAGGAGGCTCCGATTATGCTAGTCTCATTTCTTTATTTAGAAATGCCCAGCAGCCATGTAAAAACTACAATACCCAGAAACACTTGGGTAACAACCATAGAGTCTGTAATATAAATAGCCATGAAGACAATCCCACTTCCTCTTTCTTTGCTGCTCCGCAGCCAGATAGGTGCTTTTCTTTCATATTGTGTTTACTGTTTGTCTGTATTTGCGATATTTTCATTAGCGCTGTGCTCGCGCTGTCTGCCGTGTTGTGTTGCGCTTGTTTTCGCGCCTTTGCTGGGTTCGCTTTGTACCTGTTGCCGCTTCATTTCCTTGATTGCGGCGCTCGCGGCGGGGGCGTGTGTCACCTCCCGGGGTCAGGGCGCGTGTCGCCTGTGTCCCGTTACTGTGGAGAGGAGCCTGAGGGGTAGAGCAGCCTCGTGCACGTCTAGCGCGAGCTGCTCCCTGTCTGTGAGGCACGCCGGTCACCGCGCATGCACGGAACACATTCCCTTCGATCTTCGAATTCCTCACAGAACGGAGCCGGCAGAGAGTTCGTCTTCAGGACACACACGCCCACGGCCTCACAGCTGTACCCTGCTGACACCGGAGCTTGTGAAAAGGTCCCGGTTGAACTATAAATATAGGCTTTGCCTAGAGTGAGGTTTTTTGTTGGCAGCAAGCCCTACCTCCACCCTCTAACATTATTTTTGGTACGGGTTTTGACTGCCTTGTCTTGCTTGCTGCAGGGTTTTTTCACTCCCCCAGACTTTTGCCACTGGCAAACCAGATTTTCAGTCACCAAGTGGGCATTATATCTACACTACCTGTGTATCATGAGTGAGTCATATTACTACGATGAGGAAGGTGACTATGAGGAGGAAGGGTCAGAGTTCCTAGACCAGGACTTGGTGGAGGCTCTTGACAAGGGGGTACAACACTCCATGAATAAGGTGCTTGTTCGCGCAATCACGCCCCTTAAACGCCATTTAACCAAATATGCGCAACAGCAAGGTTGGGTGCCTGCGTCAAAAAAATTCACAACATCTCCAGGCAACCCACATGCCTCTGACTTTCACAGGTTAGCTCAAACTTTATCCTCTTCCAAATCCAAATCCTTTGCAGATTAAGCGGACAGTGATGACCAACACTCATCTTCATCCTCTGAGATTACTCCTCCTCCGCCGAAAAAGAGAAAGTGCAAGGAGCATTTCGTGGATGCCCCTACTCATCCTCCTGTGCTAACTTTTGAGCCTGCTGACATTGTGCATCCGCATTCCACTTCGTGGCTCCCTTTCCCTGCTGTGGCGGATTATGTACAGCAGCATATCCGTCAACCATTTGAGAAGGAGGTTTGTGCACGTCTGCGCTCAGAATGTCAGAGACCTGATTTGGCAGATAATCTAGCAGACACACCAGAGGTGGATCCCACCATGGTAACATACTTGAAGAAATTTGCAAAGGACCCTAAGAAGGGTTTGGATCCGTCCTGGCGTGCTTGTCAGGACAAGGTTTTGGATCTTCTTGGGCCCCTTACCAAAATTTTGGATCTCGGCTTCGTGGCCAAAGAATCCTCTTCCATGGTAGACCCCGATGAGTTCATTGAATGGGCGCAGCGGGCGATTTGCCAATTAGGAAACGCCAACTGCGCGCTCTCTAGTGAGAGGCGTAGGTCTATCCTCCTCAAGTTCGACCCCAAACTGGCAGAGCTTTCTGCATCGGAGTCGGGGGCTGCGGCTCAAGGCCTGCTTTTCGGTCAGCCTTTTTTGAAGGAGCTGACACAATTTGTGATTACTTTTAGCAGCATTTATAAAGCCCAGGCCTCACTGAAACGAGCCATGTGCCCGGTTTTCACCAGGGCCGGACGAAACAGGGGACGCTCGTCCGGCCGTGGTCAACAACCACCCAATCAGAGATGGTATCAGTCCCATAGAGGAGGACAGCAGGATTCCGGCTACACCCAGCGCTCCAATTTCTATCCTTTCAGAAATGGCCGTGGACAATACAAGAAAGGACGCTCCAGTGGCAACTCTGGCGGATATCAAGATTCCGCCACTTCAGGTGAGCTTAATTCCTGCATGCAGTCTTGTTCTGGGGGGCAGGATACGCCATTTCCTAGACAATTGGCGCTTGATCTCCAGCGATGCATGGGTGCTGGATACGGTTCAGGGGTACAAAATCGAGTTTTATCAGCCCCTAAGTCAGTCCTATCCTCCATTTCCCTTTTATTTTTCAAAACGAAATCAAGAGTTCATCACAGAGGAACTCAAGTCACTTGTATTGAAAGGGGCGATTGTGCCGACTGTGCGTCTTCCACAGGGGTTCGTCAGCACGGTCTTCCTTGTGGAAAAGAAGGGAGGAGGATCGAGGTTAGTACTTGATCCAGCGCTCTCACCAAAATATTGCACAAATGACACTATTTACTACCAACAAACTTACAATACAACACTAGGCCCATATCAACAATAGAGCGACTGAATCATGAGGCGATAAGATCTAAATATAGTTGTTTAAACCATCTACAATAATCAAGACCAGCTTGTCATTTTAGAAAGTTTATTTAAACACATCTAGGAAAACTTAGGTTTTGGTATTTTATTAAACAAGCATTAAAAAATGTCATAAAGAAAGATTTATTCAGTATTAATAAAAAGAGCATAAATCAAGAATTATTATTCATTAGCAGGAATAAGTAAAATTAAGCATTTTCCAAAATCCTAACTATATCTCTGTCTCTACCCTCATCACCTAGTAATAAAGTAATTAATAAAAACTCCTGTCCTCACGTGTAAAGTCCATCAGCATAACATCGTCCTCCAGATTTCTCGAGCGTAAGCCAACTATGTGTTCTCTGAACCTATTCTTATACCCTAAATTAAGCTGAGCTAACTATTTTTCACATTCCAGCAGACGAATTCTAGTTCTCCATTGGCTGAGCCACCTCGTACCACAGTAAACTGTGACACCTCCTTCTTACATGCCCGGGCAAATTCACTAGTTCATTGTTCATTTAGAAGTCTTGGCTGTTCTTCCTTAGGCTGCTACATTTTGTAGCGAAAGCTTCCTTTTAACCTTGAGCCTGTCAGCTCTGAACTCCCGTGGCACGTTAGCAAACGTTAGCAAATTTCTCCAAAGAGTCATCTTTTTAGCAGTTCATTCCAAAACCTTTCAAAATAAAAGCTCAGAGGCCTTTTCCATCCTTTCAGAATTATTTTCACTTGAGCCATTTTCATCATTAGGCCTCTTTTCAATGAGCGTCAATTTTCTGCGCCACCTCTCCTGCGCCACTTTTAAAAGTGTATTATTTTTCTGCAGCCATCTCTAAGCTTCATTTGTAAAACTATTATATAAACAAACACAAAGAATAATTAAAGAAAGAAATACAATTTGTTCTGTTGCCTCCCATCATTGCTAATAATTAACCCATTAGTCTAAATTACCTAGCAGTAAAGCACAAATAAAGCAGCATTTTATATCTACCAGTCTTCATGAATCCATAAAACCTTATGTGCACCTAGAATAGTAGAAATGACATCACATAGACAAGGAAAGCAAAATAAGCACATGCCCTTATTTTAAAAACAGCTGCTATTAGTTATGACATGACAATAGACAAGATTAATTTATTATTTTCCACATACATAAGAATGCAACATAATGCACATTTATGAGCACACATATTAGTTTCCCGCGTGTTCTGTGAAAATGCAACTTAAACTAGATTGAATTAGCACACACATAACACAAATTGTTAGCATTATTAATTTATTTATGGAAGTGTGACTTCACGAGTTTAAACAGAATTCTGTTTTCTATCTCGCTCCATCAACTCCCTCATCTGGTGATTAACAAATCACCACACCACCACCCAAAATTTAGCAAAAATTTTATCTAAGATGAACATCATTCAATTTCACCTGTGTTAGTAGTTCTAAAGACTTATCTCATTAGTTTATCTACAATTCTCATATTGAGTTTTAAGAAACCCCTCTAGTTCTATTTCTTTCTCTTGTGTATCATACAACTGAGCTTCAATAAAAGTGTTGCAAAAACTATAACTAATAAAATGTCAGTATTATACTATGTTTGTCTTGACTAGCTGAAACTTTGCTTGTCCTATTGACCTTAAACTTCTCTTTGTTAATTTCTAAAGGAAAAGTAACCACCTAAATCAACCAAAGCTGAATTATTAGGAGCATATATATCAGAGACATCTTACAACATTTTTAAAATTAAGCATCTTGAGCTTGTTGAATGTATTTTCATTAAGCTTGCAAAGAAAAATAAAACAAAAAATTGTAAAAATTTTACCTAAATTTTCTAAAAATTTCTAACACCCCCCTTTTTCAATTTTTTTTTTTAATTTTTTTTTTATACTCTTTAAACCTTCTAACAGTTTTTCTTCGACCTAATGTCACAAATTAATTTTTCAGCTAACAGAATTTCTTCGACCTTGTGTCATCTAACACATTTTCTTCAGCCTTATGCCAAAAACAAAAACCTAAAATTTAACAGGTATGTACTTCAATCATTGTCACTATTCTTTTCAATCACTTTTTGACTGTGACTATTTACCTCCATTACAGGTATCACTTCTATTTTCTTTCCTGCCTCACTTTTCTTTACAGAATCTTTTTGACTTGATTTTTTATCAATCTGTTTCTTTGATCTGTATTTCAATTTGAATTTTAGGCCTTCAATTTCTTCTGGCCAGTTATCACTTTTTCTTAGTAATTTCTTCTTTTGCTTGGTCACATTACATTCTGTTCTCCAAGCTCCTTTTCTGAATTTTCTTATTTGAGAATCTTCATCATTCTCATCAGTTTCAGTGTCAGAAATTTCAACTTCAGACTCAGGCACTTCTTTACTCGGCAGCTTCACTCCGTTAGGAACATCATCTTTGTAGCTGGTACTTGGCAATTCATCTTCTTCTTCAATTACCTTCAACTTCCCAGTTTCAGAATTCTTGTTCCTGCTTTCAGAGCTACTTTTCTGCTTTTCAATACTCTCCTGGTCTTGAATCACAATCTGATCACATTCTTCTTCTGCTTCTTTTTCTGGCAGATTTCCATCACTTTCTGAGTCTTCAGTCACAACTTTCAAGTCTTCTTCAATCAAGGCTTGTTCTCTTTTCGCGTTCTCCAGATATCGACCAACTTGTCGATCTTCAAGATCTGGATTCTCTTCAGGCTCTTCTTCAGAATCTGAATCATCAATTGTGACACTATTCTCATCAGGATTTTCAGGTGTAGATACACGAAAAGTATGGCCAGTGTCAATCCACCTCTTCAGTCTTTTGCACTTCTCTGCATTTGTTGTGACAAGACTGACTAGCCTCCTTTTCTGCCACCTTGGCACTAGAGAATTTCCTTTTAGACGAACCTTTTTCCTGATCCTTTTACCTGGTAACAGATCAAATACTTGCTCTTTTTCTCTTGTTTGCACTTCAGTTTCATCTTCATCAAACACAGAAATCATTTCATCTGATAAATTCCTACAGTTCTCCAAATTAATGCTATCATTGATAGGCATCATTCTTTTCTCTGGTATAAATGTCTGTCTCATGACCTTGTCCATCATAATATCACGTGGACTTAAATCTGTCTTTTTATCAGTAGTGTTTCTCAGAAACATCAAAACAAGTGGAAGAATATCTGTCCACTTTGTACCTGCAGCTAGGCACATTTTTGCATCTCTGTCTTTTATAATAACATTCTCATGCTCCTCAACATTTGAAATTTCTATTCTATCTGTACAATGGAGCAATCTGTTTTCAATATGTTTTCTGTTATCTGAAAACTTTGCAACAGTAATTTCATCATTATGTCGCATCTGAAATGTTTCAACCCATTTTGAAAACAAACAGTAAATCACAAAAATGTAGCACAGTTTATCATGCAGTGCCATCTCACAGAAATCCATTTGTAATCTGGTCAACAAACCACTCTCCTGTAATTCTGTTCCCAATCTCACAACTGTTCTCTTAATTGCGTTCACTTGCTGACATGTCAGACACCTCTGGTAAAGAAATTCTGCAATTTTATGGTACATTCTGTCCATGCCAGTAATCATGCTATTTAGCAAAACTACTCGGTCATCTTTGTGTATCCAAATCTCATCCTCATCTCGCTGTCTAAAATCTGCACTCAACCATGTGTTTTTCTCTTCATGAGTTGCATCTTCTTGTAAGTCTTTGACCACCTGCCATGTTTCAACTACAGATGTTAGTATTAGTGAATTCAAAGCATGTTCATCATTCTTTTTGTATGCTGCACATATCACGCCAGCAAACCTTTCTGTCAATTGAATATCATCAATCAACATTTTAATTAAATTTGCATTTCTGAAAAGTGAACCTGCAGAAGTCAATGTTTCAATCTGTTGATCAATTGTGTCCTTTACCTTGATGTCTTCACTCAAAAGACCATTATTTTCATTCCAATATTCTGGAAGTGCATTTAATCCTTTTGGACTGTTTTCCTGTTCTTTATTTAATCCTGTATCTGTTTTCTCTGTCTGTTCATTAACAAAAATGTGTAATGGCAGTGAAGCCATCTCAATCTGCTGAATCATCACCTGTCGCTGTATTTGTAGCTGTTCATTCAGCTCATTTATTTCAATCTCCTTTTCCTTTGAGCATAATTTTGACTCATCAGGCTGTGTTAATTCAATTAGGTCAATGTCAGACTTCTCACTTACCAGAACTGAAGTCATCTCTGTTTCTTGCTGAGTTGCAATCCCTACTAATTCAATTTCAAGTACAATAGAATAAACCTTTTCAGTTAATGGGACCTTTAAAATTGCGGAACTAATTTCATCTTTTCTAAGTACAGGGACTATCTCTGTTTCCATATATTTCATGGACTCCTTTAAATTATTTGTTGAATTCACATAACCAGGAATATTAATTCCAGAAGTACTAAGCATTTCATCATGTTTTTCAATTGCATTAATTTTATAAGAAGTTTGAGCTGGCACTTTATCAATCTGATCTGACACTTTTGGCGTTGCATTAATTTGCTCTAGGGGTCTTCGTGAATTTCTGTTCTGATCCATATTTACAACATCAATTGTACACTGATCAATATTTTCTACTCTGACACCTTTATTATTTATTTTCACTAATTTGGGAATCTTTAATTTATTCTCGCATTTGGCAACAACCTTTTTCATTTTCTTATATAAGGAAGACATTTTCTTTCTCTTTATATAATTCGGTAAACGTACTCTCTAAATTTGCCTTGCAGCGCTTGCTGATCAATTAATTAATAACTCGGTTAATTTAATATATCTCCTAATTTACCTGTATCACTAATTATAATTAACCTGTAAAGAAAAATATCAATTTGCAAAAACAGTAGCAACGCAAAATTTTTATTTATAACAATAATACCAACATATAATCACATGTGTTTTAAATGTACTTATTTTTCACTTACACACCTTCTGCAACATATGCCTGTGGAAAAAGAAAACCTAATCTATTTGCTTTTAAATTTAGACAGTAAAATTATAAACTAATTAAAATTAATAATAGAAGTAATCTAATCAATAAATCAAAATTAAGGACAACATTTGATAATTTTAAAAATAATTCTCCTTCATGCGCAATTACCTTAGACACAGGTAATCTCTTTAAAACACTCTGTCAAATTTAATAATGAATAGCTCCTATTCTATTGTAAACAAATTACATGCAGTCTAGTTTGATATAATAATCACACTAGTAATACAGCAGTAGACAAAATGCTCAGTGATCTTTATTTATTTAATTATGCTGTACAACTCTTTACTCTTCCTCTCAGTTAAACAACTTAAATTTTCACAACTGAGATGGCTTTTACTATTATACAAAATTTTGTTGTCACTATTTATTAACTGTTATCACTGTTGTCCCTGCTTTAGTTTATTCTAATGCTTTTATTTACACTAATGTGATTGCTGTGGTAATCTTATAGTACATTAAATCCTCCCTAACACTATGGACCAGTTCCCAATGTCCCTAATTTTATAATATATTTGCTGGCTTAAAATTATTATTTGATATCAGTTCTGGGCACCTACACTAAAGCACTTTTAATTTAATATTCTAAACACTCGACTCGGGAGCCACCCAAACAATACAATCTACTCTGAAGCATTAGCCCGCCCCAGCCAATCACAGCGCCGTTAGCGAGCAACAGCCAACCACAGCACCGTCCACACCGCCTCAGCCAACCACAGCACGGCTGCAGCCACAACACTATGCCGCTGCTGCAGTCCCTCTCTCCCCTCGCGCGCTTGTCACACATCAGCTGTGACCCAAAATATAATAGCGTGGCAAGAAGGGAATTCAAAGCGGCAATATTTACTTTCTACAATTTACTCAACAATAACTTTGAAGCAATCACGCGCTTCAGCCAATCACAGAGTTGATGGTGATGCACCAACCAATCACAGCACGGCCTTGCCGTCATTCGCCAGCCCTCTTCAGCCAATCAGAACGCTCCCTCGCCCCGATGCTCCAGACGCCGCAATCAATCGGAGCACAGCTTTACCCTGACACTCCGGTGCTCCAACAAATCAGAGCGCTGTCGCTCTGACAAACACTGCTATTGCTGTTCTGAGTTCTCTGCGCTCTGCCTCTTTTTCAGAAAATCTAATTTGAACACAGCGCGTAGTCGCTTTTAATTTATTTTGTTTATGCAAATTTTATTTAAAGTGCACTTGCTCGTGTACATCATCTACTACAGGCTTCTCTTTTT
Source organism: Lissotriton helveticus (assembly GCF_964261635.1). NCBI lineage: Eukaryota > Metazoa > Chordata > Amphibia > Caudata > Salamandridae > Lissotriton > Lissotriton helveticus. Next base: position 403,978,363 of record NC_136063.1, on the reverse strand, counting down.
ATAATATTAATGCGTCGAGGAAAAGGGGGCTAAAACGATGTTTTATTTATTTATTCAATTACAAGATACTTCCTCGGCAGGCAGCAGTCACAAAGCCCACACTCGAGCCTCAACCAATCAGGTCGCGGCTCCCTTATGACGCTGCGCGTCATCGGCCAATGGGTGCACAGCCCTTTAGTGATGCTGCGATGTTTTGCTCTGACGCGACGGGACCTCCATCAATTACAGCGCGGCCCCTTCGCTACCTTTTCAAGCTCGAGGGAGGCCAGCAGGTCAAGGAAACACAGCGTATTTACACGCAAAGACCTCACCAGAACCTCGCTTAATGAGAGCGCGGCTCTCCTATACAACCCACACTAGACGGCCAGTCCCCATTCAATACACGGAGCTCTGCCCAATCAGAGCGCGGCTCCATGCATGACGCGTTGGTGTTCTAACCAATGGCAGCGCGGCGGTAGGCGCTGCAGCTGTTCTCTCTCCCCTCTCCCTCGCTTCTTGGCAGCTCCCCCCTCCTTCACTAAATTACTCGGCTGAAAACAATCTATTAGCTTGAACAGCCAGGCGCATCCTTTAGGGGCTCACTTATTTACGAAGCCTGCCAAGAGAGCACAAATAGCAGAAAGCTCGTAGGGATGGGGGTCAAGCCTTTTAAAATAGCGCAATCTACAAAAGAAAGAAAAAAATCAAACGGGGAACACTTTTTGAAATGATTTTTCAATATTAATCGTACCTCAACCAAAATGATCGCTTCTTTGGTCAGACACTCCAGACCATGTATTATTAAATGGGAGAGCCTTGCCCAATCAGAGCGGGGCTCACGGAGCCTCGCCCAATAGGAGCGCGGCTCTACAATGACGAGTCGGGGCCTGAGCCAATAGAAAGGCGGCTCCTTCGTTTACAACTCCGTTTCTAGTTTAATCTTTTTCCTTCGTGTTAAATTGTCAAAACGAAGGAAATAACAAATCAGGCACACTATTAAAATTGGAATAATTTAATTAACTATAATATTGGCGTTATTTATTCGCGTAATTGCTTTTAATTAAGGAATTTAAAAACGGGGACAATTTAATTTATAAGCCATTTGGATGACTGTGGTGGTACACATCAACTAAATACACGACCACTTAAATCAATATAATGCTCTCACTGCTTTGTTGTGAGGCTTTTGGCTTTCAACCAATCGGAGCCTAGCTTTACTATGACGCTCCGGACACCTTACCCAATCAGAGCGCGGCCACTCTGACGCATGCAGCTGCTGCAGCTTCAGTCTCTCCCTACACGCTCTCACTCGCAAAACCAGCCCCTCCCTTACAATTTTCGATCGGGGCACATTTTAATCGTTTTAAACTACGGAGAACAATTTATTACTATTTTTAAAGTGTGGAATGTTTATAAAATTAATACTGATCACTTTTTACTTACTTAAACATGTTTAACAACGTGGAATATCTTAATTATAGCCTAATTAACACAGAACATTCTAAAATGCTCCTGAATGTTTTAAAATAGCACAGTTCACCTTTTTATACTTTTCAACTATGCTGAACACTTTTGAATTGAATTTTATTAGCGTGCAGAGCTTTTAAATGTATTTAAACACTGCACAACGTCATAAAAAGTCTTAGAATGGTACAGACTTTACCTAGAACATTCCTAAGTACCTTAGAATTACTTTTGGTACATTTTAGTGAATACATAAAACGAAACTCATCTGTCTGCTTCTCTAATTAGGATAGTTTACATACATTCAAGTATCCACACTTCGGAATAGTCGGCGCTATTCTCACTAAGGATAATTTTCAATTGTCAGTAGAGCAACTCTTACCCTACCCTTCTAACACGTAAAAATATGAACTCATTTTCCTCTGAACGCACCGCGAAGTGACAGTTCTAAGAGTTCCACTTGAACATACCTTACAAAACAATCACGCACTTTCACACTGAAAATTCCCTAACTTCAAACACACATGAAATCCGTACAGGACTCTCACCTGTTTATAGAAATCATGCACCGTTAGCAAAATAACACCGTTATCCGTACAGGACTCTCACCTGTTTATAGATATAAAACATGTACCCCTACAGGACTCTAACCTGTTTATAGATAATCATGCACCGACATTACCCTGCCCTTCACTCAAGCTCGAATATAACTAATACTCTTATCACAGTGAGTTTTATGGAAGGCGCTTTGTCCCTATTCTCATGCTGCTCTGATTTCTTAGAAAACCCTCACTATTACAACATTCACACCTAGCCCTAAAACTGTGTTGCACGGCGACAACACTGTATTGCACGGCGACAATACCTCTGGTACACGGCGATACCAACAGTGATACTCGGCGATATCACAGAAACAGATCAGATATTCTGCATGACTACCTTCTCATCACACAGTTTTGTACCGGTACACACATAGCACAAAATAAACAAACTCAACATGTGTTAAAACTTAATCCTATGATTTTACCAACATATAAGTATCATGCATGTAACATGTATGTCAAAAACAACATATATAAACCGTCCGATGGCTACCATGAAATTGATCCAGCGCTCTCACCAAAATATTGCACAAATGACACTATTTACTACCAACAAACTTACAATACAACACTAGGCCCATATCAACAATAGAGCGACTGAATCATGAGGCGATAAGATCTAAATATAGTTGTTTAAACCATCTACAATAATCAAGACCAGCTTGTCATTTTAGAAAGTTTATTTAAACACATCTAGGAAAACTTAGGTTTTGGTATTTTATTAAACAAGCATTAAAAAATGTCATAAAGAAAGATTTATTCAGTATTAATAAAAAGAGCATAAATCAAGAATTATTATTCATTAGCAGGAATAAGTAAAATTAAGCATTTTCCAAAATCCTAACTATATCTCTGTCTCTACCCTCATCACCTAGTAATAAAGTAATTAATAAAAACTCCTGTCCTCACGTGTAAAGTCCATCAGCATAACATCGTCCTCCAGATTTCTCGAGCGTAAGCCAACTATGTGTTCTCTGAACCTATTCTTATACCCTAAATTAAGCTGAGCTAACTATTTTTCACATTCCAGCAGACGAATTCTAGTTCTCCATTGGCTGAGCCACCTCGTACCACAGTAAACTGTGACACCTCCTTCTTACATGCCCGGGCAAATTCACTAGTTCATTGTTCATTTAGAAGTCTTGGCTGTTCTTCCTTAGGCTGCTACATTTTGTAGCGAAAGCTTCCTTTTAACCTTGAGCCTGTCAGCTCTGAACTCCCGTGGCACGTTAGCAAACGTTAGCAAATTTCTCCAAAGAGTCATCTTTTTAGCAGTTCATTCCAAAACCTTTCAAAATAAAAGCTCAGAGGCCTTTTCCATCCTTTCAGAATTATTTTCACTTGAGCCATTTTCATCATTAGGCCTCTTTTCAATGAGCGTCAATTTTCTGCGCCACCTCTCCTGCGCCACTTTTAAAAGTGTATTATTTTTCTGCAGCCATCTCTAAGCTTCATTTGTAAAACTATTATATAAACAAACACAAAGAATAATTAAAGAAAGAAATACAATTTGTTCTGTTGCCTCCCATCATTGCTAATAATTAACCCATTAGTCTAAATTACCTAGCAGTAAAGCACAAATAACGCAGCATTTTATATCTACCAGTCTTCATGAATCCATAAAACCTTATGTGCACCTAGAATAGTAGAAATGACATCACATAGACAAGGAAAGCAAAATAAGCACATGCCCTTATTTTAAAAACAGCTGCTATTAGTTATGACATGACAATAGACAAGATTAATTTATTATTTTCCACATACATAAGAATGCAACATAATGCACATTTATGAGCACACATATTAGTTTCCCGCGTGTTCTGTGAAAATGCAACTTAAACTAGATTGAATTAGCACACACATAACACAAATTGTTAGCATTATTAATTTATTTATGGAAGTGTGACTTCACGAGTTTAAACAGAATTCTGTTTTCTATCTCGCTCCATCATACTCAATCTGAAGGAGTTCAACGGGGGAGTGGTCTACCGCCACTTCAAGATGGAGGGCATCCATCTGTTGAGGTATCTTCTACGGGAACGGGATTGGATGGCTCGTCTGGATCTCAAAGACGCTTACCTGTCTGTTCAGATCTTCCATCCGCATCGCCGCTTCCTTCAGTTTCACTGGCTGGGGACTTGGTACCAGTATCAGGTTTTACCCTTCGGCCTTTCGTCAGCACCTTGGTGCTTCACGAAACTGTTGAGGCCGGCTGTGGAGTCACTTCGCAGTCGAGGCGTTCGGTTGATCATTTATTTGGACGACATCCTCCTTCCGGCGGATTGTCCAGTCAAGCTGATGTCTAATCTGGAATGGACCATCGAGCTTCTCCAATCCCTCGGATTTCTAGTGAATGCTCCAAAATCTGTGCTACATCCCACTCAGGTGATCGATTTCTTGGGGTTCAGGGTCAACTCCCTCACCTGTCAACTTCTTTTGCCCAATCGGAAGATTCGGTACATCAAAAGGGAATTGACTTCCATTATCTCGAGTCAGACTGTGTCATTGAGATCGTTAGCACGAGTTGTCGGTCTCTTAGCTTCTTCTCTGCAGGCGATCTTCCCAGCTTCGCTGCATTACAGAGCGTTGCAGCGTCTGAAGATTCGTCATCTTCAGAACGGTCTCCGATATTCGGATCAGATTCCTCTCTCGGAGGAAGCAAAGTCGGAGATGCAATGGTAGTTGGATCATATGGAGGCTTGGAACGGGCGAGCCCTCTTCGGAACCACGCCGGAAGTGGTGATCGAATCAGATGCCAGTCGTTGGGGCTGGGGGGCCCGCTGCGGTCCGGTCTCGACGGGGGGTCGTTGGTCTCCCCAGGAACTCTCTCTCCACATCAACTGTTTGGAGTTGCTGGTGGGTTCCTTCGCGATCCGTTGCCTTTCACCTCTTCAGTCCAACTGCTGCATACTTCTCCGGATGGACAATGTATCAGCAGTCCGGTACATCAACAAACTGGGGGGGGACTCGGTCGAAGTTACTGGCGGAGATTGCCAAGGAGTTTTGGCATTATTGTCTGCAACACAGGATCACGGTTATTGCGGAGTACCTTCCTGGATGCCACAATCTAGTGGCGGATTGGAACTCGAGGTATCTGAAGGACTTCAGCGACTGTAGGCTCCATCCTCGTGTGTTCCGCCAACTCATTCGGGCTTGGGGCCCTTGTCAGATCGACCTCTTTGCGTCCCACCTCAACACCCAACTCCCGCAGTTCTTCAGTTGGAGGCCGGATCCGGAAGCTCTAGCCACGGATGCTTTTCTTCAGCCGTGGCCGGGATCCCTGTGTTATGCGTTTCCCCCCATCATGATGATCCCCAGGGTTCTAGCTTACACAAAACGCTACCAGACGGAGTTGATTCTTATTGCTCCTCTGTGGAGGGCTCAGCCGTGGTTCCCAGTTCTCCTGGAAATGGCTTGTGCAGTGCCGTTCATTCTTCCTCAGAAGTGGAATCCCCTGCTAGATCCGCTTCAGAATCCGCATCCCCTGATTCAGTCAGGCTCTCTCCTTCTTCTGGCGTGGCGGATTTTGTGGAACGCTGGGCGGTCCCAGGCCTTTCTGCAGACGCTGCCAGATTCATCAGCAACGCCTGGGCCCCTGGTACTCACAAACGATACAGAGGCTCATGGTAACGTTGGAGTGATTGGTGTGTTCAACGGCAAGTTGATCCAACATCAGCTGATGTCTCTTTAATGGTCAATTTTTTGGCATCTTTGTCTTCTTCTGGTTTGGCGTATCGCACGGTGAACAATTTCCGTTCCGCTATTTCTGCGGGTCACCTTCTGGTGGACGGTAAACCAGTCGGGGAGCATTCTTTAGTGGCTAAAGTACTCAAGGGTATTCGCCTAGCCACCCCTCCACGTCCCAAATATGTTTCATTGTGGGACTTGTCTATTGTTTTGCATTTTTTGGAGGCTTGGCCGCTCAATTCTTTGTTGTCCCGAAAACTGTCGGCCAAGCTTACTATGTTGTTGTGTTTGCTTTCCTGCAAACGGGTGTCAGATGTCCGGGCTTTAGATCTAGCCGGGCGTAGTTTTACCCCTGAGGGCGTCACGTTTCGTCTCTCCAGACGTACCAAGACCAATACTACGGTTATTTCTTACCCATCTTTTCCTGCGCATCCAAAACTTTGTGTTGTTCAGTGCCTTAAGGATTATGAAGCAAGTACATCTCTTTTTCGCTCTGATATGCAAGGTCAATTATTGATTGCGTTGCAGAAGCCCTTTCGCCCCGTTACTCCGGCTACGTTGGCTAGATGGGTACGGTGGCTCATGGCGGAAGCTGGCATTGATGTGTCTGTGTTTGGGGCTCATTCTGCACGAGGTGCCATGGCCTCTAAGGCCTTCACTTTGGGAGTTACTTTGTTTGATATTATGAAGGCCGCTGACTGGTCATCTGATTCTGTTTTCAAGACTTTTTACTTTAAGCCTATTGATAATGTTGCTTCTGTGGTGGTGGATAAGCTTTAAACAAGCATAATCGGAGCCTCCTGTCCTGCAATAGAATTCAAAATTTGCAAACATTCGTGACAAGAATTTTCAATTCTATTAAGGACAAGGAGGCGAGGATTATCCCGCCCGTTGTATGTACAATATTGTTACTGATACATGTTCAGGACTTGATTCATGTTGAACTGTTCCCATTGATTGATTTTCTACCCACCCTTCTTTGACATGTTCCTGTGTATACCGGATGTGTATTACGGCTCTGTGTCTCTTTTCAGCATCTGATCCCAAGAGACGTCTCTACAGTGCGGCGTGGATGTTCCTGCCTTCTTCTTTGAGGATTGAATTTCCTGTTTTTTCCTTCGGCCGTTGCAGTGCTGAACTTTCCTTTGTTGCCCTGGATTGGGGTTTGCTGTTTCTGCATTGACTTTCCATGTTCTATTTTCTGGTATCCTTGAATGACTTCTCACCAAAGAAAGAGGAAGTGGGATTGTCTTCATGGCTATTTATATTACGGACTCTATGGTTGTTACCCTAGTGTTTCTGGGTATTGTAGTTTTTACATGGCTGCTGGGCATTTCTAAATAAAGAAATGAGACTAGCATAATCCTCGCCTCCTTGTCCTTAATAGAATTGAAAATTCTTGTCACGAATGTTTGCAAATTTTGAATTCTGCTTAAACCTACAAAATGGAAACCATCATAAGTAGCCAATACATTCATCTCACAGCTTGCTAGCCACTATTCAAGTGTTCGTCACAAACCTTAAACTGAGACAAACACGCTCGAGTTCAAAAGCCGTTCGTGGAAAGGTGCTCGCCATTATTCTCACGACTTTCTAGCCACACTATTTAAGTGCTCGTAGTGAACTTTACACTAAAACAAACATGCTCGAGTTCAGAAGCGGTTCGGTAAAAATGCTCATCATTCAAATCTCTTTCTGACTCCAAAGAAGCAGCCATAACTCTCCCGCAAGAAGTTTCTCTCTGTGTTAGACACTTATATTCCCCCGACTTAATAAGAACCTAACTTCCTCCTCGCCGTATACACGCCATGACGTAATCGTAAAGGGTGTGAACACTGAAGACAGACTCGGTGGCTTTAGTTCATGAACATCTAGGACGGAGCCGAATGCGCTGCCATGTCTATAAAGTTCAAGATAATCACCACAAGGATGAAATACGAATCTGAAAGATGATGTACGAATCTAAAAGTGTTAGGAAGACTCCGTATCAAGTCATCAAGAATGAATAAGAATGCTATTTTGCGCTACTCCCCGTGAGGTGCAGAAAGATAATTCCATGCAACGTGAGTGTTTAAAAAGAAGATGGTGTGCGTTGGTTCATAGCATCTATAATGGGATTACACTGCATTAATACACAAAACTAAGCTCTGTTCGAATGACAATTGTTGCACACATTGTGATTCACCTCAGCCTGTTAAGAGAATAAACATATGAATACATAAAATAAACAATCATGGAAAGAGATACTTTGTCATTAAGACCATATGGCATGTTGGTGTGAAGTCTTTTGATCCAAGACACTTCTCTCCTCAAAAGGTTTTTGGAATTGTCCGCGCCTGGGGTTTTCAGGACTTGTTCTATAATTTGAAATTTAAGTTGCGCGATGTTGTGTCGTTGTTCTTCCCAGTGTATCGCGAGGTTGGAGTTCATGCTTTTTGCTCTTATTTTGCTTTTGTGTTCAGTTAATCTGATTTTCATCTTTCTCTCAGTTTTTCCTACGTATAGTAGCAAGCATGGGCATTTAATGGCGTAAACAACATTTTCGGAGTTGCAATTTGTGCTGCCTTGGAGTTTGATTTTTGACCCAGTTCTGGGATGTAGCAAAGTTCCCCTGGGATTACATTATGGCAATGGATGCAATTCCAACATTTGTGTGCTCCATATTTGGCAGTTTTGGAGTGCGGCGTTGCTAGTTGTTTCTTCTTTTTGGATAATATTTCTTTTAGATTGTGAGCTCTTGAATACGCAAACAGAGGTTTATCACAGAATAACTTGTTGAAGTCAGTTTCTGATTCAAGAAGGTCCCACCGCTTGTTGATGATGGCTTTTATCTCTGTTGATGCAGTGGAATATTTTGACACAAACTCCGCTCTATTATTATATTTTTTGGTGACCTTTTTCAATAGTTGTTCTCTGGGTACGAGTTCGAACGTTTCTAATTGTTTATTCAAAAGGTCTTCAGGATATCCTCTTTTAATATAGTACATTTTTTGTTCCTGCCATGTTTCTTCGCACGCCCTGTCATTAGATGAAATACCTCGGGTTCTTAGGAACGGAGACACCAGTACATTTTTTATTAAAGCTGGTGGATGGAAACTGCTGTGCAATAAAGCATTATTTTTATCAGTGGATTTTTTGAACACACGTGTGTTGACTCGACTAGATTCTATTTCGAGCCAAACATCAAGGAAATACAGTGCTCTTGTGTGGATAGTATGTGTGAATTGGATCCTCGGATCTTCTAGGTTAAGTGTGCATATATTATTTGTCAATGCTTGCTCTGATTTGTTCCAAATAAGGAAAATGTCAAATTTACCTGCGGAAAAATACGAGACCTTCTTGGCTTGTGGGGTCAGAAAGGATGTAATCATTTTCAAATTATGCCATGTATGTGTTCGCATAGGCAGGGGCTCCTGGAAATCCCATGGAAGTCCCATTTAACTGAATATAGAACTTCCCATTCCATGTAAAATAGCTGTTCTGTAGGCAAAACTCCAGTAGTTGTAAAATGAGACAATTAGGAGCATCCAAATTCTCTTGTCTTATTAATGCCCATTCTACCGCTTCTAAACCGCTGCATGCGGTATTGAAGCACAAGTTACTACTTGTGTAACGATATATCTGTAAGAGACATTAGTTAGTGATAGATTCCTTACCTTAGAATATCCCCAGGCGTCAGACTGGATCCGTACATTTTTGCGTAGCAGTACCCTTGCGTGTCGGTAGGCGTCGCCTGCGGCTCCACGTCCGTCGTCGGCGCCGTGATGATGTCGTCGGAGCACTCGGACGCCGCCTCGGCGTGCTGACGTCAGTTTTTAGACACAGCTTTTCCGAGCCAGAAACGCAGAGCTATGCTAAAAACCAACACTGGTGCCTTGAAACTAGAGCCCTGAAAGGGGATGACCTTAACCCTAGATATCGGTTCGCAGAACGGGGAGGATGGGTGGGTCGGTAAGGAATCTATCACTAACTAATGTCTCTTACAGATATATCGTTACACAAGTAGTAACTTGTGCATCTGAAAGAGACACGTTAGTGATAGATTCCTTACCTTAGAATAGATACCCCAGCAATACCAACCCCAGCGGTGGGTCTGCAAACCAATAATCACACCAGAAAGTCCTGGAGGACGGAACGGCCAAAGAAGCCATCCCTCCAGACTTGGCTGTCCAGGCAATAGTGTCTTGCAAACGTGTGCAGTGAAGCCCACGTAGCAGCCTGGCAAATGTCCTGCAAGGGCACTCCTCGGCCCAAGGCAGTTGTAGTCGCTGTGGCCCGAGTGGAATGAGCCCTCAGCCCGGCAGGGGGTTCCTTCTTAGCCAAGGAATAACACGCCTGGATACACAAGATGATCCACCACGAGATGGTCCACTTGTGCACCGCTTTACCCTTTTTAGCGCCCACGTAACCAACAAAGAGTTGGTCATCCACCCGGAACTGGCGTGTGCGGTCCAAATAGAACGAGAGCGCATGTTTTGGGTCCAGACGGTGGAGCCTCTCTTCTTCTCTTGAGGGATGCGGAGGCGGAAAGAAGGTGGGCATGGTTATGGACTGCCCGATGTGGAAGGCCGTGACAACTTTGGGCAGGAAAGAGGGCCTTGTCCGCAACACAACCTTGTCCGGATGGACTGAAAGGAAAGGAGGTTTACAGGATAGAGCCTTGAGCTCACTCACTCTCCTGGCAGAGGTGATGGCTACCAGGAAGGCAGTCTTCAAAGTAAGAAGGCGAAGAGGACAGTTGTGAAGTGGCTCGAAGGGAGCGCACATCAGAAAAGTAAGAACCAAGTTCAAGTCCCACTGAGGCATCACAAAGGGCACAGGAGGGAACGTATGCGTGATGCCTGTCAAGAATCGATTAACAATAGGGGACTTGAACAAAGAAGGTTGATCAGGCAGCCTCAAAAAGGCTGAAAGAGCAGAAAGGTAGCCTTGATAGTGCCCAGAGCAGAGCCCTACTGGGCAAGAGAAAAAAGAAAGAGAAGAACCTCAGAAAGAGGGGGCAGAGAGAGGATCCACAGCCTTTGCTGTGCACCATGCCACAAATCTGTTCCACCTGCAGGCGTTTACCGACTTTGTGGAGGGACGCCTGGCTGCCAGAATGATGTTACAGACTTCAGGTGGCAAGTCAAATGGCCTCAACTGTCGCCGCTCAATCTCCAAGCATGGAGGTGGAGACTGGACAGGTTCGGGTGGAGGACCGTCCCCTGCTGCTGAGACAGAAGGTCCTCCTGAAGAGGCAGACGAACCGGGGGATCGACTGACATACTGAGTAGCTCGGGAAACCAGTACCTTCGTGCCCAGTCCGGAGCCACAAGAATGACTTGTGCCCAGTTGCGCCTGATTTTCTTCAGCACTCTGGGCAGAAGTGGTGTAGGCGGAAAGACGTACAACAGACCGCAACTCCACTTGCGACGAAAAGCGTCTCCGAGCGAGTGCCGCCTTGGAAATTCCAACGCGCAGAACTGACGACATTGCGCATTCTCTTCGGTGGCGAATAGATCTAACCAAGGCTCTCCCCACTGCAGAAAGAGGCCTTGCGCCACGTCCGAGTTCAGACGCCATTCATGATCCATCATGCACTGACGGCTGAGTTCGTCCGCCCTGGCGTTCAGAGAACCTGCCAGGTGTTGAACCACCAGTGTCACGCCCTGATGTTCCAGCCATTGCCAGAGGCGCAGAGCCTCCTGACAGAGGGTCCACGACCCCACCCCGTCCTGTTTGTTGCAGTACCACATGGCGGTGGTGTTGTCCGTGAACACCTGCACTACACTCCCTCGGACAGAGGGGAGGAATGCCTTCAGTGCTAGACGAATCGCCCGCAGCTCCAAAAGGTTGATTGTTGTATTTCTATCTAGGACCCTAATTCAATATTCCTAATTTATGCCTTGGTATGGCTATAATAAATAAATAAATAAAATAGCCATGATTTACTCCTCTTTTCCGCAAGCCCCTTATCTCCAAACAGACAATAAGGAAACAAGTCTGTCTCCTACTATCACCTTGGACAGCTTCCCACTACTGGAACCAACCACCCTGGAAACATTAATGCTCAAGGTCAAATCTGGATCTCCTAGCGATCCAGCTCCAGCTCAGTCACTCAGAACAATTACCCCCGCCATTTTGCCCACCATCCTAAACCTGATCAACAACTCTTTATCCTTAGGCATCGTACCACCTAAATGGAAGCAGGCGACAGTTAGGGCCCTTCTCAAAAAAGCTAATCTCGATCAAGAAAATCCAGCGAACTATCGTCCGATCTCCCTTTTGCCATGGATAAGCAAAATTGCGGAAAAATGTGGAAACCACTCCCTCACAAATTTCCTGGAAACAAACAATTTACTGGATGCATCACAGACTGGATTCCGCCCAATGCACGGAACAGAATCTGCGCTCCTCGCTGTGATGGAAGGAGCCAGAACGATTTTGGATCAGGGTGGCACTGCGGCCATTATTTTATTGGACCTCAGTGCCGCTTTTGACACCGTAAACCACGACATTTTATTGCACAGAATTCTAGAACTAGGAATTACCTCCAAAGCAGCAGCCTGGCTCCAGTCATTTCTCTTAGATCGCTCGTTCCGAGTCTGTGAGGGAAATGTCACCTCATCCAGCAAACCACTCAGTTGTGGGGTTCCTCAGGGCTCCTCCCTGAGCCCCACACTGTTCAACATATATATGCGCCCCCTTGCTGAGATAGTTCGCCCTTTTGGCGTGCAAATCGTGACCTACGCTGATGTCACTCAGCTGGTGGTAACCCTGAATCATCCCTCTTCTCAAACAAGTGATCTAAGGGGATGTATGGAGGCAGTATGTGTTTGGATGACCCAGTCTTATCTCAAACTAAACGGAGATAAGACAGAGCTAATGGTACTGGGCAACCCCCTACAGAAATCCATTGACTCCTTGTGGCCACCAGCTCTAGGCCCTGCACCTCCAGCTAAAAATACCATCAAGAGCCTAGGAATCTGGCTGGATAGTACCCTGACTTTCGGCTACCAGGCAACCAAACTATCTGCCACCTGCATGGGCATCCTGAGACTTATCCGGAAGATCCTTCGCTCCTACCGTTCAAAGCTAGACAGATCATGGTTCAGGGCCTAATTCTTTCCCGGCTTGATTTCGGGAACGCCCTCTACCTAGGAGGCCCTCAACTAACCCTAAAAAAGCTCCAGCTGATTCAAAATTGTGCGGCCCGCACTCTGCTGCGCATCCCCCGCCGCCAATCTGTGAAATCCGAACTAAAACATCTCCACTGGTTACCAGTGAGGGAAAGAATCAATTTCAAAAGCATGTGTATCGCCCACCGTGCCTACTGGATTAAAGGAGCAAGTCTGAACCACACTTTGATCACCCCCTATCTTCCTAATAGACAGCTTAGATCAGCCCATACCTTCCAAGCCACCATTCCCAGGATCAGAAGAGAGAGGAGCGGAGGAAGGATGTTTTCAGTAAATGCGGCAACATTCTGGAACTCCCTCCCAATCCCCCTCCGATCAGAACCCAACCTTCTGCTCTTTCAGAAAAAATTAAAAACCCTTCTTTTTAGCAGGTAACCCAGACTCCGCCACATACACCTGTGAAACAAGTCATTTTTAGCGCTAGGATGCCTGCGGGTAGCTATCGCGCTATACAAATACTAATCCAATCCAATCCAATCCAATATCCTTATGAAGGCATAAGAATCATATCCATATTTAGTCGTAGCCCATGCAGTCCAAATTAAGCAAGGCTACTTCCCCAGACTCCTAGAGAGTACAACGCGTTCTTTAAACAAAGCAAACCTCCAGCAACCTGGGAAATCCCCACGCTTCTGTTTTGATTTGTCCTAGAACTCCTGTGAGCACTGAAAGAACGGCCAGTTCTTAGTGACAGCTTTATTGACGTCTTATGTCCAACCTTACGTCAAACCCGGCACCTTTCAGGTATAAATATACCAACGTTGCCTTAAGCAAACACACGGTGGTTTGGAGCAGAGCGGCTATCTACTTACCCGAGAGCCCAGCTGATGCGAGAGCCCACGGATGCCGCCCCTCCCTTTTGACGCACTAAGAGAGACGCTGTCTTTTTCTCCAGCCGAGAAAATCCAGCTCCGGTGTTTTCAGCCGCCCTTGCGGGTTGCTGGGATATCGAGTCCTGAGAGAGAGATACCAGACCTCCTGCTTTCTATTACCCAGGTACGGAGCTGACTAAACCCTTAAAGAGAATTCTTGACTCAGATTCTTGGCAAAACCAACTTAACTTAAACTGCTACTTACTTACTCCTTCCCACGTATTAAGCTCAGGCCAGGTACACCGGGGTAGGCGTATTTAGAAGCACCAGTTGAGTACGTTAGTCAATGTATTTATGTATGTATATATTTTATCTATTTTAAAATATCATATGGCTAAGAAACCATATCAATGCTTTTACAGTATTATTTCATAATACTCCTTTTACTGTACGCACTTTACTTCATGTTAAGTATTGCAATGGTGGCAATTCATTTCTCTTGCATGAGAAAGAAGAATGCTCAATAAATAACACCTTTTATTGAAAACGCCCGTCTCTCTATTTCTCTGCACTCTGGTGAAACTACGTATGCACGATTGACTGAGCGAAATAGCTGTCTATTGTTTTCACACGACTCTAGTGATACACTCTTATTCTGAGGGAGAAAAGTTGTCATGTTATATGGTTGTCAGAGGCTAATCCCTTCTTGTCTATCCAGGGAAGTTAAACTCCTCCTTGTTTATTCGAGAAAGTTTCTATTGACCTCTGAGCTAGCTGGCAAAACTAATTAAGTCTAATATAGTCAGTAGAGACCTAGTCGACCTCAGTCCTACGTCTACACTGCTGTTTATATTATTCCAATGCGCAGAGCCTATTGGGAATATAGGAACTACACTACATGGCGCCCAACGTTTGGTAAGGCGATAAATCTAACGCAAGACGTTAGAGTAACTCAGTCGTGCTTTTTCACACAGACCCTTTTTCCCATAAATACTCCAAAAGACGTCTGGAGTGGGTAAAAGGTTAAAATCCGCCGGAACTTGGTAGGAAGAGATTCCTATGTATAGTTTTTGGTTTAGTCAATGTTGAAGGATACAGTGTTTCAAAATATTGTGCACCTAATCTTTGTTTCCTTGAAACTTGCTCTGCAACAAAAAACTTTCTGTCAGTAAAATGCCGGAAGGTGACGAAGAAAGAGATGCTACAGCGTCTCAACAGTTGTTGGATGACACGAATATCCAACAGAATGACCCGAATGCTATGTACATTCCGGCAAATAGAAGAAGAACTATAACTATTAAACTTATAGAAAATGGACTGACATCACAAGGTAGTACAGTCATATTCGTGGTAGAGGCCCATGAATATCGGCAGACAGAGGTATTCTATTCATGGATACACTTTCCAGCAGCAAACGTTGTAACAAAAGAATTCCACTATTACAAAATAGAGGAACCTCCGGATGAATACACTCCTTTCGAGGAGGTTGAAATCCCATTAAATTACCAAGAGCACTTGCTCTGGTTTAAAGGCGCCCTAAAACATAAAAATCACATCACCAGGCTCGGTCCAGTAGGTAGACCAGGAGCAACTTGGCCGGTTCTAGCCAGCTACACACCACATCCAAACATTGATAAAATGTCAGTACCGGAACTTTTAGCCCAGCTAAAACTACTAATTAAAATACACAGACAATTGGTCCAATATGTAATGCGGACTTCAACAGTCCAACCAGCAATTAACATTCCACAGATGACCCCTCATCAGGGGAACACAAACAAAATAACACCACAGAACATACAATCATGTCTTGGTAAAACACCCGCAAAACGGGAACAAATTCCATTCTGGTTAGCACAAAAATCACTCAAATAGAGGCAGTATTTCCTGATACTACTCCTACTGAGAAACATAGAATTCTAACTATCTGTCTTCCAATGGGGATCGCACCACATGTGGAGGACTGTGACACTTGGGGCACAGTATTTGCTTACATTTACACAAAAACACATGGTGTTCCGTCCATGGCGGTAATACCAGATGTGTTAAGACAGATTCAAAATGAATACGGTCCAGAACCTGCTTTAACTCTGGGTATGAAATTACTGAAAGACTTCAAGCAGGTCTCGGCTATATTATTAGCCAACATAAAAGGAGAAGCTGCATCTGTGGCGATCCGCCAGAAATTGAAAGAAACAGATATAGCAGAACAACCTTTTGAACTTGCCAGAATCATAGAAAAATCCCATGAAGAATTAGGTAGAGATAGTTTGGGTGGGAAACCAGTAAAACCCCAACTACTTGAAAATCCTGAAAAAACTTTTATTAAAAATAATCTAAATACTCCAAAAAAGAGTTGGGATGGTAATAAACAATCCACTCCCAAAGAAAAACGATTCCAGTCCAGAGGAAGGTCACCTCAACGGAGAGAAAGATCTCCGGACCAAGGAAACAAGTCTCCCCAGAGGGAGCCCTCTGAGAAAAGATACAACCTTAGAGATAGGGATAAATTAAGAAAACCTGATAGATATCAAGATATTGATACACGTCCCTCTCGATCTTTTCAGACTTCCTCACAGAAATCGGAAAGAAGAGGACGGTCAGAACACAGGGAAGAGCACGTCAAGTCCAAAGACAAGGAACCTGCTCATCAAAGTAAAAAATTACAATTTCCAAGAAAGAAGGTAGCCAGTATTAAAATAATAAAACATGCAGAGGATACTGAGGACACAACTGAAAAACGGAGAGCGGGCCCAGACAATGCTAGACAGCGCAGCAGAAGTGACAATACCTCGCAAGATCTTGATGAATCTTCTGGAGACAGTGGACACGAATGAATACATTCAAGTGGAAACTGCAGATACCAGAGTTAGCAAACCTCATAAAATATACGAAATAACACTACGTATAGAGGGGGACAAGACCAGGAAAGTAAGGGGTCTCTTTTGGGATAACCTTTCGAAAGGCTATGACATCCTTTTAGCTGAGAAAGACTGGCCACCAGAGTTTGTCAGGGAGTGCCCTCATGGCGAAGAAATGATTATGCCTGCCTTCTCAAATCATATTTCAACTCATAAAAAATCCATATATGCAAGAAAATGGGCAGTGGCCCAAGCTCCTGCATTATATAAAAATCATGTAGGATGGGATGAGGACTCTCCTCCTCACAAAATCCAGTTAAAAAGTCAACCCACTGAACAAAGGCAGTATCCTGTTAAGCAAGAAGCTAAAAAACGAGTCAGGGAGATCTTGGATCAACTTGAATATCAGGGGGTGATTGAAACATGCACCTCACAAATGAACAATCCTTTGTTTCCTGTCTCCAAGCCAGACGATTCAGACCCTGGGTGTCTACTTTTCAAAAATGTATAGGTTTGCTAGGTTTCCCTAGGTGCTGGCAGAGCTAGGGCTCAAAAACAAAAGGTGTTCTCTTTGTCCAAAAAGCGCAAGATTTCACTGGGAAATTGAGGTGCGACCACGTTGCGTTTTGCGCTGTTTCATGTTGCAGCCACTATGCCTACCCACGCAAGTGAGGTACCATTTTTTTCGGGAGACCTGGGGGAACGCTGGGTGGGTGGAAATTTGTTGATCCACGCAGATTCCAGAACTTTCCACCACAGAAATGTGAGGAAAATGTGTTTTTTTTGTCACATTCTTAGCTTTGCAAGGGATTCTGGGTAACAAAACCTGGTGGTAGGCAGTCGAGACAACCCATCCTGAATTCCCCTGGGTGTCTACTTTAAAAAAATGTATAGGTTTTCTAGGTTTCCCTAGGTGCTGGCAGAGCTAGGGCTCAAAAACAAAAGGTAGTCTCTTTGTCCAAAAAGCGCAAGATTTCACTGGGAAATTGTGGTGCGACCACCTTGCGTTTTGCGCTGTTTCGTGTCGCAGCCACTATGCCTACCCACGCAAGTGAGGTACCATTTATTTCGGGAGACCTGGGGGAACGCTGGGTGGGTTCAAATTTGTTGATCCACGCAGATTCCAGAACTTTCCACCACAGAAATGTGAGGAAAATGTGGTTTTTTTGTCAAATTCTTAGCTTTGCAAGGGATTCTGGGTAACAAAACCTGGTGGTAGGCAGTCGAGTCAACCCATCCTGAATTCCCCTGGGTGTCTACTTTAAAAAAATGTATAGGTTTTCTAGGTTTCCCTAGGTGCTGGCAGAGCTAGGGCTCAAAAACAAAACGTAGTCTCTTTGTCCAAAAAGTGCAAGATTTCACTGGGAAATTGAGGTGCGACCACGTTGCGTTTTGCGCTGTTTCGTGTCGCAGCCACTATGCCTACCCACGCAAGTGAGGTACCATTTTTTTCGGGAGACCTGGGGGAACGCTGGGTGGGTGGAAATTTGTTGATCCACGCAGATTCCCGAACTTTCCACCACAGAAATGTGAGGAAAATGTGTTTTTTTAATCAAATTCTTAGCTTTGCAAGGGATTCTGGGTAACAAAACCTGGTGGTAGGCAGTCGAGTCACCCCATCCTGAATTTCCCTGGGTGTCTACTTTTCAAAAATGTATAGGTTTGCTAGGTTTCCCTAGGTGCTGGCAGAGCTAGGGCTCAAAAACAAAAGGTGTTCTCTTTGTCCAAAAAGCGCAAGATTTCACTGGGAAATTGAGGTGCGACCACGTTGCGTTTTGCGCTGTTTCATGTTGCAGCCACTATGCCTACCCACGCAAGTGAGGTACCAGTTTTTTTCGGGAGACCTGGGGGAACGCTGGGTGGGTTCAAATTTGTTGATCCACGCAGATTCCAGAACTTTCCACCACAGAAATGTGAGGAAAATGTGTTTTTTTGTCAAATTCTTAGCTTTGCAAGGGATTCTGGGTAACAAAACCTGGTGGTAGGCAGTCGAGACAACCCATCCTGAATTCCCCTGGGTGTCTACTTTAAAAAAATGTATAGGTTTTCTAGGTTTCCCTAGGTGCTGGCAGAGCTAGGGCTCAAAAACAAAAGGTAGTCTCTTTGTCCAAAAAGCGCAAGATTTCACTGGGAAATTGTGGTGCGACCACCTTGCGTTTTGCGCTGTTTCGTGTCGCAGCCACTATGCCTACCCACGCAAGTGAGGTACCATTTATTTCGGGAGACCTGGGGGAACGCTGGGTGGGTTCAAATTTGTTGATCCACGCAGATTCCAGAACTTTCCACCACAGAAATGTGAGGAATATGTGGTTTTTTTGTCAAATTCTTAGCTTTGCAAGGGATTCTGGGTAACAAAACCTGGTGGTAGGCAGTCGAGTCAACCCATCCTGAATTCCCCTGGGTGTCTACTTTAAAAAAATGTATAGGTTTTCTAGGTTTCCCTAGGTGCTGGCAGAGCTAGGGCTCAAAAACAAAACGTAGTCTCTTTGTCCAAAAAGTGCAAGATTTCACTGGGAAATTGAGGTGCGACCACGTTGCGTTTTGCGCTGTTTCGTGTCGCAGCCACTATGCCTACCCACGCAAGTGAGGTACCATTTTTTTCGGGAGACCTGGGGGAACGCTGGGTGGGTGGAAATTTGTTGATCCACGCAGATTCCCGAACTTTCCACCACAGAAATGTGAGGAAAATGTGTTTTTTTAATCAAATTCTTAGCTTTGCAAGGGATTCTGGGTAACAAAACCTGGTGGTAGGCAGTCGAGTCACCCCATCCTGAATTTCCCTGGGTGTCTACTTTTCAAAAATGTATAGGTTTGCTAGGTTTCCCTAGGTGCTGGCAGAGCTAGGGCTCAAAAACAAAAGGTGTTCTCTTTGTCCAAAAAGCGCAAGATTTCACTGGGAAATTGAGGTGCGACCACGTTGCGTTTTGCGCTGTTTCATGTCGCAGCCACTATGCCTACCCACGCAAGTGAGGTACCATTTTTTTCGGGAGACCTGGGGGAACGCTGGGTGGGTGGAAATTTGTTGATCCACGCAGATTCCAGAACTTTCCACCACAGAAATGTGAGGAAAATGTGTTTTTTTTGTCACATTCTTAGCTTTGCAAGGGATTCTGGGTAACAAAGCCTGGTGGTAGGCAGTCGAGTCACCCCATCCTGACTTCCCCTGAGTGTCTACTTTTCAAAAATGTATAGGTTTGCTAGGTTTCCCTAGGTGCTGGCAGAGCTAGGGCTCAAAAACAA
The DNA here is from genome assembly GCF_964261635.1 of Lissotriton helveticus. Lineage (NCBI taxonomy): Eukaryota > Metazoa > Chordata > Amphibia > Caudata > Salamandridae > Lissotriton > Lissotriton helveticus. Next base: position 403,958,540 of record NC_136063.1, on the reverse strand, counting down.
AAGGTAGTCTCTTTGTCCAAAAAGGGCAAGATTTCACTGGGAAATTGAGGTGCGACCACGTTGCGTTTTGCGCTGTTTCGTGTCGCAGCCACTATGCCTACCCACGCAAGTGAGGTACCAGTTTTTTTCGGGAGACCTGGGGGAACGCTGGGTGGGTTCAAATTTGTTGATCCACGCAGATTCCAGAACTTTCCACCACAGAAATGTGAGGAAAATGTGTTTTTTTTTGTCAAATTCTTAGCTTTGCAAGGGATTCTGGGTAACAAAACCTGGTGGTAGGCAGTCGAGTCAACCCATCCTGAATTCCCCTGGGTGTCTACTTTAAAAAAATGGATAGGTTTTCTAGGTTTCCCTAGGTGCTGGCAGAGCTAGGGCTCAAAAACAAAAGGTAGTCTCTTTGTCCAAAAAGCGCAAGATTTCACTGGGAAATTGAGGTGCGACCACCTTGCGTTTTGCGCTGTTTCGTGTCGCAGCCACTATGCCTACCCACGCAAGTGAGGTACCATTTATTTCGGGAGACCTGGGGGAACGCTGGGTGGGTTCAAATTTGTTGATCCACGCAGATTCCAGAACTTTCCACCACAGAAATGTGAGGAAAATGTGTTTTTTTTGTCAAATTCCTAGCTTTGCAAGGGATTCTGGGTAACAAAACCTGGTGGTAGGCAGTCGAGTTACCCCATCCTGAATTTCCCTGGGTGTCTAGTTTCCAAAAATGTATAGGTTTGCTAGGTTTCCCTAGGTGCTGGCAGAGCTAAGGCTCAAAAACAAAAGGTAGTCTCTTTGTCCAAAAAGGGCAAGATTTCACTGGGAAATTGAGGTGCGACGAGGTTGCGTTTTGCGCTGTTTCGTGTCGCAGCCACTATGCCTACCCACGCAAGTGAGGTACCATTTTATTCGGGAGACCTGGGGGAACGCTGGGTGGGTGGAAATTTGTTGATCCACGCAGATTCCCGAACTTTCCACCACAGAAATGTGAGGAAAATGTGTTTTTTTAATCAAATTCTTAGCTTTGCAAAGGATTCTGGGTAACAAAACCTGGTGGTAGGCAGTCGAGTCACCCCATCCTAAATTTCCCTGGGTGTCTACTTTTCAAAAATGTATAGGTTTGCTAGGTTTCCCTAGGTACTGGCAGAGCTAGGGCTCAAAAACAAAAGGTGTTCTCTTTGTCCAAAAAGCGCAAGATTTCACTGGGAAATTGAGGTGCGACCACGTTGCGTTTTGCGCTGTTTCATGTCGCAGCCACTATGCCTACCCACGCAAGTGAGGTACCATTTGTTTTGGAAGACCTGGGGGAACGCTGGGTGGGTGGAAATGTGTTGATCGACGCAGATTCCAGAACTTTCCACCACAGAAATGTGAGGAAAAAGTGTTTTTTTTGTCTCATTCTTAGCTTTGCAAGGGATTCTGGGTAAGAAAGCCTGGTGGTAGGCAGTCGAGTCGCCCCATCCTGAATTCCCCTGGGTGTCTACTTTTCAAAAATGTATAGGTTTGCTAGGTTTCCCTAGGTGCTGGCAGAGATAGGGCTCAAAAACAAAAGGTAGTCTCTTTGTCCAAAAAGGGCAAGATTTCACTGGGAAATTGAGGTGCGACCACGTTGCGTTTTGCGCTGTTTCGTGTCGCAGCCACTATGAACACCCACGCAAGTGAGGTACCAGTTTTTTTCGGGAGACCTGGGGGAACGCTGGGTGGGTTTAAATTTGTTGATCCACGCAGATTCCAGAACTTTCCACCACAGAAATGTGAGGAAAATTTGTTTTTTTTGTCAAATTCTTAGCTTTGCAAGGGATTCTGGGTAACAAAACCTGGTGGTAGGCAGTCGAGTCACCCCATCCTGAATTCCCCTGGGTGTCTACTTTTCAAAAATGTATAGGTTTTCTAGGTTTCCCTAGGTGCTGGCAGAGCTAGGGCTCAAAAACAAAAGGTAGTCTCTTTGTCCAAAAAGGGCAAGATTTCACTGGGAAATTGAGGTGCGACCACGTTGCGTTTTGCGCTGTTTCGTGTCGCAGCCACTATGCCTACCCACGCAAGTGAGGTACCATTTTTGTCGGGAGACCTGGGGGAACGATGGGTGGGTTCACAATTGTTGATCCACGCAGATTCCAGAATTTTCCACCACAGAAATGTGAGGAGAATGTGTTTTTTTTTTCCAATTCTTAGCTTTGCAAGGGATTCTGGGTAACAAAACCTGGTGGTAGGCAGTCGAGTCACCCCATCCTGAATTCCCCTGTGTGTCTACTTTTAAAAAATGTATAGGTTTTCTAGGTTTCCCTAGGTGCTGGCAGAGCTAGGGCTCAAAAACAAAAGGTAGTCTCTTTGTCCAAAAAGCGCAAGATTTCACTTGGAAATTGAGGTGCGACCACGTTGCGTTTTGCACTGTTTCGTGTCGCAGCCACTATGCCTACCCACGCAAGTGAGGTACCATTTATTTCGGGAGACCTGGGGGAACGCTGGGTGGGTTCAAATTTGTTGATCCACGCAGATTCCACAACTTTCCACCACAGAAATGTGAGGAAAATGTGTTTTTTTTGTCAAATTCCTAGCTTTGCAAGGGATTCTGGGTAACAAAACCTGGTGGTAGGCAGTCGAGTTACCCCATCCTAAATTTCCCTCGGTGTCTAGTTTTCAAACATATATAGGTTTGCTAGGTTTCCCTAGGTGCTGGCAGAGCTAGGGCTCAAAAACAAAAGGTAGTCTCTTTGTCCAAAAAGGGCAAGATTTCACTGGGAAATTGAGGTGCGACCAGGTTGCGTTTTGCGCTGGTTCGTGTCGCAGCCACTATGCCTACCCACGCAAGTGAGGTACCATTTTTTTCGTGAGACCTGGGGGAACGCTGGGTTGGTTGAAATTTGTTGATCCACGCAGATTCCAGAACTTTCCACCACAGAAATGTGAGGAAAATGTGTTTTTTTTGTCAAATTCTTCGCTTTGAAAGGGATTCTGGGTAACACAACCTGGTAGTACGCAGTCGAGTCACCCAATCCTGAATTCCCCTGGGTGTCTACTTTTCAAAAATGTATAGGTTTGCTAGGTTTCCCTAGGTGCTGGCAGAGCTAGGGCTCAAAAACAAAAGGTAGTCTCTTTGTCCAAAAAGCGCAAGATTTCACTGGGAAATTGAGGTGTAACCACGTTGTGTTTTGCGCTGTTTCGTGTCGCAGCCACTATGCCTACCCACACAAGTGAGGTACCATTTTTCTCGGGAGACCTGGGGGAACGCTGGGTGGGTGGAAATTTGTTGATCCACGCAGACTCCAGAACTTTCCACCACAGAAATGTGAGGAAAATTTTTGTTTTTGTCAAATTCTTTGCTTTGCAAGGGATTCTGGGTAACAAAACCTGGTGGTAGGCAGTCGAGTCACCCCATCCTGAATTCCCCTGGGTGTCTAGTTTTCAAAAATGTATAGGTTTGCTAGGTTTCCCTGGGTGCTGGCAGAGCTAGGGCTAAAAAACAAAAGGTAGTCTCTTTGTCCAAAACGGGCAAGATTTCACTGGGAAATTGAGGTGCGACCACGTTGCGTTTTGCGCTGTTTTGTGTCGCAGCCACTATGCCTACCCACGCAAGTGAGGTACCAGTTTTTTTCGGGAGACCTGGGGGAACGCTGGGTGGGTTCAAATTTGTTGATCCACGCAGATTCCAGAACTTTCCACCACAGAAATGTGAGGAAAATGTGTTTTTTGTCAAATTCTTAGCTTTGCAAGGGATTCTGGGTAACAAAACCTGGTGGTAGGCAGTCGAGACAACCCATCACGAATTCCCCAGGGTGTCTACTTTAAAAAAATGTATAGGTTTTCTAGGTTTCCCTAGGTGCTGGCAGAGCTAGGGCTCAAAAACAAAAGGTAGTCTCTTTGTCCAAAAAGCGCAAGATTTCACTGGGAAATTGAGGTGCGACCACCTTGCGTTTTGCGCTGGTTCGTGTCGCAGCCACTATGCCTACCCACGCAAGTGAGGTACCATTTTTTTCGTGAGACCTGGGGCAACGCTGGGTGGGTTGAAATTTGTTGATCCACGCAGATTCCAGAACTTTCCACCACAGAAATGTGAGGAAAATATGTTTTTTTTGTCAAATTCTTCGCTTTGAAAGGGATTCTGGGTAACACAACCTGGTGGTAGGCAGTCGAGTCACCCAATCCTGAATTCCCCTGGGTGTCTACTTTTCAAAAATGTATAGGTTTGCTAGGTTTCCCTAGGTGCTGGCAGAGCTAGGGCTCAAAAACAAAAGGTAGTCTCTTTGTCCAAAAAGCGCAAGATTTCACTGGGAAATTGAGGTGTAACCACGTTGCGTTTTGCGCTGTTTCGTGTCGCAGCCACTATGCCTACCCACACAAGTGAGGTACCATTTTTCTCGGGAGACCTGGGGGAACGCTGGGTGGGTGAAAATTTGTTGATCCACGCAAACTCCAGAACTTTCCACCACAGAAATGTGAGGAAAATTTTTTTTTTGTGTCAAATTCTTTGCTTTGCAAGGGATTCTGGGTAACAAAACCTGGTGGTAGGCAGTCGAGTCACCCCATCCTGAATTCCCCTGGGTGTCTAGTTTTCAAAAATGTATAGGTTTGCTAGGTTTCCCTGGGTGCTGGCAGAGCTAGGGCTAAAAAACAAAAGGTAGTCTCTTTGTCCAAAAAGGGCAAGATTTCACTGGGAAATTGAGGTGCGACCACGTTGCGTTTTGCGCTGTTTCGTGTCGCAGCCACTATGCCTACCCACGCAAGTGAGGTATCATTTTTTTCGGGAGAGCTGGGGGAACGCTGGGTGGGTGGAAATTTGTTGATCCACGCAGATTCCAGAGCTTTCCACCACATAAATGTGAGGAAAATGTGTTTTTTTTTCAAATTCTTAGCTTTGCAAGGGATTCTGGGTAACAAAACCTCGTGGTAGGCAGTCACGTCACCCCATCCTGAATTCCCCTGGGTGTCTACTTTTCAAAAATGTATAGGTTTGCTAGGTTTCCCTAGGTGCCGGCAGAGCTAGGGCTCAAAAACAAAACGTAGTCTCTTTGTCCAAAAAGCGCAAGATTTCACTGGGAAATTGAGGTGCGACCACGTTGCGTTTTGCGCTGTTTCGTGCCGCAGCCACTATGCCTACCCACGCAAGTGAGGTACCATTTTTTTCGGGAGACCTGGGGGAACGCTGGGTGGGTGGAAATTTGTTGATCCACGCAGATTCCAGAACTTTCCACTACAGAAATGCGAAAAATTTTTGTTTTTTTTTGTCAAATTCCTAGCTTTGCAAGGGATTCTGGGTAACAAAACCTGGTGGTAGGCAGGCGAGTTACCCCATCCTGAATTTCCCTGGGTGTCTAGTTTTCAAAAATATATAGGTTTGCTAGGTTTCCCTAGGTGCTGGCAGAGCTAGGGCTCAAAAACAAAAGGTAGTCTCTTTGTCCAAAAAGGGCAAGATTTCACTGGGAAATTGAGGTGCAACCAGGTTGCGTTTTGCGCTGTTTCGTGTCGCAACCACTATGCCTACCCACGCAAGTGAGGTACCATTTTTTTCAGGAGACCTGGGGGAACGCTGGGTGGGTTGAAATTTGTTGATCCACGCAGATTCCAGAACTTTCCACCACAGAAATGTGAGGAAAATGTGTTTTTTTTGTCAAATTCTTCGCTTTGAAAGGGATTCTGGGTAACACAACCTGGTGGTAGGCAGTCGAGTCACCCCATCCTAAATTCCCCTGGGTGTCTACTTTTCAAAAATGTATAGGTTTGCTAGGTTTCCCTAGGTGCTGGCAGAGCTAGGGCTCAAAAACAAAAGGTAGTCTCTTTGTCCAAAAAGCGCAAGATTTCACTGGGAAATTGAGGTGTAACCACGTTGCGTTTTGCGCTGTTTCATGTCGCAGCCACTATGCCTACCCACACAAGTGAGGTACCATTTTTCTCGGGAGACCTGGGGGAACGCTGGGTGGGTGGAAATTTGTTGATCCACGCAAACTCCAGAACTTTCCACCACAGAAATGTGAGGAAAATATGTTCTTTTTTGTCAAATTCTTAGCTTTGCAAGGGATTCTGGGTAACAAAACCTGGTGGTAGGCAGTCGAGTCACCCCATCCTGAATTCCCCTGGGTGTCTACTTGTCAAAAATGTATAGGTTTGCTAGAATTCCCTAGGTGCTGGCAGAGCTAGGGCTCAAAAACAAAAGGTAGTCTCTTTGTCCAAAAAGGGCAAGATTTCACTGGGAAATTGAGGTGCGACCACCTTGCGTTTTGCGCTGCTTCGTGTCGCAACCACTATGCCTACCCACGCAAGTGAGGTACCATTTTTTTCAGGAGACCTGGGGGAACGCTGGGTGGGTTGAAATTTGTTGATCCACGCATATTCCAGAACTTTCCACCACAGAAATGTGAGGAAAATGTGTTTTTTTGTCAAATTCTTCGCTTTGAAAGGGATTCTGGGTAACACAACCTGGTGGTAGGCAGTCGAGTCACCCCATCCTGAATTCCCCTGGGTGTCTACTTTTCAAACATGTATAGGTTTGCTAGGTTTTCCTAGGTGCTGGCAGAGCTAGGGCTCAAAAACAAAAGGTAGTCTCTTTGTCCAAAAAGCACAAGATTTCACTGGGAAATTGAGGTGTAACCACGTTGCGTTTTGCGCTGTTTCATGGCGCAGCCACTATGCCTACCCACACAAGTGAGGTACCATTTTTCTCGGGAGACCTGGGGGAACGCTGGGTGGGTGGAAATTTGTTGATCCACGCAGACTCCAGAACTTTCCACCACAGAAATGTGAGGAAAATGTGTTTTTTTGTCAAATTCTTAGCTTTGCAAGGGATTCTGGGTAACAAAACCTAGTGGTAGGCAGTCGAGTCACCCCATCCTGAATTCCCCTGGGTGTCTACTTGTCAACAATGTATAGGTTTGCTAGAATTCCCTAGGTGCTGGCAGAGCTAGGGCTCAAAAACAAAACGTAGTCTCTTTGTCCAAAAAGCGCAAGATTTCACTGGGAAATTGAGGTGCGACCACATTGCGTTTTGCGCTGTTTCGTGCCGCAGCCACTATGCCTACCCACGCAAGTGAGGTACCATTTTTTTTGGGAGACCTGGGGGAACGCTGGGTGGGTGGAAATTTGTTGATCCACGCAGATTCCAGAACTTTCCACCACAGAAATGTGAGGAAAATGTGTTTTTTTCTTCAAATTCTTAGCTTTGCAAGGGATTCTGGGTAACAAAACCTGGTGGTAGGCAGTCGAGTCACCCCATCCTAAATTTCCCTGGGTGTCTACTTTTCAAAAATGTATAGGTTTGCTAGGTTTCCCTAGGTGCTGGCAGAGCTAGGGCTCAAAAACAAAAGGTGTTCTCTTTGTCCAAAAAGCGCAAGATTTCACTGGGAAATTGAGGTGCGACCACGTTGCGTTTTGCGCTGTTTCATGTCGCAGCCACTATGCCTACCCACGCAAGTGAGGTACCATTTGTTTTGGAAGACCTGGGGGAACGCTGGGTGGGTGGAAATTTGTTGATCCACGCAGATTCCAGAACTTTCCACCACAGAAATGTGAGGAAAATGTGTTTTTTTTGTCACATTCTTAGCTTTGCAAGGGATTCTGGGTAGGAAAGCCTGATGGTAGGCAGTCGAGTCGCCCATTCCTGAATTCCCCTGGGTGTCTACTTTTTAAAAATGTATAGGTTTGCTAGGTTTCCCTAGGTGCTGGCAGAGCTAGGGCTCAAAAACAAAAGGTAGTCTCTTTGTCCAAAAAGGGCAAGATTTCACTGGGAAATTGAGGTGCGACCACGTTGCGTTTTGCGCTGTTTCGTGTCGCAGCCACTATGAACACCCACGCAAGTGAGGTACCAGTTTTTTTCGGGAGACCTGGGGGAACGCTGGGTGGGTTCAAATTTGTTGATCCACGCAGATTCCAGAACTTTCCACCACAGAAATGTGAGGAAAATGTGTTTTTTTTGTCAAATTCTTAGCTTTGCAAGGGATTCTGGGTAACAAAACCTGGTGGTAGGCAGTCGAGTCACCCCATCCTGAATTCCCCTGGGTGTCTACTTTTCAAAAATGTATAGGTTTTCTAGGTTTCCCTAGGTGCTGGCAGAGCTAGGGCTCAAAAACAAAAGGTAGTCTCTTTGTCCAAAAAGGGCAAGATTTCACTGGGAAATTGAGGTGCGACCACGTTGCGTTTTGCGCTGTTTCGTGTCGCAGCCACTATGTCTACCCACGCAAGTGAGGTACCATTTATTTCAGGAGACCTGGGGGAACGCTGGGTGGGTTCAAATTTGTTGATCCACGCAGATTCCAGAACTTTCCACCACAGAAATGTGAGGAAAATGTGTTTTTTTTGTCAAATTCCTAGCTTTGCAAGGGATTCTGGGTAACAAAACCTGGTGGTAGGCAGTCGAGTTACCCCATCCTGAATTTCCCTGGGTGTCTAGTTTTCAAAAATATATAGGTTTGCTAGGTTTCCCTAGGTGCTGGCAGAGCTAGGGCTCAAAAACAAAAGGTAGTCTCTTTGTCCAAAAAGGGCAAGATTTCACTGGGAAATTGAGGTGCGACCAGGTTGCGTTTGCGCTGGTTCGTGTCGCAGCCACTATGCCTACCCACGCAAGTGAGGTACCATTTTTTTCGTGAGACCTGGGGGAACGCTGGGTGGGTTGAAATTTGTTGATCCACGCAGATTCCAGAACTTTCCACCACAGAAATGTGAGGAAAATGTGTTTTTTTTGTCAAATTCTTCGCTTTGAAAGGGATTCTGGGTAACACAACCTGGTGGTAGGCAGTCGAGTCACCCCATCCTGAATTCCCCTGGGTGTCTACTTTTAAAAAATGTATAGGTTTGCTAGGTTTCCCTAGGTGCTGGCAGAGCTAGGGCTCAAAAACAAAAGGTAGTCTCTTTGTCCAAAAAGCGCAAGATTTCACTGGGAAATTGAGGTGTAACCACGTTGCGTTTTGCGCTGTTTCGTGTCGCAGCCACTATGCCTACCCACACAAGTGAGGTACGATTTTTCTCGGGAGACCTGGGGGAACGCTGGGTGGGTGGAAATTTGTTGATCCACGCAGACTCCAGAACTTTCCACCACAGAAATGTGAGGAAAATTCTTTTTTTTTGTCAAATTCTTTGCTTTGCAAGGGATTCTGGGTAACAAAACCTGGTGGTAGGCAGTCGAGTCACCCCATCCTGAATTCCCCTGGGTGTCTAGTTTTCACAAATGTATAGGTTTGCTAGGTTTCCCTGGGTGCTGGCAGAGCTAGGGCTAAAAAACAAAAGGTAGTCTCTTTGTCCAAAAAGGGCAAGATTTCACTGGGAAATTGAGGTGCGACCACGTTGCGTTTTGCGCTGTTTCATGTCGCAGCCACTATGCCTACCCATGCAAGTGAGGTACCATTTTTTTCGGGAGACCTAGGGGAACGCTGGGTGGGTGGAAATTTGTTGATCCACGCAGATTCCAGAACTTTCCACCACAGAAATGTGAGGAAAATGTGTTTTTTTGTCAAATTCTTAGCTTTGCAAGGGATCCTGGGTAACAAAACCTGATGGTAGGCAGTCGAGTCACCCCATCCTGAATTCCCCTGGGTGTCTACTTGTCAAAAATGTATAGGTTTGCTAGAATTCCCTAGGTGCTGGCAGAGCTAGGGCTCAAAAACAAAACGTAGTCTCTTTGTCCAAAAAGCGCAAGATTTCACTGGGAAATTGAGGTGCGACCACGTTGCGTTTTGCGCTGTTTCGTGTCGCAGCCACTATGCCTACCCACGCAAGTGAGGTACCATTTTTTTCGGGAGAGCTGGGGGAACGCTGGGTGGGTGGAAGTTTGTTGATCCACGCAGATTCCAGAACTTTCCACCACAGAAATGTGAGGAAAATGTGTTTTTTTTTTAAATTCTTAGCTTTGCAAGGGATTCTGGGTAACAAAACCTCGTGGTAGGCAGTCACGTCACCCCATCCTGAATTCCCCTGGGTGTCTACTTTTCAAAAACGTATAGGTTTGCTAGGTTTCCCTAGGTGCCGGCACAGCTAGGGCTCAAAAACAAAACGTAGTCTCTTTGTCCAAAAAGCGCAAGATTTCACTGGGAAATTGAGGTGCGACCACGTTGCGTTTTGCGCTGTTTCGTGCCGCAGCCACTATGCCTACCCACGCAAGTGAGGTACCATTTTTTTCGGGAGACCTGGGGGAACGATGGGTGGGTGGAAATTTGTTGATCCACGCAGATTCCAGAACTTTCCACCACAGAAATGCGAAAAAAAATTGTTTGTTTTTTGTCAAATTCCTAGCTTTGCAAGGGATTCTGGGTAACAAAACCTGGTGGTAGGCAGGCGAGTTACCCCATCCTGAATTTCCCTGGGTGTCTAGTTTTCAAAAATATATAGGTTTGCTAGGTTTCCCTAGGTGCTGGCAGAGCTAGGGCTCAAAAACAAAAGGTAGTCTCTTTGTCCAAAAAGGGCAAGATTTCACTGGGAAATTGAGGTGCAACCAGGTTGCGTTTTGCGCTGTTTCGTGTCGCAGCCACTATGCCTACCCATGCAAGTGAGGTACCATTTTTTTCGGGAGACCTAGGGGAACGCTGGGTGGGTGGAAATTTGTTGATCCACGCAGATTCCAGAACTTTCCACCACAGATATGTGAGGAAAATGTGTTTTTTTGTCAAATTCTTAGCTTTGCAAGGGATCCTGGGTAACAAAACCTGGTGGTAGGCAGTCGAGTCACCCCATCCTGAATTCCCCTGGGTGTCTACTTGTCAAAAATGTATAGGTTTGCTAGAATTCCCTAGGTGCTGGCAGAGCTAGGGCTCAAAAACAAAACGTAGTCTCTTTGTCCAAAAAGCGCAAGATTTCACTGGGAAATTGAGGTGCGACCACGTTGCGTTTTGCGCTGTTTCGTGTCGCAGCCACTATGCCTACCCACGCAAGTGAGGTACCATTTTTTTTCGGGAGAGCTGGGGGAACGCTGGGTGGGTGGAAATTTGTTGATCCACGCAGATTCCAGAGCTTTCCACCACAGAAATGTGAGGAAAATGTGTTTTTTTGGTCAAATTCTTAGCTTTGCAAGGGATTCTGGGTAACAAAACCTGGTGGTAGGCAGTCGAGTCACCCCATCCTGAATTCCCCTGGGTGTCTACTTGTCAAAAATGTATAGGTTTGCTAGAATTCCCTAGGTGCTGGCAGAGCTAGGGCTCAAAAACAAAAGGTAGTCTCTTTGTCCAAAAAGGGCAAGATTTCACTGGGAAATTGAGGTGCGACCACCTTGCGTTTTGCGCTGGTTCGTGTCGCAACCACTATGCCTACCCACGCAAGTGAGGTACCATTTTTTTCAGGAGACCTGGGGGAACGCTGGGTGGGTTGAAATTTGTTGATCCACGCAGATTCCAGAACTTTCCACCACAGAAATGTGAGGAAAATGTGTTTTTTTGTCAAATTCTTCGCTTTGAAAGGGATTCTGGGTAACACAACCTGGTGGTAGGCAGTCGAGTCACCCCATCCTGAATTCCCCTGGGTGTCTACGTTTCAAAAATGTATAGGTTTGCTAGGTTTTCCTAGGTGCTGGCAGAGCTAGGGCTCAAAAACAAAAGGTAGTCTCTTTGTCCAAAAAGCACAAGATTTCACTGGGAAATTGAGGTGTAACCACGTTGCGTTTTGCGCTGTTTCATGGCGCAGCCACTATGCCTACCCACACAAGTGAGGTACCATTTTTCTCGGGAGACCTGGGGGAACGCTGGGTGGGTGGAAATTTGTTGATCCACGCAGACTCCAGAACTTTCCACCACAGAAATGTGAGGAAAATGTGTTTTTTTGTCAAATTCTTAGCTTTGCAAGGGATTCTGGGTAACAAAACCTAGTGGTAGGCAGTCGAGTCACCCCATCCTGAATTCCCCTGGGTGTCTACTTGTCAACAATGTATAGGTTTGCTAGAATTCCCTAGGTGCTGGCAGAGCTAGGGCTCAAAAACAAAACGTAGTCTCTTTGTCCAAAAAGCGCAAGATTTCACTGGGAAATTGAGGTGCGACCACATTGCGTTTTGCGCTGTTTCGTGCCGCAGCCACTATGCCTACCCACGCAAGTGAGGTACCATTTCTTTTGGGAGACCTGGGGGAACGCTGGGTGGGTGGAAATGTGTTGATCCACGCAGATTCCAGAACTTTCCACCACAGAAATGTGAGGAAAATGTGGTTTTTTCTTCAAATTCTTAGCTTTGCAAGGGATTCTGGGTAACAAAACCTGGTGGTAGGCAGTCGAGTCACCCCATCCTGAATTCCCCTGGGTGTCTACTTTTCAAAACTGCATAGGTTAGCTAGCTAGGTTTCCCTAGGTGCTGGCAGAGCTAGGGCTCAAAAACAAAACATAGTCTCTTTGTCCAAAAAGCGCAAGATTTCACTGGGAAATTGAGGTGCGACCACGTTGCGTTTTGCGCTGTTTCGTGTCGCAGCCACTATGCCTACCCACGCAAGTGAGGTACCATTTTTTTTCGGGAGAGCTGGGGGAACGCTGGGTGGGTGGAAATTTGTTGATCCACGCAGATTCCAGAGCTTTCCACCACAGAAATGTGAGGAAAATGTGTTTTTTTGGTCAAATTCTTAGCTTTGCAAGGGATTCTGGGTAACAAAACCTGGTGGTAGGCAGTCGAGTCACCCCATCCTGAATTCCCCTGGGTGTCTACTTGTCAAAAATGTATAGGTTTGCTAGAATTCCCTAGGTGCTGGCAGAGCTAGGGCTCAAAAACAAAAGGTAGTCTCTTTGTCCAAAAAGGGCAAGATTTCACTGGGAAATTGAGGTGCGACCACCTTGCGTTTTGCGCTGGTTCGTGTCGCAACCACTATGCCTACCCACGCAAGTGAGGTACCATTTTTTTCAGGAGACCTGGGGGAACGCTGGGTGGGTTGAAATTTGTTGATCCACGCAGATTCCAGAACTTTCCACCACAGAAATGTGAGGAAAATGTGTTTTTTTGTCAAATTCTTCGCTTTGAAAGGGATTCTGGGTAACACAACCTGGTGGTAGGCAGTCGAGTCACCCCATCCTGAATTCCCCTGGGTGTCTACGTTTCAAAAATGTATAGGTTTGCTAGGTTTTCCTAGGTGCTGGCAGAGCTAGGGCTCAAAAACAAAAGGTAGTCTCTTTGTCCAAAAAGCACAAGATTTCACTGGGAAATTGAGGTGTAACCACGTTGCGTTTTGCGCTGTTTCATGGCGCAGCCACTATGCCTACCCACACAAGTGAGGTACCATTTTTCTCGGGAGACCTGGGGGAACGCTGGGCGGGTGGAAATTTGTTGATCCACGCAGACTCCAGAACTTTCCACCACAGAAATGTGAGGAAAATGTGTTTTTTTGTCAAATTCTTAGCTTTGCAAGGGATTCTGGGTAACAAAACCTAGTGGTAGGCAGTCGAGTCACCCCATCCTGAATTCCCCTGGGTGTCTACTTGTCAACAATGTATAGGTTTGCTAGAATTCCCTAGGTGCTGGCAGAGCTAGGGCTCAAAAACAAAACGTAGTCTCTTTGTCCAAAAAGCGCAAGATTTCACTGGGAAATTGAGGTGCGACCACATTGCGTTTTGCGCTGTTTCGTGCCGCAGCCACTATGCCTACCCACGCAAGTGAGGTACCATTTTTTTTGGGAGACCTGGGGGAACGCTGGGTGGGTGGAAATTTGTTGATCCACGCAGATTCCAGAACTTTCCACCACAGAAATGTGAGGAAAATGTGGTTTTTTCTTCAAATTCTTAGCTTTGCAAGGGATTCTGGGTAACAAAACCTGGTGGTAGGCAGTCGAGTCACCCCATCCTGAATTCCCCTGGGTGTCTACTTTTCAAAACTGCATAGGTTAGCTAGCTAGGTTTCCCTAGGTGCTGGCAGAGCTAGGGCTCAAAAACAAAACATAGTCTCTTTGTCCAAAAAGTACAAGATTTCACTGGGAAATTGAGGTGCGACCACGTTGCATTTTGCGCTGTTTCGTGTCGCAGCCACTATGCCTACCCACGCAAGTGAGGTACCATTTTTTTCAGGAGACCTGGGGGAACGCTGGGTGGGTGGAAATTTGTTGATCCACGCAGATTCCCGAACTTTCCACCACAGAAATGTGAGGAAAATGTGTTTTTTTTATCAAATTCTTAGCTTTGCAAGGGATTCTGGGTAAGAAAACCTGGTGGTGGGCAGTCGAGTCACCCCATCCTAAATTTCCCTGGGTGTCTACTTTTCAAAAATGTATAGGTTTGCTAGGTTTCCCTAGGTGCTGGCAGAGCTAGGGCTCAAAAACAAAAGGTGTTCTCTTTGTCCAAAAAGCGCAAGATTTCACTGGGAAATTGAGGTGCGACCACGTTGCGTTTTGCGCTGTTTCATGTCGCAGCCACTATGCCTACCCACGCAAGTGAGGTACCATTTGTTTTGGAAGACCTGGGGGAACGCTGGGTGGGTGGAAATTTGTTGATCCACGCAGATTCCAGAACTTTCCACCACAGAAATGTGAGGAAAATGTGTTTTTTTTGTCACATTCTTAGCTTTGCAAGGGATTCTGGGTAAGAAAGCCTGATGGTAGGCAGTCGAGTCGCCCATTCCTGAATTCCCCTGGGTGTCTACTTTTTAAAAATGTATAGGTTTGCTAGGTTTCCCTAGGTGCTGGCAGAGCTAGGGCTCAAAAACAAAAGGTAGTCTCTTTGTCCAAAAAGGGCAAGATTTCACTGGGAAATTGAGGTGCGACCACGTTGCGTTTTGCGCTGTTTCGTGTCGCAGCCACTATGAACACCCACGCAAGTGAGGTACCAGTTTTTTTCGGGAGACCTGGGGGAACGCTGGGTGGGTTCAAATTTGTTGATCCACGCAGATTCCAGAACTTTCCACCACAGAAATGTGAGGAAAATGTTTTTTTTTTGTCAAATTCTTAGCTTTGCAAGGGATTCTGGGTAACAAAACCTGGTGGTAGGCAGTCGAGTCACCCCATCCTGAATTCCCCTGGGTGTCTACTTGTCAACAATGTATAGGTTTGCTAGAATTCCCTAGGTGCTGGCAGAGCTAGGGCTCAAAAACAAAACGTAGTCTCTTTGTCCAAAAAGCGCAAGATTTCACTGGGAAATTGAGGTGCGACCACATTGCGTTTTGCGCTGTTTCGTGCCGCAGCCACTATGCCTACCCACGCAAGTGAGGTACCATTTTTTTTGGGAGACCTGGGGGAACGCTGGGTGGGTGGAAATTTGTTGATCCACGCAGATTCCAGAACTTTCCACCACAGAAATGTGAGGAAAATGTGGTTTTTTCTTCAAATTCTTAGCTTTGCAAGGGATTCTGGGTAACAAAACCTGGTGGTAGGCAGTCGAGTCACCCCATCCTGAATTCCCCTGGGTGTCTACTTTTCAAAACTGCATAGGTTAGCTAGCTAGGTTTCCCTAGGTGCTGGCAGAGCTAGGGCTCAAAAACAAAACATAGTCTCTTTGTCCAAAAAGCGCAAGATTTCACTGGGAAATTGAGGTGCGACCACGTTGCGTTTTGCGCTGTTTCGTGTCGCAGCCACTATGCCTACCCACGCAAGTGAGGTACCATTTTTTTTCGGGAGAGCTGGGGGAACGCTGGGTGGGTGGAAATTTGTTGATCCACGCAGATTCCAGAGCTTTCCACCACAGAAATGTGAGGAAAATGTGTTTTTTTGGTCAAATTCTTAGCTTTGCAAGGGATTCTGGGTAACAAAACCTGGTGGTAGGCAGTCGAGTCACCCCATCCTGAATTCCCCTGGGTGTCTACTTGTCAAAAATGTATAGGTTTGCTAGAATTCCCTAGGTGCTGGCAGAGCTAGGGCTCAAAAACAAAAGGTAGTCTCTTTGTTCAAAAAGGGCAAGATTTCACTGGGAAATTGAGGTGCGACCACCTTGCGTTTTGCGCTGGTTCGTGTCGCAACCACTATGCCTACCCACGCAAGTGAGGTACCATTTTTTTCAGGAGACCTGGGGGAACGCTGGGTGGGTTGAAATTTGTTGATCCACGCAGATTCCAGAACTTTCCACCACAGAAATGTGAGGAAAATGTGTTTTTTGTCAAATTCTTCGCTTTGAAAGGGATTCTGGGTAACACAACCTGGTGGTAGGCAGTCGAGTCACCCCATCCTGAATTCCCCTGGGTGTCTACGTTTCAAAAATGTATAGGTTTGCTAGGTTTTCCTAGGTGCTGGCAGAGCTAGGGCTCAAAAACAAAAGGTAGTCTCTTTGTCCAAAAAGCACAAGATTTCACTGGGAAATTGAGGTGTAACCACGTTGCGTTTTGCGCTGTTTCATGGCGCAGCCACTATGCCTACCCACACAAGTGAGGTACCATTTTTCTCGGGAGACCTGGGGGAACGCTGGGTGGGTGGAAATTTGTTGATCCACGCAGACTCCAGAACTTTCCACCACAGAAATGTGAGGAAAATGTGTTTTTTTGTCAAATTCTTAGCTTTGCAAGGGATTCTGGGTAACAAAACCTAGTGGTAGGCAGTCGAGTCACCCCATCCTGAATTCCCCTGGGTGTCTACTTGTCAACAATGTATAGGTTTGCTAGAATTCCCTAGGTGCTGGCAGAGCTAGGGCTCAAAAACAAAACGTAGTCTCTTTGTCCAAAAAGCGCAAGATTTCACTGGGAAATTGAGGTGCGACCACATTGCGTTTTGCGCTGTTTCGTGCCGCAGCCACTATGCCTACCCACGCAAGTGAGGTACCATTTTTTTTGGGAGACCTGGGGGAACGCTGGGTGGGTGGAAATTTGTTGATCCACGCAGATTCCAGAACTTTCCACCACAGAAATGTGAGGAAAATGTGGTTTTTTCTTCAAATTCTTAGCTTTGCAAGGGATTCTGGGTAACAAAACCTGGTGGTAGGCAGTCGAGTCACCCCATCCTGAATTCCCCTGGGTGTCTACTTTTCAAAACTGCATAGGTTAGCTAGCTAGGTTTCCCTAGGTGCTGGCAGAGCTAGGGCTCAAAAACAAAACATAGTCTCTTTGTCCAAAAAGTACAAGATTTCACTGGGAAATTGAGGTGCGACCACGTTGCATTTTGCGCTGTTTCGTGTCGCAGCCACTATGCCTACCCACGCAAGTGAGGTACCATTTTTTTCGGGAGACCTGGGGGAACGCTGGGTGGGTGGAAATTTGTTGATCCACGCAGATTCCCGAACTTTCCACCACAGAAATGTGAGGAAAATGTGTTTTTTTTATCAAATTCTTAGCTTTGCAAGGGATTCTGGGTAACAAAACCTGGTGGTGGGCAGTCGAGTCACCCCATCCTAAATTTCCCTGGGTGTCTACTTTTCAAAAATGTATAGGTTTGCTAGGTTTCCCTAGGTGCTGGCAGAGCTAGGGCTCAAAAACAAAAGGTGTTCTCTTTGTCCAAAAAGCGCAAGATTTCACTGGGAAATTGAGGTGCGACCACGTTGCGTTTTGCGCTGTTTCATGTCGCAGCCACTATGCCTACCCACGCAAGTGAGGTACCATTTGTTTTGGAAGACCTGGGGGAACGCTGGGTGGGTGGAAATTTGTTGATCCACGCAGATTCCAGAACTTTCCACCACAGAAATGTGAGGAAAATGTGTTTTTTTTGTCACATTCTTAGCTTTGCAAGGGATTCTGGGTAAGAAAGCCTGATGGTAGGCAGTCGAGTCGCCCATTCCTGAATTCCCCTGGGTGTCTACTTTTTAAAAATGTATAGGTTTGCTAGGTTTCCCTAGGTGCTGGCAGAGCTAGGGCTCAAAAACAAAAGGTAGTCTCTTTGTCCAAAAAGGGCAAGATTTCACTGGGAAATTGAGGTGCGACCACGTTGCGTTTTGCGCTGTTTCGTGTCGCAGCCACTATGAACACCCACGCAAGTGAGGTACCAGTTTTTTTCGGGAGACCTGGGGGAACGCTGGGTGGGTTCAAATTTGTTGATCCACGCAGATTCCAGAACTTTCCACCACAGAAATGTGAGGAAAATGTTTTTTTTTTGTCAAATTCTTAGCTTTGCAAGGGATTCTGGGTAACAAAACCTGGTGGTAGGCAGTCGAGTCACCCCATCCTGAATTCCCCTGGGTGTCTACTTTTCAAAAATGTATAGGTTTTCTAGGTTTCCCTAGGTGCTGGCAGAGCTAGGGCTCAAAAACAAAAGGTAGTCTCTTTGTCCAAAAAGGGCAAGATTTCACTGGGAAATTGAGGTGCGACCACGTTGCGTTTTGCGCTGTTTCGTGTCGCAGCCACTATGTCTACCCACGCAAGTGAGGTACCATTTATTTCAGGAGACCTGGGGGAACGCTGGGTGGGTTCAAATTTGTTGATCCACGCAGATTCCAGAACTTTCCACCACAGAAATGTGAGGAAAATGTGTTTTTTTTGTCAAATTCCTAGCTTTGCAAGGGATTCTGGGTAACAAAACCTGGTGGTAGGCAGTCGATTTACCCCATCCTGAATTTCCCTGGGTGTCTAGTTTTCAAAAATATATAGGTTTGCTAGGTTTCCCTAGGTGCTGGCAGAGCTAGGGCTCAAAAACAAAAGGTAGTCTCTTTGTCCAAAAAGGGCAAGATTTCACTGGGAAATTGAGGTGCGACCAGGTTGCGTTTTGCGCTGGTTCGTGTCGCAGCCACTATGCCTACCCACGCAAGTGAGGTACCATTTTTTTCGTGAGACATGGGGGAACGCTGGGTGGGTTGAAATTTGTTGATCCACGCAGATTCCAGAACTTTCCACCACAGAAATGTGAGGAAAATGTGTTTTTTTTGTCAAATTCTTCGCTTTGAAAGGGATTCTGGGTAACACAACCTGGTGGTAGGCAGTCGAGTCACCCCATCCTGAATTCCCCTGGGTGTCTACTTTTAAAAAATGTATAGGTTTGCTAGGTTTCCCTAGGTGCTGGCAGAGCTAGGGCTCAAAAACAAAAGGTAGTCTCTTTGTCCAAAAAGCACAAGATTTCACTGGGAAATTGAGGTGTAACCACGTTGCGTTTTGCGCTGTTTCGTGTCGCAGCCACTATGCCTACCCACACAAGTGAGGTACGATTTTTCTCGGGAGACCTGGGGGAACGCTGGGTGGGTGGAAATTTGTTGATCCACGCAGACTCCAGAACTTTCCACCACAGAAATGTGAGGAAAATGCTTTTTTTTTGTCAAATTCTTTGCTTTGCAAGGGATTCTGGGTAACAAAACCTGGTGGTAGGCAGTCGAGTCACCCCATCCTGAATTCCCCTGGGTGTCTAGTTTTCAAAAATGTATAGGTTTGCTAGGTTTCCCTGGGTGCTGGCAGAGCTAGGGCTAAAAAACAAAAGGTAGTCTCTTTGTCCAAAAAGGGCAAGATTTCACTGGGAAATTGAGGTGCGACCACGTTGCGTTTTGCGCTGTTTCATGTCGCAGCCACTATGCCTACCCATGCAAGTGAGGTACCATTTTTTTCGGGAGACCTAGGGGAACGCTGGGTGGGTGGAAATTTGTTGATCCACGCAGATTCCAGAACTTTCCACCACAGAAATGTGAGGAAAATGTGTTTTTTTGTCAAATTCTTAGCTTTGCAAGGGATCCTGGGTAACAAAACCTGATGGTAGGCAGTCGAGTCACCCCATCCTGAATTCCCCTGGGTGTCTACTTGTCAAAAATGTATAGGTTTGCTAGAATTCCCTAGGTGCTGGCAGAGCTAGGGCTCAAAAACAAAACGTAGTCTCTTTGTCCAAAAAGCGCAAGATTTCACTGGGAAATTGAGGTGCGACCACGTTGCGTTTTGCGCTGTTTCGTGTCGCAGCCACTATGCCTACCCACGCAAGTGAGGTACCATTTTTTTCGGGAGAGCTGGGGGAACGCTGGGTGGGTGGAAGTTTGTTGATCCACGCAGATTCCAGAACTTTCCACCACAGAAATGTGAGGAAAATGTGTTTTTTTTTCAAATTCTTAGCTTTGCAAGGGATTCTGGGTAACAAAACCTCGTGGTAGGCAGTCACGTCACCCCATCCTGAATTCCCCTGGGTGTCTACTTTTCAAAAACGTATAGGTTTGCTAGGTTTCCCTAGGTGCCGGCACAGCTAGGGCTCAAAAACAAAACGTAGTCTCTTTGTCCAAAAAGCGCAAGATTTCACTGGGAAATTGAGGTGCGACCACGTTGCGTTTTGCGCTGTTTCGTGCCGCAGCCACTATGCCTACCCACGCAAGTGAGGTACCATTTTTTTCGGGAGACCTGGGGGAACGCTGGGTGGGTGGAAATTTGTTGATCCACGCAGATTCCAGAACTTTCCACCACAGAAATGTGAGGAAAATGTGTTTTTTTTGTCAAATTCCTAGCTTTGCAAGGGATTCTGGGTAACAAAACCTGGTGGTAGGCAGGCGAGTTACCCCATCCTGAATTTCCCTGGGTGTCTAGTTTTCAAAAATATATAGGTTTGCTAGGTTTCCCTAGGTGCTGGCAGAGCTAGGGCTCAAAAACAAAAGGTAGTCTCTTTGTCCAAAAAGGGCAAGATTTCACTGGGAAATTGAGGTGCAACCAGGTTGCGTTTTGCGCTGTTTCGTGTCGCAACCACTATGCCTACCCACGCAAGTGAGGTACCATTTTTTTCAGGAGACCTGGGGGAACGCTGGGTGGGTTGAAATTTGTTGATCCACGCAGATTCCAGAACTTTCCACCACAGAAATGTGAGGAAAATGTGGTTTTTTTGTCAAATTCTTCGCTTTGAAAGGGATTCTGGGTAACACAACCTGGTGGTAGGCAGTCGAGTCACCCCATCCTGAATTCCCCTGGGTGTCTACTTTTCAAAAATGTATAGGTTTGCTAGGTTTCCCTAGGTGCTGGCAGAGCTAGGGCTCAAAAACAAAAGGTAGTCTCTTTGTCCAAAAAGCGCAAGATTTCACTGGGAAATTGATGTGTAACCACATTGCGTTTTGCGCTGTTTCGTGTCGCAGCCACTATGCCTACCCACACAAGTGAGGTACCATTTTTCTCGGGAGACCTGGGGGAACGCTGGGTGGGTGGAAATTTGTTGATCCACGCAGACTCCAGAACTTTCCACCACAGAAATGTGAGGAAAATTTTTTTTTGGGTCAAATTCTTTGCTTTGCAAGGGATTCTGGGTAACAAAACCTGGTGGTAGGCAGTCGAGTCACCCCATCCTGAATTCCCCTGGGTGTCTAGTTTTCAAAAATGTATAGGTTTGCTAGGTTTCCCTGGGTGCTGGCAGAGCTAGGGCTAAAAAACAAAAGGTAGTCTCTTTGTCCAAAAAGGGCAAGATTTCACTGGGAAATTGAGGTGCGACCACGTTGCTTTTTGCGCTGTTTCATGTCGCAGCCACTATGCCTACCCACGCAAGTGAGGTACCATTTTTTTCGGGAGACCTAGGGGAACGCTGGGTGGGTGGAAATTTGTTGATCCACGCAGATTCCAGAACTTTCCACCACAGAAATGTGAGGAAAATGTGTTTTTTTGTCAAATTCTTAGCTTTGCAAGGGATTCTGGGTAACAAAACCTGGTGGTAGGCAGTCGAGTCACCCCATCCTGAATTCCCCTGGGTGTCTACTTGTCAAAAATGTATAGGTTTGCTAGAATTCCCTAGGTGCTGGCAGAGCTAGGGCTCAAAAACAAAACGTAGTCTCTTTGTCCAAAAAGCGCAAGATTTCACTGGGAAATTGAGGTGCGACCACGTTGCGTTTTGCGCTGTTTCGTGTCGCAGCCACTATGCCTACCCACGCAAGTGAGGTACCATTGTTTTCGGGAGAGCTGGGGGAACGCTGGGTGGGTGGAAATTTGTTGATCCACGCAGATTCCAGAACTTTCCACCACAGAAATGTGAGGAAAATGTGTTTTTTTTTCAAATTCTTAGCTTTGCAAGGGATTCTGGGTAACAAAACCTCGTGGTAGGCAGTCACGTCACCCCATCCTGAATTCCCCTGGGTGTCTACTTTTCAAAAATGTATAGGTTTGCTAGGTTTCACTAGGTGCCGGCAGAGCTAGGGCTAAAAAAAAAACGTAGTCTCTTTGTCCAAAAAGCGCAAGATTTCACTGGGAAATTGAGGTGCGACCACGTTGCGTTTTGCGCTGTTTCGTGCCGCAGCCACTATGCCTACCCACGCAAGTGAGGTACCATTTTTTTCGGGAGACCTGGGGGAATGCTGGGTGGGTGGAAATTTGTTGATCCACGCAGATTCCAGAACTTTCCACCACAGAAATGTGAAAAAAATTTGGTTTTTTTTGTCAAATTCCTAGCTTTGCAAGGGATTCTGGGTAACAAAACCTGGTGGTAGGCAGGCGAGTTACCCCATCCTGAATTTCCCTGGGTGTCTAGTTTTCAAAAATATATAGGTTTGCTAGGTTTCCCTAGGTGCTGGCAGAGCTAGGGCTCAAAAACAAAAGGTAGTCTCTTTGTCCAAAAAGGGCAAGATTTCACTGGGAAATTGAGGTGCGACCAGGTTGCGTTTTGCGCTGTTTCGTGTCGCAACCACTATGCCTACCCACGCAAGTGAGGTACCATTTTTTTCAGGAGACCTGGGGGAACGCTGGGTGGGTTGAAATTTGTTGATCCACGCAGATTCCAGAACTTTTCACCACAGAAATGTGAGGAAAATGTGTTTTTTCTGTCAAATTCTTTGCTTTGAAAGGGATTCTGGGTAACACAACCTGGTGGTAGGCAGTCGAGTCACCCCATCCTGAATTCCCCTGGGTGTCTACTTTTCAAAAATGTATAGGTTTGCTAGGTTTCCCTAGGTGCTGGCAGAGCTAGGACTCAAAAACAAAAGGTAGTCTCTTTGTCCAAAAAGCGCAAGATTTCACTGGGAAATTGAGGTGTAACCACGTTGCGTTTTGCGCTGTTTCATGTCGCAGCCACTATGCCTACCCACACAAGTGAGGTACCATTTTTCTCGGGAGACCTGGGGGAACGCTGGGTGGGTGGAAATTTGTTGATCCACGCAGACTCCAGAACTTTCCACCACAGAAATGTGAGGAAAATGTGTTTTTTTGGTCAAATTCTTAGCTTTGCAAGGGATTCTGGGTAACAAAACCTGGTGGTAGGCAGTCGAGTCACCCCATCCTGAATTCCCCTGGGTGTCTACTTGTCAAAAATGTATAGGTTTGCTAGAATTCCCTAGGTGCTGGCAGAGCTAGGGCTCAAAAACAAAAGGTAGTCTCTTTGTCCAAAAAGGGCAAGATTTCACTGGGAAATTGAGGTGCGACCAGGTTGCGTTTTGCGCTGTTTCGTGTCGCAACCACTATGCCTACCCACGCAAGTGAGGTACCATTTTTTTCAGGAGACCTGGGGGAACGCTGGGTGGGTTGAAATTTGTTGATCCACGCAGATTCCAGAACTTTCCACCACAGAAATGTGAGGAAAATGTGTGTTTTTTGTCAAATTCTTCGCTTTGAAAGGGATTCTGGGTAACACAACCTGGTGGTAGGCAGTCGAGTCACCCCATCCTGAATTCCCCTGGGTGTCTACCTTTCAAAAATGTATAGGTTTGCTAGGTTTCCCTAGGTGCTGGCAGAGCTAGGGCTCAAAAACAAAAGGTAGTCTCTTTGTCCAAAAAGCGCAAGATTTCACTGGGAAATTGAGGTGTAACCACGTTGCGTTTTGCGCTGTTTCATGTCGCAGCCACTATGCCTACCCACACAAGTGAGGTACCATTTTTCTCGGGAGACCTGGGGGAACGCTGGGTGGGTGGAAATTTGTTGATCCACGCAGACTCCAGAACTTTCCACCACAGAAATGTGAGGAAAATGTGTTTTTTTTGTCAAATTCTTAGCTTTGCAAGGGATTCTGGGTAACAAAACCTAGTGGTAGGCAGTCGAGTCACCCCATCCTGAATTCCCCTGGGTGTCTACTTGTCAAAAATGTATAGGTTTGCTAGAATTCCCTAGGTGCTGGCAGAGCTAGGGCTCAAAAACAAAACGTAGTCTCTTTGTCCAAAAAGCGCAAGATTTCACTGGGAAATTGAGGTGCGACCACATTGCGTTTTGCGCTGTTTCGTGCCGCAGCCACTATGCCTACCCACGCAAGTGAGGTACCATTTTTTTCGGGAGACCTGGGGGAACGCTGGGTGGGTGGAAATTTGTTGATCCACGCAGATTCCAGAACTTTCCACCACAGAAATGTGAGGAAAATGTGTTTTTTTCTTCAAATTCTTAGCTTTGCAAGGGATTCTGGGTAACAAAACCTGGTGGTAGGCAGTCAAGTCACCCCATCCTGAATTCCCCTGGGTGTCTACTTTTCAAAAATGTATAGGTTTGCTAGGTTTCCCTAGGTGCCGGCAGAGCTAGCGTGCAAAAACTACAGGTAGGCACTTTGCCATAAAAGGGTCAATTTGTAACTGCAAAATTGAGGTATAACCACGTTGCATTTTGCGCCGTTTCCTGTCGCAGGCACAAGGCCGACCCACGCAAGTGAGGTACCGTTTTTATCGGGAGACTTAGGGTAATTCAGATTTGTAAATCAACTGTTATTACCAATTGAGCTTTCATGCATTTCTCCCTTTCAATGAAAGACATTGTGTAAAAAAAAAATGACCAATAATTCTCATGCTAGTATGAGTATTCCCAATTTTGAAAATGTGCAATTATATACTGTTTCTGAACTCTATAATTTGTACCCAATTCAGAAATACATAGGTGTATTTCATACAGATTTTTCCATGTATACATTTTCCAAGACAAAGTGCTCTATACCCACTAAATGAAAAAATACCATTGCAAGTTGCTGCTCAGTTTTTAGATCTGGGTTCGTCGGGTTCTTGGTGAAACTACAAGTCCTATATATCCCCACAACCAGGAAGGTCTAACGGATGTAACGGTATATTGCTTTCCAAGAGCTGTCAAAATTAGAAAAAGTTATAGGTGAAAACATTGAGACAAAAGGCTGTTTTTTTCAACAAACTTTCAATTATTCCAATGTTTAACTGTTAGTTTCTATAAAGAAACCTTCATGGATTTAGACAAATGACCCCTTTATGAATTCAGACTTTTGTCTACTTTTCGAAAATGTACAGCTTTCCAGGATCCATTATTGCTTTCAAACTCATTTCTACCATTAACTGGAAGTAGGTGGAAAGCTCTAAAAATAGCAAAAATAGGCTATGTCCCAGAAAAATACCAAAACTGTGTGAAAAATGTCGGTTCTTTGACAAAAGACTGTCATTCCCTAAAAGCTGAGAAATGGAGATTTCAGCCCCACAAACCCTTTTTTGATAACATTTGCAGGGAAAAACCCAGAGGCTTTCATTTGCAGCCCGTTTCTCCCATTTTTCTGAAAAAAACTAAGATTTCACTATATTTTGGTTAATTTCTGGGACCCCTCCAAGGGAATCCACAAACCCTGGGCGCCTTCAGAATCCACATGCTGTTGGAAGAAAAGGACGCAAGTTTGGCGTGGATATCTTATGTGGTAAAAAAGTTACAGGGGCCTAAGCACGCACTACCCCAAAACACCAAAAAAAGGCTTAGCACAGGACGGGAAAAGGCCTAGCAGCGAAGACGTTAACAGCAGAATCAGCCCTTGAGGCATTAACAAGCCCACGCAATTTGACTGCTGTGGCATTAGATCCAA
Source organism: Lissotriton helveticus (assembly GCF_964261635.1). Taxonomy (NCBI): domain Eukaryota; kingdom Metazoa; phylum Chordata; class Amphibia; order Caudata; family Salamandridae; genus Lissotriton; species Lissotriton helveticus. The sequence goes on along the minus strand of NC_136063.1, from coordinate 403,933,134 downwards.
AATGGATACAATGGGAAAATTCTCTTGCTGCAGAAGAGGTGAAATACTATTTTGACCCGAAAATGAAAAAACTAATAAATCTAGATTATGAAGAAGAATATCCTCTGCCAATCGAAATTCTGCCTCTCGAACAATACACATGTGTAATCTACATAGACAGATTTGCACAACACTACGATGTAGAGAAAAAATCTTACAACGCAGCGTGCGCGATTGTTAAAGGTCGCTGGCGCTTTGGTAAATTCAGACCATTAATTACCAAAACTGAATCACTCAGAAACTGTCAGAAACTGTTCAACTCAGCGAGCTGAAATAATATCTTTTAAGATGGCACTTGAAAATGCCGATCGCCAATTCCCCACACTAATAGTGTGCGATTCGCATTACTGCGTCAAGTCTTACAATAATGACTTGCAGAACTGGGTTCAAAAGCATTACAAAGATGACACAGGTGCCACAATAAAGCATAAAAAGCTTTGGGAACAGGTAGTTCTTTTGCAGAAAGAACTACAAAAGACTCACGTGATACATACACTGAGTCATCAACGTGATGGCGTTCACGTTGCAGGGAATTCATTGGCTCACAGAGCCACAGCGGAAGCAGCTCAACCGGCTTTCGTAGCCACAAAAAAGCGTTCAGAAAAATACATAGACGGAGAAACTATGCTGGCGGTAAAACCGTCTTTAAAAGGCGACTATGCATTACCTCTGAACTATCCACTCAGTAATACATACATAATTGATGCAAACTCCGTTCCTTTTGCTCAAATCCCTGGAGTGGGGGATAGAGTCATTCCAAACATGAACAGGAGAGTCTTTTTAATAGCAGACGCACACATGGGATTGGGTCTAAGGCAACGAGAGATCAAGGAATCTCAGAAAGAGTTACGATCAGAATACTGGTGGCCGGGGATGAGCCTGCAACATTGCAAATTTGCAATGGGCTGTCAAAACTGCAACAGAGATCGCAGTCGCGAACCGACCGGAGTAATGCCAGGACCCTTCTTTTAGAAGGCATAGGGCTATTTATACGCAAAAATCCAGCAGGGGAAATGCGTCCCATATATGTTTAAGACTAGATTCACTTAAAATGTAGACACCAGCGCTCGGCTGACGCCAGAACTGTTATAAAGGATTTGCGAGTCTTTATCGGCACACACGCAATTGGCATGCTACATTCTGACCAGGGTCCTGCTTTTAGCTCTCGGGCTTATAAGGAGGCCATGACCAGCATGGGAATTGCATTGCGGTACTCTTGTCCCTTCCATCCTGAGGGAAATGCGGTAGTGGAAAGAAAAAACCGGGACATAAAGCAATCTATAACGGCGAGGGTATTAGGTTCGGGTGATGGGTGGGTCCAACATTTAACAAGTGTCCAACGTAGACTTAATAATCTGCCAAGAAATTCTCTAAAAGGCCTCAGTCCGTACGAACTATTGTTTGGTACTAGAAGGTATATTCAGGATCTTGATAGTCACACTTCAGTGGTAGAAGAAAAATGCTTTGACATCAAAGACCGTTTGGCTGTTTTACAGGACTTAAATGAATCAAGACGAAACCTGAGCAACATAAAGTTAAAGCAACAGCCAACAGCCACTGAAGAAAAACCACCTGTCCCAGCAAGACCTGTCTGGATTCCAAAGATTGGGGATCTTGTCAGAGAGAAGATCGCGGTAAAGAAGGAATTTGGGCCTTCTTACAGAAAAGCAGTACCTGTCTTAGCTGTCAGCGGAACAAGATCAGTTGTACTACCGCCCCTTGCTGGTAAAAAGAAGAACCGAGTTGTATCCATCGACCTGGTAAAACCACAATCAGGTGGCCAATAATAAGTAGTAGGCCCAGTGGACTCCAAAGAAATAGCAGAGTACCAAAATTTGCTAAAATACAAGAGGTTCAAACTGAGAGACTAATCACATTCGATAAACCTGCAGTGAATAAAAAAGGACTATGCAACAAAGCCATGGAACTTATGCCTCTTGAAACCCAAATTGCAACAGTTAGTCAAGAAACACCAGTCTACAACGATGGAGCCTCAGACTATGCTAATGAAACAAAGAAAAATCCAAAAGCAAATGAAAATCCGGAAGCAATTCCAACAATTGACAGAACTGCATCTGGCTACTTCATCAATGTTGATGACTTTTCTGAAGATCCAAGCGATCCTGAAGAAACGCCAGCAACAAAAACTTTCAAAGACAAAGTAACTGAACTGGAAGAGGTGTGGCGCCGCGGCCAGGGCGACTGACGCTGGAATCTGGGAATCACGGTTCGATCCCCGGCACCGGCGGCAGATTAGCCCAGCACCATGTGACTCTGGGCAATAGCTTGCTTAATGTTCCCGACGGCCCCCAGCGCCTAGAGACCCTAACGGGTGATTGTGCGCTTTACAAATGTGGATATTATTATTATTATTATTATTATTTCATCAACTCAAAGAAACCTATCCGATTTCTCCAAGGATTGAATTTTGGATTGTGTTTTCCTCCTGCTTTGGCTCATCATGGTTCTTTGTTTGGGAAAATTCATTGAAGGAAAATACAGTACAATGGACACAGCAAGTCAGAACATCAACTTGGTCCTAAAGCCTCACAAGTCAACTCACATCGAGAAAAGAGAACTATCATCAGTGAACGTCACAGCCAATCAAATACCCGGTGGGGTAGCATGGGACAGAACTGAATTTGACATTTTTGGCCCGATTGAGCTCTTGAAATATCTACATCAGTTCAAGGTTTCATTAAGTGACTTTGTAACACCTAGTACTTTCTCTGATGATTGGGACATTGAAAATATAAATAATATGATGTCAGATTTAGTAATGTCAGCAACATTTACAGAACATGATTACTTACAGGGTTCATCAAATTTTGAAGAAATGTACTGTTATAATCACTTTGGCCATCACTATTTGCAAAAATCTGCTCAACCTAGAAATGTTTTTAATTATAACCAATGGGAACATTGTGCAACACCGCCTAAAAGCAGCTCAAAAACGTTTTATGAGAAATTCCCATACTTCTCAGGGTTTAACACAAGTGATGCTGAAACGTTTTATTTTAAAATGTTAAATAAGACAGGAATGAAAACAATGCTGCCAAATACTAAACTCATCTATTCTGAAACATTTTATGAAAAAATTATTACATTTGGTTTTGATTTCTGGAAAAACAACATTGAAACAAAAACCATCTGGGGTACAAAAGAATGGCAGGTCCAAGGTTTAGAAGCATTATTTAGAGCCTGCATGATCCCAGAACAATTAATATTCTTGAATGACACCATTCAACAGACTACCTGTCTTAGCCTAGCGAAAATTAAAGACTTAAACAAACCGTCTATTCCAAAGCCCACACCTGATAGTAATAGCACTACTGATATGGAGATAGACGTATCCCATATTTTATACCAAAACAGAACACATCCTGATTGGAAAAAATGGTTGATCTGGCCCACAGACACAAATAACTGTCAAGATAGATTCCTGAACAAAAACTGAACAGGCCAGACCCTAGATACTCCCAGAGACAACATCCAGGGATAGTTACAACATACAGTGTAGGGAAACTCTGCCTCGAATGGCTACAGAAATCCACACTGGCTGAAATTAAGCAACACTTGACTTTACTTAAAGACAGTGCTGACTTGCGTGATTTCATACTGGGACCACGCAAACAGTGTCAAAAACATTTCATAGCGGCCGGTATATACGCTGCGTACAACGAAGCTTGGAAAGTAATGCAAATTGAAACAGCAGAAAAAATAAGAGAAATTGATCGTATTCATTTGGAAAAATCACTTTCTGTTGTGGACAATGGGTTAACGACTCTGTCCTCCAGAATATATTCACTGGACAGTATTGTATCATCTGCTATTGATATAATAGAGCAGGACTTACTAATGTTACAACATGGTCAGTCCCAAATACGTTCTATTGTACAGCTTGGCTGGACGTTGCAAAATCTGCGTTCAGGCTACGTACCATGGCGTTTAATCAACACAACGTCATTATTCTCTATCTTTAACCTTACTGATAAACAAATCAGTTTGGCACAAAAAAGGAGCAGACTATACGATTCTGAGCATTGAAAAACTTGAGAGATTACCATTGACAATGTCAGAAAGACCGTTCATTGAATGGATAATACACGGAATAATTACAATCCCGATAACAACTTTCCAATTTAAATATTGCCAAGAGTAGGTTGGGTAAAGGGTACATAAAGTCAACATAGAAATAACCTTATACACACACGTTACAGTGAAAAGAAAAATAATGTATTTCTTAGTGGTAAAAACTGTAAACGATCACTAAGCGGTACACTTCTGTGTCAAGGTATTAACTTGCATGGGGCCTGCGAAGGGTCTTCGAATAACCTTTCATGTCACCTTCACGGCACTCCTGCAACTTAGATAGAGCCATTCTTTGGAGAGCTTTCTAACGGGAGCTATATTCTAATAAATGACCACAGCTGTTGTGGCATGGTGCCAAGGAAAGGCCTATCTCGTGAGCGTTAGTTCCATGGTCACTTGCTGTATGCAAGTATTGTATCCAAACAGCACTCCAGACCTGGAGGCGGCAATATGGCCTTATTTGAATAACTCTTCTATTCGAATTGATACTTTAAGCAGAATGAAGTCTATTCTTTTACAGACAACTGTGCCTTTGACCTCGTCCAAAGAAACGTATGATCTTCAAGTTGCAAGGACAACGGTGTGAGAAGTTGGCCTGATATATGATGCTCACTAGTTCTAGTGATCACCTTGTATCAGTCCAAACAACCCTTATGGTGATTGGTTGTAAGTCAACCTTATAGACCAGCTATCCTAATGGTAGCATGGACAAAGCAGTCTTAGGCTAAACTCTTTTGGCATGTGAAGCCAGCTGTTTTACCACAATATAACCCCTTGAATACCAGATGAAAGGACACCACACAGGTTGTTATGAAAATAAACAGTATATTTATTAATAACAACACCTCTGAACTCTTTATGAGGTCAGAGGGCTAAGCACATGACAATCTCTTAGGAAAAATACGATAAGTTGCACAAAATTACAATGGTGCCCTAGGGGCACGACAAACCATATACTAAGTAAGTGGAATGTGAAAGTCAATAGAAGGAATGGAGCTGTCCAGAGGCTGGAGGTTCGCTAGGACTACGCTATCTTCACCTTAGGTAAGTAATAGGAGGACCACGGGACGCGTGTGCAGAGTGATGCGTAACATCGTCTATGGACAGTACAGTTCAAGTTAAAGGTGAGAACGGACAATCCTGACTAGTTAGGACTAAAACGACTGTGGAACTGGACACTAGGTCAGTTAAACTACCCTTGAGCACCGAAATGCTCTTGTTACCTCACACACGGGCTGCGGGTGCATAGGTGTCAAAGTGTGTCGGGTTCTCGCGTTGAAGTCTATGGAGCCTGGAAGAAAAGATGCTGCAGGCGACCAGGAGGAAGATGTCCGGTGCGATCCAAGGGTGGATCAGTGAAGAAGAGGACCTGAAAGCAGAGCGGACAGTGTTCAAAGTCACTAGCCAGTCCCAGGTGTGGAACCAGGAAGGAACCAGATGCTGTCGTCGCGATCAGGTGAAGAGTGGACGCTTGACTCTGCAGCCACGTGGACCAGGAGGTGTCTTTGACAACCAGGATGGAGGCACGAGCTGTCCCACGCAGGCTCTCGCTGTCGACGGTGTCGGATCCGGGATTGGAGTCAACAGGCCTTGGCAAAGGCAACCCACGCAGTGAGTGAAAAAGGCATCTGGTGCGGACTAGGAGAGTCCAGGGTGCCCCTCTTTTCGAAGGGAGCAAGGGCCAGTCTGGAGCAATCAGACCAGCAGTGAAGACTTCAAGGTTCATCATCTAGGAGGCCACTATCCAGCCGGCAAGTGACCAGACAACGCGTCGAGCAGCAAACAAGCAGAAGGGCCCCACGCAGATCTCGTGGAAGCTGGAGGGCTGATCTTCAGTGCAGGGGCTGCTCGGGGCTGGGGCTTCTCAATCCCCAAAGCACTTGGTCGAGTTTACCTCGGGAGTCGTGCTGGAAGCGAAGTGCAGGTTCGTTCAAGATGGTCGGTCCCACGTGTCTCGTCGCACCCACGGGTCTCAGCTTTGCTGCAGATGTGAGTTGAGGTTGGAGAGGTCTGGGAATCCGGGTCTCGTCGAGCTCTGAAGTGTGGATCCTCGAGGGAAGACGACAAAGTGAAGCCGTTGGACGCTTGATGGTGCCTGCAGTTGCAGGGTGGACATTCCTTGCCCACAAGGGAGATTTCTTCAGTCTTCTGTGGAGCAGAACGTCGAAGTCCAGAGTTTCTTCTTGTAGAGTAGTTCAGGATTAATCTAATTTGGAATGGGACCAGCTCCTACCTTTATCCTGCTAAAGGGGGCTGCACTACTGACTAGGTCCCTCCCCTGGGTGGGACCAGGAAGTGGGGTGGTTACACCTCCTATCCTTTGTCCGGTTTCCTGCCAGAGCTGGGGCTGGAGTGCCCCAGCAGCTGGTTTGAACCGGTGTATGCACAGGGTACCTTGTGTGCCCCAGGCATGTCTCATTCCTTTCAGGCCTCCCTACCTCAATACACAAAATCCTGTCTGGGGTGGTGCTAGCGCCTCCCAAGGCAGGAAACCCTTTGTCCAGGCCTCCCTCGCTGGAAGGACTCCCAGCAGCAGGAGGTCAGACTTGTGTCTGTGGTGGCAGCATCCATTTTGTGATGCCAAGGCTCAAGATAACTTTAACCGGGGTTTACAGTTACATACATGTCGTGTCCCTCTAGAAGGGTGGAATGCTACCCCCGTTGCCAGAATTGGCGAGGGGGTAGTATTCCAATTCGTATGACACCTTACTCAACATGTTTTGATAATGTTATACCAGAGTTAGCATTTAACCGCGAGGATTATAATGCACTTAAGAGTATATGGTATAGCGTTATCATGGAACAGCTGTTAGGACTTGGTTCCGCAAGCTGCAGACGGGCTCAGCTCATGCCAGAGCACCATCTCACATAATTCCAAGCACTCTGCCTTCAGGATTGATAAGGCCTGCCATAGGAGTGACTGATAGGAATATATATGTCCATTTTAGGGTTAGATATAGGTATACTATATCTATAGCAAAGGGTGTTTACACCACCTTGCCCCAGCTGTCCTGCAGCCAGTTGTGTCAGTTTTAGAGGGCCAGCCAGGGGTGGCATAATACATGTTTCAGCCCCTGGTAGGCCCTGGGTACACCTATGCCCTGGATACCTAAGGTACACTGTACAGGGACTGATAAGGTGGCCCAGTACCAATTGGTAAATGCACCTAAAGTACATGGTTGTCAATTTAGAGAGAGAACAGCTAGGTTGTGGGTCTGATTAGCAGGCCCACAGCCAGGGAAAGTCGTAAACCAGTGAAGCAAAAAGCAAAAATCTGGGGTGACAATAGGATTGCAGACCCCACTCTCCTACATACGGCAGAGATAAATACCCTTTTATCAACAAATTACCCCGTGCATTTCATAGAAATGCTAAGCCAAATCTTAAACATGTCAGATACCAGTGGCATCGCACATGTATTTAAGACAATTTTTTCGGGACTGTTAACATCCTTCGAAACAGTTCTGGGCATTTTTCCCAATTTTGTCCATTCTGTCTTTGGCCGCCTACCTCTACTTTTGGGACTCGTGGCAGGAATTTTATTTTTGATTCTTCTGCTCTTATATGGCAAGCCAAGTCGCAGACAAGACTCCAGCAATGATGGAAGAAACGATCGTAGCTATACGCTATCGGGACCGCATAACTAAAGTCCTCGGATTAGCTCGGATAAGAGATCTGAATATGACCTGGTTTCTTTTATTCAGACCTATCTGGCAAAATTGCCTCTTACCTGTGCTTCGATGTATGCTATGCGGAGAAGAATGCGTGTTGGACGTCTGTCTTACACTACCATCAGCAGTACCAATGGATACAGATACCTTGCTAGGTCCTGTAACGGCTCATGCATCGTGTTGTCCCCAGCGGCTACCCATTCTGATGGCGGCATTCGTTGAGACTTCACCACTACGAGTATGTGGCAGTGGAGTACGAGATGAGAGCAGCATCACACAGGTACAATATTCTGTGAGCATTGCTGATCCTGACATCGATGATAGCAATCATTTTCACACATGCACTATTTCGGCATTTTCAAACTTGGTCGAACTTTCACCTGATGTCGTAGACCAATTTTTTGCGAGTCTGTCTGAAATGATGTTCTCCCCTGAACAGAAAGAATAACTTTTTATGCAACAAGCACACAGCGTTCCATGAACTCTGAATTCGGCCTTCAGCTTTGATAAACAAAAGCTACTGAAAACATTTGGAACTATTTTTTTCCCCCGAAAACGAAATTATTTTTTTCACTTCCAAAATATTTACCTTTTTCTGGCACATGCACTCTACTTAAAGTAGAACTATTCTTAGAGAACAGAGCTTCTAATTTAGGAACTCTAGAGACAATATTTTACCTCAGCCTCTAGCACATGTGCAGCATTTGTATAATTATGTGATGGAATGGTCTCGACCTTCTCTTCTGTATTAAGAGCCATTTCATGTGTAATTTTCGCAATTCATTCAGCTGATATATATATGTATTTTTACCTGAATGATACCACTGCTTGAAAAGCGTACAGTACCAATACTCATTTTCGTGTATTTACCATATACCATTTCAAATGCGAATTATGTATTTTGGGGTGGGTTGAAAAACACATGCACCATTATATGTTTACTATTGCTTAGTTTTAGTAATGAGGGACATTAGATCGGGGAGTGGGTGTTGTATTTCTATCTAGGACCCTAATTCAATATTCCTAATGTATGCCCTTGTATGGCTATAATAAATAATATCCTTATAAAGGCATAAGAATCATATCCATATTTAGTCGTAGCCCATGCAGTCCAAATTAAGCAAGGCTACTTCCCCAGACTCCTAGAGAGTACAACGCGTTCTTTAAACAAAGCAAACCTCCAGCAACCTGGGAAATCCCCACGCTTCTGTTTTGATTTGTCCTAGAACTCCTGTGAGCACTGAAAGAACGGCCAGTTCTTAGTGACATCTTTTTGACGTCTTATGTCCAACCTTACGTCAAACCCGGCACCTTTCAGGTATAAATATACCAACGTTGCCTTAAGCAAACACATGGTGGTTTGGAGCAGAGCAGCTATCTACTTGCCCGAGAGCCCAGCTGATGCGAGAGCCCACGGACGTCGCCCCTCCCTTTTGATGCACTGAGAGAGACGCTGTCTTTTTCTCCAGCCGAGAAAATCCAGCTCTGGTGTTTTCAGCTGCCCTTGCGGGTTGCTGGGATATCGAGTCCTGAGAAAGAGATACCAGACCTCTTGCTTTCTATTACCCAGGTATGGAGCTGACTAAACCCTTAAAGAGAATTCTTGATTCAGATTCTTGGCAAAACCAACTTAACTTAAACTGCTACTTACTTACTCCTTCCCACGTATTAGGCTTAGGTCAGGTACACCGGGGTAGGCGTATTTAGAAGCACCAGTTGAGTACGTTAGTCAATGTATTTATGTATGTATATATTTTATCTATTTTAAAATATCATATGGCTAAGAAACCATATCAATGCTTTTACAGTATTATTTCATAATACTCCTTTTACTGTACGCACTTTACTTCATGTTAAGTATTGCAATGGTGGCAATTCATTTCTCTTGCATGAGAAAGAAGACTGCTCAATAAATAACACCTTTTATTGAAAACGCCCGTGTCTCTATTTCTCTGCACTCTGGTGAAACTAAGTATGCACGATTGACTGAGCGAAATAGCTGTCTATTGTTTTCACACGACTCTAGAGATACACTCTTATTCTGAGGGAGCAAAGTTGTCAAGTTATATGGTTGTCAGAAGCGAATCCCTTCTTGTCTATCCAGGGAAGTTAAACTCCTCCTTGTTTATTCGAGAAAGTTTCTAGTGACCTCTGAGCTAGCTGGCAAAACTAATTAAGTCTAATATAGTCAGTAGAGACCTAGTCGACCTCAGTCCTACGTCTACACTGCTGTTTATAATATTCCAATGCGCAGAGCCTATTGGGAATATAGGAACTACACTACATGATATGGAGCCGGGACTCCGCCGGAGACCAGAGGCCTCTGATCTCCGCCTCCCCCATGTGGCCTCCCCAGCCCTGGAGGGACGCGTCCGTCACAACTACGTGCTCCGGTAGGGGAAGGGAGAGGGATCTGCCGCTGACCCAATCGCGGGCCGTGAGCCACCACTGCAGCTGTCTCGCAGTGCCCTCCGAGATTAGGACATGGTCGGATAGGTTGCCCTGATGCTGGGCCCACTGAAACGTCAGGTCCCACTGCAGAGCCCGCATTCGCCACCTGGCGTGATGCACCAGAAGGATGCAGGAGGCCATCAGCCCCAGAAGCCGCAGCGTCAACCTGACCGAAACTCGGGATAAAGGCTGAAAGATTGGAATCAGAGCCTGTATATCCCGAACCCGCTGTTCGGGTGGGTAAACCCGAAACTGCGCCGAGTCGAGAACCACTCCGATGAAAAGGAGCTTCTGAGAGGGACACAGGTGTGACTTCGGCACATTGATGGAGAACCCCAGCTGGTGCAAGAGGTCTGCCGTCGTCTGGAGGTGGCTGACGACTGTCTGGGGCGAGCCCGCCTTCAACAACCAGTCGTCGAGGTAGGGGAAGACTGAAACCCCTAACCTGCGCAGATGAGCTGCGACCACCGCCATCACCTTCGTGAACACCCGTGGGGCGCTGGTAAGGCCGAAGGGGAGCACGGTAAACTGAAAGTGCTCGTGGCCTACCGTAAACCGCAGGTAGCGCCGGTGGGCCGGCAGGACGGGGATGTGGAAATAAGCGTCCTGCAAGTCCAACGCTACCATCCAGTCTCCTGGGTCCAGGGCAGCTAAGACCTGAGCCAGAGTCAGCATTTTGAACTTCTCCTTCCGGAGGAAGCAGTTGACGTTCCGTAGGTTCAAGATAGGGCGTAGGCCCCCTTTGCCCTTCTTGGGTACCAGAAAGTAGTGGGAGTAACAACCACACCCTACTTCTGGTCCAGGAACGCGCTCGATGGCCCCCTTGGCCAAGAGGGACGAAATTTCCTCCTGCAGAAGCCGCAAATGATCCCCCGACACGCGGTGGTGTTGCGGTGGCATGGCTTGAGGGGCCGTCTCGAAGGGGAGGGAGTAGCCCCTTCGGACGATCTGCAGCACGCACCTGTCCCAAGTGACAGTGCGCCAGTGAGAGTGGTGATGGCGAACCCTGCCCCCCACTGACGTCACATGGGCCGAAAAGCACGGACTAGGAGGATTTTGAGGCGGATGCTGCGGGGGAGGGTGTGGACTGGCCTCGCCGTTGTCCCCGACCGCCTCCACGGCGATTTCAACGGCCGCCACCGCGCTGGATGTTAGTCTGCGGCGTGTGGCTGGCAGCACGTGTGGGGGCGCCCCTTCCGTTGCCACGAAAGGAGCGAAAGGCACCAGTTTGCTGGCGCGGGGCCAAGAGGCCCAAGGACTTGGCCTTAGCCCTGGAGTCCTTAAAGCGCTCAAGCGCATGGTCTGCCTTGTCGCCAAAAAGGCGATGGCCATCAAACGGCATGTTCATCAGTGTGTTTTGGACATCGGCCGAAAAGTTGGCGGACCTCAACCAGGCGTGGCGTCTGACCGCCACCGTCGTTGCCATCGCTCTACCTAGTGAGTCGGTGGTATCCAGCCCACACCGGATAGAATATTTGGCTGCATCCCGGCCCTCCACAAGGGCTTGGCCGAGTTTGGCCCGTACCTCCAAAGGACACTCTGTCAGGACTTCCGCAACCGTATCCCACAGAGAGTGGGTGTAGCGGCCCAAGAGGCATGCGGTGTTGGAAGACCGCAGTCCCAGACTAAGGGAGGAGAAGATCTTTTTACCGTACTGCTCATACCTCTTGGATTCCCTGTCCGGTGGAGCCGACGGTAATGCGGTCTGGTGATTGGATTTCTGGATGACCAGGCTCTCGGGGGTGGGGTGGGTGGACAGGAAACATGGGTCGCCCGGGGCCGGGCGGTGGCGTCTGGCCCCGTTCCTATCTACGGGCGAACCCGTAGCGGGCCTGGACCAAGTGCCCAAAAGAACGTCGGTCAAGGCCTCATTAAAGGGCAGCAGAGGCTCGGCCGAGCTTGACTGTGGTTTAAGGACCTCAGTGAGGAGGCTAGTCCTCACGGCCGGACGGGGAGCTGAAGGCCCAAGGCCCTGGCTGCCCTCATCAGCACCACACTGTAGGTTGCCCCCCTCCTCCGAAGCCACGGTAGGAGGTGAGACAAAACCAGTGTCTGGTGAGGTGTCCAGACCACTGGCATCCCCAAGTCCACCTGTCCAGTCCTCTTGAGACTGACACTCTCTGGTCAGAGGGTCCTCAGACCCCTCCCAACACTCCTCATCACCCATCTCCTGATAATCAGGGTTGTCAATGGATGGGGCCGGCTCATAGTAGGTAAACTCCCCAAACGCCGTCGAAAGCGGCGCCGTTCCGACGCCGGAACCGGGTTGAGGGAGGCATCGGGGACGGCGCCGCCCGAGGACGGCGCCGGAGGTGACACTTGACGGACCGACGCCGGGGGGGCCGTAAGGTCCACCGGCGATGACCCAGATCCCGAAGCGGATCCAGTGGGTTCCAGCGGCACCAGGCCCGAAGGCGCCGGCGGCGTCGGGACAGAGGGGCCCTGCGGCGCCGGACCCGAAGGCGCCGTCGGGGCCGAAGCACCCGACGGCATCGGGGCCAAAGCCCCCGACCCACTAGGGGCCCCAGACGGGTCTGCTGGGCCCGGAGGCGCCGCGGAGCCCGACGGAGGAGAGAGGGACCTCATGGCCATGAGGAAGCGCTCGATCTCCTCCGGCGTCGCGTCTCGCCCAGGGACCGGAGGGTGTGGAGCTGGACGCGCGCCCGTGACTCCGACGGAGCCGCGTTGGCGGTGTCACCTGAACCCCGGCCGCATCGCGCGAGCGTCGGGGGGAGTCAGAAGAGCGATGACGCCTCTTCCACTTCTTGTGTTTCTTACCTGACGACGACTTCGACCCGGAGGAGTGGTGCCGCCTCTTGGAGCTGTGGTGGCTCCGACCCCGCGACCTGTCCCTCGACCTTCCGTGGGACCGGGACCTCTCGCGGCGCGGGCCGACTGTCGGAGTTAGAGTCGCCTGCGGGACCGCTCCCTCCTGGCTTTCGAAGATAGGGCCCGGCAGTCGGGGCAGGCCTTGTCGTCGTGGTCGACGCCTAGACAGAGTAGACACCGGCGGTGAGGATCCGTGACCGACATTGTGCGGTCGCAATCTTCACAGTGCTTCAATCCAGGCATCCCTATGGCACCGATCGGAGTCGTTCGACTTCGAAAAGATGATCAAATGATCCAAAAAGTCAGTCAAAAAGTGACTAGAAGTACTGCTTTTTCCAGATCTGCACTTGCTGGCGCGGAAAAAAGAAGAACTGACGTCAGCGCGGAGGCGGCGTCTGAGTGCTCCGACGACGTCATCACGGCGCCGGCGACGGACGCGTAGCCGCAGACGACACCTAACAAGGCGCAAGGGTAATGCTAGGCAAAAATTTCCGGATCCAGTCTGACGCCTGGGGATATTCTAAGGTAAGGAATCTATCACTAACGTGTCTCTTTCAGATGTGTATAACGTGATCACATCGATGGTGCAAAGAATCCAATCCTCAGTTACCTCCTCGTTTAATTCATTCAAACTTCGCAAAAAATCAGTTGTATCTTCCAAATAAGTTTTCCAACTCTGGACAAAGTAAGCATCAATATAACGTCCAGGATTTTCAAATAATGAATCACACCCTGACACAATCGGTCTAAATGGTGGATCTACAAGGCTTTTGTGTATTTTGGGTAGTAGATAGATTTTTGGTCTCCTTGGAAACAGAATTATTAGGTATTTTCTTGTTGTTTTGTCAATCCAGTGAAGTTCCTCTGCGCAGTCTAATACTTTGCTCAAGGCTTCTGCTATTTCCACAGTAGGATCTCCACATCTCTGAACATCTCCCGAAAACCCAGTGGACCTCAGCCAGGCATGGTGACGCAAGGCCACCGTTGTGGAGATTGCCCTCCCTAAGGAGTCCACGCTGTCCAGCCCACACCGAATGGCAAACTTAGCGGCATCCTTACCCTCGGCAACAGCCTGGGCAGCACACCCTGGACCTCTTCAGAACACTGAGGCAACACATGTGCAACCGTATCCCACACCACATGGGAGTAGCAGCCCAAGAGGCATGCAGTGTTCACCGTCCGCAGCCCTAAGCTGGCCAAAGAGAACAACCGCTTGCCGAACTGCTCCAGCTTTTTTGAGTCCTTGTCCGGCAGAGCCGTGGGAAAGGCACTCTGGGACTTTGAAGCTTGGATGACCAGGCTCTCGGGCGTAGGATGAGTGGTCAGAAAAGCCGGGTCACCCGGCGCCGGGCGATGACGCCTGGCGACATTCTTAACCACAGAGGCCCCTGTGGGCGGCCGTGACCCAGTGCCCAACAAGACGTCAGTGAGGGCGTCATTAAATGGCAGCAGCGGCTCCGACCAAGTGGACGCTGTCTGGAGCACCGCAGTGAGGAGATTAGTTTTGAGGGCCACCGTAGGGAGATCAAGGTGGAGGACCTCAGATGCCCGACGGAGCACCATCGTGTGAGCAGCGCCCTCCTCCATTGTAGGCACGGGGAGAGGCAAACCCCGGGTCAGAAGAAACATCAAGGTCGCTGGCATCCTCTAAGTCGTCCACCCAGTCCTGCTCAGAGTCACACTAACTAGCAAGAGGGTTCTCAGACCCCTCCCAGTCGTCCTCCACCTCCGCTGCCTGTGGTAGAGACCACGGCGGCAGGGCAGGGACCGGGGAAGGAACATAAACGGCGCAGGGAAAGGCGCCGGATGGGGCCGATCTTTCGCCGAGTCTGAATGCGGATCCCAGGTCGGAACAAAATTGTCCTCGAACCTGGGCAGGGGCAGGACAAATGGCACCCACTGAGGCGCCAGAGGCGGACCCGAGGGTGGCGCTGGGGCCAGAGCCAGCAGCGTCGGACCTTGTGGCGCCATGCGTCAGCGGCGCAGGATCCTGCGGCGCCGGAGCTGGATCTGCTGGCGGCCCTCCAGGATCGTGACATGGGACCGCGGGGCTCGAGGGCACACCGGTGGGAGCCCGACGCCTAAAGAGGCGGTCCTTGGTAGCAGGAAACTCATGCACCTGTGCAGGAGTCGCCAACAGACCCGGATAAGGTGGGTTGGCCGCGAGACTCCCAGGCTCCAAAGGAGCCGCAGAGGCATAACCCCTGTCCCCCTCGTCCGCATCCAGGGACCGACAGGAGGACGTCGGAGAGCAACAACGCTTCTTCGACTTCTTTTTGTGTCGTCTCTTACCCGAATCCAAGGGTGAAGACTTGGAGCCCGAACGCACGAGTTACTTACCTTCGGTAACGATATATCTGTAAGAAACAGTAGTTAGTATTAGATTCCCTACCTTAGAATATCCCCAGGCGTCAAAGTGGATCCGGAAATTTTTGATTTGGGAAAACCCTTGCGCGTCGGTAGGCGTCGTCTGCGGCTCCGCGTCCGTCGTTGGCGCCGGGATGACGTCGCCGGAGTACTTAGACGCCGCCCTCACGCGCTGACGTCAGTTCTTATACACAGCTTTTCCGCGTCAGAAACGCAGAGCCATGATAAAAACCAACACTGGTGCCATAAAAACTAGGGCCCTGAAAGGGGATGACCGTAACCCTAGAAATCGGTTCGCAGAACGGGGAGGATGGGTGGGGCGGTAAGGAATCTAATACTAACTACTGTTTCTTACAGATATATCGTTACCGAAGGTAAGAAACTTGTGCATTTGAAAGAAACAGGTTAGTATTAGATTCCTTACCTTAGAATAGATACCCCAGCAATACCAACCCTGGTGGTGGGTCTGCAAACCAATGATCACACCAGAAAGTCTAGGAGAACGGACCGGCCGAAAAAGCCATCTCTCCAGACTTGGCTGTCCAGGCAGTAGTGTCTTGCGAACGTGTGCAGCGAGGCCCACGTAGCTGCCTGACAGATGTCCTGCAAGGGGACTCCCCGGCCCAGGGCAGTAGTAGCCGCCGTGGCCCGAGTGGAATGGGCCCTCAGCCCAACAGGAGGCTCCTTCTTAGCCAAAGAGTAGCATGCCTTGATGCACAACACAACCCACCGAGAGATGGTCCGTTTGTGCACCGCCCGCCCCTTCTTAGCGCCCACGTAACCAACAGAGAGTCGGTGATCCACCCGGAACTGGCGTGTGCGAACCAGATAGTTTGAGAGCGCACGTTTTGGGTCCAGACGGTGGAGCCGCTCGTCCTCTTTAGAGGGATGCACAGGTGGAAAGAGGGTGGGCAAGGTGATGGACTGCCCATTGTGGAAGGCTGTGACTACCTTGGGCAGGAAAGAGGGTCTTGTCCGCAACACAACCTTGTCCGGATGCACAGAAAGGAAAGAGGTTTAGAGGAAAGAGCCTGGAGCTCACTCACTCTCCTAGCAGAGGTGATGGCAACCAGGAAAGCAGTCTTAAGTGTAAGAAGACGGAGAGGACAGTTATGAAGCGGCTCAAAGGGAGCGCACAACAGGTAAGTCAGAACCAGGTTCCAGTCCCACTGGGGCATCACGAAAGGAACAGGGGGGAACATATGAGTGATGCCCTTCAAGAATCTATTAACAATCGGGGACTTGAACAAAGAAGGCTGATCAGGTAGCCTCAAGAAGGCGGAAAGGGCAGAAAGGTAGCCCTTGATAGTGCCCAGGGCAGAGCCCTGCTGGGTATGAGAAAGAAGGAAGAGAAGAACCTCATAAAGGGGGTCAGATAGTGGATCCACAGCCTTTGCTGTGCACCATGCCACAAACCTGTTCCACCGGCAGGCGTATACCGACTTTGTGGAGGGACGCCTGGCTGCCAGAATCACATCACAAACTTCAGGAGGCAAGTCAAATGGCCTCAACTGTCGCAGCTCAATCTCCAAGCATGGAGGTGGACACTGGACAGGTTCGGGTGGAGGACCGTCCCCTGCTGCGACAGAAGGTCCTTCTGAAGAGGCAGACGAATAGGAGGATTGACAGACATGCTGAGTAGCTCTGGATACCAATATCTTCGTGCCCAGTCCGGAGCCACAAGGATAACTTGGGCCCGGTAGCGCCTGATCTTCTTCAGCACTCTGGGCAGAAGTGGTATAGGCGGAAAGGCGTACAACAGACCGCAGCTCCACTGGCGACGAAAACCGTCTCCGAGCGAGTGCCGCCTTGGAAATTCCAACGCGCAGAACTGATGACATTGCGTGTTCTCTTCTGTGGCGAATAGATCTAACCAAGGCTCTCCCCACTGCTTAAAGAGGCCTGGCGCCAGGTCCGAGTGCAGACGCCATTCGTGATCCATCATGCACCGACGGCTGAGTTCGTCCGCCCTGGCGTTCAGGGAACCTGCCAGGTGTTGAACCGCCAGGGTCACGCCCTGATGTTCCAGCCACTGCCAGAGGCGCAGAGCCTCCTGGCATAGGGTCCACGACCCCACCCCGACCTGTTTGTTGCAGTACCACATGGCGGTGGTGTTGTCCATGAACACCTGCACTACACTCCCCCGGTCAGAGGGGAGGAATGCCTTCAGTGCAAGCCGGATCGCCCGCAGCTCCAGAAGGCTGATGTGGAGCTGGGACTCCGCCGGAGAGCAGTGGCCGGAGAGCAGAGCCTCCTGGCATAGGGTCCACGACCCCACCACGACCTGTTTGTTGCAGTACCACATGGCGGTGGTGTTGTCCGTGAACACCTGTACTACACTCCCCCGGACAGAGGGGAGGAATGCCTTCAGTGCAAGCCGGATCGCCCGCAGCTCCAGAAGGCTGATGTGGAGCTGGGACTCCGCCGGAGAGCAGAGGCCTCTGATCTCCGCCTCTCCCATGTGGCCCCCCCAGCCCTGGAGGGACGCGTTCTTCACAACTACGTGCTCCGGTTGGGGTAGGGAGAGGGATCTGCCGCTGACCCAATCGCGCGGTCCTTGAGCCACCACTGTAACTGTCTTGCAGTGCCCTCCGAGATCAAGACATGGTCGGACAAGTTGCCCTGATGCTGGGCCCACTGAAACTTCAGGTCCCACTGCAGAGCCCGCATCCGCCACCGGGCGTGTTGCACCAGAAGGATGCAGGAGGCCATCAGCCCCAGAAGCCGCAGCGTCAACCTGACCGAGACGCGGGATAACGGCTGAAAGATCGGAATCAGAGCCTGAATATCCCGAACCCGCTGTTCGGGAGGATAAACCCGAAATTGCGCCAAGTCTAGAACTGCTCCAATGAAGAGGAGCTTCTGAGAGGGACACAGGTGCGACTTTGGCACATTGATGGAGAACCCCAGCAGGTGCAGGAGGTCGGCCGTAGTCTGAAGGTGGCTGACGGCTGTCTGGGGCGAGCCCGCCTTCAACAACCAGTCATCGAGATAGGGGAAGACTGAAACCCCTAACCTGTGCAGATGAGCTGCGACCACCACCATCACTTTCGTGAACACCCGTGGGGCGCTGGTAAGGCCAAAGGGGAGCACAGTAAACTGAAAGTGCTCGTTGTAGGAGAGTGGGGTCTGCAATCCTATGGTCACCCCAGATTTTTGCTTCACTGGTTTACGACTTTCCCTGGCTGTGGGCCTGCTAATCAGACCCACAGCCTAGCTGTTCTCTCTCTAAATTGACATCCATGTACTGTAAGTGCATTTACCAATTGGTACTGGGCCACCTTATCAGTCCCTGTACCCAGGGCATAGGTGTACCAGGGCCTACCAGGGGCTGAAGCATGTATTATGCCACCCCTGGCTGGCCATCTAAATCTGACACAACTGGCTGCATGACAGCTGGGTCAAGGTGGTGTAATCACCCTTTGCTGTAGATAAAGTAAACCTATATCGAACCCTAAAATGGACACATATATTCCTATCAGTCACTCCTATGGAAGGCCTTATCAATCCTGAAGGCAGAGTGCTTGGAATTATGTGAGATGGTGCTCTGGCATGAGCTGAGCCCGTTTGCAGCTTGCGCAACCAAGTCCTAATAGCTGTTCCATGATAACGCTATACCATATACTCTTAAGTGCATTATCAACCTCGCGGTTAAATGCTAACTCTGGTATAACATTATCAAAACATGTCGAGTAAGGTGTCATACGATTTGGAATACTACCCCCTCGCCAATTCTGGTGACGGGGGTAGCATTCCACCCTTCTAGAGGGACACGACATGTATGTAACCGTGAACCCCGGTTAAAGTTAACTCGAGCCTCAGCATCACAAAATGGATGCTGCCACCACAGACACAAGTCTGACCTCCTGCTGCTGGGAGTCCTTCCAGCGAGGATGGCCTGGACAAAGGGTTTCCTGCCTTGGGAGGTGCTAGCACCACCCCAGACAGGATTTTGTGTATTGAGGTAGGGAGGCCTGAAAGGAATGAGCCTTGCCTGGGGCACACAAGGTGCCCTGTGCATACACAGGTTCAAACTAGTTGCTGGGGCATCCCTGCCCCAGCTCTGGCGGGAAACCGGACAAAGGATAGGGGGTGTAGCCACCCCCCTTCCTGGTCCCACCCAGGGGAGGGACCTAGTCAGTAGTGCAGCCCCCTTTAGGAGAATAAAGGTAGGAGCGGGTCCCATTCCAAATTAGATTATCCTGAACTATTCAACAAGAAGAAACTGTGGCATTTGACGTTCTGCTCCACAGAAGACTGAAGAATCTCCCTTGTGGACAAGGAGTGTCCACCCTGCAACTGCAGGCACCATCAAGCGTCCAGCAGCTCACTTTGTCGTCTTCCCTCGAGGATCCAGACTTCAGAGCCCGACGAGACCCGGATTCCCAGACTTCTCCGACCTCTACCTACATCTGCAGCAAAGCTGAGACCCATTGGGTGCGACGAGACACGTGGGACTGGCCATCTTGGAAGAAACTGCACTTTGCTTCCAGTACGACTCCCGAGGTAAACTCGACCAAGTGCTTTGGGGACTGAGAAGCCCCAACCCCGAGCAGCCCCTGCACCGAAGATCAGCCCTCCAGCATCCACGAGATCTGCGTGGGGCCCTTCTGCTTTGTTGCTGCTCGACGCGTTGTCTGGTCACTTGCCGGCTGGCTAGTGGCCTCCCAGACGACGAACATTTGAATCTTTGCTGCTGGTCTGGTTGCTCCAGACTGGCCCTTGCTCCCTTCCAAAAGAGGGGCACCCCGGACTCTCCTAGTCCGCACCAGACGTCTTTTCTCTACACCGCGTGGGTTGCCTTTGCCAAGGCCTGTTGAGTCCAATCCCGGATCCGACACCGCCGACAGCGAGAGCCTGCGTGGGACAGCTCGTGCCTCCATCCTGGTCATCAAAGACGCCTCCTGGTCCACGTGGCTGCAGAGTCAAGCGTCCACTCTTCACCTGATCGCGACAACGACATCTGGTTCCTTCCTGGTTCCACTCCAGTCGCTGGCTAGTGACTGTGAACATTGTCCCCTCTGCTTTCAGGTCTCCTTCTTCACCGATCCACCCTTGGATCGCACCGAACATCTTCCTCCTGGTCGCCTGCAGCATCTTTTCTTTCAGGCTCCATTGACTTCAACGCGAGAACCCGACACACTTTGGCACCTATGCACCCGCAGCCCGTGGGTGAGGTAACGAGAGCATTTCGGTGCTCAAGGGTAGTCTAACTGTCCTAGTGTCCAATTCCACAGTCGTTGTTGTCCCACCTAGTCAGGATTGTCCGTACTTACCTTTAACTTGAACTGTACTGTCCATAGACGTTGTTACGTATCTCGCGTGTGAGTTCACACTCTGCACACGCGTTCTGTGGGCCTCCTATTACTTACCTAGAGTTAGTGTAGCGTGGTCCCATCGATCCTACAGCCTCTGGACAGCTCCATTCCTTTTATTGACTTTCACATTCCACTTACTTAGTATATGGTTTGTCGTGCCCCTAGGGCACCATTGTAATTTTGTGCAACTTGTCGTATTTTTCGTAAGAGATTGTCATGTGCTTAGCCCTCTGAGCTCATAAGGAGTTCATAGGTGTTGTTATTAATAAATATACTGTTTATTTTCATAACAACCTGTGTGGTGTCCTTTCATCTGGTATTCAGGGGGTTATATTGTGGTAAAACAGCTGGCTTTACATGCCAAAAGAGTTTAGCCTAAGACTGCTTTGTCCATGCTACCATTAGGATAGCTGGTCTATAAGGTTGACTTACAACCAATCACCATAAGGGTTGTTTGGACTGATACAAGGTGATCACTAGAACTAGTGAGCATCATATATCAGGCCAACTTCTCACAGCTATATGCAAATCAGTCTGACCCTGTGCCTCATGGGAACAGTCCAGCCCGAACTGCCAAGCCATGCCTTCCCTGGACCGGAAACAAGCTTCCGAGGACCGGTTTCTGGCATTGCAGCCTTCTTCAGCCCGGCTTGCTTGAATCCAGTGGCAAAGTGAGCAAGGGACTCACGTCTGAGCATACCCTGCCACACTTATGGCGGCCAAAAGCGGTACAAAAGGGGGTGGTGATGGACGGAGCATCTGAACCAATCAAACACTCACACCCCCTTTTGTACCGCTTTTGGCCACCATAAGTGTGGCAGGGTATGCTCAGACGTGAGTCCCTTGCTCACTTTGCCACTGGATTCAAGCAAGCCGGGCTGAAGACGGCTGGAATGCCAGAAACCGGTCCTCGGAAGCTTGTTTCCGGTCCAGGGAAGACATGGCTTGGCAGTTCGGGCTGGACTGTTCCCATGAGGCACAGGGTCAGACTGATTTGCATATAGCCATGTCTGAACTGGGGTGGCAGAGTGGGCTAAAGAACAGTGATGGATTAAACCCAGATCTTTTGACTGGATGTGAGTGTTTGATTGATTCAGATGCTCCGTCCATCACCACCACCCCCTTTTGTACCAAATCTCTCCACCATCCCCATTAGCCTCAGGATGATAGAGAATTTTTTTTATGTACAATTCCACAAGATGACAGAAATTGTTCCATTTCTTTAGAAATTAACTGGACACATTTGTCAGTGAACATAGTCTTGGGAATCCCTTCTCTAGAAAACAGTATTTTCAAACATTTGATAACAGATCCAGACTCAACATTGGACAAACAAAAACACTTCTGACCAACGGGAATATATGTCTATAACCACCAAAAGAAATACTTGAGAACCATTACCATGAACAGGTCCCAAAATGTCTAATGCAATATCATCCCAGGGACGTTTGGAAGTGTCCTCAAAATCATGGGTTGTACCCTAGGTGATTTAGATTTGTCACTTATGTACAAGGGACACACTCGCGTATCTCTCTCTCAATCACTTTATCCATCCCTAGCCAACAGTATGATAAACATAACCTTTCTTTTGTTTTGGTGACCCCAGGATGAGTAACATGAGCCATTTGTATCAAATCTTTCCTGAGGCTCACAGGAGGAACTAATCTGGTACCGTGAAACAAAATGTTTTTAATCAACGGATAGCTCACCTCTTACACACCAAAGGGGTTTAGATGCTTCAGAACCCATTTTAACATTTGACCAATTACCTTGTAACAACGACATCACCTCTTTGAGAGCCACATCAAGTTCAACTTCCTGAGACCACTTTTGTTCACTTATATGACTAAGCTCTAGTTCACACACCCAATCACTCTCCGAATCCACATCATCATCTTCAACATTCTCACATGAGACAAACGAAAAAGAACATAAGCTATTCTATTGTCAACCCCCGGGATGTACTCAAGAGAAAAATAATATTCTTGAAGTCCTATAATCCACTTGATTATGAGACTAGAGATCAAATCCAGACCTTTCTTTTCAAAAATCTCAACTAAAGGTTTATGGTCGGTTCGGATCTTAAAGTACACACCCCACAAAAATCTCTTAAGTTTTTTCACAGCCCAGAACAGTGCAAGAGATTCTCGCTCAACTACAGAATATTGAGTTTCAGGATCCCTCAAACTTCGAGAAAGGTACATGATGGTTTTCAAGCCCTGAGGAACTTGTTGTTGCAATGCGGCACCCAAACCCTTCTCACTGGCATCCGTGGTAAGGATCGGCTTAAGTCTAGTGTCAAAACTTTGTAAGAAAGGAGCATTACACAAACACTACGTAACATGAGTGAATTCCTCCAGATACTTATTTGACCACACAAAATTACCCCCCTTTCTCAAAAGAGATCTCATGTTGGAGGTCAAATCAGCAAATCCTATAACAAATTTCACATAAAATTCAATCATGCCCAGAAAACTCATAAGCTCTTCTTTAGAGGACAGAGAACACATGTTTTGGATGGTGGTGTCAGGATTGCCCCTCCCGATCCCTCAGTTACATTTAGACCTGCTAAGACAAGGGATGTTACTGGAATGGTAATGGTTCTGTCAAGCCTGCAGCGACATGGTTTCGGGCGAGCCATTTCAACTCCTGCCAAGCGCTGGTCACAATTAGTGCATAGGAGATTGGTACGCAGCATTTGCAAGAATCCTAAGATGGCCGCCGGTTTGCCAAACCGGTTGCTGGTCTAGTTGTTCGTCAGGAATCACAGCAGTTGTTGTCGCGCGCTTACTGATTTTCATCTGCGCACTTCAACTGTTCGTTTCCCCGAAGCGGCTGTCTATCCTCCGGCGGCGCTTCAGTTTTCGTATTACAGGCGGTTCGTGAGTATAATTTCCCTCACGAGGCAATTCCTGCTTACAGTGTAATGGTGAGATATTCCTGTAATCTCGTTAGGTGAATGTGTATATATTTTCTTCGACAAAGAATTCGTCATAGGAATTCTGGCCAAATTGAACTCAACTCCCAGTGACTCTTAACTAGAGATAATTCGAAGGCCAGTTACTAAGTTAAATCCAGAGACTCTTGTACTCGCAACTATAGAGACTTATATTCAAGATTGGTTGACATTCTGAAGAAGACACCAGTCCAGTAGAGTATCTACAAGTAGGTGTGCATTATATATATATATAAAGATACTTACCACCTTTAGAGAAGACTCCTCAACTCTACGTTTTCTGGTGTTGAATTTCAAGGTTCCAGTTTAAAGACTATTAAGACTTAGTTTAGGTAACCAGATTTACATCCCATGCAGTAAGGTCAGCAGTGAAAGCGAGTGGAGAATAATCAGGTGTTTTATGTTCTAGGTACACTACCACAGAAAGTAAGACAAAATTCCAGTACAAGAACTCAGTAGAGATTCGCTAGCCACCCTGAAGGTTAAGGTAACATAGATATAAGGTTTAGAGTCTAATCTTAGTACAACGAGTTCCCAATATTTGAATGCATGAATTTGGTTGCATAATAACTCTTTTGACAGGAAGAAGAACAAAGCTGATTCCAAACTCCCTTCAGGCAAGAAGACGTGGCGTGTTTCTCTCTCTCAATCCACTTCCCCTTTCCCCCCTCCTTGCTGTCGGAATCTGTACGATTTCGACATCGAGGTGTGGGAGTTAGAGGCTTAGCATCGGCTCCTGCGGAACTCATCGTTGGAACTCAGGTACTTGACAGGTGGTCACTAAATCTTCTTTTGGCTTAACTCCATTCCCAGAAATATTAAGACCCAGATAATTCAAAGAATTTGCTATAAACTTGCATTTCTCTATTTTAATAGTTAAGTTACATTCACATAATCTTGAAAGAACAGCCCTCAGACATACTTCATGTTCTTCTGTGTCATTACCAAAAACAAGAATGTCATCTTGGTAAATACAAACTCCAGGCAGATCCTTAAGGACATTTTCAATAGAACGCTGGAAAGCAGACGAGGCTGAGACTAAGCCAAAGGGCATCCTAATAAATCTAAAAGTGCCAAATGGTGTGATAAAAGCAGTGAGGTCTCTGCAGTATTGTTCTAACTCTATTTGATGGTACGCTGAGGTTAAGTCAATACTACTTTCACACCACCCAACAAAAAAAATAATCCACTAATGATGGGAAGTGGATATCTGTCCACAACTACACTTTTATTCAATTGGTGTAAGTCAATGCATAGACGTAAATCCCCATTGGATTTACGAGCAGCAACTACCGGAGCAAGCCATTCCGCGCCCTCAACCTCTTCTATAATGCCATTCTCCTTAAGTGTGATAATCTCCCTTTCCATATCACTCCTAACAGACAATGGTACAATCCTGACTTTACAAGCAACAGGGATAGAGTTATTTTTAAGTTTAATTTTGTGTTGATATCCCTTCAAGCAGCCAAGACCTTTTCTAGAAACTTTTGTAAATTCATTTTTCAAACCATTGGAAAACTCACCATCATCAAACTTCCTTACAGTACATACCACTTCTTTCAAACGAATTGGGGGAATCGAATTAGGATCAAGATATATTCCTAAATCACCCTGGTGTATCCAACTAATAATACTGTCACCTTTCTTAGAAACATACATTTTCCCTGAAATCATTCTACCTTTGTATTCAATCAGTCCTAAAAAATAACCATGTAATTTAATTGGCTCCCCTCCATAAGCCAAAGGAATAATGTCTGGTGTATATAAGCTAATCTTGTGTTTTAGCCTTTTACCAAAGAATTCATTTGAAATGATAGTGATTGTGCAGCAGAATCAAAAAAAACACGTACACTCTCCTTCAACCACGATTTCATCAAACGGACAAAACTTCTTACAAGGCACACTTTCGATTTCTGAAACAATCTGACCACATTCAAAATCATCAGGACTGGTATCAGCACCTTCATCTTCATACACCTCAATAACTCTAGGGTCCAATCTACTTTTACACACTGACGGAAAGTGTCCTTTCTTCATGCATTTACTGCAGACATGACTCAGAGCAGGACATCTTTTATCATTTGCAAGGTGCCCAACCCTATCACACCTATATCATTTAAAAGCTACTGATGTATTGCTGGATTTCCCCTTGTTTATTACTGACTTCTCTTTCACTTTAAACATACAGCCAGATTCATCAAGCGAAATGCGCTCGCAAAAGGGCCAGATTCTGAGCATCTGGCCCTTTGCGAGTGCAATTTTTGCATTTGGGATTCATCATCCCAAATGCAAAAATCGCTAATAAAGAATTTGCAAATTTGCGAGGATTAGCATTTAAGGAATCTCTATTAGAGATTCCTTAAATGCTATTCATGAAACATTTAAAAATTGCTAATTCGCAATTTAGGACCGCTATTTACCACAAAGTCAAACCTCGTGGTAAATAGCGAAAACTTAGAAAAATGCATTTAAATGCATTTTTCTAAGTTGCATGTTACACACACACATGTCCTTTGGACATGTGTGTGCACAACACCAGTGTAAATTCACATTTCAGGGGTGCTACAGGGTGTCCTTTGGACACCCCTGCACCCTTGAAATCGCATCCTTATTTGCGATTAGCAAATTGCTAATTGCAAATAAGGAATAACTCCCCATGCATTCCTATGGGCCTGTAGGCCTGTAGGAATGCATGGGGAGTTATTCCTTATTTGCAATTAGCAATTTGCTAATCGCAAATAAGGAACATGTAGGAATCGCAATATTTTTTGCAATTCCTACATGAATCCTGTTTTGCAAGTACTTAAAAGCGATTCCTTATGAATCGCTATTAAAGACTCGCAAAACGGGTCTTTGATGAATCTAGCAGATAGTGTTGGGGTTCTTTTCATTAACAATCTGAACTTTAACATATTTTGAACTATCTCTTTCGATGATAACTACACACTTTAGTGAATGTTCCATTCTCTTTGCCACAGCAACAACCTCATCAAGTGTGGGGTTTGTTACGTAACCACAATTCTTCTCTTACTTTATCCATATTACATCCTAGCATGAATTGATCACGGATGTGTTCTTCAGTTAGACCCTCAAACTTCCAAGAAAAAGTTAGTTTTCTTAAATTAGTCAAATAACCTTCCACTATTTCCTCCTCTTTCTGTATCCTTTTCCCAAAATTATATCTTTTTATTTTTAAATTTTTCAAAACCTTTATTAAGGAAGTTTCAGTCAGACACAAGTACACTGTGCAAAATAGCATTTCAGATCATCACAGTATAGATCAAGTCAGCAATCAGAAACAGTTAGACTACACCTTGCAACTAGCAGAAGTACATGAAAGTTGAGATCACAGCTCCTCTACGTCGGGGTCCCTCCCCTCAGACACATTACACTGTGCAGCATTGCAGTTCAAATCGATAAAGCATGGATCAAATCAAGCATTTGGTGACAAGTAGACTACATCTTACAATGAACAGAAATACGGTAAGGTTGAGATTCCAGCTCCACCACACAGAGGTCCCTCACCTCCAAGGGGGTCGCACATGCGATAATAACATCAGTGGGGAATGCCAAGAGGCAGGGGTGCCTACAGGGAGGGAGGAGGCAGTCACTGACCAGCACCGGTGGCCACCGCAGGCGCAGGGCCGGCGGGGAGCGCGGGAGAGGCAGCGCCACTGGAGTGGGAACGGGAATGAAGATAGGTAACAAGAGGGCCTCTAATGTCAACAGCTCGGGACTTGGCGGGCAGTAAGTCCCAGAACTCCGATAACAAAGTCTGACACCGAGAGGCATCCTCCAGCCAGCTCTCAACCCTAGGAGCGGGTCTGTGACCCCAACACATGGCCACCCTACGCCTAGTCAGGACTAGCAGCATCGCAATCAGACGTCATGAGGCATCAGGACAGAATTTTACAAAACCAAGAAGGCACAGGGGAGGGTCAGGATGCACTGAGGTACTAGTAATGCCCGAGATAGTAGAACACACCTCCCGCCAAAATTCAGAGACCTTAGTGTGCGAAGTCCACGGCAGGGGCAGAACAACACATACAAGTGTCACTCGGAATGAGCCCTAGCTTGTGGAGCTGAGCAGGGGAGCGATAAAACCTGTGCAAATACTTAAAATGTATTAGACAGAGCCGGTAATTGGGTGACAGCTTTTTTGTCTGGTTACAGCAGTATAACCAGTCAGCCTGCGCAATGTCCATGCCAAGATCCACACCCCATGCCTCCCGCGCCCGGTCCGAGGAAATAGAGATGGGCATTAGAGTGAGAGCGTATAATTTGGTAACTAATCTATGTCGGGATGGATACATGAAGTCCAGAGCCGGCATGGTGGGTGGGGGCTGAGGGAATGTGGAGAGTAAGTTCCGGCAAATAGCACGCAGCTGATAGAATAAAAGCGTGTTCAGTGGGCCTGAGGAGTCAGGAAGAGAATAAAAAGTGTCCCCTGGGTAAAGGTCTGCCACCGTCCGCAAACCCAAACACGATGCATGCCTAGACGTGCCAGAAGGCTGAAGTGGAGGGAAATCAGGGTGGTTTACAATAGGCACTGCGTTGGCGGAGAGTAGGGGGAGATTGGAGAGCCGGCGAAGGCCAGACCAGGCCCAGCGAAATGTCTCAACTGTGTCGACCTCCGCACGCGGGCGCACTGCCGGCACAAACAAGGCCGCGGACAGAGGCCACGAGGAAGCTATATCGCCTCATGGCAACGTGAGGTTGATAGGGAGTGGATTGGATCCAGAAGTGCAGAAAGCTGGCATGGGCGCACAGGGCGTAGATCTTAAAGTCAGGCGCGCCTAAACCTCTGGCAGACATGGGGAGAGTGAGGATATCATAAGCGACTCTAGGCTGTTTACCCGCCCAGACACGCAAAATGATTAGAGAGCGTAATTTGCGAAAGAAATGAGAGGTGAGAGGGATAGGGATGTTCAAAGACAAGTAGAGGAATTTAGGCAGAACCACCATCTTGGCGATCGCGATCCGGCCTGCCAAGCATAGCGGAAGCCTGCTCCAAGAAGGAATACTGGATTCCAGCCAGTCCACTGTACGACTGAAGTTAGATCTCCACAGTTCGTCCAGATCCCTACTCAGCCGAATGCCGAAATAGCGCGTGGGGCCAGAAGCCCACACGAACGGAAAGTCAGGTGTGAACGGCATGGTGGTATCAGTCAAAGGGAACAGAACAGACTTGCTTCAATTCACTTGGATGCCGGAAAGACCCCCAAAGAGTATAATTTCCCGGACAAGGGGGCTGAGGTTTAAACGAACGTATAGGATCACATCGTCCGCGTACATGGAAACGAGAAGGGAGCTGGCCAAAAAACCTATTCCACTGTGGGAGTGGTGCTGCCGAAGCTTGGCAGCCAAGGGCTCCATTGCAATGATGAAGAGCATGGGTGATAAGGGGCACCCCTGCCGGGTGCCACGTGCAATACTAATGGGGCGGAGACCTGGCCATTGATACGGAGACGCGCCAAGGGGTTGGTGTAGAGGAGTTTAATGTTACGCATGAAATGTTCACTGAAGCCCATGCGTGGCAGGAGATAAAATAAAAATGGCCACTCCAGCATATCGAACGCCTTTGTAGTATCCAGCAGGGCGGCCGCGGCCGGAAGATCAGGATTAATTTGATGTAACACTGAGAAAATTGTGCGGAGGTTGTGCGAACTTACCCTCCTGGGAATAAAACTTGACCGGTCCGGGAGGGCAATGAGGGGCATGAGTAACTGAAGACGGGAGGCGATCAGTTTGGCAAAAATTTTATTATCAATGTTAATTAGGGAAAGGGGGGCGGTAGGAGTTGCGGCGGTCCGCAGGTTTATCGGGTTTGAGAAGCAAAGTTAACATTGCCTCACGGAGCAACAGCGGGAAAAGGCCATTGTCGAAGGATTCATTATACATAGCTGCAGTGGCGGTGCGTCCATTAGGGGCGCTGGGGCGTTGCCCCACAAGCCGCCGACGCCCGCAGCTCCCTCGGGTCACTCAACTTAAGTAAACTCTCCGTTTACTTAAATTCAGAGAAGCGAGGGAGAACTGAACTGCAATCATGTCAGTCAACAACATGATGTCGGACCGCCCACCCCCGAGTCTGAAGGGGGTGGGCGGTCCAGCGTCATGTTGAGTGACAGGCATTGTCAGGCAAGCCACTGAAGCCAGGGACAGGCAGCAGCACAAGTGCGCATGAATAGGGACGGAGGGCGAATTTTTCGCCGGGCCCAGTCATGCGCACTTGTGTTTCCCCTACCTTGCGCATGCCCATTAGGAGCCCCTCGGTCTCCTAATGGGTGTGCGGCGGGCAAAGAGTAACGGTGCCCTAAACCAAACATGGCGCTGCTGGCAGCGCCAGGATTGTCTGAGAGTCAAGAGTTTTCCAGCACTAGGCGCCAGCGGGACCCCAGAGCAGAGGCGGTGCGGACCCGGTCAAGACCAGGTACGTTTTTTATTTTATTTATCTTCCCCCCGGCCCCCACTGTGAGCGAGCCATGACTGCACATACCAGCCCGTAATAAGGCCCTGTCCTCAATTATATCATTAGGCACAACGGCGAATTTGAAGCTGTCATTTGTATTGTATTGTATTGTATAGATGATTTGTAAAGCGCGTTGGCTACCCAGGGGCGTCCCACAATGACGTCAGGCACAAGGTCATGAGCAGTGCACTGGGTAGTTGTTTAAAGTTGGCTAATCAGGTGGCAACTCTAGGTGGAAGCACTTGTCACTGTAATGTTGGGTCTTTAAATTATGGGGCAGGCTGGCTGACTTTAATTCTTGTTGTGTTTTGTATCTTAATTACTGTTTTCATAGGGCCTTTATATAGCGCTTACTCCACGGACATGCTGGAGGCGCTTGCTGTCATTATAATGTTGGGGTGTCATGATTGTTTTCTTGTTAATGCACATCCTACACCGCTGTTGCCATTGCAGTGTAGGACCGGATCTGCCACCTCACCTATGTGGTTGATTCAGCTTAACACAATAGTACGGTGGGTTTTTGTGTGAGTGTGTGGGCTTTCTTTTTTCTCCTCTGCATTGGTTTTGAGTCTCTCTCCGCTTGGGCTCCAAAGGGGCCCTCATATAGTTTGGCTGTGGTGAAGTGTGGCACGCTCCGTTGCAGTGATGTGGGCTCGGGCCTTCCTCCTGAGCGGCGGATTGCAGAACTGTTGCTCGGCTTCTACTCTGAACTCGGCGCTCTGACTGTGATCCCGCAGACAGTGGGTGGGCTCAGTGTGAGAAGTTGGCCTGATATATGATGCTCACTAGTTCTAGTGATCACCTTGTATCAGTCCAAACCACCCTTATGGTGATTGGTTGTAAGTCAACCTTATAGACCAGCTATCCTAATGGTAGCATGGACAAAGCAGTCTTAGGCTAAACTCTTTTGGCATGTGAAGCCAGCTGTTTTACCACAATATAACCCCTTGAATACCAGATGAAAGGACACCATACAGGTTGTTATGAAAATAAACAGTATATTTATTAATAACAAACACCTCTGAACTCTTTATGAGGTCAGAGGGCTAAGCACATGACAATCTCTTAGGAAAAATACGATAAGTTGCACAAAATTACAATGGTGCCCTAGGGGCACGGCAAACCATATACTAAGTAAATGGTATAAGGAAATCGATAGAAGGAATGGAGCTGTCCAGAGGCTGTAGGATTGTTGGGACCACGCTACCCTAACTTTAGGTAAGTAATAGGAGGCCCACGGGACGCGTGTGCAGAGTGTGAACTCACACGCGAGATGCGTAACAACGTCTATGGACAGTACAGTTCAAGAAAAAGGTGAGTACGGACAATCCTGACTGGTTAGGACTAAAACGACTGTGAATCTGGACACTAGGAGAGTCAAGCTCCCCTTGAGCACCGAAATGCTCTTGTTACCTCACCCACGGGCTGCGGGTGCATAGGTGCGAAGTCGTGTCGGGTTTCTGCGTTGAAGTCTATGGAGCCTGGAAGAAAAGATGCTGCAGGCGACCAGGAGGAAGATGTCCGGTGCGATCCACGGGTGGATCGAGGAAGAAGAGGACCTGAAAGCAGAGGGGACAGTGTTCAAAGTCACTAGCCAGTGACCGGTGTGGAACCAGGAAGGAACCAGATGTCGTCGTCACGATCAGGTGAAGAGTGGACGATTGACTCTGCAGCCACGTGGACCAGGAGGTGTCTTGGACAACCAGGATGGAGGCACGAGCTGTCCCACGCAGGCTCTCGCTGTCGGCGGTGTTGGTTCCGGATTTGGAATTAACAGGCCTTGGCAAAGGCAACCCACGCTGTGAGTGGAAACGGCGTCTGGAGTGGACCAGGAGGGTCCAGGGTGCTCCTCTTTTGGAAGGGAGCAAGGGCCAGTTTGGAGCAACCAGACCAGCAGTGTAGTTTTCAAAGGTCGTCGTCTAGGAGGTCACTAGCCAGCCGGCAAGTGACCAGACAACGCGTCGAGCAGCAACCAGGCAGAAGGGCCCCACGCAGATTTCGTGGATGCTGGAGGGCTGATCTTCGATGCAGGGGCTGCTCGGGCTTCTCAATCCCCAAAGCACTTGGTTGAGTTTACCTCGGGAGTCGTGCTGGAAGCGAAGTGCAGTTTCTTTCAAGATGGCCGGTCCCACGTGTCTCGTCGCACCCACGGGTCTCAGCTTTGCTGCAGATGTGAGTTGAGGTCGGAGAGGTCTGGGAATCCGGGTCTCGTCGGGCTCTGAAGTCTGGATCCTCGAGGGAAGACGACAAAGTGAAGCCGCTGGACGCTTGATGGTGCCTGCAGTTGCAGGGTGGACACTCCTTGCCCACAAGGGAGATTTCTTCAGTCTTCTGTGGAGCAGAACGTCGAAGTCCAGAGTTTCTTCTTGTAGAGTAGTTCAGGATTAATCTAATTTGGAATGTGACCAGCTCCCACCTTTATCCTGCTAAAGAGGGCTGTACTGGTGACTAGGTCCCTCCCCTGGGTGGGACCAGGAAGGGGGGTGGTTACACCCCCTATCCTTTGTCCGGTTTCGCGCCAGAGCTGGGGCAGGGATGCCCCAGCAACTGGTTTGAACCGGTGTATGCACAGGACACCTTGTGTGCCCCAGGCATGTCTCATTCCTTTCAGGCCTATCCTACCCAATACACAAAATCCTGTCTGGGGTGGTGCTAGCACCTCCCAAGGCAGGAAACCCTTTGTCCAAGCCTCCCTCGCTGGAAGGACTCCCAGCAGCAGGAGGTCAGACTTGTGTCTTTGGTGGCAGCATCCATTTTGTGATGGCAAGGCTCGAGTTAACTTTAACAGGGGTTCACAGTTACATACATGTCGTGTCCCTCTAGAAGGGTGGAATACTACCCCCGTCACCAGAATTGGCGAGGGGGTAGTATTCCAATTTGTATGACACCTTACTCGACATGTATTGATAATGTTACACCAGAGTTAGCATTTAACCGCGAGGACTATAATGCACTTAAGAGTATATGGTATAGCGTTATCATGGAACAGCTATTAGGACTTGGTTCCGCAAGCTGCAGACGGGCTCAGCTCATGCCAGGGCACCATCTCACATAATTCCAAGCACTCTGCCTTCAGGATTGCTAAGGCCTGCCATAGGAGTGACTGATAGGAGTATATGTGTCCATTTTGGGGTTAGATATAGGTAACTATATCTACAGCAAAGGGTGATTACACCACCTTGCCCCAGCTGTCTTACCAGCCAGTTGTGTCTGTTTAGATGGCCAGCCAGGGGTGGCATAATACATGCTTCAGCCCCTGGTAGGCCCTGGGTACACCTATGCCCTGGGTACCTAAGGTACACTGTACAGGGACTGATAAGGTGGCCCAGTACCAATTGGTAAATGCACCTAAAGTACATGGATGTCAATTTAGAGAGAGAACAGCTACTCTGTGGGTCTGATTAGCAGGCCCACAGCCAGGGAAAGTCGTAAACCAGTGAAGCAAAAAGCAAAAATCTGGGGTGACCATAGGATTGCAGCCCCCACTCTCCTACATAACCCCCGCCCCAAACTTAGGGGAAGGTTTTGGAGTAGTCAGGACTATTGAGAATAGGTGCAGTACACATGGCCTGCTTCAGGTCATCGAATGCCTTCTGACAGCAAACTGTCCACTGAACTTTCTTTGGCATTTTCTTGCTTGTCAAGTCATTAAGTGGTGTCACAATGGACCCATAATTTTTGACAAACTTCCTATAGTAACCAGACAGGCCCGAGAAAGCTCTGACCTGTGTCTGGGTGGTTGGAGGAGCCCAGTCCTTTATGGCCTGTATCTTGCTCTCCAAGGGTTGAACCTGGCCTCCACCTACAAGGTGGCCCAGGTACACAACCTGACTCTGCCCTATCTGGCACTTGGTGGCCTTGATAGTGAGGCCTGCCTTTTGCAGGGCCTCCAAAACTTTCCTCAGGTGGATCAGGTGATCCTCCCAGGTGGAGCTGAAGACAGCAATATCATCTAGATATGCTGCACAAAAGTCATCCAACCCAGTGAGGACTTGGTTCACCAACCTTTGAAAAGTGGCAGGTGCATTTTTCAAACCAAAGGGCATCACCACAAATTGGTAATGACCTACTGGGGTAGAAAATGCTGTTTTGGCCTTGGCATCTTCAGCTAACCTGATCTGCCAATAACCAGCTTTTGGTCAAATGTACTCAAGAAAGTTGCAGAAGCCAACTTGTCTATAAGTTTACCTGCCCTAGGTATTGGATGGGCATCTGTCTTAGTGACAGCATTGAGACCCCTGTAGTCTACACAAAACCTCATCTCTCTCTTACCATCCTGGGTGTGAGGATTTGGCACTAGAACTACAGGACTAGCCCAAGGGCTCTCTGAGGGTTCAATGACTCCCAATTCCAACATCTTTTGGACTTCTTTCTTTATGCAGTCCCTGACGTGGTCAGGTTGCCTGTAGATTTTACTCTTGACAGGCAGACTGTCACCAGTGTCCACCTCATGGGTGCACCAGTTTGTCTGACTGGGTGTCAGTGAGAACATTTGTCTAAAGGATTGAAGAACTAGTTTGCAATCCTTTTGTTGATGCTCAGAGAGGCTGTCAGAAAAGACTACACCATCAACTGACCCATCATCAGGGTTCTGAGTGAGCAGGTCTGGGCGAGGGTCACTCTCTTCCTCCTGTCCCTCATCTGTTGCCATGAACAAGCCCATGTTTTCCCTTTCGACAAATGCCTTGAGCCTGTTAACATGAAGCACCCTGTGGGGGCTCCTGGGAGTTCCAAGGTCCACCAGGTAGGTGACCTCTCCTTTTTGCTCAAAAATGGTATGGGGTCCAGACCATCTGTCTTGGAGAGCTGCTGGGGCCACTGGCTCCAACACCCACACCTTCTGTCCTGCATGGTACACAGTTAGGACAACCTTTTGGTCATGCCAAGCTTTTTGAAGTTCTTGGCTGGCCTCAAGGTTTTTGGATGCCTTCTCCATGTACTCTGCCATCCTGGAGTGGAGACCAATTACATAGTCCACTATGTCAAGTTTAGGCTTTTTGAGAGGTAACTCCCATCCTTCCTTTACAAGACATAGGGGTCCTCTTACAGGATGCCCAAACAGAAGCTCAAAAGGGCTGTAGCAAACCCCCTTCTGTGGGACCTCTCTGTAAGCAAACAGGAGGCAGGGTAAAAGGATGTACCATCTTTGCCTACGCTTTTCAGGTAACCCTTTTATC
Organism: Lissotriton helveticus; assembly: GCF_964261635.1. Taxonomy (NCBI): domain Eukaryota; kingdom Metazoa; phylum Chordata; class Amphibia; order Caudata; family Salamandridae; genus Lissotriton; species Lissotriton helveticus. The sequence goes on along the minus strand of NC_136063.1, from coordinate 403,897,765 downwards.
ATCCCTTTTAGGGTCTTGTTGAATCTTTCAACAAGCCCATTGCACTGTGGGTGATAGGGTGTGGTAAATTTGTAGTTTACACCACACTCCTTCCACATTGCAGTCAAGTATCCTGACATGAAGTTTGCACCTCTGTCAGAGACAACCTCCTTAGGAAACCCCACTCTGGAGAAAACTCCAAGCAGGGCCCTGGCCACAACAGGAGCTGTAGTGGTCCTAAGGGGAATAGCTTCTGGATACCTGGTGGCATGATCCAGTACCACCAGTATAAACCTGTGCCCAGAGGCTGTTGGGGGGTCCATTGGTCCAACAATGTCTATCCCCACTCTCTCAAAGGGTACCCCCACCACAGGTAGTGGTATAAGGGGGGCCTTTGTTGTGCCACCTGATTTGCCACTGGCTTGACAGGTGACACATGAGCGACAAAACTCTTTGGTGTCTTCAGACATATGAGGCCAGTGAAAGTGTGGGGCAAGCCTGCCCCAAGTCTTGTTCTGGCCTAAGTGACCTGCAAGGGGAATCTCATGGGCTAAGGTGAGAAGGAAACCTCTAAGAGACAAGGGGATGACCAGCCTCCTGGTAGCACCAGGCTTGGGGTCTCTTGCCTCAGAGTATAGGAGTCCATCATCCCAATATACTTTGTGGGAACCTGTAGCATTCCCTGCAGCCTGCTGTCTGAGGGGTTCAAGGGAGGAACAGTCTAACTGTGCCTGCCTCAAGTCTGCCCTGGAAGGTCCCCCTATCCCAAGAAACTAAACCTGTTCAGGTTCAAGCTCTTCTAGGACAGTTCCTTCTGGGGTCTTTGGGGTCAGCCTCCTGAGAGGGCTGATCCTCAACCTGAGGCAGGGGGGAAGGCTCAGCCTTACCCCTACTGCTCTTCTTCTTGGGTAGTGTCTGGTCCATTCTTCCAGGATCCAGCACTTGTTCAGCTGGGCATTTCTTGGCCTGTGACCTGGTCACAGCAAGGACATGTGAGGAGAGACCTAGCATTTCAACACGAGTCCTGTACTCCACATCTGACCACAGTGAGGATTTCAAATCATTGCCCAAAAGATAATCTACTGGGAGGTCTGAACTAACTACAACCCTTTTGAGGCCAGTTACCCCTCCCCAGGAGAAATTAACAACTGCCATACTGTGATTGGTAGTGACATTGCTAGCATTGGTCACTAGGTAATCTGAACCTAGCATGATCTGGTCAGGGTCCACAAATGTTGGTGTCACCATAGTGACACTGGCACATGTGTCCCTGTAGGCCTGAGCCATTTTTCCATTGATTAAAGGCGTTTGTCTGTATTTGCCCAGAGTACTAGGACTTACAGTAGGGGTCGTATCCATGTCCCCAGTACAAACAAGAACTGCCTGAGTAGGAATTCTGACTAAGTCAGAACCCAACTCAGTTCCCAGGGTTAACCCAACTATAGCCTTGGGAGGTACACTACCACTACTAACTGTACTAGGGGGTGCAGGTGTCTTAGGGACAGTAGTGGTAGGAGTTTGTCCTTTCTTGGTGCACTCACTAAACCAGTGAGTTTTACTTTTACAGTATTGGCACCATGGTTTCTTAGGACTATCATTCTTCTTCTTTTGAGAATTCTGGGACCCACCCTCCTTAGATTGTTGGGGCCCTGTTGAAGACTTCTGGTCATTTTGCTTATTCTCATTATTACCCTTCTGGTCTGCTTTCTTCTGGCCACCACCCTGGTTCTGGTTCTGCTGCTTGACCCTTGTTCTGACCCATCTGTCTGCCTTCTTTCGCAATTCTTGGGGAGAGGTCAGATCTGAGTCAATCAAGTGCTGATGCAACAGCTGGTTCTGACAATTATTTAAGATTTGCTCTCTCATAATTAGATTATACAATCCTGTGTAATCAGTAACTTTACTTCCCAGTAACCAGCCTTCCAAAGCCTTAGTGGCACAATCAACAAAGTCAGTCCAATCTTGAGCCTGAGTTTTCTGGGTGTCTCTGAACATTAACCTGTACTGTTCAGTTGTTAAGTCAAACCCATCAATCAGTGCAGTTTTCAAGACTTGGTAATCATTAGCATCCTCATCTCTGACAATGAGAAGCTTAGCTCTACCTTTACCTTCAAAGGAGAGCCATAATATAGCTGCCCACTGACTCTGGGGTACCTGCTGTACTTTGCAGGCCCTCTCCAGAGCAGTTATCCACTTGTGGATATCATCTCCTGTCTTATAGGAAAGCACTATTTTACTCAGGTTTCTAGTATCAAAACCCCTTTCTTTATCCCTAGGGATATTGCTGCCACCAGTGGGGACTCCCCCACTCAACTGTTGCTCTCTGGCAAAGGCAAGTTTCTCTTTGGCAAGGGCAAGTTCTTCCCTTTCAATCCTCAGATTCACTTCCCTCATCTTTGCTTCATGCTCTCTTCTCTGAGGGGATGTCATCCCTCTCTGAGAAGATGCCTGAGAGACATGGGTATGAATAGATCTGTTAGAGCCTCTGGAGTGAGTCCTAACTCGTCTATTCCCAAGGTTAGGCCTGCTTGAGGGTGGTCTTGGGGCTCCCCCAGTACCACCTTCATGTAGGCTTAAGTTGGCCCTGGTGAGTCTACTGGACCTTTGTCTGCCTCATCCCCAGAGGACTCTTCCTCCTCCTCCTCCTCCTCCTCCTCCTCCTCATCTACATTCTCTGTTTCAGGGGGGTTGGAGTCAGGATTACCCTCTAAGGGGGGCATGCTCCCATCTGGATTAGAGGGGCCTGGGTTAGAAGCCCTTCTAGCATCATATGTCTCTAAGAGACCTAACAGAAAAGGAGTGTAGGGTTAGAACCCTGTTTCAATTTCCTGGAGGTACACAAGTGTCTCATCTCCTGGAAACTGAGGGCTGCATATCTGGAAAGGACCTGTGGAGGGTCACTAACCACTAGGGGAGTCTCTGAAGTCTCTCCATGGGTAGACATGCTTTCTAGTGAGGTGTAAGTGATGCACCTACCTACACTATGGGTTTTCCTACTGATCCCTTGCTAAGAGTTGTAGTCAGGGTGTGCTAGGCCCTTTCTACTACAACAGCTGGTTCAGTAGAACTCAGAGTATTTCTAAGCTTGTTATATGTACCTATGGTACCTTATGTGATCTTTCAAATGATATTTCAAGATTATATTTGGCAAAAACAACAGCAAGCTCAAATCCCAACCGCTGCACACCAATGTGAGAAGTTGGCCTGATATATGATGCTCACTAGTTCTAGTGATCACCTTGTATCAGTCCAAACAACCCTTATGGTGATTGGTTGTAAGTCAACCTTATAGACCAGCTATCCTAATGGTAGCATGGACAAAGCAGTCTTAGGCTAAACTCTTTTGGCATGTGAAGCCAGCTGTTTTACCACAATATAACCCCTTGAGTACCAGATGAAAGGACACCACACAGGTTGTTATGAAAATAAACAGTATATTTATTAATAACAAACACCTCTGAACTCTTTATGAGGTCAGAGGTGTAGGAGAGTGGGGTCTGCAATCCCATGACCACCCCAGATTTTTGCTTTTTGCTTCACTGATTTACGACTTTCCCTGGCTGTGGGCCTGCTAATCAGACCCACAGCCTAGCTGTTCTCTCTCTAAATTACAACCATGTACCTTAGGTGCATTTTACCAATTGGTACTGGGCCACCTTATCAGTCCCTGTACAGCATACCTTAGGTATCCAGGGCATAGGTGTACCCAGGGCCTACCAGGGGCTGAAGCATGTATTATGCCACCCCTGGCTGGCCACCCAAACAGACACAACTGGCTGCACGACAGCTGGGGCAAGGTGGTGTAAACACCCTTTGCTTCAGATATAGTATTCCTATATCTAACCCTAAAATGGACACATATATTCCTATCAGTCACTCCTATGGCAGGCCTTATCAATCCTGAAGGCAGAGTGCTTGGAATTATGTGAGATGGTGCTCTGGCATGAGCTGAGCCCGTTTGCAGCTTGCGGAACCAAGTCCAAATAGCTGTTCCATGATAACGCTATACCATATACTCTTAAGTGCATTATAATCCTCGCGGTTAAATGCTAACTCTGGTATAGCATTATCAAAACATGCCGAGTAAGGTGTCATACGAATTGGAATACTAACCCCTCGCCAATTCTGGCAACGGGGTTAGCATTCCACCCTTCTAGAGGGACACGACATGTATGTAACTGTGAACCCCGGTTAAAGTCAGACACAGCCTCAGCTCCACAAAATGGATGCTGCCACCGAGACACAAGTCTGCCCTCCTGCTGCTGGAAGTCCTTCCAGCAACGGAGGCCTGGACAAAGGGTTTCCTGTCAGGGGCGGTGCTAGCACCATCCCAGACAGGATTTTGTGTATCCCAGGTAGGCAGGGCTGAAAGGAAGGTGACTGCAAGTGGCACCCCGGTGCTCACTGTGCATATGCCGGCTCAAACCAGTTCTTGGGGCACACCAGCCCCTGAGCTGGGGAGAGACCGGACAAAGGAGAGGGGTGTAACCACCCCCCTACTGGTCCCACCCATAGGGCAGGACTTAGTCGCGTGCCAGCCCCTTTTCTTAGGATAAAGGGAGGAGCAGGCCCCCTTCCCAAATTAGATAATCTTGAATCTTGAACTACTTTCCACGAAAGGAACTCTTGACTTTCTTTGAAGACTCTCCCTTGTGGCTAAGGAGTAGCCACCCTGCACCAGCAGGCACCATCGAAGCTCTTGCGGTTTGCTGCACGTCCATCCTCCGGTTCAAGACTGCCCAGCTCGACGAGACCCGGATTCCCTGCCATCTCTGACCTCTACCTACATCATCCAGCCCAGCTGAGATTCGTGGGTGTGACGAGACCCGTGGGACCGGCCATCTTCAAGACCTGCACAACGCTTCACCAGCACGACCCCCGAGAGACCCTCGAGTAAGTGCATTGGGGTTTGAGAAGCCCTAACCCTAAGCAGCTCCAGCACCGAAGTCCAGCCCCCCAGCATCCACGAGATCTGCGTGGGGCCCTTCTGCTTCTTTGCTGCCTGCCACGTTGTCCGGTCACTTGCCCGTTGGCTAGTGACCCTATTGACGACGTACCACGACGTTTTCACCGCTGGTCTAGGTCCCCTAGACTGGCCCTTGCTTCTTGTCCAACAAGAAGTGCCCTGGACCCTCCTGGTCCACTCCAGACGCCATCTTGACTCCACCGCGTGGGCTTGCCTTTGTCAGCCGACAGCCTCGTGGGACAGCTCGCACCTCCAGCCTGGACGCCGACAACGCCTCCTAGCCCGTATGACTGCAGAGTCCAGCGTCGCCAACTCACCTGGTCGAGGTGACTTCATCCGGTGCCCTCCTGGTGCCCACATAATCACTGGCTAGTGATTAGGAACTGAGTCCCCTCTGCTTTCAGGTCGTCTCCTTCACTGATCCAGCCTTGGATCACACCGAACTTCTTCACTGGTTGCCTGCCAGCAACTTCTTCTTTCAGGCCCCATAGACTTCAACGAGGATTCCTGACGTCTTTTGAAGCCTATGCAGCCACGGCCCCTGGGCTAGGTAATTTGAGTATTTCGGTACTCCAGCACAGGTTCACTATCCAAGTTTCCAGATCCTTTGTCGTTTTCAGTCTACCTAGTCGGATTCGTCCGGAAACAGTAACTTTAGAAACGCTAGCATCCATAGACTTCTTCCCGCATCCCGCGTGAGAGTGCACACTCTGCACCCGATCTCCCTAGGCCTCCTGCTCGTAATCTTAAGGTTCAGTAGTGTAGTCCTAGCGACCCTGAAGCCTCTGGATCTTGTTACTTACCTGCTAGTATTTTGCATTCCACTTTTTGTGTATATGGTTTTTCGTGCCCCTCGGGCATTTGTGTAAATTGTGCAACTTGAAGTATTTTCGTAAGAGTTTTGTATTGTGCTTAGCTCCCTGACTCATAAAGAGTTCAGGGTAGTCTTGTTATAAATAAATATCCTTTATTTTCATAACAACTTGTGTGGTGTCCTTTCACTTGGTGTTCAAGGGGTATATGTGATGGTAAAACAGCTGGCTTAACACGCCCTCTAGAGTTTAGCCTGAAGACTGCTCATGTCCATGCTACTAGGATAGCTGGTCTGAAAGGTTGACTTACAACCAATCATCAATAAGGGTTGTTTGGTATGATACACAGTGATCACTAGAATAGTGAGCACTATATATCAGGCCAACTTCTCACATTGGTGTGCAGCGGTTGGGATTTGAGCTTGCTGTTGTTTTACCTCGCACGTATCCTAAGAATATCATTTGAAAGATCACATAAGTACCCAGGTACATATAACTTAACTTAGAATACTCTGAGTTCTACTGAACCAGCTGTTGTAGTGTAACAGGGCTTAGCACACCCTGACTACAACTCTTAGCAAGGGATCAGTAGGTAAACCCATAGTGTAGGTAGGTGCATCACTTACACCACACTAGAAGCATGTCTACCCATGGAGAGTCTTTAGAGACTCCCCTTGTGGCTGTTGACCCTCCACAGGTCACTTCCAGATATGCAGCCCTTAGCTTCCAGGAGATGAGACAATTGTGTACCTCCAGGAAACTAAAACAGGGTTCTAACCCTACCACTCCTTTTCTGTTAGGTCTCTTAGAGACTTATGATGCTAGAAAAGCTTCTCAGACAGATGGGAGCATGCCCCCCTTAGAAGGTACTCGTGGTGACCCAGACTCCAACCTCCCTGAAACAGAAGATGTAGAAGAGGAGGAGGAGGAGGAAGAGGAAGTCTCTGGGGATGAGGCAGACAATGGTCCTGAGCTAGTCAGACTTACTAGGGCCAACTTAGACCTACATAGGGAAGGATCTGGGGGACCCCAGTACTGACCCTAAGCAGGCCTAACTTTGGAGTTAGAAGAGATAGGTCTCATTCTAGGGACTCCAATAGATCTGTGCACTCTCATGCCTCTGCTCAGAGGAGAATGATCTCTCCCCAGAGGAGACTGACTTCCCCTCAGAGAAGAGAACATGAAGCAAGGATGAAACAGGCTAATCTGAGGATTCAGAGGGAAGAACTTGCCCTTGCCAAGGAGAAGCTTGCCTTTGCTAGAGAGCAACAGTTAAGTGGGGTAGTCCCCACTGGTGGCAGCAATATCCCTAAGGATAAAGACAGGAGTTTTGATACTAGACACCTGAGTAAAATAGTGCCCCCCTTTAAACAAGGGGATGACATCCACAAATGGATGACTGCTTTGGAGAGGACCTGCACTGTCCAGTGCATCCCCCAGAGTCAGTGGGCAGCTATTTTGTGGCTCTCCTTTGAAGGTAAAGGTAGAGATAAACTCCTCACTACTAGAGATGAGGATGCTAACAATTACCAAGTCTTGAAAAATACACTGATTGATGGGTTTGGCTTAACCACTGAACAGTACAGGTTGCTGTTCAGAGACACCCAGAAAATGCAGTCTCAAGATTGGGCTGACTTTGTAGATTGTGCCACTAAGGCTTTTGAAGGCTGGTTACTGGGAAGTAAAGTTACTGATTACACAGGATTGTATAATCTAATTATGAGAGAACAAATCTTAAGTAATTGTCAAAATCAGTTGTTGCATCAGCACCTTATTGACTCAGATCTGACCTCTCCCCAAGAATTGGGAAAGAAGGCAGACAGATGGGTCAGGACAAGGGTCAAGCAGCAGAACCAGAACCAGGGTGGTGGCCAGAAGAAAGCAGATCCCAAGGGTAATGAGAATAAGCAAAATGACCAGAAGTCTTCAACAGGGCCCCAGCAACCTAAAGAGGGTGGGTCCCAGAATTCCCAGAATTCCCAAAAGAAGAAGAATGGTCAGAAGAAACCATGGTGCCAATACTGCAAAAGTAATACTCACTGGTTTAGTGAGTGCACCAAGAAAGGCCCAACTCCTACCACTACTGCCCCTAAGGCATCTGCACCCCCTAGTACAGTTAGTAGTGGTAGTAATCCTGCTAAGGCTATAGTGGGGTTAACCCTGGGAACAGAGGCGGGCTCTGACTTAGTCAGAACACGTACTCAGGCTGTTCTTGTTTGTACTGGGGACATGGATATGACCCCTACAATAAGCCCCAGTACTCTGGGCAAGTACAGGCAGACGCCTTTGATTAATGGAAAAATGGCTCAGGCCTACAGGGACACTTGTGCCAGTGTCACCATGCTGACACCTAACTTTGTGGACCCTGACCAGGTAATACTGAGAGCAGACTACCTGGTGACCAATGCTAGCAATGCCACTACCTCCCATAGTATGGCACTTGTTAACTTCTCCTGGGGAGGGGTAAATGGCCTCAAAAGGGTTGTTGTTAGTTGAGACCTCCCTGTGGACTGTCTTTTGGGCAATGATTTGGAATCCTCCTTATGGTCAGATGTGGAGTATAGGACTCATGTGGAAATGTTAGGTTTGTCAGCACATGTCCTTGCTGTGACTAGGTCACAGGCCAAGAAATGCCCAGCTGAACTAGTGCTGGATCCTGGAACAATGGACCAGACACTACCCAAGAGAAAGAGCAGTAGGGGTATGATTGACTCTTCCCCCCTGCCTCAGGTGATGGATCAGCTCTCTCAGGAGACTGACCCCAAGACCCCAGAAGGAACTGTCCTAGAAGAGCTTGAGCCTGAACAGGTTGAGTTTCTTGGGACAGGGGGCCCTTCCAGGGCAGACTTGAGGCAGGCACAGTTAGACTGTTCCTCTCTTGAACCCCTCAGACAGCAGGCTGCTGCTGAGGCTGCAGGGAATGCCACAGGTGCCCATAAAGTGTACTGGGACGATGGACTCCTTTACTCTGAGGCAAGAGACCCCAAGCCTGGTGCTACCAGGAGGCTGGTCATCCCCTTGTCTCTGAGAGGTTTCCTTCTCACCTTGGCCCATGAAATTCCCCTTGCAGGTCACTTAGGCCAGAATAAGACTTGGGACAGGCTTGCCCCACACTTTCACTGGCCCCATATGTCTGAGGACACTAAGAACTTTTGTCGTTCATGTGTCACCTGCCAAGCCAGTGGCAAATCAGGTGGCACAACAAAGGCCCCCCTTATACCACTACCTGTGGTGGGGGTTCCCTTTGAAAGAGTGGGGATTGACATTGTTGGACCAATGGACCCCCCACAGCATCTGGGCACAGATTTATACTGGTGGTAGTGGATCATGCCACCAGGTATCCAGAAGCTATTCCCCTTAGAACCACTACAGCTCCTGTTGTGGCAAGGGCCCTGGTTGGAGTTTTCTCCAGAGTGGGGTTCCCTAAGGAGGTGATCTCTGACAGAGGTGCAAACTTCATGTCAGGATACTTGACTGCTATGTGGAAGGAATGTGGTGTCAATTACAAATTCACCACACCCTATCACCCACAATGCAATGGGCTTGTTGAAAGATTCAACAAGACCCTCAAAGGGATGATATAAGGGTTACCAGAAAAGCTTAGGCGAAGATGGGACATCTTTTTACCCTGCCTTCTGTTTGCTTACAGAGAGGTCCCACAGAAGGGGGTTGGTTACAGCCCTTTTGAACTTTTGTTTGGACATCCTGTAAGAGGACCCCTATGTCTTGTGAAGGAAGGATGGGAGTTACCTCTCAAAAAGCCTAAACTTGACATAGTGGACTATGTACTTGGTCTCCGCTCGAGGATGGCAGAGTACATGGAGAAGGCATCTAAAAACCTTGAGGCCAGCCAGGAACTTCAAAAAGCTTGGCATGACCAAAAGGCTGTCCTAACTGTATACCATGCAGGACAGAAGGTGTGGGTGTTGGAGCCAGTGGCCCCAGCAGCTCTCCAAGACAAATGGTCTGGACCCCACATCATCATTGAACAAAAGGGAGAAGTCACCTATTTGGTGGACATGGGAACTCCCAGGAGCCCTCACAGAGTACTTCATGTGAATAGGCTCAAAGCATTTGTTGACAGGGAGGACATGGGCTTGCTAATGGCCACAGATGAGGGACAGGAGGAAGAGAGTGACCCTCTCCCAGACCTGCTCACTCAGAACCCTGATGATGGGTCAGTAGATGGTGTAGTCTTTTCTGACAGCCTCTCTGAGCCTCAGCAACAGGATTGTAGGCAGGTCCTTCAATCCTTCAGACAAATGTTTTCTCTGACCCCCAGTCAGACAAACTGGTGCACACATGAGGTGGACACTGGAGACAGTCTGCCTATAAAGAGTAAAATCTACAGGCAACCTGACCACGTCAAGGACTGCATAAAAACTGAAGTACAAAAGATGTTGGAATTGGGAGTCATTGAACCCTCAGAGAGCCCTTGGGCTAGTCCTGTAGTTCTAGTGCCTAAACCTCACACCCAGGATGATAAGAGAGAAATGAGGTTTTGCGTAGACTACAGGGGTCTCAATGCTGTCACTAAGACAGATGCCCATCCAATACCAAGAAAGACCGTGAAAGAAATCGGGATGCACACCTTTTTGTTTTCTGCTTTACCAAACTTGTCCAATTACATACAAGAGTGCGTGCAGCTTGGTTTAGTGCCTTGCCCTGGTAGCACTGAAAATCATTCAAATGTATGAAGATGAGGCGGACTTCCGTCCCATACCAATTTGCACAGCAATAAAGCGCCTCTATGGCTTATTCATTCCACAATTATTCCGTCTTTTAATCCTTGTTTTCAAGTTACTCCTAGATTTCACTACTATTTTCTCAATTTTTTATCCAATTCTCTACACGCAGGGTTCATATGGCGTTTTCCCATTTTTCTCATGTAAAACTGTGCCCATCCAAGCCTCTTGTTTAAACACGACAAATGCCAAGGTTCGTTGCAAGCAGTGTTTATTGCTAGCCCAATGCATTTCAGGCGGGATACGCCCTTCGTCAGGGGACACTGTAAAGTAGTAATAAAAACATAGCTGCGTTACATAACTGACTGGTGTAGTCACATTCATGAAGTACAATCTGGTATTTAAATACATTTTACATTTAAACAAATCATTAACCTCCATTCAATGGAGGTTAATTAAAGGTGACATTTAAGAGTATATAAGTAATCTGCCAAATGTAAGTTATGGTGTATTCCGAGAATAGTGAATTACGTCTCCATGGAATTATTCATGTTGCACGAATGCACATGGATTAGCGGTATACTTAAAATGATTTGTTTAAATGTAAAATGTATTTAAATACCAGATTGTACTTCATGAATGTGACTACACCAGTCAGTTATGTAACACAGCTATGTTTTTATTACTACTTTACAGTGTCCCCTGACGAAGGGCGTATCCCGCCCGAAATGCATTGGGCTAGCAATAAACACTGCTTGCAACGAACCTTGGCATTTGTCGTGTTTAAACAAGAGGCTTGGATGGGCACAGTTTTACATGAGAAAAATGGGAAAACGCCATATGAACCCTGCGTGTAGAGAATTGGATAAAAAATTGAGAAAATAGTAGTGAAATCTAGGAGTAACTTGAAAACAAGGATTAAAAGACGGAATAATTGTGGAATGAATAAGCCATAGAGGCGCTTTATTGCTGTGCAAATTGGTATGGGACGGAAGTCCGCCTCATCTTCATACATTTGAATGATTTTCAGTGCTACCAGGGCAAGGCACTAAACCAAGCTGCACGCACTCTTGTATGTAATTGGACAAGTTTGGTAAAGCAGAAAACAAAAAGGTGTGCATCCCGATTTCTTTCACGGTTTGTCACAATATTTTGCCCTACGGAGGGGTAGCACCCGAAAGAGAAAAAAAGAAAAAAAGACTATGACGATATAGTTATTACAGTCCAGAAGTTCTACAAGGAAGGAGTAAACATCCAGGTTCGGAAATCAAGCGGCGTTGCACGAAAGGGACAATCACTTTGAATAACATGTTTTTTGTGAAATGAACTTACACTGTAAACAGTTATGCTGATTGATAGTCAATGTGTAGTTTTACAATATGTATTCATTATTATACACGGACAGTCGAAATGCATTGTGGACTCATGAGTGTGTGAACACAGTTAGTGGAGTTCAGCCAGGGCATGACGGGAGAATAATGTTCGGAGCACCAATTAGCAAACATCAGGTCACATGAGTAGGGTTTAAAAGGGAAATAAAAATAAGGCGCGCAAGGTATTTTTTTCAAATTAAGAGAACGGTGAACGTGTAAATTTCTGCAGCAGGTATGTGCGCGACTGTTAGTCTCAAATAAGAAAGGGGATAAGTGGGGGTGATTTTATGGAATTTATACATGGAGAATGAGTAAACATATTACGGAGGTGAAAGTGCGATATGCACACTGAGAAAATGTCTTAGATTCCAGGGAGTTCATAAATGAAGGTCACGTATCTAGGGGTGAGAGTTGTAGAAGACTAATTAGATTTAAACAACGGGGCATAGAGATGGAGCAGGAGTTTCCACTATGGCGTCTGCTAAGGTGTTTGGTGAATTGTACGCTTTAGCTAAGGCACATGAATGGAGGTTAATTAAAGGTGACATTTAAGAGTATATAAGTAATCTGCCAAATGTAAGTTATGGTGTATTCCGAGAATAGTGAATTACGTCTCCATGGAATTATTCATGTTGCACGAATGCACATGGATTAGCGGTATACTTAAAATGATTTGTTTAAATGTAAAATGTATTTAAATACCAGATTGTACTTCATGAATGTGACTACACCAGTCAGTTATGTAACACAGCGATGTTTTTATTACTACTTTACAGTGTCCCCTGACGAAGGGCGTATCCCGCCCGAAATGCATTGGGCTAGCAATAAACACTGCTTGCAACGAACCTTGGCATTTGTCGTGTTTAAACAAGAGGCTTGGATGGGCACAGTTTTACATGAGAAAAATGGGAAAACGCCATATGAACCCTGCGTGTAGAGAATTGGATAAAAAATTGAGAAAATAGTAGTGAAATCTAGGAGTAACTTGAAAACAAGGATTAAAAGACGGAATAATTGTGGAATGAATACGCCATAGAGGCGCTTTATTGCTGTGCAAATTGGTATGGGACGGAAGTCCGCCTCATCTTCATACATCCAATACCAAGAGCAGATGAACTCATTGACAGATTGGCTTCTGCCAAGTTCTTGAGTACATTTGACCTGACAGCTGGTTATTGGCAAATCAGTTTAGCTGAGGATGCCAAGGCCAAGACAGCATTTTCTACCCCAGGAGGTCATTACCAATTTGTGGTGATGCCCTTTGGTTTGAAAAATGCCCCTGCCACTTTTCAAAGGTTGGTGAACCAAGTTCTCACTTGGTTGGATGACTTTTATGCAGCATATCTAGACGATATTGCTGTCTTTAGCTCCACCTGGGAGGATCACCTGATCCACCTGAGGAAAGTTTTGGAGGCCCTGCAAAAGGCAGGCCTCACTATCAAGGCTACTAAGTGCCAGATAGGGCAGAGTCAAGTTGTATAATTGGGCCACCTTGTAGGTGGAGGCCAAGTTCAACCTCTGGAGAGCAAGATACAGGCCATAAAGGACTGGGCTCCTCCAACCACCCAGACACAGGTCAGAGCTTTCTTGGGCCTGTCTGGTTATTACAGGAAATTTGTCAGAAATTATGGAACCATTGTGACTCCACTTAATGACCTGACAAGTAAGAAAATGCCAAAGAAAGTTCAGTGGACAGTTAGCTGTCAGAAGGCATTCGATGACCTAAAGCAGGCCATGTGCACTGCACCTATTCTCAAGAGTCCAGACTACTCCAAACCTTTCATTGTCCAAACAGATGCTTCTGAGTTGGGTGTGGGAGCTGTTCTATCTCAGCTGAATATTGATAGTCATGACCAGCCCATTGCTTTTATAAGTAGAAGGCTGACCCCTAGAGAGAAACGTTGGTCAGCTATTGAGAGGGAGGCCTTTGCTGTGGTTTGGGCCCTGAAGAAGTTGAGGCCATACTTGTTTGGTACCCACTTCAAAGTTCAGACCGACCATAAGCCCCTCTTATGGCTAAATCAAATGAAGGGTGAAAACCCCAAACTTCTTAGGTGGTCCATTTCCCTACAGGGGATGGACTTTACAGTGGAGCACCGCCCAGGGACTGACCATGGTAATGCAGATGGTCTCTCCAGGTACTTCCACTTAGAGCAAGAAGACTCACCTGGTCAAGGTTAGTTTAATGTCCCTACGTTTGGGGGGGGGTTATGTAGGAGAGTGGGGTCTGCAATCCCATGGCCACCCCAGATTTTTGCTTTTTGCTTCACTGATTTACGACTTTCCCTGGCTGTGGGCCTGCTAATCAGACCCACAGCCTAGCTGTTCTCTCTCTAAATTACAACCATGTACCTTAGGTGCATTTTACCAATTGGTACTGGGCCACCTTATCAGTCCCTGTACAGCATACCTTAGGTATCCAGGGCATAGGTGTACCCAGGGCCTGAAGCATGTATTATGCCACCCCTGGCTGGCCACCCAAACAGACACAACTGGCTGCACGACAGCTGGGGCAAGGTGGTGTAAACACCCTTTGCTTTAGATATAGTATTCCTATATCTAACCCTAAAATGGACACATATATTCCTATCAGTCACTCCTAAGGCAGGCCTTATCAATCCTGAAGGCAGAGTGCTTGGAATTATGTGAGATGGTGCTCTGGCATGAGCTGAGCCCGTTTGCAGCTTGCGGAACCAAGTCCAAATAGCTGTTCCATGATAACGCTATACCATATACTCTTAAGAGCATTATAATCCTCGCGGTTAAATGCTAACTCTGGTATAGCATTATCAAAACATGTCGAGTAAGGTGTCATACGAATTGGAATACTAACCCCTCGCCAATTCTGGCAACGGGGTTAGCATTCCACCCTTCTAGAGGGACACAACATGTATGTAACTGTGAACCCGGTTAAAGTCAGACACAGCCTCAGCTCCACAAAATGGATGCTGCCACCGAGACACAAGTCTGCCCTCCTGCTGCTGGGAGTCCTTCCAGCAACGGAGGCCTGGACAAAGGGTTTGCTGTCAGGGGCGGTGCTAGCACCATCCCAGACAGGATTTTGTGTATCCCAGGTAGGCAGGGCTGAAAGGAAGGTGACTGCAAGTGGCACCCCGGTGCTCACTGTGCATATGCCGTCTCAAACCAGTTCTTGGGGCACACCAGCCCCTGAGCTGGGGAGAGACCGGACAAAGGAGAGGGGTGTAACCACCCTCCTCCTGGTCCCACCCATAGGGCAGGACTTAGTCGCGTGCCAGCCCCTTTTCTTAGGATAAAGGTAGGAGCAGGCCCCCTTCCCAAATTAGATAATCTTGAATCTTGAACTACTTTCCACGAAAGGAACTCTTGACTTTCTTTGAAGACTCTCCCTTGTGGCTAAGGAGTAGCCACCCTGCACCAGCAGGCACCATCGAAGCTCTTGCGGTTTGCTGCACGTCCATCCTCCGGATCAAGACTGCCCAGCTCGACGAGACCCGGATTCCCTGCCATCTCTGACCTCTACCTACATCATCCAGCCCAGCTGAGATTCGTGGGTGTGACGAGACCCGTGGGACTGGCCATCTTCAAGACCTGCATGACGCTTCACCAGCACGACCCCCGAGAGACCCTCGAGTAAGTGCATTGGGGTTTGAGAAGCCCTAACCCTAAGCAGCTCCAGCACCGAAGTCCAGCCCCCCAGCATCCACGAGATCTGCGTGGGGCCCTTCTGCTTCTTTGCTGCTTGCCACGTTGTCCGGTCACTTGCCCGTTGGCTAGTGACCCTCTTGACGACGTACCACGACGTTTTCACAGCTGGTCTAGGTCCCCTAGACTGGCCCTTGCTTCTTGTCCAACAAGAAGTGCCCTGGACCCTCCTGGTCCACTCCAGACGCCATCTTGACTCCACCGCGTGGGCTTGCCTTTGCCAAGGGTTGTTGCTCAAATCCTGAGTCCAGCATCGCCGACAGCCGACAGCCTCGTGGGACAGCTCGCACCTCCAGCCTGGACGCCGGCAACGCCTCCTAGCCCGTGTGACTGCAGAGTCCAGCATCGCCCAATCACCTGGTCGAGGTGACTTCATCCGGTGCCCTCCTGGTGCCCACATAATCACTGGCTAGTGATTAAGAACTGAGTCCCCTCTGCTTTCAGGTCGTCTCCTTCACTGATCCAGCCTTGGATCACACCGAACTTCTTCACTGGTCGCCTGCCAGCAACTTCTTCTTTCAGGTCCCATAGACTTCAACGAGGATTAGCGACGTCTTTTAAACCCTATGCAGCCGCGGCCCCTGGGCTAGGTAATTTGAGTATTTCGGTACTCCAGCACAGGTTCACTATCCAAGTGTCCAGATCCTTTGTCGTTTTCAGTCTACCTAGTCGGATTCGTCCGGAAACAGTAACTTTAGAAACGCTAGCATCCATAGACTTCTTCCCGCATCCCGCGTGAGAGTGCACACTCTGCACCCGATCTCCCTAGGCCTCCTGCTCGTAATCTTAAGGTTCAGTAGTGTAGTCCTAGCGACCCTGAAGCCTCTGGATCTTGTTACTTACCTGCTAGTATTTTGCATTCCACTTTTTGTGTATATGGTTTTTCGTGCCCCTCGGGCATTTGTGTAAATTGTGCAACTTGAAGTATTTTCGTAAGAGTTTTGTATTGTGCTTAGCTCCCTGACTCATAAAGAGTTCAGGGTAGTCTTGTTATAAATAAATATCCTTTATTTTCATAACAACTTGTGTGGTGTCCTTTCACTTGGTGTTCAAGGGGTATATGTGATGGTAAAACAGCTGGCTTAACACGCCCTCTAGAGTTTAGCCTGAAGACTGCTCATGTCCATGCTACTAGGATAGCTGGTCTGAAAGGTTGACTTACAAC
Organism: Lissotriton helveticus; assembly: GCF_964261635.1. NCBI lineage: Eukaryota > Metazoa > Chordata > Amphibia > Caudata > Salamandridae > Lissotriton > Lissotriton helveticus. Next base: position 403,881,101 of record NC_136063.1, on the reverse strand, counting down.
CAATCATCAATAAGGGTTGTTTGGTATGATACACAGTGATCACTAGAATAGTGAGCACTATATATCAGGCCAACTTCTCACATTGGTGTGCAGCGGTTGGGATTTGAGCTTGCTGTTGTTTTACCTCGCACGTATCCTAAGAATATCATTTGAAAGATCACATAAGTACCCAGGTACATATAACTTAACTTAGAATACTCTGAGTTCTACTGAACCAGCTGTTGTAGTGTAACAGGGCTTAGCACACCCTGACTACAACTCTTAGCAAGGGATCAGTAGGTAAACCCATAGTGTAGGTAGGTGCATCACTTACACCACACTAGAAACATGTCTACCCATGGAGAGTCTTTAGAGACTCCCCTTGTGGCTGTTGACCCTCCACAGGTCACTTCCAGATATGCAGCCCTTAGCTTCCAGGAGATGAGACAATTGTGTACCTCCAGGAAACTAAAACAGGGTTCTAACCCTACCACTCCTTTTCTGTTAGGTCTCTTAGAGACTTATGATGCTAGAAAAGCTTCTCAGACAGATGGGAGCATGCCCCCCTTAGAAGGTACTCGTGGTGACCCAGACTCCAAGCTCCCTGAAACAGAAGATGTAGAAGAGGAGGAGGAGGAGGAAGAGGAAGTCTCTGGGGATGAGGCAGACAATGGTCCTGAGCTAGTCAGACTTACTAGGGCCAACTTAGACCTACATAGGGAAGGATCTGGGGGACCCCAGTACTGACCCTAAGCAGGCCTAACTTTGGAGTTAGAAGAGATAGGTCTCATTCTAGGGACTCCAATAGATCTGTGCACTCTCATGCCTCTGCTCAGAGGAGAATGATCTCTCCCCAGAGGAGACTGACTTCCCCTCAGAGAAGAGAACATGAAGCAAGGATGAAACAGGCTAATCTGAGGATTCAGAGGGAAGAACTTGCCCTTGCCAAGGAGAAGCTTGCCTTTGCTAGAGAGCAACAGTTAAGTGGGGGTAGTCCCCACTGGTGGCAGCAATATCCCTAAGGATAAAGACAGGAGTTTTGATACTAGACACCTGAGTAAAATAGTGCCCCCCTTTAAACAAGGGGATGCCATCCACAAATGGATGACTGCTTTGGAGAGGACCTGCACTGTCCAGTGCATCCCCCAGAGTCAGTGGGCAGCTATTTTGTGGCTCTCCTTTGAAGGTAAAGGTAGAGATAAACTCCTCACTACTAGAGATGAGGATGCTAACAATTACCAAGTCTTGAAAAATACACTGATTGATGGGTTTGGCTTAACCACTGAACAGTACAGGTTGCTGTTCAGAGACACCCAGAAAATGCAGTCTCAAGATTGGGCTGACTTTGTAGATTGTGCCACTAAGGCTTTTGAAGGCTGGTTACTGGGAAGTAAAGTTACTGATTACACAGGATTGTATAATCTAATTATGAGAGAACAAATCTTAAGTAATTGTCAAAATCAGTTGTTGCATCAGCACCTTATTGACTCAGATCTGACCTCTCCCCAAGAATTGGGAAAGAAGGCAGACAGATGGGTCAGGACAAGGGTCAAGCAGCAGAACCAGAACCAGGGTGGTGGCCAGAAGAAAGCAGATCCCAAGGGTAATGAGAATAAGCAAAATGACCAGAAGTCTTCAACAGGGCCCCAGCAACCTAAAGAGGGTGGGTCCCAGAATTCCCAGAATTCCCAAAAGAAGAAGAATGGTCAGAAGAAACCATGGTGCCAATACTGCAAAAGTAATACTCACTGGTTTAGTGAGTGCACCAAGAAAGGCCCAACTCCTACCACTACTGCCCCTAAGGCATCTGCACCCCCTAGTACAGTTAGTAGTGGTAGTAATCCTGCTAAGGCTATAGTGGGGTTAACCCTGGGAACAGAGGCGGGCTCTGACTTAGTCAGAACACGTACTCAGGCTGTTCTTGTTTGTACTGGGGACATGGCTATGACCCCTACAATAAGCCCCAGTACTCTGGGCAAGTACAGGCAGACGCCTTTGATTAATGGAAAAATGGCTCAGGCCTACAGGGACACTTGTGCCAGTGTCACCATGGTGACACCTAACTTTGTGGACCCTGACCAGGTAATACTGGGAGCAGACTACCTGGTGACCAATGCTAGCAATGCCACTACCTCCCATAGTATGGCACTTGTTAACTTCTCCTGGGGAGGGGTAAATGGCCTCAAAAGGGTTGTTGTTAGTTGAGACCTCCCTGTGGACTGTCTTTTGGGCAATGATTTGGAATCCTCCTTATGGTCAGATGTGGAGTATAGGACTCATGTGGAAATGTTAGGTTTGTCAGCACATGTCCTTGCTGTGACTAGGTCACAGGCCAAGAAATGCCCAGCTGAACTAGTGCTGGATCCTGGAACAATGGACCAGACACTACCCAAGAGAAAGAGCAGTAGGGGTATGATTGACTCTTCCCCCCTGCCTCAGGTGATGGATCAGCTCTCTCAGGAGACTGACCCCAAGACCCCAGAAGGAACTGTCCTAGAAGAGCTTGAGCCTGAACAGGTTGAGTTTCTTGGGACAGGGGGCCCTTCCAGGGCAGACTTGAGGCAGGCACAGTTAGACTGTTCCTCTCTTGAACCCCTCAGACAGCAGGCTGCTGCTGAGGCTGCAGGGAATGCCACAGGTGCCCATAAAGTGTACTGGGACGATGGACTCCTTTACTCTGAGGCAAGAGACCCCAAGCCTGGTGCTACCAGGAGGCTGGTCATCCCCTTGTCTCTGAGAGGTTTCCTTCTCACCTTGGCCCATGAAATTCCCCTTGCAGGTCACTTAGGCCAGAATAAGACTTGGGACAGGCTTGCCCCACACTTTCACTGGCCCCATATGTCTGAGGACACTAAGAACTTTTGTCGTTCATGTGTCACCTGCCAAGCCAGTGGCAAATCAGGTGGCACAACAAAGGCCCCCCTTATACCACTACCTGTGGTGGGGGTTCCCTTTGAAAGAGTGGGGATTGACATTGTTGGACCAATGGACCCCCCACAGCATCTGGGCACAGATTTATACTGGTGGTAGTGGATCATGCCACCAGGTATCCAGAAGCTATTCCCCTTAGAACCACTACAGCTCCTGTTGTGGCAAGGGCCCTGGTTGGAGTTTTCTCCAGAGTGGGGTTCCCTAAGGAGGTGATCTCTGACAGAGGTGCAAACTTCATGTCAGGATACTTGACTGCTATGTGGAAGGAATGTGGTGTCAATTACAAATTCACCACACCCTATCACCCACAATGCAATGGGCTTGTTGAAAGATTCAACAAGACCCTCAAAGGGATGATAAAAGGGTTACCAGAAAAGCTTAGGCGAAGATGGGACATCTTTTTACCCTGCCTTCTGTTTGCTTACAGAGAGGTCCCACAGAAGGGGGTTGGTTACAGCCCTTTTGAACTTTTGTTTGGACATCCTGTAAGAGGACCCCTATGTCTTGTGAAGGAAGGATGGGAGTTACCTCTCAAAAAGCCTAAACTTGACATAGTGGACTATGTACTTGGTCTCCGCTCGAGGATGGCAGAGTACATGGAGAAGGCATCTAAAAACCTTGAGGCCAGCCAGGAACTTCAAAAAGCTTGGCATGACCAAAAGGCTGTCCTAACTGTATACCATGCAGGACAGAAGGTGTGGGTGTTGGAGCCAGTGGCCCCAGCAGCTCTCCAAGACAAATGGTCTGGACCCCACATCATCATTGAACAAAAGGGAGAAGTCACCTATTTGGTGGACATGGGAACTCCCAGGAGCCCTCACAGAGTACTTCATGTGAATAGGCTCAAAGCATTTGTTGACAGGGAGGACATGGGCTTGCTAATGGCCACAGATGAGGGACAGGAGGAAGAGAGTGACCCTCTCCCAGACCTGCTCACTCAGAACCCTGATGATGGGTCAGTAGATGGTGTAGTCTTTTCTGACAGCCTCTCTGAGCCTCAGCAACAGGATTGTAGGCAGGTCCTTCAATCCTTCAGACAAATGTTTTCTCTGACCCCCAGTCAGACAAACTGGTGCACACATGAGGTGGACACTGGAGACAGTCTGCCTATGAAGAGTAAAATCTACAGGCAACCTGACCACGTCAGGGACTGCATAAAAACTGAAGTACAAAAGATGTTGGAATTGGGAGTCATTGAACCCTCAGAGAGACCTTGGGCTAGTCCTGTAGTTCTAGTGCCTAAACCTCACACCCAGGATGGTAAGAGAGAAATGAGGTTTTGCGTAGACTACAGGGGTCTCAATGCTGTCACTAAGACAGATGCCCATCCAATACCAAGAGCAGATGAACTCATTGACAGATTGGCTTCTGCCAAGTTCTTGAGTACATTTGACCTGACAGCTGGTTATTGGCAAATCAGGTTAGCTGAGGATGCCAAGGCCAAGACAGCATTTTCTACCCCAGGAGGTCATTACCAATTTGTGGTGATGCCCTTTGGTTTGAAAAATGCCCCTGCCACTTTTCAAAGGTTGGTGAACCAAGTTCTCACTTGGTTGGATGACTTTTATGCAGCATATCTAGACGATATTGCTGTCTTTAGCTCCACCTGGGAGGATCACCTGATCCACCTGAGGAAAGTTTTGGAGGCCCTGCAAAAGGCAGGCCTCACTATCAAGGCTACTAAGTGCCAGATAGGGCAGAGTCAAGTTGTATAATTGGGCCACCTTGTAGGTGGAGGCCAAGTTCAACCTCTGGAGAGCAAGATACAGGCCATAAAGGACTGGGCTCCTCCAACCACCCAGACACAGGTCAGAGCTTTCTTGGGCCTGTCTGGTTATTACAGGAAATTTGTCAGAAATTATGGAACCATTGTGACTCCACTTAATGACCTGACAAGTAAGAAAATGCCAAAGAAAGTTCAGTGGACAGTTAGCTGTCAGAAGGCATTCGATGACCTAAAGCAGGCCATGTGCACTGCACCTATTCTCAAGAGTCCAGACTACTCCAAACCTTTCATTGTCCAAACAGATGCTTCTGAGTTGGGTGTGGGAGCTGTTCTATCTCAGCTGAATATTGATAGTCATGACCAGCCCATTGCTTTTATAAGTAGAAGGCTGACCCCTAGAGAGAAACGTTGGTCAGCTATTGAGAGGGAGGCCTTTGCTGTGGTTTGGGCCCTGAAGAAGTTGAGGCCATACTTGTTTGGTACCCACTTCAAAGTTCAGACCGACCATAAGCCCCTCTTATGGCTAAATCAAATGAAGGGTGAAAACCCCAAACTTCTTAGGTGGTCCATTTCCCTACAGGGGATGGACTTTACAGTGGAGCACCGCCCAGGGACTGACCATGGTAATGCAGATGGTCTCTCCAGGTACTTCCACTTAGAGCAAGAAGACTCACCTGGTCAAGGTTAGTTTAATGTCCCTACGTTTGGGGGGGGGGGTTATGTAGGAGAGTGGGGTCTGCAATCCCATGGCCACCCCAGATTTTTGCTTTTTGCTTCACTGATTTACGACTTTCCCTGGCTGTGGGCCTGCTAATCAGACCCACAGCCTAGCTGTTCTCTCTCTAAATTACAACCATGTACCTTAGGTGCATTTTACCAATTGGTACTGGGCCACCTTATCAGTCCCTGTACAGCATACCTTAGGTATCCAGGGCATAGGTGTACCCAGGGCCTGAAGCATGTATTATGCCACCCCTGGCTGGCCACCCAAACAGACACAACTGGCTGCACGACAGCTGGGGCAAGGTGGTGTAAACACCCTTTGCTTTAGATATAGTATTCCTATATCTAACCCTAAAATGGACACATATATTCCTATCAGTCACTCCTAAGGCAGGCCTTATCAATCCTGAAGGCAGAGTGCTTGGAATTATGTGAGATGGTGCTCTGGCATGAGCTGAGCCCGTTTGCAGCTTGCGGAACCAAGTCCAAATAGCTGTTCCATGATAACGCTATACCATATACTCTTAAGAGCATTATAATCCTCGCGATTAAATGCTAACTCTGGTATAGCATTATCAAAACATGTCGAGTAAGGTGTCATATGAATTGGAATACTAACCCCTCGCCAATTCTGGCAACGGGGTTAGCATTCCACCCTTCTAGAGGGACACAACATGTATGTAACTGTGAACCCGGTTAAAGTCAGACACAGCCTCAGCTCCACAAAATGGATGCTGCCACCGAGACACAAGTCTGCCCTCCTGCTGCTGGGAGTCCTTCCAGCAACGGAGGCCTGGACAAAGGGTTTGCTGTCAGGGGCGGTGCTAGCACCATCCCAGACAGGATTTTGTGTATCCCAGGTAGGCAGGGCTGAAAGGAAGGTGACTGCAAGTGGCACCCCGGTGCTCACTGTGCATATGCCGGCTCAAACCAGTTCTTGGGGCACACCAGCCCCTGAGCTGGGGAGAGACCGGACAAAGGAGAGGGGTGTAACCACCCTCCTCCTGGTCCCACCCATAGGGCAGGACTTAGTCGCGTGCCAGCCCCTTTTCTTAGGATAAAGGTAGGAGCAGGCCCCCTTCCCAAATTAGATAATCTTGAATCTTGAACTACTTTCCACGAAAGGAACTCTTGACTTTCTTTGAAGACTCTCCCTTGTGGCTAAGGAGTAGCCACCCTGCACCAGCAGGCACCATCGAAGCTCTTGCGGTTTGCTGCACGTCCATCCTCCGGATCAAGACTGCCCAGCTCGACGAGACCCGGATTCCCTGCCATCTCTGACCTCTACCTACATCATCCAGCCTAGCTGAGATTCGTGGGTGTGACGAGACCCGTGGGACTGGCCATCTTCAAGACCTGCATGACGCTTCACCAGCACGACCCCCGAGAGACCCTCGAGTAAGTGCATTGGGGTTTGAGAAGCCCTAACCCTAAGCAGCTCCAGCACCGAAGTCCAGCCCCCCAGCATCCACGAGATCTGCGTGGGGCCCTTCTGCTTCTTTGCTGCTTGCCACGTTGTCCGGTCACTTGCCCGTTGGCTAGTGACCCTCTTGACGACGTACCACGACGTTTTCACAGCTGGTCTAGGTCCCCTAGACTGGCCCTTGCTTCTTGTCCAACAAGAAGTGCCCTGGACCCTCCTGGTCCACTCCAGACGCCATCTTGACTCCACCGCGTGGGCTTGCCTTTGCCAAGGGTTGTTGCTCAAATCCTGAGTCCAGCATCGCCGACAGCCGACAGCCTCGTGGGACAGCTCGCACCTCCAGCCTGGACGCCAGCAACGCCTCCTAGCCCGTGTGACTGCAGAGTCCAGCGTCGCCCAATCACCTGGTCGAGGTGACTTCATCCGGTGCCCTCCTGGTGCCCACATAATCACTGGCTAGTGATTAAGAACTGAGTCCCCTCTGCTTTCAGGTCGTCTCCTTCACTGATCCAGCCTTGGATCACACCGAACTTCTTCACTGGTCGCCTGCCAGCAACTTCTTCTTTCAGGTCCCATAGACTTCAACGAGGATTAGCGACGTCTTTTGAACCCTATGCAGCCGCGGCCCCTGGGCTAGGTAATTTGAGTATTTCGGTACTCCAGCACAGGTTCACTATCCAAGTGTCCAGATCCTTTGTAGTTTTCAGTCTACCTAGTCGGATTCGTCCGGAAACAGTAACTTTAGAAACGCTAGCATCCATAGACTTCTTCCCGCATCCCGCGTGAGAGTGCACACTCTGCACCCGATCTCCCTAGGCCTCCTGCTCGTAATCTTAAGGTTCAGTAGTGTAGTCCTAGCGACCCTGAAGCCTCTGGATCTTGTTACTTACCTGCTAGTATTTTGCATTCCACTTTTTGTGTATATGGTTTTTCGTGCCCCTCGGGCATTTGTGTAAATTGTGCAACTTGAAGTATTTTCGTAAGAGTTTTGTATTGTGCTTAGCTCCCTGACTCATAAAGAGTTCAGGGTAGTCTTGTTATAAATAAATATCCTTTATTTTCATAACAACTTGTGTGGTGTCCTTTCACTTGGTGTTCAAGGGGTATATGTGATGGTAAAACAGCTGGCTTAACACGCCCTCTAGAGTTTAGCCTGAAGACTGCTCATGTCCATGCTACTAGGATAGCTGGTCTGAAAGGTTGACTTACAACCAATCATCAATAAGGGTTGTTTGGTATGATACACAGTGATCACTAGAATAGTGAGCACTATATATCAGGCCAACTTCTCACATTGGTGTGCAGCGGTTGGGATTTGAGCTTGCTGTTGTTTTACCTCGCACGTATCCTAAGAATATCATTTGAAAGATCACATAAGTACCCAGGTACATATAACTTAACTTAGAATACTCTGAGTTCTACTGAACCAGCTGTTGTAGTGTAACAGGGCTTAGCACACCCTGACTACAACTCTTAGCAAGGGGTCAGTAGGTAAACCCATAGTGTAGGTAGGTGCATCACTTACACCACACTAGAAGCATGTCTACCCATGGAGAGTCTTTAGAGACTCCCCTTGTGGCTGTTGACCCTCCACAGGTCACTTCCAGATATGCAGCCCTTAGCTTCCAGGAGATGAGACAATTGTGTACCTCCAGGAAACTAAAACAGGGTTCTAACCCTACCACTCCTTTTCTGTTAGGTCTCTTAGAGACTTATGATGCTAGAAAAGCTTCTCAGACAGATGGGAGCATGCCCCCCTTAGAAGGTACTCGTGGTGACCCAGACTCCAACCTCCCTGAAACAGAAGATGTAGAAGAGGAGGAGGAGGAGGAAGAGGAAGTCTCTGGGGATGAGGCAGACAATGGTCCTGAGCTAGTCAGACTTACTAGGGCCAACTTAGACCTACATAGGGAAGGATCTGGGGGACCCCAGTACTGACCCTAAGCAGGCCTAACTTTGGAGTTAGAAGAGATAGGTCTCATTCTAGGGACTCCAATAGATCTGTGCACTCTCATGCCTCTGCTCAGAGGAGAATGATCTCTCCCCAGAGGAGACTGACTTCCCCTCAGAGAAGAGAACATGAAGCAAGGATGAAACAGGCTAATCTGAGGATTCAGAGGGAAGAACTTGCCCTTGCCAAGGAGAAGCTTGCCTTTGCTAGAGAGCAACAGTTAAGTGGGGTAGTCCCCACTGGTGGCAGCAATATCCCTAAGGATAAAGACAGGAGTTTTGATACTAGACACCTGAGTAAAATAGTGCCCCCCTTTAAACAAGGGGATGACATCCACAAATGGATGACTGCTTTGGAGAGGACCTGCACTGTCCAGTGCATCCCCCAGAGTCAGTGGGCAGCTATTTTGTGGCTCTCCTTTGAAGGTAAAGGTAGAGATAAACTCCTCACTACTAGAGATGAGGATGCTAACAATTACCAAGTCTTGAAAAATACACTGATTGATGGGTTTGGCTTAACCACTGAACAGTACAGGTTGCTGTTCAGAGACACCCAGAAAATGCAGTCTCAAGATTGGGCTGACTTTGTAGATTGTGCCACTAAGGCTTTTGAAGGCTGGTTACTGGGAAGTAAAGTTACTGATTACACAGGATTGTATAATCTAATTATGAGAGAACAAATCTTAAGTAATTGTCAAAATCAGTTGTTGCATCAGCACCTTATTGACTCAGATCTGACCTCTCCCCAAGAATTGGGAAAGAAGGCAGACAGATGGGTCAGGACAAGGGTCAAGCAGCAGAACCAGAACCAGGGTGGTGGCCAGAAGAAAGCAGATCCCAAGGGTAATGAGAATAAGCAAAATGACCAGAAGTCTTCAACAGGGCCCCAGCAACCTAAAGAGGGTGGGTCCCAGAATTCCCAGAATTCCCAAAAGAAGATGGTGCCAATACTGCAAAAGTAACACTCACTGGTTTAGTGAGTGCACCAGGAAAGGCCCAACTCCTACCACTACTGCCCCTAAGGCATCTGCACCCCCTAGTACAGTTAGTAGTGGTAGTAATCCTGCTAAGGCTATAGTGGGGTTAACCCTGGGAACAGAGGCGGGCTCTGACTTAGTCAGAACACGTACTCAGGCTGTTCTTGTTTGTACTGGGGACATGGATATGACCCCTACAATAAGCCCCAGTACTCTGGGCAAGTACAGGCAGACGCCTTTGATTAATGGAAAAATGGCTCAGGCCTACAGGGACACTTGTGCCAGTGTCACCATGGTGACACCTAACTTTGTGGACCCTGACCAGGTAATACTGGGAGCAGACTACCTGGTGACCAATGCTAGCAACGCCACTACCTCCCATAGTATGGCACTTGTTAACTTCTCCTGGGGAGGGGTAAATGGCCTCAAAAGGGTTGTTGTTAGTTGAGACCTCCCTGTGGACTGTCTTTTGGGCAATGATTTGGAATCCTCCTTATGGTCAGATGTGGAGTATAGGACTCATGTGGAAATGTTAGGTTTGTCAGCACATGTCCTTGCTGTGACTAGGTCACAGGCCAAGAAATGCCCAGCTGAACTAGTGCTGGATCCTGGAACAATGGACCAGACACTACCCAAGAGAAAGAGCAGTAGGGGTATGATTGACTCTTCCCCCCTGCCTCAGGTGATGGATCAGCTCTCTCAGGAGACTGACCCCAAGACCCCAGAAGGAACTGTCCTAGAAGAGCTTGAGCCTGAACAGGTTGAGTTTCTTGGGACAGGGGGCCCTTCCAGGGCAGACTTGAGGCAGGCACAGTTAGACTGTTCCTCTCTTGAACCCCTCAGACAGCAGGCTGCTGCTGAGGCTGCAGGGAATGCCACAGGTGCCCATAAAGTGTACTGGGACGATGGACTCCTTTACTCTGAGGCAAGAGACCCCAAGCCTGGTGCTACCAGGAGGCTGGTCATCCCCTTGTCTCTGAGAGGTTTCCTTCTCACCTTGGCCCATGAAATTCCCCTTGCAGGTCACTTAGGCCAGAATAAGACTTGGGACAGGCTTGCCCCACACTTTCACTGGCCCCATATGTCTGAGGACACTAAGAACTTTTGTCGTTCATGTGTCACCTGCCAAGCCAGTGGCAAATCAGGTGGCACAACAAAGGCCCCCCTTATACCACTACCTGTGGTGGGGGTTCCCTTTGAAAGAGTGGGGATTGACATTGTTGGACCAATGGACCCCCCACAGCATCTGGGCACAGATTTATACTGGTGGTAGTGGATCATGCCACCAGGTATCCAGAAGCTATTCCCCTTAGAACCACTACAGCTCCTGTTGTGGCAAGGGCCCTGGTTGGAGTTTTCTCCAGAGTGGGGTTCCCTAAGGAGGTGATCTCTGACAGAGGTGCAAACTTCATGTCAGGATACTTGACTGCTATGTGGAAGGAATGTGGTGTCAATTACAAATTCACCACACCCTATCACCCACAATGCAATGGGCTTGTTGAAAGATTCAACAAGACCCTCAAAGGGATGATAAAAGGGTTACCAGAAAAGCTTAGGCGAAGATGGGACATCTTTTTACCCTGCCTTCTGTTTGCTTACAGAGAGGTCCCACAGAAGGGGGTTGGTTACAGCCCTTTTGAACTTTTGTTTGGACATCCTGTAAGAGGACCCCTATGTCTTGTGAAGGAAGGATGGGAGTTACCTCTCAAAAAGCCTAAACTTGACATAGTGGACTATGTACTTGGTCTCCGCTCGAGGATGGCAGAGTACATGGAGAAGGCATCTAAAAACCTTGAGGCCAGCCAGGAACTTCAAAAAGCTTGGCATGACCAAAAGGCTGTCCTAACTGTATACCATGCAGGACAGAAGGTGTGGGTGTTGGAGCCAGTGGCCCCAGCAGCTCTCCAAGACAAATGGTCTGGACCCCACATCATCATTGAACAAAAGGGAGAAGTCACCTATTTGGTGGACATGGGAACTCCCAGGAGCCCTCACAGAGTACTTCATGTGAATAGGCTCAAAGCATTTGTTGACAGGGAGGACATGGGCTTGCTAATGGCCACAGATGAGGGACAGGAGGAAGAGAGTGACCCTCTCCCAGACCTGCTCACTCAGAACCCTGATGATGGGTCAGTAGATGGTGTAGTCTTTTCTGACAGCCTCTCTGAGCCTCAGCAACAGGATTGTAGGCAGGTCCTTCAATCCTTCAGACAAATGTTTTCTCTGACCCCCAGTCAGACAAACTGGTGCACACATGAGGTGGACACTGGAGACAGTCTGCCTATAAAGAGTAAAATCTACAGGCAACCTGACCACGTCAGGGACTGCATAAAAACTGAAGTACAAAAGATGTTGGAATTGGGAGTCATTGAACCCTCAGAGAGCCCTTGGGCTAGTCCTGTAGTTCTAGTGCCTAAACCTCACACCCAGGATGGTAAGAGAGAAATGAGGTTTTGCGTAGACTACAGGGGTCTCAATGCTGTCACTAAGACAGATGCCCATCCAATACCAAGAGCAGATGAACTCATTGACAGATTGGCTTCTGCCAAGTTCTTGAGTACATTTGACCTGACAGCTGGTTATTGGCAAATCAGGTTAGCTGAGGATGCCAAGGCCAAGACAGCATTTTCTACCCCAGGAGGTCATTACCAATTTGTGGTGATGCCCTTTGGTTTGAAAAATGCCCCTGCCACTTTTCAAAGGTTGGTGAACCAAGTTCTCACTTGGTTGGATGACTTTTATGCAGCATATCTAGACGATATTGCTGTCTTTAGCTCCACCTGGGAGGATCACCTGATCCACCTGAGGAAAGTTTTGGAGGCCCTGCAAAAGGCAGGCCTCACTATCAAGGCTACTAAGTGCCAGATAGGGCAGAGTCAAGTTGTATAATTGGGCCACCTTGTAGGTGGAGGCCAAGTTCAACCTCTGGAGAGCAAGATACAGGCCATAAAGGACTGGGCTCCTCCAACCACCCAGACACAGGTCAGAGCTTTCTTGGGCCTGTCTGGTTATTACAGGAAATTTGTCAGAAATTATGGAACCATTGTGACTCCACTTAATGACCTGACAAATAAGAAAATGCCAAAGAAAGTTCAGTGGACAGTTAGCTGTCAGAAGGCATTCGATGACCTAAAGCAGGCCATGTGCACTGCACCTATTCTCAAGAGTCCAGACTACTCCAAACCTTTCATTGTCCAAACAGATGCTTCTGAGTTGGGTGTGGGAGCTGTTCTATCTCAGCTGAATATTGATAGTCATGACCAGCCCATTGCTTTTATAAGTAGAAGGCTGACCCCTAGAGAGAAACGTTGGTCAGCTATTGAGAGGGAGGCCTTTGCTGTGGTTTGGGCCCTGAAGAAGTTGAGGCCATACTTGTTTGGTACCCACTTCAAAGTTCAGACCGACCATAAGCCCCTCTTATGGCTAAATCAAATGAAGGGTGAAAACCCCAAACTTCTTAGGTGGTCCATTTCCCTACAGGGGATGGACTTTACAGTGGAGCACCGCCCAGGGACTGACCATGGTAATGCAGATGGTCTCTCCAGGTACTTCCACTTAGAGCAAGAAGACTCACCTGGTCAAGGTTAGTTTAATGTCCCTACGTTTGGGGGGGGGGTTATGTAGGAGAGTGGGGTCTGCAATCCCATGGCCACCCCAGATTTTTGCTTTTTGCTTCACTGATTTACGATTTTCCCTGGCTGTGGGCCTGCTAATCAGACCCACAGCCTAGCTGTTCTCTCTCTAAATTACAACCATGTACCTTAGGTGCATTTTACCAATTGGTACTGGGCCACCTTATCAGTCCCTGTACAGCATACCTTAGGTATCCAGGGCATAGGTGTACCCAGGGCCTGAAGCATGTATTATGCCACCCCTGGCTGGCCACCCAAACAGACACAACTGGCTGCACGACAGCTGGGGCAAGGTGGTGTAAACACCCTTTGCTTTAGATATAGTATTCCTATATCTAACCCTAAAATGGACACATATATTCCTATCAGTCACTCCTAAGGCAGGCCTTATCAATCCTGAAGGCAGAGTGCTTGGAATTATGTGAGATGGTGCTCTGGCATGAGCTGAGCCCGTTTGCAGCTTGCGGAACCAAGTCCAAATAGCTGTTCCATGATAACGCTATACCATATACTCTTAAGAGCATTATAATCCTCGCGATTAAATGCTAACTCTGGTATAGCATTATCAAAACATGTCGAGTAAGGTGTCATACGAATTGGAATACTAACCCCTCGCCAATTCTGGCAACGGGGTTAGCATTCCACCCTTCTAGAGGGACACAACATGTATGTAACTGTGAACCCGGTTAAAGTCAGACACAGCCTCAGCTCCACAAAATGGATGCTGCCACCGAGACACAAGTCTGCCCTCCTGCTGCTGGGAGTCCTTCCAGCAACGGAGGCCTGGACAAAGGGTTTGCTGTCAGGGGCGGTGCTAGCACCATCCCAGACAGGATTTTGTGTATCCCAGGTAGGCAGGGCTGAAAGGAAGGTGACTGCAAGTGGCACCCCGGTGCTCACTGTGCATATGCCGGCTCAAACCAGTTCTTGAGGCACACCAGCCCCTGAGCTGGGGAGAGACCGGACAAAGGAGAGGGGTGTAACCACCCTCCTCCTGGTCCCACCCATAGGGCAGGACTTAGTCGCGTGCCAGCCCCTTTTCTTAGGATAAAGGTAGGAGCAGGCCCCCTTCCCAAATTAGATAATCTTGAATCTTGAACTACTTTCCACGAAAGGAACTCTTGACTTTCTTTGAAGACTCTCCCTTGTGGCTAAGGAGTAGCCACCCTGCACCAGCAGGCACCATCGAAGCTCTTGCGGTTTGCTGCACGTCCATCCTCCGGATCAAGACTGCCCAGCTCGACGAGACCCAGATTCCCTGCCATCTCTGACCTCTACCTACATCATCCAGCCCAGCTGAGATTCGTGGGTGTGACGAGACCCGTGGGACTGGCCATCTTCAAGACCTGCATGACGCTTCACCAGCACGACCCCCGAGAGACCCTCGAGTAAGTGCATTGGGGTTTGAGAAGCCCTAACCCTAAGCAGCTCCAGCACCGAAGTCCAGCCCCCCGGCATCCACGAGATCTGCGTGGGGCCCTTCTGCTTCTTTGCTGCTTGCCACGTTGTCCGGTCACTTGCCCGTTGGCTAGTGACCCTCTTGACGACGTACCATGACGTTTTCACAGCTGGTCTAGGTCCCCTAGACTGGCCCTTGCTTCTTGTCCAACAAGAAGTGCCCTGGACCCTCCTGGTCCACTCCAGACGCCATCTTGACTCCACCGCGTGGGCTTGCCTTTGCCAAGGGTTGTTGCTCAAATCCTGAGTCCAGCATCGCCGACAGCCGACAGCCTCGTGGGACAGCTCGCACCTCCAGCCTGGACGCCGGCAACGCCTCCTAGCCCGTGTGACTGCAGAGTCCAGCGTCGCCCAATCACCTGGTCGAGGTGACTTCATCCGGTGCCCTCCTGGTGCCCACATAATCACTGGCTAGTGATTAAGAACTGAGTCCCCTCTGCTTTCAGGTCGTCTCCTTCACTGATCCAGCCTTGGATCACACCGAACTTCTTCACTGGTCGCCTGCCAGCAACTTCTTCTTTCAGGTCCCATAGACTTCAACGAGGATTAGCGACGTCTTTTGAACCCTATGCAGCCCCGGCCCCTGGGCTAGGTAATTTGAGTATTTCGGTACTCCAGCACAGGTTCACTATCCAAGTGTCCAGATCCTTTGTCGTTTTCAGTCTACCTAGTCGGATTCGTCCGGAAACAGTAACTTTAGAAACGCTAGCATCCATAGACTTCTTCCCGCATCCCGCGTGAGAGTGCACACTCTGCACCCGATCTCCCTAGGCCTCCTGCTCGTAATCTTAAGGTTCAGTAGTGTAGTCCTAGCGATCCTGAAGCCTCTGGATCTTGTTACTTACCTGCTAGTATTTCGCATTCCACTTTTTGTGTATATGGTTTTTCGTGCCCCTCGGGCATTTGTGTAAATTGTGCAACTTGAAGTATTTCCGTAAGAGTTTTGTATTGTGCTTAGCTCCCTGACTCATAAAGAGTTCAGGGTAGTCTTGTTATAAATAAATATCCTTTATTTTCATAACAACTTGTGTGGTGTCCTTTCACTTGGTGTTCAAGGGGTATATGTGGTGGTAAAACAGCTGGCTTAACACGCCCTCTAGAGTTTAGCCTGAAGACTGCTCGTGTCCATGCTACTAGGATAGCTGGTCTGAAAGGTTGACTTACAACCAATCATCAATAAGGGTTGTTTAGTATGATACACAGTGATCACTAGAATAGTGAGCACTATATATCAGGCCAACTTCTCACAAGAGGGCTAAGCACATGACAATCTCTTAGGAAAAATACAATAAGTTGCACAAAATTACAATGGTGCCCTAGGGGCACGGCAAACCATATACTAAGTAAATGGTATAAGGAAATCGATAGAAGGAATGGAGCTGTCCAGAGGCTGTAGGATCTTTGGGACCACGCTACCCTAACTTTAGGTAAGTAATAGGAGGCCCACGGGACGCGTGTGCAGAGTGTGAACTCACACGCGAGATGCGTAACAACGTCTATGGACAGTACAGTTCAAGAAAAAGGTGAGTACGGACAATCCTGACTGGTTAGGACTAAAACGACTGTGAATCTGGACACTAGGAGAGTCATGCTACCCTTGAGCACCGAAATGCTCTTGTTACCTCACCCACGGGCTGCGGGTGCATAGGTGCGAATTTGTGTCGGGTTTCTGTGTTGAAGTCTATGGAGCCTGGAAGAAAAGATGCTGCAGGTGACCAGGAGGAAGATGTCCGGTGCGATCCACGGGTGTATCGAGGAAGAAGAGTGTAGGAGAGTGGGGTCTGCAATCCTATGGTCACCCCAGATTTTTGCTTTTTGCTTCACTGGTTTACGACTTTCCCTGGCTGTGGGCCTGCTAATCAGACCCACAGCCTAGCTGTTCTCTCTCTAAAGTGACAACCATGTACTTTAGGTGCATTTACCAATTGGTACTGGGCCACCTTATCAGTCCCTGTAATAGTGTACCTTAGGTATCCAGGGCATAGGTGTACCCAGGGCCTACCAGGGGCTGAAGCATGTATTATGCCACCCCTGGCTGGCCATCTAAAACTGACACAACTGGCTGCATGACAGCTGGGGCAAGGTGGTGTAATCACCCTTTGCTATAGACATAGTATACCTATATCTAACCCTAAAATGGACACATATATTCCTATCAGTCACTCCTATGGAAGGCCTTATCAATCCTGAAGGCAGAGTGCTTGGAATTATGTGAGATGGTGCTCTGGCATGAGCTGAGCCCGTTTGCAGCTTGCGGAACCAAGTCCTAATAGCTGTTCCATGATAACGCTATACCATATACTCTTAAGTGCATTATCAACCTCGCGGTTAAATGCTAACTCTGGCATAACATTATCAAAACATGTCGAGTAAGGTGTCATACGATTTGGAATACTACCCCCTTGCCAATTCTGGCGACGGGGGTAGAATTCCACCCTTCTAGACGGACACGACATGTATGTAACTGCGAACCCCAGTTAAAGTTAACTCAAGCCTTGGCATCACAAAATGGATGCTGCCACCACAGACACAAGTCTGACCTCCTGCTGCTGGGAGTCCTTCCAGCGAGGGCGGCTTGGACAAAGGGTTTCCTGCCTTGGGAGATGTTAGCACCACCCCAGACAGGATTTTGTGTATTGGGGAGGATAGGCCTGAAAGGAATGAGACATGCCTGGGGCACACAAGATGTCCTGTGCATACACCGTTTCAAACCAGTTGCTGGGGCATCCCTGCCCCAGCTCTGGCGCGAAACCGGACAAAGGATAGGGGGTGTAACCACCCCCCTTCCTGGTCCCACCCAGGGGAGGGACCTAGTCAGTAGTTAGCCCCCTTTAGCAGGATAAAGGTAGGAGCTGGTCCCATTCCAAATTAGATTATCCTGAACATTTCTACAAGAAGAAACTCTGGACTTCGACGTTCTGCTCCACAGAAGACTGAAGAATCTCCCTTGTGGAGAAGGAGTGTCCACCCTGCAACTGCAGGCACCATCAAGCGTTCAGTAACTTCACTTTGTCGTCTTCCCTCGAGGAGCCAGACTTCAGAGCCCAACGAGACCCGGATTCCCAGACCTCTCTGACCTCAACCCACATCTGCAGCACAGCTGAGATCCGTGGGTGCGACGAGACACGTGGGACCGGCCATCTTGAAAGAAACTGCACTTCGCTTCCAGCACGACTCCCGAGGTAAACTCGACCAAGTGCTTTGGGGACTGAGAAGCCACAGCCCCTGCACCGAAGATCAGCCCTCCAGCATCCACGATATCTGCGTGGGGCCCTTCTGCTTGTTCGCTGCTCGACGCGTTGTCTGGTCACTTGAATCTTTGCTGCTGGTCTGGTTGCTCCAGACTGGCCCTTGCTCCCTTCCAAAAGAGGGGCACCTCGGACTCTCCTAGTCCGCACCAGACGTCTTTTCCCTTCACCGCGTGGGTTGCCTTTGCCAAGGCCTGTTGACTCCAATTCCGGATCCGACACCGCCAACAGCGAGAGCCTGCGTGGGACAACTCGTGCCTCCATCCTGGTCGTCGATGACACCTCCTGGTCCACGTGGCTGCAGAGTCAAGCGTCCACTCTTCACCTGATCGCGACAACAGCATCTGGTTCCTTCCTGGTTCCACACCAGTCACTGGCTAGTGACTTTGAACACTGTCCCCTCTGCTTTCAGGTCCTCTTCTTCACCGATCCCCCCTTGGATCGCACCAGACATCTTCCTCCTGGTCGCCTGCAGCATCTTTTCTTTCAGGCTCCATTGACCTCAACGCGAGAACCTGACGCACTTTGGCACCTATGCACCCGCAGCCCGTGGGTGAGGTAACGAGAGCATTTTGGTGCTCAAGGGTAGTCTAACTGTCCTAGTGTCCAATTCCACAATCGTTGTTGTCCTAATTAGTCAGGATTGTCCATACTTACCTTTAACTTGAACTATACTGTCCATAGACGTTGTTACGCATCTCGCGTGTGAGTTCATACTCTGCACACGCGTTCCGTGGGCTTCCTATTACTTACCTGAAGTAAGTGTAGCGTGGTCCCATCCATCCTACAGCCTCTGGACAGCTCCATTCCTTTTATCGACTTTCACATTCCACTTACTTAGTATATGGTTTGTCGTGCCCCTAGGGCACCATTGTAATTTTGTGCAACTTGTCGTATTTTTCGTAAGAGATTGTCAATTGCTTAGCCCTCTGACCTCATAAAGAGTTCAGAGGTGTTGTTATTAATAAATATACTGTTTATTTTCATAACAACCTGTGTGGTGTACTTTCATCTGGTATTCGAGGGGTTATATTGTGGTAAAACAGCCGGCTTCACATGCCAAAAGAGTTTAGCCTAAGACTGCTTGGTCCATGCTACCATTAGGATAGCTGGTCTATAAGGTTGACTTACAACCAATCACCATCAGGGTTGTTTGGACTGATACAAGGTGATCACTAGAACTAGTGAGCATCATATATCAGGCCAACTTCTCACATTGGTGTGCAGCGGTTGGGATTTGAGCTTGCTGTTGTTTTTACCACGTATAATCTTGAAATATCATTTGAAAGATCACATCAGGTACTCTAGGTACATATAACAAGCTTAGAAATACTCTGAGTTCTACTGAACCAGCTGTTGTAGTAGAAAGGGCCTAGCACACCCTGACTACAACTCTTAGCAATTGATTAGTAGGAAAACCCATAGTGTAGGTAGGTGCATCACTTACACCTCACTAGAAAGCATGTCTACCCATGGAGAGTCCTCAGAGACTCCCCAAGTGGTTAGTGACCCTCCACAGGTCCTTTCCAGATATGCAGCTCTCAGTTTCCAGGAGATGAGACAATTGTGTACCTCCAGGACATTGAAACAGGGTTCTAACCCTACCACTCCTTTTCTGTTAGGTCTCTTAGAGACATATGATGCCAGAAGGGCTGCTAACACAGACCCCTCTAATCCAGATAGGAGCATGCCCCCCTTAGAAGGTACTCTTGGTGATCCAGACCTCCCTAAAACAGAGAATGTAGAAGAGGAGGAGGAAGAAGAAGAACAATCTGGGGATGAGGCAGACAAAGGTTCTGTGATAGTCAGCAGACTCACAAGGGCCAACTTAGACCTACATTGGGAAGGAACTGGGGGACCCCCAGTGCTGAACCTAAGCAGCCCTAACTATGGAGTTAGAAGAGATAGGTCTCATTCTAGGAACTCCATTAGATCTGTGCACTCTCGTGCCTCTCATGCATCTGCTCAGAGGAGGATGAGTTCCCCTCAGAGGAGAGAACATGAGGCAAAGATGAAGGAAGCTAATCTGAGGATCCAAAGGGAAGAACTTGCCCTTGCCAAAGAGAAGCTTGCCTTTGCTAGAGAGCAACAGTTGAGTGGGGTAGTCCCCACTGGTGGCAGCAATATCCCTAGGGATAGAGACAGGAGTTTTGATAATAGACACCTGAGGAAAATAGTGCCCTCCTATAAGACAGGAGATGATATCCACAAGTGGATAACTGCTTTGGAGAGAGCCTGCAAAGAACAGCAGGTACCCGAGAGCCAGTGGGCAGCTATATTGTGGCTCTCCTTTGAAGGTAAACGTAGAGACAAGCTCCTCACTGTTAGAGATGAGGATGCTAATGATTACCACGTCTTGAAAACTGCACTGATTGATGGGTTTGGCTTAACCACTGAACAGTACAGGTTAATGTTCAGGGATACCCAGAAAACTCAGTCTCAAGATTGGACTGACTTTGTTGATTGTGCCACTAAGGCTTTGGAAGGCTGGTTACTGGGAAGTAAAGTTACTGATTACACAGGATTGTATAATCTTATTATGAGAGAGCAAATCTTAAATAATTGTCAGAACCAGTTGTTGCATCAGCACTTGATTGACTCAGATCTGACCTCCCCCCAAGAATTGTGAAAGAAGGCAGACAGATGGGTCAGGACAAGGGTCAAGCAGCAGAACCAGAACCAGGGTGGTGGCCAGAAGAAAGCAGACCAGAAGGGTAATGAGAATAAGCAAAATGACCAGAAGTCTTCAACAGGGCCCCAACAACCTAAGGAGGGTGGGTCCCAAACTTCCCAAAAGAAGAAGAATGATGGTCCTAAGAAACCATGGTGCCAATACTGTAAAAGTAAGACTCAGTGGTTTAGTGAGTGCACCAAGAAAGGCCAAACTCCTGACACTACTGTCCCTAAGACACCTGCACCCCCAGTACAGTTAGTAGTGGTAGTGTACCTCCCAAGGCTATAGTTGGGTTAACCCTGGGAACTGAGGTGGGTTCTGACTTAGTCAGAATTCCTACTCAGGCAGTTCTTGTTTGTACTGGGGACATGGATATGACCCCTACTGTAAGTCCTAGTACTCTGGGCAAATACAGACAAACGCCTTTAATCAATGGAAAAATGGCTCAGGCCTACAGGGACACATGTGCCAGTGTCACCATGGTGACACCAACATTGGTGGACCCTGACCAGATCATGGTAGGTTCAGACTACCTAGTGACCAATGCTAGCAATGTCACTACCAATCACAGTATGGCAGTTGTTAATTTCTCCTGGGGAGGGGTAACTGGCCTCAAAAGGTTTGTAGTTAGTTCAGACCTCCCAGTAGATTGTCTTTTGGGCAATGATTTGGAATCCTCACTGTGGTCAGATGTGGAGTACAGGACTCATGTAGAAATGGTAGGTCTCTCCTCACATGTCCTTGCTGTGACTAGGTCACAGGCCAAGAAATGCCCAGCTGAACAAGTGCTGGATCCTGGAAGAATGGACCAGACACTACCCAAGAGAAGGAATGGTAGGGTTAAGGCAGAGCCTTCCCCCCTGCCTCAGGTTTAGGATCAGCCCTCTCAGGAGGCTGACCCAGAGACCCCAGAAGTAACTGTCCGAGAAGAGCTTGAACCTGATCAGGTTGAGTTTCTTGGGACAGGGGGACCTTCCAGGGCAGACTTGAGACAGGCCCAATTAGACTGTTCCTCTCTTGAACCCCTCAGACAGCAGGCTGCTGCTGGGGCTGCAGGGAATGCTACAGGTGCCCATAAGGTATATTGGGAAGATGGACTCCTATACTCTGAGGCAAGAGACCCCAAGCCTGGTGCTACCAGGAGGCTGGTCATCCCCTTGTCTCTTAGAGGTTTCCTTCTCACCTTAGCCCATGAGATTCCCCTTGCAGGTCACTTAGGCCAGAACAAGACTTGGGACAGGCTTGCCCCACACTTTCACTGGCCTCATATGTCTGAAGACACCAAAGAGTTTTGTCGCTCATGTATCACCTGCCAAGCCAGTGGCAAATCAGGTGGCACAACAGAGGCCCCCCTTATACCACTACCTGTGGTGGGGGTACCCTTTGAGAGAGTGGGGATAGACATTGTTGGACCAATGGACCCCCCAACAGCATCTGGGCACAGATTTATACTGGTGGTAGTGGATCATGCTACCAGGTATCCAGAAGCTATTCCCCTTAGGACCACTACAGCTCCTGTTGTGGCCAGGGCCTTACTTGGAGTTTTCTCCAGAGTGGGGTTTCCTAAGGAGGTTGTCTCTGACAGAGGGGCAAACTTCATGTCAGGATACTTGACTGCTATGTGGAAGGAGTGTGGAGTAAATTACAAATTTACCACACCTTATCACCCACAGTGCAATGGGCTTGTTGAGAGATTCAACAAGACCCTCAAAGGGATGATAAAAGGGTTACCTGAAAAGCTTAGGCGAAGATGGGACATCCTTTTACCCTGCCTCCTGTTTGCTTACAGAGAGGTCCCACAGAAGGGGGTTGGTTACAGCCCTTTTGAGCTTCTGTTTGGGCATCCTGTAAGAGGACCCCTATGTCTGGTGAAGGAAGGATGGGAGTTACCTCTCAAAAAGCCTAAGCTTGACATAGTGGACTCTGTACTTGGTCTCCGCTCCAGGATGGCAGAGTACATGGATAAGGCATCCAAAAACCTTGAGGCCAGCCAAGAGCTTCAAAAAGCTTGGCATGACCAAAAGGCTGTCCTAACTGTGTATCATGCAGGACAGAAGGTGTGGGTGTTGGAGCCAGTGGCCCCAGCAGCTCTCCAAGACAAATGGTCTGGACCCCATACCATCATTGAGCAAAAGGGAGAGGTCACCTACTTGGTGGACATGGGAACTCCCAGGAGCCCCCACAGGGTGCTTCATGTAAACAGGCTCAAGGCATTTGTCAACAGGGAGGACATGGGCTTGCTCATGGCCACAGATGAGGGGCAGGAGGAAGAGAGTGACCCTCTCCCAGACCTGCTCACTCAGAACCCTGATGATGGGTCAGTAGATGGTATAGTCTTTTCTGACAGCCTCTCTGAACGTCAACAAGGGGATTGTAAACAGGTTCTTCAATCCTTCAGGCAAATGTTCTCACTGACCCCCAGTCAGACAAACTGGTGCACCCATGAGGTGGACACTGGTGACAGTCTGCCTGTCAAGAGTAAAATCTACAGGCAACCTGACCACGTCAGGGACTGCATAAAGAAAGAAGTCCACAAGATGTTGGAATTGGGAGTCATTGAACCCTCAGAGATCCCTTGGGCTAGTCCTGTAGTTCTAGTGCCTAAACCTCACACCCATGATGGTAAGAGAGAGATGAGGTTTTGTGTAGACTACAGAGGTCTCAATGCTATCACTAAGACAGATGCCCATCCAATACCTAGGGCAGATGAACTGATAGACAAGTTGGCATCTGCAACTTTCTTAAGTACATTTGACCTAACAGCTGGTTATTGGCAGATCAGGTTAGCTGAGGATGCCAAGGCCAAAACAGCATTTTCTACCCCAGGAGGTCATTACCAATTTGTGGTGATGCCCTTTGGTTTGAAAAATGCCCCTGCCACTTTTCAAAGGTTGGTGAACCAAGTTCTCACTGGGTTGGATGACTTCTGTGCAGCATATCTAGATGATATTGCTGTCTTTAGCTCCACCTGGGAGGATCACCTGATCCACCTGAGGAAAGTTTTGGAGGCCGGGCAAAAGGCAGGCCTCACTATCAAGGCTACTAAGTGCCAGATAGGGCAGAGTCAGGTTGTGTACCTGGGCCACCTTGTGGGTGGAGGCCAGGTTCAACCCTTGGAGAGCAAGATACAGGCCATAAAGGACTGGGCTCCTCCAACCACCCAGACACAGGTCAGAGCTTTCTTGGGCCTGTCTGGTTACTATAGGAAGTTTGTCAAAAATTATGGGTCCATTGTGACACCACTTAATGACTTGACAAGCAAGAAAATGCCAAAGAAAGTTCAGTGGACAGTTAGCTGTCAGAAGGCATTTGATGACCTAAAGCAGGCCATGTGTACTGCACCTATTCTCAAGAGTCCTGACTACTCCAAAACCTTCATTGTCCAAACAGATGCATCTGAGTTGGGTGTGGGAGCTGTTCTATCTCAACTGAATATTGATGGTCATGACCAGCCCATTGCTTTTATAAGCAGAAGGCTGACCCCTAGAGAGAAACGTTGGTCAGCTATTGAGAGGGAGGCCTTTGCTGTGGTTTGGGCCCTGAAGATGTTGAGGCCATACTTGTTTGGAACTCACTTCAAGATTCAGACCGACCATAAGCCCCTCTTATGGCTAAATCAGATGAAGGGTGAAAACCCCAAACTTCTTAGGTGGTCCATTTCCCTACAGGGGATGGACTTTACAGTGGAGCACAGACCAGGGACTGACCATGGCAATGCAGATGGTCTCTCCAGGTATTTCCACTTAGAACAGGAAGACTCACCTGGTCAAGGTTAGTTTAATGTCCCTAAGTTTGGGGGGGGGGGTTATGTAGGAGAGTGGGGTCTGCAATCCTATGGTCACCCCAGATTTTTGCTTTTTGCTTCACTGGTTTACGACTTTCCCTGGCTGTGGGCCTGCTAATCAGACCCACAGCCTAGCTGTTCTCTCTCTAAATTGACAACCATGTACTTTAGGTGCATTTACCAATTGGTACTGGGCCACCTTATCAGTCCCTGTAATAGTGTACCTTAGGTATCCAGGGCATAGGTGTACCCAGGGCCTACCAGGGGCTGAAGCATGTATTATGCCACCCCTGGCTGGCCATCTAAAATTAACACAACTGGCTGCATGATAGCTGGGGCAAGGTGGTGTAATCACCCTTTGCTATAGATATAGTATACCTATATCTAACCCTAAAATGGACACTTATATTCCTATCAGTCACTCCTATGGAAGGCCTTATCAATCTTGAAGGCAGAGTGCTTGGAATTATGTGAGATGGTGCTCTGGCATGAGCTGAGCCCGTTTGCAGCTTGCGGAACCAAGTCCTAATAGCTGTTCCATGATAACGCTATACCATATACTCTTAAGTGCATTATCAACCTCGCGGTTAAATGCTAACTCTGGTATAACATTATCAAAACATGTCGAGTAAGGTGTCATACGATTTGGAATACTACCCCCTCGCCAATTCTGGCGACGGGGGTAGCATTCCAACCTTCGAGAGGGACACGACATGTATGTAACTGCGAACCCCGGTTAAAGTTAACTCGAGCCTTGGCATCACAAAATGGATGCTGCCACCACAGACACAAGTCTGACCTCCTGCTGCTGGGTGTCCTTCCAGCGAGGGCGGCTTGGACAAAGGGTTTCCTGCCTTGGGAGGTGCTAGTACCACCCCAGACAGGATTTTGTGTAGTGGGGATGATAGGCCTGAAAGGAATGAGACATGCCTGGGGCACACAAGATGTCCTGTGCATACACCGGTTCAAACCAGTTGCTGGGAAACCGGACAAAGGATAGGGGGTGTAACCACCCCCCTTCCTGGTCCCACCCAGAGGAGGGACCTAGTCAGTAGTGCAGCCCCCTTTAGCAGGATAAAGGTAGGAGCTGGTCCCATTCCAAATTAGATTATCCTGACAGTTCTACAAGAAGAAACTCTGGACTTCGACGTTCTGCTCCACAGAAGACTGAAGAATCTCCCTTGTGGACAAGGAGTGTCCACCCCGCAACTGCAGGCACCATCAAGCGTCCAGTGGCTTCACTTTGTCGTCTTCCCTCGAGGATCCAGACTTCAGAGCCCGATGAGACCCGGATTCCCAGACCTCTCCGACCTCAACCTACATCTGCAGCACAGCTGAGATCCGTGAGTGCGACGAGACACGTGGGACCGGCCATCTTGCAAGAAACTGCACTTCGCTTCCAGCACGACTCCCGAGGTAAACTCGACCAAGTGCTTTGGGGACTGAGAAGCCCCATCCCCGAGCAGCCCCTGCACCATAGATCAGCCCTCCAGCATCCACGAGATCTGCGTGGGGCCCTTCTGCTTGTTTGCTGCTCGACGCGTTGTCTGGTCACTTGCCGGCTGGCTAGTGACCTCCTAGACGAAGAACCTTTGAATCTTTGCTGCTGGTCTGGTTGCTCCAGACTGGCCCTTGCTCCCTTCCAAAAGAGGGGCTCCTCGGACTCTCCTAGTCCTCACCAGATGTCTTTTCCCTTCACCGCATGGGTTGCCTTTGCCAAGGCCTGTTGACTCCAATTCCGGATCCGACACCGCCGACAGCGAGAGCCTGCATGGGACAACTCGTGCCTCCATCCTGGTTGTCGAAGACACCTCCTGGTCCACGTGGCTGCAGAGTCAAGCGTCCACTCTTCACCTGATCGCGACGACAGCATCTGGTTCCTTCCTGGTTCCACACCGGTCACTGGCTAGTGACTTTGAACACTGTCCCCTCTGCTTTCAGGTCCTCTTCTTCACGATCCACCCTTGGATTGCACCGGACATCTTCCTCCTGGTCGCCTGCAGCATCTTTTCTTTCAGGCTCCATTGACTTCAACGCGAGAACCCGACACACTTTGGCACCTATGCACCCGCAGCCCGTGGGTGAGGTAACGAGAGCATTTCGGTGCTCAAGGGTAGTCTAACTGTCCTAGTGTCCAATTCCATAATCGTTGTTGTCCTAACTAGTCAGGATTGTCCGTACTTACCTTTAACTTGAACTATACTGTCCATAGACGTTGTTACGCATCTCGCGTGTGAGTTCACACTCTGCACACGCGTTCCGTGGGCCTCCTATTACTTACCTGAAGTTAGTGTAGCGTGGTCCCATCGATCCTACAGCCTCTGGACAGCTCCATTCCTTTTATCGACTTTCACATTCCACTTACTTAGTATATGGTTTGTCGTGCCCCTAGGGCACCATTGTAATTTTGTGCAACTTGTCGTATTTTTCGTAAGAGATTGTCATGTGCTTAGCTCTCTGACCTCATAAAGAGTTCAGAGGTGTTGTTATTAATAAGTATACTGTTTATTTTCATAACAACCTGTGTGGTGTCCTTTCATCTGGTATGCGAGGGATTATATTGTGGTAAAACAGCCGGCTTCACATGCCAAAAGAGTTTAGCCTAAGACTGCTTTGTCCATGCTACCATTAGGATAGCTGGTCTATAAGGTTGACTTACAACCAATCACCATAAGGGTTGTTTGGACTGATACAAGGTGATCACTAGAACTAGTGAGCATCATATATCAGGCCAACTTCTCACAAAGAGGACCTGAAAGCAGAGGGGACAGTGTTCAAAGTCACTAGCCAGTGACCGGTGTGGAACCAGGAAGGAACCAGATGTCGTCGTCGCGATCAGGTGAAGAATGGATGCTTGACTCTGCAGCCACGTGGACCAGGAGGTGTCTTGGACGACCAGGATGGAGGCACGAGCTGTCCAACGCAGGCTCTCGCTGTCGGCGGTGTTGGTTTCAGATTTGGAATCAACAGGCCTTGGCAAAGGCAACCCACGCAGTGAGTGGAAACGGCGTCTGGGGTGGACCAGGAGGGTCCAGGGTGCTCCTCTTTTGGAAGGGAGCAAGGGCCAGTCTAGAGCAACTAGACCAGCAGTGTAGTTTTCAAAGGTCGTCGTCTAGGAGGTCACTAGCCAGCCTGCAAGTGACCAGACAATGCGTCGAGCTGCAACCAGGCAGAAGGGCCCCACGCAGATCTCGTGGATGCTGGAGGGCTGATTTTCGATGCAGGGGCTGCTCGGGGCTGGGGCTTCTCAATCCCCAAAGCACTTGGTCGAGTTTACCTCGGGAGTCGTGCTGGAAGCGAAGTGCAGTTTCTTTCAAGATGGCCAGTCCCACGTGTCTCAGCTTTGCTGCAGATGTGAGTTGAGGTCGGAGAGGTCTGGGAATCCGGGTCTCGTCGGGCTCTGAAGTCTGGATCCTCGAGGGAAGACGACAAAGTGAAGCCGCTGGACGCTTGATGGTGCCTGCAGTTGCAGGGTGGACACTCCTTGCCCACAAGGGAGATTTCTTCAGTCTTCTGTGGAGCAGAACGTCGAAGTCCAGAGTTTCTTCTTGTAGAGTAGTTCAGGATTAATCTAATTTGGAATGGGACCAGCTCCCACCTTTATCCTGCTAAAGGGGGCTGTACTGGTGACTAGGTCCCTCCCCTGGGTGGGACCAGGAAGGGGGGGGTTAAACCCCCTATCCTTTGTCCGATTTTGCGCCAGAGCTGGGGCAGGGATGCCCCAGCAACTGGTTTGAACCGGTGTATGCACAGGACACCTTGTGTGCCCCAGGCATGTCTCATTCCTTTCAGGCCTATCCTACCCAATACACAAAATCCTGTCTGTGGTGGGGCTAGCACCTCCCAAGGCAGGAAACCCTTTGTCCAAGCCTCCTTCGCTGGAAGGACTCCAAGCAGCAGGAGGTCAGACTTGTGTCTGTGGTGGCAGCATCCATTTTGTAATGCCAAGGCTCGAGTTAACTTTAAACGGGGTTCACAGTTACATACATGTCGTGTCCCTCTAGAAGGGTGGAATGCTACCCCCGTCGCCAGAATTGGCGAGGGCGTAGTATTCCAATTCGTATGACACCTGACATGTTTTGATAATGTTATACCAGAGTTAGCATTTAACCGCGAGGATTATAATGCACTTAAGAGTATATGGTATAGCGTTATCATGGAACAGCTATTAGGACTTGGTTCCGCAAGCTGCAGACGGGCTCAGCTCATGCCAGGGCACCATCTCACATAATTCCAAGCACTCTGCCTTCAGGATTGCTAAGGCCTGCCATAGGAGCGACTGATAGGAGTATATGTGTCCATTTTGGGGTTAGATATAGATAACTATATCTACAGCAAAGGGTGATTACACCACCTTGCCCCAGCTGTCTTACCAGCCAGTTGTGTCTGTTTAGATGGCCAGCCAGGGGTGGCATAATACATGCTTCAGCCCCTGGTAGGCCCTGGGTACACCTATGCCCTGGGTACCTAAGGTACACTGTACAGGGACTGATAAGGTGGCCCAGTACCAATTGGTAAATGCACCTAAAGTACATGGATGTCAATTTAGAGAGAGAACAGCTAGGCTGTGGGTCTGATTAGCAGGCCCACAGCCAGGGAAATTCGTAAACCAGTGAAGCAAAAAGCAAAAATCTGGGGTGACCATAGGATTGCAGACCCCACTCAAGTTTCAACTTTCAAGTTTAGTTTATTTATGATAATGAAACTCAAAAGAGGTCCACATAAAGAGTAAAACAATACATTCCAACCATTCAAATGCAAAAGAAACAATATTACGTAAAGAAGAAAACATTTTCGAGATACAAAAATAGAACTAAACCGTAATAACATCACCTAAAAAATACAAGAATAAAAACAAACCATAATGACACCACCTTAATACAAATTCAAAAAACATTAAAAAAATTTATACAATTTAAAACAAAACATTTCATTGGGGGGGTTATTCATTGCAACTATGAAATCAGCAGCAGACAAAATATTCAGCTGAAGACAAATTAATCTTAGGTGCTTTCGCCTATGCGACAATAAAGCCGGGCAAACAAATACAACATGGAGCAAGTCCTGATCTTTCATATGGCAGAGGTCACAAACTGCTGAGGTTCCGTGCCATTTAGATAAGAGCGATTTCAGAGGAAGTAAATCCTGTCTTAGTAAGAATAGTAACCGCCTAATGCATGGGGAATATTCCAGTGAACATATGGTTGTGCAGACCTTACCAGACATGAATTAATAACAGGAGTAAGACCTTTTTTCAGACTACGGGACTCTCTATCCAATCTCCACCCTAAATCCCATGAAGCGGATTTCAGAAGAGTTTTTAACTGAAATTGCGATAGAGAAAATAAGACAGCTTTATCTAATCGTAATTGGTTTACAGCATATCTAAAAAATTCTAGAATTAGAGAATGATCATTAAGACTTCCCAGCAGCTCAGTTTTAATGAGATGTCTTAATGTGCCAGGCTCACCTTTTGATAGATTAAAGACACAGCGCACACTCCCCGCTAAGCCTTGAACCCAACTGCTACGTAAACCAAATTCCTGTCTAAGAGCAGCGGTAGAACTATCTGTATTGACGGATAGAAGGCTACGGAGGATTTTTCCTTCAGTAGAGTTCAAAAAGCTCCAATTTTTTATATCAATTAACTCCAATCCATAGAGTAATGACGCGGGGATTTTTGCTCGATATACATCCAATAATATTAGAAAATGACTTCTACCTGTAGCTTTATATAAAGACAACAAACTCTTTCCCTGGACAATAGCTTTGCGGATGTTATTAGCTATATGAGTTTTTTCACTTAAATTACTCATAACAATTTTGCCAAGAAAAGGATAAGATTTCACTGTTTCCAGTTTTTGGCCCCCCACATTCCAAAAAAAGTTAGGGTATTTAAATTTCTTCTTACCAGAGAAACACATCACTTTGCTTTTTGCTATATTTACCAATAGGTGATGTTTTCCTACGTATAAACGTAAGGTATGCAGGCGATTATTCAGTCCCCTTGGCGTTAAGTCGAGAACTAAAATATCGTGAGCATACATTAAACAAACAATAGGAGACCCCCCCAAGGTTGGCGCTATACCTGTGCTTTCAGACAGAGTCTGGGGTAAATCAGCAATATAAAGGGAAAAAAGCAAAAGAGCCAATAGGCAACCCTGCTTTAACCCATTACATGTGGGAATCGTTCTTGATAAACCTCTTTCTCCACCCAACAGAACTCTGCACCAGGTCTCTGAGTGTAAGGCACGTACTAATCTAATAAGAGGAGAAGGCATCCCTAAGTCGAATAATTTCTCCCACAGCAATGTTCTATCCACTTTATCAAAAGCTGTGGAGAAATCGTTAAAGGCGCCATAAACTCGCCCACCACGTACCCTAACATATTTCTCCGTTAAAATCTGGAGAGCAGTCAAATTGTCAAGGGTACCGTGCCTTTGCCTAAAACCAGTTTGTTCAAACGGCAAAATTTTAGCCATAGCAACCCATTCATTAATTAACTTAAGGAGGCATTTTGCAAATACCTTACCGATGGCATCTAGTAAGGCAATTTGACGATAGTTTTGAGGTAGGTCTCTAGCCCCTTTTTTAAAAAGAGGGACTAATATGCTCCCTTTCCAAGAAGTAGGTACAGTTCCGCTGGTAAAGCAAAATTTAAACACTGGATAAAGGATTTTGCTCCATAATTCACTCTGTTGTTTTAAAACAGAAATCGGGATCTCATCTGGACCCATTGCGCCAGAAGAGCGCATACCCCTAATGGCTAGCACAATATCTTTTTCAGAAGGAGAGACAATTTGAAAATTGTCCTCATAGGGAAGATCCTTGACAAATAACAAACCATTATTACTATATAGTTTATCAATATTTTGAATCCAGATCTACTCATCAATAGAGATGGGCTTAGGACAACTTCTAGAACCACAGCCCTTACCGATTAATGGCCAAAAAGTCCTAGCTTGCCCTTTATATGAGGATTCCCGGAGTTTTATCCATAATGAATCTTCTTTTTCTCTTTTTATACTTGCTTTTAGCCTTGACCTTCTTCTTTTTAGTAAGGCCAATTTATAGTGCCTTTCTTGGTCAAATAATAAATATTGCCCCCTTATCAATTTATTTATTTCAATGTTTAGTTGCCGAAATTGTTTGGGTAGTACTATATATTTTTTGTCAGAGGGAACTTTCTTTGCTATTAAAATTATTTTTTCCAAAAATTCCGAAAGACATGCGAATTCCCTCCCGTCCCAATGGGACAAATTTGATACAGTAGAGACCAATGTACTCAACAGAGTCTCAAAAATCACAGGATTCCAGTAACATCTCCCAGATTTAGTACCAAAGTTCACCCGATCAGAATCCATATGCCAAGAATCCGACAAAGGAGGTCTTAGGGAGACTAAGACAATCAAAACCCTGTGATCACTTAAATCAGAATCCATAACCAAAATATATTTTAGAAACCGAAAGAATGCACTATCAGATACCACATAATCAATGATTGATTGTCCATTTTTTGTTTTATGTGTAAATGTAGCGGGGCAGTCAGAAGGGAGCCTCCCATTTATTACTAAACAATCTACCTTAGAGAGACCATCCAGAGTTAGTTTCCCTCTTTTATCAGACTTGATATTTGCCGGAAACTGGGCTTGAGGAATATGGAGAGATTCTTCCCTAAGCGTATTCCTGAATAAATCAAGACCACAATTTGAAATTTTGCAATTAAGGTCACCCATTAATACTATATGTGGCGGGGAACAAACATCCATGAGAGAGGAAATAAACGAAAACAGTGATTTTAGAGCAACATTAAAACAAGCATCAGATGGAATATAGGTATTTATCAAAACTATTGTTTTATTGGTGCCATCCTTAATCAGGTTTTCTAAAAATATTTAGACAACAATGGAGGAGTACCCCCTGGAAGCAAAAGATACAAAGAAGGAATTGTCTTCTGTATCTGGAGCTTAAGGCTCAGGTTAGCAATAAATGCCCCAACCCTTAACCGGACAGTAGTAGTCCTTTTAAGAAGACCCCTCACTCACCAACCTAGTTGGTGACATGCTTCATCATCGGGGTCCCACCCCATAGGCCAAATGCCCACAGGGTGTGCTACGACACCTGGTTACAGTGGAGCGGGTTTCTTGTTTTTTATATGTGCAAAAAGTAAAAGTGATAAGTGTATTAAAAAGGGCCAAGGCTACTCACATCAAGACTTTATTCTTGAGTGCTTGATCCCTGTTAAAAATAATGTGGCACCAGTGCCTAATTAGGAAGGCTTTGGTGTTTCAAGAAGTGTGAAAAAACTAAAAATAGCGTAGTGTGCTATGTGAATTAGTTAGCAAATAGGTCTACATGTTTCAACCATGTTAAAAATTATTAGGTTTTCGTCAGGACCGTGTATATTGAACGGGTTGGTACGCACACGCTAAGGCGCGCCCTGCCCTCGCTCAAATATAGACCACAAATTATGGTCTAATGTAAAAATGTGTTTTAATCCTGATTCAGGAAAAAACACTTGAAACGGTAAATTAGCGCTTCATGGGCATCGAGTAAACCAAGACGGCAAGTGTCCGTCACTTGCGGCTTCTGCTCGTCTTGCGTACAAACCTACTTGGTTCTCACTCGTGAATGCCCCGTTTCTAAAAATATTGCCTGAAACAGTTTACTTGGGTCTAGAAAGTAAGACAATTTCCAATCAATCTTATTGGAGAGAAGACATGCTATTCCACCCTTTGCATGTCCTCTCCTAGAGGGTGATGCACTACCATCTAAAACAAAATACTCTTTTGCAATTATTAATTTTCCTTCCACCCAAGTTTCCTGAAGACAGATAACATCAGCCTCTAAGGATTGTAAAAATAACAATTTTTCCGGACTATTCTTCAGCCCTGCGATATTCCAGGAGATAATGTTTAAATCACTGTTAAAAATGTGATTGCGGTTTAGCGGAGTAGGTCGTTTTATTTGAAAGAACACCAGGCAACCATCCCCACTTAGTAGTGTCATCCATTAAAAATGGTTTAGAAGGAGGAGGATTTTTGTATAGTACTTGACGTTTGTTGTGAGATACACAGATTTTTAGATCCTCAGTTTTAGCTGGTAATCTATCTATAGAATTCAAATGTGTATCATAGGTCAAGGACAAGTTGGAAAATAATTTGTCACCATGTGCATTAATAAATAGAGGGGTAACATCTATCCCTCTAATTTGTAGCTCCTCTGCCCGCTGTAAAATGTGATTTAATACCAGCTTGGAGTGGAATTTAACCCTGGCAGTTTTCCCGGAGGTAGAATTCGAGAGCTTTACCAAGTCCAAATCGGAAGTTTGAATCAATTTCAAACTATCGATATCATTAAAACATTTGAGAAGGGCTGATCTATTTAATATAAGATCTGCATCAAATAGGGGGGTAAATACTAAGAAAAAGGTATCAACACTTTCTTTCTCTTGAACAGGAAGAGCAGGGGCAGGCTCAATCGCTTGAAAATCTTGGAATGGAGTAGCTAATGGATTAAGATTTAAGGGAAAAGCATTTACTGCGAGTGACGGTTCAGCAGTATAGGAATTACTCAAAAGACCTGCAGTAACAATAGTAGGATTTAAAAATTCCCCTTTAGATACACCAGCTATATCACCTGGTATATCAAAGGATGACTCTTTCAAGCAAGCTTTTTCCGGAGAGACCACTAGATTATTATCAAAAAGTATTTTTCTCTGTTTATTTTTATAAAATCTTCGAATCGGTTTCCTTTTTTTTTAAACAATTCTTTTTTTGCTTTAAAGGGACAGCCTCATCATCAGGGTTTAAGTGAACATTACATGCCCCCATCTCTTCTTTTTTTGTAAGAGAGGTGAATATCGGAAATATGGGTTGCTCTTCCGTTTTTTGTACGTTGGCTGAATCTATCATGGGTCCTATCGCTTCGTCAGCTAGGGCAATACAATTTCCTCCAGCTGACAATGCCTTGAAGATAATGGGGCCCTTAGGAGAAACCACAGACTTATTTCCAATTCGATCTTCAGAAGGCGGCCTTAAAATCGTTTAAGCTGGGTCTAAAGTTAACACCTCTTGTGGGGACCTCATAGCTTTATTTAAATTTGGGAATATATTATCAAGCTCGGAGAACGGTACTGAAACAGACCCACCTTTATTATGAAGGAGCACCCTAAGAATCTTAGTTACCGTATCGAGGACGCAGTCAGAGCCTCCTACAAATTTTTCCAATAAATGCAAAATAGATGTGAGCAAGTCTACCAGAGAGGAAAGAGACTTTGAGATTAAATTATCATTCTCTATAGGGGGATTTGGCAAGGAATGGTTCAGTTTAGATCCGGGGCTAGATGTAAGATTTAATTGGGCTAGGGAAAAATCCGTTTTATTAGTAGGGGTGCTACTAAGGATATGAAGATTAGGGAGAGGGAGAGTTTCCTTAATATTTGTTTTAGCCCCAGTTTTAACACGAAACGAATCCAAGCGCCTCTTCTGAGAGATCAGGTCAATGTCTGGTAATGTAAAGTCATCCTCTGGGATTACAGGAGTGTGAGATAAGTCAAACAAGACTTTTTGTTCTTCCCTAGGAGACGGTAATATATTAAGCACTGTTAAATCGGGCATTTTTAAAGTAATGTCATTAAAGTTTTCAGAGTTTATTTCGGATGATAGGATCTCAAAGAGGGGCGGAGAGGGAGTTTCAATTAAATCAATATTATCCTTGGGGGACGAGTGGCTACCTCTGTTTCTTTAATTATATGTTCGTCAGGATCTATACTATCCAGTGTTACTCTATCCTTCCCTCTTTCCCATAAACTATACAATTGACATTGCCCTTTTAAAACCAAAGATGAATTAATCTTATTCCGAAGAGGGTTCGATTTAGTTTTAGAACATGACCTCCCCATAAGTAAGCGACCAGAGCGGAGTTTCTTTGCAGTCATTGTATAGGTAAATCACAACAATTTAACAATGGAAAAGTATAACAGAGATAAAAACCAATGTGAAAGAGGGGGGGCCCAGCCCGGCCTCCTTCGGCCCCTGACGGCCACAGACGGTCCCGCCCTTGTCCCGGGCTTCTCCCGGTCGCTCCCGCGCAGCGGGATCAATAGCAGTCCTTTAAAGGGGTGGACCCAAAGGGGAGGCGCAGGCAGGGAGAGCGGCCCAGGTGCTGGAGATTTGGGCTGGCGGCGGGCGCTCCTGGGAGTTGGAGTCCCGAGCCCGCTGCACGCTCGCAGCCCTGCCTACAGATCCTCTTCCTCGATTCAAAATCCCTCAAGCTCCAGGACCAGAGTCTTAAAGCCAGCAATGAGCACCCCTGCGAAGCGGGACCCGCATAGCGGGTTCCGCGAGCAGTTGCAGGTAAATTCCAAACAGCACGGCAAAAGCAAACACAGCAAAGCGTCCCACGTTGGTTTCAAGGGCTGGGCTTTTTAAAGACAATTGATTGGAAGGCGCAGGCAGGGAGAGCATCCCAGGTGCTGGAGATTTGGGCTGGCGGCGGGCGCTCCTGGGAGTTGGAGTCCCGAGCCCGCTGCACGCTCGCAGCCCTGCCTACAGATCCTCTTCCTCGATTCAAAATCCCTCAAGCTCCAGGACCAGAGTCTTAAAGCCAGCAATGAGCACTCCTACGAAGCGGGACCCGCGTAGCGGGTTCCGCGAGCAGTTGCAGGTAAATTCCAAACAGCACGGCAAAAGCAAACACAGCAAAGCGTCCCCAGACCCCACTCTCCTACACTCAGTACCAGCTCTGTTCTGGTGTACAGGGTCCCATGGTTGTAGCTGTAGCGTGAAGCATTAGTCTGATTTCACAATTAAAATGGGTTAATTGTTCACACTTAAGAGTGAAATGTTCTAACTCTCAAATCCCAATGCTTCAGTTTCCTCATATGAAACACTTAGTTCATGGTTTGCTGACCTCTGGAAGGGGGTTTGCTTGCCCGGGGTATCTGCCCAGTGGTGGAATTACGGCCGTAATGTACGGTAGTGCAATCGGATGTTGTCCAGTAGAGCACATTCATACACAGGTTTTACTAACGTGCAGCTACTAAAGGTGGTGCAGCGGCGCTGGGCCCAGTTATGAGGGTCCTTCCGTGCCCCAAATACTTGTTTTGCTGCAGATCCTAGAGCTAGAAGCCCATGTCCCCCTCTGCTTTGCAGACCATGGCACTCTTACTATGCCTCTGCTAATGCGTTCAGTTACACTTCAACAGAGCTGCACGGCCAGCCTGTGGTGCGTACAGTGGGTCTCTTGGGGTGCTGCCCAGGAGTGCTGGGGCATCTCGTTTGCAATGGTCGTAATAATTGCCAAACAGGCAACGAAAGCCATAGCTGGATGAACTAGTAACCGCGACAGTGGGTCAAGGTGAGATTTGCAGAATCCGTTAAATGGTGTGTAAAGCGTTTGATGGGGAGTCCTTGCAATCACATTGGAACTAGTTTTAGCACTGACTTTCTTAGCACAATTCCAATTTTCCTTTCTTTCTTGTCTTCTAGTTTCAGTGTTTTGGTTTATTTTGCATTATTCATGAGACAGTTCTCTCGATTTCATATTTACTCCGCTGGTACAGATTATTTTCTGAGGTTTTCTGTACCTTAACTAGACCTGGCTGTGAAGGGCACACAGGCTGCACACACCAGGCAGGAGACACTTTTATTTGTTTCTTAAGGTATTTTGTTAAATTCCCAACCTTCTCTCGGTTCAAAAGAGTTCCATTCCTTCCACACAATGTTTATTTTGTAGTAGCAGCTCGTCTCTCAATGCAAATAAAAGAAATGAGCCCCTGTACAGATTTTGCACACCCTGCTGATGGTGACAAGACTGGGCCAAGGCCTGCACGCCTGATTAATAATGTTTCCTGATTGTATAAATTCATTTTTATTGACAAATTAGCCACTCACAATTGGTTGTGCTTTTAAACAGAACAGCTTATCAACATTTGTTGGCAAATGCATAATTTTGTCATCATGAATCCCCCAAATGGCAATAAGACTTGGTTGTTTGCTTCAATCCTTTGACAGCCACTTTTACGCCCACCACTTTCAAAAGTCACCATCCGCCACTGCATAGCTGCCAAGTGTGGTTCTAGGAGGTCAGCATACGTTTTGTAGAATGAGGCCTGTAGGCAATCCAGGCCCGGGGCCTTATCACCTGGCAAGCTGCAAGAATTTCCTCCCTAGAGAACGGTACATCTAGAAACTTCCTGTGAAGGTCCTCTAACCAGACTAGTGCAATAGGCTCAAAATATTGATCAAAAGCCTCCTGCGGTAGAGGAGTACCGGCAGAATATAGCTGAGAATGAAAGTCCAAAAATCGAGATTGAATTTCCTCCGGGGAGGTAGTCCTGCATGCGCCACCGACACTGAGGGACGTTATATAAGAAGCAGCGCGCGGCGGACGGAGGTGGTAGCGAGTGTACGCCCCGGGCGTTCTCCCTCACCGAAATGACGATAGTTCACGGTCCGCCTCCTCGGAAAAGTCAGTGTGTTTTTGACATAGTAACGCAGCATCTCAGAACTAGGGTGTGCAGCCAGGGCAGAATCCAGGTCTTTAATTTCCGCCTCAAGCCTAGCCAAAGTAGCGCAGATGGAACGGAGGACACAGGCCTTTTTAGAAATACATTCGCCCCGAATGACGGTTTTGAACCCTTCCCATAGTACCGAAGCGTAGTCAACCGACCCCGTGTTGAAGTCAAAATAGTTAGCAATAGCGGTTTGAATGTCCGCACAAAAGACAATGTCCCGGAGGGCGTTTGGGGGAAGACACCAGGTGAATGCACGCTGTGGGGAGTGGGGAAGACAGAGGCGGATCTGGACCGGTGCATGGTCAGAAAAGGTGCGTGCCATGTGTGCCGCGTCAGTGAGCCAGGTCAAGGCATCCGGGGAGGTCAGCCAAAAATCGATGCGCGACCAACAGCCCCTCGCGCCGGTAATGCAGGTACCCTCACAAGTATCGGGGCGAAAGTGACGCCAAGCATCACAAAGAGAGTTATCAGTTAAAATAGACATGAGGGCCGCGGAGGCATGCGGGTGGGACGTATAGGAGCCAGACCGATCGATGGCCGCCGATAGGATGACATTAAAATCCCCTCACCAGATGACAGCCGCAGGGCCACAAGCAGAGATGAGGTGCCAAATATGATTAAAGAAGTCTGGGTCATCCGAGTTTGAACGGTGTGCCAAGGAAGACCCCTGCGTAACAGAATCAAAACCCCCCTAGCATATGAAGAGTAGGTAGAGGAATGGGATTCCCTCCAATAGCGTGCCTGGAGTCTGGAGAGGGAACCGGGCATCAGGTGCGTCTCCTGTAAGAGACACATATCTACCTTGTGTCGTCGTAAGTGTGAGTGGATCAGTCTAGCTTTACGGTGGTCATTTAGACCATGGACATTCCATGTCCAGCAGACGATGTCAGTCATGGGGAGGTGGTCCAGAATGTAGCGCTATGCAACGCAGGCGGGGAGCACCTAAGGCAGGCACAAGGGAAAGGAGAAGGCAGTCCAAATTGCAGCAAAATGCAGCGAAAGCTGAGGGCATCGCACATAAGTGTAAGCAGCACATCGGGGGCTACCACTAACAGGGCAACACGGGGAGAGCACGCAGGTGTCGAACAGGCAGATGGGGCGCTGAAATGCAAAGCGCACCTGTAAGCAGATACGGCGGGTGGCGCATGTGAAGAGGCAGAGGGACCAGAGGAGCTATGTGAGCACCACCAGTGAGAAACCAGTGACTAGAAGCAAGGCAAGGCAGGAAGCACAGTACAGTGCTGTGGTCAAGACCTGTGAAGGCATTACTTAACAAACATACAGTGGCGAACTGAAGCCACCTCCTCAATAGAGGAGCATAAAACTCCAAACCCCCCCTCAACAATCCTAGACATAGAAACCCCTCCAACCCCGCACC
The DNA here is from genome assembly GCF_964261635.1 of Lissotriton helveticus. NCBI lineage: Eukaryota > Metazoa > Chordata > Amphibia > Caudata > Salamandridae > Lissotriton > Lissotriton helveticus. Next base: position 403,841,699 of record NC_136063.1, on the reverse strand, counting down.
CACTCCAACCCTCCAATCAGGCTGAGTAATCCACCTGCCCCACCCCGGGGACCCCCAACTGGGAGAAGAGGAAACAATGGAAGGAAAGGTATTCATCCCGTGAGGGCATGGCAGGGCTAGGCATACATCCCTGCAAACAAGCAGGGTGGCCAAGCTAAGGTTGTATCAGGCATCATTCAGAAAGAGGGTTAAAAAAACAATAATGTCTGCACTGTTAATCATTGTCGCTGAGACGACCTACTCCGTCGGGCTGAGATTTAGAAGGGGAGGAGCGAACATCTTTGTCCAATTTCTTGGCAAATGCCAGGGCCTCCCTGGGATTGGGGAAAACAATTGTTTTTGTGCCAAAATGATATCTTTCAAGAATTGTACTTACTTTAGGAAGATAATGCTTATCTAGCTTAGTAATGGACACTTCATAATCATTTAAACCCTCTGCTTCAGAGGCTGGCAATTCAGGCAGATGATCGAAAACACCTTGCCCTTTAGAGCCTAAGCAATGAAGCAGCAAAGAAGTCTTTATTTCAGCACTCAAAGAAGCTCTGCAAACTCTTACATATCTTTCAAAAACTTTTTTCCATTTCTTCCATTTGATTGGGGGTTCACCAGGATGAGCGAGGAAAAATGGAGCAGCTGTTACATTCTGCATTGCACTAAATATGTAGAGGAATGTCAAGCGAATAAAAATTACCCCCCTTTTTTTTTTTAAACCTCCACTACATTAAACAACGAAGTTAGATGAGTAAAACTGAAGAATATGCCGAAGGAAAAAATAAAACTCACAAACAGGAAGAGTGAGAATACCTGGAGAATGTTACAAAGCTGGTTGCCAGAAGCAAATCACTGGGGATGCAAGAGTGTGAATCACTTAAGTAGAAGCAAAACACAAAAGGTGCAAGCGTGCGAATCGCTGAAGAATATGCCACCGGTAGAAAGAAAACGCACAAACTAAAAGCGTGCATCTCGCTGAAGAATTTGCAACGAAGGGAAACACACAAACTGAAAGTGTGCGTATCGCTGAAGAATTTGCCACCAATAGAAGGGAAACGCATAAACTGCAAGCGTGCGTATCACTGAAGGAAAACGCACAAACTGAAAGTGTGCTTATCGCTGAAAAATTTACCACCAATAGAAGGGAAATGCACAAACTGCAAGAGTGCGTATCGGTGAGGAGTGCTGGACAGCTTGTTGCTAGGTAACAATGTACAAACTGCAAGCGTGAGTATCGCTGAGGAGTGCTGGACAGCTTGTTGCTACGTAAAAACCCAGATTTGAAGCAACAAAGATGGCTGCCACATTCCCAAGTCAGCAGCGTGGAGACGCTCAACGTGAGAAGTGTGATGACGTTCAATCTTAGAACTTCTTCCAAGACAGAAAGGACATTCCGAGATGTCTGTAACGTGCGGAGTCACGAGAGGAAGAATCACGAGGAAAAAGTGAGGCAAAGTTCTAAGAGTGTTTTAGTTTGAATGGTGACTCGCGCAGAGCCCAAGGGACGCTAACTGCCATTCAAAATGTTAGGAAACTCAATTTACATTGCCAAATACACCAACAGCTTGTATGTAGTCTCGCACAAGAGTGACCCTACATCGATTACCTCCAAGCCCTTAATGTTGAATTAAAGAAAGAGCGAGTATGTGTCGAATTGCTCCCAACCCTCAAAGTCAAATACGAGAGGTACAGACTGTGGTAAGCTAATAATTAGAGTTGCAAAAAGTGGGGTTGCATTTAGGGATGAGCTTAATGCCAAGTTAAGAGACAACATGAACATTAAAAATAAACTTCTTATCTCTAACCGCTCTCTTAAATGGAGATGTACTTCTCCTTGGTGTTGGGATCTTCTAGAAGATTGAAGAGCTTCAGTCTACGTCAGTGTGGTATTTTGAAGAATCAGGCTCCAAACTTCAATATCATTTGATATTAGTTTATTCTTAACAGAAGATCCCATCCAGCCAGGTCACACCAGTAACAACTGCCACCAGTCTTGCTTTAATCAGGAAAGAGACATTATAGAGAGGAGACTAGAGGATATCACACACAGGCAACAAGCCTGGCCCCTGCACCTTGGGCACCCGCAACTTCATCTGCAGAGTGCTGATAAGGATAATCCCTTAGCCCAACCCTCTGCAATGTAAACATGATCCCACTTGCAAGTATTATTGGCAACCAATACATCGATGTCCTCACCGTGTCGACGACACTCAGCTAATACTATCCCTATCTGACCAGACTCCTAATATCTACAAGTTTGCTATCTGCAAACCAAACTCACTGCACGAGAACCACCTTCCTCAAACTAAACACTGACAAGTTAGAAATCATGGTCTTCTGGAAGAACACCTCACCATGGTGTGGAAAAGTAAATTTTGCCATGTTCTGTGTCCCTACGTGTTCCCCATCCTGTGTTATGTGTGCATGATTAATATGCATATGTATCCCCCATGTTCGATTAAAGACGCAATTACAGTTGTGTCCATCTCTAGTATGCCAGTTTCCAGTTCTCATGAAAGCTACGAGTATTAGGCCTATGTAAAGTTACGTTGCCACGTTTCTCAGTGTGCACGTTATTTCATTGTAAAGTCCCCGTTTCTAGGCCTCAAAAGGGCCTGGACACCAGATTCAGCTCCTGTCTCCTGAACCCTCGCTGAGGAGCGATACAGCCCCCACCTGTATCCTCGACCCTTCACTTACTTCCTGCCTCGCAGTGCCCGGCTCAGCCTGGCTCTGCCTACGAGTCTGCCAAGAGTATGTTATGATTCTAGTTATCAGTCCAGCCCTCCTTCTCTGCATTCCTAAGCTACTGAATCGCATCAATAGTTTCCGTCATCGTCTAGCCTTTACGTCTCCATGTAAGAGAAATACTGTATTAATGGTCATTTAATATTCTTCAGCACGCACTACATGTAGAATAATGCATGCACCAGTCTTAGAGTCTGTTAGCCTTTACCCCGATAACTTTTGGATTCTATCAACATGTTCTCTAAACATCAGATACTAGATATTGTTTAGGCACATGTCGCCCTGACTCTCCAGACTTCAGTCTTTGCTCCTAGCACAGAGTTCATAGCCCCCAGCTTCTCCTAGTAACACGTCATTGTTAGTTTGCGCGCACCATTAGGTTAGAGGTCCCGGCTCCTTAGGTAGCCCCCTCCATGTTTCCGCCCCATTTATGACATATTCTGTTACGTTTACATCACATGTCTATGTACACGCCTCTTGTTACACCTACTTTCACCCTTATCTTTCGCGACTGCTATTGACCACACCCACTGCTCCGCCTACTGTATTCATTGTAATGCAACTGTTTTAGTATATATGCTTGTGTACTGTTATTAAAGTTAGCGCGCTCATCCCAGATCCTGCCCGACAGCTGTCGGGGCCCCCCTGCCGGGCTCTGCCATCCTATTCCTGTGCAGGTTGTCCTGTTCCTGTCCTTTATGCTGTATTAAACCTGCAAACTCCTACTACCTCGAATCTTGACTCTTATTTATTGAGCTATCTGTTATTGCTATGTCCAGTAAAACCTAGATCTGGTATTATTTATTTATATACCACATAATGGCGCCCGAATAGGGACTTGCCCTTTCCCCACGCGCCGGTGAAGCCACGCCGGCCCCCTGACCCTCTGCAGCCGTGACGGAACCATACCGTGCATGTGCAGATATTTCTGCTTCAAGTATCCCTCAGGCCCACGGAGGAGACGGAGGTGGCGGTCCAGCATCCAGACGAGGCGGTGGAGGAACGCGGCGAGTCCCGACCAGAGCCCAAGCCGAGAGTCCAAGGTCCGAGGTATCCGGAGGCCCACCCGTAACAGAAGTCCGAAGTTCGTCCGTCCGGCGTCGAAGCAGTCCAGTCCAGTCCGAGGCCTTCCGTTCTTGCTGCCCGGTGAGTACCGTTGCTGGGGTAGTATCTAGACAGGGTCAATCTAATTGTCTCTGGTCCGTGGGGTTTGGTGGTACACAGATCCCAAAACGAAGTGTCCACTTTGGTGGATGCGGGTCCTGACGTGTCTCTTTATGAGACCGGTAAGTTTCGTACTGTTCCAGCAGTGCATCTAGTTTCTGTTCTAGTCAGTTCTGTTCTCGAGAAAATTCATGTATTCTGTTCGAACTGTTATTTTAAATGTTCTTCATGTATTTTAATGTCGTGGTATGAATGTGGAGTAATTATCGTGTTCATTGTGTATTGTATTGTGTCTAGATTACAGTTCAGTCATGCCGTTATTTTCCAGACTACGTCAGTTAAAAACTAGAAAAGGTCTGTTAGAAGAAGCAGTTCCTGTCCCGCCTAGGGACAGTCCAGCTCATTTTATGTATCAGAAGCATGGCATAAGTGCCATATTATATCTAGATTTATGGGTAGAGTATACCAAACAGTTAGAAGAAAAGTATAGATGGCCCGTATCGAGTACATGGGATGCCGAGTGCATCATGCGAGTAGAAGAAGCATTATGGAGAAAGAAAGCTAGACAGTCACAGAAAGATGCCATCGAGTTATGGCGCAAAGAATCTCATAAAAGAACCGAAAAAGAAATCAGAAAGTCAGAATTAAGTAGAGAATCCTTAGAACGAGCCCAAGAAAGGGAATTAATTGAGATAGGTGAACGAGTCAGAACCGAACAGTCAGACAGACAGAGGAATGCCCTCATTAAGGGTATGTATCCTCTTCTTGCCGAGGGCTTGCCAAAAGCAACCCCGTAGGCATCCAGTAATTTTCCGCCACCCTTAGTTCCGATCAAGCTACGTCACAAACCGACCGCAGCTGATATTTTTTTTTCGTCCTATTTGGACGACACAGTCCCAGAATATGCAAATCCTGTTCCGCCAGCTCCTGTAAATAATGTAAATCCTGCTCCTCCAGACACCGGAGTACCTGCTACGGTACCCCCGGTCCAGCCTACATTACAATTTCCCACCGCGCCAGCACGAAGAGTATCAGTCGACGATTCTAGTTTAGGGGCCGCAGGAGGAGGTCCTCCTGGTACCCCGCCACCACACCAACGTTTAACATTAGTCGAGTTACATGAATGTGCGTTACAGCGTACGCCCAAATATAAGTCCGTTGCAGATATCCGACGAGCCCTTACTGAATGCCGCTATGATCCAGTTGCAGGTGATGATAGTACAGTTATATATTCCATCCGTGTAAGACGGGTGACCGGGTATTTGGACACCCTACCAGATATGAAAGAAGATCTAGACAGAATATATCGTTTCATCCGTACAGGGGATGATCCAGAAAGTATTGGTGAAGCCATGTCTCAAAGGAAAGCTGAGATCCAGCTCATGCTATTAAAGTTTCTGATTAATTGTTTAATAAGGGAACAAGATTATCCGACCAAAGATCCGGCCGAAATGAGAATCCTGACAAGGTGGAGTGATAATATAGCCGAGGGTAAGCACAGAACCGTCAGTAGTATAGAGAGTATGTACAAGAGAATTCGTAAAGAAATAATAAAGTTACATGAACAACGTAAAGCAGCACAAGTAAGCGAGAAAGAGAATGACTCTTCTACTGAAGAGGTAGAGGACGAGAATCCCGCCAGAATAGCGTATGTAGGAAAATCTAGATTTCCAGACCGACATTCACGTCTAGACTACAAGAAAACTGTTCCTCATCCAGCACCAGAACAAGGTTCTCTAGAACAAGTATTTCAAGCTACCGATCATATTCTAAAGTCACGAATCGGTTATAGTGAATTAAGTACTATGCATGAACAAGAACTAGTCCGATCAGCAGTCCGATGGATTACTGATTCTACCACTTTTCCAGATGAAATAGTGGCACAAATGTTTCTGAAATTGCCCCCAGCCGAGCAGCGACTGGTGGGTATGTATATGATCCAGCACCTCATTACTCTGTATGAGGGTCAACATTCTGATCCAGGTCCGTTACACGATGTCCTGAACGAGTTACTCCAGTATAGATGGAAAGGTTTAGGTACCGATTTAATTAGTGTCATTCTAGAACAGCGTCACAAATATAGAACGTTCCTGAACCCGCATTTTGTTCATGTCTCACCTCCAGAAAGTAAACCGTTCTACATAGATAGACAGAACCCGTTACGAGAAGTACACCCAGTCAGGACAACAGATGGTGAAATGCAACGAGTGTTTGTTTACACCCCGATTACAAAGATGGAACTCTTAGAGATGAAGAAATTAATTCCCTGCCATGACAAAGATCCAGCAGGGTTCCACCGAGAATTAAAGGACATGCTCCGTATGGGAGAATACACGTATCCAGATATAATTAAAATGTTAAAGGTCCTGTTGCCCGCAGGCATATATGAAAAACTCAAGGAAAAAGAATGGGAGGTGGGAGAGAAAAAGATCGATTGGGCAGTTCTAGAAGCTGAAGATAAGATACGAGTACCAGGTACCGGTCTTGGAGAGAAATGTAAAGAATTACCTGAATTGTTAATACAAGTTTTGCCCAGATTATTAACCACTAAAAAGGAAGACTGGGATGCAATCTCAGCCTGTAAACAGAAACAAGACGAAGACACTAGTGATTTTTATTCTAGATTTGAGAAATGTTTTATCATAAACAGTGGCCTCAAGACGAGTAGCGAGTCATACCCTCATCTTTTTGTTACTAAACTAGTCGAGAACTCAAGTCCACAAGTTAAGAACCGAGTTTTGAAAGTCGAAAGTACCTGGCAAGCTAATACCCCGTCCCAGATGTTACAGATGCTCCAGTACCACCAGAATAGAATCAGAGAAGAACAAGATCATGAGAGAAAACGTATGAAAGACACGAAAATGAAAGTACTAGTTGCACAATCTGTTCCTCAAGACAGTCAGAAGAGGGGTCCGAATCAAGCTAGTCATCCTGCAGCTCCCGTTAAAGGGACATGCAATTATTGTAAACAGCCAGGTCATTTCATAAACGAGTGTGCAGTTCTGAAACACAATATAGCTACTGGTAAGACTAAAGAAAGACCACGTCCGCCTAGACAAGAACAAGTTTCACAGACTTCTCAGCCACAGAATGCACAACAGACAGTTACAGTACCGCAGCCTATTGCTGCAACACAGCATGTTACACAGCAGATGTACCAGTATGCACAGTCTGAGTATCCAGAGTATCAGCCCTATTCATGAAACAGCCTAGAGAGGGAGGTAGGCTTGCCTCTCATCGAGATTCCTGTAGATCAAGAAGGTCCCTATGTTCATAGTCAAGTACTAGGGAAAGACAGAAAGTTTCTGATTGATAGAGGGGCAAGTAGGACCACCATCAGTCACGCCGAAGTTCCAGGGGCTCCGCTCTCAGGCTCTAGAAATGTTTCCCTTGGATTTTCAGGAAAGCCTATTGTAAACGAGATATCTAAGCCAGTTACTCTAGAAGTAGGTCCATTGTCCCGAACTACTGATCTGTTACTTACGAAGTCGTGTCCAGAAAATCTGTTAGGTATTAAAACACTGAAAGAATTAGGTGCAGTTATTTGCTGCTCCCCAGAGGGAATACGCCTGTTTCTACGTGACTTCAAGGGTCACTATGTATTACGAGATTTTGATCCGAGATTGTCTAATGTTCCGCAGCATCTATGGGCGCAAGGTCCAACTGATGTAGGTTATATGCAAATCACACCCCATCGTGTGACTCTCAAGCCAGGTGTAGTGTTACCACGAATCAGACAGTACAGATTGCCACCTGAGGCTGTAACAGCCTTATCCAAAATTATTGACGAGCTCATTGCTCAAGGAGTAGTTGTAGAAACTGACTCCAATGTATGTAATTCTCCGATCATTCCAGTCATGAAACGTACTGATCCAAATGCACCCCCAGTATATCGATTAGTGATTGACCTACGAGAACTCAATAAATGTATTATTCCCCAGTACCCAGTTGTCCCAGATATCTCTTCCCTATTGACAGCCATTGATTCCGAAGCCTCATTTTTTACAGTCATAGACCTCAAGAACGCGTTTTTCAGTGTCCCCATTCATCCAGACAGCCAGTTTCTTTTCGGATTTTGTTTAAATGGAAGGAGCTATATGTTCACACGAGCTCCTCAAGGTTTCACAGAAAGTCCTAGTATTTACAGTCAAGCACTTAAGAGACAACTAGACAACATTCACATGCCAACTGACACTGCCCTGCTCCAGTATGTCGATGATCTACTGATCACAGCCCGTTCTGAACGTGCTTGCGAGCGAGCATCTCTTACAGTCTTGTACTTCTTAGCAGAGATGGGGCACAAGGTGTCCCCTTCGAAGCTTCAATTCTGTGTCCAGCAAGTGATCTATTTAGGCCACTTACTGTCCAAGTGGGGTAGGCAGTTGACACCAGACCGTATTCAGTTAATAGTGAGTCTTCCTCAGCCCAAGACACAGAAGGAGGTACGTGCTTTTATCGGCCTTACTTCTTATTGCAGACAATGGATTCCTCAGTATGCATTTCTAGCTAAACCACTGATACAGTTAACGACACAGGAGGCAGCCGTATCGACTGTCCTCCCTTGGACATCTGAACATACACTTAGTTTCAATGAGCTAAAGAAAGCTTTATGCCAAGCTCCAGTTCTAGCTACACCGAACTACAGTAAGCCTTTTACACTTTTTGTCACAGAACGTGATGGTACAGCATTATCTGTTCTCACACAAGATCAAGCAGGTCAATACAAGCCCTGTGCTTATTTTTCGAGCACATTAGATCCTGTAGCCCAGGCTCTGCCTGCGTGCCTCAAGTCAGTTGCAGCCACAGCACTAGCTATCAGACAAAGTGATTCCATAGTATTAGGACATTCCTTGACAGTACAAGTTCCACACTCCGTGGAAGTTCTTTTAAACCGTACCCAGACTCAGCACTTGACAATTGCACGTTTAACAGGTTATGAACTGACACTGTTCCAGCCACACATAGAAATCAGACGCTGCAACGTTTTAAATCCTGCTACACTGTTACCGTCAGTTAATTCGAATCCTGCCACACACGACTGTGTGGAAGTAGTTAACATTATGACAAAGCCAAGACAAGATCTGACAGATATTCCATTACCAGATCCCGACCTGACACTTTATGTGGATGGTTCATGTATGAGAACGAGTACAGGAGAACTAGTAGCCGCGTATGCAGTGACTACTGACACTGAAGTTATAGAAACACACCGTATTGACACCCTGTCTGCCCAAGCAGCAGAGCTAGTTGCTCTGACACAAGCCTGCATACACGCTAAGAACCTGAAAGTTAATGTTTATACAGATTCACGCTACGCATTCGGAGTCGTACACGATTTCGGAGTGCTCTGGCAGGAGAGAGGTTTCATGACTTCTCATGGAACCAAGATTCAGCATGGTCTCCTTATTCAAGCTCTGTTAGATGCCATACATTTACCGACATCTATTGCTATCATGAAATGCAAAGCACATACGAAAGTTACTGACATTATTTCTCAAGGTAATGATCTAGCAGATCGCACAGCCAAGCTTACAGCACAGACTCCAGACATTTCAGTTAATCCGACACAGACATATACTCCAGATCCGACTACATGCATGACAGTTAAGGACCCTACTCAAGATGTCATAGATATCCAGTTACATGCTACTCCCGATGAAATCAAGAAATGGTCCGAACAAGGAGGGGTCCAGACAGATCAGGGATGTGTGGAAAAGTAAATTTTGCCATGTTCTGTGTCCCTACGTGTCATCCATCATATGTTATGTGTGCATGATTAAATATGCATATGCATTCCCCATGTTCGATTAATGACGCAATTACAGTTGTGTCCACCTCTAGTATGCCAGTTTCCAGTCCTCGTGAATACTACGAATATCAGGCCTATGTAAAGCTACGTTGCCACGTTTCTCAGTGTGCACGTTATTCTATTATAAAGTCCCCGTTTCTAGGCCTCAAAAGGGCCTGGACACCAGATTCAGCTCCTGTCTCCTGCAACTTCGCTGAGGAGCGATACAGCCCCCACCTGTATCCTCGACCCTTCACTTACTTCCTACCTCGCAGTGCCCGGCCCAGCCTGGCTCAGCCTCTGAGTCTGCCAAAAGTATGTTATAGTTCCAGTTATCAGTTCAGTCCTCCTTCTCTGCATTCCTAAGCTACTGAACTGCATCAATAGTTTCCGTCATTGTCTAGCCTTCACGTCTCCACGTTAGAGAAATACTGCATTTAATGGTCATTTAATATTCTTCATCACGCACTACATGTAGAATAATGCATGGTCCAGTCTTAGAATCAAGTTAGCCTTTCCTCTCCTAACTTCTAGTTTATATCAACATGTTCTCTAAACATCAGATACTAGATACTGTTTAGGTACATGTCGCCCTGACTCTCCAGACTTCAGTCTCTGCTCCTAGCACAGAGTTCATAGCCCCCAGCTTCTCCTAGTAACACGTCACTGCTAGTTTGCGCGCACCATCAGGTTAGAGGTCCCGGCTCCTTAGGTAGCCCCCTCCATGGTTTCCGCCCCATTTATGACATATTCTGTTACGTTTGCATCACATGTCTATGTATACGCCCAGTTACACCTACTTTCGCCCTTATCTTTCGCGACTGCTACGCGTCACGCCTTCTGCTCCACCCACTGCTACGCCTACTGCAATGTAATGCTATGTGTTTGCGTTATGTATATATGCTCATGTATTGTTATTAAAAGTCAGCGCGCTCATCCCAGATCCCGCCCCAGCAGCTGCTGGGCCCTGTCATCCTATTCCTATGCAGGTTGTCCTGTTCCTGTCCTTATGCTGTATTAAACCTGCAAAACTCCTACTACCTCGAATCTTGACTCTTATTTTATTGAGCTATCTGTTATGTTATATGTCTAGTCAAAAAGAGAGGTATTATTTATTTATTTACCACATAATGGCGCCCGAATAGGGACTTGCCCTTTCCCCACGCGTCGGTGAAGCCACGCCGACCCCCTGACCCTCTGCAGTCGTGACGGAACTCTTCTGCGCACCGGCAGATATTTCTGCTTTAAGTATCCCTCAGGCCCACGGAGGAGACGGAGGAGGCGGTCCAGCATCCAAACGAGACGGTGGAGGAACGCGGCGAGTCCCGACCAGAGCCCAAGCCAAGAGTCCAAGGTCCGAGGTATCCGGAGGCCCACCCGTAACTGAAGTCCGAAGTTCGTCGTCCGTCGTCGTAGCAGTCCAGTCCAGTCCGAGGCTTTCCGTTCTTGCTGCCCGGTGAGTACCATTACTGGGGTAGTATCTAGACAGGGTCAATTTAAATTGACTCTGGTCCGTGGGTTGGTGGTACACAGACTCACAAACGAAGTGTTCACCTAGGTGGATACGGGTCTTGATGCGTCCCTTTATGGGACCGGTATGTTCCGTACTGTTTCAGCAGTGCATCCAGTAACTCTAGTCTGTTCCGTTCTCGAGAAATTCTTGTGTTTCTGTTCTCAGTATTCCAGGTAATATTCTGTCCGAACTGTTATGTTATGATGTTGTTCAATGTATTTCCAATGTCGTGGTATGTCTGAATTGTTTTCCCAGTTGTTATTGTTTCTCGTGTATTGTATTGTGTTCCGATTCAAGTTTACAATGTCTCTCTTTTCGAGATTACGTCAGCTAAAAACTAGAAAAGGTTTGTTAGAGGAAGCAGTTCCTGTTCCGCCTAGGGACAGTCCAGGTCATTTTATGTATCAGAAGCATGGCATAAGCGCCATATTGTATCTAGATTTATGGGTAGAGTATACCAAACAGTTAGAAGAAAAGTATAGATGGCCCGTATCGGGTACATGGGATGCCGAGTGCATCATGCGAGTAGAAGAGGCATTATGGAAAAAGAAAGCCAGACAGTCACAGAAAGATGCCATCGAGTTATGGCGCAAAGAAGCTCATAAAAGAACTGAAAAAGAAATCAGAAAGTCAGAATTAAGTAGAGAATCCTTAGAACGAGCACAAGAAAAAGAACTAATCGAGATAGGTGAACAAGTCAAAGCCGAACAGTCAGACAGACAGAGGCATGCCCTTAGTAGGGGTATGTATCCTCTCTTTGCCGAGGGCTTGCCAAAAGCGACCCCAGAGGCATCCAGTAATTTCCCGCCACCATTAGTTCCGATCAAGCTACGTCACAAACAGACCGCAGCTGATATTTTCATTTCGTCCTATTTGGACGACACAGTCCCAGAATATGCAAATCCTGTTCGCGCTCCACCAGTCCCTGTAAATCAGGCACTTCCCGCTCCTCCAGACACCGGAGTACCTGTTACGGTACCCCCGGTCCAGTCCGTCATACAAGTCCAGCCTACATTTCCATTTCCCACTCTGCCAGGACGAAGAGCCTCAGTAGACCTAGACTCCAGTTTAGGGGCCGCAGGGGGAGGTACTCCTCAAACCCCGCCGCCACACAAGCGTTTAACGTTATCCGAATTACATGCACAAGCGTCACAGCGTACGCCCAGACATCAGACTGTAGCAGAAATAAGAAAATCCCTTGCCGAATGCGGCTATGATCCAGTCCCAGGCGAGGATAATATGGTTTTATATTCATTCCGCGTAAGAAAGGTGGCCGAGTATCTAGTCACCTTACCGAATATGAAAGAAGATCTAGACAGAATATATCGTTTCATCCGTACAGGGGATGATCCAGAAAGTATTAGCGAGGCCATGTCTCAAAGGAAAGCCGAGATCCAGCTCATGATATTAAAGTTTCTGATCAATTGTCTAATAAGAGAACAAGATTACCCGTCTAAAGATCCGGGCGAAATGAAAATCCTGACAAGGTGGAGTGATAATATAGCCGAGGGTAAGCACAAGACCGTCGGTGCTATGGAGAGTATGTACAAGAAAATCCGTAGAGAAATAATAAAGATACACGAACAACGTAAAGCAGCACAAGTAAGCGAGAAAGAAAGTAACTCTGATACTGAAGAGGTAGAGGACGAGAATCCCGCCAGAATAGCGTATGTAGGAAAATCTAGATTTCCAGATCGCCATTTACGCCTAGAACACAAGTCTATTTTCCATCATCCAGCACCAGAACAAGGTTCTCTAGAACAAGTATTCCAAGCTACCGATCACATTCTGAAATCACGAATCGGTTACAGTGAGTTAAGTACCATGCATGAACAAGAACTAGCCCGATCAGCAGTCCGATGGATTACTGATTCTACCACTTTTCCAGACGAAATAGTGGCACAAATGTTTCTGAAAATGCCCCCAGCCGAGCAACGACTGGTGGGTATGTATATGATTCAGCACCTCATTACTTTGTATGAGGGTCAACACTCTGATCCAGGCCCGTTACATGATGTCCTGAACGAGTTACTCCAGTATAAATGGAAAGGTTTAGGTACCGATTTAATTAGTGTCATTCTAGAACAGCGTCACAAATATAGAACGTTTCTGAACCCGCATTTTGTTCATGTCTCACCTCCAGAAAGTAAACCATTTTACATGGAGAGACAGAATCCGTTACGAGAAGTCCACCCAGTTAAAGGAACGGGTGGCGAAATGCAGCGAGTGTTTGTATACACTCCAATAACAAAGATGGAACTCCTCGAGATGAAGAAATTAATTCCCTGTCATGACAAAGATCCAGCAGGGTTCCATAGAGAATTAAAAGACATGCTCCGTATGGGAGAATACACATATCCAGATATAATTAAAATGTTAAAGGTTCTGCTGCCCGCAGGGGTGTATGAAAAGCTAAAGGAAAAAGAATGGGAGGTGGGAGAGAAAAAGATCGATTGGGCAGTTCTAGAAGCCGAAGACAAGGCACGAGTACCAGGTACCGGTCTTGGAGATAAATGTAAAGAATTACCAGAATTATTGATACAAGTTTTACCCAGATTATTGACAACTAGAAAAGAAGACTGGGATGCAATCTCAGCCTGTAAACAGAAACAAGATGAGGATATTAGTGATTTTTATTCTAGATTTGAAAAATGTTTCAGTATCAACAGTAGCCTCAAGACAAGTAGTGAGTCATACCCTCACCTTTTTGTTACTAAATTAGTCGAGAATTCAAGCCCACAAATTAAAAATCGAGTTCTGAAAGTCGAAAGTACCTGGCAAGCTAATACCCCGTCCCAGATGTTGCAAATGCTTCAATACCACCAGAATAGAATCAGAGAAGAACAAGAACACGAGAGAAAACGTATGAAAGATACGAAAATGAAAGTACTAGTTGCACAATCTGTTCCTCAAGACAGTCAGAAGAGGGGTCCGAATCAAGCCAGTCATCCTGCAGCTCCCGTTAAAGGGAATTGCAATTATTGTAAACAGCCAGGTCATTTTTATAAATGAGTGTGCAGTTCTGAAACACAACATAGCTACTGGTAAGACTAAAGAAAGACCACGTCCGCCTAGACAAGAACAAGTTTCACAGACTCCTCAGCCACAGAATGCACCACAGACAGTTACCGCACCGCAGCCTATTGCTGCAACACAGCACGTTACACAGCAGATGTATCAGTATGCACAGTCTGAGTATCCAGAGTACCAGCAGTATTCATGAAACAGCCTAGAGAGGGAGGTAGGCTTGCCTCTCATTGAGATACCTGTAGATCAAGAAGGTCCCTATGTTCATAGTCAAGTATTAGGGAAAGACAGAAAGTTTTTGATTGATACAGGGGCAAGTAGGACCACAATTAGTCACGCCGAAGTTCCAGGGGCTCCGCTCTCAGGCTCAAGAAATGTTTCCCTTGGATTTTCAGGAAAACCTATCGTAAATGAGATTTCAAAGCCAGTTACTCTAGAAGTAGGTCCATTGTCCCGTACTACTGATCTGTTACTTACTAAGTCATGTCCAGAAAATCTATTAGGTATTAGGACACTGAAAGAGTTAGGTGCAGTTATATGTTGTTCCCCAGAGGGAATACGATTGTTCCTACGTGACTTTAAGGGTCACTATGTATTACGAGATTTTGATTCAAGACTGTCTAATGTCCCGCAGCACTTATGGGCGCAAGGTCCAACTGATGTAGGTTATATGCAAATCACACCCTATCGTGTGACTCTCAAGCCAGGTGTAGTGTTACCACGAATCAGACAGTACAGATTGCCACCTGAGGCTGTAGCAGCCTTATCCAAAATTATTGACGAGCTCATTGCTCAAGGAGTAGTTGTAGAAACTGACTCCAATGTATGTAATTCTCCGATCATTCCAGTCATGAAACGTACTGATCCAAATGCACCCCCAGTATATCGATTAGTGATTGACCTACGAGAGCTTAATAAATGTATTATTCCTCAGTACCCAGTTGTCCCAGATATCTCTTCCCTATTAACGGCCATTGATTCCGAAGCCACGTTCTTCACTGTCATAGACCTCAAGAACGCATTTTTCAGTGTTCCTATTCATCCAGACAGCCAGTTCCTTTTCGGATTTTGTTTAAATGGAAGGAGCTATATGTTTACACGAGCTCCTCAAGGTTTCACAGAAAGTCCTAGTATTTACAGTCAAGCACTCAAGAGACAACTAGACAACATTCACATGCCAACTGACACTGCCCTGCTCCAGTATGTCGATGATCTACTGATCACAGCCCGCTCTGAACGTGCTTGCGAGCGAGCATCCCTTACAGTCTTGTATTTCCTAGCCGAGATGGGGCACAAGGTGTCCCCTTCGAAGCTTCAATTCTGTGTCCAGCAAGTGGTCTACTTAGGACACTTACTGTCCAAGAGGGGTAGGCAGTTGACACCAGACCGTATCCAGTTAATAGCGAGTCTTCCTCAGCCCAAGACCCAGAAGGAGGTACGTGCTTTTATCGGCCTTACTTCTTACTGCAGACAATGGATTCCCCAGTATGCATTTCTAGCCAAACCACTGATACAGTTAACGACACAGGAGGCAGCCGTATCGACTGTCCTCCCTTGGACATCTGAACATACACTTAGTTTCAATGAGTTAAAGAAAGCCCTATGCCAAGCTCCAGTTCTAGCGACACCGAACTACAGTAAGCCTTTTACACTTTTCGTCACTGAACGTGAAGGTACAGCATTATCTGTTCTCACACAAGATCAAGCAGGACAATACAAGCCCTGTGCTTATTTTTCGAGCACATTAGATCCTGTAGCCCAGGCTCTGCCTGCATGCCTCAAGTCAGTTGCAGCCACAGCACTAGCTAGCAGACAAAGTGATTCCATAGTCTTAGGACACTCCTTGACAGTACAAGTTCCACATTCTGTGGAAGTTCTTTTAAACCGAACACAAACTCAGCACTTGACAATTGCACGTTTAACAGGTTATGAATTGACACTGTTCCAGCCTCACATAGAAATCAGACGCTGCAACATTTTAAATCCTGCTACACTGTTACCATCAGTTAATTCGAATTCTGCCACACATGATTGCGTGGAAGTAGTTAACATTACGACAAAGCCAAGACAAGATCTGACAGATATTCCATTACCAGACCCCGACCTGACACTTTATGTGGATGGTTCATGTATGAGAACAAGTACAGGAGAACTAGTCGCCGCGTATGCAGTGACTACTGACACCGAAGTTATTGAAACACATCGTATTGACACCCTGTCCGCTCAAGCAGCAGAGCTAGTTGCTCTGACTCAAGCCTGTATACACGCCAAGAACTTGAAAGTTAATGTTTACACAGATTCACGTTACGCATTTGGAGTTGTACACGACTTCGGAGTGCTCTGGCAGGAGAGAGGTTTCATGACTTCTCATGGAACCAAGATTCAGCATGGTCTCCTTATTCAAGCTCTGTTAGATGCCATACACTTGCCGACATCTATCGCTATCATGAAGTGCAAAGCACATACGAAAGTTACTGACATTATTTCTCAAGGTAACGATCTAGCAGATCGCACAGCCAAGTTTACAGCACAGACTCCAGACATTCAAGTTAATCCGACACAGACACATACTCCAGATCCGACTACATGTATGACAGTTAAGGACCCTACACAAGATGTCATAGATATCCAGTTACATGCTACTCCCGAAGAAATCAAGAAATGGTCCGAACAAGGAGGGGTCCAGACAGATCAAGGATGGTTAACAAAGGGCAGAGCCACATGGTTTCTCCCCGACTCTATGGTTCAAGTCATTATTAATACCGCACATAGTCCAGCACATTTAGGAGAAAAAGCTATGTTAGACAGTATCCAGAACATTTGGTTCAACAAGCATTTACGAGCTGCAGCCAAGCAGAAAGTCCGTACCTGTATGATATGTTGTCAGTTTAATCCAGGTAAAAGTGTCCCGGTGGAACAAGGTGGATTCCAGCCCCCTGACCACCCTTTTGAAGTCCTCCAGATGGATTATATTCAGATGGAGCGATGTCGAGGTTTCAAGTATGTCCTTGTAGTTGTATGCGCTTTGTCCAGGTGGACAGAAGCATATCCAGTCCCAGATTACACAGCCGCGACCACTGCCAAGCAGTTGGTTCGTGAGTTCTTCCCTCGTTATGGACTCCCTAGAGTCGTATATTCTGACAACGGCCAGCCATTCTCATCTGAACTCATGAAGCATGTTTCCCTTTTGCTAGGGTACCAGTGGAAGTTCCATTGTGTACGCCATCCTGAAGCAGCCGGTCTCGTAGAGAGACATAATCAGACTCTGAAAATCCGTATTGCAAAAGTGTGTAAAGAAAAAGGTGTGGACTGGCTAGTAGCTCTGCCAGTCGCTTTGTTTTATATGCGCATGGTCGCACATTCCAGATCAGGTCTGTCCCCGTATGAGGTCGTATTCGGCCGCCCCCCTAACATGTGGGGTACTCCTAGACCCCGAAGTATTACCGATGTTTCAAGTAATATGCTGACAGATTACCTAGCTTCCTTGATGTCTGCCCTCAACTCATGTCGTTCACAGGTTGCTGCCGCATTTCCAGACAATACCGAGGTGGCACCACATGAAATCGTTCCAGGATCCATGGTGATGGTCCGCAACTTTGACAGATCAAGTCCGCTGGAGCCTCGTTGGAAAGAGCCCCGACAGGTCCTCCTCACCACCCGTACAGCCGTGAAGTTGGAAGGACGCAAAGGCTGGGTACACCTTTCTCATGTCAAACTTTTTAATGGACTGAAACCCGTCTTAAAGAACATTTCCCAGGATTTGAAGGATTGCCAAAATATTGTTCTCAAGGACTGTCCCGCAAAAGACATTGCTACAACCCCTCCCCTGTTAGAGAAAACTCCGCAACAGGAGTACAAGCTAAAACTCCGGTCTAGTAAAATAAGTCAGTCAGTTTGATTGTCTAAGTCCTCCCCTAGGTGAAACGGTTAGACTGTTTCTGACATGTATAAAATAGACCCCCATAGTGAGAGAGTTAGTCAAAACTCAATCCGATGTATCGTTTTTCTATGTTTCATATTGTTTTCCAGCCTTATGATTTCCTGCACCAGTTATGCATTTTACCTATGTTTCCCAGTTTCACATGAAAATAAGTCTGCTAATACTACAGTAGAGCACACGTTTAGTGACCTGCCCCCTCATGAACTCTCTTACCGCCTCTCTATGCGAAATAACTCATTTATCCGCATGTTACATTACTCACACCAGTCCAGCAATGCCACTAATTGTTGGGTGTGTGGTCGACTCCCCCCTTTCCAGACACAGAAGGGAGTCCTGCCACTTTTTCCTTATCCATTTTCACATAATGGTTCGTGTGGAGCATGGTCCACGTTAACGTCATCCTCAACAGATATGTCTTTTCTTAACAGTACATGCTTTCCAGACAAGCAAGGTCTTCCCCACAGAACAGGTTTAGATCTAGAAAATGAAGTGTATAATTTAGGTAATTATTCGTCGAATTTTATGGTCCTGAATGTTCAGTCTGATACTACTCCAGACTTACCTGCTATTTCAGTACTACCAGTCAAAGGCGAATTATGTGTCCGAAATAAGGGTTCCGTACACGTAGGACATAGTGATTGTACTACTATTGTCAAGTATAGTGACAGTGGGAAATCTATTTTCAAAGCTTCACGTCATTCTTATTTTATTTGTGGTCAAACCGCATATGTTCGTCTGCCCCTCGATTGGGAGGGAACCTGTTACATTGCCTTCCTACTGCCACCAGTTTTTCTAGCCCCACCTGATTATCATAGGAATACACATCTAGTACACATTAGACATAAAAGGGAGTCCCCAATTGTCGATTATACTGAAACTGCTCTAGAACAATATACAGATTTCAACAGAGGTTTCTTCTTCTTTATAGGACCTATCCAGAATAGTAAACTGATCCGTAGGTTAACCAGAACCCTTGAAGCTGTAGTAAATGAGACTGCCTCTGCTCTAGGTAACTTAACAGAAGAGCAATCTGCTATGAGATTTGTCGTTTTACAGAATCGTCTCGTCCTTGACGTCATACTGGCCGATAGGGGCGGGGCCTGTAGAGTCATCGGATCTAGTTGCTGCATTTTCATTCCAAATAACGCGCCGTCTGTTTATTCAGCTATAACCAGACTCCATAAGATTGCCCATCTGATACACCAAGACCCAGGCACCTGGACATGGTCCGGTTGGTTCTGGAATATAATTTCCGCATGGGGATGGAAAATATTGTCCTTTCTAGGTATTGCAGTAGCGATCATATTCAGCTGCTGCCTCTGTATACAATGTGGCCCTGCGATTTGCGGCATTTGTGCTACCTCTTGTATTCCTAGTCCCAAGCCCCGTTCTAAATCCCGTTCCAGGATAATTCGAGACGAGCAAATGATACTGTATGAAATGATAGATGGTATCATGAATATTGATGTTTCCTGATGGAAACGTAGTGACAAGGAGGGAATGTGGAAAAGTAAATTTTGCCATGTTCTGTGTCCCTACGTGTCATCCATCATATGTTATGTGTGCATGATTAAATATGCATATGCATTCCCCATGTTCGATTAATGACGCAATTACAGTTGTGTCCACCTCTAGTATGCCAGTTTCCAGTCCTCGTGAATACTACGAATATCAGGCCTATGTAAAGCTACGTTGCCACGTTTCTCAGTGTGCACGTTATTCTATTATAAAGTCCCCGTTTCTAGGCCTCAAAAGGGCCTGGACACCAGATTCAGCTCCTGTCTCCTGCAACTTCGCTGAGGAGCGATACAGCCCCCACCTGTATCCTCGACCTTTCACTTACTTCCTACCTCGCAGTGCCCGGCCCAGCCTGGCTCAGCCTCTGAGTCTGCCAAAAGTATGTTATAGTTCCAGTTATCAGTTCAGTCCTCCTTCTCTGCATTCCTAAGCTACTGAACTGCATCAATAGTTTCCGTCATTGTCTAGCCTTCACGTCTCCACGTTAGAGAAATACTGCATTTAATGGTCATTTAATATTCTTCATCACGCACTACATGTAGAATAATGCATGGTCCAGTCTTAGAATCAAGTTAGCCTTTCCTCTCCTAACTTCTAGTTTATATCAACATGTTCTCTAAACATCAGATACTAGATACTGTTTAGGTACATGTCGCCCTGACTCTCCAGACTTCAGTCTCTGCTCCTAGCACAGAGTTCATAGCCCCCAGCTTCTCCTAGTAACACGTCACTGCTAGTTTGCGCGCACCATCAGGTTAGAGGTCCCGGCTCCTTAGGTAGCCCCCTCCATGGTTTCCGCCCCATTTATGACATATTCTGTTACGTTTGCATCACATGTCTATGTATACGCCCAGTTACACCTACTTTCGCCCTTATCTTTCGCGACTGCTACGCGTCACGCCTTCTGCTCCACCCACTGCTACGCCTACTGCAATGTAATGCTATGTGTTTGCGTTATGTATATATGCTCATGTATTGTTATTAAAAGTCAGCGCGCTCATCCCAGATCCCGCCCCAGCAGCTGCTGGGCCCTGTCATCCTATTCCTATGCAGGTTGTCCTGTTCCTGTCCTTATGCTGTATTAAACCTGCAAAACTCCTACTACCTCGAATCTTGACTCTTATTTTATTGAGCTATCTGTTATGTTATATGTCTAGTCAAAGAGAGAGGTATTATTTATTTATTTACCACAGATGGGTAACGAAGGGTAGAGCCACATGGTTTCTCCCCGACTCTATGGTTCAAGTCATTATCAATACCGCACATAGTCCAGCACATTTAGGAGAAAAAGCTATGTTAGACAGTATCCAGAACATTTGGTTCAACAAGCATTTACGAGCTGCAGCCAAGCAGAAAGTCCGTACCTGTATGATATGTTGCCAGTTTAATCCAGGTAAAAGTGTCCCGGTGGAACAAGGTGGATTCCAGCCCCCTGACCACCCTTTTGAAGTCCTCCAAATGGATTATATTCAGATGGAGCGATGTCGAGGTTTCAAGTATGTCCTTGTAGTTGTATGCGCTTTGTCCAGGTGGACAGAGGCATACCCAGTTCCAGATTACACAGCCGCGACCACTGCCAAGCAGTTGGTTCGTGAGTTCTTCCCCCGTTATGGACTCCCTAGAGTCGTATATTCTGATAACGGCCAGCCATTCTCATCTGAGCTCATGAAACACATCTCCCTTTTGTTAGGGTACCAGTGGATATCCATTGTGTACGCCATCCTGAAGCAGCCGGTCTCGTAGAGAGACATAACCAGACCCTGAAAATCCGCATCGCCAAAATATGTAAAGAGAAAGGTGTGGACTGGCTAGTAGCTCTGCCAGTCGCTTTGTTTTACATGCGCATGGTCGCACATTCCAGATCAGGTCTGTCCCCGTACGAGGTCGTATTCGGCCGCCCCCCTAATATGTGGGGTACACCTAGACCCCGAAGTATTACAGATGTTTCAAGTAATATGCTGACAGATTACCTAGCTTCCTTGATGTCTGCCCTACACTCTTGTCGTTCACAGGTTGCCGCCGCATTTCCAGACAATACCGAGGTGGCACCGCATGAAATCGTTCCCGGATGCATGGTTCTTGTCCGGAATTTTGATCGTTAAAGTCCGCTGGAGCCTCGCTGGAAGGAACCCCGACAGGTCCTCCTGGCCACCCGTACTGCCGTCAAGCTGGAAGGCAGGAAGGGCTGGGTCCACCTGTCTCATGTGAAAAGATTTTACGGACTAAAGACTGTTTCAAAGAACATTTCCGAGGATTTTAAGGACTGCCAAAGTACTATTCTTAAGGACTGTCCCGCAAAAGACAATGATACTGAACCCTCCCTGTTAGAGAAAACTCCGCAACAGGAGTATAAGAAGAAATTAAGGTCTAGTAAAATAAGTCAGCCAGTTTGATTGTCTAAGTCCTCCCCTAGGTGAAACGGTTAGACCGGTTTCTGACATGTATATAATAGACCCCCATAGTGAGAGAGTTAGTCAAAACTCAATCCGATGTATCGTTTTTCTAAGTTTCATATTGTTTTTCAGCCTTATGATTACCTGCACAGGTTATGCATTTTATTTGTATTTTCCAGTTTCTCATGTAAATAAGTCTTCTATTACTACAGTAGAGCACACGTTTAGTGATCTACCTCCTCATGAACTCTCATATCGTCTTGCTATGCGTAATAATTCCTTTATCCGCATGTTACATTATTCACACCAGACCAGCAATGCCACTAATTGTTGGGTGTGTGGTCGACTCCCCCCATTCCAGACACCGAAGGGAGTTCTGCCACTCTTTCCTTATCCATTTTCACATAATGGTTCGTGTGGAGCATGGTCCACGTTAACGTCATCCTCAACAGATATGTCTTTTCTTAACAGTACATGTTTCCCAGACAAGCAAGGTCTTCCCCACAGAACAGGGTTAGATCTAGAAAATGAAGTTTACAATTTGGGTAATTATTCTTCGAATTTTATGGTCCTGAATGTTCAGTCTGATACTACTCCAGACTTACCTGCTATGTCAGTATTACCAGTCAAAGGTGAATTATGTGTCCGAAAGAATGGTTCCGTACATGTAGGCCATAGTGATTGTACTACTATTGTCAAGTATAGTGACAGTAGGAAATCTATTTTCAAAGCTTCACGTCATTCTTATTTTGTTTGTGGTCAGACCGCATATGTTCGTCTGCCCCTCGATTGGGAGGGAACCTGTTACATTGCCTTCTTACTGCCACCAGTTTTTCTAGCCCCACCTGACTATCATAGGAATTCCCACCTAGTACATACTAGACACAAAAGAGATCTCCCGATTGTCGATTATACTGAAACTGCTCTAGAACAATACATAGATATCAATAAAGGTGTCTTCCCCTATTTAGGTACTGTTGTGAATAGTAAACTGATACGTAGATTAACCAGAACCCTTGAAGCAGTAGTGATTGAGACTACTTCTGCTCTAAGTAATTTAACCGAGGAGCAATCCTTTATGAGAATTGTCGTGCTCCAGAATCGTCTCGTCCTTGACGTCATACTGGCCGATAGGGGCGGGGCTTGTAGAGTCATCGGATCTAGTTGCTGCATTTTCATTCCTAATAACGCACCGTCTGTTTATTCAGCTATTACCAGACTCCATAAAATTGCCCATATGTTACACCAAGATCCAGAAACCTGGACATGGTCCGGTTGGTTCTGGGATATAATTTCCGCCTGGGGATGGAAAGTATTGTCTTTTCTGGGTATTGCAGTAGCGATCATATTCAGTTGCTGCCTCTGTATACAATGTGGCCCTGCGATTTGTGGCATTTGTGCTACCTCTTGTATTCCTAGTCCCAAGTCCCGTTCTAAATCCCGTTCCAAGAAAATTCGAGACGAGCAAATGATACTGTATGAAATGATAGATAGTATCATGAATATTGATGTTTCCTGATGGAAACGTAGTGACAAGGAGGGAATGTGGAAAAGTAAATTTTGCCATGTTCTGTGTCCCTACGTGTTCCCCATCCTGTGTTATGTGTGCATGATTAATATGCATATGTATCCCCCATGTTCGATTAAAGACGCAATTACAGTTGTGTCCATCTCTAGTATGCCAGTTTCCAGTTCTCATGAAAGCTACGAGTATTAGGCCTATGTAAAGTTACGTTGCCACGTTTCTCAGTGTGCACGTTATTTCATTGTAAAGTCCCCGTTTCTAGGCCTCAAAAGGGCCTGGACACCAGATTCAGCTCCTGTCTCCTGAACCCTCGCTGAGGAGCGATACAGCCCCCACCTGTATCCTCGACCCTTCACTTACTTCCTGCCTCGCAGTGCCCGGCTCAGCCTGGCTCTGCCTACGAGTCTGCCAAGAGTATGTTATGATTCTAGTTATCAGTCCAGCCCTCCTTCTCTGCATTCCTAAGCTACTGAATCGCATCAATAGTTTCCGTCATCGTCTAGCCTTTACGTCTCCATGTAAGAGAAATACTGTATTAATGGTCATTTAATATTCTTCAGCACGCACTACATGTAGAATAATGCATGCACCAGTCTTAGAGTCTGTTAGCCTTTACCCCGATAACTTTTGGATTCTATCAACATGTTCTCTAAACATCAGATACTAGATATTGTTTAGGCACATGTCGCCCTGACTCTCCAGACTTCAGTCTTTGCTCCTAGCACAGAGTTCATAGCCCCCAGCTTCTCCTAGTAACACGTCATTGTTAGTTTGCGCGCACCATTAGGTTAGAGGTCCCGGCTCCTTAGGTAGCCCCCTCCATGTTTCCGCCCCATTTATGACATATTCTGTTACGTTTACATCACATGTCTATGTACACGCCTCTTGTTACACCTACTTTCACCCTTATCTTTCGCGACTGCTATTGACCACACCCACTGCTCCGCCTACTGTATTCATTGTAATGCAACTGTTTTAGTATATATGCTTGTGTACTGTTATTAAAGTTAGCGCGCTCATCCCAGATCCTGCCCGACAGCTGTCGGGGCCCCCCTGCCGGGCTCTGCCATCCTATTCCTGTGCAGGTTGTCCTGTTCCTGTCCTTTATGCTGTATTAAACCTGCAAACTCCTACTACCTCGAATCTTGACTCTTATTTATTGAGCTATCTGTTATTGCTATGTCCAGTAAAACCTAGATCCGGTATTATTTATTTAATAACGTGGTGTCTGGCTGAACTAGGATCAACACTGATCACTCATGCCAGGAACCTCAGGATCATTATCAACAGCAAACCCAACATGACAGCCCAATATAACACCATCACAGTCTCCTGCTTTCACAACCTGATGGTGCTAAGGAAAATCTGGCTCCCGACCAGTAACCACAAAACCGTTACACAAGCTCTTGCCACTAATGTTACTTACCTTCAGCAATGATATATCTGTAAGAAACATGTATTTGGTATAGATTCCTTACCTTAGAACTACTCCAGGCGTCAGACTGGATCCGGAGAATTTTTCGGTAGGTGGCATTGGTCGACTCCACATTTGTGGTCGGCGTCGTGATCGCTGGGATGACGTTGCGGTATCTACTTAGATGCTGGCCCTGAACACTGATGTTAGTTCTTTACAGGACATTCCACTCCAGAAGAGCAGAGCCGTGCAAGACTCTGACCACTGGCGCACAAAACTATGGCCCTGAAAGGGAGTCCCTAACTCTAGAAGTCAGTTTCCAGAACTGGGAGGCTGGGTGGGGCAGTAAGGAATCTATAACTAATTTATGTCTCTTACAGATATATTGTTGCCGAAGATAAGCAACTTGCTCATCTGAAAGAGACAGTTATAGATTCCTTATCTTGGAATAGATACCTCAGCAATACCAACCCTGGAGGTCGGTCTGCGAACTAGGTTCACAACAGAAAGTCCTGGAGAACTGAACGACCAAAGATGCCATCTCTCCGGACATGACTATCCAGGCAGTAGTGCTTAGTGAACGTGTGCTGTGATGCCCATGTGGCTGCTTGACAGATGTCACCGATGGGATTTCAACGTCCCAAAGCAGTAGTGGCTGCCGTCACCCTGGTGGAATGGGAGCAAAGTCTTATTGGAGGCTCCTTTTTCGCCAAGGAGTAGCAAATCTTAATGCAAAGAACGACCCATCGAGAGATGGTCCGTTTTTGCACAGCCCGACCTTTATTGGCGCCCACATAGCCAACAAAGAGTTGATCATACACATGCAATTGTTTTGTGCGATCCAAATCACAGGATAGCGAACGCTTTGGATCCAGACTGTGAAGTCTCTCCTCCTCCTTGGAAGGATGTGGGGGCAGGAAGAAGGTGGGCAAAGTGATCGTCTGTCCTATATGGAAAGAGGTACCACTTTGGGAAGAAAAGAAGGTCTAGTTCGAAGGACAACCGCATCCAGATGAACAGCAAGGAAAGGAGGTTTAGAAGAAAGAGACTGAAGCTCATTCACAATGCGAGGAGAGGTGATGGCAACCAGTAAAGCAGTCTTTAAAGTCAAGAGTCTGAGAGGACAATTATGAAGTGGCTCGAAAGGAGCACACATAAGGTAAGTTAAGACCAGATTCAAGTCCCGCTGGGGCATTACGAAAGGAATAGGAGGAAAGGGGTGAGTAATGCCCTTAAGAAACCTATTTACAATAGGGGACTTGAAAAGAGAAGGCTGATCTGGAAGGCGAAGAAAGGCCGAAATGGCCAAAAGATAGCCTTTAAGGGTGCCCAAAGCAGATCCCTGCTGGGCTAAAGAAAGAAGAGCAGAACCTCTCAAATATGGGCAGAAAGGGGCTCCACAGCCTGATTGGGGCGAGCCCGCCTTCAACAACTAGTCATCGAGGTAGAGGAAGACAGACACCCCTGACCTGCGCAGATGAGCTGCGGCCACCGCCATCACCTTCGTGAACACCCAAGAGGCACTGGTAAGGCCGAAGGGGAGCACGGAAAAATCAAAATGCTCCTGGCCTACCGTGAACCACAGGGAGCGTCGGTGGGCCGGCAGGACAGGGATGTGAAAATAAGCATCCTGCAAGTCCAGCTCTACCATCGATTCTCCAGGGTCGATGGCAGCCAAGACCTGAGCCAGAGTCAACATCTAGAACTTCTCCTTCCGGAGGAAGCGATTGACGTTCCTGAGGTCCAAAATGGGAGGCAGGCCCCCCATTGTCCTTCTTGGGGACCAGAAAGTAGTGGGAATAACAACCAAACGCTACTTCTGGCCCAGGAACGTGCTCAATGGCCCCCTTGGCCAGGAGGGCCGCAACTTCCTGCAGGAGAACGGCAAAGTGATCCCCCGACATGCAATGGAACTGAGGCGGAATGGCTGGGGGAGTAGACTCGAAGGGGAGGGGGTAATCCCTTCGGACAACTTGCAGCACCCACTGTCCGACGTGACCGAACGCCAGTGGGGGAGGTGATGTTGAATCCTGCCTCCCACAGACGTGGGATGCATCCCAAAGCACGGACTAAGAAGGCTTGGAGGTGGACGCTGCAGGAGCGCAGGTGGACTGACCCGTCCGCTGTCCCCCTGTGCCGCCACAGCGGCCTCCACGCCCACGGCCGCGCTGATTTTGGTTTTGCGCAGGCTTGTGGCCAAACGAACGTGCAGGGGTGCCCCTTCCGTGGCCACGAAAGAAACGAAAGGTAGACGTGGCCGGGCGTGTGGTGGAAAGGCCTAAGGACTTGGCCGTAGCCCGAGAGTCCTTGAAACGCTCCAGCGCACTGTCTGCCTTATCGCCAAAGAGGCGAGTACCATCAAAGGGCATGTCCATGAGGGAACTCTGAACAAGTGATGTGGGTGAAGAGCACACACTATTACTACAGTGACACTGTGTATCTCGATATGTGTGCTGTGTTGAAAAATATGCCTTGCGGAGCTTATATATGTGAAACTAAAAAAAGAGGCAAAGGGGCACATGCATCAATATTTTATTTTGCGATTCCTTATTTGCGAAAAATAAGAAATCGCAATTAAGGAATCGCAAAATGAAATGCATCAAGAAATTCGCTATTTTTTAGCGATTCGGTAAAAATCGCAATTTTTACCGAATCGCATGAATTCTGAGAATTTGTAATTGCGAATTCGCAATTTGCGAATTCGCAAATTGCGAAATACCGAGATTGCTGCATTCCATGACATCACAACCAGTAAGCAAAGCCACTGATTGCACACACCTGTTCCCAGGGAGAGCTGGAGGAGAGACAGTTGGCAGTTGGAGCACAGCTAGGAGCAACTGGAGCACACTCTGAAGTAGCTTCAAAAGGGGAAATGGCCTCTGAAAATGTTGGAGAAGAACTGCAGGCAAGGAAAAGAAAGATTACATTTAGTGACCAGGAACTGGAAATTTTAATTGAGGAAGTCACTATGAGGCAGGACCAGCTTTTTGGGAAACAGTCTTTGAAAGTGCCTGAAGCTGTGAAAAGAAAACTATGGCTTGCAATCCAAGCAAAAGTAAATGCTGTTGGGGTTGCACATCGTGACATTAATAATGTACAGAAGTGCTGGTATGATCTGCGCAGTCGTGCAAAGGAAAGGATTGCCAACAGGATGAAGGCAACCAAGAAGACCGGCGGTGGACCTTCCAAGGATAGGCCTAATAACCCCCGTTGAGGACTTGGTGGAAGGCATCCTTGCAACAGGGGCAGTTGTTGGAGTCATAGAAATTGACACCTCAGAGCATGTTGGCACATCCAAAGGTAAGAACACGTCATGTGTTTTGCATGTAAATGTGAGTGTGAGAGACCCCTAAGGTTGTCGTAGTTGCTTAATAAATATCCCCATTACGTAGAAATTGATATGTTTGAAAATGCAGTAATTAGAAACCCTTTTACTCACTGTACTGATGTATTATGGGAGTTGTAGTCATTGAATAATTTTAGTCAGAGGTACTTTGGCAATGAATGTGAAACTGAATATTGCACATCATTAATGTGAGATTAGGAGACATGTCTTGCTCAAAGTAGGTATTTATTTGTAATGTAATTGATTTTATACAGTGACAAGTGCAAATGAAAAAAGTAACAGACTGTTTGCACTATTTTAAACATAGATACAGAACAGGACAGAAATGCAAATGAAGGTGCAGAGTTTGACAGTCAGGACTTTCAAAAGACACAGATAATTCCAATGCAGCAACATCCTCACCCACAATTGCACGTAGAAGGCATAACAGCAGAGTGCGCCAACTGCAAGACTCAGAGAGTGATGAAGATGAGAATGTATGTGTCCCAGTAGAACAGGCTACTCCAACCCCAGTAACTGTAAACACACAGCACACCAGACGGAGTAGGTTGCAACAGTTCTATAGGCGCAGGCCACGACCTTCACAAAATCAAACAGTAGAAGAAGATGAAAGGAACGCCAGTGTTGGTGAAGTTAAAATCCTGAAAGTCCAGCGCCTGCAAGGCAAAGACATATGTGTAATGAAGGGCAAAATTGTTAAAATCAGTCATGACATTGGTGCAATACATAGCTGTCTTCAGCACATGTCAAATGTGATTGAGAAAGGACAGAGAGCAACAGCTGTGAAACTGGACAGTGTGGCAACAGCAATGGAGACACTGTGTACAACAATACCAGCGCAGCAATTAGCAAGTGACCGTAGACACCATCGGGCAATGTCTAGCATGCAGGGGTATACCAGGGCAATGAACCGTCTTTCCAACATCACAGCTCAGCTTTCCAAACGTACAGTTGCCGGCCAATTGGAAATATCACAATGTTGTGGAGATGTTGCCAGGGGCATGATGACACTCATGCATGTAGTTGAGGGTATGCAAAGTCAGGTTGCAAGTGGGAGCCTACCACATGTTGGTGGGAGTGATGGGGGCTCAAATGTAAGTAGCCTGCTTGAACCTACTGTGCCTGGGGCACGCCGAAGCACTAGGAGACATGACATTGTAGAGAGCCCAACTTTGGTTGATGGTAAAAATACAGGAAAGACATTAGGGGTGCGTGGACGCAAGAAGTAGATTATGAATTAATAACCTACAAAGCTTTTGTAGAAAGGACATCTGAAGAAAATGCATTGCTATGACTATGGACAGTAAATGATTTTAAATTTTCTGTCAAGACACTGCATGCACAAAGATGTTCCTAGTACCCTGAATCCTTGCAGAAAATTAAAGAATTAAAAGATTATAATTATGCAGAAGATTGTGTTGTGTGGTTCTTACCTCAATTAAAAGTAATGTTGAGTTATCTCTGCCCTTCTTCTTCCCCCCTCTGCTGCGTCAGGTCCACGTAGTCTTGGTTGTGGTTGTTGAGGCTGGTTATCAATGTAAGGCAGTACATCCTCCTCCTCCAGTTCTATGCCTCTTCTAGTGGCTAAGTTGTGCAACATGGCACATGTTGCAACTATTTTACAGCAAATATCAGGGCGATATTGTAAAGCCCCGCCAGTCTTATGTAGTATGCGAAACCGAGATTTAAGTACACCAAATGTTCTCTCAATTACGTTGCGGGTTGATATGTGTGCATGGTTGTAGTGCTGTTCTTTTGTGTTGCTGGATTCAGATAGAGTGTAAGAATGAATGACCTCACAGCGTATGCACTGTCACCTATGGAATGCGATGGAAGATACAAATTAGGAGTCCAATGTGACAACATGATACAGAGATGTTTAAATATTACAGGTGAATATATTTACCAAGCAAATATCCATCTCCAAAATCTCCAGCAAGCAGTCGTGCGTGGATGCCACTATGCCTAGAAATGTAAGAATCATGGGCACTTCCAGGGTAACTTGCAACTATGTCAGTGATTATAGTTTTTGAATTGCATATTAACTGAATGTTCAGTGAATGGTAACATTTCCGGTTGCGGTAAATGTACTAATTTTCAGATGGAGGACAAATGGGGACATGCGTGCCATCTATACAGCCTATCACATGTGGAAAATGTGTCATGTTGTAAAAATCTAATTTTGTTTGTAGCAATTCCTGTTGTGTGCTGGGAAATGTAATGTGATGCCTTATCCTTTACAACATGGCATTGAGGAAAGCATTAAAGAAACGTGAAAGGGAACTCTGGGAAACACCTCCAGCACTAGCTATGACACCCTGGAAGGACCCTGACGCAAGGAGGTGTAGGGAGCACAAGACCTGTACATGGGTTGGTATGGCTTGTGTCCTGCGTGTATGTCTCTGCAAGATTGGGTCTAATTCAGCTATCAAATCCAAGATAGAGTCAGCATTGAGTCTATACTTATCATATATTTCAGCTTCTGTCTGCCCTAGTAAGGTGACGCGAACTCTAAAAATCCTCTCATGTATCCTTCTTCTCCTCCTTGCTGCTGCTCTCAGCCTCCGTGCCACGACAAAGAGTGCTGCCATTGTGATGCATTTCTGGAGTCATTCTGGGGTCCCTTAAATACTATTGTGATGAGTTTCCCCTGAATTGATTTTTTCTAAAAATTTACCACCTGGTCTGAGTTCTTCTAAATTTAAGAATTCTAATTTGTGAATTTTTAAGGAATCGCAAATTGCGATCTTTCATGCATGTACTTTTTTTGCTCAGATTTACAATTCCTTAAATTAAGGAACATTTAAGGAATCGCAGATAAAATTACGATTCCTTAAATTGCGAAAATAAGCAAAAATGTTGATGCATCCCAAAACTTGAAATTGCATTTGCAAACGGCCGAATTTTGCGATTCGCCGCAATTGCGAATGCAATTTTCAATGATGCATGTGCCCCTTAGGCCTAGGTGGCAACTAGGGCTCCAACACGCACTACTAAATAAACCGTATATGCATTTAACACAAATGTTTAATGAAAATTATCGTCAATTCAATTTGACAAAATATGCAATCCGATATCAAATCTTTGTTTGCAAGTTAATGGCATGGAACAAACAATATTTTATAGCAAATTTACAGTACAACACAAAATTTGTATGCAATAAATTGCAGAACCCAATGCATTTCTGGACACTTGGTCCCTTCATCAGGGGTATTCTGTGAACAAAAGAAAAAAGGAAGACATTTCAAAAGATGCACATTGGGATCGGAATTATTGTTTTAAAGAAAAGACACATTCCTATGGTTCTTAAGTGTGTCATGCAACCTTCACCAAAGTGAAAGAAAGTGTGTATTTTTACATCACCACTTACTGTCTTAACGTGGGTCAATGCTAGATCACAGGGGGAAGAGCAGAAAAACGAGGAATTAACGGTGCTGGCCTCCTAGATGGCATGATACGATATCATGTTATGTTAACATGTCGCAATCTGCCACATACCTGCTATGCAGGTCTTCACAAACTTTCAAAGAGAATCAGCCAATTCAGAAATTGTAAATGTGCAGAACTCCTATAGGTGAAAGGACACCTAGATCAATAGACTGTGTTTATCAATAGAAACACGAAATCCACAAGAGATCACCTTTGCTCACCTCTTTATGTGCAATACGGGTGTATCAATCAATCCCATTATCTGAACACCGTCTTCATGAGGCTGCAATGTCAAGAATCTGAGGATCAATGTCGTGGAAAACAACTACACTGTTTGCTGCCAAGTATAGCAAAATAGAACATGCACTCAAGTTGCAACTAACCTCACAAGCACTTATGTCATGCTGACGCTTATAGTTAACGGCGTTGGCCCAACACTACAGGCGTGTACACCAAAACTCTTCTCCCTCGGTATTCTATTGCAGGAAAGGAGGCTCCGATTATGCTAGTCTCATTTCTTTATTTAGAAATGCCCAGCAGCCATGTAAAAACTACAATACCCAGAAACACTTGGGTAACAACCATAGAGTCTGTAATATAAATAGCCATGAAGACAATCCCACTTCCTCTTTCTTTGCTGCTCCGCAGCCAGATAGGTGCTTTTCTTTCATATTGTGTTTACTGTTTGTCTGTATTTGCGATATTTTCATTAGCGCTAAAAGCTGTCTGCCGTGTTGTGTTGCGCTTGTTTTCGCGCCTTTGCTGGGTTCGCTTTGTACCTGTTGCCGCTTCATTTCCTTGATTGCGGCGCTCGCGGCGGGGGCGTGTGTCACCTCCCGGGGTCAGGGCGCCTGTCGCCTGTGTCCCGTTACTGTGGAGAGGAGCCTGAGGGGTAGAGCAGCCTCGTGCACGTCTAGCGCGAGCTGCTCCCTGTCTGTGAGGCACGCCGGTCACCGCGCATGCACGGAACACATTCCCTTCGTTCTTCGAATTCCTCACAGAACGGAGCCGGCAGAGAGTTCGTCTTCAGGACACACACGCCCACGGCCTCACAGCTGTACCCTGCTGACACCGGAGCTTGTGAAAAGGTCCCGGTTGAACTATAAGTATAGGCTTTGCCTAGAGTGAGGTTTTTTGTTGGCAGCAAGCCCTACCTCCACCCTCTAACATTATTTTTGGTACGGGTTTTGACTGCCTTGTCTTGCTTGCTGCGGGGTTTTTTCACTCCCCCAGACTTTTGCCACTGGCAAACCAGATTTTCAGTCACCAAGTGGGCATTATATCTACACTACCTGTGTATCATGAGTGAGTCATATTACTACGATGAGGAAGGTGACTATGAGGAGGAAGGGTCAGAGTTCCTAGAACAGGACTTGGTGGAGGCTCTTGACAAGGGGGTACAACACTCCATGAATAAGGTGCTTGTTCGCGCAATCACGCCCCTTAAACGCCATTTAACCAAATATGCGCAACAGCAAGGTTGGGTGCCTGCGTCAAAAAAATTCACAACATCTCCAGGCAACCCACATGCCTCTGACTTTCACAGGTTAGCTCAAACTTTATCCTCTTCCAAATCCAAATCCTTTGCAGATTAAGCGGACAGTGATGACCAACACTCATCTTCATCCTCTGAGATTACTCCTCCTCCGCCGAAAAAGAGAAAGTGCAAGGAGCATTTCGTGGACGCCCCTACTCATCCTCCTGTGCTAACTTTTGAGCCTGCTGACATTGTGCATCCGCATTCCACTTCGTGGCTCCCTTTCCCTGCTGTGGCGGAGTATGTACAGCAGCATATCCGTCAACCATTTGAGAAGGAGGTTTGTGCACGTCTGCGCTCAGAATGTCCGAGACCTGATTTGGCAGATAATCTAGCAGACACACCAGAGGTGGATCCCACCATGGTAACATACTTGAAGAAATTTGCAAAGGACCCTAAGAAGGGTTTGGATCCGTCCTGGCGTGCTTGTCAGGACAAGGTTTTGGATCTTCTTGGGCCCCTTACCAAAATTTTGGATCTCGGCTTCGTGGCCAAAGAATCCTCTTCCATGGTAGACCCCGATGAGTTCATTGAATGGGCGCAGCGGGCGATTTGCCAATTAGGAAACGCCAACTGCGCGCTCTCTAGTGAGAGGCGTAGGTCTATCCTCCTCAAGTTCGACCCCAAACTGGCAGAGCTTTCTGCATCGGAGTCGGGGGCTGCGGCTCAAGGCCTGCTTTTCGGTCAGCCTTTTTTGAAGGAGCTGACACAATTTGTGATTACTTTTAGCAGCATTTATAAAGCCCAGGCCTCACTGAAACGAGCCATGTGTCCGGTTTTCACCAGGGCCGGACGAAACAGGGGACGCTCGTCCGGCCGTGGTCAACAACCACCCAATCAGAGATGGTATCAGTCCCATAGAGGAGGACAGCAGGATTCCGGCTACACCCAGCGCTCCAATTTCTATCCTTTCAGAAATGGCCGTGGACAATACAAGAAAGGACGCTCCAGTGGCAACTCTGGCGGATATCAAGATTCCGCCACTTCAGGTGAGCTTAATTCCT
Source organism: Lissotriton helveticus (assembly GCF_964261635.1). Classification (NCBI taxonomy): domain Eukaryota; kingdom Metazoa; phylum Chordata; class Amphibia; order Caudata; family Salamandridae; genus Lissotriton; species Lissotriton helveticus. The sequence continues at coordinate 403,807,362 of NC_136063.1, read as the reverse complement.
GCATGCAGTCTTGTTCTGGGGGGCAGGATACGCCATTTCCTAGACAATTGGCGCTTGATCTCCAGCGATGCATGGGTGCTGGATACGGTTCAGGGGTACAAAATCGAGTTTTATCAGCCCCTAAGTCAGTCCTATCCTCCATTTCCCCTTTATTTTTCAAAACGAAATCAAGAGTTCATCACAGAGGAACTCAAGTCACTTGTATTGAAAGGGGCGATTGTGCCGACTGTGCGTCTTCCACAGGGGTTCGTCAGCACGGTCTTCCTTGTGGAAAAGAAGGGAGGAGGATCGAGGTTAGTACTCAATCTGAAGGAGTTCAACGGGGGAGTGGTCTACCGCCACTTCAAGATGGAGGGCATCCATCTGTTGAGGTATCTTCTACGGGAACGGGATTGGATGGCTCGTCTGGATCTCAAAGACGCTTACCTGTCTGTTCAGATCTTCCATCCGCATCGCCGCTTCCTTCAGTTTCACTGGCTGGGGACTTGGTACCAGTATCAGGTTTTACCCTTCGGCCTTTCGTCAGCACCTTGGTGCTTCACGAAACTGTTGAGGCCGGTTGTGGAGTCACTTCGCAGTCGAGGCGTTCGGTTGATCATTTATTTGGATGACATCCTCCTTCCGGCGGATTGTCCAGTCAAGCTGATGTCTAATCTGGAATGGACCATCGAGCTTCTCCAATCCCTCGGATTTCTAGTGAATGCTCCAAAATCTGTGCTACATCCCACTCAGGTGATCGATTTCTTGGGGTTCAGGGTCAACTCCCTCACCTGTCAACTTCTTTTGCCCAATCGGAAGATTCGGTACATCAAAAGGGAATTGACTTCCATTATCTCGAGTCAGACTGTGTCATTGAGATCGTTAGCACGAGTTGTCGGTCTCTTAGCTTCTTCTCTGCAGGCGATCTTCCCAGCTTCGCTGCATTACAGAGCGTTGCAGCGTCTGAAGATTCGTCATCTTCAGAACGGTCTCCGATATTCGGATCAGATTCCTCTCTCGGAGGAAGCAAAGTCGGAGATGCAATGGTAGTTGGATCATATGGAGGCTTGGAACGGGTGAGCCCTCTTCGGAACCACGCCGGAAGTGGTGATCGAATCAGATGCCAGTCGTTGGGGCTGGGGGGCCCGCTGCGGTCCGGTCTCGACGGGGGGTCGTTGGTCTCCCCAGGAACTCTCTCTCCACATCAACTGTTTGGAGTTGCTGGTGGGTTCCTTCGCGATCCGTTGCCTTTCACCTCTTCAGTCCAACTGCTGCATACTTCTCCGGATGGACAATGTATCAGCAGTCCGGTACATCAACAAACTGGGGGGGACTCGGTCGAAGTTACTGGCGGAGATTGCCAAGGAGTTTTGGCATTATTGTCTGCAACACAGGATCACGGTTATTGCGGAGTACCTTCCTGGATGCCACAATCTAGTGGCGGATTGGAACTCGAGGTATCTGAAGGACTTCAGCGACTGGAGGCTCCATCCTCGTGTGTTCCGCCAACTCATTCGGGCTTGGGGCCCTTGTCAGATCGACCTCTTTGCGTCCCACCTCAACACCCAACTCCCGCAGTTCTTCAGTTGGAGGCCGGATCCGGAAGCTCTAGCCACGGATGCTTTTCTTCAGCCGTGGCCGGGATCCCTGTGTTATGCGTTTCCCCCCATCATGATGATCCCCAGGGTTCTAGCTTACACAAAACGCTACCAGACGGAGTTGATTCTTATTGCTCCTCTGTGGAGGGCTCAGCCGTGGTTCCCAGTTCTCCTGGAAATGGCTTGTGCAGTGCCGTTCATTCTTCCTCAGAAGTGGAATCTCCTGCTAGATCCGCTTCAGAATCCGCATCCCCTGATTCAGTCAGGCTCTCTCCTTCTTCTGGCGTGGCGGATTTTGTGGAACGCTGGGCGGTCCCAGGCCTTTCTGCAGACGCTGCCAGATTCATCAGCAACGCCTGGGCCCCTGGTACTCACAAACGATACAGAGGCTCATGGTAACGTTGGAGTGATTGGTGTGTTCAACGGCAAGTTGATCCAACATCAGCTGATGTCTCTTTAATGGTCAATTTTTTGGCATCTTTGTCTTCTTCTGGTTTGGCGTATCGCACGGTGAACAATTTCCGTTCCGCTATTTCTGCGGGTCACCTTCTGGTGGACGGTAAACCAGTCGGGGAGCATTCTTTAGTGGCTAAAGTACTCAAGGGTATTCGCCTAGCCACCCCTCCACGTCCCAAATATGTTTCATTGTGGGACTTGTCTATTGTTTTGCGTTTTTTGGAGGCTTGGCCGCTCAATTCTTTGTTGTCCCGAAAACTGTCGGCCAAGCTTACTATGTTGTTGTGTTTGCTTTCCTGCAAACGGGTGTCAGATGTCCGGGCTTTAGATCTAGCCGGGCGTAGTTTTATCCCTGAGGGCGTCACGTTTCGTCTCTCCAGACGTACCAAGACCAATACTACGGTTATTTCTTACCCATCTTTTCCTGCGCATCCAAAACTTTGTGTTGTTCAGTGCCTTAAGGATTATGAAGCAAGTACATCTCTTTTTCGCTCTGATATGCAAGGTCAATTATTGATTGCGTTGCAGAAGCCCTTTCGCCCCGTTACTCCGGCTACGTTGGCTAGATGGGTACGGTGGCTCATGGCGGAAGCTGGCATTGATGTGTCTGTGTTTGGGGCTCATTCTGCACGAGGTGCCATGGCCTCTAAGGCCTTCACTTTGGGAGTTACTTTGTTTGATATTATGAAGGCCGCTGACTGGTCATCTGATTCTGTTTTCAAGACTTTTTACTTTAAGCCTATTGATAATGTTGCTTCTGTGGTGGTGGATAAGCTTTAAACAAGCATAATCGGAGCCTCCTGTCCTGCAATAGAATTCAAAATTTGCAAACATTCGTGACAAGAATTTTCAATTCTATTAAGGACAAGGAGGCGAGGATTATCCCGCCCGTTGTATGTACATTATTGTTACTGATACATGTTCAGGACTTGATTCATGTTGAACTGTTCCCATTGATTGATTTTCTACCCACCCTTCTTTGACATGTTCCTGTGTATACCGGATGTGTATTACGGCTCTGTGTCTCTTTTCAGCATCTGATCCCAAGTGACGTCTCTACAGTGTGGCGTGGATGTTCCTGCCTTCTTCTTTGAGGATTGAATTTCCTGTTTTTTCCTTCGGCCGTTGCAGTGCTGAACTTTCCTTTGTTGCCCTGGATTGGGGTTTGCTGTTTCTGCATTGACTTTCCATGTTCTATTTTCTGGTATCCTTGAATGACTTCTCACCAAAGAAAGAGGAAGTGGGATTGTCTTCATGGCTATTTATATTACGGACTCTATGGTTGTTACCCTAGTGTTTCTGGGTATTGTAGTTTTTACATGGCTGCTGGGCATTTCTAAATAAAGAAATGAGACTAGCATAATCCTCGCCTCCTTGTCCTTAATAGAATTGAAAATTCTTGTCACGAATGTTTGCAAATTTTGAATTCTGCTTAAACCTACAAAATGGAAACCATCATAAGTAGCCAATACATTCATCTCACAGCTTGCTAGCCACTATTCAAGTGTTCGTCACAAACCTTAAACTGAGACAAACACGCTCGAGTTCAAAAGCCGTTCGTGGAAAGGTGCTCGCCATTATTCTCACGACTTTCTAGCCACACTATTTAAGTGCTCGTAGTGAACTTTACACTAAAACAAACATGCTCGAGTTCAGAAGCGGTTCGGTAAAAATGCTCATCATTCAAATCTCTTTCTGATTCCAAAGAAGCAGCCATAACTCTCCCGCAAGAAGTTTCTCTCTGTGTTAGACACTTATATTCCCCCGACTTAATAAGAACCTAACTTCCTCCTCGCCGTATACACGCCATGACGTAATCGTAAAGGGTGTGAACACTGAAGACAGACTCGGTGGCTTTAGTTCATGAACATCTAGGACGGAGCCGAATGCGCTGCCATGTCTATAAAGTTCAAGATAATCACCACAAGGATGAAATACGAATCTGAAAGATGATGTACGAATCTAAAAGTGTTAGGAAGACTCTGTATCAAGTCATCAAGAATGACTAAGAATGCTATTTTATGTGCGCTACTCCCCGTGAGGTGCAGAAAGATAATTCCATGCAACGTGAGTGTTTAAAAAGAAGATGGTGTGCGTTGGTTCATAGCATCTATAATGGGATTACACTGCATTAATACACAAAACTAAGCTCTGTTCGAATGACAATTGTTGCACACATTGTGATTCACCTCAGCCTGTTAAGAGAATAAACATATGAATACATAAAATAAACAATCATGGAAAGAGATACTTTGTCATTAAGACCATATGGCATGTTGGTGTGAAGTCTTTTGATCCAAGACACTTCTCTCCTCAAAAGGTTTTTGGAATTGTCCGCGCCTGGGGTTTTCAGGACTTGTTCTATAATTTGAAATTTAAGTTGCGCGATGTTGTGTCGTTGTTCTTCCCAGTGTATCGCGAGGTTGGAGTTCATGCTTTTTGCTCTTATTTTGCTTTTGTGTTCAGTTAATCTGATTTTCATCTTTCTCTCAGTTTTTCCTACGTATAGTAGCAAGCATGGGCATTTAATGGCGTAAACAACATTTTCGGAGTTGCAATTTGTGCTGCCTTGGAGTTTGATTTTTGACCCAGTTCTGGGATGTAGCAAAGTTCCCCTGGGAGTACATTATGGCAATGGATGCAATTCCAACATTTGTGTGCTCCATATTTGGCAGTTTTGGAGTGCGGCGTTGCTAGTTGTTTCTTCTTTTTGGATAATATTTCTTTTAGATTGTGAGCTCTTGAATACGCAAACAGAGGTTTATCACAGAATAACTTGTTGAAGTCAGTTTCTGATTCAAGAAGGTCCCACCGCTTGTTGATGATGGCTTTTATCTCTGTTGATGCAGTGGAATATTTTGACACAAACTCCGCTCTATTATTATATTTTTTGGTGACCTTTTTCAATAGTTGTTCTCTGGGTACGAGTTCGAACGTTTCTAATTGTTTATTCAAAAGGTCTTCAGGATATCCTCTTTTAATATAGTACATTTTTTGTTCCTGCCATGTTTCTTCGCACGCCCTGTCATTAGATGAAATACCTCGGGTTCTTAGGAACTGAGACACCAGTACATTTTTTATTAAAGCTGGTGGATGGAAACTGCTGTGCAATAAAGCATTATTTTTATCAGTGGATTTTTTGAACACACGTGTGTTGACTCGACTAGATTCTATTTCGAGCCAAACATCAAGGAAATACAGTGCTCTTGTGTGGATAGTATGTGTGAATTGGATCCTCGGATCTTCTAGGTTAAGTGTGCATATATTATTTGCTCTGATTTGCTCTGATTTGTTCCAAATAAGGAAAATGTCAAATTTACCTGCGGAAAAATACGAGACCTTCTTGGCTTGTGGGGTCAGAAAGGATGTAATCATTTTCAAATTATGCCATGTATGTGTTCGCATAGGCAGGGGCTCCTGGAAATCCCATGGAAGTCCCATTTAACTGAATATAGAACTTCCCATTCCATGTAAAATAGCTGTTCTGTAGGCAAAACTCCAGTAGTTGTAAAATGAGACATTTAGGAGCATCCAAATTCTCTTGTCTTATTAATGCCCATTCTACCGCTTCTAAACCGCTGCATGCGGTATTGAAGCACAAGTTACTACTTGTGTAACGATATATCTGTAAGAGACATTAGTTAGTGATAGATTCCTTACCTTAGAATATCCCCAGGCGTCAGACTGGATCCGTACATTTTTGCGTAGCAGTACCCTTGCGTGTCGGTAGGCGTCGCCTGCGGCTCCACGTCCGTCGTCGGCGCCGTGATGATGTCGTCGGAGCACTCGGACGCCGCCTCGGCATGCTGACGTCAGTTTTTAGACACAGCTTTTCCTAGCCAGAAACGCAGAGCTATGCTAAAAACCAACACTGGTGCCTTGAAACTAGATCCCTGAAAGGGGATGACCTTAACCCTAGATATCGGTTCGCAGAACGGGGAGGATGGGTGGGTCGGTAAGGAATCTATCACTAACTAATGTCTCTTACAGATATATCGTTACACAAGTAGTAACTTGTGCATCTGAAAGAGACACGTTAGTGATAGATTCCTTACCTTAGAATAGATACCCCAGCAATACCAACCCCAGTGCTGGGTCTGCAAACCAATAATCACACCAGAAAGTCCTGGAGGACGGAACGGCCAAAGAAGCCATCCCTTCAGACTTGGCTGTCCAGGCAATAGTGTCTTGCAAACGTGTGCAGTGAAGCCCACGTAGCAGCCTGGCAAATGTCCTGCAAGGGCACTCCTCGGCCCAAGGCAGTTGTAGTCGCTGTGGCCCGAGTGGAATGAGCCCTCAGCCCGGCAGGGGGTTCCTTCTTAGCCAAGGAATAACACGCCTGGATACACAAGATGATCCACTGCGAGATGGTCCACTTGTGCACCACTTTACCCTTTTTAGCGCCCACGTAACCAACAAAGAGTTGGTCATCCACCCGGAACTGGCGTGTGCGGTCCAAATAGAACGAGAGCGCATGTTTTGGGTCCAGACGGTGGAGCCTCTCTTCTTCTCTTGAGGGATGCGGAGGCGGAAAGAAGGTGGGCATGGTTATGGACTGCCCGATGTGGAAGGCCGTGACAACTTTGGGCAGGAAAGAGGGCCTTGTCCGCAACACAACCTTGTCCGGATGGACTGAAAGGAAAGGAGGTTTACAGGATAGAGCCTTGAGCTCACTCACTCTCCTGGCAGAGGTGATGGCTACCAGGAAGGCAGTCTTCAAAGTAAGAAGGCGAAGAGGACAGTTGTGAAGTGGCTCGAAGGGAGCGCACATCAGAAAAGTAAGAACCAAGTTCAAGTCCCACTGAGGCATCACAAAGGGCACAGGAGGGAACGTATGCGTGATGCCTGTCAAGAATCGATTAACAATAGGGGACTTGAACAAAGAAGGTTGATCAGGCAGCCTCAAAAAGGCTGAAAGAGCAGAAAGGTAGCCTTGATAGTGCCCAGAGCAGAGCCCTACTGGGCAAGAGAAAAAAGAAAGAGAAGAACCTCAGAAAGAGGGGGCAGAGAGAGGATCCACAGCCTTTGCTGTGCACCATGCCACAAATCTGTTCCACCTGCAGGCGTTTACCGACTTTGTGGAGGGACGCCTGGCTGCCAGAATGATGTTACAGACTTCAGGTGGCAAGTCAAATGGCCTCAACTGTCGCCGCTCAATCTCCAAGCATGGAGGTAGAGACTGGACAGGTTCGGGTGGAGGACCGTCCCCTGCTGCTGAGACAGAAGGTCCTCCTGAAGAGGCAGACGAACCGGGGGATCGACTGACATACTGAGTAGCTCGGGAAACCAGTACCTTCGTGCCCAGTCCGGAGCCACAAGAATGACTTGTGCCCAGTCGCGCCTGATTTTCTTCAGCACTCTGGGCAGAAGTGGTGTAGGCGGAAAGACGTACAACAGACCGCAACTCCACTTGCGACAAAAAGCGTCTCCGAGCGAGTGCCGCCTTGGAAATTCCAACGCGCAGAACTGACGACATTGCGCATTCTCTTCGGTGGCGAATAGATCTAACCAAGGCTCTCCCCACTGCAGAAAGAGGCCTTGCGCCACGTCCGAGTTCAGACGCCATTCATGATCCATCATGCACTGACGGCTGAGTTCGTCCGCCCTGGCGTTCAGAGAACCTGCCAGGTGTTGAACCACCAGTGTCACGCCCTGATGTTCCAGCCATTGCCAGAGGCGCAGAGCCTCCTGGCAGAGGGTCCACGCCCCTCCCCGTCCTGTTTGTTGCAGTACCACATGGCGGTGGTGTTGTCCGTGAACACCTGCACTACACTCCCTCGGACAGAGGGGAGGAATGCCTTCAGTGCTAGACGAATCGACCGCAGCTCCAAAAGGTTGATTGTTGTATTTCTATCTAGGACCCTAATTCAATATTCCTAATTTATGCCTTGGTATGGCTATAATAAATAAATAAATAAAATAGCCATGATTTACTCCTCTTTTCCGCAAGCCCCTTATCTCCAAACAGACAATAAGGAAACAAGTCTGTCTCCTACTATCACCTTGGACAGCTTCCCACTACTGGAACCAACCACCCTGGAAACATTAATGCTCACGGTCAAATCTGGATCTCCTAGCGATCCAGCTCCAGCTCAGTCACTCAGAACAATTACCCCCGCCATTTTGCCCACCATCCTAAACCTGATCAACAACTCTTTATCCTTAGGCATCGTACCACCTAAATGGAAGCAGGCGACAGTTAGGGCCCTTCTCAAAAAAGCTAATCTCGATCAAGAAAATCCAGCGAACTATCGTCCGATCTCCCTATTGCCATGGATAAGCAAAATTGCGGAAAAATGTGGAAACCACTCCCTCACAAATTTCCTGGAAACAAACAATTTACTGGATGCATCACAGACTGGATTCCGCCCAATGCACGGAACAGAATCTGCGCTCCTCGCTGTGATGGAAGGAGCCAGAACGATTATGGATCAGGGTGGCACTGCGGCCATTATTTTATTGGACCTCAGTGCCGCTTTTGACACCGTAAACCACGACATTTTATTGCACAGAATTCTAGAACTAGGAATTACCTCCAAAGCAGCAGCCTGGCTCCAGTCATTTCTCTTAGATCGCTCGTTCCGAGTCTGTGAGGGAAATGTCACCTCATCCAGCAAACCACTCAGTTGTGGGGTTCCTCAGGGCTCCTCCCTGAGCCCCACACTGTTCAACATATATATGCGCCCCCTTGCTGAGATAGTTCGCCCTTTTGGCGTGCAAATCGTGACCTACGCTGATGTCACTCAGCTGGTGGTAACCCTGAATCATCCCTCTTCTCAAACAAGTGATCTAAGGGGATGTATGGAGGCAGTATGTGTTTGGATGACCCAGTCTTATCTCAAACTAAACGGAGATAAGACAGAGCTAATGGTACTGGGCAACCCCCTACAGAAATCCATTGACTCCTTGTGGCCACCAGCTCTAGGCCCTGCACCTCCAGCTAAAAATACCATCAAGAGCCTAGGAATCTGACTGGATAGTACACTGACTTTCGGCTACCAGGCAACCAAACTATCTGCCACCTGCATGGGCATCCTGAGACGTATCCGGAAGATCCTTCGCTCCTACCGTTCAAAGCTAGACAGATCATGGTTCAGGGCCTAATTCTTTCCCGGCTTGATTTCGGGAACGCCCTCTACCTAGGAGGCCCTCAACTAACCCTAAAAAAGCTCCAGCTGATTCAAAATTGTGCGGCCCGCACTCTGCTGCGCATCCCCCGCCGCCAATCTGTGAAATCCGAACTAAAACATCTCCACTGGTTACCAGTGAGGGAAAGAATCAATTTCAAAAGCATGTGTATCGCCCACCGTGCCTACTGGATTAAAGGAGCAAGTCTGAACCACACTTTGATCACCCCCTATCTTCCTAATAGACAGCTTAGATCAGCCCATACCTTCCAAGCCACCATTCCCAGGATCAGAAGAGAGAGGAGCGGAGGAAGGATGTTTTCAGTAAATGCGGCAACATTCTGGAACTCCCTCCCAATCCCCCTCCGATCAGAACCCAACCTTCTGCTCTTTCAGAAAAAATTAAAAACCCTTCTTTTTAGCAGGTAACCCAGACTCCGCCACATACACCTGTGAAACAAGTCATTTTTAGCGCTAGGATGCCTGCGGGTAGCTATCGCGCTATACAAATACTAATCCAATCCAATCCAATCCAATATCCTTATAAAGGCATAAGAATCATATCCATATTTAGTCGTAGCCCATGCAGTCCAAATTAAGCAAGGCTACTTCCCCAGACTCCTAGAGAGTACAACGCGTTCTTTAAACAAAGCAAACCTCCAGCAACCTGGGAAATCCCCACGCTTCTGTTTTGATTTGTCCTAGAACTCCTGTGAGCACTGAAAGAACGGCCAGTTCTTAGTGACAGCTTTATTGAAGTCTTATGTCCAACCTTACGTCAAACCCGGCACCTTTCAGGTATAAATATACCAACGTTGCCTTAAGCAAACACACAGTGGTTTGGAGCAGAGCGGCTATCTACTTACCCGAGAGCCCAGCTGATGCGAGAGCCCACGGATGCCGCCCCTCCCTTTTGACGCACTAAGAGAGACGCTGTCTTTTTCTCCAGCCGAGAAAATCCAGCTCTGGTGTTTTCAGCCGCCCTTGCGGGTTGCTGGGATATCGAGTCCTGAGAGAGAGATACCAGACCTCCTGCTTTCTATTACCCAGGTACGGAGCTGACTAAACCCTTAAAGAGAATTCTTGACTCAGATTCTTGGCAAAACCAACTTAACTTAAACTGCTACTTACTTACTCCTTCCCACGTATTAAGCTTAGGCCAGGTACACCGGGGTAGGCGTATTTAGAAGCACCAGTTGAGTACGTTAGTCAATGTATTTATGTATGTATATATTTTATCTATTTTAAAATATCATATGGCTAGGAAACCATATCAATGCTTTTACAGTATTATTTCATAATACTCCTTTTACTGTACGCACTTTACTTCATGTTAAGTATTGCAATGGTGGCAATTCATTTCTCTTGCATGAGAAAGAAGAATGCTCAATAAATAACACCTTTTATTGAAAACGCCCGTCTCTCTATTTCTCTGCACTCTGGTGAAACTACGTATGCACGATTGACTGAGCGAAATAGCTGTCTATTGTTTTCACACGACTCTAGTGATACACTCTTATTCTGAGGGAGAAAAGTTGTCATGTTATATGGTTGTCAGAGGCTAATCCCTTCTTGTCTATCCAGGGAAGTTAAACTCCTCCTTGTTTATTCGAGAAAGTTTCTATTGACCTCTGAGCTAGCTGGCAAAACTAATTAAGTCTAATACAGTCAGTAGAGACCTAGTCGACCTCAGTCCTACGTCTACACTGCTGTTTATATTATTCCAATGCGCAGAGCCTATTGGGAATATAGGAACTACACTACATGGCGCCCAACGTTTGGTAAGGCGATAAATCTAACGCAAGACGTTAGAGTAACTCAGTCGTGCTTTTTCACACAGACCCTTTTTCCCGTAAATACTCCAAAAGACGTCTGGAGTGGGTAAAAGGTTAAAATCCGCCGGAACTTGGTAGGAAGAGATTCCTATGTATAGTTTTTGGTTTAGTCAATGTTGAAGGATACAGTGTTCCAAAATATTGTGCACCTAATCTTTGTTTCCTTGAAACTTGCTCTGCAACAAAAAACTTTGTCAGTAAAATGCCGGAAGGTGACGAAGAAAGAGATGCTACAGCGTCTCAACAGTTGTTGGATGACACGAATATCCAACAGAATGACCCGAATGCTATGTACATTACGGTAATTAGAAGAAGAACTATAACTATTAAACTTATAGAAAATGGACTGACATCACAAGGTAGTACAGTCATATTCGTGGTAGAGGCCCATGAATATCGGCAGACAGAGGTATTCTATTCATGGATACACTTTCCAGCAGCAAACGTTGTAACAAAAGAATTCCACTATTACAAAATAGAGGAACCTCCGGATGAATACACTCCTTTCGAGGAGGTTGAAATCCCATTAAATTACCAAGAGCACTTGCTCTGGTTTAAAGGCGCCCTAAAACATAAAAATCACATCACCAGGCTCGGTCCAGTAGGTAGACCAGGAGCAACTTGGCCGGTTCTAGCCAGCTACACACCACATCCAAACATTGATAAAATGTCAGTACCGGAACTTTTAGCCCAGCTAAAACTACTAATTAATATACACAGACAATTGGTCCAATATGTAATGCGGACTTCAACAGTCCAACCAGCAATTAACATTCCACAGATGACCCCTCATCAGGGGAACACAAACAAAATAACACCACAAAACATACAATCATGTCTTGGTAAAACACCCGCAAAACGGGAACAAATTCCATTCTGGTTAGCACAAAAATCACTCAAATAGAGGCAGTATTTCCTGATACTACTCCTACTGAGAAACATAGAATTCTAACTATCTGTCTTCCAATGGGGATCGCACCACATGTGGAGGACTGTGACACTTGGGGCACAGTATTTGCTTCCATTTACACAAAAACACATGGTGTTCCGTCCATGGCGGTAATACCAGATGTGTTAAGACAGATTCAGAATGAATACGGTCCAGAACCTGCTTTAACTCTGGGTATGAAATTACTGAAAGACTTCAAGCAGGTCTCGGCTATATTATTAGCCAACATAAAAGGAGAAGCTGCATCTGTGGCGATCCGCCAGAAATTGAAAGAAACAGATATAGCAGAACAACCTTTTGAACTTGCCAGAATCATAGAAAAATCCCATGAAGAATTAGGTAGAGATAGTTTGGGTGGGAAACCAGTAAAACCCCAACTACTTGAAAATCCTGAAAAAACTTTTATTAAAAATAATCTAAATACTCCAAAAATGAGTTGGGATGGTAATAAACAATCCACTCCCAAAGAAAAACGATTCCAGTCCAGAGGAAGGTCACCTCAACGGAGAGAAAGATCTCCGGACCAAGGAAACAAGTCTCCCCAGAGGGAGCCCTCTGAGAAAAGATACAACCTTAGAGATAGGGATAAATTAAGAAAACCTGATAGATATCAAGATATTGATACACATCCCTCTCGATCTTTTCAGACTTCCTCACAGAAATCGGAAAGAAGAGGACGGTCAGAACACAGGGAAGAGCACGTCAAGTCCAAAGACAAGGAACCTGCTCATCAAAGTAAAAAATTACAATTTCCAAGAAAGAAGGTAGCCAGTATTAAAATAATAAAACATGCAGAGGATACTGAGGACACAACTGAAAAACGGAGAGCGGGCCCAGACAATGCTAGACAGCGCAGCAGAAGTGACAATACCTCGCAAGATCTTGATGAATCTTCTGGAGACAGTGGACACGAATGAATACATTCAAGTGGAAACTGCAGATACCAGAGTTAGCAAACCTCATAAAATATACGAAATAACACTACGTATAGAGGGGGACAAGACCAGGAAAGTAAGGGGTCTCTTTTGGGATAACCTTTCGAAAGGCTATGACATCCTTTTAGCTGAGAAAGACTGGCCACCAGAGTTTGTCAGGGAGTGCCCTCATGGCGAAGAAATGATTATGCCTGCCTTCTCAAATCATATTTCAACTCATAAAAAATCCATATATGCAAGAAAATGGGCAGTGGCCCAAGCTCCTGCATTATATAAAAATCATGTAGGATGGGATGAGGACTCTCCTCCTCACAAAATCCAGTTAAAAAGTCAACCCACTGAACAAAGGCAGTATCCTGTTAAGCAAGAAGCTAAAAAACAAGTCAGGGAGATCTTGGATCAACTTGAATATCAGGGGGTGATTGAAACATGCACCTCACAAATGAACAATCCTTTGTTTCCTGTCTCCAAGCCAGACGATTCAGACCCTGGGTGTCTACTTTTCAAAAATGTATAGGTTTGCTAGGTTTCCCTAGGTGCTGGCAGAGCTAGGGCTCAAAAACAAAAGGTGTTCTCTTTGTCCAAAAAGCGCAAGATTTCACTGGGAAATTGAGGTGCGACCACGTTGCGTTTTGCGCTGTTTCATGTCGCAGCCACTATGCCTACCCACGCAAGTGAGGTACCATTTTTTTCGGGAGACCTGGGGGAACGCTGGGTGGGTGGAAATTTGTTGATCCACGCAGATTCCAGAACTTTCCACCACAGAAATGTGAGGAAAATGTGTTTTTTTTGTCACATTCTTAGCTTTGCAAGGGATTCTGGGTAACAAAGCCTGGTGGTAGGCAGTCGAGTCACCCCATCCTGACTTCCCCTGAGTGTCTACTTTTCAAAAATGTATAGGTTTGCTAGGTTTCCCTAGGTGCTGGCAGAGCTAGGGCTCAAAAACAAAAGGTAGTCTCTTTGTCCAAAAAGGGCAAGATTTCACTGGGAAATTGAGGTGCGACCACGTTGCGTTTTGCGCTGTTTCGTGTCGCAGCCACTATGCCTACCCACGCAAGTGAGGTACCAGTTTTTTTCGGGAGACCTGGGGGAACGCTGGGTGGGTTCAAATTTGTTGATCCACGCAGATTCCAGAACTTTCCACCACAGAAATGTGAGGAAAATGTGTTTTTTTTGTCAAATTCTTAGCTTTGCAAGGGATTCTGGGTAACAAAACCTGGTGGTAGGCAGTCGACACAACCCATCCTGAATTCCCCTGGGTGTCTACTTTAAAAAAATGTATAGGTTTTCTAGGTTTCCCTAGGTGCTGGCAGAGCTAGGGCTCAAAAACAAAAGGTAGTCTCTTTGTCCAAAAAGCGCAAGATTTCACTGGGAAATTGAGGTGCGACCACCTTGCGTTTTGCGCTGTTTCGTGTCGCAGCCACTATGCCTACCCACGCAAGTGAGGTACCATTTATTTCGGGAGACCTGGGGGAACGCTGGGTGGGTTCAAATTTGTTGATCCACGCAGATTCCAGAACTTTCCACCACAGAAATGTGAGGAAAATGTGTTTTTTTGGTCAAATTCTTAGCTTTGCAAGGGATTCTGGGTAACAAAACCTGGTGGTAGGCAGTCGAGTCAACCCATCCTGAATTCCCCTGGGTGTCTACTTTAAAAAAAATTATAGGTTTTCTAGGTTTCCCTAGGTGCTGGCAGAGCTAGGGCTCAAAAACAAAAGGTGTTCTCTTTGTCCAAAAAGCGCAAGATTTCACTGGGAAATTGAGGTGCGACCACGTTGCGTTTTGCGCTGTTTCATGTCGCAGCCACTATGCCTACCCACGCAAGTGAGGTACCATTTTTTTTGGGAGACCTGGGGGAACGCTGGGTGGGTGGAAATTTGTTGATCCACGCAGATTCCAGAACTTTCCACCACAGAAATGTGAGGAAAATGTGTTTTTTTTGTCACATTCTTAGCTTTGCAAGGGACTCTGGGTAACAAAGCCTGGTGGTAGGCAGTCGAGTCACCCCATCCTGACTTCCCCTGAGTGTCTACTTTTCAAAAATGTATAGGTTTGCTAGGTTTCCCTAGGTGCTGGCAGAGCTAGGGCTCAAAAACAAAAGGTAGTCTCTTTGTCCAAAAAGGGCAAGATTTCACTGGGAAATTGAGGTGCGACCACGTTGCGTTTTGCGCTGTTTCGTGTCGCAGCCACTATGCCTACCCACGCAAGTGAGGTACCAGTTTTTTTCGGGAGACCTGGGGGAACGCTGGGTGGGTTCAAATTTGTTGATCCACGCAGATTCCAGAACTTTCCACCACAGAAATGTGAGGAAAATGTGTTTTTTTTGTCAAATTCTTAGCTTTGCAAGGGATTCTGGGTAACAAAACCTGGTGGTAGGCAGTCGAGTCAACCCATCCTGAATTCCCCTGGGTGTCTACTTTAAAAAAATGTATAGGTTTTCTAGGTTTCCCTAGGTGCTGGCAGAGCTAGGGCTCAAAAACAAAAGGTAGTCTCTTTGTCCAAAAAGCGCAAGATTTCACTGGGAAATTGAGGTGCGACCACCTTGCGTTTTGCGCTGTTTCGTGTCGCAGCCACTATGCCTACCCACGCAAGTGAGGTACCATTTATTTCGGGAGACCTGGGGGAACGCTGGCTGGGTTCAAATTTGTTGATCCACGCAGATTCCAGAACTTTCCAACACAGAAATGTGAGGAAAATGTGTTTTTTTTGTCAAATTCCTAGCTTTGCAAGGGATTCTGGGTAACAAAACCTGGTGGTAGGCAGTCGAGTTACCCCATCCTGAATTTCCCTGGGTGTCTAGTTTTCAAAAATGTATAGGTTTGCTAGGTTTCCCTAGGTGCTGGCAGAGCTAAGGCTCAAAAACAAAAGGTAGTCTCTTTGTCCAAAAAGGGCAAGATTTCACTGGGAAATTGAGGTGCGACCAGGTTGCGTTTTGCGCTGTTTCGTGTCGCAGCCACTATGCCTACCCACGCAAGTGAGGTACCATTTTATTCGGGAGACCTGGGGGAACGCTGGGTGGGTTGAAATTTGTTGATCCACGCAGATTCCAGAACTTTCCACCACAGAAATGTGAGGAAAATGTGTTTTTTTTGTAAAATTCTTCGCTTTGAAAGGGATTCTGGGTAACACAACCTGGTGGTAGGCAGTCGAGTCACCCCATACTGAATTCCCCTGGGTGTCTACTTTTCAAAGATGTATAGGTTTGCTAGGTTTCCCTAGCTGCTGGCAGAGCTAGGGCTCAAAAACAAAAGGTAGTCTCTTTGTCCAAAAAGAGAAAGATTTCACTGGGAAATTGAGGTGTAACCACGTTGCGTTTTGCGCTGTTTCATGTCGCAGCCACTATGCCTACCCACACAAGTGAGGTACCATTTGGAACGCTGGGTGGGTGGAAATTTGTTGATCAACGCAGACTCCAGAACTTTCCACCACAGAAATGTGAGGAAAATGTGTTTTTTTGGGCAAATTCTTAGCTTTGCAAGGGATTCTGGGTAACAAAACCTGGTGGTAGGCAGTCGAGTCACCTCATCCTGAATTCACCTGGATGTCTAGTTTTCAAAAATGTATAGGTTTGCTAGGTTTCCCTGGGTGCTGGCAGAGCTAGGGCTCAAAAACAAAAGGTAGTCTCTTTGTCCAAAAAGGGCAAGATTTCACTGGGAAATTGAGGTGCGACCACGTTGCGTTTTGCGCTGTTTCATGTCGCAGCCACTATGCCTACCCACGCAAGTGAGGTACCATTTTTTTCGGGAGTCCTAGGGGAACGCTGGGTGTGTAGAAATTTGTTGATCCACGCAGATTCCAGAACTTTCCACCACAGAAATGTGAGGAAAATGTGGTTTTTTTTGTCAAATTCATAGCTTTGCAAGGGATTCTGGGTAACAAAACCTGGTGGTAGGCAGTCGAGTCACCCCATCCTGAATTCCCCTGGGTGTCTACTTTTCAAAACTGTATAGGTTAGCTAGGTTTCCCTAGGTGCTGGCAGAGCTAGGGCTCAAAAACAAAACACAGTCTCTTTGTCCAAAAAGTACAAGATTTCACTGGGAAATTGAGGTGCGACCACGTTGCATTTTGCGCTGTTTCGTGTCGCAGCCACTATGCCTACCCACGCAAGTGAGGTACCATTTTTTCGGGAGACCTGGGGGAACGCTGGGTGGGTGGAAATTTGTTGATCCACGCAGATTCCCGAACTTTCCACCACAGAAATGTGAGGAAAATGTGTTTTTTTTATCAAATTCTTAGCTTTGCAAAGGATTCTGGGTAACAAAACCTGGTGGTAGGCAGTCGAGTCACCCCATCCTAAATTTCCCTGGGTGTCTACTTTTCAAAAATGTATAGGTTTGCTAGGTTTCCCTAGGTGCTGGCAGAGCTAGGGCTCAAAAACAAAAGGTGTTCTCTTTGTCCAAAAAGCGCAAGATTTCACTGGGAAATTAAGGTGCGACCATGTTGCGTTTTGCACTGTTTCATGTCGCAGCCACTATGCCTACCCACGCAAGTGAGGTACCATTTGTTTTGGAAGACCTGGGGGAACGCTGGGTGGGTGGAAATGTGTTGATCCACGCAGATTCCAGAACTTTCCACCACAGAAATGTGAGGAAAATGTGTTTTTTTTGTCACATTCTTAGCTTTGCAAGGGATTCTGGGTAAGAAAGCCTGGTGGTAGGCAGTCGAGTCGCCCCATCCTGAATTCCCCTGGGTGTCTACTTTTCAAAAATGTATAGGTTTGCTAGGTTTCCCTAGGTGCTGGCAGAGATAGGGCTCAAAAACAAAAGGTAGTCTCTTTGTCCAAAAAGGGCAAGATTTCACTGGGAAATTGAGGTGCGACCACGTTGCGTTTTGCGCTGTTTCGTGTCGCAGCCACTATGAACACCCACGCAAGTGAGGTACCAGTTTTTTTCGGGAGACCTGGGGGAACGCTGGGTGGGTTCAAATTTGTTGATCCACGCAGATTCCAGAACTTTCCACCACAGAAATGTGAGGAAAATGTGTTTTTTTTGTCAAGTTCTTAGCTTTGCAAGGGATTCTGGGTAACAAAACCTGGTGGTAGGCAGTCGAGTCACCCCATCCTGAATTCCCCTGGGTGTCTACTTTTCAAAAATGTATAGGTTTTCTAGGTTTCCCTAGGTGCTGGCAGAGCTAGGGCTCAAAAACAAAAGGTAGTCTCTTTGTTCAAAAAGGGCAAGATTTCACTGGGAAATTGAGGTGCGACCACGTTGCGTTTTGCGCTGTTTCGTGTCGCAGCCACTATGCCTACCCACGCAAGTGAGGTACCATTTTTGTCGGGAGACCTGGGGGAACGATGGGTGGGTTCACAATTGTTGATCCACGCAGATTCCAGAATTTTCCACCACAGAAATGTGAGGAAAATGTGTTTTTTTTTGTCAAATTCTTAGCTTTGCAAGGGATTCTGGGTAACAAAACCTGGTGGTAGGCAGTCGAGTCACCCCATCCTGAATTCCCCTGTGTGTCTACTTTTAAAAAATGTATAGGTTTTCTAGGTTTCCCTAGGTGCTGGCAGAGCAAGGGCTCAAAAACAAAAGGTAGTCTCTTTGTCCAAAAAGCGCAAGATTTCACTTGGAAATTGAGGTGCGACCACGTTGCGTTTTGCGCTGTTTCGTGTCGCAGCCACTATGCCTACCCACGCAAGTGAGGTACCATTTATTTCGGGAGACCTGGGGGAACGCTGGGTGGGTTCAAATTTGTTGATCCACGCAGATTCCAGAACTTTCCACCACAGAAATGTGAGGAAAATGTGTTTTTTTTGTCAAATTCCTAGCTTTGCAAGGGATTCTGGGTAACAAAACCTGGTGGTAGGCAGTCGAGTTACCCCATCCTGAATTTCCCTGGGTGTCTAGTTTTCAAAAATATATAGGTTTGCTAGGTTTCCCTAGGTGCTGGCAGAGCTAGGGCTCAAAAACAAAAGGTAGTCTCTTTGTCCAAAAAGAGAAAGATTTCACTGGGAAATTGAGGTGTAACCACGTTGCGTTTTGCGCTGTTTCATGTCGCAGCCACTATGCCTACCCACACAAGTGAGGTACCATTTGGAACGCTGGGTGGGTGGAAATTTGTTGATCAACGCAGACTCCAGAACTTTCCACCACAGAAATGTGAGGAAAATGTGTTTTTTTGGGCAAATTCTTAGCTTTGCAAGGGATTCTGGGTAACAAAACCTGGTGGTAGGCAGTCGAGTCACCTCATCCTGAATTCACCTGGATGTCTAGTTTTCAAAAATGTATAGGTTTGCTAGGTTTCCCTGGGTGCTGGCAGAGCTAGGGCTCAAAAACAAAAGGTAGTCTCTTTGTCCAAAAAGGGCAAGATTTCACTGGGAAATTGAGGTGCGACCACGTTGCGTTTTGCGCTGTTTCATGTCGCAGCCACTATGCCTACCCACGCAAGTGAGGTACCATTTTTTTCGGGAGTCCTAGGGGAACGCTGGGTGTGTAGAAATTTGTTGATCCACGCAGATTCCAGAACTTTCCACCACAGAAATGTGAGGAAAATGTGGTTTTTTTTGTCAAATTCATAGCTTTGCAAGGGATTCTGGGTAACAAAACCTGGTGGTAGGCAGTCGAGTCACCCCATCCTGAATTCCCCTGGGTGTCTACTTTTCAAAACTGTATAGGTTAGCTAGGTTTCCCTAGGTGCTGGCAGAGCTAGGGCTCAAAAACAAAACACAGTCTCTTTGTCCAAAAAGTACAAGATTTCACTGGGAAATTGAGGTGCGACCACGTTGCATTTTGCGCTGTTTCGTGTCGCAGCCACTATGCCTACCCACGCAAGTGAGGTACCATTTTTTTCGGGAGACCTGGGGGAACGCTGGGTGGGTGGAAATTTGTTGATCCACGCAGATTCCCGAACTTTCCACCACAGAAATGTGAGGAAAATGTGTTTTTTTTATCAAATTCTTAGCTTTGCAAAGGATTCTGGGTAACAAAACCTGGTGGTAGGCAGTCGAGTCACCCCATCCTAAATTTCCCTGGGTGTCTACTTTTCAAAAATGTATAGGTTTGCTAGGTTTCCCTAGGTGCTGGCAGAGCTAGGGCTCAAAAACAAAAGGTGTTCTCTTTGTCCAAAAAGCGCAAGATTTCACTGGGAAATTAAGGTGCGACCACGTTGCGTTTTGCACTGTTTCATGTCGCAGCCACTATGCCTACCCACGCAAGTGAGGTACCATTTGTTTTGGAAGACCTGGGGGAACGCTGGGTGGGTGGAAATGTGTTGATCCACGCAGATTCCAGAACTTTCCACCACAGAAATGTGAGGAAAATGTGTTTTTTTTGTCACATTCTTAGCTTTGCAAGGGATTCTGGGTAAGAAAGCCTGGTGGTAGGCAGTCGAGTCGCCCCATCCTGAATTCCCCTGGGTGTCTACTTTTCAAAAATGTATAGGTTTGCTAGGTTTCCCTAGGTGCTGGCAGAGATAGGGCTCAAAAACAAAAGGTAGTCTCTTTGTCCAAAAAGGGCAAGATTTCACTGGGAAATTGAGGTGCGACCACGTTGCGTTTTGCGCTGTTTCGTGTCGCAGCCACTATGAACACCCACGCAAGTGAGGTACCAGTTTTTTTCGGGAGACCTGGGGGAACGCTGGGTGGGTTCAAATTTGTTGATCCACGCAGATTCCAGAACTTTCCACCACAGAAATGTGAGGAAAATGTGTTTTTTTTGTCAAGTTCTTAGCTTTGCAAGGGATTCTGGGTAACAAAACCTGGTGGTAGGCAGTCGAGTCACCCCATCCTGAATTCCCCTGGGTGTCTACTTTTCAAAAATGTATAGGTTTTCTAGGTTTCCCTAGGTGCTGGCAGAGCTAGGGCTCAAAAACAAAAGGTAGTCTCTTTGTTCAAAAAGGGCAAGATTTCACTGGGAAATTGAGGTGCGACCACGTTGCGTTTTGCGCTGTTTCGTGTCGCAGCCACTATGCCTACCCACGCAAGTGAGGTACCATTTTTGTCGGGAGACCTGGGGGAACGATGGGTGGGTTCACAATTGTTGATCCACGCAGATTCCAGAATTTTCCACCACAGAAATGTGAGGAAAATGTGTTTTTTTTTGTCAAATTCTTAGCTTTGCAAGGGATTCTGGGTAACAAAACCTGGTGGTAGGCAGTCGAGTCACCCCATCCTGAATTCCCCTGTGTGTCTACTTTTAAAAAATGTATAGGTTTTCTAGGTTTCCCTAGGTGCTGGCAGAGCAAGGGCTCAAAAACAAAAGGTAGTCTCTTTGTCCAAAAAGCGCAAGATTTCACTTAGAAATTGAGGTGCGACCACGTTGCGTTTTGCGCTGTTTCGTGTCGCAGCCACTATGCCTACCCACGCAAGTGAGGTACCATTTATTTCGGGAGACCTGGGGGAACGCTGGGTGGGTTCAAATTTGTTGATCCACGCAGATTCCAGAACTTTCCACCACAGAAATGTGAGGAAAATGTGTTTTTTTTGTCAAATTCCTAGCTTTGCAAGGGATTCTGGGTAACAAAACCTGGTGGTAGGCAGTCGAGTTACCCCATCCTGAATTTCCCTGGGTGTCTAGTTTTCAAAAATATATAGGTTTGCTAGGTTTCCCTAGGTGCTGGCAGAGCTAGGGCTCAAAAACAAAAGGTAGTCTCTTTGTCCAAAAAGGGCAAGATTTCACTGGGAAATTGAGGTGCGACCAGGTTGCGTTTTGCGCTGGTTCGTGTCGCAGCCACTATGCCTACCCACGCAAGTGAGGTACCATTTTTTTCGTGAGACCTGGGGGAACGCTGGGTGGGTTGAAATTTGTTGATCCACGCAGATTCCAGAACTTTCCACCACAGAAATGTGAGGAAAATGTGTTTTTTTTGTCAAATTCTTCGCTTTGAAAGGGATTCTGGGTAACACAACCTGGTGGTAGGCAGTCGAGTCACCCAATCCTGAATTCCCCTGGGTGTCTACTTTTCAAAAATGTATAGGTTTGCTAGGTTTCCCTAGGTGCTGGCAGAGCTAGGGCTCAAAAACAAAAGGTAGTCTCTTTGTCCAAAAAGCGCAAGATTTCACTGGGAAATTGAGGTGTAACCACGTTGCGTTTTGCGCTGTTTCGTGTCGCAGCCACTATGCCTACCCACACAAGTGAGGTACCATTTTACTCGGGAGACCTGGGGGAACGCTGGGTGGGTGGAAATTTGTTGATCCACGCAGACTCCAGAACTTTCCACCACAGAAATGTGAGGAAATTTTTTTTTTTTGTCAAATTCTTTGCTTTGCAAGGGATTCTGGGTAACAAAACCGGGTGGTAGGCAGTCGAGTCACCCCATCCTGAATTGCCCTGGGTGTCTAGTTTTCAAAAATGTATAGGTTTGCTAGGTTTCCCTAGGTGCCGGCAGAGCTAGGGCTCAAAAACAAAACGTAGTCTCTTTGTCCAAAAAGCGCAAGATTTCACTGGGAAATTGAGGTGCGACCACGTTGCATTTTGCGCTGTTTCGTGTCGCAGCCACTATGCCTACCCACGCAAGTGAGGTACCATTTTTTTCGGGAGAGCTGGGGGAACGCTGAGTGGGTGGAAATTTGTTGATTCACGCAGATTCCAGAACTTTCCACCACAGAAATGCGAAAAAATTTTGGTTTTTTTTGTCAAATTCCTAGCTTTGCAAGGGATTCTGGGTAACAAAACCTGGTGGTAGGCAGGCGAGTTACCCCATCCTGAATTTCCCTGGGTGGCTAGTTTTCAAAAATATATAGGTTTGCTAGGTTTCCCTAGGTGCTGGCAGAGCTAGGGCTCAAAAACAAAAGGTAGTCTCTTTGTCCAAAAAGGGCAAGATTTCACTGGGAAATTGAGGTGCGACCAGGTTGCGTTTTGCGCTGTTTCGTGTCGCAACCACTATGCCTACCCACGCAAGTGAGGTACCATTTTTTTCAGGAGACCTGGGGGAACGCTGGGTGGGTTGAAATTTGTTGATCCACGCAGATTCCAGAACTTTCCACCACAGAAATGTGAGGAAAATGTGTTTTTTTTGTCAAATTCTTCGCTTTGAAAGGGATTCTGGGTAACACAACCTGGTGGTAGGCAGTCGAGTCACCCCATCCTGAATTCCCCTGGGTGTCTACTTTTCAAAAATGTATAGGTTTGCTAGGTTTCCCTAGGTGCTGGCAGAGCTAGGGCTCAAAAACAAAAGGTAGTCTCTTTGTCCAAAAAGCGCAAGATTTCACTGGGAAATTGAGGTGTAACCACGTTGCGCTTTGCGCTGTTTCATGTCGCAGCCACTATGCCTACCCACGCAAGTGAGGTACCATTTTTCTCGGGAGACCTGGGGGAACGCTGGGTGGGTGGAAATTTGTTGATCCACGCAGATTCCCGAACTTTCCACCACAGAAATGTGAGGAAAATGTGTTTTTTTTAATCAAATTCTTAGCTTTGCAAGGGATTCTGGGTAACAAAACCTGGTGGTAGGCAGTCGAGTCACCCCATCCTAAATTTCCCTGGGTGTCTACTTTTCAAAAATGTATAGGTTTGCTAGGTTTCCATAGGTGCTGGCAGAGCTAGGGCTCAAAAACAAAAGGTGTTCTCTTTGTCCAAAAAGCGCAAGATTTCACTGGGAAATTGAGGTGCGACCACGTTGCGTTTTGCGCTGTTTCATGTCGCAGCCACTATGCCTACCCACGCAAGTGAGGTACCATTTGTTTTGGAAGACCTGGGGGAACGCTGGGTGGGTGTAAATTTGTTGATCCACGCAGATTCCAGAACTTTCCACCACAGAAATGTGAGGAAAATGTGGTTTTTTTGTCACATTCTTAGCTTTGCAAGGGATTCTGGGTAAGAAAGCCTGGTGGTAGGCAGTCGAGTCGCCCCATCCTGAATTCCCCTGGGTGTCTACTTTTCAAAAATGTATAGGTTTGCTAGGTTTCCCTAGGTGCTGGCAGAGCTAGGGCTCAAAAACAAAAGGTAGTCTCTTTGTCCAAAAAGGGCAAGATTTCACTGGGAAATTGAGGTGCGACCACGTTGCGTTTTGCGCTGTTTCGTGTCGCAGCCACTATGAACACCCAGGCAAGTGAGGTACCAGTTTTTTTCGGGAGACCTGGGGGAACGCTGGGTGGGTTCAAATTTGTTGATCCACGCAGATTCCAGAACTTTCCACCACAGAAATGTGAGGAAAATGTGTTTTTTTTGTCAAATTCTTAGCTTTGCAAGGGATTCTGGGTAACAAAACCTGGTGGTAGGCAGTCGAGTCACCCCATCCTGAATTCCCCTGGGTGTCTACTTTTCAAAAATGTATAGGTTTTCTAGGTTTCCCTAGGTGCTGGCAGAGCTAGGGCTCAAAAACAAAAGGTAGTCTCTTTGTCCAAAAAGGGCAAGATTTCACTGGGAAATTGAGGTGCGACCACGTTGCGTTTTGCGCTGTTTTGTGTCGCAGCCACTATGCCTACCCACGCAAGTGAGGTACCATTTATTTCGGGAGACCTGGGGGAACGCTGGGTGGGTTCAAATTTGTTGATCCACGCAGATTCCAGAACTTTCCACCACAGAAATGTGAGGAAAATGTGTTTTTTTTGTCAAATTCCTAGCTTTGCAAGGGATTCTGGGTAACAAAACCTGGTGGTAGGCA
The DNA here is from genome assembly GCF_964261635.1 of Lissotriton helveticus. NCBI lineage: Eukaryota > Metazoa > Chordata > Amphibia > Caudata > Salamandridae > Lissotriton > Lissotriton helveticus. The sequence goes on along the minus strand of NC_136063.1, from coordinate 403,782,939 downwards.
GTCGAGTTACCCCATCCTGAATTTCCCTGGGTGTCTAGTTTTCAAAAATATCTAGGTTTGCTAGGTTTCCCTAGGTGCTGGCAGAGCTAGGGCTCAAAAACAAAAGGTAGTCTCTTTGTCCAAAAAGGGCAAGATTTCACTGGGAAATTGAGGTGCGACCAGGTTGCGTTTTGCGCTGGTTCGTGTCGCAGCCACTATGCCTACCCACGCAAGTGAGGTACCATTTTTTTCGTGAGACCTGGGGGAACGCTGGGTGGGTTGAAATTTGTTGATCCACGCAGATTCCAGAACTTTCCACCACAGAAATGTGAGGAAAATGTGTTTTTTTTGTCAAATTCTTCGCTTTGAAAGGGATTCTGGGTAACACAACCTGGTAGTAGGCAGTCGAGTCACCCCATCCTGAATTCCCCTGGGTGTCTAGTTTTCAAAAATGTATAGGTTTGCTAGGTTTCCCTGGGTGCTGGCAGAGCTAGGGCTAAAAAACAAAAGGTAGTCTCTTTGTCCAAAAAGGGCAAGATTTCACTGGGAAATTGAGGTGCGACCACGTTGCGTTTTGCGCTGTTTCGTGTCGCAGCCACTATGCCTACCCACGCAAGTGAGGTACCATTTTTTTCGGGAGAGCTGGGGGAACGCTGGGTGGGTGGAAATTTGTTGATCCACGCAGATTCCAGAACTTTCCACCACAGAAATGTGAGGAAAATGTATTTTTTTTTCAAATTCTTAGCTTTGCAAGGGATTCTGGGTAACAAAACCTCGTGGTAGGCAGTCACGTCACCCCATCCTGAATTCCCCTTGGTGTCTACTTTTCAAAAATGTATAGGTTTGCTAGGTTTCCCTAGGTGCCGGCAGAGCTAGGGCTCAAAAACAAAATGTAGTCTCTTTGTCCAAAAAGCGCAAGATTTCACTGGGAAATTGAGGTGCGACCACGTTGCGTTTTGCGCTGTTTCGTGCCGCAGCCACTATGCCTACCCACGCAAGTGAGGTACCATTTTTTTCGGGAGACCTGGGGGAACGCTGGGTGGGTGGAAATTTGTTGATCCACGCAGATTCCAGAACTTTCCATCACAGAAATGCGGAAAAAAATTGTTTTTTTTGGTCAAATTCCTAGCTTTGCAAGGGATTCTGGGTAACAAAACCTGGTGGTAGGCAGGCGAGTTACCCCATCCTGAATTTCCCTGGGTGTCTAGTTTTCAAAAATATATAGGTTTGCTAGGTTTCCCTAGGTGCTGGCAGAGCTAGGGCTCAAAAACAAAAGGTAGTCTCTTTGTCCAAAAAAGGCAAGATTTCACTGGGAAATTGAGGTGCGACCAGGTTGCGTTTTGCGCTGTTTCGTGTCGCAACCACTATGCCTACCCACGCAAGTGAGGTACCATTTTTTTCAGGAGACCTGGGGGAACGCTGGGTGGGTTGAAATTTGTTGATCCACGCAGATTCCAGAACTTTCCACCACAGAAATGTGAGGAAAATGTGTTTTTTTGGTCAAATTCTTCGCTTTGAAAGGGATTCTGGGTAACACAACCTGGTGGTAGGCAGTCGAGTCACCCCATCCTGAATTCCCCTGGGTGTCTACTTTTCAAAAATGTATAGGTTTGCCAGGTTTCCCTAGGTGCTGGCAGAGCTAGGGCTCAAAAACAAAAGGTAGTCTCTTTGTCCAAAAAGCGCAAGATTTCACTGGGAAATTGAGGTGTAACCACGTTGCGTTTTGCGCTGTTTCATGTCGCAGCCACTATGCCTACCCACACAAGTGAGGTACCATTTTTCTCGGGAGACCTGGGGGAACGCTGGGTGGGTGGAAATTTGTTGATCCACGCAAACTCCAGAACTTTCCACCACAGAAATGTGAGGAAAATGTGTTTTTTTTGTCAAATTCTTAGCTTTGCAAGGGATTCTGGGTAACAAAACCTGGTGGTAGGCAGTCGAGTCACCCCATCCTGAATTCCCCTGGGTGTCTACTTGTCAAAAATTTATAGGTTTGCTAGAATTCCCTAGGTGCTGGCAGAGCTAGGGCTCAAAAACAAAAGGTAGTCTCTTTGTCCAAAAAGGGCAAGATTTCACTGGGAAATTGAGGTGCGACCACGTTGCGTTTTGCGCTGTTTCGTGTCGCAGCCACTATGAACACCCACGCAAGTGAGGTACCAGTTTTTTTCGGGAGACCTGGGGGAACGCTGGGTGGGTTCAAATTTGTTGATCCACGCAGATTCCAGAACTTTCCACCACAGAAATGTGAGGAAAATGTGTTTTTTTTGTCAAGTTCTTAGCTTTGCAAGGGATTCTGGGTAACAAAACCTGGTGGTAGGCAGTCGAGTCACCCCATCCTGAATTCCCCTGGGTGTCTACTTTCAAAAATGTATAGGTTTTCTAGGTTTCCCTAGGTGCTGGCAGAGCTAGGGCTCAAAAACAAAAGGTAGTCTCTTTGTTCAAAAAGGGCAAGATTTCACTGGGAAATTGAGGTGCGACCACGTTGCGTTTTGCGCTGTTTCGTGTCGCAGCCACTATGCCTACCCACGCAAGTGAGGTACCATTTTTGTCGGGAGACCTGGGGGAACGATGGGTGGGTTCACAATTGTTGATCCACGCAGATTCCAGAATTTTCCACCACAGAAATGTGAGGAAAATGTGTTTTTTTTTGTCAAATTCTTAGCTTTGCAAGGGATTCTGGGTAACAAAACCTGGTGGTAGGCAGTCGAGTCACCCCATCCTGAATTCCCCTGTGTGTCTACTTTTAAAAAATGTATAGGTTTTCTAGGTTTCCCTAGGTGCTGGCAGAGCAAGGGCTCAAAAACAAAAGGTAGTCTCTTTGTCCAAAAAGCGCAAGATTTCACTTGGAAATTGAGGTGCGACCACGTTGCGTTTTGCGCTGTTTCGTGTCGCAGCCACTATGCCTACCCACGCAAGTGAGGTACCATTTATTTCGGGAGACCTGGGGGAACGCTGGGTGGGTTCAAATTTGTTGATCCACGCAGATTCCAGAACTTTCCACCACAGAAATGTGAGGAAAATGTGTTTTTTTTGTCAAATTCCTAGCTTTGCAAGGGATTCTGGGTAACGAAACCTGGTGGTAGGCAGTCGAGTTACCCCATCCTGAATTTCCCTGGGTGTCTACTTTTCAAAAATTTATAGGTTTGCTAGGTTTCCCTAGGTGCTGGCAGAGCTAGGGCTCAAAAACAAAAGGTGTTCTCTTTGTCCAAAAAGCGCAAGATTTCACTGGGAAATTAAGGTGCGACCACGTTGCGTTTTGCACTGTTTCATGTCGCAGCCACTATGCCTACCCACGCAAGTGAGGTACCATTTGTTTTGGAAGACCTGGGGGAATGCTGGGTGGGTGGAAATGTGTTGATCCACGCAGATTCCATAACTTTCCACCACAGAAATGTGAGGAAAATGTGTTTTTTTTGTCACATTCTTAGCTTTGCAAGGGATTCTGGGTAAGAAAGCCTGGTGGTAGGCAGTCGAGTCGCCCCATCCTGAATTCCCCTGGGTGTCTACTTTTCAAAAATGTATAGGTTTGCTAGGTTTCCCTAGGTGCTGGCAGAGATAGGGCTCAAAAACAAAAGGTAGTCTCTTTGTCCAAAAAGGGCAAGATTTCACTGGGAAATTGAGGTGCGACCACGTTGCGTTTTGCGCTGTTTCGTGTCGCAGCCACTATGAACACCCACGCAAGTGAGGTACCAGTTTTTTTCGGGAGACCTGGGGGAACGCTGGGTGGGTTCAAATTTGTTGATCCACGCAGATTCCAGAACTTTCCACCACAGAAATGTGAGGAAAATGTTTTTTTTTTGTCAAATTCTTAGCTTTGCAAGGGATTCTGGGTAACAAAACCTGGTGGTAGGCAGTCGACTCACCCCATCCTGAATTCCCCTGGGTGTCTACTTTTCAAAAATGTATAGGTTTTCTAGGTTTCACTAGGTGCTGGCAGAGCTAGGGCTCAAAAACAAAAGGTAGTCTCTTTGTCCAAAAAGGGCAAGATTTCACTGGGAAATTGAGGTGCGACCACGTTGCGTTTTGCGCTGTTTCGTGTCGCAGCCACTATGCCTACCCACGCAAGTGAGGTACCATTTTTGTCGGGAGACCTGGGGGAACGATGGGTGGGTTCACAATTGTTGATCCACGCAGATTCCAGAATTTTCCACCACAGAAATGTGAGGAAAATGTGTTTTTTTTTGTCAAATTCTTAGCTTTGCAAGGGATTCTGGGTAACAAAACCTGGTGGTAGGCAGTCGAGTCACCCCATCCTGAATTCCCCTGTGTGTCTACTTTTAAAAAATGTATAGGTTTTCTAGGTTTCCCTAGGTGCTGGCAGAGCAAGGGCTCAAAAACAAAAGGTAGTCTCTTTGTCCAAAAAGCGCAAGATTTCACTTGGAAATTGAGGTGCGACCACGTTGCGTTTTGCGCTGTTTCGTGTCGCAGCCACTATGCCTACCCACGCAAGTGAGGTACCATTTATTTCGGGAGACCTGGGGGAACGCTGGGTGGGTTCAAATTTGTTGATCCACGCAGATTCCAGAACTTTCCACCACAGAAATGTGAGGAAAATGTGTTTTTTTTGTCAAATTCCTAGCTTTGCAAGGGATTCTGGGTAACAAAACCTGGTGGTAGGCAGTCGAGTTACCCCATCCTGAATTTCCCTGGGTGTCTAGTTTTCAAAAATATATAGGTTTGCTAGGTTTCCCTAGGTGCTGGCAGAGCTAGGGCTCAAAAACAAAAGGTAGTCTCTTTGTCCAAAAAGGGCAAGATTTCACTGGGAAATTGAGGTGCGACCAGGTTGCGTTTTGCGCTGGTTCGTGTCGCAGCCACTATGCCTACCCACGCAAGTGAGGTACCATTTTTTTCGTGAGACCTGGGGGAACGCTGGGTGGGTTGAAATTTGTTGATCCACGCAGATTCCAGAACTTTCCACCACAGAAATGTGAGGAAAATGTGTTTTTTTTGTCAAATTCTTCGCTTTGAAAGGGATTCTGGGTAACACAACCTGGTGGTAGGCAGTCGAGTCACCCAATCCTGAATTCCCCTGGGTGTCTACTTTTCAAAAATGTATAGGTTTGCTAGGTTTCCCTAGGTGCTGGCAGAGCTAGGGCTCAAAAACAAAAGGTAGTCTCTTTGTCCAAAAAGGGCAAGATTTCACTGGGAAATTGAGGTGCGACCAGGTTGCGTTTTGCGCTGGTTCGTGTCGCAGCCACTATGCCTACCCACGCAAGTGAGGTACCATTTTTTTCGTGAGACCTGGGGGAACGCTGGGTGGGTTGAAATTTGTTGATCCACGCAGATTCCAGAACTTTCCACCACAGAAATGTGAGGAAAATGTGTTTTTTTTGTCAAATTCTTCGCTTTGAAAGGGATTCTGGGTATTACAACCTGGTGGTAGGCAGTCGAGTCACCCAATCCTGAATTCCCCTGGGTGTCTACTTTTCAAAAATGTATAGGTTTGCTAGGTTTCCCTAGGTGCTGGCAGAGCTAGGGCTCAAAAACAAAAGGTAGTCTCTTTGTCCAAAAAGCGCAAGATTTCACTGGGAAATTGAGGTGTAACCACGTTGCGTTTTGCGCTGTTTCGTGTCGCAGCCACTATGCCTACCCACACAAGTGAGGTACCATTTTACTCGGGAGACCTGGGGGAACTCTGGGTGGGTGGAAATTTGTTGATCCACGCAGACTCCAGAACTTTCCACCACAGAAATGTGAGGAAATTTTCTTTTTTTTGTCAAATTCTTTGCTTTGCAAGGGATTCTGGGTAACAAAACCGGGTGGTAGGCAGTCGAGTCACCCCATCCTGAATTGCCCTGGGTGTCTAGTTTTCAAAAATGTATAGGTTTGCTAGGTTTCCCTAGGTGCCGGCAGAGCTAGGGCTCAAAAACAAAACGTAGTCTCTTTGTCCAAAAAGCGCAAGATTTCACTGGGAAATTGAGGTGCGACCACGTTGCATTTTGCGCTGTTTCGTGTCGCAGCCACTATGCCTACCCACGCAAGTGAGGTACCATTTTTTTCGGGAGAGCTGGGGGAACGCTGAGTGGGTGGAAATTTGTTGATCCACGCAGATTCCAGAACTTTCCACCACAGAAATGCGAAAAAATTTTGGTTTTTTTTGTCAAATTCCTAGCTTTGCAAGGGATTCTGGGTAACAAAACCTGGTGGTAGGCAGGCGAGTTACCCCATCCTGAATTTCCCTGGGTGTCTAGTTTTCAAAAATATATAGGTTTGCTAGGTTTCCCTAGGTGCTGGCAGAGCTAGGGCTCAAAAACAAAAGGTAGTCTCTTTGTCCAAAAAGGGCAAGATTTCACTGGGAAATTGAGGTGCGACCAGGTTGCGTTTTGCGCTGTTTCGTGTCGCAACCACTATGCCTACCCACGCAAGTGAGGTACCATTTTTTTCAGGAGACCTGGGGGAACGCTGGGTGGGTTGAAATTTGTTGATCCACGCAGATTCCAGAACTTTCCACCACAGAAATGTGAGGAAAATGTGTTTTTTTTGTCAAATTCTTCGCTTTGAAAGGGATTCTGGGTAACACAACCTGGTGGTAGGCAGTCGAGTCACCCCATCCTGAATTCCCCTGGGTGTCTACTTTTCAAAAATGTATAGGTTTGCTAGGTTTCCCTAGGTGCTGGCAGAGCTAGGGCTCAAAAACAAAAGGTAGTCTCTTTGTCCAAAAAGCGCAAGATTTCACTGGGAAATTGAGGTGTAACCACGTTGCGCTTTGCGCTGTTTCATGTCGCAGCCACTATGCCTACCCACACAAGTGAGGTACCATTTTTCTCGGGAGACCTGGGGGAACGCTGGGTGGGTGGAAATTTGTTGATCCACGCAGATTCCCGAACTTTCCACCACAGAAATGTGAGGAAAATGTGTTTTTTTTAATCAAATTCTTAGCTTTGCAAGGGATTCTGGGTAACAAAACCTGGTGGTAGGCAGTCGAGTCACCCCATCCTAAATTTCCCTGGGTGTCTACTTTTCAAAAATGTATAGGTTTGCTAGGTTTCCATAGGTGCTGGCAGAGCTAGGGCTCAAAAACAAAAGGTGTTCTCTTTGTCCAAAAAGCGCAAGATTTCACTGGGAAATTGAGGTGCGACCACGTTGCGTTTTGCGCTGTTTCATGTCGCAGCCACTATGCCTACCCACGCAAGTGAGGTACCATTTGTTTTGGAAGACCTGGGGGAACGCTGGGTGGGTGGAAATTTGTTGATCCACGCAGATTCCAGAACTTTCCACCACAGAAATGTGAGGAAAATGTGGTTTTTTTGTCACATTCTTAGCTTTGCAAGGGATTCTGGGTAAGAAAGCCTGGTGGTAGGCAGTCGAGTCTCCCCATCCTGAATTCCCCTGGGTGTCTACTTTTCAAAAATGTATAGGTTTGCTAGGTTTCCCTAGGTGCTGGCAGAGCTAGGGCTCAAAAACAAAAGGTAGTCTCTTTGTCCAAAAAGGGCAAGATTTCACTGGGAAATTGAGGTGCGACCACGTTGCGTTTTGCGCTGTTTCGTGTCGCAGCCACTATGAACACCCAGGCAAGTGAGGTACCAGTTTTTTTCGGGAGACCTGGGGGAACGCTGGGTGGGTTCAAATTTGTTGATCCACGCAGATTCCAGAACTTTCCACCACAGAAATGTGAGGAAAATGTGTTTTTTTGTCAAATTCTTAGCTTTGCAAGGGATTCTGGGTAACAAAACCTGGTGGTAGGCAGTCGAGTTACCCCATCCTGAATTTCCCTGGGTGTCTAGTTTTCAAAAATATCTAGGTTTGCTAGGTTTCCCTAGGTGCTGGCAGAGCTAGGGCTCAAAAACAAAAGGTAGTCTCTTTGTCCAAAAAGGGCAAGATTTCACTGGGAAATTGAGGTGCGACCAGGTTGCGTTTTGCGCTGGTTCGTGTCGCAGCCACTATGCCTACCCACGCAAGTGAGGTACCATTTTTTTCGTGAGACCTGGGGGAACGCTGGGTGGGTTGAAATTTGTTGATCCACGCAGATTCCAGAACTTTCCACCACAGAAATGTGAGGAAAATGTGTTTTTTTTGTCAAATTCTTCGCTTTGAAAGGGATTCTGGGTAACACAACCTGGTGGTAGGCAGTCGAGTCACCCCATCCTGAATTCCCCTGGGTGTCTAGTTTTCAAAAATGTATAGGTTTGCTAGGTTTCCCTGGGTGCTGGCAGAGCTAGGGCTAAAAAACAAAAGGTAGTCTCTTTGTCCAAAAAGGGCAAGATTTCACTGGGAAATTGAGGTGCGACCACGTTGCGTTTTGCGCTGTTTCGTGTCGCAGCCACTATGCCTACCCACGCAAGTGAGGTACCATTTTTTTCGGGAGAGCTGGGGGAACGCTGGGTGGGTGGAAATTTGTTGATCCACGCAGATTCCAGAACTTTCCACCACAGAAATGTGAGGAAAATGTATTTTTTTTTCAAATTCTTAGCTTTGCAAGGGATTCTGGGTAACAAAACCTCGTGGTAGGCAGTCACGTCACCCCATCCTGAATTCCCCTTGGTGTCTACTTTTCAAAAATGTATAGGTTTGCTAGGTTTCCCTAGGTGCCGGCAGAGCTAGGGCTCAAAAACAAAATGTAGTCTCTTTGTCCAAAAAGCGCAAGATTTCACTGGGAAATTGAGGTGCGACCACGTTGCGTTTTGCGCTGTTTCGTGCCGCAGCCACTATGCCTACCCACGCAAGTGAGGTACCATTTTTTTCGGGAGACCTGGGGGAACGCTGGGTGGGTGGAAATTTGTTGATCCACGCAGATTCCAGAACTTTCCACCACAGAAATGCGGAAAAAAATTGTTTTTTTTGGTCAAATTCCTAGCTTTGCAAGGGATTCTGGGTAACAAAACCTGGTGGTAGGCAGGCGAGTTACCCCATCCTGAATTTCCCTGGGTGTCTAGTTTTCAAAAATATATAGGTTTGCTAGGTTTCCCTAGGTGCTGGCAGAGCTAGGGCTCAAAAACAAAAGGTAGTCTCTTTGTCCAAAAAGGGCAAGATTTCACTGGGAAATTGAGGTGCGACCAGGTTGCGTTTTGCGCTGTTTCGTGTCGCAACCACTATGCCTACCCACGCAAGTGAGGTACCATTTTTTTCAGGAGACCTGGGGGAACGCTGGGTGGGTTGAAATTTGTTGATCCACGCAGATTCCAGAACTTTCCACCACAGAAATGTGAGGAAAATGTGTTTTTTTGGTCAAATTCTTCGCTTTGAAAGGGATTCTGGGTAACACAACCTGGTGGTAGGCAGTCGAGTCACCCCATCCTGAATTCCCCTGGGTGTCTACTTTTCAAAAATGTATAGGTTTGCTAGGTTTCCCTAGGTGCTGGCAGAGCTAGGGCTCAAAAACAAAAGGTAGTCTCTTTGTCCAAAAAGCGCAAGATTTCACTGGGAAATTGAGGTGTAACCACGTTGCGTTTTGCGCTGTTTCATGTCGCAGCCACTATGCCTACCCACACAAGTGAGGTACCATTTTTCTCGGGAGACCTGGGGGAACGCTGGGTGGGTGGAAATTTGTTGATCCACGCAAACTCCAGAACTTTCCACCACAGAAATGTGAGGAAAATGTGTTTTTTTTGTCAAATTCTTAGCTTTGCAAGGGATTCTGGGTAACAAAACCTGGTGGTAGGCAGTCGAGTCACCCCATCCTGAATTCCCCTGGGTGTCTACTTGTCAAAAATTTATAGGTTTGCTAGAATTCCCTAGGTGCTGGCAGAGCTAGGGCTCAAAAACAAAAGGTAGTCTCTTTGTCCAAAAAGGGCAAGATTTCACTGGGAAATTGAGGTGCGACCACGTTGCGTTTTGCGCTGTTTCGTGTCGCAGCCACTATGAACACCCACGCAAGTGAGGTACCAGTTTTTTTCGGGAGACCTGGGGGAACGCTGGGTGGGTTCAAATTTGTTGATCCACGCAGATTCCAGAACTTTCCACCACAGAAATGTGAGGAAAATGTTTTTTTTTTGTCAAGTTCTTAGCTTTGCAAGGGATTCTGGGTAACAAAACCTGGTGGTAGGCAGTCGAGTCACCCCATCCTGAATTCCCCTGGGTGTCTACTTTTCAAAAATGTATAGGTTTTCTAGGTTTCCCTAGGTGCTGGCAGAGCTAGGGCTCAAAAACAAAAGGTAGTCTCTTTGTTCAAAAAGGGCAAGATTTCACTGGGAAATTGAGGTGCGACCACGTTGCGTTTTGCGCTGTTTCGTGTCGCAGCCACTATGCCTACCCACGCAAGTGAGGTACCATTTTTGTCGGGAGACCTGGGGGAACGATGGGTGGGTTCACAATTGTTGATCCACGCAGATTCCAGAATTTTCCACCACAGAAATGTGAGGAAAATGTGGTTTTTTTTGTCAAATTCTTAGCTTTGCAAGGGATTCTGGGTAACAAAACCTGGTGGTAGGCAGTCGAGTCACCCCATCCTGAATTCCCCTGTGTGTCTACTTTTAAAAAATGTATAGGTTTTCTAGGTTTCCCTAGGTGCTGGCAGAGCAAGGGCTCAAAAACAAAAGGTAGTCTCTTTGTCCAAAAAGCGCAAGATTTCACTTGGAAATTGAGGTGCGACCACGTTGCGTTTTGCGCTGTTTCGTGTCGCAGCCACTATGCCTACCCACGCAAGTGAGGTACCATTTATTTCGGGAGACCTGGGGGAACGCTGGGTGGGTTCAAATTTGTTGATCCACGCAGATTCCAGAACTTTCCACCACAGAAATGTGAGGAAAATGTGTTTTTTGTCAAATTCCTAGCTTTGCAAGGGATTCTGGGTAACGAAACCTGGTGGTAGGCAGTCGAGTTACCCCATCCTGAATTTCCCTGGGTGTCTACTTTTCAAAAATTTATAGGTTTGCTAGGTTTCCCTAGGTGCTGGCAGAGCTAGGGCTCAAAAACAAAAGGTGTTCTCTTTGTCCAAAAAGCGCAAGATTTCACTGGGAAATTAAGGTGCGACCACGTTGCGTTTTGCACTGTTTCATGTCGCAGCCACTATGCCTACCCACGCAAGTGAGGTACCATTTGTTTTGGAAGACCTGGGGGAATGCTGGGTGGGTGGAAATGTGTTGATCCACGCAGATTCCAGAACTTTCCACCACAGAAATGTGAGGAAAATGTGTTTTTTTTGTCACATTCTTAGCTTTGCAAGGGATTCTGGGTAAGAAAGCCTGGTGGTAGGCAGTCGAGTCGCCCCATCCTGAATTCCCCTGGGTGTCTACTTTTCAAAAATGTATAGGTTTGCTAGGTTTCCCTAGGTGCTGGCAGAGATAGGGCTCAAAAACAAAAGGTAGTCTCTTTGTCCAAAAAGGGCAAGATTTCACTGGGAAATTGAGGTGCGACCACGTTGCGTTTTGCGCTGTTTCGTGTCGCAGCCACTATGAACACCCACGCAAGTGAGGTACCAGTTTTTTTCGGGAGACCTGGGGGAACGCTGGGTGGGTTCAAATTTGTTGATCCACGCACATTCCAGAACTTTCCACCACAGAAATGTGAGGAAAATGTGTTTTTTTGTCAAATTCTTAGCTTTGCAAGGGATTCTGGGTAACAAAACCTGGTGGTAGGCAGTCGACTCACCCCATCCTGAATTCCCCTGGGTGTCTACTTTTCAAAAATGTATAGGTTTTCTAGGTTTCACTAGGTGCTGGCAGAGCTAGGGCTCAAAAACAAAAGGTAGTCTCTTTGTCCAAAAAGGGCAAGATTTCACTGGGAAATTGAGGTGCGACCACGTTGCGTTTTGCGCTGTTTCGTGTCGCAGCCACTATGCCTACCCACGCAAGTGAGGTACCATTTTTGTCGGGAGACCTGGGGGAACGATGGGTGGGTTCACAATTGTTGATCCACGCAGATTCCAGAATTTTCCACCACAGAAATGTGAGGAAAATGTGTTTTTTTTTGTCAAATTCTTAGCTTTGCAAGGGATTCTGGGTAACAAAACCTGGTGGTAGGCAGTCGAGTCACCCCATCCTGAATTCCCTTGTGTGTCTACTTTTAAAAAATGTATAGGTTTTCTAGGTTTCCCTAGGTGCTGGCAGAGCAAGGGCTCAAAAACAAAAGGTAGTCTCTTTGTCCAAAAAGCGCAAGATTTCACTTGGAAATTGAGGTGCGACCACGTTGCGTTTTGCGCTGTTTCGTGTCGCAGCCACTATGCCTACCCACGCAAGTGAGGTACCATTTATTTCGGGAGACCTGGGGGAACGCTGGGTGGGTTCAAATTTGTTGATCCACGCAGATTCCAGAACTTTCCACCACAGAAATGTGAGGAAAATGTGTTTTTTTTGTCAAATTCCTAGCTTTGCAAGGGATTCTGGGTAACACAACCTGGTGGTAGGCAGTCGAGTCACCCAATCCTGAATTCCCCTGGGTGTCTACTTTTCAAAAATGTATAGGTTTGCTAGGTTTCCCTAGGTGCTGGCAGAGCTAGGGCTCAAAAACAAAAGGTAGTCTCTTTGTCCAAAAAGCGCAAGATTTCACTGGGAAATTGAGGTGTAACCACGTTGCGTTTTGCGCTGTTTCGTGTCGCAGCCACTATGCCTACCCACACAAGTGAGGTACCATTTTACTCGGGAGACCTGGGGGAACGCTGGGTGGGTGGAAATTTGTTGATCCACGCAGACTCCAGAACTTTCCACCACAGAAATGTGAGGAAATTTTTTTTTTTGTCAAATTCTTTGCTTTGCAAGGGATTCTGGGTAACAAAACCGGGTGGTAGGCAGTCGAGTCACCCCATCCTGAATTGCCCTGGGTGTCTAGTTTTCAAAAATGTATAGGTTTGCTAGGTTTCCCTAGGTGCCGGCAGAGCTAGGGCTCAAAAACAAAACGTAGTCTCTTTGTCCAAAAAGCGCAAGATTTCACTGGGAAATTGAGGTGCGACCACGTTGCATTTTGCGCTGTTTCGTGTCGCAGCCACTATGCCTACCCACGCAAGTGAGGTACCATTTTTTTCGGGAGAGCTGGGGGAACGCTGAGTGGGTGGAAATTTGTTGATCCACGCAGATTCCAGAACTTTCCACCACAGAAATGCGAAAAAACTTTGGGTTTTTTTGTCAAATTCCTAGCTTTGCAAGGGATTCTGGGTAACAAAACCTGGTGGTAGGCAGGCGAGTTACCCCATCCTGAATTTCCCTGGGTGTCTAGTTTTCAAAAATATATAGGTTTGCTAGGTTTCCCTAGGTGCTGGCAGAGCTAGGGCTCAAAAACAAAAGGTAGTCTCTTTGTCCAAAAAGGGCAAGATTTCACTGGGAAATTGAGGTGCGACCAGGTTGCGTTTTGCGCTGTTTCGTGTCGCAACCACTATGCCTACCCACGCAAGTGAGGTACCATTTTTTTCAGGAGACCTGGGGGAACGCTGGGTGGGTTGAAATTTGTTGATCCACGCAGATTCCAGAACTTTCCACCACAGAAATGTGAGGAAAATGTGTTTTTTTTGTCAAATTCTTCGCTTTGAAAGGGATTCTGGGTAACACAACCTGGTGGTAGGCAGTCGAGTCACCCCATCCTGAATTCCCCTGGGTGTCTACTTTTCAAAAATGTATAGGTTTGCTAGGTTTCCCTAGGTGCTGGCAGAGCTAGGGCTCAAAAACAAAAGGTAGTCTCTTTGTCCAAAAAGCGCAAGATTTCACTGGGAAATTGAGGTTTAACCACGTTGCGCTTTGCGCTGTTTCATGTCGCAGCCACTATGCCTACCCACACAAGTGAGGTACCATTTTTCTCGGGAGACCTGGGGGAACGCTGGGTGGGTGGAAATTTGTTGATCCACGCAGATTCCCGAACTTTCCACCACAGAAATGTGAGGAAAATGTGTTTTTTTTAATCAAATTCTTAGCTTTGCAAGGGATTCTGGGTAACAAAACCTGGTGGTAGGCAGTCGAGTCACCCCATCCTAAATTTCCCTGGGTGTCTACTTTTCAAAAATGTATAGGTTTGCTAGGTTTCCATAGGTGCTGGCAGAGCTAGGGCTCAAAAACAAAAGGTGTTCTCTTTGTCCAAAAAGCGCAAGATTTCACTGGGAAATTGAGGTGCGACCACGTTGCGTTTTGCGCTGTTTCATGTCGCAGCCACTATGCCTACCCACGCAAGTGAGGTACCATTTGTTTTGGAAGACCTGGGGGAACGCTGGGTGGGTGGAAATTTGTTGATCCACGCAGATTCCAGAACTTTCCACCACAGAAATGTGAGGAAAATGTGGTTTTTTTGTCACATTCTTAGCTTTGCAAGGGATTCTGGGTAAGAAAGCCTGGTGGTAGGCAGTCGAGTCGCCCCATCCTGAATTCCCCTGGGTGTCTACTTTTCAAAAATTTATAGGTTTGCTAGGTTTCCCTAGGTGCTGGCAGAGCTAGGGCTCAAAAACAAAAGGTAGTCTCTTTGTCCAAAAAGGGCAAGATTTCACTGGGAAATTGAGGTGCGACCACGTTGCGTTTTGCGCTGTTTCGTGTCGCAGCCACTATGAACACCCAGGCAAGTGAGGTACCAGTTTTTTTCGGGAGACCTGGGGCAACGCTGGGTGGGTTCAAATTTGTTGATCCACGCAGATTCCAGAACTTTCCACCACAGAAATGTGAGGAAAATGTGTTTTTTTTGTCAAATTCTTAGCTTTGCAAGGGATTCTGGGTAACAAAACCTGGTGGTAGGCAGTCGAGTCACCCCATCCTGAATTCCCCTGGGTGTCTACTTTTCAAAAATGTATAGGTTTTCTAGGTTTCCCTAGGTGCTGGCAGAGCTAGGGCTCAAAAACAAAAGGTAGTCTCTTTGTCCAAAAAGGGCAAGATTTCACTGGGAAATTGAGGTGCGACCACGTTGCGTTTTGCGCTGTTTTGTGTCGCAGCCACTATGCCTACCCACGCAAGTGAGGTACCATTTATTTCGGGAGACCTGGGGGAACCCTGGGTGGGTTCAAATTTGTTGATCCACGCAGATTCCAGAACTTTCCACCACAGAAATGTGAGGAAAATGTGTTTTTTTTGTCAAATTCCTAGCTTTGCAAGGGATTCTGGGTAACAAAACCTGGTGGTAGGCAGTCGAGTCACCCCATCCTGAATTCCCCTGGGTGTCTAGTTTTCAAAAATGTATAGGTTTGCTAGGTTTCCCTGGGTGCTGGCAGAGCTAGGGCTAAAAAACAAAAGGTAGTCTCTTTGTCCAAAAAGGGCAAGATTTCACTGGGAAATTGAGGTGCGACCACGTTGCGTTTTGCGCTGTTTCATGTCGCAGCCACTATGCCTACCCACGCAAGTGAGGTACCATTTTTTTCGGGAGACCTAGGGGAACACTGGGTGGGTGGAAATTTGTTGATCCACGCAGATTCCAGAACTTTCCACCACAGAAATGTGAAGAAAATGTGTTTTTTTGTCAAATTCTTAGCTTTGCAAGGGATTCTGGGTAACAAAACCTGGTGGTAGGCAGTCGAGTCACCCCATCCTGAATTCCCCTGGGTGTCTACTTGTCAAAAATGTATAGGTTTGCTAGAATTCCCTAGGTGCTGGCAGAGCTAGGGCTCAAAAACAAAACGTAGTCTCTTTGTCCAAAAAGCGCAAGATTTCACTGGGAAATTGAGGTGCGACCACGTTGCGTTTTGCGCTGTTTCGTGTCGCAGCCACTATGCCTACCCACGCAAGTGAGGTACCATTTTTTTCGGGAGAGCTGGGGGAACGCTGGGTGGGTGGAAATTTGTTGATCCACGCAGATTCCAGAACTTTCCACCACAGAAATGTGAGGAAAATGTATTTTTTTTTCAAATTCTTAGCTTTGCAAGGGATTCTGGGTAACAAAACCTCGTGGTAGGCAGTCATGTCACCCCATCCTGAATTCCCCTTGGTGTCTACTTTTCAAAAATGTATAGGTTTGCTAGGTTTCCCTAGGTGCCGGCAGAGCTAGGGCTCAAAAACAAAATGTAGTCTCTTTGTCCAAAAAGCGCAAGATTTCACTGGGAAATTGAGGTGCGACCACGTTGCGTTTTGCGCTGTTTCGTGCCGCAGCCACTATGCCTACCCACGCAAGTGAGGTACCATTTTTTTCGGGAGACCTGGGGGAACGCTGGGTGGGTGGAAATTTGTTGATCCACGCAGATTCCAGAACTTTCCACCACAGAAATGCGGAAAAAAATTGTTTTTTTTGGTCAAATTCCTAGCTTTGCAAGGGATTCTGGGTAACAAAACCTGGTGGTAGGCAGGCGAGTTACCCCATCCTGAATTTCCCTGGGTGTCTAGTTTTCAAAAATATATAGGTTTGCTAGGTTTCCCTAGGTGCTGGCAGAGCTAGGGCTCAAAAACAAAAGGTAGTCTCTTTGTCCAAAAAGGGCAAGATTTCACTGGGAAATTGAGGTGCGACCAGGTTGCGTTTTGCGCTGTTTCGTGTCGCAACCACTATGCCTACCCACGCAAGTGAGGTACCATTTTTTTCAGGAGACCTGGGGGAACGCTGGGTGGGTTGAAATTTGTTGATCCACGCAGATTCCAGAACTTTCCACCACAGAAATGTGAGGAAAATGTGTTTTTTTGGTCAAATTCTTCGCTTTGAAAGGGATTCTGGGTAACAAAACCTGGTGGTAGGCAGTCGAGTCACCCCATCCTGAATTCCCCTGGGTGTCTACTTGTCAAAAATGTATAGGTTTGCTAGAATTCCCTAGGTGCTGGCAGAGCTAGGGCTCAAAAACAAAAGGTAGTCTCTTTGTCCAAAAAGCGCAAGATTTCACTGGGAAATTGAGGTGTAACCACGTTGCGTTTTGCGCTGTTTCATGTCGCAGCCACTATGCCTACCCACACAAGTGAGGTACCATTTTTCTCGGGAGACCTGGGGGAACGCTGGGTGGGTGGAAATTTGTTGATCCACGCAAACTCCAAAACTTTCCACCACAGAAATGTGAGGAAAATGTGTTTTTTTTGTCAAATTCTTAGCTTTGCAAGGGATTCTGGGTAACAAAACCTGGTGGTAGGCAGTCGAGTCACCCCATCCTGAATTCCCCTGGGTGTCTACTTGTCAAAAATTTATAGGTTTGCTAGAATTCCCTAGGTGCTGGCAGAGCTAGGGCTCAAAAACAAAAGGTAGTCTCTTTGTCCAAAAAGGGCAAGATTTCACTGGGAAATTGAGGTGCGACCAGGTTGCGTTTTGCGCTGTTTCGTGTCGCAACCACTATGCCTACCCACGCAAGTGAGGTACCATTTTTTTCAGGAGACCTGGGGGAACGCTGGGTGGGTTGAAATTTGTTGATCCACGCAGACTCCAGAACTTTCCACCACAGAAATGTGAGGAAAATGTGTTTTTTTTGTCAAATTCTTAGCTTTGCAAGGGATTCTGGGTAACAAAACCTGGTGGTAGGCAGTCGAGTCACCCCATCCTGAATTCCCCTGGGTGTCTACTTGTCACAAATGTATAGGTTTGCTAGAATTCCCTAGGTGCTGGCAGAGCTAGGGCTCAAAAACAAAACGTAGTCTCTTTGTCCAAAAAGCGCAAGATTTCACTGGGAAATTGAGGTGCGACCACATTGCATTTTGCGCTGTTTCGTGCCGCAGCCACTATGCCTACCCACGCAAGTGAGGTACCATTTTTTTTGGGAGACCCGGGGGAACGCTGGGTGGGTGGAAATTTGTTGATCCACGCAGATTCCAGAACTTTCCACCACAGAAATGTGAGGAAAATGTGTTTTTTTCTTCAAATTCTTAGCTTTGCAAGGGATTCTGGGTAACAAAACCTGGTGGTAGGCAGTCGAGTCACCCCATCCTGAATTCCCCTGGGTGTCTACTTTTCAAAACTGTATAGGTTAGCTAGCTAGGTTTCCCTAGGTGCTGGCAGAGCTAGGGCTCAAAAACAAAACATAGTCTCTTTGTCCAAAAAGTACAAGATTTCACTGGGAAATTGAGGTGCGACCACGTTGCATTTTGCGCTGTTTCGTGTCGCAGCCACTATGCCTACCCACGCAAGTGAGGTACCATTTTTTTCGGGAGACCTGGGGGAACGCTGGGTGGGTGGAAATTTGTTGATCCACGCAGATTCCCGAACTTTCCACCACAGAAATGTGAGGAAAATGTGTTTTTTTAAATCAAATTCTTAGCTTTGCAAGGGATTCTGGGTAACAAAACCTGGTGGTAGGCAGTCGAGTCACCCCATCCTAAATTTCCCTGGGTGTCTACTTTTCAAAAATGTATAGGTTTGCTAGGTTTCCATAGGTGCTGGCAGAGCTAGGGCTCAAAAACAAAAGGTGTTCTCTTTGTCCAAAAAGCGCAAGATTTCACTGGGAAATTGAGGTGCGACCACGTTGCGTTTTGCGCTGTTTCATGTCGCAGCCACTATGCCTACCCACGCAAGTGAGGTACCATTTGTTTTGGAAGACCTGGGGGAACGCTGGGTGGGTGGAAATTTGTTGATCCACGCAGATTCCAGAACTTTCCACCACAGAAATGTGAGGAAAATGTGGTTTTTTTGTCACATTCTTAGCTTTGCAAGGGATTCTGGGTAAGAAAGCCTGGTGGTAGGCAGTCGAGTCGCCCCATCCTGAATTCCCCTGGGTGTCTACGTTTCAAAAATGTATAGGTTTGCTAGGTTTCCCTAGGTGCTGGCAGAGCTAGGGCTCAAAAACAAAAGGTAGTCTCTTTGTCCAAAAAGGGCAAGATTTCATTGGGAAATTGAGGTGCGACCACGTTGCGTTTTGCGCTGTTTCGTGTCGCAGCCACTATGAACACCCAGGCAAGTGAGGTACCAGTTTTTTTCGGGAGACCTGGGGGAACGCTGGGTGGGTTCAAATTTGTTGATCCACGCAGATTCCAGAACTTTCCACCACAGAAATGTGAGGAAAATGTGTTTTTTTTGTCAAATTCTTAGCTTTGCAAGGGATTCTGGGTAACAAAACCTGGTGGTAGGCAGTCGAGTCACCCATCCTGAATTCCCCTGGGTGTCTACTTTTCAAAAATGTATAGGTTTTCTAGGTTTCCCTAGGTGCTGGCAGAGCTAGGGCTCAAAAACAAAAGGTAGTCTCTTTGTCCAAAAAGGGCAAGATTTCACTGGGAAATTGAGGTGCGACCACGTTGCGTTTTGCGCTGTTTCATGTCGCAGCCACTATGCCTACCCACGCAAGTGAGGTACCATTTATTTCGGGAGACCTGGGGGAACGCTGGGTGGGTTCAAATTTGTTGATCCACGCAGATTCCAGAACTTTCCACCACAGAAATGTGAGGAAAATGTGTTTTTTTTGTCAAATTCCTAGCTTTGCAAGGGATTCTGGGTAACAAAACCTGGTGGTAGGCAGTCGAGTCACCCCATCCTGAATTTCCCTGGGTGTCTAGTTTTCAAAAATATCTAGGTTTGCTAGGTTTCCCTGGGTGCTGGCAGAGCTAGGGCTAAAAAACAAAAGGTAGTCTCTTTGTCCAAAAAGGGCAAGATGTCACTGGGAAATTGAGGTGCGACCACGTTGCGTTTTGCGCTGTTTCATGTCGCAGCCACTATGCCTACCCACGCAAGTGAGGTACCATTTTTTTCGGGAGACCTAGGGGAACACTGGGTGGGTGAAAATTTGTTGATCCACGCAGATTCCAGAACTTTCCACCACAGAAATGTGAAGAAAATGTGTTTTTTTGTCAAATTCTTAGCTTTGCAAGGGATTCTGGGTAACAAAACCTGGTGGTAGGCAGTCGAGTCACCCCATCCTGAATTCCCCTGGGTGTCTACTTGTCAAAAATGTATAGGTTTGCTAGAATTCCCTAGGTGCTGGCAGAGCTAGGGCTCAAAAACAAAACGTAGTCTCTTTGTCCAAAAAGCGCAAGATTTCACTGGGAAATTGAGGTGCGACCACGTTGCGTTTTGCGCTGTTTCGTGTCGCAGCCACTATGCCTACCCACGCAAGTGAGGTACCATTTTTTTCGGGAGAGCTGGGGGAACGCTGGGTGGGTGGAAATTTGTTGATCCACGCAGATTCCAGAACTTTCCACCACAGAAATGTGAGGAAAATGTATTTTTTTTCAAATTCTTAGCTTTGCAAGGGATTCTGGGTAACAAAACCTCGTGGTAGGCAGTCACGTCACCCCATCCTGAATTCCCCTTGGTGTCTACTTTTCAAAAATGTATAGGTTTGCTAGGTTTCCCTAGGTGCCGGCAGAGCTAGGGCTCAAAAACAAAACGTAGTCTCTTTGTCCAAAAAGCGCAAGATTTCACTGGGAAATTGAGGTGCGACCACGTTGCGTTTTGCGCTGTTTCGTGCCGCAGCCACTATGCCTACCCACGCAAGTGAGGTACCATTTTTTTCGGGAGACCTGGGGGAACGCTGGGTGGGTGGAAATTTGTTGATCCACGCAGATTCCAGAACTTTCCACCACAGAAATGCGAAAAAAAATTGTTTTTTTTGGTCAAATTCCTAGCTTTGCAAGGGATTCTGGGTAACAAAACCTGGTGGTAGGCAGGCGAGTTACCCCATCCTGAATTTCCCTGGGTGTCTAGTTTTCAAAAATATATAGGTTTGCTAGGTTTCCCTAGGTGCTGGCAGAGCTAGGGCTCAAAAACAAAAGGTAGTCTCTTTGTCCAAAAAGCGCAAGATTTCACTGGGAAATTGAGGTGCGACCAGGTTGCGTTTTGCGCTGTTTCGTGTCGCAACCACTATGCCTACCCACGCAAGTGAGGTACCATTTTTTTCAGGAGACCTGGGGGAACGCTGGGTGGGTTGAAATTTGTTGATCCACGCAGATTCCAGAACTTTCCACCACAGAAATGTGAGGAAAATGTGTTTTTTTGGTCAAATTCTTCGCTTTGAAAGGGATTCTGGGTAACACAACCTGGTGGTAGGCAGTCGAGTCACCCCATCCTGAATTCCCCTGGGTGTCTACTTTTCAAAAATGTATAGGTTTGCTAGGTTTCCCTAGGTGCTGGCAGAGCTAGGGCTCAAAAACAAAAGGTAGTCTCTTTGTCCAAAAAGCGCAAGATTTCACTGGGAAATTGAGGTGTAACCACGTTGCGTTTTGCGCTGTTTCATGTCGCAGCCACTATGCCTACCCACACAAGTGAGGTACCATTTTTCTCGGGAGACCTGGGGGAACGCTGGGTGGGTGGAAATTTGTTGATCCACACAAACTCCAGAACTTTCCACCACAGAAATGTGAGGAAAATGTGTTTTTTTTGTCAAATTCTTAGCTTTGCAAGGGATTCTGGGTAACAAAACCTGGTGGTAGGCAGTCGAGTCACCCCATCCTGAATTCCCCTGGGTGTCTACTTGTCAAAAATGTATAGGTTTGCTAGAATTCCCTAGGTGCTGGCAGAGCTAGGGCTCAAAAACAAAAAGTAGTCTCTTTGTCCAAAAAGGGCAAGATTTCACTGGGAAATTGAGGTGCGACCAGGTTGCGTTTTGCGCTGTTTCGTGTCGCAACCACTATGCCTACCCACGCAAGTGAGGTACCATTTTTTTCAGGAGACCTGGGGGAACGCTGGGTGGGTTGAAATTTGTTGATCCACGCAGATTCCAGAACTTTCCACCACAGAAATGTGAGGAAAATGTGTTTTTATTGTCAAATTCTTCGCTTTGAAAGGGATTCTGGGTAACACAACCTGGTGGTAGGCAGTCGAGTCACCCCATCCTGAATTCCCCTGGGTGTCTACTTTTCAAAAATGTATAGGTTTGCTAGGTTTCCCTAGGTGCTGGCAGAGCTAGGGCTCAAAAACAAAAGTAGTCTCTTTGTCCAAAAAGCGCAAGATTTCACTGGAAAATTGAGGTGCGACCACATTGCATTTTGCGCTGTTTCGTGCCGCAGCCACTATGCCTACCCACGCAAGTGAGGTACCATTTTTTTTGGGAGACCCGGGGGAACGCTGGGTGGGTGGAAATTTGTTGATCCACGCAGATTCCAGAACTTTCCACCACAGAAATGTGAGGAAAATGTGTTTTTTTCTTCAAATTCTTAGCTTTGCAAGGGATTCTGGGTAACAAAACCTGGTGGTAGGCAGTCGAGTCACCCCATCCTGAATTCCCCTGGGTGTCTACTTTTCAAAACTGTATAGGTTAGCTAGCTAGGTTTCCCTAGGTGCTGGCAGAGCTAGGGCTCAAAAACAAAACATAGTCTCTTTGTCCAAAAAGTACAAGATTTCACTGGGAAATTGAGGTGCGACCACGTTGCATTTTGCGCTGTTTCGTGTCGCAGCCACTATGCCTACCCACGCAAGTGAGGTACCATTTTTTTCGGGAGACCTGGGGGAACGCTGGGTGGGTGGAAATTTGTTGATCCACGCAGATTCCCGAACTTTCCACCACAGAAATGTGAGGAAAATGTGTTTTTTTAATCAAATTCTTAGCTTTGCAAGGGATTCTGGGTAACAAAACCTGGTGGTAGGCAGTCGAGTCACCCCATCCTAAATTTCCCTGGGTGTCTACTTTTCAAAAATGTATAGGTTTGCTAGGTTTCCATAGGTGCTGGCAGAGCTAGGGCTCAAAAACAAAAGGTGTTCTCTTTGTCCAAAAAGCGCAAGATTTCACTGGGAAATTGAGGTGCGACCACGTTGCGTTTTGCGCTGTTTCATGTCGCAGCCACTATGCCTACCCACGCAAGTGAGGTACCATTTGTTTTGGAAGACCTGGGGGAACGCTGGGTGGGTGGAAATTTGTTGATCCACGCAGATTCCAGAACTTTCCACCACAGAAATGTGAGGAAAATGTGGTTTTTTTGTCACATTCTTAGCTTTGCAAGGGATTCTGGGTAAGAAAGCCTGGTGGTAGGCAGTCGAGTCGCCCCATCCTGAATTCCCCTGGGTGTCTACGTTTCAAAAATGTATAGGTTTGCTAGGTTTCCCTAGGTGCTGGCAGAGCTAGGGCTCAAAAACAAAAGGTAGTCTCTTTGTCCAAAAAGGGCAAGATTTCACTGGGAAATTGAGGTGCGACCACGTTGCGTTTTGCGCTGTTTCGTGTCGCAGCCACTATGAACACCCAGGCAAGTGAGGTACCAGTTTTTTTCGGGAGACCTGGGGGAACGCTGGGTGGGTTCAAATTTGTTGATCCACGCAGATTCCAGAACTTTCCACCACAGAAATGTGAGGAAAATGTGTTTTTTTTGTCAAATTCTTAGCTTTGCAAGGGATTCTGGGTAACAAAACCTGGTGGTAGGCAGTCGAGTCACCCATCCTGAATTCCCCTGGGTGTCTACTTTTCAAAAATGTATAGGTTTTCTAGGTTTCCCTAGGTGCTGGCAGAGCTAGGGCTCAAAAACAAAAGGTAGTCTCTTTGTCCAAAAAGGGCAAGATTTCACTGGGAAATTGAGGTGCGACCACGTTGCGTTTTGCGCTGTTTCGTGTCGCAGCCACTATGCCTACCCACGCAAGTGAGGTACCATTTATTTCGGGAGACCTGGGGGAACGCTGGGTGGGTTCAAATTTGTTGATCCACGCAGATTCCAGAACTTTCCACCACAGAAATGTGAGGAAAATGTGTTTTTTTTGTCAAATTCCTAGCTTTGCAAGGGATTCTGGGTAACAAAACCTGGTGGTAGGCAGTCGAGTCACCCCATCCTGAATTCCCCTGGGTGTCTACTTTTAAAAAATGTATAGGTTTGCTAGGTTTCCCTAGGTGCTGGCAGAGCTAGGGCTCAAAAACAAAAGGTAGTCTCTTTGTCCAAAAAGCGCAAGATTTCACTGGGAAATTGAGGTGTAACCACGTTGCGTTTTGCGCTGTTTCGTGTCGCAGCCACTATGCCTACCCACACAAGTGAGGTACCATTTTTCTCGGGAGACCTGGGGGAACGCTGGGTGGGTGGAAATTTGTTGATCCACGCAGATTCCAGAACTTTCCACCACAGAAATGTGAGGAAAATGTGTTTTGTTTGTCAAATTCTTCGCTTTGAAAGGGATTCTGGGTAACACAACCTGGTGGTAGGCAGTCGAGTCACCCCATCCTGAATTCCCCTGGGTGTCTACTTTTAAAAAATTTATAGGTTTGCTAGGTTTCCCTAGGTTCTGGCAGAGCTAGGGCTCAAAAACAAAAGGTAGTCTCTTTGTCCAAAAAGCGCAAGATTTCACTGGGAAATTGAGGTGCGACCACGTTGCGTTTTGCGCTGTTTCATGTCGCAGCCACTATGCCTACCCACGCAAGTGAGGTACCATTTTTTTCGGGAGACCTAGGGGAACGCTGGGTGGGTGGAAATTTGTTGATCCACGCAGATTCCAGAACTTTCCACCACAGAAATGTGAGGAAAATGTGTTTTTTTGTCAAATTCTTAGCTTTGCAAGGGATTCTGGGTAACAAAACCTGGTGGTAGGCAGTCGAGTCACCCCATCCTGAATTCCCCTGGGTGTCTACTTGTCAAAAATGTATAGGTTTGCTAGGTTTCCCTAGGTGCTGGCAGAGCTAGGGCTCAAAAACAAAAGGTAGTCTCTTTGTCCAAAAAGGGCAAGATTTCACTGGGAAATTGAGGTGCGACCAGGTTGCGTTTTGCGCTGGTTCGTGTCGCAGCCACTATGCCTACCCACGCAAGTGAGGTACCATTTTTTTCGTGAGACCTGGGGGAACGCTGGGTGGGTTGAAATTTGTTGATCCACGCAGATTCCAGAACTTTCCACCACAGAAATGTGAGGAAAATGTGTTTTTTTTGTCAAATTCTTCGCTTTGAAAGGGATTCTGGGTAACACAACCTGGTGGTAGGCAGTCGAGTCACCCCATCCTGAATTCCCCTGGGTGTCTAGTTTTCAAAAATGTATAGGTTTGCTAGGTTTCCCTGGGTGCTGGCAGAGCTAGGGCTAAAAAACAAAAGGTAGTCTCTTTGTCCAAAAAGGGCAAGATGTCACTGGGAAATTGAGGTGCGACCACGTTGCGTTTTGCGCTGTTTCATGTCGCAGCCACTATGCCTACCCACGCAAGTGAGGTACCATTTTTTTCGGGAGACCTAGGGGAACACTGGGTGGGTGAAAATTTGTTGATCCACGCAGATTCCAGAACTTTCCACCACAGAAATGTGAAGAAAATGTGTTTTTTTGTCAAATTCTTAGCTTTGCAAGGGATTCTGGGTAACAAAACCTGGTGGTAGGCAGTCGAGTCACCCCATCCTGAATTCCCCTGGGTGTCTACTTGTCAAAAATGTATAGGTTTGCTAGAATTCCCTAGGTGCTGGCAGAGCTAGGGCTCAAAAACAAAACGTAGTCTCTTTGTCCAAAAAGCGCAAGATTTCACTGGGAAATTGAGGTGCGACCACGTTGCGTTTTGCGCTGTTTCGTGTCGCAGCCACTATGCCTACCCACGCAAGTGAGGTACCATTTTTTTCGGGAGAGCTGGGGGAACGCTGGGTGGGTGGAAATTTGTTGATCCACGCAGATTCCAGAACTTTCCACCACAGAAATGTGAGGAAAATGTATTTTTTTTCAAATTCTTAGCTTTGCAAGGGATTCTGGGTAACAAAACCTCGTGGTAGGCAGTCACGTCACCCCATCCTGAATTCCCCTTGGTGTCTACTTTTCAAAAATGTATAGGTTTGCTAGGTTTCCCTAGGTGCCGGCAGAGCTAGGGCTCAAAAACAAAACGTAGTCTCTTTGTCCAAAAAGCGCAAGATTTCACTGGGAAATTGAGGTGCGACCACGTTGCGTTTTGCGCTGTTTCGTGCCGCAGCCACTATGCCTACCCACGCAAGTGAGGTACCATTTTTTTCGGGAGACCTGGGGGAACGCTGGGTGGGTGGAAATTTGTTGATCCACGCAGATTCCAGAACTTTCCACCACAGAAATGCGAAAAAAAATTGTTTTTTTTGGTCAAATTCCTAGCTTTGCAAGGGATTCTGGGTAACAAAACCTGGTGGTAGGCAGGCGAGTTACCCCATCCTGAATTTCCCTGGGTGTCTAGTTTTCAAAAATATATAGGTTTGCTAGGTTTCCCTAGGTGCTGGCAGAGCTAGGGCTCAAAAACAAAAGGTAGTCTCTTTGTCCAAAAAGCGCAAGATTTCACTGGGAAATTGAGGTGCGACCAGGTTGCGTTTTGCGCTGTTTCGTGTCGCAACCACTATGCCTACCCACGCAAGTGAGGTACCATTTTTTTCAGGAGACCTGGGGGAACGCTGGGTGGGTTGAAATTTGTTGATCCACGCAGATTCCAGAACTTTCCACCACAGAAATGTGAGGAAAATGTGTTTTTTTGGTCAAATTCTTCGCTTTGAAAGGGATTCTGGGTAACACAACCTGGTGGTAGGCAGTCGAGTCACCCCATCCTGAATTCCCCTGGGTGTCTACTTTTCAAAAATGTATAGGTTTGCTAGGTTTCCCTAGGTGCTGGCAGAGCTAGGGCTCAAAAACAAAAGGTAGTCTCTTTGTCCAAAAAGCGCAAGATTTCACTGGGAAATTGAGGTGTAACCACGTTGCGTTTTGCGCTGTTTCATGTCGCAGCCACTATGCCTACCCACACAAGTGAGGTACCATTTTTCTCGGGAGACCTGGGGGAACGCTGGGTGGGTGGAAATTTGTTGATCCACGCAAACTCCAGAACTTTCCACCACAGAAATGTGAGGAAAATGTGTTTTTTTTGTCAAATTCTTAGCTTTGCAAGGGATTCTGGGTAACAAAACCTGGTGATAGGCAGTCGAGTCACCCCATCCTGAATTCCCCTGGGTGTCTACTTGTCAAAAATGTATAGGTTTGCTAGAATTCCCTAGGTGCTGGCAGAGCTAGGGCTCAAAAACAAAAAGTAGTCTCTTTGTCCAAAAAGGGCAAGATTTCACTGGGAAATTGAGGTGCGACCAGGTTGCGTTTTGCGCTGTTTCGTGTCGCAACCACTATGCCTACCCACGCAAGTGAGGTACCATTTTTTTCAGGAGACCTGGGGGAACGCTGGGTGGGTTGAAATTTGTTGATCCACGCAGATTCCAGAACTTTCCACCACAGAAATGTGAGGAAAATGTGTTTTTATTGTCAAATTCTTCGCTTTGAAAGGGATTCTGGGTAACACAACCTGGTGGTAGGCAGTCGAGTCACCCCATCCTGAATTCCCCTGGGTGTCTACTTTTCAAAAATGTATAGGTTTGCTAGGTTTCCCTAGGTGCTGGCAGAGCTAGGGCTCAAAAACAAAAGTAGTCTCTTTGTCCAAAAAGCGCAAGATTTCACTGGAAAATTGAGGTGCGACCACATTGCATTTTGCGCTGTTTCGTGCCGCAGCCACTATGCCTACCCACGCAAGTGAGGTACCATTTTTTTTGGGAGACCCGGGGGAACGCTGGGTGGGTGGAAATTTGTTGATCCACGCAGATTCCAGAACTTTCCACCACAGAAATGTGAGGAAAATGTGTTTTTTTCTTCAAATTCTTAGCTTTGCAAGGGATTCTGGGTAACAAAACCTGGTGGTAGGCAGTCGAGTCACCCCATCCTGAATTCCCCTGGGTGTCTACTTTTCAAAACTGTATAGGTTAGCTAGCTAGGTTTCCCTAGGTGCTGGCAGAGCTAGGGCTCAAAAACAAAACATAGTCTCTTTGTCCAAAAAGTACAAGATTTCACTGGGAAATTGAGGTGCGACCACGTTGCATTTTGCGCTGTTTCGTGTCGCAGCCACTATGCCTACCCACGCAAGTGAGGTACCATTTTTTTCGGGAGACCTGGGGGAACGCTGGGTGGGTGGAAATTTGTTGATCCACGCAGATTCCCGAACTTTCCACCACAGAAATGTGAGGAAAATGTGTTTTTTTAATCAAATTCTTAGCTTTGCAAGGGATTCTGGGTAACAAAACCTGGTGGTAGGCAGTCGAGTCACCCCATCCTAAATTTCCCTGGGTGTCTACTTTTCAAAAATGTATAGGTTTGCTAGGTTTCCATAGGTGCTGGCAGAGCTAGGGCTCAAAAACAAAAGGTGTTCTCTTTGTCCAAAAAGCGCAAGATTTCACTGGGAAATTGAGGTGCGACCACGTTGCGTTTTGCGCTGTTTCATGTCGCAGCCACTATGCCTACCCACGCAAGTGAGGTACCATTTGTTTTGGAAGACCTGGGGGAACGCTGGGTGGGTGGAAATTTGTTGATCCACGCAGATTCCAGAACTTTCCACCACAGAAATGTGAGGAAAATGTGGTTTTTTTGTCACATTCTTAGCTTTGCAAGGGATTCTGGGTAAGAAAGCCTGGTGGTAGGCAGTCGAGTCGCCCCATCCTGAATTCCCCTGGGTGTCTACGTTTCAAAAATGTATAGGTTTGCTAGGTTTTCCTAGGTGCTGGCAGAGCTAGGGCTCAAAAACAAAAGGTAGTCTCTTTGTCCAAAAAGGGCAAGATTTCACTGGGAAATTGAGGTGCGACCACGTTGCGTTTTGCGCTGTTTCGTGTCGCAGCCACTATGAACACCCAGGCAAGTGAGGTACCAGTTTTTTTCGGGAGACCTGGGGGAACGCTGGGTGGGTTCAAATTTGTTGATCCACGCAGATTCCAGAACTTTCCACCACAGAAATGTGAGGAAAATGTGTTTTTTTTGTCAAATTCTTAGCTTTGCAAGGGATTCTGGGTAACAAAACCTGGTGGTAGGCAGTCGAGTCACCCATCCTGAATTCCCCTGGGTGTCTACTTTTCAAAAATGTATAGGTTTTCTAGGTTTCCCTAGGTGCTGGCAGAGCTAGGGCTCAAAAACAAAAGGTAGTCTCTTTGTCCAAAAAGGGCAAGATTTCACTGGGAAATTGAGGTGCGACCACGTTGCGTTTTGCGCTGTTTCGTGTCGCAGCCACTATGCCTACCCACGCAAGTGAGGTACCATTTATTTCGGGAGACCTGGGGGAACGCTGGGTGGGTTCAAATTTGTTGATCCACGCAGATTCCAGAACTTTCCACCACAGAAATGTGAGGAAAATGTGTTTTTTTTGTCAAATTCCTAGCTTTGCAAGGGATTCTGGGTAACAAAACCTGGTGGTAGGCAGTCGAGTCACCCCATCCTGAATTCCCCTGGGTGTCTACTTTTAAAAAATGTATAGGTTTGCTAGGTTTCCCTAGGTGCTGGCAGAGCTAGGGCTCAAAAACAAAAGGTAGTCTCTTTGTCCAAAAAGCGCAAGATTTCACTGGGAAATTGAGGTGTAACCACGTTGCGTTTTGCGCTGTTTCGTGTCGCAGCCACTATGCCTACCCACACAAGTGAGGTACCATTTTTCTCGGGAGACCTGGGGGAACGCTGGGTGGGTGGAAATTTGTTGATCCACGCAGATTCCAGAACTTTCCACCACAGAAATGTGAGGAAAATGTGTTTTGTTTGTCAAATTCTTCGCTTTGAAAGGGATTCTGGGTAACACAACCTGGTGGTAGGCAGTCGAGTCACCCCATCCTGAATTCCCCTGGGTGTCTACTTTTAAAAAATTTATAGGTTTGCTAGGTTTCCCTAGGTTCTGGCAGAGCTAGGGCTCAAAAACAAAAGGTAGTCTCTTTGTCCAAAAAGCGCAAGATTTCACTGGGAAATTGAGGTGCGACCACGTTGCGTTTTGCTCTTTTTCATGTCGCAGCCACTATGCCTACCCACGCAAGTGAGGTACCATTTTTTTCGGGAGACCTAGGGGAACGCTGGGTGGGTGGAAATTTGTTGATCCACGCAGATTCCAGAACTTTCCACCACAGAAATGTGAGGAAAATGTGTTTTTTTGTCAAATTCTTAGCTTTGCAAGGGATTCTGGGTAACAAAACCTGGTGGTAGGCAGTCGAGTCACCCCATCCTGAATTCCCCTGGGTGTCTACTTGTCAAAAATGTATAGGTTTGCTAGAATTCCCTAGGTGCTGGCAGAGCTAGGGCTCAAAAACAAAACGTAGTCTCTTTGTCCAAAAAGCGCAAGATTTCACTGGGAAATTGAGTTGCGACCACGTTGCGTTTTGCGCTGTTTCGTGTCGCAGCCACTATGCCTACCCACGCAAGTGAGGTACCATTTTTTTCGGGAGAGCTGGGGGAACGCTGGGTGGGTGGAAATTTGTTGATCCACGCAGATTCCAGAACTTTCCACCACAGAAATGTGAGGAAAATGTGTGTTTTTTTTCAAATTCTTAGCTTTGCAAGGGATTCTGGGTAACAAAACCTCGTGGTAGGCAGTCACGTCACCCCATCCTGAATTCCCCTGGGTGTCTACTTTTCAAAAATGTATAGGTTTGCTAGGTTTCACTAGGTGCCGGCAGAGCTAGGGCTCAAAAACAAAACGTAGTCTCTTTGTCCAAAAAGCGCAAGATTTCACTGGGAAATTGAGGTGCGACCACGTTGCGTTTTGCGCTGTTTCGTGCCGCAGCCACTATGCCTACCCACGCAAGTGAGGTACCATTTTTTTCGGGAGACCTGGGGGAACGCTGGGTGGGTGGAAATTTGTTGATCCACGCAGATTCCAGAACTTTCCACCACAGAAATGCGAAAAAAATTTGTTTTTTTTTGTCAAATTCCTAGCTTTGCAAGGGATTCTGGGTAACAAAACCTGGTGGTAGGCAGGCGAGTTACCCCATCCTGAATTTCCCTGGGTGTCTAGTTTTCAAAAATATATAGGTTTGCTAGGTTTCCCTAGGTGCTGGCAGAGCTAGGGCTCAAAAACAAAAGGTAGTCTCTTTGTCCAAAAAGGGCAAGATTTCACTGGGAAATTGAGGTGCGACCAGGTTGCGTTTTGCGCTGTTTCGTGTCGCAACCACTATGCCTACCCACGCAAGTGAGGTACCATTTTTTTCAGGAGACCTGGGGGAACGCTGGGTGGGTTGAAATGTGTTCATCCACGCAGATTCCAGAACTTTCCACCACAGAAATGTGAGGAAAATGTGTTTTTTTTGTCAAATTCTTCGCTTTGAAAGGGATTCTGGGTAACACAACCTGGTGGTAGGCAGTCGAGTCACCCCATCCTGAATTGCCCTGGGTGTCTACTTTTCAAAAATGTATAGGTTTGCTAGGTTTCCCTAGGTGCTGGCAGAGCTAGGGCTCAAAAACAAAAGGTAGTCTCTTTGTCCAAAAAGCGCAAGATTTCACTGGGAAATTGAGGTGTAACCACGTTGCGTTTTGCGCTGTTTCATGTCGCAGCCACTATGCCTACCCACACAAGTGAGGTACAATTTTTCTCGGGAGACCTGGGGGAACGCTGGGTGGGTGGAAATTTGTTGATCCACGCAAACTCCAGAACTTTCCACCACAGAAATGTGAGAAAAATGTGTTTTTTTTGTCAAATTCTTAGCTTTGCAAGGGATTCTGGGTAACAAAACCTGGTGGTAGGCAGTCGAGTCACCCCATCCTGAATTCCCCTGGGTGTCTACTTGTCAAAAATGTATAGGTTTGCTAGAATTCCCTAGGTGCTGGCAGAGCTAGGGCTCAAAAACAAAAGGTAGTCTCTTTGTCCAAAAAGGGCAAGATTTCACTGGGAAATTGAGGTGCGACCACGTTGCGTTTTGCGCTGTTTCGTGTCGCAGCCACTATGCCTACCCACGCAAGTGAGGTACCATTTATTTCGGGAGACCTGGGGGAACGCTGGGTGGGTTCAAATTTGTTGATCCACGCAGATTCCAGAACTTTCCACCACAGAAATGTGAGGAAAATGTGTTTTTTGTGTCAAATTCCTAGCTTTGCAAGGGATTCTGGGTAACAAAACCTGGTGGTAGGCAGTCGAGTTACCCCATCCTGAATTTCCCTGGGTGTCTAGTTTTCAAAAATATATAGGTTTGCTAGGTTTCCCTAGGTGCTGGCAGAGCTAGGGCTCAAAAACAAAAGGTAGTCTCTTTGTCCAAAAAGGGCAAGATTTCACTGGGAAATTGAGGTGCGACCAGGTTGCGTTTTGCGCTGGTTCGTGTCGCAGCCACAATGCCTACCCACGCAAGTGAGGTACCATTTTTTTCGTGAGACCTGGGGGAACGCTGGGTGGGTTGAAATTTGTTGATCCACGCAGATTCCAGAACTTTCCACCACAGAAATGTGAGGAAAATGTGTTTTGTTTGTCAAATTCTTCGCTTTGAAAGGGACTCTGGGTAACACAACCTGGTGGTAGGCAGTCGAGTCACCCCATCCTGAATTCCCCTGGGTGTCTACTTTTAAAAAATGTATAGGTTTGCTAGGTTTCCCTAGGTGCTGGCAGAGCTAGGGCTCAAAAACAAAAGGTAGTCTCTTTGTCCAAAAAGCGCAA
This sequence comes from Lissotriton helveticus, assembly GCF_964261635.1. Lineage (NCBI taxonomy): Eukaryota > Metazoa > Chordata > Amphibia > Caudata > Salamandridae > Lissotriton > Lissotriton helveticus. The sequence goes on along the minus strand of NC_136063.1, from coordinate 403,751,006 downwards.
GATTTCACTGGGAAATTGAGGTGTAACCACGTTGCGTTTTGCGCTGTTTCGTGTCGCAGCCACTATGCCTACCCACACAAGTGAGGTACCATTTTTCTCGGGAGACCTGGGGGAACGCTGGGTGGGTGGAAATTTGTTGATCCACGCAGACTCCAGAACTTTCCACCACAGAAATGTGAGGAAATTTTTTTTTGTCAAATTCTTTGCTTTGCAAGGGATTCTGGGTAACAAAACCTGGTGGTAGGCAGTCGAGTCACCCCATCCTGAATTCCCCTGGGTGTCTAGTTTTCAAAAATGTATAGGTTTGCTAGGTTTCCCTGGGTGCTGGCAGAGCTAGGGCTAAAAAACAAAAGGTAGTCTCTTTGTCCAAAAAGGGCAAGATTTCACTGGGAAATTGAGGTGCGACCACGTTGCGTTTTGCGCTGTTTCATGTCACAGCCACTATGCCTACCCACGCAAGTGAGGTACCATTTTTTTCGGGAGACCTAGGGGAACGCTGGGTGGGTGGAAATTTGTTGATCCATGCAGATTCCAGAACTTTCCACCACAGAAATGTGAGGAAAATGTGTTTTTTTGTCAAATTCTTAGCTTTGCAAGGGATTCTGGGTAACAAAACCTGGTGGTAGGCAGTCGAGTCACCCCATCCTGAATTCCCCTGGGTGTCTACTTGTCAAAAATGTATAGGTTTGCTAGAATTCCCTTGGTGCTGGCAGAGCTAGGGCTCAAAAACAAAACGTAGTCTCTTTGTCCAAAAAGCGCAAGATTTCACTGGGAAATTGAGGTGCGACCACGTTGCGTTTTGCGCTGTTTCGTGTCGCAACCACTATGCCTACCCACGCAAGTGAGGTACCATTTTTTTCAGGAGACCTGGGGGAACGCTGGGTGGGTTGAAATTTGTTGATCCACGCAGATTCCAGAACTTTCCACCACAGAAATGTGAGGAAAATGTGTTTTTTTTGTCAAATTCTTCGCTTTGAAAGGGATTCTGGGTAACACAACCTGGTGGTAGGCAGTCGAGTCACCCCATCCTGAATTCCCCTGGGTGTCTACTTTTCAAAAATGTATAGGTTTGCTAGGTTTCCCTAGGTGCTGGCAGAGCTAGGGCTCAAAAACAAAAGGTAGTCTCTTTGTCCAAAAAGCGCAAGATTTCACTGGGAAATTGAGGTGTAACCACGTTGCGTTTTGCGCTGTTTCATGTCGCAGCCACTATGCCTACCCACACAAGTGAGGTACCATTTTTCTCGGAGACCTGGGGGAACGCTGGGTGGGTGGAAATTTGTTGATCCACGCAGACTCCAGAACTTTCCACCACAGAAATGTGAGGAAAATGTGTTTTTTTTGTCAAATTCTTAGCTTTGCAAGGGATTCTGGGTAACAAAACCTAGTGGTAGGCAGTCGAGTCACCCCATCCCGAATTCCCCTGGGTGTCTACTTGTCAAAAATGTATAGGTTTGCTAGAATTCCCTAGGTGCTGGCAGAGCTAGGGCTCAAAAACAAAACGTAGTCTCTGTGTCCAAAAAGCGCAAGATTTCACTGGGAAATTGAGGTGCGACCACATTGCGTTTTGCGCTGTTTCGTGCCGCAGCCACTATGCCTACCCACGCAAGTGAGGTACCATTTTTTTCGGGAGACCTGGGGGAACGCTGGGTGGGTGGAAATTTGTTGATCCACGCAGATTCCAGAACTTTCCACCACAGAAATGTGAGGAAAATGTGTTTTTTTCTTCAAATTCTTAGCTTTGCAAGGGATTCTGGGTAACAAAACCTGGTGGTAGGCAGTCGAGTCACCCCATCCTGAATTCCCCTGGGTGTCTACTTTTCAAAACTGTATAGGTTAGCTAGCTAGGTTTCCCTAGGTGCTGGCAGAGCTAGGGCTCAAAAACAAAAGGTGTTCTCTTTGTCCAAAAAGCGCAAGATTTCACTGGGAAATTGAGGTGCGACCACGTTGCGTTTTGCGCTGTTTCATGTCGCAGCCACTATGCCTACCCACGCAAGTGAGGTACCATTTGTTTTGGAAGACCTGGGGGAACGCTGGGTGGGTGGAAATTTGTTGATCCACGCAGATTCCAGAACTTTCCACCACAGAAATGTGAGGAAAATGTGGTTTTTTTGTCACATTCTTAGCTTTGCAAGGGATTCTGGGTAAGAAAGCCTGGTGGTAGGCAGTCGAGTCACCCCATCCTGAATTCCCCTGGGTGTCTACTTTTCAAAAATGTATAGGTTTGCTAGGTTTCCCTAGGTGCTGGCAGAGCTAGGGCTCAAAAACAAAAGGTAGTCTCTTTGTCCAAAAAGGGCAAGATTTCACTGGGAAATTGAGGTGCGACCACGTTGCGTTTTGCGCTGTTTCGTGTCGCAGCCACTATGAACACCCAGGCAAGTGAGGTACCAGTTTTTTTCGGGAGACCTGGGGGAACGCTGGGTGGGTTCAAATTTGTTGTTCCACGCAGATTCCAGAACTTTCCACCACAGAAATGTGAGGAAAATGTGTTTTTTTTGTCAAATTCTTAGCTTTGCAAGGGATTCTGGGTAACAAAACCTGGTGGTAGGCAGTCGAGTCACCCCATCCTGAATTCCCCTGGGTGTCTACTTTTCAAAAATGGATAGGTTTTCTAGGTTTCCCTAGGTGCTGGCAGAGCTAGGGCTCAAAAACAAAAGGTAGTCTCTTTGTCCAAAAAGGGCAAGATTTCACTGGGAAATTGAGGTGCGACCACGTTGCGTTTTGCGCTGTTTCGTGTCGCAGCCACTATGCCTACCCACGCAAGTGAGGTACCATTTATTTCGGGAGACCTGGGGGAACGCTGGGTGGGTTCAAATTTGTTGATCCACGCAGATTCCAGAACTTTCCACCACAGAAATGTGAGGAAAATGTGTTTTTTTTGTCAAATTCCTAGCTTTGCAAGGGATTCTGGGTAACAAAACCTGGTGGTAGGCAGTCGAGTTCCCCATCCTGAATTTCCCTGGGTGTCTAGTTTTCAAAAATATATAGGTTTGCTAGGTTTCCCTAGGTGCTGGCAGAGCTAGGGCTCAAAAACAAAAGGTAGTCTCTTTGTCCAAAAAGGGCAAGATTTCACTGGGAAATTGAGGTGCGACCAGGTTGCGTTTTGCGCTGGTTCGTGTCGCAGCCACTATGCCTACCCACGCAAGTGAGGTACCATTTTTTTCGTGAGACCTGGGGGAACGCTGGGTGGGTTGAAATTTGTTGATCCACGCAGATTCCAGAACTTTCCACCACAGAAATGTGAGGAAATTTTTTTTTTTTTGTCAAATTCTTTGCTTTGCAAGGGATTCTGGGTAACAAAACCTGGTGGTAGGCAGTCGAGTCACCCCATCCTGAATTCCCCTGGGTGTCTAGTTTTCAAAAATGTATAGGTTTGCTAGGTTTCCCTGGGTGCTGGCAGAGCTAGGGCTAAAAAACAAAAGGTAGTCTCTTTGTCCAAAAAGGGCAAGATTTCACTGGGAAATTGAGGTGCGACCACGTTGCGTTTTGCGCTGTTTCATGTCGCAGCCACTATGCCTACCCACGCAAGTGAGGTACCATTTTTTTCGGGAGACCTAGGGGAACGCTGGGTGGGTGGAAATTTGTTGATCCACGCAGATTCCAGAACTTTCCACCACAGAAATGTGAGGAAAATGTGTTTTTTTGTCAAATTCTTAGCTTTGCAAGGGATTCTGGGTAACAAAACCTGGTGGTAGGCAGTCGAGTCACCCCATCCTGAATTCCCCTGGGTGTCTACTTGTCAAAAATGTATAGGTTTGCTAGAATTCCCTAGGTGCTGGCAGAGCTAGGGCTCAAAAACAAAAGGTAGTCTCTTTGTCCAAAAAGGGCAAGATTTCACTGGGAAATTGAGGTGCGACCACATTGCGTTTTACGCTGTTTCGTGTCGCAGCCACTATGCCTACCCACGCAAGTGAGGTACCATTTATTTCGGGAGACCTGGGGGAACGCTGGGTGGGTTCAAATTTGTTGATCCACGCAGATTCCAGAACTTTCCACCACAGAAATGTGAGGAAAATGTGTTTTTTTTGTCAAATTCCTAGCTTTGCAAGGGATTCTGGGTAACAAAACCTGGTGGTAGGCAGTCGAGTTACCCCATCCTGAATTTCCCTGGGTGTCTAGTTTTCAAAAATATATAGGTTTGCTAGGTTTCCCTAGGTGCTGGCAGAGCTAGGGCTCAAAAACAAAAGGTAGTCTCTTTGTCCAAAAAGGGCAAGATTTCACTGGGAAATTGAGGTGCGACCAGGTTGCGTTTTGCGCTGGTTCGTGTCGCAGCCACTATGCCTACCCACGCAAGTGAGGTACCATTTTTTTCGTGAGACCTGGGGGAACGCTGGGTGGGTTGAAATTTGTTGATCCACGCAGATTCCAGAACTTTCCACCACAGAAATGTGAGGAAAATGTGTTTTTTTTGTCAAATTCTTCGCTTTGAAAGGGATTCTGGGTAACACAACCTGGTGGTAGGCAGTCGAGTGACCCCATCCTGAATTCCCCTGGGTGTCTACTTTTAAAAAATGTATAGGTTTGCTAGGTTTCCCTAGGTGCTGGCAGAGCTAGGGCTAAAAAACAAAAGGTAGTCTCTTTGTCCAAAAAGCGCAAGATTTCACTGGGAAATTGAGGTGTAACCACGTTGCGTTTTGCGCTGTTTCGTGTCGCAGCCACTATGCCTACCCACACAAGTGAGGTACCATTTTTCTCGGGAGACCTGGGGGAACGCTGGGTGGGTGGAAATTTGTTGATCCACGCAGACTCCAGAACTTTCCACCACAGAAATGTGAGGAAATTTTTTTTTTTGTCACATTCTTTGCTTTGCAAGGGATTCTGGGTAACAAAACCTGGTGGTAGGCAGTCGAGTCACCCCATCCTGAATTCCCCTGGGTGTCTAGTTTTCAAAAATGTATAGGTTTGCTAGGTTTCCCTGGGTGCTGGCAGAGCTAGGGCTAAAAAACAAAAGGTAGTCTCTTTGTCCAAAAAGGGCAAGATTTCACTGGGAAATTGAGGTGCGACCACGTTGCGTTTTGCGCTGTTTCATGTCGCAGCCACTATGCCTACCCACGCAAGTGAGGTACCATTTTTTTCGGGAGACCTAGGGGAACGCTGGGTGGGTGGAAATTTGTTGATCCACGCAGATTCCAGAACTTTCCACCACAGAAATGTGAGGAAAATGTGTTTTTTTGTCAAATTCTTAGCTTTGCAAGGGATTCTGGGTAACAAAACCTGGTGGTAGGCAGTCAAGTCACCCCATCCTGAATTCCCCTGGGTGTCTACTTGTCAAAAATGTATAGGTTTGCTAGAATTCCCTAGGTGCTGGCAGAGCTAGGGCTCAAAAACAAAAGGTGTTCTCTTTGTCCAAAAAGCGCAAGATTTCACTGGGAAATTGAGGTGCGACCACGTTGCGTTTTGCGCTGTTTCATGTCGCAGCCACTATGCCTACCCACGCAAGTGAGGTACCATTTGTTTTGGAAGACCTGGGGGAACGCTGGGTGGGTGGAAATTTGTTGATCCACGCAGATTCCAGAACTTTCCACCACAGAAATGTGAGGAAAATGTGTTTTTTTTGTCACATTCTTAGCTTTGCAAGGGATTCTGGGTAAGAAAGCCTGGTGGTAGGCAGTCGAGTCGCCCCATCCTGAATTCCCCTGGGTGTCTACTTTTCAAAAATGTATAGGTTTGCTAGGTTTCACTAGGTGCCGGCAGAGCTAGGGCTCAAAAACAAAACGTAGTCTCTTTGTCCAAAAAGCGCAAGATTTCACTGGGAAATTGAGGTGCGACCACGTTGCGTTTTGCGCTGTTTCGTGCCGCAGCCACTATGCCTACCCACGCAAGTGAGGTACCATTTTTTTCGGGAGACCTGGGGGAACGCTGGGTGGGTGGAAATTTGTTGATCCACGCAGACTCCAGAACTTTCCACCACAGAAATGTGAGGAAAATGTGTTTTTTTGTCAAATTCTTAGCTTTGCAAGGGATTCTGGGTAACAAAACCTGGTGGTAGGCAGTCAAGTCACCCCATCCTGAATTCCCCTGGGTGTCTACTTGTCAAAAATGTATAGGTTTGCTAGAATTCCCTAGGTGCTGGCAGAGCTAGGGCTCAAAAACAAAACGTAGTCTCTTTGTCCAAAAAGCGCAAGATTTCACTGGGAAATTGAGGTGCGACCACGTTGCGTTTTGCGCTGTTTCGTGTCGCAGCCACTATGCCTACCCACGCAAGTGAGGTACCATTTTTTTCGGGAGAGCTGGGGGAACGCTGGGTGGGTGGAAATTTGTTGATCCACGCAGATTCCAGAACTTTCCACCACAGAAATGTGAGGAAATGTGTTTTTTTTTCAAATTCTTAGCTTTGCAAGGGATTCTGGGTAACAAAACCTGGTGGTAGGCAGGCGAGTTACCCCATCCTGAATTTCCCTGGGTGTCTAGTTTTCAAAAATATATAGGTTTGCTAGGTTTCCCTAGGTGCTGGCAGAGCTAGGGCTCAAAAACAAAAGGTAGTCTCTTTGTCCAAAAAGGTCAAGATTTCACTGGGAAATTGAGGTGCGACCAGGTTGCGTTTTGCGCTGTTTCGTGTCGCAACCACTATGCCTACCCACGCAAGTGAGGTACCCTTTTTTTTAGGAGACCTGGGGGAACGCTGGGTGGGTTGAAATTTGTTGATCCACGCAGATTCCAGAACTTTCCACCACAGAAATGTGAGGAAAATGTGTTTTTTTTTGTCAAATTCTTCGCTTTGAAAGGGATTCTGGGTAACACAACCTGGTGGTAGGCAGTCGAGTCACCCCATCCTGAATTCCCCTGGGTGTCTACTTGTCAAAAATGTATAGGTTTGCTAGAATTCCCTAGGTGCTGGCAGAGCTAGGGCTCAAAAACAAAAGGTAGTCTCTTTGTCCAAAAAGCGCAAGATTTCACTGGGAAATTGAGGTGTAACCACGTTGCGTTTTGCGCTGTTTCATGTCGCAGCCACTATGCCTACCCACACAAGTGAGGTACCATTTTTCCCGGGAGACCTGGGGGAACGCTGGGTGGGTGGAAATTTGTTGATCCACGCAGACTCCAGAACTTTCCACCACAGAAATGTGAGGAAAATGTGTTTTTTTTGTCAAATTCTAAGCTTTGCAAGGGATTCTGGGTAACAAAACCTGGTGGTAGGCAGTCGAGTCACCCCATCCTGAATTCCCCTGGGTGTCTACTTGTCAAAAATGTATAGGTTTGCTAGAATTCCCTAGGTGCTGGCAGAGCTAGGGCTCAAAAACAAAAGGTAGTCTCTTTGTCCAAAAAGGGCAAGATTTCACTGGGAAATTGAGGTGCGACCAGGTTGCGTTTTGCGCTGTTTCGTGTCGCAACCACTATGCCTACCCACGCAAGTGAGGTACCATTTTTTCAGTAGACCTGGGGGAACGCTGGGTGGGTTGAAATTTGTTGATCCACGCAGATTCCAGAACTTTCCACCACAGAAATGTGAGGAAAATGTGTTTTTTTTTGTCAAATTCTTCGCTTTGAAAGGGATTCTGGGTAACACAACCTGGTGGTAGGCAGTCGAGTCACCACATCCTGAATTCCCCTGGGTGTCTACTTTTCAAAAATGTATAGGTTTGCTAGGTTTCCCTAGGTGCTGGCAGAGTTAGGGCTCAAAAACAAAAGGTAGTCTCTTTGTCCAAAAAGCGCAAGATTTCACTGGGAAATTGAGGTGTAACCACGTTGCGTTTTGCGCTGTTTCATGTCGCAGCCACTATGCCTACCCACACAAGTGAGGTACCATTTTTCTCGGGAGACCTGGGGGAACGCTGGGTGGGTGGAAATTTGTTGATCCACGCAGACTCCAGAACTTTCCACCACAGAAATGTGAGGAAAATGTGTTTTTTTGTCAAATTCTTAGCTTTGCAAGGGATTCTGGGTAACAAAACCTAGTGGTAGGCAGTCGAGTCACCCCATCCTGAATTCCCCTGGGTGTCTACTTGTCAAAAATGTATAGGTTTGCTAGAATTCCCTAGGTGCTGGCAGAGCTAGGGCTCAAAAACAAAACGTAGTCTCTTTGTCCAAAAAGCGCAAGATTTCACTGGGAAATTGAGGTGCGACCACATTGCGTTTTGCGCTGTTTCGTGCCGCAGCCACTATGCCTACCCACGCAAGTGAGGTACCATTTTTTTCGGGAGACCTGGGGGAACGCTGGGTGGGTGGAAATTTGTTGATCCACGCAGATTCCAGAACTTTCCACCACAGAAATGTGAGGAAAATGTGTTTTTTTCTTCAAATTCTTAGCTTTGCAAGGGATTCTGGGTAACAAAACCTGGTGGTAGGCAGTCAAGTCACCCCATCTTGAATTCCCCTGGGTGTCTACTTTTCAAAAATGTATAGGTTTGCTAGGTTTCCCTAGGTGCCGGCAGAGCTAGCGTGCAAAAACTACAGGTAGGCACTTTGCCATAAAAGGGTCAATTTGTAACTGCAAAATTGAGGTATAACCACGTTGCATTTTGCGCCGTTTCCTGTCGCAGGCACAAGGCCGACCCACACAAGTGAGGTACCGTTTTTATCGGGAGACTTAGGGTAATTCAGATTTGTAAATCAACTGTTATTACCAATTGAGCTTTCATGCATTTCTCCCTTTCAATGAAAGACATTGTGTAAAAAAAAATGACCAATAATTCTCATGCTAGTATGAGTATTCCCAATTTTAAAATGTGCAATTATATACTGTTTCTGAACTCTATAATTTGTACCCAATTCAGAAATACATAGGTGTATTTCATACAGATTTTTCCATGTATACATTTTCCAAGACAAAGTGCTCTATACCCACTAAATGAAAAAATACCATTGCAAGTTGCTGCTCAGTTTTTAGATCTGGGAGCCATTCTAATTTGTCCAGAATCCTACCTGACAGCGCCTGAGCGAGGGAGCGCTCGGAGTGAAAGAACCTTTGCACCAGCTACCAACACCGGATTCCCGCCACCAGTCGTTCCCCGACGCGGCAAAAGCGCCGGGAGGGGCAGTACAAAGTTGTCAGCCCTCAGCGTCGCGGGACGCGAGCGGGACGCCCGGGGCTAAGCCCGGGCAAAGGGCGGGCCCTCTTAGGCCGTCAGAGGCACGAGAAGGCCGGGCAAGGCCAGCTCCCCTGACATCTAACTCGCGAATACCAAGGTACTGTGCATTTCGCTTTGATATCGGGCATAGCCTATTGTCTGGAGATCTCCCTTTGCCATTTTTCATCACAGTTGTATGACTTACATTGCATAGTGCTATTGCCATTCTTTGAATGTCCTCCTAAGGCACAGCTCATAGCATGGGGAAAAAACTGGTACCTGCCCCAGTTGAAGCCGTGAATACTTTAGACTTGTATCTTGTTCAAGTCGTTAGTAGTATTAACAATAAGCGTAGACAATCTCTGGGTTTGAGCCAATCACCGGTGTTACCCGAATCAAGCCCATCAATAGACGCTGCTAGCACTTCAATGTCTGACCCATTGCTAGCCAATTCTTCGCTTATTATGGCTGATCCTGATTCTTCAGAGAATGTCATCGAGCCCACCGACAATCTGGAGTCTTCGATGGGTAGAAATGATTTAATAGATCTGTCTGACAATACCCTCATAGACTCAAACAGCCAGATAGCCACCCAGAATGAAGACCAACAATCCCCGCAGCCAGAAACACGCGCGGTCAGAGCGTGTAGAAAGCTACCAACTAAACGAGGGGGTAAACATCTAGGCAAGAAAAAGCCCGCAACACCTCCCCCTAGGAGGGCGGCCAAACACACTGTTGTCGAGGTGGATTCCGAGTCCAAACGAATCAGCGATGATTTTCTTTTCAACCGGATCCAAGATATGATCGACATCAAAATCAGGACTATAATCAAACCTCTGATTGGGAAAGTGGACAAATTGACTGCAGAAGTGAGGAAGTTGAGTGGGGTACAGAATGTTTTGGTTAAAGAGGTAGAGAATCTCTCTTCCCTCGTAACAGACCTTATATCCACGGACGAGGTGGATTCCCCCACCGATAGTAATTTACAGCCCACTCAGATCATTCAACAAGGGCTGGTTCCTTCTCCCTCATTGCTCTCACCACATGTCATGGATCAGATTGCTGAAACCGGAGCCCCGCACATTAGCATTACCGACGCAACAGTGGTTGCGCACCTAGAGGCTCCCGCAGCAGAATTTATTGTGGAAGCCTCACCGGTAGTCTTGGTGTTGGCCAACGTTCCAGTTCTTGTTCAAGACAAAATTGAGTCTAAACAGGGTTTAAAAGATAAAGCCCTACACTGGCTCTCCAATAACATGCACATGGCCGAAGGAGGGCTAGATAAACTGGCTGGGGACATAGTTTTGACCAGGAGGGTATCCTGGATTGGCAGTAAGCCCAAAAAGTTTAAAGGCGACTGTCATTTTAAATTTTGCAAATGCCGAAGTCCTCCCAGACATTTTAAATAATGTGTTTCCACCACAACGCCGCAGTGGTTCTATAATCCCACTGACTCTCAAGTTCTTTTATGATGAGATTCAGTCTGCCACTGTGCCAAATGCCATCAAGCAACACAAGCCTACTAGTATTGGTAGCTGGGGGAGGGCTACTATTCTACGACATCCAACTGAGTGGTCCCAACCGATGGTACATCGGGACGTAGGAAGATCTAGTTACCCGTACAAGCCAAATCATCAGTTTGAACAGCAGCAAGATCTAAGAATAAACGGGTGGGGGCCAGGGCCTATGGGATATAATCATAACGAGCAGGGCTTCAGGCCCACACTGTGGCAGAGATCGGACCCTTTTTTGAACCACCCAAATAGTTTATACCCAAGTTGGAACGTAGCTTACAACGGCCATATTCAGCCATCTAATCCACCTGTGTGGGGTATTCCCACAGGAAACAGATTTGGCCCCTTAGCTGATCTAAACACCTGCGACTGACTTGCAATAGGAGCAGATCACGCACGCGAGGGGCCCAGCAATCGAAAAACCAGTAGCAACAACATCATAACAGAGAAACACTATAGTTTGCAAACCTGTAAGGCGGTGGCTGAGCCTCACCCATCTATAAATCTCACTCAGCAACTAACTCTATCGGGGCTTGTGGTCAGTGAGAAACTGGGTGTCAACGGAGAAAACACACAGTGTCGTGGTCAAGGGGAAACTAGAGAGGCACTTCCATCGCCAGTTACAGTGGAAGGAGACCGTGAGGGCGGCAACAAGCCAGGTGAAATTATTGATTCATGTAAGGTCATAAGCTGGAATGTAGCAGGACTAAACTCTAAAAATCAGGATCCAGTTTGGCGGAGCTTTATTGTTGAACATCATATTATCGCCCTGCAAGAAACTTGGGTCACATCCAGCGATATCTGGTGGGACGGGTTTACTAGCTTTGTACAACCTGCAGTTCCAGGTAGAATGGGCAGGGCTAAGGGGGGCCTGGCGCTCTTTTTTGCTCTGAATTTAAAAGGAAGCTACAGGCAGATCACCACTGATTCCGACAACATCTTAATAGTAGAAAGGGTGATCAGCAAAACCAGCAGGACTGTATACGTTAATTTTTACAATTCTGGGAATAGCGATTACGCCGGTCGCAACATTGCAAGTCTGGACAATATTTTAAACAGAGTCTTACAGAATATCGTATTCGCTTCTGAGTTTATTTTAGTAGGTGATTTTAATATTCATTTATGTAATTTAGATTGTAAGGGATTAGTAGTTGATGAAATGGATGATGCGGTACCATTAGGTCCCCACTTTGTACATTCTACAGAGGGTCAGGAACTTGAAGACTTACTCGCCACCTACAATCTATTTGAACCCGACTATGGTCTGAGAACTCCAACTTTTGTGGGCGGCAATCATGGAACGGTGATAGATTACATTTTTGTCTCAATGGGTATTCTTAACCGAACTATTGCTTATCGCACCGTAGAAACCCACTATAGCGATCACAACCCAGTTTTATTGGCAGTGGCATGGGGAGCCGAGATGGGCGTTTCACCATGAATTGTAAAAGCTTCACACCCCCTGAGGACCACTGACCAAGATAGAAGGTTGAAGTGGGCAAAAGTGATCCCGGACAATTTCTACAAAAAATGTTTCCCTAAGATAAAAGAACAGGTGGAGCTTTGTCAGAATCCGGATGCCCAGGGGAAACAGATTGTAGAGGCTTTTGAGGAGATATGTGTCCAGGTCTCTAGTGATTTGTTAGCTAAACCGTTTCAGGGACCTAAAGGACACAAGCGTTGGTTCGACTCAGCATGCTCGAAGGCCCACAGAGACCTGATGGTGGCATTAAAAATCGTGCCGAGGGCAACAGATAAAATCACGAGGCTAAGGAAAGTTTATAAGTCAGCAATAAAAAATTGTAAAGACTCCATCAAACATGAAACATGGGAAAACCTCCAGTCAGCGGCAGTATTGAAGGATAGTAGGAGGTTCTGGGAGATTATTAGGCAACCTTTATTCTCCGAAGATAAAAATGAACCCATGGACTGCGTGATTGCTGATGATAAATGGCTGTCTTTCTTTAAAAGTGTATATGAAGCCGACGAGGGGGACGTGGGCAATAAGGCTTTATTGTACAATGGACCCGCTCACCCTATCATCTTTAGCCCACAAGAAGTAGAAAAAGCACTTAAGGAAACTACAAAACATAAGGCACCCGGTCCGGATGGAGTCCCGGCTGATTTCTTCATGTACTCACCTAAACTATGGTCGACCGTTCTGTGTAATGTGTTTAATGCTGTTACTGATAACCCAGCACCCGCTTCTTGGGCTATATCTACTATCGTCCCTATTTATAAAAACAAAGGTCAGCGGGACGACCCAGCATTCTACAGACCTATTTCACTTCTGGACTCAACTGTAAAAGTTTTGGGAAGAGTCCTTTTGCATAGACTAAGGGAGAATGTGGAGGACTGTGGTGGGCTCTCAGAACTGCAATATGGCTTCAGAGAAAAAAAAGGCACAATCGAGCAATGCATTAATTTACATTTACTCATTTCAAAGTACACGGTGGCCAAGGAGGGGTCCGTGTATTTAGCTTTCATGGACCTCTCCTCGGCTTTTGACCTTGTCAATAGGTCCAAATTATGGTTGATCCTACTGGAACTAGGCATAGACAAAGCATTGGTCACATTTATGGCCACTTTGCACCAGGATCTTTTTGCAGCTGTCCGAGTGTCTAATAATGGAAGGTGTACCCCTTTATTTAAATCATTAAAGGGGGTTCGGCAAGGCTGCATTTTGGCCCCCACGCTTTTTACGATCTATATTAATGGCCTGGGGGCATACCTGCGAGGTAGGGGCACGGACGTTCCGCGTGCAGGAGTCACCCAAATTCCGGCACTCCTGTATGCGGACGATGCCGTACTGATCTCCCGCACTGGTATTGGTCTTCAGGTTCTCCTGAATGCCTTTGGTTCCTTCATGGAGAAATTGGACCTTAAGATTAACGTGTCTAAATCGCACACTATGGTCATGGGTCGGGATTGTGCAAAAAAGAGCCATAAATCCTTTTTTTGCAGTGGGGCTCAAGTTTCCAAGGTCACCACATTTCCCTATCTGGGCGTCTTGTTTGACCACAAAGGGACGTGGGGCCCACAGATAAGCGCAAAGCGCTTGGCGGTTACTAGATCGGCCTCAGCTCTTTTAGGTTTTGCAAGTAAGCTGGGAGCAAGACCCATGGAAGCCTTGTTAAAAATCTACAAGTGCAAATCTGTGGCCATTGCTTTATACGGTTCCCCCTTGTGGGGATATGTAAATCTTGACCCCATCCAGAGAGCCGAGAACAGATTCATTAGATCGCTTTTATCTGTACCTCAGTCAACTCCTACCTACTCTATCCATAAGGAGGTTGGTTTAGCATACTTATCAGACCTATTGAGTCTAGCGCCCCTGACTATGTGGATGAAAATGTGGTTAAATGAAGATCTGTCAGTGAACCACAGTATCTTGAAGGATGTTCTATCTTTAGACAAATACAGGAAAATCCCATGGTTGGAGTATTTGATTAAATCAGGGCCCAAGACATAGGTCAAATTAAAAAGCTATTTTACGAAAGGAAGGAAGCCTGCCGTGAGGTAGCTGAACTGCAGAAGCCAGCAGTCAGAGCTCACTACCTTTTGGTAAGCGAACCCCATCTCGCACCTTATCTCAGCTACGTCACAATCCCTTACCATAGGTTTTTATTAATTAAATTTAGGTTTAATCTTTTACATTTTCACCTCGGTTCTTTTAACGGTTGGCAGAAACCGGAACAAGCTGCCCCTTGCAGCTGCGACAATTTTTCAGTGCAGGACACAATGCATTTTGTTATGTTTTGTAGCCTGTTTCATGAGCAGAGAAAAAAATACTTGCTCCCCATCTTGAAAGAAGCAGGGTTTATACAGGTGCGCCCTGCTCTGCTCTTTTTACAGCTTTTGACAAATCCTTGCACTACTTTTAGTGTTGCAAAATTTTTTGTGGCAGCTGCAAGGGTTAAAGCCAAAGCCATTGGAAATTCTTTGTCTTAAAAATGCCCCCATTTAGGGGAAACCAAAATGCATCTTCTTATACAAAATGAATTCTTAAATTTGTATATAGTATTTAATATGTGTTTTTTTAGGCAGATGCTTTTTAGGAATATTGTATTGTATGTTTAAAGTATGTTTCTCACTTAATTATCATATGATTGTTTTGTTTGAATGTGTTTTTCCTTTTGCGTCTCATTGTATGACTTGGAATAAGTCGAATAAAGATATTCTGACTAGATCTGGGTTCGTCGGGTTCTTGGTGAAACTACAAGTCCTATATATCCCCACAACCAGGAAGGTCTAACGGATGTAACGGTATATTGCTTTCCAAGAGCTGTCAAAATTAGAAAAAGTTATAGGTGAAAACATTGAGACAAAAGGCTGTTTTTTTCAACAAACTTTCAATTATTCCAATGTTTAACTGTTAGTTTCTATAAAGAAACCTTCATGGATTTAGACAAATGACCCCTTTATGAATTCAGACTTTTGTCTACTTTTCGAAAATGTACAGCTTTCCAGGATCCATTATTGCTTTCAAACTCATTTCTACCATTACCTGGAAGTAGGTGGAAAGCTCTAAAAATAGCAAAAATAGGCTATGTCCCAGAAAAATACCAAAACTGTGTGAAAAATGTCGGTTCTTTGACAAAAGACTGTCATTCCCTAAAAGCTGAGAAATGGAGATTTCAGCCCCACAAACCCTTTTTTGATAACATTTGCAGGGAAAAACCCAGAGGCTTTCATTTGCAGCCCGTTTCTCCCATTTTTCTGAAAAAAACTAAGATTTCACTATATTTTGGTTAATTTCTGGGACCCCTCCAAGGGAATCCACAAACCCTGGGCGCCTTTAGAATCCACATGCTGTTGGAAGAAAAGGAAGCAAGTTTGGCGTGGATATCTTATGTGGTAAAAAAGTTACAGGGGCCTAAGCACGCACTACCCCAAAACACCAAAAAAAGGCTTAGCACAGGACGGGAAAAGGCCTAGCAGCGAAGACGTTAACAGCAGAATCAGCCCTTGAGGCATTAACAAGCCCACGCAATTTGACTGCTGTGGCATTAGATCCAAAATGGATACAATGGGAAAATTCTCTTGCTGCAGAAGAGGTGAAATACTATTTTGACCCGAAAATGAAAAAACTAATAAATCTAGATTATGAAGAAGAATATCCTCTGCCAATCGAAATTGTGCCTCTCGAACAATACACATGTGTAATCTACATAGACAGATTTGCACAACACTACGATGTAGAGAAAAAATCTTACAACGCAGCGTGCGCGATTGTTAAAGGTCGCTGGCGCTTTGGTAAATTCAGAGCATTAATTACCAAAACTGAATCACTCAGAAACTGTCAGAAACTGTTCAACTCAGCGAGCTGAAATAATATCTTTTAAGATGGCACTTGAAAATGCCGATCGCCAATTCCCCACACTAATAGTGTGCGATTCGCATTACTGCGTCAAGTCTTACAATAATGACTTGCAGAACTGGGTTCAAAAGCATTACAAAGATGACACAGGTGCCACAATAAAGCATAAAAAGCTTTGGGAACAGGTAGTTCTTTTGCAGAAAGAACTACAAAAGACTCACGTGATACATACACTGAGTCATCAACGTGATGGCGTTCACGTTGCAGGGAATTCATTGGCTCACAGAGCCACAGCGGAAGCAGCTCAACCGGCTTCCGTAGCCACAAAAAAGCGTTCAGAAAAATACATAGACGGAGAAACTATGCTGGCGGTAAAACCGTCTTTAAAAGGCGACTATGCATTACCTCTGAACTATCCACTCAGTAATACATACATAATTGATGCAAACTCCGTTCCTTTTGCTCAAATCCCTGGAGTGGGGGATAGAGTCATTCCAAACACGAACAGGAGAGTCTTTTTAATAGCAGACGCACACATGGTATTGGGTCTAAGGCAACGAGAGATCAAGGAATCTCAGAAAGAGTTACGATCAGAATACTGGTGGCCGGGGATGAGCCTGCAACATTGCAAATTTGCAATGGGCTGTCAAAACTGCAACAGAGATCGCTGTCGCGAACCGACCGGAGTAATGCCAGGACCCTTCTTTTAGAAGGCATAGGGCTATTTATACGCAAAAATCCAGCAGGGGAAATGCGTCCCATATATGTTTAAGACTAGATTCACTTAAAATGTAGACACCAGCGCTCGGCTGACGCCAGAACTGTTATAAAGGATTTGCGAGTCTTTATCGGCACACACGCAATTGGCATGCTACATTCTGACCAGGGTCCTGCTTTTAGCTCTCGGGCTTATAAGGAGGCCATGACCAGCATGGGAATTGCATTGCGGTACTCTTGTCCCTTCCATCCTGAGGGAAATGCGGTAGTGGAAAGAAAAAACCGGGACATAAAGCAATCTATAACGGCGAGGGTATTAGGTTCGGGTGATGGGTGGGTCCAACATTTAACAAGTGTCCAACGTAGACTTAATAATCTGCCAAGAAATTCTCTAAAAGGCCTCAGTCCGTACGAACTATTGCTTGGTACTAGAAGGTATATTCAGGATCTTGATAGTCACACTTCAGTGGTAGAAGAAAAATGCTTTGACATCAAAGACCGTTTGGCTGTTTTACAGGACTTAAATGAAACAAGATGAAACCTGAGCAACATAAAGTTAAAGCAACAGCCAACAGCCACTGAAGAAAAACCACCTGTCCCAGCAAGACCTGTCTGGATTCCAAAGATTGGGGATCTTGTCAGAGAGAAGATCGCGGTAAAGAAGGAATTTGGGCCTTCTTACAGAAAAGCAGTACCTGTCTTAGCTGTCAGCGGAACAAGATCAGTTGTACTACCGCCCCTTGCTGGTAAAAAGAAGAACCGAGTTGTATCCATCGACCTGGTAAAACCACAATCAGGTGGCCAATAATAAGTAGTAGGCCCAGTGGACTCCAAAGAAATAGCAGAGTACCAAAATTTGCTAAAATACAAGAGGTTCAAACTGAGAGACTAATCACATTCGATAAACCTGCAGTGAATAAAAAAGGACTATGCAACAAAGCCATGGAACTTATGCCTCTTGAAACCCAAATTGCAACAGTTAGTCAAGAAACACCAGTCTACAACGATGGAGCCTCAGACTATGCTAATGAAACAAAGAAAAATCCAAAAGCAAATGAAAATCCGGAAGCAATTCCAACAATTGACAGAACTGCATCTGGCTACTTCATCAATGTTGATGACTTTTCTGAAGATCCAAGCGATCCTGAAGAAACGCCAGCAACAAAAACTTTCAAAGACAAAGTAACTGAACTGGAAGAGGTGTGGCGCCGCGGCCAGGGCGACTGACGCTGGAATCTGGGAATCACGGTTCGATCCCCGGCACCGGCGGCAGATTAGCCCAGCACCATGTGACTCTGGGCAATAGCTTGCTTAATGTTCCCGACGGCCCCCAGCGCCTAGAGACCCTAACGGGTGATTGTGCGCTTTACAAATGTGGATATTATTATTATTATTATTTCATCAACTCAAAGAAACCTATCCGATTTCTCCAAGGATTGAATTTTGGATTGTGTTTTCCTCCTGCTTTGGCTCATCATGGTTCTTTGTTTGGGAAAATTCATTGAAGGAAAATACAGTACAATGGACACAGCAAGTCAGAACATCAACTTGGTCCTAAAGCCTCACAAGTCAACTCACATCGAGAAAAGAGAACTATCATCAGTGAACGTCACAGCCAATCAAATACCCGGTGGGGTAGCATGGGACAGAACTGAATTTGACATTTTTGGCCCGATTGAGCTCTTGAAATATCCACATCAGTTCAAGGTTTCATTAAGTGACTTTGTAACACCTAGTACTTTCTCTGATGATTGGGACATTGAAAATATAAATAATATGATGTCAGATTTAGTAATGTCAGCAACATTTACAGAACATGATTACTTACAGGGTTCATCAAATTTTGAAGAAATGTACTGTTATAATCACTTTGGCCATCACTATTTGCATAAATCTGCTCAACCTAGAAATGTTTTTAATTATAACCAATGGGAACATTGTGCAACACCGCCTAAAAGCAGCTCAAAAACGTTTTATGAGAAATTCCCATACTTCTCAGGGTTTAACACAAGTGATGCTGAAACGTTTTATTTTAAAATGTTAAATAAGACAGGAATGAAAACAATGCTGCCAAATACTAAACTCATCTATTCTGAAACATTTTATGAAAAAATTATTACATTTGGTTTTGATTTCTGGAAAAACAACATTGAAACAAAAACCATCTGGGGTACAAAAGAATGGCAGGTCCAAGGTTTAGAAGCATTATTTAGAGCCTGCATGATCCCAGAACAATTAATATTCTTGAATGACACCATTCAACAGACTACCTGTCTTAGCCTAGCGAAAATTAAAGACTTAAACAAACCGTCTATTCCAAAGCCCACACCTGATAGTAATAGCACTACTGATATGGAGATAGACGTATCCCATATTTTATACCAAAACAGAACACATCCTGATTGGAAAAAATGGTTGATCTGGCCCACAGACACAAATAACTGTCAAGATAGATTCCTGAACAAAAACTGAACAGGCCAGACCCTAGATACTCCCAGAGACAACATCCAGGGATAGTTACAACATACAGTGTAGGGAAACTCTGCCTCGAATGGCTACAGAAAGCCACACTGGCTGAAATTAAGCAACACTTGACTTTACTTAAAGACAGTGCTGACTTGCGTGATTTCATACTGGGACCACGCAAACAGTGTCAAAAACGTTTCATAGCGGCCGGTATATACGCTGCGTACAACGAAGCTTGGAAAGTAATGCAAATTGAAACAGCAGAAAAAATAAGAGAAATTGATCGTATTCATTTGGAAAAATCACTTTCTGTTGTGGACAATGGGTTAACGACTCTGTCCTCCAGAATATATTCACTGGACAGTATTGTATCATCTGCTATTGATATAATAGAGCAGGACTTACTAATGTTACAACATGGTCAGTCCCAAATACGTTCTATTGTACAGCTTGGCTGGACGTTGCAAAATCTGCGTTCAGGCTACGTACCATGGCGTTTAATCAACACAACGTCATTATTCTCTATCTTTAACCTTACTGATAAACAAATCAGTTTGGCACAACAAAGGAGCAGACTATACGATTCTGAGCATTGAAAAACTTGAGAGATTACCATTGACGATGTCAGAAAGACCGGTCATTGAATGGATAATACACGGAATAATTACAATCCCGATAACAACTTTCCAATTTAAATATTGCAAAGAGTAGGTTGGGTAAAGGGTACATAAAGTCAACATAGAAATAACCTTATACACACACGTTACAGTGAAAAGAAAAATAATGTATTTCTTAGTGGTAAAAACTGTAAACGATCACTAAGCGGTACACTTCTGTGTCAAGGTATTAACTTGCATGGGGCCTGCGAAGGGTCTTCGAATAACCTT
Source organism: Lissotriton helveticus (assembly GCF_964261635.1). Classification (NCBI taxonomy): domain Eukaryota; kingdom Metazoa; phylum Chordata; class Amphibia; order Caudata; family Salamandridae; genus Lissotriton; species Lissotriton helveticus. Next base: position 403,731,097 of record NC_136063.1, on the reverse strand, counting down.
TCATGTCACCTTCACGGCACTCCTGCAACTTAGATAGAGCCATTCTTTAGAGAGCTTTCTAACGGGAGCTATATTCTAATAAATGACCACAGCTGTTGTGGCATGGTGCCAAGGAAAGGCCTATCTCGTGAGCGTTAGTTCCATGGTCACTTGCTGTATGCAAGTATTGTATCCAAACAGCACTCCAGACCTGGAGGCGGCAATATGGCCTTATTTGAATAACTCTTCTATTCGAATTGATACTTTAAGCAGAATGAAGTCTATTCTTTTACAGACAACTGTGCCTTTGACCTCGTCCAAAGAAACGTATGATCTTCAAGTTGCAAGGACAACGGTGTGAGAAGTTGGCCTGATATATGATGCTCACTAGTTCTAGTGATCACCTTGTATCAGTCCAAACAACCCTTATGGTGATTGGTTGTAAGTCAACCTTATAGACCAGCTATCCTAATGGTAGCATGGACAAAGCAGTCTTAGGCTAAACTCTTTTGGCATGTGAAGCCAGCTGTTTTACCACAATATAACCCCTTGAATACCAGATGAAAGGACACCACACAGGTTATGAAAATAAACAGTATATTTATTAATAACAACACCTCTGAACTCTTTGTGAGGTCAGAGGGCTAAGCACATGACAATCTCTTAGGAAAAATACGATAAGTTGCACAAAATTACAATGGTGCCCTAGGGGCACGACAAACCATATACTAAGTAAGTGGAATGTGAAAGTCAATAGAAGGAATGGAGCTGTCCAGAGGCTGTAGGATCGATGGGACCACGCTACACTAACTTCAGGTAAGTAATAGGAGGCCCACGGAACGCGTGTGCAGAGCGTGAACTCACACGCGAGATGCGTAACAACGTCTATGGACAGTACAGTTCAAGTTAAAGGTAAGTACGGACAATCCTGACTAGGTAGGACTAAAACGACTGTGGAACTGGACACTAGGACAGTTAAACTACCCTTGAGCACCGAAATGCTCTCGTTACCTCACCCACGGGCTGCGGGTGCATAGGTGCCAAAGTGTGTCGGGTTCTCGCGTTGAAGTCAATGGAGCCTGAAAGAAAAGATGCTGCAGGCGACCAGGAGGAAGATGTTCGGTGCGATCCAAGGGTGGATCGGTGAAGAAGAGGACCTGAAAGCAGAGGGGACAGTGTTCAAAGTCACTAGCCAGTGACCGGTGTGGAACCAGGTGCTGTCGTCGCGATCAGGTGAAGAGTGGACGCTGGACTCTGCAGTCACGTGGGCCAGGAGGTGTCTTCGACGACCAGGATGGAGGCACGAGCTGTCCCACGCAGGCTCTCGCTGTTGGCGGTGTCGGATCCGGGATTGGAGTCAACAGGCCTTGGCAAAGGCAACCCACGCGGTGAGTGGAAAAGACTTCTGGTGCGTACTAGGAGAGTCCGGGGTGCCCCTCTTTTGGAAGGGAGCAAGGGCCAGTCTGGAGCAATCAGACCAGCAGAAAAGATTCAAAGGTTCGTCGTCTAGGAGGCCACTAGCCAGCCGGCAAGTGACCAGACAACGCGTCGAGCAGCAAACAAGCAGAAGGGCCCCACGCAGTTCTCGTGGATGCTGGAGGGCTGATCTTCGGTGCAGGGGCTGCTCGGGGCTGGGGCTTTTCAATCCCCAAAGCACTTGGTCGAGTTTACCTCGGGAGTCGTGCTGGAAGCGAAGTGCAGGTTCGTTCAAGATGGCCGGTCCCACGTGTCTCGTCGCACCCACGGGTCTCAGCTTTGCTGCAGATGTGAGTTGAGGTCGGAGAGGTCTGGGAATCCGGGTCTCGTCGGGCTCTGAAGTCTGGATCCTCGAGGGAAGACGACAAAGTGAAGCCGCTGGACACTTGATGGTGCCTGCAGTTGCAGGATGGACACTCCTTGCCCGCAAGGGAGATTCTTCAGTCTTCTGTGGAGCAGAACGTCGAAGGCCAGAGTTTCTTCTTGTTGAATAGTTCAGGATAATCTAATTTGGAATGGGACCAGCTCCTACCTTTATTCTCCTAAAGGGGGCTGCACTACTGACTAGGTCCCTCCCCTGGGTGGAACCAGGAAGGGGGGTGGCTACACCCCCTATCCTTTGTCCGGTTTCCTGCCAGAGCTGGGGTTAGGGATGCCCCAGCAACTGGTTTGAACCGGTGTACGCACAGGGCACCTTGTGTGCCCCAGGCATGTCTCATTCTTTTCAGGCCTCCCTACCTCAATACACAAAATCCTGTCTGGGGTGGTGCTAGCACCTCCCAAGGCAGGAAACCCTTTGTCCAAGCCATCCTCGCTGGAAGGACTCCCAGCAGCAGGAGGTCAGACTTGTGTCTGTGGTGGCAGCATCCATTTTGTGATGCTGAGGCTCGAGTTAACTTTAACCGGGGTTCACAGTTACATACATGTCGTGTCCCTCTAGAAGGGTGGAATGCTACCCCCGTCGCCAGAATTGGGGAGGGGTAGTATTCCAAATCGTATGACACCTTACTCGACATGTTTTGATAATGTTATACCAGAGTTAGCATTTAACCGCGAGGTTGATAATGCACTTAAGAGTATATGGTATAGCGTTATCATGGAACAGATATTAGGACTTGGTTCCGCAAGCTGCAAACGGGCTCAGCTCATGCCAGAGCACCATCTCACATAATTCCAAGCACTCTGCCTTCAGGATTGATAAGGCCTTCCATAGGAGTGACTGATAGGAATATATGTGTCCATTTTAGGGTTAGATATAGGTATACTATATCTACAGCAAAGGGTGTTTACACCACCTTGCCCCAGCTGTCATGCAGCCAGTTGTGTCAGATTTAGATGGCCAGCCAGGGGTGGCATAATACATGCTTCAGCCCCTGGTAGGCCCTGGGTACACCTATGCCCTGGGTACAGAGACTGATAAGGTGGCCCAGTACCAATTGGTAAATGCACCTAAAGTACATGGTTGTGAATTTAGAGAGAGAACAGCTAGGCTGTGGGTCTGATTAGCAGGCCCACAGCCAGGGAAAGTCGTAAACCAGTGAAGCAAAAAGCAAAAATCTGGGGTGACCATAGGATTGCAGACCCCACTCTCCTACAGCACTTCCACAAGAACTCTGGGGAGTGAAGTCTGTTGTCCCGGATACTTCTGCAGGAGGCAAGCTCTTTTCCAAGCCCTTTGAGATCCTTCACAAGTTGAAAGCAAAGTACACAAAGTACCTTTCTCCTTCCTTTGGCAGTAAGGCAACCACTGCAGGCCAATCCCCCAAGCAGCACTTCCGCTTGGGAATAGTCTCTCCTCAGTTTCTTCAGGTTCCTCTCCTCAGTAAAGGTTTCTACTTGTAGTCCGAAGTGATCTGATCTCATGGGATCAGGGTCCCAGTATTTATACCCAGAAATCCTTTGTTCTCTGAGGAGAGAGGGGCGTTTGCCCAGTCCAAACCAGTTCTGCAGCACTCTGTTTACCAGACTTCTCCTTTCCTTTCACAGTGCAGGGCAGGCACATCAGATGCCCCACAGGAGGTGGAGCCAGCATTGTGGAAGGCAAGTACAGTCCTGAAGCACTTTGTTTACAGGACTCCTTCTCTTCTTTCAGTGTGCAGGGCAGAGACATCAGCTGCTCCCCAGGGTAGTGGAGCCAGCATTGTGGAAGGCAGGCACAACGCTATTCAAGGTTCAGGTGCACTCCTCCCTCCCATCTAGATGCAGATCTCTCTATTCACCGTTGGGTGACTCAGCCTGTCTCCTGGAATTCCCCAGCCCTGTCACTCACAAAACCAGACATAGGAATGTGCAGAACTGATGACATTGCGCGTTCTCTTCTGTGGCGAATGGATCTAACCAAGGCTCTCCCCACTGCTGAAAGAGGCCTTGTGCCACGTCCGAGTTCAGACGCCATTCGTCATCTGTTAGACCTGGCACCTTGGCGTGAGTCTCCCTTCCACTTTTTTGCTGATGTGCCTCATGTGTTTTGCTGGTGTTAGCTGCTCAGAGCACTGTGCCAGTGCCACAGTGCAAGTGCTCCCTATGACAAGTGTATACATTGATTGGTTTCTATGATTGGCTTATTTGGTTTACTGTCAGTCCCCAGAGAAAGTGGGTCTCTTACTGAGTTCGTGCCAGGGGTCCCTTTATACATTAGACAGAGGAAAGGGTACAAATCTCTGACTTCTCAGCCAAGTGATTAATGGAGAATCTAGAGTACAAAGGAACTAACATGGCTATCAAATTTGTGGACAATGGTTTCAGACGCATGGGACCTCAGTGGTAACAAGACCTGAACACCTCTGGATGCAAAGCACAATAATCCATTTATCAGCTTATTAATACATGTGATGACATCTTCAACGAGCTAAGTATTAAGGCCTGTTGCGTCACCCAGCACCATTTAATCATCATAAGGTATACTACTCAGTTTATACAATAGCTCAGGTCTAAGTAGCACAGGTTCTGTCGGTGCTCGGCCCTGGCAGTTCTAAAAATCAGATGCTGACATGGGTCGCTATTGGCTGCATTTTTGCCTCCACCCGCTGACATGGGTCGCTATTGGGCTGCATTTTTGCCTTCACCCCCAGGGTGGAAAAAAGTCTCAACTCTGCAGCAGTACCACCCTTCACTGATTGCATGCAACTTCAAACCGACGCAATATAGTTATTTCAGCCTCATCATTTCTGTAAGTAACTTGTTCATCTGAAAGAAACACGTTAGTTAGATTCCTTACCTTAGAATAGATACCCCAGCAATACCAACCCCGGTGGAGGGTCTGCGAACCAAGATCACACCAGAAAGTCCTGGAGAACGGAACGGCTAAAGAAGCCATCTCTCCGGACTTGGCTGTCCAGGCAGTAGTGTCTAGCAAATGTGTGCAGCGAGGCCCACGTAGCTGCCTGACAGATGTCCTGCGCAAGGGGACTCCCCGACCCAGGGCAGTAGTAGCCGCCTTGGCCCGAGTGGAATGGGGCCTCAGCCCAACAGGAGGCTCCTTTTTCGCCAACGAGTAGCAAATCTTGATGCACAAGACGACCCACCAAGAGATGGTTCGTATGTGCACCGCCCGTCCCTTCTTAGCGCCCACGTAACCAACAAAAAGCTGGTCATCCACCCAGAACTGGCGTGTGCGGTCCAGATAGAATGAGAGCGCACGTTCTGGGTCCAGACGGTGAAGCCTCTCTTCCTCTTTCGAGGGATGCGGAGGCCGAAAGAAGGTGGGCAAGGTGATAGACTGCCCAATGTGGAAGGCTCTGACTACCTTGGGCAGGAAAGAGGGACGCGTTCTTAAAACAACCTTATCCGGATGGACAGAAAGGAAAGGAGCCTTAGAAGAAAGAGCCTGGAGCTCACTCACTCTCCTGGCAGAGGTGATGGCAACCAAGAATGCAGTCTTAAGAGTAAGAAGACGAAGAGGGCAATTATGAAGTGGCTCGAAAGGAGTGTGTAGGAAGGTAGATCCCTGACTATGGTTGCCCCCAACTTTTTGCCTGGTGTTTTGCTGGTTCTCTGACTTAGTTGACCTGGGACCCTGCTATTCAGGACCCCAGGCCTACTGCTCTCTCTGTAAAATGGATTCCATGTACCTTAGGTACATAGCTAATTGGATACTGAGTCACCTTATCAGTCCCTGTACAGTATACCTTAGGTACCCAGGGCATAGGTGTACCCAGGGCCTACCAGGGGCTGCAGCATGTATTATGCCACCCCTGGCTGGCCATCCAAATCTGACACAACTGGCTGCATGACAGCTGGGGCAAGGTGGTGTAAACACCCTTTGCTTTAGATATAGTATTCCTATATCTAAACCTAAAATGGACACCTATATTCCTATCAGTCACTCCTATGGCAGGCCTTAACAATCCTGAAGGCAGAGTGCATGGGATAGGGTGAAATGGTGCTCTGGCATGAGCTGAGCCCGTTTGCAGCTTGTGGAACCAAGTCCTAATAGCTGTTCCATGATAACGCATACCATATACTCTTAAATGCATTATAATCCTCGCGGTTATATGCCAACTCTGGTATCGCTTTATCAAAACATGTCGAGTAAGGTGTCATACGAATTGGAATACTAACCCCTCGCCAATTCTGGCGACGGGGTTAGCATTCCACCCTTCTAGAGGGACACGACATGTTGGTAACCTGTAACCCCGGTTAAAGTCAGACGTAGCCTCAGCTCCACAAGATGGATGCTACCACCGAGACACAAGTCTGCCCTCCTGCTGCTGGGAGTCCTCCCAGCACAGGAGGCAAGGACAAAGGGTTTCCTGCCAGGGGCGGTGCCAGCACCGTCCCAGACAGGATTTTGTGTATCCTAGGTAGGCAGGGCTTTAGAGGAAGGTGACTGCAAGTGGCACCCCGGTGCTCACTATGCATAGGCCGGCTTGAACCAGTTCCAGGGGCACTCCAGCCCCTGATCTGGGGAAAGCCCGCCAAAGGAGAGGGGTGTAACCACCCCCCTCCTAGTCCCACCCATAGGGCAGGACTTAGTCGCGTGCCAGCCCCCTTTTGCAGGATAAAGGTAGGAGCAGGCCCCCTTCCAAATTAGATCAATCTTTGAATCCTGAACCGACTTTCTACGAGAGGAACTCACGACTCTTCCTAAGATTTCTCCCTTGCGGCTAAGGAGTAGTCACCCTGCAGCAGCAGGCACCAACCAAGCATCGCGGTCTGCTGTAAGTCTCTCCTCCGGATCAAGACTGCCCAGCACGACGAGAACCGGCTTCCCTGGCACCTCTGACCTCAACCTGCATCATCAGCCCAGCTGTGATCCGTGGGTGTGACGAGACCTCGAGGGACCGGCCATCTTTAAAGACTGCACGACACTTGTCCAGCACGACCACCGAGTGACCCTTGACTGAGTGCTTTGCGGTAAGAGAAGCCCCGACCCTGAGCAGCTCCAGCACCGAAGTTCAGCCCCCCTGCATCCACGAGATCTGCGTGGGGCCCTTCTGCTCTTTGCTGCTCACCGCGTTGTCCCGGTCACTTGCCCGTTGTCTAGTGGCCCCCTTACGACGCTTCACGACGACAAACACCGCTGGTCTGGTTGCTCCAGACTAGCCCTTGCTCCCCTCCAAAAGAGGAGCACCCTGGACCCTCCTGGTCCACTCCAGACCCCATTTTAAGTCCACCGCGTGGGCTTGCATTTGCCAAGACTTGTTGCCCCAATCCTGGGTCCAGCGACGTCGACAGCAGATACCTTCGTGGGACAGTTCGCACCTCCATCCTGGTCGCCGACAACGCCTCCTGGTCTGAGAGACTGCAGAGCCCAGCAGCGCCCACTCACCTGGTCGAGGTGACTTCGTCCGGTGCCATCCTGGTGCCCACCTAAATCACTGGCTAGTGATTCAGAACTTGGTCCCCTCTGCTTACAGGTCTTCTTCTTCCCTGATCCAGGCTTGGATCACCACGAACTTCTTCACTGGCCGCCTGCCAGCAACTTCTTTCTTCAGGCTCCTGGTTCTTCAACAAGGGTTTCCGACGCAACTTGAACCCTATGCAGCCGCAGCCCCTGGGCTAGGTAAACTGAGTACTCCGGTGCTCCAGCATAGTCCAACACCCTAAGTGTTCGGATCCACTCTTGTTTTCGACCCACCTAGTCGGGTTCGCCCGAGAACAGTAACTTTGTGATTGCTAGTATCCATAGACTTGTTCCCGCATTACGCGTGAGAGTTCCCACTCTGCACACGGCGTCCCTAGGCCTCCTGCTTCTAATCCAAGGGTTCAGCATTGTAGGCCTAGCGTTTCTACAGTCTAGAAAAGCATTACTTACCTGCTAGTAACTTCGCATTCCACTTCTTGTGTATATGGTTTTTCGTGCCCCTCGGGCATTTGTGTAAATTGTGCGACTTTCAGTATTTCTTTAAGAGTTTTGTTGTGTGCTTAGTTCCCTGTCTCATAAAGAGCCAGGGTAGTCCTGTTATAAATAAATATACTTTATTTTTGATAACAACTTGTGTGGTGTCCTTTCACTTGGTGTTCAAGGGGTAATGTGATGGTAAAACAGCTGGCTTAACACGCCCTCTAGAGTCTTAGCCTTAGACTGCTCGTATCCATGCTACTAGGATAGCTGGTCTATAAGGTTGACTTACAACCAATCATCAATAAGGGTTGTCTGGATTGATACATAGTGATCACTAGAATAGTGAGCACTGAATATCAGGCCAACTTCTCACAGAGCGCACATCAAAAAAGTCAGAACAAGGTTTAAGTCCCACTGAGGCATCACAAAAGGAACAGGAGGAAAGATGTGAGTGATGCCCTTCAAGAATCTATTTACAAGAGGGGACTAAAAAAAAGAGAAGGCTGATCAGGAAGCCTTAAGAAGGCCGAAATGGCAGAGAGGTAGCCCTTGATAGTGCCCAGAGCAGAGCCCTGCTGGGCAAGAGAGAGAAGAAAGAGGAGAACCTCTGAAGGAGGGGCAGAAAGGGGATCCACAGCCTTTGCTGTGCACCATGCCACAAATGTATTCCACCTGCAGTCGTATACCGATTTTGTGGAGGGACGCCTGGCTGCCAGAATCACATCACAGACTTCAGGAGGCAAGTCAAATGGCCTCAACGCACAAGTTACTACTTGTGTAACGATATATCTGTAGGAGACATTAGTTAGTATTAGATTCCTTACCTTAGAATATCCCCAGGCGTCAGACTGGATCCGGAAATTTTTGCGTAGCAGTACCCTTGTGCGTCGGTAGGCGCCGTCTGCGGCTCCGCATCCGTCGTCGTGGGCGCCGTGATGACGTCGTCGGACGTACTTAGACGCCGCCTCCGCGTGCTGACGTCAGTTCTTAGACACAGCTTTTCCGCGCCAGAAACGCAGAGCCATGTTAAAAACCAACACTGGTGCCATTGAAACTAGGGCCCTGAAAGGGGACAACCCTAACCCTAGATATTGGTTCGCAGAACGGGGAGGATGGGCGGGTTGGTAAGGAATCTAATACTAACTAATGTCTCCTACAGATATATTGTTACACAAGTAGTAACTTGTGCATCTGAAAGAGACACGTTAGTATTAGATTCCTTACCTTAGAATAGATACCCCAGCAATACCAACCCCGGTGGTGGGTCTGCGAACCAATAATCACACCATCCCTCCGGACTTGGCTGTCCAGGCACTACCCTGCCCAGGGCAGTGGTAGTCGCCGTGGCTCGGGTAGAATGAGCCCGCAATCCAGCAGGAGGCTCCTTCCTGGCCAAGGAGTAGCATGCCTGGATACACAGGATGATCCACCGAGAGATGGTCCTCTTGTGCACCGCTTTCCCTTCTTCGCGCCCACGTAACCAACAAAGAGTTGGTCATCCACCCGGAACTGGCGTGTGCGATCCAAGTAGAATGAGAACGCACGTTTTGGGTCCAGACGGTGGAGCCGCTCTTCCTCTTTAGAGGGACGCGGTGGCGGGAAGAAGGTAGGCAAGGTGATAAACTGCCCGATGTGGAAGGCCGTGACGACCTTGGGCAGGAAAGAATGTTTGGTACGCAGCACCACTTTGTCCGGATGGACAGACAGGAAAGGTGGAGTACAAGAAAGGGCCTGGAGCTCACTCACTCTCCTGGCAGAGGTGATGGCAACCAGGAAAGCAGTCTTCAAAGTCAGAAGGGGAAGAGGATAGTTGTGAAGTGGCTCAAAGGGAGCGCACATCAGAAATGCAAGAACCAGGTTCAAGTCCCACTGAGGCATCACAAACGGAACAGGAGGAAACGTGTGTGTGATGCCCTTAAGAAATCTGTTAACAACAGGGGACTTGAACAAAGAAGGTTGATCAGGCAGCCTGAGAAAGGCTGAAAGGGCAGAAAGGTAGCCCTTGATAGTGCCCAGAGCAGAGCCCTGCTGGGCAAGAGAAAGAAGGACGAGAAGGACCTCAGAAAGAGGGGCATTGAGGGGATCCACAGCCTTTGCTGTGCACCATGCCACAAATCTGTTCCACCTGCAGGCATATACAGACTTTGTGGAGGGACGCCTGGCTGCCAGAATGATGTCACAGACTTCAGGAGGCAAGTCAAATGGCCTCAACTGTCGCCGCTCAATCTCCAAGCATGGAGGTGGAGACTGGACAGGTTCGGGTGGAGGACCGTCCCCTGCTGCTGCGACAGAAGGTCCTCCTGAAGAGGCAGACGAACCGGGGGATCGACTGACATACTGAGTAGCTCTGGATACCAGTACCTTCTCGCCCAGTCCGGAGCCACAAGGATGACTTGGGCCTGGTCGCGCTTGATCTTCTTCAGCACTCTGGGCAGAAGTGGTATAGGCGGAAAGGCGTACAACAGACCGCAACTCCACTCGCGACGAAAAGCGTCTCCGAGCGAGTGCCGCCTTGGAAATTCCAACGCACAGAACTGATGACATTGCGCGTTCTCTTCGGTGGCGAATAGATCTAACCAAGGCTCTCCCCATCGCTGAAAGAGGCCTTGCGCCACGTCCGAGTTCAGACGCCATTCGTGATCCATCATGCACCGACGGCTGAGCTCGTCCGCCCTGGCGTTCAGAGAACCTGCCAGGTGTTGAGCCACCAGGGTCACGCCCGGGCGTTCCAGCCATTGCCAAAGGCGAAGAGCCTCTTGACAAAGGATCCACGACCCCACCCCGCCTTGTTTGTTGCAGTACCACATGGCGGTGGTGTTGTCCGTGAACACCTGCTCTACACTCCCCCGGACAGAGGGGAGGAATGCCTTCAGTGCCAGACGAATCGCCCTGAGCTCCAACAAGTTGATGTGGAGCCGGGTCTCCGCCGGAGACCAGAGGCCTCTGATCTCCGCCTCTCCCATGTGGCCTCCCCAGCCCTGGAGGGACGCGTCCGTCACAACTACGTGCTCCAGTTGGGGAAGGGAGAGGGATCTGCCGCTGACCCAATCGCGGTCCGTAAGCCACCACTGCAGCTGTCTCGCAGTGCCCTCCGAGATCAGGACATGGTCGGATAGGTTGCCCTGATGCTGGGCCCACTGAAACTTCAGGTCCCACTGCAGAGCCCGCATCCGCCACCTGGCGTGATGCACCAGTAGGATGCAGGAGGCCATCAGCCCCAGAAGCCGCAGCGTCAACCTGACCTCAACCCGGGATAACGGCTGAAAGATGGGAATCAGAGCCTGAATATCCCGGACCCGCTGTTCGGGCGGATAAACCCGAAACCGCGCCGAGTCCAGAACCGCTCCGATGAAGAGGAGCTTCTGAGAGGGGCACAGGTGTGACTTCGGCATATTGATGGAGAACCCCAGCTGGTGCAGGAGGTCTGCCGTCGTCTGGAGGTGGCTGACGACTGTCTGGGGCGAGCCCGCCTTCTACAACCAGTCGTCGAGGTAGGGGAAGACTGAAACCCCTAACCTGCGCAGATGAGCTGCGACCACCGCCATCACCTTTGTGAACACCCGTGGGGCGCTGGTAAGGCCGAAGGGGAGCACAGTAAATTGAAAGTGCTCGTGGCCAACCATGAACCGCAGGTAGCGCCGGTGGGCAGGCAGGACGGGGATATGAAAGTAAGCGTCCTGCAAGTCCAACGCTACCATCCAGTCTCCTGGGTCCAGGGCAGCCAGGACCTGAGCCAGTGTCAGCATCTTGAACTTCTCCTTCCGGAGGAAGCCGTTGACGTTCCTTAGGTCCAAGATAGGGCGTAGGCCCCCTTTGCCCTTCTTGGGTACCAGAAAGTAGTGGGAGTAGAAACCACACCCTACTTCTGGCCCAGGAACTCGCTTGATGGCCCCCTTGGCCAAGAGGGCCGTAACTTCCTCCTGCAGAAGTCGCAAATGATCCCCCGATACACGGTGGTTCTGCGGTGGCATGGCTGGAGGAGTCGCCTCGAAGGGGAGGGAGTAGCCCCTTCGGACGATTTGCAGCACCCACCTGTCCGACGTGACAGTGCGCCAGTGGAGGAGGTGATGGCGAACCCTGACCCCACTGGCGTCACATGGGCCTGAAAGCACGGACTAGGAGGGTTTTGAGGCGGATGCTGCGGGGGAAGGTGTGGACTGACCTCGCCGCTGCCCCCGACCGCCCGGACGGCGGTTCCCATGGCCGCCACCGTGTTGGGTAGTGCCCTGCGGAGCGAGGCTGGCGGCGCGCGTGGGCGCACCCCTTACGTGGCCACGAAAGGAGTGAAAGGCAGCAGATTGCTGGCGCTGGCCCTTGAGGCCCAAGGACTTGGCCGTAGCCCTGGAGTCCTTAAAGCGCTCAAGCGCATGGTCTGCCTTGTCGCCCAAGAGGCGACGGCCATCGAACGGCATGTCCATGAGCGTGCTCTGAACATCTGCCGAGAAGTTGGCGGACCTCAGCCAGGCGTGGCGTCTGACCGCCACCGTCGTTGCCATCGCTCTACCCAGCGAGTCAGTGGTATCCAGCCCACACCGGATGGAATACTTGGCTGCATCCCGGCCCTCCACAAGGGCTTGGCCGAGTTTGGCCCGTACCTCCAACGGACACTCTGGCAGCACTTCCGCGACCTTATCCCACACAGAGTGGGTGTAACGTCCCATGAGGCATGCGGTGTTGGAAGACCGCAGTCCTAGACTAAGGGATGAGAAGATCTTCTTCCCATACTGGTCATACCTCTTGGATTCCCGGTCCGGCGGGGCCGACGGGAATGCGGTCTGAGAATTGGAGGCCTGGATGACCAGGCTCTCGGGGGTAGGGTGGGAGGACAGGAAACATGGGTCGCCCGGGGCTGGGCGGTGGCGTCTGCCCACGTTCCTATCTACGGGCGAACCCGTAGCGGGCTTGGACCAAGTGCCCAGAAGAACGTCGGTCAAGGCCTCATTAAAGGGCAGCAGAGGCTCGGCCGAGCTTGACTGCGGTTTAAGGACCTCAGTGAGGAGGTTAGTCCTCACGGCCGCGACGGGGAGCTCAAGGCCCAAGGCCTTGGCAGCCCTCATCAGCACCACACTATATGTTGCCCCTTCCTCCGAAGCCACGGTAGGAGGGGAGACAAACCCAGTGTCTGGAGAGGTGTCCAGGCCACTGGCCTCCCCAAAGTCTCCTGTCCAGTCCTCCTGAGACTGACACTCCCTGGTCAGAGGGTCCTCCGACCCCTCCCAGTCCTCTTCATCACCCATCTCCTGAAATTCAGGGTTTTCAACCAATGGGGCCTGTTCATAAAAGTGAAATTCACCAAACGACGTCTGGAGCGTCGCCCAACGGGGGCGTTCCGACGGCTGAACAGGAACGAAGGTGGAACCGGGGACGGGGAGGCGACACCTGAGGGTCCGACGCCGAGGAGGTCGTCAGATCCACCGGCGACGATCCCGATCCCGAAGGCGGCGTCGGAACAACTGGACCCCGCGGCGCCGGGCCCGAAGGCGCCGGCGGCGTCGGGATAACGGGGGCCTGCGGCGACGGGCCCGAAGGCGGCGGCGGCACCGAAGCACCCGACGGCGTCGGGGCCGGAGCCGCCGACCCGCTAGGGCCCCCAGACGGGTCCGCTGGGCCCGGAGGCGTCGCGGAGCCCGTCGGAGGAGAGAGTTTCCTCATGGCCATGAGGAAGCGCTCGATCTCCTCCGGCGTCGCGTTCAGCCCAGGGACAGAGGGTGTGGAGCTGCACGCGGCGCCCGCGACTCCGACGGAGCCGGATGGGCGGTGTCACCCGAACCCCCGGCCGCATCGCGGGGGGGGGGGGGGTGTCCGAGGAGCGATGACGCCGCTTGGACTTCTTGTGCCTCTTACCTGACGACGACTTCGACCCGGAGGAGTGCGGCCTACTCTCGGAGCTGTGGTGGCTCCGAGCCCGCGACCTGTCCCTCGACCTCCCATGGGATCGGGACCTCTCACGGCGCGGGGCCGACTGCCGGAGTTCGAGGCGCCTACGGGACCGCTCCCGTCTGGCTTTCGAGGAGAGGGCCCGGCAGTCGGAGCAGGCCTTGTCGTCGTGGTCGACGCCCAAACAAGATAAACACACGCGGTGAGGATCCGTGACCGACATCAGACGGTCGCAATCGTCACAGTGCTTGAAGCCGGGCATCCCTACGGCACCGTAATGATCAAAAAAGTTAGTCAAAAATTGACTAGGGTTACTGCTTTTTCCAGATCTGCGCTTGCTTGCGCGGAAAAAAGAAGAACTGACGTCAGCACGCGGAGGAGGCGTCTAAGTACTCAGACGACGTCATCATGGCACCCACGACGCCGACGACGGACGCGGTGCCGCAGACGACGCCTACCGACGCGCAAGGGTACTGCTACGCAAAAATATCCTGATCCAGTCTGACGCCTGGGGATATTCTAAGGTAAGGAATCTAATACTAACGTGTCTCTTTCAGATTGTCGTCGCTCAATCTCCACGCATGGAGGTGGAGACTGGACAGGTTCGGGTGGAGGACCGTCCCCTGCTGCTGCGACAGAAGGTCCTCCCGAAGAGGCAGACGAATCGGGGGATCGACTGACATGCTGAGCAGCTCGGGATACCAGTACCTTCGTGCCCAGTCAGGATGACTTGGGCCCGGTTGCGCCTGATCTTGAGCACTCTGGGCAGAAGTAGTATAGGCGGAAAGGCGTACAACAGACCGCAACTCCACTTGCGACGAAAATCGTTGCCAAGCGAGTGCCGCCTTGGAAATTCCAACGCGCAGAACTGATGACATTACGTGTTCTCTTCTGTGGCAAATAAGTCTAACCAAGGCTCTCCCCACTGCTTAAAGAGGCCTTGCGCCACGTCTGACGCCATTCGTGATCCATCACGCACCGGCGGCTGAGTTCGTCCGCCCTGACGTTTAGGGAACCTGCCAGGAGTTGAACCACCAGGGTAACGCCCTGGTGTTCCAGCCATGTCCAGAGGCGCAGAGCCTCCTGACAGAGGGTCCACGACCCCACCCCGCCCTGTTTGTTGCAGTACCACATGGCGGTGGTGTTGTACGTGAACACCTGCACTACACTTTCCCGGACAGAGGGAAGGAATGCCTTCAGTGCAAGTCGGATCGTCCGCAGCTCCAGAAGGTTAATATGGAGCCGGGACTCCGCCCGAGACAAGAGGCCTCTGATCTCCCTTTCTCCCATGTGCCCCCCTCCCCCATCCCAGGAGGGACGCATCTGTCACCACTACGTGCTCCGGTTGGGGATGGGAGAGAAATCTGTAGCTGACCCAATCATGGTTCGTGAGCCACGACTGCAACTGGCTTGCAGTGCCCTACCAGATCAAGACGTGGTCGGACAGGTTGCCCTGATGCTGTGCCCAGTGAAAATTCAGGTTCCACTGCAGAGCCGGCATCCACCACCTGGCGTGATGCACCAGAAGGATGCAGGAGGCCATAAGCCCCAGGAGCCGTAGCGTCAACCTGACCGAGACTCAGCATAAAGGCTGAAAGATCGGAATCAGAGCCTAAATATCCCGACCCCGCTGTTCGGGGGGATAAACACGAAACTGCGCTGAGTCCAGAACCGCTCCAATGAAAACGAGCTTCTGAGAGGGGCACAGGTGTGACTTCGGCACGTTGATGGAGAACCCCAGCGAGTGCAGGAGGTCGGCCATAGCTTGCCAAGAACGAAGACCCATGGTACAGAGAATGTGGTGAGGATGCTGAGCTTGGAGGGAAGAGATGCTAGAAGCTGTAGCTTCTTGTAGACCAAAAATATCGGAAGTGCAGAGCCAATAAGCCTTGGCAACAGCAAGTCAAAGCGGTGTACAGTGGTTTGGACTCAGCAGTTCCAAGGAGGGATACTGGCCTCAAAATTGCAGAGAGGACAGGTCAGCCCTCGAGGGAGTTGCAGAACCACCACCTGTGTTGCTGAGCCTCAGGAAGTCCGTAGGACGACAGCGGCAGCAGACCGGTCAGCTTTGCTGTGGTGCATGCAGATGCAGGGGAGCGACTCCTTTGCTCCAAGGGAGATTACTTCGGTTGTCTTTGATGCTCACAACCTGGAAGAAGCACAGACACAGACAACGAAGAAGAATTGCAGAACAGTGAGATCAGGAGCAGCAGTAGTCTTCCTTGGTGCAGTCTTGGTTCCAAACAAAGTCCAGCGAAGTCCAAGTGTGCAGACAGTCAAAGAGTGGTGTGGTTTCAGTCTAGAGTTTTGTCTCACGACAAATCTAAGGAACCACCCACAATTAAGCCCTTAAGTTCCCTGAGGAAAGGGTTGGAACAACTATGGGGTCCCTCCCAGAGGAGGGGCTGGACAGAGGGGAGGATACTCCCATGTCCTTTGTCCAGTTTCATGCCAGAGCGGGACCCAAGGGCTCCCTGAATTGGCTCAAACTGGAGTATGCAAGGAGAGCTCCAAATGTGCACTTAAAAGCAGTCTGGTGGCGCTGGCAACCAATACACCAAGTCCTGTCTGGGAGGTGGTTACTGTGAGAAGTTGGCCTGATATGCAGTGCTCACTATTCTAGTGATCACTATGTATCAGTCCAAACAACCCTTATTGATGATTGGTTGTAAGTCAACCTTATAGACCAGCTATCCTAGTAGCATGGATACGAGCAGTCTAAGGCTAAGACTCTAGAGGGCGTGTTAAGCCAGCTGTTTTACCATCACATTACCCCTTGAACACCAAGTGAAAGGACACCACACAAGTTATGAAAATAAACAGATATTTATTTATAACCAGTCTACCCTGAACTCTTTATGAGTCAGGGAGCTAAGCACACAACAAAACTCTTACGAAAATACTTTAAGTCGCACAATTTACACAAATGCCCGAGGGGCACGAAAAACCATATTTTACAAAAGTGGAATGCGAATTACTAGCAGGTAAGTAACTATTCTCATAGACTTTAGAAACGCTAGGCCTACAATACTAAACCCTTAGATTAGTAGCAGGAGGCCTGTGGACGTCGTGTGCAGAGTGGGAACTCTCACGCGTAAGGCGGGAAAAAGTCTATGGAGGCTAGCAAAGACAAAGTTACTGTTCTCGGGCGAACCCGACTAGGTGGGTCGAAAACAAGGGTGGAGCCGAACACTTAGAGTGTTGGACTATGCTGAAGCACCGGAGTACTTGGTTTACCTAGCCCAGGGGCTGCGGCTGCATAGGGTTCAAGTTGCGTCGGAAACCCTCGTTGAAGATCCAGGAGCCTGAAGAAAGAAGTTGCTGGCAGGCGGCCAGTGAAGGAGTTCGTGGTGATCCAAGCCTGGATCAGGGAAGAAGAAACCTGTAAGCAGAGGGGACCAAGTTCTGAATCACTAGCCAGTGATTTAGGTGGGCACCAGGATGGCACCGGACGAAGTCACCTCAGCCAGGTGAGTGGGCGCTGCTGGGCTCTGCAGTCTCTCGGACCAGGAGGCGTTGTCGGCGACCAGGATGGAGGTGCGAGCTGTCCCACGAAGGTACTTGCTGTCGACGTCGCTGCACCCAGGATTGGGCAACAAGTCTTGGCAAATGCAAGGCCCACGCGGTGGACCTAAAATGGCGTCTTGAGTGGACCAGGAGGGTCCAGGGTGCTCCTCTTTTGGAGGGGAGCACGGGCTAGTCTGGAGCAACCAGACCAGCAGTGGTTGTCGTCGTGGAGCGTCGTGAGAGGGCCACTAGCCAACGGGCAAGCTACCTGGACAACGCGGTGAGCAGCAAAGAGCAGAAGGGCCCCACGCAGATCTCATGGATGCAGGGGGGCTGAACTTCGGTGCTGGAGCTGCTCAGGGTCGGGGCTTCTCTTACCCCAAAGCACTCAGTCGAGGGTCACTCAGCGGTCGTGCTGGACAAGCGTCGTGCAGTTCTGAAGATGGCCGGTCCCTCGAGGTCTCGTCGCACCCACGGATCACAGCTGGGCTGGTGATGTAGGTTGAGGCCAGAGGTGCCAGGGAAGCCGGTTCTCGTCGTGCTGGAGCAGTCTTGATCCGGAGGAGAGACTGGCAACAAACCGCGATGCTTGGTTGGTGCCTGCTGCTGCAGGGTGACTACTCCTTAGTCACAAGGGAGAATCTTGGGAAGAAGTCTTGAGTTCCTTTCGTGGAAAGTAGTTTCAGGATTCAAAGATGATCTGATTTGGAAGGGGGCCAGTTCCTACCTTTATCCTGCAAAAAGGGGCTGGCACGCGACTAAGTCCTGCCCTATGGGTGGGACTAGGAGGGGGGTGGTTACACCCCTCTCCTTTGGCGGGCTTTCCCCAGATCAGGGGCTGGAGTGCCCCTGGAACTGGTTCAAGCCGGCCTATGCACAGTGAGCACCGGGGTGCCACTTGCAGTCACCTTCCTCTAAAGCCCTGCCTACCTAGAATACACAAAATCCTGTCTGGGACGGTGCTGGCACCGCCCCTGGCAGGAAACCCTTTGTCCTTGCCTCCTGGGCTGGGAGGACTCCCAGCAGCAGGAGGGCAGACTTGTGTCTCGGTGGCAGCATCCATTTTGTGGAGCTAAGGCTCTGTCTGACTTTAACCGGGGTTACAGGTTACATACATGTCGTGTCCCTCTAGAAGGGTGGAATGCTAACCCCGTCGCCAGAATTGGCGAGGGGTTAGTATTCCAATTCGTATGACACCTTACTCGACATGTTTTGATAAAGCGATACCAGAGTTGGCATATAACCACGAGGATTATAATGCACTTAAGAGTATATGATATGCGATATCATGGAAACGGCTAAGGGATGGATCCCGAAAGCCGCAGACAGGCTCAGCTCATGCCAGAGCACTATCTCACACGATTCCAAGCACTCTGCCTTCAGGATTGTCAAGGCCTGCCATAGGAGTGACTGATAGGAGATCTGTGTGCCCATTTAGGTTTAGATATAGGTATACTATATCTAAAGCAAAGGGTGATTACACCACCTTGCCCCAGCTGTCGTGCAGCCAGTTGTGTCAGATTTGGATGGCCAGCCAGGGGTGGCATAATACATGCTGCAGCCCCTGGTAGGCCCTGGGTACACCTATGCCCTGGGTACCTAAGGTACACTGTACAGGGACTGATAAGGTGACTCAGTATCCAATTAGATATGTACCTAAGGTACATGGAATCCATTTTAACAGAGAGCGCAGTGGGCCTGGGGTCCTGAATAGCAGGGCCCCAGGTCAACTAAGTCAGAAAACCAGCAAAACACCAGGCAAAAAGTTGGGGGCAACCATAGTCAGGGATCTACCTTCCTACAGTTACACCTCGCTGTGACAGGAAACCTATTGTTCTACCTTCCCCTGCTTAAGCTTGGCTCAGTAGCAGGAGGGTAGAGTCTGTGGTCGACAGCAGCACTAGCTTGCTGTCAGACCCTGAAAGGCTGTTACCGGGAGTACAGGGGGGGGCACCCCAAGGGAGCTCCCAGTACAGTACATGGAATCATACTTTCAACACTGGAATTGGTGTTGGGGTATGATTCCAACATGTGTGATACCAAACAGGACAGGATTTGGTGAAGCCACTATATAGACATCTCGTAATGACTGATGTCCACTATATGTATTTAAATGGCTGACCACACTGACCAATTATGGAGGTACAGAGTACTTACCATGGTCAATTAAGGGAGAAAGCACCTGATTAGCAGGATCCCAGTCAGACTAGGTCAAAAACAGACTGACACAAAGTGAGGGTAACCATGAAAGCAGATCCTTTCATTTATCTGGGATATTCAAAAGGTAAGGAATCTGCAAGGACCAGTATTCATTAGAAGTATACTTACATGGACATTGAGAGGCATTCAGCATCTAATGTCCACCTATTGCTGGGCTACAGAATGAAATTAAATTGCAAAAAAATTGACGAGTGGACTACAGTTTTGTAAGTTGTTTCAGTTTGGTTTCTAAAACTGATATTTACATATGTGCCTGATGATCTGACCAAGTTATATATAGCAGCTGGGGCCATAATCCCTACACCCCTTTATTGTTACAAAGCATAGTGCAGGTCGGCCCACAGGGCCCAGCTGTTAAAGAAATCTACATAAACATATTCCATTGATAGATTAGGCTGCAATCTTGAGAAAGGTAATATACACAAGTCTGGTATATAGATTTAAGAAATCATGGCAGTTAAGACATTTTATAGTTAGTCTTCTATGATTTACACTTTAGTTTGAAATTTTACAATATTAAAAAATTTAAGACATTTTGTCCAATTATAATGGACTCTCTAATGGGAAAACCTCTTAGTCTGTAACTTGTGTATGTTACGCAACCTTGATTCCATTAGTAGCCTCTTCTGCTTATGTAATCCTTGCTTGTTTATGCAAGTAACACTGTAGCACAAATAGATGAGGTCAGTAAGTGCATTGCCAAAGTTTATTGACATCGCATGGTAATTCCTTCCCTAAAGTGCATTGGCTGACCAACATCTTGATTACATGCAAAGCGGGGCAAAATTCCAATGTGAAATTCCGCTCTGCTTGATCTAAATGGTCCAGTATTTTTACACCTAGTTTTCCCTGGTCTGGGAACACCAGACCCGATTTCACTGACTAGAAACTCTTGCCTGCAAGTTGCTTGTGGTTGCACCAGAAGCACAGTCTCTGCCCCAGCCCACACGCAATGCGTGATCTCCCTGCCAGGGCACTTTTCCCTCTTCCTTTCCCACGCTCCTTTTCTCCACATCAGCCACTCAAAAAAGATCTTGCTCCCATTTCCAGTCGCTTAGTTGAGGTGCTAAATGGGAGCTCATCAAATATGGACGCATTTTATCTGTTTTTATGCTTTGTATGCTTTTATGGTTGTTTAATCAACCAAATAAATTTATTTTGATTGACTGAAATGAGTGTTAAGCCCTTAAAACAGACAGTGATTCTGTGCCTGTACAGCTATTTCCGATTCTATTGGGAGTAACCTGTAACTGGTGGAATTTCATGAGAAAATTTCAATTGGAAACAGATTCTGGAAGTTAATTCTGGTCACCAGGAATTTCAACTTTAATGTCTTAAATTCTGTAATATTGTAGAGGAGCAAACTGAATAAAGAAATACAAAATCAAGGAAGACTGACAATTAAATGGCTTACACATCCAAGATTCCATAACTTCATTTACCAGACTCATGCAAATGAACTATTCCAAGAGTGCAGCCTATTCTAGCAATGGAATATGTTTATGTGCCTAATAAGTGGGAATATTCAAAGGATGTAAATCCATGAAAAATATATAAAAAATTCCATTCTGTCTTTTCCAAATTGCGTAGTCTTGTTTGACCGAAACTACTTAGGGACGGTGTGGGACAGGAATTTTTAGGATGCCAACGTAGAAAGCAGGAGTAAATCTGACCAAGTGAACTTACACAGCCATTTTATTTCAAATGCATAAAACCTATGTTTAGACTATTCTTTGGGAAATTGTTCTAAAAACGCATACTTTGGGCCCACTAATTGTAGGGAGACCTAGGCACAGTTAATCTCAGAAATTAGGCTTCAGAGTCAGGCTTCCTCAGTGTGCTACGTTGTCAAGACCCTGACAAGGGTCTGATCTGAGAATACTATAATTCATAAACAATATATTTCTATCGTGTAGAAGGGCTTAATTTTTGCCTAGAATCAATAGTGTTCCCCAAACACAAGTTTTTAGTATGAATTATAGACATTCATTCTCAATACTTAAAAAACATAACTACATACATAGAAAACTAATGTATCTTTAATCTGGTTCACATTTTCTCCAGTCTCTTTATTAAAAAATGTACATAACAAGAATACAGCTGTATACTTGGGAAAGGCTTCATACAAAAGTCATTGAGCTGCTCAAACAAATGTTTCTGCAATTAAACTCCAGTAATCATGATCTAAAAGAATATTGTAAAGTTACCAGAAAGTGCCCAGGCTAAAGATATACAGCTGAAATGTCAAACAAACCGATTTTTGACATTCTAAGTATAGTAGAGCAACACTCCTGGACAATTACCTCAGAGCTAAAATAAAGTTATTTTTCAGTATTATACAGTGGTGTTCATCTATAGAGCCCATCACACTTTACATACACACACTGCAAAGAAAGCACATTTTTGATTGTGAACTAAATGTTGTGAACAAGTTATATTATATATTTCTATACATTTAAATAAAACAGTGAGGATATTTATCACATGCAAATTTCCAAGAGCCCTGTTCAGTGAGAAGGCCTTTCCATGTAGCACTTAGGAAGAACCCACTGATTAAGTGCTCTCAGTGGTTATGTGATAACCCAACAGTGCAAGAATTCTATGCAGCCAAACAAAAGTGACTGCATAAGTAAATGACAAATGATTTCAAATGCAAGCTCTAAATTTCAAGTGAATTTTGCTTTCACAAGTTTAGTATGTATGATCATGTACACAAATGCAGCCAACTACAAATTAAATATCATTAAAAACAAAAGCAAAAGACTGAACATATTTTTTTATTTTTATATTCCTTATTCCCTCTATACAAGAACCTTTGATGAAACTCTCCACAAAGGCAGCAGTGAATTTTCATAACAGATTTTACATTTTCCCTCTCAGCAAAACGATAAATCACAGTGTAAAGTATATTTTCTGCTGTCATCTTTGGCTGGGCGTGGGCCACAAAGTTAATGATTAGCCCAACTGTCACACAATTAAAAGTGCAAGGACTTCCTGGGCCTTTAGGTGCAAACTTGGTACAAGGAATGTCTGCAGGTAATCATTAAAGTATCACCAGAGGCATGACAGCATTAACTCTCAAACTTTTATAGACAAATGGAAAAATCTACAAAACTTCAGCAAGTAATATTACACAGCAATACACATTTATATACACTACACAAAACCAAAATTCTTGGTCTTGACAGCAAGTAACAACTTCTGTTTCAGAATCTGCTTAGAAGAATACAGTGGTACATAAAGACGGGAAATGCAGGTGTTTGCTGTGGGAAGATGCTGGTCATCAGGGGGCCTTATAGTGATTGAAGGCATTGGTTGGAATCCTTCCTCGCTGGCAGGCAGTGATGGGCTCGATGTCCAAAAGTAAACCTAGAAACGTAAAAATGTAAAGATGTAAGCAGAGACATTAATTTTCTATTTAATTGTAAGCAGAGATACATTATGAGTGATTGTTTTCAAACGGTTACTGTATTTCCCCAGCACATTTTTTTCTTTTGAAAAAACTTGAGTCATTCATGGGATTCTGGAGTCTCAGCCTGGTGGGGATAAATTCAAGGACTTCATAAACAACACTGACATACTTGTAACTTAACCTTTGCTAAGCTTGTTTTTCTGCTGGATACTTTGTATTCCCACAGACTAGCAGTCAAGAAATATATTGAGGCATTCAACTAGATCAAGAAACAATTGCAATTCTCTAGGATGGGTTCCAAGTTGTACACGAGTAGGGCCATCCAAGATGATGATGCGGACAGAGCTAGTCAGAGCATCTTAAGAACAAATGTGACTGAATAATAGAAACATCAAGAGAAAGGTGGGAAAGAAAGAATGAGCTTCATTTTTGGATGATAAGAGTATCCATCAGAAAAGTGCTACCACAATAAGTTTAAATTGACTCTTCTCTAAAAAGATTACTCATCCATACGTTATCCCCTAACAGCACCACCGGAAGGAGGGTTTGACAACGGCAAACCCATCTTTGTGTAAGTGAACATTTTAGCTCATGGAATCCCTCTGTAATATAAACTGAATCAACAATTACTATCTGACAAAAATAAGCACAAACATACAAAGAATCTTTGTAAATATCCAAAATAGGAAAGCTCTGCACAAGGGATGCTGTGGCAACCCTTCTTATAGAAGAAGGGATGCTCCCATCAGAAGGATGACTTCATTAACTTCTATCAGAGTTTGATGTTTTAACATGGTTTAACATTCGAAAGACAAGATACTCAAACAAAAAATCTGGTTGCCTGACCTCTTAAGGGCCAATTATCAAATACTCCTCAACTTTGGAAGGTGAGGGCAATAAACTGTGAGAAATGGGGTTTCTTGTTGGCTACTGTATGCACCTAAGCCAGGCAGAATCCACCACTAGTCAGGATAAGGGGATTACACTGTGAGAAATTGGCCGGGTATATGATGTTCACTATTCTAGTGAGCACCTTGCACCAGTCCAAACAACCCTTATGGTGATGGTTGTAAAGTCAACCTTATAGACCAGCTATCCTAGTGGTAGCATGGACAGAGCAGTCTTAGGCTAAACTCAAGAGGTCATGTGAAGCCAGCTGTTTTACCATATGTAACCCCTTTAATACCAAGTGAAAGGATACCACACAGGTTGTATATCAAAATATATATGTATTTATTTCTAACACAATCCTCTGAACTCTTTATGAGGTCAGAGGCACAAGCACATAACAAGATACTCAATTATAATACAATAAGTTGCACAAAATACAGTAATGCCCTAGGGGCACTTCAAACCATATACTAAAATAGTGGTATAAGAACCACGTCACTAACAAAGGAAAGGCCCAAGACCTAGGGAATCGCTGGGGCTACACTGTACCCAAGGATAGGAAGTAGGAGGCCCACGAGATGCGTGTACAGTGTCTTAACACACACGCGAGTTACCATAGAGTTAGAATGGGAACGAAAGAATTGAAAACTTGTTCTTTTAGGTCACTTCCGGATGGACAAGGAGAAAGCTACTTGAAAGTTAGACACTAGGATAGTAAATACTCACAGGAGCACCCAAGTACTTGCGTTACCTCACCCACAGGAAGCGGGTGCATAGGTGTCAAAGTGTGTCGGGTTTCGTCGCTGAATCCTATGGAGCCTTGAAGAAAGATGCTGCAGGCGACCAGGAGAGAAGTGTCCGGTTGGATCCAAGGGCGGATCAAGGATTAGGAGTACCTGAAAGCAGAGGGGACAGAGTCTGGGTCACTAGCCAGTGACCAGGAAGGAACCAGGCGATGTCGCAAAGAAATCAGGTGATGTTGTGAAACTTGTCCCTGCAGCCACGTGGACCAGGAGGTGTCGACGTCGACCAGAAGCTGCATACGGACTGTCCCACGAAGGCTCTCGCTGTCGGCAGTGTCGGCTTCCGGATTGGAGTCAACAAGCCTTGGCAAAGGCAACCCACGCAGGAATCGAAGATGGCTTACGGATCAGACCAGCAAGTTCTGATGGATTTCTCCTTTTTAGGGAAGCAAGGGCCAATCTGGGGCAACCAGACCAGCGGTGTAAATCAAAAGGTTCGTCGTCACAGAGGCCACTAGCCAACGGGCAAGTGACCGGACAGACGCGTCGAGCAGGAAAATGCAGAAGGGCCCCACGCAGAACTCGTTGAGTGTGGAGGGCTGATCTTCGGTGCAGTTGGTGCTCGGGGCTGGGGCTTTTCAATCCCCAATCCACAACTTCGAGGGTGCCTCAGAAGTTCCACGGAAAGCAATTCGCTGGCTTTCCAAGATGGCCGGTCCCACGTCTCTCGTCGCCTCCACGGGTCTCCGCTCTGCTGTGACTGTGGATCGGGCTGTTGGAAGTCTGGAAGTCCGGGTCTTGTCAGGCTCTGTGCTTGGGCTCTGGCGGGAGCGTCGACAAAGCAAACCATTGATCGCTTGATGGTGCCTGCTTGCACAGGGTGGTCACTCCTTGACCACAAGGGAGGTTCTTCAGTCTTCTATAGAATGTCGAAGGGCCAGAGTTTTGTTTCAAGTTTCAGTCAGGATAAATCTAAAGTCTTGGGACTCGGCTCCTACCTATATACCAAATTTAGGGGCTGGATTACCTGCTAGGTCCCTCCTATGGGTGGGACCAGGGAAGGGGGTGGTTACACCCCTTTCCCTTTGTCCAGTTTCGCGCCAGAGCTAGGGCTGAAGTGCCCCAGCACCGGTTTGAACAGGACTATGCATGGGACACCTTGTGTGCCCCAGGTAGTGTCTCATTTCATTCAGCCCTCCCTGCCCCAATACACTAAAGCCTGTCTGGGGAGGTGCTAGCACCTCCCAAGACAGGAAACCTATTGTCCAAGCCTCCCTCGCTGGAAGGCTGCCAGCAGCAGGAGGTCAGACTTGTGTCTGTGGCAGCAGCATCCATTTTGTGATGCTGAGGCTCTGGTTAACTTTAACCGGGATTAGTAGGAACAACATGTCTTCTCCCTCTAGAAGGGTGGAATGCTACCCCCGTCTGGCGAGGAGGTAGTATTCCAAAGCGTATGACACCTTACACAACATGTTTTGATGAAGCCAAACCAAAGTTAGCAATAACCGCGAGGATTATAATGCACTTAAGAGTATATGGTATGGCTATATCATAGAACAGCTATAAGGACATGGTTCCGAAAGCTGCAGACAGGCTCAGCTCATGCTAGAGCACCATCTCACATAAAACCAAGCACTCTGCCTTCAGGATTGTTAAGGCCTGCCATAGGAGTGACTTATAGGTGCATATGTGTCTATATATAATGGTAGGTATAGGAATACTATACCCAAGCAAGGGGTGATTACACGACCTTGCCCCAGCTGAGTGATCAGCCAGTTGTGTCAGTTTGGATGGCCAGCCAGGGGTGGCATAAGATATGCTGCAGCCCCTGGTAGGCCTTGGCTGAACCTATGCCCTGGGTACCTATGGTACACTGTACAGGGACTCATAAGAGTGACCCAAATGCCAATTGGTGATGTACCTAAAGTACATGGTGTGAAATTTAGAGAGAGAACAGCAGGGCTGTGGGTCTGATTAGCAGCCCACAGCCACAATACGTCGAAAACCAGTGAAGCAAAAAGCAAAAAATGGGGTGACCATAGGAAAGCAGACCCTACTCTCCTACATAACCCCCCCCCCCCCCAAACGCAGGGACATTAGACTAACCTTGACCAGTTGTGTCTTCATGTTCTAAGTGGAAGTACCTGGAGAGACCATCTGCATTGCCATGGTCAATCCCTGGTCTGTGCTCCACTGTAAAGTCCACCCCCTGTAGGAAAATGGACCACTTGAGCAGTTTGGGATTCTCACCCTTCATCTGATTTAGCCACAAGAGGGGCTAATGGTCTGTCTGAATTTTTGGAGTGAGTGCCAAACAAGTATGGTCTCAACTTCTTCAGGGCCCAAACCACAGCAAAGGCCTCCCTCTCAATGGCTGACCAACGTTTCTCTTTAGGGGTCAGCCTTCTGCTAATAAAAGCAATGGGCTGGTCTTGACCATCTACATTAAGTTGTGAAAGCACATCTCCCAACCCTAACTCAGAAGCATCTGTTCGGACAATAAACTATTTGGAGTAGTCAGGACTCTTCAAGATAGGTGCAGAGCACATGGCCTTCTTCAGGTCATCAAATGCCTTTTGACAGCTAACTGTCCACTGAACCTTTTTTGGCATCTTCTTTGAAGTCAAGTCATTAAGTGGTGTCACAATAGACCCATAGTTCTTAACAAACTTTCTGTAGTAACCGGACAGGCCCAAGAAAGTTCTGACCTGTGTCTGGGTGGTTGGAGGAGCCCAGTCCTTGATGGTCTGGGTCTTACTCTCCAGTGGTTGAACCTGACCCCCACCTACAAGGTGGCCCAGGTACACAACCTTGCTCTGCCCTATCTGGCACTTTGTAGCCTTGATAGTGAGGCCTGCCTTTTGCAGAGCCTCTAGTCTAAAACATTCCTCAGGTGGATCAGGTGATCCTCCCAGGTGGAGCTTAAGACAGCAATATCATCAAGATAAGCTGCATAAAAGTCTTCCAACCCAGTGAGGACTTGGTTCACCAACCTTTGGAAAGTGGCAGGTGCATTCTTCAAGCAAAAGGGCATTACCGCAAATTGATAATGACCTCCTAGGGTTGAGAAAGCAGTTTTGTCCTTGGCATCCTCAGCTAACCCGATTTGCCAATAGCCAGCTGTAAAATCAAATGTGCTCAGAAACTTGGCAGAAGCCAATCTATCAATGAGCTCATCTGCTCTTGGAATTGGGTGAGCATCTGTCCTAGTGACAGCATTGAGACCTCTATAGTCCACACAGAACCTCATCTCTCTCTTACCATCTTGGGTGTGAGGTTTTGGTACAAGGACTACTGGGCTGGCCCAGGGGCTCTCTGATGGCTCAATTACTCCCAACTCCAGCATTTTCTGTACCTCAGTCTTTATACAGTCCCTGACATGGCCAGGTTGCCTGTAGATCTTACTCTTCACAGGCAGACTGTCACCAGTGTCCACCCCATGGGTGCACCAGTTAGTCTGACTAGGTGTCAATGAAAACATATGTCTGAAGGACTGTGGAACTTGTCTGCAGTCCTGTTGCTGCTGGTCAGTGAGGCTGCCAGCTAAGGCCACACCATCAACTGAACCCTCATCAGGGTTCTGAGTCAACAAGTCTGGGAGAGGGTCACTCTCTTCCTCCTGTACCTCATCTGTAGCCATGAGCAAGCCCATGTCTGCTCTGTCAACATATGCTTTGAGTCTGTTGACATGGAGCACCCTGTGGGGGCTCCTGGGAGTTCCAAGGTCCACCAAGTAGGTGACCGCTCCCTTTTTCTCAACAATTGTGTGGGGTCCAGACCATTTGTCCTGGAGTGCTGCTGGGGCCACTGGCTCCAACACCCACACCTTCTGTCCTGGCTGGTCCTCAGTCAGCACAGCCTTTTGGTCATGCCAAGCTTTTTGGAGTTCTTGGCTAGCCTCAAGGTTTTTAGAAGCGTTCTTCATATACTCAGCCATCCTGGAGCGGAGACCAAGTACATAGTCCACTATGTCTTGTTCAGGCTTTTTGAGAGGTAACTCCCATCCTTCCTTCACCAGACATAGGGGTCCCCTTACAGGATGCCCAAACAAAAGTTAAAAAGGGCTGTAGCCAACCCCCTTTTGTGGGACCTCTATGTAAGCAAACAGAAGGCAGGGTAGAAGGATGTCCCATCTTCGCCTAAGCTTTTCAGGTAAACCCTTGATCATACCCTTGAGGGTCTTGTTGAATCTTTCAACAAGCCCATTGCACTGTGGATGGTAGGGTGTAGTGAATTTGTAATTAACACCACACTCCTTCCACATAGCAGTCAAGTACCCAGACATGAAGTTTGCACCTCTGTATGAGACAACCTCCTTAGGAAACCCCACTCTTGAGAAAACTCCCAGGAGGGCTCTTGCCACAACAGGTACTGTTGTGGTCCTTGGGGGAATATCTTCTGGATACCTGGTGGCATGATCCACTACCACCAGTATAAATCTGTGCCCAGAGGCTGTTTGGGGATCCATTGGTCCAACAATGTCAATCCCTACTCTTTCAAAGGGTACCCCCACCACAGGTAGTGGTATAAGGGGGGCCTTTGTTGTGCCACCTGATTTGCCATTGGCTTGGCAGGTCACACAGGAGCGACAAAACTCCTTAGTATCTTCTGACATATGGGGCCAGTGAAAGTGAGGGACAAGCCTGTCCCAAGTCTTGTTCTGGCCTAGATGTCCTGCTAAGGGAATATCATGGGCTAAGGTAAGAAGGAAACCCCTAAAGGCCTGAGGTATGACCAACCTCCTAGAAGCACCAGGCTTGGGGTCTCTAACCTCAGAATAAAGGAGTCCTTCATCCCAGTAAACTTTATGGGTACCTGTAGCATTCCCAGCAGCCTCAGAAACTGCTTGCTGTCTGAGGGGTTCAAGAGAGGGGCAGTCTAACTGAGCCTGCCTCAAGTCTGCCCTTGAAGGTCCCCCTGTCCCAAGAAACTCAACCTGGTCAGGTTCAAGTTCTTCTAGGACAGTTCCTACAGGGGTCTCACAATCAGCTTCCTGAGAAGGCTGATCATCACTTGAGGGCAGGGGGGAAGGCACTGCCTACCCTACTGCTCTTTCTCTTGGATGGCACTTGGTCCATAGTTTCAGGATCCAAGGCCTGTTCAGTGTGGCACTTTTTGGCCTGTGACCTGGTCACAGCAAGGACATGAGCTGATATGCCTAACATCTCTGCATGAGTCCTATACTCCACTTCTGACCATACTGAGGATTCAAGATCATTGCCCAACAGACATTCAACTGGGAGGTCTGCACTTACCACAACTCTTTTGAGGCCAGTTACCCCTCCCCAGGAGAAGTTAACAACTGCCACACTATGTGTAGTAGTGACGTTGCTTGCATTGGTCACCAGGTAATTATCACCCAGTAGAATCTGTCCAGGGTCCACAAAGTTAGGTGTCACCATAGTGACACTGGCACGTGTCCCTGTAGGCCTGAGCCACTTTGTCATTGATTAAAGGTGTTTGCCTGTACTTGCCCAGAGTACTGGGACTCTCAGTAGTGGACATAGCCATGTCCACATCACAGACATGAACAGCCTGAGTGGGGATCCTGACTAGGCCAGAATCCACCTCCGTACCCAGGGTTAACCCCACTAAAGCCTTGGGTTGGGAACTACCACTGTTAACTGTACTAGGGGGTGCATATGCCTTAGAGGCTACAGTGGTAGGGGCTGTACCTTTCTTGGTGCACTCACTAAACCAGTGAGGTAGATTTACAATAATTACACCAAGGTTTCTTTGGACCTTCTTTCTTCTTGGAAGCTTGGGACCCCCCTTCATTAGAATTTTTGGGGCCTGATGAAGACTTCTGGTCTTTTTGTTTCTGATCCCCACCTTTTTGTTCTGCCTTTTTCTGATCACCACCTTGGTTCTGGGGTTTCTGCTTAACCCTGGTTCTGACCCATTTGTCTGCCTTCTTTCCCAATTCTTGGGGAGAGGTCGGATCTGAGTCAATCAGGTGTTGGTGCAACAACTGGTTCTGACAATTGTTAAGAATTTGCTCTCTCATGATCAAATTATACAACCCTGAATAGTCCTTAACTTTACTTCCCAATAACCAGCCTTCCAGAGCCTTAGTGACACAATCAACAAAATCAGTCCAGAGTCTGTGTCTTCTGGGTATCTCTGAACATCAACCTATACTGTTCAGTGGTTAGGCCAAACCCATCAATCAGAGCACTCTTCAGGACAGAGTAATTGTTAGCATCCCCATCACTAACTGTGAGGAGCTTATCTCTACCTTTTTCAGAAAAGGAGAGCCATAAGATTGCTCCCCATTGACTTTGGGGTACCTGCTGCACTTTGCAGGCCCTCTCCAAAGCAGAAATCCACTTGTGGATGTCATCCCCTTCTTTATAGGGGGGCACAATCTTGCTTAGGTGTCTATTTTCATAGGACCTATCTTTATCCTTAGGGATATTGCTCCCACCAGTGGGTTCTAACCCACTCTCTCTATGCTCTCTAGCACGAGCAAGCTTCTCTTTGGCCAGGGCAACCTCAAGTTCCTGTCTTTCAATCCTAAGAGCAGCTTCTCTCATCTATGCCTCATGTTTCCTTCTCTGAGGGGAAGTCATCCCTCTCTGAGGAAGGCCATGAGAGCTATTTGAAGCATGAGATCTGATAGAGTCTCTGGAGTGGGATCTCCCTCTTGTCTGCCTCTGGGTAAGCCCACTTGGGGGTCTGTATGAGGGCTGCCCATACTGACTCCCATGTATGCTTAAGTTAGCCTGACTAAGCCTTCTGACTATGCTCTGACTGTTTGTCTCAGGATCAGCGTCATCTCCTTCTCCCCCTTCTCCCTCTTCCTCATCTGGAACTGGAGTTATAAGTGGTATCCTCTGTGGAGGGAAGGACTTCCTCTGAGCTACCTGAAGCACCTGAGTCAGGTGTCGTTTGAGCATCATACTCTTCTAAAAGCTCAACTAAGAACTTTAGGGTAGGGTTTGAACCCTGTTTTAGCCTTCTAGAAGTACACAATTGTCTCAATTCTTGGAAGGCGAAGGCTTCATATCTTGAAGCAGTCCCCAAGGGATCTACTTGTGCAGGCAGAGAACCACTGGGGTTCGCTGTCTGAGACATGGTTTCTTGTGAGGTGGGAGTGTTGCACCTACCTACACTATGTGTTTTCCTACAGAACCTGTCTAGGAGTTGTAGTCAGGGTGTGCTAAGCCCAGGCTCTACAACAGCTAAGTTCAGTAGAACTTAAGTATACTAAGACTTGTTTTTATATGTACCTACAGGTACCTATGTGATCTTTCAAATGATATCTCAAGATTACAAGTGGTAAAACAACAGCAAGCTCTAATCCCAACTGCTGCACACCAATGTGAGAAGTTGGCCTGGTATATGATGTTCACTATTCTAGTGAACACCTTGCACCAGTCCAAACAACCCTTATGGTGATGGTTGTAAGTCAACCTTATAGACCAGCTATCCTAGAGGTAGCGTGGACAGTACAGTCTTAGGCTAAAAGACTCTTGAGGGCGTGTAAAGCCAGCTGTTTTACCATATGTAACCCCTTGAATATCAAATGAAAGTACACCACACAGGATATATATAAAATATATATGTATTTATTTACTAACACACTCCTCTGAACTCTTTATGAGGTCAGAGGCAAAAGCACATAAGTTATACTCAGAAATACTTTAAATAGCACAATTTACAGTTCGGCGCTAGGGGCGCGTAAAACCATATATTAACTAAGTGGTATAAGAACCACGACTTTGGAAAGGAGAAGGCCTAGGGCATCGCTGGGGCTACACTATCTGACCCTTAGGTTAGGAGTAGGAGGCCCACAGGAGGCGCGTGCAGAGTCAGTACTCTCACGCGAGAGTCAATAGAAAGTCAATAGGAACGTAAAAAGGTAAGTAATGAAGTTTTAGGACACTTCCGGTCTAACTAGGATTACACAACTAGCAAAACTGGACACTAGGATAGTCAATCCCTACAGGAGCACCGAAGTACTCGCGTTACCTCACCCACGGGCTGTGGGTTCATAGGTGTCAAAGTGTGTCTGGTTTTCTCATTGTTTCCTATGGAGCTGCGGAAGAAGATACTGCAGGCGACCAGGAGGAAGATGTCCGGGTGGATCCAAGGGTGGATCGGTGTTGAAGAAGACCTGAAAGCAGAGGGGACAGAGTCTAGGTCACTAGCCAACCACCGGGTGGAACCAGGAAGGAACCAGATGTCGTCGAGGAGCAATCAGGTGTGGATGTGAAGATTGTCGTTGCAGCCACGCGGACCAGGTGGCGTCGAGGAAGACCAGGTGCTGGAGAGGAGCTGTCCCACGAAGGTTCTCGCAGATGGAGGGGTCGACTTCCGGATTGGAGCCAACAAGCCTAAGCAAAAGCAACCCACGCAGGATACACAAAAGGCTTCTGGTGCAGACCAGGAGGGTCTGAGGTACTTCACCTCTTCAGGGAAGCAAGGGCCAGTCTGGAGCAACAAGACCAGCGATAGATTTTCTCAAGGATCGTCGTCAGAGGGCTACTATCTAACGGGCCATCAACCAGACAACGCGTCGAGCAGAACACCAGCAGAAGGGCCCCACGCAGATCTCGTGGAGTGTGGAGGGCTGGTCTTTGGTGCAGGTGGAGCTCGGTGTCTGGGTGTCTCAGTCCCCAGTGCACAGCTTCGAGGATGCCTCAGGAGCTGCGCTGTTAGCAAGTTGAAGACTTTCCAAGTTGCCTTCTTCCACGGATTCCGACACCTTCCATGGTGCTCAGCTGTGCTGGAGTCGTGCAGTGGGGTCAGAGGAGTCTGGGGGTCGAGGTCTTGTCAGGTTCTGTGCTCGAGTTCCGGCAGGAACAGGGACAAAGCAAGGCGTCGAGTTGCTGGATGGTGCCTGGTTACCCAGGGTGGTCACTCCTTGGCCACAAGGGAGATTCTTCAGTCTTCAGCGTCAGTTGAATGTCGAAGGGTCCAGAGTTTCGTCTTCAGTTCGATTCCAGGATTAATCTAAAGTCTCCTGGGTCAGCTCCTACCTTTATACAACTAAAGGGGGCTGGTTTACTCACTAGGTCCCTCCTATGGGTGGGACCAGCAAGGGGGATGGTTACACCCCCTTTCCTTTGTGCAGTTTCGGGCCAGAGCTGGAGCTGGAGTGCCCCAGCAACCGGTTTGTACTGGGGTATGCATGGAGCACCTAGTGTGCCCCAGGCATGTCTCATTTTATTAAGCCCTCCCTGTCCCAATACACAAAATCCTGTCTGGGGTGGTGCTCGCACTTCTCCAGGCAGGAAACCTATTGTCCAGGCCTCCCTCGCTGGAAGGACTCCCAGCAGCAGGAGGTCAGACTTGTGTCTGTGGCAGCAGCATCTATTTTGTGACGCTGGGGCTCTGGTTAACTTTAACCGGGATAGTCAGAACTAACATGTCTTCTCCCTCTAGAAGGGTGGAATGCTACTCCCGTCGCCAGAATTGGCGAGGGGGTAGTATTCCAAAGCATATGACACCTTACACGACATGTTTAGATAAAGCCAAACCAAAGTTAGCATTCAACCGCGAGGATTATAATGCACTTAAGAGTATAGGGTATGGCAATTTCATAGAACAGCTATACAGCTATAAGGACATGGTTCCGAAAGCAACAGACAGGCTCAGCTCATGCTAGAGCACCATCTCACACATAACCAAGCACTCTGCCTCCAGGATTGTTAAGGCCTGCCATAGGAGTGACCTATAGGTTACTGTGTGTCTATATTTAAGGGCTAGGTATAGGAATACTGTACCTAAGCAAGGGGTGATTACACAACCTTGCCCCAGCTGAGTGATCAGCCAGTTGTGTCAGTTTGAGTGGCCAGCCAGGGGTGGCATAATACATGCTGCAGCCCCTGGTAGGCCTTGGTTACACCTATGCCCTGGGTACCTAGGGTACACTTCTACAGGGGCTGATAAGGTGAGCCAATTCCCAATTGGATGTACCTAGGGTACATGGTGTGAATTTAGAGAGAGTGCATCTGGGCTGTGGGTCTGATTAGCAGGCTCACAGCCACATCTAAGTCGAAAACCAGTAAAGGAAAAGCAAAAAGTGGGGGTGACCATAGGAAGCAGACCCTACTCTCCTACAAGTCCCATTGATGCATGATCAACGGCACAGGAGGGAACGTGTGCGTAATGCCTTTCAGAAAACGGTTAGCAACCGGGGACTTAAAAAGAGATGGCTGATCAGGAAGCCGTAGAAAGGCGGAAATGGCCGAAAGGTAAGCTTTGATAGTGCCCAGAGCAGAGCCCTTCTGGGCCAAAGAAAGTAGGAACAAAAGAACCTCGGAAAGAAAAGCAGAAAGGGAATTCACAGCCTTCGCTGTGCACCATGCCACAATCTTGTTACACCTGCAGGCGTATACAGTTTTTGTGGAGGTCCGCGTTTGTTGCAATACCACATGGCGGTGGTGTTTTCCGTGAACACCTGCACTCCACTTCCCCGGACAGAGGGAAGGAATTTCTTCAGTGCTAGTCGGATCGCCTGAAGCTCCAAAAGATTGATATGGAGCCAGGACTCTGCCAGAGACCAGAGGCCTCTGATCTCCGCCTCTCCCAAGTAGCCGCCCCATCCCAGGAGGGACGCATCCGTCGCCACTGTGTGCCACGGTTGGGGAAGGGAGAGGGATCTGCAATTGACCCAATCGCGATTCGTGAGCCACCACTGCAATTGTTGGGAGTGCCCTCCGAGTTCTGGACATGATAGGACAGGTTGCCCTGATGCTGTGCCCACTGGAACTTCAGGTTCCACTGAAGCCCGCATATGCCACCTGGCATGTTGCACTAGCAGGATGCAGGAGGCCATCAGGCACAGGAGCCGAATGGTCATCCTGACTGAAACCCGGGATAGAGGCTGAAAGATCGGAATCATAGCCTGAATATCCCCATCTTGAACTTTTCCTTCCAATGCTACCATCCAGTCTTCCGGGTCCAGGGCAGCTAGGACCTGAGCCAATGTCAGCAACTTGAACTTCTCCTTACGGAGGAAGCCGTTGACATTCCGCAGGTCCAAGAAAGGGTGTAGGCCCCATTTTTCCTTCTTGGGGACCAGAAAGTAGTGGGAATAACAACCACGTCCTACTTCTGGCCCAGGAACTCGCTTGATGGCCCCCTTGGCCAAGAGGGCCATAACTTCCTGTTGGAGAAGCGCAAAGTGATCCCCCGACATGCAGTGGAACGGAGGTGGCATGGCTGGGGGGGCAGACACGATGGGGAGGGAAGTAACCCCTTCGGACAATTTGCAGCAGTGACAGAACACCAGTGGGGGAGGTGATGTTGAACCCTGCTGCCCACCGGTGTGGGGTGCACCCCAAAGCTCGGACTAGGAAGGCTTTGAGGTAGATGCAGTGGGAGTGGAGGTGGACTTCAACGCACACTGGCCCCCTGTGCCGCCACGGCGGCCTCCACGACTGCGGCCGCGCTGATGTTTTGTTCTGCGCAGGCTTTTGGCTGAGCAAACGTGTAGGGGCGCCCCTTCCGGAGCCACCAAAGGTAGACGTGGCCGGGCGTGTGGTTTAGTGACTCGAGGACTTGGCCGAAGCCCAAGAGTCCTTGAAACGCTCCAGCGCACTGTCTGCCTTATCGCCAAACAGGCGAGTATCATCAAAAGGCATGTCCATGAGTGAACTCTTGACATCCCACGAAAACCCTGTGGACCGCAGCCAGGCATGGCGACGCTAGGCCACCATAGTGGACATGGCTCTCCCAAAAGAGTCCGCGGTGTCCAGTCCACACCGAATGGCGAACTTTGTGGCATCCTTCTCCTCTGCATCTGCTTGAGAAAGTACAGTCCGAACCTCCTCCGGGCACTGGGGCAGAGTTTGCGCCGTGTCCCACACAGCGTGAGAATAGCAGCCCAAGAGGAATGCGGTGTTGACTGACCGCAGCTCCAAGCTGTCAGAAGAAAACAGCTTTTTGCCAAACTGCTCCAGCTTTTTCTTTTCCTTATCATGCGGAGCAGTAGGGAACGCAGTTTGGGAAGTGGAGTCCTGAATGACCAGGCTCTCCAGCGTTGGATGATTTGTTAAAAAAGCAGGGTCACGATCTTATCCACAGGAACCTTCATAGAACTTTCAGCCGGCTGAAGCACTTCAGTAAGGAGTTTCGTTTTTAGGGTAACCGTAGGCAGATCAAGGTCAAGAGCCTCAGCTGCCCTACTGAGCACCACAGTGTACGTGGCGCCTTCCTCCATGACAGCGGGAGGAGACACAAACCCATGCTCAGAGGAAGGGTCAAGGCCACCTGCATCCTCCGAGTCCTCTGCCCACTCATGTTCAGACTCACACTGCCGTGCAAGAGGGTCCTCCGACCCCTCCCAATCATCCCCCTCCTTCACGGCCTGAGGCACAGGCGGCAGGGCGGGTGAGGCACAGGGGAAAACAAATGCTCCCAACGGCGCTGCTCCCGGTGCCGATTCGGCTCCAAGTCCCAATTTGGGTCCCAAGCCGGAGCAAAATTGCCCAGAAAATCAGGCAAGGGCAGAGGTGGGAAGAACGGAACCCATTGCGGCGCTGGGAACAGAGCCGTAGAGGGCGTCGGAGCCGCAGGACCTGGCGGCAAGCAAGGACCCTCAATAGTGACCGCGGGGCCCAAAGGCGCGGCGGTGGGAGCCCTAGGCCTGGAGAGGCGATCCATGGTGGCAAGAAACTCTTGCACCTCGGCCGAAGTCGCCGACGTACCCGGGTAGGGTGGGTAGGCCGCGGGACTCCCAGGCTCCAAAGGAGCCGTAGAGGAAGAACCCCTGGCCCCCTCGTCCATGGACCGACGGGGGGAAGTCAGAGAGTGAACACGCTTCTTCGACTTCTTCTTGTGACCTTTCTTACCCGATTCCGAGGGCGAAGACTTCGACCCCGAGGAGCGATGATGATGGCGACGCAGACGGTCCCTTGAGGGACCCCTGGACCTCGAACGGCGCGGAGACGACTGCCAGGCCTCCAGCAGCTTTCGGGACTGCTCCCGCAAAGCCTTCGGAGCCATGGCCAGAGAGTCGGAACATGACCGGGAGTCATAGTCGCGCTCCAGACAGTAGAGACAGATGCCGTGGGGGTCGGCCACCGACATCATACGCGCAAGGCCCCGCAGGATTTAAATCCAGGCATCCCTACGTGGCACCAGGAGTTAAGGCTCAAAGAAAGTAGAGACAAAAGTCTCAGAAAAGTTTGTCAAAAAGTGACTAGGGTACGTGCTCTAACCGGATCTGCGCTTGCTGGCGCGGAAAAAGAAAGAACTGACGCCAGCGCACATCGGTGGCGCCTAAGTAGTTGCTGTGACGTCATCTCAGCGCTTATGACGCCAGCGACGGAGCCACACGACACCACCTACTGACGCGCAGGGGTACTGCTGATGAAAAACTTTCCGGTTTCAAGCAGGCGCCTGGGGATATTCTCCTATCACGAACGTATCTCTTTCAAATAGGGAGCACGGCAAATTAAAAGTGCTTGTGGCCCACAGTGAACTGCAGTTGTCTTTGGGGAAGCAGAATGGGAATGTGGAAGTATGTGTCCTGCAAGTCCAAGGCTGGAGTGGAGTAGATCGGAGTGGATGGAGGTAGTCTTCCGGGTCCAGGGTAGACAGAACTTGAACGAGGGTGAGCCTTTTGAAATTCTCCTCATTCAGTAAGAAATTGAGAGGGCACAAGTCTAGGATAGGACAAAGGCCTCTATCCTTTTTGGACACCAGAAAGTTACAAGAGTAACAACCACTACCTACTTCTGATGCTGGTACTCTCTCTATGGCTCCGTTGGCCAAGAGAGGCTGCACTCCTGGCAGAGTAATGTAATGTGTTCCTCTGTCAACCGATCGTATGTGGGTGGCATGGGTGGAGGAGTAGTCACAAAGGGGAGGGAATAGCCCATCTGGAAAACCCAGCGTTTGGATGTTATTGACCTACAGTGGTGCAGGTGATTATGTATCCTGCCCCCATCTGGGTCCCCATGATTGTCAGAGGGCAAATTAAAAGGGCTTGGAGGCTGCAGCTGCTGGGGGATGGATGTGAGGGTGTTTGGAGACACAGCTGATGCTCTTTCCCTGGCCACGGAAGGAGTGGAAAGCGGCAAGTTGTTTGAAAGGGGCTATAGAAAGACCCAAGGACCTGGCTGTCACCCCAGCTTCCTCAAGGCCTTGGGATGAGGCACTCCAGGGTGGAGTCCGCATTGTCTCCAAAGAGACGGAGCCATTGAAGGGCATATCCATGAGTGAGGCCTGGACATCACCAGAAAATCAAGTCATCCTCACACAGTCATGGTGCCGTAAGGTCACCAATGATGAAAATGCTCTGCCTAGCAAGTCAGTTGTACCCAGCACACAGCATATGGCGAACTTAGCTGCATCTCTCCCATCAACAATAGCTTGGGAAAATATGTCTCAGGCCCCTTACGAGTCACACATGTAGCACCCGTGCACTAGAGTTCCAGAATGAGTATCACCCCAAAAGGTACGCAGTGCCAGACTGGCAGAAAAGAACATCTTCACCAAGGTATCCAGCTTCTTGGATTCTCCGTCTCGGGCAGTGGTAGGGAATGCACCAGGATTTACTTTGGAATTGAAGGCTTGGACAAACAAACTCTCGAGAGTGGGGTGTGTTGTGACGAAACAGGGATCCCTTGGGGCAGGCCATGGTGCCGGGCAATCAAACTATTCACAGGAATTCTTATGCAGAGCTTGGAGTAGGATGATAATGATGGCTTTGTTAAACATGATAAGCGGTTCAGATGTGGTGACTCCTACTGAAGCACCTCAGGAAAGACATTAGTCCTGACAGCCACAGTCTATAGCTGAAGGTCTAGGACCTCAGCCGCCCTACTGGACACCATTGCGAATGAGGCTCCGTCCTCCATACCAACAGTAGGAGAAACCAAGCCTGTGTCTGGGAAGGTATGCAGTCCACGGGCATCTGCCAGATCCTCACACCAGGATTCCTCTGTGACATCTAGGGACTGGTATACATCAGGGTCCAGTTCCCCCCCCAGTTATCCCAAAGTCCTAGCCTCAAGAAATAGGGCGCAGTCTTTAACCTTGGTGGTCTCCCCCCGGTGGCCCCCAGAATCCGCATCGGACGTCCATCTGGCTCTGTATCAGATTCTGGAATGAGTATGGGGGCAGTGGAGCTGAGGAAGGTCGAGTTGGCTCGACTGGAGCCGGTCCTGATCTATCTATGGATCCAAGGGGCCCGACTGGCACTGGGGAGAACCCACCAGCAGAAGTGCAGTAAGGGCCCCTCCCGAGCCTGTGGGGCCCACGGGCACTCCATTGGGGACAGGCTGCCCAACTATGAGGCTCATAGCCTCATAAACATCACTAAGTTGGGGTTGCTTCGGCTCCTGAAAACACAAGGAGGCGTGGAGATGGCCCAGGCGCAGGCTCAACCGTACAAATGGTAGGACTTTGAACTGGTAGTGCTGTCCTTGAATGGTGAACCTTAGATACTTTCTGTGAGCAGGGTGAATTGGTATATGAAAGTATGCGTCCTTGAGGTCTAGAGTTGCTAGGAAGTCTCCCTGGCGAAGCAATGGCAACACTTGCTGGAGAGTGAGCATATGAAAATGCTCCGACAAAATGTACAGGTTGAGGGGCCTGAGGTCCAATATTGGTCTGAGAGACCCGTCCTTCTTTGGAATAAGGAAGTATAGGCAGTATACTCCTGTTCCTTGATGTTGTAGTGGGACTGGTTCTATGGCCCCCTTTTGCAGCATACTGATGACCTCTTGCTGTAGTAGCGTTATATGTTCCTGTGACATTGGACGGTGCACGGGTGGTATGTTGGGTGGTGTTGAGGTGAGTTCTAGGCAATAGCCATGTTGGATAATTTGCCTGACCCACTTGTCTGTAGTGATATTTAACCAGACTGGCAGAAATTGTTGTAGTCTTCCCCCGACCGGTGTTATATGGTCTGGGGGTAGTGCCAAGAAGTCACTGTTTGGTGTTAGTGGAGGATCTATTTGCATTGCCTCCACAACCTCTTCCCTTGGTATTATTACCTCTGTATCCACCCCGGTTTGTGTTCTTGTTGTATGTGGATTGCGTGTTACCTTTGTAGGAGGAGGATTGCTGTGATGTATTACTACGCGCTCCTCCTCTATAATTGGAGCGACGAAAGGAGCCCCGGTGTTGTTGGGACTGTAGAGCTCACATGGACTTAGCTGTTTCAGCATCCTTTTTCATTTTGTCCAGAATTGAGTCAACTGCTGGACCAAACAAAAAGTCTGGGTTTATGGGCTGATTAAGAATAGTAGATTGTACTTCATTCTTAAAGCCTGATATGCAAAGCCATGCATGTCGCCTCAGCAGCACGCTTGTGTTGATGGATCTGGCAGCTGTGTCTGCCGCATCTAGGGCACATTTAAATGAGGCATTTGGGAAGAGCTTTCCCTCTTGTATAAGTTCATCTGCCTGATTTTTGTATGGCTCAGGTAAGTGTTGGAGAATTTCCTCTAAACTGTCATAGTGCTCCCTGTCATATCTGGCCAGCAAGGCCTGTGTATTGGTTATTCTCCATGAGTTTGCTGCCTGAGCTGCTACTCTCTTGCCTGATGCCTCAAAGATATTTGACTCCTTGTCTGGAGGAGCAGCCTCTCCAGTAGTTTGTGAATTTGCACGCTTTCGTGCGTTGGATACCACTAGGGAGTCTAGGGGTAGTTGCCCCCTGATGTATGTGGGATCTATAGGTGCAGCCCTATATTTCTTTTCAATTCTAGGGTTTATGACACATGCCCTAGCAGTGTCCTTAAAAATTTCACTTGCGTGCTTTAAGACGCCCTTCAACATGGGGAGCGTTTTTACATGTCTTTCCGATGTTGTTAATGTATCAAAGAGAAAGTCCTCTTCAATAGCATCAGAATGCATATCTACATTATGGTAGCTTGCTGCTCTATCCAGTAGAGAGTTAAAGGCTACTGAATCTTCTGTGGGTGATGGCTTGGTTGGGTATACTGCAGGGTCTGTAATGGGCAGAGTCCCTTCATTGTCTGGTTCACCTCCCCCACCCCATGGTTGTGAGATGGGGTCTCCATATGGGTTTTGTGAATAACCAAACCCCACATCTGCATCCTGATCTTCATCTGGGTTGTAGTCAGAGCGTGCAGGTGAGTTTGTGGGATATGGAGTGGTAGGCATAGCTGGAGTGATAGGCTCAAAAAGTATTGGAGAGGTAGCACAGTCTCTCTTTTTCTTGAGTGGAATTCTAGAAAAGTCTTCAGTAGGCAGAGGTCTTTTCTTTTTTTGTGTAAACAGTCACTTTACCAGTTTTGGGGTCAATATGCACAAGTTACTACTTGTGTAACGATATATCTGTAAGAGACATTAGGTAGTGATAGATTCCTTACTTTAGAATATCCCCAGGCGTCAGACTGGATCCGGATTTTTTTTGCGTAGCAGTACCCTTGCGCGTCAGTAGGCGTCGTCTGCGGCTCCGCGTCCGTCGTCGTGGGCGCCGTGATGACATCGTCGGAGTACTTAGACGCCGCCTCCGCGTGCTGACGTCAGCTCTTAGACACAGCTTTTCCGCGCCAGAAGCGCTGAGCCATGTTAAAAACCAACACTGGTACCATTGAAACTAGGGCCCTGAAAGGGGATAACCCTAACCCTAGATATCGGTTCGCAGAACAGGGAGGATGGGTGGGTCGGTAAGGAATCTATCACTAACTAATGTCTCTTAAAGATATATTGTTACACAAGTAGTAACTTGTGCATCTGAAAGAGACACGTTAGTGATAGATTCCTTACCTTAGAATAGATACCCCAGCAATTCCAACCCCGGTGGTGGGTCTGCGAACCAATAATCACACCAGAAAGTCCTGGAGGACAGAACGGCCAAAGAAGCCATCCCTCCGGACTTGGCTGTCCAGGCAGTAGTGTCTCGCAAACGTGTGCAGTGATGCCCACGTAGCTGCCTGACAGATGTCTTGTAAGGGCACTCCCCGGCCCAGGGCAGTTGTAGTCGCCGTGGCTCGGGTGGAATGAGCCCGCAATCCAACAGGGGGCTCCTTTTTAGCCAAGGAGTAACATGCCTGGATACACAAGATGATCCACCGGGAGATGGTCCTCTTGTGCACCACTTTCCCCTTCTTAGCGCCCACGTAACCAACAAAGATTTGGTCATCCACCCGGAACTGGCGTGTGCGATCCAAGTAGAATGATAGCGCACGTTTTGGGTCCAGACGGTGGAGCCGCTCTTCCTCTTTAGAGGGGTAGGGAGGCGGAAAGAAGGTTGGCAAGGTGATGGACAGCCCGATGTGGAAGGCCGTGACAACCGTGGGCAGGAAAGATGGTTTAGTACGCAACACAACCTTGTCCGGATGGACAGAAAGGAAAGGAGGAGTACAAGAAAGGGCCTGGAGCTCACTCACTCTCCTGGCAGAGGTGATGGCAACCAGGAAAGCAGTCTTCAGAGTTAGAAGGCGGAGAGGACAGTTGTGAAGTGGCTCAAAGGGAGCGCACATCAGAAATGTAAGAACAAGGTTCAAGTCCCACTGAGGCATCACAAACTTAACAGGAGGGAACGTGTGTGTGATGCGTTTAAGAAAACGATTTACAATAGGGGACTTGAACAAGGAAGGTTGATCAGGCAACCTTAGAAAAGCTGAAAGGGCAGAAAGGTAGCCCTTGATAGTGCCCAGAGCAGAGCCCTGCTGGGCAAGAGAAAGAAGGAAGAGAAGAAGATAAGAACCTCTGAGCGAGGGGCAGCAAGAGGATCCACAGCCTTTGCTGTGCACCATGCCACAAATCTGTTCCACCTGCAGGCGTATACCGACTTTGTGGAGGGACGCCTGGCTGCCAGAATGACGTTACAGACTTCAGGAGGCAAGTCAAATGGCCTCAACTGTCGCCGCTCAATCTCCAAGCATGGAGGTGGAGACTGGACAGGTTCGGGTGGAGGACCGTCCCCTGCTGCTGCGACAGAAGGTCCTCCTGAAGAGGCAGACGAACCAGGGAATCGACTGACATACTGAGTAGCTCTGGATACCAGTACCTTCGTCCCCAGTCCGGAGCCACAAGGATGACTTGGGCCCGGTCGCGCTTGATCTTCTTCAGCACTCTGGGCAGAAGTGGTATAGGAGGAAAGGCGTACAATAGACCGCAATCCACTCGCGATGAAAAGCGTCTCCGAGCGAGTGCCGCCTTGGAAATTCCAACGCACAGAACTGATGACATTGCGCGTTCTCTTCGGTGGCGAATAGATCTAACCAAGGCTCTCCCCATCGCTGAAAGAGGCCGTGCGCCACGTCCGAGTTCAGACGCCATTCGTGATCCATCATGCACCGACGGCTGAGCTCGTCCGCCCTGGCGTTCAGAGAACCTGCCAGGTGTTGAGCCTCCAGGGTCACTCCCTAGCGTTCCAGCCACTGCCAGAGGCGCAGAGCCTCCGGGCAAAGGGTCCACGACCCCACCCCGCCCTGTTTGTTGCAGTAGCACATGGCGGTGGTGTTGTCCGTGAACACCTGCACTACACTCCCCCGGACAGAGGGGAGGAATGCTTTCAGTGCTAGACGAATCACCCGCAACTCCAAAAGGTTGATGTGGAGCCGGGCCTCCGCCGGAGACCAGAGGCCTCTGATCTCCGCCTCTCCCATGTGGCCTCCCCAGCCCTGTAGGGACGCGTCCGTCACAACTACGTGCTCCGGTTGGTGAAGGGAGAGGGATCTGCCGCTGACCCAATCGCGGTCCGTGAGCCACCACTGCAGCTGTCTCGCAGTGCCCTCCGAGATCAGGACGTGGTCGGACAGATTGCCCTGATGCTGGGCCCACTGAAACTTCAGGTCCCACTGCAGAGCCGCATCCGCCACCTGGCGT
Source organism: Lissotriton helveticus (assembly GCF_964261635.1). NCBI lineage: Eukaryota > Metazoa > Chordata > Amphibia > Caudata > Salamandridae > Lissotriton > Lissotriton helveticus. The sequence goes on along the minus strand of NC_136063.1, from coordinate 403,686,939 downwards.
GATGCACCAGTAGGATGCAGGAGGCCATCAGCCCCAGAAGCCGCAGCGTCAACCTGACTGAGACCCGGGATAAAGGCTGAAATAGTGAAATCAGAGCCTGAATATCCCGGACCAGCTGTTCGGGAGGATAAACCCGAAACTGCGCTGAGTCCAGAACTGCTCCGATGAAGAGGAGCTTCTGAGGGGGGCACAGGTGTGACTTCGGCACATTGAGGGAGAACCCCAGCTGGTGCAGGAGGTCTGCCGTTGTCTGGAGGTGGCTGACGACTGTTTGGGGCGAGCCCGCCTTTAACAACCAGTCGTCGAGGTAGGGGAAGACTGAAACCCCTAACCTGCGCAGATGAGCTGCGACCACCGCCATCACCTTTGTGAACACCCGTGGGCGCTGGTAAGGCCGAAAGGGAGCACGGTGTACTGAAAGTGCTTGTGGCCAACCGTGAACCGCAGGTAGCGCCGGTGGGCCGGCAGGACGGGGATGTGGAAATAAGCATCCTGCAAGTCTAACGCTACCATCCAGTCTCCTGGGTCCAGGGCAGCTAAGACCTGAGCCAGTGTCAGTATTTTGAACTTCTCCTTCCGGAGGAAGCCGTTGACGTTCCTTAGGTCCAAGATAGGGCGTAGGCCCCCTTTGCCCTTCTTGGGTACCAGAAAGTAGTGGGAGTAACAACCACACCCTACTTCTGGCCCAGGAACGCGCTCGATGGCCCCCTTGGTCAAGAGGGCCGTAACGTCCTCCTGCAGAAGCCGCAAATGATCCCCCGAAACTCGGTGGTACTGCGGTGGCATGGCTGGAGGGGTCGCCTTGAAGGGGAGGGAGTAGCCCCTTCGGACGATTTGCAGCACCCACCTGTCCGACGTGACAGTGCGCCAGTGGAGGTGATGGCGAACCCTGCCCCCCACTGGCGTCCCATGGGCCTGAAAGCACGGACTAGGAGGGTTTTGAGGCGGATGCTGCGGGGGAAGGTGTGGACTGACCTCGCCGTTATCCCCGACCGCCTCCCCGGCGGTTTCCACGGCCGCCACCACGTTGGGCATTACCCTGCGGAGCGTGGCTGGCAGCACGTGTGGGTACACCCCTTCCGTGGCCACGAAAGGAGTGAAAGGCAGCCGATTGCTGGCGCGGGGCCGAGAGGCCCAAGGACTTGGCCGTAGCCCTGGAGTCCTTAAAGCGCTCAAGCGCATAGTCTGCCTTGTCGCCAAAAAGGAGACGGCCATCAAAGGCATGTTCATCAGTGTGTTTTGGACATCGACCAAAAAGTTGGCGGACCTCAACCAGGCGTGACGTCTGACCGCCACAGTTGTTGCCATCGCTCTACCTAGTGAGTCCGTGGTATCCAGCCCACACCGGATAGAATATCGGGCTGCATCCCGGCCCTCCACAAGGGCTTGGCCGAGTTTGGCCCGTACCTCCAACGGACACTCTGGCAGCACTTCCGCAACCGTATCCCACAGAGAGTAGGTGTAGCGGCCCAAGTGGCATGCGGTGTTGGAAGACCGCAGTCCCAGACTAAGGGATGAGAAGATCTTTTTACCGTACTGCTCGTACCTCTTGGATTCCCTGTCCGGCGGAGCCGACGGGAATGCGTTCTGGGAGTTGGAGGCCTGGATGACCAGGCTGTCGGGGGTGGGGTGGGTGGACAGGAAACATGGGTCACCCGGAGCCGGGCGGTGGCGTCTGGCCACGTTCCTATCTACAGGCGAACCTGTAGCGGGCTTGGACCAAGTGCCCAAAAGAACGTCGGTCAAGGCCTCATTAAACGGCAGCGGAGGCTCAGCTGAGCATGACTGCGGCTTAAGGACCTCAGTGAGGAGGTTAGTCCTCACGGCCGCAACGGGGAGCTCAAGGCCCAAGGCCTTGGCTGCCCTCGTCAACACCACACTGTAGGTTGCCCCCTCCCCCTCCTCCGTAGCCACGGTAGGAGATGAGACAAAGCCAGTGTCGGGCGAAGTGTCCAGACCACTGGCATCCCCAATTTCACCTGTCCAGTCCTCCTGTGACTGACCTTCACGTGTCAGAGGGTCCTCAGACCCCTCCCAATACTCCTCATCACCCATCTCCTAGTACTCAGGGTCAGAAAAGGATGGGGCCGGTTCATGGAAAGTAAACTCTCCGAGTGGCGTCTGGAGCGGCGCCGGAACAGGGTCGAGGGAGGCATCTGGGACGGCACCGTCCGAGGGCGGCGCCGGGGGTGACACCTGGGGGGGTCGGCACCGGGGAGGTCGTTAAGTCCACCGGCGGCGACCCGGATCCAGAACAGGATCCAGCGGGGCCCTGCGGCGCCGGTGGCGTCGGAGCCGAAGCACCCGACGGCGTCGGGGCCAAAGCCCCCGACCCGTTAGGACCCCCAGACGTGTCCGCTGGGCCCAGAGGCGCCGCAGAGCCCGTCGGAGGAGAGAGGGACCTCATGGCCATGAGGAACCGCTCGATCTCCTCCGGCGTCGCGTTAGGCCCAGGGACCGGTGGGTATGAGGCCGGACGCGGCGCCTGCGACTCAGACGGAGCCGCGTGGGCAGTGTCACCAGAACCCCTGGCCGCGTCGTGCGAGCGTCGGGGGGAGTCGGAAGAGCGATGACGTCTCTTCGACTTCTTGTGCTTACCTGATGACTTCGACCCGGAGGAGTGATGTCGACTCCCGGAGCTCCGATGGCTCCTCTCCCGCGACCGGTCCCTCGACCTCTGTCCGGACCGGGACCGTTCTCTGCGCGGGACCGACTGCCGGAGTTCGAGTCGCTTGCGGGACCGCTCCCGCCTAGCTTTCGAAGTCAGGGCCCGACAGTCGGAGCAGGTCTTGTCGTCGTGATCGACGCCGAGGCAGTGGAGACACCGACGGTGAGAGTCGGTGAACGACATCAGTCAGTCGCAATCCTCACAGGGCTTGAAACCTGGCATCCCTACCGGCACCGATCGGAGTCGAAGACTCGAAAAAGGATGATCAAAAGATCAAAAAAGAGTTAGTCAAAAAGTGACTAAGGTACCACTTTTTCCGGATCTGCGCTGCTGGCGCGGATAAAAGAAGAACTGACGTCAGCACGCGGAGGCGGCGTCTAAGTTCTCCGACGACGTCATCACGGCGCCCACGACGGACGCGGAGCCGCAGACGACGCCTACCGACGCGCAAGAGTACTGCTACGCAAAAAAAATTCGGATCCAGTCTGACGCCTGGGGATATTCTAAGGTAAGGAATCTATCACTAACGTGTCTCTTTCAGATATAGTTTTGACTGGTCGTCTGTGGAGGGGTCTGGATGGATAATCTCTTCTTCCACAGTTTTTGGCCTTGGTGCTGTCGCCTTTGGTTTGACTTTTTTCGGGTCGATGCCTTTAATGGGTTCGACTGCTTTTGGTGGTTGAATTGGTTTTTGAGGTTTTTTGACAGCTTTTGTCGGTTGGACTTTTGCAGGCTTCACCACCTTTTTAGGACCGAGCGGTTTGGTCGGTTCGGCAGTGTCTTTAGGCGGTAGAGGTGTTTTAGGAGCATGCGATTTTGGCTCGATGCCCCTTCTTGCATCGATGGGCTTCGGCTCGACCGATTTGCTTTGGTCCACCTTAGATTTCACTTTCGGTTCGACGTTTGTTTTGGGCATAGGCCTTTTGCATTCGTCGACCGTTTTTTCCCCTTTGTCGATAGTTGAGCCTGATTTGCTCTATTCGACGTGCTTTGTTTTGGGCCTCGAGGTTGACTCGACGGGTTTCGACTTCGATGTCGACTCGATGGTCTTTGGCTTCGAAGGGTATATTGGAACTGTGGCCTTCGGGTCGACGCCCTTGGGCTTAATCACCTTCGGTTCGACGACGTTCGGTCCGAAGACCGTATTGTCGACGAGTTTCGGTTTCGATGGAACCGGTGTTGTATGTCGTGTCTCAGAAGGCTCTTTTTGTATGTTCTTAGCCGGGCGGTATGGCGGGGCTATAGAACCAGTATGTTGATCTTGGCTAAGGCCTGCTGGTGATGCCTCGACCCGAGTCTCTGATATCGGTGTAGTGTCTGTATGGGGCGGTGTACTCACGGTTCGCCCATTGTCGTCATCGGAGTCGTCTTCGACAGCTAAGATATCTTGATCGTATTCCTCGAGATCGACGATTAGTTCCTCCTCTTCAAGGTAATATTCGGAGTCACGCTCCGAGTATTGTTCTTCGTCTTGATCAGAGTCTTCGGCGCTACCTAGGTCTTCCTCATCGTTCAAGATATTATCGGGCTCTGGTGCCGACCTCTGCATTTCTTGCCTCGCCGCCCGTCGATTCCGGATAGTCGTCTTCGACCGGAACTGGGCGCAGGCTAGGCAACTATCTTCATTGTGATCTGGAGATAGGCATTTGTTGCACACTGGATGCTTATCTGTGTGCGGGAACTTTGAGTTGCACTGCGGGCAGTATTTGAATGGACTTCGTTCCATCGACGGTCGGTCCACGTGGCGTCGAGTAGGCCTCACGGCCCGATTCGACGACCGGAGTGCAACAGGTGTTCTAAAAGTGTATCGGTACCGAGCGCTTAACAATACCGACGGATCCGAAGGCCTTTTGGCCTTTAGAAAAGTTTTTGTTGATTCCGAACTTGGAGTGCTGGAAAGTACATCCGAAACCAATGGCGGAAAAAAAACAATCTGAGGATGGAGAGGATGCCCATGCGCACTGTAGTCCAAGGGAGGAGCCACCTATCTCGTGATACTTCGAAGACTCTTCCAGGACAACAATGTGCAATCATCCGGACCCAACACTAGGCGGCGATCTATGCACAGATATGAATTCAGCAGCCACCATGCCTCGAACACAAAGTTACACATGCCTTACTTTACCTTCGTTATTTAATTGGGACATTTGACCTGTCGCACAAGTTACTTACCTTCGGTAACGATATATCTGTAAGAAACAGTAGTTTGTGTTAGATTCCTTACCTTAGAATATCCCCAGGCGTCAGACTGCATCCAGAATGTTTTGCGTAGCAGTACCCCCTGTAGGAGAGTGGGGTCTGCAATCCTATGGTCACCCCAGATTTTTGCTTTTTGCTTCACTGGTTTACGACTTTCCCTGGCTGTGGGCCTGCTAATCAGACCCACAGCCTAGCTGTTCTCTCTCTAAATTGACATCCATGTACTTTAGGTGCATTTACCAATTGGTACTGGGCCACCTTATCAGTCCCTGTACACAGGGCATAGGTGTACCCAGGGTCTACCAGGGGCTGAAGCATTTATTATGCCACCCCTGGCTGGCCATCTAAATCTGACACAACTGGCTGCATGACAGCTGGGGCAAGGTGGTGTAAACACCCTTTGCTGTAGATATAGTATGCCTATATCTAACCCTAAAATGGACACATATATTCCTATCAGTCACTCCTATGGCAGGCCTTATCACTCCTGAAGGCAAAGTGCTTCGAATGATGTGATATGGTGCTCTGGCAGGAGCTGAGCCCGTTTGCAGCTTGCGGAACCAAGTCCTAATAGCTGTTCCATGATAACGCTATACCATATACTCTTAAGTGCATTATCAACCTCGCGGTTAAATGCTAACTCTGGTATAACATTATCAAAACCTGTCGAGTAAGGTGTCATACGATTTGGAATACTACCCCCTCGCCAATTCTGGCGACGGGGGTAGCATTCCACCCTTCTAGAGGGACACGACATGTATGTAACTGTGAACCCCGGTTAAAGTTAACTCGAGCCTCAGCATGACAAAATGGATGCTGCCACCACAGACACAAGTCTGACCTCCTGCTGCTGGGAGTCCTTCCAGCGAGGATGGCTTGTACAAAATTTTTCCTGCCTTGGGAGGTGCTAGCACCACCCCAGACAGGATTTTGTGTATTGAGGTAGGGAGGCCTGAAAGGAATGAGACATGCCTGGGGCACACAAGGTGCCCTGTGCATACACCGGTTCAAACCAGTTGCTGGGGCATCCCTGCCCCAGCTCCGGCGGGAAACCGGACAAAGGATAGGGTGTGTAACCACCCCCCTTCCTGGTCCCACCCAGGGGAGGGACCTTGTCAGTAGTGCAGCCCCCTTTAGGAGAATAAAGGTAGGAGCTGGTCCCATTCCACATTAGATTATCCTGAACTATTCAACAAGAAGAAACTCTGGCCTTCGACGTTCTGCTCCACAGAAGACTGAAGAATCTCCCTTGTGGGCAAGGAGTGTCCACCCTGCAACTGCAGGCACCATCAAGCGTCCAGCGGCTTCCCTTTGTCGTCTTCCCTCGAGGATCCAGACTTCAGAGCCCGACGAGACCCGGATTCCCAGACCTCTCCGACCTCAACCTACATCTGCAGCAAAGCTGAGACCCATGGGTGCGACGAGACACGTGGACTGGCCATCTTGGAAGAAACTGCACTTCGCTTCCAGCACGACTCCCGAGGTAAACTCGACCAAGTGCTTTGGGGACTGAGAAGCCCCAACCCCGAGCAGCCCCTGCCCCGAAGATCAGCCCTCCAGCATCCACGAGATCTGCGTGAGGCCCTTCTGCTTTGTTGCTGCTCGACGCGTTGTCTGGTCACTTGCCGGCTGGCTAGTGGCCTCCCAGACGACGAACCTTTGAATCTTTGCTGCTGGTCTGGTTGCTCCAGACTGGCCCTTGCTCCCTTCCAAAAGAGGGGCACCCCGGACTCTCCTAGTCCGCACCAGACGTCTTTTCCCTACACCGCGTGGGTTGCCTTTGCCAAGGCCTGTTGAGTCCAATCCCGGATCCGACACTGCCGACAGCGAGAGCCTGCGTGGGACAGCTCGTGCCTCCATCCTGGTCGTCGAAGACGCCTCCTGGTCCACGTGGCTGCAGAGTCAAGCGTCCACTCTTCACCTGATCGCGACGACGACATCTGGTTCCTCCCTGGTTCCACTCCAGTCACTGGCTAGTGACTGTGAACATTGTCCCCTCTGCTTTCAGGTCTCCTTCTTCAACAATCCACCCTTGAATTGCACCAGACATCTTCCTCCTGGTCGCCTGCAGCATCTTTTCTTTCAGGCTCCATAGACTTCAACGCGAGGACCCGACGCACTTTGACACCTGTGCACCCGCAGTCCGTGGGTGAGGTAACAAGAGCATTTCGGTGCTCAAGGGTAGTTTAACTGTCCTAGTGTCCAGTTCCACAGTCGTTTTAGTCCTCAACGCTTATTATTTGAATACCAGATCGGCGGTGGCTCATTCACATGAACTATCAGTGTTGTTAGATCTCCATGCACCGGATCTTCTCCTCCTAACCGAGACATGGTTCTGCGATGACTCTCTACCTACTTTGCTAGGCACTCTGCCCGTCCCTTACTACGCACTTCGAGCGGACCGTTCATCTGGCAGAATGGGGGGTGGCGTTGCAGTCATTGCTCGTGCTGATCTTCCATTTCAACTGCTCTCTCTCCCCGACATCGCCACCACCGAGTATCTCGCTATCCGCACCACGTCTATATCCCCCCCTCTCACCTGTGTTCTCATTTATCGCCCTCCCCAGTCACCTCTACGCTTTCTCCCTGATTTTCAGGAGGTGCTAGCCACCCTCTCTGTTAATAACTCTTCTGTGTTACTACTGGGCGATTTCAACTTCTGGCCCTCTGACCCAGCAGAGTGTTTATCTTCTAGAGAGTTCTCAGACACACTTCTATCTCTTAATTTTGTTTCCCATGTTTCCTCCCCCACTCACGTCAAGGGGCATATCTTGGACCAGATTTGGTCCTTGAACTGCCCTGTTGACTCCCTTTCTATCTCTCCCTGCACTTGGTCTGACCACCACTTGATTTCTTTTGTTCTCCCTATTAGTTCTACGCCCAGGGTCCCCCTTCCTAAAAATGTCTGGGTCCGCTCGTGGAGCAGAGTTGACCCGGCGAACTTGTCTGCCCTTTTAAGTGCTTCCTACCCCGTCTTACACGGTCTTTCCACCTTGGCTCAGGCCAACATCATTGAACAATGGCTCTCCTCAGCCAGTGAGTCCATTGCCCCTTTGAAGCGATTGACTTCCAAGCGGGAGAAAGATGCCAATTTGTGGTTTACCGATGACCTTAAAACCATCAAATTATCGGTACGCCGTGCTGAGAGGGCCTGGAGGAGAAACTATTGTCCAATCTTAAGAGCTGACTTCACTACTCTAATAGCCCAATATAAGAATGCTATCTTGGCGGCTAAAACAGCCTATTTCTCCTCCAAGATCCTCACAGCCGAGAACCAATCAAAGGAAATCTTTTCGATTGTTCAGAACCTAGCCTTTTCAGATCACACCTCCCTCAAGCCCTCCCCCTCCCAGGCCCTCTGTCACTCTTTGAATAGTTTTTTCATTGATAAAATCGCCGCTATCAAAGCCAGCCTCCCTTCACCTTCCCCGCTTTTTGTTGATCCTCAGTGCCCTCCTCCGCAAGGACAATTAAATATTCTCCCCCTTCTGACCAAGGAATCCTTTACATCATTAATTCCCCTTGTAAAATCTGGCTCACCCCTTGATACCTGTCCCGCTTGTGAGAAGTTGGCCTGATATGCAGTGCTCACTATTCTAGTGATCACTATGTATCAGTCCAAACAACCCTTATTGATGATTGGTTGTAAGTCAACCTTATAGACCAGCTATCCTAGTAGCATGGATACGAGCAGTCTAAGGCTAAGACTCGAGGGCGTGTTAAGCCAGCTGTTTTACCATCACATTACCCCTTGAACACCAAGTGAAAGGACACCACACAAGTTGTTATGAAAATAAACAGATATTTATTTATAACAAGACTACCCTGATCTCTTTATGAGTCAGGGAGCTAAGCACACAACAAAACTCTTACGAAAATACTTTAAGTCGCACAATTTACACAAATGCCCTAGGGGCACGAAAAACCATATACACAGTAAGTGGAATGCGAACTTGCTAGCAGGTAAGTAATACTTTTCTAGACTCAGGAATCGCTAGGCCTACAATTGTAAACACTGGGATTAGATGCAGGAGGCCTGTGGACGTCGTGTGCAGAGTGGGAACTCTCACGCGTAAGGCGGGACAAAGTCTATGGAGGCTAGCAGTTGCAAAGTTACTGTTCTCGGGCGAACCCGACTAGGTGGATCAAAAACGGGACTGGATCCGAACACTTAGGGTGTTGGACTATGCTGGAGCAACGGAGTACTCAGGTTACCTAGCCCAGGGGCTGCGGCTGCATAGGGTTGAAGTTGCGTCGGAAACCCTCGTTGAAGATCCAAGAGCCTGAAGAAAGAAGTTGCTGGCAGGCGGCCAGTGAAGGAGTTCGTGGTGATCCAAGCCTGGATCAGGGAAGAAGAAACCTGTAAGCAGAGGGGACCAAGTTCTGAATCACTAGCCAGTGATTTGAGTGGGCACCAGGATGGCACCGGACGAAGTCACCTCAGCCAGGTGAGTGGGCGCTGCTCGGCTCTGCAGTCTCTCGGACCAGGAGGCGTTGTCGGCGACCAGGATGGAGGTGCGAGCTGTCCCACGAAGGTACTTGCTGTCGACGTCGCTGGACCCAGGATTGGGCAACAAGTCTTGGCAAATGCAAGGCCCATGCGGTGGACCTAAAATGGCGTCTTGAGTGGACCAGGAGGGTCCAGGGTGCTCCTCTTTTGGAGGGGAGCAAGGGCTAGTCTGGAGCAACCAGACCAGCAGTGGTTGTCGTCGTGGAGCGTCGTGAGAGGGCCACTAGCCAACGGGCAAGCGACCTGGACAACGCGGTTAGCAGCAAAGAGCAGAAGGGCCCCACGCAGATCTCGTGGATGCAGGGGGGCTGAACTTCGGTGCTGGAGCTACTCAGGGTCGGGGCTTCTCTTACCCCAAAGCACTCAGTCGAGGGTCACTCAGCGGTCGTGCTGGACAAGCGTCGTGCAGTTCTGAAGATGGCCGGTCCCTCGAGGTCTCGTCACACCCACGGATCACAGCTGGGCTGATGATGTAGGTTGAGGTCAGAGGTGCCAGGGAAGTCGGTTCTCGTCGTGCTGGAGCAGTCTTGATCCGAAGGAGAGACTGGCAACAAACCGCGATGCTTGGTTGGTGCCTGCTGCTGCAGGGTGACTACTCCTTAGTCACAAGGGAGAATCTTGGGAAGAAGTCTTGAGTTCCTTTCGTGGAAAGTAGTTTCAGGATTCAAAGATGATCTGATTTGGAAGGGGGCCAGTTCCTACCTTTATCCTGCAAAAAGGGGCTGGCACGCGACTAAGTCCTGCCCTATGGGTGGGACTAGGAGGGGGGTGGTTACACCCCTCTCCTTTGGCGGGCTTTCCCCAGGCCAGGGGCTGGAGTGCCCCTGGAACTGGTTTCAGCCGGCCTATGCACAGTGAGCACCGGGGTGCCACTTGCAGTCACCTTCCTCTAAAGCCCTGCCTACCTAGGATACACAAAATCCAGTCTGGGACGGTGCTGGCACCGCCCCTGGCAGGAAACCCTTTGTCCTTGCCTCCTGGGCTGGGAGGACTCCCAGCAGCAGGAGGGCAGACTTGTGTCTCGGTGGCAGCATCCATTTTGTGGAGCTAAGGCTCTGTCTGACTTTAACCGGGGTTACAGGTTACATACATGTCGTGTCCCTCCAGAAGGGTGGAATGCTAACCCCGTCGCCAGAATTGACGAGGGGTTAGTATTCCAATTCGTATGACACCTTACTCGACATGTTTTGATAAAGCGATACCAGAGTTGGCATATAACCGCGAGGATTATAATGCACTTAAGAGTATATGGTATGCGATATCATGGAAACGGCTAAGGGATGGATCCCGAAAGCCGCAGACAGGCTCAGCTCATGCCAGAGCACCATCTCCCACGATTCCAAGCACTCTGCCTTCAGGATTGTCAAGGCCTGCCATAGGAGTGACTGATAGGAGATCTGGGTGTCCATTTAGGTTTATATATAGGGATACTATATCTACAGCAGAGGGTGCGTACACCACTCTGCCCCAGCTGTCAAGCAGCCAGTTGTGTCTGATTTAGTTAGTCAGCCCAGGGGTGGCATAATACATGCTGCAGCCCCTGGGAGACTTCTGGGTGCACCTCAGCCCTGAGTACAGGGACTTGAGAGGGCCCAGTGCCAATTCAGTACCTGGGTACAATTTGGAGTAGAGAGAACAGCTAGGCTGTGGGTCTGATTAGCAGGCCCACAGCCACGGAAAGTCGTAAACCAGTGAAGCAAAAAGCAAAAATCTGGGTGATCATAGGGTTGCAGACCCTACTCTCCTACACCGCTCACATACTTCGTCACATTTACACCTCTTGCCCCGATCCTCCCCTCCACTTTCTCAACAGCTCCCTTTCTCAGGGGGTTGTCCCCAACCCTTTGAAGTCTGCTATCATTTTACCTATTCTAAAGAAGCCTGGCGTGGACCCTTCGATCCCAGCCAACTATCGCCCCATTTCTCTCCTACCATTTTTGGCCAAGGTGCTCGAGCGCCATGTCACCAGGTCTCTGAGCACCTTTGTGGAAGAGAATGGGGTATTGGCTTCCCGTCAGGCTGGTTTTCGCCCCGCACACTCTACGGAGTCCGTAGTCCTTTCGGTCCTCGACAACCTCAGGGAGGGGAGGGATACCAATCAATCCCAGGCATTGGTCCTCCTCTATCTCTCTGCCACCTTCGACACGGTGGACCACACCATCTTACTCTCCCGTGTCGCGGCGGCGGGGATCGGGGGCACGGCCCTGGTATGGTTATCCTCCTTCCTGAGGGACCGCACGCAGGCAGTTCGCCTGGGTGACTTCTCTGCGGACTTCCGGAAAGTTCAGTGCGGGGTCCCCCAAGGTTCCTCCCTCTCTCCTCTTCTGTTCAACCTTTACATTTCTCCCCTCATTTTTTCTTTAGAACATATGGAGGTCTCCGTATATAACTATGCGGATGACCTCCAACTTGTTTTCAACCTATCTTCTTCTCCTGCTTCTATCTCTAATTTCCAGTCTACTATGATCTTTATCCGGGACTGGATGGATTTCAACCACCTGAAACTCAACCCCGATAAGACCGAGATGGTGTTGACAGGTGGTTGCTCCAGTCCCCGGTCTTCACTTTTCTGGCCCCCTTCCCTTGGTATCCCTCCGGTCCCTTCTACCTCTGTCAAGACCCTAGGTATTAAACTCAACCATCACCTTACCCTTCACTCCCAGGTTAGCTCTGTGGTTTCTTCTTCCTTTTTTTCTCTCCGTACCATCTGCAAGGTCTCTCGATTTTTCACCTTCGAGGCCTTGAAGCTGATCGTCCTTACGATGGTCATCTCCCGCCTGGATTATGGCAACGCCCTATATGCAGGTATACCTGCATACAGTCTTAGGCGGTTGCAGATGATTCAAAACCAGGCGGCTCGGTTGGTCTTTAATCTTCCCAAATCCTCACATGTCACTCCCCTCCTGAAAACCTTACATTGGCTCCCGGTCCGGGAACGTGTCCAATTCAAGCTTGCGACTATCACCTACCAGGCTCGATTGGGCACGGCCCCTGCTTTCATTTCCTCGGAGATTATCCCTTACGTTCCAGCCAGGGAGCTCCGATCCTCTTCTCAATTTTTGTTGACAGTCCCCCGGTTTCGTCGGAAAAAATGGGGGTGCTCAAAATTTGCGACCCTTGCCCCAGCTCTCTGGAATCCATTACCCCTAGAGCTCAGATCCCTAACTCCATATCCCCAGTTTCGAAAGAAACTTAAAACTTATTTCTTCAGCAAAACCTTTATTTAGTCCCCGGTCATCTGTCCCCCTCCCTTTGTCCCCTGTGGAGATCTGCTAGTTACAGCGCCATGAAACCGCTGGTGAAAGAGCGCTATATAAAAACTTTTAAACTCAAACTCAAACTCCTATCTAGTCAGGATTGTCCGTACTCACCTTTTTCTTGAACTGTACTGTCCATAGACGTTGTTACGCATCTCGTGTGCGAGTTCACACTCTGCACATGCGTTCTGTGGGCCTCCTATTACTTACCTGAAGCTAGTATAGCGTGGTCCCATCGATCCTACAGCCTTTGGACAGCTCCATTCCTTTTATCGACTTTCACATTCCACTTACTTAGTATATGGTTTGTCGTGCCCCTAGGGCACCATTGTAATTTTGTGCAACTTGTAGTGTTTTTCGTAAGAGATTGCCATGTGCTTAGCCCTCTGACCTCATAAAGAGTTCAGAGGTGTTGTTATTAATAAATATACTGTTTATTTTCATAACAACCTGTGTGGTGTCCTTTCATCTGGTATTCAAGGGGTTATATTGTGGTAAAACAGCTGGCTTCACATGCCAAAAGAGTTTAGCCTAAGACTGCTTTGTCCATGCTACCATTAGGATAGCTGGTCTATAAGGTTGACTTACAACCAATCACCATAAGGGTTGTTTGGACTGATACAAGGTGATCACTAGAACTAGTGAGCATCATATATCAGACCAACTTCTCACAAGCGCGATCTGCACGGAGTTCTTCTCCTGGAGAAACCACTGTAGGAGATCTTGACCTACGTGGTGTTCTCCTCGGGACCTCAGCATGTGATTGAGATCGTGACCGGCGTGAAGGAGAGTAGGCGCGAGAAAAGCCTGAGCCCGGGCTACTAAGAGCTTTAGACTGCCTACGTTGAGGCTTCACGCCAATCTCCGGAGAGCCCTCCGGGAAACCTGGACAATGTGGAGTCCTGGCGACGATGAGGCCCTTGTTGGAGAATGAGATGCCCCTCTAGCCTCCTCTGCGGCTGCAGAAGGCTCTTTTTCCCTCGACGTCGATGACCTCGACATAAGCACCTCCGACGTCAAACCTTGCTTCTCCCTCGACGTTGGAATAGCTAGGGACCCCACAGCTCTCGACGGCGACCTCGCCCTCCTCAAAGGGGACCTCGATGTCGATCTTCCATGACGTCTAGGTGATTTTGACGGCGAGCGTAGCCGCTTCCTTGACTTCGATCTAGCTCTCGACTGATCTCTAGGTGTCTTCGCCGTAGGCAAGCTTCTCGACGTCGACCTACGGTGAGGCGACGGAGAGTTTCTCGACGTCGATGGGTGTCTAGATGTCGATAGATGTTTAGACATCGACTGACTCATATCCTTAACATACTTCGAGCCCGAGGCTGTATGCTTCGACGTCAAAGCCCTTCTCGACGATCGAGACTCACGCCGTCTCGACGTCAGAGACTGTGTAGCCCCTCTCTTCGACGGCGGAAGCGATGTTGCAGGGGAACAATCTGGAACCTGCTGTTTTCTTGACGTAGAAGAGTCAGAGTGGTGATGGCATCGATATTCTTGATGAGAGGTGGGCTCTTGCGACGCAAGGCCACTTTCCAGGCAGGCTGTTCCTCTCTCCTTCACAGCTTGAAGGCGAATCCTTTCTCTATCTCATAAAGTTCTTGTAGAAAACATTTTACAATGATAGCAGGAGTCTAGAAGGCTAGAAGGAAGACAGGCGATGCACACAATGTGGTTCTGAAATAGCCATCTTCTTCCCACAGGATGGACATTTGCGAAAAAGGGCAGGCATTCTGACAGAAAAGATGTAGAAAGTCTGTCAGAAAAGGTTAACAAACTTTTGTTTTGCCAATGATGCCTCCAACAACTTGTAGGGCGGGTCCTCCTATCGTTATTTATTTATTTGACATTTGTACAGTGCTCTGTTACCCGTGGGTGTCCTGGCGCTCTGAAAACTCCCTAGGCACAATCGATTAAGGCTTAATTAGTAAACAGCCAGGTCTTAAGGGCTCTCCTGAAGGTCATGAGGTCCGTCATCTTTCTAAGAGCCTGGGGTATGGCCTTCCAGGCCTTGGCTGCTCCCAGCACAAAGCTTCTGCCTCCCCACCGTACTTTCCTAAAGCGAGGGACTGCAATCCGCCCAGCGTTAGCAGATCTAAGGGGCCTTGTCGGGAGATACCAGTAAAAATACTGTAGGAGAAATACTGGCCCATGGCCTTGCAAGGCCTTAAAGACCAGGCAGAGTGATTTAAACAAGATCCGCTTTCGCACCGGGAGCCAGTGCAGTTTAGCTAGCTCCTGGGAAATGGGGGCATACTTTGGGAGGCCCGTAATGAGCCGAGCTGCCGCATTTTGTAGGACCTGTAATTTGTTTAGAATGCCCTGTTGGGCATTAAGAAACAGACTGTTACAGTAATCCAGCCGAGATAATACCAGTAATTACTGTTTTTTTTCCACTATCTGGAATAAATGGCAGAATCTTTCGGATGGTTTTGAGCAAAAAGGAAAAGGAGGAAGACCTTTTGTGAGAAGTTGGCCTGATATATGATGTTTCCAATTCTGGAACCACCTTGTATCACTCCAAACAATCCCTTATGGTGTCTGGTTGTAAGTCAACCTTATCAGACAAGCTATCCTAGGGGTAGCATGGACTAAGCAGCCTAAAGGCTTAACTTAAGAGGTCGTGTTAAGCGAGCTGTTTTACCACATACAATCCTGTAATATCAAATGAAAGGACACCACACAAGTATATATTATAAAAATATATGTATTTATTACTAAAAACAATCCCCAGTATTCTTTATGAATAAAGGGGCACAAGCGTTAAATCAAAAGCACAGTATAACATACAAAGTTGCACAATTTTGGATGAGGCCAAGGGGCCACTCAAACCATATACTAAAAAAATGGTATAAGAGAGACCATTCGATCAGTGGTTAGGCCTAGGGCCTAGGGAATCGCTGGCAGCAGTCAGGACAAGCAATGCTGAAGTCGGGAAAAGCCCGCGGGATTCGGGTGCAGTGCAGAAAGTGCACGCATGCATCAATGTTAACCAATGGTGCGTAAAAGTTACAAAGTTAGAGTTTAAGGACACTTCCACTGAACCTAGAGGAACAAAACTTAAGACACAGACCCTAGAGGTGTGTACCAGTGTGGGAACACCGGCGTTGCAATGTTACCTCACCCACAGGAAGTGGGTGCACAGGGTCGAAGTGGAGTCGGGTTTCGTCACGCAGGCTCTTGGTGCTTGGAGCTGAAAGGGCTGCAGGCGGGGTGAAAGAGAAGTGTCCGGTGGAGTCCAAGGGTGGACTCAAGTCGAAAAGTACCTGAAAGCAGAGGGGACAGAGTCTGGGTCACTCAGCAGTGACCAGGGTGGAACCAGGACGGAACCAGGCAATGTCGGGCGCAATCAGGTGGTTGTCGAGGAGCTTCTCTCCGCTGTCACGTGGGCTCTGGGGCATCTACAAAGTCCAGGAGCAGGTCACGATCTGTCCCACGCAGGCTCTCGCCATCGGCGCTGTCGGCTTCAATATTGGAGCAAACACTTGGCAAAAGCAATCCACGCGGAACTGGAAGATTGCTTCTCACTCGGACCAAGAGGGTCAGAGTGGGGGCTCCTTTTTAGGGGAGCTGGTGCAAATCTGGAGCAACCAGAATCACAAGTCGAATTTCAAGTTTCGTCGACACAGGGGCCACAAGCCAGCTGGCAAGGGACTGGCCAACGCGTTGAGCCAAAAGAAGCAGAAGGGCCCCGCGCAGCACTCGTCGAGTGTGGAGGGCTGAACTTCGGTGCAAGAGTGGCTCAGGGTTGGGGCTTCTCAAACCCCGTTGTACAGCTTCGAGGGTCACTCGTGGGCTGCACGGTCAGCGTCTCGTGGTCTTTCCAAGATGGCGTGCCCCACGCTTCCGGTCACCTCCACGGGTCTCAGCTCTGCAGGGACAGTGGATCGGGCTGTTAGAAGGCAGGCAAGCTTGATCTCGTCGATCTCTGTCGCTCGAGTTCCGGCGGGAACTGCAACAAAGCAGACGTCGAGGGCTGGATGGTGCCTGTTTTCACAGGGTGGTCCCTCCTTGACCACAAGGGAGATTCTTCAGTCTTCTACGTTGAGTAGGATGTCGAAGGGTCCAGAGTTTCGTTTCATCAGGATAATCTAAAGTTCATTGGCACTGCTCCCACTCTTATACCAATCTAGGGGGCTGGATTACCTGCTAGGTCCCCTCCTATGGGTGGGACCCAGGAAGTGGGTGGATACACCCCCTTCCTTTGATCCAGGCCGCGCTGGCACGAGGGCTGGAGTGCCCCAGAACCGGTGTGGCCGGATTATGCAAGGGGCAGCCTTGTGCTCCCCAGGCAGTGTCTGGTTTCTTTCAAACCTCCCTGCTACAATCCACTATCTCCTGTCTGGGGGGTTGTAACACCGCCCTGCGACAGGAAACCCTTTGTCCAGGCCCCTTGGGCTGAGTTTCGGTCAGCTTCAGGGGGTCAGACTTGTGTCTGTGGCAGAAGCATCCATTTTGTGGATCTGAGGCCCTTTTAGAAATTAACCGCATTTAAGTAAAGTAACATGTCTTACCCCTCTAGAGGGGTGGAATGCTATCCCCGTCGCCAGAACTGGCGAGGGGATAGTATTCCAAATCGTATGACACCTTACACGACATGTTTTGATAAAGCCAAACCAAAGTTGCTATATAACCGCGAGGATTATAATGCACTTAATAGTATATGATATGGCATTATCCTGAAACAGCTTAGGGATTTGTTCCCGACGGCTGCAGACAGGCTCAGCTCATGCTACAGCTCCATCTCACATTAAACCACGCACTCTGCCTCCAGGATTGATAAGGCCTTCCATAGGAGTGGCTCACAGGTTTATATGTGTCCAGAGATAGGTTTAGATATAGGTATACTATATCTAAGCAAGGGGTGATTACACCACCTTGCCCAGGCTGAGTGATCAGCCAGTTGTGTCAATTTAAGAACCAGCCAGGGGTGGCAAAAGATATGCTGCAGCCCCTGGTAGACCTTGGTGGCAACTATGCCCTGAGCACCTATAGTGCATGGTACAGGGGCTAATAATGAGTCCATTTCCAATTATTGTATGTACCTAGGGTACATGGAATCCATTTTACAGAGAGAGCAGATAGCCTGGGGCCCTGATTAGCAGGGAACCAGGCCAACTAAGTAAAAAAACAGCTAAACACAAGGCACAAAATCTGGGGTAACCATAGTCAGGTAGCCACCTTCCTACACCTTTGACCTGCGGTCGGAAGGTAAGCTGGTTGTAGGAGAGTGGGGTCTGCAATCCTATTGTCACCCCAGATTTTTGCTTTTTGCTTCACTGGTTTATGACTTTCCCTGGCTGTGGGCCTGCTAATCAGACCAACAGCCTAGCTGTTCTCTCTCTAAATTGACATCCATGTACTTTAGGTGCATTTACCAATTGGTACTGGGCCACCTTATCAGTCCCTGTACAGTGTACCTTAGGTACCCAGGGCATAGGGGTACCCAGGGCCTACCAGGGGCTGAAGCGTGTATTATGCCACCCCTGGCTGGCCATCTAAACAGACACAACTGGCTGGTAAGACAGCTGGGGCAAGGTGGTGTAATCACCCTTTGCTGTAGATATAGTTACCTATATCTAACCCCAAAATGGACACATATACTCCTATCAGTCACTCCTATGGCAGGCCTTAGCAATCCTGAAGGCAGAGTGCTTGGAATTATGTGAGATGGTGCTCTGGCATGAGCTGAGCCCATCTGCAGCTTGCGGAACCAAGTCCTAATAGCTGTTCCATGATAACTCTATACCATATACTCTTAAGTGCATTATCAACCTCGCGGTTAAATGCTAACTCTGGTATAACATTATCAAAACATGTCGAGTAAGGTGTCATACGATTTGGAATACTACCCCCTCGCCAATTCTGGCGACGGGGGGTAGCATTCCACCCTTCTTGAGGGACACGACATGTGTGTAACTGTGAACCCCTTTTAAAGTTAACTCTTGCCTTGGCATCACAAAATGGATGCTGTCACCACAGACACAAGTCTGACCTCCTGCTGCTGGGAGTCCTTCCAGCGAGGGCGGCTTGGACAAAGGGTTTCCTGCCTTGGGAGGTGCTAGCACCACCCCAGACAGGATTTTGTGTATTGGGGAGGATAGGCCTGAAAGGAATGAGACATGCCTTGGGCACACAAGGTGCCCTGTGCATACACCGGTTCAAACCAGTTGCTGGGGCACTCCAGCCACAGCTCTGGCGGGAAACCGGACAAAGGATAGGGGGTGTAACCACCCCCCTTCCTGGTCCCACCCAGGGGAGGGACCTAGTCAGTAGTGCAGCCCCCTTTAGCAGGATAAAGGTAGGAGCTGGTCCCATTCCAAATTAGATTAATCCTGAACTACTCTACAAGAAGAAACTCTGGACTTCGACGTTCTGTTCCGCAGAAGACTGAAGAAATCCCCCTTGTGGGCAAGGAGTGTCCACCCTGCAACTGCAGGCACCATCAAGCGTCCAGCGGCTTCCCTTTGTCGTCTTCCATCGAGGATCCAGACTTCAGAGCCCGACGAGACCCGGATTCCCAGACCTCTCCGACCTCAACCTACATCTGCAGCACAGCTGAGATCCGTGGGTGCGACAAGACACGTGGGACCGGCCATCTTGAAAGAAACTGCACTTCACTTACAGCACGACTCCCGAGGTAAACTCGACCAAGTGCTTTGGGGACTGAGAAGCCCCAGCCCCGAGCAGCCCCTGCACCGAAGATCAGCCCTCCAGCATCCACGAGATCTGCGTGGGGCCCTTCTGCTTGTTTGCTGCTCGACGCGTTGTCTGGTCACTTGCCGGCTGGCTAGTGGCCTCCTAGACGACGAACCTTTGAATCTTTGCTGCTGGTCTGGTAGCTCCAGACTGGCCCTTGCTCCCTTCCAAAAGAGGGGCACCCCGGACTCTCCTAGTCCGCACCAGACGTCTTTTCCACTCACCGCGTGGGTTGCCTTTGCCAAGGCCTGTTGACTCCAATTCCGGATCCGACACCGCCGACAGCGAGAGCCTGCGTGGGACAGCTCGTGCCTCCATCCTGGTCGTCGAAGACACCTCCTGGTCCACGTGGCTGCAGAGTCAAGCGTCCACTCTTCACCTGATCGCGACGACAGCACCTGGTTCCTTCCTGGTTCCACACCGGTCACTGGCTAGTGACTTTGAACACTGTCCCCTCTGCTTTCAGGTCCTCTTCTTCACCGATCCACCCTTGGATCGCACCGGACATCTTCCTCCTGGTCGCCTGCAGCATCTTTTCTTTCAGGCTCCATTGACTTCAACGCGAGAACCCAACACACTTTGGCACCTATGCACCCGCAGCCCGTGGGTGAGGTAACGAGAGCATTTCGGTGCTCAAGGGTAGTCTAACTGTCCTAGTGTCCATTCCACAGTCGTTGTTGTCCTAACTAGTCAGGATTGTCCGTACTCACCTTTAACTTGAACTGTACTGTCGATAGACGTTGTTACGCATCTCGCGTGTGAGTTCACACTCTGCACACGCGTTCCGTGGGCCTCCTATTACTTACCTAGAGTTAGTGTAGCGAGGTCCCATCGATCCTACAGCCTCTGGACAGCTCCATTCCTTTTATCGACTTTCACATTCCACTTACTTAGTATATGGTTTGTCGTGCCCCTAGGGCACCCTTGTAATTTTGTGCAACTTGTCGTATTTTTTGTAAGAGATTGTCATGTGCTTAGCCCTCTGACCTCATAAAGAGTTCAGAGGTGTTGTTATTAATAAATATACTGTTTATTTTCATAACAACCTGTGTGGTGTCCTTTCATCTGGTATTCAAGGGGTTATATTTAGGTAAAACAGCTGGCTTCACATGCCAAAAGAGCTTAGCCTAAGACTGCTTTGTCCATGCTACCATTAGGATAGCTGGTCTAGAAGGTTGACTTACAACCAATCACCATAAGGGTTGTTTGGACTGATACAAGGTGATCACTAGAACTAGTGAGCATCATATATCAGGCCAACTTCTCACATTGGTGTGCAGCGGTTGGGATTTGAGCTTGCTGTTGTTTTTACCACATATAATCTTGAAATGTCATTTGAAAGATCACATAAGGTACTCTAGGTACATATAACAAGCTTAGAAATACTCTGAGTTCTACTGAACCAGCTGTTGTAGTAGAAAGGGCATAGCACACCCTGACTACAACTCTTAGCAAGGGATCAGTAGGAAAACCCATAGTGTAGGTAGGTGCATCACTTACACCTCACTAGAAAGCATGTCTACCCATGGAGAGTCCTCAGAGACTCCCCTAGTGGTTAGTGACCCTCCACAGGTCTTTTCCAGATATGTAGCTCTCAGTTTCCAGGAGATGAGACAATTGTGTACCTCCAGGAAATTGAAACAGGGTTCTAACCCTACCACTCCTTTTCTGTTAGGTCTCTTAGAGACATATGATGCCAGAAGGGCTGCTAACCCAGACCCCTCTAATCCAGATAGGAGCATGCCCCCCTCGGAAGGTACTCTTGGTGATCCAAACCTCCCTGAAACAGAGAATGTAGAAGAGGCGGAGGAAGAAGAAGAACCATCTGGGGATGAGGCAGACAAAGGTTCTGTGATAGTCAGCAGACTCACAAGGGCCAACTTAGACCTACATTGGGAATGAACTGGGGGACCCCCAGTGCTGAACCTAAGCAGGCCTAACTATGGAGTTAGAAGAGATAGGTCTCATTCTAGGGACTCCATTAGATCTGTGCACTCTCGTGCCTCTCATGCCTCTGCTCAGAGGGGGATGAGTTCACCTCAGAGGAGAGAACATGAGGCAAATATGAAGGAAGCTAATCTGAGGATCCAAAGGGAAGAACTTGCCCTTGCCAAAGAGAAGCTTGCCTTTGCTAGAGAGCAACAGTTGAGTGGGGTAGTCCCCACTGGTGGCAGCACTATCCCTAGGGATAGAGACAGGAGTTTTGATAATAGACACCTGAGTAAAATAGTGCCCTCCTATAAGACAGGAGATGATATCCACAAGTGGATAACTGCTTTGGAGAGAGCCTGCAAAGTACAGCAGGTACCCCAGAGTCAGTGGGCAGCTATATTGTGGCTCTCCTTTGAAGGTAAAGGTAGAGACAAGCTCCTCACTGTTAGAGATGAGGATGCTAATGATTACCAAGTCTTGAAAACTGCACTGATTGATGGGTTTGGCTTAACCACTGAACAGTACAGGTTAATGTTCAGGGATACCCAGAAAACTCAGGCTCAAGATTGGACTGACTTTGTTGATTGTGCCACTAAGGCTTTGGAAGGCTGGTTACTGGGAAGTAAAGTTACTGATTACACAGGATTGTATAATCTAATTATGAGAGAGAAAATCTTAAATAATTGTCAGAACCAGTTGTTGCATCAGCACTTGATTGACTCAGATCTGACCTCTCCCCAAGAATTGGGAAAGAAGGCAGACAGATGGGTCAGGACAAGGGTCAAGCAGCAGAACCAGAACCAGGGTGGTGGCCAGAAGAAAGCAGACCAGAAGGGTAATGAGAATAAGCAAAATGACCAGAAGTCTTCAACACAGCCCCAACAACCTAAGGAGGGTGGGTCCCAAACTTCCCAAAAGAAGAAGAATGATGGTCCTAAGAAACCATGGTGCCAATACTGTAAAAGTAAGACTCACTGGTTTAGTGAGTGCACTAAGAAAGGCCAAATTCCTACCACTACTGTCCCTAAGACACCTGCACCCCCTAGTACAGTTAGTAGTGGTAGTGTACCTCCCAAGGCTATAGTTGGGTTAACCCTGGGAAGTGAGGTGGGTTCTGACTTAGTCAGAATTCCTACTCAGGCAGTTCTTGTTTGTACTGGGGACATGGATATGACCCCTACTGTAAGTCCTAGTACTCTGGGCAAATACAGACAAACGCCTTTAATCAATGGAAAAATGGCTCAGGCCTACAGGGACACATGTGCCAGTGTCACCATGGTGACACCAACATTTGTGGACCCTGACCAGTTCATGCTAGGTTCAGACTAGCTAGTGACCAATGCTAGCAATGTCACTACCAATCACAGTATGGAAGTTGTTAATTTCTCCTGGGGAGGGGTAACTGGCCTGAAAAGGGTTGTAGTTAGTTCAGACCTCCCAGTAGAGTGTCTTTTGGGCAATGATTTGGAATCCTCACTGTGGTCAGATGTGGAGTACAGGACTCATGTAGAAATGCTAGGTCTCTCCTCACATGTCCTTGCTGTGACTAGGTCACAGGCCAAGAAATGCCCAGCTGAACAAGTGCTGGATGCTGGAAGAATGGACCAGACACTACCCAAGAGAAGGAATGGTAGAGTTAAGGCAGAGCCTTCCCCCCTGCCTCAGGTTGAGGATCAGCCCTCTCAGGAGGCTGACCCAGAGACCCCAGAAGGAACTGTCCTAGAAGAGCTTGAACCTGATCAGGTTGAGTTTCTTGGGACAGGGGGACCTTCCAGGGCAGACTTGAGACTGGCCCAATTAGACTGCTCCTCTCTTGAACCCCTCAGACAGCAGGCTGCTGCTGAGGCTGCAGGGAATGCTACAGGTGCCCATAAGGTATATTGGGAAGATGGACTCCTATACTCTGAGGCAAGAGACCCCAAGCCTGGTGCTACCAGGAGGCTGGTCATCCCCTTGTCTCTTAGAGGTTTCCTTCTCACCTTAGCCCATGAGATTCCCCTTGCAGGTCACTTAGGCCAGAATAAGACTTGGGACAGGCTTGCCCCACACTTTCACTGGCCTCATATGTCTGAAGACACTAAAGAGTTTTGACGCTCATGTGTCACCTGCCAAGCCAGTGGCAAATCAGGTGGCACAACAAAGGCCCCCCTTATACCACTACCTGTGGTGGGGGTACCCTTGGAGAGAGTGGGGATAGACATTGTTGGACCAATGGACCCCCCAACAGCATGTGGGCACAGATTTATACTGGTGGTAGTGGATCATGCCACCAGGTATCCAGAAGCTATTCCCCTTAGGACCACTACAGCTCCTGTTGTGGCCAGGGCCCTACTTGGAGTTTTCTCTAGAGTGGTGTTTCCTAAGGAGGTTGTCTCTGACAGAGGGGCAAACTTCATGTCAGGATACTTGACTGCTATGTGGAAGGAGTGTGGAGTAAATTACAAATTTACCACAACCTATCACTCACAGTGCAATGGGCGTTGTAGGAAGGTAGATCCCTGACTATGGTTGCCCCCAACTTTTTTGCCTGGTGTTTTGCTGGTTTTCTGACTTAGTTGACCTGGGACCCTGCTATTCAGGGCCCCAGGCCTACTGCTCTCTCTGTAAAATGGATTCCATGT
Source organism: Lissotriton helveticus (assembly GCF_964261635.1). Taxonomy (NCBI): domain Eukaryota; kingdom Metazoa; phylum Chordata; class Amphibia; order Caudata; family Salamandridae; genus Lissotriton; species Lissotriton helveticus. Next base: position 403,663,047 of record NC_136063.1, on the reverse strand, counting down.
GCCTTAGGTACCTATCTAATTGGATACTGAGTCACCTTATCAGTCCCTGTACAGTGTACCTTAGGTACCCAGGGCATAGGTGTACCCAGGGCCTACCAGGGGCTGCAGCATGTATTATTGCACCCCTGGCTGGCCATCCAAATCTGACACAACTGGCTGCTTGACAGCTGGGGCAAGGTGGTGTAATCACCCCTTTGCTTTAGATATAGTATTCCTATATCTAAACCTAAATGGGCACACAGATCTCCTATCAGTCACTCCTATGGCAGGCCTTGACAATCCTGAAGGCAGAGTGCTTAGAATCGTGTGAGATAGTGCTCTGGCATGAGCTGAGCCTGTCTGCGGCTTTCGGGATCCATCCCTTAGCCGTTTCCATGATATCGCATACCATATACTCTTAAGTGCATTATAATCCTCGCGGTTATATGCCAACTCTGGTATCGCTTTATCAAAACATGTCGAGTAAGGTGTCATACGAATTGGAATACTAACCCCTCGCCAATTCTGGCGACGGGGTTAGCATTCCACCCTTCTAGAGGGACACGACATGGATGTAACCTGTAACACCAGATAAAGTCAGACAGAGCCTTAGCTCCACAAAATGGATGCTGCCACCGAGACACAAGTCTGCCCTCCTGCTGCTGGTAGTCCTCCCAGCCCAGGAGGCAAGGACAAAGGGTTTCCTGCCAGGGGCAGTGCCAGCACCGTCCCAGACAGGATTTTGTGTATTCTAGGTAGGCAGGGCTTTAGAGGAAGGTGACTGCAAGTGGCACCCCGGTGCTCACTGTGCATAGGCCGGCTTGAACCAGTTCCAGGGGCACTCCAGCCCCTGATCTGGGGAAAGCCCGCCAAAGGAGAGGGGTGTAACCACCCCCCTCCTAGTCCCACCCATAGGGCAGGACTTAGTCGCGTGCCAACCCCTTTTTGCAGGATAAAGGTAGGAACTGGCCCCCTTCCAAATCAGATCAATCTTTGAATCCTGAACCGACCTTCTACACGAAGAACTCAAGTCTCTTCTCAAGATTTCTCCCTTGTGACTAAGGAGTAGTCACCCTGCAGCAGCAGGCACCAACCAAGCATCGCGGTTTGTTGCCAGTCTCTCCTCCGGATCAAGACTGCTCCAGCACGACGAGAACCGGCTTCCCTGGCACCTCTGACCTCAACCTACATTATCAGCCCAGCTGTGATCCGTGGGTGCGACGAGACCTCGAGGGACCGGCCATCTTCAGAACTGCACGACGCTTGTCCAGCACGACCACCGAGTGACCCTCGACTGAGTGCTCTGGGGTAAGAGAAGCCCCGACCCTGAGCAGCTCCAGCACCGAAGTTCAGCCCCCCTGCATCCACGAGATCTGCGTGGGTCCCTTCTGCTTTTTGCTGCTCACCGCGTTGTCCAGGTCACTTGCCCGTTGGCTAGTGACCCTCTGTAGGAAGGTAGATCCCTGACTATGGTTGCCCCCAACTTTTTGCCTGGTGTTTTGCTGGTTTTCTGACTTAGTTGACCTGGGGCCCTGCTATTTAGGACCTCAGGCCTACTGCTCTCTCTGTAAAATGGATTCCATGTACCTTAGGTACATATCTAATTGGATACTGAGTCACCTTATCAGTCCCTGTACAGTGTACCTTAGGTACCCAGGGCATAGGTGTACCCAGGGACTACCAGGGGCTGCAGCATGTATTATGCCACCCCTGGCTGGCCATCCAAATCTGACACAACTGGCTGCACGACAGCTGGGGCAAGGTGGTGTAATCACCCTTTGCTTTAGATATAGTATACCTATATCTAACCCTAAAATGGACACACAGATCTCCTATCAGTCACTCCTATGGCAGGCCTTAACCATCCTGAAGGCAGAGTGCTTGGAATCGTGTGAGATGGTGCTCTGGCATGAGCTGAGCCTGTCTGCGGCTTTCGGGATCCATCCCTTAGCCGTTTCCATGATATCGCATACCATATACTCTTAAGTGCATTATAATCCTCGCGGTTATATGCCAACTCTGGTATCGCTTTATCAAAACATGTCGAGTAAGGTGTCATACGAATTGGAATACTAACCCCTCGCCAATTCTGGCGACGGGGTTAGCATTCCACCCTTCTAGAGGGACACGACATGTATGTAACCTGTAACCCCGGTTAAAGTCAGACAGAGCCTTAGCATCCACAAAATGGATGCTGCCACCGAGACACAAGTCTGCCCTCCTGCTGCTGGGAGTCCTCCCAGAGCAGGAGGCAAGGACAAAGGGTTTCCTGCCAGGGGCGGTGCCAGCACCGTCCCAGACAGGGTTTTGTGTATTCCAGGTAGGCAGGGCTACAGAGGAAGGTGACTGCAAGTGGCACCCCGGTGCTCACTGTGCATAGGCCGGCTGAAACCAGTTCCAGGGGCACTCCAGCCCCTGGCCTGGGGAAAGCCCGCCAAAGGAGAGGGGTGTAACCACCCCCCTCCTGGTCCCACCCATAGGGCAGGACTTAGTCTCGTGCCAGCCCCCTTTTCCCAGATAAAGGTAGGAGCAGGCCCCCTTCCAAATTAGATCATCTTTGGAATCAAGACACGACTTTCTACGAAAGGACATCAAGATTTCTTCTTCAAGATTCTCCCTTGTGACTAAGGAGTAGTCACCCTGCATCCGCAGGCACCATCCGAAGAACACTGCGGTCTGCTGTAAGTCCTTCCTCCGGAATCCGACTGCCCAGCTCGACAAGACCCGGCTTCCCTGGCACCTCCGACCTCTACTCACCTCTACAGCCAAGCTGAGAACCGTGAGTGCGACGAGACCTCAAGGGACCGACTATTGCCAAGACTGCACGACTTCTTCCCAGCAAGCCCGCCGAGTAATCTCCTGGCGAGTGCTTTGGGGTCCGAGAAGCCCCGACCCTGAGCAGCTCCAGCACCGAAGAGCAGCCCCCCAGCATCTCCACGATCGGCGTGGGGCCCTTCTGCTTTTTGCTGCTCACCGCGTTGTTTGGCTACTAGCCCGCTGGCTTGTGGCCTTCTGAACGACGCCCAACGACATCACTGCGGCTGGTCTGGTTGCTCCAGACTGGCTCTGGCTCCCTTCCCGAAGAGGAGCACCCCGGACTCTCCTGGTCCACTCAAGACGCCATTTTGAGTCCACCGCGTGGGCTTGAATTAGCCAAGGCTTTGTTGCCCAATCCTGGGTACTTCGACGCCGACAGCTTCATCCATCGTGGGACAGCTCGCCTCTCCATCCTGGTCGCCGACAACGCCTCCTGGTCCGTGAGATCTGCAGAGCCCAGCGTCGCCCACTCACCTAGTCGAGGTGACTACCATCCGGTGCCCTCCTGGTGCCCACTGACTACTGGCTAGTAGTCACGAACTTGGTCCCCTCTGCTTTCAGGTGTCATCCATCTTCAAGATCCAGGCTTGGATCAACTCGAACTCTCTTCACTGGTCGCCTGCCAGCATCTTTCTTCCAGGCTCCTGGTTCGTCTACGAGGATTCCCGACGTCTTTTGAGACCTATGCAGCTGCAGCCCCTGGGCTAGGTAACTTCGGCATTTCGGTGCCCCAGCATAGCCTCACTATCCAAGGGTCAGGATCCACTGTCGTTTTCTCCCTACCAGGTCGGGTTCGCCCGTGAACACTAACTTTAACTTTACTAGCTATCATAGACTTTGTCCCGCATCCCGCGTGAGAGTGCACACTCTGCACCCGAGTCCCCTGGGCCTCCTAGAAGTAATCTAACGATTCCATAGTCAAGTCCTAGCGATTCCAAAGCCTATTAGTACTGTACTTACCTGCTAGTAATTTCGCATTCCACTTTTAGAGTATATGGTTTTTCGTGCCCCTCGGGCATTTGTATATACTGTGCTAACTTAAGTATTTTCGTAAGAGTTTTGTTGTGTGCCTAGCACCCTGTCCTCATAAAGAGTACAGGGTTGTTGTGATTCTAATAAATACACTGTTTATTTTCATAACACTTGTGTGGTGTCCTTTCACTGGGTGTTCAAGGGGTAATGTGATGGTAAAACAGCTGGCTTAACACGCCCTCTAGAGTCTTAGCCTTAGACTGCTCGTATCCATGCTACTAGGATAGCTGGTCTATAAGGTTGACTTACAACCAATCATCAATAAGGGTTGTTTGGACTGATATATAGTGATCACTAGAATAGTGAGCACTGCACATCAGGCCAACTTCTCACACCCTCTGACGACGAACTCTAACGACAAACACCGCTGGTCTGGTTGCTCCAGACTGGCCCTTGCTTCCCTCCATCAGAGAAGCACCCTGGACCCTCCTGGTCCACTCCAGACGCCATTTTAGGTCCACCGCGTGGGCCTTGCATTTGCCAAGACTTGTTGCCCAATCCTGAGTCCAGCGACGTCGACAGCAAGTACCTTCGTGGGACAGCTCGCACCTCCATCCTGGTCGCCGACAACGCCTCCTGGTCCGAAAGACTGCAGAGCCCAGCAGCGCCCACTCACCTGGCTGAGGTGACTTCGTTCTGTGCCATCTTGGTGCCCACTCAAATCACTGGCTAGTGATTCAGAACTTGGTCCCCTCTGCTTACAGGTTTCTTCTTCCCTGATCCAGGCTTGGATCACCACGAACTTCTTCACTGGCCGCCTGCCAGCAACTTCTTTCTTCAGGCTCCTGGATCTTCAACGAGGGTTTCCGACGCAACTTGAACCCTATGCAGCCGCAGCCCCTGGGCTAGGTAAACTGAGTACTCCGGTGCTCCAGCATAGTCCAACACCCTAAGTGTTCGGATTCACTCTCGTTTTTGACCTACCTAGCCGGGTTCGCCCGAAAACACTAACTTTGCTTTTACTAGCCTCCATAGACTTTTTCCCGCCTTACGCGTGAGAGTTCCCACTCTGCACTCGACGTCCCTAGGCCTCCTGCTTGCAATCTAAAGGTTCAGTAGTCCAGTCCTACCGATTCTAAAGCCTATGAGAATAGTTACTTACCTGCTAGTATTTCGCATTCCACTTCTTGTGTATATGGTTTTTCGTGCCCCTCGGGCATTTGTATAAATTGTGCGACTTTCAGTAATTCTTTAAGAGTTTTGTTGTGTGCTGAGCTCCCTGTCTCATTAAGAGCCAGGGTAGTCTTGTTATAAATAAATATACTTTATTTTTGATAACAACTTGTGTGGTGTCCTTTCACTTGGTGTTCAAGGGGTAATGTGATGGTAAAACAGCTGGCTTAACACGCCCTCTAGAGTCTTAGCCTTAGACTGCTCGTATCCATGCTACTAGGATAGCTGGTCTATCAGGTTGACTTACAACCAATCATCAATAAGGGTTGTTTGGACTGATACATAGTGTTCACTAGAATAGTGAGCACTGCATATCAGGCCAACTTCTCACAGGCGTGTTGAGAGATTCAACAAGACCCTCAAAGGGATGATAAAAGGGTTACCTGAAAAGCTTAGGCGAAGATGGGACATCCTTTTACCCTGCCTCCTGTTTGCTTACAGAGAGGTCCCACAGAAGGGGGTTGGCCACAGTCCTTTTGAGCTTCTGTTTGGGCATCCTGTAAGAGGACCCCTATGTCTGGTGAAGGAAGGATGGGAGTTACCTCTCAAAAAGCCTAAACTTGACATAGTGGACTATGTACTTGGTCTCCGCTCCAGGATGGCAGAGTACATGGAGAAGGCATCCAAAAACATTGAGGCCAGCCAAGAACTTCAAAAAGCTTGGCATGACCAAAAGGCTGTCCTAACTGTGTACCATGCAGGACAGAAGGTGTGGGTGTTGGAGCCAGTGGCCCCAGCAGCTCTCCAAGACAAATGGTCTGGACCCCATACCATCATTGAGCAAAAGGGAGAGGTCACCTACTTGGTGGACATGGGACCTCCCAGGAGCCCCCACAGGGTGCTTCATGTAAACAGGCTGAAGGCATTTGTCAACAGGGAGGACATGGGCTTGCTCATGGCCACAGATGAGGGGCAGGAGGAAGAGAGTGACCCTCTCCCAGACCTAATCACTCAGAACCCTGATGATGGGTCAGTAGATGGTGTAGTCATTTCTGACAGCCTCTCTGAACATCAACAAGAGGATTGTAAACAGGTTCTTCAATCCTTTAGACAAATGTTCTCACTGACCCCTAGTCAGACAAACTGGTGCACCCACGAGGTGGACACTGGTGACAGTCTGCCTGTCAAGAGTAAAATCTACAAGCAACCTGACAACGTCAGGGACTGCATTAAGAAAGAAGTCCAAAAGATGTTGGAATTGGGAGTCGTTGAACCCTCAGAGAGCCCTTGGGCTAGTCCTGTAGTTCTAGTGCCTAAACCTCACACCGAGGATGGTAAGAGAGAGATGAGGTTTTGTCTAGACTACAGGAGTCTCAATGCTGTCACTATGACAGATGCCCATCCAATACCTAGGGCAGATGAACTGATAGACAAGTTGGCTTCTGCAACTTTGTTAAGTACATTTGACCTAACAGCTGGTTATTGGCAGATCAGGTTAGCTGAGGATGCCAAGGCCAAAACAGCATTTTCTACCCCAGGAGGTCATTACCAGTTTGTGGTGATGCCCTTTGGTTTGAAAAATGCACCTGCCACTTTTCAAAGGTTGGTGAACCAAGTTCTCACTGGGTTGGATGACTTCTGTGCAGCATATCTAGATGAGATTGCCGTCTTTAGCTCCACCTGGGAGGATCACCTGATCCACCTGAGGAAAGTTTTGGAGGCCCTGCAAAAGGCAGGCCTCACTATCAAGGCTACTAAGTGCCAGATAGGGCAGAGTCAGGTTGTGTACCTGGGCCACCTTGTGGGTGGAGGCCAGGTTCAACCCTTGGAGAGCCAGATACAGGCCATAAAGGACTGGGCTCCTCCAACCACCCAGACACAGGTCAGAGCTTTCTTGGGCCTGTCTGGTTACTATAGGAAGTTTGTCAAAAATTATGGGTCCATTGTGACACCACTTAATGACTTGACAAGCAAGAAAATGCCAAAGAAAGTTCAGTGGACAGTTAGCTGTCAGAAGGCATTTGATGACCTAAAGCAGGCCATGTGTACTGCACCTATTCTCAAGAGTCCTGACTACTCCAAAACCTTCATTGTCCAAACAGATGCATCTGAGTTGGGTGTGGGAGCTGTTCTATCTCAACTGAATATTGATGGTCGTGACCAGCCCATTGCTTTTATAAGCAGAAGGCTGACCCCTAGAGAGAAACGTTGGTCAGCTATAGAGAGGGAGGCCTTTGCTATGGTTTGGGCCCTGAAGAAGTTGAGGCCATACTTGTTTGGAACTCACTTCAAGATTCAGACCGACCATAAGCCCCTCTTATGGCTAAATCAGATGAAAGGTGAAAACCCCAAACTTCTTAGGTGGTCCATTTCCCTACAGGGGTGGACTTTACAGTGGAGCACAGACCAGGGACTGACCATGGCAATGCAGATGGTCTCTCCAGGTATTTCCACTTATAACAGGAAGACTCACCTGGTCAAGGTTAGTTTAATGTCCCTAAGTTGGGGGGGGGGGGTTATGTAGGAGAGTGGGGTCTGCAATCCTATGGTCACCCCAGATTTTTGCTTTTTGCTTCACTGGTTTACGACTTTCCCAGGCTGTGGGCCTGCTAATTAGACCCACAGCCTAGCTGTTCTCTCTCTAAATTGACAACCATGTACTTTAGGTGCTTTTACCAATTGGTACTGGGCCACCTTATCAGTCCCTGTACAGTATACCTTAGGTTTCCAGGGCATAGGTGTACCCAGGGCCTACCAGGGGCTGAAGCATGTATTATGCCACCCCTGGCTGGCCATCTAAATCTGACACAACTGGCTGCATGACAGCTGGGGCAAGGTGGTGTAATCACCCTTTGCTATAGATATAGTATACCTATATCTAACCCTAAAATGGACACATATGTTCCTATCAGTCACTCCTATGGAAGGCCTTATCAATCCTGAAGGCAGAGTGCTTGGAATTATGTGAGATGGTGCTCTGGCATGAGCTGAGCCCGTTTGCAGCTTGCGGAACCAAGTCCTAATAGCTGTTCCATGATAACGCTATACCATATACTCTTAAGTGCATTATCAACCTCGCGGTTAAATGCTAACTCTGGTAGAACATTATCAAAACATGTCGAGTAAGGTGTCATACGATTTGGAATACTAACCCCTCGCCAATTCTGGTGACGGGGGTAGCATTCCACCCTTCTAGGGGGACACGACATGTGTGTAACTGTGAACCCCGGTTAAAGTTAACTCGAGCCTTGGCATCACAAAATGGATGCTGCCACCACAGACACAAGTCTGACCTCCTGCTGCTGGGAGTCCTTCCAGCGAGGTCGGCTTGGACAAAGGGTTTCCTGCCTTGGCAGGTGCTAGCACCACCCCAGACAGGATTTTGTGTATTGGGGAGGATAGGCCTGAAAGGAATGAGACATGCCTGGGGCACACAAGGTGCCCTGTGCATACACCGGTTCAAACCAGTTGCTGGGGCACTCCAGCCCCAGCTCTGGCGGGAAACCGGACAAAGGATAGGGGATGTAACCATCCCCCTTCCTGGTCCCACCCAGGAGAGGGACCTAGTCAGTAGTGCAGCCCCCTTTAGCAGGATAAAGGTAGGAGCTGGTCCCATTCCAAATTAGATTAATCCTGAACTACTCTACAAGAAGAAACTCTGGACTTTGACGTTCTGTTCCGCAGAAGACTGAAGAAATCTCCCTTGTGGGCAAGGAGTGTCCACCCTGCAACTGCAGGCACCATCAAGCGTCCAGCGGCTTCCCTTTGTCGTCTTCCCTCGAGGATCCAGACTTCAGAGCTCGACGAGACCCGGATTCCCAGACCTCTCCGACCTCAACCTACATCTGCAGCACAGCTGAGATCCGTGGGTGCGACGTGACACGTGGGACCGGCCATCTTGAAAGAAACTGCACTTCGCTTCCAGCACGACTCCCGAGGTAAACTCGACCAAGTGCTTTGGGGACTGAGAAGCCTCAGCCCCTGCACCGAAGATCAGCCCTCCAGCATCCACGAGATCTGCGTGGGGCCCCTCTGCTTGTTTGCTGCTCGACGCGTTGTCTGGTCACTTGCCGGCTGGCTAGTAGCCTCCTAGACGACGAACCTTTGAATCTTTGCTGCTGGTCTGGTTGCTCCAGACTGGCCCTTGCTCCCTTCCAAAAGAGGGGCACCCCGGACTCTCCTAGTCCGCACCAGACGTCTTTTCCACTCACCGCGCGGGTTGCCTTTGCCAAGGCCTGTTGACTCCAATTCCGGATCCGACACCGCCGACAGCGAGAGCCTGCGTGGGACAGCTCGTGCCTCCATCCTGGTCGTCGAAGACACCTCCTGGTCCACGTGGCTGCAGAGTCAAGCGTCCACTCTTCACCTGATCGCGACGACAGCACCTAGTTCCTTCCTGGTTCCACACCGGTCACTGGCTAGTGACTTTGAACACTGTGCCCTCTGCTTTCAGGTCCTCTTCTTCATCGATCCACCCTTGGATCGCACCGGACATCTTCCTCCTGGTCGCCTGCAGCATCTTTTCTTTCAGGCTCCATTGACTTCAACGCGAGAACCCGACACACTTTGGCACCTATGCACCCGCAGCCTGTGGGTGAGGTAACGAGATTATTTCGGTGCTCAAGGGTAGTCTAACTGTCCTAGTGTCCAATTCCACAGTCGTTGTTGTCCTAACTAGTCAGGATTGTCCGTACTCACCTTTAACTTGAACTGTACTGTCCATAGACGTTGTTACGCATCTCGCGTGTGAGTTCACACTCTGCACACGCGTTCTGTGGGCCTCCTATTACTTACCTAGAGTTAGTGTAGCCTGGTCCCATCGATCCTACAGCCTCTGGACAGCTCCATTCCTTTTATCGACTTTCACACTCCACTTACTTAGTATATGGTTTGTCGTGCCCCTAGGGCACCATTGAAATTTTGTGCAACTTGTCGTATTTTTCGTAAGAGATTGTCATGTGCTTAGCCCTCTGATCTCATAAAGAGTTCAGAGGTGTTTGTTATTAATAAATATACTGTTTATTTTCATAACAACCTGTGTGGTGTCCTTTCATCTGGTATTCAAGGGGTTATATTGTGGTAAAACAGCTGGCTTCACATGCCAAAAGAGTTTAGCCTAAGACTGCTTTGTCCATGCTACCATTAGGATAGCTGGTCTATAAGGTTGACTTACAACCAATCACCATAAGGGTTGTTTGGACTGATACAAGGTGATCACTAGAACTAGTGAGCATCATATATCAGGCCAACTTCTCACATTGGTCATCGATCAGCACCCCTAGGTTCTTAACATTAGGCACAGGGGTGGGGGCATTCCCCATCTGCTCAGGCCACCAGTTTGGACTCCAAAAGTTGACATTTGAGCCAAACATTATGACTTCCGTTTTGGCCAAATTCAATTTAAGGCAGTTTGCAGCCATCCAACTTCCAACTGCCAGCATGCAGTCCTGAAATTGCCTGGCTACACCCTCCTCCTTCCCTGGCAACAGTGACACCACAATCTGGGTGCCACTGGCAAGCACGAAACAATACTCCAACAGATCACTCCACTAAAAAGCAATCGGAGGACACAGCGGGGATGCAGGCAAAGGCCATTTATTGGCAACAGGATGGCATGACGCGTTTCGGCGGGGGTTTGCCTTTATCAAATGCCGTTAGTATCGGAAAACTGCCTCCTCCCTCTTTTTTAAGATGTCCTGCAGTGCTCTCATTGGTGAGAGTCCAGCTGACCCTCGTTGTTCAATCGGAGCAGTGTTGTAGTCCTGACTGACGAACTGCAACTCCCAGCAGGCAGCAGCGCTGGATAAGTGTCTCCTATGGGGGTTCTTTAATTTCATCACAGTGGATGCTGGAATTTCTGCAAAAAGAGCTTGTGCTGGATTAAATAAAGAGTTTTTCTGTATATCGCTATTACAGTGTTTAGTCTCTCTTATATATGTAATATTATGCTCTGTATAGTACTAGTTTCTGGATTGCTTCTCCGCGAAGTGTGGGTATGGGCTTGCTATTCTATTCACTGCTTATGACTATTGATAAGTATCCCCTGGAAGAGAAGGATAAGTTACTTACCTATAATCCTAGTTCTCTTCCAGGGGTATACTCAAAGTCATAACCACCCCTCCCGCCTCCCCGGACGAGCAATGTGAATGCTAGTTATTTCTAACTTTCCTATGCCTTTACAAAAAAAGAACTGATCTAACTGACCGAACTGTCACCTGTGGGGCATGCTGGGAGCAGAGTGCTCTCTGAGGTTCTTAGAGGCAAAGCGCTCAGATTCTTGTAAGCCTTAAAGGCAAGGTGCCAGTTGTCTTTTCTGTACTTAGGCAGTTATTCTTATGCAGCCTATGGGCTAAACTGCCTGCAGATAACTGTCCTTTATTTTGTTAAATAAAGAGTTTTCCTGTATATCACTTTTACAGTGTATAGTCTCTATTATGTGAATCCTGAGAGACTTATTGTTTTGCATATATTATTGATGTAATTTTTGGCATTTTACCCTGTTTTGGTTTCTTGGATGAGGCTGCATATGGACATATATGGAGTATACATACATATTCAGGTGTATGGGGTTGATATATATATATATATATATATATATATATTTGCTCAGGGATCCCTCACGTGGGCAGGGATAATTCACTGCTTGTGACTATTGATAAGTATCCCATAGAAGAGAAATGCTCTGTTTGCTCTCTCCTACGTGAGCTTCATTGGCTTAGTGTGGAACAATGTGTCCAATTCAAGGCTCTTTGCTATGTTTTCAAAGCAAGGGCAGAGACTGCCCCTCACCAAAGCACTAACTTGATAAAGCTGAATCAGCCTGCCTGCCATTTGCACTCCAGTGACCTCTCAGTGTGCACCGTTCCCAGGAGCAAACAAACTCGTATGGGAGGTCGCTCTTTTGCTTACCTTGGCCCTAATCTCTGGAACACCATACCAAACCAAAACATGAGTCTGCACTTCGCTGACCTCTTTCCGCAGACAATTAAAAATGTGGCTGTTCTGAATTAGTTGGGCTTGGAGTAACGTTACTTGATGCTAAAGCGCCAGGAAACCCAGAGTGGGTAGCTGGTGCGCTATATAAGTGTTTTAACATAAGACTATACAATACCACCAAAACCTGCAACTAAAGATTTTAAATGGCTGACCACAGTCAGGCCTCCCAGGCTCATTCAAGGGATACCTGGGGCCCAAAGGGCTACCCATCTCAATGCTACTGGACCCAAATGCCCTAAAACCTCTCACCTCCGCGGAGGGAGCCTTATACTAAAAACCCTGAGATCCCATTGCCATAGCTGCAGTTAACATTCCAGACCCACTGACAGACAACAAGTTGGACTTGTTACTTCCTCTAAGCCCCTAGCAAGTCTGCCTCCTAGTCCAAAACACATTTCCCCAAACTTTATTAAATAAAAGGTCTTTAAATAAATTCACCAGACACAATCTGGGGTCACACTCTTCTATGTAGCCGTTATATTTTCCAGCACTATTTGAAAACCCTGAGCTAACAAACTACAGTAATTGAAAGGGTTGTCAATAAAATAAGATCAACCATCAAAACATACAGATTAAAAAGTTCTAATTTTGGAAATCGGAATACAAACTTACCAGGTCTTGCCGTTCTGTCATACTCATCTTCTCTACTATCGACCAAAACCAACGCTTGAACTGCAAAAGCTTTTCAGCATTTTCTCCTGCATTTGAGAAAGACAGTTTTAAGGTTGATGTGAAAAAACAAAGAGTTATTATATATCAAGTATAAATACATATAGAAAAATGGACTATGTACACGTTTGCCATTTATGGAAGAACCACCCTTAGTACTAGTTTTTTCCTTTTTGGATACCTCTGATGAGGCCTTAGACATGTACACTCATGACTAAGGCTTCTTTGTACACGACCACACAGATTGTTGCATTGAACAACCTGAAACAGTAGTTAGTGTTAGATTCCTTAGTTTTCGTCAGCAGTACCCCTGTGCGTCGATAGGCGTCGGCTCTGCGTCAGTCGTCGTGATCGCCGGGATGACGTCGTCCGAGTACTTAGACGTCAGATCTGTACATAGCTCTCCACGCCAGGAACGCGGAGCCATGCAAGAAACCGACACTGGTGCCATGAAAATAGGGCCCTCAAAGGGAGATACCTTAACCCTAGATATCGGTTCGCAGAAAGGTGAGGATGGGTGGGGCGGTAAGGAATCGAACACTAACTACTGTTTCTTACAGATATATCATTACCGAAGGTAAGTCACTTGTGCATCTGAAAAACACAGGTTAGTGTTAGATTCATTACCTTAGAATAGATACCCCAGCAATACCAACCCTGGTGGTGGGTCTGAGAACCAAGATCACACCAGGAAGTCCTGGAGAACGGAACGGCCAAAGAAGCCATCTCTCCTGACTTGGTTGTCCAGGCAGTAGTGCCTAGCGAATGTGCGCAGCGAAGCCCACGTAGCTGCCTGACAGATGTCCAGTAAGGGGACTCCCCGACCCAGGGCAGTAGTAGCCGCCGTGGAATGGGCACGCAACCCCACATTAGGCTCCTTTTTCGCAAGGAATAACAGACCTTGATGCACAAAACGACCCACCGAGAGATGGTCCGCTTGTGCACCACCCGTCCCTTTTTAGCGCCCACGTAACCAACAAAGAGCTGGTCGTCCACCCGGAACTGGCGTGTGCGGTCTAGATAAAAAGAGAGCGCACGTTTTGGGTCCAGACAGTGGAGCCTCTCTTCCTCTTTCGAGGGATGAGGAGGCGGAAAGAAGGTGGGCAACGTGGTGGACTGCCCGATGTGAAAGGCCGTAACCACCTTGGGCAGGAAAGAAGGACGAGTCCTCAGAACAACTTTGTCCGGATGGACAGAGGAAAGAAGGCTTAAAAGATAGAGCCTGGAGCTCACTCATTCTTCTGGCAAAGGTGAAGGCAACCAGGAAAGCAGTTTTAAGCGTCAGAAGACGAAGAGGACAATTATGAAGCGGCTCAAAGGGAGTGCACATCAGTTAAGTAAGCACAAAGTTCAAGTCCCACTGGGGCATCACGAAAGGAACAGGAGGGAACATGTGTGTGATGCCATTCAAGAATCTATTTACAACAGGGGACTTGACAAGGAAGCCTTAAGAATGCTGAAATGGCCGAGAGATAGCCTTTGATAATGGCCAGCGCTGAGCCCTGCTCGGCAAGAGAAAGAAGGAAGAGGAGAAGCTCTGAAAGGGGCAGAAAGTGGATCCACAGCCTTTGCTGTGCACCATTCCACAAATCTGTTCCACCTGCAGGCGTATACCATTTTTGTGGAGGGACGCCTGCCAGAATCACATCACAGACTTCAGGAGGCAAGTCAAATGGCCTCAACTGTCGCCACTCAATCTCCACGCAAGAAGGTGGAGACTGGATAGGTTCGGGTGGAGCGAGTTGCTGCGACAGAAGGTCCTCCTGAAGAGGCAGGCGTATCGGGGGAATTGACTGACATGCTGAGTAGCTCGGGATACCAAGATCTTCGTGCCCAGTCCGAAGCCACAAGGATGACTTGGGGCCTGGTCGCCCCAGATCTTCTTCAGCACTCTGGGCAGAAGTGGTATAGGAAGAAAAGGGTACAACAGACCGCAGCTCCACTCACGACAAAAAGCGTCTCCGAGCAAGTGCCGCCTTGGAAATTCCAACGCGCAGAACTGATGACATTGTGCGTTCTCTTCGGTGGCGTATAGATCTAACCAAGGCTCTCCCCACTGCTGTAAGAGACCTTGCGTCACGTCAGAGTTCAGACGCCATTCGTGATCCATCATGCACCGGCAACTGAGTTCATCCGCCCTGGCGTTCAGGGAACCTGCTAGGTGTTGAACCACCAGGGTGACGCCCTGGTGTTCCAGCCATTGCCAGAGGCACAGAGCCTCATGACAAAGGGTCCACGACCCACCCCGCCCTGTTTGTTGCAGTACCACATGGCAGTGGTGTTGTCCGTGAACACCTGCACTACACTTCCCCGGACAGAGGGAAGGAATGCTTTCAGTGAAAGCCGGATCGCCCGCAGCTCCAGAAGGTTGATGTGGAGCCGGTACTCAGCCGGATACCAGAGGCCTCTGATCTCCCTCTCTTCCATGTGGCCTCCCCATCCCAGGAGGGACGCATCCATCACCACTACGTGCTCCTGGTGGGGTAGGGAGAGAGATCTGCCGCTGACCCAATTGCGGTCTGTGAGCCACCACTGCAACTGTCTCGCAGTGCCCTCCGAGATCAGGACGTGGTCGGACAGGTTGCCCTGATGCTGTGCTCACTGAAACTTCAGGTCCCACTGCAGAGCCCAAATCCGCCACCGGGAGTGATGCACCAGAAGGATGCAGGAGGCCATCAGCCCCAGGAGCCGCAGCGTCAACCTGACCGAGACTCGGGATAAAGGCTGAAAGATCGGAATCAGAGCCTGAATATCCCGAACCTGCTGTTCTGGAGGATAAACCCGAAACTGCGCTGAGTCCAGAACCGCTCCGATAAAAAGGAGCTTCTGAGAGGGGCACAGGTGTGACTTCGGCACGTTGATGGAGTACCCCAGCGAGTGCAGGAGGTCGGCCGTAATCTGGAGGTGGGAGACGACTGTCTGGGGCCAGCCTGCCTTCAACAACCAATTATCGAGATAGGGGAAGACTGAAACGCCTAATCTGCGCAGATGAGCTGTGAAGTAGGAGAATGACCTTCCTCCTGCGGTGGCTTTGCAGATCCGTGGGACGACGGCGAGGGCGAGGTTGTGGAGCAGAGCCGGCGGGTGGGGGCGTAGAACATGAGTTGGTTGTTGAGGTATACTGGACCCATGTTGTGGAGTGCTTTGTGTGCGTGGGTGAGTAGTCTGAACGTGATTCTCTTGCTGACAGGGAGCCAGTGGAGGTTTCTCAGGTGGGTAAAGATGTGGTCGCGTCTGGGGATGTTGAGGATGAGTCGTGCGGAGGCGTTTTGTATGCGTTGGAGACGGTTCTGCAGTTTGGTGGTTGTTCCGGCGTAGAAGGTGTTCCCGTAGTCCAGTCGGCTGGTGACGAGGGCCTGGGTGACTGTTCTTCTGGTTTCGGTGGGGATCCAGCGGAAGATCTTCCGGAGTATGCGTAGGGTGTTGAAGCTGGATGATGAGACAGCGTTGACTTGTTTGGTCATTGCGAGCGATGAGTCGAGGATGAAACCTAGGTTGCGTGCGTGGTCCGTGGGTGTTGGTGCAGAGCCCAGCATCGGGGGCCACCAGGAGTTGTCCCATGCCGAGGGGGATTGTCCGAGGATGAGGACCTCCACCTTGTCCGAGTTGAGTTTGAGGCAGCTGTGCCTCACCCAGTCTGCTACTTCTTTCATCCCTTCCTGGAAGTTTGATTTGGCGGTGGCTGGGTCCTTGGTGAGGGAGAGTATCAGTTGGGTGTCGTTGGCATAGGAGATGATGTTGATGTTGTGCTTCCGTGCGAGGGGGCTCATGTAGATATTGAAGAGTGTTGGGCTGAGTGAGGATCCTTGGGGTACGCCGCAGATGATTTCGGTTGCCGAGGAGCGGAAGGCGGACTCTCTGGGTTCTGCCGGTGAGGAATGAGGAGATCCATTCCAGGGCCTTTCCCTGGATGCCTGTGTTGTTGAGGCGGTGTATTAGGGTGCGGTGGCAGACGGTGTCAAAGGCTGCTGAGAGGTCTAGGAGGGTGAGGGCGGCTGTTTCCCCGTTGTCCATCAGGGTTCTGATGTCATCTGTGGCGGTCTCGGTGCTGTGGTTCGCCCGAAATCCAGACTGGGAGGGGTCGAGCGAGTTGTTGTCCTCGAGGAAGGTAGTCAGCTGTTTGTTGACGGTCTTCTCGATGACTTTAGCCGGGAAGGGGAGAAGTGGGATGGGCCGGAGGTTCTTGAGGTCCCTGGGGTCTGCGGTGGGTTTTTTCAGGAGGGCATTGATCTCAGCGTGTTTCCAGCTCAGAGGGAAGGTCGCTGACGCGAAGGAGCTGTTGATGATGTTCCGTAGGTGGGGTGCGACGATGGTGTCGGCCTTGTTGAAGATGCGATGGGGGCATGGGTTGGAGGGGGAGCCGGAGTGGATGGTGTTCATGACGTGGATGGTGTCTTTGCTGCTGATGGGAGTGCAGGAGTTGATGGTGGTGGTCGCTAGGTTGGTGTCCGGGGGTGGAGGTTGGGGTCCGAAGCTGTCGTGTATGTCCGCGATCTTGCGGCGGAAGAATGTTGCGAGCGAGTTGCAGAGGTCTTGAGTAGTCGTGATGTCGTTGCTGGCGACAGGGTTGGAGAACTCTTTGACGATGCTGAAGAGTTACTTGCTGTTGCGGGTGTTGTTGTCAAGTCGTTCCTTGAGTGAGGTCCTCTTGGTGTTCCGGATTTGCTGATGGTATTCTCAGGTGACTGTTTTGAGGGCAGTCAGGTTTTCCGTAGTCCGTTCTTTGCGCCAGGTCTTTTCGGGATTACGGCAGGATTTCTTTGCGGCTTTGAGGGCATTTGTGTACCATGACGGTTTTTTGGAGGTGGTCTTGCTGTCGGTGTTCTTTAGTGGGGCGAGGTCGTCGGCGCAGTTGGTGATCCAGTGTGTGAGGTTGAGTGCTGCGGTGTTGGTGTCGGGAATGTTGGTGTCGGCAGGTGGGTTCTGGCTCAGTGACGTGGTGAGCTGGTCCACGGTGATTCTGCACCAGCATCTACGGGGGATCCGAAGCGTGTGCTGGTGGGATGTTGTCCTCTTGAATGTGAAGTGTACGCAGCGGTGGTCGGTCTAGTGTAGTCCTGTGGCGTGGTTGAAGGTGATGTTGTTACTGGCTGAGAAGATGGCGTTGAGGGTGTGGCCGGCGAGGTGAGTGGGGGAGTCCACTAGTTGCTTGAGTCCGAGGCTGGCAAGGTTGTCGAGTAGGGTAGCGGTGGCGTTGTTGTTTTCTAGGTGGAAGTTCAGGTCTCCCAAGAGGATGTATTCTGTGGAGGCCAGGGCGTGCGGGCTGATGAGGTCGGCTATGGTTTCCTGAATTGTGTGCGTGGGCCCGGGGGTCTGTAGACGAGTGTTCCTTTGAGGGTGGTCTGAGGGTCGGTGAGGATCTGGTAGTGTAGGAGTTCGACGGTGGGGGTGGTGTCTTCGGTGTTGGTCGTGACGCAGATGGTGTCCCTGTGGATGATGGCGATCCCTCTTCCTGCTTTGTTGGTGCGAACCTTCCGGTGATTTTGTAGCCACCCGGGACGGCTATGGCGATGTTTGGGGCTGAGGAAGCGTTCATCCAGGTATCCGTGAGGAAGGCGACGTCAGGGGCTGTTGTGTCGAGGAGGTCCCAGAGTTCGATGGCTTGCTTGTGGACGGAGCGGGTGTTGAGGAGGATGCATTTGAGGTGGTCGATGTTGCTGCCTGGTTTGGCAGGTGTGGAGCGGGTTTGGAGGCAGGTGAATTTGCAGGCTTGACAGGTGAAGGGTCCGTGGGTGCGTCTGGGGGTGGCTTGATAGCAGGTGGGCGGGCGTCCGATGTTGAGTGCGTTGAGGGTGGTGGTGTCGTATCTCAGTCGGTTGGTCTGGGTCCGGCGAGGTCCAGGGGTTCTGGCGCTGGGCGTGGTCCAGGCGTGGACGGGCGTAGACAGGCTAGCCTTTGGCGCGCCTTCGGTGCGCCCGCTGCGCGTGAAGGATACGCGTTCGTGTGGACTCTGCCATAAATGGCGAAGTGGGAGGGAGGAGCAGCTGGGAGGCGGGAGCGGGGTGGCGAATGGGAAGGGTACAGAAGAGAAGAGGGGCGGGGCCGCAGGGGAGCAGCGGCAGGGAGCGGGGTGGGTGTAAAGAGCGGGGAAGACGGTGCCAAGGGCGGCGAAAAACAGGAAAAAAACAGAGGCTACAACAGGGCACAAAATACAGATGCAGGCACAGGAATTACAGAGATGCAATCGAAATAAAAACCTCACGGGCAGCGACGAACTCGCAGTGGCAGCGGGGGAGACTGGGCGCACTCAAAGGGAGCGGCACGGTGCGAGGAGCGATCGGCCCTGGGGACAGGGTCAGGTCACAGCTCACCGCCGCGCGGACAACAGTCTAAATGGCCAGTGGGAGGGAGGAGCAGCTGGGAGGCGGGAGCGGGGTGGCGAATGGGAAGGGTACAGAAGAGAAGAGGGGCGGGGCCGCAGGGGAGCAGCGGCGGGGAGCGGGTGTAAAGAGCGGGGAAGACGGTCCCAAGGGCGGCGAAAAACAGGAAAAAAAACAGAGTCTACAACAGGGCACAAAATACAGATGCAGGCACAGGAATTACAGAAATACAATCGAAATAAAAACCTCAAGAGCACGGGCAGCGGCGAACTCGCAGTGGCAGCGGGGGAGACTGGGCGCACTCAAAGGGAGCCGCGAGGAGCGATCGGCCCTGGGGACAGGGTCAGGTGGAGGAGGTGATGGCGGCCCCTGCCCCCCACTGGCGTCAAATGGGCCTGAAATCTCGGACTAGGAGGACTTTGAGGCAGATGCTGCAGAGGCGGATGTGGACTGACCTTGCCGTTGTCCCCCGTCACCGCCAAGGTGGTTAACACGTCCGCGACCGCGTTGAGGATTGTTCTGCAGCCTGTGGCTACCCATTCCTTGGCCACGAAAGGCGGAAGTTTGCTGGCGTTGGCAGAGGCCCAAGGACTTGGCCGTAGCCCTGTAGTCCTTGAAACGCAACAGCACACTGTCCACCTTGTCGCCAAAGAGGCGACGGCTATCAAAGGGCATGTCCATAAGGGTGTCTTGAACATCCCCCGAAAAGTTGGCGGACCTCAGCCAGGCGTGGCGGCAAACCACCACCGTCGTTGCAATTGCCCTACCCAGCGAGTCCGTTGTATCCAGTCCACACCGTATCGGATCGCATGCTGCATCCCGTCCCTCCTAGGGCTTGGGTAACCTTTGCCTGGACCTCCACCGGGCACTGCAGCAGCACTTCTGCAACCGTATCCCACAGAGAGTGGATGTAACGGCCCAAAAGGCAGGCGGTGTTGACAGAACGCAACCCCAAAACACAGTGAGGAGAACAGTTTCTTCCCAAACTGATCGTACCTTTTGGATTCCTGATTCGGAGGAGCGGTCGGGAAAGCGGTCTGGTAGGTAGAGGCCTGGATCACCAGACTTTCGGGGGTGGGGTCAACGGACAGGAAGCTGGGGTCGCCCATGGCCGGGAGGTGGAGTCGGGCCACGTTCCGATCTACGGGAAGGCCCGTAGAGGGCTTGGACCAGGTGCCCACCAGCACGCCAGAGAGGGCTTCGTTAGACGGCAGGAGAGGCTCTGAGGAGCTTGCCTGCGGTTTGAGCACCTCAGTGAGGAGGTTAGTCCTCACGGCCGCGACAGAGAGCTCAAGAGCCAAGGCCTTGGCTGCCCTAGTCAACAATATGCTGTAAGCAGCCCCCTCCTCCGTAGCCACAGTAGGAGGGGAGACAAATCCAGTTTTGGGCGAAACTGGATTTCACTGGCCTCCCCCAGCTCGTCTGACCAGTCCTGGCTCAACTAGTGCCAGAGGGTCCTCAGACCCCTCTCAGTCCCCCTCGTCATCCATCTCCTGATAGTCAGGAATAAATGATGGAGCCGGGTCGTCTGTGAAGGGCTCACCGATTGGCGTTGAAGTCGGCGCCGGTCCGACGCCGGACCGGGGCTAGGACCAGGGACGACATCGTCCGGGGCGACACCCTTGGTGACGGCGCCAGCAGAGGGGTCGTAAGGTCGACCGGCGAAGTCACGGATCCAGGCCTGGATCCTGAGGAGCCCTGCGACGGCGGGACCGTGTAGAAGGCGACGGCGCCGAAGCACTTGACGGCGCCGGAGCCGCCGACCCGCTTGGGCTCCCAGACGGACACGCGGGGCCAAAAGCACCTCGGCGGGTTCCGACGGAGAGAAGCACGACCTCATGGTCGTGAGGAAAGCACTAATCTCCTCCGACATCGCGTGCAACCCAGGGATCGGCGGGTATGGAGCTGAATGCGGCGCTTACGGCTCCGGCGGAGCCGCGTGGGCTGTGACGCCCGAACCCCCGGCCGCATTACGTGAGCGTCGGGGGGAGTTGGAAGAGCGATGTTGCTTCTTCGACTTCCTTTTAGAGTGCCTCGACTTACTGGAGGACTTGGAGTCCGACGAGTGGTGATTACTCGTCGAGCGGCGATGACTGCGGCCCCGCGACCGGTCCCTCGACCCCCTCCTGGACCGGGACCTCGAGCGGCGTGGGGCCGACTGCCGGAGCTCGCGATGCTTACGGGACCGCTCCCGCCTAGACTTCGAGGTCAAGGCCCGGCAGTCGGGGCACGACTTGTCATCGTGGTCGGCCCAGAGATAGTAAAGGCACCGATGGTGGGGGTCGGTCACCGACATCAATCGGTGACAATCATCACAGGGTTTGAACCCGGGCATCCATACCGGCACGCGAGTTGAGGTATTGACTCGAAAAGTGATCCAAAAGAGATCAAAAACTTAGTCAAAAATGTACTAGGAGTACTGCTCTTCCTGGATCTGCGCTTGCTGGTGCGGAAAAAAGAATGGACGTCAGCGCGCGAGGGCGGCGTCTAAGTACTCCGACGATGTCATCCCGGCGATCACGACGCCGACGGACGCGGAGCCGCAGACGATGCCTACCGACGCGCAGAGGTACTGCAACGTAAAACTTTCCGGATCCAGTCTGTCGCCTGGGGATATACTAAGGTAAGGAATCTAATACTAACCTGTTTCTTTCCGATTTACGGTTCAACAACCCAAGAGTAGAGTGGAGGGTGGGACATGAAGGGCATTCAGAAATAGATCATTTTCTTTAGATGCTTGGGTAAGGCTATAAAAACACGTTATGGCCATAAACAACCCAAGACAAAAGACATCCTTCAAGAAATAGATAACAATATGAATTTTAATAATTATATAAGAATGGTGTGTATGTTTTGGTGGAAAGACATGATTGAAATAGTTGGCAGTTTACTTGTACTATGTGTTTTGTAAAGTGTGCCTTGTATTTGATGTGACCTATTACAAACCATACCTGATTCATCATTGAAAGATGTAAAACTGATGAGCATTTGCACATTAACTTCTCCACAGCCATTAACCAAAAGCCTGAAATCTTCTGCGGTCAAATCTTCTAACGAATTCTTTGGAAGTACATCTAGCAAACCTTTCCTCATTGCCTGGAAGATAGAAGACCGTTATTTAGACCTACTTTACATTTCTGTAATTAAAAACAGTAAAAATGGACCTCCAATCTATGCACAGATAAGGTACTTTGTCTGAGACTGTGAGGGACTCTGGGAATAAAAGAAAGGAATATGCTACTTACCAGTATGCATCTGTTCTTGGCATGTAGGGCTGCTGATATTCATATCTGTGCATGGATCGCCGCCTAGTGATGGGTCCGGATGATTGCACATTGTTGTCCTGGAAGAGTCTTCGAAGTATCACGAGATAGGTGGCTCCTCCCCAGGACTACAGTGCGCATGGGCATCCTCTCCATCCTCAGATTGTTTTTCGCCATTGTGGCAGAGATGGAGTATGATACAGTATGTAATGTCGATGCTAGAGATTAATTCTGAGTGCTACAGCTGCGAAAGGCACCGGGGAGGAGGGCGGGCAATATGAATATCAGCAGCCCTACATGCCAAGAACAGATGCATACTGGTAAGTAGCATATTCCGTTCGAGGCATGTGGGCTGCTGAATTCATATCTGTGCAAAGAACGGATAGCAGTCTCACCCTTAGCGGTGGTTGCCCGTGCCAGCTGCAGTCTGAAAAAGAGTCTTGAGAACAGCTTGTCCTACAGCTGCTTGGAGTGTACATCTACACAGTAGTGTTTGGTAAATGTATGTATGGTAGACCATGTGGCTGCTCTACAGATTTCTTCTAGAGGAATGTTTCCCAGGAAAGCCATGGATGCCCCTAACTTGCGTATTGTATGCGCTCTTGGGGGAACTGTTAATGTGTGTTTAGCCTTCTGATAACAAATCTGTATGCACTTAACAATCAATCTGGCTACACCTGATTTGGAAATGGGGTTGCCTTTATGCTGTGGTGAAAAGGCAACAAACAGTTGCTTAGTTTTCCCGAAATGCTTTGTCCTGTCTATATAGTACAGGAGAGCTCTCTTAACGTCTAGTGTATGTAGAGCTCTTTCTGCCACTGAATCTGGATTTGGGAAGAACACTGGCAGTTCTATTGTTTGATTGATGTGAAACTGGGATACCACCTTTGGCATAAATTTAGGGTTAGTACGTAGCACTACCCTATTTGCGTGAATTTGGATGAATGGCTCCTGAATAGTTAGGGCTTGCAGCTCACTAACTCTTCTAAGTGATGTAATAGCCACTAGAAAAGCCACTTTCCACGCTAGGAATTGTATTTCACACGAGTGTAGAGGTTCAAAAGGTGGTCCTATCAGTCTGGTTAGAACCACGTTGAGGTTCCAGACAGGTGAAGGTGGGTGTCTTGGAGGAATCACTCGTTTGAGCCCCTCCATGAAAGCTTTAATAGCAGGTACTCTGAAGAGTGAAAGGTGCTGCCTATTTTGAAGATGAGCTGCCACCGCAGCTAAATGTATACGTATAGAACTGTAGGCTAGATTGCATCTGTGTAAATGTGACAGATAACATATGATGTTTTGAGTTGATGCATCTAGCGGATTTACGTCATTATCGTTACAATAGATGACAAATCGTTTCCACTTTGCCGCATAGCATGCTCTGGTTGTAGGTCTTCTTGCTTCCTTGATAATATTCATGCAGTCAGGAGGCAAGTTCAGGTAACCAAACTCTATGACTTCAGGAGCCAGATCGCAAGGTTTAACTGTTGCGGATCTGGGTGCTGAACGTCTCCATGGCTCTGCGTTAAAAGACTGGGTGTTAATTGCAGCCTTTGATGAGGCACCACGGAAAGTTCTAGGAACGTGGTGTACCATGGTTGCCTCGCCCACGTTGAAGCAAGTAGGATGAGGGTCATTGAGTGTTGTCACAGTTTGCGTGCCACTAGTGGTATGAGCGGGGCTGGTGGAAAAGCGTACGCAAATCTGCCTGACCAGTTCATCCATATTGCATTGCCCTGAGACTGCGGGTGTGGAAACCTGGCGGCGAAGCTTTGGCATTTTGCGTTTTCCCTTGTGGCGAACAGATCCATCTCTGGGTGACCCCACTGCTGGAAGTACGGTTGTAGCACTGAGGGATGTATCTCCCACTCGTGCATCTGGTGGCTGTGTCTGCTGAGCAGATCCGCCATCTGGTTGTCCCTGCCTGGGAGGTGTTCCGCCATGAGGAATATGTTCCTCTGAATGGCCCACTTCCATACGCTTTGCGCTAGATGTGACAACTGTGGAGTGTGTCCCTCCCTGCTTCTGTATGTAGTACATGGCAGTCATGTTGTCCGTGCGGATCAACACGACTTTGTTGCACAAATGTACTTTGAACGCCTTCATTGCCATAAAGATTGCTATCAGTTCCAGCAGGTTGATGTGCATCCTCTTTTGCTGTGTCGTCCATAATCCCTGCACTGTGTAATGGAGGACATGCGCTCCCCAACCCAGGAGAGATGCGTCCGTCGTCAGCACCATTTGTGGAATAGGCTCTTGGAACGGTCGTCCCCTGCAAAGGTTTTGTGGATTCCACCAATGCAGAGAGTTGTATGCACGACGGGTCACCAACACTAGGTCTTTCAATTGTCCTTGAGCCTGGTTCCACTGCCGTGCTAAGCACTCCTGAAGTGGACGCATGTGTAGCCTCGCGTGAGGGACTATGAAGATGCAGGAGGCCATCATGCCTATCAACTGCATAAACACCCTTGCCGTGAGCGAGTGTTGGGGTCTGAATTAGTGAATCAGTAATTGAATGCTGTTGATTCTTGCTGAGTTTGGCTGCGCTTTTGCTGCCAGAGTGTCTATTGTTGCTCCCAGGTACTGTTGTACGTGGGCGGGTTGAAGATGAGACTTTGGGTAGTTTAATGAGAATCCAAGGCTGTGTAGGAGGTGAATAGTGCGGGACACGTGGCTGGCACATTGCTGGGCTGACTTTGCTTGTATAAGCCAGTCGTCCAGATAGGGGTAGACGTGAATATGGTTCCTCCGTAGGTGCGCAGCTACTGTCGCCAGGCACTTGGTAAACACCCTGGGGGCTGTTGTAAACCCGAAAGGCAGGACCTTGAACTGGTAGTGCTGATTCTGTATGGTAAACCTGAGATATTTCCTGTGTGCCGGATGTATCGGTATGTGGAAATATGCGTCTTTTAGGTCTAGTGTTGCGAGGAAATCTCCCTGACTGAGTAATGGTAGAACCTGCTGTAAAGTGAGCATGTGAAAATGTTCTGACAAGATGTATTGGTTTAGGGGCCTGAGGTCCAGTATTGGACTGAGAGACCCGTCCTTTTTGGGGATTAAGAAGTACAGCGAGTATACCCCTGTACCCTGTTGCTGAAGAAGTACGAGTTCTATGGCCCCTTTTTGCAGCATGCTGAAGACTTCTTGCTGCAACAAGTGTATTGTATTGTATTGTATTGTAATTGCATTTATATAGCGCTTACTACCCCTGACGAGGCGTCGAAGCGCTTTTTCGGCGGGTAGCACGCTACTCCGGGACCCACAGAGGATTAGTGTTGAATTAGTATAGTGAAACATGCAAGTACATTGTAAGTGGTGGATAGGTTAGTCAGTTATTTGGATTTGGAATGATAGAGGATTAGTGGTGAAATAATATGGTGAAATATGAGTTAATTTCAGTGGTGGATATTAGTCTGTTACTTGGAGTGAGAAGGATGGCGGATGGATAAAAGGGGAAGAAAGATTTGCATTCATATAGCACTTGTTACCCCTGATGGGTGTTGAAGTGCTTTTTTGGCGAGTAGCACGCCACTCCGGAACCCATAAAGGATTAGTGTTGAAAATTAGTATACTATAAATATGAAGTAATTTGATTAGTAGATATGTTATTCAGTTATTTGGGCAGTATATTAGTACAGTTGAATGTGGAATATGGAATTTGAGAAGTGAACATGTTAGTCTGTTAATTTTGATAGAAAAAGGATAGTGGAGGGATAAAAGAGTGAAGGATTTTTTTTTAAGTCAACTGATGGAAGGATCATTATATATTCGTTAGTGATAAAAGGTGGACTGTTAGGTGTAATTACAGCAGGGAGACACAGGCATAGACAATAAACACAGAAAGTGAAATCATTTTTTAAACAACTTTTTATCCTGGGAAGAGACAGCACTAGTCTGTCTCCTTACCACTTCCTGGACTCTGCTCGCTGCAATCTGGGGGACATGTGGGCTGCAACTCACAAGATGGAGGAGAATGATTTGGGGTGCACCCAGCAAGGCCTTAAGGGGCCTGGGCAGGTGTGAGAGGAGGGCTCAGACTTGCCTGGTAGCTGAATAGCCAATGGTCTGCTGGCCTGGGGGTGGGGTCTGGGCAGCTGCTTGCTCCTGTTCAGAATCTCCTAGGAGACAGACAGGCTCAATCCACAACTTTGGACTTTAGCAGGTAAAGGCTTCACTAACTCGAAATCTAACAATACTGTTTGAATAAAGCTTTACTCCCCCTGCTGGCCAAAAAACGAAGTGCACAGGCCCCAGTAAATACAGTTAAAACAGCTCACAGAAGCACCCTCTGATGTAGAAAATCCCTGTTGCTGGGAGGGGGGGGGCAGGGGGGCTGGCCTCACTGGCTTGTGAACACAAAATGGTGGCTGGGGGTGCACTGTTTGAGCACACAGGCCTAAGCACAGAGCAAAGGAGAAATTTGGAGGGAAAACAGATTTGTCACCAAGGAATGAGAGGGACAAACTACAGAGGTTGGACTGCAAATCCCACAATTCAACACACTAAATGAAGGCAATCATGGGCAGGGAAAACCACACATTTAAAACATACATAACACAGGTGATAAAATATGCAATTACAGGCAGGCTAAAACTACAATTTTTAACTGTAACAACCACAGGCATAGACAGTAAACACAGAAAGTGAAAATCGTTTTTTTAAAACAATTTTTTGTCTTGGGAAGAGACAGCCCCAGTCAGGAGGCCCTGCAGCCGGCACCACACATTACCCCTGCCAGTGCTGCCAACGACAGCATCAATGCTACTACTAACCCTCACACTCCTGAAAGTGTGACATTTTAGACTGTTCCAGGCCCCAAAGCTGGCACGAATTGCTTGGGCGACACGCTTTGGCCATTTTTAATGTATGTATATTGAATTAATAAACAACTTTTGTTGTGTTGATCTCTAAATTAGATAAACATATGTATGTGCTCTGCGGACATAGGACGGTGTCTTGGGGGTATGTTGGGTGGAGTGGAGGTTAGCTCTAGACAATAGCCGAACTGGATAAGTTGTCTCACCCACCTGTCTGTGGTAATGCTTTCCCAGACTGGCAGGAACTGTTGTAATCGTCCCCCGACCGGTGTTACATGGTCTGGGGGCAGTGCCAAGACGTCACTGTTTAGTATTGGCGGAGGATCTGGTGTTATTATTCCCTCGTCCTCTGCCTTTGTTGCTGTTGCCACGGTATCCACCTCTATTGTTTTTATTATAGGTGGTCTGCGTGCTCCCTTTATTGTATGGAGTCTGCTGGGATGCCTGGCCTCGTGTAGCTCCTCTGTTACCGGAGCGACGAAAGGAGCCTCCTCTGAATTGTTGTGACTGCAAGGCACCCATAGACTTGGCTGTCCTCTGTGTCCTTTTTAATCTTCTCTAATATTGTGTCCACATCAGGACCAAATAAATAATCAGGGTTCACAGGCTGATTTAATAATGTGGTTTGAATCTCAGGTTTGAACCCAGAGATGCGTAACCAAGCATGTCTCCTGAGCATGACACTTGTATTGATGGCCCTGGCTGCGGTGTCTGCTGCGTCTAGCGCACATTTAATGGATGCGTTAGATATGAGTTTTCCCTCTTGTATCAGTGTTTCCGCTCCCTCCTTGTAGGCATCAGGCAAATGTTGTAGCAGTTGCTCTAGTGTGTCATAATGAGCCCTATCATATCTGGCTAATAGCGCTTGTGTATTAGAAATTCTCCATATTTTAGCTGCTTGAGCAGCCACCCTTTTTCCAGAAGCTTCTAATATCTTAGACTCCTTGTCTGGAGGTGGAGCATTACCAGTGGTTTGCAAGTTGGCACGCTTACGAGCATTTGATACCACCAAAGAGTCCAATGGCAGCTGTCCCTTAATATATGTAGGGTCCACAGGTGCCGGTCTGTATTTTCTTTCGATTCTGGGGTTAACAACCCTTACTGTTGTGGTTTCTTTGAAAATGTCTCCTGCGTGTTTAAGGACACCCTTCAACATTGGCAAAGTTTTGACTGATTTCTCTGGAGTGGAGAAAGTGTCAAATAGGAAGTCTTCAATTGGGTCAGCATGCATTTCCATAAACGCAGCTGTATCCTCTGTTGGCGAAGTCTTGACAGAATAAGAAGGAGTGTCAGGAATAGTCTGTGACTCCCCCGGGTCGCCAGGGTCTGTCCAGGCTTGAGGCTGGTCATCCTGATCCATGTCCACAGGGTAATTAAATTCTTCATTGTAGTCATACCCCATATCCTCATCAGTGCGTGTGGGTGAATATGCAGAGGTGTCCTGGCTATGGTACCTTACGGTCTCAAAAAGGACAGGTGATGTGGAAGAATCCCTTTTCTTTTTGAGCGGAATTTTATATGTGTCAAGAGGATTTTCTGACCTGATCTTCCTCTGATAAATAGTAAGCGTGCCAGAGTCGGGGTCGATATGGAGCTTCGACTGTTCATCATAGCAGGGCTCCTGGTACACAATGTCCTCCTCTAGAGAATGACTCCTTTTCCCCATGGACACCTTCTTGGACGTTTCGATCCCTGTCTTCGGATCGAGCGCCTTAGGGGGTGCGGTTGGGGGCAGTCCGAATTTTATCGGTGGCATAGTATTGGTAGACTGACTGACCTTCTTTGGGGCTGGCGTCGTCATTGGTCCTGCCGACTTTGTTTTGTCGCCAATATCTTTTTGACCTTGCGTCGACTTAGGCGCCTGTGGCGTTGGAGGCACGCTCTTCTGTCTCAACTCGACGTGGTCCTTCGAGCCGCTCTTGGACTTTGGCTCGAGGGTTTTGACGAACTGTGGCCTGTCGACTCGTTTCTTCGAATCAAGAACCTTCCGAGACTCGAGTCCCTTATTTGTGTCGCTGTCCGTCGATGTCGACCTTGTCGGATCGACGTGCCTGACTTTAGGCATGGACTTCAGCGTACCGATCTTCGGGTCGACACCCCGTATTTGTGACCCAGCAGGGTCGCCGACACCTTTTTTCTTTGTCGAATCCGAACTCTTCGATCCGAAGACTGTCTCTAGCAGTTTCGGTTTCGGTCTCGACAACATGGCTTTCGGTTTCGATTTAACCAGTGACTGGTGATGTTCGACCGCTGGCTCGTGTGATATATTCTTAGCTGGGCCGAGACGCGGGGCTATAGAATGTTCGTCATGATCTTGGCTAAGGCCTGTTGGCGATGCCTCGACCTGAGCCCTTTGAAGTCTTTGCGTGTCTGTTTCGGGCCCCGTACTCACTGTTGGGCCTGGTTCATCACTCGAGTAGTCATCGACGGCTCCGATGGCCGATGCGTCGTCCCTTACCTCGACGACGTTTTCATCCTCGATGTGTCCTTCGTCATCTTCATAATAGTTGGAGTCATGCTCCGAACCGGGATCCGACTGCTGTTCTGGATCCTCAGTGTCGACAACCTCATCGTCTCCTTCATCGAAGATATTGACTATGTCGGGCGCTGGCCTCGTCATCGTCTGCCTCGCGTCGAAGCGTCTTCAGTGACCTGAATCGAGCACAAGTTAGGCAGTTGGCCTCGTTGTGCTCCGGAGATAGGAACTTGTTGCACACCGGGTGTAGATCGATGTGTGGGTACTTAGAATTACAAAGGGGGCATCGTTTGAACGGGCTGCATTCCATCGACGATCGGGCCTCTGGTGTCGAAAAGGCCACGCGGGTCTCTTCGACTTCCTGCTCGAAAATAACTGGAACAAGTACTCGGCACCGATCGAAATGACAATACCGACGACCCCGAAGGCCTTTTGGCCTTTAGAAAAGTTTCCGAACTGGAGTAAAGAAAGTACATCCGAACCCAATGGCGGAAAAAACAATCTGAGGATGGAAAGGATGCCCATGCGCACTGTAGTCCAGGGGAGGAGCCACCTATCTCGTGATACTTCGAAGACTCTTCCAGGACAACAATGTGCAATCATCCGAACCCAACACTAGGCGGCGATCAATGCACAGATATGAATTCAGTTGCCCACATGCCTCGAACATAGATAAACTTTAGAACAAGTAAACTCTTCCATTCACCTCGTTGCCTTGTGGAAACAGACAAATGGCAAGTAGATGATGTTTTAAAGTCTAGCTGACAAATTACAATTTAAGCAATATTTGCTTACTGGATACATCATGCTTTGATATATATTTTTTCAAATAGAATGCAATGATTAAGAGGCAGCAGCTGAGTCTGAGAGAAATTAAATGGTAGTGTCTGTCAGTTGCAAAAAGAAGACCTGCAAGAAAATCACTGTGTATACCGTGATACATACTCCAAGACCAACATAAGAACCAAATAGTCTGACCATTTTCCTGCCTGTATGAATAGTACAGGCGCCCCACCCCGTAGTCTTCATTTCTGAGGTGGCAGTTGAACTATAAATTCAGATAGTATCTTTAAAACCATTTTCATATTTATTATTAACAAGAGTGTGTGCTATTTATTGTGTGTTGTGCACAAACCCTACAGAACACTAAGGTTACTGGAAAATGACTGTCTTAATCATAATTGTGCACAAGAAAATACATGCTTGTACTCTAGGCACACAATGTTGACAGTTAATGTTTATCTCTTGCATTTACATTTTTTGTAGAGAATGGTATTTCCGTGAAAGGATTTTAGCAAGGTAAGCAAATTAGTATGGAAGGCACTGAAATTAATTTGAAACAAGCATGATGACAAAGTAATTTATCATCATATCAGTGCACGGAGGTTTTGCTAAAACCCAAACATGTTTGAGTGCTTTTCTGGTATTGAATTCATGATCAGCTTGTCGTTGGCTATGCTGGTTCCAAGACAGACAAGGCAATTCAGAGGCGTAATATTTTCCACCAGAACACGCTGTGCATTGCTGCACTCTTACCAAGAAGGACCATCCAGAGGGCATCAAGGCCCATTTCAAGCGAATAGCCTGCTTCTATTTCATTTTTTAGGGGTGTTTCTGCTCTGCATATTTCCAGGGTTGCAACATAGTCTTTATTTCATACTTTAAACAGACATTATTGTTTCAACTCTTAAGTCGACAAGAATGGCCATTACCCCAGATCTGTGTAGCAGACTTCCTGCTTTGATCATCTCATCAGACCCAGCACCTTGGTGATAGTGCTTGGTTTTCAGTTCAAGAGCTGAGAAAACTGGAGGTAGAAGCATCCATCACAAGAAAAGGAAAATTATACATACCTTGTAAGCATCTGTTCATGGCATTTAGTGCTGTAGATTCACATGCTGGGCATTCTTCTGTCATCTAGTGTGTGCTTGGATGTGTACAACTTACTTCTTCAAATTAGGTTTTTGAGTCAATAGACTTAGTGACTCCAGCTATTAGTGGTATTGTGCATGGGCATCGGCTCCATTTTCACTGTCCAGAGACTGTGGTGTGGCTGTGGTAGTCTGGCAGCAATGTTTGGGCATTTTGCATTTTTTTCGCAGTGGAGAACAGATCCATCTGTGGGAACATCCAATGTTGAAAGTTCATGTGTAGAACTTGGGGTGGGGTCCCAATCGAGGACTTGTTGATTCATCCTGCTGAGCAAGTCCGCTAGATAACTGTCCACTCCAGAAATGTGCTGAATAAGTAGATCGACTTTGTGATGGATTGCCCTTCTCCAGATGCTTTGAGTCACACTGGAAAACTGCGGTGAATGCGTGCCACGTATTTAGTTAAGTAAAATATGGCAGTCGTCTTGCCTATGCTTATCAGGACTGTCTTGTTCTGAATGAGGAAGTGGAAGGCTCAGAAAGCAAGCTGGATGGCTAGTAGCTCCAGGTGATTGATGTGAAGAGGTTGCTGGACAGGGGTCCAATGGCCCTGAACAGTGAGTTAATTAAGATACCCTCCCCAACCTGTAAGTGATGCGTCTGTGATGATGATCTCTTGTGGTAATGGGTCCAGGAAGGGCCGCCCCTGCAACAGGTTGTTTGTATTGTTCCGCTGCATAGAGTGATGTGTGCGGCCCCACACCAACACCAGATCCTGTAAATGAACCTGTGCTTGAGATCACTGTGCCGCTAGGACTTCTAGTGACAGGCACATTTGGAACCTGACATGAGGGACTATAGCATGCGAAACACTCATGCCTAGCAGATGCATCAGATTTCTGACTTACCTGTTGATCTGGCTGAAAAAGAGGCAGCATGTTTAAAGAACAAGTTGCTTACCTTTGGTAACGCATTATCTGGTAGAGACAATATGTAGCTGCAGATTCCTTAGCTCTGAATTCCGCAGGTGTCGGGCTGGATACAGAAACGTTTGCGTAAGCTCTACCCCTGCGCATCGTTGCGTGGCTTCATTCGGCTCAACGTGACGTCGTTAGCATCGGTTAATATGTAGTGGTCACCTATATAGGCGCCACCCTGGTGAGCGGACATGCGTTACTTTTCCACTTTTCCACACCAGAAGTGCAGAGCCATGAAGTGAACTGATGTGTGTGTGTGTGTGTGTGTGTGTGTGTCCCAACTAGGGCCCTGAAAAGGGAGCAACCTTGGCCCTATGAATGATTCCGCAGAGCAGGGAGGCATGGGGGGTCCGTAATGAATCTGCAGCTAGATATTGCGGTACCAAAGGCAAGTAACTAGTTCTTCTGCTAGAGACTTCTAGCTCCAGATTCCTTACCTTTGAATAGATACCAAAACCATACCATCCTGGCATAAGGCTTCAGACAATTTTTCACACAAAACAATCATGTAGGACCGAATGGGCGATATGCCCGTCCCTGCAGACTTGACTGTCCAGGCAGTAGTGCTTTCCAAACGTGTGCAGAGATGTCCACATTGCTGTCTGACAGATGTCCAGGACTCCGAGCCAACACCATAGTCGCAGACTTCCACTGGTAGAATGCGCTTGTAACCTCTCGGGGGGTTGCTTGCTAGCCAGGGCGTAGCAGATCGTAATGCAGAGAACAACCCAGTGAGACAGTCTGTTTCTGCTCTGCCCGACAATTTTTATCTCCCACGTAACCCACAACGAGTTGGTCCTCCACTGGTACTCTTGTGCGAACAAGCTAGAACAACGCTCTTTTTGGGTCCAGACGGTGGAGATGCTCCTCTTAGAGGGATGCGGGAAAGCAAAAAAGGTGGGCAGGATGACTGCCTGACTGACCCAGACGGAATGGGGTCACCACATTTAGTAAGAATGAAGCATGGGTGCCAAGCACCACCTAACCAATATAAGCCATCATGTAGGGAGGCGTGCATGATCAAGCCTGCAACTCACTCACCCTCGGGGCAGATGTTATCGCCACAAGTAAGGCTGTTTTGATAGAAGGCTGCCGGAGGGGACAATTGTGTAACAGCTCGAAGGGCGCACAAATGAGAAATGTGAGGACCAAATTAAGGTCCCACTGTGGCATGACAAAGGGCATAGATGGAAACATGTACAAGCCCTTTCAAGAAGTTATTTACAATAGAGGTCTTGAACAATGAGGGTTGGTCCGGCAGCCACATGAAAGCAGAACAAGCAGAAAGATAACCCTTGAGAGTATGGAAAGCAGAGCCCTGCTGGGCAAGGGTAAGAATGAAAAGAAGAATAGTAGATAGAGAAGTAGAAATGGTGTCAATAGACCTGTTTGTACAATATTTTACTAATGTTTGCCATTAGAAGGCGTATACAGTCTAAATGGAGGGCCGCCTGGCCACCATTACAAACTTTGGGAGGAAGTGTGAGAAGTTGGCCTGATATATGATGCTCACTAGTTCTAGTGATCACCTTGTATCAGTCCAAACAACCCTTATGGTGATTGGTTGTAAGTCAACCTTATAGACCAGCTATCCTAATGGTAGCATAGACAGAGCAGTCTTAGACTAAACTTTTTTGGCATGTGAAGCCAGCTGTTTCACCACATATAACCCCTTGAATACCAGATGAAAGGACATCACACAGGTTGTTATGAAAATAAACAATATATTTATTACTATCAAACACCTCTGAACTCTTTATGAGGTCAGAGGGCTAAGCACATAACAATACTCTTCAGAAAAATACAGTAAGTCGCACAAATTACAATGGTGCCCTAGGGGCACGACAAACCATATAGTAAGTAAATGGATTAAGTAGAACGATAGGAGAAATGAGGATGCCCAGAGGCTGTAGAATCGCTGGGGCTACACTACCCTAACCTTAGGTAAGGAGCAGGAGGCCCACGGGACGCGTGTGCAGTGTTAGAACACACAGGCGGGATTCAATGCAAAGTCAATGGGCATGAACAAATTACGAAATAGGTAAGTAAGGACAGTTCCGACTGGTTGAGACCGAAACTACAGGATACCGGGACACTAGGAGAGTCACTCTACCTATGAGCACCGAAATGCTCTCGTTACCTCACCCAAGGGCTGCGGGTGGGTGCATAGGTGTGAAAGTGCGTCGGGTTTCCGCGTTGAAGTCAATGGAGCCTTGGAGAAAGATGCTGCAGGCGACCATGAGGAAGGTGTCCGGAGTGATCCAAGGGCGGATCGAAGATGATGGAGACTTGAAAGCAGAGGGGACAGTGTTCAAAGTCACTAGCCAGTGACCGGTGTGGAACCAGGAAGGAACCAGATGCTGTCGTCGCGATCAGGGGAAGAGGCGACGCTTGTCTCTGCAGCCACGTGGACCAGGAGGTGTCTTCGACGACCAGGATGGAGGCACAAGCTGTCCCACGCAGGCTCTCGCTGTCGGTGGTGTCTGTTCCGGGATCGGAGTCAACAGGCCTTGGCAAAGGCAACCCACGCGGTGGACGAAGATGGCGTCTGGTGCGGACCAGGAGGGTCCAGGGTACTTCTCTTTTGGAAGGAAGCAAGGGCCAGTCTGGAGCAACCAGACCAGCGGTGTAGATTTCAAGGTTCGTCGTCTAGGAGGCCACAAGCCAGCCGGCAAGTGACCAGACAACGCGTCGAGCAGCAACCAGGCAGAAGGGCCCCACGCAGATCTCGTGGAGGCTGGAGGGCTGGTCTTCGGTGCAGGAGCTGCTCCGGGCTGGGGCCTCTCATTCCCCAAAGCACTTACTCAAGGGTGCCTAGAGGTCGTGCTTGAAGCGAAGTGCAGTTCTTCAAAGATGGCCGGTCCCACGTGTCTCGTCGCACCCACGGGTCTCAGCTGTGCTGCAGATGTGGGTAGAGGTCGGAGAGGTCTGGGAGTCCGGGTCTCATCGAGCTCTGAGGTCTGGTTCCGGCAGGAAGGACGACAAAGTGAACCGCTAGGACGCTTGATGGTGCCTGCAGTTGCAGGGTGGTCACTCCTTGGCCACAAGGGAGATTTCTTCAGTCTTCTGTGGAGCAGAACGTCGAAGTCCAGAGTTTCTTTTTGTAAAGTTGTTCAGGATAATCTAATTTGGAATAGGACCAGCTCCTACCTTTATTCTGCTAAAGGGGGCTGTACTAGTGACTAGGTCCCTCCCATGGGTGGGACCAGGAAGGGGGGGTGGTTACACCCCCTATCCTTTGTCCGGTTTCGCGCTGGGGCTGGAGTGCCCCAGCAACTGGTTTAAACCGGGGTATGCACAGGGACACCTTGTGCGCCCCAGGCATGTCTCATTCCTTTCAGCCCTGCCTATCTGGGGTGGTGCTAGCACCTCCCAAGGCAGGAAACCCTTTGTCCAGGCCTCCGTTGCTGGAAGGACTCCCAGCAGCAGGAGGTCAGACTCGTGTCTGTGGTGGCAGCATCCATTTTGTGATGCTAAGGCTCGGGTTAACTTTAACCGGGGTTCTAGTTACAAACAGGTCTTATCCCTCTAGAAGGGTGGAATGCTACCCCCGTCGCCAGAACTGGTGAGGGGGTAGTATTCCAAAGTGTATGACCCCTTACACGACATGTTTCGATAATGCTATGCCAAAGTTAGCAATAACCGCGAGGATTATAATGCACTTAAGAGTATATGGTATAGCGTTATCATGGAACAGCTATACGGACTTGGTTCCGAAAGCCGCAGACAGGCTCAGCTCATGCTAGAGCACCATCTCACATAATTCCAAGCACTCTGCCTTCAGGATTGATAAGGCCTGCCATAGGAGTGACTTATAGGAGTATATGTGTCCATTTTGGTGTTAGATATAGGTATACTATATCTACAGCAAAGGGTGATTACACCACCTTGCCCCAGCTGTGTTACCAGCCAGTTGCGTCTGTTTAAATGGCCAGCCAGGGGTGGCATAATACATGCTGCAGCCCCTGGTAGGCCTTGGGTACACTTATGCCCTGGGTACCTATGGTACACTGTACAAGGACTTAGAAGAGTGACCCAATACCAATTGGTAAATGCACCTAAAGTACATGAGTGTCAATTTAGAGAGAGAACAGCTAGGCTGTGGGTCTGATTAGCAGGACAACGACAAGGACCATGGCGACCTCCGAGAGGCAGGGGCAACAATCGACCGAGGGGCCAACAACGCGGTCAGCAACAGAACACCACGAATTGGGATGGAGGCCGTGGTCAAGCTCTGAAGCAGGTCCACTTCCAGCAGGAGCAACATGGCGAAAGGGTAACACGCAACAAGACTTACCGGTGGTGAATCCTACATCTACTCCCAGCCCGGTTGTCAATATATCTCAATACAACCTGAACGACGATGAATTGCAAGTACTAAGTAAAGGATTATCCTATGTCCCTACAAACAAACCGGATAACTTTACAATACGAACTGATTTCTTCCAATTTTTTAGAAAGATCCGTTTGAAATATTTCTTTCGTAACTCTGTGCCTTATCAGAATCCATCCCACACTGGTCTTAGGATACCTTCCACTTTTGTTCCTCCATCCAGTACAATGTCACATAAGATTCTGGCATATGACGCTGTAGTTTGGAGAGATGTACAACAAACATTGCAAGAAAAAACCTACACTAAGTTCAACATAAGCAGAAATGAGAAGGCGGCACTTCAATCCCTTGCTTGTAACAATGAGATTAGCATCAAACCAGCCGACAAAGGCGGGGCCATTGTTGCTCAGGATGTGTCCAAATATGAAATGGAGATCTTTCGACAACTGAATGATGGTATTAGCTATCAACAACTGAGATCTGATCCATCAAAAGCCTTAGCTCTTGAAATTTTGGAATTGACCCAGGAAGGCTTGGACCAAGGGTTTTTGTCAGAAAACGAGTTCCATTATCTGAATCCAAAAATTCCTAGATTAGCCACCATTTATACCATACCGAAGATTCATAAAAGCATGGTTGCCCCCCCTGGACGTCCCATCGTCTCGGGCTGCGGCTCCATGCAAGAGCCACTGGGGCGATATATTGACTTTTTTCTGAAACCGCTTGCGGAATCCACTAAATCATACCTGCGTGACACCATGCATACAATAAATATCTTGGAGAATTTACCTTTTGACCCACAACATCAAATCCTGGCTACGTGTGACATTGTCTCTTTATACACGTGTATTCCCCAAGAGGAAGCTCTTGCTGTGATAACTAGATGTCTTCAACGACGACCTACTCCAGTGACAGTACCAACGGAGTTCATCATTGCCTTACTCAGGATAGCTATGACTAAAAACTTCTTCATATATATTTTTTTTTGAGAACCTTTATTGTTACCTCAAGTAAATACAAGCATGGGCCTACAACCACCCCGGCCGGCCGCTAGTCAAGTCGTAAGTACAGCAAATCAATGCAGAAAAATACAGCAGCCCGAAAATCGGGGTCTAATAAGTGTCCAGGATATAACTTGTATTCAAGCGTACTGTGCAAGATTCAGGATTCGAGAAGGTTCATTTTACAATAAAGAAAAACTCAGAATCAATGCCATACGGTCATACATGGTCCCACAATAGCAAGCATGAAGCAGGAAATCCGCAAACAGTGCAAATACGTTTGAAGTATTGGGGGTAAGGCATACGAGCAGGATAAATTAAAAAACAAACACGTTGCGTAGCAAAGCTGCACCCCACCCCTCAAAACGAAACATACTGTAGGAAACATGAAAAATGACGACACCAAAAAGGAAGAAAGACAAAGGGTCATAGAAACAAAGAAAGGACAAATTAACAAACCCCATCCCCCTAACCCCCACTGTAGGAAGGTAGATCCCTGACTATGGTTGCCCCCAACTTTTTGCCTGGTGTTTTGCTGGTTTTCTGACTTAGTTGACCTGGGGCCCTGCTATTCAGGACCCCAGGCCTACTGCTCTCTCTGTAAAATGGATTCCATGTACCTTAGGTACATATCTAATTGGATACTGAGTCACCTTATCAGTCCCTGTACAGTGTACCTTAGGTACCCAGGGCATAGGTGTACCCAGGGCCTACCAGGGGCTGCAGCATGTATTATGCCACCCCTGGCTGACCATCCAAATCTGACACAACTGGCTGCACGACAGCTGGGGCAAGGTGGTGTAATCACCCTTTGCTTTAGATATAGTATACCTATATCTAACCCTAAAAATGGACACACAGATCTCCTATCAGTCACTCCTATGGCAGGCCTTGACAATCCTGAAGGCAGAGTGCTTGGAATCGTGTGAGATAGTGCTCTGGCATGAGCTGAGCCTGTCTGCGGCTTTCGGGATCCATCCCTTAGCCGTTTCCATGATATCGCATACCATATACTCTTAAGTGCATTATAATCCTCGCGGTTATATGCCAACTCTGGTATCGCTTTATCAAAACATGTCGAGTAAGGTGTCATACGAATTGGAATACTAACCCCTCGCCAATTCTGGCGACGGGGTTAGCATTCCACCCTTCTAGAGGGACACGACATGTATGTAACCTGTAACCCCGGTTAAAGTCAGACAGAGCCTTAGCATCCACAAAATGGATGCTGCCACCGAGACACAAGTCTGCCCTCCTGCTGCTGGGAGTCCTCCCAGAGCAGGAGGCAAGGACAAAGGGTTTCCTGCCAGGGGCGGTGCCAGCACCGTCCCAGACAGGGTTTTGTGTATTCCAGGTAGGCAGGGCTACAGAGGAAGGTGACTGCAAGTGGCACCCCGGTGCTCACTGTGCATAGGCCGGCTGAAACCAGTTCCAGGGGCACTCCAGCCCCTGGCCTGGGGAAAGCCCGCCAAAGGAGAGGGGTGTAACCACCCCCCTCCTGGTCCCACCCATAGGGCAGGACTTAGTCGCGTGCCAGCCCCCTTTTCCCAGATAAAGGTAGGAGCAGGCCCCCTTCCAAATTAGATCATCTTTGGAATCAAGACACGACTTTCTACGAAAGGACATCAAGATTTCTTCTTCAAGATTCTCCCTTGTGACTAAGGAGTAGTCACCCTGCATCCGCAGGCACCATCCGAAGAACACTGCGGTCTGCTGTAAGTCCTTCCTCCGGAATCCGACTGCCCAGCTCGACAAGACCCGGCTTCCCTGGCACCTCCGACCTCTACTCATCTCTACAGCCAAGCTGAGAACCGTGAGTGCGACGAGACCTCAAGGGACCGACTATTGCCAAGACTGCACGACTTCTGCACAGCAAGCCCGCCGAGTAATCTCCTGGCGAGTGCTTTGGGGTCCGAGAAGCCCCGACCCTGAGCAGCTCCAGCACCGAAGATCAGCCCCCAGCATCTCCACGATCGGCGTGGGGCCCTTCTGCTTTTTGCTGCTCACCGCGTTGTTTGGCTACTAGCCCGCTGGCTTGTGGCCTTCTGAACGACGCCCGACGACATCACTGCTGCTGGTCTGGTTGCTCCAGACTGGCTCTTGCTCCCTTCCAGAAGAGGAGCACCCCGGACTCTCCTGGTCCACTCAAGACGCCATTTTGAGTCCACCGCGTGGGCTTGAATTAGCCAAGGCTTTGTTGCCCAATCCTGGGTTCTTCGACGCCGACAGCTTCATCCATCGTGGGACAGCTCGCCTCTCCATCCTGGTCCGTGAGAACTGCAGAGCACAGCGTCGCCCACTCACCTAGTCGAGGTGACTACCATCCGGTGCCCTCCTGGTGCCCACTGACTACTGGCTAGTAGTCACGAACTTGGTCCCCTCTGCTTTCAGGTGTCATCCATCTTCCAGATCCAGGCTTGGATCAACTCGAACTCTCTTCACTGGTCGCCTGCCAGCATCTTTCTTCCAGGCTCCTGGTCCGGCAACGAGGATTCCCGACGTCTTTTGAGACATATGCAGCTGCAGCCCCTGGGCTAGGTAACTTCGGCATTTCGGTGCCCCAGCATAGCCTCACTATCCAAGGGTCAGGATCCACTGTCGTTTTCTCCCTACCAGGTCGGGTTCGCCCGTGAACACTAACTTTAGCGTTACTAGCTACCATAGACTTTGTCCCGCATCCCGCGTGAGAGTGCACACTCTGCACCCGAGTCCCCTGGGTCTCCTAGAAGTAATCTAACGATTCTATAGTCAAGTCCTAGCGATTCCAAAGCCTATTAGTACTGTACTTACCTGCTAGTAATTTCGCATTCCACTTTTAGAGTATATGGTTTTTCGTGCCCCTCGGGCATTTGTGTATACCGTGCTAACTTAAGTATTTTCGTAAGAGTTTTGTTGTGTGCCTAGCACCCTGTCCTCATAAAGAGTACAGGGTTGTTGTGATTCTAATAAATACACTGTTTATTTTCATAACACTTGTGTGGTGTCCTTTCACTGGGTGTTCAAGGGGTAATGTGATGGTAAAACAGCTGGCTTAACACGCCCTCTAGAGTCTTAGCCTTAGACTGCTCGTATCCATGCTACTAGGATAGCTGGTCTATAAGGTTGACTTACAACCAATCATCAATAAGGGTTGTTTGGACTGATATATAGTGATCACTAGAATAGTGAACACTGCACATCAGGCCAACTTCTCACACCCACCCTGCATCCCTGCGGAAGGCTACGGCCTATCCCCCCCCAGCAGCGTGCCTGTCGCCCTAAATGAGAGACCCGAAATATAGAAAAAGAGAAAAAAAGAGGAAAAATGTGGGGAAGGGCCATCGATCTGGCCACCCGCCCCCACGCGCAGTAAACATCCTAAAAGCAAGATCAGAATAGCCATGGAAAACATTAATCACCGATAGCACAATCAATGACATCCCCGACGAGTGTCCCCCAAATCACCGTCAGCCAACAATAAGTTCCACCATGTCCTAGACGGTCTCACCCCTGGCCTTTTCTATCAGCAGTACCAACATACGTCCACATATCAATCGGCATACAGAGCAGCGTGGAGGGTCCAAGTGGTCCGGGCGGACCGGGCAGAGCCGCTACTCCATGGGACTTGTCAGCATCGACCCCGAAAACATCCACCAGTCCGAACACAGTCTCACCAGCCAGAAGAGAGTCACACCATCCGGTAAGCGCTGAAACGCCGCCGGGGCAGCCCAAACCATAGATCGACGTTGTTTCCCCAGCCACCGATTAGATAAGTGCCCCAACGAGTCACTCACATGTACAACAGATCTGTCCAAAGCGATCTCATGAACCGGGTCTTCCAGCGTTTCCACGAACATAGGCGTAGCTGGAGCACTCCTCACTGACACAGAGGCGGGCACATCGGCGCTTCCTTGAGATCGAACTATGCCCGTGTGGAACAACAATGGCGGCCATCCTTCTTCCCAGATCCCGGGCGTCCCGGATCAGGGTCGTATGCAGGGTTGTTAGCGCAGCCAGTATATCTCTGGACGTGTGCTCTGTCTCGTGTCGCCAGACCCCAGGACTCTCCCGTACAGCAGCTTCTCTGCCTGGATGTGGTCTGCGTAAGAGGGTGCCATCCGCCATCTTAGCTGATCCGGCCTCGTCCTTCTCCACCTCACCTCGGGACCGGGCCCCACACCAGGGCGCAACAGGATTCACCACGAGGACCCCGAAAGTCAAGGCAGGCTTCCCAGCGAAGGGTCACCAAAAGGCTAAACAAAATCTCCGCCGCTCCCTGGGAGCCGCCTGCCGATTCCGGGAGAAGTCATTAGTCATGCCCGGACACAACACCGGAAAGGGGGCCAAGTATCGTGCACTCCCCTCGACCCTGCTTTACCGCACATCCCACAAGGCACTCCGCTAGATGGACTGGGTCGGCACTGTCGCCATCGGCCCAACAGGTCTCCGGTGCCCCCGGCCGACTTTTCACCTCCACCAGAGGCCGCTGTTGTCGCAGTCGCGGCCGGCTACTCTCCTCACTCGAGACCCCGGTCCCAGCTCCGTGAAGGCCGCAAAACAGTCGGGGACATTTCCTCGGTTCTGCCACACGGAAAAGCTTCAGGAGCAAACGGTCAGTGAAAGTTGTCCTTCGCCTACTTAAATATGCCGTGACGGCTCAGGATAGTTGCCAGGATGTATGCGCGGGGTGAGAAGGGTCACGGAGCCGAGTGTCTATGCAGCCATCTCGGTCGCCAGCCTGGCTCCACCCCTAACTTCTTCATATTTAAGAGCCAGTTCTTTCTCCAGATCAAAGGCGTAGCGATGGGGGCTCCATTTGCCCCGGATGTGGCTATTCTTTACATGTCAGCATTCGAGGATGACACCGTCCTTAATAACATCAATCCATTCAGAGACCGGCTTGGTCTCTGAATGAGATACATCGACGACATCCTATTGATTTGGGATGGGGATTCCAATCAACTGACATCTTTCTATACATGGCTCAACCAGCAATCTCCACATCTCAAATTCACGATTCAGTCTGATAACCACACCGTGAATTTTCTGGACATTACCATCTATGAAAACTCAGGCATTTTACTCACAACACTTTTCCGTAAGCCAACTGAAAGGAATTCCCTGTTACAATATAACAGCCACCATCCTCGCGCTCTACGTGACAATCTGCCATTTGGGCAGTTCCTACGGATCCGTAGGAACTGTTCCAATAAGGATCATTATTTTGAAGAGTCAGAAGATCTTTCTAATCGTCTCCAACAACGCGGATA
Organism: Lissotriton helveticus; assembly: GCF_964261635.1. NCBI lineage: Eukaryota > Metazoa > Chordata > Amphibia > Caudata > Salamandridae > Lissotriton > Lissotriton helveticus. Next base: position 403,620,137 of record NC_136063.1, on the reverse strand, counting down.
CCCGAGAAGACTATTGAAAAGAGCAAGGAAACGCGCTTGGTTCTACCCTCGGGAACAGTTACTCACCCCTAAAGATAGAACTGACCAACAACAAGAGAGAATTGTCTGTGTGACAACATTCTCAACTAAATAAAGCGCATTGTGAATCAACATTGGGATTTGATTGCAGATGATGTTAAACAGACGAGTACACCATTACACACCTTCAGGAAAGCGAAAAGTGTTAAAGACTATGTAGTACCAACTCCAGAAGATCCAACTATCACCTCTCTATGGAATCTCCCACCAATCATCGGTCATTTCAGGTGCGGACAATGTAAGGCCTGCAATAGCACTATACAAACGAAGGAATTCGAGCACAACCAACGGAAAGTCCAGCTCAAATCTCACAGCAACTGCAACACTTCCAACATAATCTACGCAATAACATGTCCATGCAGTTTGATTTATATTGGGCAAACACAACAGAAGGCCAAAATGAGAATCCTCCAACATATGAGCCGGATCAGATGTGAGGTACAGGGTGCACCACTTGTGGACCATTTTAAATCGGCCGCGCATCCCCCAGAGAGCCTCAAATGGGTCGTGCTAAAGAAGGCAACCTTGGGACCTCGTGGAGGCAACATCACCAGCATTCTCAATACACGAGAATTAAAGTGGATGTTTTTCTTTGATTCAATTCAAAATGGCCTTAATGAACATGACAGCTCCTTCTCCCAATTAGCGACTCTGCCCTAATTTTCCTCTAGATATCTTTCTGATAGTGGTCTATTGGGTTGTTTGATCTACTCTGTCCTTAAATAAATGGCCTATACCGTCTTGTGATTGGTACGCCATCTGTGGGATGATCGGAGGACAAATGTTAATTGCAGTTGTTCTATAACATTTGACATATATATTCTCTCCCGTACTGAGACGATGGTTATACGGCCTCTACTAATTATTCCATCTTGCTATTCAATGGCCTTTACCATCATATGATAGGTACGCCATACAATGTTTGTTATATGTATATATGTTTCCTTACAGGTCACTTCCAGCTGTTCTACGACCTGTGATTCGCATTTTGAGCTATGATGTTCTCATGGTGACTTATTCTGACTGATATTATCAATTGATGATGACTAGTACGACTTTATTTAATTTATTTTCTGAGTGATGATCAATTGTTCAGACTTTTATGAGGGGTATACCATATTGTTTCTGTTATGTGCAACATTAACCAATGAAAATCATGATTGGTATCTCCTGGAATTCGGTCTCTATATGGGAACTAAACCATATTTAACGCATTAGTAATCTGTTCTGGTTATATCATAATGATTCATGTTTCACGATGATTTGAGGTGTCTATGGGTAATCATTATGCTTCTCTCGATCCCTAGTTACATGCCTATTAAATAACACAATGACGGTTATCCCTTTCAAAATTTTTTACATTTACGTAATTTTGTTATACATTTGGGTTTCATCATCCAGTCAACCCCTTTTATGTTCTGACCGTAATACCAATTTCGAGGCAATATCGCCAGTCAGTAATCGGTGCTTTGCCCTCGCCTCCACAGTCAGTAGTCTGTTTACGGTGTCTACTCGCAACCTTGCGCTCACGTGACGTGGTTGCCTTAGTTACAGCCCCAACAGGAAGCGCAGTTCGCCATTGCGAGACGCGAGCTCACGAGACGACGGATTCATTCTGCCTCCGGTGAGTGTTTTAGCCCAATTCTGACACGGTACTTCTCAGTCGATAGTCGGCTGTTATACTAAATGGCCCTTGATCTTTTCCCAGATGGTGCGAATGTGCCGGTGCCCCTTACGACGATCGAACGTGGACGTGATCCGTTTAAGTCTGCCTTCGGGTAAGCTTCTACAATTATTTTGCGCCACGCCCCCGGGTTTGCTCCCGTTTATATTGCTAAAAAGTCCACCTTTGTTTAACAGATTCTCCTTCCTGACCTCGGTCCGTGATTCGTTTTGATTCAACCGTCAACGCCAGTCCTAATTGTGAGTCCATGTCCCAACAATATGTAATATGTAGTATGTAACAGTGCATGTGAGCAAACTACATTTAATTACCATTGCTAACAAAGTTATGTCCGTTTTGTTTAATTCCAGACCTGAGGGCCTTTTAACCTCGGCACACCATGTAAGTGCTTTTTGAGTCGGTTATTTGATATCAATACTAATTTAAAGTATGTCCTTATCCCGTAATAATTTCCCAACTCTTTCAATCTCAGGATTTGAAGTTAATAACAATAGATGTATAGTACCCTTCCTACTATCAATTTGAAGAAGAGCTACAATTGATTTGGTATGCTCTATTTTTCATAGTGTGCTACATTCATTGCTCACGCTTTTGACCTATTGCTAGGAGTTAAATTCTATCCAATTAATTATTGATGTGTATTTGATTAGGTTGTCTGCTCCCATCCCGTCCTGATGAAGACCCCAGAGCAAGGGTACAACTAATTCCTGCAACAATTAGAGGGTCGAAACGTCGACGACTGTTTTTTGGTTATCAGCTTCACGCCAAATTCATGACATTAATGTAATTTGTGAAGTATGATTTCAATCAAATGATGTATTGAACCTATGGTCTTTTGTTGGTTTATATTTAAATTAACATATAGATGCGTTTGCGCCATTTGGTTGTTTTTATTGTCACTATTCCTTATCCACACCATCCTCACCTTGTCACTTCCCTCTTCCCCTGGGGCACTCCACAGCCTTTTTGAATGTTTATTTCAAGATATGATATTCAATATACACCTACATTGTGAATAAAAACGGTGTAGCCTCATTTACTGTCTTTCTATCTTGATTGAATTGTGGCAATTGATGACTATACACTGGGACCCCTCTTTCTCAGCACAGCCAGGGAAAGTCGTAAACCAGTGAAGCAAAAATCAAAAATCTGGGGTGACCATAGGATTGCAGACCCTACTCTCCTACATAACCCCCCCCCCCCAAACTTAGGGACATTAAACTAACTTTGACCAGGTGAGTCTTCCTGTTCTAAGTGGAAATACCTGGAGAGCCCATCGGCATTGCCATGGTCAGTACCAGGTCTGTGTTCCACTGTAAAGTCCATCCCCTGTAGGGAAATGGACCACCTAAGAAGTTTGGGTTTTTCACCCTTCATTTGATTTAGCCACAAGAGGGGCTTATGGTCTGTCTGAATCTTGAAGTGAGTTCCAAACAAGTATGGCCTCAACTTCTTCAGGGCCCAGACCACAGCAAAGGCCTCCCTCTCAATAGCTGACCAACGTTTCTCTCTAGGGGTCAGCCTTCTACTTATAAAAGCAATGGGCTGGTCATGACCATCAATATTCAGTTGAGATAGAACAGCTCCCACACCCAACTCAGAAGCATCTGTTTGGACAATGAAAGTTTTGGAGTAGTCAGGACTCTTGAGAATAGGTGCAGTACACATGGCCTGCTTCAGGTCATCGAATGCCTTTTGACAGCTAGCTGTCCACTGAACTTTCTTTGGCATTTTCTTGCTTGTCAAGTCATTAAGTGGTGTCACAATGGACCCATAATTTTTGACAAACTTCCTATAGTAACCAGACAGGCCCAAGAAAGCTCTGACCTGTGTCTGGGTGGTTGGAGGAGACCAGTCCTTTATGGCCTGTATCTTGCTCTCCATTGGTTGAACCTGGCCTCCACCTACAAGGTGGCCCAGGTACACAACCTGACTCTGCCCTATCTGGCACTTGGTGGCCCTGATAGTGAGGCCTGCCTTCCGCAGGGCCTCCAAAACTTTCCTCAGGTGGATCAGGTGATCCTCCCAGGTGGAGATGAAGACAGCAATATCATCTAGATATGCTGCACAAAAGTCATCCAACCCAGCGAGAACTTGGTTCACCAACCTTTGAAAAGTGGCAGGTGCATTTTTCAAACCAAAGGGCATCACCACAAATTGGTAATGACCTCCTGGGGTAGAAAATGCTGTTTTGGCCTTGGCCTCCTCAGCTAACCTGATTTGCCAATAACCAGCTGTCAGGTAAAATGTACTCAACAGTTTGGCAGAAGCCAATTTATCTATGAGTTCATCTGCCCTGGGTATTGGATGGGCATCTGTTTTAGTAACAGCATTGAGACCCCTGTAATCTACGCAATACCTCATCTCTCTCTTACCATCCTGGGTGTGAGGTTTTGGCACTAGAACTACAGGACTAGCCCAAGGGCTCTCTGAGGGTTCAATGACTCCCAATTCCAACATCTTTTGGACTTCTTTCTTTATGCAGTCCCTGACGTGGTCAGGTTGCCTGTAAAATTTACTCTTGACAGGCAGACTGTCACCAGTGTCCACCTCATGGGTGCACCAGTTTGTCTGACTGGGGGTCAGTGAAAACATTTGCCTGAAGGATTGAAGAACCTGTTTACAATCCTCTTGTTGATGGGCAGAGAGGCTGTCAGAAAAGACTACACCATCTACTGACCCATCATCAGGGTTCTGAGTGAGCAGGTCTGGGAGAGGGTCACTCTCTTCCTCCTGCCCTTCATCTGTGGCCAGGAGCAAGCCCATGTCCTCCCTGTTGACAAATGCTTTGAGCCTGTTTACATGAAGCACCCTGTGGAGGCTCCTGGGAGTTCCAAGGTCCACCAGGTAGGTGACCTCTCCCTTTTGCTCAATGATGGTGTGGGGTCCAGACCATTTGTCTTGGAGAGCTGCTGTAACCACTGGCTCCAACACCCACACCTTCTGTCCTGGCTGGTAAACAGTTAGGACAGCCTTTAGGTCATGCCAAGCTTTTTGAAGTTCTTGGCTGGCCTCAAGGTTTTTGGTTGCCTTCTCCTGGAGGCAGAGAGTAGATAGGTTCAGGTGGAGGACCCTCCCTTACTGATGCAACAGAAGATCCTACCGAAGGGGCTGCCTGATTGGCGATCAATATTCATCAGAAGAAGTTTTGGATACCAGATGATCCGTGCCCAGTTCAGGCCACAAGAATGACTTGACCACAGTCGCTCCTGATGTTCTTGAGCACTCTGGACAGGAGCAATATTGGCGGAAAGGCGTGCTGGAAACCTGAGCTTCACTTGAGACGAAAGGCGTCGCTGAGCGAGTGTCTCTTTGAAAACGCGTGTGGACAAAACTGCCAACATTGCGCATTCTCCTCAGGGGCAAACAGATCTAATGAAGGCTCTCCTCACTGCTGAAAGAGTCCTTGCACCACCTCGGACCTTAGACGCCATTCGGGGTCCGCTTGGCATAAATGGCTTAGTTCGTCAACCCTTATGGTGACGGTTGTAAAGCACAAGTTACTACTTGTGTAACGATATATCTGTAAGAGACATTAGTTAGTATTAGATTCCTTACCTTAGAATATCCCCAGGCGTCAGACTGGATCCGGAAATTTTTGCGTAGCAGTACCCTTGCGCGTCGGTAGGCGTCGTCTGCGGCTCTGCGTCCGTCGTCGGCGCCGTGATGACGTCGGAGTACTTAGACGCCGCCTCCGCGTGCTGACGTCAGTTCTTAGACACAGCTTTTCCGCGCCAGAAACGCATAGCCATGTTAAAAACCAACACTGGTGCCATTGAAACTAGGGCCCTGAAAGGGGGTAACCCTAACCCTAGATATCGGTTCGCAGAACGGGGAGGATGGGTGGGTCGGTAAGGAATCTAATACTAACTAATGTCTCTTACAGATATATCGTTACACAAGTAGTAACTTGTGCATCTGAAAGAGACATGTTAGTATTAGATTCCTTACCTTAGAATAGATACCCCAGCAATACCAACCTCGGTGGTGGGTCTGCGAACCAATAATCACACCAGAAAGACCTGGAGGACAGAACGGCCAAAGAAGCCATCCCTCCGGACTTGGCTGTCCAGGCAGTAGTGTCTTGCAAACGTGTGCAGTGATGCCCACGTAGCTGCCTGACAGATGTCTTGTAAGGGCACCCCCCGGCCCAGGGCAGTTGTAGTCGCCGTGGCTCGGGTGGAATGAGCCCGTAATCCAACAGGGGGCTCCTTTCTAGCCAAGGAGTAGCATGCCTGGATACACAAGATGATCCACCGGGAGATGGTCCTCTTGTGCACCGCTTTCCCCTTCTTAGCGCCCACGTAACCAACAAAGAGTTGGTCATCCACCCGGAACTGGCGTGTGCGATCCAAGTAAAATGAGAGCGCACGTTTTGGGTCCAGACGGTGGAGCCGCTCTTCCTCTTCAGAGGGATGCGGTGGCGGGAAGACGGTTGGCAAGGTGATAGACTGCCCGATGTGGAAGGCTGTGACAACCTTGGGCAGGAAAGATGGCTTAGTACACAACACCACTTTGTCCGGATGGACAGAAAGGAAAGGTGAAGTACAAGAAAGGGCCTGGAGCTCACTCACTCTCCTGGCAGAGGTGATGGCAACCAGGAAAGCAGTCTTCAGAGTAAGAAGGCGGAGAGGACAGTTGTGAAGTGACTCAAAAGGAGCGCACATCAGAAACGTAAGAACCAGGTTCAAGTCCCACTGAGGCATCACAAACGGAACAGGAGGGAATGTGTGTGTGTGAGATGCCTTTTAGAAATCTATTCACAATAGGGGACTTGAACAAAGAAGGTTGATCAGGCAGCCTCAGAAAGGCTGAAAGGGCAGAAAGGTAGCCCTTGATAGTGCCCAGAGCAGAGCCCTGCTGGGCAAGAGAAAGAAGGAAGAGAAGAACCTCAGAAAGAGGAGCAGCAAGAGGATCCACAGCCTTTGCTGTGCACCATGCCACAAATCTGTTCCACCTGCAGGCGTATACCGACTTTGTGGAGGGACGCCTGGCTGCCAGAATGACGTTACAGACTTCAGGAGGCAAGTCAAATGGCCTCAACAGTCGCCGCTCAATCTCCAAGCATGGAGGTGGAGACTGGACAGGTTCGGGTGGAGGACCGTCCCCTGCTGCTGCGACAGAAGGTCCTCCTGAAGAGGCAGACGAACCGGGGGATCGACTGACATACTGAGTAGCTCTGGATACCAGTACCTTCGAGCCCAGTCCGGAGCCACAAGGATGACTTGGGCCGGTCGCGCTTGATCTTCTTCAGCACTCTGGGCAGAAGTGGTATAGGCGTAAAGGCGTACAGTAGACCGCAGCTCCACTCGCGACGAAAAGCGTCTCCGAGCGAGTGCCGCCTTGGAAATTCCAACGCGCAGAACTGATGACATTGCGCGTTCTCTTCGGTGGCGAATATATCTAACCAAGGCTCTCCCCATTGCTGAAAGAGACCTTGCGCCACGTCCGAGTTCAGACGCCATTCGTGATCCATCATGCACCGACGGCTGAGCTCGTCCGCCCTGGCATTCAGAGAACCTGCCAGGTGTTGAGCCACCAAGGTCACGCCCTGGCGTTCCAGCCATTGCCAGAGGCGCAGAGCCTCCTGGCAAAGGGTCGACGACCCCACCCCGCCCTGTTTGTTGCAGTACCACATGGCGGTGGTGTTGTCCGTGAACACCTGCACTACACTCCCCCGGACAGAGGGGAGGAATGCTTTCAGTGCTAGACGAATCGCCCCGTAACTCCAACAGGTTGATGTGGAGCCGGGCCTCCGCCGGAGACCAGAGGCCTCTGATCTCCGCCTCTCCCATGTGGCCTCCCCAGCCCTGGAGGGACACATCCGTCACAACTACGTGCTCCGGTTGGGGAAGGGAGAGGGATCTGCCGCTGACCCAAACGCGGTCCGTGAGCCACCACTGCAGCGGTCTCGCAGAGCCCTCCGAGATCAGGACGTGGTCGGATAGGTTGCCCTGATGCTGTGCCCACTGAAACTTCAGGTCCCACTGCAGAGCCCGCATCCGCCACCTGGCGTGATGCACCAGCAGGATGCAGGAGGCCATCAGCCCCAGAAGCCGCAGCGTCAACCTGACCGAGACCCGGGATAACGGCTCAAAGATGGGAATCAGAGCCTGAATATCCCGGACCCGCTGTTCGGGTGGATAAACCCGAAACCGCGCCGAGTCGAGAACCGCTCCGATGAAAAGGAGCTTCTGAGAGGGGCACAGGTATGACTTCGGCACATTGATGGAGAACCCCAGCCGGTGCAGGAGATCTGCCGTAGTCTGGAGGTGGCTGACGACTGTCTGGGGCGAGCCCGCCTTCGTCGAGGTAGGGGAAGACTGAAACCCCAAACCTGCGCAGATGAGCTGCGACCCCCGCCATCACCTTTGTGAACACCCGTGGGGCGCTGGTAAGGCCGAAGGGGAGCACGGTATACTGAAAGTGCTCGTGGCCAACCGTGAACCGCAGGTAGCGCCGGTGGGCCGGCAGGACGGGGATGTGGAAATAAGCGTCCTGCAAGTCCAACCATCCAGTCTCCTGGGTCCAGGGCAGCTAGGACCTGAGCCAGTGTCAGCATCTTGAACTTCTCCTTCCGGAGGAAGCCGTTGACGTTCCTTAGGTCGAAGATAGGGCGTAGGCCCCCTTTGCCCTTCTTGGGTACCAGAAAGTAGTGGGAATAGCAACCACACCCTACTTCTGGCCCAGGAACGCACTCGATGGCCCCCTTGGCCAAGAGGGCCGTAACTTCCTCCTGCAGAAGTTGCAAACGATCCCCCGATACACGGTGGTTCTGCGGTGGCATGGCTGGAGGAGTCGCCTCGAAGGGGAGGGAGTAGCCCCTTCGGACGATCTGCAGCACCCACCTGTCCTAAGTGACAGTGCGCCAGTGGAGGTGGTGATGGCGAACCCTGCCCCCCACTGGCGTCACAAGCACGGACTAGGAGGGTTTTTAGGAGGATGCTGCGGGGGAAGGTGTTGACTGACCTGGCCGTTGTCCCCGACCGCCGGGACGGCGGTTCCCACGGCCGCCACTGCGTTGGGTATTACCCTGCGGAGCGTGGCTGGCAGCACGTGTGGGTACACCCCTTCCGTGGCCACGAAAGGAATGAAAGGCAGCCGATTGCTGGCGCGGGGCCGAGAGGCCCAAGGACTTGGCCGTAGCCCTGGAGTCCTTAAAGCGCTCGAGCGCATGGTCTGCCTTGTCGCCAAAGAGGCGACGGCCATCAAACGGCATGTCCATCAAGGTGTTCTGGACATCGGCCGAAAAGTTGGCGGACCTCAACCAGGCGTGACGTCTGACCGCCACCGTCGTTGCCATCGCTCTACCCAGTGAGTCGGTGGTATCCAGCCCACACCGTATAGAATATTTGGCCGAGTTTGGCCCGCACCTCCAACGGGCACTGTGGCAGCACTTCCGCAACTGTATCCCACAGAGAGTGGGTGTAGCGGCCAAAGAGGCATGCGGTGTTGGAAGACCGCAGTCCCAGACTAACGGACGAGAAGATCTTTTTGCCGTACTGCTCGTACCTCTTGGATTCCCTGTCCAGCGGTGCCGACGGGAATGCGGTCTGGGAATTGGAGGCCTGGATGACCAGACTCTCGGGGGTAGGGTGGGTGGACAGGAAACATGGGTCGCCCGGTGCTGAGCGGTGGCGTCTGGCCACGTTCCTATCTACGGGCGAACCCGTAGCGGGCTTGGACCAAGTGCCCAGAAGAACGTCGGTCAAGGCCTCATTAAAGGGCAGCAGAGGCTCGGCCGAGCTTGACTGCGGTTTAAGGACCTCATTGAGGAGATTAGTCCTCACGGCCGCGACGGGGAGCTCAAGGCTCAAGGCCTTGGCAGCCCTCATCAACACCACACTGTAGGTTGCCCCCTCCTCCGAAGCCACGGTAGGAGGGGAGACAAAACCAGTGTCTGGAGAGGTGTCCAGGCCACTCGCCTCCCCAAGGTCTCCTGCCCAGTCCTCATGAGACTGACACTCTCGGGTCAGAGGGTCCTCAGACCCCTCCCATTCCCCTTCATCACCCATCTCCTGAAACTCAGGGTTCTCAACGAATGGGGCCTGTTCATAGAAGTGAAACTCCCCAAACGACGTCTGGAGCAGCGCCCATTGGGGCCGTCCCGACGTCGGAACAGGAACTAAGGGGGCATCGGGGACGGCGCCGGAGGCGACACCTGATGGACCGACGCCGGGGAGGTCGTAAGGTCCACCGGCGACAATCCAGATCCCGAAGAAGGTCTAGCGGGGTCCCGCGGTGCCGGGGCCGCTGTACCCTGCGGCGCCGGGCCCGAAGGCACCGTCTGCGTCGGGATTGTGGGAACCTGCGGCGCCAGGCCCGAAGCCCCGACCCGCTAGAGGTCCCAGACAGGTCCGCTAGGCCCGAAGGCGCCGCGCAGCGCGTCGGCGGAGAGAGTTTCCTCATGGCCATGAGGAAGCACTCGATCTCCTCCGGCGTCGCGTTGAGCCCAGGGACCGGAGGGTGTGGGGCTGGACGCGGCGCCCGCGACTCCGACGGAGCCGCGTGGGTGGTGTCACCCGAACCACCGGCCGCGTCGGGGGGAGTCCGCAGAGCGATGACGCCTCTTGGACTTCTTGTGCTTCTTACCGGACGACGACTTCGACCCGGAGGAGTGCGGCCTACTTCGGAGCTGTGGTGGCTCCGAGCCCGCGACCTTTCCCTCGACCTCCCGTGGGACCGAGACTTCTCGCGGCACGGGACCGACTGCCGGAGTTCGAGTCGCCTGCGGTGTGAGAAGTTGGCCTGATATATGATGCTCACTAGTTCTAGTGATCACCTTGTATCAGTCCAAACAACCCTTATGGTGATTGGTTGTAAGTCAACCTTATAGACCAGCTATCCTAATGGTAGCATGGACAAAGCAGTCTTAGGCTAAACTCTTTTGGCATGTGAAGCCAGCTGTTTTACCACAATATAACCCCTTGAATACCAGATGAAAGGACACCACACAGGTTGTTATGAAAATAAACAGTATATTTATTAATAACAACACCTCTGAACTCTTTATGAGGTCAGATGGCTAAGTGTGAGAAGTTGGCCTGATATGCAGTGCTCACTATTCTAGTGATCACTATGTATCAGTCCAGACAACCCTTATTGATGATTGGTTGTAAGTCAACCTTATAGACCAGCTATCCTAGTAGCATGGATACGAGCAGTCTAAGACTAAGACTCTAGAGGGCGTGTTAAGCCAGCTGTTTTACCATCACATTACCCCTTGAACACCAAGTGAAAGGACACCACACAAGTGGTTATCAAAAATAAAGTATATTTATTTATAACAGGACTACCCTGGCTCTTTATGAGACAGGGAGCTAAGCACACAACAAAACTCTTGAAGAAATACTGAAAGTCGCACAATTTACACAAATGCCCGAGGGGCACGAAAAACCATATACACAAGAAGTGGAATGCGAAGTTACTAGCAGGTAAGTAATACTTTTCTAGACTGTAGAAACGCTAGGCCTACAATGCTGAACCCTTAGATTAGAAGCAGGAGGCCTAGGGACGCCGTGTGCAGAGTGGGAACTCTCACGCGTAATGCGGGAACAAGTCTATGGATACTAGCAGTTGCAAAGTTACTGTTCTCGGGCGAACCCAACTAGGTGGGTCGAAAACAAGAGTGGATCAGAACACTTAGGGTGTTGGACTATGCTGGAGCACCGGAGTACTCAGTTTACCTAGCCCAGGGGCTGCGGCTGCATAGGGTTCAAGTTGCGTCGGAAACCCTCGTTGAAGAACCAGGAGCCTGAAGAAAGAAGTTGCTGGCAGGCGGCCAGTGAAGAAGTTCGTGGTGATCCAAGCCTGGATCAGGGAAGAAGAAGACCTGTAAGCAGAGGGGACCAAGTTCTGAATCACTAGCCAGTGATTTAGGTGGGCACCAGGATGGCACCGGACAAAGTCACCTCAGCCAGGTGAGTGGGCGCTGCTGGGCTCTGCAGTCTCTCGGACCAGGAGGCGTTGTCGGCGACCAGGATGGAGGTGCGAGCTGTCCCACGAAGGTACTTGCTGTCGACGTCGCTGGACCCAGGATTGGGCAACAAGTCTTGGCAAATGCAAGACCCACGCGGTGGACCTAAAATGGCGTCTGGAGTGGACCAGGAGGGTCCAGGGTGCTTCTCTGATGGAGGGAAGCAAGGGCCAGTCTGGAGCAACCAGACCAGCGGTGTTTGTCGTTAGAGTTCGTCGTCAGAGGGTCACTAGCCAACGGGCAAGTGACCTGGACAACGCGGTGAGCAGCAAAAAGCAGAAGGGCCCCACGCAAATCTCGTGGATGCAGGGGGGCTGAACTTCGGTGCTGGAGCTGCTCAGGGTCGGGGCTTCTCTTACCCCAAAGCACTCAGTCGAGGGTCACTCGGTGGTCGTGCTGGACAAGCGTCGTGCAGTCTTTAAAGATGGCCGGTCCCTCGAGGTCTCGTCACACCCACGGATCACAGCTGGGCTGATGATGCAGGTTGAGGTCAGAGGTGCCAGGGAAGCCGGTTCTCGTCGTGCTGGGCAGTCTTGATCCGGAGAAGAGACTTACAGCAGACTGCGATGCTTGGTTGGTGCCTGCTGCTGCAGGGTGACTACTCCTTAGTCACAAGGGAGAAATCTTGAGAAGAGTCTTGAGTTCCTTTCATGGAAAGTCGGTTCAGGATTCAAAGATGATCTGATTTGGAAGGGGGCCAGTTCCTACCTTTATCCTGCAAAAAGGGGCTGGCACGCGACTAAGTCCTGCCCTATGGGTGGGACTAGGAGGGGGGTGGTTACACCCCTCTCCTTTGGCTGGCTTTCCCCAGATCAGGGGCTGGAGTGCCCCTGGAACTGGTTCAAGCCGGCCTATGCACAGTGAGCACCGGGGTGCCACTTGCAGTCACCTTCCTCTAAAGCCCTGCCTACCTAGGATACACAAAATCCTGTCTCGGACGGTGCTGGCACCGCCCCTGGCAGGAAACCCTTTGTCCTTGCCTCCTGGGCTGGGAGGACTCCCAGCAGCAGGAGGGCAGACTTGTGTCTCGGTGGCAGCATCCATTTTGTGGAGCTAAGGCTCTGTCTGACTTTAACCGGGGTTACAAGTTACATACATGTCGTGTCCCTCTAGAAGGGTGGAATGCTAACCCCGTCGCCAGAATTGGCGAGGGGTTAGTATTCCAATTCGTATGACACCTTACTCGACATGTTTTGATAAAGCGATACCAGAGTTGTCATATAACCGCGAGGATTATAATGCACTTAAGAGTATATGGTATGCGATATCATGGAAACGGCTAAGGGATGGATCCCGAAAGCCGCAGACAGGCTCAGCTCATGCCAGAGCACTATCTCACACGATTCCAAGCACTCTGACTTCAGGATTGTCAAGGCCTGCCATAGGAGTGACTGATAGGAGATCTGTGTGCCCATTTAGGTTTAGATATAGGAATACTATATCTACAGCAGAGGGTGAGTACACCACTTTGCCCCAGCTGTCAAGCAGCCAGTTGTGTCTGATTTAGTTAGTCAGCCCAGGGGTGGCATAATACATGCTGCAGCCCCTGGGAGACTTCTGGGTGCACCTCAGCCCTGGGTACAGGGACTTGGAGAGGGCCCAGTGCCAATTCAGTACCTGGGTACAATTTGGAGTAGAGAGAACAGCTAGGCTGTGGGTCTGATTAGCAGGCCCACAGCCAGGGAAAGTCGTAAACCAGTGAAGCAAAAAGCAAAAATCTGGGTGATCATAGGAGTGCAGACCCTACTCTCCTACACTAAGCACATGACAATCTCTTACGAAAAATACTACAAGTTGCACAAAATTACAATGGTGCCCTAGGGGCACGATAAACCTTATACTAAGTAAGTGGAATGTGAGAGTCGATAAAAGGAATGGAGCTGTCCAGAGGCTGTAGAATTGATGGCACCACGCTACACTAACTTCAGGTAAGTAATAGGAGGCCCACGGAACGCGTGTGCAGAGTGTGAACTCACACGCGAGATGCGTAACAACGTCTATGGACAGTACAGTTCAAGTAAAAGGTAAGTACGGACAATCCTGACTAGGTAGGACAACAACGACTGTGGAATTGGACACTAGGACAGTTAGACTACCCTTGAGCACCGAAATGCTCTTGTTACCTCACCCACGGGCTGCGGGTGCATAGGTGCAAAGTCGTGTCTGGTTCCGGCGTTGAAGTCTATGGAGCCTGGAGGAAAAGATGCTGCAGGCGACCAGGAGGAAGATGTCCAGTGTGATCCAAGGGTGGATCAGTGATGCTGAAGACCTGAAAGCAGAGGGGACAATGTTCAAAGTCACTAGCCAGTGACTGGAGTGGAACCAGGAAGGAACCAGAGGCTGTCGTCGCGATCAGGTGAAGAGTGGGCGCTTGTCTCTGCAGCTACGTGGACCAGGAGGTGTCTTCGACGACCAGGATGGAGGCACGAGCTGTCCCACGCAGGCTCTCGCTGTCGGATCCGGATTTGGAATCAACAGGCCTTGGCAAAGGCAACCCACGCGGTGAATGGAACCGGCGTCTGGAGTGGACCAGGAGGGTCCGGGGTGCTCCTCTTTTGGAAGGGAGCAAGAGCCAGTCTGGAGCAACCAGACCAGCAGTGAAGATTTCAAGATTCGTCGTCTAGGAGGCCACTAGCCAGCCGGCAAGTGACCAGATAACGCGTCGAGCAGCAAAACAAGCAGAAGGGCTCCACGCAGATCTCGTGGAAGCTGTAGGGCGGATCTTCGGTGCAGGAGCTGCTCGGGGCTGGGGATTTTCAGTCCCCAAAGCACTTGGTTGAGTTTACCTCAGAAGTCGCGCTGGAAGCGAGGTGCAGTTTCTTTCAAGATGGCCGGTCCCACGTGTCTCGTCACACCAACGGATCTCAGCTTTGCTGCAGATGTGAGTTGAGGTCGGAGAGGTCTGGGAATCCGGGTCTCGTCTGGCTCTGAAGTCTGGATCCTCGAGGGAAGATGACAAAGTGAAGCCCCTGGACGCTTGATGGTGCCTGCAGTTGCAGGGTGGACACTCCTTGTCCACAAGGGAGATTCTTCAGTCTTCTGTGGAGCAGAACGTCGAAGGCCAGAGTTTCTTCTTGTTGAATAGTTCAGGATAATCTAATTTGGAATGGGACCAGCTCCTACCTTTATTCTCCTAAAGGGGGCTGCACTACTGACTAGGTCCCTCCCCTGGGTGGGACCAGGAAGGGGGGTGGTTACACCCCCTATCCTTTGTCCGGTTTCCCGCCAGAGCTGGGGCTGGGATGCCCCAGCAACTGGTTTGAACCGGTGTATGCAGAGGGCACCTTGTGTGCCCCAGGCATGTCTCATTCCTTTCAGGCCTATCCTCCCCAATACACAAAGTCCTGTCTGGGGTGGTGCTAGCACCTCCCAAGGCAGGAAACCCTTTGTCCAAGCCATCCTCGCTGGAAGCACTCCCAGCAGCAGGAGGTCAGACTTGTGTCTGTGGTGGCAGCATCCATTTTGTGATGCTGAGGCTCGAGTTAACTTTAACCGGGGTTCACAGTTACATACATGTCGTGTCCCTCTAGAAGGGTGGAATGCTACCCCCGTCGCCAGAATTGGCGAGGGGGTAGTATTCCAAATCGTATGACACCTTACTCGACATGTTTTGATAATGTTATACCAGAGTTAGCATTTAACCACGAGGTTGATAATGCACTTAAGAGTATATGGTATAGCGTTATCATGGAACAGCTATTAGGACTTGGTTCCGCAAGCTGCAAACGGGCTCAGCTCATGCCAGAGCACCATCTCACATGATTCAAAGCACTCTGCCTTCAGGATTGATAAGGCCTTCCATAGGAGTGACTGATAGGAATATGTGTGTCCATTTTAGGGTTAGATATAGGTATACTATATCTACAGCAAAGGGTGTTTACACCACCTTGCCCCAGCTGTCATGCAGCCAGTTGTGTCAGATTTAGATGGCCAGCCAGGGGTGGCATAATACATGCTTCAGCCCCTGGTAGGCCCTGGGTACACCTATGCCCTGGGTACAGGGACTGATAAGGTGGCCCAGTACCATTTGGTAAATGCACCTAAAGTACATGGTTGTCAATTTAGAGAGAGAACAGCTAGGCTGTGGGTCTGATTAGCAGGCCCACAGCCAGGGAAAGTCCTAAACCAGTAAAGCAAAAATCTGGGGTGACCATAGGATTGCAGACCCCACTCTCCTACATGCGGGACCGCTCCCGCCTGGCTTTCGAAGAGAGGGCCCGGCAGTCGGAGCAGGCCTTGTCGTCGTGATCGACGCCTAGACAAGTTAAACACAGGTGGTGAGGATCCGTAACCGACATCGTGCGGTCGCAATCCTCGCAGTGCTCAAAGCCAGGCATCCCTACGGCACCAATCGGAGTCGAAAGACTTCGAGAAATGATCAAAAAAGTTAGTCAAAATTGACTAGGGTTACTGCTTTTTCCAGATCTGCGCTTGCTGGCGCGGAAAAAAGAAGAACTGACGTCAGCACACGGAGGCGGCGTCTAAGTACTCCGACGATGTCATCACGGTGCCGACGACGGACGCGGAGGCGCAGACGACGCCTACCGACGCGCAAGGGTACGGCTACGCAAAAATTTCCATGTCCAGTCTGACGCCTGGGGATATTCTAAGGTAAGTAATCTAATACTAACGTGTCTCTTTCAGATCTCTAGTTTGCTCACTAACTGGTATCGCCCAGCCTGCGACCACAGATGAGTTTCTTACCCCCTGTAGGGGAGAGCCCATGCTCACAGAGGTCAGAAGCAATACCTGCTCCTGCAGAAGGTGATCACCCTGCTCCAGCAGAATGGCTAGTGAATTGTCAAGGCTAGAGACTTCAAAGCCTCTGCCACCTTTGATATGTGACAACGCCCCCCCCCCCCAGACCTAGGGAACCTTTTTCCCTTGCACTGGGGCCCTTTTGGCACCAGAGCAGGTGGTAAATTGGATAGTAAGTAGGTGAGTTCTACTTTCAGGCTAGGCACACCCCTGAGATGGGCCACTGAAGTGGACAGCCAAGAAAGGGTCACGATTATGCCGCCTCTCCCCAGGAAGTGGTCAAAAAGGGGTGCAGTCACCCCAGGGGTAAGTAGCCCATTGGCTACTACCTTACATGCCCTACATCAGTATAAGGTGATTCCCGGACACCAGGAATGCAGATCGGTCTATCTGGGAGCAGGATGAAAAAAGAAGAGCCGAAGACATGAGACCCTCCCCGCCTGGGACGACTCCTGGTGGCCCTCCGCCCTGGGCAGCGCACCCAAACAGACAGACCACGCACGCAACCTGGGCTTCATCCTGGACTCCTCCCTCTCCATGACCAGACAAGTCAACGCCGTCTCCTCGTCGTGCTTCAACATCTTGCGCATGCTACGTAAGATCTTCCAGTGGATCCCCACCGAGACCAGGAAGACGGTCACCCAGGCCCTCGTCACCAGCCGTCTGGACTACGGCAACTCTCTCTACGCCGGAACCACCGGCAAGCTCCAGAAGAGACTTCAGCGGATCCAGAACGCCTCAGCACGTCTCATCCTGGACATCCCCCGTCGCAGCCACATCTCCTGACACCTGAGAGACCTGCACTGGCTCCCGGTCAACAAGAGAATCACCTTCCGACTCCTCACCCACGCACACAAAGCCCTACACAACCAAGGCCCGGGATACCTCAACAGCCGCCTCAACTTCTACGCTCCCAATCGCCAGCTTCGATCGACCGACCACGCCCTCGCCGCTGTACCCCGCATCCGAAGAGCCACCACAGGAGGTCGGTCCTTCTCCTACCTCGCCGCCAAGACATGGAACTCCCTCCCGACCCACCTCCGCCTGACCCAGGACCACCTCGCCTTCAGGAAGTAACTCAAGACCTGGCTGTTCGAGCAGTAGCGGACCCCCCCTCCCTAGCGCCTTGAGACCCTTTTGGGTGAGTAGTGCGCTATATAAATGCTGTGATTGATTGATTGATTGATTGAACAGAGGTCCTGCACCAAAACTAGCACCATGCCCTGCCTGGCTGCTTCCACCGCTACAATCACAAAGATAGGCCTGTGCAGAAGTTGAACACCCTCCCCAAAGCCTCGGAGGACTGTCCAGCACTTCAACGACTAATCAACATCCCCCTTGGGGCAGAGGAGGCACACACTGCATCTGCAAGCACCAACTGCACTTTCCTGAAAAGTTTTGTTGCCCATCAGGTACACCAAATGAGCATCTCGCCAGGAGGACACCATGGTTCTAGGAGGTCAGCCCCTTCCCTCCAGTGAGTTCCAAGACAATAGACCCTCCAGGAGTGCACCAATACCCAGGATACTGGAGCATTTGCTGCAACCAAAGCTTGTAGAATGTCCAGCCCGGACACCACAGACGCCAAAGCTGACCCGACGACAATGGATTTCAGGATCAAAGCAGTCTACATTGAATGGGCCTGCTGTTCAGTTTTTTCCCTCTGCAGGGGACCCAGTAAAGTGAAGCCTCCAATGCAAGCGACTCACTGGACAAAACCCTCTGCACACGAGCCCCACAGCCCAAGTTCAAATAAACAGACAGTGTCTCTTTGCCCCAGAGACCCTCAAGAGCTGAACTCCACTTTGGTTTCTGCTGGACTTGTCCCCCAAGTTCCCACTTTCAAGCTAAGTTTTATACGTACCCTGCAATTACTAACACGTAGCACTCGAGGCTACCAATGGGATCAGCACCTTTGCACCCAAACTCACCAGGGCAGGTAAAACCGAACTGCTGGTGGTTCCTTGGCCCCTAAGCACCTTAAGTCCTAAAAGGCACCCACAAGAAAAGCTAGCAAGTATATGTATGCAGAGTAGGTTTCTCCCTTAGGCCAACATTACCACGTTAGAGCCTCATGTCGAAAGCATTTTACTGTAAAAATCATATTTCGGAAAGTACTTACCTGCTTCGGATGATCTCGGGGTCTAAAATTATATAACAAAAAAAGACACTTGAATGGATTCTTTAGTCACACACGTATTCTATCATGGAATGATAATATGAATTCCAAGAGTGATGAAAATTTGTGAAATATATTAAGCAAACAGCTCTTCATAATTTCACATGTAATTTTTATCAGAAAGCAGAAGGCACGAGCCAATGACCGCTTAATACTTACATGTAGAGGCTGCTCTGCAACAACTAACATTCGATGCTCAGCATACTTTCGAACATACTCGTACACGTTTTGAGGGGTGACTGGCACATTTACACCATTCGTGATAAGCTCAACCTAAGAAAAATAGTAAATAAAAAGGGTATAAGCGAACTGTTTGGAAATTAAGATCTTTTATATTAAATTCTCTCCAAAGACCAATAACATTTGTAGAATCACAAATGGATGAAGCAGCTCCAGACACAGGATGTAAAAACAAATATACAAAGTCTTAATTTTCCATGTTTTTATTCAGCACAGCATGACAATGGTCAAAATGTGATAAAGAATGCATTGTAAAACATGTTTGCAGGAAAGTTATGTCCTTATGTTTTTATTTGATACTCAAATCTGGCTATTTCAGTATATACACTATTCCCTAAAGTGAAAGAAAAAAACACATTGTTTAGCTTCAGAAACGATGTGCCCCCAGAAATTTAAGGATTATTGGGAGGGTTGTTTTTCAACTGTTTTATGAGGAGCAGCAGGTTTGGTTGTCCTCTCAAGAATGGGGATCCTGGAATTCGAAAGTCTGAGGGACATTCAGTATGTGCTCTTATCACTTGAACTTAACTCGTTGAAGTTTCTGTGTAATAGTCAACCATAGGTAAGGCTACTGGAATTATATGGCAGTGGAGGAGCAAATTATGCATCAGGGTTGACAATCATGAAACGCAAAAAGGCTTTTTATGCGACTTAGTGCAGCACATTGTGTGTTTGTATTACTTCATAATTATGCTAGTTTTTTTTGATGTATTAACGTTGGGGAAAGGTTTCACCTCATTAGTGCCAGTATGACCTCCAAATACAGTAATATGTAACTGAAAGATGATCAGTCAACCTTTGCATAGAGCCTTTCACTGCACGGCACATGGGTCATATCTATTTTAGTAACTTTTGATCTATTTGAGCTAGGAACAAATTTGTTAAAGTCTGATGATTATGCAGCAGGTGATACATTATATGGCAAATACCATAGATATTAGGGCTAGTGTTGTGATTGGATAGCGTTAGGGCTAGGGTTCCCATTGGCTGAAGGGGTCACCTGATTACTAGGGCTATAAAGGGCCAGGGTTAGGGTGTCGAGGATAAGGGCAGAGAGGACAAGGGCAGTTACCTGTTGGAGCCTGTTAAGGGCAGCGAGGACAAGGGCAGTTGCCTGTTTGAGCCAGTTCGAGATTCACCAGGACCAGGGCCAGAAATGCTGCCCAATATACATACCTCCTTTATGTATCTATATACTTTCAATGTACTTATGGATCTATATATTTATCACTTTCTTCTAATTTAGCATTTCCAATGCACTATCCTTTATTTCAGCCTATACTTCCCTCAATATATCTTATAGCCCAACCTTCTGACTCATCTCAAACTTCTTTCTACTACTCTTTCCAATGCACTACCCCATCTCTCATCCTATACATCTATCAATATATCCTCTTCATCCACTCTCTCATTTATCCCAAACCCCATACCACTACTATGATCGTGTGGCTCAATGGTTAGAGCGGCAGACCCTGATGCAGAAGTCTGGCCCGGGACCAGGGTTCAATTCCCGCCTCGGCGGGTCTTGGGCTCAATTTCCTCGGACCTGATAATTCTCCCCTCGGTGCCTATTCTAATCATGAGTCCCCCTCTGCGACTCTGGGCAATAGCTTGCTTAATCTCCACAACGGCCCCAGCAACGCTAGGATGCCTGGCTTCACCTTGGGGGTTCCCAGGAGTGGGCACCTCACAGGGAAAGGCCAGGAAGGGTTCCTCAGCGGTATTCGTACAAGGGCCGAGATGCCTCCGGGTAGTCGTGCGCTATACAAGCACGTAATTATCATTATCATTATGATCCCCAAAATAACCCTTTATAGACTCTCTCCTACTCTACCCCTCCTTGCATCATCTGACACCTCTTTTACTATACCAATTCTCTAAAACAAACCTTTCTACACTCTTCCCTCTTTTCTAACCAGCCCCAACCCTTTTGAATACAAATAACTGACTAACATATCCACCACCATAAATTACTTTCATGTTTCACCATACTAATTAAACACTAATCCTGATGGGTTCCAGAGTAGTGTGCTACTTGTGCTTCAAAACTCCATCAGGGGTAGCAAGCGCTATATAAATACAAACATCTTTCCCTCTTCTATCCCGCCACCTACCCTTCTCTACCCACATAACTGAATAACATATCCACTACTCAAATTACTTCATATTTTACTATACTAATTTTCAACACTAATCCTTTATGGGTTCCGGAGTGGTGTGCTACTCGCCAGAAAAGCACTTCAACACCCATCAGGGGTAATAAATGCTATATGAATGCAAACCTTTCCTCACCTTTTATCCCTCCCTTATCCTTCTGACTCCAAATAACTAATATCCACCACGGAAATTACTTCATATTTCACCATATTAATTCACCACTAATCCTTGATGGACTTCCTGAATAGCGTGCGTCAACACCCCATCAGGGGTAACAAGCCCCTATATAAATACAAACCTTTTTCCTCCTCTATCCTTCTGCTATCATTCCAAATCCAAATAACTGACTAACCTATCCACCACTTAACATGTACTTGCATGTTTCACTATACTAATTCAACACTAATCCTCTATGGGTCCCAGAGTAGCGTGCTACTCGCCTAAAAAGCGCTTCGACGCCTCGTCAGGGGTAGTAAGCGCTATATAAATGCAATTACAATACAATAAAATACAATAGACACCGCACGGGCATGCCGAGGCCAGTTCTTAACACGACTTTCCAGAGCAGCAGCTCATAGCTGTGAGAAGTTGGCCTGATATATGATGCTCACTAGTTCTAGTGATCACCTTGTATCAGTCCAAACAACCCTTATGGTGATTGGTTGCAAGTCAACCTTATAGACCAGCTATCCTAATGGTAGCATGGACAAAGCTGTCTTAGGCTAAACTCTTTTGGCATGTGAAGCCAGCTGTTTTACCACATATAACCCCTTGAATACCAGATGAAAGGACACCACACAGGTTGTTATGAAAATAAACAATATATTTATAACTAACAAACACCTGTGAACTCTTTATGAGATCAGAGGGCTAAGCACATAATAATACTCTTATGGAAAATACAGTGAATCGCACAATTTACAATGGTGCCTTAGGGGCACGACAAACCATATACTAAGTAAATGGTATAAGGAAATCGATAGAGGAAATGAAGCTGCCCAGAGGCTGTAGGATCGCTGGGACTACACTACCCTAACCTCAGGTAAGTAGCAGGAGGCCCACGGGACGCGTGTGCAGAGTGTCAACTCACACGCGGGATGCGCAACGAAGTCAATGGGCAGAACAAATTACGAAAAGGTAAGTAAAAGACAGTTCCTACTAGTTACGACTAAAACAACAGGATACCTGGACACTAGGAGAGTCAATCTACCTATGAGCACCGAAATGCTCTCGTTACCCCACCCACGGGCTGCGTGTGCATAGGTGGGAAAGTGTGTCGGGTTTCCGCGTTGAAGTCAATGGAGCCTTGAAGAAGGATGCTGCAGGAGACCAGGAGGAAGATGTCCGGAGTGATCCAAGGGCGGATCGAAGATGATGGAGACCTGAAAGCAGAGGGGACAATGTTCAAAGTCACTAGCCAGTGACTGGAGTGGAACCAGGAAGGAACCAGATGCGGTCGTCGCGATCAGGTGAAGAGTAGACGCTTGACTCTGCAGCCACATGGACCAGGAGGTATCTTCGACGACCAGGATGGAGGCACGAGCTGTCCCACGCAGGCTCTCGCTGTCGGCGGTGTCTGTTCCGGATTCGGCGTCAACAGGCCTTGGCAAAGGCAACCCACGCGGTGAGTGGAAATGGCGTCTCGTGCGCACCAGGTGGGTCTGGGGTGCTTCTCCTTTACAGGGAAGCAAAGGCCAGTCTGGAGCAACCAGACCAGCGGTGTAGATTTTGTGGATCGTCGTCAAGGAAGTCACTAGCCAGCCGGCAAGGGACCAGACAATGCGTCGAGCAGCAACCAAGCAAAAGGGCACCACGTAGATCTCGTGGATGCTGGAGGGCTGGTCTTTGGTGCAGGAGCTGCTCGGGGCTGGGGCTTCTCAATCCCCAAAGCACTTACTCGAGGATGCCTCTGAAGTCGTGCTGGAAGCGAAGTGCAGTTTCTTCAAGATGGCCGGTCCCACGTGTCTCGTCGCACCCACGGGTCTCAGCTGTGCTGCAGATGTGGGTAGAGGCCGGAGAGGTCTGGGAATCCGGGACTCGTCGGGCTCTGAGGTCTGGTTCCGGCAGGAAGGACGACAAAGTGAACCGCTAGGACGCTTGATGGTGCCTGCAGTTGCAGGGTGGTCACTCCTTGGCCACAAGGGAGATTTCTTCAGTCTTCTGTGGAGCAGAACGTCGAAGTCCAGAGTTTCTTCTTTGTTGAGTTGTTCAGGATAATCTAATTTGGAATGTGACCAGCTCCTACCTTTATTCTGCTAAAGGGGGCTGTACTCGTGACTAGGTCCCTCCCATGGGTGGGACCAGGAAGGGGGGTGGTTACACCCCCTATCCTTTGTCTGGTTTCGCGCCAGAGCTGGGGCTGGAGTGCCCCAGCAACTGGTTTGAACCGGGGTATGCACAGGGACACCTTGTGTGCCCCAGGCATGTCTCATTCCTTTCAGCCCTCCCTACCTCAATACACAAAATCCTGTCTGGGGTGGTGCTAGCACCTCCCAAGGCAGGAAACCCTTTGTCCAGGCCTCCCTCGCTGGAAGGACTCCCAGCAGCAGGAGGTCAGACTTGTGTCTGTGGTGGCAGCATCCATTTTGTGATGCTGAGGCTCTGCTTAACTTTAACCGGGGTTCTCAGTTATGGACATGTCGTATCACTCTAGAAGGGTGGAATGCTACCCCCGTCGCCAGAACTGGCGAGGGGGTAGTATTCCAAATCGTATGACACCTTAATCAACATGTTTTGATAATGCTATACCAAAGTTAGCAATAACCACGAGGATTATAATGCACTTAAGTGTATATGGTATAGCGTTATCCTGGAAACAGCTAAAGGACTTGGTTCCGAATGCTGCAGACAGGCTCAGCTCATGCTAGAGCACCATTGTAGGAAGGTAGATCCCTGACTATGGTTGCCCCCAACTTTTTGCCTGGTGTTTTGCTGGTTTTCTGACTTAGTTGACCTGGGACCCTGCTATTCAGGGCCCCAGGCCTACTGCTCTCTCTGTAAAATGGATTCCATGTACCTTCGGTACATATCTAAATTGGATACTGAGTCACCTTATCAGTCCCTGTACAGTGTACCTTAGGTACCCAGGGCATAGGTGTACCCAGGGCCTACCAGGGGCTGCAGCATGTATTATGCCACCCCTGGCTGGCCATCCAAATCTGACACAACTGGCTGCTTGACAGCTGGGGCAAGGTGGTGTAATCACCCTTTGCTTTAGATATAGTATACCTATATCTAACCCTAAAAATGGACACACAGATCTCCTATCAGTCACTCCTATGGCAGGCCTTAACAATCCTGAAGGCAGAGTGCTTGGAATCGTGTGAGATGGTGCTCTGGCATGAGCTGAGCCTGTCTGCGGCTTTCGGGATCCATCCCTTAGCCGTTTCCATGATATCGCATACCATATACTCTTAAGTGCATTATAATCCTCGCGGTTATATGCCAACTCTGGTATCGCTTTATCAAAACATGTCGAGTAAGGTGTCATACGAATTGGAATACTAACCCCTCGCCAATTCTGGCGACGGGGTTAGCATTCCACCCTTCTAGAGGGACACGACATGTATGTAACCCCTAACCCCGGTTAAAGTCAGACAGAGCCTTAGCATCCACAAAATGGATGCTGCCACCGAGACACAAGTCTGCCCTCCTGCTGCTGGGAGTCCTCCCAGAGCAGGAGATAAGGACAAAGGGTTTCCTGCCAGGGGCGGTGCCAGCACCGTCCCAGACAGGGTTTTGTGTATTGTAGGTAGGCAGGGCTTTAGAGGAAGGTGACTGCAAGTAGCACCCCGGTGCTCACTGTGCATAGGCCGGCTTGAACCAGTTCCAGGGTCACTCCAGACCCTGTGCTGGGGAAAAAGCCCGCCAAGGAAGTGGGTGTAACCACCCCCCTCCTAGTCCCACCCATAGGGCAGGACTTAGTCGCGTGCCAGCCCCTTTTTACAGGATAAAGGTAGAGACTGGCCCCCTTCCAAATCAGATCATCTTTGAATCCTGAAACTACTTTCTGCGAAAGGAACTCAAGACTTCTTCCTAAGATTTCTCCCTTGTGACTAAGGAGTAGTCACCCTGCACCCGCAGGCACCATCTACAGAACACTGCGGTCTGCTGCACGTCCTTCCTCCGGAATCCGACTGCCCAGCTCGACGAGACCCGGCTTCCCTGGCACCTCTGACCTCTACCCACCTCTACAGCACAGCTGAGAACCGTGGGTGCGACGAGACCTCGAGGGACCGGCCATCGCCAAGACTGCACGACTTCTGCACAGCAAGCCCGCCGAGTATTCCACTGGTGAGTGCTTTGGGGTCCGAGAAGCCCCGACTCTGAGCAGCTCCAGCTCCGAAGTGCAGCCCCCCAGCATCTCCACGATCTGCGTGGGGCCCTTCTGCTTTCCGCTGTTCACCGCGTTGTTTGGCTACTAGCCCGTTGGCTTGTGGCCTTCCTGACGACGCCCGACGACATTTCTGCTGCTGGTCTGGTTGCTCCAGACTGGCCCTTGCTCCCTCCCAGAAGAGGAGCACCCTGGACCCTCCTGGTCCACTCAAGACGCCATTTTGAGTCCACCGCGTGGGCTTGAATTAGCCAAGGCTTGTTGCCCAATCCTGGGTAACTTCGACGCCAACAACTTCATCCTTCGTGGGACAGCTCGCACCTCCATCCTGGTCGCCGACAACGCCTCCTGGTCCGAGAGACTGCAGAGCCCAGCAGCGCCCACTCACCTGACTGCGGTGACTTCGCCCGGTGCCATCCTGGTGCCCACTTAATCACTGGCTAGTGATTCAAGAACTTGGTCCCCTCTGCTTTCAGGTTTTCTTCTTCCTTGATCCAGGCTTGGATCCATCGAACTTTCCTTCACTGGTCGCCTGCCAGCAACTTCTTCCTTCCAGGCTCCCGGTCCGGCAACGAGATCCCCGACGTCTTTTCAGGCCTATGCAGCTGCAGCCCCTGGGCTAGGTAACTTCGGCACTCCGGTGTCCCAGCATAGCCTCACTATCCAAGGGTCAGGATCCACTGTCGTTTTCTTCCTACCAGGTCGGGTTCGCCCGTGAACACTAACTTTGCCTTTACTAGCCTCCATAGACTTTGTCCCGCATCCCGCGTGAGAGTGCACACTCTGCACCCGAGTCCCCTGGGCCTCCTAGTAGTAATCTAACGATTCCCTAGTCCAGTCCTAGCGATTCCAAAGCCTATTAGAACTGTTACTTACCTGCTAGTAATTCGCATTCCACTTTTAGTGTATATGGTTTTTCGTGCCCCTCGGGCATTTGTGTAACGTGCTAACTTAAAAGTATTTTCGTAAGAGTTTTGTTGTGTGCTTAGCACCCTGTCCTCATAAAGAGTACAGGGTTGTTGTGATTCTAATAAATACATTGTTTATTTTCATAACACTTGTGTGGTGTCCTTTCACTGGGTGTTCAAGGGGTAATGTGATGGTAAAACAGCTGGCTTAACACGCCCTCTAGAGTCTTAGCCTTAGACTGCTCGTATCCATGCTACTAGGATAGCTGGTCTATAAGGTTGACTTACAACCAATCATCAATAAGGGTTGTTTGGACTGATATATAGTGATCACTAGAATAGTGAGCACTGCACATCAGGCCAACTTCTCACAACCATCTCACATTATTCCAAGCACTCTGCCTTCAGGATTGGTAAGGCCTGCCATAGGAGTGACTTATAGGAATATATGTGTCCATTTTAGGGTTAGATATAGGTATACTATATCTAAGCAAAGGGTGATTACACCACCTTGCCCCAGCTGTGTTACCAGCCAGTTGCACAAGTTACTACTTGTGTAACGATATATCTGTAAGAGACATTAGTTAGTATTAGATTCCTTACCTTAGAATATCCCCAGGCGTCAGACTGGATCCGGAAATTTTTGCGTAGCAGTACCCTTGCGCGTCGGTAGGCGTCGTCTGCGGCTCCGCGTCCGTCGTCGGCGTCGTGATGACGTCGTCGGAGTACTTAGACGCCGCCTCCGCGTGCTGACGTCAGTTCTTAGACACAGCTTTTCCGCGCCAGAAACGCAGAGCCATGTTAAAAACCAACACTGGTGCCATTGAAACTAGGGCCCTGAAGGGGACAACCCTAACCCTAGATATTGGTTCGCAGAACGGGGAGGATGGGTGGGTCGGTAAGGAATCGAATACCAACTAATGTCTCTTACAGATATATCGTTACACAAGTAGTAACTTGTGCATCTGAAAGAGACACGTTAGTATTAGATTCCTTACCTTAGAATAGATACCCCAGCAATACCAACCCCGGTGGTGGGTCTGCGAACCAATAATCACACCAGAAAGTCCTGGAGGACGGAACGGCCAAAGAAGCCATCCCTCCTGACTTGACTGTCCAGGCAGTAGTGTCTCGCAAACGTGTGCAGTGATGCCCACGTAGCTGCCTGACAGATGTCTTGTAAGGGCACACCCCTGCCCAGGGCAGTGGTAGTCGCCGTCGCTCGGGTAGAATGAGCCCGCAGTCCAACCGGGGGCTCCTTCCTAGCCAAGGAGTAGCATGCCTGGATACACAGGACGATCCACCGGGAGATGGTCCTCTTGTGCACCGCTTTCCCCTTCTTAGCGCCCACGTAACCAACAAAGAGTTGGTCATCCACCCGGAACTGGCGTGTGCGATCCAAGTAGAATGAGAGCGCACGTTTTGGGTCCAGACGGTGGAGCCGCTCTTCCTCTTTAGAGGGATGCGGTGGCGGGAAGAAGGTTGGCAAGGTGATAGACTGCCCGATGTGAAAGGCCGTGACAACCTTGGGCAGGAAAGAAGGTTTGGTACGAAGCACCACTTTGTCCGGATGGACGGAAAGGAAAGGTGGAGTACAAGAAAGAGCCTGGAGCTCACTCACTCTCCTGGCAGAGGTGATGGCAACCAGGAAAGCAGTCTTCAAAGTTAGAAGGCGAAGAGGACAGTTGTGAAGTGGCTCAAAGGGAGCGCACATCAGGAATGTTAAAACCAGGTTCAAGTCCCACTGAGGCATCACAAACGGAACAGGAGGAAACGTGTGAGTGATGCCCTTAAGAAATCTGTTTACAATAGGGGACTTGAACAAAGAAGGCTGATCAGGTAGCCGGAGAAAGGCTGAAAGGGCAGAAAGGTAGCCCTTGATAGTGCCTAGAGCAGAGCCCTGCTGGGCAAGAGAAAGAAGGAAGAGAAGAACCTCAGAAAGAGGGGCAGAAAGAGGATCCACAGCCTTTGCTGTGCACCATGCCACAAATCTGTTCCACCTGCAGGCGTATACCGACTTTGTGGAGGGACGCCTGGCTGCCAGAATGATGTTACAGACTTCAGGAGGCAAGTCAAATGGCCTCAACTGTCGCCGCTCAATCTCCAAGCATGGAGGTGGAGACTGGACAGGTTCGGGTGGAGGACCGTCCCCATCTGCTGCGACAGAAGGTCCTCCTGAAGAGGCAGACGAACCGGGGGATCGACTGACAGACTGAGTAGCTCTGGATACCAGTACCTTCTCGCCCAGTCCGGAGCCACAAGGATGACTTGGGCCCGGTCGCGCTTGATCTTCTTCAGCACTCTGGGCAGAAGTGGTATAGGCGGAAAGGCGTACAAAAGACCGCAACTCCACTCGCGACGAAAAGCGTCTCCGAGCGAGTGCCGCCTTGGAAATTCCAACGCGCAGAACTGATGACATTGCGCGTTCTCTTCGGTGGCGAATAGATCTAACCAAGGCTCTCCCCATCGCTGAAAGAGGCCTTGCGCCACGTCCGAGTTCAGACGCCATTCGTGATCCATCATGCACCGACGGCTGGGCTCGTCCGCCCTGGCGTTCAGAGAACCTGCCAGGTGTTGAGCCACCAGGGTCACGCCCTGGCGTTCCAGCCATTGCCAAAGGCGAAGAGCCTCTTGACAAAGGATCCACGACCCCCACCCCGCCTTGTTTGTTGCAGTACCACATGGCGGTGGTGTTGTCCGTGAACACCTGCACTACACTCCCCCGGACAGAGGGGAGGAATGCCTTTAGTGCCAGACGAATCGCCCTGAGCTCCAACAGGTTGATGTGGAGCCGGGTCTCCGCCGGAGACCAGAGGCCTCTGATCTCCGCCTCTCCCTAGTGGCCTCCCCAGCCCTGGAGGGACGCGTCCGTCACAACTACGTGCTCCGGTTGGGGAAGGGAGAGGGATCTGCCGCTGACCCAATCGCGGTCCGTAAGCCACCACTGCAGCTGTCTCGCAGTGCCCTCCGAGATCAGGACGTGGTCGGATAGGTTGCCCTGATGCTGGGCCCACTGAAACTTCAGGTCCCACTGCAGAGCCCGCATCCGCCACCTGGCGTGATGCACCAGTATGATGCAGGAGGCCATCAGCCCCAGAAGCCGCAGCGTCAACCTGACCGAAACCCGGGATAACGGCTGAAAGATGGGAATCAGAGCCTGAATATCCCGGACCCGCTGTTCGGGCGGATAAACCCGAAACCGCGCCGAGTCCAGAACCGCTCCGATGAAGAGGAGCTTCTGAGAGGGACACAGGTGTGACTTCGGCACATTGATGGAGAACCCCAGCTGATGCAGGAGGTCTGCCGTCGTCTGGAGGTAGCTGACGACTGTCTGGGGCGAGCCCGCCTTCAACAACCAGTCGTCGAGGTAGGGGAAGACTGAAACCCCTAACCTGCGCATATGAGCTGCGACCACCGCCATCACCTTCGTGAACACCCGTGGGGCGCTGGTAAGGCCGAAGGGGAGCACGGTAAACTGAAAGTGCTCGTGGCCCACCATGAACCGCAGGTAGCGCCGGTGGGCAGGCAGGACGGGGAAATGAAAGTAAGCGTCCTGCAAGTCCAACGCTACCATCCAGTCTCCTGGGTCCAGGGCAGCCAGGACCTGAGCCAGTGTCAGCATCTTGAACTTCTCCTTCCGGAGGAAGCCGTTGACGTTCCGTAGGTCCAAGATAGGGCGTAGGCCCCCTTTGCCCTTCTTGGGTACCAGAAAGTAGTGGGAGTAGCAACCACACCCTACTTCTGGCCCAGGAACGCGCTCGATGGCCCCCTTGGCCAAGAGGGCCGTAACTTCCTCCTGCAGAAGTCGCAAGTGATCCCCCGATACACGGTGGTTCTGCGGTGGCATGGCTGGAGGAGTCGCCTCGAAGGGGAGGGAGTAGCCCCTTCGGACGATTTGCAGCACCCACCTGTCCGACGTGACAGTGCGCCAGTGGAGGTGGTGATGGCGAACCCTGCCTCCCACTGGCGTCACATGGGCCTGAAAGCACGGACTAGGAGGGTTTAGAGGCGGATGCTGCGGGGGAAGGTGTGGACTGACCTCGCCGCTGCCCCCGACCACCTGGACGGCGGTTCCCACGGCCGCCACCGCGTTGGGTATTGCCCAGCGGTGCGTGGCTGGCGGTACGTGTGGGCGCACCCCTTCCGTGGCCACGAAAGGAGTGATAGGCAGCCGATTGCTGGCGCTGGCCCGAGAGGCCTAAGGACTTGGCCGTAGCCCTGGAGTCCTTAAAACGCTCAAGCGCATGGTCTGCCTTGTCGCCAAAGAGGCGACGGCCATCGAACGGCATGTCCATAAGCGTGTTCTGGACATCTGCCGAGAAGTTGGCGGACCTCAGCCAGGCGTGGCGTCTGACCGCCACCGTCGTTGCCATCGCTCTGCCCAGCGAGTCAGTGGTATCCAGCCCACACCGGATGGAATACTTGGCTGCATCCCGGCCCTCCACAAGAGCTTGGCCGAGTTTGGCCCGTACCTCCAACGGACACTCTGGCAGCACTTCCGCGACCTTATCCCACACAGAGTGGGTGTAACGTCCCAAGAGGCAGGTGGTGTTAGAAGACCGCAGGCCTAGGCTAAGGGAGGAGAAGATCTTCTTCCCATACTGGTCATACCTCTTGGATTCCCGGTCCGGGTGGGCGGGCGGGAATGCGGTCTGGGAATTGGAGGCCTGGATGACCAGGCTCTCAGGGGTAGGGTGGGAGGACAGGAAACATGGGTCGCCCGGGGCGGGGCGGTGGCGTCTGGCCACGTTCCTATCTACGGGCGAACCCGTAGCGGGCTTGGACCAAGTGCCCAGAAGAACGTCGGTCAAGGCCTCATTAAAGGGCAGCAGAGGCTCGGCCGAGCTTGACTGCGGTTTAAGGACCTCAGTGAGGAGGTTAGTCCTCACGGCCGCGACGGGAAGATCAAGGCCCAAGGCCTTGGCAGCCCTCATCAGCACCACACTATAAGTTGCCCCCTCCTCGATGCCA
This sequence comes from Lissotriton helveticus, assembly GCF_964261635.1. Taxonomy (NCBI): domain Eukaryota; kingdom Metazoa; phylum Chordata; class Amphibia; order Caudata; family Salamandridae; genus Lissotriton; species Lissotriton helveticus. The sequence goes on along the minus strand of NC_136063.1, from coordinate 403,588,853 downwards.
CGGAAGGAGGGGAGACAAAACCAGTGTCCGGAGAGGTGTCCAGGCCACTGGCCTCCCCAAGGTTTCCTGCCCAGTCCTCATGAGACTGACACTCCCTGGTCAGAGGGTCCTCAGACCCCTCCCAGTCCTCTTCATCACCCATCTCCTGAAATTCAGGGTTCTCATCTAATGGGGCCTGTTCGTAGAGATGGAACTCTCCAACCGGCGTCTGGAGCGGCACCCATCGGGGCCGTCTCGACGCCGGAACAGGAACTAAGGTGGAACCGGGGACGGCGCCGGCCTCGGGCGGCGCCGGAGGTGACACCTGAGGGTCCGACGCCGGGGAGGTCGTCAGATCCACCGGCGACGAACCAGATCCCGAAGGAGGACCAGCGGCATCCTGCGGCGCCGGGCCCGAAGGCGTCGGCGGCGTCGGAACAACTGGACCCCTCGGCGCCAGGCCCGAAGGCACCGGCGGCGTCGGGATAATGGGGACCTGCGGCGCCGGGCCCGAAGGCGGCGTCGGGGCCAAAGCACCCGACGGCGTCGGGGCCGGAGCCGCCGACCCGCTAGGGCCCCCAGACGGGTCCGCTGGGCCCGAAGGCGCCGCGGAGCCCGTCGGAGGAGGGAGTTTCCTCATGGCCATGAGGAAGCGCTCGACCTCCTCCGGCGACGCGTTCATCCCAGGGACCGGAGGGTGTGGAGCTGTACGCGGCGCCCGCGACTCCGACGGAGCCGCGTGGGCGGTGTCACCCGAACCCGCGGCCGCATCGCGCGAGCATCGGGGGGAGTCCGAGGAGCGATGACGCCGCTTGGACTTCTTGTGCCTCTTACCTGACGACGACTTCGACCCGGAGGAGTGCGGCCTACTCTCGGAGCTGTGATGGCTCCGAGCCCGCGACCTGTCCCTCGACCTCCCATGGGATCGGGACCTCTCACGGCGCGGGGCCGACTGCCGGAGTTCGAGGCGCCTACGGGACCGCTCCCGCCTGGCTTTCGAAGAGAGGGCCCGGCAGTCGGAGCAGGCCTTGTCGTTGTGGTCGACGCCCAAACACGACAAGCAGACGCGGTGAGGATCCGTGACCGACATCAGCCGGTCGCAATCGTCACAAGGCTTGAAGCCGGGCATCCCTAAAGGCACCGTTTCGGAGTCGAGAGACTCGAAATAGCAATCAAAAAGGATCAAAAAAGTTAGTCAAAAAGTGACTAGGGTTACTGCTTTTTCCAGATCTGCGCTTGCTGGCGCGGAAAAAAGAAGAACTGACGTCAGCACGCGGAGGCGGCGTCTAAGTACTCCGACGACGTCATCACGGCGCCCACGACGGACGCGGAGCCGCAGACGACGCCTACCGACGCGCAAGGGTACTGCTACGCAAAAATTTCCGGATCCAGTCTGACGCCTGGGGATATTATAAGGTAAGGAATCTAATACTAACGTGTCTCTTTCAGATGTGTCTGTTTTAGGTGGCCAGCCAGGGGTGGCATAATACATGCTTCAGCCCCTGGTAGGCCTGGGGTGCACTTATGCCCTGGGTACCTATGGTACACTGTACAAGGACTTATAAGAGTGACCCAATACCAATTGGTAAATGCACCTAAAGTACATGTGTGTCAATTTAGAGAGAGAACAGCTAGGCTGTGGGTCTGCTTAGCAGGCCCACAGCCAGGGAAAGTCGTAAACCAGTGAAGCAAAAAGCAAAAATCTGGGGTGACCATAGGATTGCAGACCCTACTCTCCTACAATAGCCATGAAAGACACTCACAAGTGGTGCATCAAAACTAGGGCACTTTAGAGGAGTCCCTATTACTAGAAGTTCGCAGAATGGGGAGGATGGGTGGGGCGGTAAGGAATCTACAACTAGAATGTGAGAAGTTGGCCTGGTATATGATGTTCACTATTCTAGTGAACACCTTGCACCAGCCGAAACAACCCTTATGGTGATGGTTGTAAGTCAACCTTATAGACCAGCTATCCTAGAGGTAGCGTGGACAGAACAGTCTTAGGCTAAAAGACTCTTGAGGGCGTGTAAAGCCAGCTGTTTTACCATATGTAACCCCTTGAATATCAAATGAAAGTACACCACACAGGATATATATAAAATATATATTTATTTATTTACGAACACACTCCTCTGAACTCTTTATGAGATCAGAGGCAAAAGCACATAAGTTATACTCCGAAATACTTTCAATAGCACAATTTACAGTTAGGCTCTAGAGGCGCGTAAAACCATATACTAAGTAAGTGGTATAAGAACCACGACTTTGGAAAGGAGAAGGCCTAGGGCATCGCTGGGGCTACACTATCTGACCCTTAGGTTAGGAGTAGGAGGCTGTTACATCCTGCTTTTCCTTTTCCTCTGTCCTACTTTAGAGTTTGTTATAACTTGCTCAGCATGAATCTATGATGTCACATAGGGTTCTGATTGTGTATGCTTGAATTGAGAGTCGGTTACATCTGAGGCTGAGCAGGAGTCCATCTGCTCCTGGTGGGGTTTTCATTTGGATTACAATTGGACCTACATAATTCTGTATTATCAACTAATCTTCAATAAATCAGATCTATTTCATTTACTGGATTTAAAGACTTTTAATTGCTACATTTTGGCGACGAGGATGGGATGCTCGAAATAGGTTGAGGTGCTCAGTTTTATTTATTTCAGATTTCCGGGGCCACATTTGTGCTCAATTTTGAGGTGCCTTAGTGTATTTTTCCGGGGCCACATTTGTGCTCATTTTTGAGGTGCCTTATTCTTCTAAAGTTAGTTTTAAAGAGCTATGCTGTGTTCTATTCTGCAGAAGGTGTTCAATTATACAAGGCGCTGTTTTAGTGCTCAGTGTTAAGTGAGGAGTTCTTTGCTTCTCGGTTTTATGTGTTTATGGGTTGCATCCGAGGATGAGCCATGTTTCAGAAATTTCAATGTTTTAAAGAGTTTTAGTGCTTTGTTGAACCACATACCACGTATGTGCTCGAATATCTTAGAGGTGTTCACATTGTTTGATGTTTAAAGAGCCACAGGTTGCTCATTTGTTGAACCACGTACCACGTATGTGCTCTAATATTTTAGAGGTGTTCATTTTGTTTGATGTTTAGAGAGAGGAAGGGTGTTCATAGATATGAAACATTTAAATGCTCTAATGTTTTTAGAGAAGTTTTTATTTATTTTATCAGGTCCATCCATTTCCATTCTTGTGGATGGTGTTATAGATATATTTAATTTATTAAATCCGTTCATTTCCATTCTTGTGGATTTAGTTATGTTGTGGGTGATTGTACTTTCTTTCTTTCACCATTTGATGTTGTAATTTATTCTGTTTACTTATTTTAGCAATACATACGTTGTATGTGCTCTATGTTCTATCATCTACTTTTCTACTCTGTTTTGTTTTCTTACTTTGTTCTTATTTCTGTCAAGGGGGGAGATGTGTTACATCCTGCTTTTCCTTTTCCTCTGTCCTACTTTAGTGTTTGTTATAACTTGCTCAGCATGCATCTATGATGTCACATAGGGTTCTGATTGTGTATGCTTGAATTGAGAGTCAGTTACATCTGAGGCTGAGCAGGAGTCCAGTCTGACCCCATGGGACATTCTAAGTTAAGGAATCTGCGGCTAGACTATGTCTCTAGCAGATACATCGTTATCTATGGTAAGTAACTCGTTCATCTGATAGAGACGTCCAGCCCCAGAATTCCTCAACTTAGAAGAGATACCAAAGCCATACCCGTAGCAGAGGCGGGTCTGCGACTGAACCCCAATAAGTTGCTGAGGCAACATAGCAGTCAACAAGGTGACGACACACGGTGGGGACCGCAACCAGTCCAGCCACACCAGACCATAAAGCTCAGAAGAGCGAAAAACATTGGGAGGCAAAGGTACTACAAGCTGTCAAGAACAGCATAAAACCCCTGTATGTATACTGGGCAAGGGAAAGAAACATATGCTAGATATGTCTGTGTGAAAGGGAAAGTTCATGACTTTGCAAGAAGTGGAACCGAACCCAGGGACTGATGGATCCGCAGCGTCTGACGTCTGACGTAAATAAAACACAAAGGGAAGACAACTGGTGTGACAGAGTCAACACAATTGAATCCTGTACCAGCCAAATACGTAGGACAATACCGGCAGGATGACGACCCACAAACTATAAGAGCCAGAAGTAGTAGAAACAGAAGACACGCTATTGGAGAGTTACTCTGTCACGAGGCATGGGAAAGGGCTGAGGGAAACTATCAGGAGCACCCAAAACAGGACTACAGTAAGAATGATAGTCAAGTGGAAGACTGGACGAAACAGAAGCATACCATACACATGAAGTAGAACAAGAACCCTCCTGTAGGGTTTGCGTGAGTAGCCCAGATACGAGAGACGCAATCGCAAGAAGGCAACCGGCAAAAAGAAGCACCAAGGAAGCTTGACATCCAAATGAGAGCACTTAGGCGAGCAGACCGGGTCAAAGACCACGGACATCGAAAGAAGAAACGTTGACAGCACAGCAGATAGAGGCAAAGAAATATGCCTAGAAATAAAGCGCAACCCAGAAGACGCAAAAAGTGCCAAGAGTTATGATGAGGTACAAAAGGGGGTGGTGATGGACGGAGCATCTGAACCAATCAAACACTCACACCCAGTCAAAAGATCTGGGTTTGACCCATCACCGTCCTTAAGCCCACTCTGCCACCCCAGTTCAGACATGGCTATATGCAAATCAGTCTGACCCTGTGGCTCATGGGAACAGTCCAGCCCGAACTGCCAAGCCATGCCTTCCCTGGACCGGAAACAAGCTTCTGAGGACCGGTTTCTGGCATTACAGCCGTCTTCAGCCCGGCTTGCTTGAATCCAGTGGCAAAGTGAGCAAGGGACTCACTTCTGAGCATACCCTGCCACACTTATGGCGGCAAAAAGCGGTACAATAGGGGGTGGTGATGGACGAAGCATCTGAACCAATCAAACACTCACACCCAGTCAATAGATCTGGGTTTGACCCATCACCGTTCTTTAGCCCACTCTGCCACCCCAGTTCAGACACGGTTATATGCAAATCAGTCTGACCCTGTGCCTCATGGGAACAGTCCAGCCCGAACTGCCAAGCCATGCCTCCCCTGGACCGGAAACAAGCTTCCGAGGACCGGTTTCAGGCATTACAGCAGACTTCAGCCGAAGTCCGGCTTGCTTGAATCCAGTGGCAAAGTGAGCAAGGGACTCACGTCTGAGCATACCCTGTCACACTTATGGCGGCCAAAAGCGGTACAAGAGTTATGATGAAACAGAAGTGGACAGAACAATGTCCAGACCAGCAAGCCACGTCAGCCCTTCACCTGGGAGGATCAACGGTCCCCCGCAAGATAGAGGAGGAGACGGAGCTAGACACAACAGTCAGGACCAATTGAATGGTCCAAGGACTCAAGAAGAGAGTATCATAAAGAGACCATTCCCCTTGGGAGTGGTACAGCAGGAATCCAAGCAGAAGTGTGTAAAACACCTGCGTGGAAAGCAGCAGAGAAATGTGTAAAAATTCTTGTTGTAAAAGTGCCCCGAAAACATGGGCACAAGACATGGTACCGTAGAAAGGGACAGGGCAAAACCGCCACCTGGAAAGATAAGCCCATTAAGGGCTGAAGCACGAAAATATCGTTTACCCCAGCCTTTGAACGGGGAGGGGAGAACCACCACCACAGAAGTGGAAGGAGCAGTGCAAGCACCCTATGATAGCAATCGTACCAGGGTGCCTTCCCAGGTTGTATCAACAATAAAAAACGTAACACATTATGGTTGTATCTTGGAGCAAAAGAAGGACAGGGTGTCAGTGGTGTGAATTGCGCCTAAACTGAACATAACAAGGCCCCAAGATAGCGACAGGCAAAAGAAGAGCAGCCATTAAGGGCAAGAAGATCACAGTGATGCTAAAAAGCGCTTTGTGAATGCAGGCGAGGCAGAAGCCATAGGATAGGGAACCCATACTGAGGTAGTGAAGCATTACCAGAGCCAACTGCACCAAAGGTGCAATGGAGCGATATGAACGTCAGGATCGCAGAATGGTATAAAAAAGAAGACCACAGCAAAATTGTGGGAAAAAACTCTATTGGAGCGTACCAAGGCTAAGGCAGTCACCGAATAGCCTATAAATACCTCACATAGGGTAAGTGTCAACCCCTGGGAGGGGGAGTCCTCTTGGGCTAAGCACACATTCAGAGGACAGAAAGTAAAGACAGAACCAGCCATCCGGCTGCATTTAAAGAATACGGAGATGGCGGAACCCCCGCCCACACTTATCCAGGTGCTAGGCAGAGTACCGGGACATGTACAAAATCAGTCAACGAGGCAACATCGCCTACGCCGAATAAAAGAAGACTGATATGGTACAAAGGGCGTGCCGCCAGAGTCATGGTAGTCCTGACATGATGCAGGAGACGGCTGAATCTGTGTGGCTATCAAAAAGGTCCACACCATTGAAAGGCAGATCCCTAAGAGCTTCCCGTACATTGTCCGGGAAACGACTGTCGCGCAGCCAAGCATGGCGGCGCAAAGCCACCGACCGAGCTCATCCCACCGAGTCAGTGGTGTCAAGAGACGAGCGGAGGGAGAATTGCACCATTCCCCTGTCATCATGTAGAAGGCGGATTAACTCACCCTGCGGGCCTTCTGGAATTGAAGGTAGCAGAGCCCCGACCAAGTCCCAAAGGGAAGAGGATGCGCGTGCGAACACGCAAGCTGTATTTAAGGCGTGGATGCCAGCACTAGCAAAAGCTAGCGACCACATGCGTCTTAACAACCTAGACTCACTGCTGGGAGGCAACAGAGGCAGGGCAGAGGAAGACAAAGTTGAAGGACGCCTGAACAACTAGGCCCTGAGCCCTAGGATGAAGGGACAGACAGAGCCGATCATTAGGAGCAGGATGAGGTCGCCGAGGTATGGCCCGATCAACAGGGTCACCCGAGGAAGGCCTTGCCCATGTGCCCAGCATGATGTCAAACAAGGATGCCCCAAGGGGCAGCAAAGGTTCCACTTAAACCGGCTCCATATGGAGAAGATCCAACATAGGCAGAGGAACCATAGGGGGCTGAAAACAAAGAATAACAGCCGCCCTGTGACTAGCCCGTGCGTAGGCAGCACTAGCTTCAGTTGCTATCCGGGGAGGTGACAATAACCCATCTGTAGGGGAGGGCTGCAGACTAACCCGCCCACTAGACAGCAACAGTGGAGGAGCCGGAAGCTGATCCGAAGTCCCTGCCACACAAGGTACCTGCACCATGGACCGAAACGGCTACAGATCAGGGGAGTCCAGAATAGCATCAGCTTGTGGGATAAGAGGAGGCGTGGCGTCGACCGACGCCGCGTGGGAGTCGCATGGACGTCCGAGGAGTCGGGAGTACCAACCTTCTGAAAGAAAGGAGACGTGTGCGCTGGCACCGGTGTCGACGGCATCGGCACGGGCTATGGCGGATGCCGAGCCGGAGTCGTGTGGACGTCGACGACCTCCAAGGGGGACTCTGGCTGGGCAACGTCCGACGCCGATCCCACTGCAACATGTGGGGAACAGGGTGTCGAGCCCGGCGCCGCCTCCGACGTCGACGCAGGGAGCCGCTAAGGGCTATGTGGAGACTGACGGGGTGGACTAGACGGATGACAGGGAAGACCCACTGGGCCGTGTCCTGTCGGCGTCGAATCAGCTCCGGAATCGAAGTTGACACTCAGCCGGAGCCGAGGACGAATTAGCCGGCGAAGACCCAACACGACTGCCTTCCGCAAACAGGTACTGTGCACACGTAACATATACAATTTTGGTATAACGGTATTAGAGGACAAATGAAGATGACACTGGTGGTTCGGTGAATTTGTGCTTTATGTGGTTCTTTTTCGGATACGTAGACGCCAGCCGATATGTGTTTCATCAAGCAGGGCAATGCCTATGATTCATCAGGGCTGTAAGTGGCGTGGTCTGTATTCAGGTTGAGGTGATGTTACCGAAAAGAAGGGGGATGATCGTGGTTGGTACGAGGAGCTAAGTCTGGTATCGCGTTGCAGTCGGGTCGGACTGAAAAAGCGGTAACCTGGGGTAGCGGGTTACGGTGAAGCAATGGTCGGAAAATAACCGAGTGCCTTCCGCCTCTATGGGACCCGAAGGCACACCAGGGAGAGGGATGACACGGCCGCCCTACGCAACACCACTGCATAACTTGCACCCTCCTCCGTAGCCACGGTAGGAGTGAGCATGCCATGGTCAGGGGAGGTGTCCAGACCACTGGCATCCCCCAGTTCCTCTGCCTAGTCCGGGTCATACTCCCACAGAGCTGTGAGAGGTTCCTCAGACCCCTGCAGTCCTCCACTTCCTCCGAACACTGATGAACAGGCCTAAAATAAGGAGGCTGGACATAGGGGTAGAAAGAACCCATGGGCGTCGAGCGATTCCGTTCCGGCTCCGCGTCCACATGGGGGCTGAAACCGAGGGCGACGTCGTCCGGTGCCGTTGGAGGTGTTGCTGGTGGGGTCGACTATGGTGGAGGTATCAGAGGTTAACTGGGGTTGACTGGGATACAGGCCTGGATCCTTGGGGGCCCTTCGGCGCCGGAGCGGACAGCGATGCCGGAGCCGCCAACAGTAAAGGGCGAGGACCCCCAGTCGGGCCCGCGGGGCCTGAAGTCGCGCCAGACGGCCCAAAGAGGCGGGCCATGGCTGACAGAAATTCCTGCAGCTGGGCCAGTCTCGCCAATGGACCCGGGAAGGGCAGGTAGGGCAACAGCGACACCATAGGCTCTGCAGGAGCAGCGGGGTAGGCACTTCCCACACCCTCAGCTGCGTCGTGAAGTCGTGAGCAATGGAGCTTCTTCAACTTCTTGTGATGCTTCGTCTTACCTGACCCCGAGTGTGAAGACTTCGATCCCGGCGAACGATGGTGATGGCTCCGCGACCGGTCCCTCGACCTCCCATGGGACTGGGACCTTGAGCGGCGCGGAGCCGACTGCTGGACTTCAAGCACTTACGGGACAGCTCTCGCAAAGTCTTCGGCGCCATGACCCGGCAGTCGGTGCACGACTTGGGGTCATGGTCACGCCACAGGCAGAAGAGAAACGCTGTGCGGGTCTGACACCGACATCATAGGATGACAGCCCCGCATGACTTGAAGCCGGGAATCCCTACAGCACCAGGAGTCGATCGACTCGAAAAAGGCCTTGAAAAACTCAGTCAAAAAATTACTGGGGGTACCGCTCTCTACGGATCTGCACTTGTTGGCGCGAAAAAATAAAGAACTGAGGTCAGCGCACGAGGGCGGTATGTAAGTAGCTGCAGCGACGTCATCTCGGCGACCACGATGCCAATGATGGACGTGGAGCAGCATGATGCCACCTTCTGACACACAGAGGAACTGCTGACAAAAACTTTCCGGATCCAGTCTGACGCCTGGGGGTAATTGTAAGGTAAGAAATTCATCACTACGTGTTTCTTTCAGATTGATACCTCACAGTATCAACTTTAGCGGTACTGGTCATAAGTTAGCAGAGCTGCTGTGGCAACTGTAGGAGAGTAGGGTCTGCAATCCTATGATCACCCAGATTTTTGCTTTTTGCTGCACTGGTTTACGACTTTCCCTGGCTGTGGGCCTGCTAATCAGACCCACAGCCTAGCTGTTCTCTCTATCCAAATTGTACTCAGGTACTGAATTGGCACTGGGCCCTCTCCAAGTCCCTGTACCCAGGGCTGAGGTGCACCAAGAAGTCTCCCAGGGGCTGAAGCATGTATTATGCCACACCTGGGCTGACTAACTAAACTGACACAACTGGCTGCACGACAGCTGGGGCAAGGTGGTGTACTCACCCTTTGCTTTAGATATAGTATACCTATATCTAACCCTAAAATGGACACACAGATCTCCTATCAGTCACTCCTATGGCAGGCCTTAACAATCCTGAAGGCAGAGTGCTTGGAATCGTGTGAGATGGTGCTCTGGCATGAGCTGAGCCTGTCTGCGGCTTTCGGGATCTATCCCTTAGCCGTTTCCATGATATCGCATACCATATACTCTTAAGTGCATTATAATCCTCGCGGTTATATGCCAACTCTGGTATCGCTTTATCAAAACATGTCGAGTAAGGTGTCATACGAATTGGAATACTAACCCCTCGCCAATTCTGGCGACGGGGTTAGCATTCCACCCTTCTAGAGGGACACGACATGTATGTAACCTGTAACCCCGGTTAAAGTCAGACAGAGCCTTAGCATCCACAAAATGGATGCTGCCACCGAGACACAAGTCTGCCCTCCTGCTGCTGGGAGTCCTCCCAGAGCAGGAGGCAAGGACAAAGGGTTTCCTGCCAGGGGCGGTGCCAGCACCGTCCCAGACAGGATTTTGTGTATCCTAGGTAGGCAGGGCTTCAGAGGAAGGTGACTACAAGTGGCACCCCGGTGCTCACTGTGCATAGGCCGGCTGAAACCAGTTCCAGGGGCACTCCAGCCCCTGGCCTGGGGAAAGCCCGCCAAAGGAGAGGGGTGTAACCACCCCCCTCCTGGTCCCACCCATAGGGCAGGACTTAGTCGCGTGCCAGCCCCCTTTTCCCAGATAAAGGTAGGAGCAGGCCCCCTTCCAAATTAGATCATCTTTGGAATCAAGACATGACTTTCTACGAAAGGACTTCAAGATTTCTTCTTCAAGATTCTCCCTTGTGACTAAGGAGTAGTCACCCTGCATCCGCAGGCACCATCCTAAGAACACAGCGGTCTGCTGTAAGTCCTTCCTCCGGAATCCGACTGCCCAGCTCGACAAGACCCGGCTTCCCTGGCACCTCCGACCTCTACTCACCTCTACAGCCAAGCTGAGAACCGTGAGTGCGACGAGACCTCAAGGGACCGACTATTGCCAAGACTGCACGACTTCTTCACAGCAAGCCCGCCGAGTAATCTCCTGGCGAGTGCTTTGGGGTCCGAGAAGCCCCAACCCTGAGCAGCTCCAGCACCGAAGAGCAGCCCCCCAGCATCTCCACGATCGGCGTGGGGCCCTTCTGCTTTTTGCTGCTCACCGCGTTGTTTGGCTACTAGCCCGCTGGCTTGTGGCCTTCTGAACGACGCCCGACGACATCACTGCTGCTGGTCTGGTTGCTCCAGACTGGCTCTTGCTCCCTTCCCGAAGAGGAGCACATCGGACCCTCCTGGTCCACTCAAGACGCCATTTTGAGTCCACCGCATGGGCTTGAATTAGCCAAGGCTTTGTTGCCCAATCCTGGGTTCTTCGACGCCGACAGCTTCATCCATCGTGGGACAGCTCGCCTCTCCATCCTGGTCGCCGACAACGCCTCCTGGTCCGTGAGATCTGCAGAGCACAGCGTCGCCCACTCACCTAGCCGAGGTGACTACCATCCGGTGCCCTCCTGGGGCCCCCTGACTACTGGCTAGTAGTCACGAACTTGGTCCCCTCTGCTTTCAGGTATCGTCCATCTTCAAGATCCAGGCTTGGATCACTTCGAACTCTCTTCACTGGTCGCCTGCCAGCATCTTTCTTCCAGGCTCCTGGTTCGTCTACGAGGATTCCCGACGTCTTTTGAGACCTATGCAGCTGCAGCCCCTGGGCTAGGTAACTTCGGCATTTCGGTGCCCCAGCATAGCCTCACTATCCAAGGGTCAGGATCCACTGTCGTTTTCTCCCTACCAGGTCGGGTTCGCCCGTGAACACTAACTTTAACTTTACTAGCTATCATAGACTTTGTCCCGCATCCCGCGTGAGAGTGCACACTCTGCACCCGAGTCCCCTGGGTCTCCTAGAAGTAATCTAACGATTCTATAGTCAAGTCCTAGCGATTCCAAAGCCTATTAGTACTGTACTTACCTGCTAGTAATTTCGCATTCCACTTTCAGAGTATATGGTTTTCCGTGCCCCTCGGGCATTTGTATATACTGTGCTAACTTAAGTATTTTCGTAGGGTTTTGTTGTGTGCCTAGCACCCTGTCCTCATAAAGAGTACAGGGCTGTTGTGATTCTAATAAATACACTGTTTATTTTCATAACACTTGTGTGGTGTCCTTTCACTGGGTGTTCAAGGGGTAATGTGATGGTAAAACAGCTGGCTTAACACGCCCTCTAGAGTCTTAGCCTTAGACTGCTCGTATCCATGCTACTAGGATAGCTGGTCTATAAGGTTGACTTACAACCAATCATCAATAAGGGTTGTTTGTACTGATATATAGTGATCACTAGAATAGTGAGCACTGCACATCAGGCCAACTTCTCACATCGCTTTATCAAAACATGTCGAGTAAGGTGTCATACGAATTGGAATACTAACCCCTCGCCAATTCTGGCGACGGGGTTAGCATTCCACCCTTCTAGAGGGATACGACATGTATGTAACCTGTAACCCCGGTTAAAGTCAGGCAGAGCCCTAGCTCCACAAAATGGATGCTGCCACTGAGACACAAGTCTGCCCTACTGCTGCTGGGAGTCCTCCCAGCCCAGGAAACAAGGACAAAGGGTTTCCTGCCAGGGGCGGTGCCAGCACCGTCCCAGACAGGATTTTGTGTATTCTAGGTAGGCAGGGCTTTAGAGGAAAGTGACTGCAAGTGGCACCCCGGTGCTCACTGTGCATAGGCCGGCTTGAACCAGTTCCAGGGGCACTCCAGCCCCTGATCTGGGGAAAGTCCGCCAAAGGAGAGGGGTGTAACCACCCCCCTCCTAGTCCCACCCATAGGGCAGGACTTAGTCGCGTGCCAGCCCCTTTTTGCAGGATAAAGGTAGGAACTGGCCCCCTTCCAAATCAGATCATCTTTGAATCCTGAAACTATTTTCCACGAAAGGAACTCAAGACTCTTCCCAAGATTCTCCCTTGTGACTAAGGAGTAGTCACCCTGCAGCAGCAGGCACCAACCAAGCATCGCGGTTTGTTGCCAGTCTCTCCTTCGGATCAAGACTGCTCCAGCACGACGAGAACCGGCTTCCCTGGCACCTCTGACCTCAACCTACATCATCAGCCCAGCTGTGATCCGTGGGTGTGACGAGACCTCGAGGGACCGGCCATCTTCAGAACTGCACGACGCTTGTCCAGCACGACCACCGAGTGACCCTCGACCGAGTGCTTTGGGGTAAGAGAAGCCCCGACCCTGAGCAGCTCCAGCACCGAAGTTCAGCCCCCCTGCATCCACGAGATCTGCGTGGGGCCCTTCTGCTTTTTGCTGCTCACCGCGTTGTCCAGGTCGCTTGCCCGTTGGCTAGTGGCCCTCTCACGACGCTCCACGACGACAACTACTGCTGGTCTGGTTGCTCCAGACTAGCCCTTGCTCCCCTCCAAAAGAGGAGCACCCTGGACCCTCCTGGTCCACTCAAGACGCCATTTTAGGTCCACCGCGTGGGCCTTGCATTTGCCAAGACTTGTTGCCCAATCCTGGGTCCAGCGACGTCGACAGCAAGTATCTTCGTGGGACAGCTCGCACCTCCATCCTGGTCACCGACAACGTCTCCTGGTCCGAGAGACTGCAGAGCCTAGCAGCGCCCACTCACCTGGCTGAGGTGACTTCGTCCGGTGCCATCCTGGTGCCCACTCAAATCACTGGCTAGTGATTCAGAACTTGGTCCCCTCTGCTTACAGGTTTCTTCTTCCCTGATCCAGGCTTGGATCACCACGAACTTCTTCACTGGCCGCCTGCCAGCAACTTCTTTCTTCAGGCTCCTGGATCTTCAACGAGGGTTTCCGACGCAACTTCAACCCTATGCAGCCGCAGCCCCTGGGCTAGGTAACCTGAGTACTCCGGTGCTCCAGCATAGTCCAACACCCTAAGTGTTCGGATCCACTCTCGTTTTCGACCCACCTAGTCGGGTTCGCCCGAGAACAGTAACTTTGCAACTGCTAGCCTCCATAGACTTTTTCCCGCCTTACGCGTGAGTTCCCACTCTGCACACGACGTCCACAGGCCTCCTGCATCTAACCCCAGTGTTTAGAATTGTAGGCCTAGCGATTCCTGAGTCTAGAAAAGTATTACTTACCTGCTAGCAAGTTCGCATTCCACTTACTGAGTATATGGTTTTTCGTGCCCCTAGGGCATCTGTGTAAATTGTGCGACTTAAAGTATTTTCGTAAGAGTTTTGTTATGTGCTTAGCTCCCTGACTCATAAAGAGTTCAGGGTAGACTTGTTATAAATAAATACCTGTTTATTTTCATAACAACTTGTGTGGTGTCCTTTCACTTGGTGTTCAAGGGGTAATGTCATGGTAAAACAGCTGGCTTAACACGCCCTCTAGAGTCTTAGCCTTAGACTGCTCGTATCCATGCTACTAGGATAGCTGGTCTATAAGGTTGACTTACAACCAATCATCAATAAGGGTTGTTTGGACTGATACATAGTGATCACTAGAATAGTGAGCACTGCATATCAGGCCAACTTCTCACAGCAACCTGTTAATCAACTTCCCAATGGGGCTACTAGCCTTTTCCACAGTAAATGTGATATTTGTTGTTTTTTTTAACTGTTAAAACATGTAAAAATTCATGTTCTACTTTTTAATACACAGCATCCTGCCTTAGGGCTCTATAGGCCACCTGGGGGGGAGGGGGGAGACTTAGTCAGCATTGGTAGACTAGGAGCCACGTTTTTCTTGTGTCACTTCCAGGGTGGCACAACAAGTGCTGCAATCCCTGGGGTGACTCTCTAACGTACAGGCCTTGGGTACCATATACTAGGACTTTATGAGTAAGTTACCTAGCTAATGCCAATTGGGTATAAGTCAATCCATCATACACACGTTATGGTCAGATCTTGTTAGCAGGCCTCAGTTCACTCTGAGTCAAAAAACCAGCATAATCATACCAAAACTTTAGGGGTGACCATACAAAGAAAAGGCATTTCTTTAAAAACATTAAAACAGGTGTGGATTAAAAGAAAAAGTATATTATTTAGTAAACAACTTTTCAGTGACAGCACGTCTTGCAACTAAGAATAAGTACTAATGGTGGTGTCTAGTATGAGTATTAATGTTGATTCAAGCATAACATTTTACCAAAAGGAAATATCTTCATGCTACTGAATATGAACACAATTCAGACATCAAAATAAGTGAAAACTAACAATACAAATAAAAAGAACTGTTAAAAATGCGGCAAGATTTTTACAACTGTTACATTTTGGGTGTGCTGTTTTATAATTTATTACGTACCTGTCCTCCGCCCTCCTCTTTACATAGGTCAATTGCAAAAGCTAGGTCCATTGCTGCAAAGACTGCATCTGCATCTGTACTCTGAGAAGCGAGTATAAGCTGCCGTAAACTCTCATACATAACTGGATCAAAAAAAGCGAAATCATGCCAATTCACCTAGAATTGCAGAACACAAAACATAAAAATTATACAAGGATACATTGCTAAATGGCAATATCTGTAATACGTTGCACTATGAGACTGAACATGCTGTGCAGGGTCATAGAAAAATGAGGGTAGATATAAGTCAACATATATTAGAAGAATGACCTATCAGCACCATTTGACGCCCAGTGTTGAAAGCCCTATATTCGTAATGAAAGTCCCTCTCATTCAGAAAACTGAAATTTCAAGAATTTCTTGGAATTGCTGCCCTTAACGCGCCTATTTTATGCCCTTCCTTGACCTGCTAAGCCTAGCTACTCCGCCTTTCTGAGTAGCTGCTGTTTCAAGGGCAATCTATAGCCAAGCTGTGTGATTAAACATTACATCTTTGGCTAAACAAAATATGATCTGAAATATTAGTTTATATTACAAGCTGGCGGCTCCGCGTCCGTCGTCGGCGCCCGAATAATGTCGCCGGAGTACTTAGACACCGCCCTCGAAGGCTGACATCAGTTCTTATACACAGCTTTTCCGTGCCAGAAAAACGCAGAGCCATAATAAAAAATTGTGGTGTAAATTACTCTTAAGTGCATTATAATCCTCGCGGTTGAGTGCTAATTTTGGTTTGGCTTTATCTAAACATGTCGTGTAAGGTGTCATACGCTTTGGAATACTACCCCCTCGCCAATTCTGGTGACGGGGGTAGCATTCCACCCTTATAGAGGGAGAAGACATGTTGTTGCTGACTATCCCGGTTAAAGTTAACCAGAGCCCCAGCGTCACAAAATGGATGCTGCTGCCACAGACACAAGTCTGACCTCCTGCTGCTGGGAGTCCTTCCAGCGAGGGAGGCCTGGACAATAGGTTTCCTGCCTGGAGAGGTGCGAGCACCACCCCAGACAGGATTTTGGGTATTGGGACAAGGAGGGCTGAATAGAATGAGACATGCCTGGGACACACTAGGTGCTCCATGCATACCCCAGTTCAAACCGGTTGCTGGAGGTGGGAGACGACTGTCTGGGGCGAGCCTGCCTTCAACAACCAATTATCGAGATAGGGGAAGACTGAAACCCCTAATCTGTGCAGATGGGCTGTGACCACCGCCATCACTTTTGTGAACAACCGTGGGGCGCTGGTGTGAGAAGTTGGCCTGATATATGATGTTCACTAGTTCTAGTGATCACCTTGTATCAGTCCAAACAACCCTTATGGTGATTGGTTGTAAGTCAACCTTATAGACCAGCTATCCTAATGGTAGCATGGACAAAGCAGTCTTAGGCTAAACTCTTTTGGCATGTGAAACCAGCTGTTTTACCACAATATAACCCCTTGAATACCAGATGAAAGGACACCACACAGGTTGTTATGAAAATAAACAATATATTTAATAATAACAAACACCTCTGAACTCTTTATGAGATCAGAGGGCTAAGCACATGACAATCTCTTAGGAAAAATACGACAAGTTGCACAAAATTACAATGGTGCCCTAGGGGCACGGCAAACCATATACTAAGTAAATGGTATAAGGAAATCGATAGAAGGAATGGAGCTGTCCAGAGGCTGTAGGATCGCTGGGACTACGCTATCCTAAATTTAGGTAAGTAATAGGAGGCCCACGGGACACGTGTGCAGAGTGTGAACTCACACGTGAGATGCGTAACAACGTCTATGGACAGTACAGTTCAAGAAAAAGGTGAGTACGGACAATCCTGACTAGTTAGGACTAAAACGACTGTGAATCTGGACACTAGGAGAGTCAAGCTACCCTTGAGCCCCGAAATGCTCTCTTTAACTCACCAACGGGCTGCAGGTGCATAGGTGCAAAGTCGTGTCGGGTTTCTGCGTTGAAGTCTATGGAGCCTGGAAGAAAAGATGCTGCAGGCGACCAGGAGGAAGATGTCTGGTGCGATCCACGGGTGGATCGAGGAAGAAGAGGACCTGAAAGCAGAGGGGACAGTGTTCAAAGTCACTAGCCAGTGACCAGTGTGGAACCAGGAGGGAACCAGATGCTGTTGTCGCGATCAGGTGAAGAGTGGACGCTTGTCTCTGCAGCCACGTGGACCAGGTGGTGTCTTCGACGACCAGGATTGAGGCACGAGCTGTCCCACGCAGGCTCTCGCTGTCGGCGGTGTCGGATCCAGGATTGGAGTCAACAGGCCTTGGCAAAGGCAACCCACGCGGTGAGTGAAAACGGCGTCTGGTGCGGACTAGAAGAGTCCGGGGTGCCCCTCTTTTGGAAGGGAGCAAGGGCCAGTCTGGAGCAACCAGACCAGCAGTGAAGATTTCAAGGTTCGTCATCTAGGAGGCCACTAGCCAGCCGGCAAGTGACCAGACAACGCGTCGAGCAGCAAACAAGCAGAAGGGCCCCACGCAGATCTCGTGGAAGCTGGAGGGCTGATCTTCGGTGCAGGGGCTGCTCGGGGCTGCGGCTTCTCAATCCCCAAAGCACTTGGTCGAGTTTACCTCGGGAGTCGTGCTGGAAGCGAAGTGCAGGTTCGTCCAAGATGGCCGGTCCCACGTGTCTCATCGCACCCACGGGTCTCAGCTTTGCTGCAGATGTGAGTTGAGGTCGGAGAGGTCTGGGAATCCGGGTCTCGTCGGGCTCTGAAGTCTGGATCCTCGAGGGAAGACGACAAAGTGAAGCCGCTGGACGCTTGATGGTGCCTGCAGTTGCAGGGTGGACACTCCTTGCCCACAAGGGAGATTTCTTCAGTCTTCTGTGGAGCAGAACGTCGAAGTCCAGAGTCTCTTCTTGTAGAGTAGTTCAGGATTAATCTAATCAGGAATGGGACCAGCTCCTACCTTTATCCTGCCAAAGGGGGCTGCACTACTGACTAGGTCCCTCCCCTGGGTGGGACCAGGAAGAGGGGTGGTTACACCCCCTATCCTTTGTCCAGTTTCCCGCCAGAGCTGGGGCTGGAGTGCCCCAGCAACTGGTTTGAACCGGTGTATGCACAGGGCACCTTGTGTGCCCAGGCATGTCTCATTCCTTTCAGGCCTCCCTACCTCAATACACAAAATCCTGTCTGGGGTGGTGCTAGCACATCCCAAGGCAGGAAACCCTTTGTCCAGGCCTCCCTCGCTGGAAGGACTACCAGCAGCAGGAGGTCAGACTTGTGTCTGTGGTGGCAGCATCCATTTTGTGATGCCAAGGCTCGAGTTAACTTTAACCGGGGTTTACAGTTACATACGTGTCGTGTCCCTCTAGAAGGGTGGAATGCTACCCCCGTCGCCAGAATTGGCGAGGGGGTAGTATTCCAATTCGTATGACACCTTACTCGACATGTTTTGATAATGTTATACCAGAGTTAGCATTTAACCGCGAGGATTATAATGCATTTAAGAGTATATGGTATAGCGTTATCATGGAACAGCTATTAGGACTTGGTTCCGCAAGCTGCAGACGGGCTCAGCTCATGCCAGAGCACCATCTCACATAATTCCAAGCACTCTGCCTTCAGGATTGATAAGGCCTGCCATAGGAGTGACTGATAGGAATATATGTGTCCATTTTAGGGTTAGATATAGGTCTACTATATCTATAGCAAAGGGTGATTACACCACCTTGCCCCAGCTGTCTTGCAGCCAGTTGTGTCAGTTTTAGATGGCCAGCCAGGGGTGGCATAATACATGCTTCAGCCCCTGGTAGGCCCTGGGTACACCTATGCCCTGGATACCCAAGGTACACTGTACAGGGACTGATAAGGTGGCCCAGTACCAATTGGTAAATGCACCTAAAGTACATGGTTGTCAATTTAGAGAGAGAACAGCTAGGCTGTGGGTCTGATTAGCAGGCCCACAGCCAGGGAAAGTCGTAAACCAGTGAAGCAAAAAGCAAAAATCTGGGGTTACCATAGGATTGCAGACCCCACTCTCCTACATAACCCCCCCCCCCAAACTAAGGGACATTAAACTAACCTTGACCAGGTGAGTCTTCCTGTTCTAAGTGGAAATACCTGGAGAGACCATCTGCATTGCCATGGTCAGTCCCTGGTCTGTGCTCCACTGTAAAGTCCATCCCCTGTAGGGAAATGGACCACCTAAGAAGTTTGGGGTTTTCACCCTTCATCTGATTTAGCCATAAGAGGGGCTAATGGTCGGTCTGAATCTTGAAGTGAGTTCCAAACAAGTATGGCCTCAACTTCTTCAGGGCCCAAACCCCAGCAAAGGCCTCCCTCTCAATAGCTGACCAACGTTTCTCTCTAGGGGTCAGCCTTCTGCTTCTAAAAGCAATGGGCTGGTCATGACCATCAATATTCAGTTGAGATCGAACAGCTCCCACACCCAAATCAGATGCATCTGTTTGGACAATGAAGGTTTTGGAGTAGTCAGGACTCTTGAGAATAGGTGCAGTACACATGGCCTGCTTTAGGTCATCAAATGCCTTCTGACAGTTAACTGTCCACTGAACTTTCTTTGGCATTTTCTTGCTTGTCAGGTCATTAAGTGGTGTCACAATGGACCCATAATTCTTGACAAACTTCCTATAGTAACCAGACAGGCCCAAGAAAGCTCTGACCTGTGTCTGGGTGGTTGGAGGAGCCCAGTCCTCTATGGCCTGTATCTTGCTCTCCAATGGTTGAACCTGGCCTCCACCCACAAGGTGTCCCAGGTACACAACCTGACTCTGCCCTATCTGGCACTTGGTGGCCTTGATAGTGAGGCCTGCCATTTGCAGGGCCTCCAAAACTTTCCTCAGGTGGATCAGGTGATCCTCCCAGGTGGAGCTAAAGACAGCAATATCATCTAGATATGCTGCACAGAAGTCATCCAACCCAGTGAGAACTTGGTTCACCAACCTTTGAAAAGTGGCAGGTGCATTTTTCAAACCAAAGGGCATCACCACAAATTGGTAATGACCTCCTGGGGTAGAAAATGCTGTTTTGGCCTTGGCATCTTCAGCTAACCTGATCTGCCAATAACCAGCTGTTAGGTCAAATGTACTTACGAAAGTTGCAGAAGCCAACTTGTCTATCAGTTCATCTGCCCTAGGTATTGGATGGGCATCTGTCTTAGTGACAGCATTGAGACCCCTGTAGTCTACACAAAACCTCATCTCTCTCTTACCATCCTGGGTGTGAGGTTTTGGCACTAGAACTACAGGACTCGCCCAAGGGCTCTCGGAGTGTTCAATGACTCCCAATCCCAACATCTTTTGAACTTCTTTCTTAATGCAGTCCCCGACGTGGTCAGGTTGCCTGTAGATTTTACTCTTGACAGGCTTACTGTCACCAGTGTCCACCTCATGGGTGCACCAGTTTGTCTGACTGGGGGTCAGTGAGAACATTTGTCTAAAGGATTGAAGAACCTGTTTACAATCCTTTTGTTGATGTTCAGAGAGGCTGTCAGAAAAGACTACACCATCTACTGACCCATCATCAGGGTTCTGAGTGAGCAGGTCTGGGAGAGGGTCACTCTCTTCCTCCTGTCCCTCATCTGTGGCCATGAGCAAGCCCATGTCCTCCCTGTTGACAAATGCCTTGAGCCTGTTTAAATGACGCACCCTGTGGGGGCTCCTGGGAGTTCCCATGTCCACCAAGTAGGTGACTTCTCCCTTTTGCTCAATGATGGTATGGGGTACAGACCATTTGTCTTGGAGAGCTGCTGGGGCCACTGGCTCCAACACCCACACACCTTATGTCCTGCATGGTAAACAGTTAGGACAGCCTTTTGGTCATGCCAAGCTTTTTGAAGTTCTTGGCCGGCCTCAAGGTTTTTGGATGCCTTCTCCATGACCTCTGCCATCATGGAGCGGAGACCAAGTACATAGTCCACTATGTCAAGTTTAGGCTTTTTGAGAGGTAACTCCCATCCTTCCTTCACAAGACATAGGGTCCTCTTACAGGATGCCCAAACAGACGCTCAAAAGGGCTGTAACCAACCCCCTTCTGTGGGACCTCTCTGTAAGCAAACAGGAGGCAGGGTAAAGGGATGTCCCATCATCGCCTGAGCTTTTCAGGTAACCCTTTTATCATCCCTTTGAGGGTCTTGTTGAATCTCTCAACAAGCCCATTGCACTGTGGGTGACAGGGTGTGGTAAATTTGTAATTTACTCCACACTCCTTCCACATGGCAGTCAAGTATCCTGACATGAAGTTTGCACCTCTGTCAGAGACAACCTCCTTAGGAAACCCCACTCTGGAGAAAACTCCAAGTAGACCCTGGCCACAACAGGAGCTGTAGTGGTCCTGAGGGGAATAGCTTCTGGATACCTGGTGGCATGATCCACTACCACCAGTATAAATCTGTGCCCAGATGCTGTTGGGGGGTCCATTGGTCCAACAATGTCTATCCCCACTCTCTCAAAGGGTACCCCCACCACAGGTAGTGGTATGAGGGGGGCCTTTGTTGTGCCACCTGATTTGCCACTGGCTTGGCAGGTGACACATGAGCGACAAAACTCTTTAGTGTCTTCAGACATATGAGGCCAGTGAAAGTGTGGGGCAAGCCTGTCCCAAGTCTTGTTCTGGCCTAAGTGACCTGCAAGGGGAATCTCATGGGCTAAGGTGAGAAGGAAATCTCTAGGAGACAAGGGGATGACCAGCCTCCTGGTAGCACCTGGTTTGGGGTCTCTTGCCTCAGAGTATAGGAGTCCATCATCCCAATATACCTTATGGGCACCTGTAGCATTCCCTGCAGCCTCAGCAGCAGCCTGCTGTTTGAGGGGTTCAAGGGAGGAACAGTCTAACTGAGCCTGCCTCAAGTCTGCCCTGGAAGGTCCCCCTGTCCCAAGAAACTCAACCTGTTCAGGTTCAAGCTCTTCTAGAACAGTTCCTTCTGTAGTCTTTGGGTCAGCCTCCTGTGAGAGCTGATCCTCAACCTGAGGCAGGGGGGAAGGCTCAGCCTTACCCCTACTGCTCTTTCTCTTGGTTAGTGTCTGGTCCATTCTTCCAGGATCCAGCACTAGTTCAGCTGGGCATTTCTTGGCCTGTGACCTGGTCACAGCAAGGACATGTGAGGAGAGACCTAGCATTTCTACACGAGTCCTGTACTCCACAGCTGACCACAGTGAGGATTCCAAATCATTGCCCAAAAGACAATCTACTGGGAGGTCTGAACTAACTACAACCCTTTTGAGGCCAGTTACCCCTCCTCAGGAGAAATTAACAACTGCCATACTGTGATTGGTAGTGACATTGCTAGCATTGGTCACTAGGTAGTCTGAACCTAGCATGATCTGGTCAGGATCCACAAATGTTGGTGTCACCATGGTGACACTGGCACATGTGTCCATGTAGGCCTGAGCCATATTTCCATTGATTAAAGGCGTTTGCCTGTATTTGCCCAGAGTACTAGGACTTACAGTAGGGGTCATATCCATGTCCCCAGTACAAACAAGAACTGCCTGAGTAGGAATTCTGACTAAGTCAGAACCCACCTCAGTTCCCAGGGTTAACCCAACTATAGCCTTGGGAGGTACACTACCACTACTAACTGTACTAGGGGGTGCAGGTGTCTTAGGGACAGTAGTGGTAGGAGTTTGGCCTTTCTTGGTGCACTCACTAAACCAGTGAGTCTTACTTTTACAGTATTGGCACCATGGTTTCTTAGGACCATCATTCTTCTTCTGGGAATTCTGGGACCCACCCTCCTTAGGTTGTTGGGGCCCTGTTGAAGACTTCTGGTCATTTTGCTTATTCTCATTACCCTTCTGGTCTGCTTTCTTCTGGCCACCACCCTGGTTCTGGTTCTGCTGCTTGACCCTTGTTCTGACCCATCTGTCTGCCTTCTTTCCCAATTCTTGGGGAGAGGTCAGATCTGAGTCAATCAAGTGATGATGCAACAACTGGTTCTGACAATTATTTAAGATTTGCTCTCTCATAATTAGATTATACAATCCTGTGTAATCAGTAACTTTACTTCCCAGTAACCAGCCTTCCAAAGCCTTAGTGGCACAACCAACAAAGTCAGTCCAATCTTGAGCCTGAGTTTTCTGGGTGTCTCTGAACATTAACCTGTACTGTTCAGTGGTTAAGCTAAACCCATCAATCAGTGCATTTTTAAGACTTGGTAATCATTAGCATCCTCATCTCTAACAGTGTGGAGCTTATCTCTACCTTTACCTTCAAAGGAGAGCCACAATATAGCTGCCCACTGACTCTGGGGTACCTGCTGTACTTTGCAGGCTCTCTCCAAAGCAGTTATCCACTTGTGGATATCATCTCCTGTCTTATAGGAGGGCACTATTTTACTCAGGTTTCTAGTATCAAAACCCCTTTCTCTATCCCTAGGGATATTGCTGCCACCAGTGGGGACTACCCCACTCAACTGTTGCTCTCTAGCAAAGGCAAGCTTCTCTTTGGCAAGGGCAAGTTCTTCCCTTTGGATCCTCAGATTAGCCTCCTTCATCTTTGCCTCATGCTCTCTCCTCTGAGGGGAAGTCATCCTCCTCTGAGCAGATGCATGAGAGGCACGAGAGTGCACAGATCTAATGGAGTCCCTAGAATGAGATCTATCTCTTCTAACTCCATAGTTAGGCCTGCTTAGGGTCAGCACTGGGGGTCCCCCAGTTCCTTCCCTATGCAGGTCTAGGTTGGCCCTTGTGAGTCTGCTGACTATCACAGAACCTTTGTCTGCCTCATCCCCCAGATAGTTCTTCTTCTTCCTCCTCCTCATCTACATTCTCTGTTTCAGGGAGGTCTGGATCTCCAGGAGTACCTTCTAAGGGGGCATGCTCCCATCTGGATTAGAGGGGCCTGCAGTAGCAGCCCTTCTGGCATCATATGTCTCTAAGAGACCTAACAGAAAAAGAGTGGTAGGGTTAGAACCCTGTTTCAATTTCCTGGAGGTAAACAATTGTCTCATCTCCTGGAAACTGAGAGCTGCATATCTGGAAAGGACCTGTGGAGGGTCACTAACCACTAGGAGAGTCTCTGAAGACTCTCCATGGGTAGACATGCTTTCTAGTGAGGTGTAAGTGATGCACCTACCTACACTATGGGTTTTCCTACTGATCCCTTGCTAAGACTTGTAGTCGCACAAGTTACTACTTGATTAACGATATATCTGTAAGAGACATTAGTTAGTATTAGATTCCTTACCTTAGAATATCCCCAGGCGTCAGACTGGATCCGGAAATTTTTGCGTAGCAGTACCCTTGCGCGTCGGTAGGCGTCGTCTGCGGCTCCGCGTCCGTCGTCGGCGTCGTGGGTGCCGTGATGACGTCGTCGGAGTACTTAGACGCCGCCTCCGCGTGCTGACGTCAGTTCTTAGACACAGCTTTTCCGCGCCAGAAACGCAGAGCCATGTTAAAAACCAACACTGGTGCCATTGAAACTAGGGCCCTGAAGGGGACAACCCTAACCCTAGATATTGGTTCGCAGAACGGAGAGGATGGGTGGGTCGGTAAGGAATCTAATACTAATTAATGTCTCTTACAGATATATCGTTACACAAGTAGTAACTTGTGCATCTGAAAGAGACACGTTAGTATTAGATTCCTTACCTTAGAATAGATACCCCAGCAATACCAACCCCGGTGGTGGGTCTGCGAACCAATATTCACACCAGAAAGTCCTGGAGGACGGAACGGCCAAAGAAGCCATACCTCCGGACTTGACTGTCCAGGCAGTAGTGTCTCGCAAACGTGTGCAGTGATGCCCACGTAGCTGCCTGACAGATGTCTTGTAAGGGCACACCCCTGCCCAGGGCAGTGGTAGTCGCCGTCGCTCGGGTAGAATGAGCCCGCAGTCCAACCGGGGGCTCCTTCCTAGCCAAGGAGTAGCATGCCTGGATACACAGGATGATCCACCGGGAGATGGTCCTCTTGTGCACCGCTTTACCCTTCTTAGCGCCCACGTAACCAACAAAGAGTTGGTCATCCACCTGGAACTGGCGTGTGCGATCCAAGTAGAATGAGAGCGCACGTTATGGGTCCAGACGGTGGAGCCGCTCTTCCTCTTTAGAGGGATGTGGTGGCGGGAAGAAGGTTGGCAAAGTGATAGACTGCCCGATGTGAAAGGCCGTAACAACCTTGGGCAGGAAAGAAGGTTTGGTACGAAGCACCACTTTGTCCGGATGGACGGAAAGGAAAGGTGGAGTACAAGAAAGAGCCTGGAGCTCACTCACTCTCCTGGCAGAGGTGATGGCAACCAGGAAAGCAGTCTTCAAAGTCAGAAGGCGAAGAGGACAGTTGTGAAGTGGCTCAAAGGGAGCGCACATCAGGAATGTTAAAACCAGGTTCAAGTCCCACTGAGGCATCACAAACGGAACAGGAGGAAACGTGTGAGTGATGCCCTTAAGAAATCTGTTAATAATAGGGGACTTGAACAAAGAAGGCTGATCAGGTAGCCTGAGAAAGGCTGAAAGGGCAGAAAGGTAGCCCTTGATAGTGCCCAGAGCAGAGCCCTGCTGGGCAAGAGAAAGAAGGAAGAGAAGAACCTCAGAAAGAGGGGCAGAAAGAGGATCCACAGCCTTTGCTGTGCACCATGCCACAAATCTGTTCCACCTGCAGGTGTATACCGACTTTGTGGAGGGACGCCTGGCTGCCAGAATGATGTTACAGACTTCAGGAGGCAAGTCAAATGGCCTCAACTGTCGCCGCTCAATCTCCAAGCATGGAGGTGGAGACTGGACAGGTTCGGGTGGAGGACCGTCCCCTACTGCTGCGACAGAAGGTTCTCCTGAAGAGGCAGACGAACCGGGGGATCGACTGACAGACTGAGTAGCTCTGGATACCAGTACCTTCGAGCCCAGTCCGGAGCCACAAGGATGACTTGGGCCCGGTCGCGCTTGATCTTCTTCAGCACTCTGGGCAGAAGTGGTATAGGCGGAAAGGCGTACAACAGACCGCAACTCCACTCGCGACGAAAAGCGTCTCCGAGCGAGTGCCGCCTTGGAAATTCCAACGCGCAGAACTGATGACATTGCGCGTTCTCTTCGGTGGCGAATAGATCTGAAGTAGTGTGGCTCACTGGTTAGAGGCGGCAGACCCGAGAGCAGAGGACGGCCCGGGACCAGGGTTCGATTCCCGGCGCGGCAGGTTTCTGGACCAGGGTCAGCGGACTCAATAATTCTCTCGCCTCGGTGCCCACTCTGATCAGCGTTCACACTCGGCAACTCTGGGCATTAGCTTGCCTCATCTTCACTAACGGCCCCACCAGACCGCCGGGGATGCCTGGTCTCACCCTGGAGATACCCATTAAGGGACCATCTCTCAGGGAAGCCAGGAAGGGTTTCGCAGCGGTCGAAGCGCCTTGGGACCCTACGGGTAAGTAGTGCGCTATATAAATGCCTATACATTAACCAAGGCTCTCCCCATCGCTGAAAGAGGCCTTGCGCCACGTCCGAGTTCAGACGCCATTCGTGATCCATCAGGCACCGACGGCTGAGCTCGTCCGCCCTGGCGTTCAGAGAACCTGCCAGGTGTTGAGCCACCAGGGTCACGCCCTGGCGTTCCAGCCATTGCCAAAGGAAAAGAGCCTCTTGACAAAGGATCCACGACCCCACCCCGCCTTGTTTGTTGCAGTACCACATGGCGGTGGTGTTGTCCGTGAACACCTGCACTACACTCCCCCGGACAGAGGGGAGGAATGCCTTCAGTGCCAGACGAATCGCCCTGAGCTCCAACAGGTTGATGTGGAGCCGGGTCTCCGCCGGAGACCAGAGGCCTCTGATCTCCGCCTCTCCCAAGTGGCCTCCCCAGCCCTGGAGGGACGCGTCCTTCACAACTACATGCTCCGGTTGGGGAAGGGAGAGGGATCTGCCGCTGACCCAATCGCGATCCGTAAGCCACCACTGCAGCTGTCTCGCAGTGCCCTCCGAGATCAGGACGTGGTCGGATAGGTTGCCCTGATGCTGGGCCCACTGAAACTTCAGGTCCCACTGCAGAGCCCGCATCCGCCACCTGGCGTGATGCACCAGTAGGATGCAGGAGGCCATCAGCCCCAGAAGCCGCAGGTCAACCTGACCGAAACCGGGGATAACGGCTGAAAGATGGGAATCAGAGCCTGAATATCTCGGACCCGCTGTTCGGGCGGATAAACCCGAAACCGCGCCGAGTCCAGAACCGCTCCGATGAAGAGGAGCTTCTGAGAGGGACACAGGTGTGACTGCGGCCCATTGATGGAGAACCCCAGCTGGTGCAGGAGGTCTGCCGTCGTCTGGAGGTGGCTGACGACTGTCTGGGGCGAGCCTGCCTTCAACAACCAGTCGTCGAGGTAGGGGAAGACTGAAACCCCTTGTAGGAGAGTAGGGTCTGCAATCCTATGATCACCCAGATTTTTGCTTTTTGCTTCACTGGTTTACTACTTTCCCTGGCTGTGGGCCTGCTAATCAGACCCACAGCCTAGCTGTTCTCTCCATTCCAAATTGTACCCAGGTACTGAATTGGCACTGGGCCCTCTCCAAGTCCCTGTACCCAGGGCAGAGGTGCACCCAGAAGTCTCCCAGGGGCTGCAGCATGTATTATGCCACCCCTGGGCTGACTAACTAAACAGACACAACTGGCTGCTTGACAGCTGGGGGCAAGGAGGTGTAATCACCCCTGCTCTAGATATAGTATACCTATATCTAAACCTAGAATGGGCACACAGATCTCCTATCAGTCACTCCTATGGCAGGCCTTAACAATCCTGAAGGCAGAGTGCTTGGAATCGTGTGAGATGGTGCTCTGGCATGAGCTGAGCCTGTCTGCGGCTTTCGGGATCTATCCCTTAGCCGTTTCCATGATAGCGTCAGACCATATACTCTTAAGTGCCTTATAATCCTCGCGGTTATGGTAACTTTGGCCTGACATTATCTAAACATGTCGTGTAAGGTGTCATACGCTTTGGAATACTACCCCCTCGCCGGTTCTGGCGACGGGGGTAGCATTCCACCCCTCTAGAGGGAGAAGACATGTTGGTAGCCTGTAACCCCGGTTAAAGTTGAACATAGCCTCAGCTCCACAAGATGGATGCTGCCACCGAGACACAAGTCTGCCCTCCTGCTGCTGGGAGTCCTCCCAGCGCGGGAGGCTTGGACAAAGGGTTTCCTGTCAGGGGCGGTGCTAGCACCATCCCAGACAGGGTTATGTGTATCCCAGGTAGGCAGGGCTATAGAGGTAGGTGACTGCAAGTGGCACCCCGGTGCTCACTATGCATAGGCCGGTTTGAACCAGTTCCAGGGGCACACCAGCCCCTGAGCTGGGGAAAGTCCGGCAGGGGAGAGGGGTGTAACCACCCCCCTTCCTGGTCCCACCCATGGGCAGGACCTAGTCGCGTGCCAGCCCCCTTTTTGAGAATAAAGGTAGGAGCAGGCCCCCTTCTAAATTAGATCATTCTGAATCTTGACTACTTTCCACGAAAGGACTCTTGAACTACTTCTGATGACTCTCCCTTGTGGCTAAGGAGTAGCCACCCTGCACCCACAGGCACCATCCAAGCATCGCGGTTTGCTGTAAGTCTCTCCTCAGGATCAAGACTACCCAGCTCGACGAGAACCGGCTTCCCTGGCACCTCTGACCTCTACCTGCATCATCAGCCCAGCTGAGATTCGTGGGTGTGACGAGACCTCGAGGGACCGGCCATCTTCAAGACTGCACGACGCTTGCCCAGCACGACCGCCGAGGGATCCTCGAGTGAGTGCTTTGGGGTTTGAGAAGCCCCAACCCTGAGCAGCTCCAGCACCGAAGTCCAGCCCCCTTGCATCCACGAGATCTGCGTGGGGCCCTTCTGCTCTTTGCTGCTCACCGCGTCGTCCAGGTCACTTGCCCGTTGGCTAGTGGCCCTTCTGACGACGAACCTCGACGACAACACCGCTGGTCTGGTTGCTCCAGAGTGGCCCTTGCTCCCCTCCAACAGAGGAGCACCCCGGACCCTCCTGGTCCACTCCAGACGCCATCTTGAGTCCACCGCGTGGGCTTGCATTTGCCAAGAGTTGTTGCCCCAATCCTGGGTCCAGCGACGTCGACAGCAGACACCTTCGTGGGACAGCTCGCACCTCCATCCTGGTCGCCGACAACGCCTCCTGGTCCGAGAGACTGCAGAGTCCAGCGTCGCCCACTCACCTGGTCGAGGTGACTTCGCCCGGTGCCATCCTGGTGCCCACCTAATCACTGGCTAGTGATTCAGGACTTGGTCCCCTCTGCTTACAGGAATCCATCTTCATCGATCCAGGCTTGGGTCACATCGAACTTCATCACTGGTCGCCTGCCAGCAACTTCTGCTTTCAGGCTCCATAGACTGCAACGAGGATTCCCGACGTCTTTTCAGACCTATGCAGCCGCAGCCCCTGGGCTAGGTAACCTGAGCATTTCGGTGCTCCAGCATAGCTTAACTATCTAAGTGTCCAGATCCTTTGTCGTTTTCAGCCTATCTAGTCGGATTCGTCCGATAACTGTAACTTTGCATTTACTAACCTCCATAGACTTTGTTCCGCATCCCGCGTGAGAGTGCACACTCCGCACCCGATCTCCCTAGGCCTCCTGCTCGTAATCTAAAGGTTCAGTAGTCTAGTCCTAGCGATCCCAAAGCCTCTGAGAATAGTTACTTACCTGCTAGTAATTCGCATTCCACTTTTGTAGTATATGGTTTTTCGTGCCCCTCGGGCATTTGTGTAAATTGTGCAACTTAAAGTGTTTTCTTAAGAGTTTTGTATTGTGCTTAGCTCCCTGACTCATAAAGAGTTCAGGGTAGTACTGTTATAAATAAATATACTTTTATTTTCATAACAACTTGTGTGGTGTCCTTTCACTTGGTGTTCAAAGGGTAAATGTGGTGGTAAAACAGCTGGCTTAACACACCCTCTAGAGTTTAGCCTAAAGACTGCTCTTGTCCATGCTACTAAGATAGCTGGTCTATCAGGTTGACTTACAACCAATCATCAATAAGGGTCGTTTGGAATGATACATAGTGATCACTAGAATAGTGAGCACTGCATATCAGGCCAACTTCTCACACCCCTAACCTGCGCAGATGAGCTGCGACCACCGCCATCACCTTCGTGAACACCCGTGGGGCGCTGGTAAGGCCAAAGGGGAGCACGGTAAACTGAAAGTGCTCGTGGCCCACCATGAACCGCAGGTAGCGCCGGTGGGCAGGCAGGACGGGGATGTGAGAAGTTGGCCTGATATGCAGTGCTCACTATTCTAGTGATCACTATGTATCAGTCCAAACGACCCTTATTGATGATTGGTTGTAAGTCAACCTGATAGACCAGCTATCCTAGTAGCATGGACAAGAGCAGTCTTTAGGCTAAACTCTAGAGGGCGTGTTAAGCCAGCTGTTTTACCATCACATTTACCCCTTGAACACCAAGTGAAAGGACACCACACAAGTTGTTATGAAAAATAAAGTATATTTATTTATAACAAGACTACCCTGAACTCTTTATGAGTCAGGGAGCTAAGCACAATACAAAACTCTTGAAGAAATACTGAAAGTCGCACAATTTACACAAATGCCCGAGGGGCACGAAAAACCATATACTACAAAAGTGGAATGCGAATTACTAGCAGGTAAGTAACTATTCTCAGAGGCTTTGGGATCGCTAGGACTAGACTACTGAAACTTTAGATTACGAGCAGGAGGCCTTGGGAGATCGGGTGCAGAGTGTGCACTCTCACGCGGGATGCGGAACAAAGTCTATGGAGGCTAGTAAATGCAAAGTTAGTGTTATCGGACGAATCCGACTAGGTAGAGCTGAAACGAAAAAGGATCTGGACACTTAGATAGTTAAGCTATGCTGGAGCACCGAAATGCTCAGGTTACCTAGCCCAGGGGCTGCGGCTGCATAGGTCTGAAAAGACGTCGGGAATCCTCGTTGCAGTCTATGGAGCCTGAAAGAAGAAGTTGCTGGCAGGCGACCAGTGAAGATGTTCGATGTGATCCAAGCCTGGAGCGATGAAGATGGAGACCTGTAAGCAGAGGGGACCAAGTCCTGAATCACTAGCCAGTGATTAGGTGGGCACCAGGATGGCACCGGGCGAAGTCACCTCGACCAGGTGAGTGGGCGACGCTGGGCTCTGCAGTCTCTCGGACCAGGAGGCGTTGTCGGCGACCAGGATTGAGATGCGAGCTGTCCCACGGTGGTATCTGCTGTCGACGTCGCTGGACCCAGGATTGGGGCAACAACTCTTGGCAAATGCAAGCCCACGCGGTGGACTCAAAATGGCGTCTGGAGTGGACCAGGAGGGTCCGGGGTGCTCCTCTGTTGGAGGGGAGCAAGCGCCAGTCTGGAGCAACCAGACCAGCGGTGTTATCGTCGTGGTTCGTCGTCAGAAGGGCCACTAGCCAACGGGCAAGTGACCTGGACAACGCGGTGAGCAGCAAAGAGCAGAAGGGCCCCACGCAGATCTCGTGGATGCTGGGGGGCTGGACTTCGGTGCTGGAGCTGCTCAGGGTTGGGGCTTCTCAAACCCCAAAGCACTCACTCAAGGATCCCTCGGTGGTCGTGCTGGGCAAGCGTCGTGCAGTCCTGAAGATGGCCGGTCCCTCGAGGTCTCGTCACACCCACGAATCTCAGCTGGGCTGATGATACAGGTAGAGGTCAGAGGTGCCAGGGAAGCCGGTTCTCGTCGAGCTGGGCAGTCTTGATCCGGAGGAGAGACTTACAGCAAACCGCGATGCTTGGATGGTGCCTGCGGGTGCAGGGTGACTACTCCTTAGTCACAAGGGAGAAATCTTAGGAAGAAGTCTTGAGTTCCTTTCGTAGAATGTAGTTTCAGGATTCAAAGATGATCTAATTTGGAAGGGGGCCTGCTCCTACCTTTACCCTGAGAAAAGGGGCTGGCACGCGACTAAGTCCTGCCCTATGGGTGGGACTAGGAGGGGGGTGGTTACACCCCTCTCCTTTGTCCGGTCTCTCCCCAGCTCAGGGGCTGGTGTGCCCCAGGAACTGGTTTGAGCCGGCATATGCACAGTGAGCACCGGGGTGCCACTTGCAGTCACCTTCCTCTATAGCCCTGCCTACCTGGGATACACAAAACCCTGTCTGGGATGGTGCTAGCACCGCCCCTGACAGGAAACCCTTTGTCCAAGCACTCCTCTCTGGAAGGACTCCCAGCAACAGGAGGTCAGACTTGTGTCTCAGTGGCAGCATCCATTTTGTGAAGCTGAGGCTATGTTCAACTTTAACCGGGGTTACAGGCTACCAACATGTCTTCTCCCTCTAGAGGGGTGGAATGCTACCCCCGTCGCCAGAACTGCCGAGGGGGTAGTATTCCAAAGCGTATGACACCTTACACGACATGTTTAGATAATGTCAGACCAAAGTTACCATAACCGCGAGGATTATAAGGCACTTAAGAGTATATGGTCTGACGCTATCATGGAAACGGCTAAGGGATAGATCCCGAAAGCCGCAGACAGGCTCAGCTCATGCCAGAGCACCATCTCACACGATTCCAAGCACTCTGCCTTCAGGACTGTTAAGGCCTGCCATAGGAGTGACTGATAGGAGATCTGTGTGTCCATTTTAGGGTTAGATATAGGTATACTATATCTAGAGCAGGGGTGATTACACCTCCTTGCCCCCAGCTGTCAAGCAGCCAGTTGTGTCTGTTTAGTTAGTCAGCCCAGGGGTGGCATAATACATGCTGCAGCCCCTGGGAGACTCCTGGGTGCACCTCTGCCCTGGTTACATGGACTTGGAGAGAGCCCAGTGCCAATTCAGTACCTGGGTACAATTTGGATTAGAGAGAACAGCTAGGCTGTGGGTCTGATTAGCAGGCCCACAGCCAGGGAAAGTCGTAAACCAGTGAAGCAAAAAGCAAAAATCTGGGTGATCATAGGATTGCAGACCCTACTCTCCTACATGATATGAAAGTAAGCGTCCTGCAAGTCCAACGCTACCATCCAGTCTCCTGGGTCCAGGGCAGCCAGGACCTGAGCCAGTGTCAGCATCTTGAACTTCTCCTTCCGGAGGAAGCCGTTGACGGTCCGTAGGTCCAAGATAGGGCGTAGGCCCCCTTTGCCCTTCTTGGGTACCAGAAAGTAGTGGGAGTAGCAACCACACCCTACTTCTGGCCCAGGAACGCACTCGATGGCCCCCTTGGCCAAGAGGGCCGTAACTTCCTCCTGCAGAAGTCGCAAGTGATCCCCCGATACACGGTGGTTCTGCGGTGGCATGGCTGGAGGAGTCGCCTCGAAGGGGAGGGAGTAGCCCCTTCGGACGATTTGCAGCACTCACCTGTCCGACGTGACAGTGCGCCAGTGGAGTTGGCGATGGCGAACCCTGCCTCCCACTGGCGTCACATGGGCCTGAAAGCACGGACTAGGAGGGTTTAGAGGCGGATGCTGCGGGGGAAGGTGTGGACTGACCTCGCCGCCGCCCCCGACCACCTGGACGGCAGTTCCCACGGCCGCCACCGCGTTGGGTATTGCCCTGCGGTGCGTGGCTGGCGGCACGTGTGGGCGCACCCCTTCCGTGGCCACGAAAGGAGTGATAGGCAGCCGATTGCTGGCGCTGGCCCGAGAGGCCTAAGGACTTGGCCGTAGCCCTGGAGTCCTTAAAACGCTCAAGCGCATGGTCTGCCTTGTCGCCAAAGAGGCGACGGCCATCGAACGGCATGTCCATAAGCGTGTTCTGGACATCTGCCGAGAAGTTGGCGGACCTCAGCCAGGCGTGGCATCTGACCGCCACCGTCGTAGCCATCGCTCTACCCAGCGAGTCAGTGGTATCCAGCCCACACCGGATGGAATACTTGGCTGCTCCCCCGGCCCTCCACAAGGGCTTGGCCGAATTTGGCCCGTACATTCAAGGGACACTCTGGCAGCACTTCCGCGACCTTATCCCACACAGAGTGGGTGTAACGTCCCAAGAGGCAGGCGGTGTTAGAAAACCGCAGGCCGAGGCTAAGGGATGAGAAGATCTTCTTCCCATACTGGTCATACCTCTTGGATTCCCGGTACGGGGGGGCGGACGGGAATGCGGTCTGGGAATTGGAGGCCTGGATGACCAGGCTCTCGGGGGTAGGGTGGG
This sequence comes from Lissotriton helveticus, assembly GCF_964261635.1. Classification (NCBI taxonomy): domain Eukaryota; kingdom Metazoa; phylum Chordata; class Amphibia; order Caudata; family Salamandridae; genus Lissotriton; species Lissotriton helveticus. Next base: position 403,554,696 of record NC_136063.1, on the reverse strand, counting down.
AGGACAGGAAACATGGGTCGTCCGGGGCGGGTCGGTGGCGTCTTGCCACGTTCCTATCTACGGGTGAACCCGCAGCGGGCTTGGACCAAGTGCCCAGAAGAACGTCGGTCAAGGCCTCATTAAAGGGCAGCAGAGGCTCGGCCGAGCTTGTCTGCGGTTTAAGGACCTCAGTGAGGAGGTTAGTCCTCACGGCCGCGACGGGGAGCTCAAGGCCCAAGGCCTTGGCAGCCCTCATCAGCACCACACTATAAGTTGCCCCCTCCTCCGATGCCACAGAAGGAGGGGAGACAAAACCAGTGTCTGGAGAGGTGTCCAGGCCACTGGCCTCCCCAAGGTCTCCTGCCCAGTCCTCATGAGACTGACACTCCCTGGTCAGAGGGTCCTCAGACCCCTCCCAGTCCTCTTCATCACCCATCTCCTGAAATTCAGGGTTCTCATCTAATGGGGCCTGTTCGTAGAGATGGAACTCTCCAACCGGCGGCTGGAGCGGCGCCCATCGGGGCCGTCCCGACACCGGAACAGGAACGAAGGAGGAACCGGGGACGGCGCCGCCTGAGGCCGGGGCCGGAGGTGACACCTGAGGGTCCGACGCCGGGGAGGTAGTCAGATCCACCGGCGACGAACCAGATCCCGAAGGAGGACCAGCGGCATCCTGCGGTGCCGGGCCCGAAGGCGTCGGCGGCATCGGAACAACTGGACCCCTCGGCGCCGGGCCCGAAGGCACTGGCGGCGTCGGGATAACGGGGACCTGCGGCGCCGGGCCCGAAGGCGTCGGCGGCGTCAGGGCCAAAGAACCCGCTAGGGCCCCCAGACGGGTCCGCTGGGCCCGAAGGCGCCGCGGAGCCCGTCGGAGGAGAGTTTCCTCATGGCCATGAGGAAGCGCTCGACCTCCTCCGGCGACGCGTTCAGCCCAGGGACCGGAGGGTGTGGAGCTGTACGCGGCGCCCGCGACTCCGACGGAGCCGCGTGGGCAGTGTCACCCAAATCCCCGGCCGCATCGCGCGAGCTTCGGGGGGAGTCCTAGGAGCGATGACGCCGCTTGGACTTCTTGTGCCTCTTACCTGACGACGACTTCGACCCGGAGGAGTGCGGCCTACTCTCGGAGCTGTGATGGCTCCGAGCCCGCGACCTGTCCCTCGACCTCCCATGGGATCGGGACCTCTCACGGCGAGGGGCCGACTGCCGGAGTTCGAGGCGCCTACGGGACCGCTCCCGCCTGGCTTTCGAAGAGAGGGCCCGGCAGTCGGAGCAGGCCTTGTCGTCGTGGTCGACGCCCAAACACGACAAGCAGACGCGGTGAGGATCCGTGACCGACATCAGCCGGTCGCAATCGTCACAAGGCTTGAAGCCGGGCATCCCTAAAGGCACCGTTTCGGAGTCGAGAGACTCGAAATAGCAATCAAAAAAGTTAGTCAAAAAGTGACTAGGGTTACTGCTTTTTCCAGATCTGCGCTTGCTGGCGCGGAAAAAAGAAGAACTGACGTCAGCACGCGGAGGCGGCCTCTAAGTACTCCGACGACGTCATCACGGCGCCCACGACGCCGACGACGGACGCGGAGCCGCAGACGACGCCTACCGACGCGCAAGGGTACTGCTACGCAAAAATTTCCGGATCCAGTCTGACGCCTGGGGATATTCTAAGGTAAGGAATCTAATACTAACGTGTCTCTTTCAGATAGGGTGTGCTAGGCCCTTTCTACTACAACAGCTGGTTCAGTAGAACTCGTATTTCTAAGCTTGTTATATGTACCTAGAGTACCTTATGTGATCTTTCAAATGATATTTCAAGATTATACTTGGTAAAAACAACAGCAAGCTCAAATCCCAACCGCTGCACACCACCGTGAGAAGTTGGCCTGATCTATGATGCTCACTAGTTCTAGTGATCACCTTGTATCAGTCCAAACAACCCTTATGGTGATTGGTTGTAAGTCAACCTTATAGACCAGCTATCCTAATGGTAGCATGGACAAAGCAGTCTTAGGCTAAACTCTTTTGGCATGTGAAGCCAGCTGTTTTACCACAATATAATCCCTTGAATATCAGATGAAAGGACACCACACAGGTTGTTATGAAAATAAAGAGTCTATTTATTAATAACACCTCTGAACTCTTTATGAGGTCAGAGGGCTAAGCACATGACAATCTCTTAGGAAAAATACGACAAGTTGCACAAAATTACAATGGTGCCCTAGGGGCACGACAAACCATATACTAAGAAAGTGGAATGTGAAAGTCGATAGAAGGAATGGAGCTGTCCAGAGGCTGTAGGATCGATGGGACCACGCTACACTAACTCTAGGTAAGTAATAGGAGGCCCACGGAACGCGTGTGCAGAGTGTGAACTCACACGCGAGATGCGTAAACGTCTAGCGACAGTACAGTTCAAGTTAAAGGTAAGTACGGACAATCCTGACTAGTTAGGACGAAAACGACTGTGGAACTGGACACTAGGACAGTTAAACTACCCTTGAGCACCGAAATGCTCTCGTTACCTCACCCACGGGCTGCGGGTGCATAGGTGTCAAAGTGTGTCGGGTTCTCGCGTTGAAGTCTATGGAGCCTGGAAGAAAAAATGCTGCAGGCGACCAGGAGGAAGATGTCCGGTGCGATTCAAGGGTGGATCAGTGAAGAAGAGGACCTGAAAGCAGAGGGGACAGTGTTCAAAGTCACTAGCCAGTGATCGGTATGGAACCAGGAAGGAACCAGATGCTGTCGTCGCGATCAGGTGAAGAGTGGACGCTTGACTCTGCAGCCACGTGGACCAGGAGGTGTCTTTGATGACCAGGATGGAGGCACGAGCTGTCCCACGCAGGTTCTCGCTGTCGGCGGTGTCGGATCCGGGATTGGAGTCAACAGGCCTTGGCAAAGGCAACCCACGCGGTGAGTGAAAAAGGCGTCTGGTGCGGACTAGGAGAGTCCGGGGTGCCCCTCTTTTGGAAGGGAGCAAGGGCCAGTCTGGAGCAACCAGACCAGCAGTGAAGATTTCAAGGTTCGTCGTCTAGGAGGCCACTAGCCAGCCGGCAAGTGGCCAGACAACGCGTCGAGCAGCAAACAAGCAGAAGGGCCCCACGCAGATCTCGTGGAAGCTGGAGGGCTGATCTTCGGTGCAGGGGCTGCGGCTTCTCAATCCCCAAAGCACTTGGTCGAGTTTACCTCGGGAGTCGTGCTGGAAGCGAAGTGCAGGTTCGTTCAAGATGGCCGGTCCCACGTGTCTCGTCGCACCCACGGGTCTCAGCTTTGCTGCAGATGTGAGTTGAGGTCAGAGAGGTCTGGGAATCCGGGTCTCGTCGGGCTCTGAAGTCTGGATCTTCGAGGGAAGACGACAAAGTGAAGCCGCTGGACGCTTGATGGTGCCTGCAGTTGCAGGGTGGACACTCCTTGCCCACAAGGGAGATTTCTTCAGTCTTCTGTGGAGCAGAACGTCGAAGTCCAGAGTCTCTTCTTGTAGAGTAGTTCAGGATTAATCTAATCTGGAATGGGACCAGCTCCTACCTTTATCCTGCTAAAGGGGGCTGCACTACTCACTAGGTGTAGGAAGGTAGATCCCTGACTATGGTTGCCCCCAACTTTTTGCCTGGTGTTTTGCTGGTTTTCTGACTTAGTTGACCTGGGGCCCTGCTATTCAGGACCCCAGGCCTACTGCTCTCTCTGTAAAATGGATTCCATGTACCCTAGGTACATATCCAATTGGATACTGAGTCACCTTATCAGTCCCTGTACAGTGTACCTTAGGTACCCAGGGCATAGGTGTACCCAGGGCCTACCAGGGGCTGCAGCATGTATTATGCCACCCCTGGCTGGCCATCCAAATCTGACACAACTGGCTGCACGACAGCTGGGGCAAGGTGGTGTAATCACCCTTTGCTTTAGATATAGTATACCTATATCTAACCCTAAAATGGACACACAGATCTCCTATCAGTCACTCCTATGGCAGGCCTTAACAATCCTGAAGGCAGAGTGCTTGGAATCGTGTGAGATGGTGCTCTGGCATGAGCTGAGCCTGTCTGCGGCTTTCGGGATCCATCCCTTAGCCGTTTCCATGATATCGCATACCATATACTCTTAAGTGCATTATAATCCTCGCGGTTATATGCCAACTCTGGTATCGCTTTATCAAAACATGTCGAGTAAGGTGTCATACGAATTGGAATACTAACCCCTCGCCAATTCTGGCGACGGGGTTAGCATTCCACCCTTCTAGAGGGACACGACATGTATGTAACCTATAACCCCGGTTAAAGTCAGACAGAGCCTTAGCGTCCACAAAATGGATGCTGCCACCGAGACACAAGTCTGCCCTCCTGCTGCTGGGAGTCCTCCCAGAGCAGGAGGCAAGGACAAAGGATTTCCTGCCAGGGGCGGTGCCAGCACCGTCCCAGACAGGGTTTTGTGTATTCCAGGTAGGCAGGGCTACAGAGGAAGGTGACTGCAAGTGGCACCCCGGTGCTCACTGTGCATAGGCCGGCTGAAACCAGTTCCAGGGGCACTCCAGCCCCTGGCCTGGGGAAAGCCCGCCAAAGGAGAGGGGTGTAACCACCCCCCTCCTGGTCCCACCCATAGGGCAGGACTTAGTCGCGTGCCAGCCCCCTTTTCCCAGATAAAGGTAGGAGCAGGCCCCCTTCCAAATTAGATCATCTTTGGAATCAAGACACGACTTTCTACGAAAGGACATCAAGATTTCTTCTTCAAGATTCTCCCTTGTGACTAAGGAGTAGTTACCCTGCATCCGCAGGCACCATCTTAAGAACACTGCGGTCTGCTGCAAGTCCTTCCTCCGGAATCCGACTGCCCAGCTCGACGAGAACCGGCTTTCCTGGCACCTCTGACCTCTACCCACCTCTACAGCTAAGCTGAGAACCGTGGGTGCGACGAGACCTCGAGGGACCGGCCATCTTCAAGACTGCACGACTTCTTTCCAGCACGACCGCTGAGGGATCCTCTGGTGAGTGCTTTGGGGACCGAGAAGCCCCGGCCCTGAGCAGCTCCAGCACCGAAGTTCAGCCTCCCAGCATCTCCACGATCTGCGTGGGGCCCTTCTGCTTTTTGCTGCTCACCGCGTTGTTTGGCTACTAGCCCGCTGGCTTGTGGCCTTCTTAACGACGCCCGACGACATCACTGCTGCTGGTCTGGTTGCTCCAGACTGGCCCTTGCTCCCTTCCAAAAGAGGAGCACCCCGGACCCTCCTGGTCCACTCCAGACGCCATTTTAGGTCCACCGCGTGGGCTTGAATTTGCCAAGACTTGTTGCCCCAATCCTGGGTCCAGCGACGTCGACAGCATCATCCATCGTGGGACAGCTCGTACCTCCATCCTGGTCGCCGACAACGCCTCCTGGTCCGTGAGACTGCAGAGCACAGCGTCGCCCACTCACCTAGTCGAGGTGACTACCATCCGGTGCCCTCCTGGTGCCCCCTGACTACTGGCTAGTAGTCACGAACTTGGTCCCCTCTGCTTTCAGGTGTCATCCATCTTCGATCCAGGCTTGGATCACTCAAACAATCTTCACTGGTCGCCTGCCAGCAACTCCTTTCCTTCAGGCTCCTGGTTCGTCAACGAAGAATCCCGACGTCTTTTCAGACCTATGCAGCTGCAGCCCCTGGGCTAGGTAACTTCGGCATTTCGGTGCCTCAGCATAGCCTCACTATCTATGGGTCCAGATCCACTTTCGTTTTTGACCTACCTAGTCGGGTTCGCCCGAGAACACTAACTTTGTGAACACTAGCTTCCATAGGCTTTTTCCCGCCTTACGCGTGAGAGTTCCCACTCTGCACGTGGTGTCCCTAGGCCTCCTGCTCCTAACCTGAGTGTTCAGTATTGTAGGCCTAGCGTTCCTAAAGCCTCTGAGAATCGTTACTTACCTGCTAGTAATTCGCATTCCACTTTTAGAGTATATGGTTTTTCGTGCCCCTCGGGCATTTGTGTAAATTGTGCGACTTAAAGTATTTTTATAAGAGTTTTGTTGTGTGCTTAGCTCCCTGTCTCATAAAGAGCCAGGGTAGTCTTGTTATAAATAAATAAATACACTGTTTATTTTCATAACAACTTGTGTGGTGTCCTTTCACTGGGTGTTCAAGGGGTAATGTGATGTTAAAACAGCTGGCTTAACACGCCCTCTAGAGTCTTAGCCTTAGACTGCTCGTATCCATGCTACTAGGATAGCTGGTCTATAAGGTTGACTTACAACCAATCATCAATAAGGGTTGTTTGGACTGATATATAGTGATCACTAGAATAGTGAGCACTGCACATCAGGCCAACTTCTCACACTAGGTTCCTCCCCTGGGTGGGACCAGGAAGGGGGGTGGTTACACCCCCTATCCTTTGTCCAGTTTCGCGCCAGAGCTGGGGCAGGGATGCCCCCAGCAACTGGTTTGATCCGGTGTATGCACAGGACACATTGTGTGCCCCAGGCATGTCTCATTCCCTTCAGGTCTATCCTACCCAATACACAAAATCCTGTCTGGGGTGGTGCTAGCACCTCCCAAGGCAGGAAACCCTTTGTCCAAGCCTCCCTTGCTGGAAGGACTCTCAGCAGCAGGAGGTCAGACTTGTGTCTGTGGTGGCAGCATCCATTTTGTGATGCCAAGGCTCGAGTTATTTTTAACCGGGGTTCACAGTTACATACATGTCGTGCCCCTCTAGAAGGGTGGAATGCTACCCCCGTCGCCAGAATTGGCGAGGGGGTAGTATTCCAATTCGTATGACACCTTACTCGACATGTTTTGATAATGCTATACCAAAGTTAGTATTTGACCGCGAGGATTATAATGCACTGAAGAGTATATGGTATAGCGTTATCATGGAACAGCTATAAGGACTTGGTTCCGCAAGCTGCAGACAGGCTCAGCACATGCCAGAGCACCATCTTACATAATTCCAAGCACTCTGCCTTCAGGATTGATAAGGCCTGCCATAGGAGTGACTGATAGGAATATATGTGTCCATTTTAGGGTTAGATATAGGTAACTATATCTACAGCAAAGGGTGATTACACCACCTTGCCCCAGCTGTCTTACTAGCCAGTTTTGTCTGTTTAGATGGCCAGCCAGGGGTGGCATAATACATGCTTCAGCCCCTGGTAGGCCCTGGGTACACCTATGCCCTGGGTGTGAGAAGTTGGCCTGATATGCAGTGATCACTATTCTAGTGATCACTATGTATCAGTCCAAACAACCCTTATTGATGATTGGTTTTAAGTCAACCTTATAGACCAGCTATCCTAGTAGCATGGATACGAGCAGTCTAAGGCTAAGACTCTAGAGGGCGTGTTAAGCCAGCACTTGCAAAGTTACTGTTCTCGGGCGAACCCGACTAGGTGGGTCGAAAACAAGAGTGGATCCGAACACTTAGGGTGTTGGACTATGCTGGAGCACCGGAGTACTCAGTTTACCTAGCCCAGGGGCTGCGGCTGCATAGGGTTCAAGTTGCGTCGGAAACCCTTGTTGAAGAACCAGGAGCCTGAAGAAAGAAGTTGCTGGCAGGCGGCCAGTGAAGAAGTTCGTGGTGATCCAAGCCTGGATCAGGGAAGAAGAAGACCTGTAAGCAGAGGGGACCAAGTTCTGAATCACTAGCCAGTGATTTAGGTGGGCACCAGGATGGCACCGGACGAAGTCACCTCGACCAGGTAAGTGGGCGCTGCTGGGCTCTGCAGTCTCTCGGACCAGGAGGCGTTGTCGGTGACCAGGATGGAGGTGCGAGCTGTCCCACGAAGATACTTGCTGTCGACGTCAATGGACCCAGGATTGGGGCAACAAGTCTTGGCAAATGCAAGGCCCACGCGGTGGACCTAAAATGGCGTCTGGAGTGGACCAGGAGGGTCCAGGGTGCTTCTCTGATGGAGGGAAGCAAGGGCCAGTCTGGAGCAACCAGACCAGCGGTGTTTGTCGTTAGAGTTCGTCGTCAGAGGGTCACTAGCCAACGGGCAAGTGACCTGGACAACGCGGTGAGCAGTAAAAAGCAGAAGGGCCCCACGCAGATCTCGTGGATGCAGGGGGGCTGAACTTCGGTGCTGGAGCTGCTCAGGGTCGGGGCTTCTCTTACCCCAAAGCACTCAGTCGAGGGTCACTCGGTGGTCGTGCTGGACAAGCGTCGTACAGTCTTCAAAGATGGCCGGTCCCTCGGGGTCTCGTCACACCCACGGATCACAGCTGGGCTGATGATGCAGGTTGAGGTCAGAGGTGCCAGGGAAGCCGGTTCTCGTCGTGCTGGTCAGTCTTGATCCGGAGGAGAGACTTACAGCAAACCGCGATGCTTGGATGGTGCCTGCTGCTGCAGGGTGACTACTCCTTAGTCACAAGGGAGAAATCTTGAGAAGAAGTCTTGAGTTCCTTTCGTGGAAAGTAGTTTCAGGATTCAAAGATGATCTGATTTGGAAGGGGGCCAGCTCCTACCTTTATCCTGCAAAAAGGGGCTGGCACGCGACTAAGTCATGCCCTATGGGTGGGACTAGGAGGGGGGTGGTTACACCCCTCTCCTTTGGCGGGCTTTCCCCAGATCAGGGGCTGGAGTGCCCCTGGAACTGGTTCAAGCCGGCCTATGCACAGTGAGCACCGGGGTGCCACTTGCAGTCACCTTCCTCTAAAGCCCTGCCTACCTAGGATACACAAAATCCTGTCTGGGACGGTGCTGGCACCGCCCCTGGCAGGAAACCCTTTGTCCTTGCCTCCTGGGCTGGGAGGACTCCCAGCAGCAGGAGGGCAGACTTGTGTCTCGGTGGCAGCATCCATTTTGTGGAGCTAAGGCTCTGTCTGACTTTAACCGGGGTTACAGGTTACATACATGTCGTGTCCCTTGTAGGAGAGTAGGGTCTGCAATCCTATGATCACCCAGATTTTTGCTTTTTGCTTCACTGGTTTACGACTTTCCCTGGCTGTGGGCCTGGTCGCCGACAACGCCTCCTGGTCCGAGAGACTGCAGAGCCCAGCAGCGCCCACTCACCTGGCTGAGGTGACTTCGTCCGGTGCCATCTTGGTGCCCCACCCAAATCACTGGCTAGTGATTCAGAACTTGGTCCCCTCTGCTTACAGGTTTTCTTCTTCCCTGATCCAGGCTTGGATCACCACGAACTTCTTCACTGGCCGCCTGCCAGCAACTTCTTTCTTCAGGCTCCTGGATCTTCAACAAGGGTTTCCGACGCAACTTGAACCCTATGCAGCCGCAGCCCCTGGGCTAGGTAAACCGAGTACTCCGGTGCTCCAGCATAGTCCAACACCCTAAGTGTTCGGATCCACTCTTGTTTTCGACCCACCTAGTCGGGTTCGCCCGAGAACAGTAACTTTGCAATTGCTAGTATCCATAGACTTGTTCCCGCATTACGCGTGAGAGTTCCCACTCTGCACACGGCGTCCCTAGGCCTCCTGCTTCTAATCCAAGGGTTCAGCATTGTAGGCCTAGTGTTTCTACAGTCTAGAAAAGTATTACTTACCTGCTAGAAATTTCGCATTCCACTTCTTGTGTATATGGTTTTTCGTGCCCCTCGGGCATTTGTGTAAATTGTGCGACTTTCAGTAATTCTTTAAGAGTTTTGTTGTGTGCTTAGCTCCCTGTCTCATAAAGAGCCAGGGTAGTCCTGTTATAAATAATGAATATGCTACTTACCAGTATGCATCTGTTCTTGGCATGTAGGGCTGCTAACATTCATATCTTAGCATTAGATCGCCGCCTAGTGTTGGGTCCGGATGATCGCACATTGTTGTCCTGGAAGAGTCTTCGAAGTATCCTGAGATAGGTGGCTCCTCCCCTGGACTACAGTGCGCATGGGCATCGGCTCCATCCCCAGATTGTTTTTCGCCATTGTGGCAGAAGATGGAGTGAAAAGTGTAAAGGATGTCCATGCTAGTGATTGAATACAATAGTATATCTGCAGCTGCGACAGGCACCGGGGAGGAGGGTGGGCGATATGAATGTTAGCAGCCCTACATGCCAAGAACAGATGCATACTGGTAAGTAGCATATTCAGTTCGAGGCATGTGGGCTGCTAAATTCAAATCTTAGCATAGAATACATAGCAGTCCCTCCATTAGCGGCGGTTGCCCGTGCCAGCTGCAGAAACCTGAAAAAGTGTCTTGAGAACAGCCTGTCCAACAGCAGCTTGCTGCTTGGAATGCACATCAACACAGTAGTGTTTTGTAAAGGTATGTGGTGTAACCCACGTGGCTGCTCTGCAAATGTCCTCTAAAGGAATGTTCCCTAGGAAAGCCATGGATGCCCCCAATTTGCGTGTGGAGTGCGCCCTTGGGGGTATCGTTAAAGTGCGCTTGGCCTTTTGATAACATATTTGGATGCACTTAACAATCCACCTGGCTATTCCTGCTTTGGAAATAGGGTTGCCTTTGTGTTGTGGTGAGAAGGCAACAAAAAGTTGTTTTGTTTTCCTAAAGTGTTGTGTCCTGTCTATGTAGTACATCAACGCCCTCCGTACGTCTAACGTATGGAGCATTCTCTCTGCCACCGTTTGTGGGTTTTGGAAGAATGCCGGCAAATCAATAGTTTGGTTGAGATGAAACTGTGACACCACCTTCGGAAGGAATTTGGGGTTAGTACGTAGCACTACCCTATTTGGATGAATCTGAATGAATGGCTCTTGGGTTGTGAGCGCTTGCAGCTCACTAACACGCCTCAGTGACGTAATAGCAATTAGGAAAGCTACTTTCCACGTTAGGAACTGGAGTTCACACGAGTGCAGTGGTTCAAATGGTGGTCCCATCAGCCTGGTGAAGACCACATTGAGGTTCCACACCGGAGCTGGCGGTGTTCTTGGGGGAATGACTCGTTTCAGACCTTCAAGGAAAGCTTTAATGGCAGGCACCCTGAAGACAGAGAGATGCTGCCGATTCTGAAGATATGCTGCGATGGCGGATAGATGTATCCGAATAGAAGTGAACGCTAGATTGCACTTGTACAGATGCAGCAGATAGCAAATGATGTTAGGGATAGATGCATCTAGCGGGTTGATGTCATTGGCTGTACAGTAAATGACAAAACGCTTCCATTTTGCAGCATAGCATGCTCTGGTAGTTGGCTTCCTTGCCTCCTTGATGATGTTCATGCATTCTGGAGGTAGGTTAAGGTATCCAAACTCTAGGACTTCAGGAGCCAGATCGCCAGGTTGAGCTGTTGCGGATCTGGATGCTGAATTTCTCCATGGTTCTGCATCAAAAGTCTGGGCGTGAGGCGCAGTCTTTGATGCGGCACCACCGAGAGTTCGAGGAACGTGGTGTACCATGCTTGGCGCGCCCACGTTGGAGCAACCAGGATGAGAGTCATCGCGTGTTGCCTTAGCTTTCTTGCCACCAGCGGTATCAGAGGGGCTGGCGGAAAAGCGTACGCAAATTTGCCTGACCAGTTCATCCATATCGCATTCCCCTGCGACTGTGGGTGAGGGAACCTGGCGGCAAAGTGTTGGCATTTTGCGTTTTCCTTTGTTGCAAACAGGTCTATCTCCGGATGACCCCACTGCTGGAAGTACGGGTGGAGCACAGATGGGTGTAACTCCCACTCGTGCATTTGATGGCTGTGTCTGCTGAGCAGATCCGCCATTTGATTGTCCTTGCCCGGGAGGTGTTCTGCCATGAAGAAGATGTTCCTCTGAATGGCCCACCGCCACATGCCCTGAGCCAGATGAGACAGCTGTGGCGAGTGGGTGCCCCCCTGCTTTTGAATGTAGTACATCGCGGTCATGTTGTCCGTCCGGACTAACACTATTTTGTTGCACAGATGTACAATGAAGGACTTGAGTGCCATGAAGATTGCCATCAGTTCCAGATAGTTGATGTGCATCTTCTGTTGCTGCGTCGTCCATAGTCCCTGCACTGTGTAAGTGAGCAGATGAGCTCCCCATCCCTGGAGAGATGCGTCCGTCGTCAGGGTAATCTGTGGCACTGGCTCCTGGAACAGTCGGCCCTTGCAAAGGTTGTGTGGAGTCCACCAATGCAGAGAGTCGTATGCCCGACTGGTAACCAACACTAGGTCTGTTAATTGTCCTTGAGCCTGTGTCCACTGATTTGCTAAGCACTCCTGGAGCGGGCGCATATGTAGCCGTGCGTGAGGGACTATGAAGATGCAGGAGGCCATCATGCCTATCAACTGCATGAACACTCTTGCTGGAAGTGAGTGTTGTGGTCTGAACTTCTGGATTAGAGACTGCATGCTGTCTATCCTGACTTGGTTTGGATGAGCCATGGCCGTCAGGGTATTGATCGTCGCGCCTAGAAACTGCCGGACATGTGCCGGCTGAAGATGCAACTTTGGGTAGTTCAACGAGAAACCTAGATCGTGAAGGAGGTGAATGGTAGTCGACATGTCCGCGGCGCACTGTTCTTCCGACTTGGCTTGAACGAGCCAGTCGTCCAGGTAGGGGTAGACATGGATGCTCCGCCTCCTGAGGTGCGCCGCTACTGTCGCCAGACACTTGGTAAATACTCTTGGGGCTGTGGTGACTCCGAAGGGTAGGACCTTGAACTGATAATGTTTGCCTTGGATAGTGAACCTGAGGTATTTTCTGTGGGACGGGTGTAGTGGTATGTGGAAATACGCATCCTTGAGGTCCAAGGTTGCTAAGAAGTCCCCCTGGTTTAACAAGGGAAGAATCTGTTGCAGTGTGAGCATATGGAAATGTTCTGACAGTATATACAGGTTGAGGGGACGTAGATCTAGAATGGGTCTGAGAGATCCGTCCTTCTTCGGAATAAGGAAGTACAGGGAGTACACCCCTGTGCCTTCCTCCTCCACCGGCACGAGCTCGATTGCGCCTTTTTGCAGCATCACCACTACCTCCTGCTGCAATAAGTGCAAGTGCTCTGCGGACATAGGCCGTTGCCTTGGTGGAATGTTGGGTGGAGTGGATCTTAACTCTAGACAATAACCGTACTGTACAAGTTGTCGCACCCACCTGTCTGTGGTGATGTTCTTCCAGACGGGCAGGAACTGCTGCAGTCTCCCCCCGACAGGTGTTAAGTGGTCGGGGGGCAGCGACAGAGAGTCACTGTTTGCTTGGGGCAGAGGAGCGGGAGTTGTTGTTCCCTCTGCCGCGTCCTCTGGTGCTGTTTCCTCGGTAACCCCCCTTGTTCTGTTTGGGGTACGAGGATTGTGCTCCACCTCTAAAGAATTGTGACTGTTGACCCATCTGTCCTCTGGTGACTCCACGTGCACCTGAGCGACGAAAATTATTGCCGCGAAACTGTTGTGATTGTAGGGCCCCCATAGACTTAGCAGTTTCGGTGTCTTTTTTAATCTTTTCAAGGGTGGTGTCAACATCTGGACCAAACAGTCTATCAGGATTGACTGGCTGATTAAGTATGGTTGTTTGTATGTCAGGTTTAAACCCCGATATGCGGAGCCACGCCTGTCGTCTCAGCATGACGCTAGTGTTAATGGCCCTAGCTGCTGTGTCTGCGGCATCAAGTGCACACTTTATGGCTGCGTTGGAGATTAGTTTTCCCTCCTCTATAAGCAGTTTGGTGCCCTCTTGGAACTGCGGAGGCAGGTGTTGTAAAATTTGCTCTAGGGTGTCGTAATGCGCCCTATCATAACTGTGAGAAGTTGGCCTGATGTGCAGTGCTCACTATTCTAGTGATCACTATATATCAGTCCAAACAACCCTTATTGATGATTGGTTGTAAGTCAACCTTATAGACCAGCTATCCTAGTAGCATGGATACGAGCAGTCTAAGGCTAAGACTCTAGAGGGCGTGTTAAGCCAGCTGTTTTACCATCACATTACCCCTTGAACACCCAGTGAAAGGACACCACACAAGTTGTTATGAAAATAAACAGTGTATTTATTTATAACAAGACTACCCTGGCTCTTTATGAGACAGGGAGCTAAGCACACAACAAAACTCTTACGAAAATACTTAAGTTAGCACGTTATACACAAATGCCCGAGGGGCACGGAAAACCATATACTCTAAAAGTGGAATGCGAATTACTAGCAGGTAAGTAACAGTTCTAATAGGCTTTGGAATCGCTAGGACTGGACTAGGGAATCGTTAGATTACTACTAGGAGGCCCAGGGGACTCGGGTGCAGAGTGTGCACTCTCACGCGGGATGCGGGACAAAGTCTATGGAAGCTAGAATTCACAAAGTTAGTGTTCACGGGCGAACCCGACCTGGTAGGAAGAAAACGACAGTGGATCCTGACCCTTGGATAGTGAGGCTATGCTGGGACACCGAAGTGCCGAAGTTACCTAGCCCAGGGGCTGCAGCTGCATAGGTCTGAAAAGACGTCGGGGATCTCGTTGCCGGACCAGGAGCCTGGAAGGAAGAAGTTGCTGGCAGGCGACCAGTGAAGAAAAGTTCGATGGATCCAAGCCTGGATCAAGGAAGAAGAAAACCTGAAAGCAGAGGGGACCAAGTTCTTGAATCACTAGCCAGTGATTAAGTGGGCACCAGGATGGCACCGGGCGGAGTCACCGCAGTCAGGTGAGTGGGCGCTGCTGGGCTCTGCAGTCTCTCGGACCAGGAGGCGTTGTCGGCGACCAGGATGGAGGTGCGAGCTGTCCCACGAAGGTTCTTGCTGTCGACGTCGCTGGACCCAGGATTGGGCAACAAGTCTTGGCAAATGCAAGGCCCACGCGGTGGACCTAAAATGGCGTCTTGGGCGGACCAGGAGGGTCCAGGGTACTTCTCCGATGGAGGGAAGCAAGGGCCAGTCTGGAGCAACCAGACCAGCAGCAGAAATGTCGTCGGGCGTCGTCAGGAAGGCCACAAGCCAGCGGGCTAGTAGCCAAACAACGCGGTGAGCAGTAAAAAGCAGAAGGGCCCCACGCAGATCGTGGAGATGCTGGGGGGCTGCTCTTCGGTGCTGGAGCTGCTCAGGGTGGGGGCTTCTCGGACCCCAAAGCACTCACCAGGAATTCACTCGGCGGGCTTGTTGTTCAGAAGTCGTGCAGTCTTGAAGATGGCCGGTCCCTCGAGGTCTCGTCACACCCACGAATCTCAGCGTGACTGATGATGTAGGTAGAGGTCAGAGGTGCCAGGGAAGCCGGTTCTCGTCGAGCTGGGCAGTCGGATTCCGGAGGAAGGACTTGCAGCAGACCGCAGTGTTCTGTAGATGGTGCCTGCGGATGCAGGGTGACTACTCCTTAGTCACAAGGGAGAAATCTTAGGAAGAAGTCTTGAGTTCCTTTCGTGGAAAGTAGTTTCAGGATTCAAAGATGATCTGATTTGGAAGGGGGCCAGTTCCTACCTTTATCCTGTAAAAAGGGGCTGGCACGCGACTAAGTCCTGCCCTAGGGGTGGGACTAGGAGGGGGGTGGTTACACCCACTTCCTTGGCGGGCTTTTCCCCAGCACAGGGTCTGGAGTGACCCTGGAACTGGTTCCAGCCAGCCTATGCACAGTGAGCACCGGGGTGCCACGTGCAGTCACCTTCCTCTAAAGCCCTGCCTACCTACAATACACAAAACCCTGTCTGGGACGGTGCTGGCACCGCCCCTGGCAGGAAACCCTTTGTCCTTATCTCCTGCTCTGGGAGGACTCCCAGCAGCAGGAGGGCAGACTTGTGTCTCGGTGGCAGCATCCATTTTGTGGAGCTGAGGCTCTGTTTGACTTTAACCGGGGTTAGGGGTTACATACATGTCGTGTCCCTCTAGAAGGGTGGAATGCTAACCCCGTCGCCAGAATTGGCGAGGGGTTAGTATTCCAATTCGTATGACACCTTACTCGACATGTTTTGATAAAGCGATACCAGAGTTGGCATATAACCGCGAGGATTATAATGCACTTAAGAGTATATGGTATGCGATATCATGGAAACGGCTAAGGGATGGATCCCGAAAGCCGCAGACAGGCTCAGCTCATGCCAGAGCACCATCTCACACGATTCCAAGCACTCTGCCTTCAGGATTGTTAAGGCCTGCCATACGAGTGACTGATAGGAGATCAGTGTGTCCATTTTAGGGTTAGATATAGGTATACTATATCTAAAGCAAAGGGTGATTACACCACCTTGCCCCAGCTGTCGTGCAGCCAGTTGTGTCAGTTTTAGTTAGTCAATCCAGGGGTGGCACAATACATGCTTCAGCCCCTGGGAGACTTCTGGGTGCACCTCAGCCCTGGGTACAGGGACTTGGAGAGGGCCCAGTGCCAATTCAGTACCTGAGTACAATTTGGATAGAGAGAACAGCTAGGCTGGGGGTCTGATTAGCAGGCCCACAGCCAGGGAAAGTCGTAAACCAGTGCAGCAAAAAGCAAAAATCTGGGTGATCATAGGATTGCAGACCCTACTCTCCTACAATAACGTGCCAAGAGTGCCTGTGTATTCGCAATACGCCAAAAGTTGGCAGCCTGGGCAGCTACTCTTTTGCCTCCAGCCTCTAGCACTTTGGACTCCTTATCCGGGGGAGGAGCTTCACCCGTAGTTTGGGAGTTGGCCCTTTTGCGGGCATTTGCGACCACCAGGGAGTCCAGCGGCAACTGTCCCCGAATGTATGCAGGGTCTGCAGGTGCTGGTCTGTACTTTTTTTCAATACGTGGATTGACCACTCTCGCCCTGGTAGGTTCTTTAAAGATGTCCGCAGCATGTTTGAGGACCCCTTTGAGCATAGGCAGTGTCTTTACTGTCCTTTCAGAGACTGAAAAAGTGTCAAATAGAAAGTCTTCTTCTACTGGGTCAGCATGCATGTCCACATCATGATTAGCAGCTGCCCTTTCAAGGAGTGCATGAAAACCTGCAGAATCTTCAGTTGGGGATGCACGTGCACTGAAAGGCTGTGGGTCAGGCTGTGGGTCTTGGCCCACATCCTGGGTGCCTTGGTCACCAATGTCATCATATGAATCCGGCTGTGCATCTGGTTCATTGATGGGGAAATTGTACTGGTCATCTTCATCATATCCCTCACCCTCAGATTGGTCTGGGGAAGGAGTTGGGCTCCTTCTTGGAGGAGGCTGGATAGGTTCCATGAGGCCTGAAGCGTCCTGAGGAAGCCTTTTCTTCTTGAGGGGGATGACATAGGAGTCCACTGGCTGTGAAGTGATCCTCCTCTTGTAAAGGGTCAATTTGCCCGTGTCTGCGTCGATAAAACGCTCCGAATCCTCATCTGAGTCGAGTACCCGACTTGAAAGTGCCCCTGCCGTTGAAGAATCCGACTTCTTTGGCGTCGATTTCGTTGAAAAGGCCTTCGGCGCCTCTTTTGGCGGCAGAAGGAAGAGAAGTTTACCCGCAGGCTTCACCGGAATGTCCATCGGCTTCTGTGGCGATGGCATCGGAGCCGACGTAGCAGAGGCCTTCTCCCTGATTCTCTGCAGTGAAGAGGCGATGAGGGACGTGTCACTTTCAGTGGCCTTTGGCGCTGACGAGGAGGTCTTGACCTTGCCCTCGGATCCGACGTCCTGGTGGCCCTTCTGAGTCTTTGACGAAGATGCCGCAGCCGCCGACCCAGAGTCCTTGGACCGATGCGCAGATGTACCAGCCTTCGATCTGTGTGACTTTGTCGGCTCCGTCTCCACCACGCGTCCGACTAACGGAGTCCCAGTCGGAACCGGAGCCGTTTCGCTGGCTTTTGCGGGCTTTGACGGCGCCGCAGCGGTTGACCCGTGCCGACCACCCTTCTTAGAGGATCCCTCCACCGGCGTCGATTTTGACACGGTGGAATCGACAGATTTCTTCGACTTCTGTGGACCGGAGGTCGACGGAGTCGATGAAGCAGCGGGTTTGGTCGGTTTCGTTGGCACGGCCGCCATCTTAGGTGTGCTCGAATCCATAAGTTTCGGTTTCGATTTTGGGTCGGCCATTTTAGGTGTAGTCGATACCGTAGGTTTCGGTTTCGATACGGCCTGCCCAGCAAGTTTGTCCGTGGCCGGGCCGGAAGGCGGGGCCGTGGCTTGCGGTACGGGGTCTAGGGTAAGGCCGACAGGCGATCCCGTGACCCGATCTCGATCTTCGTAACCTTCGGGGCATAGCTCGTCCCCTGAGCTATCTTCCGCGGCCCCATAAACCTCTTCGACGTCCCCTACCTCTTCGACGTATTCAAGGCCTTGACCCGCGACTCCGTCGCCGTCTTCCGGATCCGCCTCGACCTCCGTCTCGGGCGGGTAGATTTGAAGATGATGACTCTGGTCTTCGTCTTCTTGGTCGCCGAAGATGTTTTCTGGATCTGGGGCCGCTTGTCTCGCTTCAAGGCGCACCGCGCGCCGAATCTTGAGTGTTTTCTTGGACCTGAACTGCGCGCAGGCCCTGCAGTTGCCGTCGTCATGGTCTGGCGAAAGGCATTTGTTACAGACCGGGTGTAGATCTATATGTGGGTACTTGGACCCACAGAGCGGACAGAGTTGAAACGGACTCCGCTCCATGCTGTAAAGTTGCAGTCGTGTCGCGATGAGAAGGCCTCGATGTCCGAAGAGCGTAAGCACTCCGCTGATTCAGACTCCAAGAGACGGAAGAACTCGAGACCGTGCGCAAACAATACCGACGCTATGAAAACAAGGCCTTTTGGCCTTAAAAAGTTAGTTTTTCTCGGTTCCGACAGAGAGCCGTCGAGACCGCATCCGAACCCAATGGCGGAAAAAAACAATCTGGGGATGGAGCCGATGCCCATGCGCACTGTAGTCCAGGGGAGGAGCCACCTATCTCAGGATACTTCGAAGACTCTTCCAGGACAACAATGTGCGATCATCCGGACCCAACACTAGGCGGCGATCTAATGCTAAGATATGAATTTAGCAGCCCACATGCCTCGAACATATACTTTATTTTTGATAACAACTTGTGTGGTGTTGTGAGAAGTTGGCCTGATGTGCAGTGCTCACTATTCTAGTGATCACTATATATCAGTCCAAACAACCCTTATTGATGATTGGTTGTAAGTCAACCTTATAGACCAGCTATCCTAGTAGCATGGATACGAGCAGTCTAAGGCTAAGACTCTAGAGGGCGTGTTAAGCCAGCTGTTTTACCATCACATTACCCCCTGAACACCCAGTGAAAGGACACCACACAAGTGTTATGAAAATAAACAGTGTATTTATTAGAATCACAACAACCCTGTACTCTTTATGAGGACAGGGTGCTAGGCACACAACAAAACTCTTACGAAAATACTTAAGTTAGCACGGTATACACAAATGCCCGAGGGGCACGAAAAACCATATACTTTAAAAGTGGAATGCGAAATTACTAGCAGGTAAGTACAGTACTAATAGGCTTTGGAATCGCTAGGACTTGACTAGGGAATCGTTAGATTACTTCTAGGAGACCTAGGAGACTCGGGTGCAGAGTGTGCACTCTCACGCGGGATGCGGGACAAAGTCTATGGAAGCTAGTAAAGGCAAAGTTAGTGTTCACGGGCGAACCCGACCTGGTAGGGAGAAAACGACAGTGGATCCTGACCCTGGGATAGTGAGGCTATGCTGGGACACCGAAGTGCCGAAGTTACCTAGCCCAGGGGCTGCAGCTGCATAGGTCTCAAAAGACGTCGGGAATCCTTGTTGCCGGACCAGGAGCCTGGAAGGAAGATGCTGGCAGGCGACCAGTGAAGATAGTTCGAGTTGATCCAAGCCTGGATCTGGAAGATGGATGACACCTGAAAGCAGAGGGGACCAAGTTCGTGACTACTAGCCAGTAGTCAGTGGGCACCAGGAGGGCACCGGATGGTAGTCACCTCGACTAGGTGAGTGGGCGACGCTGGCTCTGCAGATCTCACGGACCAGGAGGCGTTGTCGGCGACCAGGATGGAGAGGCGAGCTGTCCCACGATGGATGAAGCTGTCGGCGTCGAAGTTACCCAGGATTGGGCAACAAGCCTTGGCTAATTCAAGCCCACGCGGTGGACTCAAAATGGCGTCTTGAGTGGACCAGGAGGGTCCGGGGTGCTCCTCTTCTGGAAGGGAGCAAGGGCCAGTCTGGAGCAACCAGACCAGCAGCACTGATGTCGTCGGGCGTCCTTCAGAAGGCCACAAGCCAACGGGCTAGTAGCCAAACAACGCGGTGAGCAGCAAAAAGCAGAAGGGCCCCACGCCGATCATGGAGATGCTGGGGGGCTGGTCTTCGGTGCTGGAGCTGCTCAGGGTCGTGGCTTCTCGGACCCCAAAGCACTCACCAGGAAATTACTCGGCGGGCTTGCTGTGCAGAAGTCGTGCAGTCTTGAAGATGGCGGTCCCTCGAGGTCTCGTCGCATCCACGGTTCTCAGCTGGGCTGTAGAGGTGGGTAGAGGTCAGAGGTGCCAGGGAAGCCGGTTCTCGTCGAGCTGGGCAGTCGGATTCCGGAGGAAGGACGTGCAGCAGACCGCAGTGTTCTTGATGGTGCCTGCGGATGCAGGGTGACTACTCCTTAGCCACAAGGGAGAAATCTTAGGAAGAAGTCTTGAGTTCCTTTCGTAGAAAGTAGTTTCAGGATTCAAAGATGATCATATTTGGAAGGGGGCCAGTCCCTACCTTTATCTGGGAAAAGGGGGCTGGCACGCGACTAGGTCCTGCCCTAGGGGTGGGACCAGGAGGGGGGTGGTTACACCCACTTCCTTGGCGGGCTTTTCCCCAGCACAGGGTCTGGAGTGTCCCTGGAACTGGTTCAAGCCAGCCTATGCACAGTGAGCACCGGGGTGCCACGTGCAGTCACCTTCCTCTGAAGCCCTGCCTACCTACAATACACAAAATCCTGTCTGGGACGGTGCTGGCACCGCCCCTGGCAGGAAACCCTTTGTCCTTATCTCCTGCTCTGGGAGGACTCCCAGCAGCAGGAGGGCAGACTTGTGTCTCGGTGGCAGCATCCATTTTGTGGATGCTAAGGCTCTGTCTGACTTTAACCGGGGTTAGGGGTTACATACATGTCGTGTCCCTCTAGAAGGGTGGAATGCTAACCCCGTCGCCAGAATTGGCGAGGGGTTAGTATTCCAATTCGTATGACACCTTACTCGACATGTTTTGATAAAGCGATACCAGAGTTGGCATATAACCGCGAGGATTATAATGCACTTAAGAGTATATGGTATGCGATATCATGGAAACGGCTAAGGGATGGATCCCGAAAGCCGCAGACAGGCTCAGCTCATGCCAGAGCACCATCTCACACGATTCCAAGCACTCTGCCTTCAGGATTGTTAAGGCCTGCCATAGGAGTGACTGATAGGAGATCTGTGTGTCCATTTTAGGGTTAGATATAGGTATACTATATCTAAAGCAAAGGGTGAGTACACCACCTTGCCCCAGCTGTCGTGCAGCCAGTTGTGTCAGTTTTGGATGGCCAGCCAGGGGTGGCATAATACATGCTGCAGCCCCTGGTAGGCCCTGGGCACACCTATGCCCTGGGTACCTAAGGTACACTGTACAGGGAGGGACTGATAAGGTGACTCAGTATCCAATTTAGATATGTACCTAAGGTACATGGAATCCATTTTAACAGAGAGAGCAGTGGGCCTGAGGTCCTGAATAGCAGGGCCTCAGGTCAACTAAGTCAGAAAACCAGAAAAACACCAGGCAAAAAGTTGGGGGCAACCATAGTCAGGGATCTACCTTCCTACAGGTGTCCTTTCACTTGGTTTTCAAGGGGTAATGTGATGGTAAAACAGCTGGCTTAACACGCCCTCTAGAGTCTTAGCCTTAGACTGCTCGTATCCATGCTACTAGGATAGCTGGTCTATCAGGTTGACTTACAACCAATCATCAATAAGGGTTGTCTGGACTGATACATAGTGATCACTAGAATAGTGAGCACTGCATATCAGGCCAACTTCTCACATCTAGAAGGGTGGAATGCTAACCCCGTCACCAGAATTGGCGAGGGGTTAGGATTCCAATTTGTATGACACCTTACTCGACATGTTTTGATAAAGCGATACCAGAGTTGGCATATAACCGCGAGGATTATAATGCACTTAAGAGTATATGGTATGCGATATCATGGAAACAGCTAAGGGATGGATCCCGAAAGCCGCAGACAGGCTCAGCTCATGCCAGAGCACTATCTCACACGATCCCAAGCACTCTGCCTTCAGGATTGTCAAGGCCTGCCATAGGAGTGACTGATAGGAGATCTGTGTGCCCATTTAGGTTTAGATATAGGAATACTATATCTACAGCAGAGGGTGAGTACACCACTTTGCCCCAGCTGTCAAGCAGCCAGTTGTGTCTGATTTAGTTAGTCAGCCCAGGGGTGGCATAATACATGCTGCAGCCCCTGGGAGACTTCTGGGTGCACCTCAGTTCTGGGTACAGGGACTTGGAGAGGGCCCAGTGCCAATTCAGTACCTGGGTACAATTTGGAGTAGAGAGAACAGCTAGGCTGTGGGTCTGATTAGCAGGCCCACAGCCAGGGAAAGTCATAAACCAGTGAAGCAAAAAGCAAAAATCTGGGTGATCATAGGAGTGCAGACCCTACTCTCCTACACTGGGTACCTAAGATACACTGTACAGGGACTGATAAGGTGGCCCAGTACCAATTGGTAAATGCACCTATAGTACATGGATGTCAATTTAGGGAGAGAACAGCTAGGCTGTGGGTCTGATTAGCAGGCCCACACCCAGGGAAAGCCGTAAAAACCAGTGAAGCAAAAAGCATAAATCTGGGGTGACCATAGGATTGCAGACCCCACTCTCCTACAGCTGGTAAGGCCGAAGGGGAACACGGTAAACTGAAAGTGCTCGTGGCCTACCGTGAACCGCAGGTAGCTCCGGTGGGCTGGCAGGACGGGGATGTGGAAATAAGCGTCCTGCAAGTCCACGGTTACTATCCAGTCTCCCGGGTCCAGGGCAGCTAAGACCTGAGCCAGTGTCACTATCTTGAACCTCTCCTTCATGAGGTAGCCGTTGACGTTCCGCAGGTCCAAGATAGGGCGTAGGCCCCCTTTGCCCTTCTTGGGACCCAGAAAGTAGTGGGAATAACAACCACACCCTACTTCTGGCCCAGGAACGTGCTAGATGGCCCCTTTGGCCAAAAGGGCCGCAACTTCCTCTCGCAGAAGATTCAAGTGATCCCTGACACGCGGTGCTAATGCGGTGGCATGGCTGGAGGGGTCGCCTTGAAGGGGAGGGAGTAGCCCCTTCGGACGATTTGCAGCACCTACCTGTCCGATGTGATGTCACGCCAGTGGAGGAGGGGATGGCGAACCCTGCCCCCCCACTGGCGTCTCGTGGGCCTGAAAACTCGGACAAGGAAGGCTTTGGGGTGGATGTGGACAGGCCGCGCCATTGTCCCCGGGCACCGCCACGGCGGTTACCACGTACGCCACCGCACTGGATGTTAGTCTGCGGCCCGTGGCTGGCAGGACGTGTGGGGGTGCCCCTTCCTTGGCCACGAAAGGGGCGAAAGGCAGCAGATTGCTGGCGCGGGGCCGACAGGCCCAATGACTTGGCCTTAGCCCTGGAGTCCTTAAAGCTCTCAAGCGCACTGTCTGCCTTGTCGCCAAAGAGGCGACGGCCATCAAACGGCATGTCCATAAGGGTGTTTTGGACATCAGCTGAAAAGTTGGCGGACCTCAGCCAGGCGTGGCGACGAATCGCCACCGTTGTTGCCATCGCTCTACCCAGCAAGTCCGTGGTATCCAGTCCACATCTGATGGAGTACCATGCCTCATCTCGACCCTCTGCAAGGGCTTGGGCGAGTTTAGTCCGGGCCTCCTCCGGACATTGTGGCAGCACGTCCGCGACTGTGTCCCACAGAGAGTGGGTATAACGGCCCAAGAGGCACGCGGTGTTAACTGACCGCAACCCCAAACTCAGTGAGAACATCTTTTTGCCATATTGTTCGTACCTCTTGGATTCCTGATCGGGGGAGCCGTCGGGATTGCGGTCTGGGAGTTGGAGGCCTGTATGACCAGGCCCTCGGGGGTGGGTGGACAGGAAGCAAGGGTCGCCCGGAGCCGGGCGGTGGCGTCTGGCCTCGTTCCTATCTACAGGAGGACCTGTAGCGAGCCTGGACCAGGTGCCCAGACAAACGTCAGACAAGGCCTCATTAAACGGCAACAGAGGCTCCGAAGTGCTTGTTTGCAGTTTAAGGACATCAGTGAGGAGGTTAGTCCTCACGGCCGCGACGGGGAGTTCAAGGGATAAGGCCTTGGCCGCCCGCGTCAACACCACACTATAGGCAGCCCCCTCCTCCGTAGCCACGGTAGGAGGGGAGACAAAACAAGTGTCTGGTGAAGTGTCCAAACCACTGGCATCCTCTAGCTCACCTGCCCAGTCCTGATAAGACTGGCATTCACGTGCCAGAGGGTCCTCAGACCCCTCCCAATCCGCCTCGCCACCCATCTCCTGGTACTCAGGGTCAAAAGATGGGGCCGGTTCATAGAAGAAGAAATATCCCATCGGCGTCGAATGCAGCGTCGAGCGACGCCGCTCCGGGGATGCCGTCGCCCGTGGATGGCGCCGGAGGCGACACACTAGGGGCCGGCGAGGTCGTAAGGTCGACCGGCAGCGACGACCCGGATCCAGCGGGGCCCTGCGGCGCCGGGACCATAGTCGCCGACGGCGCAGAAGCATCCGACGACGCCCGGGCCGAAGCACCCAGCCCGCTTGGGCTCCCAGTCCGGGCCGCTTGGCCCGAAGGCACCGCGGAACCCGACGGAGGAGTGAGCGACCTCATGGCCGCGAGGAAGGCGTCGCTCTCCTCCGGCGTTGCGTTCTGCCCAGGGACCGGCGGATATTGAGCAGGCCGCGATGCCCGCGGCTCCGGCGAACCCCCGGCCGTGTCACGCGAGCGTCGGGGGAGTCGGAAGAGCGATGTCGCTTCTTCGACTTGGAGCTCGAGGAGTGGTGACGATCCTCCGAGCCGTGATGACTCCGGCCCCACGACCGGTCCCTTGACCTCCTTCTAGTCCGGGACCTCGAACGGCGCGGGTCAACTGCCGGAGCTCGAGGCGCTTGCGGGACCGCTCCCGCCTAGCCTTCACCGTCAATGCCCGGCAGTCGGGGCACGACTTGTCATCGTGGTGGGGCCCCAGGCAATGAAGACACCGGCGATGGGGGTCGGTAACCAACATCAGTCGGTTGCAGTCGACGCAGGGCTTGAAACCGGACATCCCTACTGGCTCCGTCGGAGTCGTTCGACTTCGAAGATAGATCAAAAATGATCGAAAAAGTTTAGTCAAAAATTAAATAAGGGTACCACTTTTTCCGGATCGGCGCATGCTGGTGCGGAAAAAAGTAGGAACTGACGTCAGCGCGCGAGGGCGGGGTCTAAGTACTCCGGCGACGTCATCCCGGCGCCAACGACGCCGATGACGGACGCGGAGCCGCAGATGACGCGCAAGGGTACTGCTACGCAAAAGTCTCTGGATCCAGTCTGACGCCTGGGGATATTTTAAGGTAAGGAATCTAATACTAACCTGTTTCTTTCAGATAGCTCGGACTAGGAAGGCTTTGAGGAGGATGCTGCGGGAGCGAATGTTGACTGACCCAGCCTCTGTCCCCCAGTGCTGCCACAGCGACCACCACCTCCGTGACCACGTTGAGGTTGGTTCTGCAGCCTGTGGCTGGACGAACGTGTGGAGGCGCCCCTTCCTTGGCCACGAAAGGGACGAAAAGCAGAAGTCTACTGGCACTGGCGCGACAGGCCCATGGACTTGACCGTAGCCCCGGAGTCCTTGAAACGCTCAAGCGCACTGTCTGCTTTGTCGCCAAACAGGCGACGGCCATCAAAGGGCATGTCCATGAGTGTGTTCTGAACATCCCCCGAAAAATTGGCGGACCTCAGCCAGGCGTGGCGACGGATCGCCACCGTCGTGGAAATCGCTCTGCTTAGCGAGTCCGTGGTATCAAGTCCATATCCGATGGAATACCGGTGCTGCGTCCCGCCCCTCAGCAAGAGCCTGGGCGAGCCATGTCTGGGCCTCCTCCGGACACTGGGGCAGCACTTCCTCCACTGTATCCCACAGAGAGTGGGTGTAACGGCCCAAAAGGCAGGCGGTGTTAATGGACCGCAATACTAAGCTGACCGAGGAGAACAGTTTCTTCCCAAACTGATCAGGCCTTTTGGATTCCCGATCCGGGGGAGCGGTCGGGAATGCGGTCTGGGACGTGGAGGCCTGGATAACCAGACTCTCGGGGGTGGGGTGGGTGGACAGAAAGCAGGGGTCGCCCGGAGCAGGGCGGTGGCGTCTGGCCTCGATCCGATCCACAGGGGGCACTGTGGAGGGCCTGGACAAAGTGCACATCAGAACGTCAGTGATGGCCTCATTGAACGGCAGCATAGGCTCCGAAGAGCTTACTGGCGGTTGAAGCACCTCAGTGAGGAGGTTAGTCCTCACGGCCGCTGCAGGAAGCTCAAGTGCCAAGGCCTTGGCCGCCCTGCGCAACACCACAGCATAAGTAGCCCCCTCCTCCATAGCCACGGAAGGAGGAGAGAGAGAAAACCAGTGTCAGGCAATGTGTCAAGACCACTGGCATCCCCCAGCTCATCTGCCCAGTCCTGACTTAACTCGCACTGCTGTGCCACAGGGTCCTCAGACCTCTCCCAGTCCTCCCCTTCACCCGTGTCCTGATAAACAGGCAGAAATGATGAAGCGGGGTCATATTCGAAGTGCTCACCCATCAACATCGGAAACGGCGCTAAGCGGCGCCACTCCGACGCCGGCGCCAGCGGAGGAGTCGTAAGGTCAACTGGCGTTGACCGGGATCCAGGCCTGGATCCTGAGGAGTCCTGCGGCTCCGGAGAAGCCATGTGGGTGGTGCCACCCGAACCCTCGGCCGAGTCGCGCGACCGGCGAGGGGAGTCAGAAGAGCGATGTCGCCTCTTGGACTTCTTCTTGCCATGCCTCGATTTACCTGAGTGCGAGGACTTGGAACCCGACGAGCGGTGATGGCTGCGGCTCCGCGACCGGTCCCTCGACTTGCTCCTCGACTGGGACCTCGAGCACCGCGGAGTAGACTGCCGGAGCTTGAGAAGCTTACGGGACCGCTCCAGTCTAGCTTTCGAAGTCAAGGCCCGACAGTCAGGGCACACCTTGTCATTGTGGTCGGTCCCTAAACAGTAGACACATCGGCGGTGGGGGTCGGTAACAGACATCAGCCGGTGACAGGCGTCTAACGGCTTGAAACCGGGTAAGGGTACATGCTCTTCCCGGATCTGCGCTTGCTGGTGCGGAAAAAAGAAAAACTGACGTCAGCGCACGAGGGCAGCGTCTAAGTACTCCGGCAACATCATCCCGGCGATCACTACGACGGATGTGGAGCCACAGACGACGCCTACCGACACACAGGGGTACTGCTGACGAAAACTTTCCGGATCCAGTCTGACTCCTGGGGACATTCTAAGGTGAGGAATCTAACAGTAACTTGTTTCTTTCAGATACAGCAGCACACGTCTGAACCAGATGGCAGAAAGAAAACAATCTAACAATGGAGCCAATGACCATGCCCATTGCAAGCAAGGAGAGGAGTCACAATACCTCTTGACTCAAAAAGAATTTTACGAAAAACAACTTGCACACATCAGGGTCCAACACTAGATGGCAAGAGTATGCACAGTATGTGTATCTACAGCAGCAAATGCCTAGAACCCTTTTTTGTTTGTTCAACAATTGTATGACATGACATAAGCATGGGGAAAAATGTGATGTACCTTGCTCAAAACAAGCAGCATGAAATAGTCAAGACCCTAACAGTTTGTAGCAAGCAGAACAATGAAATCTGCTTTCTAATTCCTAGGCATTCAATAATGTAATTTTCTCGCTATATTATATACATAACAAAAAATAGCAAAATGGTCTACTTGGAGATAATACTTACTTTCCTGCCGAGCAGTACTTTGATGACATGCCGATTCAATGTTATAGGACATAGTTCATTTTGCAGCAAGCATAGTCCCAGAATCCTAAACACAGACCATGTTACAAACTTTGAGAACATTGGAAAATCATGTATTAAAACTGTACATAAAATGACCAATTGTTTGACACAGGATGGCATTATGATTGTGAAGAGCACAATGAAAATCAAGCTTGACTTCCTCAAAGAACAATATTCGGAAAAAAAAACAAAAAAAAAAACTCATTCCACTTTATAGCCTACTGAGATTAGTTTAAAAACATAACAGCAGTACATGCAGTGTAATTTACTTACTGTAACAGCATTATCATAAAAGGACATGAGAGAGAGCAAAGTTAACAAGCATTTGCAATGCAATAGGTCTTGCATTATTAAAGTTTGAGCTATTGGCATTGCTAATAATAATGCAACACCAAGAGCTCAAACATTCAGTAATGCAAGACCTATTGCACAAGGACAGTGAACTCATGTCTAACTGCTGTGATTGTAATATCATATGAATATTTAAACAAATTACACACCTATATCAACAACAATATTAATGTGACACCTATATCAAGTGATAGTAATTTACACCTCTCCTGGGTGCTGCCACCACTGGCTCAAATTAAGCAGAGGGAGAGGGGAGCAATGATGGAGGAACGAGAATCCTGGAGGGAGAGGGGAGCAATGAGGAAGGGCCCAGAAGCCTGGAGGGAGAGGGTAGCAACGAGGGAGGGATTAGAAGCCTGGGGGTAGAGGAGGGACGAGAGGCCTGGAGGGAGAAGAGAGCAGCATGCATCTCTCTCCCATGCACATGCATTTCACCCTCGCTCGTGCTCTCACACACTCAAGCGGATTCCTCTTCTTTATCTCCATTACACACGCCTGCCCTCCACGGTTGCCCTTCTTTTCACACATTCGCCACTCTCTCCTACACACTTAGAGGCAAAACTAACTCACATCCACCCCTCTCACAGACCCGCAAAGAAACACGCACTCTCCGTCACACATACATACAGTATTCTACAAGCAGGGCAAGTAACTTTGAAATGTGGACTACCTTGTACTTTTTCTGGTCCAGTATTTCTAATGTACGAATTTTAAAACTCACTTACCCAGACCTCTTTACTAAATAAGTGTAATCAAACCAGCAATCCTGCAAATGTTGATGGCACGCGCTCCCTGTAAAAAATATTCACCTCCAGTCCCAGCAAGCCTGCGGGATGGAGGGGGTGAAAAGAGGGGTGGTTTCACTGGTAAACGAGGCAATGGTTAAAAGGATTATGGCCTCAGTTTGTCTGGGCGGGAGGTGGGGGTAGCGATATAATTATGGCACTGGTTGGATTAGGTGGGGCGTGTGAGAAGTTGGCCTGGTATATGATGTTCACTATTCTAGCGAACACCTTGCACCAGTCCAAACAACCCTTATGGTGATGGTTGTAAGTCAACCTTATAGACCAGCTATCGTAGTCGTAGCGTGGACAGAACAGTCTTAGGCTAAAAGACTCTTGAGGGCGTGTAAAGCCAGCTGTTTTACCATATGTAACCCCTTGAATATCAAATGAAAGTACACCACACAGGATATATATAAAATATATATGTATTTATTTACTAACACACTCCTCTGAACTCTTTATGAGGTCAGAGGCAAAAGCACATAACAAGATACTTAATCAGTATACGTTAAGTTGCACAAATTACAGTTAGGCCCTAGGGACGAAGCAAACCATATATTAAGAAAGTGGTATAAGTACCACGTCACGAGAAAAGGAAAGGCCTAGGGAATCGCTGGGGCTACACTATCTGAACTTTAGTTTAGAAGTAGGAGGCCCACAGGCGGTGCGTGCAGTGTCTTTACACACACGCGTGAGTCAATGCAAAGTCAATGGGAACTTAGACGTTAGAAAAAGAAGGATTTAGGACACTTCCGGTTTAGCTAGGAGGAAACAACTAAAAACCTAGACACTTGGATGGTCAATACCCTTGGGAGCCCCCCCCCCCCCCAAGTACTCGCATTACCTCACCCACGGACGGCGGGTGCATAGGTGTGAAGATGTGTCGGGTTTGGTCGTTGAAGCCTATGGAGACCTGGAGAAAGATGCTGCAGGCGACCAGGAGGAAGATGTCCGGGTGGATCCAAGGGTGGATCGAGAATGAAGAGGACCTGAAAGCAGAGGGGACAGAGTCTGGGCCACTTGCCAGTGACCGGGTAGAACCAGGAAAGAACTAGACGACGTCGAGGAGCAATCAGGTGCTGTCTTGAAGCTTGTCTCTTCAGCCACGTAGACCAGGAGGCGTCGAGGACGACCAGGTGCTGGAGGCGAGCTGTCCCACGAAGGTTCTCGCAGATGGAGGGGTCGACTGCCGGATTGGAGTCACCTTGGCAAAGGCAACCCAAGCAGGATTCAAAGAAGGCTTCTGGTGCAGAAGAGCAAGGTCTGAGGGGCCTCACCTTTGCAGGGAAGCTGGGGCCAGTCTGGATCAACCAGACCAGCGAGGTGATTCAAAAGGATTGTCGTCACAGAGGCTACTAGTCAATGGGCCAGCAACCGGACAACGCGTCGAGCAGAACAAAAGCAGAAGGGCCCCACGCAGAACTCGTGGAGTGTGGAGGGCTGATCTTCGGTGCAGGTGGAGCTCGGATTCGGGGTTTCTCAGTCCCCAGTGCACAGCTTCGAGGATGCCTCAGGAGCTGCACAGTTAGCAAGTTGCAGGCTTTCCAAGATGTCCGGTCCCACGTGTCTCGTCGCCTCCACGGGTCTCAGCTATGCTGCAGTCGTGAAGAGAGGGTCAGAGAGGTCTGGAAGTCTGGGTCTTGTCAGGTTCTGTGCTCGGGTTCCGGCGGGAACGGGGACAAAGCAAGCCGTCGAGTTGCTGGATGGTGCCTGGTTACCCAGGTGGTCACTCCTTGGGCACAAGGGAGATTCTTCAGTCTTCAGCGTCAGTTGAATGTCGAAGGGTCCAGAGTTTCGTCTTCAGTTCGATTCCAGGATTAATCTAAAGTCTACTGGGTCAGCTCCTACCTTTATACAACTAAAGGGGGCTGGTTTACTCACTAGGTCCCTCCTATGGGTGGGACCAGGAAGGGGGGTGGTTACACCCCCTTTCCTTTGTGCAGTTTCGCGCCAGAGCTGGGGCGGAGTGCCCCAGCAACCGGTTTGAACTGGGGTATTCATGGAGCACCTAGTGTGCCCCAGGCATGTCTCATTCTATTCAGCACTCCCTGTCCCAATACACAAAATCCTGTCTGGGGTGGTGCTCGCACCTCTCTAGGCAGGAAATCTATTGTCCAGGCCTCCCTCGCTGGAAGGACTCCCAGCAGCAGGAGGTCAGACTTGTGTCTGTGGCAGCAGCGTCCATTTTGTGACGCTGGGGCTCTGGTTAACTTTAACCGGGATAGTCAGAACTAACATGTCTTCTCCCTCTAGAAGGGTGGAATGCTACCCCCATCGCCAGAATTGGCGAGGGGGTAGTATTCCAAAGCGTATGACACCTTACACGACATGTTTGGATAAAGCCAAACCAAAGTTAGCATTTAACCGCGAGGTTCATAATGCACTTAAGAGTATATGGTATGGCAATATCATAGAACAGCTATAAGGACATGGTTCCGAAAGCTGCAGACAGGCTCAGCTCATGCTAGAGCACCATCTCACACATAACCAAGCACTCTGCCTCCAGGATTGTTAAGGCCTGCCATAGGAGTGACTTAAAGGTTACTGTGTGTCTATATTTAAGGGTAGATATAGGAATACTATACCGAAGCAAGGGGTGATTACACGACCTTGCCCCAGCTGAGTGATCAGCCAGTTGTGTCTGTTTGAGTGGCCAGCCAGGGGTGGCATAATACATGCTGCAGCCCCTGGTAGGCCTTGGTTCCACCCATGCCCGGAGTAGCTAGGGTACATTTCTACAGGGGCTGACAAGGTGAACCAATTCCCAATTTTATATGTACCTAGAGTACATGGTGTAAATTTAGAGAGTGCATCTGGGCTGTGGGTCTGATTAGCAGGCCCACAGCCGCATCTAAGTCGAAAACCAGTAAAGCAAAAGCAAAAAGTGGGGGTGACCATAGGAAGCAGACCCTACTTTCCTACAAGGGTTGTAATTTATAGAAAAACCCAGACTGTGCAGCAGCTGGAGTGTTTGAGACGTATGGCTTGCACATTGGGCGTACGATTTGGCTTTTATGAGCCAATCGTCGAGGTATGGAAACACGTGGATGTGTTGCCTCCTGAGGTGTGCTGCCACTACGGCTGACATTTTGTGAACACTCTTGGGACTGTAGTTACTCCAAAAGGGAGAACTTTGAACTGATAGTGTTGACCTTCTATTGTGAACCTGAGATATTTCCTGTGAGCTGGATGTATAGGTATGTGGAAGTATGCATCTTTGAGGTCTAATGTGGCAAGGAAGTCGCCGTGCTGAAGTAGCGGGAGAACCTGTTGTAGAGTTATCATATGGAAGTGCTCTGACAGTATGTATTGGTTCAGAGGTCTGAGGTCTAGTATGGGTCTGAGCGACCCGTCCTTTTTGGGAATTAGGAAGTATAGAGAGTATATTCCTGTTCCTTGGTGTTAAAAAGGGACTGACTCTCTGGCGCCCTTTTGTAGCATGGATTGGACCTCTTGTTGTAACAGTGTTATGTGTTCTTTGGACATAGGACGGTGTTTGGGTGGTATGTTGGGTGGAGTAGAAGTGAGTTCCAGGCAATAACCATACTGGATAATTTGTCTCACCCACCTGTCTGTGGTAATTGCGTTCCAGACAGGTAGGAATTGGTTGATTCTGCCTCCGACTGGTGTTAGATGGTCTGGACGGAGTGTGATGAAGTCACTGTTTGGTGGCAGTGGAGGCTCAGGTGTTATTGCCTCCACGTCCTCTGCCTTTGTTATTGTTGCCCCTATAACCTCCTCTATTGGAGCCTTTGTTAAAAGTGCTCTGGGTATTCAATTCTGAAGGCAGAGGAGCTTTGTGATGTGTTGCCTCTTCGTGCGCCTCTATATGATGAGCGACGAAAAGAACCTCGATGTTGTTGGAACTGAAGTGCCCCCATTGACTTGGCAGTTTGTGTCCTTCTTCATTTTATCTAAAATGGTGTCTACTGCGGGGCCAAACAGGACTTCTTGGTTTACTGGTTGGTTGAGGATGGTGGATTGCACTTCATTCTTAAAACCAGATATGCGTAGCCACGCGTGTCTGCGTATTAGAACGCTGGTATTGATAGACCTGGCCGATGTATCGGCTGTGTCTAGCGCACATTTGATGGAGGCATTGGTTATGAGCTTGCCTTCCTGAATGAGGTCGTTAGCCTGTGCCTTAAAAGGTTCTGGTAGGTGTTGCATTAGACTTTCGAGCTGGTCGTAGTGTGCTCTGTCGTATCTTGCTAGTAGAGCTTGTGTATTCGCAATTCTCCATGAATTTGCGACCTGTGAAGCTACTCTTTTGCCTGAGGCTTCTAATATTTTAGATTCTTTATCAGGAGGTGGAGCATCTCCTGTTGTCTGTGAGTTGGCCCTTTTACGAGCATTTGCAACTACTAATGAATCTAAAGGCAACTGTTGTTTTATATAGGTAGGGTCTGCTGGGGCTGCCCTATATTTTTTCTCAATTCTTGGATTGAGCACCTACGCCCTAGCAGGATCTTTAAATATGTCTGGCGCGTGCTTTAGGACCCCTTTAAGCATAGGAAGTGTTTTGACATTTTTTTCTGAAGTGGGGATAGTGTCAAATAAAAAGTCCTCCTTGTAGGAGAGTAGGGTCTGCAATCCTATGATCACCCAGATTTTTGCGTTTTGCTTCACTGGTTTACGACTTTCCCTGGCTGTGGGCCTGCTAATCAGACCCACAGCCTAGCTGTTCTCTCTAATCCAAATTGTACCCAGGTACTGAATTGGCACTGGGCCCTCTCCAAGTCCCTGTACCCAGGGCTGAGGTGCACCCAGAAGTCTCCCAGGGGCTGCAGCATGTATTATGCCACCCCTGGGCTGACTAACTAAATCAGACACAACTGGCTGCTTGACAGCTGGGGCAGAGTGGTGTACTCACCCTCTGCTGTAGATATAGTATTCCTATATCTAAACCTAGATGGACACAGGTCTCCTATCAGTCACTCCTATGGCAGGCCTTAACAATCCTGAAGGCAGAGTGCTTGGAATCGTGTGAGATAGTGCTCTGGCATGAGCTGAGCCTGTCTGCGGCTTTCGGGATCCATCCCTTAGCCGTTTCCATGATATCGCATACCATATACTCTTAAGTGCATTATAATCCTCACGGTTATATGCCAACTCTGGTATCACTTTATCAAAGCATGTCGAGTAAGGTGTCATACGAATTGGAATACTAACCCCTCGCCAATTCTGGCGACGGGGTTAGCATTCCACCCTTCTAGAGGGACACGACATGTATGCAACCTGTAACCCCAGTTAAAGTCAGACAGAGCCTTAGCTCCACAAAATGGATGCTGCCACCGAGACACAAGTCTGCCCTCCTGCTGCTGGGAGTCCTCCCAGCCCAGGAGGCAAGGACAAAGGGTTTCCTGCCAGGGGCGGTGCCAGCACCGTCCCAGACAGGATTTTGTGTATCCTAGGTAGGCAGGGCTTTAGAGGAAGGTGACTGCAAGTGGCACCCCGGTGCTCACTGTGCATAGGCCGGCTGAAACCAGTTCCAGGGGCACTCCAGCCCCTGGCCTGGGGAAAGCCCGCCAAAGGAGAGGGGTGTAACCACCCCCCTCCTAGTCCCACCCATAGGGCAGGACTTAGTCGCGTGCCAGCCCCTTTTTGCAGGATAAAGGTAGGACCTGGCCCCCTTCCAAATCAGATCATCTTTGAATCCTGAAACTACTTTCCACGAAAGGAACTCAAGACTTCTTCCCAAGATTCTCCCTTGTGACTAAGGAGTAGTCACCCTGCAGCAGCAGGCACCAACCAAGCATTGCGGTTTGTTGCCAGTCTCTCCTTCGGACCAAGACTGCTCCAGCACGACGAGAACCGGCTTCCCTGGCACCTCTGACCTCAACCTACATCATCAGCCCAGCTGTGATCCGTGGGTGTGACGAGACCTCGAGGGACTGGCCATCTTCAGAACTGCACGACGCTTGTCCAGCACGACTCCCGAGTGACCCTCGACTGAGTGCTTTGGGGTAAGAGAAGCCCCGACCCTGAGCAGCTCCAGCACCGAATTTCAGCCCCCCCTGCATCCACGAGATCTGCGTGGGGCCCTTCTGCTTTTTGCTGCTCACCGCGTTGTCCAGGTCGCTTGCCCGTTGGCTAGTGGCCCCCTCACGACGCTCCACGACGACAACGGAGGTTGTTTCTGACAGAGGTGCAAACTTCATGTCAAGATATCTGACTGCAATGTGGAAGGAATGTGGTGTTAACTACAAGTTCACCACACCCTATCATCCACAGTGCAATGGGCTTGTTGAGAGATTCAACAGGACCCTCAAAGGGATGATTCATGGACTACCTGAAAAGCTCAGGCGTAGATGGGATGTCCTGATACCCTGCCTCTTGTTTGCTTACAGAGAGGTCCCACAGAAGGGGGTTGG
The DNA here is from genome assembly GCF_964261635.1 of Lissotriton helveticus. Taxonomy (NCBI): domain Eukaryota; kingdom Metazoa; phylum Chordata; class Amphibia; order Caudata; family Salamandridae; genus Lissotriton; species Lissotriton helveticus. Next base: position 403,519,467 of record NC_136063.1, on the reverse strand, counting down.
CTACAGCCCTTTTGAACTTCTGTATGGGCATCCTGTAAGAGGACCCCTGTGTTTGGTGAAGGAAGGATGGGAGAGACCTCTCAAAAAGCCTGCAGCCAACATAGTGGACTATGTACTTGGTCTCCGCTCCAGGATGGCTGAATACATGGAGAATGCATCTAAAAACCTAGAGGCCAGCCAAGAACTCCAAAAAGCTTGGCATGACCAGAAGGCTGTCCTGACTGTATACCAGCCTGGACAGAAGGTGTGGGTACTGGAGCCAGTGGCCCCAGCAGCCCTCAAAGACAAGTGGTCTGGGCCCCACACCATCATTGAGCAAAAGGGAGAGGTCACCTACCTGGTGGACCTTGGAACCCCCAGGACCCCCCTCAGGGTGCTCCATGTGAACAGGCTCAAGGCATATGTCGACAGGAATGACATGAGCTTGCTCATGGCCACAGATGAGGGACAGGAGGAAGAGAGTGACCCTCTCCCAGACCTGCTCACTCAGAATCCTGATGATGGATCAGTAGATGGTGTTGTCTTTTGTGGCAGCCTCTCTGAACATCAGCAACAGGATTGCAGGCAAGTTCTGCAATCCTTCAGACATATGTTCTCTCTGACACCCAGTCAAACTGATTGGTGTACCCATGAAGTGGACACTGGGGACAGTCTGCCTGTCAAGAGTAAAATCTACAGACAGCCTGATCATGTCAGAGACTGCATCAAAACAGAAGTGCAGAAAATGTTGGAGTTGGGAGTCATTGAGCCCTCAGATAGCCCTTGGGCTAGCCCAGTAGTTCTAGTGCCAAAGCCTCACACCCAGGGTGGTAAGAGAGAGATGAGGTTTTGCGTAGACTACAGAGGCCTCAATGCAGTCACTAAGACTGATGCCCACCCAATACCAAGGGCAGATGAACTTACAGATAGATTGGCTTCTGCCAACTACTTAAGCACATTTGACCTGACAGCTGGGTACTGGCAAATCAGGTTAGCTGAGGAAGCCAGGCCCAAGACAGCATTTTCTACCCCTGGTGGACATTATCAGTTTGTGGTAATGCCCTTTGGGTTGAAAAATGCACCTGCCACCTTCCAAAGGTTGGTGAATCAAGTTCTCACTGGGATGGATGACTTCTGTGCAGCATATCTGGATGATATTGCTGTCTTTAGCTCCACCTGGGAGGATCACCTGGTCCACCTGAGGAAAGTGTTAGAGGCCCTGCAAAAGGCAGGCCTCACTATCAAGGCCACTAAGTGCCAGATAGGGCAGACACAGGTTGTATACCTGGGCCACCTTGTAGGTGGAGGCCAGGTTCAGCCATTGGAGAGTAAGATACAGGCCATCAAGGACGGGGCTCCCCCAATCACCCCTACAGGGGATGGATTTTACAGTGGAGCACAGACCTGGTACTGATCATGGCAATGCTGATGGGCTCTCCAGGTATTTCCACTTAGAGCAAGAAGACTCACCTGGTCAAGGTTAGTTTATTGTCCCAAAGTTTGGGGGGGGGGGGGGGGTCATGTAGGAGAGTAGGGTCTGCAATCCTATGATCACCCAGATTTTTGCTTTTTGCTTCACTGGTTTACGACTTTCCCTGGCTGTGGGCCTGCTAATCAGACCCACAGCCTAGCTGTTCTCTCTAATCCAAATTGTACCCAGGTACTGAATTGGCACTGGGCCCTCTCAAGTCCCTGTACCCAGGGCTGAGGTGCACCCAGAAGTCTCCCAGGGGCTGCAGCATGTATTATGCCACCCCTGGGCTGACTAACTAAATCAGACACAACTGGCTGCTTGACAGCTGGGGCAGAGTGGTGTACTCACCCTCTGCTGTAGATATAGTATTCCTATATCTAAACCTAGATGGACCTAGATGGACACACAGGTCTCCTATCAGTCACTCCTATGGCAGGCCTTAACAATCCTGAAGGCAGAGTGCTTGGAATCGTGTGAGATAGTGCTCTGGCATGAGCTGAGCCTGTCTGCGGCTTTCGGGATCCATCCCTTAGCCGTTTCCATGATATCGCATACCATATACTCTTAGTGCATTATAATCCTCGCGGTTATATGCCAACTCTGGTATCTCTTTATCAAAGCATGTCGAGTAAGGTGTCATACGAATTGGAATACTAACCCCTCGCCAATTCTGGCGACGGGGTTAGCATTCCACCCTTCTAGAGGGACACGACATGTATGTAACCTGTAACCCCTGTTAAAGTCAGACAGAGCCTTAGCTCCACAAAATGGATGCTGCCACCGAGACACAAGTCTGCCCTCCTGCTGCTGGGAGTCCTCCCAGCCCAGGAGGCAAGGACAAAGGGTTTCCTGCCAGGGGCGGTGCCAGCACCGTCCCAGACAGGATTTTGTGTTTCCTAGGTAGGCAGGGCTTTAGAGGAAGGTGACTGCAAGTGGCACCCCGGTGCTCACTGTGCATAGGCCGGCTGAAACCAGTTCCAGGGGCACTCCAGCCCCTGGCCTGGGGAAAGCTCGCCAAAGGAGAGGGGTGTAACCACCCCCCTCCTAGTCCCACCCATAGGGCAGGACTTAGTCGCGTGCCAGCCCCTTTTTGCAGGATAAAGGTAGGACCTGGCCCCCTTCCAAATCAGATCATCTTTGAATCCTGAAACTACTTTCCACGAAAGGAACTCAAGACTTCTTCCCAAGATTCTCCCTTGTGACTAAGGAGTAGTCACCCTGCAGCAGCAGGCACCAACCAAGCATCGCGGTTTGTTGCCAGTCTCTCCTTCGGACCAAGACTGCTCCAGCACGACGAGAACCGGCTTCCCTGGCACCTCTGACCTCAACCTACATCATCAGCCCAGCTGTGATCCGTGGGTGTGACGAGACCTCGAGGGACCGGCCATCTTCAGAACTGCACGACGCTTGTCCAGCACGACTCCCGAGTGACCCTCGACTGAGTGCTTTGGGGTAAGAGAAGCCCTGAGCAGCTCCAGCACCGAAGTTCAGCCCCCCCTGCATCCACGAGATCTGCGTGGGGCCCTTCTGCTTTTTGCTGCTCACCGCGTTGTCCAGGTCGCTTGCCCGTTGGCTAGTGGCCCCTTCACGACGCTCCACGACGACAACCACTGCTGGTCTGGTTGCTCCAGACTAGCCCTTGCTCCCCTCCAAAAGAGGAGCACCCTGGACCTTCCTGGTCCACTCAAGACGCCATTTTAGGTCCACCACGTGGGCCTTGCATTTGCCAAGACTTGTTGCCCAATCCTGGGTCCAGCGACGTCGACAGCAAGAACCTTCATGGGACAGCTCGCACCTCCATCCTGGTCGCCGACAACGCCTCCTGGTCCGAGAGACTGCAGAGCCCAGCAGCGCCCACTCACCTGGCTGAGGTGACTTTGTCCGGTGCCATCCTGGTGCCCACTCAAATCACTGGCTAGTGATTCAGAACTTGGTCCCCTCTGCTTACAGGTTTCTTCTTCCTTGATCCAGGCTTGGATCACTCCGAACTTTCTTCACTGGCCGCCTGCCAGCAACTCTTTCTTCAGGCTCCTGGATCTTCAACGTGGGTTTCCGACGCAACTTCAACCCTATGCAGCCGCAGCCTCTGGGCTAGGTAACCTGAGTACTCCGGTGCTCCAGCATAGTCCAACACCCTAAGTGTTCGGATCCACTCCCGTTTTTGATCCACCTAGTCGGGTTCGCCCGAGAACAGTAACTTTGCAACTGCTAGCCTCCATAGACTTTTTCCCGCCTTACGCGTGAGAGTTCCCACTCTGCACACGACGTCCACAGGCCTCCTGCATCTAATCCCAGTGTTTAGAATTGTAGGCCTAGCGATTCCTAAGTCTAGAAAAGTATTACTTACCTGCTAGCAAGTTCGCATTCCACTTACTGTGTATATGGTTTTTCGTGCCCCTAGGGCATCTGTGTAAATTGTGCGACTTAAAGTATTTTCTTAAGAGTTTTGTTGTGTGCTTAGCTCCCTGACTCATAAAGAGTTCAGGGTAGTCTTGTTATAAATAAATATCTGTTTATTTTCATAACAACTTGTGTGGTGTCCTTTCACTTGGTGTTCAAGGGGTAATGTGATGGTAAAACAGCTGGCTTAACACGCCCTCTAGAGTCTTAGCCTTAGACTGCTCGTATCCATGCTACTAGGATAGCTGGTCTATAAGGTTGACTTACAACCAATCATCAATAAGGGTTGTTTGGACTGATACATAGTGATCACTAGAATAGTGAGCACTGCATATCAGGCCAACTTCTCACACTCCTCAATAGGGTCAGTATGCATGTCAATATTGTGATATTTTGCTGCCCTGTCTATAAGTTGATTAAACACAATAGTGTCGTCTGTAGGCGACGGTTTTGTGGGGTATGGGGAAGTATCTGGGATGGGTTGCGTTTCGTCAGGATCATTTTGGTCATCCCATGTATCATCTTGTGTATCAGGATCCCCTGGTTCATCATAAGTGCACTGAGGATCTTCCCCCATTGTAATCAGAATATGTGGGAGAGTAAGGTACAAAAGGCATATTAGGAAGAAAAGGAGGAGTAGTAAAAGGTCTGGAGGGAGATGTCCCAAAGTCTTTTTTCTTTGGAGGAACAGGAGAAGGAGTGTCTTGTGGTAAAGGCCTCTTCTTTCGGTGGTAAACTACCACGTGTCCTGTTTTAGGGCCTATATATGATTTTGGTTGCTCTTCAGTCACCGGATCTGGATGGAAGAGTTCTTCCTCAACAGTCCGTGGCTTTGGCGTCAAAGGCTTTGGTTTATTGACTTGTTTTTGAGTCTTTGGCTCGAGGGCCTTTGGTGGTGGAGCTCCTTTGGGCTCAACTGCCGATTTCAGGTCGGTAACCTTTTTCGGTTCAACGCCTTTTTTGGCTCTGCGCCCTTTTTAGGGTCGACGACAGCTTTCGGATCGACGGGAGTTCTTGGTTCGGTACTTTTTTTGTCCGAAGCAAGTTTTTTTTTCGGGTCGATTGTCTTTTGTGTGATTGGCACCTTTTTAAGGATCAGCTGCCTTTTTCAGTTTGTCTGTTTTGTTCGAATCGACAACCTTCTAGGCCTCGACGACCTTTGGTTCCGAGGTTTTCGGTTCCGAGGACTTTTTGGGCTCAACGACCTTCTTTGGGTATACGCCCTTCGGATCGACGACCTTCGTCTTCGGGTCGATGACCTTTGGGTGGACCACCCCTCTTTGGTTCTGCGCCTTTCGGGTCGACCAGCTTTTTCGGTTCGACGACCTTTGGCTGGAAAACTCTTTTTGGCTCGATGTCTTTCTTCGGGCCTGGGCTTCCGGAAGGCGTGTGTTTAGGCTTCGGAGCCGAGCCGAGAGGTGGGGTCTCCGAAGGAATATCTCGATCTTGGCTAAGGCCTTTCGGCGATGCTTCGACCGGAGCCTTCTCTTTTGGGCTGAGTGGAGTGGGGGGCTGAGTACTCACAGTTTGCCCCTGCGTGATCTGGTCATCGGAGTCCGATTGGTCCTCAACGGTGACGATCTCTAGATCGGAGTCGGCGGCTTCGGGGAGATTTATTCGTCCTCGAAGATATTCTCCGGTTCCGGTGCCGACTTCTGTATCTCTTGCCTGGCAGCCCGTCGATTCCTGATGGTTTTCTTGGATCGGAATTGGGCACACGCTGGGCAATTTTCTTCTTTGTGTTCAGGTGACAAACACTTGTTGCATATTGTATGCTTGTCAGTATGCGGGTATTTGGAGTGGCATTGTGGGCACCTTTTAAATGGACTCCTTTCCATCGACTAAAGTCGCACGTGGCGTCGTTAAGGCCCAATGACCCACGTCGACGACCGGATCAAGATGAAAAGTTTAATGGAGTCGAGGGGTACCGAGCGAGAACAATACCGTCGAGTTCGAAGGCCTTTTGGCCTTAGAAAGTAGTTAGTTTCGGTTCCGAAGTTGGAGTATAGGAAATAACATCCGAACGCAATGGCGGAAAAAAACAATCTAAGGATGGAGTGGATGCCCATGCGCACTGTAGTCCAAGGGAGGAGTCACCTATCTCGTGATACTTCGAAGACTCTTCCAAGGCAACAAGGTGCAATCATCCGGACCCAACACTAGGCGGTTATCTATGCTAAGATAGGAATTCAGCAGCCCACATGCCTCGAACATACTGATTTTGCTAAGGGACTCTTGGCTGCCAAAATGTCATCTACAACCCCTGGAGGGAGATTGAAGGCATTCATCTCTCCCCCCACAATGTCAAAGCATGGAGGTGAAGTCTGCACAAGCCCGGTTGAAGGAACAGGAGACCCACCTGAAGGGGCAGCCTGATCAGAGGACAGATGTTCTGGCCTGGTCGTTCCTGATGTTTTTCAAACTTGTGGCAGATGAGCGATCGGTAGGAAGGTGTACAGGAGTCCAGAGTTTCCTACTAGGCAAAAAGCATACCTGAGGGAGAGATGCCTTGGAAACTCCAATGTGCAAAAGTTTGGACACTGCACACTCTTGGCAGTGGTTAACATATTGAGTCAAGCATCTTCCCATTCATGGAGGAGACCTCACGCCATCTCCGGGTGTAACTGCTATTTGTGATCTGCTGGACGGCTGAGTTAAATTGCCCTGATGTTCAGAGATATCGGCTAGGTGATTTACCACTATGAAAATACCTTGCTGTTCCAGTCAGAGGTATCCAGAGCCTTTTGGGGTATCGGCCTGGCTATCAACAGACCTCTTATTACCCCTTTCCATACCGGAAAATGCCCCTGCTCAACCAGCCTCCATATTGCTGTCATTCCGAAAATTAAAAGGGTAAGAAGCGGGGGCAGATCATTTTCCTACAATGTGGCCAGACTCTGGAACACAACGCCCCTACCAATCCGTGCTAAATCCCGCTACTTTCCCTTCTGTAAACTTCTTAAGACTAGGCTACTCCAGAAATCAGCTCCATAACTGAAGCTACAACCATCAGTCAAGACGCTAGCGCTGGGAGGCTCTTGGGTAGCTATGCGCTCTACAAATGCTAAATAATAATAATAATAATAGTGTCTCCTGACATAAGGCACATGACCCCATCCAGCCTGTTTTTTTTTTTTTTGCAATAGCAGAAGGCAGCGGTGCGGTCAGTGAGAAGCTGCACCAACCTTGCTTCGATGGATGTGAGAAAGGCTTTCAATGCCAAGCAAATCGCCTTCAGCTACAGAAGATTGATGGAGTCGGGACTTCGCCGGAGACCAGATGCCTCTGATCTCCACTTCTCCCAAGTGAGCACTCCAACCCAGAAGAAATGCATGTGTCATGAAGGTGAGCTCTGTGTGGGCGACGAGAGAGGGGTCTGCTGCTGCCAAATCACGGTCCAGGAGCCTACACAGCAGCTCTGGTTCAGTCTCTGACATCTGGAGGCAATCTAAGGGTCCCCTTGATGCTGTGCCCATTTAGACTTCAGATTCCACTACGAAGCTGGCATGTTCCACCTAGAGCTTCACCTGCAGGAGGCCATCAGTCCCAGCAGTCTCAGAGTCAACCCTAAGGAGATTCAGGACAGAGCTGAAACATCTGATCAAAGTGCCCAAAATGAATCAGGCTGTGAGGAGACAAGTAGAAGCTCTGGATCCAATCCTGGTGATGAGGAAGGAAAGAAACTGGTGTTGGCACCTGATAGTGGCACCTATATGAGGTTTCACATATCACTTCCTGAGCAGAATGCCAATGGCACAGAGCTGCACGGCACCACCTACCAGTGAGCAGAGACACTGCGCAAATGTTTTCGGATCCAGTCTGAAGCTTAGGGAATATTCAAAACGCGAGGAATCTGCAGTTAGAAGTACCTATCAGGATGAAGTTTGTAGTCAGGTTTATAGTAGGGGATAAATAAGTGGTTTGAAAGAAAAATGAGAGTGGGGAAGGGGGCAGGAGGCTTCGGACAGCATTAGAAACAAAACTAAGCACACATTGAGAAGTCATTAGAGGAATGTTTTTGCAATTTTGTTCAAATCCATGGGGTCACATTTAATTTGTATTGATTAAGAATTGTTCTTCAGTGCTGCTACAGATGATTATTTTCTACGGTCATTCTTATTTTGAATCGTGAATCTCATCAGGAAAAGTGCAAATTAACAATTCAGCTCCTGAAAAGGCATCATCTTTTATTCAGCACCAGCATAACAGGTTTGCAGGGAAACAATTATCAGTTGCACATATAGGGGGAGCGTTAAAATGATTATAATTCTATTATAATTATGCAGTTTCTTGCTGCACTCAAAATGCAGAATCTGTTTAACCCATTAGCTAAGCAAAAACTAAGTGATATTTCATATTAATCCTCACCTGCCAATATTCCTGAAACAATTGAGTCTTGCTTCTGTATTTTTTCCAGGCCTTGGAGTATAGAATCCTCGTTTTCCAGGTTGGTAGAACAGAGGAGCATTGTCATCTCCATCATCAGTGTCATCTAATTCCATATCGACCACACTTCGACTGGATCCATGCCGTTTTCTATTTTCTTGCTGCATGAAGAAAAGGTCAAGTTTAGATAATTGTATCCCAATTTTTAGTGCAGGTAAAGCACAAGTTACTTACCTTCGGTAACAATGAACAAGTTACTTACCTTCGGTAACAATATATCTGTAAGAAACATTAGTTAGTTAGATTCCTTACCTTAGAATAACACCCAGGCGTCAGACTGGATCCGGAAAATTTTTGCGTAGCAGTAACATTGCGCGTCGGTAGGCGTCGTCTGCGGCTCCGCGTCCGTCGTCGGCGCATGGATGACGACGGAGTACTTAGACGCCGCCCTCATGCGCTGACGTCAGTTCTTATACATAGCTTTTCCGCGCCAGAAAACGCAGAGCCATGATAAAAACCGACACTGGTGCCATGAAACCAGGGCCCTGAAAGGGATGACCCTAACCCTAGATATCGGTTCGCAGAAAGGGGAGGATGGGTGGGGCAGTAAGGAATCTAACTAAGGAATATGCTACTTACCAGTATGCATCTGTTCTTGGCATAGAGGGCTGCAGAGTGGTACATTTATGAATAGATCGCCATCTGGTGTTGGGCTCGGATGATTGCACTTTGTTTTTCTTCTGGAGAAGTCTTTTTCGTCATAGATGACTCCTCCTCTCGGTGTTAGTGCGCATGGGCATCGACTCCATCCTTAGATTGTTTTGCCATAGTAGGGTTAGATGGAGTAGTGTAGTAGAATACATAAAGATATGCCCATGTAAGTGTATCTAAATAAGATAATGTTGGGACAGACACAGGTTTCCGGGGAGGCAGGGAGGGCATGTACCACTCTGCAGCCCTCTATGCCAAGAACAGATGCATACTGGTAAGTAGCATATTCCGTTCGAGGCATATGGGCTGCAGATGGTACATTTATGAATAGATTGTAAAGCAGTTACCTCCCTAGCGGTGGTCACCAGTGTCTGTCGCAACTGTTTGAAATAGAGTTTTTAATACAGCCTGGCCCACTCTGGCTTGTTGTGCAGCCTGTACATCAACACAGTAGTGCTTTGTGAATGTATGTGGTGTAGACCAAGTTGCTGCTCTACATATGTCATCTAGGGGAATGTTCCCTAAGAATGCCATAGATGCTCCTAGTTTTCGTGTAGAATGAGCTCTAGGAGGAACAGTTAATGTTCTCTTTGCTTTAATGTAACATATTTGTATACATCTTACAATCCATCTAGCGATGCCTGCTTTAGAGATAGGATTGCCCTTATGTGTTGAGGAAAATGCTACAAATAGTTGTTTAGTTTTCCTGAAGTTTTGTGTTCTTTCTATGTAGTACAAAATGGCTCTTTTGACATCTAGTGTATGTAGAGCCCTTTCTGCCACCGTCTGTGGCTTTGGAAAGAAGACTGGTAATTCCACTGGCTGATTGATGTGGAATGCTGAAATTACTTTAGGCAAGAACTTTGGGTTTGTTCTAAGAACCACTTTATTCTGGTGTAACTGTAGGAATGGTTCTTGTATTGTCAATGCCTGTAATTCACTTACTCTCCTGAGTGAGGTAATGGCTATAAGGAAAGCCACCTTCCATGTAAGGAATTGTATTTCGCACCTATGCATAGGTTCGAAGGGTGGCCCCATTAGTCTGGTGAGTACTACGTTGAGGTTCCAGACTGGGGAAGGTGGTAATCTTGGTGGAATGACTCTTTTAAGGCCTTCCATGAATGCTTTTATCGCTGGTACTCTGAACAGTGATATGTGTTGCCTGTTTTGTAGGTACGCTGCTATAGCTGCTAGATGTACTCTGATAGATGTGTACGCTAGATTACATTGCTGTAAGTGTAATAAGTAGCAAATAATCTCTTTTGTTGACACGTCCAGAGGGTTGACGAACAAGTTACTTACCTTCGGTAACGATATATCTGTAAGAAACAGTAGTTAGTATTAGATTCCTTACCTTAGAATATCCCCAGGCGTCAGTCTGGATCCGGAAACTTTTGCGTAGCAGTACCCCTGCGCGTCGGTAGGCGTCGTCTGCAGGCGTCCCCTGCGGCTCCGCGTCGTCGGCGTCGTGCGCCGTGATGACGTCGCTGGAGTATATAGACGCCGCCTCCGCGCGCTGACGTCAGTTCTTTGCACACAGCTTTTCCGCGCCAGAACACGCAGAGCCATGTGAGAACCAACACTGGTGCCATTTGAAAACTAGGGCCCTGAAAGGGATGTCCTTAACCCTAGGTATCAGTTCGCAGAACGGGGAGGATGGGAGGGGCGGTAAGGAATCTAATACTAACTACTGTTTCTTACAGATATATCGTTACCGAAGGTAAGTAACTTGTTCATCTGAAAGAAACAGGTTAGTATTAGATTCCTTACCTTAGAATAGATACCCCAGCAATACCAACCCCGGTGGTGGGTCTGCGAACCAATACAACCTACACCAGAAAGTCCTGGAGGACCGAACGGCCAAAGAAGCCATCCCTCCGGACTTGACTGTCCAGGCAGTAGTGCCTCGCAAAGGTGTGCAGCGAGGCCCACGTGGCCGCCTGGCAAATGTCCTGCAAAGGGACTCCCCGGCCCAGGGCAGTAGTAGCCGCCGTGGCCCGAGTGGAATGGGCCCGCAGCCCAACAGGAGGCTCCTTCCGAGCCAAAGATAGCATGCTTTGATGCACAGGACGACCCACCGAGAGATGGTCCGTTTCTGTACCGCCCTTCCCTTCTTCCCACCCACGTAGCCAACAAACAGTTGGTCATCCACCCGGAACTGGCGTGTGCGATCCATATAGAATGAAAGCGCACGTTTTGGGTCCAGACGATGGAGCCGCTCTTCATCCTTTGAAGGATGCGGAGGCGGGAAGAAGGAGGGCAAGGTGATGGACTGCCCAATGTGAAAAGCAGAGACTACCTTGGGCAGGAAAGAAGGTCTAGTCCGAAGAACCACCTTATCAGGATGAACAGACAAGAAAGGAGGTTGAATAGAAAGAGCCTGGAGCTCACTCACTCTCCTGGCAGAGGTGATGGCTACCAGGAAGGCCGTCTTTAAGGTGAGAAGACGGAGAGGACAGGAATGAAGGGGCTCAAAGGGAGCGCACATCAGGAAAGTCAAAACCAGGTTCAAGTCCCACTGAGGCATCACGAACGGAGTTGGAGGATACATGTGCGTGATGCCCTTCAAGAATCTTAACACAATAGGGGACTTGAACAAAGATGGCTGATCAGGTAGCCTCAAGAAGGCGGAAAGGGCAGAAAGATAGCCCTTGATAGTGCCCAGAGCAGAGCCCTGCTGGGCAAGGGAAAGGAGGAAGAGGAGAACCTCAGACAGAGGGGCAGAAAGGGGATCCACAGCCTTTGCTGTGCACCATGCCACAAATCTGTTCCACCGGCAGGCGTATACCGACTTTGTGGAGGGACGCCTGGCTGCCAGAATGACATCACAGACTTCAGGAGGCAAGTCAAATGGCCTCAACTGTCGCCGCTCAATCTCCACGCATGGAGGTGGAGACTGGACAGGTTCGGGTGGAGGACCGTCCCCTGCTGCTGCGACAGAAGGTCCTCCTGAAGGGGCAGGCGGATCGAGGGACCGACTGTCATGCTGAGTAGCTCGGGATACCAGTACCTTCGAGCCCAGTCCGGAGCCACAAGGATAACTTGGGCCCGGTCGCGCCTGATCTTCTTCAGCACTCTGGGCAGAAGTGGTATAGGCGGAAAGGCGTACAACAGACCGCAACTCCACTCGCGCCGAAAGGCGTCGCCGAGCGAGTGCCGTCTTGGAAACTCCAACGCGCAGAACTGATGACATTGCGCGTTCTCTTCTGTGGCGAATAGATCTAACCAAGGCTCTCCCCATTGCTGAAAGAGGCCTCTCGCCACATCCGAGTTCAGACGCCATTCGTGATCCACCGAGCACCGACGGCTGAGTTCGTCCGCCCTGGCGTTCAGAGAACCTGCCAGGTGTTGAACCGTCAGAGTCACGCCCTGACGTTCCAGCCATTGCCAGAGGCGCAGAGCCTCCTGGCAAAGGGTCCACGACCCCACACCGCCCTGTTTGTTGCAGTACCACATGGCGGTGGTGTTGTCCGTGAACACCTGCACCACACTCCCGTTGACAAAGGGGAGGAATGCCTTCAGTGCCAGGCGAATCGCCCGCAGCTCCAACATGTTGATATGGAGCCGGGATTCCGCCGGAGACCAGAGGCCTCTGATCTCCGCCTCTCCCAAGTGGCCACCCCAGCCTTGGAGGGACGCGTCCGTCACAACCACGTGCTCCGGTTGGGGAAGGGAGAGGGATCTGCCCCTGACCCAATCGCGGTCCGTAAGCCACCACTGCAACTGTCTCGCAGTGCCCTCCGAGATCAGGACATGGTCGGATAGGTTGCCCTGATGCTGGGCCCACTGAAACTTCAGGTCCCACTGCAGAGCCCGCATCCGCCACCTGGCGTGATGCACCAGAAGGATGCAGGAGGCCATCAGCCCCAGAAGCCGCAGCGTCAACCTGACCGAAACCCGGGATAACGGCTGAAAGATGGGAATCAGAGCCTGAATATCCCGGACCCGCCGTTCCGGAGGATAAACCCGAAACTGCGCCGAGTCGAGAACCGCTCCGATGAAAAGGAGCTTTTGAGAGGGACACAGGTGTGATTTCGGCACATTGATGGAAAACCCCAGCTCGTGCAGGAGGTCTGCCGTCATCTGAAGGTGGTGGACGACTGTCTGGGGCGAGCCCGCCTTCAACAGCCAGTCGTCGAGGTAGGGGAAGACTGAAACCCCTAACCGGCGCAGATGAGCTGCGACCACCGCCATCACTTTCGTGAACACCCGTGGGGCGCTGGTAAGGCCGAAAGGGAGCACGATAAACTGAAAGTGCTCGCGGCCTACCGTGAACCGCAGGTAACGCCGGTGGGCCGGCAGGACGGGGATGTGAAAATACGCATCCTGCAAGTCCAACGCTACCATCCAGTCTTGTGGGTCTAGAGCAGCCAAGACCTGAGCCAAAGTCAACATCTTGAACTTCTCCTTCCGGAGGAAGCCGTTGACGTTCCGTAGATCCAAGATAGGACGCAGGCCACCCTTGTCCTTCTTGGGTACCAGAAAGTAGTGGGAGTAGCAACCACACCCTACTTCTGGCCCAGGAACGCGCTCGATGGCCCCCTTGGCCAAGAGGGCCGTAACTTCCTCCTGCAGAAGCGTCAAGTGGTCCCCCGACACACGGTGGTTCTGCGGTGGCATGGCTGGAGGAGTGGACTCGAAGGGGAGGGCATAGCCCCTTCGGACAAGCTGCAGCACCCACCTGTCCGATGTTATCGCGCGCCAGCGGGAGTGGTGATGGCGAACCCTGCCACCCACTGGCGTCACGTGAGCCCGAAAGCTCGGACTAGGAAGGCTTGGATGCAGCAGCGGAGGGAGGCGTGGACTGACCACGCCGCTGGCCTCTACCGCCACCACGGCGGAAACCACGGCCGCCACCGCGCTGGGGAGCGTTCTGCGTCGCGTGGCTGGCAGCACGTGTGGGACCTCCCCTCCCTTGGCCACGAAAGGGCCGAAACGAACCCGTCTGCTGGCGCTGGGTCGAAAGACCCAAAGACTTGGCCGTGACCCTGGAGTCCTTGAAGCGCTCCAGCGCGTGGTCCGCTTTGTCACCAAACAGGCGACTGCCATCAAATGGCATGTCCATGAGTGAATTTTGGACGTCTGGCGAGAAGTTGGCAGATCTCAGCCAAGCATGGCGACGAATCGCCACCGTTGTGGACATCGCCCGTCCCAGTGAGTCGGTCGTGTCGAGACCACAACGGATCGAGTACCGCGCCGCATCCCGGCCTTCAACTAAGGCCCGTGTGAGCTTGTCCCGCACCTCCTGGGGACATTGCGGCAGACACTCCTCGACCGTATCCCACAGGGAGTGGGTGTAGCGGCCCAAGAGGCACGCGGTATTACAAGACCGCAGTCCAGCGCTCAAAGAGGAAAAGACCTTTTTACCAAACTGGTCATACCGCTTTGATTCCCTATCGGGCGGAGCCGACGGAAATGCGGACTGCGAAGTGGAGGCCTGGATCACCAGACTCTCCGGGGAGGGATGGGTGGATAAAAAGGCAGGGTCGTCCGAGCATGGACGGTGACGCCTCGCGACATTCCGGTCAACCGGCGCACCAGAAGCGGGCCTGGACCAGGTGCCCAAAAGGACATCCGACAGGGCCTCATTAAACGGCAGCAGAGGCTCCTGGGGGCATGACTGCGGTTTAAACACTTCGGTCAGAATGTTCGGCTTGACCTTCGCGACGGGGAGCTCAAGGTGCAAGGCCTTGGCAGCCCTCATCAGGACCACCGAATAGGCAGCACCTGCCTCAGACGCCACAGGGGACGGAGAGACAAACCCAGGGTTGGGCGACTCGTCCAGGCCACTGGCATCACCCAGATCACCTACCCAGTCCACATCATACTGGCAGGCACGGGATAGAGGGTCCTCAGACCCCTCCCAACCCTCTCCATACTCATCGTCATCATACCCATATTCTGGGTCGACGATATAGACGTCGGGGTCAACGGGCCCCATCGGCGTCGAATCCGGCGTCGGCCGACGCCGGTCCGACTCCGCGTCCGGAGTCGGGGAGGAAAGGGGGGTGGCGCCGCGCGGCGTCGGTGCCGGGGACCCGACGCCGGCCGGAGCCGACGGCGGAGTCGCTGCACCACGCGGGGGCGGTACCACGGGTTGGCCCACAGGTACCGACGCCGGAGAGGCCGGGAGACCAGCCGGCGACGAACCAGAGGGAACCAGCGGCGCCGGGGCCGGAGCCGCCGGCGGCGCCGGGGCAGGAGCACCCGAACCGCTCGGGCCCCCAGACGGGACTGACGGGCCCGCAGGCGCCGAAGGCCCCGCCGGAGAAGACCTCGCCCTCATAGCAATGAGGAAGGCCTCGATCTCCTCACGCGACGCGCCTTCCCCAGGGACCGACGGGTATGGGGTAGACGGCGTCGGCGACCCACGCGGGGCCGCGGGGGTGGGGTCACCCGAGCCCCCGGCCGCATTACGCGGGCGTCGGGGGGAGTCGGGGGTGCGATGGCGACGCCCCGACTTCTTGTGCTTACCTGACGAGCCGGAGGAATGGTGGCGACTCCCGGAGCGCCCATGGCGGCTCCGCGATCGTTCCCTCGACCGCTCCCTCGACCTCCGACCGGACCGGGACCGCTCTCGACGCGGGGCCGACACCCGGAGCTCGAGAAGCTTGCGGGACCGCTCCCGCCTAGCTTTTCCAGTCAAGGCCCGACAGTCGACGCAGGACTCCACGTCGTGGTCCGCGCCCAGACACCGGAGGCAGAGTCGATGGTGGTCGGTGACCGACATCATGCGGTCGCACTCGTCGCAGCTCTTAAACCCAGGCATCCTACCGGCACCGTAGAAAGATTAAGTTTTACAAACACTTGGTCAAAAGACCGGAGTACTGCTCTTCGGATCTGCGCTAACTGGCGCGGAAAAAAGAAGAACTGACGTCAGCGCGCGGAGGCGGCGTCTATATACTCCAGCGACGTCATCACGGCGCACGACGCCGACGACGCGGAGCCGCAGGGGACGCCTGCAGACGACGCCTACCGACGCGCAGGGGTACTGCTACGCAAAAGTTTCCGGATCCAGACTGACGCCTGGGTATATTCTAAGGTAAGGAATCTAATACTAACCTGTTTCTTTCAGATATTGTTATTAGTACAGTGTATAGCAAACCTCTTCCACTTAGCTGCATAGCATGCTCTGTTGGTTGGACGTCTCGCTTGTTTAATTATCTCCATGCAATTTGGGGGTAGATCTAAGTACCCAAATTCTAGGATTTCAGGAGCCAGATCGCTAAGTTCAATTGAGTTGGGTCTGGGTGCATTATTTCTCCATGGTTCTGTGTAAGGTGCATGGGTAGAATTCGTAGCTTTTGATGTGGCACTTGTGAGAGTTGCAGGAGCGTGGTGAACCACGGCTGTCTTGCCCACGTCGGTGCTACTAGTATCATGGTCATTGAATGTTGTTGCAGCTTCCTGACCACTAATGGGATTAGTGGGAGAGGGGGAAAAGCGTATGCAAATTTGCTGGACCAATTTATCCATAACGCATTGCCCTGCGACAGGTGATGTGGATACCTGGACGCGAAGCTTTGGCATTTTGCGTTCTGATGAGTGGCAAAGAGGTCTATCTCTGGTTGTCCCCATCTTTGGAAGAATGGCTGCAGTATTTGGTGGTGCAGTTCCCATTCGTGTATTTGTTCCGATTGTCTGCTTAAGATGTCTGCTATCTGGTTTTGGACTCCTGGTAGGTGTTCGGCTAACAGATAGACGTTTTGAGGAATGGCCCATCTCCAAATTTCCTGTGCTAGTCTGGATAGTTGGAGAGAGTGCGTCCCCCCCTGTTTTTGAATATAATACATTGCTGTCATGTTGTCTGTTCTGATCAGGACTGCTTTGTTGGTAACATGTATTTGGAAGGCTTTCAATGCTAGAAACACTGCTAGTAGTTCTAGATGGTTGATGTGCAGTCTTCTTTCCTGCACACTCCACCTTCCTTGTACTGTGTATTTGTCCATATGTGCTCCCCATCCGGTGAGCGATGCGTCCGCTGTTATTGTCACCTGTGGAATTGGTTCTAGGAACGACCGCCCCTTGGCAATGTTTGTTATGTTCCACCACTTCAGAGAGCGGTGTGTGCGGTCGTCTACCAACACCAGATCTGTAATCTGCCCTTGAGCCTGATTCCACTGTGTCGCTAAGCATTCTTGTAGCGGACGCATTTGTAGTTTGGCATATGGTATTAGCAGTATGCAGGATGACATCATCCCTAATAGCTGCATGAACACTCTTGCTGGTAGTGAGTGTTGTGGCTGAAATCTTTGAATGACTGTAAGCATTGTTTGGATCCTGACTGGGTTGGGGTACACTTTGGCTTTTTCTGTGTCTATAGTAGCCCCCAGATATTGTTGAACCTTGTTTGGTTGTAGGTGTGACTTTGTGTAGTTCACCGTGAACCCTAGCTGGTGTAGTAGCTGAATTGTCTTTTGTGTGTTCTGAAGACATTCCTCTTGTGACCTGGCCTTTATTAGCCAGTCGTCCAAGTATGGGAAGACATGAATTTGTTGTCTTCTTAGGTGAGCTGCCACCACTGCCAGGCATTTTGTGAACACCCGTGGTGCCGTTGTGACACCAAACGGAAGGACTTTGAACTGATAATGTTGTCCTTCTACCACAAACCTGAGGTATTTTCTGTGGGCTTTGTGAATCGGGATATGAAAGTAAGCGTCTTTTAGATCCAGTGTAGAAAGAAAGTCCCCTTTCTTCAGTAAAGGCAGTACTTGTTGGAGCGTGACCATGTGGAAATGTTCCGAATTTATGTATGCGTTGAGAGGTCTTAGGTCCAGTATTGGCCTTAGAGACCCGTCCTTTTTGGGAATTAGGAAGTATAGGGAGTATACTCCTGTTCCTTGTTGGTGCTGTGGAACTTTCTCTATGGCATGCTTTTCTAGCAGGGATAGTACTTCTTGTTTTAACAGTGTCAGGTGATCTTGTTTCATTGGACGCTGTTTGGGGGGATGTTTGGTGGGGTAGCTTTGAGTTCTAGGCAATAACCATGTTGGATAATTTGTCTCACCCACCTGTCTGATGTGATGTTTTCCCAGACAGGTAGGAACTGTGATAGGTGTCCCCCGACCGGTGTTATATGGTCTGGGGGGAGCTGTATGAAGTCACTGTTTTGGGGTTGGAGAGTTGCGGTTGTTGTTGTTTCCGCGACCTCTACCCTTGTTGTTGTTACCCCTGTATCCACCTCTAGAATTACCTCTGGGTGATGTAGGTGTAAAAGAGGTTTGCTGCTGGCTTGTACCTGTATTTTTGGATCCTCCTCTATAGGTGGATCTACGAAAGGAACCTCTTTGTGTCGGCTGTTGCAATGCTCCCATTGATTTAGCCGTTTCGGTATCCTTCTTCATCTTTTCTAGGGCCTCATCTGTCCCTGTGCCGAAAAGTGTTTTCCCATCAAAAGGTTGGTTCAGTAACGATGTTTGTACTTCTTGTTTGAACCCTGATACTCTGAGCCATGCATGTCTCCTTAACATGATGCTTGTGTTTGTAGACCTTGCTGCAGTGTCTGCCGCGTCTAGGGCGCACTTTATTGAAGTGTTAGTAATTAACTTCCCTTCTTGTATGAGTTGATCTGCCCTCTTTTGATGTTCTTTAGGGAGATGTGTGATGAGTTTTTCTAACTCATCATAATGCGCTCTGTCGTACCTTGCAAGTAGTGCTTGCGTATTAGCTATGCGCCAGCTGTTTGCCGCTTGAGATGCTACTCTCTTGCCAGAGGCATCTATTAGTTTAGACTCTTTGTCAGGAGGTGGAGCTTCTCCTGTAGATAAAGAGTTTGCTCTCTTACGAGCGTTTGTGACCACTAATGAGTCTAGAGGAATTTGCCCTTTAATGTATATTGGGTCTTTTGGAGCTGCCCTATATTTTTTATCGATTCTTGGGTTCAATACCCTAGCCCTCACTGGGTCTTTGAATATCTCTGATGTATGACTGAGAAGGCCCTTAAGCATTGGTAGTGTTCCTGATGTTCTTTGTGCAGTAGGTAGTGTTTCTAATAAGAAGTCCTCTATTTGAGGTTCTGCATGTAGTTCTACCTTATGATATGTTGCTGCTCTATTAATGAGTTGTGCAAAACCCGTATTGTCATCAGGAGGTGAAGGTTTTGAGGGATACAATTCAGGGTCGTTATCATTATCTGACCCTACATTATACTCTACCCATGGGTCTGCCTCCTCTGGGATTGTGTCTTCATCATCCCCAGGGTGTTCCCCCTCCCCTGTGTCACTCTCTACATCTGTTGTAGGTGTAGATGGTCGTGTGGGAGGAATATTTGGCCTATTGTGAGGAAGAGGAGAAGATGGTGTGTGTCTAGGTTTGGGAGAAGAGGGAGGAGTTGTATTCGTCCCCATTGTTCTCTTCTTCGGATGAGCCTTGTCGTCCGAATGTTCATTCTTCCTCTTTTTAGGTAGTTCTGTGACTACCTTGCCAGTCTTTGGGTCAATAAACAGAGTCTTTTGTTTAGGATCATTCCCGTGTTCCTGTGTCGGTACCGCAGTTTTCGGGTCCGTAAGGTGTTTTTTCTTTTGAATGTCCATTTGTATTTTCGGTACCGAGATTTTATTCGGATCCGATTTCTTCGGTATCGAAGATGTCCCCGGTGTCGAGGGTGTTTTCGACGCCGAAACGTGCTTCGGTGTCGACATGGACTGCTTCGACTTCGAGCTTTCCTTGACTTGGAGCTTCGGTGTCGATGTGGTCCGTTTATGGGAATCGGAACCACCATGATGGGAGACCGAGTGTTTCGGTTTCTGTTTCGTTGCCGGGCTCGAAGGCGGGGCGTTGGAAACTTTTTTCGGTTGTCTGACCGGGCTCGAGGGCGGGGTCGACACCGTGCGGGGTCTGTTCTTAGGTAAAGGGACGTCGTCACTCACGGTTTGTTGGACGTCGATTTCCTCGACGTCGGACTCGTCCACTTCAGACCCCGCCTCGTCGGCCTCTTCTTCCTCCTCTTCTGGGTGCTGGTCCTCGAACAGCTCCGGGATTGCTTGTGACTGCATTCTCGATACCTCGTGTCTTCGGGCTCGACGGTTTCTAATCGTCGATTTTGAAGAGAACGCTGCACAGGCCTCACAGTCCCTGGATTCGTGTTCAGGGGACGAGCAGAGGTTGCACACCTCGTGTAGGTCCTTGTGTGGGAACTTAGCACCACACGTTGGACATTTTTTGAATGGAGTCCTTTCCATGGACCCCGGGCTGGACTACGTCGAGTTTCTCGTAGTCGTCGTCCTTCGAACCGCGTCGGTATGGAGGGAAGTCGCGTTCGATAACAATACCGTCGATTTGGAAAGGAATACGCGTCGGTTATAACCTTCTTTGTTGAAGTCGGTCCGGAGCGCTTCGATCCTCATCCGAACCCGATGGCGGAAAAAAACAATCTAAGGATGGAGTCGATGCCCATGCGCACTAACACCGAGAGGAGGAGTCATCTATGACGAAAAAGACTTCTCCAGAAGAAAAACAAAGTGCAATCATCCGAACCCAACACCAGATGGCGATCTATTCATAAATGTACCATCTGCAGCCCATATGCCTCGAACCTAATGTTTCTTACAGATACATAGTTACCGAAGGTAAGTAACTTGTTCATCTGAAATAAACACGTTAGTTAGATTCCATACCTAAGAATAGATACCCCAGCAATACCAACCCCGGTGGTGGGTCTGCGAACCAAGATCACACCAGAAAGTCCCGGAGAACGGAACGGCCAAAGAAGCCATCTCTCCGGACTTGGCTGTCCAGGCAGTAGTGCCTTGCGAATGTGTGCAATGAGGCCCATGTAGCTGCCTGAAAGATGTCCTGCAAGGGGACTCCCCGACCCAGGGCAGTAGTAGCCGCCGTGGCCCGAGTGGAATGGGCCCTCAGCCCAACAGAAGGCTCCTTCCTCGCCAAAGAGTAGCAAATCTTGATGCACAAGACGACCCACCGAGAGATGGTTCGTTTATGCACCGCCCGTCCCTTCTTAGCGCCCACGTAACCAACAAAGAGTTGGTCATCCACCCGGAACTGGCGTGTGCAATCCAGATAATATGAGAGCGCATGTTTTGGGTCCAGACGGTGGAGCCTCTCTTCCTCTTTCGAGGGATGTGGAGGCGGAAAGAAGGTGGGCAAGGTGATGGACTGCCGATGTGGAAGGCTGTGACTACCTTGAGCAGGAAAGAGGGTCGCTTCCGTAACACAACTTTGACCGGATGGACAGAAAGGAAAGGAGGTTGTGAAGAAAGAGCCTGGAGCTCACTCACTCTCCTGGCAGAGGTGATGGCAACCAGGAATGCAGTCTTAAGAGTGAGAAGACGAAGAGGACAGTTATGACGTGGCTCAAAAGGAGCGCACATCAGATAAGTTAGAACAAGGTTCAAGTCCCACTGCGGCATCACAAAGTAACAGGAGGAAACACGAGTGATGCCCTTCAAGAACCTATTTACAACGGGGGACTTGAACAAAGACCGCTGATCAGGAAGCCTTAAGAAGGCGGAAATGGCAGAGAGGTAGCCCTTAATAGTGCCCAGATAGAGCCCTGCTGGGAAAGAGAAAGAAGGAAGAGGAGAACCTCAGAAAGGGGGGCAGAGAGTGGATACACAGCCTTTGCTGTGCACCATGTCACAAATATGTTCCACCTGCAGGTGTATACCGATTTTGTGGAGGGACTCCTGGCTGCCCGAATGACATCACAGACTTCAGGAGGCTAGTCAAATGGCCTCAACTGTCGTTGCTCAATCTCCACGCATGGAGGTGGAGACTGGACAGGTTCGGGTGGAGGACCGTCCCCTGCTGCTGCGACAGAAGGTCCTCCTGAAGAGGCAGACGAATCGGGGGATCGACTGACATACTGAGTAGCTCTGGATACCAGTATCTTCGAGCCCAGTCCGGAGCCACAAGGATGACTTGGGCCCGGTCGCTCCTGATCTTCAGCGCTCTGGGCAGAAGTGGTATAGGCGTACAACAGACCGCAACTCCACTCGCAACGAAAAGCGTTTCCGAGCGAGCACCGCCTTGGAAATTCCAACGAGCAGAACTAATGACATTGCGCGTTCTCTTCTGTGGCGAATAGATCTAACCAAGGCTCTCCCCACTGCTGAAAGAGACCTTGCGCCACGTCAGAGTTTAGACGCCATTCGTGATCCATCATGCACCGACGGCTGAGTTCGTCTGCCCTGGTGTTCAGGGAACCTGCCAGGTGTTTAACCACCAGGGACACGCCCTGATGTTCCAGCCACTGCCAGAGGCGCAGAGCCTCCTGGCATAGGGTTCACGACCCCACCCCGCCCTGTTTGTTGCAGTACCACATGGCGGTGGTGTTGTCCCTGAACACCTGCACTACACTTCCCCAAACAGAGGGAAGGAATGCCTTCAGTGCAAGCCGGATCACCCGCAGCTCCAGAAGGTTGATGTGGAGCCGGGACTCCGCCGGAGACCAGAGGCCTCTGATCTCCAACTCTCCCATGTGGCCCCCCCAGCCCAGGAGGGACGCATCCGTCACAACTACGTGCTCCGGTTGGGGAAGGGAGGGATTTGCAGCTGACCCAATCGCGGTCCGTGAGCCACCACTGCAACTGTCTCGCAGTTCCCTCCGAGATCCATCCATGGTCGGACAGGTTGCCCTGATGCTGGGCCCACTGAAACTTCAGGTCCCACTTCAGAGCCCGCATCCGCCACCTGGTGTGACGCACCAGAAGGATGCAGGAGGCCATCAGCCCTAGAAGCCATAGCGTCAACCTGACCAAGACCCGGGATAAAGGCTGAAAGATCTGAATCAGAGCCTGAATATCCCGAACCCGCTGTTCGGGAGGATAAACCCGAAACTGCGCCGAATCCAGAACCGCTCCGATGAAGAGGAGCCTTTGAGAGGGACACAGGTGTGACTTTGGCACATTGATGGAAAACACCAGCAAGTGCAGGAGGTTGGGCGTAGTCTGAAGGTAGCTGATGACTGTCTGGGTCGAGCCCGCCTTCAACAACCAGTCATCGAGGTAGGGGAAGACTGACACCCCTAACCTGCGCTGATGAGCTGCGACCACCGCCATCACTTTCGCGAATACCCGTGGGGCGCTGGTAAGGCCAAAGGGGAGCACGGTGAACTGGAAGTGCCCGTGGCCTAACATAAACCGCAGGTAACGCCGGTAGGACGGGGATGTGGAAATACGCGTCCTGCAAGTCCAACGCTACCATCCAGTCTCTGGGGTCCAGGGCAGCTAAGACCTGGGCCAGAGTCAGCATCTTGAACTTCTCCTTCCGGAGGAAGCCGTTGACGTTCCGTAGGTCCAAGATAGGGCATAGGCCCCATTTGCCCTTCTTGGGAACCAGAAAGTAGTGGGAATAGCACCCACACCCTACTTCTGGCTCAGGAACGCGCTCGATTTCCCCCTTAGCCAAGAGGGCCGACACTTCCTCTTGCAGAAGTTGCAAGTGATCCCCCGACAGGCAGTGGTACTGCGGTGGCATGGCTGGAGGGGTCGCCTCGAAGGGGAGGGAGTAGCCCCTTTGGACGATTTGCAGCACCCACCTGTCCGAAGTGATGGTGCGCCAGTGAAGTAGGTGATGGCGGACCCTGTCCCCCACCGGCGTTAAATGGGCCTGAAAGCTCAGACTAGGAGGGCTTTGAGGCGGATGCTGCAGGGGTGGATGTGGTCTGGCCGTGCCGTTGTCCCCTGGCACCGCCACGGCGGTTACCACGTCTGCCGCCGCGCTGGATGTTAGACTGCGGCCCATGACTGGCAGAAAGTGGAGGGGCGCTCCTTCCTTGGCCACAAAAGGAGCGAAAGGCAGACTGCTGCTGACGCTGGCCCGAGAGGCCCAAGGACTTGGCCGTAGTCCTGGAGTCCTTGAAGCGTTCAATCGCATGATCTGCCTTGCCACCAAAGAGGTGGCTGCCATCAAACGGCATGTCCATGACGGTGTTCTGGACATCGGCTGAGAAGTTGGCGGACCTCAGCCAGACGTGGCAGCAAACCGCCACCGTCGTTGACATCGTCCTGCCCAGCGAGTCCTTGGTATCCAGCCCACATCGTATGGAATTCCGAGCTGGGTCTCGTCCCTCCGCGAGGGCTTGAGCGAGCTTTGCCCGGGCCTCCTCCGGGCACTCTGGCAGCACGGCCGCAACCGTATCCCACAGAGAGTGGGTATAACGGCCCAAAAGGCAAGCGGTGTTGACTGACCGCAACCCACAACTGAGGGATGAGAACAGTTTCTTACCAAACTGTTCATACCTTTCGGATTCCCGATCTGGGGGTGCAGTCGGGAATGCGGATTGGGAAGTAGAGGCCTGGATAACCAGGCTCTTGGGGGTGGGGTGGGTGGACAGGAAGCTAGGGTCGCCCGGAGCTATCTACAGGGGGGCCTGTAGCGGGCCTGGACCAGGTGCCCAACAAGACGTCCATGAGAGCCTCATTAAACGGCAGTAGAGGCATCAGAGTGCCAGTCTGCGGTTCAGGGACCTCAGTGAGGATGTTAGACCTCACAGTAGCGACAGGGAGCGTAAGCGCCAAGGCCTTGGCTGCCCGCGTAAGCACCACACTATAAGAAGGCCCCTCCTCCGTAGCCACAGTAGGAGGGGAGACAAAGCCAGTGTCAGGGGAGGTATCAAGACCACTGGCTTCCCCTAGCTCGCCTGTCCAGTCCTGGAAGGACTGACACTCATGTGTCAGATGGTCCTCAGACCCCTGCCAATACCCTTCGTCCTCCATCTCCCGAAATTCAGGGTCAAAGGATGGAGCCGGATCAAAGAAGAAATGCTCTTCAGCCGGCGTCGAATGCGGCAGTCGACGCCGGGTCCAAACCGAGGGAGGGATCAGGGGCGTCGCCGTGTGGGGACGGCGCCGTGTGGGGACGGCGCCGGGGGCGACACCCTAGGGGTCGACGCCGGCTGGGTGGCGAGTGTAGGAAGGTGGATACCTGACTATGGTTGCCCCCAACTTTTTTGCCTGGTGTTTTGCTGGTTTTTTGACTTAGTTAACCTGGGGCCCTGCTAATCAGGACCCCAGGCCCACTGCTCTCTCTGTAAAATGGATTCCATGTACTCTAGGTACATATCTAATTGGATACTGAGTCACCTTATCAGTCCCTGTACAGTGTACCTTAGGTACCCAGGGCATAGGTGCACCCAGGGCCTACCAGGGGCTGCAGCATGTATTATGCCACCCCTGGCTGGCCATCCAAATCTGACACAACTGGCTGCACGATAGCTGAGGCAAGGTGGTGTAATCACCCTTTGCATTAGATATAGTATTCCTATATCTAACCCTAAAATGGACACATATATTCCTATCAGTCACTCCTATGGCAGGCCTTATCGATCCTGAAGGCAGAGTGCTTGGAATTATGTGAGATGGTGCTCTGGCATGAGCTGAGCCCGTTTGCAGCTTGCGGAACCAAGTCCAAATAGCTGTTCCATGATAACGCTATACCATATACTCTTAAGTGCATTATGATCCTCGCGGTTAAATGCTAACTCTGGTATAGCATTATCAAAACATGTCGAGTAAGGTGTCATACGAATTGGAATACTAACCCCTCGCCAATTCTGGCGACAGGGTTAGCATTCCACCCTTCTAGAGGGACACGACATGTATGTAACTGTGAACCCCGGTTAAAGTCAGACACAGCCTCAGCTCCACAAAATGGATGCTGCCACCGAGACACAAGTCTGCCCTCCTGCTGCTGGGAGTCCTTCCAGCAACGGAGGCCTGGACAAAGGGTTTCCTGTCAGGGGCGGTGCCAACACCATCCCAGACAGGATTTTGTGTATCCCAGGTAGGCAGGGCTGAAAGGAAGGTGACTGCAAGTGGCACCCCGGTGCTCACTGTGCATATGCCGGCTCTAACCAGTTCCTGGGGCACACCAGCCCCTGAGCTGGGGAGAGACCGGACAAAGGAGAGGGGTGTAACCACCCCCCTCCTAGTCCCACCCATAGGGCAGGACTTAGTCGCGTGCCAGCCCCTTTTCTTAGGATAAAGGTAGGAGCAGGCCCCCTTCCCAAATTAGATAATCTTTAATCTTGAAACTACTTTCCACGAAAGGAACTCTTGACTCTTCTGAAGACTCTCCCTTGTGGCTAAGGAGTAGCCACCCTGCACCAGCAGGCACCATCGAAGCTCTTGCGGTTTGCTGTAAGTCCATCCTCCGGATCAAGACTGCCCAGCTCGACTAGACCCGGATTCCCTGCCATCTCTGACCTCTACCTACATCATCCAGCCCAGCTGAGATTCGTGGGTGTGACGAGACCCGTGGGACCGGCCATCTTCAAGACCTGCACGACGCTTCACCAGCACGACCCCCGAGAGACCCTCGAGTAAGTGCATTGGGGTTTGAGAAACCCTAACCCTAAGCAGCTCCAGCACCGAAGTCCAGCCCCCCAGCATCCACGAGATCTGCGTGGGGCCCTTCTGCTCTTTGCTGCTCACCGCGTTGTCCGGCCACTTGCCTGCTGGCTTGTAGCCCTCCTGACGACGAACCACGACACTTCCATCGCTGGTCCGGTTGCTCCAGACTGGCCCTAGCTCCCCTCCAACAGAGGAGCACCCCGGACCCTCCTGGTCCACTCCAGACGCCATCTTGAGTCCACCGCGTGGGCTTGCCTTTGCCAAGGCTTGTTGCTCCAATCCTGGTTTCAGCAGCGCCGACAGCAGACACCTTCGTGGGACAGCTCGCCCCTCCATCCTGGTCGCCGACAACGCCTCCTGGTCCGAGAGACTGCAGAGCCCAGCGTCGCCCACTCACCTGGTCGAGGTGACTTCATCCGGTGCCATCCTGGTGCCCATCTGATCACTGGCTAGTGATCAAGAATTGAGTCCCCTCTGCTTTCAGGTCATCTTCAACTCCGATCCAGGCTTGGATCCCATCGAACTTCATCACTGGTCGCCTGCCAGCAACTTCTTCTTTCAGGCTCCATAGACTGTAACGAGGATTCCCGACGTCTTTTGAACCCTATGCAGCCGCAGCCCCTGGGCTAGGTAACTCGAGCATTTCGGTGCTCCAACGTAGGTTCACTATCTAAGTGTCCAGATCCTTTTTCATTTTCAGCCTAACTAGTCGGATTCGTCTGATAACACTAACTTTACGAAATCTAGCATCCATAGACTTTGTCCCGCATCCCGCGTGAGAGTGCACACTCTGCACCGGATCTCCCTAGGACTCCTGCTCCTAACCTTAGGGTTCGGTAGTGAAGTCCTAGCGATCCTGAAGCCTCTGGATCTTGTTACTTACCTGCTAGTATTTCGCATTCCACTTTTGTAGTATATGGTTTTTCGTGCCCCTCGGGCATTTGTGTAAATTGTGCAACTTAAAGTATTTTCGTAAGAGTTTTGTATTGTGCTTAGCTCACTGACTCAAAGAGTTCAGGGTAGAACTGTTATTAATAAATATCCTATATTTTTATAACAACTTGTGTGGTGTCCTTTCACTTGGTGTGCAAGGGGTATAAGTGATGGTAAAACAGCTGGCGTAACACGCCCTCTAGAGTTTAGCCTGAAGACTGCTCGTGTCCATGCTACTAGGATAGCTGGTCTGAAAGGTTGACTTACAACCAATCATCAATAAGGGTTGTTTGGTATGATACAAAGTGATCACTAGAATAGTGAGCACTATATATCAGGCCAACTTCTCACAGTTGAGGCCTCTGATCTCCGCCTCTCCCATGTGGCCTCCCCAGTCCTGGAGGGACGCGTCCGTCACAACTATGTGCTCCGGTGGGGGAAGGGAGAGGGATCTGCAGCTGACACAATCGCGGTCCGTGAGCCACCACTGCAGCTGTCTCGCAGTGCCCTCCCAGATCAGGACGTGGTCGGACAGGTTGCCCTGATGCTGGGCCCACTGAAACTTCAGGTCCCACTGCAGAGCCCGCATCCGCCACCTGGCGTGATGCACCAGTAGGATGCAGGAGGCCATCAGCCCCAGAAGCCGCAGCGTCAACCTGACCGAGACCCGGGATAAAGGCTGAAATAGTGGAATCAGAGCCTGAATATCCCGGACCCGCTGTGCGGGAGGATAAACCCGAAACTGCGCTGAGTCCAGAACCGCTCCGATGAAGAGGAGCTTCTGAGAGGGGCACAGGTGTGACTTCGGCACATTGAGGGAGAACCCCAGCTGGTGCAGGAGGTCTGCCGTTGTCTGGAGGTGGCTGACGACTGTTTGGGGCGAGCCCGCCTTCAACAACCAGTCGTCGAGGTAGGGTAAGACTGAAACCCCTAACCTGCGCAGTTGAGCTGCGACCACCGCCATCATCTTTGTGAACACCTGTGGGGCGCTGGTAAGGCCGAAAGGGAGCATGGTGTACTGAAAGTGCTCGTGGCCCACCATGAACCGCAGGTAGCGCCGGTGGGCAGGCAGGACGGGGATATGAAAGTAAGCGTCCTGCAAGTCCAACGCTCCCATCCAGTCTCCTGGGTCCAGGGCAGCTAGGACCTGAGCCAGTGTCAGCATCTTTAACTTCTCCTTCCGGAGGAAGCCGTTGACGTTCCGTAGGTCCAAGATAGGGCGTAGGCCCCCTTTGCCCTTCTTGGGTACCAGAAAGTAGTGGGAGTAGCAACCACACCCTACTTCTGGCCCAGGAACGCGCTCGATGGCCCCCTTGGCCAAGAGGGCCGTAACTTCCTCCTACAGAAGTCGCAAGTGATCCCCCGATACACGGTGGTTCTGCGGTGGCATGGCTGGAGGAGTCGCCTCGAAGGGGAGGGAGTAGCCCCTTCGGACGATTTGCAGCACCCACCTGTCCGACGTGACAGTGCGCCAGTGGAGTTGGCGATGGCGAACCCTGCCTCCCACTGGCGTCACATGGGCCTGAAAGCACGGACTAGGAGGGTTTAGAGGCGGATGCTGCGGGGGAAGGTGTGGACTGACCTCGCCGTTGTCCCATACCGCCGGGACGGCGGTTCCCACGGCCGCCACAGCGTTGGGTATTTTCTTGCGGAGCGTGGCTGGCAGCACGTGTGGGTACACCCCTTCCGTGGCCACGAAAGGAGTGAAAGGCAGTCGATTGCTGGCGTGGGGCCGAGAGGCCCAAGGACTTGGCCGTAGCCCTGGAGTCCTTAAAGCGCTCAAGCGCATGGTCTGCCTTGTCGCCAAAAAGGCAACGGCCATCAAACGGCATGTCCATCAGTGTGTTTTGGACATCGGCCGAAAAGTTGGCGGACCTCAACCAGGCGTGACGTCTGACCGCCACCGTCGTTGCCATCGCTCTACCTAGTGAGTCGGTGGTATCCAGCCCACACCGGATAGAATATCTGGCTGCATCCCGGCCCTCCACAAGGGCTTGGCCGAGTTTGGCCCGTACCTCCAATGGACACTCTGGCAGCACTTTCGCAACCGTATCCCACAGAGTGGGTGTAGCGGCCCAAGAGGCATGTGGTGTTGGAAGACCGCAGTCCCAGACTAAGGGATGAGAAGATCTTTTTACCGTACTGCTCATACCTCTTGGATTCCCTGTCCGGCGCAGCCGACAGGAATGCGTTCTGGGAGTTGGAGGCCTGGATGACCAGGCTCTCGGGGGTGGGGTGGGTGGATAGGAAACATGGGTCACCCGGAGCCGGGCGGTGGCGTCTGGCCACGTTCCTATCTACAGGCGAACCTGTAGCGGGCTTGGACCAAGTGCCCAAAAGAACGTCGGTCAAGGCCTCATTAAACGGCAGCAGAGGCTCAGCTGAGCATGACTGCGGCTTAAGGACCTCAGTGAGGAGGTTAGTCCTTACGGCCGCGACGGGGAGCTCAAGGCCCAAGGCCTTGGCTGCCCTCGTCAACACCACACTGTAGGTTGCCCCCTCCTCCGTAGCCACTGTAGGAGCCAGTGTCGGGCGAAGTGTCCAGACCACTGGCATCCCCAAGTTCACCTGTCCAGTCCTCCTGGGACTGACATTCACGTGTCAGAGGGTCCTCAGACCCCTCCCAATACTCCTCATCACCCATCTCCTGGTACTCAGGGTCAGAAAAGGATGGGGCCGGTTCATGGAAAGTAAACTCTCCGAACGGCGTCTGAAGCGGCGCCGGAACCGGGCCTGAGGGCCGCGCTGGGGGTGACACCTGGGGGGTCGGCGCCGGGGAGGTCGTAAAGTCCACCGGCGGCGACCCAGATCCGGAACCGGATCCAGTGGGGCCCGGCGGCGCCGAAGCACCTGACGGCGTCGGGACCTAAGCCCCCGACCCGCTAGGTCCCGCAGACGGGTCCGCTGGGCCCAAAGGCGCCTCGGAGCCCGTCGGAGGAGAGAGGGACCTCATGGCCATGAGGAACCGCTCAATCTCCTCCGGCGTCGCGTTAGGCCCAGGGACCGGAGGGTATGAGGCCGGACGCGGCGCCTGCGACTCCGACGGAGCCGAGTGGGCGGTGTCACTAGAACCCCCGGCCGCGTCGTGCGAGCGTCGGGTAGAGTCGGAAGAGCGATGACGTCTCTTCGACTTCTTGTGCTTACCCGACGACTTCGACCCGGAGGAGTGATGTCGACTCCCGGAGCTCCGATGGCTCCTCTCCCGCGATCGGTCCCTCGACCTCCGTCCGGACCGTTGTCTGCGCGGGACCGACTGCCGGAGTTCGAGTCGCTTGCGGGACCGCTACCGCCTAGCTTTCGAAGTCAGGGCCCGACAGTCGGAGCAGGTCTTGTCGTCGTGATCAACGCCGAGGCAGTGGAGACACAGACGGTGAGGGTCGGTGACCGACATTAGTCGGTCGCAATCCTCACAGGGCTTGAAACCTGGCATCCCTACCGGCACCGATCGGAGTCGAAGACTCGAAAAAGGATGATCAAAAGATCAAAAAAGAGTTAGTCAAAAAGTGACTAAGGTACCACTTTTTCCGGATCTGCGCAGCTGGCGCGGAAAAAAGAAGAACGGACGTCAGCACGCGAAGGCGGCGTATAAGTACTCCGACGACGTCATCACGGCGCCCACGACGCCGACGGACGCGGAGCCGCAGACGACGCCTACCGACGCGCAAGGGTACTGTAGGACGGTAGATCCCTGACTATGGTTGCCCCCAACTTTTTGCCTGGTGTTTTGCTGGTTTTCTGACTTAGTTGACCTGGGGCCCTGCTATTCAGGACCCCAGGCCTACTGCTCTCTCTGTAAAATGGATTCCATGTACCTTAGGTACATATCTAATTGGATACTGAGTCACCTTATCAGTCCCTGTACAGGGTACCTTAGGTGCCCAGGGCATAGGTGTACCCAGGGCCTACCAGGGGCTGCAGCATGTATTATGCCACCCCTGGCTGGCCATCCAAAACTGACAACTGGCTGCTTGACAGCTGGGGCAAGGTGGTGTAATCACCCCTTGCTTTAGATATAGTATACCTATATCAAACCCTAAAATGGACACACAGATCTCCTATCAGTCACTCCTATGGCAGGCCTTGACAATCCTGAAGGCAGAGTGCTTGGAATCGTGTGAGATGGTGCTCTGGCATGAGCTGAGCCTGTCTGCGGCTTTCGGGATCCATCCCTTAGCCGTTTCCATGATATCGCATACCATATACTCTTAAGTGCATTATAATCCTCGCGGTTATATGCCAACTCTGGTATCGCTTTATCAAAACATGTTGAGTAAGGTGTCATACGAATTGGAATACTAATCCCTCGCCAATTCTGGCGACGGGGTTAGCATTCCACCCTTCTAGAGGGACACGACATGTATGTAACCTGTAACCCCGGTTAAAGTCAGACAGAGCTTTAGCTCCACAAAATGGATGCTGCCACCGAGACACAAGTCTGCCCTCCTGCTGCTGGGAGTCCTCCCAGCCCAGGAGGCAAGGACAAAGGGTTTCCTGCCAGGGGCGGTGCCAGCACCGTCCCAGACAGGATTTTGTGTATCCTAGGTAGGCAGGGCTTTAGAGGAAGGTGACTGCAAGTGGCACCCCGGTGCTCACTGTGCATAGGCCGGCTGGAACCAGTTCCAGGGGCACTCCAGCCCCTGACCTGGGGAAAGCCCGCCAAAGGAGAGGGGTGTAACCACCCCCCTCCTAGTCCCACCCATAGGGCAGGACTTAGTCGCGTGCCAGCCCCTTTTTGCAGGATAAAGGTAGGACCTGGCCCCCTTCCAAATCAGATCATCTTTGAATCCTGAAACTACTTTCTACAAGAAGGAACTCAAGACTCTTCTCAAGATTTCTCCCTTGTGACTAAGGATTAGTCACCCTGCAGCAGCAGGCACCAACCAAGCATCGCGGTTTGTTGCCAGTCTCTCCTTCGGATCAAGACTACTCCAGCACGACGAGAACCGGCTTCCCTGGCACCTCTGACCTCAACCTGCATCATCAGCCCTGCTGTGATCCGTGGGTGTGACGAGACCTCGAGGGACCGGCCATCTTCAGAACTGCACGACGCTTGTCCAGCACGACTCCCGAGTGACCCTCGACTGAGTGCTTTGGGGTAAGAGAAGCCCCGACCCTGAGCAGCTCCAGCACCGAAGTTCAGCCCCCCTGCATCCACGAGATCTGCGTGGGGCCCTTCTGCTCTTTGCTGCCAACCGCGTTGTCCAGGTCACTTGCCCGTTGGCTAGTGGCCCCCTCACGACGCTCCACGACGACAACTACTGCTGGTCTGGTTGCTCCAGACTAGCCCTTGCTCCCCTCCAAAAGAGGAGCACCTTGGACCCTCCTGGTCCACTCAAGACGCCATTTTAGGTCCACCGCGTGGGCCTTGCATTTGCCAAGACTTGTTGCCCAATCCTGGGTCCAGCGACGTCGACAGCAAGTACCTTCGTGGGACAGCTCGCACCCCCATCCTGGTCGCCGACAACGCCTCCTGGTCCGAGAGACTGCAGAGCCCAGCAGCGCCCACTCACCTGGCTGAGGTGACTTCGTCCGGTGCCATCCTGGTGCCCACTCAAATCACTGGCTAGTGATTCAGAACTTGGTCCCCTCTGCTTACAGGTTTCTTCTTCCCTGATCCAGGCTTGGATCACCACGAACTTCTTCACTGGCCGCCTGCCAGCAACTTCTTTCTTCAGGATCCTGGATCTTCAACGAGGGTTTCCGACGCAACTTCAACCCTATGCAGCCGCAGCCCCTGGGCTAGGTAACCTGAGTACTCCGGTGCTCCAGCATAGTCCAACACCCTAAGTGTTCGGATCCACTCTTGTTTTCGACCCACCTAGTCGGGTTCGCCCGAGAACAGTAACTTTGCAACTGCTAGCCTCCATAGACTTTTTCCCGCCTTACGCGTGAGAGTTCCCACTCTGCACCCGACGTCCACAGGCCTCCTGCATCTAATCCCAGTGTTTAGAATTGTAGGCCTAGCGATTCCTAAGTCTAGAAAAGTATTACTTACCTGCTAGCAAGTTCGCATTCCACTTACTGTGTATATGGTTTTTCGTGCCCCTAGGGCATTTGTGTAAATTGTGCGACTTAAAGTATTTTCTTAAGAGTTTTGTTGTGTGCTTAGCTCCCTGACTCATAAAGAGTTCAGGGTAGTCTTGTTATAAATAAATATCTGTTTATTTTCATAACAACTTGTGTGGTGTCCTTTCACTTGGTGTTCAAGGGGTAATGTGATGGCAAAACAGCTGGCTTAACACGCCCTCTAGAGTCTTAGCCTTAGACTGCTCGTATCCATGCTACTAGGATAGCTGGTCTATAAGGTTGACTTACAACCAATCATCAATAAGGGTTGTTTGGACTGATACATAGTGATCACTAGAATAGTGAGCACTGCATATCAGGCCAACTTCTCACAACAATGTGATCCATGTTCCAATTGGTAATGCACCTAAATGTAAATGTAAATGTAAATGTATAGGCATTTATATAGCGCACTACTTACCCGTAGGGTCCCAAGGCGCTTCGACCGCTGCGAAACCCTTCCTGGCTTCCCTGAGAGATGGTCCCTTAATGGGTATCTCCAGGGTGAGACCAGGCATCCCCGGCGGTCTGGTGGGGCCGTTAGTGAAGATGAGGCAAGCTAATGCCCAGAGTTGCCGAGTGTGATCGCTGATCAGAGTGGGCACCGAGGCGAGAGAATTATCGAGTCCGCTGACCCTGGTCCAGAAACCTGCCGCGCCGGGAATCGAACCCTGGTCCCGGGCCGTCCTCTGCTCTCGGGTCTGCCGCCTCTAACCAGTGAGCCACACTACTTCACCTAAAGTGCATTGGCATAAATTCAGAGAGAGAACAGCAGGCTGTGGGTCTGATTGGCAGGCCCACAGCCAAGTCAAAAACCAGTGAAGCAAAAAAGCAAAAATTGGGGTGACCATAGGATAGCAGATCCTACTATCCTACACCTCCGATCCCGAATGGTCATTTTCGATCGGAAGGATGCACAAGCTGTGCATGTCGACTCGTTGTGATCTGGCGATAGACAGAGGTTGCAGACCTCGTGATGCTCGCTATGAGGGAATTTTGCTCGACATACCGGGCATCTCTTGAACGGAGTCCTGTCCATGAGGTGTAGGCCGCACGGCGCCGATAGGCCCAACGGCCCGCGTCAATGCACTGGAATGAAGCTGATGGCGTCTAAAGTAGTATATTCGATGTTGATATTATTTGTATAAAGTTTTTACGCTTCGAAGTTGCTGGAAAAGTTTTTCTAGCCGGAGTGGAGAACTTTCATCCGAACCCAGTGGCGGAAAAAACCAATCTGAGGATGGAGTCGATGACCATGTGCAGTATTGTCCAAGGGAGGAGTCACCTATCTCGTGACTACAAAGACTTCTTCCAAGAAGACAACAACCTGCAATCATCCGAGCCCAACATCAGGTGGCAAACTAATGCTAAGTGTACACTCTGCAGCTCATACGCCTCGAACATACAGTACAATGGACACAGCAAGTAAGAACATCAACTTGCTCTTGCAACCTTATAAATCATCTCATCTGGAGCAAAGAGACCTGTCATCAGTGAACATCACAGCCGGTCCTATACCTTGTGGTATAGCATGGGACACAACTGATTATGACATTTATGGCCCGGTGGAACTGCTGAAAATTCCACACCAGTTCAAGGTTTCTTTAAGTGATTTTGTTTCATCAAGCACCTTTTCAGATGATTGGGACTTTGAAAATGTTAATAATATGATGTCAGACTTAGAAATGTGAGCAAAATTTCAAAAACATGAACACCTAGAAGGTTCAACAAGTTATGAAGAACTGTATTGTTATAATCATTTTGGTCACCATTATTTGCACAAATCTGTAAATCCTAGAAATGTTTTTTCTTATAATCAATGGGAACATTGTCCAACGCCACCAAAAGGCAGCTCTAAAACATTTTATGAGAAATTTCCATACTTCTCAGGTTTTAATGTGACAAATCCAGAAACATTTTATTTAAAAAATCTAAATAGGACAGCAATGAAACCATGTTGACCAATACTAAAATTTATTCTGCAAACGTTTATGCTCAGCTGCCTACATTAGGGTACAACTTTTGGAGAGACAATATTGAGACAAAAACTCTCTGGGGCACAAAAAAATGGCAGGTGCAGGGTTTGGAAGCCTTGTTCAGAGCCTGCATTATACCAGAACAAATCATATTTCTAAATTACACTGTTCAGCAAACATCCTGTCTTGGCTTAGCTAAGATAAAAGAATTAAACAAACCGTCCATACCTAAAGCCACACTTAGTAGTAATGACACTGCAGATGAGGAGGTAGACGTAAGACATATTTTACAGCACAACAGAACAAGTCCTGCTTGAAAAAATGGTTAATCTGGCCCATAGACACGAATAACTGTCAAGAGAGATTCATGAACAGAAGGGTTCAAAATGAATAGGCCATATCCAAGGTACTCCCAGAGACAACATCCAGGGATAGTCACCACATACAGTGTCGGAAAACTATGCCTTGATTGGCTACAGACATCCATACTTCCATAAATTAAACAACACTTAACTTTACCTAAAGAAGGCGTTGACTTGCGAGACTTCTTACTCGGGCCTCGCAAACAACGACAAAAACATTTCATATACGCCGGTATATATTCTGCTTACAATGAAGTTTGGAAAATAACGCAAATGGAAACTGCAGAAATAATACGAGAAATTGATTGTATTTATTTGGAGAAAGCTCTCTCTGTAGTGGACAATGGGTTAAAGACTCTGTCCTCCAGAATTTATTCTTTCGACAGCATTGTATCATCTGCCATTGATATTATAGAACAGGATTTGCTAATGTTACAACATGAACAGTCTCAATTGCGTTCTATAATGCTACTAGGCTGGACGTTGCAAAATCTCCGTTAAGGCTATGTGCCATGGCGTCTAATCAATACCACGTCATTGTTTACTGTCTTTAACCTTACAGATAAACAAATCTCTTTGGCACAAAGAGGGGCAGAGTATACGGTGCTGAGCATTGAAAAACTGGAAAGATTACCATTAACAGTTTCTGAGAAACCTGTCGTTGAATGGATAATACATGGCACCATCACGATACCAGTGACGATTTTCCAATTTCAATATTGTCTACAGCATATACCAGCGGGCCTGTATAAAAGGTTTGGTAAAGGATACATTAAGTCAACCTGGTCTTTACCATACACACACAAATGTTGGAGTGGGGGAAAAGAAGTATTTCTTAGTACAAAAAATTGTAAAAACTCGCTAAGCGGTACACTTTTATGTGAAGGTATTAACCTACATGGAGCCTGCAAAGGTTCTTTAAATAACCTTTCTTGCCACACGCACGGTACTCCAGCGGCCGTGATAGAACCGATTTTTAGACAGATTTCCAATGGGAGCTACGTCATGCTCAACGATCACAGCTATTGTGGCATGCTGACAGGAAAAGCCTATCTGGTTAGTGTGTCGGCCAGGGTCACTTGTTGTATGCAAGTATTGTATCCAAAGAGTAATACAGACAGGGAGACGGCGTTATGGCCTTCACTGAATATCTCTTCTATACGAATTGATACTTTACGCCGAATGAAAGCCATTCTTTTACAACAAACTGGGTCACTGACCGCGTCTAGAGAAACGTATGATCTGCAAGTTGCAAGGACTTCTGCAGAGATACATGCATTATTAGCAACAAGCTGCCCAGTACATTTCGCGGAACTGTTAGGTCAAATCTTAAACATGTCTGATACCAGTGGCATCGCACATGTATTTAAGACGATCTTTTCAGGACTGTTAACACCATTCGAAGCAGTCCTCTGCATTTTTCTAAATTTCGTGCACTCTGTGTTCGGCGGTCTGCCTCTCATTTTGGGACTCGTAGCAGGAATTCTATTTTTGTTTCTCCTGCTCCGATATGGCAAGTCCAGTCACCAACGATACCCAGACTACAATGGAACGGGCTCGCCTGGCCATGCGGTATCGTGACAGAATTACACAGATTCTTGGCTTGGCTCGTTTAAGAGATCTGAATACCACTTGGTTCCTTTCATTTAGACCAATCTGGCAAGATTGCATCTTACCTGTTCTACGATGCCTGCTTTGCGGAGAAGAATGCATGTCAGACATCACAGCCAACGGACGTTGACACTTTGCTGGGTCCTGTAACGACTCACACATCGTGTTGCCCCCAACGGCTGCCTATCCTGATGACGGCATTCATTGAGATCTCACCGGCAAATCCAGCTATTGGTGAGGTACGTGGAACAACAGGAACACAGGTACCATCTACATCGAACATTGCTAATGCGACTGACGCTGACGGCGATGTTTCACATCTATGCACATTTGATCTACTTGATGAAGTAGTTCCACTTTCACCAACTGTGGTAGACGGCTTCTTTGCCAGCTTAGATGATTTGATGTTTTCTCCCGACACCGAGAATAACTTTTGAAAGTGCACACAGTGTTCCATAAACTCTGAAATTCGGCCTTCGGTTTTTCAAAACAAAACGACTAACTTGGGAACTCTATGTTTCTACGATCTACATTTGCAAACTTTTTCTCTTCATCCCAGAATAGACCATTTTCACTTGGCACAAAGTAATCTGTTAAAAGTAGAACTATTCTTAAAGAACAAGAAATTTGTTTGATACTTTCCTATAGACAAATATTTGGCATTATCTCGTGAAATCGATAGCTGTTTATATACTATGCTATGGACTCAACTTTTTTTCTGTAAATTTAGAGCCATTTCATAAACTGTCATTTCGTGTTTCATCTAGATAGCATTATTTAATGACAAAACTATTGCTGGTGCAATGCGTGCAAGACAAATACTCATGTATAAATATAAACCATGTTTAATGCATTTCATGTATTTTGGGTGGGATTATGAACACATGCTTTAGTTATGTTTTTTATGCTTATAGATTTAATGATATTAGACATAACACGTGGAGTGGGTGTTGTATAGCGTTTTAGGGCCCTAGTGTAATTTTCCCGATTCATGCCCTTATATAGGTATAAAATACCGCATCCTTATACAGGCACAGAAATCATAACCATATTAAGACACAACTCAAGTAGTCCTTGTAGGAAGGTAGATCCCTGACTATGGTTGCCCCCAACTTTTTGCCTGGTGTTTTGCTGGTTTTCTGACTTAGTTGACCTGGGGCCCTGCTATTCAGGACCCCAGGCCTACTGCTCTCTCTGTAAAATGGATTCCATGTACCTTAGGTACATATCTAATTGGATACTGAGTCACCTTATCAGTCCCTGTACAGAGTACCTTAGGTGCCCAGGGCATAGGTGTACCCAGGGCCTACCAGGGGCTGCAGCATGTATTATGCCACCCCTGGCTGGCCATCCAAATCTGACACAACTGGCTGCACGACAGCTGGGGCAAGGTGGTGTAATCACCCTGTGCTTTAGATATAGTATTCCTATATCTAACCCTAAAATGGACACATATATTCCTATCAGTCACTCCTATGGCAGGCCTTGACAATCCTGAAGGCAGAGTGCTTGGAATCGTGTGAGATAGTGCTCTGGCATGAGCTGAGCCTGTCTGCGGCTTTCGGGATCCATCCCTTAGCCGTTTCCATGATATCGCATACCATATACTCTTAAGTGCATTATAATCCTCGCGGTTATATGCCAACTCTGGTATCGCTTTATCAAAACATGTCGAGTAAGGTGTCATACGAATTGGAATACTAACCCCTCGCCAATTCTGGCGACGGGGTTAGCATTCCACCCTTCTAGAGGGACACGACATGTATGTAACCTGTAACCCTGGTTAAAGTCAGACAGAGCCTTAGCTCCACAAAATGGATGCTGCCACCGAGACACAAGTCTGCCCTCCTGCTGCTGGGAGTCCGTCCAGCAACAGAGGCAAGGACAAAGGGTTTCCTGTCAGGGGCGGTGCCAGCACCGTCCCAGACAGGATTTTGTGTATTCTAGGTAGGCAGGGCTTTAGAGGAAGGTGACTGCAAGTGGCACCCCGGTGCTCACTGTGCATAGGCCGGCTTGAACCAGTTCCAGGGGCACTCCAGCCCCTGATCTGGGGAAAGCCCGCTAAAGGAGAGGGGTGTAACCACCCCCCTCCTAGTCCCACCCATAGGGCAGGACTTAGTCGCGTGCCAGCCCCTTTTTGCAGGATAAAGGTAGGAACTGGCCCCCTTCCAAATCAGATCATCTTTGAATCCTGAAACTACTTTCCACGAAAGGAACTCAAGACTTCTTCCCAAGATTCTCCCTTGTGACTAAGGAGTAGTCACCCTGCAGCAGAAGGCACCAACCAAGCATCGCGGTTTGTTGCCAGTCTCTCCTCCGGATCACGACTGCTCCAGCACGACGAGAACTGGCTTCCCTGGCACCTCTGACCTCAACCTACATCATTAGTCCAGCTGTGATCCGTGGGTGCGACAAGACCTCGAGGGACCGGCCATCTTCAGAACTGCACGACGCTTGTCCAGCACGACCACCGAGTGACCCTCGACTGAGTGCTTTGGGGTAAGAGAAGCCCCGACCCTGAGCAGCTCCAGCACCGAAGTTCAGCCCCCCTGCATCCACGAGATCTGCGTGGGGCCCTTCTGCTCTTTGCTGCTCACCGCGTTGTCCAGGTCGCTTGCCCGTTGGCTAGTGGCCCTCTCACGACGCTCCACGACGACAACCACTGCTGGTCTGGTTGCTCCAGACTAGCCCTTGCTCCCCTCCAAAAGAGGAGCACCCTGGACCCTCCTGGTCCACTCAAGACGCCATTTTAGGTCCACCGCGTGGGCCTTGCATTTGCCAAGACTTGTTGCCCAATCCTGGGTCCAGCGACGTCGACAGCAAGTACCTTCGTGGGACAGCTCGCACCTCCATCCTGGTCGCCGACAACGCCTCCTGGTGTAGTGTAGCTCCTATTTTCCCAATAGGCTCTGCGCATTGGAATAGTACCTACAGCAGTAAAGGCCTAGGCCAGACGTTAACTAGGTCTACTACTGTCGATACTAGACTTAATTTTTGGGTTTGCCAGCTAAACTCAGAGTTCGCTAGAAACTTTCTCGAATGTTCAAGGAAGGATTAACTTCCCTGATTAGACAAGAAGGGATTTAGTTTCTGACAACCATAGAACATGACAACTTTGCTCTCCCCTAATCAAGAGTCAATCTCGAGAGTCGTGTGAGCACAAGGCAATTATTTTACTCAGTCAGTACGTGCATTCTTAGTCTCATCAGAATGTAGAGAAAAGGAAGAGACGGGCGTGTTCAATAAAAGATGTTATTTATTGATCAGTCTCTTTTCTCGTACAAGAGAAATGGATCGATATTATTGCAATACTTATAGTTAAGTAAAGTGCATACATTAGAAGCAATAGTATAAAATAATACTGTAAAAACATTGATATGGTTTCTGAGCCATACGATGTTTAAAATGATTAAAATATATTTTACATACACATATACATTTGACTAAACGTACTCAACTGGTGTTTCTAAATACGCCTACCCCGTGTACCTGACCTAAGTCTAATGCGTGGGCGGGAATAGAAAGTTACAGTTTAAGTTAAGTTTGTTTTTGCCAAGTGAATAACTAAAGAATTCTCTGTGAGGGGTTATTCAGTTCTGTACCTGGAATTTAGGATGAATGAGGAATGGTATCTCTTTCTCTGCTCTCGATATTCCAGGCTGCCTGCGAGGGCTACCCGGAAGCGCCGGTGCTGGGTCTCTCGGCTTGAGATAGCAGCGCGTCTCTCAGCGCGTCAGGAAGGCGGGGCTGCTGCCAGCGGGGTCTGCTTCTGCTCTCGGCTTCGGCAAGTATGGCTGCTCCGTCTTGTCACCACGCGTGTGTTTGCATAGGGCAAGGTCGGCAATATTTATACCTTAAAGGTGCCGGAATTGACGTAAGGATGGACATAGGTACGTCAATAAAGATGTCATACGACTTGCTCGTTAGCACATTCTTTACTAAAGTTCTCTGTGAAATCAAAACAATGGCCGCACGGATTATCCAGGTTGTCATAGGTTTGATTTGTTATGAGAACGTCGTATGCCTTATCAGGGGCTGGAGGAATGTCGCTTGTCTAATTAGATCTCAAGCGTTATGACCTAATCAGATAACACGTTCCTGTGCCGTAGTGTGACTGCGTCAGATAACGGTATCTGCATCATGGGGGTTTTCTTGCCTCATGGGCTGACTGTTAGTTAACTAGCTAGGTAGTTTAACCAGAATAGGGTCAGGAATAGGGGGATCGATTCAGAACCTATAGAAATACACGACACTGGTCCGAGAGACTGCAGAGCCCAGCAGCGCCCACTCACCTGGCTGAGGTGACTTCGTCCGGTGCCATCCTGGTGCCCACTCAAATCACTGGCTAGTGATTCAGAACTTGGTCCCCTCTGCTTACATGTTTCTTCTTCCCTGATCCAGGCTTGGATCACCACAAACTCCTTCACTGGCCGCCTGCCAGCAACTTCTTTTCTTCAGGCTCCTGGATCTTCAACGAGGGTTTCCGACGCAACTTCAACCCTATGCAGCCGCAGCCCCTGGGCTAGGTAACCTGAGTACTCCGGTGCTCCAGCATAGTCCAACACCCTAAGTGTTCGGATCCACTCTTGTTTTCGACCCACCTAGTCGGGTTCGCCCGAGAACAGTAACTTTGCAACTGCTAGCCTCCATAGACTTTTTCCCGCCTTACGCGTGAGAGTTCCCACTCTGCACACGACGTCCACAGGCCTCCTGCATCTAATCCCAGTGTTTACAATTGTAGGCCTAGCGATTCCTGAGTCTAGAAAAGTATTACTTACCTGCTAGCAAGTTCGCATTCCACTTACTGAGTATATGGTTTTTCGTGC
Source organism: Lissotriton helveticus (assembly GCF_964261635.1). Classification (NCBI taxonomy): domain Eukaryota; kingdom Metazoa; phylum Chordata; class Amphibia; order Caudata; family Salamandridae; genus Lissotriton; species Lissotriton helveticus. The sequence continues at coordinate 403,477,431 of NC_136063.1, read as the reverse complement.
CCCTAGGGCATTTGTGTAAATTGTGCGACTTAAAGTATTTTCGTAAGAGTTTTGTTGTGTGCTTAGCTCCCTGACTCATAAAGAGTTCAGGGTAGACTTGTTATAAATAAATATCTGTTTATTTTCATAACAACTTGTGTGGTGTCCTTTCACTTGGTGTTCAAGGGGTAATGTGATGGTAAAACAGCTGGCTTAACACGCCCTCTAGAGTCTTAGCCTTAGACTGCTCGTATCCATGCTACTAGGATAGCTGGTCTATCAGGTTGACTTAAAACCAATCATCAATAAGGGTTGTTTGGACTGATACATAGTGTTCACTAGAATAGTGAGCACTGCATATCAGGCCAACTTCTCACACTTAGTTATACACAAGGACTTCCTCAAGGCTAGGAGTTTCCGGCGTGGGATGACGCAGAACGGATATTTTCTTGATTTAATAATTGTGGAGAAACTAAGGAGCTTTGTTGTGGTCGTATAGGACAGCCCTGAGGAAGTCATTGTGTATAACTAAGCATGACGAAACACGTGTTGGCTGCATTTGAAAAACAGTGGATGAATAAAATCTAACTGGAGAACGAGGATTGCAGTGGTTATATGAGAATTGAGACCGTTTTCCTGCATTAAGAGGACTTGATGATATTGATTTACTGTTTAATAATTTGTTTTGAGTGCTCGGGGAGAACACATAGATCATCAATAGGTGGCGTTGGTCGACTCCGCGTTCGTCGTTGGCATCGCCGGAATGATGTCACTGTATCTACTTAGACACCGCCCTCGGACGTCAGTTCTTTACACGACATTCCACGCCGGAAGCGCAGACCCATGCAAGACACTGACCACTGGTGCACAAAACTAGGACGCTGAAAGGGATTCCCTGCCCCTAGAATTCAGTTTGCAGAACGGGGAGGATGGATGGGGCGGTAAGGAATCTATAACTAATCTATGTCTTTTACAGATATATCTTTATTGAAGGTAAGTAACTTGTTCATCGGAAAGAGACAATTAGTTATAGATTCCTTACCTTATAATAGACTCCCCAGCAATAAAAACCCCGGAGGTGAGCCTGCAAACTAAGTTCACACCAGAAAGTCCTGGATAACTGAACGGCCAAAGAAGACCTCTCTCCGGACTTGGCTGTGCAGGCAATAGTGTTTTGTGAACGTGTGCATAGATGCCCACGTAGCTGCCTGAAAAATGTCACTGAGGGGGACTCCACATCCCAAAGCAGTGGTAGCTGCCGTCGCCCTGGTGGAATGGGCGCGCAATCCCACTGGAGGCTCCTTCTTTGCCAAAGAATAGCAAGCTTTGATGCACAAACGACCCACCTAGAGATGGTCCGTTTGTGCACGGCCCAACCCCTTTTGGCGCCCACACAGCCAACAAAGAGCTGGTCATCCACCCGGAATTGCTTTGTGCGATCCAAATAAAATGAAAGCGCATGTTTTGGATCCAGATGGTGGAACATCTCTTCCTCTTTAGAAGGATGCTTGGACAGAAAGAAGGTGGGCAAAGGGATGGTTTGACCAACGTGGAACGAAGTAACCACTGTGGGAAAAAATAGAGGGTTGAGTTCGAAAAACAACCTCGTCCAGATGAACAGCCAGAAAAGGAGGTTTTGAAGAAAGAGCCTATAGCTCACTCACCCTGCAACCAGAAAGGCAGTCTTTAAAGCCAGAAGTCCGAGAGGACAGTTATGCAGCGGCTCAAAGGGAGCACATATAAGAGAAGTTAAAACCAAGTTCAAGTCCCACTGGGGCATTACGAAGGGAATAGAAGAAAAAAGATAAGTAATACCCTTAAGAAAGCAATTTACAATAGGGGACTTGAAAAGAGAAGGCTGATCAGGAAGCCTACGAAAGGCTGAAATTGTTGAGAGGTAGCCCTTTAGAGTGCCCAGAGAAGAGCTCTGCAGGGCCAAAGAAAGGAGGAACAAGAGGACCTCTGAAAGAGGGGCAGAAAGGGGATTCACAGCCTTTCCTGTGCATCATGCCACACATTTTTTCCATCAACAGGCGTATACCGTCTTAGTGGAGGGAAGCCTGGCTGCCAAGATATCATCACAGACTTCATGAGGAAGGCCGAAAGCCGTCAACTGTCGCCGCTCAATCTCAATACAAGGAGGTGGAGACTGGACAGGTTCGGGTAGAGGACTGTCCTCTGCTACTGCGACAGAAGTTCCTCCCGAAGAGGCAGTCTGATCAGAGGATCGATGGCAATGCGTAACAGCTCGGGATACCAGACTCTTCGTGCCCAATCCAGAGCCACAAGGATGACCTGGGCCCGTTCGTGCTTGATCCTTTTAGCACTCTGGGCATAAGTGGTATAGGCGGAAAGGCGTACAATAGACCGCAACTTCAAAAGCAACGAAAAGCAGTGCCTAGTGAGTGCAGCCTTGGAAATTCCAACGCGCAGAATTGCTGACATTGCACGTTCTCTTCGGTGGCTAATAGATCTAAACAAGGCTCTCCCCACTGCTGAAAGAGACCTTGCGCCACCTCCGAGTGAAGGCGCCATTCGTGATCCATCATGCACCTGCAGCGGAGTTAATCCGCACTGGCGTTCAGAGAACCTGCCAGGTGTTGAACCACCAGGGATACACCCTGATGTTCCAGCCATGTCTAGAGATGGAGAGCCTCTTCACATAGGTCCACGACCCCACCCCGTCCTGTTTGTTGCAGTACAACATAGCGGTGGTGTTGTCCATGAACACCTGCACTACTCTTCCCTGGACAGAGGGAAGGAATGCTTTTATTGCAAGACGGATCGCCAGAACCTCCAGGTTGATGTGGAGCCCGGACTCCGACGGAGACCAGAGGCCTCTGATCTCCACATCTCCCATGTGGCCACCCCACCCCAGAATTGATGCCTCAGTCACCACTGTAAACTCTGGTTTGGGAAGGGAGAGGGACCTGCTGTTGACCCAATACTGGTTCGTTAGCCACCACTGCAACTGTCGTGCAGTGCCCTCTTAGATCTGGACGCAATCGGACAGATTCCCCTAATGCTGCGCCCACTGGAACTTCAGGTGCCACTGCAGAGCCCGTATATGCCACCTGTCATGATCTACAAGAGGCCATGAGGCCCAGTAGCCTCAGGGTCATTCTGAAAAACCCGGGATAGAGGCTGAAAGATCGGAATCAAAGGCCTCGCTGCTCGGGAGGATAAGTCAGAAACGGTGTCATGTCCAGAACCGCTTAGATGAAATGAAGCTTCTTAGAGGGAATCAGGTGTGACTTCGGCATGTTTATAGTGAATCCCAGCGAATGCAGGAGGTCGGCCGTAGCCTGGAGGTGGGAGATGACAGCCTGGGGCGAGCCCTCCTTCAACAGCCAGTAGTTGAGATGGGGGAAGACTGGAACCCCTGATCTGCGCAGATGAGCTGCGATCACCGCCATCACTTTCGTGAACACCCGTGGGGCACTGGTAAGGCCAAAGGGGAGCACAGTAAACTGAAAATGCTTGTGGCCTATGGTGAACCATAGGCAACGCCGGTGGACCGGTAGGACAGGGATGTGAAAATAAGCGTACTGCAAGTCCAACGCTACCATCCAGTGTCCAGGGTCGACGGCAGACGGAACTTGAGCGAGCAACATTTTGAACTTCTCCTTCCGGAGGAAGCGGTTGACGTCCTGAGATCCAAGATAAGAAGCAGGCTTTTGTCCTTCTTGGGCACCAGAAAGTAGTGGGAATAGCAACCATGTCCTACTTCCGGGACAGGAACGCGCTCGTTGGCTCCCTTGGCCAAGAGTGCCGAAACTTCCTGTTGGAGAAGGGCCAGATGATCCTCCGACATGCGAAGGTACTGAGTGTGAGAAGTTGGCCTGATATATGATGCTCACTAATTCTAATGATCACCTTGTATCAGTCCAAACAACCCTTATGGTGATTGGTTGTAAGTCAACCTGATAGACAAGCTATCCTAGTAGCGTGGACAAAAGCAGTCTTTAGGCTAAACTCTTTTGGCATGTGAAGCCAGCTGTTTTACCACAATATAACCCCTTGAATACCAGATGAAAGGACACCACACAGGTTGTTATGAAAATAAACGATATATTTATTAATAACAACACCTTTGAACTCTTTATGAGGTCAGAGGGCTAAGCACATGACAATACTACAAAAGAAATACGAGTTACCACAATATCTACAAGTGTCCCTGAGGGGCACGGCAAACCATATACTCAAAACAATGGAATGCGAGGAAGGAAAGTACTGTAAGAAGATCCAGAGGCTGGAGGATCGCTGGGACTACGCTACGAACTAGGTAAGGAGCAGGAGGCCCACGGGACTCATGTGCAGAGTGGAAACTCTCACGCGGGATGCGTACCAACGTCTATGGATGCTACAGATTACAAAGTTACGGATTGATTGATTCCGGACGAACCCCGGCTGGATGGAGGGAAAACAACAGTGGACCTGGACACTAGGATAGTGGACACAGACTTCAGCACCTAGAAGCTTTAGTTACCTAACCCACAGGCTGCGGGTGCATAGGGCTGAAGTTGCGTTGGGTTTGCTGTGTTGGTCCCGGTGATGCCTGAAACAAGAAGTTGCTGGCAGGCAGCCAGATGGAGGAGTCCGGTGGTTCCAAGGATGGAACTGGAAGGAAGAAGTCCTGAAAGGGAAGGGGACAGAGTCTTGGTCACTAGCCAGTGACGGTGCTGGAACCAGGAGGGAACCAGGTGCTGTCGCCGCGTTCAGGTGGAGGAAGGGTCGCTTCTCTCTGTAGCTGCGTGGACCAGGAGCTGTTCTTCACGACCAGGCTGGAGGCACGAGCTGTCCCACGTAGTCTGCTGCTGTTGGCGGTGTCGGATCGTCGATCTGGACAACAGGCCTTGGCTAATGCAAGCCACGCGGTGGAACAAAGATGGCGTCTGGTGTGGACCAGGAGGGTCCGGGGTGCTCCTCTTTCACAAGGAAGCGAGGGCCAGTCTGGGGGACCAGACTAGCAGTGTCGAAATCTTCGGGTCGTCGTCTCAGAGGTCACTAGCCAGCCGGCAAGTGACCAGACAACAGGAAGGGCAGCAACCAGGCAAAAGAGCCCCACGCAGATCACGGGGATGCTGGGGTGCTGGTCTTTGGTGCAGAAGCTGCGTCGGTGTGGGGCTTCTCAGTCCCCAATGCACTCACTCGAGGAACCCTCAGGGGTCGTGCTGGAAGCGCTGTGCAGGTTTCTTCAAGATGGCCGTCTCCACGTTGCTCGTCGCACCCACGGGTCCCAGCTGTGCTGTGGATGTGGGTAGAGGTCAGAGAGGTCTGGAGGTCCGGGTCTTGTCGAGCTGGGTCGTCGGATTCCGGGATGGAAGGACTTTTCAGCAAACCGCACAGGAGCTTGATGGTGCCTGCGAAGCAGGATGGTCACTCCCTGACCATAGGGGAGATTCTTCAGTCTTCTGGTGTCCAGGAGGTCGAAGGTCAAGAGTTCTTCGTGGAAGTTGTCAAGAGTAATCTAATCTGGAATGGGACCAGCTCCTACCTTTATTCAGCTAAAGGGGGCTGCACTACGACTAGGTCCCTCCCCTGGGTGGGACCAGGAAGGGGGGTGGTTACACCCCCTATCCTTTGTCCAGTTTCCCGCCAGAGCTGGGGCTGGAGTGCCCCAGCAACTGGTTGGAACCGGTGTATGCACAGGGCACCTTGTGTGCCCCAGGCATGTCGCATTCCTTTCAGCCTTGGCCTACCTAATACACAAAATCCTGTCTGGGGTGGTGCTAGCACCTCCCAAGGCAGGAAACCCTTTGTCTGAGTCTCCCTCGCTGGAAGGACTCCCAGCAGCAGGAGGTCAGACTTGTGTCTGTGGTGGCAGCATCCATTTTGTGATGCTGAGGCTTGAGTTAACTTTAACCGGGGTTTACAGTTACATACATGTCGTGTCCCTCTAGAGGGTGGAATGCTAACCCCGTCGCCAGAATTGGCGAGGGGTTAGTATTCCAATTCGTATGACACCTTACTCGACATGTTTTGATAATGCTATGCCAAAGTTAGCATTTGACCGCGAGGTTCATAATGCACTTAAGAGTATATGGTATAGCGTTATCATGGAACAGCTATTAGGACTTGGTTCCGCAAGCTGCAAACGGGCTCAGCTCGTGCCAGAGCACCATCTCACATAATTCCAAGCACTCTTCCTTCAGGATTGATAAGGCCTGCCATAGGAGTGACTGATAGGAAGATATGTGTCCATTTTAGGGTTAGATATAGGAATACTATATCTAAAGCAAAGGGTGATTACACCACCTTGCCCCAGCTGTCGTGCAGCCAGTTGTGTCTGATTTGGATGGCCAGCCAGGGGTGGCATAATACATGCTGCAGCCCCTGGTAGGCCCTGGGTAGACCTATGCCCTGGATACCTAAGGTATACTGTACAGGGACTGATAAGGTGGCCCAGTACCAATTGGTAAGTGCACCTAGGGTACATGGTTGTAATTTAGAAAGAGAACAGCTAGGCTGTGGGTCTGATTAGCAGGCCCACAGCCAGGGAAAGTCGTAAATCAGTGAAGCAAAAAGCAAAAATCTGGGGTGGCCATGGGATTGCAGACCCCACTCTCCTACACTGAGGTGGCATGGATGGAGGGGTAGTCTCGAAGGAGAGGGAGTAGCCCCTTCGGACTATTTGCAAAACCCACCTGTCTGATGTGATGGTGCACCAGTAGGGGAGGTGAGGGCGAATCCTGGTGCCCACTGGCGTTTGGTGGCTGTGAGAAGTTGGCCTGATGTGCAGTGCTCACTATTCTAGTGATCACTATATATCAGTCCAAACAACCCTTATTGATGATTGGTTGTAAGTCAACCTTATAGACCAGCTATCCTAGTAGCATGGATACGAGCAGTCTAAGGCTAAGACTCTAGAGGGCGTGTTAAGCCAGCTGTTTTACCATCACATTACCCCTTGAACACCCAGTGAAAGGACACCACACAAGTGTTATGAAAATAAACAATGTATTTATTAGAATCACAACAACCCTGTACTCTTTATGAGGACAGGGTGCTAGGCACACAACAAAACTCTTACGAAAATACTTAAGTTAGCACGTTATACACAAATGCCCTAGGGGCACGAAAAACCATATACTCTAAAAGTGGGATGCGAATTACTAGCAGGTGAGTAACGGTACTAATAGGCTTTGGAATCGCTAGGACTGGACTACTGAACCTTTAGATTACTAGCAGGAGGCCTAGGGAACTCGGGTGCAGAGTGTGCACTCTCACGCGGGATGCGGGACAAAGTCTATGGGAGCTAGAATTCACAAAGTTAGTGTTCACGGGCGAACCCGACCTGGTAGGGAGAAAACGACAGTGGATCCTGACCCTTGGATAGTGAGGCTATGCTGGGACACCGAAGTGCCGAAGTTACCTAGCCCAGGGGCTGCAGCTGCATAGGTCTGAAAAGACGTCGGGAATCCTCGTGCCGGACCAGGAGCCTGGAAGGAAGAAGTTGCTGGCAGGCGACCAGTGAAGGAAAGTTCGATGGATCCAAGCCTGGATCAAGGAAGAAGGAAACCTGAAAGCAGAGGGGACCAAGTTCTTGAATCACTAGCCAGTGATTAAGTGGGCACCAGGATGGCACCGGGCGAAGTCACCGCAGTCAGGTGAGTGGGCGCTGCTGGGCTCTGCAGTCTCTCGGACCAGGAGGCGTTGTCGGCGACCAGGATGGAGGTGCTTGCTGTCCCACGAAGGTTCTTGCTGTCGACGTCGCTGGACCCAGGATTGGGCAACAAGTCTTGGCAAATGCAAGGCCCACGCAGTGGACCTAAAATGGCGTCTTAGCCGGACCAGGAGGGTCCAGAGTACTTCTCCGATGGAGGGAAGCAAGGGCCAGTCTGGAGCAACCAGACCAGCAGCAGTGTTGTCGTCGGGCGTCGTTCGGAAGGCCACAAGCCAGCGGGCTAGTCGCCAAACAACGCGGTGAGCAGCAAAAAGCAGAAGGGCCCCACGCTGATCGTGGAGATGCTGGGGGGCTACTCTTCGGTGCTGGAGCTGCTCAGGGTGGGGGCTTCTCGGACCCCAAAGCACTCACCAGGAAATTACTCGGTGGGCTTGCTGTGCAGAAGTCGTGCAGTCTTGGCGATGGCCGGTCCCTCGAGGTCTCGTCGCACCCACGGTTCTCAGCTGTGCTGTAGAGGTGGGTAGAGGTCAGAGGTGCCAGGGAAGCCGGGTCTCGTCGAGCTGGGCAGTCGGATTCCGGAGGAAGGACGTGCAGCAGACCGCAGTGTTCTTGGATGGTGCCTGCGGATGCAGGGTGACTACTCCTTAGCCACAAGGGAGAATCTTGAGGAAGAAATCGTGAAGTCCTTTCGTGGAAAGTGGTATCTTGATTCCAAAGATGATCTGATTTGGAAGGGGGCCAGTCCCTACCTTTATCTGGGAAAAGGGGGCTGGCACGCGACTAAGTCCTGCCCTATGGGTGGGACCAGGAGGGGGGTGGTTACACCCACTTCCTTGGCGGGCTTTTCCCCAGCACAGGGTCTGGAGTGTCCCTGGAACTGGTTCAAGCCAGCCTATGCACAGTGAGCACCGGGGTGCCACGTGCAGTCACCTTCCTCTAAAGCCCTGCCTACCTACAATACACAAAACCCTGTCTGGGACGGTGCTGGCACCGCCCCTGGCAGGAAACCCTTTGTCCTTATCTCCTGCTCTGGGAGGACTCCCAGCAGCAGGAGGGCAGACTTGTGTCTCGGTGGCAGCATCCATTTTGTGGAGCTGAGGCTCTGTTTGACTTTAACCGGGGTTAGGGGTTACATACATGTCGTGTCCCTCTAGAAGGGTGGAATGCTAACCCCGTCGCCAGAATTGGCGAGGGGTTAGTATTCCAATTCGTATGACACCTTACTCGACATGTTTTGATAAAGCGATACCAGAGTTGGCATATAACCGCGAGGATTATAATGCACTTAAGAGTATATGGTATGCGATATCATGGAAACGGCTAAGGGATAGATCCCGAAAGCCGCAGACAGGCTCAGCTCATGCCAGAGCACCATCTCACACGATTCCAAGCACTCTGCCTTCAGGATTGTTAAGGCCTGCCATAGGAGTGACTGATAGGAGATCTGTGTGTCCATTTTAGGGTTAGATATAGGTATACTATATCTACAGCAAAGGGTGAGTACACCACCTTGCCCCAGCTGTCGTGCAGCCAGTTGTGTCAGTTTAGTTAGTCAACCCAGGGGTGGCACAATACATGCTTCAGCCCCTGGGAGACTTCTGGGTGCACCTCAGCCCTGGGTACAGGGACTTGGAGAGGGCCCAGTGCCAATTCAGTACCTGAGTACAATTTGGATAGAGAGAACAGCTAGGCTGTGGGTCTGATTAGCAGGCCCACAGCCAGGGAAAGTCGTAAACCAGTGCAGCAAAAAGCAAAAATCTGGGTGATCATAGGATTGCAGACCCTACTCTCCTACAGTGGCCCTGAAAGTTCTGACTAGGAGGGTTTGGGGGCTGCTGCAAAGAGGGCTGTGGTAGACTGGCTGGCCCCCAGAACCACGGTGGTGGTTCCCACATTCCCGGCTGCGCAGGGGCTGAACAGCTTGTGCTGGCCTGTGGCTCTGGGCAGGACGTGCAGTGACGTAGCCACGAAAGGGGCGAAAGGCAGACTGCACAGGGCGGTACTGGAGAGGCCAAACGACCTGGCAATATAGCCAGAGAGTCCTTAAAGCGCTCCAGCGCGTTGTCTGCCTTGTCGCCAAATAGGCGACGGCCATCAAAGGGCATTTCCATAAGAGTGGATTAGATAGCCCCTGAAAAACCAGTTGACCTCAACCAGGCGTACCGTCGAAGGGCTACCGATGTGGAAATCGTTAGTCTGCGGTATCCTCAGCGGATGGTAAACTTAGCTGCTTCTCTCCCTTCGGCAACTGCATGGGAGAGTACTCCCCAGGCCGCCTCCGGGCACTGGGGCAGCACTTGCGCCACCGTTTCCCTCACGGAGTGGGTGGAACAGCCCAACAGACATGGAGTGTTTGTCGACCGCAGTCCCAAGCTGGAGGAAGAAAACATCTTCTTCCAAAGATGGTCTAGCTTTTTGGATTCCCTATCAGGTGGTGCATTAGGGAATGCGCCTTTGGAGGTGGAGGCTTGGACCACCAAGCTCTCAGGAGTGAGGTGTTGAGAGAGAAAAGTGGGGTCGCCCAATGCCGGTCGATTGCGTTGGGCAATCATCCTATCCACAGGAGCCCCTGTGTTGGGCCTGGACCAGGTGCCCAAAAGGAGGTCAGTGAGGGCTTCATTAAACAGTAGCAGGAGCTCCGTAGAGCTCGCTGCCGGTTGAAGCTCTTCTGTCAGGAGGTTAGTCCCGACTGCCACTGTAGGTAGCTTGAGGTTGAGAGTCTTGGCCGCCCTACGTAACACCAAGGCGTAAGATGCTCCCTCCTCCGTAGCCACAGTAGGAGACGACAACATGACAAGTTCTGGTGAGGTATCCAAACCTTTGGCTTCCCCCACTTCCTCTCTCCAGTCCGATTCATAGCCTAACTGGTCAGTTAAAGGGTCCCCAGACCACTCCCAGTCCTCCTCACCTTCCTCTGGCTGCCAATCTGGTCTAAAAGAGCCAGGGTAGAACAAGGTCACAAACGTACCCGTCGTCGCAAGATCCGGCATCGGTCGCCGCTGGTCCTGCTCTGTGTCTACATCGGGATGGAGGCCGGGGTCGACGCCGGTTGGGGACACAACTGGCTTCGGCTGCAGACGTGGTGCCGGTGGATTCGGCGCCAAGGGAGGTGTAATGAGGTCGACTGGCACCGATCTGGACCCAGGTCTGGCTCCAATGGACCTTGCGCTGCCGAGCCGGAGCAGCCGAAGGCATAGGGACCCCAGCCGAGTCCACGGGGACCAGGCACGCCCGCGGAGTCAGGCTGCCCAAAATTGGCATGCATCGCTTCTTAAAATTGGCGAAGCTGGGCAGGGGTCACTCCAGGTCCCGGAAAGGGAGGGAAACCCGTAGTCGACCCTTCGGGCTCCACACGAGGAGCCGCATGAGGGGCACCACCCGCATCCCTCGTCGCGTTGGCAGACGGACAGGGAGAAGACAAAGAGCGACAATGCTTCTTTGAGTTCTTCTTGTGCTTCGACTTACCTGACCTCGAGTGCGAAGACTTGGAAGAGTGATGATGGGGACTCTGCGACCGGTCCCTTGACCTTCCACGCGACCGAGACCTCAAACGGCGCGGAGCGGACTGCCAGGTCTCGAAAAGCTTTCGGGACCGCTCACGCAAAGACTTCGGATTCATGGTCAGGCAGTCGGAGTACGACTTGGGGTCGTGGTCGCGCTTCTAGCAAAACAGGTACATAGGGTGCGGATCTGTCACCGACATCAGTCGGCTACAGGAACCGCAAGCCCTGAAGCTGGGAATCCCTGACATGCACCAGGAGTCAAAGACTCAAAAACTGTGTCAACAAAAGTCAGCAAAAAGTCAGTAAAAAATGACTGGAGGCACCGCTCTTTCCGGTTCTGCGCTGGCTGGCACGGAAAAAGAAAGAACTGGCGTCAGTGCCCGAGGGCGGCGTCTACCGTGACATCATCCCGGTGACCATGACAACAAACATGGAGCCGACCGATGCCATCTTTCGCCGCATAGGGGTACTGCTGAAGAAAAACCTGGATCCAGTCTTAATGCCTGGGGTAAGGTAATTCTAAAGGAAGGAATCTATAACTAACTATTTCTTTCAAATAAAATCCAATACAATGATGATGTTTGCCAGCTATCTTGCTCAAGATTCACTAAATAGCTCCGAGAAAGTAAGTCAACACATTGCAGATTAGGAAAAGTTACTTACCTGTAATCCTAGTTCTCTTGCAGGGGTATCCTCATTAATAGTCATAAGCTCATGATTATTCCCGCCCATGCGCAGTGACCCCGGAAAAAATATATACACATATATGTGAAAAACATATATGAAGCTCTCCTCCATACAGAAAAAGAGCTGGGTAATGCTCCAAGAATTCCCTTTGCACATACACACTTTCAAAAAGAAGCAGTGAAGAAAACAAAGATCATATGAACTGCTTTAATGTAGAGCAGAAAATAAAATCCTGCAAAGAGGAATTACAGTATTCCCAGCTCACAGGCTGCATTGCAGAAAACACTTTATGCAAGAACGCTACTGTAGCTGCTTTTCCCCTAGTGGAGTGAGCCTTAAGGGGAAACCAATAGAGTTCGCCAATTGAGAAGCCAGCTTAATACAGGACACTAGCCACCTCGAGATGGATCGTATGGAGGCTGGAAAACCGGTCCTGACAACACCATAATTTAAAAACAATTGTTCAGACTTTTTAATGGATTTTGTTCCCTCCAAATAGAATTTGAGAACCCTTTTGAGGTCCAGTGAGTGAAGAGACTTTTCTGCTGGTGGAGCAGGATTGGGGAAAAAGAGAGTTAGGACGTTAGACACCACTTTTGAAAGGAAAGAAGGGTGAGTCCTCAGAACCACCCTATTGTGATGGAAAACCGTGTACGGTTCCTTTTAGCAGAGTGCCTGGATTTCACTTACACTGCGTGCTGACATAACAGCTACTAGAAAAGCAACTTTCCACGTCAGATGTTGCAAAGTGGCCTTATGAATGGGCTCGAAGGGAGGGTCCATTAATTTGGACAGAACAAGATTCAACTCCCAAGGAGGAGAAGGATGTCTGACAGGAGGAAAACCTTCTTCAACCACTGAAGGAAATCCTTGACCACCTGTAGCTGAAAACAGGAAGGTTGGTTAGGTGATTTTCTGTAGGCGGTAATGGCCGCCAAGGGAACCTTGATAGAAGTTTACTTCAAACCTGACTTGGCTAGAAACAGAAAATAAGGCTAGATTACCTCCTCCTGCCCAGTACTAACCATAATGCATACACCACAACCTCTTCCATTTAAAAGAATAAGAGTTCCTTGTGGTGGATGGTCTCCTTCACTCCCTCAAAATGTTCATGCAGTCCTGAGGGAAATTCAGGTGTCCCTATTGCAGTACCTCAGGAGCCAGGCTACTAACCTCAGCGAGGGAAGGCCGGGGTGTAGAATATTCCTGCCCATTATGTCAGAAGGTCCGGTCTGCACTGAAGCCTCCTGTGTGGACATATTTTATAGCTGTAACAGGTCCGGATACCACTACTGGCTAGGCCAGTCCGGTGCTATCAGGATCATCTTCATCCTGGATCGGATGAGCTTGGTCGCCACCTTCGGGATGAGAGGAAGGGGCGGAAAGGCGTACGCAAATGTTCCTGACCAGTCTATCAAAAGAGCATTCCTTCTCGTTGCTGGACGGTAAAATCTGGATGCGAAGGCGTGGCATTTTTTGTTTAGAATGTCTGTAAAGAGGTCGATGGATAGTTGACCCCAGTGATGAAAGATGTCTGCCACTACCCCGTCATAGAGCACCCAGTCTTCTTGTTCTTCTAAGTGCCGACAGAGAGCCTCTGCCTGCATGTTCTGTTCTCCTGGCAGGCGCACCACTGTGATCGAGAGATTCCAGGCCAGAAGCCAGTGCCAGAACGCTCGGGATTCCAGTGACAGCGGGCGAGAATGTGTTCCACCTCGTTTGTTCAAGTAATAGATGGTGGTTGTATTGTCCATTTGAATCTGTATCGACTGACTGAATCGATGGATGGAATGCTTTGAGGGCTAGATGAACTGCCCGCAGCTCTAACATGTTTATGTGGTAGGTCTGTTCCTTGCTCGACAATTTGCCCTGAGTTTGTCGACAACCCAAGTGCGCACACCATCCCTGCAGAGATGCGTCCGTGATCAGGGATTGTCTTGGGAGAGGTTGATGGAAAGGAACTCACACTAGTAGTTTTTCAGTAGGGTCCACCAGATCATGGACGACTTCGCAGCATGGGAGAGAAGGATCAGATTCTCCCAATGTCCTGAGAATTGGTCCCACTTGTCCTCCAGATCCTGCAGCAGTGGTCTTATTCTCAATCTGAAGTTGGGGATGAGAAATATACAAGAGGCCATCAACCCTAGAAGAGATGCCACTTGTCTTACTGATGGTGCGCCTGGAGCAGAGAATTGCATTTCTGTTTCATTAATCAAATCAAATCAGGAATTTTTATTTAGAGCACATATCACCCGAAAGTCTCATGGCACTTGCGGAATACTCAGGAGTTGGTTTGGACAAGTTACTTGTCAAATAGCCATGTTTTTAGCTCCCTGTGAAAACGATTATGATCAGAGACAATACGTAGATGTAGTGGCAGTTTATTCCAGAAAGCTGGAGCGAGAAATGAAAAAGATCTGTCTCCCTTTCTTATGGCTCAAATCGTGAGGGGTGTTAGAAGGGATTTGTTGCTGGATCTCAGAGCCCTGCATGGCCGGTACCAACTGAGTTTCTTTTTCCAGTAGCCAGGACTATTGCCATACATGTTCTTATGTGTTAGGCAGAGAATCTTGAAACGAGTCCGCTTCCTAACAGGAAGCCAATGAAGAAGTATCAAGTTGGGTGCCAAAGGGGATTCCCTCGGGAGATTCAGCACTAGCCTGGCAGCAGTATTCTGCAGGACTTGGAGCCTAGTAAGGAGATCCTTATTCATTGAAGACAGCAAAGCGTTTCCATAGTCCATGCGATTGATAATCAGATAAAAGCTTCCATCGGGAGCCATTTAAAAACTTTGAGCAAGTTTCGCATAATGCCAAAACAGGAGACAATTAGGTAATTAACCTGATCTTTCATTGACAATTGGTTGTCTATTTGAATACCTAAGTTCTGAACTGATTGTCTTGGCACTAGGCAGGGACCAAGGGTTTGAGGCCACCAGTCACTTGACCAGTGTTCATGTGCTTTGCCAAAGAGAACCATCTCAGTTTTTCCTCCGTTTAGTTGTAGGTGATTTATATTGATCCATCTATCGATATGGATCATGCAATCTTTAAAACGTGATTTCGTATCTGTTGGATCTGGGCCAAGGGTGATCAGAACCGGAGTATCGTCGGCATATGACACTACATCAAAGCCATAGGATGTGATCACCGTGGCCAATGGAGTCACGTATAGATTAAAGAGCGTCAGGCTCAAAATAGAGCCCTGTGAACGGCAGTGACTCAATCCGTTAGATAGCTCCTGAGCCATTTGTGGGCCTTCCCTCAGACACCGATCTCCCAGAGCCTTAGATCTAAATTGCTGTGGGAGATGGTGTCAAAGGCAGCAGATAGATCTAGCAGGACGAGAATAGATGGTTGTCCTTTGTCCAATGCTAGCCTGATGTTATCTGTGGCTTCTACCAATGCTGTTTCACTACTATGGGTGGCCCTGAAACCAGACTGTGATGATTCCAGTAAGCCATGGCTCTCTAGATAAGTGACGAGCTGTCGGTTGACCAACGATTCAAGCATTTTCCCAAACTAAGGGAGAAGCGAGATTGGACAATAGTTAGTTAAAAGTTTAGGGTCTGCGGTGGATTTATTTAGGATGGGCCTGACTTTTGGGGACTTCCATATCTTTGGGACAACAGATTGTGACAGTGATCTATTAAATAGGTCAGTGAGATGATCAAGAAGCACTGGCGCAATGGTTGGGAGGAACAGTGTTGGTATAGGATCCACAGGTGATCCGGATTTGATTTTTAGCATAACTCTGACCACATCTTCCGAGTTACACAAAGAGAATTCTTCTAGAATGCGAGGAGATCCCGTGGAAACAATGGAATGATTTCCTGGGATGTTTATATCTTCTTGGGACAGAAAGGAGCTATAAATTACATTGATATCGTCATCAAAGAATTTGGAAAGGGAATCCGCCCAGTTCTGTGAAATAGAGGCGGATGCCTGGGCTGGGGGCAACGTAAATTCTTTTAAGATTTTAAAATGCTCCTTATTGGTGTTTACTGCCTTTTCAATCTGTGGATACTTCTATATTTTTCGCCATCAGTCGGACTTTTGTTTTTTCTCTATTTCCGTTCCCCCATCCTGCAGGAGAGCTTTACTTTCTTCAGTTGCTCTGAGAACCAAGAGCGGCTCTGGGTTTAAATTTGACTTTAGTAAGTGGGGCAACTTTATTTAGTCTTGATACACAAGTTACTACTTGTGTAACGATATATCTGTAAGAGACATTAGTTAGTATTAGATTCCTTACCTTAGAATATCCCCAGGCGTCAGACTGGATCCGGAAATGTTTGCGTAGCAGTACCCTTGCGCGTCGGTAGGCGTCGTCTGCGGCTCCGCGTCCGTCGTCGGCATCGTGGGTGCCGTGATGACGTCGTCGGAGTACTTAGACGCCGCCTCCGCGTGCTGACGTCAGTTCTTAGACACAGCTTTTCCGCGCCAGAAACGCAGAGCCATGTTAAAAACCAACACTCGTGCCATTGAAACTAGGGCCCTGAAGGGGACAACCCTAACCCTAGATATTGGTTCGCAGAACGGGGAGGATGGGTGGGACGGTAAGGAATCTAATACTAACTAATGTCTCTTACAAATATATCGTTACACAAGTAGTAACTTGTGCATCTGAAAGAGACACGTTAGTATTAGATTCCTTACCTTAGAATAGATACCCCAGCAATACCAACCCCGGTGGTGGGTCTGCGAACCAATAATCACACCAGAAAGTCCTGGAGGACGGAACGGCCAAAGAAGCCATCCCTCCGGACTTGGCTGTCCAGGCAGTAGTGTCTTGCAAACGTGTGCAGCGATGCCCACGTAGCTGCCTGACAGATGTCATGTAAGGGCACACCCCTGCCCAGGGCAGTGGTAGCCGCCGTTGCTCTGGTAGAATGAGCCCGCAATCCAGCTGGGGGCTCCTTCCTAGCCAGGGATTAGCATGCCTGGATACACAAGATGATCCACCGGGAGATGGTCCTCTTATGTACCGCTTTCCCCTTCTTAGCGCCCACGTAACCAACAAAGAGTTGGTCATCCACCCGGAACTGGCGTGTGCGATCCAAATAAAATGAGAGCGCATGTTTTGGGTTCAGACGGTGGAGCCGCTCTTCCTCTTTAGAGGGATGCGGTGGCGGAAAGAAGGTTGGCAAGGTGATAGACTGCCCGATGTGGAAGGCCGTGACAACCTTGGGCAGGAAAGAAGGTTTGGTACGTAGCACCACTTTGTCCGGATGGACAGAAAGAAAAGGTGGAGTACAAGAAAGAGCCTGGAGCTCACTCACTCTCCTGGCAGAGGTGATGGCAACCAGGAAAGCAGTCTTCAAAGTCAGAAGGCGAAGAGGACAGTTGTGAAGTGCCTCAAAGGGAGCGCACATCAGAAACGTAAGAACAAGGTTCAAGTCCCACTGAGGCATCACAAACGGAACAGGAGGAAACGTGTGTGTGATGCCTTTAAGAAATCTGTTTACAATAGGGGACTTGAACAAAGAAGGCTGATCAGGTAGCCTGAGAAAGGCTGAAAGGGCAGAAAGGTAGCCCTTGAGAGTGCCCAGAGCAGAGCCCTGCTGGGCAAGAGAAAGAAGGAAGAGAAGAACCTCAGAAAGAGGGGCATTAAGCGGATCCACAGCCTTTGCTGTGCACCATGCCACAAATCTGTTCCACCTGCAGGCGTATACCGACTTTGTGGAGGGACGCCTGGCTGCCAGAATGATGTTACAAACTTCAGGAGGCAAGTCAAATGGCCTCAACTGTCGCCGCTCAATCTCCAAGCATGGAGGTGGAGACTGGACAGGTTCGGGTGGAGGACCGTCCCCTGCTGCTGCGACAGAAGGTCCTCCTGAAGAGGCAGACGAACCGGGGGATCGACTGACATACTGAGTAGCTCTGGATACCAGTACCTTCGTGCCCAGTCCGGAGCCACAAGGATGACTTGGGCCCGGTCGCGCTTGATCTTCTTCAGCACTCTGGGCAGAAGTGGTATAGGCGGAAAGGCGTACAACAGACCGCAACTCCACTCGCGACGAAAAGCGCCTCCGAGCGAGTGCCGCCTTGGAAATTCCAACGCGCAGAACTGATGACATTGCGCGTTCTCTTCGGTGGCGAATAGATCTAACCAAGGCTCTCCCCATCGCTGAAAGAGGCCTTGCGCCATGTCCGAGTTCAGACGCCATTCGTGATCCATCATGCACCGACGACTGAGCTCGTCCGCCCTGGCGTTCAGAGAACCTGCCAGGTGTTGAGCCACCAGGGTCACGCCCTGGCGTTCCAGCCATTGCCAAAGGCGAAGAGCCTCCTGACAAAGTATCCACGACCCCACTCCGCCTTGTTTGTTGCAGTACCACATGGCGGTGGTGTTGTCCGTGAATACCTGCACTACACTCCCCCGGACAGAGGGGAGGAATGCCTTCAGTGCCAGACGAATCGCCCGGAGCTCCAACAGGTTGATGTGGAGCCGGGTCTCCGCTGGAGACCAGAGGCCTCTGATCTCCGCCTCTCACATGTGGCCTCCCCAGCCCTGGAGGGACGCGTCCGTCACAACTACGTGCTCCGGTTGGGGAAGGGAGAGGGATCTGCCGCTGACCCAATCGCGGTCCGTAAGCCACCACTGCAGCTGTTTCGCAGTGCCCTCCGAGATCAGGACGTGGTCGGATAGGTTGCCCTGATGCTGGGCCCACTGAAACTTCAGGTCCCACTGCAGAGCCCGCATCCGCCACCTGGCGTGATGCACCAGTAGGATGCAGGAGGCCATCAGCCCCAGAAGCCGCAGCGTCAACCTGACCGAAACCCTGGATAACGGCTGAAAGATGGGAATCAGAGCCTGAATATCCCGGACCCGCTGTTCGGGCGGATAAACCCGAAACCGCGCCGAGTCCAGAACCGCTCCGATGAAGAGGAGCTTCTGAGAGGGACACAGGTGTGACTTCGGCACATTGATGGAGAACCCCAGCTGGTGCAGGAGGTCCGCCGTCGTCTGGAGGTGGCTGACGACTGTCTGGGGCGAGCCCGCCTTCAACAGCCAGTCGTCGAGGTAGGGGAAGACTGAAACCCCTAACCTGCGCAGATGAGCTGCGACCACCGCCATCACCTTTGTGAACACCCGTGGGGCGCTGGTAAGGCCGAAGGGGAGCACGGTAAATTGAAAGTGCTCGTGGCCCACCATGAACCGCAGGTAGCGCCGGTGGGCAGGCAGGACGGAGTTATGAAAGTAAGCGTCCTGCAAGTCCAACGCTACCATCCAGTCTCCTGGGTCCAGGGCAGCCAAAACCTGAGCCAGAGTCAGCATTTTGAACGTCTCCTTCCGGAGGAAGCCGTTGACGTTCCGTAGGTCCAAGATAGGGCGTAGGCCCCCATTGCCCTTCTTGGGTACCAGAAAGTAGTGGGAGTAGCAACCACACCCTACTTCTGGCCCAGGAACGCGCTCGATGGCCCCCTTGGCCAAGAGGGCCGTAACTTCCTCCTGCAGAAGTCGCAAGTGATCCCCCGATACACGGTGGTTCTGCGGTGGCATGGCTGGAGGAGTCGCCTCGAAGGGGAGGGAGTAGCCCCTTCGGACAATTTGCAGCACCCACCTGTCCGATGTGACAGTGCGCCAGTGGAGGTGGTGATGGCGAACCCTGCCCCCCACTGGCGTCACATGGGCCTGAAAGTACGGACTAGGAGGGTTTTGAGGCGGATGCTGCGGGGGAAGGTGTGGACTGACCTCGCCGCTGCCCCCGACCGCCCGGACGGCGGTTCCCACGGCCGACCACCGCATTGGGTATTGCCCTGCGGTGCGTGGCTGGCGGCGCGTGTGGGCGCACCCCTTCCGTGGCCACGAAAGGAGTGAAAGGCAGCCGATTGCTGGCGCTGGCCCGAGAGGCCCAAGGACTTGGCCGTAGCCCTGGAGTCCTTAAAGCGCTCAAGCGCATGGTCTGCCTTGTCGCCAAAGAGGCGACGGCCATCGAACGGCATGTCCATGAGCGTGCTCTGAACATCTGCCGAGAAGTTGGCAGACCTCAGCCAGGCGTGGCGTCTGACCGCCACCGTCGTTGCCATCGCTCTACCCAGCGAGTCAGTGGTATCCAGCCCACACCGGATGGAATACTTGGCTGCATCCCGGACCTCCACAAGGGCTTGGCCGAGTTTGGCCCGTACCTCCAACGGACACTCTGGCAGCACTTCCGCGACCTTATCCCACACAGAGTGGGTGTAACGTCCCAAGAGGCAGGCGGTGTTGGAAGACCGCAGTCCTAGACTAAGGGATGAGAAGATCTTCTTCCCATACTGGTCATACCTCTTGGATTCCCGGTCCGGCGGGGCCGACGGGAATGCGGTCTGGGAATTGGAGGCCTGGATGACCAGGCTCTCGGGGGTAGGGTGGGAGGACAGGAAACATGGGTCGCCCGGGGCTGGGCGGTGGCGTCTGGCCACGTTCCTATCTACGGGCGAACCCGTAGCGGGCTTGGACCAAGTGCCCAGAAGAACGTCGGTCAAGGCCTCATTAAAGGGCAGCAGAGGCTCGGCCGAGCTTGGCTTAAGGACCTCAGTGAGGAGGTTAGTCCTCACGGCCGCGACGGGGAGCTCAAGGCCCAAGGCCTTGGCAGCCCTCATCGGCACCACACTATACGTTGCCCCCTCCTCCGAAGCCACGGTAGGAGGGGAGACAAACCCAGTGTCTGGAGAGGTGTCCAGGCCACTGGCCTCCCCAAGGTCTCCTGTCCAGTCCTCCTGAGACTGACACTCCCTGGTCAGAGGGTCCTCAGACCCCTCCCAGTCCTCCTCATCACCCATCTCCTGAAATTCAGGGTTTTCAACCAATGGGGCCTGTTCATAAAAGTGAAATTCACCAAACGACGTCTGGAGCGGCGCCCAACGGCGCCGCCCCGGCGCCGGAATAGGAACGAAGGTGGAACCGGGGCCGGCGCCGCCCAAGGACGGCGCCGGAGGCAACACCTGAGGGTCCGACACCGGGGAGGTTGTCAGATCCACCGGCGACGATCCCGAACCCGAAGGAGGACCAGCGGCGTCCTGCAGTGCCGGGCCCGAAGGCGCCGGCGGAACAACTGGACCCCTCGGCGCCGGGCCCGAAGGCGCCGGCGGGATAATGGGGGCCTGCAGGGCCGGGCACGAAGGTGACGGCGGCGTCGAAGCACCCGACGGCGTCGGGGCCGGAGCCGCAGACCCGCTAGGGCCCCCAGACGGGTCCGCTGGGCCCGAAGGCGCCGTGGAGCCCGTTGGAGGAGAGAGTTTCCTCATAGCCATGAGGAAGCGCTCGATCTCCTCCGACGTCGCGTTCAGCCCAGGGACCGGAGGGTGTGGAGCTGCACGCGGCGCCCGCGACCCCGACTGAGACGCTCGGGCAGTGTCACCCGAACCCCCGGCCGCATCGCGCGAGCGTCGGGGGGAGTCCGAGGAGCGATGACGCCGCTTGGACTTCTTGTGCCTCTTACCTGACGACGACTTCGACCCGGAGGAGTGCGGCCTACTCTCGGAGCTGTGGTGGCTCCGAGCCCGCGACCTGTCCCTCGACCTCCCATGGGATCGGGACCTTTCACGGCGTGGGGCCGACTGCCGGAGCTCGAGGCGCCTACGGGACCGCTCCCGCCTGGCCTTCGAGGAGAGGGCCCGGCAGTCAGAGCAGGCCTTGTCGTCGTGGTCGACGCCCAAACAGGACAAACCGACGCGGTGAGGATCGGTGACCTACATCAGACGGTCGCAATCGCCACAGTGCTTGAAGCCGGGCATCCCTACGGCACCGTTCGGAGTCGAGAGACTTCGAAAAGCAATCAAAAAGGATCAAAAAAGTTAGTCAAAAATGACTAGGGTTACTGCTTTTTCCAGATCTGCCCTTGCTGGCGCGGAAAAAAGAAGAACTGACGTCAGCACGCGGAGGCGGCGTCTAAGTACTCCGACGACGTCATCACGGCGCCCACGACGCCGACGACGGACGCGGAGCCGCAGACGACGCCAACCGACGCGCAAGAGTACTGCTACGCAAAAATTTCCGGATCCAGTCTGACGCCTGGGGATATTCTAAGGTAAGGAATCTAATACTAACGTGTCTCTTTCAGATGTTATAGCTTTCTCAAGGGAAATTGCTGCCAGATCAATGTTATCTGCTTGACATTTAGGTGGAGGGTTAAAATGGGATGAAAAGGAGATGGGAGTAACTTTCCGCCATGGCCTTCACCGTTTTAATTCGTTCTTGTGCTCGGTTTTATTAATATGGGCTGGAATGTTACATTTCAGTAGGTCATGGTTTGACCATAATAGCGAAGATGGAGTGTGAGAAGTTGGCCTGATGTGCAGTGCTCACTATTCTAGTGATCACTATATATCAGTCCAAACAACCCTTATTGATGATTGGTTGTAAGTCAACCTTATAGACCAGCTATCCTAGTAGCATGGATACGAGCAGTCTAAGGCTAAGACTCTAGAGCAGTGTTTCCCAAACTGTGGTCCGCGGACCCCTAGGGGTCCGTGACACATTCCCAGGGGGTCCGCAGGCAGCAGTTTTAAAAGCACTGCAAATGTTCCAAGTATAATTAGAAGTTTTCGAGCAACAATAAAAGTGTCAAGACCAAGATAACACCAGTGATTAATGTTCCTGCTGGAAAGAGATGAGTTTTGTCCAGTGTCAGCTTGACTTATTTAATGTAGCACAGAGGGTTAATATGCCTCTTGCAAAGAAAGTGTGCCTATATTTATTTTTTTAACTGTGTTTGATCTGCATAGGTCAATGGGTTACTGTTTTTGTCACAGAGATTCTTTAGTTACTGTGCAGTTTATAAGTGACAATTGTGATCTAGCACAGAGACGTATAAACTGGCATCAAAAAGATGTTTGCAAACTGCATGGTACAAGATAGTAACTTAGGTTTCTTCCCAGTCTTTCATTATCCTGTTGCTGCTAAAAAGGTTTATTTGAATGGAAATAAAGTTTCATTGTTAAAGTCAATGCTAAACACTGTGTTATGCCTACCAGTATGAATGATGTGAATCCAACAACTTGTAGTCGCCTTTGCCTTATGTAATTACATGTATGATTCATTGTCTCTATGGGGCAGATTTACAAGGAAAGTGACTCAGTGAGTGTTGCAAGCCATTTGGCTGTGCTGCACTTAGTCACTTTGAAAGCACAGGGATGCAACATATTTACCATAGTATGTTGCATCTCAGTGCTCTCCCTGCGCTGGTGCGCAAACTGCTGCCATGCGCCGGCATAGGCACCCTTGTACCATGGTGCAAGGATGCCTGCGTTGTGGGGAGATTGTTTATGTTCAGGTAGGATTCCCTTTCTGCACATAAACAATCACTAGAGGGGATTTCATCTTCCTAAACAACGAGGAGAAATTAATACATTTCTTCTTGTTGTACCTCCCTACGCCTCCCTTAGGGAGGTGTAGCATTCGGACGCATTTCCAGATTCATGATTTCTCGTAAATCTGGACATGTGTCTGGTTTCATGGGTGTTGCTTGGGAACACTCACAGCAAAACCCATGAAACGCACCTTTCACGCAAAGTCCTGTGTGCAAAGGGGCCATATTTATAAGAACAGGAAAAGTCACGCAGGGTGGCTTTTCCTGTTCTTATAAATATGGGCACTAAAATGCGCCACCGGAGCGTCACTTTTTGTGAAACACCAGTTGCGCAAGGGTCTTGTAAATCTGCCCTATGTGTGTGTGTGTGTTGTAAAGTGCTCTGACATCCTACAATGGTATATGAGATGCTATAAAACAAATGAAATACATGTGACAGAGGGACTATGGAGAGACGAGAGGTACTGTTGGAGTGTGATAAAAAGGGAATCACTGAAGAACCCGAACCACGATTATCGTATCCTGGTGCATAGTAAAGTCATCATTTACTATTCTTTTAAAGCTAATACAATTCAATATATAATGATAAATGTGTTGTAGAATGCACTATTGTTTCCTAAATTGTCTTGGGGGAGAACCTCCCAAAGTTCCCTTTGTAGTGGCTCGACTCACTCACTGCACTTGGTGTGCACCCTGTGGGGACTGGTCTGAAAACATTTGCCAGGGCTGCTTTGGTGGGTTTCGTAGTGTGAAATAAAACCAACCATTTAAAAGTTAGTCATGGAGATGCAGCACCAAGCTTACCAATAAAGTTTTTCGTTTTTTGCAGATTCTTGCAATATAAAATACTAAAATCCTTAGTAATTCGACTATTTGTTTTGTGTTTACACCTGTGTTTATTTTTTTCGAATTACTGTTTAAAATTTAAATTATACAGATTGCTAGGGGGTCCCCGGCTTCCAGTGCTGACTCAATGGGGGTCCTCAGGAGCCAAAACTTTGGGAACCACTGCTCTAGAGGGCGTGTTAAGCCAGCTGTTTTACCATCACATTACCCCTGGAACACCCAGTGAAAGGACACCACACAAGTGTTATGAAAATAAACAGTGTATTTATTAGAATCACACCAACCCTGTACTCTTTATGAGGACAGGGTGCTAGGCACACAACAAAACTCTTACGAAAATACTTAAGTTAGCACGGTATACACAAATGCCCGAGGGGCACGAAAAACCATATACTTCAAAAGTGGAATGCGAATTACTAGCAGGTAAGTAACAGTACTAATAGGCTTTGGAATCGCTAGGACTTGACTAGGGAATCGTTAGATTACTACTAGGAAGCCCAGGGGACTCGGGTGCAGAGTGTGCACTCTCACGCGGGATGCGGGACAAAGTCTATGGGAGCTAGAATTCACAAAGTTAGTGTTCACGGGCGAACTCGACCTGGTAGGGAGAAAACGACAGTGGATCCTGACCCTTGGATAGTGAGGCTATGCTGGGACACCGAAGTGCCGAAGTTACCTAGCCCAGGGGCTGCAGCTACATAGGTCTCAAAAGACGTCGGGAATCCTCGTTGCCGGACCAGGAGCCTGGAAGAAAGGAGTTGCTGGCAGGCGACCAGTGAAGATTGTTCGAGTGATCCAAGCCTGGCTCGAAGATGGATGACACCTGAAAGCAGAGGGGACCAAGTTCGTGACTACTAGCCAGTAGTCAGTGGGCACCAGGAGGGCACCGGATGGTAGTCACCTCGACTAGGTGAGTGGGCGACGCTGGC
This sequence comes from Lissotriton helveticus, assembly GCF_964261635.1. Taxonomy (NCBI): domain Eukaryota; kingdom Metazoa; phylum Chordata; class Amphibia; order Caudata; family Salamandridae; genus Lissotriton; species Lissotriton helveticus. The sequence continues at coordinate 403,452,567 of NC_136063.1, read as the reverse complement.
TCTGCAGATCTCACGGACCAGGAGGCGTTGTCGGCGACCAGGATGGAGAGGCGAGCTGTCCCACGATGGTTGGAGCTGTCGGCGTCGAAGTCACCCAGGATTGGGCAACAAGCCTTGGCTAATTCAAGCCCACGAGGTGGACTCAAAATGGCGTCTTGAGTGGACCAGGAGGGTCCGGGGTGCTCCTCTTTTGGAAGGGAGCAAGGGCCAGCCTGGAGCAACCAGACCAGCAGCAGAAATGTCGTCGGGCGTCGTTCAGAAGGCCACAAGCCAGCGGGCTAGTAGCCAAACAACGCGGTGAGCAGCAAAAAGCAGAAGGGCCCCACACAGATCGTGGAGATGCTGGGAGGCTGCACTTCGGTGCTGGAGCTGCTCAGGGTCGGGGCTTCTCGGACCCCAAAGCACTCACCAGGAAATTACTCGGCGGGCTTGCTGGAAAGAAGTCGTGCAGTCTTGCAGATAGCCGGTCCCTCGAGGTCTCGTCGCACCCACGGGTCTCAGCTGGGCTGTAGAGGTGGGTAGAGGTCAGAGGTGCCAGGGAAGCCGGTTCTCGTCGAGCTGGGCAGTCGGATTCCGGAGGAAGGACTTGCAGCAGACCGCAGTGTTCTTAGATGGTGCCTGCGGATGCAGGGTGACTACTCCTTAGCCACAAGGGAGAAATCTTAGGAAGAAGTCTTGAGTTCCTTTCGTAGAAAGTAGTTTCAGGATTCAAAGATGATCTGATTTGGAAGGGGGCCAGTCTCTACCTTTATCTGGGAAAAGGGGGCTGGCACGCGACTAGGTCCTGCCCTATGGGTGGGACCAGGAGGGGGGTGGTTACACCCACTTCCTTGGCGGGCTTTTCCCCAGCACAGGGTCTGGAGTGTCCCTGGAACTGGTTCAAGCCAGCCTATGCACAGTGAGCACCGGGGTGCCACGTGCAGTCACCTTCCTCTGAAGCCCTGCCTACCTACAATACACAAAATCCTGTCTGGGACGGTGCTGGCACCGCCCCTGGCAGGAAACCCTTTGTCCTTATCTCCTGCTCTGGGAGGACTCCCAGCAGCAGGAGGGCAGACTTGTGTCTCGGTGGCAGCATCCATTTTGTGGAGCTGAGGCTCTGTTTGACTTTAACCGGGGTTAGGGGTTACATACATGCCGTGTCCCTCTAAAAGGGTGGAATGCTAACCCCGTCGCCAGAATTGGCGAGGGGTTAGTATTCCAATTCGTATGACACCTTACTCGACATGTTTTGATAAAGCGATACCAGAGTTGGCATATAACCGCGAGGATTATAATGCACTTAAGAGTATATGGTATGCGATATCATGGAAACGGCTAAGGGATAGATCCCGAAAGCCGCAGACAGGCTCAGCTCATGCCAGAGCACCATCTCACACGATTCCAAGCACTCTGCCTTCAGGATTGTTAAGGCCTGCCATAGGAGTGACTGATAGGAGATCTGTGTGTCCATTTTAGGGTTAGATATAGGTATACTATATCTAAAGCAAGGGGTGATTACACCACCTTGCCCCAGCTGTCAAGCAGCCAGTTGTGTCAGTTTTGGATGGCCAGCCAGGGGTGGCATAATACATGCTGCAGCCCCTGGTAGGCCCTGGGTACACCTATGCCCTGGGTACCTAAGGTACACTGTACAGGGACTGATAAGGTGACTCAGTATCCAATTTAGATATGTACCTAAGGTACATGGAATCCATTTTACAGAGAGAGCAGTAGGCCTGGGGTCCTGAATAGCAGGGCCCCAGGTCAACTAAGTCAGAAAACCAGCAAAACACCAGGCAAAAAGTTGGGGGCAACCATAGTCAGGGATCTACCTTCCTACATGGAGGTTCCACCGTAATGCCCGGGGAGTTTGTAAATATTAGATTGAGTGTATGGCCCGCAGAATGGGTGGGGCTTTCCACCATTTGGACAAGACCCAGAGTGCTCATATTGGTAATGAGCAGTATTAGTATCTGGGTCAGATACACAGGATTAGTATCTGGGTCAGATACACTTTCTATGGTAATTAAAGTCAAAGTTGAGAGGTAAAGGTCAGTGGCTAACACATGTGGAGCAATTTTCTCTAACAGCTTACATGTAAAATCTTTTTTCGGGCCGGGCGGTCTATATACCAAAGCTCCTCTCCAGGATACCTGAAATAGCCCGTCTATTCTAAAAAGACATATTTCTAATTGATCGGTACTCGTAGATTCTAGAGTGGTAATGGTCATACCAGGAGTTCCTATCCACCCTGGTTATGTTAAATTGGGGTGGAAATGCAGTAACCACATCTGTGGAGGAGTATTCATGTAGCCAGGATTCTGTTATAAAACAGATATCTGGTGACTGCATAGCCATAAGGCTCCATATTGCCATGGTATGTTTTGGAATGGAGAGTGCATTAAAGTATATCCCCTTGTGCAATTTGGAAGATTTTGTGTGAGCCAAATTACATAGTAATTGGGGTGTGCTCAGTGATGTTGGTTCCTTAAGACGCAAATTAACTTGAACGTTGCTGGTATCTGTGTTGCCTTGGAAAGCTAGTTGTTCTAGATAGAGTTCATTGAAATGTTTAAGCTCTGGGCCAGAGTATTGTATCCTTGCCATTTTGGGCCACTCTCCAGAGCGCAGGGGGCGAAGGAAAAATGAAAGAGGGTCCTGGGGGCTGGCAGCAGTCGGGCGTGGACGAGTGCAGACAGGCTTGCCTTTGGCGCTAGGACCTGAGGAATGTGGTGCATAGGCTGGTGTGCTGACTACGCTTCCAGGTGAGCAACTGGAAGTGAAGTGTAAGCCCTACCGTCCTTCTGCTCAATTGGCACAAGTGTGTCGGAACGGGGACTGCGGCTACTGCTTGAAGACAGGTGAGTAAAAGTGCAGACAGGCTACACAAACGGCGCAATTAAAATTAAAAATAGCTGCGGTGACTTTTTTATGCAGCAGTTAAGAATCAATTTTACTGAATTAGCGTGTTCAGATACATAGCGTAATCTGGGACATAATGATGACAGGCATAAAACAGGCATAAAACAGCAGGACTAACCCTGTGGCCAACACTTCACAGAGAAAACCGCTGCGCGTCCGTGTCCTGCGCCGCCTTATGTGGCCCTGAGGAATGTGGTGCATAGGCTGGTGTGCTGACTACGCCTCCGGGCGAGCAACCGGAAGTGAAGTGTAAGCCTTACCGTCCCTCCGCTCAATCGGCACAAGCCATGGCGGAACGCGGACTGCGGCTACTGCTTGAAGACAGGTGATTAAAAGTGCAGATGAGCTACACAAACCGTGCAATTAAAATTAAAGATAGCGATAAAAAAATGTATGCAGCAGGTAAGAATCAGTTTTACTGAATTAGCGAGATCAGATACATAGCGTAATTAGGGACATAATGACGACCGGCATAAAAACAGGCATGAAACAGCAGGACTAACCCTGTGGCCAACACTTCACAGAGTGTCCGCTTGATAACAGTTGCTCTTCTGAAGGAAACACTTTACCTACTCCGGAGTCTATGGTAGCGCCCAGATAATGGAGAATTTGGGTCGGCTGTTGGACAGATTTGTCCATGTTGACATGAAGGCCTAAGCGGTGAAGTAGCTGCAGGCAAATCCAATAGTGTTCCTTCACCGTCTGTGGGGACGAACCAATCAACAGCCAATCGTCCAGATACGGATACAAACAGGCCTTGCCGATGTAAAGCCGCGGCCACCACCGCCATGCACTTTATGAATACCCTCGGCGTGGATTTTAAGCCGAACGGTAAAACTCTGAACTGGTAATGTGTTGCTACCACCATGAATCTCAGGAACTTGCAATGACGTGGAGCAATGGGGATGTGGAATGAAGCATCTTGGAGGTCTATCAAACACATCCAATCCCATTTCTGCAGGTGCGGATATATTTGATGTAGCGCCAACATGCGAAACTTCTCCTTTCGAATGTTCTTGTTCAGAGAGCGAAGATCCAGGATGGGTCTGATTTTGTGCGCCTGGTCTTTCTTTGGCACCAGAAAATACCTAGAATAGACTCCCTTCCGTTCCTCTTTGAGCGGGAGGTACTTCTTCTATGGCCAACTTTTTTAGTAGGACAGACATTTCCTGACGCAGTCATTTTAGTTGGTGGGGGTGCAATTTTACTGGAGGAATGTTCCTTGGGGGTGCACTGAAACGAAGAGCATATCCATTGTTCAGTATATTTAGCACCCACTGATCCTTGGTGATTGAGCGCCACTCTGCCACATGATTTGAAATACTTCCTCCCACTGGAGTGGGCAACTGCACTAGAGGAAGCAGAAAATCATTGCTTCCCTGAAGTCTTGGCTGCACTGGAAGATTACTGATGCTGACCTCTGCCTCTGGAACCTCTACGGCCTTGGAACTGAGACCTGGACTGTTGGTTTGGTCTCTGCCTCCATTGAGGGGTTTGAACCCTCTGATGGAAGTTCTTGCGATTGTAAAGCCTGTATCTATGCCTGAGTTCTTTTTTCTTTTCCAGGCCTACCGCTTTGAGCGTGTCCAACTCAGCCTTCATCCTGGCCATTTCCTCATCGGTGTGGGAACCAAAGAGAGGTGCCAGAAAACTGGAGATTAAGAATTGGATGCTGAGACTCTCGCTTTAAAGCTGTTCCAGCCATGAAGATCTCCTTGCACAAATTCCATGTGCATACGAATGAGCAGCCAGAGAAGCCCCATCTGCTGCAGTACTAATCATCTGATTAGAAATCAGCGCCCCTTCTTGAATTATCTCTGCAAAATCCTGGTGGTCCTCTTCGGTAGTTTCTCCTTAAAACGTTCCAAAGAGTCCCATAAAGATCTGTCATAATGTCCCAACAGGGCTGCTGCGCTAGATACTTTCAAAGAGGATGCTGTGGAACAGCATAACTTTATCCCCCAAGAGTCTTGAGCCCTACTCCCCTTGTCTGGAGGGACAGAGGATTAAGAAGCGACAGCATGAATCTTCTTTGCTGCCACAATGATTACTGAATCCGGTGGAGGGTCTGATTTAAAAAATAAAGGATCAGTTTCCGCTGGTTTGTACTTCTTTTGAATCCTTGCTGGAGCTGCTTTAATCGAGGACGGGGTAAGAAAAACGTCCATTACTAGTTGTAGGATGCCAGGAACCAGTGGGAGCAAAGGTCTAGACACTGACCTTTGATGGAGAGTCTAAACAATTATAGAGGTGGAAGCTTGAAGCGCTGGCATATCTATGTGCAAGTTATGCGCTCCTCTAGTGAGGACATCGTGAAATGTATTGATGTCGTCGATAGGAAACGCTCTAGATGGAGGGCTATCCATAAGGGTAGGTGAGTAATCCCTTTTTAAGGAGTGAGTTGAAGAGGAAGACCAAGACGGTGTTCTTGTTCTTTTTCGATGAGCATGTGGACTGTGCTCCGGAGATTTGTCTTGGCGATCCCTGGTGCGAACAACAAGTGATTTGTCCACTTCCTGCACCAGTCGTTCCAACGGGGATCCGTGCAACGGACTGGAATAGTCCATAGGCCGTCAAGCCTGGCCAGAATAATTTTTCTGCCACTGGCTGAGGGGAAGAAGCCATCATGGTGACAAATGAACTGAAGGCGACCTCTGTCTTCCTGGAGAGGTTGGCTTAGGAGAAGTTCGTGCCTGAGGAGCTGGAGAAGAAGAGCTTCTCGTCTAAATTACTTGAGGAGAGCTCGTAACTGAAGCCGATAGCTCCATACGGTCTTCGGTGGCTGAACATGGTCTAGAGGAGGGATGTGACGTCGATGGTGAGTGTCTCGACGTTAAACAACTATATGTTACTAGCACCGGTGAGTCTCTCAAGAGGGATTCTCCTCTCGACGTCGACCTGTATTTGCGTTTCTCCGTAGAATGCAACGACGCTGAAGCCATAGATCTCCCCGACCTCACCGTTGACGTGGAGCGTCTAGTAGAACCCAAGGGACTGACGGAAAACTCCTTCTCCATGTCGTGCTCTTTCTTGACATTGACGGAGACCGCCACCTCGACGTCATCGCCGTCTTGAATAGCTCACCTTGGGCCCCAACGACGAATCCTCCTTCGCCGAGGGTGGCGATTGGGGCCTCGACGTTGAACACAGTGTGGTCGACGACAACGGAGGAGTTCTTCTGGATGTCGAATGTTGTGCACCTGGTGACGACGAGGCCTGTCTCAACATTGACCGCCTGGTTGACGGCAACGGAGACGCCTGCTTCGACGCCGATCGTCGCTCCCCTGGCGGCAACGCAGCATGCTTCGACGTCGACCGGCGACCTGTTGGCGGCAACGGAGACGCCTGTTTTGACGCCGATCCACTGGCGACAGCGGAGCATGTCTCGACGTCGACCGCCTTACTGACTGCGGTGACGGAGACCCAACTCCCGACGTTGTGAGAGCCTGCACCAACAGAGAATGACTCCGACACCGATCGTTGCCTGGTTGACGACAGCGGAGGATGCGGCGTACCTGAAATGTTCTTCGACGACCAATGTTCTCTCGACGGCGAGCCCGCTGTCGATGGTCTTCATGATTTCATTGATGGTATTTTCATCGCTGATCACGTTGCTGAAGGAGAGCAGACTGGTACCTTACTCCTAGATGAAGATCTGGCTCTCTCCTTTCACTTCTTCACCGGAGACCTGCCTCTAGAAGGAGGTCTTCTATTCTCAGCCAGTCCATAAAGGCAAATCCTCTCTCTGTCTTCCAGAGTACGCCTAGAAAGGGACTGGCAATGCTGGCAAGTCTTAGGATCATAATCCTCAGGAAGGCAAAGGATACAGACAGAACGTGAGTCTGATCTGGCCTTCTTCTTACCACAAGAAGGGCAAGGGTCAAAGAGAGATGGCATTTCTGAGAGAAAAATATGCTGAACTCTCTCAGAAAAAGCAGGAACTTAAATTTAAAACTCAAAAGATGTCGAAGTTAGTAGGTTTTGACCAAAAAACAAGAGATATTTTTCGGACAGAAATAGAAAACAGAGAGCTGAAGTTACCAGGGTCCTGACAGAAGGAGCCGGAAATAACAACTGACCTAACTGTCACCCCTGAGGCATGATGGGAAGCTAGGGGTCATGGCTGCCTTAAAGGCATGGTGTCAGTTTTTCCTATGTGGTATGAGGTTAGCTTTTCAGCCTTTTACACTAGTGTTTTCTGCAATGCAGCCTGTGAGCTGGCAATGCTGTCATACCTCTTTGCAGGATTTTATTTTTTGCTATACATTAAAGCAGTTCAAGTGCTCTTTGTGTTTCTTCAATGCTTCTTTTTGAATGTGTATATGTGCAAAGGGAATACTTGGAGCATTACCCAGCTGTTTTACTGTATGGAGGGCTGCATTTGTGGAAATATATATATATATATATATGTGTATGTATGTGTATGTATGTGTGTATATATATATATATATATATATATATATATATATATATATATATATGTATATATATATATATATTCACTGAAAAAACCATAGGTTTCAGGCCTTATATAGTTAGGAATTAGCATATAAAAAACCTTTGAAATTGAAATTCACTGAAAAAACCATGTTTCAGGCCTTATATAGTTAGGAATTAGCATTTAAAAAACCAATGAAATTGCTCCTATATAGTTAGCTGTACTAACTATATTTCGCGCACCCGCAATCCACTGCTGATGATGTCACATATTAGATCATTCATGGGGAGAGAGGTGAGGGCTGAGGGCTGATAAAGGGGCCTACTGGGGGCATTATGCTCCTGTCTTCTTGGGACCTGACTGTGCCATGGATTTGTGTGCTCATTGTTGTCCCAGTCTAAATGTAAGCAGACGAAATTTTTATGCAATCCGTGGCCTCTCTGATGAGTGTACTGAACAACGGTCACACATGTGTCACTTATGATAGTGATTTAATGAAGTAGTGTGTGAAGGAGGTGCGCAGATGTGATGTACTGATAGCCCCAAAGGGAAAAAATGCAGTACTTACAGGTGGGGAGGGTCGCAGTGACTGTGTGTGTGTGGGTGTATGTGTGCGCTTGTGGGTGTATGTGTGCGCTTGGGTGCGTTTGTGTGTGTCTGAATGGGTTCTGTATGTGCACTTGAGTGCATTTGTGAGTGTGTGTGTGTGTACAGTGTGTGAGAACAGTAGAGTGGAGGAAATAAAAGGTAGTAAATGCAGAGGTAGAGAGTGAAAGGAGTAGTGAAGAGGAAGGAGAAAAAGGATTTCAGGTGTGCAAGAACTTCAGAAGGAAATGTGGGGGTGAAAAAAAATACATGATAAATGCAAAGAGAGCAAGATTGCAGAGGAATCCGATGTGAAGGGAAGCTTAGACGTGATTTAGACAAGTAATATTTAATGCAATATTTCAATTTTTTCAGAATGTTTCGAGCTTCACAATATTTATGAATGTTTCTAACAGATGAATCTTGAGCGCATGTTTTATGCAAAACCCCTAATTTATATTGCAAGTATCTTGTAAATGATTCCAGGCACCCAAAAGGCATTACACAATACTCCCTGCAAGAGAAAATATTCATGATCACGCACCTTGGGACTAATAAGTGTCTATGTTGCATAGCTGCCACGCAGGCCAGGGCAGATCTAAGCGAAATAGAATAAACACTCTAATATGCTGTACTGTCCATCCAGGTTGCTAGCAATTATGTGCGTGCTGTACCTCAGCACACTCTTTCTCTCTTATTCTACATAAAAGCATGCCAAAGGTTATGTACTGGCAGTGACACTACAGAGAATCATACATGTATTATGATATCCAGTTGGTTCTTTTACCTATTGCATACCCTTATGATAGTGAATAAGGACTAGGCAATGCCCATATGAGACCTTGCACAGACATGTCCCTGCACATCATCATGCAAGGATACACCTGCCAGTGAGTTCATGAGTCCTTAGTGAAAGCAGTTTGTGTACACCTTGTAAAGCAAGTGCACCATAGCGCACACCCATGACTAACACTGGAACTTGACATGCTACACTTCTATAGTGGGTAGTCATCAAGTTAACACAACTGTAACACAAAGAAATTGAGAGTATAACGTTTGTAATGATGTTTGTCCATAATAGGCTCTGCAACTGGCCTCCTAACCATACATAGGTCTAACCTACAGTCAATTACAGACATCTTCATCTGCTTCTTGGCAAACAGACCTGTTTCAGCCAATATAGACCTGGAGTGGTCTCAGTTCCTCCTCCTAATTCAGTGCTACGTGCACTGCCACAGATTTCATACATCATCAGTGATGTAAAATGTGAGGTCATTAGCAATGCATCTTAGGTCAGTTACATTTAACTGGTGAATTTCAGTGTTTTTTTGTTTTAAAATATTTTTTCTTAATTATTTGAAGGGCTTCGTATAACTCCACTTTAACCTTTGTTTTTTTCTGTGAATTTCTAAGGTTTGCCTAACGTAAGTTAAAATCTTACTACCTTATGTCTGTATTACTGCACTCTAACCTTTGTTTTTTCATTACATTAAAAAAAATGTAAATCTAAATTAAGATCTTATTATCATACGTCTGCACTCAACCCCCCCCTGCCGCACAGGCTGTGTGTGGCTGGGTTTTGCCACAGGGCTTGTCATGACGCCAGGCCCTGCGCCCAACCATTTGCAGGCGACTAACCTCCCCACAAACTGACTCCTAATTTCATTTTTCAAATTTAATTTTTAGGACTTGGAGACTTTGTCTCCAAGTCCTGTAATGGCGGCTGCAACATTTCACTTTAACTTGCAGACAGCCAATCACAGCTAGCTCTCTGTCCCGTGGGACCAGTCTCAGTCACCTGGGCACAGCCAATATGAATGCTTTATTACCACAGGAGTCCCATGAAGCTAAATATCTCTATCTGTTTAACTTAGTTTCTCTAAAACAACTGAATAGATGTACACAAAATCACAACAAGCATTTACAACGCAACGGTCTCGGCATTGCAAAAGTTAGAGCTATTAGCATTGTAAATGAACGCGAGTTTAAGGTCTTGACAATGTAAATGACAAGGTGTTTTATTTATGTTTTAAAAACCAAAACATAAATAAAAGTCATTGTCATTTACAATGCCAATAGCTCAAAGTCGCGTAATGTGTATGGCTAACTACAGTAGCCTCCTGACGAGTGCCCTTTCACTTAATTTTTTACAAATGAAAGCCCTGGCACTTTTTTTTTTTTTACAAATTAAGCACGGGTGGTGTCCGTGTCTGTGCATGGGAGTGGTGGTGTCCGTGTGTGCATGGCAGTGGTGGTGTCCGTGTGTGCACGGCGGCGGTGGTGTGCGTGTGTGCACGGCAGTGGTGGTGTGCGTGTGTGCACGGCAGTGGTGGTATCCGTGTGTGTATGGGAGTGGTGGTGTCCGTGTGTGCATGGGAGTGGTGGTGTCCGTGTGTGCATGGGAGTGGTGGTGTCCGTGTGTGCATGGGAGTGGTGGTGTCCGTGTGTGCATGGGAGTGGTGGTGTCCGTGTGTGCATGGGAGTGGTGGTGTCCGTGTGTGCATGGGAGTGGTGGTGTCCGTGTGTGCATGGGAGTGGTGGTGTCCGTGTGTGCATGGGAGTGGTGGTGTCCATGTGTGCATGGGAGTGGTGGTGTCCATGTGTGCATGGGAGTGGTGGTGTCTGTGTGTGCATGGGAGTGGTGGTGTCTGTGTGTGCATGGCAGTGGTGCTATGCTGAAGCATTAGTGTACATGTTCACCTCCAGTTATCAATTATAGCCGAGCCCTAAAAATGACAGTTAATGTATCTGGCCAATCTATTCATGGCAATTTGGTACTAATAACATTCTAAAAAGATATTAACCTCATTTTGAATTAACGTCATTTGCTCAAAAAGCACATTTCTCTTTCATCAAAATCAGTGATGTGTCCAAGAGGTGTCGAGGCGTCATCTCAGCTCCTCAGCAGTCAGACAAAGGAGTCTTTTCTAACCTTACGAGGGTTGGAGCACATACCCAGCATCACTGGCTGCTGGCGGGCTAGCACCACTGGATTGACACTGATACAAAGTGAAGCGACGTCAGCTCGATGGCCTTCTGGGGCAGATATAATGAGGAACTATTATATAATGATGCCATTCAGAGGTGGGTCCACTTACACGCCCCTTTCATGTCTGCCCATGGGTTGAAAGGTAGAAAGGCCACATTTAGCAGCTGTCTCTCGTGTTGTGCACGAGTGTAAGCGGATCAGAGAATAAAAGAGAAATAAAAAAGAGATTGGGGTAAGAAAAGGACCATGATTAACCCCTTGGCCGCGGAGCGAATTCCGCCGTCCCTTTCTTTCGCAAGTTTGATCTGCTTTGGGTCAACGCGGGCTACCCCAATCCCTTTGTATAAACCATGAAGGATTGCATTTCCAAAGAGCAGCTAGCGCCCAGTATGGGAAGTTTGATGAATGTTTCCAAGAGCTATCGGGGTCCAGCTAGGTCTTCCTGGTGTGGGTGATTGTATGGTCATTTTAAATCTGTACATTCAGAAGTACTGTGGGGAAAATAGTCTTATAAAAAGCCTTATACTATTGTTCGCTTGTGACACACTATTACTCTCACTCAATTATCTATGTACTGATTTGTAAAGGAACAGTTTTGTATATAAGCAGTTGACGATAAATGAAGCAAAAAATATCCTGAACTCAGGAAATACCCCATGAAGAATAAGAGCATTTTGACTACCCAGGGTGCAATTTGAAATGAGGTTATGGTGGGCACATCAGAAAGCAGTGCCGTCTTCAGACATGGAAAACAGCATAACGCCTGTGTGATGAGGATAGAATGGTGGCAGATCGCTGAGTGATATCTCGAAAGGTTTAGCAAAGGAAGGTGGGAGCTGCAACAGCCTCTGTAGCTGCGTTACATCAAAGATGAGGACATTCAAGGGTCACAAAATTCTTTCCTGAAATCTCTTCTCCGTCAGGGCCTAGCTGCACCCCATGTTTACTGCATGAATTGCTCTATCTCTGCATGGCATCCTTTATTCTTTTGGGTTTGGCTGCAAATAACTTAGTTGCCTGATACCTGTCTTGGGTCATCTCTAGATGTGCTATCCTTACAAGGTCACGGAAGGTGTCATTAGTTGACCCTTATGCTGCGACCCTTGAAGGAAACAGGCTCCAAGAACCTACAGCCACTTCCAACTTCAATAAATGCCAAAAAGGACTGTGGGTATGTATGTATATTACGAATCACTTGCCTACATATGAATATAACCTGCTTATGTAATCACTGTCATGATAACTGATGATGCATTAAATAAAATGTTTTTCAAAAAAAAAAAAAAAAGGACAGTGGCATTTAGGACAAATATAGGCATAGCAAATGAGAATAGTTGCCATGAAGTATCAAGTACACGTCACCGCTGTGGAGGTGTTAATATGACTAGTTTCAATCATACTTTTTAATGTGGTTACTCTGTAACTGTGGCATACCAGGGCTCGTACTACAGATAGAGCACACAGTCCTTGAATACCTAGGGCACTAGGTCTAATATTGCCCTAGGTGTATCAAATTGAGATAGGATATAGACAGATTTGCCTCTGCGCCCATGACAGCAGGGTCGCAGAGACAAAGTAATTTCCTCATTTGCATAGGGCCATGATGTGTTAAATTGAGATAGAATATGTTGGTGGTGAATACTTATGCATCAAAATGATTCTGATCGGAGAATAAAGATGGATATTGTAACCGTGAGATGGAGCGTAAGAAACCATACTGCACTTTATTCTGTTTTCTCACCGCCGCGCGCCTCTCTGCAGACTCCCCCTGCATTCCAGAGAGGCGCGCGACGCGATCCGGTCAGCCCTGGAATGCCGTGGAGACAAGACCTGGCCGCGCGCACGTTATCCTATGGAAAAACGCTGCGCGCGGCCAGGTCTTGTCTCCCTTCGGCGTCTCAGACTGCTGAGACGCCGACAATAGTTCTCGGCGAGAACGCGCTTTCAGCGCGTTATAGCCGAGCCCTAAAAAGCAGGTTTTCTAAGTAAAGATCTACCTATCTGCCAAATTTGCTGTTATTTTGTTCTGCCATTTTTTTCTCTATCTTTGACTAAAATTCCCATTAGGATTGTTTGGGGAAAAGGTGCTTTGTGACCCTCATTGTTTTGGCTCTCACTTGACTGATCACACTTAAACATACCAGAAAGTTGCTTATGGTGGATGAACATTTTTTGGACAGTTTTGTGAAGATTCGTCAAATGGCTGTAAAGTTATTAGCAAAGCAAAAATGCTCTTTCAATGGAAACTCTGACTTACGAATGACTAGACAATGGTGACTGCCACTTTGTAATATAAATGCGGATACACACACACTCACACCTATATCCACATACAACCATTAGTTTTTTATGTAAATATATATGCATGTATATATATGGTGTAAAGAGTTTCTCCCTAAAAAAAGATACATATGTATGTGTGTGTATATATGTGTGGGTGTGTGACCCACATTTATGTTACACAGTGGCATTTCCATTGCCTATACCTTTGAGGCCATTTGGCAAGCCTTCATGGAATTTTCCCTCAATATTTGAAGCTCACTTCATCTGCTGTCTGGTAAGTTGTGGGGTTATCTGTGAAGCTGGGCCTGAGTTTTCCCCATGTTAATTCCCATAGGGATTTTGAGCACGGCTACAGAGAAACACATTTGTATATCTAGGGGCATGGATCCTCTGCGGATCCTCTTCAGATCCCCTGTGGTTTCCTTGGATTCACACGCCACCAGCAATACTGTAATTGGCTGGCTGCAACCTGAGAGAAAAGTTGTGTCAGCCATTGTGTTCATCGAGACTCAGTTTCCAGCTGGGAGAATACAATTAAAAAGTGATAGAAGGGGTCACGGTAGAGGTACCCTGACCCCATGGGACTAAAGGAGTGGTTTATCAGGGAACCCTCATGTGCAAGAAATTGTCCAAGAACCTACTTTTTCAATGCAAAGATCCTCCTGGATCTTCCAGCAGTCTCCCGGATTGTCATGGATTTGGGAGGATTCATGTGGATCCAGACCCCATTTAAAAAAAAACATGCACTCAGTCACAGACCCATATACCTACTCTCACAATTAGTCATACACTCACACACACACACACTCAACCACTCACACACCCACCTGCACACCCATACAGCCACTCACAGACCCACTCACCAAACCTCAAAACTACTCACACACTGATTCACAGACCAACATAGCTTTTCACACTCACTCACACACCCACTTACACTCCCACACAATGACTCAAACAACCACTCACACACCCACACACAGATCCAGAAAACCACTCACAAAACCACACAGCTTCTCACAGCCACTCCAGCACCCCCTCACAGACCCATGCCGCCAGTCACACATACACTCACACACCACCACACACTCACACACCCACTTACACACCCACAAAATCACTAACACACCCCCTTCTATACCCAGGTTAAAGGGATGTTCTTGTTGGGTAATAGCATTAAAAAACAGAAATTCAGTGATTAAAATAAAGTTTACAGTGACGTTATAGTTAGGAAATAACATTAAAAGAACCATAGAAATTCATTGAAAAAAACAAAGGTTACAGGGATGCTATAGTTAGGCTCACTTAGAGTTACCTGAGCTAATTATAATTTACACCCCTGCTTTGTATTGCTTATGACCTCACATATTACATCACTCAGGACATGGTCAGTGTGAGAAGTTGGCCTGATGTGCAGTGCTCACTATTCTAGTGATCACTATATATCAGTCCAAACAACCCTTATTGATGATTGGTTGTAAGTCAACCTTATAGACCAGCTATCCTAGTAGCATGGATACGAGCAGTCTAAGGCTAAGACTCTAGAGGGCGTGTTAAGCCAGCTGTTTTACCATCACATTACCCCTTGAACACCCAGTGAAAGGACACCACACAAGTTGTTATGAAAATAAACAGTGTATTTATTTATAACAAGACTACCCTGGCTCTTTATGAGACAGGGAGCTAAGCACACAACAAAACTCTTACGAAAATACTTAAGTTAGCACGTTATACACAAATGCCCGAGGGGCACGAAAAACCATATACTTAAAAAGTGGAATGCGAATTACTAGCAGGTAAGTAACAGTTCTAATAGGCTTTGGAATCGCTAGGACTGGACTAGGGAATCGTTAGATTACTACTAGGAGGCCCAGGGGACTCGGGTGCAGAGTGTGCACTCTCACGCGGGATGCGGGACAAAGTCTATGGAGGCTAGTAAAGGCAAAGTTAGTGTTCACGGGCGAACCCGACCTGGTAGGAAGAAAACGACAGTGGATCCTGACCCTAGGATAGTGAGGCTATGCTGGGACACCGAAGTGCCGAAGTTACCTAGCCCAGGGGCTGCAGCTGCATAGGTCTGAAAAGACGTCGGGGATCTCGTTGCCGGACCAGGAGCCTGGAAGGAAGAAGTTGCTGGCAGGCGACCAGTGGAGAAAAGTTCGATGGATCCAAGCCTGGATCAAGGAAGAAGAAAACCTGAAAGCAGAGGGGACCAAGTTCTTGAATCACTAGCCAGTGATTAAGTGGGCACCAGGATGGCACCGGGCGAAGTCACCGCAGTCAGGTGAGTGGGCGCTGCTGGGCTCTGCAGTCTCTCGGACCAGGAGGCGTTGTCGGCGACCAGGATGGAGGTGCGAGCTGTCCCACGAAGGTTCTTGCTGTCGACGTCGCTGGACCCAGGATTGGGCAACAAGTCTTGGCAAATGCAAGGCCCACGCGGTGGACCTAAAATGGCGTCTTGAGTGGACCAGGAGGGTCCAGGGTACTTCTCCGATGGAGGGAAGCAAGGGCCAGTCTGGAGCAACCAGACCAGCAGCAGAAATGTCGTCGGGCGTCGTCAGGAAGGCCACAAGCCAGCGGCTAGTAGCCAAACAACGCGGTGAGCAGTAAAAAGCAGAAGGGCCCCACGCAGATCGTGGAGATGCTGGGGGGCTGCTCTTCGGTGCTGGAGCTGCTCAGGGTGGGGGCTTCTCGGACCCCAAAGCACTCACCAGGAATTCACTCGGCGGGCTTGCTGGAAAGAAGTCGTGCAGTCTTGAAGATGGCCGGTCCCTCGAGGTCTCGTCACACCCACGAATCTCAGCGTGACTGATGATGCAGGTAGAGGTCAGAGGTGCCAGGGAAGCCGGTTCTCGTCGAGCTGGGCAGTCGGATTCCGGAGGAAGGACTTGCAGCAGACCGCAGTGTTCTTAGATGGTGCCTGCGGATGCAGGGTGACTACTCCTTAGTCACAAGGGAGAAATCTTAGGAAGAAGTCTTGAGTTCCTTTCGTGGAAAGTAGTTTCAGGATTCAAAGATGATCTGATTTGGAAGGGGGCCAGTTCCTACCTTTATCCTGTAAAAAGGGGCTGGCACGCGACTAAGTCCTGCCCTATGGGTGGGACTAGGAGGGGGGTGGTTACACCCACTTCCTTGGCGGGCTTTTCCCCAGCACAGGGTCTGGAGTGACCCTGGAACTGGTTCCAGCCAGCCTATGCACAGTGAGCACCGGGGTGCCACGTGCAGTCACCTTCCTCTAAGCCCTGCCTACCTACAATACACAAAACCCTGTCTGGGACGGTGCTGGCACCGCCCCTGGCAGGAAACCCTTTGTCCTTATCTCCTGCTCTGGGAGGACTCCCAGCAGCAGGAGGGCAGACTTGTGTCTCGGTGGCAGCATCCATTTTGTGGAGCTGAGGCTCTGTTTGACTTTTAACCGGGTTATAGGTTACATGCATGTCGTGTCCCTCTAGAAGGGTGGAATGCTAACCCCGTCGCCAGAATTGGCGAGGGGTTAGTATTCCAATTCGTATGACACCTTACTCGACATGTTTTGATAAAGCGATACCAGAGTTGGCATATAACCGCGAGGATTATAATGCACTTAAGAGTATATGGTATGCGATATCATGGAAACGGCTAAGGGATGGATCCCGAAAGCCGCAGACAGGCTCAGCTCATGCCAGAGCACCATCTCCCACGATTCCAAGCACTCTGCCTTCAGGATTGTTAAGGCCTGCCATAGGAGTGACTGATAGGAGATCTGTGTGTCCATTTTAGGGTTAGATATAGGTATACTATATCTAAAGCAAAGGGTGATTACACCACCTTGCCCCAGCTGTCAAGCAGCCAGTTGTGTCAGATTTGGATGGCCAGCCAGGGTTGGCATAATACATGCTGCAGCCCCGGGTAGGCCCTGGGTACACCTATGCCCTGGGTACCTAAGGTACACTGTACAGGGACTGATAAGGTGACTCAGTATCCAATTTAGATATGTACCTAAGGTACATGGAATCCATTTTACAGAGAGAGCAGTAGGCCTGGGGCCCTGAATAGCAGGGTCCCAGGTCAACTAAGTCAGAAAACCAGCAAAACACCAGGCAAAAAGTTGGGGGCAACCATAGTCAGGGATCTACCTTCCTACAGTCAGTGACATCACTGATGACATCTCAAATTACACCACTGATGACATCATCCACAGAACAACTCACACGCCCACTCACACCCCCATACAACCTCTTACACATCTGCTAACACTGACACCACCCTTCACAGACGCATTCAAATATTCACATACCCACCAACTCATGCCCATGCGCACTGTAGTCCAGGGGAGGAGCCACCTATCTCAGGATACTTCGAAGACTCTTCCAGGACAACAATGTGCGATCATCCGGACCCAACACTAGGCGGCGATCTAATGCTAAGATATGAATTTAGCAGCCCACATGCCTCGAACACAATCACACACCCATTCACTTACTCATACAGACACTAACAAAACCACAGAATCACCTGTACAAGTACGCACCCACAGATACATCATTGGAGCCAATCACATACTTATACACTCACCAATATAGCTACTAAAACTTTCACTGATTCTCATATACAGCCACAGACATAGCCACTCACTCAATTATACACTCACTCATAAGCCCACTCGCTCACCAATACAGTCACTCACACACACAGTCTTACAGTAATGCAGAAACGAATGCACCAACTCATACACCCATACAGTCTCAGACTTTGAGTCACTCACCCATAAAGATACTTATACAGCAACTCACTTAGTGTTACAGATAATACCACATGTACCTCGTTACTTACACACTCACTGTCATAAGCACATACTCACTAAAGCCCACTCACACAGTCACTTGCAGATATACTTACTACACACCCAGTCATTCTAAACCCAATACCACTCACACATCCACTTACTCAGCCACACAGCCTCTCAAGACAACTATTCACACACAGGTTCAGACACTGACACACCCACTCAGGTGACATATGTTACAAATAGAGTAACTCATTAATACTGCACAAAGAATACTAATTTTACTTATGCCATATCTTAGTATATATCTTTGAGTCTCAAAAACAGTTACAAAACACTTACACTCACTGTCATCGGTGATGTCATTGACCATGTCATGAATGATGTAATATGTGAAGTCATAAGTAGTACATTGAGGGGGCATAACTTATAGTTAGCTCAGGTAATAATAACTGTCGAATTTCAATGGTTTTGAATGAGCGAAATATGAGCCTAACTGTAACGTCCCCAGTATCTTTGTTTTTTTCAGTGAATATATGTGTGTGTGTGTGTGTGTGTGTGTGTGTGTGTATATATATATATATATATATATTCACTGAAAAAACCATAGGTTAGAGACCATATATAGTTAGATGGACATTTTATTGACATAAAACCAATGAAATTCCATATATAGTTAGTTGCACTAACTATATATCGCGCACCCGCAATCCACTGCTGATGTCACATATTACATCATTCATGACATGGTCAGTGACATCACTGATGACATCACTGATGACATCTCAAATGACATCACTGATGACATCACTGATGACATCTCAAATGACATCACTGATGACATCATCTAGTGTCTGTGTGTTTTTGTAAAGTTTAAATATGTTTTACATATTGAAGAATGAGTGGATGTATGGAAGACTGAGTGTGTGTGTGGCTGGCTGGGAGGTGTGTGACTCTGTGCATATCAATGTGTACTTGTATCAGTGATTGTATAAGAGAGTAAGTATGTGTTAGTATATGTGTGAAAAGTATGGTGTTCTGTGTTTAACTGTATAGATGAGGAA
This sequence comes from Lissotriton helveticus, assembly GCF_964261635.1. Lineage (NCBI taxonomy): Eukaryota > Metazoa > Chordata > Amphibia > Caudata > Salamandridae > Lissotriton > Lissotriton helveticus. The sequence continues at coordinate 403,433,539 of NC_136063.1, read as the reverse complement.
ATTGAAGTGTGATTGATTCTTCACAGGACTGACTAGGTGTATGAGTGCATATGATAGTGTTGTAATAATGAGTGACTGTATGTATGAGTGATTGTATGGGTGAATGAGTGAATGTGTGTGTAGACGTAGGAATCAGTGAGTGCGTATGTAGTAACTGGTATTGGTGTGTCATGATGTCATCAGTGATGTCATTTGAGATGTCATCAGTGATGTCATCAGTGATGTCATCAGTGATGTCACTGAAGTATGGTGTTCTGTGTTTAACTGTATGGATGAGGAAATGGAAGTGTAATTGATTCTTTACAGGACTGACTAGGTGTGTGAGTAACTCCATGGATGAGTGGCAGTGTGTGAGTGTCTGCATAGGTGTATGAGTGCATATGATAGTGTTGTAATAATGAGTGACTGTATGTATGAGTGATTGTATGGGTGAATGAGTGAATGTGTGTGTAGACGTAGGAATCAGTGAGTGCGTATGTAGTAACTGGTATTGGTGTGTCATGATGTCATCAGTGATGTCATTTGAGATGTCATTTGAGATGTCATCAGTGATGTCATCAGTGATATCACTGACCATGTCATGAATGATGTAATATGTGACATCATCAGCAGTGGATTGCGGGTGCGCGATATATAGTTAGTGCAACTAACTATATATGGAATTTCATTGGTTTTATGTCAATAAAATGTCCAGCTAACTATATATGGTCTCTAACCTATGGTTTTTTCAGTGAATTTTCAAGATTTTGTAAATGCAAATTCCTAACTATATATGGTCTATAACCTATGGTTTTTTCAGTGAATTTCATTGGTTTTTTAAAAGCTAATATCTATAGCTGTAAAATATATTCTTTATTACGTGACGTATCACGTAGCCACGTGAGACGCCTCATGACGCGTCGCATAACCGTGACGTATCGGCTCTGCAGCGCAAACAAAACCCGTAACGTAAGCGTGCCGGAGCACGCTTACAGATATATATATATATTTTTTAACCTTAATTAGACAAAATCCACATGTGCACATATCTTGAGGCCTTGCAAAGGCACATCAAACAAACAGTCCCTACAATTTTGCCAAGTTTGCTGGAAATCTATTCCCATAATTTTTTTTTTACTGTTTCTCTTGGTTTTCCCCTTGTTACGCTTACCGGGACGCTACCCGGTACGCGAACCGGACGCTCCAAAAACACAAGATGGCGGACTCCCGCTACGCTGCCGGTTAGCTGCCCGGTTCGCGTACCGGGAAGCGCCTCTACCGCGAAAAATCGCGGGGGACTTTAATATCCCCCTCATCAATCCTAGGGGGTCAGGAGGGGTTTACCTTGCCCCCTTTCCTTCATTTCCCCCTTCTTTTTTCACCACATCTTGTCTCTCGAACCTACCGAGAGACAAGATGGCGGCCGCTCCGGACTGTTTACAATGTTGACAGCTACGCTGCCGGTTAGCTGCCCGGTTAGCTGCCCGGTTCGCGTACCGGGACGCGCCTCTACGGCGTAAAATCGCAAAAAAAAATTATTTTTTATTTTTTGCCCCGCGGGGCACTTTAATATCCCCCTCATCAATCCTAGGGGGTCAGGAGTGGTCTACCTTGCCCCCTTTCCTTCATTTCCCCCTTCGTTTTTCACCACATCTTGTCTCTCGATCGTACCGAGAGACAAGATGGCGGCCGCTCCGGACTGTTTAGAATGTTGACAGACACCGGAGAGCCAATCAGCTTCGCGAAGTTCCGTTACGCGTCTGGTACGCGAACCGGGGCGCTAACCGGAGCGCTGTCACAGATATATATATTTTTTTAAACGTTAATTTCTCAAAATCCACTGGAGCACATATATTGAGACATAGCAAAGGCACGTCGGGCAAACCATATCTACAATTTTGCCAAGTTTCATGTAAATCTATTCAGCCGTTCGAGCTAAAAGTGAGTCCAACCGCCCTATGGAAAAATGAATGGGAAAAACGCGTTTTGGGACCCCCTTTTTTCTCGGCCCCCCCTTGACGAAACCCCCCAAATTTTCAGGGGCTGCTCAGAAACAAAATGTGCCATTTTCCTGAAAACTTCAGCCAATTCCGTCCACAAACGCCAAAGTTATTAGACATAGAATTTTCAGAAATCCCATAGAGAAAAAATCCTAACTATATATACCCACTGGCTATCGCCAGTAGGTAATATACATATATAAACATATATAATCTGCATATCTATATAAATATAAATGCATGCATACATATACATATATGCATACATATGCATGTTATTTACATGAAAGTTTTAAAAACACTAATAAAAGCAAAGCTAAAAAGCCACCTCATTACAAACAGAATGGCTTTAACTTAAACGAGGGAGAGATCTATTGCATTTTCAATGCTTGTTTACTTTGGTTCTATCAAGAAGGCATTCAGATGTGTCACACATTTGCCATAAATTCTGAATGTTAGCACTCTAGTTGCTCATTAGATCACTGTGGTAAAGCTAGTGCTCACCAGGGAAGTCTGCTGCTAATAATGGTTTGCAGCCATTTTCCCGCATTTTTTATCCCGCAGACTTTCAGTCCGCATACCATTATCCCGCAAGGTCATTGACCTCGCATACCATTATCCCGCATTTTTTCAAAACGCATGTGCATTTATCGCGCATGCCTTTACAAAGAATTACGTTTTAAAGGCATGTATGGTAAATGCATTTGCGTTGTGAAAACCACGATGACGAGAGAGGTAAGTGGGTTTGTGTTAATTTTTTCGTGGGTTAGTGTTGTGTAGTGTAGTGTTGTGTTAGTGTAGTGTAGAGTTGTGGTGGTTGTTTAGTGTAGGGTCATGCTGGGGGTAGTGTTTTAGGGTTTAGGGTTGTGTTGTAGTGTTTGCGTAGTGTAGGGTCATGTTGGGGGTAGTGTTTTAGGGTTTAGGGTTGTGTTGTAGTGTTTGCGTAGTGTAGGGTCATGCTGGGGCTAGTGTTTTAGGGTTTAGGGTAGTGTTGTAGTGTTTGCGTAGTGTAGGGTCATGCTGGGCGTAGTGTTTTAGGGTTTAGGATAGTGTTGTAGTGTTTGCGTAGTGTAGGGTCATGCTGGGGGTAGTGTTTTAGGGTTTTGGGTAGTGTTGTAGTGTTTGCGTAGTGTAGGGTCATGCTGGGGGTAGTGTTTTAGGGTTTTGGGTAGTGTTGTAGTGTTTGCGTAGTGTAGGGTCATGCTGGGGGTAGTGTTTTAGGGTTTTGGGTAGTGTTGTAGTGTTTGCGTAGTGTAGGGTCATGCTGGGGGTAGTGTTTTAGGGTTTAGGGTAGTGTTGTAGTGTTTGCGTAGTGTAGGGTCATGCTGGGGGTAGTGTTTTAGGGTTTAGGGTAGTGTTGTAGTGTTTGCGTAGTGTAGGGTCATGCTGGGGGTAGTGTTTTAGGGTTTAGGGTAGTGTTGTAGTGTTTGCGTAGTGTAGGGTCATGCTGGGGTGTAGTGTTTTAGGGTTTTGGGTAGTGTTTGCGTAGTGTAGGGTCATGCTGGGGGTAGTGTTTTAGGGTTTAGGGTAGTGTTGTAGTGTTTGCGTAGTGTAGGGTCATGCTGGGGGTAGTGTTTTAGGGTTTAGGCTTGTGTTGTAGTGTTTGCGTAGTGTAGGGTCATGCTGGGGGTAGTGTTTTAGGGTTTAGGGTTGTGTTGTAGTGTTTGTGTAGTGTAGGGTCATGCTGGGGGTAGTGTTTTAGGGTTTAGGGTAGTGTTGTAGTGTTTGCGTAGTGTAGGGTCATGCTGGGGTGTAGTGTTTTAGGGTTTTGGGTAGTGTTGTAGTGTTTGCGTAGTGTAGGGTCATGCTGGGGGTAGTGGTTTAGAGTAGTGTTGTAGTGTTTGTGTAGTGTAGGGTCATGCTGGGGGTAGTGTTTTAGGGTTTAGGGTAGTGTTGTACTGTTTGTGTAGTGTAGGGTCATGCTGGGGGTAGTGTTTTAGGGTTTAGGGTAGTTTAGTTGTTTAGTGTATGCTAAAGGCATATTCGTTCTAAAAGTTTTCGTTATTTTAATTTGCGGCCTAATAGTACATGCAGGATTTTTTTTGCGGACTGATGGTATGCGGGATTTCGTCATATATTCGCTAATCATACTTTCTATGGCAAAATGAACCCCCTCATTTTGTTCATTTTTAAATTAAATGTTTTAAGAGTTACCACTTTATTCCAATCAAGATGGCTTCAGGTGTGCCATACCTTTGTAATAAGTAGGACTGTTAGCACTCTAGTTGTTCTTTCGAACACTCTGGGACATTCTGTCATTGGGCTATAGTTGGGCCTCATCTGGCTGATATTTGGGCTACATTTGTTTTTTTTGTCTCTGGTGGCCATCTTTGGGCTACATTGGGCTACATTTGGGCTCCAACATATATATAGCCCAATGTAGCCCAATATATATTTTTCAAAGTTAATTTTCGTAAAAACCACTGGAGCCTATATCTTGAGACATAGCAAAGGCACATCGGGCTACCAGTCCCTACAATTTTGCCAAGTTTGGTGTAAATCCATTCAGCCGTTCAGGCTAAAAGTGAGGCCAACCGCCCTATGGAAAATTGCATGGGAAAAACACGTTTTGGGACCCCCCTTTTTTCTCGCCCCCCCCTTGACGAAACCCCCCCAAATTTTCAGGAGCTGCTCAGAAACAAAATGTTCCATTTTCCTGAAAATTTCAGCCAATTCTGTCCTCAAACGCCAAAGTTATTCGACATAGAATTTTCAAAAATCCCATAGGAAAAAAATCCTAACTATATATACCTACTGGCTATCGCCAGTAGGTATTATATATATATATATATATATATATATATTCACTGAAAAAACATGTGTTTCAGGCCCTATATAGTTAGGAATTCGCATTTAAAAAACCTTTAAAATTCACTCAAAAAACTATACGTTTTAGGGGTGTTATAGTTAGCTGGACATTTCACTCATACAAAACCATTGAAAATGCTCTTATATAGTTAGTTGTACTAACTATATTTCGCGCACCCGCAATCCACTGCTGATGATGTCACATATTACATCATTCATGACATGGTCAGTGACATCACTGATGACATCTCAAATGACATCACTGATGACATCATCCAGTGAATGTGGTTTGCTTTGTTATTTAAATATGCATTATATATATATATATATATAGTAATTTGCATTGAAGAATGAGTGGATATATAAAAATAAATATTTGGATGGAGGATTTAGTAGCAGTGTAATTGACTGTTTACTTGACCAATGTATTGTGTCTCACTAAATATAGTGGATAGTGACTAAACTATTTGAATATCTGTATCACTTTGTCAGTTGTTGTGTAAACTGGTTCTCCAGTTGGTTACTAGCTATGTGAAAGTCTATATTAGTTATTGATTAGTTAACTGAGTATTTGTATGGGAGAGTGAATGTGTGTGTGGTTCGGTGGGGGGGGGTGTGACTGCCCAAAGATGTGTGAATAGTTGATTCACTAGATATATGAAGTTAAAACTACATGTTCTAACAGTTGTTTGGGTGAGTGAATATCTTTATGGGTGTGGTGATGAGAAAATATATTTCTCAATGGTACATGTCCAACAAACTAGAAAAATAAAAGGCAGTGTATGTGTCAGTTGTTGTATATAAATAAGTATACATAAGACTCAATGATTGTGTGAGTGACTGTATGGATAACTTTATACTTGTAATAATGATTTTATAATTCACTAAGTATGACTTACTATCTAAATGAATAGATGAAGTTGTGTTTTTATAAATGTGTAGCTAAGTAAATATGTAAGTATGATCCATTGTTTGCATAAGTGAGTAGGATGACTTCATATGTGAATAGGATGTGTGCTGGTGGGTAATGTCGATTTAGGTGTATAAGTATTTTTGATAGTGTTCTATTGTTCATTGACAGCATGTATGAGTGAATCTACAGGTAAGTGATTAGATGTGTGTATACATCTATGAATCACTGAGTGGGTTTTTAGATACTTGTATTGCTGTAACAATGGATTCAAATATGATACTCTGTATTTTACAAAGAGTGATGAAATATTTTACTAGTGTATGAAAAGGTGTATGTGATTGTCAAGTGGATGATGTCATCAGTGATGTCATTTGAGATGTCATCAGTGATGTCACTGACCATGTCATGAATGATGTAATATGTGACATCAGCAGTGGATTGCGGGTGCGCGAAATATAGTTAGTACAACTAACTATATATGAGCAATTACAATGGTTTTGTATGAGTGAAATGTGCAGCTAACTATAACACCCTTAAAACTTATAGTTTTTTGAGTGAATTTTAAAGGTTTTTTAAATGCTAATTCCTAACTACATAAGGCCTGAAACCTATGGTTTTTTCAGTGAATTTGCAAGGTTTTTAAAAGCTAATTCCTAACTATATAAGGCCTGAAACCTGTGTTTTTTTCAGTGAATTTCAAAGTTTTTTTTTAATGCTAATTCCTAACTATATAAGACCTGAAAGCCCACCAGGAATCTCCAGTATGCGCCAGGGGACTGCATTGCAGAGAGGTGTAATGAAGCCACGCCCCTTTTTACACCTCTCTGCAACGCAGCCCCCGTGCATGTTTGAAGAGGGGGAACTAATTCCCCTTGCATACTGGGGGCCCCTGGGGGCCAACTAGCCCACCTGGAACCTCCAGTATGCGCCAGGGGGCTGCATTGTAGAGGTATAATGAGGCTATGCCCCTTGTTACACCTCTCTGCAACGGAGCCCCCTGGCGCATTTGCAGAGGGGAACTAATTCCCCTTGCATACTGGGGGGTCCCTGGGGGCCAACTAGCCCACCTGGAACCTCCAGTATGCGCCAGGGGGCTGCATTGCAGAGGTGTAATGAGGCTATGCCCCTTTTTACACCTCTCTGCAACGCACGCCACTGGCGCGTTTGCAGAGGGGGGACTAATTCCCCTTGCATACTGGGGATCTTGCCCAAACGCCGATATTCCGAACGATTGAAAATGACTTTTCTTGAGAAACATTTGGATTTGGATTATCATGTCCTATACTTTGGAATTTTTGAAGCACTGACTTTGAGGATGCTATAAATTACTCAAGTCTGTCCGAATTGTGTGGGTAAAATTGATACCTAGTCACTTTGAATAAGAATGTACTTCCGTCTCGTCTAACATATGGAAGAAATATCTAGTTATATGACAACAGGATACCGACATAACTTGAAGGAAAAAAGAACGCCCTGAAGAAGTTCTGTTGTACAGAACGAAACGCGTCGTCTGGCTGTGGTACATAAACTTAAGGAAAATAAAAGCATTTGAATATACACCAAGATGCAGCGCTTTAATAAGGACTCTAAGTGATATGATTTGATTGGACTTATTGTGCAAGTGGTGATGTGCCAAACTTTGGAATATTCCCCACTACTCTCTACTACTTACTCTCTACTACTCCACTACTCACTCTCTACTACTCATTCTCTACTACTCTACTACTCATTCTCTACTACTCTACTACTACTCACTCCCTACTACTCACTCTCTACTACTCGCTCTCTACTACACTCTACTACTCACTACTACTCTCTACTATTCTCTCTCTCTGCTACTCACTCTCTACTACTCACTCTTTACTACTCTCCACTACTCACTCTCTACTACTCATTCTCTACTACTCTACTACTACTCACTCTACTACTTATTCTCTACTACTCACTCTCTACTACTCACTCTACTATTCACTCTACTACTCCCTACTACTCACTCTCTGCTACTCTCTCTACTGCTCTCTGTGAGAAGTTGGCCTGATATATAGTGCTCACTATTCTAGTGATCACTTTGTATCATACCAAACCACCCTTATTGATGATTGGTTGTAAGTCAACCGTTCAGACCAGCTATCCTAGTAGCATGGCCACGAGCAGTCTTCAGGCTAAACTCTAGAGGGCGTGTTAAGCCAGCTGTTTTACCATCACATATACCCCTTGAACACCAAGTGAAAGGACACCACACAAGTTGTTATAAAAAATAAAGGATATTTATTTATAACAAGTCTACCCTGAACTCTTTATGAGTCAGAGAGCTAAGCACAACACAAAACTCTTACGAAAATACTACAAGTTGCACAATTTACACAAATGCCCGAGGGGCACGAAAAACCATATACACAAAAAGTGGAATGCGAAATGCTAGCAGGTAAGTAACAAGATCCAGAGGCTTCAGGATCGCTAGGACTACACTACTGAACCTTAAGATTACGAGCAGGAGGTCTAGGGAGATCGTGTGCAGAGTGTGCACTCTCACGCGGGATGCGGGAAGAAGTCTATGGATGCTAGTGTTTCTAAAGTTACTGTTTCCGGACGAATCAGACTAGGTAGACTGAAAACGAAAAAGGATCTGGACACTTAGATAGTGAACCTGTGCTGGAGTACCGAAATACTCAAGTTACCTAGCCCAGGGGCCGCGGCTGCATAGGGTTCAAGTGACGTCGGGAATACCCGTTGAAGTCTATGGAGCCTGAAAGAAGAAGTTGCTGGCAGGCGACCAGTGAAGATGTTCGGTGTGATCCAAGGCTGGATCAGTGAAGGAGACGACCTGAAAGCAGAAGGGACTCAGTTCTTAATCACTAGCCAGTGATTATGTGGGCACCAGGATGGCACCGGATGAAGTCACCTCAACCAGGTGAGTGGGCGACGCTGGACTCTGCAGTCACACGGGCTAGGAGGCGTTGTCGGCGACCAGGCTGGAGGTGCGAGCTGTCCCACGAGGCTGTCGGCTGTCGGCGATGCTGGACTCAGGATTTGAGCAACAACCCTTGGCAAAGGCAAGCCCACGCGGTGGAGTCAAGATGGCGTCTGGAGTGGACCAGGAGGGTCCGGGGTGCTCCTCTCTTGGAAGGGAGCAAGGGCCAGTCTGGAGCAACCAGACCAGCGGTGAAATCGTCGTGGTACGTCGTCAAGAGGGTCACTAGCCAACGGGCAAGTGGCCGGACAACGTGGCAAGCAGCAAAGAAGCAGAAGGGCCCCACGCAGATCTCGTGGATGCTGGGAGGCTGGACTTCGGTGCTGGAGCTGCTTAGGGTTAGGGCTTCTCAAACCACAATGCACTTATTCGAGGGTCTCTCGGGGGTCGTGCTGGTGAAGCGTGGTGCAGGTTGTGAGAAGTTGGCCTGATATGCAGTGCTCACTATTCTAGTGATCACTATGTATCAGTCCAAACAACCCTTATAGATGATTGGTTGTAAGTCAACCTTATAGACCAGCTATCCTAGTAGCATGGATACGAGCAGTCTAAGGCTAAGACTCTAGAGGGCGTGTTAAGCCAGCTGTTTTACCATCACATTACCCCTTGAACACCAAGTGAAAGGACACCACACAAGTTGTTATGAAAATAAACAGATATTTATTTATAACAAGACTACCCTGAACTCTTTATGAGTCAGGGAGCTAAGCACACAACAAAACTCTTACGAAAATACTTTAAGTCGCACAATTTACACAAATGCCCTAGGGGCACGAAAAACCATATACTCAGTAAGTGGAATGCGAACTTGCTAGCAGGTAAGTAATACTTTTCTAGACTTAGGAATCGCTAGGCCTACAATTCTAAACACTGGGATTAGATGCAGGAGGCCTGTGGACGTCGTGTGCAGAGTGGGAACTCTCACGCGTAAGGCGGGAAAAAGTCTATGGAGGCTAGCAGTTGCAAAGTTACTGTTCTCGGGCGAACCCGACTAGGTGGGTCGAAAACGGGAGCGGATCCGAACACTTAGGGTGTTGGACTATGCTGGAGCACCGGAATACTCAGGTTACCTAGCCCAGGGGCTGCGGCTGCATAGGGTTGAAGTTGCGTCGGAAACCCTCGTTGAAGATCCAGGAGCCTGAAGAAAGAGTTGCTGGCAGGCGGCCAGTGAAGAAAGTTCGGAGTGATCCAAGCCTGGATCAAGGAAGAAGAAACCTGTAAGCAGAGGGGACCAAGTTCTGAATCACTAGCCAGTGATTTGAGTGGGCACCAGGATGGCACCGGACGAAGTCACCTCAGCCAGGTGAGTGGGCGCTGCTGGGCTCTGCAGTCTCTCAGACCAGGAGGCGTTGTCGGCGACCAGGATGGAGGGGCGAGCTGTCCCACGAAGGTTCTTGCTGTCGACGTCGCTGGACCCAGGATTGGGCAACAAGTCTTGGCAAATGCAAGGCCCACGCGGTGGACCTAAAATGGCGTCTTAAGTGGACCAGGAGGGTCCAAGGTGCTCCTCTTTTGGAGGGGAGCAAGTGCTAGTCTGGGGCAACCAGACCAGCAGTAGTTGTCGTCGTGGAGCGTCGTGAGGGGGCCACTAGCCAACGGGCAAGCGACCTGGACAACGCGGTGAGCAGCAAAAAGCAGAAGGGCCCCACGCAGTTCTCGTGGATGCAGGGGGGCTGAACTTCGGTTCTGGAGCTGCTCAGGGTCGGGGCTTCTCTTACCCCAAAGCACTCGGTCGAGGGTCACTCGGGAGTCGTGCTGGACAAGCGTCGTGCAGTTCTGAAGATGGCCGGTCCCTCGAGGTCTCGTCACACCCACGGGTCACAGCTGGGCTGATGATGTAGGTTGAGGTCAGAGGTGCCAGGGAAGCCGGTTCTCGTCGTGCTGGAGCAGTCTTGATCCGAAGGAGAGACTGGCAACAAACCGCGATGCTTGGTTGGTGCCTGCTGCTGCAGGGTGACTACTCCTTAGTCACAAGGGAGAATCTTGGGAAGAGTCTTGAGTTCCTTTCGTGGAAAGTAGTTTCAGGATTCAAAGATGATCTGATTTGGAAGGGGGCCAGTTCCTACCTTTATCCTGCAAAAAGGGGCTGGCACGCGACTAAGTCCTGCCCTATGGGTGGGACTAGGAGGGGGGTCGTTACACCCCTCTCCTTTGGCGGGCTTTCCCCAGGCCAGGGGCTGGAGTGCCCCTGGAACTGGTTTCAGCCGGCCTATGCACAGTGAGCACCGGGGTGCCACTTGCAGTCACCTTCCTCTAAAGCCCTACCTACCTAGGATACACAAAATCCTGTCTGGGACGGTGCTGGCACCGCCCCTGGCAGGAAACCCTTTGTCCTTGCCTCCTGGGCTGGGAGGACTCCCAGCAGCAGGAGGGCAGACTTGTGTCTCGGTGGCAGCATCCATTTTGTGGAGCTAAGGCTCTGTCTGACTTTAACCGGGGTTACAGGTTACATACATGTCGTGTCCCTCTAGAAGGGTGGAATGCTAACCCCGTCGCCAGAATTGGCGAGGGGTTAGTATTCCAATTCGTATGACACCTTACTCGACATGTTTTGATAAAGCGATACCAGAGTTAGCATTTAACCGCGAGGATTATAATGCACTTAAGAGTATATGGTATAGCGTTATCATGGAACAGCTATTTGGACTTGGTTCCGCAAGCTGCAAACGGGCTAAGCTCATGCCAGAGCACCATCTCACATAATTCCAAGCACTCTGCCTTCAGGATTGATAAGGCCTGCCATAGGAGTAACTGATAGGAATATATGTGTCCATTTTAGGGTTAGATATAGGGATACTATATCTAAAGCAAAGGGTGTTTACACCACCTTGCCCCAGCTGTCGTGCAGCCAGTTGTGTCTGTTTGGGTGGCTAGCCAGGGGTGGCATAATACATGCTTCAGCCCCTGGTAGGCCCTGGGTACACCTATGCCCTGGATATCTAAGGTATGCTGTACAGGGACTGATAAGGTGGCCCAGTACCAATTGGTAAAATGCACCTAAGGTACATGGTTGCAATTTAGAGAGAGAACAGCTAGGCTGTGGGTCTGATTAGCAGGCCCACAGCCAGGGAAAGTCGTAAATCAGTGAAGCAAAAAGCAAAAAATCTGGGGTGGCCATGGGATTGCAGACCCCACTCTCCTACACTCTCTACTACTCACTCTCTACCTCTCTTTACTTCTCTCTCTACTAGTCTCTACCTCTCCCTCTCTACCTCTACACCTCTACCTCAACCTCTCTACCTCAACCTCTCTACACGCACACATATACACATATATATATATGCATATGCATTTATATATATGTATGCGTGTATATATATATATAGACTTAGGACCTCATGACAACGCAGTCTTAATATTATAATATGATTTGTATTGATTTTGGTAGTTTTAAAGGTTATATTTTATTGTATATAACTATTGAAGTGGCTTTTAACTTTTATAGCATTTTAAAAGTTGTATGTAATCGTTGCAATGTAGGCTTTATCAACTATAGGTCTAGTTGTTACATCTAGCACAGTCTGGTCAAAAAATTAATTTTTACATACTTACCGGCTGCGACTATGACTAATTATCATTGATTTGTCAACCTGTGCAATTCAGACATTTATGTCGAGATATGAAATGTGTTGCAATAATATGGAAACTACATTAGTATGTTTTCTTTGTCTATTACATGTGATGGCACTGCTTGCACTTTAAAAGGGTGATCAGCCCTCTTGACGCTTGTCATGTGATCAAGGCTATCTCTAGCCGAAACGCGTCATGGCGGACTGGTGCTGGGCTAAAACTCAATAAAAAGATTTGCACCTTCTTCGGGTCTCGCTGTTCCTGTTTGCTGCCTGGCAGTTTTGCTGTTTGTCTATTGCATAGCAGGAGCTTCACGTACCTCGTATTTTAGCAGGGAGAGCTTCCCCGGCTTTGCGAGACCCCTCCACGTTTGGGCTAAACCTCGGCAAGAAGCTACTTTCCTTTGGGATTCCACAAGTAACTCCGTGTTTGGAGACGCCGACACGCCCCAGGGACCAACGGATCTGATTGTAAGCGGCTTCCGTGGAAAGACCGGAAGTAGTTCGGAGATTGGAGGCTGACGTCCGTCGGTCGCGGTGTCCGAGGCTCACCGATCAAGTACCGAGAGCGGCTGCTGTGTCGGACCAAGAATTCCCCTGTGTGGAGTACGGAAGCGGTTTCATTCTGCATTGCTGGTAGGAACCATTTCTGAGTGTGCCTGACTGTTATACTGCCCATTGTTTTGCACCATGTCCGCGGACACGTTGAGAGGGCGCATGGAGATGTGTAAGGGAATGTTTTCGGACCCCCCGGCTGGGGAGTCCATAACGAGTGCCATTTCAATTGCTGCACCGGAGCAACGTTCGGAAATTAAAGAACTATTCAAACAATTAGAGAAATGCAGCAAATGTGAACAAGCAAAGTGGTGGGAGTTTACTTCTTTGTCGGGTTATTTGGAGGTAGGGCGGGTGCCAAGGGGTTTACGCACTTTACTAGCCCCCTCCTATGAGGATCCTGACCCTCAGATGCTAGCTGACTGGGCGCAATGCAATCTGGAGAACTCTAAGCGCTTAATGGGCATTCTCGTACAATATGCAGAAAGTGACAGAGCCAAACTGTTGGAGAGAATTGACGCAATAAATGCGGAAATTGACAAAATACCTCCTTCTGCTGAAATTGTTAAGTTGAGAGATGACATGAACAAAAGGCTCAAACGCGAAGAGGAAATAATAATGAAACGCAAAGCGTACAAGTTCCAGCGTGATAGACTGGACTATGAAAATGGGAAGATCTTCACGTTTTCTAAAAAATACGATAAAATTAAGCAGCGGCAAGCATCCAATAACCCCGGCACATCCAATACCACGGCGAGTAGCAATGCTAATATAGGATCTACTACCAACATAAGACCAGTTGAAATATCGTCAGCATCGGTGTCAGGGGACAGTTCGCAATATGAGAGTGAGTCAGAAACGGAAACTAGACGACAACAAGCGGTGGGGTTTCGCAAACTCACTCCTGCTCAGGAGATGGCAATTGTACAGCAGGACCGAAAGGCAAGTCTACGTTCTGCTGTTCAGGCAACCGCCGACAGCGCGACAACAGGAAACGCGCAGAGAGGCGCAAAAGTAACAAATGTCGCAAAGCAAGATTCCAGGCCAAAGAAACAGCGCTACAGAAAACAGTGGAATCAGCCACAATGAATGCAATCTCCTCTGGAATGTTGGTTGAGCAAGAGGCACATGATAACAAAGCAGTTATAAATTTATCGGACATAGTTCTGACTACAAAGGAAACTTCCCTTCTATCATTGGGTTTGTCTTACAGCCCCAAAGGTAACTTTGATTACGCGACAACTAAAATTGATATATTTAAGTTTGTGCGTAAAATTAAATTACGTAAATATTTCGCTGCCCGGGGTGGTTTAACTTACAACTCTGCACATCGTTTACACTCTATGTCAGCGACTGCATCTGCACACAATGCACCTGGTGATGTCGGTGATAGTAGCGTAACTGGAGCGGCACTTACACAAGAACTATTTGAGCTCCAGCAGGAGGAACTATGTCCCATTACAGAGAGTCAAACTGCACTGGGTGGTGAACCTTTACCCAAAGCCTGTCCGACCAATTTCAAAAGTAAATCGAAGTTTTGTCCCCTGATGCTTAAAGACAATGTTGACATTTTTCATGATCGGGTTACCTCAGAATTGAAGGAGCTACAGATTAGAACTGCCAATTCGATCAGACGTTATACATACAAAGACAAAGAATACCACACCTTAATCAGAAAACTGAGAGAGAACAGGAACTTGGTAATCAGACAATCCGATAAAGGGGGTAACGTGGTGCTGTGGCCACGGAAAATGTACTTAGAGGAAGCCCACAAACAACTAAATGACAAGGATTGTTATAGACGTATTTCTACACAGGATGCTATGAACACAAGAAATACTGTCTATTTAAAATTGTCTGCGTGGAGAAGTAAGGGCCTGGTCACGATGGAGGAATACAAATTCCTTAAAAAGGATTATCCTGTGATGCCTGTCATTTATTTTATCCCGAAAGTACACAAGAATTTGACCCAACCCCCCGGCAGGCCTATCATATCAGCTTGCAACAGCTTGTTAGAGAATATGAGTAGGTACATTGATTTTTTCTTACAGGACTTTGTGAGAAACCTACCATCATTTATCTTGGACACCAGTGATTTGCTGAGGAAACTTAACGATTTTGTATGGAATGCCAATTATGTTTTAGTATCCATGGATGTAACTTCTTTGTATACAAGCATAATCCACGCAGATGGCTTGAAGGCCATACAATACTTCCTCGACAAGAGAGATACTGGTTTTCATGAGCACTCTAAAATGTTATTTGATATGATTACGACCTGCCTTGAGAATAACATATTCCTGTTCGCTAATCAACTTTTCTTGCAGACCCGGGGAGTGGCAATGGGGGCCTGCTTCTCTCCCAGTTACGCCTGTCTACATATGGGGTACTGGGAGGAGCAGGTCCTGATGAAACAACATGCCGCCACCATGAACACTAAGGTCAAACTTTGGCTTAGATATATAGACGATTTATTATTTGTGTGGGATGGTGCTGAAGATGAGGCTGTTGAGTTTATAGAAGCGCTAAATGTCAACAATTCCAACATTCATTTTACTAGCACCCTTAGTAGATCGTCTGTTGTCTTTCTAGATGTGGAGGTCTATGTATATGCAGACAAGTTACAGACTAAACTCCATCGTAAGCCCACAGCAGGGAACGCACTGCTGCATGCAGATAGTCAGCATCCTGCCCATCTGATTCGTAGCATCCCTTATGGGGAGATGCTTCGGATTCGGAGGATTTGCAGTAATGATCATGATTGCCGGATGGCACAATCCCTGTGTAAAGTGCGATTCATGGAACGTGGCTATAGACCAGAAGTCATAGATAATGCTGTTGTGAGGGCGAACAAAATTGATAGAAGCACACTCCTGGGCTCAGGAAGTGTTCGACCCGAGATTCCCACTAGGGCAGGCGAGGAGACCAGACTAATTATGACATACAATAGCCAACATAAAAGTATTCATAAAATAGTCAAAGACAATTGGTTCCTAGTCTCCAGTGATCCTATCATTGGTTCACTCATGGGCAAACAACCCAGTATTACCTATCGAAAGGCCCGGGCCATGCAGGATAGTCTTGTATCTAGCAGCCCCGAAGTAGCAGCACCTTCTTGGCTGGGTGGAAGTAAAGGGTTTTTGAGGTGCTCTGTATGCAAAGCATGTAAACAAGGCATAAGCAAAACAGAGGTCATTACTCCTCTTTCCCCTATTCCTATCAAAATCAAACAGAAATTAAACTGCAAATCTGAGTTTGCAGTTTATGTCCTGGAGTGCCCATGCGGGTTAAGGTATGTGGGAAGTACCCGACCGCAAGTGCATAAGCGAATATTACAACATCTGCGAGCTATCACCCACGCAGATGTGACATATCCTGTAGCCAGGCATTTTGATAGCAACCATGGAAAGAATGCTTCCCTACTCAAGTACTTTGTAATAGACTGTGTTCCTCCCCAGAGGAGAGGTGGTGATAGGGAGTCTCTATTGCGAAAATTGGAGACCCGCTATATTATACTCTTAGATACCAAGGCACCGCATGGTCTCAACATTGGGGAGGACTGCCACACCTATCTCTAAGTACTTTTGCCTCCATTGTATGCAATGCATAGCTTCGCTCAGCTAAACCCTATACCTGTACTGTTGTCAGTCATTTATAGTATTGAAATGTAACTCATGATATTATATTTAGATGGAAAATATGTCCCTGTAACTCTCCATGACCATTTTTAATTCACTAGCAATTTGATATTGTTATCACTATTTCAGGAGCACTTTATATTGCCATCACTATGAATATACAAACTGTTGAATTTTGCACGTATACATCAATTACAACTGGCCCTTAAAATAGTAGGCCCACTTGGGCTCGATTTGAAGCAACTAGGACCTCATGACAACGCAGTCTTAATATTATAATATGATTTGTATTGATTTTGGTAGTTTTAAAGGTTATATTTTATTGTATATAACTATTGAAGTGGCTTTTAACTTTTATAGCATTTTAAAAGTTGTATGTAATCGTTGCAATGTAGGCTTTATCAACTATAGGTCTAGTTGTTACATCTAGCACAGTCTGGTCAAAAAATTAATTTTTACATACTTACCGGCTGCGACTATGACTAATTATCATTGATTTGTCAACCTGTGCAATTCAGACATTTATGTCGAGATATGAAATGTGTTGCAATAATATGGAAACTACATTAGTATGTTTTCTTTGTCTATTACATGTGATGGCACTGCTTGCACTTTAAAAGGGTGATCAGCCCTCTTGACGCTTGTCATGTGATCAAGGCTATCTCTAGCCGAAACGCGTCATGGCGGACTGGTGCTGGGCTAAAACTCAATAAAAAGATTTGCACCTTCTTCGGGTCTCGCTGTTCCTGTTTGCTGCCTGGCAGTTTTGCTGTTTGTCTATTGCGTAGCAGGAGCTTCACGTACCTCATATATATATATATATATATATATATATATATATATATACACATATAAACATATATAATCTGCATATCTATATAAATACAAATATAAATGCATGCATACATATACATATATGCATACATATGCATGTTATTTACATGAAAGTTTTAAAAACACTAATAAAAGCAAAGCTAAAAAGCCACCTCATTACAAACAGAATGGCTTTAACTTAAACGAGGGCGAGATCTATTGCATTTTCAATGCGTGTTTACTTTGGTTCCATCAAGAAGGCATTAAGATGTGTCACACATTTGCCATAAATTCTGAATGTTAGCACTCTAGTTGCTTATTAGATCACTGCAGTAAAGCTACTGCTCACCAGGGAAGTCTGCGGCTGGTGTTCAAAGTGCATGTTTCAGTCTGCATGTCAGAATTCTTTTTAATGAAATAGAAGAGGATTTGAGAAGTCACTCAAAATGTGCCCTAATTTTTCTTTCTGAAGCACTAATCATACTTTCTATGGCAAAATTAACCCCCTCATTTTGTTCCTTTTTAAATTAAATGTTTTCAGACTTACCACTTCATTCCAATCAAGATGGCTTCTGGTGTGCCATACTTTTGTCATAAGTAAGACTGTTAGCGCTCTAGTTGTTCTTTAGAACACTCTGGGACATTCTGTCATTGGGCTATACTTGGGCTACATCTGGGTGATATTCGGGCTACATTTGGGCTTTTTTGTCTCTGGTGGCCATCTTGGGAGACTGCATGTCAGAATTTTTTAATGAAATAGAAGAGGATTTGAGAAGTCACTCAAAATGTGCTCTAATTTTTCTTTCTGCAGCACTAATCATACTTTCTATGGCAAAATATACCCCCTCATTTTGTTCCTTTTTAAATTAAATGTTTTAAGAGTTACCACTTTATTCCCATCAAGATGGCTTCAGGTGTGCCATACCTTTGTAATAAGTAGGACTGTTAGCGCTCTAGTTGTTCTTTAGAACACTCTAGAAGGCTGCAGTAGAACACAAAGGAATCAACTGACAGTCTCTGTCCTTGTTGGTTGTACATGTTTTACTGAGAATGTCAGACTTCATTCTCACATGACTGAGAAAGATAATGTGAATTTACAGAAAATATGCTTTCAGTTTAGCTTATAGATCCCCTTCCAAACCACTGTGGGAAAAGCATGAGATAATAATTTTCTTTCAAACATGATTCATGATATCCCAGCAGAAGGCTTTTTCACATGGTAAAATCACCTTAGAACACACCACAATTCCTAAAATGAGTATGGTACCATCAACAAATGATTTATAATGTAACTATTAACTATAAGGCTTTTTAGAGAGGTGCTATCATGTATATTGGTCCCAAGATGACTGCCAACACTTCTTGGATGAAGTGCTGACAAGCCAATCAGATCTCACGATGAGATGTGTGGTTAGGCTCCGCCCAGATATATATGTGTTTTTGAAGTTAATTTTCATAAAAACCACTGGAGTAATTTTCACCAAATATAGAAAAGGCACTTCTGCGTACCAGTCCCTACAATTTTGCAAAGTTTGGTGTAATTCCATTCTGCGGTTCGGGCTGTAGCCTTGTCTATTCGTCCTATGGAAATTAACATGGGGAAAACACGTTTTGGGACCCCCCCTTTTTTCTCGGCCCCCGCATGATGAATCCCCCTGAAACTTCCAGGGAAGAAGCGGAGCGGAGCTGGCCTAAATTTTGGAAAATTACACGCAAATTCCTCAACCGGCGCCAAAGTTATTCCCAATAGAATGTTGCGGATTTCCTATGCATGGGCTGGCATATTCATGTGCTTATGACTATTGATGAGGATCCCCTGGAAGAGAAATATAGGTAAACACTGACAAACTTGAGTCTGTAGGATACTTCAGCGCCCCAAAAATTGGCTATGCTGCTAACATATAAAGACACTGTTGCAATACTTAGAAGCTGCTTTAGGAGCACTGGTTATGCTACCTTGACAGAAAAACTAAGGCCACTTTTCAAACAGCAGTAGGTATGTCCATGTATGTTTCTACTTCACGCTCTCCACAGTACGCAGAGGGTAGTTTCATACCTGTGTCTTCTCAGATGTGTCAAGTAGACCAAGATCCAAAATACTGTCTGCACCGTTTTCTCTAGAGAGATCAAATTAAAGGTTTAGTCCATTTTGTCCCCCACCAGTTTCAAATCATATGACAAATCCAATAACTAACAAATAAGTTGACACACAAAATGGGAAGAAACTACTTTTTGACCGTTAATATTCAAATAAATTCAATAACTCTTTCATAAAGAATTACTTTCCTTATACTGGAAAGAATGAAGCCATTTTGTGCATCAAGGTGACCACATTTTCACGGTTAGGCAGGTATCATCAACCTACCAGAACTGGCTATATTTAGGATGTACATGCAATATGAAGGAAAAGTAGCATTTAGATTGTGTGTGTGAGGAAAGCTCATTTTGAAGTGTAGAACAAGCCACGGGAAAAATAAAAAAAATACTCATCATAGTAATTCTGATACTTATCTTTTGTGCTCCTTCAGACTGGAAATAATTATGCAGGGTATATAGCCTGTATCTTTTACACAGTTTTCAAAGTTTTTGAGCAAGGAGATCAAAACTACCAATACAAACATGGGGTCTTGGCCCATTTTTTGTATATTACCTATGCACCTCATTAATTTCAACCTACAAAAGCGGACTAGATGCAATAACCATTAACAGAGATGTGCAGAGGGCTGACTTTTGAAACATGAAGAATATATAGTCAGGCTGCAGGAGTTAGCACAATCTAATGGCAATGCTACTTACTCTGTAAGCATCTGTTTGTAGCATGTAATGCTGAAGAATTACATGCTTTACATACTCCTGCCATCTAAAGTTTAGCTTGAACATTACAAGTTGTTTTCGTTGAAGAAGTTTCAAGTCACATGATGTGTGATTGCTCCCTTTGTCCACAATGCAAATGAGTACTGACTCCAGCTTAGATGGTTTATTTTCTGGTTACATATATGAAACCAATTAGTTCCCTTTTGGTGACTTTGCGCACCAAGAGTGTCTATGAAGGACACTTAAATCTATGTACAGTACTCCTACGACTCCGACCTTCAAAACCCAAGAGGCTGCAATCACCAAGAGACTGAAGAACTCAACACCAAACAAAAGCATCTCTCAATTCATCCTGAGATAGGCAAAATCTCCATCAACAGTCTGCGAGTTCTTCATTGACCACCAAAGTAATTCATGTCTCACCCCCATGATACCTGTCAGCAAACTGCCTCCCATTCAAATGAAACCGAGATTAACCTTTGAAGACGAGGAGCTCGTCTTCTAGACATCTTGACACCCCTGCATCAAAAGCTAATGAAACCGGCTATAAGCCCTTGCTACATCCTTCAGCACCTAAGCATGCATCACCCGATGCGGCTAGAGATACCCACAAGTGTGTCAATCTACAGCCACACATGCTACGTACATATTTATAAAGCCATGAAACAAATTACCAGTGAATAAAAGACATGCTGGTGGGACAGTGTGGCTGTAGATACAGACTAGAACATGCAGCTCTACTGCCAAAAATGCTAGAGCAATATTTACTATCCAAGCAACCAGTTACCAGTACATAGGAGTTGAATGAAAAGCACAAAAAGAGGTGCTGGTGTGACAGAGCAAGCTAAAACTAACCCTGAGACAAAACGCTTATCAAAACTGGTCATTTGCTATTACTCGCAAAGTCTCATTTTTCTTCCTGACTGGATGAGTAAATACTGAACCCTTTCAAAAGGGTGCTTGTTGATGTGGAAACAGTGATATGTGTGTTATTAGTAAGCAATAAATAAAAGAAAGAGAAGCTACCATGTTGGGGGGAATATTCAAATCACTGAATTGAGTAAGAAGTATAGCTAAAAACCGTTACTGGGGAAACTTCCCGGCTATAATTGAGTGAGGCCGACCATAAGAGATAGGGGTTCCATGTAGGAGAGTAGGGTCTGCTTCCTATAGTCACCCCCACTTTTTGATTTTGCTTTACTGGTTTTCAACCTAGATGTGGCTGTGGGCCTGCTAATCAGACCCACAGCCCAGATGCACTCTCTCTAAATTCACACCATGTACCTAGGTACATCCAATTGGGATTTGGCTCACCTTATCAGCCCCTGTATAAGTGTACCCTAGGTACCCAGGGCATAGGTGTAACCAAGGCCTACCAGGGGCTGCAGCATGTATTATACCACCCCTGGCTGGCCACTCAAACTGACAACTGGCTGATCTACCCCTTGCTTAGGTATAGTATTCCTATATCTACCCTTATATATAGACACACAGTAACCTATAAGTCACTCCTATGGCAGGCCTTAACAATCCTGGAGGCAGAGTGCTTGGTTATGTGTGAGATGGTGCTCTAGCATGAGCTGAGCCTGTCTGCAGCTTTCGGAACCATGTCCTTATAGCTGTTCTATGATATTGCCATACCATATACTCTTAAGTGCATTATAATCCTCGCGGTTGAATGCTAAATTTGGTTTGGCTTTATCTAAATATGTCGTGTAAGGTGTCATACCCTTTGGAATACTACCCCCTCGCATTCCACCCTTCTAGAGGGAGAAGACATGTTAGTTCTGACTATCCCGTTTAAAGTTAACCAGAGCCCCAGCGTCACAAAATGGACGCTGCTGCCACAGACACAAGTCTGACCTCCTGCTGCTGGGAGTCCTTCCGGCGAGGGAGGCCTGGACAATAGGTTTCCTGCATGGAGAGGTGCGAGCACCACCCCAGACAGGATTTTGTGTATTGGGACAGGGAGGGCTGAATAGAATGAGACATGCCTGGGGCACACTAGGTGCTCCATGCATACCCCAGTTCAAACCGGTTGCTGGGGCACTCCAGCCCCAGCTCTGGCGGGAAACTGCACAAAGGAAAGGGGGTGTAACCACCCCCGTTCCTGGTCCCACCCATAGGAGGGACCTAGTAAGTAAACCAGCCCCCTTTAGTAGTATAAAGATAGGAGCTGACCCAGGAGACTTTAGATAAATCCTGGAATCAAACTGAAGACGAAACTCTGGACCCTTCGACATTCAACTGAAGCTGAAGACTGAAGAATCTCCCTTGTGGCCAAGGAGTGACCACCCTGGGCAACCAGGCACCATCCAGCAACTCGACGGCTTGCTTTGTCCCCGTTCCCGCCGGAACCTGAGCACAGAGCCTGACAAGACCTTGACTCCCGGACTCCTCTGACCCCACTGCACGACTCCAGCACAGCTGAGCTCCGTGGTAGGCGTCGGAATTCATGGAAGCAGGCAACTTGGAAAGCCTTCGACTTGCTAACAGCGCAGCTCCTGAGGCATCCTCGAAGCTGTGCCCTGGGGACTGAGACACCCCGACACCGAGCTCCATCTGCACCTAAGACCAGCCCTCCACACACCACGAGATCTGCGTGGGGCCCTTCTGCTTGTGTTCTGCTCGACGCGTTGTCCGGTTGCTGGCCCGTTGGCTAGTAGCCCGCTGACGACTATCCTTGTGAAAATCCATCGCTGGTCTGGTTGCTCCAGACTGGCCCTCGCTTCCCCCGAAAAGGTGAAGTACCTCAGACCCTCCTGGTCTGCACCAGAAGCCTTTTGTGTATCCTGCGTGGGTTGCCTTTGCTTAGGCTTGTTGGCTCCAATCCTGAAGTCGACCCCTCCATCTGCGAGAACCTTCGTGGGACAGCTCATCTCCAGCACCTGGTCGTCCTCGACGCCTCCTGGTCCGCGTGGCTGCAACAACAAGCTTCGCATCCACACCTGATTGCTCCTCGATGACATCTGGTTCCTTCCTGGTTCCACCCGGTCACTGGTGTAGGAAGGTAGATCCCGGACTATGGTTGCCCCCAACTTTTTGCCTGGTGTTTTGCTGGTTTTCTGACTTAGTTGACCTGGGGCCCTGCTATTCAGGACCCCAGGCCTACTGCTCTCTCTGTAAAATGGAATCCATGTACCCTAGGTACATATCTAATTGGATACTGAGTCACCTTATCAGTCCCTGTACAGTGTACCTTAGGTACCCAGGGCATAGGTGTACCCAGGGCCTACCAAGGGCTGCAGCATGTATTATGCCACCCCTGGCTGGCCATCCAAATCTGACACAACTGGCTGCACGACAGCTGGGGCAAGGTGGTGTAATCACCCTTTGCTTTAGATATAGTATACCTATATCTAACCCTAAAATGGACACACAGATCTCCTATCAGTCACTCCTATGGCAGGCCTTGACAATCCTGAAGGCAGAGTGCTTGGAATCGTGTGAGATAGTGCTCTGGCATGAGCTGAGCCTGTCTGTGGCTTTCGGGATCCATCCCTTAGCCGTTTCCATGATAACGCATACCATATACTCTTAAGTGCATTATAATCCTCGCGGTTATATGCCAACTCTGGTATCGCTTTATCAAAACATGTCGAGTAAGGTGTCATACGAATTGGAATACTAACCCCTCGCCAATTCTGGCGACGGGGTTAGCATTCCACCCTTCTAGAGGGACACGACATGTATGTAACCTGTAACCCCGGGTAAAGTTAGACAGAGCCTTAGCTCCACAAAATGGATGCTGCCACCGAGACACAAGTCTGCCCTCCTGCTGCTGGGAGTCCTCCCAGCCCAGGAGGCAAGGACAAAGGGTTTCCTGCCAGGGGCGGTGCCAGCACCGTCCCAGACAGGATTTTGTGTATTCTAGGTAGGCAGGGCTTTAGAGAAAGGTGACTGCAAGTGGCAACCCGGTGCTCACTGTGCATAGGCCGGCTGGAACCAGTTCCAGGGGCACTCCAGCCCCTGACCTGGGGAAAGCCCGCCAAAGGAGAGGGGTGTAACCACCCCCCTCCTAGTCCCACCCATAGGGCAGGACTTAGTCGCGTGCCAGCCCCTTTTTGCAGGATAAAGGTAGGAACTGGCCCCCTTCCAAATCAGATCATCTTTGAATCCTGAAACTACTTTCTACAAGAAGGAACTCAAGACTCTTCTCAAGATTTCTCCCTTGTGACTAAGGAGTAGTCACCCTGCAGCAGCAGGCACCAACCAAGCATCGCGGTTTGTTGCCAGTCTCTCCTTCGGACCAAGACTGCTCCAGCACGACGAGAACCGGCTTCCCTGGCACCTCTGACCTCAACCTACATCATCAGCCCAGCTGTGATCCGTGGGTGTGACGAGACCTCGAGGGACCGGCCATCTTCAGAACTGCACGACGCTTGTCCAGCACGACTCCCGAGTGACCCTCGACCGAGTGCATTGGGGTAAGAGAAGCCCCGACCCTGAGCAGCTCCAGCACCGAAGTTCAGCCCCCCTGCATCCACGAGATCTGCGTGGGGCCCTTCTGCTTTTTGCTGCTCACCGCGTTGTCCAGGTCGCTTGCCCGTTGGCTAGTGGCCCCCTCACGACGCTCCACGACGACAACTACTGCTGGTCTGGTTGCTCCAGACTAGCCCTTGCTCCCCTCCAAAAGAGGAGCACCTTGGACTCTCCTGGTCCACTTAAGACGCCATTTTAGGTCCACCGCGTGGGCCTTGCATTTGCCAATACTTGTTGCCCAATCCTGGGTCCAGCGACGTCAACAGCAAGAACCTTCGTGGGACAGCTCGCCCCTCCATCCTGGTCGCCTACAACGCCTCCTGGTCCGAGAGACTGCAGAGCCCAGCAGCGCCCACTCACCTGGCTGAGGTGACTTCGTCCGGTGCCATCCTGGTGCCCACTCAAATCACTGGCTAGTGATTCAGAACTTGGTCCCCTCTGCTTACAGGTTTCTTCTTCCTTGATCCAGGCTTGGATCACTCCGAACTTTCTTCACTGGCCGCCTGCCAGCAACTCTTTCTTCAGGCTCCTGGATCTTCAACGAGGGTTTCCGACGCAACTTCAACCCTATGCAGCCGCAGCCCCTGGGCTAGGTAACCTGAGTACTCCGGTGCTCCAGCATAGTCCAACACCCTAAGTGTTCGGATCCGCTCCCGTTTTCGACCCACCTAGTCGGGTTCGCCCGAGAACAGTAACTTTGCAACTGCTAGCCTCCATAGACTTTTTCCCGCCTTACGCGTGAGAGTTCCCACTCTGCACACGACGTCCCCAGGCCTCCTGCATCTAATCCCAGTGTTTAGAATTGTAGGCCTAGCGATTCCTGAGTCTAGAAAAGTACTACTTACCTGCTAGCAAGTTCGCATTCCACTTACTGTGTATATGGTTTTTCGTGCCCCTAGGGCATTTGTGTAAATTGTGCGACTTAAAGTATTTTCGTAAGAGTTTTGTTGTGTGCTTAGCTCCCTGACTCATAAAGAGTTCAGGGTAGTCTTGTTATAAATAAATATACGTTTATTTTCATAACAACTTGTATGGTGTCCTTTCACTTGGTGTTCAAGGGGTAATGTGATGGTAAAACAGCTGGCTTAACACGCCCTCTAGAGTCTTAGCCTTAGACTGCTCGTATCCATGCTACTAGGATAGCTGGTCTATAAGGTTGACTTACAACCAATCATCAATAAGGGTTGTTTGGACTGATACATAGTGATCACTAGAATAGTGAGCACTGCATATCAGGCCAACTTCTCACAACTGGCTAGTGACCTAGACTCTGTCCCCTCTGCTTTCAGGTCTTCTTCAACTCCGATCCACCCTTCGATCCACCCGGACATCTTCCTCCTGGTCGCCTGCAGCATCTTCTTCCGAGGCTCCATAGGAAACGAGGAGAAAACCCGACACACTGACACCTATGCACCCGCAGCCCGTGGGTGAGGTAACGAGAGTACTTCAGTGCTCCTGTAGGGATTGACTATCCTAGTGTCCAATTTTGCTAGTTGTGTAATCCTAGTTAGACCGGAAGTGTCCTAAAACTCCATTACTTACCTTTTTACGTTCCTATTGACTTTCTATTTACTCTCGCGTGAGGATACTGACTCTGCACGCATCGCCTGTGGGCCTCCTACTCCTAACCTAAGGGTCAGATAGTGTAGCCCCAGCGATTCCCAAGGCCCTAGGCCTTCTCCTTTCCAAAGTCGTGGTTCTTATACCACTTACTTAGTATATGGTTTTACGCGCCCCTAGGGCCTAACTGTAAATTGTGCTATTTAAAGTATTTCGGAGTATAACTTATGTGCTTTTGCCTCTGATCTCATAAAGAGTTCAGAGGAGTGTGTTAGTAAATAAATACATATATATTTTATATATATCCTGTGTGGTGTCCTTTCATTTGATATTCAAGGGGTTACATATGGTAAAACAGCTGGCTTTACACGCCCTCAAGAGTCTTTTAGCCTAAGAATGTTATGTTCATGCTACCTCTAGGATAGCTGGTCTATAAGGTTGACTTACAACCATCACCATAAGGGTTATTTGGACTGGTGCAAGGTGTTCACTAGAATAGTGATCATCATATACCAGGCCAACTTCTCACATTCCATAACTAAATAGAACTCTAAAATGACCTAGAATGAAATCCAGCTCCTACATAAAATTCAAGAGAGACATAATGGGGTGGTGCATTAAACTTAAATATTGAATAAAAGGCAGTAGGGAGATTCAAAGAAGACTTTGCATAAAGGTAAAATGCTCAGATATTACTGAGGATGTGACGCACAAGTTACTACTTGTGTAACGATATATCTGTAAGAGACATTAGTTAGTATTAGATTCCTTACCTTAGAATATCCCCAGGCGTCAGACTGGATCCGGAAACTTTTGCGTAGCAGTACCCTTGCGCGTCGGTAGGCGTCGTCTGCGGCTCTGCGTCCGTCGTCGGCGCCGTGATGACGTCGTCGGAGTACTTAGACGCCGCCTCTGCGTGCTGACGTCAGTTCTTAGACACAGCTTTTCCGCGCCAGAAACGCAGAGCCATGTCAAAAAACCAACACTGGTGCCATTGAAACTAGGGCCCTGAAAGGGGTAAACCCTAACCCTAGATATCGGTTCGCAGAACGGGGAGGACGGGTGGGTCGGTAAGGAATTTAATACTAACTAATGTCTCTTACAGATATATCGTTACACAAGTAGTAACTTGTGCATCTGAAAGAGACGCGTTAGTATTAGATTCCTTACCTTAGAATAGATACCCCAGCAATACCAACCCCGGTGCTGGGTCTGCGAACCAATAATCACACCAGAAAGTCCTGGAGGACAGAACGGCCAAAGAAGCCATCCCTCCGGACTTGGCTGTCCAGGCAGTAGTGTCTTGCAAACGTGTGCAGCGATGCCCACGTAGCTGCCTGACAGATGTCTTGTAAGGGCACTCCCCGGCCCAGGGCGGTTGTAGTCGCCGTGGCACGGGTAGAGTGAGCCCGCAATCCAACAGGGGGCTCCTTTTTAGCCAAGGAGTAGCACGCCTGGATACACAAGATGATCCACCGGGAGATGGTCCTCTTGTGCACCGCTTTCCCCTTCTTCGCGCCCACGTAACCAACAAAGAGATGGTCATCCACCCGGAACTGGCGTGTGCGATCCAAGTAGAATGAGAGCGCACGGTTTGGGTCCAGACGGTGGAGCCGCTCTTCCTCTTTAGAGGGATGCGGTGGCGGGAAGAACGCTGGCAAGGTGATAGACTGCCCGATGTGGAAGGCCGTGACAACCTTGGGCTAGAAAGATGGCTTAGTGCACAACACCACTTTGTCCGGATGGACAGAAAGGAAAGGTGGAGTACAAGAAAGGGCCTGGAGCTCACTCACTCTCCTGGCAGAGGTGATGGCAACTAGGAAAGCAGTCTTCAGAGTTAGAAGGCGTAGAGGACAGTTGTGAAGTGGCTCAAAGGGAGCGCACATCAGAAATGTAAGAACCAGGTTCAAGTCCCACTGAGGCATCACAAACGGAACAGGAGGAAACGTGTGTGTGATGTCCTTAAGAAATCTATTTACAATAGGGGACTTGAACAAAGAAGGCTGATCAGGCAGCCTCAGAAAGGCTGAAAGGGCAGAAAGGTAGCCCTTGATAGTGCCCAGAGCAGAGCCCTGCTGGGCAAGAGAAGAAGGAAGAGAAGAACCTCAGAAAGAGGGGCAGCGAGAGGATCCACAGCCTTTGCTGTGCAACATGATTCATAACAGGGGGTGGTGATGGACAGAGTATCTGAATTAAGCAGAACACTCCTACCCAGTCAAAAGATCAGGGCTTGATCCATCACCGTTTTGCTGTGCAACATGCCACAAATCTGTTCCACCAGCAGGCGTATACCGACTTTGTGAAGGGAGGCCTGGCTGCCAGAATGACGTTACAGACTTCAGGAGGCAAGTCAAATGGCCTCAACTGTTGCCGCTCAATCTCCAAG
The DNA here is from genome assembly GCF_964261635.1 of Lissotriton helveticus. Classification (NCBI taxonomy): domain Eukaryota; kingdom Metazoa; phylum Chordata; class Amphibia; order Caudata; family Salamandridae; genus Lissotriton; species Lissotriton helveticus. The sequence continues at coordinate 403,405,051 of NC_136063.1, read as the reverse complement.
CATGGAGGTGGAGAATGGACAGGTTCGGGTGGATGACCGTCCCCTGCTGCTGCGACAGAAGGTCCTCCTGAAGAGGCAGACGAACCGGGGGATCGACTGACATACTGAGTAGCTCTGGATACAAGTACCTTCGAGCCCAGTCCGGAGCCACAAGGATGACTTGGGCCCGGTCGCGCTTGATCTTCTTCAGCACTCTGGGCAGAAGTGGTATAGGCGGAAAGGCGTACAGTAGACCGCAGCTCCACTCGCGACGAAAAGCGTCTCCGAGCGAGTGCCGCCTTGGAAATTCCAACGCGCAGAACTGATGACATTGCGCGTTCTCTACGGTGGCGAATAGATCTAACCAAGGCTCTCCCCATTGCTGAAAGAGGCCTTGCGCCACGTCCGAGTTCAGACGCCATTCGTGATCCATCATGCACCGACGGCTGAGCTCGTCCGCCCTGGCGTTCAGAGAACCTGCCAGGTGTTGAGCCACCAGGGCCACGCCCTGGCGTTCCAGCCATTGCCAGAAGCGCAGAGCCTCCTGGCAAAGGGTCCACGACCCCACCCCGCCCTGTTTGTTGCAGTACCACATGGCGGTGGTGATGTCCGTGAACACCTGCACTACACTCCCCCGGACAGAGGGGAGGAATGCTTTCAGTGCTAGACGAATCGCCAGGAACTCCAACAGGTTGATGTGGAATCGGGCTTCCGCCGGAGACCAGAGGCCTCTGATCTCCGCCTCTCCCATGTGGCCTCCCCAGCCCTGGAGGGACGCATCCGTCACAACTACGTGCTCCGGTTGGGGAAGGGAGAGGGATCTGTCGCTGACCCAATCGCGGTCCGTGAGCCACCACTGCAGCTGTCTCGCAGTGCCCTCCGAGATCAGGACGTGGTCAGATAGGTTGCCCTGATGCTGGGCCCACTGAAACTTCAGGTCCCACTGCAGAGCCCGCATCCGCCACCTGGCGTGATGCACCAGCAGGATGCAGGAGCCAATCAGCCCCAGAAGCCGCAGCGTCAACCTGACCGAGACCCGGGATAACGGCTGAAAGATGGGAATCAGAACCTGAATATCCCGGACCCGCTGCTCGGGTGGATAAACCCGAAACTGCGCCGAGTCGAGAACCGCTCCGATGAAAAGGAGCTTCTGAGAGGGGCACCGGTGTGACTTCGGTACATTGATTGAGAACCCCAGCCGATGTATGAGATCTGCTGTAGTCTGGAGGTGGCTGACGACTGCCTGGGGCGAGCCCGCCTTCAACAACCAGTCGTCGAGGTAGGGGAAGACTGAGACCCCTAACCTGCGCAGATGAGCTGCGACCACCGACATCACCTTTGTGAACACCCGTGGGGCGCTGGTAAGGCCGAAGGGGAGCACGGTATACTGAAAGTGCTCGTGGCCAACCGTGAACCGCAGGTAGCGCCGGTGGGCCGGCAGGACGGGGATGTGGAAATAAGCGTCCTGCAAGTCCAACGCTACCATCCAGTCTCCTGGGTCCAGGGCAGCCAGGACCTGAGTCAGTGTCAGCATCTTGAACTTCTCCTTCCGGAGGAAGCCGTTGACGTTCTGTAGGTCCAAGATAGGGCGTAGGCCCCCTTCGCCCTTCTTGGGTACCAGAAAGTAGTGGGAGTAGCAACCACACCCTACTTCTGGCCCAGGAACGCGCTCGATGGACCCCTTGGCCAAGAGGGCCGTAACTTCCTCCTGCAGAAGTCGCAAATGATCCCCCGATACACGGTGGTTCTGCGGTGGCATGGCTGGAGGAGTCGCCTCGAAGGGGAGGGAGTAGCCCCCTTCGGACGATCTGCAGCACCCACCTGTCCGAAGTGACGGTGCGCCAGTGGAGGAGGTGATGGCGAACCCTGCCCCCCACCGGCGTCACATGGGCCTGAAAGCACGGACTAGGAGGGTTTTGAGGCGGATGCTGCGGGGGAAGGTGTGGACTGACCTCGCCGTTGTCCCCGACCGCGGGTCGGCGGTTCCCACGGCCGCCTCCGTGTTGGGTATTACCCTGCGGAGCGTGGCTGGCGGCACGTGTGGGTACACCCCTTCCGTGGCCACGAAAGGAAGCCGATTGCTGGCGCGGGGCCGAGAGGCCCAAGGACTTGGCCGTAGCCCTGGAGTCCTTAAAGCGCTCGAGCACATGGTCTGCCTTGTCGACAAAGAGGCGACGGCCATCGAACGGCATGTCCATCAAGGTGTTCTGGACATCGGCCAAAAAATTGGCGGATCTCAACCAGGCGTGGCGTCTGACCGCCACCGCCGTTGCCATCGCTCTACCCAGTGAGTCGGTGGTATCCAGCCCACACCGTATGGAATATTTGGCTGCATCCCGGCCCTCCACAAGGCCTTGGCCGAGTTTGGCCCGTACCTCCAACGGACACTCTGGCAGCACTTCCGCGACCGTATCCCACAGAGAGTGGGTGTAGCGGCCCAAGAGGCATGCGGTGTTTGAAGACCGCAGTCCCAGACTTCGGGACGAGAAGATCTTTTTGCCGTACTGCTCGTACCTCTTGGATTCCCTGTCCGGCAGTGCCGACGGGAATGCGGTCTGGGAATTAGAGGCCTGGATGAACAGGCTCTCGGGGGTAGGGTGGGTGGACAGGAAACATGGGTCGCCCGGGGCGGGGCGGTGGCGTCTGGCCACGTTCCTATCTACGGGCGAACCCGTAGCGGGCTTGGACCAAGTGCCCAGAAGAACGTCGGTCAAGGCCTCATTAAAGGGCAGCAGAGGCTCGGCCGAGCTTGACTGCGGTTTAAGGACCTCAGTGAGGAGATTAGTCCTCACGGCCGCGACGGGGAGCTCAAGGCTCAAGGCCTTGGCAGCCCCCATTAACACCACACTGTAGGTTGCCCCCTCCTCCGAAGCCACGGTAGGAGGGGAGACAAAACCAGTGTCTGGAGAGGTGTCCAGGCCACTGGCCTCCCCAAGGTCTCCTGTCCAGTCCTCATGAGACTGACACTCTCTGGTCAGAGGGTCCTCAGACCCCTCCCAATCCTCTTCAGCACCCATCTCCTGAAACTCAGGGTTCTCAACGAATGGGGCCTGTTCATAGAAGTGAAACTCTCCAAACTACATCTGGAGCGGCGCCTATCGGGGCCGTCTTGACGCCGGAACAGGAATGAAGGGAGCATCGGGGACGGCGCCGCCCGAGGACGGTGCCGGAGGCGACACCTGATGGTCCGACGCCGGGGAGGTCGTAAGGTCCACTGGTGACGATCCAGATCCCGAAGAAGGTCTAGCGGCGTCCCGCGCGCCGGCCCCGTCGGGAGAGCAGGAACTTGCGGCGCCGGGCCCGAAGGCGTCGGCGGCGTCGGGGCCGAAACCCCCGACCCGCTAGGGTTCCCAGACGGGTCCGCTGGGCCCGAAGGCGCCGCGGAGCCCGTCGGAGGAGAGAGTTTCCTCATGGCCATGAGGAAGCGCTCGATCTCCTCCGGCGTCGCGTTGAGCCCAGGGACCGGAGGGTGTGGGGCTGAACGCGGCGCCCGCGACTCCGACGAAGCCGCGTGGGCGGTGTCACCCGAACCCCCGGCCGCATCGCGCGAGCGTCGGGGGGAGTCCGCAGAGCGATGACGCCTTTTGGACTTTTGCTGGCGCGGAAAAAAGAAGAACTGACGTCAGCACGCGGAGGCGGCGTCTAAGTACTCCGACGACGTCATCACGGCGCCCACGACGGACGCGGAGCCGCAGACGACGCCTACCGACGCGCAAGGGTACTGCTACGCAAAAGTTTCCGGATCCAGTCTGACGCCTGGGGATATTCTAAGGTAAGGAATCTAATACTAACGTGTCTCTTTCAGATGTTGATAACAGCGGGTACTCAAGTATGAGAGGTTTAAATCATCCAGCACACACTTTGGAGCCACTACATGGCTTTAAACAGCTATACTGCCTTTCACTCCACATTTAACAATAGTATAAAAAATATCTTCTGACAACACTGCAGCAGTGCGTGTTCTAGGGCATGCCCCAACCAAACCGCACTGCCTGCACAAAACCTTATGGGTTGCTCCTTTCTGCAGTGATGTCCGGTGCACTGACTTTCCCTCTATGGCAAACAGCATTTATGCATTGATGGGGGCGGCGCTGTTACGCCCAAGTGTAGCGAAGCTTGCAGTATTGCATCCTAGTAGGAAGCTGACTTTCTATGTAGTATACTGAAACACAAGTTACTAACCTTCGGTAACGATATATCTGTAAGAAACAGTAGTTAGTATTAGATTCCTTACCTTAGAATATCCCCAGGCGTCAGACTGGATCCGGAAACTTTTGCGTAGCAGTACCCTTGCGCGTCGGTAGGCGTCGTCTGCGGCTCCGTGTCCGCCATCTGCGTTGTTTGCGCCGGGATGATGTCGCCGGAGTACTTAGACGCCGCCCTCGCGCGCTGATGTCAGTTCTTATACACAGCTTTTCCGTGCCAGAAACGCAGAGCCATGATAAAAACCAACACTGGTGCCATAAAAACTAGGGCCCTGAAAGGGGACGACCTCAAGCCTAGATATCGGTTCGCAGAACGGGGAGGATGGGTGGGGCGGTAAGAGATCTAATACTAACTACTGTTTCTTACAGTAAGTAACTTGTGCATCTGAAAGAAACAGGTTAGTATTAGATTCCTTACCTTAGAATAGGTACCCCAGCAATACCAACCCCGGTGGTGGGTCTGCGAACCAATGATCACACCAGAAAGTCCTGGAGGACGGAACGGCCAAAGAAGCCATCCCTCCGGACCTGGCTGTCCAGGCAGTAGTGTCTTGCGAACGTGTGCAGCAAGGCCCACGTAGCTGTCTGACAAATGTCCTGCAAGGGGACTCCCCAGCCCAGGGCAGTAGTAGTCGCCGTGGTCCGAGTGGAATGGGCCCTCAGCCCAACAGGAGGTTCCTTTTTAACCAAAGAGTAGCATGCCTGGATGCACAACACGATCCACCGAGAGATGGTCCGTTTGTGCACCGCCCGTCCCTTCTTAGCGCCCACGTAACCAACAGAGTTGGTCATCCACCCGGAACTGGCGTGTGCGATCCAGATAGTATGAGAGCGCACGTTTTGGGTCCAGATGGTGGAGCCTCTCTTCCTCTTCGAGGGATGCGGAGGCGGAAAGAAGGTGGGCAAGGTGATAGACTGCCCGATGTGGAAGGCTGTGACTACCTTGGGCAGGAAAGAGGGTCTTGTCCGCAACACAACCTTGTCCGGAGGGACAGAAAGGAAAGGAGGTTTGGAAGAAAGAGCCTGGAGCTCACTCACTCTCCTGGCAGAGGTGATGGCAACTAGGAAAGCAGTCTTCAAAGTAAGAATGCGGAGAGGACAGTTATGAAGTGGCTCAAAGGGAGCGCACATCAGATAAGTAAGTACAAGGTTCAAGTCCCACTGAGGCATCACAAATGGAACAGGAGGGAACATGTGTGTGATGCCCTTCAAAAACCTGTTCACAATTGGGGACTTGAACAAAGATGGCTGATCAGGTAGCCTTAAGAAGGAGGAAAGGGCAGAAAGGTAGCCCTTGATAGTGCCCAGAGCAGAGCCCTGCTGGGCAAGAGAAAGAAGGAAGAGGAGAACCTCAGAAAGGGGGGCAGAGAGTGGATCCACAGCCTTTGCTGTGCACCGTGCCACATATCTGTTCCACCTGCAGGCGTATACAGACTTTGTGGAGGGACGCCTGGCTGCCAGAATGACATTACAGACTTCAGGAGGCAAGTCAAATGGTCTCAACTGTCGCCGCTCAATCTCCAGGCATGGAGGTGGAGACTGGACAGGTTCGGGTGGAGGACCGTTCCCTGCTGCTGCGACAGAAGGTCCTCCTGAAGAGGCAGACGAATCGGGGGATCGACAGACATGCTGAGTAGCTCTGGATACCAATATCTTCGTGCCCAGTCCGGAGCTACAAGGATAACCTGGGCCCGGTCGTGCCTGATCTTCTTCAGTACTCTGGGCAGAAGTGGTATAGGCGGAAAGGCGTACAATAGACCACAACTCCACTCGCGACGAAAAGCGTCTCTGAGCGAGTGCAGCCTTGAAAATTCCAACGCGCAGAACTGATGACATTGCGCGTTCTCTTCTGTGGCGAATAGATCTAACCAAGGCTCTCCCCACTGCTGAAAGAGGCCTTGCGCCACGTCCAAGTTTAGACGCCATTCGTGATCCATCATGCACTGCTGGCTGAGTTCGTCCTCCCTGGCGTTCAGAGAACCTGCCAGGTGTTGAACCACCAGGGTCAAGCCCTGATGTTCCAGCCACTGCCAGAGGTGCAGAACCTCCTGGCATAGGGTCCACGACCCCACCCCGCCCTGTTTGTTGCAGTACCACATGGCGGTGGTGTTGTCTGTGAACACCTGCACTACACTCCCCCAGACAGAGGGGAGGAATGCCTTCAGTGCAAGTCGGATCGCCCGAAGCTCCAGAAGGTTGATGTGGAGCTGGGACTCCGCCGGAGACCAGAGGCCTCTGATCTCCGCCTCTCACATGTGGCCCCCCCAGCCCTGGAGGGACGTGTCCGTCACAACTATGTGCTCCGGTTAGGGTAGGGAGAGGGATCTGCCGCTGACCCCATCGCGGTCCGTGAGCCACCACTGCAACTGTCTTGCAGTGCCCTCCGAGATCAAGACATGGTCGGACAAGTTACCCTGATGCTGGGTGTGAGAAGTTGGCCTGATATATGATGCTCACTAGTTCTAGTGATCACCTTGTATCAGTCCAAACAACCCTTATGGTGATTGGTTGTAAGTCAACCTTATAGACCAGCTATCCTAATGGTAGCATGGACAAAGCAGTCTTAGGCTAAACTCTTTTGGCATGTGAAGCCAGCTGTTTTACCACAATATAACCCCTTGAATACCAGATGAAAGGACACCACACAGGTTGTTATGAAAATAAACAGTATATTTATTAATAACAACACATCTGAACTCTTTATGAGGTCAGAGGGCTAAGCACATGACAATCTCTTAGGAAAAATACGATAAGTTGCACAAAATTACAATGGTGCCCTAGGGGCACGGCAAACCATATACTAAGTAAATGGTATAAGGAAATCGATAGAAGGAATGGAGCTGTCCAGAGGCTGTAGGATCGATGGGACCACGCTACCCTAACATTAGGTAAGTAATAGGAGGCCCACGGAACGCGTGTGCAGAGTGTGAACTCGCACGCGAGATGCGTAACGTCGTCTATGGACAGTACAGTTCAAGAAAAAGGTAAGTACGGACAATCCTGACTAGTTAGGACTAAAACGACTGTGGAACTGGACACTCGGAGAGTCAATCTACCCTTGAGCACCGAAATGCTCTTGTTACCTCACCCACGGGCTGCGGGTGCATAGGTGCAAAGTCGTGTCTGGTTCCGGCGTTGAAGTCTATGGAGCCTGGAGGAAAAGATGCTGCAGGCGACCAGGAGGAAGATGTCCAGTGTGATCCAAGGGTGGATCAGTGATGCTGAAGACCTGAAAGCAGAGGGGACAATGTTCAAAGTCACTAGCCAGTGACTGGAGTGGAACCAGGAAGGAACCAGAGGCTGTCGTCGCGATCAGGTGAAGAGTGGACGCTTGTCTCTGCAGCTACGTGGACCAGGAGGTGTCTTCGACGACCAGGATGGAGGCACGAGCTGTCCCACGCAGGCTCTCGCTGTCGGATCCGGATTTGGAATCAACAGGCCTTGGCAAAGGCAACCCACGCGGTGAGTGGAACCGGCGTCTGGAGTGGACCAGGAGGGTCCGGGGTGCTCCTCTTTTGGAAGGGAGCAAGAGCCAGTCTGGAGCAACCAGACCAGCAGTGAAGATTTCAAGATTCGTCGTCTAGGAGGCCACTAGCCAGCCGGCAAGTGACCAGACAACGCGTCGAGCAGCAAAACAAGCAGAAGGGCCCCACGCAGATCTCGTGGAAGCTGGAGGGCGGATCTTCGGTGCAGGAGCTGCTCGGGGCTGGGGCTTTTCAGTCCCCAAAGCACTTGGTTGAGTTTACCTCAGAAGTCGCGCTGGAAGCGAGGTGCAGTTTCTTTCAAGATGGCCGGTCCCACGTGTCTCGTCACACCAACGGATCTCAGCTTTGCTGCAGATGTGAGTTGAGGTCGGAGAGGTCTGGGAATCCGGGTCTCGTCTGGCTCTGAAGTCTGGATCCTCGAGGGAAGACGACAAAGTGAAGCCGCTGGACACTTGATGGTGCCTGCAGTTGCAGGGTGGACACTCCTTGCCCACAAGGAAGATTTCTTCAGTCTTCTGTGGAGCAGAACGTCGAAGTCCAGAGTTTCTTCTTGTAGAGTAGTTCAGGATTAATCTAATTTGGAATCGGACCAGCTCCTACCTTTATCCTGCTAAAGGGGGCTGTACTGGTGACTAGGTCCCTCCCCTGGGTGGGACCAGGAAGGGGGGTGGTTACACCCCCTATCCTTTGTCCGGTTTCGCGCCAGAGCTGGGGCAGGGATGCCCCAGCAACTGGTTTGAACCGGTGTATGCACAGGGCACCTTGTGTGCCCCAGGCATGTCTCATTCCTTTCAGGCCTCCCTACCTCAATACACAAAATCCTGTATGGGGTGGTGCTAGCACCTCCCAAGGCAGGAAACCCTTTGTCCAAGCCTCCCTCGCTGGAAGGACTCCCAACAGGAGGAGGTCAGACTTGTGTCTTTGGTGGCAGCATCCATTTTGTGATGCCAAGGCTCGAGTTAACTTTAACCGGGGTTCACAGTTACATACATGTCATGTGCCTCTAGAAGGGTGGAATGCTACCCCCGTCGCCAGAATTGGCGAGGGGGTAGCATTCCAATTCGTATGACACCTTACTCGACATGTTTTGATAATGCTATACCAAAGTTAGCATTTAACCGCGAGGATTATAATGCACTTAAGAGTATATGGTATAGCGTTATCATGGAACAGCTATTAGGACTTGGTTCCGCAAGCTGCAGACGGGCTCAGCTCATCCCAGAGCACCATCTCACATAATTCCAAGCACTCTGCCTTCAGGATTGATAAGGCCTGCCATAGGAGTGACTGATAGGAATATATGTATCCATTTTAGGGTTAGATATAGGTATACTATATCTACAGCAAAGGGTGATTACACCCCCTTGCCCCAGCTGTCGTGCAGCCAGTTGTGTCTGTTTAGATGGCCAGCCAGGGGTGGCATAATACATGCTTCAGCCCCTGGTAGGCCCTGGGTAGACCTATGCCCTGGGTACCTAAGGTACTCTGTACAGGGACTGATAAGGTGGCCCAGTACCAATTGGTAAATGCACCTAAAGTACATGGATGTCAATTTAGAGAGAGAACAGCTAGGCTGTGGGTCTGATTAGCAGGCCCACAGCCAGGGAAAGTCGTAAACCAGTGAAGCAAAAAGCAAAAATCTGGGGTGACCATAGGATTGCAGACCCCACTCTCCTACACTGGGCCCACTGAAAGTTCAGGTCCCACTGCAGAGCCCGCATCCGTCACCAGGCGAGTTGCACCAGAAGGATGCAGGAGGCCATCAGCCCCAGAAGCCGCAGCGTCAACCTGACCGAGACTTGGGATAAAGGCTGAAAGATCGGAATCAGAGCCTGAATATCCCCAACCCGCTGTTTGGGAGGATAAACCCGAAACTGCGCCGAATCTAGAACCACTCCGATGAAGAGGAGCTTCTGAGAGGGACACAGGTGTGACTTCGGCACATTGATGGAGAACCCCAGCAGGTGCAGGAGGTCGGCCGTAGTCTGGAGGTGGCTGACTAATGTCTGGGGCGAGCCCGCCTTCAACAACCAGTCGTCTAGGTAGGGGAAGACTGAAACCCCTAACCTGCGCAGATGAGCTGTGACCACCACCATCACTTTCGTGGACACCTGTGGGGCGCTGGTAGGGCCGAAGGGGAGCACGGTAAACTGAAAGTGCTCGTGGCCTACCGTGAACCGCAGGTTACGGCGGTGGGCCGGCAGGACGGGGAAGTGAAAATAAGCGTCCTGCAAGTCCAACGCTACCATCCAGTCTCCAGGTTCTAGGGCAGCTAAGACCTGAGCCAATGTCAGCATCTTGAACTTCTCCTTCCGGAGGAAGCCGTTGACGTTCCGTAGGTCCAAGATATGGCGTAGGCCCCCTTTGCCCTTCTTGGGTACCAGAAAGTAGTGGGAGTAACAACCACACCCTACTTCTGGCCCAGGAACGCGCTCGATGGCCCCCTTGGCCAAGAGGGCCGTAACTTCCTCCTGTAGAAGTCTCAAGTGATCCCCCGACACGCGGTGGCACTGCGGTGGCATGGCTGGAGGGGATGCCTCGAAGGGGAGGGAGTAGCCCCTTCGGACGATTTGCAGCACCCACCTGTCCGAAGTGACAATGCGCCAGTGGTGGTGGTGATGGCGAACCCTGCCCCCCCCCACTGGCGTTACATGGGCCTGAAAGCACGGACTAGGAGGGTTTTGAGGCGGATGCTGCAGGAGTAGGTGTGGACTGATAAAAATAATGTTTCTAAGAGGGTCAAAGGGAATATATTTAACGACCTGGCATCCATATATTCCACCAAATATTAGTGACAACTCAAGGTTTCTATTCATAAAGGAGCAAAAATGGATTTTCAGACTCCAAAGTGACAGTAGAGGATTGAATGACACCATCCCGTGGGTGTCACTCTAGCAGACAAAACATCCATTGTCCCATTGGTTTCATGATCATTAAAATCTTACTTGAAAGGTGGAGTGGAATTTTGCGACAAGGGAGATGGTCCAACTTACCTTCCTTGTTTTTGTCACAGCAACATTCTCTTTGCATTACCAAATATTGCCTGAGAATTGAGGGTTATATCAACATCCGTGAGTGATCAGACGGGAGAGCAGTCTCTCTCTGTCTGGACATTCGCGGCGACTGCTTGAGAACGGAGATCCCCCTTTTCTCTTTTAGCAGCCAGCCAACGTGTAGGGTTGCAACTCGGGTTACGAACATGGGGTCTGTTAAGATACAAGACTATACATGCCCGTTTGATCGCTAAGACAACGCTCTTAAAACGAGGGTACATCGAGCACATTTCTCATTCTGTGACGCTTGGCGACGTCAGTTACTGTACTGTGCATGTGCCAGATGTCAGCGTTCTCCTCTTCGGGCATGCCTGTTAAGATTAGCGTTTTCTCGCGCATTCTGTGCTACTCGGTCAGTAACGCGGGGCGGTGTGAACCATCGCGCATGCGCTAGATGGTAGCGTTCTTTACTTCGTGGAATGCTTGTTAAGATTAGCGTTCTTTCACGCATGCCTTGGTCATCAGTTAGAGACCAAACCGGCTGCGCTCATGCGCAGAGTGACATGGCTCCTGTAAAAGCGAAGAAGGGCTCGATTTTGGGCGGGCAAACAGAGGCAATTAACCAATTAGCCCCACTATAAAACGTAAAGGGGAAGTCCAGTCGGTACCTCCACTTCCTCTCGGATGACAGAGAGAGGTACCGACGGACAGGTAAGGCTCTCGCTTTTTGGTCTACTGACACTATATTGAAGCAAGGCAGGAGTAGTTTCTGACCATGCAGGAGCATGATTTATAACTTAGTGATATTGTCTCCTCCCAACTACTTATTCAAGCATGGGTGTGGGAGGAAAAGAAACAGTATCTAGCTCTTGTGCTCATTTTAATGAAAATGCCATTTAACTTTTTTGATATTCACTAGGAGCATGAGTCCTTTTGTTTCCTTTGCTGACACCTGTGGAGGTTAGACCATGAGATGAAGGGATAGCGTCCATAACAGATGGTTAGGGTTTAGATGTAAAGCAATTTGCTTGGGCATATAAGACAGTGCTTGTTGATTATGCCCTATAATTTTTCTTACACACTAGAGCGGGGCCTCATATTCCCGAGCGGCTGCCGGGTGAAGTGAGGTCGTCTTCCACAAAAAGCTGGGTGAGTATTACGGAGAGTGAATTCCTTCCTGTAATAGAGCCACTATGCTCATGATGAAAGCGGAGTATAAAATACTTACGCAGCTGTGTTGTCTGTACAGTTTCTTTGTAACTATGTGGATAAACATGTAAATATGTGTTTGTTTGTGTATGTTTTTCCAACAGGAGAAAGACAACTTACTTCTTCCAGTATACATTGGGGCTCCAAGTTCCTGGTAGATATAAGTATTGTAAAGTATATTATTTATTCTTTATTTGCACATTATCATCACATTAGATTTTCTATATGCTGCAGTAGCCTACCATCACTGAGGTCCTGAAGAAAGCCGGATAGAGTTTCCATTTGGCTGAAACATGTTGACCGTTCTGCATAGCGCCACAGTGTAGTTATAAATTTAGACTACCAGGCGTGGTTTTAACTTTGACACTTGGACAATCCTCAATAAACACATTTTTTGTCCAAGTAGTTAATTTTAATTATCACTTCACTAGAGCACTGCACTGCACGCCATTAGCATCACTTTCTGAGCAACATTCTGGCTAGAGTTTCTTTCTGATATCCACATCCGCACAGTCAATTGATGGTTTGGGCGGTGTTTGGATTGATTCACAAATCACACATGATGAGATTCCACCAGAAGGGTGGGCTGATGGGAATTTCTCAGCCAGATGTAACTCATTTTTTCTTTACATGAATCCTGTTGGTTCTTAGTCACTAGTACAGAAGTATACACAGTGGACCGGTCATCTCTGTTTTGTATTTTGATATGATTATAGTAGGTGTGGACTGACCTCGCCGTTGTCCCCGACGGCCGTCACGGCGGTTTCCACGTCCGCCACTGCGCTGGATGGCAGTCTGCGGCCCGTGGCTGGCAGAACGTGTGGGGGCGCCCCTTCCTTGGCCACGAAAGGCCCCTTCCTTGGCCTCTTTATGAGGTCAGAGGGCTAAGCACATGACAATCTCTTAGGAAAAATACGATAAGTTGCACGAAATTTCAATGGTGCCCTAGGGGGACGACAAACCATATACTAAGTAAGTGGAATGTGAGTCGATAGAAGGAATGGAGCTGTCCAGAGGCTGTAGGATCGATGGGACCACGCTACACTAACTCTAGGTAAGTAATAGGAGGCCCACGGAACGCGTGTGCAGAGTGTGAACTCACACGCGAGATGCGTAACAACGTCTATGGACAGTACAGTTCAAGTTAAAGGTAAGTACGGACAATCCTGACTAGTTAGGACTAAAACGACTGTGGAACTTGACACTAGGACAGTTAAACTACCCTTGAGCACCGAAATGCTCTCGTTACCTCACCCACGGGCTGCGGGTGCATAGGTGTCAAAGTGTGTTGGGTTCTCGCGTTGAAGTCTATGGAGCCTGGAAGAAAATATGCTGCAGGCGACCAGGAGGAAGATGTCCGGTGCGATCCAAGGGTGGATCGGTGAAGAAGAGGACCTGAAAGCAGAGGGGACAGTGTTCAAAGTCACTAGCCAGTGACCGGTGTGGAACCAGGAAGGAACCAGATGTCGTCGTCGCGATCAGGTGAAGAGTGGACGCTTGACTCTGCAGCCACATGGACCAGGAGGTGTCTTCAACGACCAGGATGGAGGCACGACCTGTCCCACGCAGGCTCTTGCTGTCGGCGGTGTCGGATCCGGGATTGGAGTCAACAGGCATTGGCAAAGGCAACCCACGCGGTGAGTGGAAAAGGCGTCTGGTGCGGACTAGGAGAGTCCGGGGTGCCCCTCTTTTGGAAGGGAGCAAGGGCCAGTCTGGAGCAACCAGACCAGCAGTGAAGATTTCAAGGTTTGTCGTTTAGGAGGCCACTAGCCAGCCGGCAAGTGACCAGACAAGGCGTCGAGCAGCAAACAAGCAGAAGGGCCCCACGCAGATCTCGTGGAAGCTGGAGGGCTGATCTTCGGTGCAGGAGCTGCTCGGGGCTGGGGCTTCTCAATCCCCAAAGCACTTAGTCGAGTTTAGCTCACAAGGGAGATTCTTCAGTCTTCTGTGGAGCAGAACGTCGAAGGCCAGAGTTTCTTCTTGTTGAATAGTTCAGGATAATCTAATTTGGAATGGGACCAGCTCCTACCTTTATTCTCCTAAAGGGGGCTGCACTACTGACTAGGTCCCTCCCCTGGGTGGGACCAGGAAGGGGGGGTGGTTACACCCCCTATCCTTTGTCCGGTTTTCGCGCCAGAGCTGGGGCAGGGATGCCCCAGCAACTGGTCTGAACCGGTGTATGCACAGGGCACCTTGTGTGCCCCAGGCATGTCTCATTCCTTTCAGGCCTCCCTACCTCAATACACAAAATCCTGTCTGGGGTGGTGCTAGCACCTCCCATGACAGGAAACCCTTTGTCCAAGCCTTCCTCGCTGGAAGGACTCCCAGCAGCAGGAGGTCAGACTTGTGTCTGTGGTGGCAGCATCCATTTTGTGATGCCAAGGCTCGAGTTAACTTTTACCGGGGTTCACGGTTACATACATGTTGTGTCCGTCTAGAAGGGTGGAATGCTACCCCCGTCGCCAGAATTGGCGAGGGGGTAGTATTCCAATTCGTATGACACCTTACTCGACATGTTTTGATAATGTTATACCAGAGTTCGCATTTAACAGCGAGGTTGATAATGCACTTAAGAGTATATGGTATAGCGTTATCATGGAACAGCTATTAGGACTTGGTTCCGCAAGCTGCAGACGGGCTCAGCTCATGCCAGAGCACCATCTCACATAATTCCAAGCACTCTGCCTTCAGGATTGATAAGGCCTGCCATAGGAGTGACTGATAGGAGTATATGTGTCCATTTTAGGGTTAGATATAGGTATACTATATCTATAGAAAAGGGTGATTACACCACCTTGCCCCAGCTATCATGCAGCCAGTTGTGTCTGTTTTAGATGGCCAGCCAGGGGTGGCATAATACATGCTTCAGCCCCTGATAGGCCCTGGGTACACCTATGCCCTGGATACCTAAGGTACACTGTACAGGGACTGATAAGGTGGCCCAGTACCAATTGGTAAATGCACCTAAAGTACATGGTTGTAAATTTAGAGCGAGAACAGCTAGGCTGTGGGTCTGATTAGCAGGTCCACAGCCAGGGAAATTCGTAAACCAGTGAAGCAAAAAGCAAAAATCTGGGGTGACCATAGGATTGCAGACCCCACTCTCCTACAGCGGCGTCTAAGTACTCCGATGACGTCATCACGGCGCCCACGACAGACGCGGAGCCGCGGACGACGCCTACCGACGCGCATGGGTACTGCTACGCAAAACTTTCCAGATCCAGTCTGACGCCTGGGGATATTCTAATGTAAGGAATCTATCACTAACGTGTCTCTTCCAGATATGTGTATATTGTGTGTTGCATATCATGAGTGTGCTATGTCTCTCAGGAATGTGCCGAGTGGCCACATGCACAATTAATGTGCTGTAACCTGGACAGCAAGTCAGAAGTTCTGCGGCCTGTCTGCATTTAGCTGGGCTGTGACGTCAACACGCAGCATAAAAATTAACTAGTTTTGAGTATGAGGGTTACTCAATGTACTGTGTGTGAACAAAAAGAGTGCCATGTGTCACTGGTAAATTGTATTTCTGGCAAGTAGTGTTTCTAAAGTGCTGGTGAGTGCAGCGTGCCATGCCAGTAATTGTGATAAGCAAAAGCAGTGTAGCAAGCATGCACTGTGAGCCATGGTAGCATTTAGATGTGCCCCGGTGCACAAGGTATTGTTATCCGGCGTCGGGTGACTTGCATGAACAATCTGCTAAAGGATAGTGAAAATGAGAATGTGAATTTTAAAGGTAGGCAGTCTGATAATATTTCCATTACAACAGATCAAATTTTGTTTAGAAAAAAATCACTATAGTGGTCAGTGAGCTTTAATCTCATTTAATTAATGATTCTTGATAAAAATGTAATCTGCAGTACACACATGACTAATTTGGTATGAAGGTTTAGAAGATCCTGGGAATGTTCAATTAAGTGAATAAATAAAGGCCATCTGCATACCTTCCATGAGCTATAATAAGTTCCATTGCTTCGTCCACTCTTGCCCTCAGTGAATCTTCACTCGCTAGCAGAAGAAGAAGCTGAGCAGCAGACAGATCCAACAGCATACCAGTAATTTTACTTGCAAATGCCTGCAAACAGAGATTTTTTTTATTGTATAGCAATTACTTCACACATTCATCAAAGTACAAGTTACTTACCTTCGGGAACGATGTATCTGGTAGAGGCGATTCTAGCCCCAGATTCCTTAATGTAGAATTATACCCAGGAGTGAGACTGGATCCATACATTTTTTGCCCAGCATCCCTGCGCCGGGGGGGGGGACGGCATCACGTGACTCCGCACGGGCGTCGTCCGAGTACATGACGTCAGCGAGATCACATAAGTCCCACCCCGGCGTACCTATGTCAGTTTTCTCCGGAGAACTCAGACAAAACTGTGGGAGTATGGAAACAGTGTGCGAAAGAGCAGAAAAATTGTAAAAAAGGAATTGTGACGAACAACACCATAAGGAGCAGTGTCAACACTGCAGTACCCAAAGGCAGGGAGAAAACGGAAAGAACAGAGTAGTCACCGTGCCTGTATGTAGACAGCCCCCCTCCCCTGCCCGCTCCCACAGGAGTACCTCTAAACCCATCCTCCAATGTGCCAAAGAGGAGGAAAGGAACAAGAAACAAGACGAATCATCCAGTCAAAAAGAGAAAAGGGATGTACTCACAGAAGACATAGCCACCCCCCGGAAGGCGAGTGCAGAAGACCAAGCCAAAGGTCCTCGCAGAACGGGGAGGAAGAGCGGGCCGTGAAGGAATCTGTGGCTAGAATCGTCTCTACCAGATACATCGTTACCGAAGGTAAGTAACTCGTACATCTTATAGAGACTACTAGCCACAGATTCCTTAACGTAGAATAGATACCCTAGCCATACCCACGGGGAAGGAGTGTCTGCGAGAGGAACCCACCAGCCTGGACAAAACAGAGGGTCCCACCGGGGACTAGTCCAACGGACAGGGCGAGGAGCCCAGTCCCCCCCAGGCAAGGGAAACCCCTACAAGCAGAACACCACCGACCCCAAAGGGGGGGGGAGAAGAAATAAGAGGAAGCCCATTCACTCAACTGAGAAAACAAGGTCAAGGCAAGAGGAGGCCGAAGCACCCCACCCACGCCCATACAAGGTAACAGAACCTTCATCCAAGGACAAGGAATAGGAAGATCAACCTAGAGGCTCCAATGAGACGAGGGAAAAAGAAGGCAAGCCACCCCACCGGGAACACACCCCGGGAAGAGGGCAGATGAGCCCACCACAGCCAGAAGTCAAGAGACCAGACAGAACGGCGCCGACAGCTATAAGCAGTCGGAAACAGAAAGAGTAGCCCGGGGCACCCAGGAAAACCTGGCACGCTGCGCCTGAAAGAGGGAGGAACACAAAATCCATCTCAGCCCCCAGGACAGAGAACATGAAGGTGAAGAAGGGCCCGGGCACAATTCAGAGAGGGGCCCACATACACGACCCAAAAAGACGTAGAACCAGAGCCACGACGCCAGGCCACAGACAGACTAGGCGAACAGCGCAGCGACCCCGGAGAAAGACACCCCGGGGCGCCATCAAGGCATTACAAACCAGCAATAAGGGAATTGCACCTGCAACGTACGTAAACGCCATGGAGAGCAGAGGCCCGAAGGCGACCACAACTCCCCAGCACAGAACAAGCTATATAACAGCTACCACTACCCCACATAGGGTATGTTAAGTCTCAAGACATGGGAACCCTCTTGGGAAGAAACTTCTGCAGCAGAGGACAACAGAAAGAGCCGTGGGTTAAAACCCAGCTGAAGGCTTGACAAGCAGCCAAAGAGAAAAACCAGAAGGCCTAATCTCAGGGCCAACCTGGTGTAGATAACCCAGAACAAAAACACACAGTGAAGAAGGGCCGCCAGCAGGCAACAGAACCACAGTCCCAACAAGAGGACTCGAATGCACATAAAGCACACTGATCACACAACTGGGGCGACCCGCCCCAACGAAAGAACAGCACCCAAAGACCAGATCAACTCACAGGTCACTGAGGGGGAGAAGAAGGAGGAGGAGGAGGAGGCTGAAGCCCCGCCAAGGACCTCCGGATGGCCTAGTCTGCCCGGGCATGGAACAAAAGAGTGCCATCAAAGGTTAGATCTACCAGCCATTCCAGCACATTTTCCGGGAACACACTGTCCCGAAGCCAAGCATGGCAGCGAAGGGTAACAGAAGAAGACCTGGCACAACCAAGCACCTCCGACATGTCCAGAGCGGAGCGAAGAATAAACGTCGCCAGTTCCCGGCCATACAACGCATGGTGCCGCAAATCAACTCCAGCATCCTCCCGAGAAGCAGCAGATCCAAGCGACTTCCCCAAGCCCCACAAGTCAAGTAAGAGGTGGCCCTTAAGTGTTAAGGGCCCGCAGGGCCGCACTGGTCGAAGAAGAAAATATTGCGCCCCCAAGAGTCCAGCCAGCGGGACTCCCGTGATGGTGGAGAAAACAGCGGCGGCAGGGATGGAAAGACAGTCCGCAAAAGGGGACTCGAGACAGAGGTGGAGGGAAAGACACACCGGGTCACGCGGTGCTGGAAGGTGCAGAAGGTGTAGGGGCACCGGATCCCGCGTGGCAGGGCGCCCCCAAGTCCCCGTCAGAGAAGCAAGGAGCGACCACTCAAAGGGAAGCAGCAGCTACCTCCCAGAGCCCTGGTGGAGAACTTCCAGAAGATGATCCGCTGGGAAATGTGCAGCCGGATCACCCATGCGTAAGATACCCACAGCCAAGGAAACAGCGCGACCAAAGGCCACACCCGCCTCTGTAGGGCCCCACGGTGGGGAAAGAAGCTCCTCCGTAGGAGACGGCTACAAACTAAGGCTGAAGTCTCCTAAGCCAATCGGAGTGGGGAAGGGCCAGGTCCGGAAAGGAGTGGGGGACCTGTGGCTCCTCCGGGGAAAACTGCGGCAACGGCGAGGAGCCGTCCTTTGATGACGTCGGGGAAAAAGCCATGACGCGGCGGCCCGTCACCGGCGAGGATGACACCAGCAGGCACCCAACCTCCGGGGAAGAGTGGGCGTCCGAGGACAAGTCCACGACAGAACGCCTGTCCCGTGCCGTAGAGTCGGCACCCTGAGGCAGGACGTCCTCATCGTCCAGCGCCAAAGAAGACGCCGGACAGGTCTCCACACCACATGCCGCAGGAGACCGGGGTTGGGCCGGAGCTGAGGCGGCTAAGGGACGGCGCCAACTCAACCTCCGACGAGGCAGCCACCTACGTGGAGGGACGAGAGGGCCCCGGGGAGTGACAAGGAGTTCCCCGCAAGGTTCAACCCATGAGGGGGCGAGAGGGGCCCGCTGACCCCAGGGCCGACTCGACCTCCGATGAGGCAGCCGCCTGTGTGGAGGGACGAGAGGGGCTCGGGGTGGGACGCAGGGTCCCCCGCCAACCTCGATCCATGATGAGAGGCGCCGCCAGGGTCAGCAGCTGTCGGCGCCATAGCAGCGTCACCTAGGCCTCAGACAAGATCGCCTGTCCATAGGGACGAGAGGGGCTCGGGATGCGACCCGAACCCCGGCGACACCACAGGGACTCCGCGTGAGTTTGCAGCGAAGCAGAGGTGCGTTGTCCGAAGGAGGGAACCCAGAAGGGCCGCACCACATCCTCTGAGCAAGATCCGAGCCAGTCGGGGCTGGAGCCGCCGGCGACGCCGCTGAGGCCCCGCACAGTGTCGTCCCATGAGGGGGAGGAGGACAAGCCAGCGAGGCCTGCAAAGCCACCGCATATGTCTCCATCTGGGCTCCCGACGCCCCCCCTCACGGGAAACGGTGGATAGGGGGGACGACACACAGGACCGCATCACCCGCGGAGAGCCCAAGCCCCAGGCCGAAAACCAGCCATCGGGGCCAAACTGCGACACTTACCGACAGGGGAGCGACGCTCTTTCGGCTTAGGAGAAGAATGAGGACGACGACGACGGCTGTGCCGAAATACTTCCGCAGAAGCTGATCGAGGTGACAAAGCCGATTTGGACATGCGAGCCGAGAGAAGTTTCATCCGGCACTCCTGCCGAGACTTCAGCTTCAACTGTTGGCAAGCCTCGCAATCAGTGGAGCCGTGATCTTCCCCCAAACAACACATGCAAATGAGGTGAGGGTCTGTCGCCGACATCAGACGTCCACAAGACGAGCAGGTCTTAAAGCTCGAAAGCATCCGCACACTGTTCCCACAAACACGCACAATAGGGAAAGGGAAAGGCCTAAACAGGCCCGGAGCACGAACCGGATCCGCGTTACACACGGAAAAGGAAAAAACTGAAGTAGGCACACCGGGGTGGGACTATGTGACCTCGCTGATGTTTCGTACGACGCCTGGGCGGAGTCGCGTGATGCCGTTCCCCCGGCACGCAGGGATGCTGGACAAAATTTTTTCGGATCCAGTCTCACGCCTGGGGATAATTCTACGTTAAGCAATCTGCGGCTAGTAGACTATCAGATAAATAAAATTCTATATCTGCTTATTAAATTCAATATTTAAACTATTTCATTGCATTATACCAAGATTACACACAAGCAATTTAGAACCATGTTTTGAAAATGATTGACTGAACTTACTAAAACATAAGGAAAATACTTATCAGTGAATTTTAAGGGCTTGCATTTCAATATTTCTTTTCCAGCTGTCTATCAATCAATCAAATTGTCTTTATTCGATCTTCCAAAGGCAGATCATAAAAGATACAAACGATAAAAACAAACTACATAGTACCCACACAGCTTAAAAAATAACGACCAATATGTAAAAATGAAACAGTTCCTTATACAAGAACAGATATTAGGGTGACAATCCAAGAAATGAAGTTCCAAGTGCATTATGTCAAGTAAATTACAGACAACCACATTTTTACACAAAAAACTCATTGTGTTTTACGTTGAATAAAGTGCCAGTGCAAGAGTTCTGATTCCAGGGGCCTCAACAAGGTGCATAATGAATACCAACTAAAAAGCAGTCACATACCCTTAAAGGAATGCCAGGTCAATCATTTTTTTTAAAAGAGAATAAAAAAGCTTTTTAATCAAAACAGCAAACTTCATTCTTTTATTTTAAGTGCACTTCAGAAAAATAGCAACTGCATGGCAGACATTACAATCGTTAAGATGCAGTAAATAGAAGTGGGCCGCTTTGCACTTTGAAAATTTGTATCTGTGCAGTAATGGTAATAAAAACTTCCTAGTAAACAGCAGGTAAAATTGACAGAAGATAAAATGTAAAAAGGTTTGACTAGATTGCTCATCACATGGACAAATGGCAACAGTGTCAGAGGAGTACTGTCCTATGGGAAAACATATCGACCAGTGAAAGGAACCCAGCCTAAATCTTGCCAACAGTGTTCATTCATAAACGTTGGCCACCTTTAATAAATACGGAGCAATTGTTGGAGTTGCTTGGATAATAGAATAATCTTTGACTGAAGGTTTGGCCACTTCCATTAGTTCCCTAGTAATTTGTTTGGGCTTGCAAAACTATCCCGGACCCACTTTTTTTGGATGAACTCCGGGTGCTCAAACAGAGAGGCACATTCAAGTGCAGAGAAGCAATTTTTAGGTCTCGGCTAGAAACGCGCGAAACGCGTTCTCGCCAGAGAACTATAGCTGTCGGCTCAGCCGACAACGAGTGGAATGTGGATACAAGACCTGGCCACGTGCAGCACTTTGCCATAGGATTACAGAGCACACGTGAACTTCTGCTGTTTTCAGCATGGCAGAAAGAATCGGATCACGTCGCGCACCTCGGGAAGAGTTCACGTGACTGACTTTGGAATGCAGGGGGAGTCTGCAGAGGGGGGCGCGGTGCTGATAAACAGGCAGGCTTTATTTCAGGAAGCAGCGGTATTTGACTTGTTAAGTTGTAGCTTTCTACCCGCACATTGTTTTTGGCCTCGGTGTCCTTACCCTGCCCACCGCTTTTCACTCCACTTAGGGATCCCCTCAACCCCTAGTGGATTTCTTACACGGTGCCCCTCAACCGCCGCGTATCTCTTGCACTGCACAGCGCCTCAAAACAAGTTACGTCTTCACCTCCTGCACACTACCTCTGCGCTACCAGTACCTCTTGCACAGTGCCACCCTGATGACCGTCACCTAGCTCTGCCCTTACCTCATGCATAGTGTCGTGCAGATATCGGTAAATATGTGGCACCCCTTACCTCTAACAGTACCCTTGCCATGGCAGAAACAATGTGCACCCCCCTCTGGTACAATAAATAAGGTGCTCCCCTAACTCTCACACAACGCCCCCTCTGGTGCAGTTAAGCAAGGTGTGCCATTAAACAAGCTGCCCCCGCCTACCTCGCGCATTGTACCCCCTGGTGCTATTGAACCAGGACCTTCCATACGTTTTGCAGGAAACCAGCCGGCTCCTGCGCCCCGTCATAGTTGTGTGTCCCGGGCATTGGCCCAGCTCCCACATGCTAAATTTGCACTGCTTTTAGTCGTTACCTTATGAACACCCGCCATTAATTCTTTTCGCACCCGATGACAAAAGGGCATCACTATTTACACATAAACAAAGCCTCCGTGCAGTAACACAACCAGTACTTGGCCTGAGGCGTGAAAAAATGGACAGAAACGTTTTTTTTCTTCACATCTGCCTCCCGCGTGCTCTTTCATGCAAATCACTGTTGCAACAACAAACATCGCCATGTCAGATTCAGTGTCAGCTTTATTTACACAAAGCAAGTCCCCAATGACTGCAGTGGTGAAACTTTCATTGCATACACAAAGTAGGTCTATCACGGACAGGGCTTTAAAAGGGATGAAAAAACTGGGGGAGGGGTGTCTCTCAAAGGGGCGTGGGCAGTGTAATAAAGGGCGTGGCTCAAAAACACAAACTAAAAATCTGTTCTAGCATAGTGTGCCGCCCGACTTGTATTTTGCTGTTTCTGTCATTGCATCCAGGTATATGATAAAACAAGTAATATAATACCAACATCAAGTCAGAACTATTGGCTTTGTCAATGGAGACAGTCTTGGCCACGTGGGGCGGCCGCTGCTTATCTCTGACCAGACGTGGCATTCTATCCAAAGGTGAGGAGGGGGAGGCTGTCGCCACTTTCTCCTTCACGAGCGGACACACCACAGCTTCAAAGGAGCCTCCTTTCCTGCATCAACCAAAACTTTCCCCGCTCAGCGCTTTTCCAAGACCAAAGCCCCGTCTCTTACGCTGACTTCACATTTCTCTGTCGTGGGTAATGCAGTGTCACAGTTCCGATCTGCCTTCTCGCATGCAACTATTTAATGGAAAGGGTCGGGCCTAGGGGCAGTTTCGCTGTAATGGTACACAGGGGCAGGCTGTTCTTTTAATTGCCCCATCCCTTCATACAGCGTGTACAACTCTTCCCAGACTCGAATGCATTTTGTTCTTTATTTCTGTAAGGTGCTAAAAATGCATGCAATGTGAAAACAAATACGGTCTGCTTAAAAACAGGCATTCAGTGAATCGCTGCCTCAGATACATAGCAGTTTTGTTGCTTTTTGAGGTCCTCGTAAATAAAAAACACAACTTTGACGTAGAGAAAATAATTGTACTTTCTTTCTAAATTAGACCATATGGCTTCTTTAGGCAGACTTTATTCGGTAAATGTACAGAGCGATGCAGAAACAGTAACAAATCTGCTTCTGCTTGACACCCCTCCCTTCCAAGGAGTTGGCCAGCTCTCAGAGGCAACATGCTTTTTTGTGCTGATAAAATGGGTAAGCAACAGCTAACCATTCACAAACAATGTTTATACACCAATTGCAGATTAAAAAAAAAAATTAATGCAAAGCATTGTCATGTACAATGGCAGTAACTCAAACTTTAATGCTGCGAGACCTATTGCATTGTAAATGCGTGTTTATATATTGTAACCATGTAATGGCCAAGCAACAGGCACAGGTTAGACAGTCTCTAATAACAGCCCAATTGAATTCGGCTTCTCTGCTGGACCAAATCGAACACCAAAGAGGCAGGGGGGCAACATTCAGGGTGTCTTGGACATACTCCATGGCTAGCTCCAAGTGTAGGGAGAAATGCAGGGATGAGGGAGGAATGCCTAGTAACAGACGGCAGAATCTATTCTCCTCGATCTGCAATGCATGTGCATCCCAACAACCCCAGATACCCCATTCCATATGTTAAAATCGGCAGGCATTTCTGAATGTATATCTCTAGTATAGGAGCAATGGGCTTTTTACCAAGACACAGCAAGCGAGGAAGTAGTGCCTACAGCTTGCCTCACTATGCAATACACTTACCAACCCTTTTAGGTCAGTGGGATTCGTCTGGAAACACTTCAACTCAACCCTGGGCAGCTGTGATACTGAGCAGCAAGGCTTACACAAGGAACAAGTGTTTAGAATTTAAACCGCACCAAAAAAAAAAATGAAATTAACACCAATTTATAAAAATAGGTTATACTTTCATAAGCATTAAACACTAGAAAGTAAAAATCCACCGGAGGGTTCCAGTGATACAGATTTTACAAGCAATAATAAATCAGTAAAATTTCACCCAACTACAAACAAGGCTTGGCAAAATCACAATGTGGTTGGTTAGAAGTACTTGGGCGACCAAGTCATGCAGGGAGCTAGTTAGGGGGCCAAGCAAGGTCCTCAAGCAGTCCTTCAGCAGTTGTAGGCACTTTATCTGCATTGTAATGGACTCCTATGGAGTGGTCCTGATGCAAGGAATGAAGGTTGCTGAAGATGCTCTAAAGATGCTGTGCACGCGTTTTTTCTGAAGGTATTCCTCGGTACACGAAGATGGTGAGTGGGCCCTAGTCGACATCCAACAAAGTCCTCTCTGGTCTGGTCCGAAGTCCAGTCGCCACTGGACTACCAATTGCCCGTTGTCGTGGTCACAGGCCAATCCTTTCTGAGTTGATAACGCAGCTTCTGAGGGTCCCAGCAACTCTCAGACAGCACTTCTGGATTCAGCAAACTCGGGTGCAACTCTGTACATCAGGTCCTAGTCCTCGGTGCTGCACGGCAGCAGTGAAAGCAGCTTGAAGAATTTGAGTTACCAACTTACCCAGCAGGCTCCTTCAGCTGCTTTGTCCCTGTGCTGCAAACTGGGGGCGAATTATGTCACATTATGTACATTTAATCTATAATGTGCGCTAATCACCCCGGGAGGGGTATCTCTGCGCTGAGCAGAATATAGGCCAAGAAAGCTAGGAATTAAAACAGCACTGTTTGCTGTAATTTCCTAAGCGTATTCTGGTCAGTACACAGACGAACATGTAAAGGGAACCTCATTCCATTAAAGCAGGGCAAGATATGAGTAGGACCTTGTGAGAAGTTGGCCTGATATATGATGCTCACTAGTTCTAGTGATCACCTTGTATCAGTCCAAACAACCCTTATGGTGATTGGTTGTAAGTCAACCTTATAGACCAGCTATCCTAATGGTAGTTTGGACAAAGCAGTCTTAGGCTAAACTCTTTTGGCATGTGAAGCCAGGTTGCCGAGTAAGGAGCTTGGTTGAAACGTTTGAGAAAGTCGAGTCACGGAAGATTTTTGAACATTTATAACTAGCGACTTGGATCATCCTTGAGAGAAGGTTTAAAGACTAGCACGTTTCATTTAAGGTTGATGGAAAAGCCACTACTTCGAGATCATTTACAGGCCCCCGACGAAGAGCTCGCTGAGCTCGAAATGCATTGGGCTTAAAGAAGAAACGTCGTGGAGAATGTTTTGAATACATTGTTTATTTTGTAAAATGTATTAAGACTTTATTGTGATTGAAACCAATATAGTGTGGAATTGTTCATTGTTAAATATACACTTTTGAAGCTCCAATGAGCAAAAACTTCATAAAAAGATGTAGTGATTAATTTGGTTTAAATGTTTTATCATGTTGATAAATTGTGAAACACAGAGCGTTGTTCTCTAGGTAGAACCCCACGAGCAACAGTGCGCAGTGGTTAAGTGGCTTCAACACTTAAGATAAAGCCAGCTGTTTTACCACAATATAACCCCTTGAATACCAAGTGAAAGGACACCACACAGGTTGTTATAAAAATAAACAGTATATTTATTAATAACAACACCTCTGAACTCTTTATGAGGTCAGAGGGCTAAGCACATGACAATCTCTTACGAAAAATACTACAAGTTGCACAAAATTACAATGGTGCCCCAGGGGCACGACAAACCATATACTAAGTAAGTGGAATGTGAGAGTCGACACAAGGAATGGAGCTGTCCAGAGGCTGTAGGATCGATGGGACCACGCTATACTAACTTCAGGTAAGCAATAGGAGGCCCACGGAACGCGTGTGCAGAGTGTGAACTCACACGCGAGATGCGTAACAACGTCTATGGACAGTACAGTTCAAGTTAAAGGTGAGTACGGACAATCCTAACTAGGTAGGACTAAAACGACTGTGGAACTCGACACTAGGACAGTTAAACTACCCTTGTGCACCGAAATGCTCGTGTTAGCTCACCCACGGGCCGCGGGTGCATAGGTGTCAAAGTGCGTCGGGTTCTCGCGTTGAAGTCAATGGAGCCTGAAAGAAAAGATGCTGCAGGCGACCAGGAGGAAGATGTCCGGTGCAATCCAAGGGTGGATTGTTGAAGAAGGAGACCTGAAAGCAGAGGGGACAATGTTCACAGTCACTAGCCAGTGACTGGAGTGGAACCAGGAAGGAACCAGATGTCGTTGTCACGATCAGGTGAAGAGTGGACGCTTGACTCTGCAGCCACGTGGACCAGGAGGCGTCTTCGACGACCAGGATGGAGGCACGAGCTGTCCCACGCAGGCTCTCGCTGTCGGCGGTGTCGGATCCGGGATTGGACTCAACAGGCCTTGGCAAAGGTAACCCACGCGGTGAGTGAAGAAAGCGTCTGGTGCGGACTAGGAGAGTCCGGGGTGCCCCTCTTTTGGAAGGGAGCAAGGGCCAGTCTGGAGCAACCAGACCAGCAGCAAAGATTCAAAGGTTCGTCGTCTGGGAGGCCACTAGCCAGCCGGCAAGTGACCAGACAACGCGTCGAGCAGCAACAAAGCAGAAGGGCCCCACGCAGATCTCGTGGATGCTGGAGGGCTGATCTTCGGTGCAGGGGCTGCTTGGGGTTGGGGCTTCTCAGTCCCCAAAGAACTTGGTCGAGTTTACCTCGGGAGTCGTGCTGGAAGCGAAGTGCAGGTTCGTTCAAGATGGCCGGTCCCACGTGTCTCGTCGCACACACGGGTCTCAGCTTTGCTGTAGATGCAGGTTGAGGTCGGAGAGGTCTGGGAATCCGGGTCTCGTCGGGCTCTGAAGTCTGGATCCTCGACGGAAGACGACAAAGTGAAGCCGCTGGACGCTTGATGGTGCCTGCAGTTGCAGGGTGGACACTCCTTGTCCACAAGGGAGATTCTTCAGTCTTCTGTGGAGCAGAACGTCGAAGGCCAGACTTTCTTCTTGATGAATAGTTCAGGATAATCTAATTTGGAATGGGACCAGCTCCTACCTTTATTCTCCTAAAGGGGGCTGCACTACTGACTAGGTCCCTCCCCTGGGTGGGACCAGGAAGGGGGGTGGCTACAACCCCTATCCTTTGTCCGGTTTCCCGGCAGAGCTGGGGCAGGGATGCCCCAGCAACTGGTTTGAACCGGTGAATGCACAGGGCACCTTGTGTGCCCCAGGCAAGTCTCATTCCTTTCAGGCCTCCCTACCTCAATACACAAAATCCTGTCTGGGGTGGTGCTAGCACCTCCCAAGGCAGGAAACCCTTTGTCCAAGCCATCCTCGCTGGAAGGACTCCCAGCAGGAGGTCAGACTTGTGTCTGCGGTGGCAGCATCTATTTTGTGATGCTGAGGCTCGAGTTAACTTTAACCGGGGTTCACAGTTACATACATGTCGTGTCCCTCTAGAAGGGTGGAATGCTACCCCCGTCGCCAGAATTGGCGAGGGCGTAGTATTCCAAATCGTATGACACCTTACTCGACATGTTTTGATAATGTTATACCAGAGTTAGCATTTAACCGCGAGGTTGATAATGCACTTAAGAGTACATGGTATAGCGTTATCATAGGCCCTTGCAACTGTTTAGGACAGTGCACCCTCCCCCCTACACCCTCACTCCTACACCTACCTAGACTGTCCTCCCATTATGGAACCTATCGGCAACCACACATACAAAATCAACTACCCACCTTCACTCACCAAACAAGCCGCTAAACGCTTTAAACACAACCTCCTGAGGTCCCACCCGGAAACTCCTTGTGCAGACACCTACTTCTCACCAGTCAATGGTTCACTGAACATTGATATTATCTTCCACACCACACGCAGAGCCCAATGGAGAAACACGTTCCGCACCTTACTCACCGTCGCCACCTCCAGGAATTTCGCGCATGGCCTAAAACTCTCCATCACTCCATCACAACTCTTCCCGGGCAAAACAACCATAACTATATACAATAACGGAATTATCCTAATTCAATCCACTGACAAGAACCTGGAACTACTAGACAAGCTGTTCCCCACGTTCAAACAGCACCTCGCCAGTCATCGGACCCCCACTCATAGCACCCGCAGGCCTATCACCCCTGAATTCACAGCCCCCAACAACAACACTTCTAACCTAGCTCAACCACAAATCGACACGCACCTTCTCTCCACCCCCTGCACCTTAGACATTCACCCACCCAATGTAGCTACCTCGCTCTCCACATTTACAGACATAGATCCCACACACACACATTCCAGCGGCACCCTCACCCCCTCCTACAACCTCACCTTGTCACCCTCCCATACCACACCCACTCCCGTCACCCCTGACGCCACAGCCTCAAACCACTTTCACTCTAACCCAGCCCAACCCCAAAACAACATGCACCTCTCCTTTACTCCCGACACCCCAGTCACTCACCCATCT
This sequence comes from Lissotriton helveticus, assembly GCF_964261635.1. Classification (NCBI taxonomy): domain Eukaryota; kingdom Metazoa; phylum Chordata; class Amphibia; order Caudata; family Salamandridae; genus Lissotriton; species Lissotriton helveticus. Next base: position 403,376,326 of record NC_136063.1, on the reverse strand, counting down.
ACCCTCTCCCCCCCCTACAACCTCACCTTGTCACCCTCCCATACCACACCCATTCCCGTCACCCCTGACACCACAGCCTCAAACCACATTCATTCTAACCCAGCCCAACCCCAAAACAACATGCACCTCTTCTCTACTCCCGACACCCCAGTGTCTCACACATCTACCGTATCTACCTTCCTCCCGTCGAGCAGAGACATAGATTACTTACCCTCTTACACCAACCGCCTCACCCCTTCCCCCCACACTCCAGCCCTCATCCCCTTCACCACCCCTGATACCACAGCCCCCACCCAAAAAGACATGCACCACCCCTTTACTCCCGGCACCTTAGTCATTCTCCCACCTACCGTAGAGACCCCACATCCCTCAAGCACAGACATAGATCTCTCTCCCTCTTACAACAACCACCCCACCCCTTCCACCTACACACCAGCCCTCATCCCACCTACCGTAGATACCCCACATCCCTCAAGCACAGACATAGATCTCTCTCCCTCTTACAACAACCACACCACCCCTTCCACCTACACACCAGCCCTCATCCCCGTTCCTCTCATCCCCGTCCCTCTCACCCCTGATGCCACAGATCCCTCCAGCAACAGGCCTATTCTAGATCAACATCAGACCGACACACACAAAGGCAAACCCCACCCTTTACCCCCACCCATTCTCAGCCCCCACTTTCTCCCACTAACCAATCACACAGAACACGCCACCCCCATCAACTCAACTCGACCCCATCTACAATCCCACTCCCCTCCCAGGCTCACCCCCCACTACCCAACACCCACCCCCGCCACCACTAATAAGTGCACATCCTCCACCCTTCACTCTACGCCCTCCACCAATACTCTCATCCGCACCACCAACCTTTCCCCTATGTCATCCACGCCTGACCCTCCCATCCCCACCTCCAACACATGTCCCACTGCGGACCACATTACGGCCTCACTCCTTCAACTCAAAGAAGACATGCACATCATCAAACAACAACTACTCTGTCTATCACACTCCAGCCACCCCCCACCCAACACCCTCCACCAGATCAAACAAGACATTCACATCATCAAACAACTGCTCAGAACACACCCTAGACATCACTCACGCGTCTCCATCATCACTTCCCCTCCCAACTGGTCCCCCACCCGGGCGGCGAACTCTCGCACTCGACCCCCACCGCACTGGACCTCAATCCCTGCTCTCAATCGTGAAAACCGCCCCCATCGCTCCTGCAACCCTCTCTCGGACCTAGACACATTCATCCTCCTCCGCTCCTATGACTCAGCTCCCCTCAGCAACACACCCGACACTCTCACTGCCATACCTACGATTCACTCCAATCCCCTTAGACCCCCCACACTGAACAACAGAGTCGCTATCCACAGTAACCTGAGTAAAGTCCCCCTCGCTCCAGAACATCCTTCCACCCTTGACACACCCCGTCTCAAATGCACTCTCCTAAACTGCAGATCAGCCGCTAGACACTCCACCGCTATCGCCGATCTCATCCTAAAGTTGGATCTTGACTTAATCATCCTGACTGAAACTTGGCTAACAGAATCTTCTACACCTATAATGGACATTCTGGTTCCCCCCAACTACCACATCACTAGACTTGACAGGTCTGGCAATAAAAAAGGTGGCGGAATCGCAGTTATATACAGGAGCAACCTCTCTGTCCTGAAAGTTCCTTCCCCTCCCCTACCCTCCCCAACGTCCTATGAATACATCAGCCTAGATATTATCAGTGAGGGCAAACCGATCTGCACTCTTCACGGCGTTTACCACCCACCCGGTGACAACCTCACCTTCTCCCAACAAATCATGGACATGATCTCAACCAACTCAGGGCGGCAACTCACACAAATATACCTTGGGGACTTCAACCTCCACTGGAACGATCATAAGGATGCGGTGGTAAAAGGCCTGAAGAATTTCCTTAACGCCCTAGACCTTACACAAATTTGCAACAGTCCAACACACAAGAAAGGCTCTACCCTCGACCTTATCATCTCCAAAGAGGCCTCTATCCAACTCGAATCTATCCAACCCTGTGACTGGTCGGACCATCATATTATCACGTTCTTCATCAATGAAAAAGTTAAATTTAACCCTATTCAATCCGCCGGGCCCAAAGTCTGGAAAAGAGACATGAAAAAACTAAACTCAGACTCTCTGCCCCCAAACAGCTGCAACCTACTACTTCCTCCGGCTGGCGTTAAGGACGTCCAATCCCTGACTGATCACTATCTTAACAATATGACCGCAATAATTGATGAAGTCGCACCCTTGCAGCTAAAAAAAGCCACCACAAAAATCTCCAATCCCTGGTACGACGGGAGTCTCAATGACGATAGACGCGCCATGCGAATGGCAGAGCGCTCCTGGAGATCAGCTCCCTCTGCACTGAACTTAAAAAACCTGAAGAAAAAGAGAAATGCCTACTTCAGGAAAATAAAACGATCAAAATCAGACTTCTTCAGCCGTCAGCTCGACCAAGCCAAAAATCGTCCGAGAAAGCTGTTTGAGCTTATCCGAACACAAACCAAAGAACAACCCCAACCTCTCAACACTATATGCAAAGCTCCCTCCTGCGAAGACTTCGCCTCTTTCTTTAACCAAAAAACTGACAACATAAAGAATGATCTCCTTATGGACGCAAGCCTCTATCCCAAACCCCACCGCATAACACCCACTAAACCAAAAAACAATGCAAACTGGTCAACCTTTGTCACCTACACGGAAGAAGAAATTGGCAAACTGCTCAGCACTCTGAAACCATCCAATCACCTCACGGACCCCCTTCCTGCTAATGCTGTCAAGGTCCTTACCCCGGCGCTCCTTCCACTCTGGACCAAAATCATCAACAGCTCACTTCAACAAGGGATCATTCCCGACTCCCTCAAAGTTGGACAAGTAACACCTTTGCTAAAGAAACCTACAGCCGACCCCTCTGACCTAAACAACTACCGTCCCATTACCAACATTCCGACTCTGGCCAAACTGCTGGAAAAATGCGCACAAATACAATTGACTAAACACATTACTCAATTTGATCTTCTCAACTCTCATCAATCAGGCTTCCGAGCTAATCACAGTACGGAAACTGCCATGATTCACATAATCGACGACGCCCTCCAAATCCTAGACCATAACGATACCTGCCTCCTCATCCTCCTTGATCTCTCCTCCGCATTTGACACCGTCAAACATGAGAGCTTACTCGAACTATTAAACACAAGAATGGGCCTATCTGGAACTGTGCTCAAATGGTTCACTTCCTTTTTGCAAAACAGATCGCAGAAATTCAAGAGCAACAACTTGATGTCCGCTCCAAGACCCGTATCGCTAGGCGTACCACAAGGATCCTCCCTATCCCCAACTTTGTTCAACCTAGTTATGGAACCTCTCACAACCTTGCTGCAAGAATCTAATGTACACTTCCACATGTATGCTGATGACACCCAACTTTATCTCAAACTGCAATCACCCAAAGACATCACACTCCTGAACTCAACGATCAGAAGCACCCAATCCTGGTTGGCCACTAATCACCTCAAACTCAATGCCCTAAAAACAGAGTTCCTTCTGATCTCACCTCCAGCGAAGATCACTACCGCACAAATGTGGCTTAAAGACCTAACGGCGCTCAATGTCCAACCCACCATCGTGGACTCAGCGAAATCTTTGGGCATAACACTTGACACCAATCTCAGCATGCAGGAACACATCAACAAAGCAACTAAGGGAGCAAACTACCAAATCAACACCCTTAGGAAACTTAAACCTTTCCTTCCAGCCAAAGACTTCCAGACTGCGGTACAATCACTAGTCATACCTCGGATAGAATATGGCAGCACCGCCCTCTGCGGCCTCCCCCTAGCGACTACGGCACCCATAAGAGCCTCTCTAAACGCCGCAGCGAGACTTATCACTGGATCAAAAAAACACTCACACATTTCCCCGGACTTCAAATCATTGAACTGGCTGCCGTTTGAAGCCAGAATACACCTGAAAATAGCTTGTTTGACCCACAAGGCGGTCCACCTGAGCTCACCTAGATACCTCGCTCAGAAGCTGACGATTTCTGGAGGCTCCAGAAACACTAGAGGCACAAACAACCTTTTGCTAAAGCCTAAAAGATTCCGCAAGGAAAAAACTTTTAAACGCTCTTTCTCAGGAATGGCTCCCAGGATTTGGAACTCGCTCCCCCCTGAAACAAGGCTTATCACCTCCACCATACTTTTCAAGAGAGAAGTAAAAGCGATCCTCATGGCTAAATACACTTGAATGACTACTGAGGAACAACTACAAAGACTCGTTACTCATCTGTACTAATTGTTCGAACACTTATATTTTTTATTCTTGACTTTTAAATTGATTTACTTGATTGTTTTATGATATCACTTCAATGTACTGTTAACATGACTGATGTATCTGCGTATACATGCTCCCCTCCGCTGTAAAGCGCTCTGATATCTGCGAAGATCTTGTTCGCGCTATACAAAACTTTCAAAATAAATAAATAAATAAACAGCTATTAGGACTTGGTTCCGCAAGCTGCAAACGGGCTCAGCTCATGCCAGAGCACCATCTCACATAATTCCAAGCACTCTGCCTTCAGGATTGATAAGGCCTTCCATAGGAGTGACTGATAGGAGTATATGTGCCCATTTTAGGGTTAGATATAGGTATACTATATCTACAGCAAAGGGTGATTACACCACCTTGCCCCAGCTGTCGTGCAGCCAGTTGTGTCAGTTTTAGATGGTGTAGGAGAGTAGGGTCTGCAATCCTATGATCACCCAGATTTTTGCTTTTTGCTGCACTGGTTTACGACTTTCCCTGGCTGTGGGCCTGCTAATCAGACCCACAGCCTAGCTGTTCTCTCTATCCAAATTGTACTCAGGTACTGAATTGGCACTGGGCCCTCTCCAAGTCCCTGTACCCAGGGCTGAGGTGCACCCAGAAGTCTCCCAGGGGCTGAAGCATGTATTATGCCACCCCTGGGCTGACTAACTAAACTGACACAACTGGCTGCACGACAGCTGGGGCAAGGTGGTGTACTCACCCTTTGCTTTAGATATAGTATACCTATATCTAACCCTAAAATGGACACACAGATCTCCTATCAGTCACTCCTATGGCAGGCCTTAACAATCCTGAAGGCAGAGTGCTTGGAATCGTGTGAGATGGTGCTCTGGCATGAGCTGAGCCTGTCTGCGGCTTTCGGGATCTATCCCTTAGCCGTTTCCATGATATCGCATACCATATACTCTTAAGTGCATTATAATCCTCGCGGTTATATGCCAACTCTGGTATCGCTTTATCAAAACATGTCGAGTAAGGTGTCATACGAATTGGAATACTAACCCCTCGCCAATTCTGGCGACGGGGTTAGCATTCCACCCTTCTAGAGGGACACGACATGTATGTAACCTGTAACCCCGGTTAAAGTCAGACAGAGCCTTAGCATCCACAAAATGGATGCTGCCACCGAGACACAAGTCTGCCCTCCTGCTGCTGGGAGTCCTCCCAGAGCAGGAGGCAAGGACAAAGGGTTTTCTGCCAGGGGCGGTGCCAGCACCGTCCCAGACAGGGTTTTGTGTATTCCAGGTAGGCAGGGCTACAGAGGAAGGTGACTGCAAGTGGCACCCCGGTGCTCACTGTGCATAGGCCGGCTGAAACCAGTTCCAGGGGCACTCCAGCCCCTGGCCTGGGGAAAGCCCGCCAAAGGAGAGGGGTGTAACCACCCCCCTCCTGGTCCCACCCATAGGGCAGGACTTAGTCGCGTGCCAGCCCCCTTTTCCCAGATAAAGGTAGGAGCAGGCCCCCTTCCAAATTAGATCATCTTTGGAATCAAGACACGACTTTCTGCGAAAGGACTTCAAGATTTCTTCTTCAAGATTCTCCCTTGTGACTAAGGAGTAGTCACCCTGCATCCGCAGGCACCATCCTAAGAACACTGCGGTCTGCTGTAAGTCCTTCCTCCGGAATCCGACTGCCCAGCTCGACAAGACCCGGCTTCCCTGGCACCTCCGACCTCTACTCACCTCTACAGCCAAGCTGAGAACCGTGAGTGCGAAGAGACCTCAAGGGACCGACTATTGCCAAGACTGCACGACTTCTTCACAGCAAGCCCGCCGAGTAATCTCCTGGCGAGTGCTTTGGGGTCCGAGAAGCCCCAACCCTGAGCAGCTCCAGCACCGAAGAGCAGCCCCCCAGCATCTCCACGATCGGCGTGGGGCCCTTCTGCTTTTTGCTGCTCACCGCGTTGTTTGGCTACTAGCCCGCTGGCTTGTGGCCTTCTGAACGACGCCCGACGACATCACTGCTGCTGGTCTGGTTGCTCCAGACTGGCTCTTGTTCCCTTCCAGAAGAGGAGCACCCCGGACCCTCCTGGTCCACTCAAGACGCCATTTTGAGTCCACCGCGTGGGCTTGAATTAGCCAAGGCTTTGTTGCCCAATCCTGGGTTCTTCGACGCCGGCAGCTTCATCCATCGTGGGACAGCTCGCCCCTCCATCCTGGTCGCCGACAACGCCTCCTGGTCCGTGAGATCTGCAGAGCACAGCGTCGCCCACTCACCTAGCCGAGGTGACTACCATCCGGTGCCCTCCTGGTGCCCCTGACTACTGGCTAGTAGTCACGAACTTGGTCCCCTCTGCTTTCAGGTATCGTCCATCTTCGAGATCCAGGCTTGGATCCCCTCGAACTCTCTTCACTGGTCGCCTGCCAGCATCTTTCTTCCAGGCTCCTGGTTCGTCTACGAGGATTCCCGACGTCTTTTGAGACCTATGCAGCTGCAGCCCCTGGGCTAGGTAACTTCGGCATTTCGGTGCCCCAGCATAGCCTCACTATCCAAGGGTCAGGATCCACTTTCGTTTTCTCCCTACCAGGTCGGGTTCGCCCGTGAACACTAACTTTACCTTTACTAGCTATCATAGACTTTGTCCCGCATCCCGCGTGAGAGTGCACACTCTGCACCCGAGTCCCCTGGGCCTCCTAGAAGTAATCTAACGATTCCATAGTCAAGTCCTAGCGATTCCAAAGCCTATTAGTACTGTACTTACCTGCTAGTAATTTCGCATTCCACTTTCAGAGTATATGGTTTTTCGTGCCCCTCGGGCATTTGTGTATACTGTGCTAACTTAAGTATTTTTATAAGAGTTTTTGTTGTGTGCTTAGCTCCCTGTCTCATAAAGAGCCAGGGTAGTCTTGTTATAAATAAATACACTGTTTATTTTCATAACAACTTGTGTGGTGTCCTTTCACTGGGTGTTCAAGGGGTAATGTGATGGTAAAACAGCTGGCTTAACACGCCCTCTAGAGTCTTAGCCTTAGACTGCTCGTATCCATGCTACTAGGATAGCTGGTCTATAAGGTTGACTTACAACCAATCATCAATAAGGGTTGTTTGGACTGATACATAGTGATCACTAGAATAGTGAGCACTGCATATCAGGCCAACTTCTCACAGATGGCCAGCCAGGGGTGGCATAATGCATGCTTCAGCCCCTGGTAGGCCCTGGGTACACCTATGCCCTGGGTACCTAAGGTACACTGTACAGGGACTGATAAGGTGGCCCAGTACCAATTGGTAAATGCACCTAAAGTACATGGATGTCAATTTAGAGAGAGAACAGCTAGGCTGTGGGTCTGATTAGCAGGCCCACAGCCAGGGAAAGTCGTAAACCAGTGAAGCAAAAAGCAAAAATCTGGGGTGACCATAGGATTGCAGACCCCACTCTCCTACATAACCCCCCCCCCCCAAACTTAGGGACCTTAAACTAACCTTGACCAGGTGAGTCTTCCTGTTCTAAGTGGAAATACCTGGAGAGACCATCTGCATTGCCATGGTCAGTCCCTGGTCTGTGCTCCACTGTAAAGTCCATCCCCTGTAGGGAAAAGGACCACCTAAGAAGTTTGAGGTTTTCACCCTTCATCTGATTTAGCCATAGGAGGGGCTTATGGTCGGTCTGAATCTTGAAGTGAGTCCCAAACAAGTATGGCCTCAACTTCTTCAGGGCCCAAACCACAGCAAAGGCCTCCCTCTCAATAGCTGACCAACGTTTCTCTCTAGGGGTCAGCCTTCTGCTTATAAAAGCAATGGGCTGGTCATGCCCATCAATATTCAGTTGAGATAGAACAGCTCCCACACCCAACTCAGATGCATCTGTTTGGACAATGAAGGTTTTAGAGTAGTCAGGACTCTTGAGAATAGGTGCAGTACACATGGCCTGCTTTAGGTCATCAAATGCCTTCTGACAGCTAACTGTCCACTGAACTTTCTTTGGCATTGTCTTTCTTGTCAAGTCATTAAGTGGTGTCACAATGGACCCATAATTTTTGACAAACTTCCTATAGTAACCAGACAGGCCCAAGAAAGCTCTGACCTGTGTCTGGGTGGCTGGAGGAGCCCAGTCCTTTATGGCCTGTATCTTGCTCTCCAAGGGTTGAACCTGGCCTCCACCCACAAGGTGGCCCAGGTACACAACCTAACTCTGCCCTATCTGGCACTTAGTAGCCTTGATAGTGAGGCCTGCCTTTTGCAGGGCCTCCAAAACTTTCCTCAGGTGGATCAGGTGATCCTCCCAGGTGGAGCTAAAGACAACAATATCATCTAGATATGCTGCACAGAAGTCATCCAACCCAGTGAGAACTTGGTTCACCAACCTTTGAAAAGTGGCAGGTGCGTTTTTCAAACCAAAGGGCATCACCACAAATTGGTAATGACCTCCTGGGGTAGAAAATGCTGTTTTGGCCTTGGCATCCTCAGCTAACCTGATCTGCCGATAACCAGCTGTTAGGTCAAATGTACTTAAGAAAGTTGCGGCAGCCAACTTGTCTATCAGTTCATCTGCCCTAGGTATTGGATGGGCATCTGTCTTAGTGACAGCATTGAGACCCCTGTAGTCTACACAAAACCTCATCTCTCTCTTACCATCCTGGGTGTGAGGTTTTGGCACTAGAACTACAGGACTAGCCCAAGGGCTCTCTGAGGGTTCAATGACTCCCAATTCCAACATATTTTGGACTTCTTTCTTTATACAGTCCCTGACGTGGTCAGGTTGCCTGTAGATTTTACTCTTGACAGGCAGACTGTCACCAGTGTCCACCTCATGGGTGCACCAGTTTGTCTGACTGGGGGTCAGTGAGAACATTTGCCTGAAGGATTGAAGAACCTGTTTACAATCCTCTTGTTGATGTTCAGAGAGGCTGTCAGAAAAGACTACACTGTCCGAGAAAAGAAATGCGTTTGTACGGTCCATCTCTGCTGTTCTGGGTTTTTCCCGCAAATTGGGAGTGAAGCCATTACAAGCAGTGTTAAAGGTCTATGACGCAAAATGTGTGTCCATAGCTATGTATGGCGCAGATCTATGGGGTTTTAAAAATGTTAAGCAGTTACAGGTCGCTGAGGACAAATTTTTAAAGTCCATTTTGTCTGTACCACAATCGACTCCACGTTTTATAGTTCATCAAGAATGTGGGGTGGGATATTTAGAAGATCGGATTGCCATCGCGCCTCTGCTAAAGTGGATTACGGTCTGGCTAAATCCAGAAGTGGATGTGAATCATGAGATTCTGGCGGATTGTCTTAAATTAGAACATTGGCAGTCCATTCCATGGTTAAGCAATGTTAGAAAGGTTGCAGTCTTACTGGGGCGGCCAGAAATATTTAAGGAACCATCTAAACTGGTCAAAGGAGACATAAAATGGGTCAAGTCAGCCTTTAAAAGGCACAGAGAAATGGACAGAGAGGGCCTTGAACTGAGTAAGCCCACTGTGAGAGCCCACCAGCTGACTGTAACATCAGACAATGACCTAGAGTTATATCTGAAGATTGTTAATAATGCAAACCACAGATACTTACTAACCAAGTTCGACTAAATAAAATTCATCTACTTATTTCAGGCCGCCCATGTTGGACTAAGGCCACAGATCTGAAAATATGCACTTGCGATGGTTTTTCCGTAATGGACACTGTAGACTTCATGTTCTTTTGAGGTTTTCTTAAGGATATACGGAAAAAATTGATTATACCCCTTTTGAAGGATAAAGGCTTCAAACAAGTGAAACCCGCATTATTATATCTCCAACTGTTGACCAATACGTGGGAAATTTTTTAATGTTGCTACTTTTTTAAATATAGCAATGAGACTGAGGAAAAATATAGTTAGTCTTACATAATATTCTTTTTATAGTGTCAATTTCTGAATTTTTAAATTGAGATGAAATGTGTAGGTTTTTAAACTCATTCATGAAATTGTTATTTATATTGAATTGTTTGTGTTATATTTCTTTCCTCACTCGATGTGCTGTCATTGTTAGTTAACCATATTGCGTTTGAATGTTCTTCCCCTTTCTTTGACCCATGTATACTTTTGTGGTTTTTGTTATGAACCGAATAAAGTATTTTGACTTGACTACACCATCTACTGACCCATCATCAGGGTTTTGAGTGAGCAGGTCTGGGAGAGGGTCACTCTCTTCCTCCTGTCCCTCATCTGTGGCCATGAGCAAGCCCATGTCCTCCCTGTTGACAAATGCCTTGAGCCTGTTTACATGAAGCAACCTGTGGGGGCTCCTGGGAGTTCCCATGTCAACCAAGTAGGTGACTTCTCCCTTTTGCTCAATGATGGTATGGGTTCCAGACCATTTGTCTTGGAGAGCTGCTGGGGCCACTGGCTCCAACACCCACACCTTCTGTCCAGCATGATACACAGTTAGGACAGCCTTTTGGTCATGCCAAGCTTTTTGAAGTTCTTGGCTGGCCTCAAGGTTTTTGGATGCCTTCTCCATGTACTCTGCCATCCTGGAGCGGAGACCAGGTACATAGTCCACAATGTCAAGTTTAGGCTTCTTTTTGAGAGGTAACTCCCATCCTTCCTTCAAAAGACATAGGGGTCCTCTTACAGGATGCCCAAACAGAAGCTCAAAAGGGCTGTAACCAACCCCCTTATGTGGGACCTCTCTGTAAGCAAACAGGAGGCAGGGTAAAAGGATGTCCCATCTTCGCCTGAGCTTTTCAGGTAACCCTTTTATCATCCCTTTGAGGGTCTTGTTGAATCTCTCAACAAGCCCATTGCACTGTGGGTGATAGGGTGTGGTGAATTTATAATTGACACCACACTCCTTCCACATTGCAGTCAAGTATCCTGACATGAAGTTTGCACCTCTGTCAGAGACAACCTCCTTAGGAAACCCCACTCTGGAGAAAACTCCAAGGAGGGCCCTGGCCACAACAGGAGCTGTAGTGGTCCTAAGGGGAATAGCTTCTGGATACCTGGTGGCATGATCCACTACCACCAGTATAAATCTGTGCCCAGATGCTGTTGGGGGGTCCATTGGTCCAACAATGTCTATCCCACTCTTTCAAAGGGTACCCCCACCACAGGTAGTGGTATGAGGGGGGCCTTTGTTGTGCCACCTGATTTGCCACTGGCTTGGCAGGTGATACATGAGCGACAAAACTCTTTAGTGTCTTCAGTCATATGAGGCCAGTGAAAGTGTGGGGCAAGCCTGTCCCAAGTCTTGTTCTGGCCTAAGTGACCTGCAAGGGGAATCTCATGGGCTAAGGTGAGAAGCAAACCTCTAAGAGACAAGGGGATGACCAGCCTCCTGGTAGCACCAGGCTTGGGGTCTCTTGCCTCAGAGTATAGGAGTCCATCTTCCCAATATACCTTATGGGCACAAGTAGCATTCCCTGCAGCCTCAGCAGCAGCCTGCTGTCTGAGGGGTTCAAGAGAGGAACAATCTAATTGGGCCTGTCAAGTCTGACCTGGAAGGGCCCCCTGTCCCAAGAAACTCAACCTGATCAGGTTCAAGTTCTTCTAGGACAGTTCCTTCTGGGGTCTCTGGGTCAGCCTCCTGAGAGGGCTGATCCTCCACCTGAGGCAGGGGGGAAGGCTCTGCCTTAACCCTACCATTCCTTCTCTTGGGTAGTGTGTGGTCCATTCTTCCAGGATCCAGCACTTGTTCAGCTGGGCATTTCTTGGCCTGTGACCTAGTCACAGCAAGGACATGTGAGGAGAGACCTAGCATTTCTACATGTGTCCTGTACTCCACATCTGACCACAGTGAGGATTCCAAATCATTGCCCAAAAGACAACCTACTGGGAGGTCTGAACTGACTACAACCCTTTTGAGGCCAGTTACCCCTCCCCAGGAGAAATTAACAATTGCCATACTGTGATTGGTAGTGACATTGCTAGCATTGGTCACTAGGTAATCTGAACCTAGCATGATCTGGTCAGGGTCCACAAATGTTGGTGTCACCATGGTGACACTGGCACATGAGTCCCTGTAGGCCTGAGCCATTTTTCCATTAATTAAAGGCGTTTGTCTGTATTTGCCCAGAGCACTAGGACTTACACTAGGGGTCATATCCATGTCCCCAGTACAAACAAGAACTGCCTGAGTAGGAATTCTGACCAAGTCAGAACCCACCTCAGTTCCCAGGGTTAACCCAACTATAGACTTGGGAGGTACACTACCACTACTACCTGTACTAGGGGGCGCAGGTGTCTTAGGGACAGTAGTGGTAGGAGTTTGGCCTTTCTTGGTGCACTCACTAAACCAGTGAGTCTTACTTTTACAGTATTGGCACCATGGTTTCTTAGGACCATCATTCTTCTTCTTTTGGGAAGTTTGGGACCCACCCTTCCTTAGGCTGTTGGGGCCCTGTTGAAGACTTCTGGTCATTTTGCTTATTCTCATTACCCTTCTGGTCTGCTTTCTTCTGGCCACCACCCTGGTTCTGGTTCTGCTGCTTGACCCTTGTTCTGACCCATCTGTCTGCCTTCTTTCCCAATTCTTGGGGAGAGGTCAGATCTGAGTCAATCAAGTGCTGATGCAACAACTGGTTCTGACAATTATTTAAGATTTGCTCTCTCATAATTAGATTATACAATCCTGTGTAATCAGTAACTTTACTTCCCAGTAACCAGCCCTCCAGAGCCTTAGTGGCACAATCAACAAAGTCAGTCCAATCTTGAGCCTGAGTTTTCTGGGTATCCCTGAACATCAACCTGTACTGTTCAGTGGTTAAGCCAAACCCATCAATCAGAGCAGTTTTCAAGACTTGGTAATCATTAGCATCCTCATCTCTAACAGTGAGGAGCTTGTCTCTACCTTTACCTTCAAAGGAGAGCCACAATATAGCTGCCCACTGACTCTGGGGTACCTGCTGTACTTTGCAGGCTCTCTCCAAAGCAGTTATCCATTTGTGGATATCATCTCCTGTCTTATAGGAGGGCACTATTTTACTCAGGTGTCGATTATCAAAACTCCTGTCTCTATCCCTATTGATAGTGCTGCCACCAGTGGGGACTACCCCACTCAACTGTTGCTCTCTAGCAAAGGCAAGCTTCTCTTTGGCAAGGGCAAGTTCTTCCCTTTGGATCCTCAGATTAGCTTCCTTCATCTTGGCCTCATGCTCTCTCCTCTGAGGGGAAGTCATCCTCCTCTGAGCAGAGGCATGAGAGTGCACATATCTAATGGAGTCCCTAGAATGAGACCTATCTCTTCTAACTCCATGGTTAGGCCTGCTTAGGTTCAGTACTGGGGGTCCCCCAGATCCTTCCCTATGTAGGTCTAAGTTGGCCCTTGTGAGTCTGCTGACTATCACAGAACCTTTGTCTGCCTCATCCCCAGAGGGTTCCTCATCCTCTTCCTCCTCTTCTACATCTTCTGTTTCAGGGAGATCTGGATCACCAAGAGTACCTTCTAAGGCTGGCATGCTCCTATCTGGATTAGAGGGGTCTGTGTTGGCAGCCCTTCTGGCATCATATGTCTCTAAGAGACCTAACAGAAAAGGAGTGGTAGGGTTAGAACCCGGTTTATATTTCCTGGAGGTACACAATTGTCTCATCTCCTGGAAACTGAGTGCTGCATATCTGGAAAGGACCTGTGGAGGATCACTAACCACTTGGGGAGTCTCTGAAGTCTCTCCATGGGTAGACATGCTTTCTAGTGAGGTGTAGGTGTACACTATGGGTTTTCCTACTGATCCCTTGCTAAGAGTTGTAGTCCGGGTGTGCTAGGCCCTTTCTACTACAACAGCTGGTTTAGTAGAACTCAGAGTATTTCTAAACTTGTTATATGTACCTAGGTACCTTATGTGATCTTTCAAATGATATTTCAAGATTATATTTGGTAAAAACAACAGCAAGCTCAAATCCCACTGCTGCCACCAATGTGAGAAGTTGGCCTGATATATGATGCTCACTAGTTCTAGTGATCACCTTGTATCAGTCCAAACAACCCTTATGGTGATTGGTTGTAAGTCAACCTTATAGTATAGACCAGCTATCCTAATGGTAGCATGGACAAAGCAGTCTTAGGCTAAACTCTTTTGGCATGTGAAGCCAGCTGTTTTACGACAATATAACCCCTTGAATACCAGATGAAAGGACACCACACAGGTTGTTATGAAAATAAACAGTATATTTATTAATAACAACACCTCTGAACTCTTTATGAGGTCAGAGGGCTAAGCACATGACAATCTCTTACGAAAAATACTACAAGTTGCACAAAATTACAATGGTGCCCTAGGGGCACGACAAACCATACACTAAGTAAGTAGAATGTGAAAGTCGATAAAAGAAATGGAGCTGTCCAGAGGCTGTAGGCTCGATGGGACCACGCTACACTAATTTCAGGTAAGTAATAGGAGGCCCACGGAACGCGTGTGCAGAGTGTGAACTCACACGCGAGATGCGTAACAACGTCTATGGACAGTACAGTTCAAGTAAAAGGTAAGTACGGATAATCCTGACTAGTTAGGACAACAACGACTGTGGAATTGGACACTAGGACAGTTAGACTACACTTGAGCACCGAAATGCTCTTGTTACCTCACCCACGGGCTGCAGGTGCATAGGTGCCAAAGTGTGTCGGGTTCTCGCATTGAAGTCAATGGAGCCTGAAAGAAAAGATGCTGCAGGCGACCAGGAGGAAGATGTCCGGTGCGATCCAAGGGTGGATCGGTGAAGTAGAGAACCTGAAAGCAGAGGGGACAGTGTTCAAAATCACTAGCCAGTGACCGGTGTGGAACCAGGAAGGAACCAGGTGCTGTCGTCGCGATCAGGTGAAGAGTGGACGCTTGACTCTGCAGCCACGTGGACCAGGAGGTGTCTTTGACGACCAGGATGGAGGCACGAGCTGTCCCACGCAGGCTCTCGCTGTCGGCGGTGTCGGATCCGGGATTGGACTCAACAGGCCTTGGCAAAGGCAACCCACGCGGTGAAGGGAAAAGACGTCTGGTGCGGACTAGGAGAGTCCGGGGTGCCCCTGTTTTGGAAGGAAGCAATGGCCAGTCTCGAGCAACCAGACCAGCAGCAAAGATTCAAAGGTTCGTCGTTTAGGAGGCCACTAGCCAGCCGGCAAGTGACCAGACAACGCGTCGAGCAGCAAACAAGCAGAAGGGCCCCACGCAGATCTCGTGGAAGCTGGAGGGCTGATCTTCGGTGCAGGGGCTGCTCGGAGTTGGGGCTTCTCAATCCCCAAAGCACTTGGTCGAGTTTACCTCGGGAGTCGTGCTGGAAGCGAAGTGCAAGTTCGTTCAAGATGGCTGGTCCCACGTGTCTCGTCGCACCCACGGGTCTCAGCTTTGCTGTAGATGTAGGTTGAGGTCGGAGAGGTCTGGGAATCCGGGTCTCGTCTGGCTCTGAAGTCTGGATCCTCGAGGGAAGACGACAAAGTGAAGCCGCTGGACGCTTGATGGTGCCTGCAATTGCAGGGTGGACACTCCTTGCCCACAAGGGAGATTCTTCAGTCTTCTGTGGAGCAGAACGTCGAAGGCCAGAGTTTCTTCTTGTTGAATAGTTCAGGATAATCTAATTTGGAATGGGACCAGCTCCTACCTTTATTCTCCTAAAGGGGGCTGCACTACTGACTAGGTCCCTCCCCTGGGTGGGACCAGGAAGGGGGGGTGGCTACACCCCCTATCCTTTGTCCGGTTTCCCACCAGAGCTGGGGCGGGGATGCCCCAGCAACTGGTTTGAACCCGTGTATGCACAGGGCACCTTGTGTGCCCCAGGCATGTCTCATTCCTTTCAGGCATATCCTCCCCAATACACAAAATCCTGTCTGGGGTGGTGCTAGCACCTCCAAAGGCAGGAAACCCTTTGTCCAAGCCATCCTTGCTGGAAGGACTCCCAGCAGCAGGAGGCCAGACTTGTGTCTGTGGTGGCAGCATCCATTTTGTGATGCTGAGGCTAGAGTTAACTTTAACCGGGGTTCACAGTTACATACATGTCGTGTCCCTCTAGAAGGGTGGAATGCTACCCCCGTCGCCAGAATTGGCGAGGGGGTAGTATTCCAAATCGTATGACACCTTACTCGACATGTTTTGATAATGTTATACCAGAGTTAGCATTTAACCGCGAGGTTGATAATGCACTTAAGAGTATATGGTATAGCGTTATCATGGAACAGCTATTAGGACTTGGTTCCGCAAGCTGCGAACGGGCTCAGCTCATGCCAGAGCACCATCTCACATAATTCCAAGCACTCTGCCTTCAGGATTGATAAGGCCTTCCATAGGAGTGACTGATAGGAGTATATGTGTCCATTTTAGGGTTAGATATAGGTATACTATATCTACAGCAAAGGGTGATTACACCACCTTGCCCCTGCTGTCGTGCAGCCAGTTGTGTCAGTTTTAGATGGCCAGCCAGGGGTGGCATAATGAACAAGTTACTTACCTTCGGTAACGATATATCTGTAAGAAACAGTAGTTAGTATTAGATTCCTTACCTTAGAATATCCCCAGGCGTCAGTCTGGATCCGGAAACTTTTGCGTAGCAGTACCCCTGCGCGTCGGTAGGCGTCGTCTGCAGGCGTCCCCTGCGGCTCCGCGTCGTCGGCGTCGTGCGCCGTGATGACGTCGCTGGAGTATATAGACGCCGCCTCCGCGCGCTGACGTCAGTTCTTTGCACACAGCTTTTCCGCGCCAGAACACGCAGAGCCATGTGAGAACCAACACTGGTGCCATTTGAAACTAGGGCCCTGAAAGGGATGTCCCTAACCCTAGGTATCAGTTCGCAGAACGGGGAGGATGGGCGGGGCGGTAAGGAATCTAATACTAACTACTGTTTCTTACAGATATATCGTTACCGAAGGTAAGTAACTTGTTCATCTGAAAGAAACAGGTTAGTATTAGATTCCTTACCTTAGAATAGATACCCCAGCAATACCAACCCCGGTGGTGGGTCTGCGAACCAATACAACCTACACCAGAAAGTCCTGGAGGACCGAACGGCCAAAGAAGCCATCCCTCCGGACTTGACTGTCCAGGCAGTAGTGCCTCGCAAAGGTGTGCAGCGAGGCCCACGTGGCCGCCTGGCAAATGTCCTGCAAAGGGACTCCCCGGCCCAGGGCAGTAGTAGCCGCCGTGGCCCGAGTGGAATGGGCCCTCAGCCCAACAGGAGGCTCCTTCCGAGCCAAAGAGTAGCATGCTTTGATGCACAGGACGACCCACCGAGAGATGGTCCGTTTCTGTACCGCCCTTCCCTTCTTCTCACCCACGTAGCCAACAAACAGTTGGTCATCCACCCGGAACTGGCGTGTGCGATCCATATAGAATGAAAGCGCACGTTTTGGGTCCAGACGATGGAGCCGCTCTTCATCCTTTGAAGGATGCGGAGGCGGGAAGAAGGAGGGCAAGGTGATGGACTGCCCAATGTGAAAAGCAGAGACTACCTTGGGCAGGAAAGAAGGTCTGGTCCGAAGAACCACCTTATCAGGATGAACAGACAAGAAAGGAGGTTGAACAGAAAGAGCCTGGAGCTCACTCACTCTCCTGGCAGAGGTGATGGCTACCAGGAAGGCCGTCTTTAAGGTGAGAAGACGGAGAGGACAGGAATGAAGGGGCTCAAAGGGAGCGCACATCAGGAAAGTCAAAACCAGGTTCAAGTCCCACTGAGGCATCACGAACGGAGCTGGAGGATACATGTGCGTGATGCCCTTTAAGAATCTTAACACAATAGGGGACTTGAACAAAGATGGCTGATCAGGTAGCCTCAAGAAGGCGGAAAGGGCAGAAAGATAGCCCTTGATAGTGCCCAGAGCAGAGCCCTGCTGGGCAAGGGAAAGGATGAAGAGGAGAACCTCAGATAGAGGGGCAGAAAGGGGATCCACAGCCTTTGCTGTGCACCATGCCACAAATCTGTTCCACCGGCAGGCGTATACCGACTTTGTGGAGGGACGCCTGGCTGCCAGAATGACATCACAGACTTCAGGAGGCAAGTCAAATGGCCTCAACTGTCGCCGCTCAATCTCCACGCATGGAGGTGGAGACTGGACAGGTTCGGGTGGAGGACCGTCCCCTGCTGCTGCGACAGAAGGTCCTCCTGAAGGGGCAGGCGGATCGAGGGACCGACTGTCATGCTGAGTAGCTCGGGATACCAGTACCTTCGAGCCCAGTCCGGAGCCACAAGGATAACATGGGCCCGGTCGCGCCTGATCTTCTTCAGCACTCTGGGCAGAAGTGGTATAGGCGGAAAGGCGTACAACAGACCGCAACTCCACTCGCGCCGAAAGGCGTCGCCGAGCGAGTGCCGTCTTGGAAACTCCAACGCGCAGAACTGATGACATTGCGCGTTCTCTTCTGTGGCGAATAGATCTAACCAAGGCTCTCCCCATTGCTGAAAGAGGCCTCTCGCCACATCCGAGTTCAGACGCCATTCGTGATCCACCGAGCACCGACGGCTGAGTTCGTCCGCCCTGGCGTTCAGAGAACCTGCCAGGTGTTGAACCGTCAGAGTCACGCCCTGACGTTCCAGCCATTGCCAGAGGCGCAGAGCCTCTTGGCAAAGGGTCCACGACCCCACACCGCCCTGTTTGTTGCAGTACCACATGGCGGTGGTGTTGTCCGTGAACACCTGCACTACACTCCCGTTGACAAAGGGGAGGAATGCCTTCAGTGCCAGGCGAATCGCCCGCAGCTCCAACATGTTGATATGGAGCCGGGACTCCGCCGGAGACCAGAGGCCTCTGATCTCCGCCTCTCCCAAGTGGCCACCCCAGCCTTGGAGGGACGCGTCCGTCACAACCACGTGCTCCGGCTGGGGAAGGGAGAGGGATCTGCCCCTGACCCAATCGCGGTCTGTAAGCCACCACTGCAACTGTCTCGCAGTGCCCTCCGAGATCAGGACATGGTCGGATAGGTTGCCCTGATGCTGGGCCCACTGAAACTTCAGGTCCCACTGCAGAGCCCGCATCCGCCATCTGGCGTGATGCACCAGAAGGATGCAGGAGGCCATCAGCCCCAGAAGCCGCAGCGTCAACCTGACCGAAACCCGGGATAACGGCTGAAAGATGGGAATCAGAGCCTGAATATCCCGGACCCGCCGTTCCGGGGGATAAACCCGAAACTGCGCCGAGTCGAGAACCGCTCCGATGAAAAGGAGCTTTTGAGAGGGACACAGGTGTGATTTCGGCACATTGATGGAAAACCCCAACTCGTGCAGGAGGTCTGCCGTCATCTGAAGGTGGTGGACGACTGTCTGGGGCGAGCCCGCCTTCAACAGCCAGTCGTCGAGGTAGGGGAAGACTGAAACCCCTAACCGGCGCAGATGAGCTGCGACCACCGCCATCACTTTCGTGAACACCCGTGGGGCGCTGGTAAGGCCGAATGGGAGCACGATAAACTGAAAATGCTCGTGGCCTACCGTGAACCGCAGGTAACGCCGGTGGGCCGGCAGGACGGGGATGTGAAAGTACGCATCCTGCAAGTCCAACGCTACCATCCAGTCTTGTGGGTCTAGAGCAGCCAAGACCTGAGCCAAAGTCAACATCTTGAACTTCTCCTTCCGGAGGAAGCCGTTGACGTTCCGTAGATCCAAGATAGGACGCAGGCCTCCCTTGTCCTTCTTGGGTACCAGAAAGTAGTGGGAGTAGCAACCACACCCTACTTCTGGCCCAGGAACGCGCTCGATGGCCCCCTTGGCCAAGAGGGCCGTAACTTCCTCCTGCAGAAGAGTCAAGTGGTCCCCCGACACACGGTGGTTCTGCGGTGGCATGGCTGGAGGAGTGGACTCGAAGGGGAGGGCATAGCCCCTTCGGACAAGCTGCAGCACCCACCTGTCCGATGTTATCGCGCGCCAGCGGGAGTGGTGATGGCGAACCCTGCCACCCACTGGCGTCACGTGAGCCCGAAAGCTCGGACTAGGAAGGCTTGGATGCCGCAGCGGAGGGAGGCGTGGACTGACCACGACGCTGGCCTCTACCGCCACCACGGCGGAAACCACGGGCGCCACCGCGCTGGGGAGCGCTCTGCGCCGCGTGGCTGGCAGCACGTGTGGGACCTCCTCTCCCTTGGCCACGAAAGGGCCGAAACGAACCCGTCTGCTGGCGCTGGGTCTGGGTCGAGAGACCCAAGGACTTGGCCGTGACCCTGGAGTCCTTGAAGCGCTCCAGCGCGTGGTCCGCTTTGTCACCAAATAGGCGACTGCCATCAAATGGCATGTCCATAAGCGTATTTTGGACGTCTGGTGAGAAGTTGGCAGATCTCAGCCAGGCATGGCGACGAATCGCCACCGTAGTGGACATGGCCCGTCCCAGTGAGTCCGTGGTGTCCAGACCACAACGGATCGAGTACCGCGCCGCATCCCGGCCTTCAACAAAGGCCCGGGTGAGCTTGTCCCGCACTTCCTGGGGGCATTGCGGCAAACACTCCTCGACCGTATCCCACAGGGAGTGGGTGTAGCGGCCCAAGAGGCACGCGGTGTTACAAGACCGCAGCCCAGCACTCAAAGAGGAAAACACTTTCTTTCCGAATTGGTCGTACCTCTTTGATTCCCGGTCGGGCGGAGCCGACGGAAATGCGGACTGCGAAGTGGAGGCCTGGATCACCAGACTCTCCGGGGAGGGATGGGTGGACAGGAAGGCAGGGTCGTCCGCGCAGGGACGGTGACGCCTGGCAACGTTCCGGTCAACCGGCGCACCAGAGGCGGGCCTGGACCAGGTGCCCAGAAGGACATCCGTCAGGGCCTCATTAAACGGCAGCAGAGGCTCCTGGGGGCATGACTGCGGTTTAAAAACTTCCGTCAGGATATTCGGTTTGACCTTCGCAACGGGGAGCTCAAGGTGTAAGGCCTTGGCAGCCCTCATCAGGACCACCGAATAGGCAGCACCCGCCTCGGACGCCACAGGGGACGGAGAGACAAACCCAGGGTTGGGCGACTCGTCCAGGCCACTGGCATCACCCAGATCACCTACCCAGTCCACATCGTACTGGCAGGCACGGGATAGAGGGTCCTCAGACCCCTCCCAACCCTCTCCATACTCCTCCTCGTCATACCCATATTCTGGGTCGACGATATAGACATCGGGGTCAACAGGCCCCATCGGCGTCGGGTCCGGCGTCGGCCGACGCCGGTCCGGCTCCGAGTCCGGAGTCGGGGAGGAAAGGGGGGTGGCGCCGCGCGGCGTCGGTGCCGGGGACCCGACGCCGGCCGGAGCCGACGGCGGAGTCGCTGCACCACGCGGGGGCGGTACCATGGGCTGGCCCACAGGAACCGACGCCGGAGAGGCCGGGAGACCAGCCGGCGACGAACCAGAGGGAACCAGCGGCGCCGGGGCCGGAGCCACCGGCGGCGCCGGGGCAGGAGCACCCGAACCGCACGGGCCCCCAGACGGGACCGACGGGCCCGCAGGCGCCGAAGGCCCCGCCGGAGAAGACCTCGCCCTCATAGCAATGAGGAAGGCCTCGATCTCCTCACGCGACGCGCCTTCCCCAGGGACCGACAGGTGTGGGGCAGACGGCGTCGGCGACCCATGCGGGACCGCGGGGGTGGGGTCACCCGAGCCCCCGGCCGCAGCACGCGGGCGTCGGGGGGAGTCGGGGGTGCGATGGCGACGCCCCGACTTCTTGTGCTTACCTGACGAGCCGGAGGAATGGTGGCGACTCCCGGAGCGCCCATGGCGGCTCCGCGACCGCTCCCTCGACCGCTCCCTCGACCTCCGACCGGACCGGGACCGCTCTCGACGCGGGGCCGACAACCGGAGTTCGAGAAGCTTGCGGGACCGCTCCCGCCTAGCTTTTCCAGTCAAGGCCCGACAGTCGACGCAGGACTCCACGTCGTGGTCCGCGCCCAGACACCGGAGGCAGAGTCGATGGTGGTCGGTGACCGACATCATGCGGTCGCACTCGTCACAACTCTTGAAACCGGGCATCCTACCGGCACCGTAAGGATCAATCAGTTAACAAAAAACTTGGTCAAAAGACCGGAGTACTGCTCTTCGGATCTGCGCTAACTGGCGCGGAAAAAAGAAGAACTGACGTCAGCGCGCGGAGGCGGCGTCTATATACTCCAGCGACGTCATCACGGCGCACGACGCCGACGACGCGGAGCCGCAGGGGACGCCTGCAGACGACGCCTACCGACGCGCAGGGGTACTGCTACGCAAAAGTTTCCGGATCCAGACTGACGCCTGGGGATATTCTAAGGTAAGGAATCTAATACTAACCTGTTTCTTTCAGATACATGCTTCAGCCCCTGGTAGGCCCTGGGTACACCTATGACCTGGGTACCTAAGGTACACTGTGCAGGGACTGATAATGTGGCCCAGTACCAATTGGTAAATGCACCTAAAGTACATGGATGCCAATTTAGAGAGAGAACAGCTAGGCTGTGGGTCTGATTAGCAGGCCCACAGCCAGGGAAAGTCGTAAACCAGTGAAGCAAAAAGCAAAAATCTGGGGTGACCATAGGATTGCAGACCCCACTCTCCTACATAGACAAGTTAAACACAGGTGGTGAGGATCCGTCACCGACATCGTGCGGTCGCAATCCTCGCAGTGCTTAAAGCCGGGCATCCCTAGGGCACCAATCGGAGTTGAAAGACTTCGAGAAACGATCAAAAATGATCAAAAAAGTTAGTCAAAAATTGACTAGGGTTACTGCTTTTTCCAGATCTGCGCTTGCTGGCGCGGAAAAAAGTAGAACTGACGTCAGCACGCGGAGGCGGCGTCTAAGTACCCCGACGACGTCATCACGGCGCCCACGATGCCGCCGACGGACGCAGAGCCGCAGACGACGCCTACAGACGCGCAAGGGTACTGCTACGCAAAAGTTTCCGGATCCAGTCTGACGCCTGGGGATATTCTAAGGTAAGGAATCTAATACTAACGTGTCTCTTTCAGATGGCCCTACGCAAGGGAGGCCGGACAGGCAACCGCTAGGAAGCGCAGAACAAGAAGCAGGGACTGATCAATGTCCCAGAAACGCAGGCATGAAGCACAAGACACACCAAGTGCAATACTCAGTCACAAGAAAGCGACAGGGTCGGATAGCAACCCGCTGAAGCGCACCGAGGTGGACCACAATGAGGAACATGGACATAGCAGACAGCTACAGAGACCAGCAAGTGGCGTGGCTAAGACGATTAAGAGACTGCCCAACAAGGCAACTTGAAGGCCAAGGGGAAGAACGTACCCAAAAGGAGACAGAGAGGCAGGGCGTAGCACCCGTGCCGACCCCCAGAAGAGGAACTGTCCCGCAGGCACACCAGACCCAGATAAGGGTGAAACCGGAAGGAAAGAAGACATCCAAGGTTGACTAGGGTTACTGCTTTTGCCAGATCTGCGCTTGCTGGCGCGGAAAAAAGAAGAACTGACGTCAGCACGCGGAGGCGGCGTCTAAGTACTCCGACGACGTCATCACGGCGCCCACGACGCCGCCGACTGACGCGGAGCCGCAGACGACGCCTACCGACGCGCAAGGGTACTGCTACGCAACAGTTTCCGGATCCAGTCTGACGCCTGGGGATATTCTAAGGTAAGGAATCTAATACTAACGTGTCTCTTTCAGATGGCCCTACGCAAGGGAGGCCGGACAGGCAACCGCTAGGAAGCGCAGAACAAGAAGCAGGGACTGATCAATGTCCCAGAAACGCAGGCATGAAGCACAAGACACACCAAGTGCAATACTCAGTCACAAGAAAGCGACAGGGTCGGATAGCAACCCGCTGAAGCGCACCGAGGTGGACCACAATGAGGAACATGGACATAGCAGACAGCTACAGAGACCAGCAAGTGGCGTGGCTAAGACGATTAAGAGACTGCCCAACAAGGCAACTTGAAGGCCAAGGGGAAGAACGTACCCAAAAGGAGACAGAGAGGCAGGGCGTAGCACCCGTGCCGACCCCCAGAAGAGGAACTGTCCCGCAGGCACACCAGACCCAGATAAGTGTGAAACCGGAAGGGAAGAAGACACATCCAAGGTGTGCCATCCGAGGCACCGAAGGAGCCTATAGGAATTGCGAATAAGTGCACGCAGAGCTGTGGAGACAACCTCAGATCTCCGGAACCACCACCTCCGACTGGGAGGAGAAACGCACCCCCACAACAGAGAGGGACTGTTTAGTACATGAACGGGACAGACAAGACCCCCAAGAAGAACATCCAGAAGAGGAGGCTCACCCCAGGGAGCGGAACCCTTGTTGCCAAAGCAGCATGAAAAGTCACCAAAGTCTACTATAAAACATGCAAAAGAAAAACGCCGCCGTGTAAAACGATGGTAAACCTGAGCACAGTCACCCAACTGCTCCCTGAAAAAAGGGGATAGTGGACCAGCCATCGCAGAAGCGAAGAAAGGCAGAGGCATATAAAAAGGATACCCACTGGTCATCAACATGCGGGTATCTATAAAAAGGGCGAGCCACGAGACCAACGCAGTTCGGGAGCTATAGCAGGAACGCGCCTAATGCACCGGTGGCAGGCTCGGAAGAAGCGTGTTGAAACACACTGAAAAAACGTCCCAAGAGACAATGGTAGAAGAATCATTTAGCAACAAGGGAAAAAAAACCTAAACGGTAAGATAATGATGCCAGGAGAAGAGAGGAGCCCAAAGGTACCTCCACGCCCTCCTGGCGCGGGGCAAGGCTATACAATAGCATACAAGTACCCCACCTGGGGTATATCATGCTCCAAAAAACAAAATACAGGGGAACACCTCTTAGGGGAATCCACAGTCCGAGGTCAAGGCAAGTCCAACCGGAGGCCCCGCATGCAGCGGGGGGTCCGAGTACGCCCCAGGGAGAAGAGGGGACCCAGGGAGGCCTGCAAGGCCGCAGAATAAGCCACCAACTGGGTCTGAGCCAGGAAATGGCAAATAGGAGGGGGCAGCCCATTGGGGGCGCACGTGCGAAGAAGTCCGGGAACTAGCTCCCTCTCCAACAGGAGGAAGGGAGGTCAAGGACCTTGGCGACAGGACTTAACAGGGACGGGCGAGTGGCGCACACGGGAACCAGATGGCGACTGATGGTGAAAACTGAACCCTCTGCTACCGGGACCTGCCGCTGAAGAGGAGGCCAGGGACCGTGAAGCTCCGATTGAGACAGGCTATCCGACAGCAGCTTCATCCGGCGCTCCCGCCGGGACTTCGGGTTGAGTTGTTGGCAGGTGTCGCAATACGTCGAGTCATGGTGTTCGCCCAGGCACCACATGCAGATAAGGCGTGGGTCAGTTGTGGACATTTGCCGCGAACAGGAGGCACACGTCAAAGCCCAAAGGCATCGCACCCTGTTCCAGATGCAAAAGCGTCAAAAGGAGCCTGAAAACAGGCCAGAGGAACCGCTTACTCCTGATCCGCGTTGCACGCAGAAAAGAAGGAAACGGACGTCAGCGTGCCGGGAGGGACTTATATGACCTCACTGACGTCACATCCGTGGACGACAGCAGGGCGGGGTCGTGTGGCGCCGTCCCCGGCGTCCAGAGTTGCTGCTGCAAAACATTTCTGGATCCAGTCTGACGCCTGGGGATGATTCTAAGTTAAGGAATCTGCAGCTAGATGTCTCTATCAGATGAATGTTTTGGCAGAGACCCGATTTTGCAGACAGACAAGCTGCTTGCCACTGATGAATATGAGGGGGGAGAGGAGGTATTTAAAACCTCATTGGGTGCGTCAGCAAAGTGGCGCTTAT
Source organism: Lissotriton helveticus (assembly GCF_964261635.1). Taxonomy (NCBI): domain Eukaryota; kingdom Metazoa; phylum Chordata; class Amphibia; order Caudata; family Salamandridae; genus Lissotriton; species Lissotriton helveticus. The sequence goes on along the minus strand of NC_136063.1, from coordinate 403,350,389 downwards.
AATTTTACACATCACACTGGATACTTTGTGGGACATTTTAAACAGACTATCAGGCCTTCCAGCTGGAGTGGAAAAGGACCATTGCAGTGGATAGCTACAGGAGCATAGGTTGAATAAAAGTGTTTAACTTTAAATAGAGCTTCTGAAGAGTAGGTAATCCTAGTGGGGTACTGGAGTTTGGTGGTGAAAGAGGCAGGGGTCCTCGCTCCTGGCTAGGGTCAGATGCAAACAGGCTAGCGCCACTGGCGAGCCAGCCATGCACGACTGCTGAGCGTTGGCATCATCAGCTTTATATAGTCTGCCGGGTGTAGGCAGCTAGAAGGCTGCACTGGCTAACAATCAAGGAGGAAGTGAGCAAGTTAAATGCTTTCTCCTCATAAGTGCTAAATACCGTGGAGGCCTGGAAAGCATAAACACTGCAAACTAAAGGAACAAAGAAATATTTTAAACAGGGTAACACAGAGGGTAGTAAAAATTTTAAAGCCATACTATCTGCTTGACTTACTTGCTGGCAGTCAGGTGGCCCTTGGAGTTCTCTTGACTGACTGGTCTCTGGAGAAGACTTCTCATTGAGCAGGACACAGAAGGGACAGTCACACTCCTTACTAGCCACCAGGTGCAGTCTTTGTTGGTCATACATATCAAAGGAAGGATTGGAGAGAGGGTGTGTCTGGAGGGACACAGGGAGTCTTTGTTGGTGCAGCCACTCTTTGCTGGCCCCCCCGGTGCAGGAGGGCAGACCTGCGGTCCTTCATCAGTGTCTGTCGATATTTGAGGTTTGGGTGCCAAGGGTGCCCCTCTTATGCTCAGAAAAAGCCCTCAGGACAGGATCTGGTTGGTAGCCAATGGTTCCCTCTCACCTAGTGATCCCTTCCTCTGGAGTGTGGCATACAACTAACCCAAGATTCAACATTCTGCCTGCTCCCAAGAGGACAAGACCCCTCTCCTGGTGTATAGACCTTCCTAGCCCAAACACAGGGTGTGGCTACCTCATAGCTACATGCCGATGGGGAAACTGGTTTGGCAACTGGTTTCCCCTCTATGTCTCTAGTGTCAGCCTGTTTACCTCAACAATGGGGCAGCCCTTCCCACTAGTGCTACACGTCTGACCTTCAAAGGCGGCTTCTCCTGAAGGGGATACCACCTTAAAAGACTTCCTGCAGGAGGGAGGTGACATCTCCCTGGCCTGCAATCCCTCATTGTTCTCCTTCGTGAGAGTTGTTTGCAGGTATCTCCAGGAGGATAGAAAGCAGACCAGTAGAGCAGGCTCGGTGTGTGCCCGGGAAGGAACAGGAGTATTGAAGGCAAGAAGTGGAACCTTTGCTAAAGCTTCAAACTACAACAAGTTACAATAATGTTTACTTAAGAAACAAGTCGGGCTTAATGTAACCATTTGTTTGTTACCTTGATGTGCCCATTCTGGTTGCATCGTTCAGGAGTTAGCACAGCTGAGCAGTCCATGTGTAAACCTGTACTCGCCAATTGAGCAACCAAGTCTTTCCACAGAATAAACTGTTGTTTCCCATCTTTTACTGTCAGGACATGTAAAGTACATGTTTTGTCTGTCTCATATGTTGCACCCTGCCTTCAGGTCTTGGTAGATCTGCCAGAGGGGAGACTTACACACATGTCCAGGGGAAGTGGTGGTGTGCCATTGCTTTCAATGGCAAAGTTGGGCTAGCAGGGCATGATTGTTCAACCAGTCTGCAGTGGCCAACTGGGGAGGCGGGGCTTGCTCTACTTGGGGGACCTCCAGGGTGACACAATCAGTGCTGCAAGTCGTGGGATAGCCCATCTAACTTACAGGCCCTGGGTTTACTAGGGACTTACAGATAAGTTAGTGTGAGAAGTTGGCCTGATGTGCAGTGTTCACTATTCTAGTGATCACTATATATCAGTCCAAACAACCCTTATTGATGATTGGTTGTAAGTCAACCTTATAGACCAGCTATCCTAGTAGCATGGATACGAGCAGTCTAAGGCTAAGAATCTAGAGGGCGTGTTAAGCCAGCTGTTTTACCATCACATTACCCCTTGAACACCCAGTGAAAGGACACCACACAAGTGTTATGAAAATAAACAGTGTATTTATTAGAATCACAACAGCCCTGTACTCTTTATGAGGACAGGGTGCTAGGCACACAACAAAACTCTTACGAAAATACTTAAGTTAGCACAGTATATACAAATGCCCGAGGGGCACGGAAAACCATATACTCTGAAAGTGGAATGCGAAATTACTAGCAGGTAAGTACAGTACTAATAGGCTTTGGAATAGCTAGGACTTGACTATAGAATCGTTAGATTACTTCTAGGAGGCCCAGGGGACTCGGGTGCAGAGTGTGCACTCTCACACGGGATGCGGGACAAAGTCTATGATAGCTAGTAAAGTTAAAGTTAGTGTTCACGGGCGAACCCGACCTGGTAGGGAGAAAACGACAGTGGATCCTGACCCTTGGATAGTGAGGCTATGCTGGGGCACCGAAATGCCGAAGTTACCTAGCCCAGGGGCTGCAGCTGCATAGGTCTCAAAAGACGTCGGGAATCCTCGTAGACGAACCAGGAGCCTGGAAGAAAGATGCTGGCAGGCGACCAGTGAAGAGAGTTCGAAGTGATCCAAGCCTGGATCTTGAAGATGGACGATACCTGAAAGCAGAGGGGACCAAGTTCGTGACTACTAGCCAGTAGTCAGGGGGCACCAGGAGGGCACCGGATGGTAGTCACCTCGACTAGGTGAGTGGGCGACGCTGTGCTCTGCAGATCTCACGGACCAGGAGGCGTTGTCGGCGACCAGGATGGAGGGGCGAGCTGTCCCACGATGGATGAAGCTGTCGGCGTTGAAGAACCCAGGATTGGGCAACAAAGCCTTGGCTAATTCAAGCCCACGCGGTGGACTCAAAATGGCGTCTTGAGTGGACCAGGAGGGTCCGGGGTGCTCCTCTTCTGGAAGGGAGCAAGAGCCAGTCTGGAGCAACCAGACCAGCAGCCGTGATGTCGTCGGGCGTCGTTCAGAAGGCCACAAGCCAGCGGGCTAGTAGCCAAACAACGCGGTGAGCAGCAAAAAGCAGAAGGGCCCCACGCCGATCGTGGAGATGCTGGGGGGCTGCTCTTCGGTACTGGAGCTGCTCAGGGTTGGGGCTTCTCGGACCCCAAAGCACTCGCCAGGAGATTACTCGGCGGGCTTGCTGTGAAGAAGTCGGGCAGTCTTGGCAATAGTCGGTCCCTTGAGGTCTCGTCGCACTCACGGTTCTCAGCTTGCATGTAGAGGTGAGTAGAGGTCGGAGGTGCCAGGGAAGCCGGGTCTTGTCGAGCTGGGCAGTCGGATTCCGGAGAAAGGACTTACAGCAGACCGCAGTGTTCTTAGGATGGTGCCTGCGGATGCAGGGTGACTACTCCTTAGTCACAAGGGAGAATCTTGAAGAAGAAATCTTGATGTCCTTTCGTAGAAAGTTGTGTCTTGATTCCCAAGATGATCTAATTTGGAAGGGGGCCTGCTCCTACCTTTATCTGGGAGAAGGGGGCTGGCACGCGACTAAGTCCTGCCCTAGGGGTGGGACCAGGAGGGGGGTGGTTACACCCCTCTCCTTTGGCGGGCTTTCCCCAGGCCAGGGGCTGGAGTGCCCCTGGAACTGGTTTCAGCCGGCCTATGCACAGTGAGCACCGGGGTGCCACTTGCAGTCACCTTCCTCTGAAGCCCTGCCTACCTGGAATACACAAAACCCTGTCTGGGGCGGTGCTGGCACCGCCCCTGGCAGGAAACCCTTTGTCCTTGCCTCCTGCTCTGGGAGGACTCCCAGCAGCAGGAGGGCAGACTTGTGTCTCGGTGGCAGCATCCATTTTGTGGATGCTAAGGCTCTGTCTGACTTTAACCGGGGTTACAGGTTACATACATGTCGTGTCCCTCTAGAAGGGTGGAATGCTAACCCCGTCGCCAGAATTGGCGAGGGGTTAGTATTCCAATTCGTATGACACCTTACTCGACATGTTTTGATAAAGCGATACCAGAGTTGGCATATAACCGCGAGGATTATAATGCACTTAAGAGTATATGGTATGCGATATCATGGAAACGGCTAAGGGATAGATCCCGAAAGCCGCAGACAGGCTCAGCTCATGCCAGAGCACCATCTCACACGATTCCAAGCACTCTGCCTTCAGGATTGTTAAGGCCTGCCATAGGAGTGACTGATAGGAGATCTGTGTGTCCATTTTAGGGTTAGATATAGGTATACTATATCTAAAGCAAAGGGTGAGTACACCACCTTGCCCCAGCTGTCGTGCAGCCAGTTGTGTCAGTTTAGTTAGTCAGCCCAGGGGTGGCATAATACATGCTTCAGCCCCTGGGAGACTTCTGGGTGCACCTCAGCCCTGGGTACAGGGTCTTGGAGAGGGCCCAGTGCCAATTCAGTACCTGAGTACAATTTGGATAGAGAGAACAGCTAGGCTGTGGGTCTGATTAGCAGGCCCACAGCCAGGGAAAGTCGTAAACCAGTGCAGCAAAAAGCAAAAAATCTGGGTGATCATAGGATTGCAGACCCTACTCTCCTACAGTTAGGAATTTCCAATCGGGTACATTTCCTCAAAAGCCTCCATCTTCTTCTGTAATTTAGCACTTTTTTTCTGAGAGGAAACCACCTCCTTTGATTAACCTTGTCCACTTATTATTTCCTATAAAATTAGCAAGTATTTATAATTTTTTTTATTGAGGTTTGTTTTAGGTCCCAAATGCACTAGAAAGATCTTCCCATCTTGAGCAGGACTGTAGTTTGTAGCTGCAAGACTACCACCAAAATCAATTTGTAAGTACTTGTATAGTTTGGCCCTTGGGAATTTGTCACACATTATGACAATGATGTAGCTGCACCTCCTCCTTTACCTTCCAAGAGGCCAAAAGCTGCAGCAAATGTACTCTGATAAGGGCTTTACCAATATGCCTCTGGGGAGCCAAGCAAGAAAGGCGCAGCAGCCTGCTGTGCCCTTGTCCACTCCATGAAACAAAGAGCAAGCATTCGGATAGGTGCTGTTTGTCAATGCAGGTTCCATATGGGGCCTGCCGCACTTAGATGTTACCTGTGACTACTACACTGGGCTAGGAAGTATGGTTCTTCTCACACTCGTAGGACCACACTGCATTATGCAGTCCTTATCAGGCCTTGATTCTACCAGAAGACTAGGAGAACTCAGAAGTCTAGTGCAGATCTCAAGTACCATAAGGCAAAATTAGTGGAATTAAATTAACACATAAAACAATAAAAGTGAGCCCCGTAAAGGCTGCATCACAGATGCTTTCACCTGAGACAAATGCAGAGCGAAGGGAAATATAGCTTCCATTGTGCTAGCAGTGTCACATCATGCTTAGGTGTCCCAGTAGGTCCTGATCGAACGTGATTTACTCTGGACTCCCACTGAAGATGTTCCAGTAAAACTAGATCTTAACAAAAATTAACAGTTGAAACAATTTAAGGTAGTCCTGTATATAATGAGTATTAGACACCATCAAATTGCTGCTACACATAAAATTTCAAGCAGTAGTCAAAGTGACAATACTCTTAGAACTTGTGAGTCAGAGAATGAGGGAGGAATTAGGGTTGATTTTTACAGCCTCAGGACCGACTGAGCAGAAATCTAGCTATCCAGCATTGCTCTTGACCTGTTTACCATGACGGCATCTTCTCCTATGTCACCCTGTAAGTATATGCAGTAGTAAACAAAATACCAGGACACAGTGCAAGGTACATTCAGCTAGTATTCTAAAAGGCAGGCAGAAATCAAATGTACTTCCAAAATGCTGGGAAATCTGAATTAGGCAGATTTTCAATGTTGTATTTTAAGGTGGAATAGGAGACTTGGAGGAGCATTCAGGCTATCCGTTATATCTGCAAACACTTTAAAGAGAAGCATTTTAGTTAATAAAAGTTTTGGTGACAGCCGACGACCAGCTTTTAAACAACTTTGCCCATTAAATCGAGACAGAAATATAAGCAACAGGTTTGTTTGACAAGCCTTCTTCGAAAATACAAAAAACATAAATATGTATATTAGGTGATTTTATCCAATTTAAATAAGTGTATCACATTGTAACAACATATCTGGAAGCCACATTATTCTTACTGGTTGTATTGCTAGGACACGAGGGTGAAGTCTTTCTCCGAGTGCTTGTCGATGTAATGGAACTGGATCAGAATCATCACCTGGATTTCCTTCTGATGGTGGCCTGTACGGACGTGTATCAATGGAAAGCTGTCTTCGGAAATCCCTAAAATAGATATGTTCATTAATTGTAGAAAATAAATACGGTTGATGCCACACCATATACTAATAATCAACTGTCTGCATATTACTGGTGTCATTGTCATTTTGGTTTGGGCAGGACAACGTAAAAGTGATTCCACAGGATTTAATGTGAAGAAATTCTGGTGATCATTGAAATATTAATCAAAGACTGGATGATTGCCAGTTAAAGAGTGACAAGTGAGGAATACTTTGACAAATGAAGGTTTTTATTTTTTGCAAAAGAACAAACTTACTTACCTTAGGTAATGATATATCTGTAAGAGACACATATTAGTTATCGATTCCTTACCGTAGAATTACCCCCAGGCATCAGCCTGGATCCCGAAAATGTTTCTTTCGCAGTACCCCTGCGCATTGGTAGGTGGCGTTGGTCGACTCTGCGTTGGTGTTGTGATAGCCAGAATGAGGTTGTGGTATCTACTTAGACGCCGCCCCTGCGTGCTTATTTCAGTTCTTTACAGGACATTCCACGCCAGAAGCACAGAGCCATGCAAGACACTGACCACTGATGCACAACACTAGGGCCCTGAAAGGTAGTCCCAAACTCTAGAAGTCAGTTCGCAGAACGGGGAGGATGGGTGGGGCAGTAAGGAATCTATAACTAAGATATATCTCTTACAGATATATTGTTATCTAAGTAACCTGTTCACCAGAAAGAGACTATTAGTCACAGATTCCTTACCTTAGAATATATACCCCAGCAATACCAACCCCGGAGGTGGGTCTGCGAACCAAGTTCACACCAGAAAGTCCTGGAGAACTGAGCGGCCAAAGAAGCCGACTCTCCAGACTTGGCTATCCAGGCAGTAATATTTAGTGAATGTGTGCAATGATGCCCACATGGCTGCCTGGCAGATATCACTGAGAGGGACCCCATTTCCCAAAGCAGTAGTGGCTGCCATCGCCCTGGTGGAATGGATGCCCAACCCAACCGGAGGCTCCTTTTTCGCAACAGAATAACAGATTTTAATGCAAAGCACAACCCATTGAGAGATAGTGCGTTTTTGGAAGGCCCGACCTTTCTTGGCGCCCACATAGTCAACAAAGAGTTGATCATCCACCCGGAATTATTTTGTGCAATCCAAATAAATGATAGCGCAAGTCTTGGATCCAGGCGGCGTAGACTCTTCTCCTCTTTAGAAGGATGTGGGGGCAGGAAGAAGGTGGGCAAAGTGATCGTGTGTCCTATGTGGAAAGAGGTAACCACTTTGGGAAGAAAAGAAGGTCTAGTTCGAAGGACAATCTTGACCGGATGAATAGCAAGGAAAGGAGGTTTCAAAGAAAAAAACAAAGAAGCTCACTCACCCTGCGAGCAGAGGTGATAGCAGCCAGAAACGCAGTCTTTATGGTCAAGAGTCTGAGAGGGCAATTATGAACTGAACTCTAGGCCAATTATTTTTGTATACCTATACTATTGTTTATTTTTAGAACCGAGTAAGCCTGGCACAGGTAAGCATAAAATACTTTTCAGTATTAAGTTGCTGAATATAGAACAGTTTGAAAATGCAATAGAGCTTGTACTGTGTTTGATTTACAGGGGATGCAGCAGGTTGCAACACTTAGCAAATACAGTACATTGGAATGAATGTTTTTTTCAGTAAATTACAGGTAAGTTACTTTGTACTTTAGTTTTCTTACTTTGTGCTGGATACCTGGATTCACCACTGGGACATTTCCTGTAAACAGGTAAATAAATACGTTTTGGGTATTTGTGCGATTTTTAAAGAATATTTCTAGATTTAAAAAATCCACACTTCAAAACTTTTTGGAACAGAATTGTCAATGTTATCCTATGGAGAGAAAACAGGTTATCGGTTCATAAGTAAGTAATTGACTGTGGGAGTTAAGGTTCTGGAGTTAGACTCAGGAGTCTCCCAGGGTCAGTGATGCACTGTTGATGCACCCTCAGGGGCACTAGGTCAGCCGGGTGCAGAGTGTTGAGGCCCAATGTTATCCAAAGGGGGCTAGAGATCCTCCGGTTGGTGGCTGCTGGCAAGCAGGTCACTGGGTTGCGGGAGCAAAGCTCCTAGGGTTTAGGTCAAGGCAAATGGGGAAACAAAGTAGCACAAAAGGTGCACCCTCAGCGGCACTGGGGCAGCCGGGTGCAGAGTGCTGTTTCGAGGTCGGGAGCCCTATTATTTTCAATGGAGAACCTCCGGTTTGCAAAAGCACTGCAGGGAGGGAGACAAAGGACTTCTGGGTGTGACCACCACTTGGAGAGGTAATGCACAAGTTACTACTTGTGTAACGATATATCTGTAAGAGACATTAGTTAGTATTAGATTCCTTACCTTAGAATATCCCCAGGCGTCAGACTGGATCCGGAAATTTTTGCGTAGCAGTACCCTTGCGCGTCGGTAGGCGTCGTCTGCGGCTCCGCGTCCGTCGTCGTGGGCGCCGTGATGACGTCGTCGGAGTACTTAGACGCCGCCTCCGCGTGCTGACGTCAGTTCTTAGACACAGCTTTTCCGTGCCAGAAACGCAGAGCCATGTTAAAAACCAACACTGGTGCCATTGAAACTAGGGCCCTGAAAGGGGACAACCCTAACCCTAGATATTGGTTCGCAGAACGGGGAGGATGGGTGGGTCGGTAAGGAATCTAATACTAACTAATGTCTCTTACAGATATATCGTTACACAAGTAGTAACTTGTGCATCTGAAAGAGACACGTTAGTATTAGATTCCTTACCTTAGAATAGATACCCCAGCAATACCAACCCCGGTGGAGGATCTGCGAACCAATAATCACACCAGAAAGTCCCGGAGGACGGAACGGCCAAAGAAGCCATCCCTCCGGACTTGGCTGTCCAGGCAGTAGTGTCTTGCAAACGTGTGCAGCGAAGCCCACGTAGCTACCTGACAGATGTCTTGTAAGGGCACTCCCCTGCCCAGGGCAGTGGTAGTCGCCGTGGCTCGGGTAGAATGAGCCCGCAATCTAGCAGGAGGCTCCTTCCTAGCCAAGGAGTAGCATGCCTGGATACACAGGATGATCCACCGAGAGATGGTCCTCTTGTGCACCGCTTTCCCCTTCTTCGCGCCCACGTAACCAACAAAGAGTTGGTCATCCACCCGGAACTGGCGTGTGCGATCCAAGTAGAATGAGAGCGCACGTTTTGGGTCCAGACGGTGGAGCCGCTCTTCCTCTTTAGAGGGATGCAGTGGCGGGAAGAAGGTTGGCAAGGTGATAGACTGCCCGATGTGGAAGGCCGTGACGACCTTGGGCAGGAAAGAAGGTTTGGTACGCAGCACCACTTTGTCCGGATGGACAGAAAGGAAAGGTGGAGTACAAGAAAGGGCCTGGAGCTCACTCACTCTCCTGGCAGAGGTGATGGCAACCAGGAAAGCAGTCTTCAGAGTCAGAAGGCGTAGAGGACAGTTGTGAAGTGGCTCAAAGGGAGCGCACATCAGAAATGTAAGAACCTGGTTCAAGTCCCACTGAGGCATCACAAACGGTACAGGAGGAAACGTGTGTGTGATGCCCTTAAGAAATCTATTAACAATAGGGGACTTGAACAAAGAAGGTTGATCAGGCAGCCTGAGAAAGGCTGAAAGGGCAGAAAGGTAGCCCTTGATAGTGCCCAGAGCAGAGCCCTGCTGGGCAAGAGAAAGAAGGAAGAGAAGGACCTCAGAAAGAGGGGCATTGAGGGGATCCACAGCCTTTGCTGTGCACCATGCCACAAATCTGTTCCACCTGCAGGCGTATACCGACTTTGTGGAGGGACGCCTGGCTGCCAGAATGATGTTACAAACTTCAGGAGGCAAGTCAAATGGCCTCAACTGTCGCCGCTCAATCTCCAAGCATGGAGGTGGAGACTGGACAGGTTCGGGTGGAGGACCGTCCCCTGCTGCTGCGACAGAAGGTCCTCCTGAAGAGGCAGACGAACCGGGGGATCGACTGACATACTGAGTAGCTCTGGATACCAGTACCTTCTCGCCCAGTCCGGAGACACAAGGATGACTTGGGCCCGGTCGCGCTTGATCTTCTTCAGCACTCTGGGCAGAAGTGGTATAGGCGGAAAGGCGTATAACAGACCGCAACTCCACACGCGACGAAAGGCGTCGCCGAGCGAGTGCCGCCTTGGAAATTCCAACACGCAGAACTGATGACATTGCGCGTTCTCTTCGGTGGCGAATAGATCTAACCAAGGCTCTCCCCATCGCTGAAAGAGGCCTTGCGCCACGTCCGAGTTCAAACGCCATTCGTGATCCATCATGCACCGACGGCTGAGCTCGTCCGCCCTGGCGTTCAGAGTACCTGCCAGGTGTTGAGCCACCAGGGTCACGCCCTGGCGTTCCAGCCATTGCCAAAGGCGAAGAGCCTCTTGACAAAGGATCCACGACCCCACCTCACCTTGTTTGTTGCAGTACCACATGGCGGTGGTGTTGTCCGTGAATACCTGCACTACACTCCCCCGGACAGAGGGGAGGAATGCCTTCAGTGCCAGACGAATCACCCGGAGCTCCAACAGGTTGATGTGGAGCCAGGTCTCCGCCGGAGACCAGAGGCCTCTGATCTCCGCCTCTCCCATGTGGCCTCCCCAGCCCTGGAGGGACGCGTCCGTCACAACTACGTGCTCCGGTTGGGGAAGGGAGAGGGATCTGCCGCTGACCCAATCGCGGTCCGTAAGCCACCACTGCAGCTGTCTCGCAGTGCCCTCCGAGAACAGGACGTGGTCGGATAGGTTGCCCTGATGCTGGGCCCACTGAAACTTCAGGTCCCACTGCAGAGCCCGCATCCGCCACCTGGCGTGATGCACCAGTAGGATGCAGGAGGCCATCAGCCCCAGAAGCCGCAGCGTCAACCTGACCGAAACCCGGGATAACGGCTGAAAGATGGGAATCAGAGCCTGAATATCCCGGACCCGCTGTTCGGGCGGATAAACCCGAAACCGCGCCGAGTCCAGAACCGCTCCGATGAAGAGGAGCTTCTGAGAGGGGCACAGGTGTGACTTTGGCACATTGATGGAGAACCCCAGGTGGTGCAGGAGGTCTGCCGTCGTCTGGAGGTGGCTGACGACTGTCTGGGGCGAGCCCGCCTTCAACAACCAGTCGTCGAGGTAGGGGAAGACTGAAACCCCTAACCTGCGCAGATGAGCTGCGACCACCGCCATCACCTTTGTGAACACCCGTGGGGCGCTGGTAAGGCCGAAGGGGAGCACGGTAAATTGAAAGTGCTCGTGGCCAACCATGAACCGCAGGTAGCGCCGGTGGGCAGGCAGGACGGGGATATGAAAGTAAGCGTCCTGCAAGTCCAACGCTACCATCCAGTCTCCTGGGTCCAGGGCAGCCAGGACCTGAGCCAGAGTCAGCATCTTGAACTTCTCCTTCCGGAGGAAGCCGTTGACGTTCCTTAGGTCCAAGATAGGGCGTAGGCCCCCTTTGCCCTTCTTGGGTACCAGAAAGTAGTGGGAGTAGCAACCACACCCTACTTCTGGCCCAGGAACGCGCTCGATGGCCCCCTTGGCCAAGAGGGCCGTAACTTCCTCCTGCAGAAGTCGCAAATGAACCCCCGATACACGGTGGTTCTGCGGTGGCATGGCTGGAGGAGTCGCCTCGAAGGGGAGGGAGTAGCCCCTTCGGACGATTTGCAGCACCCACCTGTCCGATGTGACAGTGCGCCAGTGGAGGTGGTGATGGCGAACCCTGCCCCCCACTGGTGTCACATGGGCCTGAAAGCACGGACTAGGAGGGTTTTGAGGCGGATGCTGCGGGGGAAGGTGTGGACTGACCTCGCCGCTGCCCCCGACCGCCCGGACGGCGGTTCCCACGGCCGCCACCGCGTTGGGTATTGCCCTGCGGAGCGTGGGTGGCGGCACGTGTGGGCGCACCCCTTCCGTGGCCACGAAAGGAGTGAAAGGCAGCCGATTGCTGGCGCTGGCCCGAGAGGCCCAAGGACTTGGCCGTAGCCCTGGAGTCCTTAAAGCGCTCAAGCGCATGGTCTGCCTTGTTGCCAAAGAGGCGACGGCCATCGAACGGCATGTCCATGAGTGTGTTCTGGACGTCTGCCGAGAAGTTGGCGGACCTCAGCCAGGCGTGGCGTCTGACCGCCACCGTCGTTGCCATCGCTCTACCTAGCGAGTCGGTGGTATCCAGCCCACACCTGATGGAATACTTGGCTGCATCCCGGCCCTCCACAAGAGCTTGGCCGAGTTTGGCCCGTACCTCCAACAGACACTCTGGCAGCACCTCCGCGACCTTATCCCACACAGAGTGGGTGTAACGTCCCAAGAGGCAGGCGGTGTTGGAAGATCGCAGGCCCAGACTAAGGGATGAGAAGATCCTCTTCTCATACTGGTCATACCTCTTGGATTCCCTGTCCGGCGGGGCCGACGGGAATGCGGTCTGGGAATTGGAGGCCTGGATGACCAGGCTCTCGGGGATAGGGTGGGAGGACAGGAAACATGGGTCGCCCGGGGCTGGGCGGTGGCGTCTGGCCTCGTTCCTATCTACGGGCGAACCCGTAGCGGGCTTGGACCAAGTGCCCAGAAGAACGTCGGTCAAGGCCTCATTAAAGGGCAGCAGAGGCTCGGCCGAGCTTGACTGCGGTTTAAGGACCTCAGTGAGGAGGTTAGTCCTCACAGCCGCGACGGGGAGCTCAAGGCCCAAGGCCTTGGCAGCCCTCATCAGCACCACACTATACGTTGCCCCCTCCTCCGAAGCCACGGTAGGAGGGGAGACAAAACCAGTGTCTGGAGAGGTGTCCAGGCCACTGGCCTCCCCAAGGTCTCCTGTCCAGTCCTCGTGAGACTGACACTCTCTGGTCAGAGGGTCCTCAGACCCCTCCCAGTCCTCTTCATCACCCATCTCCTGAAACTCAGGGTTCTCAACTAATGGGGCCTGTTCATAGAAGTGAAATTCTCCAAACGACGTCTGGAGCAGAGCCCATCGGGGCCGTCCCGGCGCCGGAACAGGAACGAAGGTGGAACCGGGGACGGCGCCGCCCGAGGACGGCGCCGGAGGCGACACCTGAGGGTCCGACGCCGGGGAGGTCGTAAGGTCCACCGGCGACAAACCAGATCCCGAAGGAGGTCCAGCGGAGTCGGGCCCGAAGGCGCCGGCGGCGCCGGAACAACTGAACCCCTCGGCACCGGGCCCGAAGGCGCCGGCGGCGTCGGGATAACGGGAACCTGCGGCGCCGGGGCCGAAGCACCCGACGGCGTCGGGGCAGATCCCCCCCCCCCGAACCCGCTAGGGGTCCCAGACGGGTCCGCTGGGCCCGAAGGCGCCGCAGAGCCCGTCGTCGGAGAGAGTTTCCTCATGGCCATGAGGAAGCGCTCGACCTCCTCCGGCATCGCGTTGAGCCCAGGGACCGTAGGGTATGGGGCTGGACGCGGCGCCCGCGACTCCGTCGGAGCCGCGTGGGTGGTGCCACCCGAACCCCCGGCCGCATCGTGCGAGCGTCGGGGGGAGTCCGAAGAGCGATGACGCCGCTTGGACTTCTTGTGCCGCTTACCCGACGACGACTTCGACCCGGAGGAGGGCGGCCTACTCTCGGAACTGTGGTGGCTCCGAGCCCGCAACCTGTCCCTCGACCTCCCATGGGATCGGGACCTCTCGCGGCGCGGGACCGACTGCCGGAGTTCGAGCCGCCTGCGGGACCGCTCCCGCCTGGCATTCGAAGCGAGGGCCCGGCAGTCGGAGCAGGCCTTGTCGTCGTGGTTGACGCCGAGACAAGATAAACACACGCGATGAGGATCCGTGACCGACATCAGGCGGTCGCAATCATCGCAGTGCTTAAAGCCGGGCATCCCTACGGCACCGTCGGAGTCGAAAGACTTCGAGAACAATCAAAAGTGATCAAAAAGTTAGTCAAAAAATGACTAGGGTTACTGCTTTTTCCAGATCTGCGCTTGCTGGCGCGGAAAAAAGAATAACTGACGTCAGCACGCGGAGGCGGCGTCTAAGTACTCCGACGATGTCATCACGGCGCCCACGACGCCTACCGACGCGCAAGGGTACTGCTACGCAAAAATTTCCGGATCCAGTCTGACGCCTGGGGATATTCTAAGGTAAGGAATCTAACACTAACGTGTCTCTTTCAGATTTGGGAAGTTAAGGGTTGGTTAGGCACCGTTGGTTTGGGCACACAAGGCCGTGGGGCGTCGGGTGCAGGGGTGCCTTTTGGGGTCAGATCTTCTTATCAGCTCTGGGTCCCGGTTGGGGGGGCCTTCTGGATTTAGGCTGCAGGCGTAAACTTGAGGCAGGTCAGGGGTCTCCTGATCTCAGGTCAGGATCGCCGGGGTGACCTCCTCATGGTATTTTTCCACTAGTGCTCGGGCGGGGTTCGGCGGGTGCAGAGTGGGCTGGATTTGCAGTTTCCGGCTGCTGCCAGAGGTTGCAATTGAACAAATTCGGTGTTCACAGGAGACGCAGTCGTTTGGAAGTGAAGGCAGGCAGGTCCTCCGGGGTTTCTGAGGTTGCTGGTTGCAGGACTGTAGGGAAATGGGTTTCTGTTGCTGTAACCCCCCCCCCCACACTTTTTGCCTGATAACTAAGGCACTTTTCCTTGGTGTGTCCTGGGTCCCTGCCAATCAGGTACCCAGGGCCTGTGTTCCTTCCCTAAAAACTGTACTAAAGCCTAAACCCAATTGGTATCTCTGGCCACTTGTCAGCCCCTGGTAAATGGTACCCTAGGTACCCAGGGCATGGTGACCAGAGACGATCCCAAATGGCTGCAGCACTTATTGTGCCACCCTTAGGGGCCCTGTAATCGGACACCCACACACTGCCTTTGCAGGCTGAGTGTCCTAGTGCAGAACTAAACAAAGAGTAGACATGGCAGATATACCTGTGTGCCATGCCCACAAACACACTGCCCTGGCATACATCAGTCACCCCTCTAGCTGGGTGCACTATGCCAGTGGTGTGGGCACAGGTGCATGAGACCTGTGACGCTACAGTACCCAGGGCCCTTCCTGGGCACTGTAAGTGCAGTGATGCCATTAAGAGTATACGGTGCTTGGAGGTTGTCATTACAAACTCCACAGCACCATGATGGCTACACTGAAGACTGACAAGTTTGATATCAAACTTCTCAGTACATTAAACCCACACTGATGCCAGTGTGGGATTTAATGCACAAGTTACTACTTGTGTAACGATATATCTGTAAGAGACATTAGTTAGTATTAGATTCCTTACCTTAGAATATCCCCAGGCGTCAGACTGGATCCGGAAACTTTTGCGTAGCAGTACCCTTGCGCGTCGGTAGGCGTCGTCTGCGGCTCCGCGTCAGTCGTCGGCGTCGTCGTGATGACGTCGTCGGAGTACTTAGACGCCACCTCCGCGTGCTGACGTCAGTTCTTAGACACAGCTTTTCCGCGCCAGAAACGCAGAGCCATGTCAAAAAACCAACACTGGTGCCATTGAAACTAGGGCCCTGAAAGGGGTAAACCCTAACCCTAGATATTGGTCCGCAGAACGGGGAGGATGGGTGAGTCGGTAAGGAATCTAATACTAACTAATGTCTCTTACAGATATATCGTTACACGAGTAGTAACTTGTGCATCTGAAAGAGACACGTTAGTATTAGATTCCTTACCTTAGAATAGATACCCCAGCAATACCAACCCCGATGGTGGGTCTGCGAACCAATAATCACACCAGAAAGTCCTGGAGGACAGAACGGCCAAAGAAGCCATCCCTCCGGACTTGGCTGTCCAGGCAGTAGTATCTTGCAAACGTGTGCAGCGATGCCCACGTAGCTGCCTGACAGATGTCTTGTAAGGGCACTCCCCGGCCCAGGGCAGTTGTAGTTGCCGTGGCTCGGGTAGAGTGAGCCCGTAATCCAACAGGGGGCTCCTTTTTAGCCAAGGAATAGCATGCCTTGATACACAAGATGATCCACCGGGAGATGGTCCTCTTGTGCACCACTTTCCCCTTCTTCGCGCCCACGTAACCAACAAAGAGTTGGTCATCCACCCGGAACTGGCGTGTGCGATCCAAGTAAAATGAGAGCGCACGTTTTGGGTCCAGACGGTGGAGCCGCTCTTCCTCTTTAGAGGGATGCGGTGGCGGGAAGAAGGTTGGCAAGGTGATAGACTGCCCGATGTGGAAGGCCGTGACAACCTTGGGCAGGAAAGATGGCTTAGTACGCAACACCACTTTGTCCGGATGGACAGAAAGGAAAGGTGGAGTACAAGAAAGGGCCTGGAGCTCACTCACGCTCCTAGCAGAGGTGATGGCAACCAGGAAAGCAGTCTTCAGAGTTAGAAGGCGTAGAGGACAGTTGTGAAGTGGCTCAAAGGGAGCGCACATCAGAAATGTAAGAACCAGGTTCAAGTCCCACTGAGGCATCACAAACGGAACAGGAGGAAACGTGTGTGTGATGCCCTTAAGAAATCTAATTACAATAGGGGACTTGAACAAAGAAGGTTGATCAGGCAGCCTCAGAAAGGCTGAAAGGGCAGAAAGGTAGCCCTTGATAGTGCCCAGAGCAGAGCCCTGCTGGGCAAGAGAAAGAAGGAAGAGAAGAACCTCAGAAAGAGGGGCAGCAAGAGGATCCACAGCCTTTGCTGTGCACCATGTCACAAATCTGTTCCACCTGCAGGTGTATTCCGACTTTGTGGAGGGACGCCTGGCTGCCAGAATGACATTACAGACTTCAGGAGGCAAGTCAAATGGCCTCAACTGTCGCCGCTCAATCTCCAAGCATGGAGGTGGAGACTGGACAGGTTCGGGTGGAGGACCGTCCCCTGCTGCTGCGACAGAAGGTCCTCCTGAAGAGGCAGACGAACCGGGGGATCGACTGACATACTGAGTAGCTCTGGATACCAGTACCTTCGTGCCCAGTCCGGAGCCACAAGGATGACTTGGGCCCGGTCGCGCTTGATTTTCTTCAGCACTCTGGGCAGAAGTGGTATAGGCGGAAAGGCGTACAATAGACCGCAACTCCACTCGCGACGAAAAGCGTCTCCGAGCGAGTGCCGCCTTGGAAATTCCAACGCGCAGAACTGATGACATTGCGCGTTCTCTTCTGTGGCGAATAGATCTAACCAAGGCTCTCCCCACTGCTGAAAGAGGCCTTGCGCCACGTCCAAGTTCAGACGCCATTCGTGATCCATCATGCACCGACGTCTGAGTTCGTCCGCCCTGGCGTTCAGAGAACCTGCCAGGTGTTGAGCCACCAGGGTCACGCCCTGGCATTCCAGCCATTGCCAAAGGCGAAGAGCCTCTTGACAAAGGATCCACGACCCCACCTCACCTTGTTTGTTGCAGTACCACATGGCGGTGGTGTTGTCCGTGAATACCTGCACTACACTCCCCCGGACAGAGGGGAGGAATGCCTTCAGTGCCAGACGAATCGCCCGGAGCTCCAACAGGTTGATGTGGAGCCAGGTCTCCGCCGGAGACCAGAGGCCTCTGATCTCCGCCTCTCCCATGTGGCCTCCCCAGCCCTGGAGGGACGCGTCCGTCACAACTACGTGCTCCGGTTGGGGAAGGGAGAGGGATCTGCCGCTGACCCAATCGCGGTCCGTAAGCCACCACTGCAGCTGTCTCGCAGTGCCCTCCGAGAACAGGACGTGGTCGGATAGGTTGCCCTGATGCTGGGCCCACTGAAACTTCAGGTCCCACTGCAGAGCCCGCATCCGCCACCTGGCGTGATGCACCAGTAGGATGCAGGAGGCCATCAGCCCCAGAAGCCGCAGCGTCAACCTGACCGAAACCCGGGATAACGGCTGAAAGATGGGAATCAGAGCCTGAATATCCCGGACCTGCTGTTCGGGCGGATAAACCCGAAACCGCGCCGAGTCCAGAACCGCTCCGATGAAGAGGAGCTTCTGAGAGGGGCACAGGTGTGACTTTGGCACATTGATGGAGAACCCCAGGTGGTGCAGGAGGTCTGCCGTCGTCTGGAGGTGGCTGACGACTGTCTGGGGCGAGCCCGCCTTCAACAACCAGTCGTCGAGGTAGGGGAAGACTGAAACCCCTAACCTGCGCAGATGAGCTGCGACCACCGCCATCACCTTTATGAACACTCGTGGGG
Organism: Lissotriton helveticus; assembly: GCF_964261635.1. Lineage (NCBI taxonomy): Eukaryota > Metazoa > Chordata > Amphibia > Caudata > Salamandridae > Lissotriton > Lissotriton helveticus. Next base: position 403,332,108 of record NC_136063.1, on the reverse strand, counting down.
CGCTGGTAAGGCCGAAGGGGAGCACGGTAAATTGAAAGTGCTCGTGGCCAACCATGAACCGCAGGTAGCGCCGGTGGGCAGGCAGGACGGGGATATGAAAGTAAGCGTCCTGCAAGTCCAACGCTACCATCCAGTCTCCTGGGTCCAGGGCAGCCAGGACCTGAGCCAGAGTCAGCATCTTGAACTTCTCCTTCCGGAGGAAGCCGTTGACGTTCCTTAGGTCCAAGATAGGGCGTAGGCCCCCTTTGCCCTTCTTGGGTACCAGAAAGTAGTGGGAGTAGCAACCACACCCTACTTCTGGCCCAGGAACGCGCTCGATGGCCCCCTTGGCCAAGAGGGCCGCAACTTCCTCCTGCAGAAGTCGCAAATGAACCCCCGATACACCGTGGTTCTGCGGTGGCATGGCTGGAGGAGTCGCCTCGAAGGGGAGGGAGTAGCCCCTTCGGACGATTTGCAGCACCCACCTGTCCGATGTGACAGTGCGCCAGTGGAGGTGGTGATGGCGAACCCTGCCCCCCACTGGTGTCACATGGGCCTGAAAGCACGGACTAGGAGGGTTTTGAGGCTGATGCTGCGGGGGAAGGTGTGGACTGACCTCGCCGCTGCCCCCGACTGCCGCCACGGTGGTTTCCGCGGCCGCCACCGCGTTGGGTATTACTCTGCGGTGCGTGGCTGGCGGCACGTGTGGGCGCACCCCTTCCGTGGCCACGAAAGGAGTGAAAGGCAGCCGATTGCTGGCGCTGGCCCGAGAGCCCCAAGGACTTGGCCGTAGCCCTGGAGTCCTTAAAGCGCTCAAGCGCATGGTCTGCCTTGTAGGAGGGGAAACAAAACCAGCGTCTGGCGAGGTGTCCAGACCACTAGCATCCCCAAGTTCACCTGTCCAGTCCTCCTGGGACTGACACTCCTGTGTCAGAGGGTCCTCAGACCCCTCCCAATACTCCTCATCACCCATCTCCTGGTACTCAGGGGTGTCAAATGATGGGGCCGGCTCATGGAAGATGAACTCTCCGAACGGCGTCGAAAGCGGCGCCGTTCCGGGGCCGGAACCGGATCGAGGGAGGTATCGGGGACGGCGCCGGGGGTGACACCTGAGGGACCGGTGCCGGGGAGGTCGTTAGGTCCACCGGCGACGACCCGGATCCAGTGGGGTCCTGTGGCGCCGTGCCCGTAGGCGCCGGCGGCCGAAGCACCCGACGGCGTCGGGGCCGAAGCCCCCGATCCGCTAGGGCCCCCCAGATGGGTCCGCTGGGCCCAAAGGCGCCACGGAGCCCGCCAGGGGAGAGAGGGACCTCATGGCCATGAGGAACCGCTCGATCTCCTCCGGCGTCGCGCGCGGCTCAGGGACCGGAGGGTATGGGGCCGGACGCGACGCCTGCGACTCAGACGGAGCCGCGTGGGCGGTGCCACCTGAACCCCCGGCCGCGTCGTGCGTGCGTCGGGTGAGTCGGAAGAGCGATGACGTCTCTTCGACTTCTTGTGCTTACCTGACGACTTCGACCCTGAGGAGGGATGTCGACTCCCGGAGCTACGATGGCTTTGCTCCCGCGACCGGTCCCTCGACCTCCGTCCGGACCGGGAGCTCTCCTTCTCCTAGCACGGGGCCGACTGCCGGAGTTCGTGTCGCTTGTGGGACCGCTCCCGCCTAGCTTTCTAAGTCAGGGCCCGGCAGTCGGAACAGGTCTTGTCGGTGAGGGTCGGTGACCGACATCAGTCGGTCGCAGTCCTCACAGGGTTTAAAACCTGGCATCCCTATCGGCACCGTTCGGAGTCGAAGACTCGAAAAAGTAATGATCAAAAAGGATCAAAAAGTTTAGTCAAAAAAGACTAAGGTACCACTTTTCCCGGATCTGCGCTGCTGACGTCAGCACGCGGAGGCGGCGTCTAAGTACTCCGACGGCTTCATCGCGGCGCCGCCGCCGACGGACGCGGAGCCGCAGACGACGCCTACCGACGCGCAAGGGTACTGCTAAATTTACATTGCCACCAGTTAGAAGTATCCATCAGAAGGAAAGTTTACAGAGAATGGATTTTCCTTAGCAGATAACAGCAGATTTCAGAAAAAGATGCAGCTACACAAGGGTGTAGTGAAGGCTTCACTGAGTTTTTGCTTCTGCTATACCTACATGGCCCCTCTGGTGTGCCCCAGGCACAATTTAAACATTTCTCTCTTATCAGTTTGTGCTAGATGTACTTCAAAGGTGAGCATTCCGTGTTAAGAAGGCATTCTTCACGCGGGGGGAGGGGTGCAGACAACATAGTATCATCTGTGAAAGAAAAATGCTACTTACCAGTATGCATACTGGTAAGTAGCATTTTCCGTTCGAGGCATATGAGCTGCAGATCACACACTATGCATAGATTGTGTAGCAGTACTCCACCTTAGCGGCGACCACCAATATCTGTTGCAGTTGTTTGAAATAGTGTTTTGAGTACAGCCTGGCCCACACTAGCCTGTTGCTTTGCTTGCACATTTACACAATAGTGTTTTGTGAATGTGTGCGGTGTAGACCATGCAGCTGCTTTGCTGATGTCATCTAAGGGAATGTTCCCTAAGAAAGCCATTGAAGCCTCTATTTTTCGAGTCGAGTGGGCTTTAGGAGGAATAGATAACGTACGTTTTGCTTTTTGATAGCAAATTTGTATGCATTTGACAATCCACCTGGCAATTCCAGCTTTTGATATAGGATTGCCTTTATGTGGTGGTGAGAAAGATACAAAAGTTGTTTAGTTTTGGGAAAAGGTTTTGTTCTGTCAATATAATAATTTTTACGTCTAGCGTATGAAGAGCTCTTTCTGCAACTGTTTGTGGTAGCGAGAAGAATATTGGCAACTCTACGAACTGGTTAAGATGAAAGGGAGAAATAACTTTAGGAAGGAATTTTGGGTTTGTTCTGAGAACCACTTTGTTATGATGGAGTTGTAAAAATGGTTCTTGGATAATAAGTGCTTGAAGCTCACCGACTTCTAAGGGAAGTGATGGGCACTAGAAAAGAGACGTTCCATGTGAGAAACTGCAATTCACATTTGTGTAGTTGTTTAAGTGCTCACATGACATTAGTCTTGTGAGCACAATATTTAAGTTCCACACAGGTGAGAGTGGTACTCTCTGTGGAATTATTCTTTTGAGTCCTTCCATAAAGGCTTTGATGGCATGTACTCGGAATAGTGACAAATGTTGTCTGTTTTGTAAATAGGCTGCTATAGCGGCAAGATGTAACTTAATAGATGTGTATGCTAGGTTAGACCTTTGGAGATGTAGCAGGTAACCTATGATGTGTTGAATTGACACATCTAAGGAATTGATGATGTTATTGTTGCAGTATATAACAAATCTTTTCCACTTGGCTGCATAGCAAGCTCTAGTTGTGGGGCGTCTAGCTTCTCTGATAACATTCATGCAATCAGGGGGAAGGTTAAGGTAACCAAACTCTAGGACTTCAGGAGCCAGATCGCTAGGTTGAGCAGTGGCGGGTCTGGGTGTCTGATCTCTCCATGGCTCTGGGTAAGGAGGTGTGGAGAGAGGTGTTGTTTTTGGTGCGGGACTACAGACAGTAACAGTAATGTGGTTGTAGGAAGGTTGATCCCTGACTATGGTTGCCCCCAACTTTTTGCCTGGTGTTTTGCTGGTTTTCTGACTTAGTTGACCTGAGGCCCTGCTATTCAGGACCTCAGGCCCACTGCTCTCTCTGTAAAATGGATTCCATGTACCTTAGGTACATATCTAAATTGGATACTGAGTCACCTTATCAGTCCCTGTACAGTGTACCTTAGGTACCCAGGGCATAGGTGTACCCAGGGCCTACCAGGGGCTGCAGCATGTATTATGCCACCCCTGGCTGGCCATCCAAATCTGACACAACTGGCTGCTTGACAGCTGGGGCAAGGTGGTGTAATCACCCTTTGCTTTAGATATAGTATACCTATATCTAACCCTAAAAATGGACACACAGATCTCCTATCAGTCACTCCTATGGCAGGCCTTAACAATCCTGAAGGCAGAGTGCTTGGAATCGTGTGAGATGGTGCTCTGGCATGAGCTGAGCCTGTCTGCGGCTTTCGGGATCCATCCCTTAGCCGTTTCCATGATATCGCATACCATATACTCTTAAGTGCATTATAATCCTCGCGGTTATATGCCAACTCTGGTATCGCTTTATCAAAACATGTCGAGTAAGGTGTCATACGAATTGGAATACTAACCCCTCGCCAATTCTGGCGACGGGGTTAGCATTCCACCCTTCTAGAGGGACACGACATGTATGTAACCCCTAACCCCGGTTAAAGTCGAACAGAGCCTCAGCTCCACAAAATGGATGCTGCCACCGAGACACAAGTCTGCCCTCCTGCTGCTGGGAGTCCTCCCAGAGCAGGAGATAAGGACAAAGGGTTTCCTGCCAGGGGCGGTGCCAGCACCGTCCCAGACAGGGTTTTGTGTATTGTAGGTAGGCAGGGCTTTAGAGGAAGGTGACTGCACGTGGCACCCCGGTGCTCACTGTGCATAGGCTGGCTGGAACCAGTTCCAGGGTCACTCCAGACCCTGTGCTGGGGAAAAGCCCGCCAAGGAAGTGGGTGTAACCACCCCCCTCCTAGTCCCACCCATAGGGCAGGACTTAGTCGCGTGCCAGCCCCTTTTTTCAGGATAAAGGTAGGAACTGGCCCCCTTCCAAATCAGATCATCTTTGAATCCTGAAACTACTTTCCACGAAAGGAACTCAAGACTTCTTCCTAAGATTTCTCCCTTGTGACTAAGGAGTAGTCACCCTGCATCCGCAGGCACCATCTTAAGAACACTGCGGTCTGCTGCACGTCCTTCCTCCGGAATCCGACTGCCCAGCTCGACGAGAACCGGCTTCCCTGGCACCTCTGACCTCTACCTGCATCATCAGTCACGCTGAGATTCGTGGGTGTGACGAGACCTCGAGGGACCGGCCATCTTCAAGACTGCACGACTTCTTTCCAGCAAGCCCGCCGAGTGAATTCCTGGTGAGTGCTTTGGGGTCCGAGAAGCCCCCACCCTGAGCAGCTCCAGCACCGAAGAGCAGCCCCCCAGCATCTCCACGATCTGCGTGGGGCCCTTCTGCTTTTTGCTGCTCACCGCGTTGTTTGGCTACTAGCCCGCTGGCTTGTGGCCTTCCGGACGACGCCCGACGACATTTCTGCTGCTGGTCTGGTTGCTCCAGACTGGCCCTTGCTTCCCTCCATCGGAGAAGTACCCTGGACCCTCCTGGTCCACCCAAGACGCCATTTTAGGTCCACCGCGTGGGCCTTGCATTTGCCAAGACTTGTTGCCCAATCCTGGGTCCAGCGACATCGACAGCAAGAACCTTCGTGGGACAGCTCGCACCTCCATCCTGGTCGCCGACAACGCCTCCTGGTCCGAGAGACTGCAGAGCCCAGCAGCGCCCACTCACCTGACTGCGGTGACTTCGCCCGGTGCCATCCTGGTGCCCCCCTTAATCACTGGCTAGTGATTCAAGAACTTGGTCCCCTCTGCTTTCAGGTTTTCTTCTTCCTTGATCCAGGCTTGGATCCATCGAACTTTTCTTCACTGGTCGCCTGCCAGCAACTTCTTCCTTCCAGGCTCCTGGTCCAGCAACGAGATCCCCGACGTCTTTTCAGACCTATGCAGCTGCAGCCCCTGGGCTAGGTAACTTCGGCACTCCGGTGTCCCAGCATAGCCTCACTATCCAAGGGTCAGGATCCACTGTCATTTTCTCCCTACCAGGTCGGGTTCGCCCGTGAACACTAACTTTGTGAATTTTAGCTTCCATAGACTTTGTCCCGCATCCCGCGTGAGAGTGCACACTCTGCACCCGAGTCCCCTGGGCCTCCTAGTAGTAATCTAACGATTCCCTAGTCAAGTCCTAGCGATTCCAAAGCCTATTAGAACTGTTACTTACCTGCTAGTAATTCGCATTCCACTTTTAAAGTATATGGTTTTTCGTGCCCCTCGGGCATTTGTGTATAACGTGCTAACTTAAGTATTTTCGTAAGAGTTTTGTTGTGTGCTTAGCTCCCTGTCTCATAAAGAGCCAGGGTAGTCTTGTTATAAATAAATACACTGTTTATTTTCATAACAACTTGTGTGGTGTCCTTTCACTGGGTGTTCAAGGGGTAATGTGATGGTAAAACAGCTGGCTTAACACGCCCTCTAGAGTCTTAGCCTTAGACTGCTCGTATCCATGCTACTAGGATAGCTGGTCTATAAGGTTGACTTACAACCAATCATCAATAAGGGTTGTTTGTACTGATATATAGTGATCACTAGAATAGTGAGCACTGCACATCAGGCCAACTTCTCACAGTGGTGTACCACGGTTGTCTGGCCCATGTTGGAGCAACTAGGATAGGAGTCAGTGAATGTTGCAGCAGTTTGCGCACCACCAGTGGAATGAGTGGGAGAGGCGAAAAAGCGTACGCAAATCTGCCTGAATAATTCATCCATATTGCATTGCCGTTGGACAATTGGTGTGGATATCTAGCGGCGAAGCTTAGGCATTTGGCGTTTTTGTGTGTGGCGAAGTGATCTATCTCTGGGTTCCCCCATGTGAGAAGTTGGCCTGATGTGCAGTGCTCACTATTCTAGTGATCACTATATATCAGTCCAAACAACCCTTATTGATGATTGGTTGTAAGTCAACCTTATAGACCAGCTATCCTAGTAGCATGGATACGAGCAGTCTAAGGCTAAGACTCTAGAGGGCGTGTTAAGCCAGCTGTTTTACCATCACATTACCCCTTGAACACCCAGTGAAAGGACACCACACAAGTGTTATGAAAATAAAAAGTGTATTTATTAGAATCACAACAGCCCTGTACTCTTTATGAGGACAGGGTGCTAGGCACACAACAAAACTCTTACGAAAATACTTAAGTTAGCACGGTATACACAAATGCCCGAGGGGCACGAAAAACCATATACTCTAAAAGTGGAATGCGAATTACTAGCAGGTAAGTAACGATTCTCAGAGGCTTTGGGATCGCTAGGACTGGACTACTGAACCTTTAGATTACTAGCAGGAGGCCTAGGGAACTCGGGTGCAGAGTGTGCACTCTCACGCCGGATGCGGGACAAAGTCTATGGGAGCTAGAATTCACAAAGTTACTGTTCACGGGCGAACCCGACCTGGTAGGGAGAAAACGACAGTGGATCCTGACCCTTGGATAGTGAGGCTATGCTGGGGCACCGAAATGCCGAAGTTACCTAGCCCAGGGGCTGAAGCTGCATAGGTCTCAAAAGACGTCAGGAATCCTCGTTGCCGGACCAGGAGCCTGGAAGAAAGATGCTGGCAGGCGACCAGTTGAAGATAGTTCGAGTTGATCCAAGCCTGGATCTGGAAGATGGATGACACCTGAAAGCAGAGGGGACCAAGTTCGTGACTACTAGCCAGTAGTCAGTGGGCACCAGGAGGGCACCGGATGGTAGTCACCTCGACTAGGTGAGTGGGCGACGCTGGCTCTGCAGATCTCACGGACCAGGAGGCGTTGTCGGCAACCAGGATGGAGAGGCGAGCTGTCCCACGATGGATGAAGCTGTCGGCGTCGAAGTTACCCAGGATTGGGCAACAAGCCTTGGCAAATTCAAGCCCACGCGGTGGACTCAAAATGGCGTCTTGAGTGGACCAGGAGGGTCCGGGGTGCTCCTCTTCGGGAAGGGAGCAAGGGCCAGTCTGGAGCAACCAGACCAGCAGCAGTGATGTCGTCGTTCAGAAGGCCAGAAGCCAGCGGGCTAGTAGCCAAACAACGCGGTGAGCAGCAAAAAGCAGAAGGGCCCCACGCAGATCGTGGAGATGCTGGGAGGCTGCACTTCGGTGCTGGAGCTGCTCAGGGTCGGGGCTTCTCGGACCCCAAAGCACTCACCAGGAATTTACTCGGCGGGCTTGCTGTGCAGAAGTCGTGCAGTCTTGCAGATGGCCGGTCCCTCGAGGTCTCGTCGCACCCACGGTTCTCAGCTGGGCTGTAGAGGTGGGTAGAGGTCAGAGGTGCCAGGGAAGCCGGTTCTCGTCGAGCTGGGCAGTCGGATTCCGGAGGAAGGACTTGCAGCAGACCGCAGTGTTCTTACGATGGTGCCTGCGGATGCAGGGTGACTACTCCTTAGCCACAAGGGAGAATCTTGAAGAAGAAATCTTGATGTCCTTTCGTAGAAAGTCGTGTCTTGATTCCAAAGATGATCTAATTTGGAAGGGGGCCTGCTCCTACCTTTATCTGGGAAAAGGGGGCTGGCACGCGACTAAGTCCTGCCCTATGGGTGGGACCAGGAGGGGGGTGGTTACACCCCTCTCCTTTGGCGGGCTTTCCCCAGGCCAGGGGCTGGAGTGCCCCTGGAACTGGTTTCAGCCGGCCTATGCATAGTGAGCACCGGGGTGCCACTTGCAGTCACCTTCCTCTTTAGCCCTGCCTACCTGGAATACACAAAACCCTGTCTGGGACGGTGCTGGCACCGCCCCTGGCAGGAAACCCTTTGTCCTTGCCTCCTGCTCTGGGAGGACTCCCAGCAGCAGGAGGGCAGACTTGTGTCTCGGTGGCAGCATCCATTTTGTGGATGCTAAGGCTCTGTCTGACTTTAACCGGGGTTACAGGTTACATACATGTCGTGTCCCTCTAGAAGGGTGGAATGCTAACCCCGTCGCCAGAATTGGCGAGGGGTTAGTATTCCAATTCGTATGACACCTTACTCGACATGTTTTGATAAAGCGATACCAGAGTTGGCATATAACCGCGAGGATTATAATGCACTTAAGAGTATATGGTATGCGATATCATGGAAACGGCTAAGGGATGGATCCCGAAAGCCGCAGACAGGCTCAGCTCATGCCAGAGCACTATCTCACACGATTCCAAGCACTCTGCCTTCAGGATTGTCAAGGCCTGCCATAGGAGTGACTGATAGGAGATCTGTGTGTCCATTTTAGGGTTAGATATAGGTATACTATATCTAAAGCAAAGGGTGATTACACCACCTTGCCCCAGCTGTCGTGCAGCCAGTTGTGTCAGATTTGGATGGCCAGCCAGGGGTGGCATAATACATGCTGCAGCCCCTGGTAGGCCCTGGGTACACCTATGCCCTGGGTACCTAAGGTACACTGTACAGGGACTGATAAGGTGACTCAGTATCCAATTAGATATGTACCTAGGGTACATGGAATCCATTTTACAGAGAGAGCAGTAGGCCTGGGGTCCTGAATAGCAGGGCCCCAGGTCAACTAAGTCAGAAAACCAGCAAAACACCAGGCAAAAAGTTGGGGGCAACCATAGTCAGGGATCTACCTTCCTACACCCCAAAACTGGAAAAATGGTTTAAGAACTTGCGGATGAAGTTCCCACTCGCGAGTCTGTTGCGTTTGACAACTTAACAGATCTGCTATACTGTTCTGGACTCCTGGAACATGTTTGAATAGGAGAAAAATGTTTTGAGGAATAGCCCACCTCCGTATGCTTTGTGATAGTTTGGAGAGTTGCAGTGAGTGTGTCCCGCCTTGTTTTTGTATGTAATACATTGCTGCCATATTGTCCGTGCGGACTAGAACAGCTTTGCCTAGACTGTGTTTTTGGAACGACTTCAGTGCTAGGAAGATGGCTAGTAACTCTTGGTGATTGATGTGGAGCAACCTTTGTTTGGGTGTCCACATACCCTGCATGGTATGATGTAAAAGATGAGCTCCCCAGCCAGAGAGCAATGTGTTCGCTGTTAACAGAATCTGTGGAACTGGCTTGGAAAGGTTTTTGGTGTTCCACCACTGCAGAGAGCGATGCGTGCGACCGTCCACCAACACCAGATCAGTCAGCTGACCTTGAGCTTGGTTCCACTGATGTGCTAGACATTCCTGTAGGGAATGCATCTGGAGTCTTGTGCGAGGTACCATGAATATGCAAGAGACCATCATCCCTATTAGTTGCATGAACACTCGAGCTGGAAGAGTGTTGTGGTTGAAACTTTGTGACAAGGCTTTGTATGCTTGCTATCCTGGTTGGACTGGGATATGCAAGAGCTTTTGAGGTATTTATTGTAGCCCTGAGGTATTGTTGTATGTGGGATGGTTGCAGGTGCGACTTTGGGTGAGTTATGGTAAACCTTAAGTCGTATAGTAGTTGGATTGTGGCGTGAGCGTGGTGTACACACTGGTTGTATGACTTGGCTTTTATGAGTCAGTCGTCTAGGTAGGAGTAGACCTGAATATGCTGCCTTCTTAGGTGAGCCGCTACTACTGCTCGACACTTGGTGAAGACTCTGAGTGCTGTGGGGACTCTGAATGGGAGAACCTTGAAGTGATAATGCTGACCGTCCACTACAAACCTGAGATATTTCCTGTGAGAGGTGCGAATGGGAATATGAAAGTAGGCGTCCTTGAGATCTAGAGTGACAAGGAAATCGCCTTGTGCGAGCAAAGGAAGGACCTGATGAAGCATGACCATGTGAAAGTGGTCTGATTTTATGTACAGGTTTAGGGGTCTGAGGTCGAGGATAGGTCTCGGAGAGCCGTCCATCTTTGGAAGTAGAGGGAGTAAACCCCTGTGTTTTGCTGGTGCAGGGATACCGGTTCTATTGCATGTTTTAGCAGGAGGGAAATGACCTCCTGTTTTAACAGTGATAAGTGTTCAAGTGACATTGGGTGCTGCCTGGGCGGTATGTTTGGGAGGGGGGTGGAGGGATAGAAGTCAGTTCTAGACAGTAACCTAAATATCCAATTTCCCGGCACTCCAGTTATATTGATTTCAGTTCCTTAAATTATCAAGGTATAGGAATTGTTCTGTACACAAAATCTGGGTATTTATCCACAAGTGACAATTTTGGTTCTTATTGGTAACAAAAAAGTTTTTTATTTACACACATTAGTGAGCAGACTCAAAATAGTATATACATTTAGACCGATGTTAATACATAGTTGGTCAGGAGGGAACCGTAAACAAAATATACAGGACAAATGATAGATTTTATATGTCCTCCTCTTCCTGATCCACATGAAAAAACAGCCGACACGTGTTTCGTCACGTCATGTGACTTCCTCAAGGCTTCTGAATATTTTATAGAACAGGATTGAACGTCTATGTCTTTTTATTTTCCTTTTTTCCTCAGTGAGAATTTCACAGTTAAGGAGTTTCAATCTTGAATGGCTTTATCCAAATATTGTGGTTGCTCCTAATTGCTGTAAGTCATTGATTCAGTCCGTGCTTTACGTACTGTTAGTCTCAGAGGCAACCTGAAGGTTCCATATGTAGAGTCTAATGTTATATAGTTTTTGTCCTTAATTTTTCATCTTTTTGGTGCATAGGTAGGCAACCTCAGACTCGTCTATTCTTATGGACTCGTACGTTTCTTGGCCAATTAATGTTAGGAACCTGGTTTAGACGAAAATAAAGGGCTCTGATAGGCCATGTGTACATAACGTCCTCTCCATAAGGGCTTCCCGGTCCGGGACGCCCTTTTAAGGACAAAAACTATATAACATTAGACTCTACATATGGAACCTTCAGGTTGCCTCTGAGACTAACAGTACGTAAAGCACGGACTGAATCAATGACTTACAGCAATTAGGAGCAACCACAATATTTGGATAAAGCCATTCAAGATTGAAACTCCTTAACTGTGAAATTCTCACTGAGGAAAAAAGGAAAATAAAAAGACATAGACGTTCAATCCTGTTCTATAAAATATTCAGAAGCCTTGAGGAAGTCACATGACGTGACGAAACACGTGTCGGCTGTTTTTTCATGTGGATCAGGAAGAGGAGGACATATAAAATCTATCATTTGTCCTGTATATTTTGTTTACGGTTCCCTCCTGACCAACTATGTATTAACATCGGTCTAAATGTATATACTATTTTGAGTCTGCTCACTAATGTGTGTAAATAAAAAACTTTTTTGTTACCAATAAGAACCAAAATTGTCACTTGTGGATAAATACCCAGATTTTGTGTACAGAACAATTCCTATACCTTGATAATTTAAGGAACTGAAATCAATATAACTGGAGTGCCGGGAAATTGGATATTTTAGTTGGAATTACTAAGGGATTATCTTTGATAACCCTTGGTATATACGCACCTAGGTAGTAGGGTGTTGTTCCCGAGAGGCACCGACCCGAAATAATATCACGCTGATGACTTATACTTTGTCGCTCCCTAAATATATGGCCCAATCTGATTGTATTGTTCAATGAAGTGCGCCCCCAAAAACATTACTGCCAGTACATGTGTCTAGACAGTAACCTGTTTGAACGATTTGTCTCACCCACCTGTCTGAGGTGATGTTGCTCCAGACAGGAAGAAACTGTTGTATTCTCCCCTGACAGGAGTAGAATGGTCGGGGGGAGTGGAGGGAAGTCATTGGGTAGGGGTGGAGGCAGATCGGATATTGTTGGTCTTGCCTCTACCTTTGATTTTGTTGCCTCTATAGCCTCCTCTTTGGTAACCTCTGGGGAATGTAAGAGGAGGAAGGGTTGTCAGAGGAGTAGCCTCTGGAGGTGCCTTTGTAGAAGGAGCGACGAATAGAACGTCTGGGAGCTTGCGATTGCAAGGCTCCCATAGATTTAGCTATGTGTGTCTTTTTTTCATCTTCTCAAGTGACGAATCTACATTAGGTCCAAATGAGTGTTCCTGATCGAATGGCTGGTTTAAAATGGAAGTTTGTACTTCGGTTTACAAGTTGAAATGCGTAGCCAAGCATGTCTACCCAGAAGTACACTTGTGTTGACGGCTCTGGAGGCAGTATCAGCTGCGTCCAGAGCGCAACGAATGGAGGTGTTAGTAATGATCTTTCCCTCCTGTATGAGGTCATTGGCCTTGTGTTTATATTTATCTGGTAGGTCCTGCAATAGGGTCTCAAGTTCATCGTAATCTGCCCCATCATATCGAGTGATTGCGATTCGCCATGTGTTAGCTGCTTGTGACGCTGTTCTTTTGCCAGAGGCATCTAATAGTTTGGACTCTTTATCTGGGGGTGGAGCATCCCCTGATGTCTGAGAGTTGGCCCTTTTCCTAGCATTGGAAACTACTAGTGAATCTAAAGGTACTGGGCCTTTAATATAGGCTGGGTACCCCGGGGCAGCTTTATACTTTTTCTCTATCCTGGGTTAATAACTCTCGCCCTCACAGGATCTTTAAACACTTCCGGTGCATGCTTGATGACCCATTTTAGCATGGGTAAAATAGAGGTGGACCTTTGTGCGGTATCAAAAGTGTCCATTAGGAAGTCCTCTTTCACTGGGTCTGTGTGTAAGCTAGTACCATGGTATTGGGCAGCTCTGTGAAGCAGCGGATTAAAACCTGTTGTGTCTTCTAGAGGGGTAGATGACCTCCTGTGGAACATTAGGGACATCTGGTGTGTTATAGTCGTCCCTAGGATCAGGGGAAGAAGGTGGACTAGTGGCTCCTCATACGCACCCTTCCCTTCATCAGAGGTGTCATCATTATTCCCTGGAGGAGGAGATGGTGTAGGAGTATGGTGTGGTGGGAAGGGTGGGGGAGAAAGTGGAGGAGGCGGTGGAGGAGGTGGTGGAGAAGGTACCCTGAGGGGAGATGTGGCAATGTCCCTCTTTTTAGGTGGTGGAGCCGGTGCAGGCGTATCCAATGGTCTCTTCTTTGAACTTAGGGTGAATTGACCAGTTTTAGGGTCCTTTAGAAGAGTTTTTTGTAAAGGGTCTGGTGTAAAAAGCTCATCTGATGGAGGCTGATCTTTCGGCACCCACTTCTTCGGGTTCGATAGACTTGCGCGGCACCGACTCTGGAACGGTTTTGTGGTCTTTTGGCTTGGAACCGTGATGTTTTACAGTCTCTGTCTGTGGAACTGGTTTTTTCTTTGGTTCCGGTTCCGAGGGTTTTTTCGGCTCCGAAGGGTGTGGATCCGAAGTTTAAGGGAGTGGCTTTTTGCTCGGCTCTGAGTGTTTATTCGAATCGATGGGTCGGGTCTTGTGGATTTAGGTGCAGAGTGCTTGGATGTGGAGGCAGCGATCGGCACAGAGGAGGAGGGCGTTTTCTTTTTCGGTGCCGGTGACCGGGTTTTGGTACCGGTGGCAGCCTGACTCGAGCCAGGGTCGCCTGAAGGCTTAATAGGCTTCTTTGCCGAGCCCGGGGGCGGGGCATGGGAAGTGGCTTCTCGTGTGCACCTGGGACCGAAGGTGAAGGTGTGACCGAAGCCTTTTTTGATGGTGTATAGAGTGGGTCGGGTCGACGTCTTAACTTACGACCCGCTATGCAGGAGTGAGTTCTTCGACGTCAAAGTTCTCTGCTTCAGAGCCGCTGCCGAGGAGTACTTCGACCCGCTCCTGTTCTGGTACGTTGACGCCCTCTTGGAAGATGTTGTTGGGAATGGATGTCGACGAGTGAGCCATTTTTCTTCGAGCTCGATTAACCCGAATGGTCTTCTTGGAGCAGAAAGAGTTGCAAGCTGCACAGTCTCTGGCCTCGTGCTCCAGTGAAAGGCAGAGGTTACACACCTCATGCAGATCGGTGTGGGGAAACATCGACCCACATTGAGGACACTTTTTGAATGGCGTCCATTCCTTGAGCCAGATGCCAAGGCCCAAGTTGGCCTGAAGGCCCTCGTCGACAATTGGAATCGAGGGCTCCGAAGTTAGAGATGCGCGACGACTGGGGATTGCGATCAAAAACAATACCTTAAAAAGGGTGAAGGATTGCGTGTCTAAAGTAGAATCGTTAACGGTCCCAAACTGGAGAGCGAGAAACACACCTGAGGCCGATGGTGGAAAAAACCAATCTGAAGATGGAGCCGGTGCCCATGCACACTATGGTCCAAAGGAGGAGTCACCTATCTCGTGACTTACAATGACTTTTCCAGAAAACAACCAAGTGCAAACATCCGGGCTGAACACCAGTTGGCGATCTATGCATAGTGTGTGATCTGCAGCTCATATGCCTTGAACACACATTTTCCAATGCTTTCACAAGTAAATCAAGTCCTCAAAGAACAAAAGGTATTTAAGTTCTTTACAGAAGTAGTATACAAATAAAATATATCTAAATAAACATACCTATCACGGTCTCGTCGAGAACCAGCACGCAATCCGCTACTCCGTCGTATTTCTCTTTCACGCTCTCTTTCTCTATCACGCTCTCCTCTGTTTCTTAATCTTTGCATTAAACCTGAAATGCCACATACCATATTTTCATTTAAAAAATAGTACGTAAAATAAACATTATATGTAATAAATAAAAGGGGTCCCCTACAATGGGTTATTATCTGTAATTAGTATTGGCCTGTTTATAGATGTATATGTATTACATAATGTAATACATGTACATCTACAAACAGGCCAATACTAATTACAAATAATAACACATTGTAGAGGACCCCTTTTTCACCGAAGCTTAGCTAAGAATGCATTGATAATCAGAAGGCATGGAGAACACAGTAAATACAACTCGTTGTCCTCTATTCAGAAGCCCATGTACTAAATGAAAGGGTTGAGATGAGGAACTAATACAGTTTAAGTTTAAGTTAAGTCCAGTACAGGAATAAAGCACAGGAGTAGTTAAACAGCCCGAGACTCACTCAAAAGACAGAATCAAGAAAGCAGTGGTTAGAGAAATGTAGGGCAACATATAGCATACAAGACTAGGTTTGTGACACCTAGCAATAATGGTATACTATTAAGTAAAAGGAATGTTCATAGCAGTTGTGTGAAGATAATGCCACCTTAGCCTTCAAAGTAGGCCCCCCAAGGACGATAAAAGATCTTTCGACAATCTCGTTTATGTGGTCCACCAAGATGAACCAAGTAGAAATCATGCTGGGCACTGATGTCTGTAATATTACAAGCTGCTTAGTATCTAATTATACCACTAATACAAGAACTAAGATTCTGTTGATGTTTTCCATAGATGAAGACCTATCTATTTCCGGTTCAATAATGCTGAAATCATCAGAAGTGATCACATTTTAACCCCTACATTTTTACGCTTGGAAAAAGGGCTCACTGATTTTCAATAAAAACAGTAATCACAGATATCTCTGGCTACACTGGCTTCAAGGTCTACAAATTCCTTTCAGTGAAATATTACTTTTGCATAGGAAATACTAAACGAATCAAGAAACTGGTCGGTGGATGCGGTCTTAATGCGAACCGTATCGTCAGTTATGTAAATCCATAAAATCAGGCAAAGAACTGGGACAGTATTACAAAAAGATAATAATAAAAATTATATTGTGAGGAAATTGGGTGTATTATATGGTGTGGTTGTGCAACCTCACCATATAATACTACACCCACCAACCCCTTTAGGACCAGAAGGTTTTGTTTACCAAACCTTCAGCTCAACCCTGGGTTGAATGTGCTCTGAGCAGCAAGGCTCACACAAAGGAACAATTGTAAAGCATTTAAACAGCACTAAAACAATTAAAGACAAAATCAACAAGACACCAATGAAACCTGACAAAGTATATATCTATATATATATCTATATATCTATATATATATATATATATATATATATATATATATATATATATATATATATATATATATAGATATATATATATATATATATATATTTTTTTTTTCTTTTTAGACACCACAATGAAAAAGATCCACGGAATGGTTCTGGAGATTCAGAATTTACAAGGTATAGTAAAGTACTTTCAATCAGCCACGAATAAGCATTGGCAAATGTAAGGAATTGGACACAAACTTTTTGACTAAAAAGTTTAGAGTAGGTTTAATGCGATTACTTGGAGTCACTTTATGCGGCCAAATACAATAGGGGGCCAATCATGGGGACCAGTGAGGTCCTCAGAAACAGTTACCTTAGCAAGTAAAGCAGTCTTCAAACAGTTCCTCGCACTTTTATCCTTGAAAGGCTTTCCTATTTAAGTGGTCCTAATGCAAGGATGAAGATGCGGTCAATGGGAGTCTTGCTGCAACTACTCCTTGGTCCATGTAGGGGGCAAGGTGGTCCTCGTCACAGGATCAACGCTTCGCATAGTCCTCTCAGTGCTGGCAGGAGTCTAGTCGGCACTGGACTACCATTCACCCAGTATCGCGGTCACGGGCCAAGCAGTCTTCGGTCATTAACTCGTCCTCTGGGGGTCCAATCTGCACTTCAACGATACTCCCAGGTTCAGCGAACTTGTGTGCTACTTTATGCATAGAGTCCTGGTTCCTGGTGCTGCACAGCAGTGGTTGATGGAGGGTTGAAGACTTTTGGCAACCAACATGCCCCAACAGGCTTCTCAGCTGACATGTCCCTGTGCAATGCACAGAGGGCCAGCTTACTGACCCTTGGAGTCTTTTGGTTTTGCTTGGGCTCTTGAGAAGACTTCTTGAACAGGAGAAAGTAGGCACAGTCCCTCTCCTGTGTCAGGCACCAAGTTCGATCCTCGCCAGTGCAGTCCTTCTTCCAGTCCAGTTGAGATTTAAGTTTGGTGTGCTCTACTAATCCTCAGCAAATGTCCAAAGGACAGGATGCAGTTGGTAGCCGAAGGGATACCATGTTTCCTCCCACCTGATATCCACTTCCTGCTAAGTGTGGCATCTGGGCATTCCAGAATGCCACTGGGCATTCCATTGTGCCCACTTCCAATATGGCAGGACCCCTCTCATGGCGTGTACAGCTCCTTAGCTAAATCCAGATGTGAGGCTACCAAGAGAGCCACATGCTCCAGGAAAATTGTTTCGGTAACTGGTTTCCCCTCTCCTGTCCCACATGCCAGCCTGTCCGCCTGAACAATTGAGCAGCCCCTCTTTAAGTGTTACCCATTTGTCATTCATTGGCGGCATCTCCTTTGAAGCTCGCCTTTTGGACCAACATCATTCAACAAGAGAGTGGTGACACCCCTTCCAGAGCAGGACCCTATTGTATCCTTTCCTGGGAGTTTTTATCACTTCTCCCCTGAAGGGCAGAAAGCTGTCTTGGCTACAGGACCCAGCGTGCAAGCAGTTTGGGCACAGGGGACTAAAGGGAAACAAATAGAAACTTTGCTAAAGTTGCACACAGAAACTGGTTACATTAATTTCGACCTGAGACTCAAGTTGGGCTCAATGTAATGAGTTGTTTGATACCTGAGAAGACCCACTTTGTTTGCACCGTTGCAGAATTAGCACAGCTGAAGGGTCCGTGTGTAACCCTGCACTTGCCAATTGGGTGACCAAGCTTTTCCACAGTAAAAACAACAGTTTTTTAGGTCGAGGGCCCGTAGGCTGGCTTGCCAGCCGGAAGTCCGGAGAATTAATGTGTCTTAGTGTGGCAGCTTAAACCCGCCTCCCTCCTCGTCTCTCCTCCATTGGCTGGCTTCCTAAACAGAGGCCAGCCATTGGAGGAGAGAGGCGTCCCTCAAAAAAAGCTCCGTCTCTTTCGAATTCGGGGGCGTACATTTTGCTGTTCTTTCGCCAGTGACCTCACCCGTCACTCAAAACAACAAATACACGCCTCCGAATCCGAAAATGGTCGGAAGCTTGCGGACACCATTTTTTTTTTCTCGTCTGCCAGTGAGGATCGTCTTGGTCTTGTTTTACTTGTTATCTTATATGGTTGCTCGACTGATGAGGAACGTTGGGTTTCTTGGTCCTTGTAATTTTAATTTGACCGCGTAAGGTTAACTGTGGCGTGTATCGCAGCTCGTGTTCTGTACGAGAATGTTCGTTGCCAGCTCCGCATCTTAACATGAAGAGCGGCGCTGAAAAGAGGAGCGCATTCTTCGTCAGAAAGGGTTCACATTCAAGGGATAGGCAGTAACCCCGAGGCCTGGCGGGAGCGGGGCAGAGGCTCTGTGTGAACCAACTCCCCTGTACATAGAGGCACGGACTTGTTTCCAAAGAAGTGCCATTAAATCTGCCCCTCTGTCTTGGGAAGAGTGGGGCGCATTGCTACAATCACCAGGACACTTACCAGTACTTGGCATTCGCTTTTTAACAGGATTCTGGGAGTTGTAGTCCATGTAGGCTGGTACAGACTGACCTGAAAACAAGGTGTTCGGAAAGGAACGCAGTGTCCTGGTGACAGTGCCCTGGAAGGGGGTGAGAGCTGGTCATGACAGCCTGTGTGACCCCGGAAGCGGGGGTTGGCGGTGTTAGCATGCACTGAGCCTAGTAGAGGGGGCATCTTACCTGGGACAGCGTCAGCCTCTTCTCCGGGGAGTTCCGGATCACCAGCGCGATCATGGCCAGGTAGGTGTAGGGGGGCTTGGCGTGGCGCCGGTAGTTCTTCTTCCGTTTGACCTTCTCCTTCTGGGCCTGTTCCCCCCGGGCGGGGTCCCCTTCCGCCCCGGAGCCCCCTCTCCCCAGGGTCTCCTTTTCGGAGTCCAGGATCTCTATAGGGGCCTGGTCCACTCCATTGCACACGGGGTGGGGGGTGTGAGAAGTTGGCCTGATATGCAGTGCTCACTATTCTAGTGATCACTATGTATCAGTCCAAACGACCCTTATTGATGATTGGTTGTAAGTCAACCTGATAGACCAGCTATCCTAGTAGCATGGACAAGAGCAGTCTTTAGGCTAAACTCTAGAGGGCGTGTTAAGCCAGCTGTTTTACCATCACATTTACCCCTTGAACACCAAGTGAAAGGACACCACACAAGTTGTTATGAAAATAAAGTATATTTATTTATAACAAGACTACCCTGAACTCTTTATGAGTCAGGGAGCTAAGCACAATACAAAACTCTTAAAGAAATACTGAAAGTCGCACAATTTACACAAATGCCCGAGGGGCACGAAAAACCATATACTACAAAAGTGGAATGCGAATTACTAGCAGGTAAGTAACTATTCTCAGAGGCTTTGGGATTGCTGAGCCTACAATGCTGAACCCTTGGATTAGAAGCAGGAGGCCTGGGGACGTCGTGTGCAGAGTGGAAACTCACGCGTAATGCGGGACAAAGTCTATGGATACTAGTAAATGCAAAAGTTAGTGTTCTCGGGCGAACCCGACTAGGTAGGTCAAAAACGAAAGTGGATCTAGACACTTAGAGAGTGGATCTACGCTGGAGCACCGTGGTACTCGGTTTACCTAGCCCAGGGGCTGCGGCTGCATAGGGTTCAAGTGTCGTCGGGAAACCTCGTTGACGAACCAGGAACCTGAAGTAAGAGTTGCTGGCAGGCGACCAGTGAAGATGTTCCAGGCTGATCCAAGGACTGGATCAGTTGAAGAAGAGTACCTGTAAGCAGAGGGGACCAAGTTCTGAATCACTAGCCAGTGATTAGGTGGGCACCAGGATGGCACCGGACGAGGTCACTCAGCCAGGTGAAGAGGTGACACTGGATTCTGCTGCTACACGGACCAGGGCGCTGATGTCGACCAGGCTGGAGGTCTGCGAGCTGTCCCACGTCGGATGTCTGCTGCTGGCGATGCTGGATCCGTTGAAGGAGGCAACAAGCCTTGGCTAAGGCAAGCCCACGTGGCAACACAAAATGGCGTCTGGAGTGGACCAGGAGGGTCCGAGGAAGTTCCCCTTCAAGAGGAGACAAGGGCCAGTCTAGAGGAGCTAGACCAGCGGTGAAACAAACGTAGGATGTCATCCGGAGGGTCACTAGCCAACGGGCAAGTGACCAGACAACGTGGCAAGCAACACAGAAGCAAAAGGGCCCCACGCAGATCTGGTGGATGCTGGGGGGGCTGGACTTCGGTGCTCGTGCTGCTTGGGGTTGGGGCTTCTCTTACCCCAGTGCACCCACTCGAGGGTCCCTCGGTGGTCGTGCTGGTTCAGTGTCGTGCTGGTTCTGATGATCGCCGGGTCCTCTGGTCTCGTCGCACCTACGGGTCTCAGCTGTGCTGTAGGGGCAGGTTGAGGTCAGAGAGGGCAGGGAGTCCGGGTCTCGTCGAGCTGGGCAGTCTGGTTCCAGAGGAAGGACGTTTCAGCAAACCGCAAGATACTTAGGTTGGGCCTGCTGCTGCAGGGTGACTACTCCTTAGTCACAAGGGAGAAATCTTGAGAAGAAGTCTTGAGTTCCTTTCGTAGAAAGTAGTTTCAGGATTCAAAGATGATCTCATTTGGGAAGGGGGCCTGCTCCTACCTTTATTCTCAAAAAGGGGGCTGGCACGCGACTAGGTCCTGCCCATGGGTGGGACCAGGAGGGGGGTGGTTACACCCCTCTCCTTTGTCCGGTCTCTCCCCAGCTCAGGGGCTGGTGTGCCCCAGGAACTGGTTTGAGCCGGCCTATGCACAGTGAGCACCAGGGTGCCACTTGCAGTCACCTTCCTCTCACGCCCTGCCTACCTGGGATACACATAACCCTGTCTGGGATGGTGCTAGCACCGCCCCTGACAGGAAACCCTTTGTCCAAGCCTCCCTCGCTGGAAGGACTCCCAGCAGCAGGAGGGCGGACTTGTGTCTCGGTGGCAGCATCCATTTTGTGGAGCTGAGGCTATGTTCAACTTTAACCGGGGTTACAGGCTACCAACATGTCTTCTCCCTCTAGAGGGGTGGAATGCTACTCCCGTCGCCAGAACTGGCGAGGGGGTAGTATTCCAAAGCGTATGACACCTTACACGACATGTTTAGATAATGTCAGACCAAAGTTACCATAACCGCGAGGATTATAAGGCACTTAAGAGTATATGGTATGACGCTATCATGGAAACGGCTAAGGGATTGATCCCGAAGGCCGCAGACAGGCTCAGCTCATGCCAGAGCACTATCTCACACGATTCCAAGCACTCTGCCTCCAGGATTGTTAAGGCCTGCCATAGGAGTGACTGATAGGAGATCTGAGTGCCCATTTTAGCTTTAGATATAGGTATACTATATCTAAAGCAAAGGGTGATTACACCACCTTGCCCCAGCTGTCAAGCAGCCAGTTGTGTCAGTTTTGGATGGCCAGCCAGGGGTGGCATAATACATGCTTCAGCCCCTGGTAGGCCCTGGGTACACCTATGCCCTGGATACCTAAGGTATACTGTACAGGGACTAATAAGGTGACTCAGTATCCAATCAGATATGTACCTAGGGTACATGGAATCCATTTTAATAGAGAGAGCAGTGGGCCTGGGGTCCTGAATAGCAGGGCCCCAGGTCAACTAAGTCAGAAAACCAGCAAAACACCAGGCAAAAAGTTGGGGGCAACCATAGTCAGGGATCTACCTTCCTACAGGGGGAGCCCCCGGCCTCTGGGGGCAAGGGGTGTCCGGGGTAGGGCCCCTTGGGAGCGCCGAGGTCCCTGCCCTGGGCTGCTACTGGCCCCATGACGCCCGGGGGCTGCTGAGGCCCGGGTGCACTTCTGGGCCCAGGAAACTAAAGCTCCAATTCGTCCAGGGTGCCAGGGACCGGTGCCGCTGCTTGCTCCAGGATTCTAGGTTAGTCCCAAGGTGCTACGCCTCTCATGGCATCAAGGCGCTATACATCTGCTACGCTTTGGTGCTGGGTTACTGATTGGTCCAGGGTGTCATGTCTTTGCTTAACCCCATGCTGCTGGCTTCATGGCGCTACCTTCCGCTACTGCTTTATCCAGGGTGCGGCGCCTCTGCAGGTCCCGGCGCTACTGGCTTCATGGCGCTAGCCGTTTGCTCCAAGGTGAGTGACCACAAGGTGGTGCGCGGTCCTAATTCCCTGCTGGGTCGAAGGGATGCTAGTAAACGCTGCTGCTCAGTCCAGGCCTGAGCCCTTGCTGCTGAAGCCAGGCCTCTGCTGCTCCATGTTGCTGGGGCGCTTGATAGCGCTGCTGCTGAGTCCAGTGCTAAACCCTTGCTGCTGGCGTTTTCAGATAGGCTTCAGATGCTGCTAGTCCGGGTTGCCTGGCCCCTACTATGCTTGGCCTCTCGGTCGTCCCGACTGCTCCAGACCGGTTCCAGATCTCAAGGTCCTGCCTCTCCGAAGGTTGGGTCGTGCTTGCTAAGGATGTTGGGATATGTTGAAGGAAGCCCTCTCATGCTGCTGCACCACCAGGGCTTTGTTATGCTGATGACCCCACAACTGGAATCATAGATTGGTGGCACGCAGGGGTGGGGGCTTGTTGGATAAACAACGCCTTTGGATCTGGAAAGCGCCCCGTGATGGCCAGGTTAAGTGCTGGGCATCAAGCGCCTTGATTGGAGGAGGGGACGTCGAGGCAGGGGCTGGGGCAGCCCAGCCCGGGATGGAGACAGATGCTCTCTAGACCTCTCTGTGGACAGGGCAAACACCAAGGGAAACAACACACACTGTTTGTGTCGAGGTAGAACACCACGAAAATAAAGGCAAACAAAGGGTGCAGGCAGCAGATTACACCACAAATCCGGGATCTGGGGGGGGGGGGGATTTACCCAGGGATTTGGGAAGGGGGTGAAAAGACATGAAGGGGTGCCCTGCAGGGGGTCGCCATCTTGTTTGTGCTGGCATTAGCTCGCCCTTCTCTGAGTAGAAAGGACTCTGCCTCTTATCAGGAGTCAGTCTCGGCGTGGGGGCGCCTGGAAACCCTCCCTGGAAGAAGGAACCCCTGGGTGAGGGCGGCGAGGCGGCATAGAAACCTGGCCCAAATTGAGAGGGGGGTCAAGAAACCTCTGAATCGATCTGCAATAATCAGGATAATTAGTGGTTCCAATGCAGGAAAACTTTTGTTTTCTGACTTACTTTTATTTGCCACATCGGTGCATTGTGGGACTTGTATTTTATTCAAAGTCATTAGAGCTTCACACATGCGTGTAATGAGTTGTGAAAGGAAGGTCAGGGACCGGGCAGCAGCGACCGCATGACATGGAATTAGCCTACAGTGCCCTGAAACCCCTGCAAAAACGTAGGCACTATCTAAACAAAATGAGTAAGTATGCTGCTGGACATGTGTATCAGCAGTGATCTAATATTGAAATAATGCCCCCTGCACACCACACACCAAATGTCTACATTGCAGGTTACATTTTCAAAATGCAGTGTATAAAATCCCGTATAGCACAGCGAACCGTGAAACATAGCAATATTTCAGGGTTCACAGCGCAATACTGCTTCCAACGTCATAATGACAGGCCTCAAACCACTTTACAGGGGTTTTCCGTTACCTGTGCTTCTCTAATTATGCGGCACGGAGGACCAAATAACCCTGCAAACGCCCTACAAAAAACAAGCAGAAGTAAAAAAAAAAAAAAAGCTGTGTTTATTATCTGATCCGTGGCATGTAAAATACAGTAAAGGCCGGGCAAGTCACAGGAAGAAAATGCAGCGAGAGGGGGGTGCTGACAGGGATGACTGATGGAGTTAAGGGGGGAGAAGAGGCGGGAAATAATTATACCCCCTCCTGCAGTTTACTGTTCTTCCTAAAATTACAATTTTCAAGAACCACACTTTACAATGCTCATTTACAATAAACCTTATGTCAGCATTTAAACTGGATGGCTGATTCGATTGAGCTCTTCATCCTTCAAAAGTCGATACACTGGGGTGCCGCTCGCAGCAGTAGCCTGAATTGTGGATTCTGTTTTCCCTGCCCGGTGAGACTTTGACTCCCTGCCGTGCTGCCTGACATTTGACGCCGAGAGCCTGGGACTGCACGGAGAAGTTCCTGACTGAGAGGAGCCAGAGCGGGCGTCCGGGACTGCGAGGACCAGCATTCTCCTTTACATCCACAGCTGGTGCCTCTTCCCGGGCGTGCCCCGCCTATTTTTTGTTGTTGTACTTAATTGCAATCCCAACGCGCATCGCGGGACGCGCGCGAGACTCATCCCGGGGCTAAGCCCGGGCAAAGGGCGGGCCGTTTGAGGCCGTTAGAGGACGGGAGAGACCAGACCGGGCCACCCCCCTAAGTGTTTCCTCAGTAGACCACCGTATCTTTACACCTTGTCTGGGTCCTGTGAGGTACAGCGACGTCTAATATGGCATCGAGGGAAACAAGGAGTAAAGCGGCCACGATGGTAACAGGTACTTTGGACAGTTTCCCCATTAAGGCAAATACCGTGGTAAACCAGGGCCTCACAGCCCTAGAGAAACAATGAGAAGAGGGGCTGGAAAGTTCGCAGTTACTTTCCACGGGCTCATCTATGAATACTAGATCTCTTGAACTGCTGGATGCTACCCATCTATCTATTATGGACAGCCTTGATCAAACAATAGAGTCAGTGTTGCAGCAGCGGAGGACACCGTCCAACTTACAAAGAGATTGTGACTCAGTTCATACCATCCATGAGTCGACGTCTCCCACGATATTTCAACCAGCTTCAACTCGGGAAGAGGAGGATGTCCTCACTGCATCACATCTTAGGGGCCTTCGGGAGGGTGCGGTTCCAAAAGGGAAAAGACCTAGGCAGTTAAAGGGTGCGAAGCGGGCCAAAGTAGATTATATTCCGGACACCGCTGCTGATAGCACGGACGGTTCTGGAACATTCTCTGCCGCGGTCGCCACCAACACACTGAGCCCCACACAGCCCGTTCATAACCATATGCCTCCGCACTCTGGCCCGTTCATATTTGGAGAGGGAGCTTCTAATACTGGGGACCATATCATTTGCTCACTCACTAATATCATTAAAAATCTACTGGACCCCGTGTTGGTTAAGCTCGATAGTATCGAGACTAGACTCCTAGCCATAGAAAAATCAAGTGGGGGTAGGGATGGCAGCAGGGGTTGCGATCTAGCCCAAATGGTGTGACTGGGATAAATAGTGGGATCCCTCATCCGCCTAGTGCTGCTACTGCTGTGATTCATACTCAGCCTATTCCCTCTGTCACTGTGAATGCCCCGACGGCTACTCCACCGCAACCTGTCCCACCACCCCTCCCTAGGCAAGACATTCCCGTGCCTCTTGTTAGAAAGTCGAGGCTGCTTACCTCGACTTCCACAATGAGTAAAAAAATCCCAAATGCAATGGCCGACCAGCCCAATAGGACTTGTAATAGCCATACTCGGCCAAAAGTAGTTAACTTGCCTCCTGAGGCGGCGGCCCACACTGTAATCTTGACCGGGGTACCTGAACTCTCTAGCAACGTGGTGGAATCTTTTGACTCCCTACGTAATAAAGTTATTAGTTGGTTAAATGTCCATAGGCCCCTACCACCTAATCTGAGAGGAGAAGTATTGATGGTCAGGAGGGTTCCATGGGTTGGGTACACTGTTAAGAAAACAAGGGGAGACTGTATCCTTGTAAGTTTCAGGAATTCCCAGATAGTGCCCCATATATGTAACTGGCTTGGAAGCTCAAGGAATACATCCATAGAATTGGTTCCACTGTCTTTCTTCTATCCAAATGGCGGGGATTCGTACCTGGGGGAAAGTGACGGCTGGACTAGGGTGGGTTATGCTGTTGACGGGTCAAGATATAGGCCCCCTCGACATGACATTCCCGCCTTTAGCAATTACGCCCAAGCTAATAGATACAGCTGCCTTGACCAGGTTGACTGACTCACGATGGCTGTATGTGAGGGGGACACTGATGGGGTGGTTCCCGATACTCCCTTGATGGGAACAGGGACAGTTGCCAGTGCTAAAACTAATTTTAGCTCTGCTGGACCATCACTGGAAAGTTCATCTATTATCAACATCTTGTCCCCTTTCGTCAACCTACCCCTGAGGCCATTTCTTTTTTTCTTTTTCTTTTTTTTTTTTAAAGACCTTTATTGCACAGTATCATCATAACACAGCTTAGGGCCTACAACCACTGGGGCCGGCCGCAACATTAACATTAGCAAAGTATCAATATAAAGTTGACACAGCCGCGTAGCCGTTAGCCCTAGGGTCCGGCGGCAAAGGAAACCAATTCGTGCATAATGCAAATGATACAGGTATATGACATGACTTAGGTCTACGTTTTTACTTTTTCAACCAAACTGTTTGGTAACTTAAAGGAACAATAAACATTTCGATCTTTGAAGGCGACTTGACACATGCTCACAATTTTAGTGTTTGTAGTATTAGCTGTGCACCCCAGAGCCGTCCCTAGCAGTACCGCACCCTTTAATAACAGGGCGGGTTTAAAAAACAACAGGATATACCACCACTGACATCCAAAGTTCAGGTTCAATCCTTATTCCGAAAGGCACTCATCCGAGTCCTCCCGCGGCGGCTCACAAATGTTTCCCCTGAATCTGTTCCACGCCCCCCCGATCTTTCCCCATTTTTCGGGGCATCCACGATGGACAAACACCGCCCTTTCAGCCACCATTATATCATCCATGTCGCTGCACCAGTCTCTCAACGCGGGTAGTACATTCGAACCCCACAGTTTAGCAATATTGCGTTTTGCAACCATCATTCCCAACATGACCCAATCCTGTTGCCGACGGGTTAAGTCAACTGCATCCCATATATTCAACAGACAACAGCGAGGGTCAGGCAGCAGGGAGACAGCTGTAGTTTGGGAAATCTGAGGCCATTTCTTGGTGAGTCAGTACCTCAAGTGTCAATTGATTTGGGATCTCCGGCGGAGAAAGTATTATCAGATATGCCTATATCACTATCCGTAGATAGCGGTGCCGAGAGGATGAGGGGAACGGAAACGAAGTTACCCTTGGGATCTATGAAAGTCCTTTCCTGGAATGTCGCAGGCATTGCCAACAAAATAGATTCCAATGAATGGGGCTCTTTAGTTGCTGGCAATGATATCTGTCTCTTTCAGGAGACTTGGGCTAGGGAAACGTTCCCCTGGGCGGGCTATGCAACCTTTTATATCCACGCTAGGTGGAATGGCAAGGGGAGGCCTTCTGGCGGTCTCGCGATCTGGGTGGCTAGTCACATTGGCTGTGGAGCTGAGATAATACCAACCTTCTCGGAGGACTTTCAATGTGTTCTCCTTAAATGGCCAAACGCCTTCAATCTGGCGATTGTCAATGTGTACTCGCGCCCAGTTAGCGTGTCGATGGAATCATCCACCCTGGATGATTTATCTTCCTTTTTGGGGCAATTACCCGCCGACTGTAAGATACTGATGGGCGGTGATTTCAACTGCCACTTCGAACCTCTGGAAGGTTTGAAGGAGGGTGCCCTAACTGCTGAAGATGACTACTGGGGGATTCCCTCTTGTCAATCCCCTAACTCAAAAGCATGGTCGCTTTTAGCGGTGCAAATCATGTTCCTGACCCTGAATTTTGCTTTGAGGGCCTGCAATGGGCGTACTCCATCTGATACCCCCTCGTTGGGCACCTTCAATAGGAAGGGCCATGAATCGCGCCTGGACTACATTTTCGTAGATACGGGCTTGTGGTCCAAGGTTCAGGACTTTAGGGTAATAGAAAGATCAGATAGTGATCATAACGCCCTCTGCTTAGATATGGTACATCTTGTCCCTGAAGAACGGTCGGTAAGCGTAGATCAAAGCGAAGAGACAGGGAACTTGGTCCTATCCAATAACAGACGCAGGGTAAGATGGGGCAAACTAGTAAGTTCTACAAAATGTATGAACTGGTACTCCCAAAGTTTGTCGAAGTGGATGAACTAATCAATAAACCCCTAAGCATTGATTTTAATCAGAAACTTGCCCAAATCAATGCAGATTTAGTGGGAAGTTTAAGAGAGGTCTTTTTCCCTGAGGTGGTGTCTAGGAAGAAGAGGACAGCGACTTCAGCTTGGTACAATGGCAGTTGTAAAAAGATAAAAACAGAGCTGATTTCCATGATAAAGTCTGGTGCCAGTAAGGACAAGGTAGTTCTCCTGAGACATAAATATAGGGAAGCCATCGCCCAGGCAAAATCAGATTGGGAGAGATGGCAAGACCTATCTCTGGCGCTTGAAACCAGGGACCTAAGAAAATTCTGGGCTTTAGTTACCACAGGTACAGGTGAACCTAAACCAGCAGTCGAGCCAAACATCGCTGCCTCTGTCTGGGAATTACATTTTAGTAAATTGTATCAAGATATTACAGAATCCACCCAAGAGGCAGTCCTTGACACCCCATTCGAGCCCGATGAAAAACTAGAATTCACACTGGGGGAGGTACTGAATGCAATGGAGAGATTGGCGCAGGGGAAGGCCCCAGGTCTCGATAAACTCCCTGGAGATCTGTTCCGATACCATCCTGAGATCTGGGGTCCGTACTTCTTAATTATATTCAATTCTATCCTGGGAGGGATGGAGATCCCCTGTACTTGGCTGGGGGCGGAGATAGTACCGATTTTTAAAAAGGGCTCTCCTCTGCTCCCAGCTAACTACAGGCAGATCAGTCTTATAGATGTACCACAAAAGCTTTTTGTCCGCCTTCTCCTGGATCATCTCCTTGATTGGATGGAGGATAACGCGATCCTCAGTCCCCTCCAGGCGGGCTTCAGGAAAAACACGTCCACCATGGATCAGATTTTCCTCCTCGTCCTTCTCTACTGGAAAACAGTGGGGATCGAGGGGGGGAGTCTGTACATGGTGTTTGTGGACCTGAAGTCCGCATTTGATTTGGTACCCCGTAAGAAATTGTGGATGGTTCTTAAGGAGCTGGGTGTTCCTCCACAATTGCTACAGGCTATAATCAGGCTCCACGATGGTAATTTTGCCCAGGTTAGGTGTGGGAGGGATGGAGCGTTGTCCTCTAGGTTTCCAGTTCTCAGGGGGGTAAGACTGGGTTGCGTTCTTGCGCCGACCCTGTTTTGCCTCTTTGTTAACAGTGTCATATTCCATCTGGATAACGTTAGAGACAACAACGCACCTAGTTTGGCAGGCAGGAGGGTTCCGGCTATCATGTTTGCCGATGATACCCTCCTGCTTTCCAAATCCCCAATGGGGATCCAAAGGATACTAGATGGGTTTGGGGATTTCTGCAGGACCCACGGTCTGGAGATTAACGCAGAAAAAAAACAAATTCATGGTATTTAACCCCTCCAGAACAACCCGGCCCAATCCACTCCGGGGACCTGAAAGGCTTGAAAGGGTCAGAACGTTCCAGTATCTGGGGGGTAACTTTACATGAAAATCTATCATGGGGTCCACAAATAGCTAGATCCCGCCTAAAGTTATCCCAGATTGCGGGGGAAATTCTGAAAGTCACGAATTCATCGACCTTTAAACCTATCAGCCCTGCCCTGAAGATGTACAAAACTCAAGCCAGAGCAGCATCATCCTATGGTAGTGAGTGTGAGAAGTTGGCCTGATATGCAGTGCTCACTATTCTAGTGATCACTATGTATCAGTCCAAACAACCCTTATTGATGATTGGTTGTAAGTCAACCTGATAGACCAGCTATCCTAGTAGCATGGATACGAGCAGTCTAAGGCTAAGACTCTAGAGGGCGTGTTAAGCCAGCTGTTTTACCATCACATTACCCCTTGAACACCAAGTGAAAGGACACCACACAAGTTGTTATGAAAATAAACAGATATTTATTTATAACAAGTCTACCCTGAACTCTTTATGAGTCAGGGAGCTAAGCACACAACAAAACTCTTAAGAAAATACTTTAAGTCGCACAATTTACACAAATGCCCGAGGGGCACGAAAAACCATATATTACAAAAGTGGAATGCGAATTACTAGCAGGTAAGTAACTATTCTCATAGACTCTAGAAACGCTAGGCCTACAATACTAAACCCTTAGATTAGAAGCAGGAGGCCTGTGGACGTCGTGTGCAGAGTGGGAACTCTCACGCGTAAGGCGGGAAAAAGTCTATGGAAGCTAGTAAAGACAAAGTTACTGTTCTCGGGCGAACCCGACTAGGTGGGTCGAAAACAAGAGTGGATCCGAACACTTAGGGTGTTGGACAATGCTGGAGCACCGGAGTACTCAGGTTACCTAGCCCAGGGGCTGCGGCTGCATAGGGTTGAAGTTGCGTCGGAAACCCACGTTGAAGATCCAGGAGCCTGAACAAAGAAGTTGCTGGCAGGCGACCAGTGAAGAAGTTCGTGGTGATCCAAGCCTGGATCAGGGAAGAAGAAACCTGTAAGCAGAGGGGACCAAGTTCTGAATCACTAGCCAGTGATTTGAGTGGGCACCAGGATGGCACCGGACGAAGTCACCTCAGCCAGGTGAGTGGGCGCTGCTGGGCTCTGCAGTCTCTCGGACCAGGAGGCGTTGTCGGCGACCAGGATGGAGGTGCGAGCTGTCCCACGAAGGTACTTGCTGTCGACGTCGCTGGACCCAGGATTGGGCAACAAGTCTTGGCAAATGCAAGGCCCACGCGGTGGACCTAAAATGGCGTCTTGAGTGGACCAGGAGGGTCCAGGGTGCTCCTCTTTTGGAGGGGAGCAAGGGCTAGTCTGGAGCAACCAGACCAGCAGTAGTTGTCGTCGTGGAGCGTCGTGAGGGGGCCACTAGCCAACGGGCAAGCGACCTGGACAACGCGGTGAGCAGCAAAAAGCAGAAGGGCCCCACGCAGATCTCGTGGATGCAGGGGGGCTGAACTTCGGTGCTGGAGCTGCTCAGGGTCGGGGCTTCCCTTACCCCAAAGCACTCAGTCGAGGGTCACTCGGGAGTCGTGCTGGACAAGCGTCGTGCAGTTCTGAAGATGGCCGGTCCCTCGAGGTCTCGTCACACCCACGGATCACAGCTGGGCTGATGATGTAGGTTGAGGTCAGAGGTGCCAGGGAAGCCGGTTCTCGTCGTGCTGGAGCAGTCTTGATCCGAAGGAGAGACTGGCAACAAACCGCGATGCTTGGTTGGTGCCTGCTGCTGCAGGGTGACTACTCCTTAGTCACAAGGGAGAAATCTTAGGAAGAAGTCTTGAGTTCCTTTCGTGGAAAGTAGTTTCAGGATTCAAAGATGATCTGCTTTGGAAGGGGGCCAGGTCCTACCTTTATCCTGCAAAAAGGGGCTGGCACGCGACTAAGTCCTGCCCTAGGGGTGGGACTAGGAGGGGGGTGGTTACACCCCTCTCCTTTGGCGGGCTTTCCCCAGGCCAGGGGCTGGAGTGCCCCTGGAACTGGTTTCAGCCGGCCTATGCATAGTGAGCACCGGGGTGCCACTTGCAGTCACCTTCCTCTAAAGCCCTGCCTACCTAGGACACACAAAATTCTGTCTGGGACGGTGCTGGCACCGCCCCTGGCAGGAAACCCTTTGTCCTTGCCTCCTGGGCTGGGAGGACTCCCAGCAGCAGGAGGGCAGACTTGTGTCTCGGTGGCAGCATCCATTTTGTGGAGCTAAGGCTCTGTTTGACTTTAACCGGGGTTACAGGCTACATACATGTCGTGTCCCTCTAGAAGGGTGGAATGCTAACCCCGTCGCCAGAATTGGCGAGGGGTTAGTATTCCAATTCGTATGACACCTTACTCGACATGTTTTGATAAAGCGATACCAGAGTTGGCATATAACCGCGAGGATTATAATGCACTTAAGAGTATATGGTATGCGATATCATGGAAACGGCTAAGGGATAGATCCCGAAAGCCGCAGACAGGCTCAGCTCATGCCAGAGCACCATCTCACACGATTCCAAGCACTCTGCCTTCAGGATTGTTAAGGCCTGCCATAGGAGTGACTGATAGGAGATCTGTGTGTCCATTTAGGTTTAGATATAGGTATACTATATCTACAGCAGAGGGTGAGTACACCACTCTGCCCCAGCTGTCAAGCAGCCAGTTGTGTCAGATTTGGATGGCCAGCCAGGGGTGGCATAATACATGCTGCAGCCCCTGGTAGGCCCTGGGTACACCTATGCCCTGGGCACCTAAGGTACTCTGTACAGGGACTGATAAGGTGACTCAGTATCCAATTAGATATGTACCTAAGGTACATGGAATCCATTTTACAGAGAGAGCAGTAGGCCTGGGGTCCTGAATAGCAGGGCCCCAGGTCAACTAAGTCAGAAAACCAGCAAAACACCAGGCAAAAAGTTGGGGGCAACCATAGTCAGGGATCTACCTTCCTACAGTGAGCTGTGGGGCCATAAAGCTGGGATAGACCTTGACAAGGTAGAAAACAACTTCCTAAGACGCCTGCTAGCCCTTCCCCAAAGCACACCCTTGCTACCTCTGAGATTGGACCTGGGGCTCCCTTCAATAGGAGATGAATTGGCATTAAAACCATTGAGTTTTTGGCATAGGCTCTGGTCTACTGGTGAACTTTTACACTACAGGCAAGATCTCAGGCATGTCCTTACCCTTAATCATCGCGACAGAATTCCTTGGTTGTCCTACATTAAACGTGAATTCTATCGCTTGGGTCTGCCTGAGCTGTGGGAGGATCCTGAAAGAAGCTGTCTCGGGATGGCACGCAAAAGGCTTGTTAAGATCTACAAGGACAAAAGTCTAGCCTCGCTTGTGTGTGCATCTAGAGTCGGCACCCTAACTGATCAATTTTTGGACACCAAAAATTCTTTTCATTTCAAAGGTTTTATGGACATTATTTATCCCATCAAGGCAAGGAAATTGTTCATTCAATGGAGGTTGGGCACCTTACCCCTAAAAACTTTTACCAGCAAATGGTCGATTTTGAATGATAAAATCTGTCCTGGGTGCAGTGCGAATGAGGAGGACAAAGCACACATGTTATTTTTTTGCCCTGCCTACACGAGACCGAGAAAATATTGGCTATTGCCATTGTGTAGGAATTTGGGCATTAGAACCCATTTGCACTCACTCAGAATCTTGAAGACAAGTACTCTGCATTATATAGTTTTTGCAGTCGCTAAGTACCTAATGGCCATGTGGCAGATAAGGGGGAAAATATTAAAAGGTTAACCCTACGCTATATGCACAATGAACTGTAACAAATTATAGTTAACCGCTTTTTATGTGCCAGCTCCCCAGGAAAGTGAATTTGATGTATGTTGTACCTTGCCAAGTTTTTACTGTTTTTTTTATGCCTTTTTAAATGCTATAATGAATCTTTTATGGTCTCAAATGGCCGAAATAAAGATTTTTTGGATTGGATCGATACACTGGCACGAAGTAATTCAATACCGTAAAAACCATTAAATAAAGCGCTTAGAAAAAAACAAATTCAGGTCCAAATCGGTGTATAAACCACATGTTTATATTGTTTGTGGTTACCTTTCTTCAAGTAACTGCTGTGTGTAATATCTTGCTAACTGGCACCCGGTCGTGACATAGCGGTGGCATGTATATGTTTAAATTCCCGAAGGTCGTCTTGGTTAGTCAACTGAGGAGCCCCAAAGCCAGGTGTCGCACCTTATACAAGCCCCGTTTCTTACCCAGCAGCATGCTCTGATTCTTATGTCATACTTCTAGTTGTGAAAAGAACTACGAGTCCCAGAATGCTGTTTGCTAATAGCCAATAATGTCGGGAGTGTTACTGCAGACTGCTGAGTGCCTCGTGTTGTGACAGATGTGATTAATGTCCTCCCATTGTTCCTCAAAACATTATTTTGAGAGCGTAGCACATGCCAGACTGGCTCTAAGCAGGTGCTGCGATCCAAGGGCTGACCTTTAACCTTTAAAGTTCAACTGAGATGTTCATGTCCAGCAACATTTTCTGCATTGTTAGAACAACTCAATAGCATAAATAGCAAAACAAATTACAATTAAGGGAAAGCTTTTGTTGAAATTATTCTGGTCAGAGGGTTTGTTGATATATATATATATATATATATATATCCACCACTCCCGTCTTGGAAAAAACGGGTCTGACACATGCATGAGCTTCACTCGGGTACATTTATTGCCACCATTAAAGCACTGTGACACATTAACGAAGTCCTGTCCCCCATCTCCTGGCAAACTTCAGGCAGACGCGTTTCAGCATTGTGCTTTCCTCAGTGCCGGTTGTGAGTTGAAAGGAGAGAATCTGCAAAGACTTTCGCAGGCAGTTCAAATAGCCAGGTGAGTGACCCCATTGGTCGGCAGGTATTCTCACAGAGAGAGGACAGGGAAAGTTCCACACAGCACAAGTACTTTTCCCCTCTCTGGTGCCGAGGTTTCTCCAGCGCGTAGATCGTGCTTTAAAAGGAAATGTTCGCTTAGGACACGAGAGTTTGATACAGTGATCTCCTCAAAACAAAGTTATGCCCCGACTTCGTCAGCCATCCAAGCGCCCTATTTCCTTACGTGAAGCACAATTCATGGCGGAATTCTTCACCGAGTATATATATATAGTTTTTAAGATCATCTTCTGGCATATTCGGGTAACATCCGCGCACAAGTGTTTCACCCCTTATGCACAATACACTTGGGTAGGGCGACCAGCTAACTCCCTGCGAGCGTGACACATCTTTGCATTTTGATTTAGCATATCAGTGCATCCTGGGAGTTGTAGTCTTTGTTCATTTTCATGGAGTCAATTGGACCAACAGGGTCATGATTGCATGGAAAAACAGAGCAGGAATGGAAAAGTGTCTCCTGTGATGTAGCCTTCTGGTCACCCAAATACGGTATTTTTTTAAGGCTTAAATATAGTAGTGATCTGGTCGGTCATGTGAGGGCCCGGGGCAGGAAGTCGTCCAGTCGGTAAGGGTGGAGAGCTTCTGCAACCTGGCTGGTCCGTCACTTCTTGATCTGCTGAATGCCTCGCCTGGTTTTAAGCGTGGCTGAAGATGGTACACGCCTCTCCGCCGCTGGCACATTCTCCCACTGAGCTATCTTTCTAGTTTGGGAGTATTCGCCTTTGTAATGCAGTTCTAAGCCATGCATGCTTCACCCGCTGTTAGGATTGGTCTGCCCAGGCCACATGCTGTGGAAATATGGAAACGAAATTCATGTCTATGGGATGCGGCATTCAGTTCCCAAATGTATCGCCTAGTCAAGGGTTGGCAGAAGGCGCTTTATAAATAAAAAGAAGAAAGAAAAGAAAGACTCTGGGACTCAGCGAATTTAGTGAAAAGTTAATGTCTACTCTAGCCATCAAGTCATAAGCATAGCTTCAAGAGAAGCTATTTACAATCAAACACTCGGGACTTGGAGGGGGGGGGGGAGGAAATCGCCGGGGGCAGGGCAGGCCCGGGGGTCCATGGTGGCGGGGGCAGGGCAGGCCGTGGGGGCAACCGGTGAGGGCTTCGAATACATCCAGTGTGCGCAGAAGATGACCGCACGCGGGAAGCTGTGTATATTTTCCCCTATCGGTGTGTTTTTGGGGCTATGACCTAATCGTTGACTTTGATTGTCTCCCACCCAACACACACAATCCCTTTCCTCTCATTCTCTCGCTTTCTTTCTTCTCTCTCTTTAACCTTAAATCACCGTCTCATTTTCTTCCTCGCTCGCTCCTGCCCTCTTTCGCGACCTCCTTTTTTCTTTCCTCTTCTTTATCTTTACATCTTTCTCCCCATCTCTTTTTGTATCTTACTCCATCCTCTTCCCTTAATATTACACTTTCTCTGTCCCACACTTTCTCTTCAATTTATCCTCTATATTTTTCTTCGCTCGTATTCGTTTTTAGGTCGAGGGACCGAAGGCTGGCTTGCCAGCCGGAAGTCCGGAGAATTAATGTGTCTTAGTGTGGCAGCTTAAACCAGTCTCCCTCCTCGTCTCTCCTCCATTGGCTGGCTTCCTAAACGGAGGCCAGCCATTGAAGGAGAGAGGCGTCCCTCGAAAGAAGCTCCGTCTCTTTCGGATTCGGGGGCGTACATTTTGCTGTTCTTTCGCTAGTGACGTCACCCGTCACTCAAAACAACAAATACACGCCCCCGAATCCGAAAATGGTCGGAAGCTTACGGTGAGGATCGTCTTGGTCTTGTTTTACTTGTTATCTTATATGGTTGCTCGACTGATGAGGAACGTTGGGTTTCTCGGTCCTTGTAATTTTAAAATGACCGCGTAAGGTTAACTGTGGCGTGTATTATGCCCATGTGGTTACTGTGACGTGCTTGTTAACTTAGGATTGTGTTGAGATCTTTGTTTGATCTCCACGGGTCCCCCGTTCTGATCGACGCGATTCTGTCTGCCACTTGGATCGCTACTTTGATCTGCGCAATTATCTGGGTGGATTCGCATTGGAGGCAGCCTTTATGATATGTTGGGGTTTTGAGTCTTTTTTTTATTTTTATTTGATGGTTCGATTATTTATTAATTTTGCTTGGGAGGAATTTTGGGGCACATTTGAAGGTCCAGAGGTTTCGCCCGTCATCATATTTGCTTTGGGTGACTTGGTCGTTCTAGTTATAGGACGCCACGAACTTTAGTCCACCGGTTGGACATAGGTGACGTCACTGCGAACGTCCTTTTGTACGTCCGGAGGCGTGCTTTCTACGTGTTATGTGGACGTGAACAGATTGAATTCCTGAAGATCTGTGTGGCGTGACGGGGACCCGTTTTGCAGGTATATAAATTGAGGGGCCACCCGAACTTTTGGTTACGATACTGTACGTTTTTTCAGTGTGTTCTGTGACTATGTTCTGTTAGGAGAGAGTTTCTTTGAACTTTTGCTTTCTGTGATCTTTTGCCAGGAGACATACCCCTGCCCTTGGTGTAAGGCGAGAAGTGGACATTTGGTGATTTTCTGAGCCCTGTGAGACTGTGTTGCTCCAGGTATGATCTATGTCCCTTGTAGGAGATTCAACGCGAGAACCCGACACACTTTGGCACCTATGCACCCG
The DNA here is from genome assembly GCF_964261635.1 of Lissotriton helveticus. Taxonomy (NCBI): domain Eukaryota; kingdom Metazoa; phylum Chordata; class Amphibia; order Caudata; family Salamandridae; genus Lissotriton; species Lissotriton helveticus. The sequence continues at coordinate 403,294,859 of NC_136063.1, read as the reverse complement.
CAGCCCGTGGGTGAGGTAACGAGAGCATTCCGGTGCTCAAGGGTAGTTTAACTGTCCTAGTGTCCCGTTCCACAGTCGTTTTAGTCCTACCTAGTCAGGATTGTCCGTACTTACCTTAGAACTTGAACTGTACTGTCCATAGACGTTGTTACGCATCTCGCGTGTGAGTTCACACTCTGCAAACGCGTTCCGTGGGCCTCCTATTACTTACCTAGAGTTAGTGTAGCGTGGTCCCATCGATCCTACAGCCTCTGGACAGCTCCATTCCTTTTATCGACTTTCACATTCAACTTACTTAGTATATGGTTTGTCGTGCCCCTAGGGCACCATTGTAATTTTGTGCAACTTATCGTATTTTTCTTAAGAGACTGTCATGTGCTTAGCCCTCTGACCTCATAAAGAGTTCAGAGGTGTTGTTATTAATAAATATACTGTTTATTTTCATAACAACCTGTGTGGTGTCCTTTCAACTGGTATTCAAGGGGTTATATTGTGGTAAAACAGCTGGCTTCACATGCCAAAAGAGTTTAGCCTAAGACTGCTTTGTCCATGCTACCATTAGGATAGCTGGTCTAAAGGTTGACTTACAACCAATCACCATAAGGGTTGTTTGGACTGACACAAGGTGATCACTAGAACTAGTGAGCATCATATATCAGGCCAACTTCTCACATTAGTGGCAGCGGTGGGATTTGAGCTTGCTGTTGTTTTTACCACATATAATCTTGAAATATCATTTGAAAGATCACATAAGGTACTCTAGGTACATATAACAAGCTTAGAAGTTCTACTGAACCAGCTGTTGTAGTAGAAAGGGCCTAGCACACCCTGACTACAACTCTTAGCAAGGGATCAGTAGGAAAACCCATAGTGTAGGTAAGTGCACCACTTACACCTCACTAGAAAGCATGTCTACCGGTCGACAGCCCGCTCGATTTTTTGTTTGTGACGGAGACCTGGCTCACTGAGGCCAGTGCCTCGGATGTCAAGCTAGCTGTCCCACGTGGCTACAAAATATATAGGAGGGACAGAGCACTGGGAAGAGGGGGAGGTGTTGCTATTATTCTCAGAGATTCATTAACTCTTCAGGTTGACCCCCCCGATAACCCTGGAGGGGGGCGAAGTAATGAATTTTTCTGTGGTTCTTTCCCCGCACTTTACCCTTGGGGGTTCCCTGGTTTATCGGCCCCCAGGACCTGTGGGTGCGTTTCTTACGGCTCTGACTGAGCTTTGTACCCCCCGAGCCCTCAGATTTCCGAGCTTTTTGCTTCTGGGCGACTTCAACATTCATGTTGATGAGGTGGGTCTCCCGGAGAGCAAAAGCTTTCTAGATTTTCTGGATTTGGTGCACTTGTCTCAGTGGGTCTCCCTACCCACGCATTCGAGAGGGCACACCCTGGATGTGATCTGCTCTAATTTTCTCCTCCAGGCTGATGCTCCTGAACCTTTGACGTGGTCCGACCATCAGCTAATCAGATTTGCTTGGTCATCTCAGGGTACTTCCTCTGTGAGGATTAAATCATGGTGTGCCAATAAAATTAATAACGAAACTCTGGCGGCCACCCTGGCTGAGAATCGGCCTGCGTTGGGTAATGACCTCACCACAGCAGTGTCGTCCTTCAATGAGTGGATGGTTGCGGGGGTTTCGACCTCTTCTAAAGGAAGGGGAGGTAAACTGCGCTCCACCGCCTCACAACCCTGGTTCTCCCAGGAGTTACGTCTCCATAAACAGTCCTGTAAAAGACTCGAGTGGGATTGGCGTCAATCTTACTGCCCTCTGGCCAAGGAAATACTGCGTAAGGAACAGAGAAATTATTATGCCAGTATTAAAAAGGCCAAAGGTGTTTATTACGCCAACCGAATTGCTAAAGCTAATAATAACAGTCGGGAGATTTTTTCAATTGTGAATAGCTTCCTGGCCCCCTGCGCAGAGCAGCGGATAGTTCCAGCTTCGAAAGATTGGTGTGAGAGCCTGTCTGGGTTTTTTGTGGACAAAATAGCGGCTATTCAGTCAAACTTTGCTGCTACTAGTCCGTCTGTTAACCCGCAGGACCTTTCTCTCCCTCGGAAGGTTCTCTCGGCCAAGCTGACGGAGTTTGTCCCACCCTCTATCACTGACACTCTTGCCGTGATCAAATCTTTGAAATCTGGGTCTCCCTCTGACCCCTGTCCAGCAAGAGTGTTGGCTGCTGTTGCTGATGTGGTGGTTGAGGAGGTGACGCACTTAGTCGGCCTCTCCTTCAAAGCAGCCAGTCTGCCTTCAGAGTGGAAACAAGCTAAGCTCCTACCTTTGCTAAAAAAGGCCGGCGCTGATCCGGCGGTATTGACCAATTATCGGCCTATATCGCTGCTTCCTGCCTTGGCTAAAATCGGTGAGAGGCTGGCCTTCCAGCAGCTTAATGAGTTTGTGGAAAGATCTGGAGCTCTTCACGAGGCGCAGTCCGGGTTCCGCACTGCCCACAGTACGGAGTCGGCCCTGGTGGAAGTCTCTGAGGCTGTCAGGGAATGTTTGGATGGGGGCGGCAGAGCGGCTCTAACTTTATTGGACCTCTCTGCCGCGTTTGACACGGTTCCCCACCAACGCCTCCTGTCCAGGCTCGCCGACATCGGTATCTGTGATCTTGCTTTGGACTGGCTGAGTTCATTTCTGTTGGCTAGATCTCAACAGGTTTGGCTCCCTCCGTTTTCATCTTCGGCTAGACCACTCCGGACAGGGGTCCCGCAGGGCTCGACATTGAGCCCCCTGCTCTTCAATATATATCTGACCCCCCTGATTGAATTAGCCGAACATTGGGGAGCCAAAATTATAGCATACGCGGACGACACGCAGTTGTTGTTCACTTGGCCAGGCGAGGCTCTGGATACAAAGCAGATCCAGAACTGTCTGTCCTCAGTCTTCAATTGGCTAGCGTCATCCCAATTGAAGTGTAATGAGGACAAGACTGAAATCCTGCTTTATGGCCAGTTTCCTCCTGACTTTAGGTCACTATTGTGGCCAGATGGCTTCCCCATTCCAGGTGCCTCAAACACCTTGGCCAAGAACCTCGGGGTCTGGTTTGGGGAGGACCTCCGTTTTGAGGGGCACATTAAGAGGCTCACTGGAGGCTGCTTTGGGACCCTGAAGTCTCTTAGAAAGTTTTTTCCGCTTCTGCCGGCCTCTGCTCGCGAGTCAGTCGCGAGAGCTTTAATTCTCTCGCGCCTGGACTACGCCAACGCTCTGTTTAGTGGCTCTCCTGCTTACTTGATAGGGCGGCTCCAGGTTATTCAGAACGCTACCGCTAGATTACTGGGGAACATCTCCAAGCGGATTAGCGTTAGGAGTTACCTGGAGAGTCTGCACTGGCTGCCGGTGCAGCATCGAATCACTTTCAAAATCTTGACTTTGGCCCACAAAGCCATCAATGGGCGCGGTCCCGCCTATTTGATGAAACGATTCCTGCGGTATACTCCCAACCGAGATCTGCGTTCAGCATCTCAACACCTCATGCAAGTCCCGCGTTTTCGGCGCATCCGGCTGGGAGGGCACTCTGTGACAGTGAGAGCTGCGCGAGCATGGAATGCGCTCCCTGTCTCTTTGCGCAGTACTGTGGACTTCACGGCTTTTAAGAAAGCATTAAAAACTCATTTGTTTAGATTAGCTGTTTAATTTGTTATGTTACTTCAGGGCTCTGCTGCTACACTTTTTTTTTTCTTCTTCTTCGCGCCAGGATACTCCGGCAGTAATTGTGCACGCTATAAAACAGCTTAACATAACATAACATAACAGGAGAGGCCTCAGTGACTCCCCTTGTGGTTAGTGACTCTCCACAGGTCCTTTCCAGATATGCAGCCCTCAGCTTCCAGGAGATGAGACAATTGTGTACCTCCAGGAAACTGAAACAGGGTTCTAACCCTACCACTCCTTTTCTGTTAGGTCTCTTAGAGACATATGATGCCAGAAGGGCTGCTAACCCAGATCCCTCGAATCCAGATAGGAGCATGCCCCCCATAGAAGGTACTTCTGGAGATCCAGACCTCCCTGAAACAGAGAATGTAGAAGAGGAGGAGGAAGAGGAAGAACAATCTGGGGATGAGGCAGACAAAGGTTCTGTGATAGTCAGCAGACTCACAAGGGCCAACTTAGACCTACATAGGGAAGGAACTGGGGGACCCCCAGTGCTGAACCTAAGCAGGCCTAACTATGGAGTTAGAAGAGATAGGTCTCATTCTAGGGACTCCATTAGATCTGTGCACTCTCGTGCCTCTCATGCATCTGCTCAGAGGAGGATGATATCCCCTCAGAGGAGAGAACATGAGGCAAAGATGAAGGAAGCTAATCTGAAGATCCAAAGGGAAGAACTTGCCCTGGCCAAAGAGAAGCTTGCCTTTGCTAGGGAACAACAGTTGAGTGGGGTAGTCCCCACTGGTGGCAGCAATATCCCTAGGGATAGAGACAGGAGTTTTGATAATAGACACCTGAGTAAAATAGTGCCCTCCTATAAGACAGGAGATGATATCCACAAGTGGATAACTGCTTTGGCGAGAGCCTGCAAAGTACAGCAGGTACCCCAGAGTCAGTGGGCAGCTATATTGTGGCTCTCCTTTGAAGGTAAAGGTAGAGACAAGCTCCTCACTGTTAGAGATGAGGATGCTAATGATTACCAAGTCTTGAAAACTGCACTGATTGATGGGTTTGGCTTAACAACTGAACAGTACAGGTTGATGTTCAGGGACACCCAGAAAACTCAGGCTCAAGATTGGACTGACTTTGTTGATTGTGCCACTAAGGCTTTGGAAGGCTGGTTACTGGGAAGTAAAGTTACTGATTACACAGGATTGTATAATCTAATTATGAGAGAGCAAATCTTAAATAATTGTCAGAACCAGTTGTTGCATCAGCACTTGATTGACTCAGATCTGACCTCTCCCCAAGAATTGGGAAAGAAGGCAGACAGATGGGTCAGGAAAAGGGTCAAGCAGCAGAACCAGAACCAGGGTGGTGGCCAGAAGAAAGCAGACCAGAAGGGTAATGAGAATAAGCAAAATGACCAGAAGTCTTCAACAGGGCCCCAACAACCTAAGGAGGGTGGGTCCCAAACTTCCCAAAAGAAGAAGAATGATGGTCCTAAGAAACCATGGTGCCAATACTGTAAAAGTAAGACTCACTGGTTTAGTGAGTGCACCATGAAAGGCCAAACTCCTACCACTACTGTCCCTAAGACACCTGCACCCCCTAGTACAGTTAGTAGTGGTAGTGTACCTCCCAAGGCTATAGTTGGGTTAACCCTGGGAACTGAGGTGGGTTCTGACTTAGTCAGAATTCCTACTCAGGCAGTTCTTGTTTGTAGTGGGACATGGATATGACCCCTACTGTAAGTCCTAGTACTCTGGGCAAATACAGACAAACGCCTTTAATTAATGGAAAGATGGCTCAGGCCTACAGGGACACATGTGCCAGTGTCACCATGGTGACACCAACATTTGCGGACCCTGACCAGATCATGCTAGGTTCAGATTACCTAGTGACCAATGCTAGCAATGTCACTACCAATCACAGTATGGCAGTTGTTAATTTCTCCTGGGGAGGGGTAACTGGCCTCAAAAGGGTTGTAGTTAGTTCAGAACTCCCAGTAGATTGTCTTTTGGGCAATGATTTGGAATCCTCACTGTGGTCAGATGTGGAGTACAGGACTCATGTAGAAATGCTAGATCTCTCCTCATATGTCCTTGCTGTGACTAGGTCACAGGCCAAGAAATGCCCAGCTGAACAAGTGCTGGATCCTGGAAGAATGGACCAGACACTACCCAAGAGAAGGAATGGTAGGGTTAAGGCAGAGCTTTCCCCCCTGCCTCAGGTTGAGGATCAGCCCTCTCAGGAGGCTGACCCCAGAGACCCCAGAAGGAACTGTCCTAGAAGAGCTTGAACCTGATCAGGTTGAGTTTCTTGGGACAGGGGGACCTTCCAGGGCAGACTTGAGACAGGCCCAATTAGAGTGTTTCTCTCTTGAACACCTCAGACAGCAGGCTGCTGCTGAGGCTGCAGGGAATGCTACAGGTGCCCATAAAGTATATTGGGAAGATGGACTGCTATACTCTGAGGCAAGAGACCCCAAGCCTGGTGCTACCAGGAGGCTGGTCAACCGCTTGTCTCTTAGAGGTTTCCTTCTCACCTTAGCCCATGAGATTCCCCTTGCAGGTCACTTAGGCCAGAACAAGACTTGGGACAGGCTTGCCCCACACTTTCACTGGCCTCATATGTCTGAAGACACCAAAGAGTTTTGTCGCTCATGTATCACCTGCCAAGCCAGTGGCAAATTAGGTGGCACAACAAAGGCCCCCCTTATACCACTACCTGTGGTGGGGGTACCCTTTGAAAGAGTGGGGATAGACATTGTTGGACCAATGGACCCCCCAACAGCATGTGGGCACAGATTTATACTGGTGGTAGTGGATCATGCCACCAGGTATCCAGAAGCTATTCCCCTTAGGACCACTACAGCTCCTGTTGTGGCCAGGGCCCTACTTGGAGTTTTCTCCAGAGTGGGGTTTCCTAAGGAGGTTGTCTCTGACAGAGGGGCAAACTTCATGTCAGGATACTTGACTGCTATGTGGAAGGAATGTGGTGTACATTACAAATTTACCACACCCTAAAACCCACAGTGCAATGGGCTTGTTGAGAGATTCAACAAGACCCTCAAAGGGATGATAAAAGGGTTACCTCAAAAGCTTAGGCGAAGATGGGACATCCTTTTACCCTGCCTCCTGTTTGCTTACAGAGAGGTCCCACAGAAGGGGGTTGGGTACAGTCCTTTTGAGCTTCTGTTTGGGCATCCTGTAAGAGGACCCCTATGTCTGGTGAAGGAAGGATGGGAGTTACCTCTCAAAAAGCCTAAACTTGACATAGAGGACTATGTACTTGGTCTCTGCTCCAGGATGGCAGAGTACATGGAAAAGGCATCCAAAAACCTTGAGGCCAGCCAAGAACTCCAAAAAGCTTGTCATGACCAAAAGGCTGTCCTAACTGTGTATCATGCAGGACAGAAGGTGTGGGTGTTGGAGCCAGTGGCCCTAGCAGCTCTCCAAGACAAGTGGTCTGGACCCCATACCATCATCGAGCAAAAGGGAGAAGTCACCTACTTGGTGGACATGGGAACTCCCAGGAGCCCCCACAGGGTGCTTCATGTGGATAGGCTCAAGGCATTTGTCAACAGGGAGGACATGGGCTTGCTCATGGCCACAGATGAGGGGCAGGAGGAAGAGAGTGACCCTCTCCCAGACCTGCTCACTCAGAACCCTGATGATGGGTCAGTAGATGGTGTAGTCTTTTCTGACAGCCTCTCTGAACATCAACAAGAGGATTGTAAACAGGTTTTTCAATCCTTCAGACAAATGTTCTCACTGACCCCCAGTCAGACACACTGGTGCACCCATGAGGTGGACACTGGTGACAGTCTGCCTGTCAAGAGTAAAATCTACAGGCAACCTGACCACGTCAGGGACTGCATTAAGAAAGAAGTCCAAAAGATGTTGGAATTGGGAGTCATTGAACCCTCAGAGAGCCCTTGGGCTAGTCCTGTAGTTCTAGTGCCTAAACCTCACACCCAGGATGGTAAGAGAGAGATGAGGTTTTGTGTAGACTACAGGGGTCTCAATGCTGTCACTAAGACAGATGCCCATCCAATACCTAGGGCAGATGAACTGATAGACAAGTTGGCTTCTGCAACTTTCTTAAGTACATTTGACCTAACAGCTGGTTATTGGCAGATCAGGTTAGCTGAGGATGCCAAAGACAAAACAGCATTTTCTACCCCAGGAGGTCATTATCAGTTTGTGGTGATGCCCTTTGGTTTGAAGAATGCACCTGCCACTTTTCAAAGTTTGGTGAACCAAGTTCTCACTGGGTTGGATGACTTCTGTGCAGCATATCTAGATGATATTGCTGTCTTTAGCTCCACCTGGGAGGATCACCTGATCCACCTGAGGAAAGTTTTGGAGGCCCTGCAAAAGGCAGGCCTCACTATCAAGGCTGTGCCAGATAGGGCAGAGTCAGGTTGTGTACCTGGGCCACCTTGTGGGTGGAGGCCAGGTTTAACCATTGGAGAGCAAGATACAGGCCATAAAGGACTGGGCTCCCCCAACCACCCAGACACAGGACAGAGCTTTCTTGGGCCTGTCTGGTTACTATAGGAAGTTTGTCAAAAATTATGGGTCCATTGTGACACCACTTAATGACTTGACAAGCAAGAAAATGCCAAAGAAAGTTCAGTGGACAGTTAGGTGTTAGAAGGCATTTGATGACCTAAAGCAGGCCATGTGTACTGTACCTATTCTCAAGAGTCCTGACTACTCCAAAACCTTCATTGTCCAAACAGATGCATCGGAGTTGGGTGTGGGAGCTGTTCTATCTCAACTGAATATTGATGGTCATGACCAGCCCATTGCTTTTATAAGCAGAAGGCTGACCCCTAGAGAGAAACGTTGGTCAGCTATTGAGAGGGAGGCCTTTGCTGTGGTTTGGGCCCTGAAGAAGTTGAGGCCATACTTGTTTGGAACTCAGTTCAAGATTCAGACCGACCATAAGCCCCTCTTATGGCTAAATCAGATGAAGGGTGAAAACCCCAAACTTCTTAGGTGGTCCATTTCCCTACAGGGGATGGACTTTACAGTGGAGCACAGACCAGGGACGGACCATGGCAATGCAGATGGTCTCTCCAGGTATTTCCACTTAGAACAGGAAGACTCACCTGGTCAAGGTTAGTTTAATGTCCCTAAGTTTGGGGGGGGGGGGGGTGTATGTAGGAGAGTGGGGTCTGCAATCCTATGGTCACCCCAGATTTTTGCTTTTTGCTTCACTGGTTTACGACTTTCTCTGGCTGTGGGCCTGCTAATCAGACCCACAGCCTAGCTGTTCTCTCTCTAAATTTACAACCATGTACTTTAGGTGCATTTACCAATTGGTACTGGGCCACCTTATCAGTCCCTGTACAGTGTACCTTAGGTATCCAGGGCATGGGTGTACCCAGGGCCTACCAGGGGCTAGAGCATGTATTATGCCACCCCTGGCTGGCCATCTAAAACTGACACAACTGGCTGCATGACAGCTGGGGCAAGGTGGTGTAATCACCCTTTGTTGTAGATATAGTATACCTATATCTAACCCTAAAATGGACACATATATTCCTATCAGTCACTCCTATGGAAGGCCTTATCAATCCTGAAGGCAGAGTGCTTGGAATCATGTGAGATGGTGCTCTGGCATGAGCTGCGCCCATTTGCAGCTTGCGGAACCAAGTCCTAATAGCTGTTCCATGATAACGCTATACCATATACTCTTAAGTGCATTATCAACCTCGCGGTTAAATGCTAACTCTGGTATAACATTGTAGGAAGGTTGATCCCTGACTATGGTTGCCCCCAACTTTTTGCCTGGTGTTTTGCTGGTTTTCTGACTTAGTTGACCTGAGGCCCTGCTGTTCAGGACCTCAGGCCCACTGCTCTCTCTGTAAAATGGATTCCATGTACCTTAGGTACATATCTAAATTGGATACTGAGTCACCTTATCAGTCCCTGTACTGTGTACCTTAGGTACCCAGGGCCTAGGTGTACCCAGGGCCTACCAGGGGCTGCAGCATGTATTATGCCACCCCTGGATGGCCATCCAAATCTGACACAACTGGCTGCTTGACAGCTGGGGCAAGGTGGTGTAATCACCCTTTGCTTTAGATATAGTATACCTATATCTAACCCTAAAAATGGACACACAGATCTCCTATCAGTCACTCCTATGGCAGGCCTTAACAATCCTGAAGGCAGAGTGCTTGGAATCGTGTGAGATGGTGCTCTAGCATGAGCTGAGCCTGTCTGCGGCTTTCGGGACCCATCCCTTAGCCGTTTCCATGATATCGCATACCATATACTCTTAAGTGCATTATAATCCTCGCGGTTATGTGCCAACTCTGGTATCGCTTTATCAAAACATGTCGAGTAAGGTGTCATACGAATTGGAATACTAACCCCTCGCCAATTCTGGCGACGGGGTTAGCATTCCACCCTTCTAGAGGGACACGACATGCCTGTAACCTATAACCCGGTTAAAAGTCAGACAGAGCCTTAGCATCCACAAAATGGATGCTGCCACCGAGACACAAGTCTGCCCTCCTGCTGCTGGGAGTCCTCCCAGAGCAGGAGATAAGGACAAAGGGTTTCCTGCCAGGGGCGGTGCCAGCACCGTCCCAGACAGGGTTTTGTGTATTGTAGGTAGGCAGGGCTTTAGAGGAAGGTGACTGCAAGTAGCACCCCGGTGCTCACTGTGCATAGGCCGGCTTGAACCAGTTCCAGGGTCACTCCAGACCCTGTGCTGGGGAAAAGCCCGCCAAGGAAGTGGGTGTAACCACCCCCCTCCTAGTCCCACCCATAGGGCAGGACTTAGTCGCGTGCCAGCCCCTTTTTACAGGATAAAGGTAGAGACTGGCCCCCTTCCAAATCAGATCATCTTTGAATCCTGAAACTACTTTCTGCGAAAGGAACTCAAGACTTCTTCCTAAGATTTCTCCCTTGTGACTAAGGAGTAGTCACCCTGCACCCGCAGGCACCATCTACAGAACACTGCGGTCTGCTGCACGTCCTTCCTCCGGAATCCGACTGCCCAGCTCGACGAGACCCGGCTTCCCTGGCACCTCTGACCTCTACCCACCTCTACAGCACAGCTGAGAACCGTGGGTGCGACGAGACCTCGAGGGACCGGCCATCGCCAAGACTGCACGACTTCTGCACAGCAAGCCCGCCGAGTATTCCACTGGTGAGTGCTTTGGGGTCCGAGAAGCCCCGACTCTGAGCAGCTCCAGCTCCGAAGTGCAGCCCCCCAGCATCTCCACGATCTGCGTGGGGCCCTTCTGCTTTCCGCTGCTCACCGCGTTGTTTGGCTACTAGCCCGTTGGCTTGTGGCCTTCCTGACGACGCCCGACGACATTTCTGCTGCTGGTCTGGTTGCTCCAGACTGGCCCTTGCTCCCTTCCAGAAGAGGAGCACCCCGGACCCTCCTGGTCCACTCAAGACGCCATTTTGAGTCCACCGCGTGGGCTTGAATTAGCCAAGGCTTGTTGCCCAATCCTGGGTAACTTCGACGCCAACGACTTCATCCTTCGTGGGACAGCTCGCACCTCCATCCTGGTCGCCGACAACGCCTCCTGGTCCGAGAGACTGCAGAGCCCAGCAGCGCCCACTCACCTGACTGCGGTGACTTCGCCCGGTGCCATCCTGGTGCCCACTTAATCACTGGCTAGTGATTCAAGAACTTGGTCCCCTCTGCTTTCAGGTTTCTTCTTCCTTGATCCAGGCTTGGATCCATCGAACTTTCCTTCACTGGTCGCCTGCCAGCAACTTCTTCCTTCCAGGCTCCCGGTCCGGCAACGAGATCCCCGACGTCTTTTCAGGCCTATGCAGCTGCAGCCCCTGGGCTAGGTAACTTCGGCACTCCGGTGTCCCAGCATAGCCTCACTATCCAAGGGTCAGGATCCACTGTCGTTTTCTTCCTACCAGGTCGGGTTCGCCCGTGAACACTAACTTTGCCTTTACTAGCCTCCATAGACTTTGTCCCGCATCCCGCGTGAGAGTGCACACTCTGCACCCGAGTCCCCTGGGCCTCCTAGTAGTAATCTAACGATTCCCTAGTCCAGTCCTAGCGATTCCAAAGCCTATTAGAACTGTTACTTACCTGCTAGTAATTCGCATTCCACTTTTAGTGTATATGGTTTTTCGTGCCCCTCGGGCATTTGTGTAACGTGCTAACTTAAAAGTATTTTCGTAAGAGTTTTGTTGTGTGCTTAGCACCCTGTCCTCATAAAGAGTACAGGGTTGTTGTGATTCTAATAAATACATTGTTTATTTTCATAACACTTGTGTGGTGTCCTTTCACTGGGTGTTCAAGGGGTAATGTGATGGTAAAACAGCTGGCTTAACACGCCCTCTAGAGTCTTAGCCTTAGACTGCTCGTATCCATGCTACTAGGATAGCTGGTCTATAAGGTTGACTTACAACCAATCATCAATAAGGGTTGTTTGGACTGATATATAGTGATCACTAGAATAGTGAGCACTGCACATCAGGCCAACTTCTCACATTGGTGAGCAGCGGTTGGGATTTGAGCTTGCTGTTGTTTTACCACACATGCCCTAAGAATATCTTGTGAAAGATCACATAAGTACTAAAGGTACATATAACTTAGCTTAGAATACTCTGAGTTCTACTGAACCAGCTGTTGTAGCTCCTAGGGCCTAGCACACCCTAAACTACAACTCTAGCAAGGGATCAGTAGGCAAACATATAGTGTAGGTAAGTGCACCACTTACACCTCACTAGAAAAGCATGTCGACTCAGGGGGACTCTACTGAGACTCCCCTGGTCAGTGTTGACCCTCCACAGGTCACTTCAAGATATGCAGCTCTCAATTTTCAGGAGATGAGGCAACTCTGTGTCTCCAGGAAACTGAAGCAGGGGTCTAACCCCACCCTTCCCTTTCTGATAGGTCTCTTAGAGACATATGATGCCAGAAAGCTCTCTCAGTTACATGAGAGCATGCCAGCCTTAGAGGGAACCTCTGGGGATCCAGACCTCCCCAACACTGATTCAGCAGTTGAGGAGGAGGATGAGGAGGTACTCTCTGGGGATGAGGTAGACAAGGGTCTTGAGGTAGTCAGAAGGCTAACTAGGACCAACTTAGACTTACTTGGGCTAGGATCTGGGGGCCCCCCAGTACTAACCCGAAGTGGGCCTAACCTTGGAGTTAGGAGAGATAGATCTCTTTCTAGGGACTCCAATAGATCTCTGCACTCTAATGCCTCTTCTCAGGGGAGAAGGAATCCTCCACAGAGGAGGTTTACTTCCCCTCAGAGAAAGGAGCATGAAGCTAGGATGAGACAAGCTGAACTGAGGATTGAAAGGGAAGAAATTGCCCTGGCCAAAGAGAAGCTTGCCCTGGCAAGAGAGCAGCAGATGAGTGGGCTAGCTCCCACTGGTGGCAGCAATCTCCCAAGAGATAGAGAGAAGGGTTTAGATACTAAACACCTGACTAAAATAGTGCCCCCCTTTAAGCAAGGGGATGATATCCAGAAATGGATGGCTGCTCTGGAGAGGGCCTGCACTGTGCAGTGCATTCCCCAGAGTCAGTGGGCAGCTATACTGTGGCTCTCCTTTGATGGTAAAGGTAGAGATAAGCTCCTCACTACAAGAGTGGAGGATGCTAACAATTACCAGGTCCTGAAAAATGCACTGGTTGATGGGTTTGGCTTAACCACTGAGCAGTACAGGTTGCTGTTCAGAGACACCCAGAAAACTCAGTCTCAGGACTGGTCAGACTTTGTTGATTGTGCCACTAAGGCTTTGGAAGGCTGGCTACTGGGTAGTAAGGTTACTGATTTCAAGGGATTGTATAATCTAATTATGAGAGAGCAAGTCTTAAATAATTGTCAGAACCAGTTATTACACCAGCACCTGGTAGACTCTGATCTGACCTCTCCACAAGAATTGGGTAAGAGGGCAGACAAATGGGTCAGAACCAGGATTAGGCCCAAGAACCAAGGTGGTGACCAGAAAAAGGAATCAACCAAGCCTCAAGAGAAGGGTGGGAATAAATCTCCAGATCAAACCACATCAGGGCCCCAAAAATCCTCTGAGGGGGGTGGGTCCCAGAATCCTTCCAATAACCAGAAGAAACCTTATTGTTATCCCTGTAAACAGGTGGGTCACTTAAAAACTGACAGCAGTTGCCCAAAGAATAACAATAAGGAAAACATACCCCCAAGTAACATTCCCAAACCTCCTGTTACTACTAGTAGTAATCCCCCAGGTGGTGGGAGTGCCCCCAAGAATTTGGGTGCATTTACTTTGGGAGTTCCTGGGGACTCTGGCCTAGCCAGGTCCCCAAACTTAGATACTCTTGTCTGTGAGACTGGCATGGGGTTTGCCAACTTCACAACTTGTCCCAACACTTTGGGCAAGTACAGACAGGAGCCCCTCATCAATGGTATAAAAGTTGAGGCCTATAGAGATACAGGGGCTAGCATCACTATGGTGACTGAGAGTCTAGTCCCCTCAAGGCAACTTTTACCTGGTGCCACATACCAGGTGACCAATATTGATGGAGTACAGAGAGATCATCCCATGGCAGTGGTCAATCTCAGCTGGGGAGGTGTCACTGGCCACAAGAGAGTGGCAGTGTCACCAAACTTGCCTGTAGATTGCCTACTGGGGAATGATTTAGAGCTCTCAGCCTGGGCTGAAGTAGAGCAAGAAACCCATTCTAGAATGGTAAACATCCATGGTAAGGTTAGTGGGGCAGTGGTAGCCACAGCCCCAGTCCAAGATATCCTCCCTGAACAGGTCAGGAGGGTTGTGCCAGTCACAACCCAATCTCAGACAACTTCCTTCCCAGAACAGGTTGTCAAGGCTGTCATGGTAACAGCCCACACCCAAACTGAGCCCCCTCCTGAAAAGGTTGGGAGAGTTGTGATGGCCACAGCTCAAACTCAGACAGATGACAGTGTTGTGAAGCCTGAAACTATGGATCACTCCACTCAGACAGAGAGTATTGAGGAGGAAGAGAAATCTCCCTCCCACCAGACTTTAGGAACAGATCAGCCTCCTCAGGGAACTGATCTGACCCCTTGTGAAGCAACTGCCACAGAGGTAGTCAGGCCTAGCCTGGCAGAACCCCTGATGTCAGTGGACCCTTCCAAGGTGGGACCCAGTCTGGAGCAGGTAACCTGCCCCTCTCTACCCTGCCTCAGTCAGCCCAGGGCTGTAGAGGTCAGGGAGGCCAGTGTTGGACCCCAAAGGGCCCCCTGTCCAAAAGAATTTCCCAATCAGCAGATTAAGGGCACTGAAGCTAGTAGTCCTAGCCAAGTGAAAATAAAACATACTCCTGAGGGATCCCCCTTAAAATTAGTTAGGGACCTCCCACAGATGGACACTGTTGGGCACAGCCAAACTTGGGACCTGAGGGCCCCAGACCTGACCTGTCCCTCCAGTAAGCCAAACAGAGGGACCCAACCTCCAGCTGTAGGTAGCCAGAGGTTGACCCTGAGAGCCCAAAACAACTCAGTCTTGGAAAGAAAGGCCTATATGGTGGAAAATGATTGGAGGAAGCTGAGCCCAAAATTAGTGGAGCCTCACTTCAGTACTCCATTTCAGCACCAGCCTTTTTCTTTGACAAAACACACCACAGGTAGAGATTCCCTATGGTGGAGACCCTCAGACACCCTTAGGGTGAGGGATTGCTTAGTGGACCATGACATAGGGGGTAACCATGCCAGTGCTGGTACTTCCTTAAATGGCCACTTAGGCAATATAGGCTTACCTGGACAAGGATAGCCTTATCTCCTTTCGTTTGGGGGGGGGTTATGTAGGAAGGTTGATCCCTGACTATGGTTGCCCCCAACTTTTTGCCTGGTGTTTTGCTGGTTTTCTGACTTAGTTGACCTGAGGCCCTGCTGTTCAGGACCTCAGGCCCACTGCTCTCTCTGTAAAATGGATTCCATGTACCTTAGGTACATATCTAAATTGGATACTGAGTCACCTTATCAGTCCCTGTACTGTGTACCTTAGGTACCCAGGGCCTAGGTGTACCCAGGGCCTACCAGGGGCTGCAGCATGTATTATGCCACCCCTGGATGGCCATCCAAATCTGACACAACTGGCTGCTTGACAGCTGGGGCAAGGTGGTGTAATCACCCTTTGCTTTAGATATAGTATACCTATATCTAACCCTAAAAATGGACACACAGATCTCCTATCAGTCACTCCTATGGCAGGCCTTAACAATCCTGAAGGCAGAGTGCTTGGAATCGTGTGAGATGGTGCTCTAGCATGAGCTGAGCCTGTCTGCGGCTTTCGGGACCCATCCCTTAGCCGTTTCCATGATATCGCATACCATATACTCTTAAGTGCATTATAATCCTCGCGGTTATGTGCCAACTCTGGTATCGCTTTATCAAAACATGTCGAGTAAGGTGTCATACGAATTGGAATACTAACCCCTCGCCAATTCTGGCGACGGGGTTAGCATTCCACCCTTCTAGAGGGACACGACATGCCTGTAACCTATAACCCGGTTAAAAGTCAGACAGAGCCTTAGCATCCACAAAATGGATGCTGCCACCGAGACACAAGTCTGCCCTCCTGCTGCTGGGAGTCCTCCCAGAGCAGGAGATAAGGACAAAGGGTTTCCTGCCAGGGGCGGTGCCAGCACCGTCCCAGACAGGGTTTTGTGTATTGTAGGTAGGCAGGGCTTTAGAGGAAGGTGACTGCAAGTAGCACCCCGGTGCTCACTGTGCATAGGCCGGCTTGAACCAGTTCCAGGGTCACTCCAGACCCTGTGCTGGGGAAAAGCCCGCCAAGGAAGTGGGTGTAACCACCCCCCTCCTAGTCCCACCCATAGGGCAGGACTTAGTCGCGTGCCAGCCCCTTTTTACAGGATAAAGGTAGAGACTGGCCCCCTTCCAAATCAGATCATCTTTGAATCCTGAAACTACTTTCTGCGAAAGGAACTCAAGACTTCTTCCTAAGATTTCTCCCTTGTGACTAAGGAGTAGTCACCCTGCACCCGCAGGCACCATCTACAGAACACTGCGGTCTGCTGCACGTCCTTCCTCCGGAATCCGACTGCCCAGCTCGACGAGACCCGGCTTCCCTGGCACCTCTGACCTCTACCCACCTCTACAGCACAGCTGAGAACCGTGGGTGCGACGAGACCTCGAGGGACCGGCCATCGCCAAGACTGCACGACTTCTGCACAGCAAGCCCGCCGAGTATTCCACTGGTGAGTGCTTTGGGGTCCGAGAAGCCCCGACTCTGAGCAGCTCCAGCTCCGAAGTGCAGCCCCCCAGCATCTCCACGATCTGCGTGGGGCCCTTCTGCTTTCCGCTGCTCACCGCGTTGTTTGGCTACTAGCCCGTTGGCTTGTGGCCTTCCTGACGACGCCCGACGACATTTCTGCTGCTGGTCTGGTTGCTCCAGACTGGCCCTTGCTCCCTTCCAGAAGAGGAGCACCCCGGACCCTCCTGGTCCACTCAAGACGCCATTTTGAGTCCACCGCGTGGGCTTGAATTAGCCAAGGCTTGTTGCCCAATCCTGGGTAACTTCGACGCCAACGACTTCATCCTTCGTGGGACAGCTCGCACCTCCATCCTGGTCGCCGACAACGCCTCCTGGTCCGAGAGACTGCAGAGCCCAGCAGCGCCCACTCACCTGACTGCGGTGACTTCGCCCGGTGCCATCCTGGTGCCCACTTAATCACTGGCTAGTGATTCAAGAACTTGGTCCCCTCTGCTTTCAGGTTTCTTCTTCCTTGATCCAGGCTTGGATCCATCGAACTTTCCTTCACTGGTCGCCTGCCAGCAACTTCTTCCTTCCAGGCTCCCGGTCCGGCAACGAGATCCCCGACGTCTTTTCAGGCCTATGCAGCTGCAGCCCCTGGGCTAGGTAACTTCGGCACTCCGGTGTCCCAGCATAGCCTCACTATCCAAGGGTCAGGATCCACTGTCGTTTTCTTCCTACCAGGTCGGGTTCGCCCGTGAACACTAACTTTGCCTTTACTAGCCTCCATAGACTTTGTCCCGCATCCCGCGTGAGAGTGCACACTCTGCACCCGAGTCCCCTGGGCCTCCTAGTAGTAATCTAACGATTCCCTAGTCCAGTCCTAGCGATTCCAAAGCCTATTAGAACTGTTACTTACCTGCTAGTAATTCGCATTCCACTTTTAGTGTATATGGTTTTTCGTGCCCCTCGGGCATTTGTGTAACGTGCTAACTTAAAAGTATTTTCGTAAGAGTTTTGTTGTGTGCTTAGCACCCTGTCCTCATAAAGAGTACAGGGTTGTTGTGATTCTAATAAATACATTGTTTATTTTCATAACACTTGTGTGGTGTCCTTTCACTGGGTGTTCAAGGGGTAATGTGATGGTAAAACAGCTGGCTTAACACGCCCTCTAGAGTCTTAGCCTTAGACTGCTCGTATCCATGCTACTAGGATAGCTGGTCTATAAGGTTGACTTACAACCAATCATCAATAAGGGTTGTTTGGACTGATATATAGTGATCACTAGAATAGTGAGCACTGCACATCAGGCCAACTTCTCACATTGGTGAGCAGCGGTTGGGATTTGAGCTTGCTGTTGTTTTACCACACATGCCCTAAGAATATCTTGTGAAAGATCACATAAGTACTAAAGGTACATATAACTTAGCTTAGAATACTCTGAGTTCTACTGAACCAGCTGTTGTAGCTCCTAGGGCCTAGCACACCCTAAACTACAACTCTAGCAAGGGATCAGTAGGCAAACATATAGTGTAGGTAAGTGCACCACTTACACCTCACTAGAAAAGCATGTCGACTCAGGGGGACTCTACTGAGACTCCCCTGGTCAGTGTTGACCCTCCACAGGTCACTTCAAGATATGCAGCTCTCAATTTTCAGGAGATGAGGCAACTCTGTGTCTCCAGGAAACTGAAGCAGGGGTCTAACCCCACCCTTCCCTTTCTGATAGGTCTCTTAGAGACATATGATGCCAGAAAGCTCTCTCAGTTACATGAGAGCATGCCAGCCTTAGAGGGAACCTCTGGGGATCCAGACCTCCCCAACACTGATTCAGCAGTTGAGGAGGAGGATGAGGAGGTACTCTCTGGGGATGAGGTAGACAAGGGTCTTGAGGTAGTCAGAAGGCTAACTAGGACCAACTTAGACTTACTTGGGCTAGGATCTGGGGGCCCCCCAGTACTAACCCGAAGTGGGCCTAACCTTGGAGTTAGGAGAGATAGATCTCTTTCTAGGGACTCCAATAGATCTCTGCACTCTAATGCCTCTTCTCAGGGGAGAAGGAATCCTCCACAGAGGAGGTTTACTTCCCCTCAGAGAAAGGAGCATGAAGCTAGGATGAGACAAGCTGAACTGAGGATTGAAAGGGAAGAAATTGCCCTGGCCAAAGAGAAGCTTGCCCTGGCAAGAGAGCAGCAGATGAGTGGGCTAGCTCCCACTGGTGGCAGCAATCTCCCAAGAGATAGAGAGAAGGGTTTAGATACTAAACACCTGACTAAAATAGTGCCCCCCTTTAAGCAAGGGGATGATATCCAGAAATGGATGGCTGCTCTGGAGAGGGCCTGCACTGTGCAGTGCATTCCCCAGAGTCAGTGGGCAGCTATACTGTGGCTCTCCTTTGATGGTAAAGGTAGAGATAAGCTCCTCACTACAAGAGTGGAGGATGCTAACAATTACCAGGTCCTGAAAAATGCACTGGTTGATGGGTTTGGCTTAACCACTGAGCAGTACAGGTTGCTGTTCAGAGACACCCAGAAAACTCAGTCTCAGGACTGGTCAGACTTTGTTGATTGTGCCACTAAGGCTTTGGAAGGCTGGCTACTGGGTAGTAAGGTTACTGATTTCAAGGGATTGTATAATCTAATTATGAGAGAGCAAGTCTTAAATAATTGTCAGAACCAGTTATTACACCAGCACCTGGTAGACTCTGATCTGACCTCTCCACAAGAATTGGGTAAGAGGGCAGACAAATGGGTCAGAACCAGGATTAGGCCCAAGAACCAAGGTGGTGACCAGAAAAAGGAATCAACCAAGCCTCAAGAGAAGGGTGGGAATAAATCTCCAGATCAAACCACATCAGGGCCCCAAAAATCCTCTGAGGGGGGTGGGTCCCAGAATCCTTCCAATAACCAGAAGAAACCTTATTGTTATCCCTGTAAACAGGTGGGTCACTTAAAAACTGACAGCAGTTGCCCAAAGAATAACAATAAGGAAAACATACCCCCAAGTAACATTCCCAAACCTCCTGTTACTACTAGTAGTAATCCCCCAGGTGGTGGGAGTGCCCCCAAGAATTTGGGTGCATTTACTTTGGGAGTTCCTGGGGACTCTGGCCTAGCCAGGTCCCCAAACTTAGATACTCTTGTCTGTGAGACTGGCATGGGGTTTGCCAACTTCACAACTTGTCCCAACACTTTGGGCAAGTACAGACAGGAGCCCCTCATCAATGGTATAAAAGTTGAGGCCTATAGAGATACAGGGGCTAGCATCACTATGGTGACTGAGAGTCTAGTCCCCTCAAGGCAACTTTTACCTGGTGCCACATACCAGGTGACCAATATTGATGGAGTACAGAGAGATCATCCCATGGCAGTGGTCAATCTCAGCTGGGGAGGTGTCACTGGCCACAAGAGAGTGGCAGTGTCACCAAACTTGCCTGTAGATTGCCTACTGGGGAATGATTTAGAGCTCTCAGCCTGGGCTGAAGTAGAGCAAGAAACCCATTCTAGAATGGTAAACATCCATGGTAAGGTTAGTGGGGCAGTGGTAGCCACAGCCCCAGTCCAAGATATCCTCCCTGAACAGGTCAGGAGGGTTGTGCCAGTCACAACCCAATCTCAGACAACTTCCTTCCCAGAACAGGTTGTCAAGGCTGTCATGGTAACAGCCCACACCCAAACTGAGCCCCCTCCTGAAAAGGTTGGGAGAGTTGTGATGGCCACAGCTCAAACTCAGACAGATGACAGTGTTGTGAAGCCTGAAACTATGGATCACTCCACTCAGACAGAGAGTATTGAGGAGGAAGAGAAATCTCCCTCCCACCAGACTTTAGGAACAGATCAGCCTCCTCAGGGAACTGATCTGACCCCTTGTGAAGCAACTGCCACAGAGGTAGTCAGGCCTAGCCTGGCAGAACCCCTGATGTCAGTGGACCCTTCCAAGGTGGGACCCAGTCTGGAGCAGGTAACCTGCCCCTCTCTACCCTGCCTCAGTCAGCCCAGGGCTGTAGAGGTCAGGGAGGCCAGTGTTGGACCCCAAAGGGCCCCCTGTCCAAAAGAATTTCCCAATCAGCAGATTAAGGGCACTGAAGCTAGTAGTCCTAGCCAAGTGAAAATAAAACATACTCCTGAGGGATCCCCCTTAAAATTAGTTAGGGACCTCCCACAGATGGACACTGTTGGGCACAGCCAAACTTGGGACCTGAGGGCCCCAGACCTGACCTGTCCCTCCAGTAAGCCAAACAGAGGGACCCAACCTCCAGCTGTAGGTAGCCAGAGGTTGACCCTGAGAGCCCAAAACAACTCAGTCTTGGAAAGAAAGGCCTATATGGTGGAAAATGATTGGAGGAAGCTGAGCCCAAAATTAGTGGAGCCTCACTTCAGTACTCCATTTCAGCACCAGCCTTTTTCTTTGACAAAACACACCACAGGTAGAGATTCCCTATGGTGGAGACCCTCAGACACCCTTAGGGTGAGGGATTGCTTAGTGGACCATGACATAGGGGGTAACCATGCCAGTGCTGGTACTTCCTTAAATGGCCACTTAGGCAATATAGGCTTACCTGGACAAGGATAGCCTTATCTCCTTTCGTTTGGGGGGGGGTTATGTAGGAAGGTTGATCCCTGACTATGGTTGCCCCCAACTTTTTGCCTGGTGTTTTGCTGGTTTTCTGACTTAGTTGACCTGAGGCCCTGCTGTTCAGGACCTCAGGCCCACTGCTCTCTCTGTAAAATGGATTCCATGTACCTTAGGTACATATCTAAATTGGATACTGAGTCACCTTATCAGTCCCTGTACTGTGTACCTTAGGTACCCAGGGCCTAGGTGTACCCAGGGCCTACCAGGGGCTGCAGCATGTATTATGCCACCCCTGGATGGCCATCCAAATCTGACACAACTGGCTGCTTGACAGCTGGGGCAAGGTGGTGTAATCACCCTTTGCTTTAGATATAGTATACCTATATCTAACCCTAAAAATGGACACACAGATCTCCTATCAGTCACTCCTATGGCAGGCCTTAACAATCCTGAAGGCAGAGTGCTTGGAATCGTGTGAGATGGTGCTCTAGCATGAGCTGAGCCTGTCTGCGGCTTTCGGGACCCATCCCTTAGCCGTTTCCATGATATCGCATACCATATACTCTTAAGTGCATTATAATCCTCGCGGTTATGTGCCAACTCTGGTATCGCTTTATCAAAACATGTCGAGTAAGGTGTCATACGAATTGGAATACTAACCCCTCGCCAATTCTGGCGACGGGGTTAGCATTCCACCCTTCTAGAGGGACACGACATGCCTGTAACCTATAACCCGGTTAAAAGTCAGACAGAGCCTTAGCATCCACAAAATGGATGCTGCCACCGAGACACAAGTCTGCCCTCCTGCTGCTGGGAGTCCTCCCAGAGCAGGAGATAAGGACAAAGGGTTTCCTGCCAGGGGCGGTGCCAGCACCGTCCCAGACAGGGTTTTGTGTATTGTAGGTAGGCAGGGCTTTAGAGGAAGGTGACTGCAAGTAGCACCCCGGTGCTCACTGTGCATAGGCCGGCTTGAACCAGTTCCAGGGTCACTCCAGACCCTGTGCTGGGGAAAAGCCCGCCAAGGAAGTGGGTGTAACCACCCCCCTCCTAGTCCCACCCATAGGGCAGGACTTAGTCGCGTGCCAGCCCCTTTTTACAGGATAAAGGTAGAGACTGGCCCCCTTCCAAATCAGATCATCTTTGAATCCTGAAACTACTTTCTGCGAAAGGAACTCAAGACTTCTTCCTAAGATTTCTCCCTTGTGACTAAGGAGTAGTCACCCTGCACCCGCAGGCACCATCTACAGAACACTGCGGTCTGCTGCACGTCCTTCCTCCGGAATCCGACTGCCCAGCTCGACGAGACCCGGCTTCCCTGGCACCTCTGACCTCTACCCACCTCTACAGCACAGCTGAGAACCGTGGGTGCGACGAGACCTCGAGGGACCGGCCATCGCCAAGACTGCACGACTTCTGCACAGCAAGCCCGCCGAGTATTCCACTGGTGAGTGCTTTGGGGTCCGAGAAGCCCCGACTCTGAGCAGCTCCAGCTCCGAAGTGCAGCCCCCCAGCATCTCCACGATCTGCGTGGGGCCCTTCTGCTTTCCGCTGCTCACCGCGTTGTTTGGCTACTAGCCCGTTGGCTTGTGGCCTTCCTGACGACGCCCGACGACATTTCTGCTGCTGGTCTGGTTGCTCCAGACTGGCCCTTGCTCCCTTCCAGAAGAGGAGCACCCCGGACCCTCCTGGTCCACTCAAGACGCCATTTTGAGTCCACCGCGTGGGCTTGAATTAGCCAAGGCTTGTTGCCCAATCCTGGGTAACTTCGACGCCAACGACTTCATCCTTCGTGGGACAGCTCGCACCTCCATCCTGGTCGCCGACAACGCCTCCTGGTCCGAGAGACTGCAGAGCCCAGCAGCGCCCACTCACCTGACTGCGGTGACTTCGCCCGGTGCCATCCTGGTGCCCACTTAATCACTGGCTAGTGATTCAAGAACTTGGTCCCCTCTGCTTTCAGGTTTCTTCTTCCTTGATCCAGGCTTGGATCCATCGAACTTTCCTTCACTGGTCGCCTGCCAGCAACTTCTTCCTTCCAGGCTCCCGGTCCGGCAACGAGATCCCCGACGTCTTTTCAGGCCTATGCAGCTGCAGCCCCTGGGCTAGGTAACTTCGGCACTCCGGTGTCCCAGCATAGCCTCACTATCCAAGGGTCAGGATCCACTGTCGTTTTCTTCCTACCAGGTCGGGTTCGCCCGTGAACACTAACTTTGCCTTTACTAGCCTCCATAGACTTTGTCCCGCATCCCGCGTGAGAGTGCACACTCTGCACCCGAGTCCCCTGGGCCTCCTAGTAGTAATCTAACGATTCCCTAGTCCAGTCCTAGCGATTCCAAAGCCTATTAGAACTGTTACTTACCTGCTAGTAATTCGCATTCCACTTTTAGTGTATATGGTTTTTCGTGCCCCTCGGGCATTTGTGTAACGTGCTAACTTAAAAGTATTTTCGTAAGAGTTTTGTTGTGTGCTTAGCACCCTGTCCTCATAAAGAGTACAGGGTTGTTGTGATTCTAATAAATACATTGTTTATTTTCATAACACTTGTGTGGTGTCCTTTCACTGGGTGTTCAAGGGGTAATGTGATGGTAAAACAGCTGGCTTAACACGCCCTCTAGAGTCTTAGCCTTAGACTGCTCGTATCCATGCTACTAGGATAGCTGGTCTATAAGGTTGACTTACAACCAATCATCAATAAGGGTTGTTTGGACTGATATATAGTGATCACTAGAATAGTGAGCACTGCACATCAGGCCAACTTCTCACAAACATTATCAAAACATGTCGAGTAAGGTGTCATACGAATTGGAATACTACCCCCTCGCCAATTCTGGCGACGGGGGTAGCATTCCACCCTTCTAGAGGGGCACGACATGTATGTAACTGTGAACCCCGGTTAAAGTTAACTCGAGCCTTGGCATCACAAAATGGATGCTGCCACCACAGACACAAGTCTGACCTCCTGCTGCTGGGAGTCCTTTCAGCGAGGGCGGCTTGGACAAAGGGTTTCCTGCCTTGGGAGGTGCTAGCACCACCCCAGACAGGATTTTGTGTATTGGGGAGGATAGGCCTGAAAGGAATGAGACATGCCTGGGGCACACAAGGTGTCCTGTGCATACACCGGTTCAAAGCAGTTGCTGGGGCATCCCTGCCCCAGCTCTGGCGCGAAACCGGACAAAGGATAGGGGGTGTAACCACCCCCCTTCCTGGTCCCACCCAGGGGAGGGACCTAGTCACCACTACAGCCCCCTTTAGCAGGATAAAGGTAGGAGCTGGTCCCATTCCAAATTAGATTAATCCTGAACAATTCTACAAGAAGAAACTCTGGACTTCGACGTTCTGCTCCACAGAAGACTGAAGAATCTCCCATGTGGACAAGGAGTGTCCACCCTGCAACTGCCGGCACCATCAAGCGTCCAGCGGCTTCACTTTGTCGTCTTCCCTCGAGGATCCAGACTTCAGAGCCCGACGAGACCCGGATTCCCAGACCTCTCCGACCTCAACTCACCTCTACAGCAAAGCTGAGACCCGTGGGTGCGACGAGACACGTGGGACCGGCCATCTTGAAAGAACCTGCACTTCGCTTCCAGCACGACTCCCGAGGTAAACTCGACCAAGTGCTTTGGGGATTGAGAAGCCGCAGCCCCTGCACCGAAGATCAGCCCTCCAGCTTCCACGAGATCTGCGTGGGGCCCTTCTGCTTGTCTGCTGCTCGACGCGTTGTCTGGTCACCTGCCGGCTGGCTAGTGGCCTCCTAGACGACGAACCTTTGAATCTTTGCTGCTGGTCTGGTTGCTCCAGACTGGCCCTTGCTCCCTTCCAAAAGTGGGGCACCCCGGACTCTCCTAGTCCGCACCAGACGTTTTTTCCCTTCACCGCGTGGGTTGCCTTTGCCAAGGTCTAGTGATTCCAATTCCGGATCCGACACCGCTGACAGCGAGAGCCTGCGTGGGACAGCTCGTGCCTCCATCCTGGTCGTCGAAGACACCTCCTGGTCCACGTGGCTGCAGAGTCAAGCGTCCACTCTTCACCTGATCGCGACGACAGCACCTGGTTCCTTTCTGGTTCCACACCGGTCACTGGCTAGTGACTTTAAACACTGTCCCCTCTGCTTTCAGGTCCTCTTCTTCACCGATCCACCCTTGGATCGCACCGGACATCTTCCTCCTGGTCGCCTGCAGCATCTTTTCTTTCAGGCTCCATTGACTTCAACGCGAGAACCCGACACACTTTGGCACCTATGCACCCGCAGCCCGTGGGTGAGGTAACGAGAGCATTCCGGTGCTCAAGGGTAGTTTAACTGTCCTAGTGTCCCGTTCCACAGTCGTTTAAGTCCTACCTAGTCAGGATTGTCCGTACTTACCTTAGAACTTGAACTGTACTGTCCATAGTCGTCGTTACGCATCTCGCGTGTGAGTTCACACTCTGCACACGTGTTACGTGGGCCTCCTATTACTTACCTAGAGTTAGTGTAGCGTGGTCCCATCGATCCTACAGCCTCTGGACAGCTCCATTCCTTTTATCGACTTTCACATTCCACATACTTAGTATATGGTTTGTCGTGCCCCTGGGGCATCATTGTAATTTTGTGCAACTTATCGTATTTTTCTTGAGATTGTCATGTGCTTAGCCCTCTGACCTCATAAAGAGTTCAGAGGTGTTGTTATTAATAAATATACTGTTTAATTTCATAACAACCTGTGTGGTGTCCTTTCATCTGGTATTCAAGGGGTTATATTGTGGTAAAACAGCTGGCTTCACATGCCAAAAGAGTTTAGCCTAAGACTGCTTTGTCCATGCTACCATTAGAATAGCTGGTCTATAAGGTTGACTTACAACCAATCACCATAAGGGTTGTTTGGACTGATACAAGGTGATCACTAGAACTAGTGAGCATCATATATCAGGCCAACTTCTCACATCACTTTCCATGGCTCACTCGACGGATGCACATCTCTCGGCGCGCGGACCCGGCAAAACAACATCAGGAAAGCACGGCCGAGCTCGGCAGGAACTGGGGCTCACACAGTGTGGGACCCCGGGCCTCATGCCAACCAACACCAGTCACATGGGTGGGACGGGAGGGGAGCCGGGCGGGAAAGACAAGGGAACCACGGAGCCTGTGCCAGGCACCGTCACACCTCAGGACAGGCAGGCTCGCGTCTCACGCGAGATGCGTGGGAGTTGGTAGGACAGTTTCCGATAGCCGTACAGAGGCGCTCCAGAGGGCTGTGCTTGCTCCCCTGCCCCCTGACTGTGCTTGCTCCCCTGCCCCCTGACTGTGCTTGCTCCCCTGCCCCCTGACTGTGCTTGCTCCCCTGCCCCCTGGCTGTGCTTGCTCCCCTGCCCCCTGGCTGTGTTTGCTCCCCTGCCCCCTGGCTGTGTTTGCTCCCCTGCCCCCTGGCTGTGTTTGCTCCCCTGCCCCCTGGCTGTGCTTGCTCCCCTGCCCCCTGGCTGTGCTTGCTCCCCTGCCCCCTGGCTGTGCTTGCTCCCCTGCCCCCTGGCTGTGCTTGCTCCCCTGACCCCTGGCTGTGCTTGCTTCCCTGCCCCCTGGCTGTGCTTGCTTCCCTGGCTGTGCTTGCTTCCCTGGCTGTGCTTGCTTCCCTTCCCCCTCGCTGTTCTTGCTTCACTGCCCCCTCGCTGTGCTTGCTCTCCTGTGTGTGTGTATGTGGCTCTGGGTGTGTGTGTGTATGTGGCTCTGGGTGTGTGTGTGTGTATGTGGCTCTGGGTGTGTGTGTCTGTGGCTCTGGGTGTGTGTGTATATGTGGCTCTGGGTGTGTGTGTATTGAATATGCTACTTACCAGTATGTATCTGTTCTTGGCATGTAGGGCTGCTGACATTCATATCTATAGCATAGATCGCCGCCTAGTGTTGGGTCCGGATGATTGCACATTGTTGTCCTGGAAGAGTCTTCGAAGTATCACGAGATAGGTGGCTCCTCCCCTGGACTACAGTGCGCATGGGCATCGACTCCATCCCCAGATTGTTTTTAGCCATTGTGGCGAAGATGGAGCGTAACAGTGTGAGCGATGACCATGCAAAGAATAAGTGTAAATTCTGCAGCCGCTACAGGTGCCGGGGAGGAGGGTGGGCGATATGAATGTCAGCAGCCCTACATGCCAAGAACAGATGCATACTGGTAAGTAGCATATTCAGTTCGAGGCATGTGGGCTGCTGAATTCATATCTATAGCATAGAATAAATAGCAGTCCCTCCATTAACGGCGGCCGCCTGTGCCAGCTGCAGATGTCTGAAAAAGTGTCTTGAGAACAGCCTGCCCTACAGCTGCTTGGAGTGCACATCTACACAGTAGTGTTTAGTAAATGTGTGTGGGGTAGACCATGTGGCTGCTCTACAAATGTCTTCCAAAGGGATATTACCAAGGAAAGCCATGGAGGCCCCCAACTCTCGGGTGGAGTGGGCTCTAGGGGGGACCGTTAAAGTGCGCTTAGCCTTGTGATGGCAAATCTGAATACACTTAACGATCCACCTGGCTATCCCTGCCTTGGAAATGGGGTTGCCTTTGTGCTGGGCTGAAAAGGCAACAAAGAGTTGTTGTGTCTTCCTAAAATCCTTTGTCCTATCGATGTAGTACATCAAAGCTCGTTTGACATCAAGAGTGTGGAGCATTCTCTCTGCCACTGTCTCTGGGTTTTGAAAGAACGCGGGCAGCTCAATGGTCTGATTGATATGGAACTGCGAAACCAATTTAGGAAGAAATTTAGGGTTAGTGCGCAGCACCACTCTGTTGGAGTGAATCTGTATGAATGGCTCTTGTACAGTGAGCGCTTGCAGCTCACTAACACCTCGCAGAGACGTAATGGCAATGAGAAACGCCACTTTCCATGTTAAGAACTGAATCTTACAGGAATGCAGAGGCTCAAAAGGTGGGCCCATCAACCTGGTGAGGACCACATTGAGGTTCCATACAGGAGCTGGAGGGGTCCGGGGAAGTATGACCCGTTTAAGTCCTTCTAGTAAGGCTTTGATGGCAGGCACTCTGAAAACGGAGAGGTGCTGCCTGTTTTGGAGATAAGCCGCTATGGCGGATAAGTGTATCCGAATGGAAGCATATGCTAGATTGCATTTGTAAAGATGTAACAAATAACAGATGATGTTGGGAATGGATGCATCTAGCGGGTTGATGTGTTCAGTACAGTAAATGACAAACCGCTTCCATTTCGCTGCATAGCAGGCCCTGGTGGTGGGCTTTCTAGCCTCTCGTATAATATCCATGCATTCAGGAGGCAAGTCAAGGTAGCCAAACTCTAAGACTTCAGGAGCCAGATCGCCAGGTTGAGCTGTTGCGGGTCTGGATGCTGAATGTCGCCATGGCTCTGCGTCAAAAGCCTGGGTGTGAGGTGCAGCCTTTGATGCGGTACCACGGAGAGTTCTAGAACCGTGGTGTACCATGGTTGGCGTGCCCACGTTGGAGCTATCAGGATGAGTGTCAGTGAGTGTTGCTTTAGCTTTCGTGCCACCAGCGGTATGAGAGGTGCTGGGGGAAAAGCGTACGCAAATCTGCCTGACCAGTTCATCCATATCGCATTGCCCTGCGACTGTGGGTGAGGGAACCTGGCGGCAAAGCTTTGGCATTTTGCGTTTTCCCTTGTGGCAAACAGGTCTATCTCTGGATGACCCCACTGCTGGAAGTACGGGCGGAGTACTGATGGATGTATCTCCCACTCGTGCATCTGGTGGCTGTACCTGCTGAGCAGATCCGCCATCTCATTGTCCTTGCCCGGGAGGTGTTCCGCCATGAGGAAGATGTTCCTCTGAATGGCCCACTTCCACATGCTCTGAGCTAGATGAGACAACTGCGGAGAGTGCGTACCTCCCTGCTTTTGAATGTAGTACATGGCAGTCATGTTGTCAACACGACTTTGTTGCACAGATGTACTTTGAATGCCTTCAATGCCATGAAGATTGCCATCAGTTCTAGGTAGTTGATGTGCATCTTCTTCTGCTGCGTTGTCCATAGTCCCTGCACTGTGTAGTGTAGCACATGAGCTCCCCATCCCTGGAGAGATGCGTCTGTTGTCAGGACAATCTGTGGCACAGGCTCTTGGAACGGTCGGCCCTTGCAAAGGTTGTGTGGATTCCACCAATGCAGAGAGCTGTATGCCCGACCGGTCACCAACACTAGGTCGTTCAACTGTGCCTGAGTCCACTGATGAGCCAAGCATTCTTGGAGCGGACGCATATGTAGTGTCGCGTGCGGGACTATGAAGATGCAGGCGGCCATCATGCCCATCAACTGCATGAACACTCTTGCTGGAAGCGAGTGTTGCGGTTTGAACTTCTGGATCAGCGACTGAATGCTGTCGATCCTCACAGAAGTTGGCTGAGCCGTGGCTGCCAGAGTATTGATCGTTGCACCCAGATATTGCCGCACATGGGCCGGTTGAAGGTGCGACTTGGGATAATTTAGTGAGAATCCCAGATCGTGAAGGAGGTGAATGGTGTGGGACCACTGACTCATTGTCAGTGAAATTGCTCTCCCACCCTCGCAGCTCCACCATTAAGTGAGGTGCCCCTACCCCTGCACTCTTGAGTGTTGGTGATCGAGGCCCTCCTCCACCCGCAGGTTTCCCTGCGCCTCATCCCTGGTGGTCCACTGGACCTCTGTCTCCTTTCTTTCTTTCTGCTCCTTCACTCGTTTTTCTCCCCTTTCTATCTTTCACCTTTCTGCACCTCTGTTCTTTTGCGCCTTATTTCTGCCCATTTCCCTTTCTCTCCCTCTGCTCCTTCACTCGTTTTTTGCCCCTTTCTATCCTTCACCTTTCTGCACCTCTGCTCTTTTGTGCCTTATTTTTGCCCATTTTCCCTTTCTCTCCCTCTGCTCCTTCTCTCGTTTTCACTCGTTTTTTTACCCTTTCTATCTTTCCCCTTTCTGCTCTTTTCTGCATCTCTGCTCTTTTGTGCCTTATTTCTGCCTATTTTCCCTTTTTTCTTTATCCCTTCTTTCCTCCCTTTACCTTTCCCCGCCGCTGCTGCCCCCGCGGCCCCTCCCCCCCCAGCACGACCGGCCCAATCCAGCTCCCCTCCCCGCTCCCGCCTCCCAGCTGTCCAGTCCTCCCCGACCCCTACTTAATGGCGGCCACTGCGGGGACAGGCGAGCAAGACCACTGACTCATTGTCAGTGAAATTGCTCTCCCACCCTCGCAGCTCCACCATTAAGTGAGGTGCCCCTGCCCCTGCACTCTTGAGTGTTGGTGATCGAGGCCCTCCTCCACCCGCAGGTTTCCCTGCGCCTCATCCCTGGTGGTCCACTGGACCTCTGTCTCCTTTCTTTCTTTCTGCTCCTTCACTCGTTTTTCTCCCCTTTCTATCTTTCACCTTTCTGCACCTCTGTTCTTTTGCGCCTTATTTCTGCCCATTTCCCTTTCTCTCCCTCTGCTCCTTCACTCGTTTTTTGCTCCTTTCTATCTTTCACCTTTCTGCACCTCTGCTCTTTTGTGCCTTATTTTTGTCCATTTTCCCTTTCTCGCCGTCTGCTCCTTCTCTCGTTTTCACTCGTTTTTTTACCCTTTCTATCTTTCTCCTTTCTGCTCTTTTCTGCATCTCTGCTCTTTTATGCCTTATTTCTGCCTATTTTCCCTTTTTTCTTTATCCCTTCTTTCCTCCCTTTACCTTTCCCCGCCGCTGCTGCCCCCGCGGCCCCTCCCCCCCCAGCACGACCGGCCCAATCCAGCTCCCCTCCCCTCCCCGCTCCCGCCTCCCAGCTGTCCAGCACTCCCCGACCCCTACTTAATGGCGGCCACTGCGGGGACAGGCGAGCAAGACCACTGACTCATTGTCAGTGAAATTGCTCTCCCACCGCTGGTGCACCGAAGGCGCATCAAAGGCAAGCACGTCTGCGCCCGTCTGCGACCCGTCCGCGACCAGCACCAGGAACCCTGGACCTCCGCCCCGCCAACGCTACGACCCAGCAGCACTCCACGCACTCAACCCAGGCTGCAACAACAACTGCAAGCTAGCATCACCAGCCGACACCCATGGACCCTTCAGCTGTCACCGCTGCCGGCACACCTGCAGCACCGCCAAGAACACGGATCCAGCACAACCCGCCCACAAGAACACAACCGAACTGAAGACCCTGCAATGCATCCTCCTCAACGTCCGATCCCTCCACAAACACGCCACAGAAATCTGGGACCTCCTCGACAGCACAACCCCAGACGTAGCATTCTTCACCGAAACCTGGACCAACACCACCTCGGGACCGGACATCGCCATCCCCCAAGGATACAAGATCTCCAGGAAGGACCGCCCCATCCACCCAGGAGGAGGAATCGCCATCGTCCACAAATCCAGCCTCCGCCTGAGCACACTCCCTGACGAGTCCACAGAACTGATGGAACACCTTCACTTCAAGATACTGGCCAGCCCCACCGCCGCCCTTCGAGGAACCCTCATCTACCGACCCCCTGGACCCCGCGGACCCTTCGCCAACTCCATCACGGACATTATCTCCCCGCAGGCCATCGCATCCACCAACTACACCCTGCTGGGAGACCTCAACTTCCACCTCGACAATCAACTGGACCCCAACACCACATCCCTCCTGGACAACCTCCACAACATTGGACTCCGCCAGATCGTGACCGAGCCCACGCACTCAGCAGGACACACCCTCGACCCCCTCTTCACTACAGGAAACTCCATCACCTTCAGCCACACCACCGAACTCCCATGGACCGACCATCGTTGCGTCCACTTCACCTTCAGAACACCCACCATCCACAGACACCAGCACCTGCTTCCACAAAGAAACTGGACCAAAATCACCGATGACCAGCTCACCTCCTCACTCAACAACTCCACCCCAACCATCGCGGAAAACGACCCCAACACCGCAGCCCGAACCCTGCATAGATGGATCTCGGACAGCACCAACACCATAGCCCCCCTCAAGAAAAACAACAATACCCGTGCCAAAGCCAGATGGTTTACCACCGAACTTCGAGAGTCCAGGCGCACATGCCGCCGCCTCGAAAAGGCCTGGAGAAACACCAAATCCACAGAAGCCAACAACAACTTCAGAGCCGCCACCAACGCCCACCATCAACTCATCAGAGAAACGAGGAAAAAAGCGATTGAAGACAGAATCTCCACCCACGCACACAACAGCAAGGAACTCTTCAGCATCATCAAGGAGTTCGCACAACCCACCAGCGAGTCTACCGACATCCCTCCCTCACAAGACCTCTGCGACAAACTCAGCATCTTTTTCCACCACAAAATCAAGAGCATCTACGACAACTTCGACGAAGACAACCAACACACTGAACCCTCACCAACCACCCCGACACCCGGAAACCAGCGATTGATGACTGGACAGCCCTCACTACCGAAGACACACTGAAGACAATGAAGTCAATCCACTCAGGGGCCCCCACGGACCCCTGCCCCCACCACATCTTCAACAGAGCCGTCAACACCATCGCACCCATGCTCCGCCAAACCATCAACCGCTCCCTGGCAACCGCCTCATTCCCCGACGACTGGAAACATGCGGAGGTCAACCCCCTCCTAAAAAAACCCTCAGCGGACCCCACCGACCTCAAAAACTACAGACACATCTCCCTGCTCCCGTTCCCAGCGAAAGTCATCGAGAAAGCCATCAACAGCCAACTCGCCACATTCATTGAAGAACACAACATCCTCGACTCCTCCCAATCCGGCTTCAGAAAAAACCACAGTACGGAAACCGCCCTCCTCGCCGCAACAGACGACATCCGCACCTTACTGGACAAAGGAGAAACAGTAGCCCTCATCCTCCTCGACCTATCAGCGGCGTTCGACACAGTCTCCCACCGCACCCTAATACGCAGACTCTACGATGCAGGAATCCAGGACAAGGCCCTCGACTGGATCTGCTCCTTCCTCTCCAGCAGGACGCAGCGGGTCAGACTCCCCCCTTTCCTCTCGGACCCCACACCTATCACCTGCGGAGTCCCCCAGGGCTCCTCCCTCAGCCAGACGCTCTTCAACGTCTACATGGCTCCACTTGCCCCCATCGTCAGAACCTGCGGACTCAACATTGTGTCATATGCAGACGACACCCAGCTCATCCTCTCCCTATCCAACGAGCCCAACACCGCCAGACGCAACTTTCGAGAAGGCATGGAAGCCGTCGCCAAATGGATGAAAAACAGCTGCCTACAACTAAACACCAACAAAACAGAAGTACTCATCATGGGCCCAAACCCCGACGCCTGGAGTGACACCTGGTGGCCCACCGCCCTCGGAAACCCGCCAACCCCCACAGACCACGCACGCAACCTGGGAATCATCCTGGACTCCGAGCTCAAAATGGACCGCCAGATCAACTCTGTCTCATCTTCCTGCTTCCACACCCTCCGCCTCCTTCGTAAGACCTTCAAATGGATCCCCCTCGAACACCGAAAGACAGTCACTCACGCCCTGGTCACCAGCAGACTCGACTACGGCAACGCACTCTACGCCGGAATAAACAAAAACCTCATCCGCAAGCTACAGAACATCCAGAACGCCGCCGCAAGACTGGTCCTCAACCTGCCAAAACACTGCCACATCTCCCAGCACCTGCGCACACTCCACTGGCTCCCCGTCGAGGCGAGAATCACCTTTAAGATGCTCACCCACGCAGACAAGGCCCTCCACGGCACCGGACCAGCATACCTGAACAGCCGACTCAAATTCCACGCACCCCAAAGGACCCTACGATCAGCCCAGCTTTCCTACGCTGTGGTCCCCTGCACCAGAAAGACCAGATCGGGAGGCCGCTCCTTCTCCTTCCTCGCGGCCAAAGCATGGAACGCCCTTCCGCTCCACCTCAGACAGACAACATCGCTCCCCATCTTCGCAAGAAACCTCAAAACCTGGCTCTTCGACAGACCCCCTCCTTGATGGAATGGAACCTGCACCCCCCCCCCCACCCCTAGCGCCTTGAGACCCTTACGGGTGAGTAGTCGCGCTTTAACAAACTCCCGATTGATTGATTGATTGATTGTGGGACATGTTGGCGGCGCACTGCTGGGCCGACTTCGCTTGGACAAGCCAGTCGTCCAGATAAGGGTAAACGTGAACGTTCTGCCTCCTGAGGTGCGCAGCTACTGTCGCCAGACATTTTGTGAACACCCTGGGTGCTGTGGTCACCCCGAAAGGCAGGACCTTGAACTGATAATGCCGACCCTGAATAGTGAACCGGAGGTATTTTCTGTGTGATGGATGCAGTGGAATGTGGAAATAGGCATCCTTGAGATCCAAGGTTGCGAGGAAGTCTCCCTGATCGAGCAACGGGAGAACTTGCTGCAGTGTGAGCATATGAAAGTGTTCTGATAGAATGTACTGATTCAGGGGTCTGAGGTCCAGTATGGGTCTGAGGGATCCGTCCTTTTTTGGGATTAGGAAGTACAGGGAGTACACTCCTGTGCCTTCTTCCTCCACCGGCACGAGCTCGATTGCCCCTTTTTGCAGCATGATGAGTACCTCCTGCTGCAATAAGTGCAAATGCTCTTTGGACATAGGACGGTGTTTTGGTGGCATGTTGGGTGGAGAGGATGTTAACTCCAAACAATAACCGAACTGGATAAGTTTCCTGACCCACCTGTCTGTGGTGATGGGTTTCCAGACGGGCAGGAACCTCTGGAGTCTCCCCCCGGTGTAGTATGGTCGGGGGCAGTGACAGGGCGTCACTGTTTGGTGGTGGCGGAGGAGCGGGAGTTGTTGTTTCCACGACCTCTGCCCTTGGTGCTGTTGCCCCGATAGCCGCCTCTACTCTGCTTGGTGTAAGAGGATTGCGCCCCACCTTTATTGTATTGCGTTTGCAGGGACATCTGGCCTCTGGAAACACCTCTATTGCCTGAGCGACGAAAAGTGCTGCCCCGAAACTGCTGGGACTAGAGAGCCCCCATGGATTTAGCAGTTTCGGTATCCTTTTTTATCTTTTCCAAGGTTGTATCCACCTCAGGACCAAATAACCTATCGGGGTTTACTGGCTGATTGAGGATGGTAGTTTGTATCTCCGGCTTGAAACCGGAGATCCTGAGCCAGGCCTGACGTCTCAACATGACACTGGTGTTAATGGCTCTGGCCGCGGTGTCCGCCACGTCCAGTGCACACTTAATGGAAGCGTTGGTGATAAGCTTCCCTTCTTGAATAAGCATCTCAGCTGCCTCCTTATACTGATCTGGAAGATGTTGCAACAGGGTCTCTAGTGTGTCATATCTGGCTAGCAGCGCCTGAGTGTTAGAGATACGCCAGATATTGGCCGCTTGAGCCGCCACCCTCTTCCCTGATGCCTCCAGCACTTTAGACTCCTTGTCGGGGGGGAGGAGCATCACCAGTGGTTTGTGAGTTCGCCCTCTTCCGGGCATTAGAGACGACCAGAGAGTCCAATGGCAACTGGCCTCTGATGTAGGTGGGGTCGCCAGGCGCCGGCCTATATTTTTTTTCAATCCTAGGGTTGACCACCCTGGCCCGTGTGGGTTCCTTAAAAATGTCTGCAGCATGTTTGAGAACCCCCTTCAGCATGGGAAGAGTCTTGACAGTCTTTTCTGCAGTGGAAAAGGTATCAAAAAGGAAGTCCACTTCGATAGGGTCAGTGTGGAGGGCCACGTCGTGGTTTTTAGCCGCCCTCTCAATTAGAGCATTAAATGCAGCTGAATCCTCGGTAGGAGAGGTCTTGACAGCGTACACTTGAGGGTCCTGGGCAGTGTGCTGATCCCCCGGGTCACCTGCAACTGTCCATGAGTCGTCGTGATCCTCAGAATCAGTGTTGGCAGGAAAGCCATACTCCTCGTCATCACCATCCCCACCCTCCGCATCCGAATAAGTGGGTGAGGGTGTAGCCACTCGTGGAGTCGGTGTAGCAAAAGGCTCGACTAGAACAGGGGAGTCCGCAGCAGGCTTGTTGCGCTTCAAAGGAATCGTTTAGGACTCCAAAGGCTGGGTTGCCGTGATCTTCCTCTTGTAGAGGGTGAGTTTCCCGGTGTCGGCGTCGATATAGTGTTCCGACTGCTCCGCCACCGAGGGTTGTTGAGGTTTCAAGCTTGCAAGCGGCTGAGAAGGCTTCTGCGCCGTGGACACTGGGACGGGCGCTTCGGTGACCGACCGCGGAGCGAAGGCCTTCGGTGCCACCTTTGGCGGCAACGTAAACAGGAGAGGCGCCGAAGACTTTGTGGCGGAAGCATCCTTCGGTGCGGACGCGGAAGCCTTGTTCCTGATGCGTTGAAGAGAATCCGACACCTGCTTCGTAAAGGAAGCGGACGGTTTCGTCGATCCGACAGACGTCTTCGGTCCACCAGCGAGTGAAGACTCTTGCGTCGATGCCTTATGTTTATCCGGGACCGGATCAGCCTGTTTCTGCGCGCTGCGTCCCCCCAGCCGGTCTGACGGCCTTCTGCGTCGACGGCTTTGTGCCGGCGGCCTTGACTACGGGGTGCGGGGCCCCAGTCTTCGGTTCGACGCCCTTAGCCGATTTTGGGTCGACGGCCTTGACCGACTTCGACTTGATGCCCTTGACCGACTTCGGTTCGGCGCCCTTGACCGACTTCGGTTCGGCGCCCTTGGCCGACTTCCCCGGGTCGTCAGCCTTCTTCGGCTTCGGCTGCCCCGACGTGTCCGAAGACGAGGAGGCGGCCGGGGTGGCAGACTTCTTCAGTTTCGATGGCGTCTCAATTACTTTCGCTTTCGTCGACACCGAAGGTTTCGGTTTCGTTTTGATCAACGTCGGCTCCGCAGAAGTGTCTATAGCCGGGCCCATAGGCGAGGCCGTGGTTTTGGGGGGAAGGTCTTGGGTAAGGCCGCGTGGCGATCCCTCGACCTGAGCCGTAGTAATTGTTAGTTCGGGGCCTAGCTCTTCACACAAGCTATCTTCCGTGGCCCCGTAGGCCTCATTGTCGTCTCCTACCTCGTCGACGACTTCTGTTGCCTCTACCACCTCGACGTCTGCGTCGTAGCCGATCTCCTCCGTTGGAGGGGAAACTTGCAGATGAACCCCTTGCTCGTCTGCTTCTTCTCTGTCAAAGATATCCACCGGTGCCGGGGCCGACCGCCGGGCCTCCTGGCGCGCCACGCGCCGAAGTCGAATCGTCTTCTTCGATCGAAACCTGGAACAAGCCATACAGTTGGCTTCATCGTGGTCCGGCGACAGGCACTTGTTGCACACAGGGTGGACGTCGATGTGCGGGTACTTAGATCCGCACACGGGACAGTTCTTAAACGGACTCCGTTCCATGATGTCGTCGTACGTCTTGCTGCGTCGACTGGGCCCCGAGTACCGAAGAGCCACGCGACTCCTCTGGACGTCCGACTCGGGAACTGAGCCGGAACAGAGTAGGGACCGAACGCAAACAATACCAACGGTTAAGATAAGGCCTTCGGGCCGTAAGAAAAGTCTATATCGATTCCGAACTGGAGATGTCGAATATACATCCGAACCCAATGGCGGAAAAAAACAATCTGGGGATGGAGTCGATGCCCATGCGCACTGTAGTCCAGGGGAGGAGCCACCTATCTCGTGATACTTCGAAGACTCTTCCAGGACAACAATGTGCAATCATCCGGACCCAACACTAGGCGGCGATCTATGCTATAGATATGAATTCAGCAGCCCACATGCCTCGAACATGTGGCTCTGGGTGTGTGTTTATATGTGGCTCTGGGTGTGTGTTTATATGTGGCTCTGGGTGTGTGTGTATGTGGCTCTGGGTGTGTGTTTATATGTGGCTCTGGGTGTGTGTTTATATGTGGCTCTGGGTGTGTGTGTATGTGGCTCTGGGTGTGTGTGTATGTGGCTCTGGGTGTGTGTGTATGTGGCTCTGGGTGTGTGTGTATGTGGCTCTGGGTGTGTGTGTATGTGGCTCTGGGTGTGTGTGTATGTGGCTCTGGGTGTGTGTGTATGTGGCTCTGGGTGTGTGTGTATGTGGCTCTGGGTGTGTGTATGTGGCTCTGGGTGTGTGTATGTGGCTCTGGGTGTGTGTGTATGTGGCTCTGGGTGTGTGTGTATGTGGCTCTGGGTGTGTGTGTATGTGGCTCTGGGTGTGTGTGTATGTGGCTCTGGGTGTGTGTGTATGTGGCTCTGGGTGTGTGTGTATGTGGCTCTGGGTGTGTGTGTATGTGGCTCTGGGTGTGTGTGTGTATGTGGCTCTGGGTGTGTGTGTATGTGGCTTTTGGTGTGTGTGTGGCTCTGGGTGTGTGTGTGGCTCTGGGTGTGTGTGTGTGTGTGGCTCTGGGTGTGTGTGTGTGGCTCTGGGTGTGTGTGTGTGTCTCTGGGTGTGTGTGTGGCTCTGGGTGTGTGTGTGGCTCTGGGTGTGTGTGTGTGGCTCTGGGTGTGTGTGTGTGTGGCTCTGGGTGTGTGTGTGTGTGGCTCTGGGTGTGTGTGTGTGGCTCTGTGTGTGTGTGTGTGTGGCTCTGGGTGTGTGTGTGTGTGGCTCTGGGTGTGTGTGTGTGTGTGGCTCTGGGTGTGTGTGTGGCTCTGGGTGTGTGTGTGTGGCTCTGGGTGTGTGTGTGTGGCTCTGGGTGTGTGTGTGTGGCTCTGGGTGTGTGTGTGTGTGGCTCTGGGTGTGTGTGTGTGGCTCTGGGTGTGTTAAGCTATTGGCATTGTAAATGGCAATGCCATTTATTTAACGATTAAGCTATTGGCAATGTAAATGACAATGCCATTTATTTATGATTTAAAAAAATAATAATAATGTCATGAGCAATGCCAATAGCTCTACCTTTAATAATGCCGAGACCATTGCATTGTAAATGCTTGTTGTTTTTACTACCAGAAATGTAAAGTTACATGCTCTGCCTGTGGAATATGTTGCACCCTTGCAAGAAAGTGGCTCTATATATACTGGACCAAAGTAAGGTACAGTGTGTATAGAGTCCCCAGTCTCCAGAGGTATGACAGTGGTTAAAGTCAGATATGACCTTACTCTCTAAAGTGGTAGCTTGGTCGAGCAGTAAGGCAGTACCAGAGGACAGTGTAAAGCATGTGTTGTACACACTGAGTCAGCAAAAGGTTTCACACACTCAAGAACTGAACTCTAGGCCAACTGTTTTTATATCAAAAGATAGTTTTATTTTAGAACCAACAGGTATCAAAATATACTTTTCTCAATATGAGTGACTTTAGGTAATTACTTTGCAGAAAGTCAATTGATTTTTTAAGTACAATAACTACAGTGGTTGCAATAGGCAACACCATTCTAAACACGATTGAACTTTGAGCTCAATGGGTTTTTCTACATAAATGCAGTTCATTACTTTAAGGATTACATTTCTAACCACAAAAAGAGATCCTGGATTCAGTCCTGGGACCTAACCTGTAAACAGTTAAGTCAAAGCGTTTTGGTTACAGTTGTAATTTTTTATAGAATATAAATGTATTTTCAAAGTGGACACTTACAAGCTTTTCAATAAAAAACTAGCAATGTAATCCTATGGAAGGAAATTCAAGTCACAGGTAAAGTAGGTTCTCGTTACTTTTGTAATCCAGTACTGGACTCCTACGTGCAGCATGGGGACCACTACCTAAGACAGGTAAGTAATTACGTTTCAGAATTTGGTACGATTTTTAAAGAATATTTGTAGCTTGCAAAAATCGACACTTAGAAGAAATTTCACAGAAAAACAGTCAATTGTTCTCCTATGGAAGAAAATGGAGGTAACTGGAAGTACAGTTAAGATTACTTTTGCGGTTCAGTACTGGGCTAAAAGGCACAGTACTGGTTTCTCTCCTGATCACAGGTGAGTATTTAGAAATTTGTTATTCGGCTGATTTTAGATGAATGTTTTAAAGTTTCAAAATTCCACACTTAGAAGAAATTTCTGTGAAAACCAGTCAATGTTAGCCTATGAAAGGAAAGTGAGTTATCGGCTTTTAGGTAAGTACTCGACTGGTGGAGTTAAGGTTCTGGGCATAGACTCAGGGGTCTCCCAGGGTCGGAAAGGTACAGTAGTTACATCCCCAGCGGCACAGGGGCAGCCGGGTGCAGAGAGAGTAGGCCCAATGCAATCCAATGGAGGGTAGGGGGCCTTCGGTTGGTGGCTGCAAGCAAGCAGGTCACATGGCTGTGGGAGCTGAGCACCTGGTCACTTACTCAGGGCAAGTGAGGAAGTAGTGTAGGGTAGTTGTTGCACTTCCAGCGCACTCAGGCGGCTGGGTGCAGGGTGCTTTTGAGCCGCCGGGCGCTCATTGTTATCCAACGGGAAAGTTAAAAAGTGAACAAAGGCTGCAGGCTCGGGGACGGAGATTCTTCATGTGCGACCACCACTTAGAGAGGTAAGTTGGGATCTTGGAGAAGAGGTAGGTACCCCAAAGGAGGGCACAGGGGGGTGCAGGGGTGTCTTTTGGTGTTGGGAAATCTTACCCTCGGCTGGTCGAGGTTAGAGAGGTCCCTGGTTCTGAGGCTACATGCGTCGTCTGGTTCGTCGAGGAGGGTCTTTGGGCACTGGACTTCAGGTCCCAGTCGCCGGGGGGACGTCCTCCTGGTCTTGGGTCACACAGGCACAAGCCGGGCTTTGCGGGTGCAGAGTGGGCTGGATTCGCGGTTCCTGGCTGGAACCAGGGGTATTGCTGTTGGAGCAGAACCACTGCTCATGGGAGTCTGTCTTTTGGAAGGTTCAAGGCAGGCAGGTCCTCCGGGGATGTCGAGGGTGCTGTCCGCAGGAGACGCTGGAGTTTCACAGGAGCAGGTTCAAGGATAAACAGGCCTGTAGGGTTCTGGGGCCAAGTCAGTGGGCGTCGTCCTTTTGTTAGCAGCTGCGCGGCAGGTCTTCTTGTTTCTAGTCTGCTCCTCTCCTGTGGGAGGGGGCAGGAGCCTAGCTGTGATTGGGCAGGGCTCCCAATCTTCAAGATGGCCGGAGCCCAGGGTCGTGCTTCACCTCGCCTCTCCAACAAGAGGGGTGGAGTTGGCACAGGCTGGCACACCCCCCTTCCTGACGTAGGGTTTCCCACCAGTCTTCCCGCCAGAGTGGGGGTCAGAACTGGTGGGGGCCAGTTGCTGAGTACAGCAAATGGTCTGGAGTAGCTCACAAAAGCGGAATGCCTTTGAAGCTTCCCCTGCCCATCCTGGGGGAGGAGGCTTGGCACCTCGTCTCAAGATGTGCATTGTTGCAGGCCCAGGAGAGCGAGGGCTCTCCACTCAGGGGTCCAGCAAAACGTCTGCTGCGTAGCAGCCTAAGCAGCCTCTCAGACAAGACGTGGATTGTAGGTTAGGTTTCTCTGTAGTGCATTTTACATTAAATCCCACACAGTGTGGGGTTAATGTGCTGAGAAGTTTGATATCAAACTTGTCAGTCTTCAGTGTAACCATTATGGTGCAGTGGAGTTCGCAATGACAACCTCCCAGCACCATTATACTCTTAATGGCATCACTGCACTTACAGTGCCCAGGAATAGCCCTGGGTACTGTAGGGGCACAGGGCGCATGCCTCTGTGCCCACACCACTGGCATAGGGCACCCAGCTAGAGGGGAGGCTGATGTATGCCAGGGCAGTGGGTTGGTGGGCATGGCACACAGAGATGTGTGCCATGTCGACTCTCTGTTTGGTTCTGTACTTAAACACTCAGCCTGCCAAGGCAGTGTGTGGGTGCCGGGGTACAGGGCTCCTAAGGGTGGCACAATAGGTGCTACAGTCCTTAGGGGTCTCCTCTGGTCACCAGGCTCTGGATACCTAGGGTACCATTTACTAGGGGCTGACAGGTGGCCAGAGGTGCCAATTGGGTTTTAGTTTCAACACAGTTTTAGGGCAGGAACACAGGCCCTGGGCACCTGGTTGGCAGGTGCCCAGGGCACACTCAGTCAAAGCACATCAGCAATTCAGCAAAAAGTGGGGGCATACCAATGCAAGAAAGATGGCACTTTCTCACAATCCTGCCTTAGGACCCTATCAGCCTTCTATAGGGGTCTGACCTACAAATATACCAGTTGAACTCTGGCTTTGCTACTGCTTTAAATGCCTACATTGGGCCAGCAGTTAAAAATGCTTTGAAAGACGGCAAACGGCGGGCAGGGAGTCTTGCTTTACTCGTGAAGACCTGAAAGCAGAGGGGACAGAGTCTGGGTCACTAGCCAGTGACCGGGTGGAACCAGGAAGGAACCAGACGACGTCGAGGAGCAATCAGGTGCTGTCGTGAAGCTTGTCTCTTCAGCCACGTGGACCAGGAGGCGTCGAGGACGACCAGATGCTGGAGAGGAGCTGTCCCACGAAGGTTCTCGCAGATGGAGGGGTCGACTGCCGGATTGGAGTCAACAAGCCTTGGCAAAGGCAACCCACGCACGATTCAAAGAAGGCTTCTGATGCAGGCCAGCAAGGTCTGCGGTGCCTCACCTTTGCAGGGAGGCAGAGGCCAGTCTGGAGCAACCAGACCAGCGAGTTGATTCAAAAGGATTGTCGTCACAGAGGCTACTAGCCAACGGGCCAGCAGCCGGACAACGCGTCGAGCAGAACACAAGCAGAAGGGCCCCACGCAGAACTCGTGGAGTGTGGAGGGCTGATCTTCGGTGCAGGTGGAGCTCGGATTCGGGGCTTCTCAATCCCCAGTGCACAGCTTTGAGGATACCTCAGGAGCTGCACAGTTAGCAAGTCGTGGACTTTTCAAGATGTCCGGTCCTTGTGTCTCGTCGCCTCCACGGATCTCAGCTATGCTGCAGACGTGAAGAGAGGGTCAGAGAGGTCTGGAAGTCTGGGTCTTGTCAGGCTCTGTACTCGGGTCCCGGCGGGAGCGTCGACAAAGCAAGCCGTTGATTTGCTGGATGGTGCCTATTTGCCCAGGGTGGCCACTCCTTGGCCACAAGGGAGATTCTTCAGTCTTCAGCTTCAGCAGAACGTCGAAGGTCCAGAGTGTCGTTTCAAGTTTCAGTTCAGGGTCAAATCTAAAGTCTCAGGACGCAGCTCCTACCTTTATACAACTAAAAGGGGATGGATTACTTTCTAGGTCCCTCCTATGGGTGGGACCAGGAAGGGGGGTGGTTACACCCCCTTTCCTTTGTCCAGTTTCGCGCTAGAGCTGGGGCTGGAGCGCGCCAGAGCTGGGGCTGGAGTGCCCCAGCAACCGGTTTGAACTGGGGTATGCATGGAGCACCTAGTGTGCCCCAGGCAGTGTCTCATTCTATTCAGCCCTCCCTGTCCCAATACACAAAGTCCTGTCTGGGGTGGTGCTCGCACCTCTACAGGCAGGAAACCTTTTGTCCAAACCTCTGACTGGAAGGACTCCCAGCACCAGGCGGTCAGACTTGTGTCCGTGGCAGCAGCGTCCATTTTGTGACGCTGGAGCTCTGGTTAACTTTAACCGGGATAGTCAGCAATAACATGTCTTCTCCCTCTAGAAGGGTGGAATGCTACCCCCGTCGCCAGAATTGGCGAGGGGGTAGTATTCCAAAGCGTATGACACCTTACACGACATGTTTGGATAAAGCCAAACCAAAGTTAGCATTTAACCGCGAGGTTCATAATGCACTTAAGAGTATATGGTATGGCAATATCATAGAACAGCTATAAGGACATGGTTCCGAAAGCTGCAGACAGGCTCAGCTCATGCTTGAGCACCATCTCACACATAACCAAGCACTCTGCCTCCAGGATTGTTAAGGCCTGCCATAGGAGTGACTTATAGGTTACTGTGTGTCTATATATAAGGGTAGATATAGGAATACTATACCTAAGTAAGGGGTGATTACACGACCTTGCCCCAGCTGAGTGATCAGCCAGTTGTGTCAGTTTGAGTGGCCAGCCAGGGGTGGCATAATGCATGCTGCAGCCCCTGGTAGGCCTTGGTTACACCTATGCCCTGAGTACCTAGGTACACTTCTACAGGGGCTGACAAGGTGAACCAATTCCCAATTGTGGATGTACCTAGAGTACATGGTGTGAATTGAGAGAGAGTGCATCTGGGCTGTGGGTCTGATTAGCAGGCTCACAGCCACATCTAAGTCGAAAACCAGTAAAGCAAAAGCAAAAAGTGGGGGTGACCATAGGAAGCAGACCCTACTCTCCTACACAACCCCCCCCCCAAACTTAGGGACATTAAACTAACCTTGACCAGTTGAGTCTTCATGTTCTAAGTGGAAATATCGGGAGAGTCTATCTGCATTGGCATGGTCAGTCCCAGGTCTATGTTCCACTGTAAAGTCCATCCCCTGTAGGGAAATGGACCACCTAAGAAGTTTGGGATTTTTACCCTTCATCTGATTTAACCATAGGAGGGGCTTATTCTCTGTCTGAATCTTGAAGTGAGTGCCAAACAAGTATGGCCTCAGCTTCTTCAGGGCCCAAACCACAGCAAAGGCCTCCCTCTCTATAGCTGACCAACGTTTCTCTCTAGGGGGCAGCCTTCTGCTTATGAAAGCAATGGGCTGGTCTTGACCAGCTATATTCAGTTGTGAAAGTACAGCTCCCACCCCCAACTCAGAAGCATCTGTTTGGACTATGAACATTTTGAAGTAATCTGGACTTTTCAGAATAGGTGCAGTACACATGGCCTGCTTCAGGTCTTCAAATGCCTTTTGACAGCTAACTGTCCACTGAACTTTCTTTGGCATCTTTTTGTAAGTTAAATCATTCAGTGGTGTCACAATGGACCCATAGTTTTTCACAAACTTCCGGTAGTACCCA
Organism: Lissotriton helveticus; assembly: GCF_964261635.1. NCBI lineage: Eukaryota > Metazoa > Chordata > Amphibia > Caudata > Salamandridae > Lissotriton > Lissotriton helveticus. Next base: position 403,249,903 of record NC_136063.1, on the reverse strand, counting down.
GACAGGCCGAAGAAAGCTCTGACCTGTGTCTGGGTGATTGGAGGAGTCCAGTCTCTGATGGTCTGGATCTTGCTCCCCACCTACCAGGTGGCCCAGGTATACAACCTTGCTCTGCCCTATCTGGCACTTAGTGGCCTTGATAGTGAGGCCTGCCTTTTGCAGGGCCTCTAAAACATTCCTCAGATGGACCTACCAGATGGACCCAGTTGATCCTTCCAGATGGAGCTAAAGACAGCAATATCATCAAGATAAGCTGCACAATAGTCATCCAGTCCTGTGAGAACTTGATTCACCAGCCTTTGGAAAGTGGCAGGTGCATTCTTCAAACCAAAGGGTATTACCACAAATTGATAATGTCCTCCTGGGGTCGAAAATGCTGTCTTGGCTTTTGCATCCTCAGCTAATCTGATTTGCCAGTAGCCTGGGGTCAGGTCAAAGGTGCTCAAGAACTTGGCAGAAGCCAATCTATCAATGAGCTCATCTGCCCTGGGGATGGGATGGGATGGGCATCTGTCCTAGTGACAGCATCGAGACCTCTGTAGTCCACACAAAACCTCATCTCTCTCTTACCATCTTGGGTGTAAGGTTTTGGCACCGGGACCACAGGACTAGCCCAAGGGCTCTCTGAGGGCTCAATAACTCCCAGTTCCAACATCTTTTGGACCTCTGTCCTAATGCAGTTCCTGACATGGTCAGGTTGGCTGCAGATTTTACTCTTGACAGGCAGACTGTCATCAGTGTCCACCTCATGGGTGCACCAGCTTGTCTGACTTGGGGTCAGGGAAAACAGATGTCTGAAGGACTGAAGAACTTGTCTGCAGTCCTGTTGCTGATGTTCAGAGAGGCTGTCAGCAAAGACTACACCATCTACTGAACCATCATCAGGGTTCTGAGTAAACAGGTCTGGGAGAGGGTCACTCTCTTCCTCCTGCCCCTCATCTGTAGCCATGAGCAAGCCCATGTCTGCCCTGTCGACAAATGCTTTAAGTCGGTTGACATGAAGCACCCTGTGGGGGCTTCTGGGAGTCCCAAGGTCCACCAAGTAGGTGACATCTCCCTTCTGTTCAACTATTGTGTGGGGTCCAGACCATTTGTCCATGAGTGCTGCTGGGGCCACCGGCTCCAACACCCACACTTTCTGTTCTGGCTGGTACACACTCAGCACAGCCTTTTAGTCATGCCAAGCTTTCTGAAGTTCTTGGCTGGCCTCAAGGCGGTTTTAGGGTCTATGCTTACACCAGAGAGGCCTTGCAGAAGCTTCGGGGTGAACGCTCCAGTGATTGCGATACCTTCAGCTTGGGGGACGAGATGGTAGTGCCCCTCTGCACACACTGGTTCTATCAGGTAGGGGGGGACTCGATATTAACGACACAGACTGGGGTGGGGGGTGGGGGGGGGTGGGGGTGGGGGGTAGTCGGGTGGGACCTCAGGCTGAGGGTTGTACTGGTTCTATTTCTAGAGATCAAGGGCCGACAAGAGGCGCTTCTGACACACAAGGAAAGACCCTCCACTGTATACTCCTCAACACACGCTCGGTTGTTAAGCACATACACAAACTAGAAATCCTACTGAATGCACATAACCCTGATATAGTCTTTCCTACAGAGACTTCAACAGATGATACCTCTGTCCCAGACTGGAATGCTGCCTTGCCATCTGGCTATGCAATCAAGACAGGCAAGAAACAAGAGGGGGTGGGGGTGGGGGGGGGGGGGGTCGGCCATAGCTATTATCTACAAGGATTTCCTGAAGGTTCAAGTGGAGGCAGTGGGGGACCTCCCGGCGGAAGTTATGTATTTCTGCGTCAGGCTCAAGACTCCTTTACGTTTCAGGGCCTATTGGTCTATCGACTACCGGGCCCTAGATCTGCTTTTTCGCAGGCTCTCTTGACCTACATGGAAACTTGCACAGATTTTGAATTCTTAACAATACTCGGAGACTTCAATTGTCAACTGGAACTGGGTACAAATTCTGAGACTGCAAGACTCCTAGACCATCTGGAGGCGTATGGCTTGGGCCAGTTAGTATGCAAGTCCAAACATAAAGGGGGGCATATTTTGGATGGGCTTTTCACTAATAATCCCAACAATATATTTGTAAGAACGGAGTCACTTCCCTGGACAGATCATAAGGCAGTCTTTTTCGAGGCCAGGGTTAGGGCCCTAAAGAACCGCTCTTGCCCTTAAACAACCAGGGTGACATTCCGACGTTGGACCAAGGTAAAAAGTAGGGATCTACACGATGCTCTTAATACCCCCCCCCCGACATTTGACATCGACAATGAGGTCGCGTTCTCCCAGTTCAAGGAGTGGATCCTGTATGTGGCTAACTGCGTTGCCCCTGAACAGACCGGAGAGCTAAGAGGCCTCCGGCGGTGACACCCTGGTATGGCCCTGTACTTAAAGGGCTAAAGGTGGAATGCAGGAGGTTTGAGTAGATTACAGTAGACAGAGCAAAGAGGCCTACAATGAGGCTATTCTGGAAGCTAAACAAACATACTTTACAGCGAAGATATAAGAGGCAGGAAATTCAGCCAAAGAACTCTTTAAATCTGTGAACTTTTTATCTAAACTGCAGCAGGCTAACTCGTTCAAACCCGATTAGGCTTTCTGTAGTCAGTTGGCCGCCTTCTTTCAGAACAAGGTACAAGTGATATAGGACAGCCTTGCTAACTCTTTAAATGTTCAGGCAGCTAACTACCAATCTTCCTCCACGGTAGAGGTAGCGCAGTCTAAGCTAACCTGTTTTAGACCCCTTCTTGTTGAGGATGTTACTAACCCGCTGAAGGCGCGCCAAAGGCAAGCCCGTCTGCGACCGTCCACGCCCAGCGCCAGAACCCCTGGCCCCCGAGGTTGCCAGCCCACCCGCCGGACCTACGACGCCGCCACACTCAACGCACTCAACATCGCCAGAATCCCCGGATGCTACCGAGCCACCCCGCGACGCACCCACGGACCCTTCCGCTGCCGATCCTGCAACTTCTCCTGCATCCGGACCTGCACCGCACCCGCCAAGCCAAGCACCAGCAGCAACCACCTCAAGTGCATCCTGCTCAACACCCGCTCCGTCCACAGACACGCGGTGGAACTCTGGAACCTCCTCGACACAACATCACCAGACATCGCCTTCCTCACGGAAACCTGGATGAACGTCGCCTCAGCCCCCGACATCGCCATCGCCATCCCGGACGGGTACAAGATCATCAGGAGGAACCGCGTCAACCAGACCGAAGGAGGCATCGCCATCGTCCACTAGAACACCATCTGCATCACGACCGACTCCAACGACACCTTCGCCGCCGCCGCGCACCTCCACTTCCAGATACACACCGACCCAAAGACGACCCTCAGAGGCACCCTGGTCTACAGACCCCCGGGACCACGCACACAATTCAGCGAAGACATCACAGACTTCATCAGCCCGCACGCCCTCCCCTCCGCCTACTACATCCTCCTAGGAGACCTCAACTTCCACCTGGAGAACAACAAGGACCGCAACACCGCCGCCCTGCTGGACAACCTCGCCAACCTCGGACTCCAGCAACTGGTCAACACCCCCACCCACTACGCCGGCCACACGCTTGATCCAGTCTTCTCATCCAGCAAGCACATCACCTTCAGCCACTCCACTGGACTCCACTGGACCGACCACAGCTGCGTCCACTTCAACTTCAGAAGAACCACGACCCACCACCACCCGCAACATGTTCCTCACAGGAGCTGGAGCAAGACCACCGCCGACCAACTCACCACCTCCCTCAGCCAGAACCCACCCGCCAGCACTACGGACCCCAACGAAGCAGCCTGCAACGTCACGCAGTGGCTGACCGCCTGCGCCGACGACCTCGCACCACTGAAGAACCCTCCCAGCAGACCCAGAAGCAAGAAGGCCTCCTGGTTCACCGACGAACTCAAGGACTCCAAGAAGACCTGCCGCACCCTTGAGAAAGCCTGCCTCCTCGACCAGACCGCTGACAACATGACCGCCCTCAAACACGCCACCCGCAAGCACCACCAGCTTATCCGCACCACCAAGAAGAAATCACTGAAGGAACGACTGGACAACAACGCCCACGACAGCAAGGAACTCTTCAGCATCGTCAAGGAGTTCTCCAACCCCAGCACCGGCAACAACGACATCACTCCTTCACAAGATCTCTGCGACTCTCTCGCCTCGTTCTTCCACCGCAAGATCGCCGACATCCACAACAGCTTCGGCGCACCATCCACGCACCCAGCCGTCGAACCAACGCCCCCCACCGCCACCCTCCGCACCTGGACCACGGTGACGACCGAAGACACAGCCCGCACGATGAACACCATCCACTCCGGATCTCCGACCGACCCCTGCCCCCACCACGTCTTCAACAAGGCCGACTCCACCATCGCACCCCAACTCCAGAACATCATCAACACATCCTTCAACACCGCCACCTTCCCGGAAAGCTGGAAGCATGCCGAGCTCAGCGCCCTACTGAAGAAACCAACAGCGGACCCCACCGACCTCAAGAACTTCCGCCCCATCTCGCTCCTCCCTTTTCCTGCTAAAGTCATCGAGAAGATCGTCAACAGACAGCTGGCTGCCTTCCTCGAGACGAACGGATCCCTCGAACCCCTCGCAGTCCGGTTTCAGAGCCAACCACAGCACCGAGACCGCCCTCATCGCAGCCACCGACGACATCCGAGCCCTGCTCGACAACGGGGAAACAGCGGCACTCATCCTCCTGAACCTCTGCAGCGTTCGACACTGTCTGCCACCGCACCCTAGTTCAACGCCTCAGCAACATCGGCATCCAAGAGAAGGCACTGGAATGGATCATCTCGTTCCTCGCCGGAAGAACACAGAGTCCGCCTCCGCCCGTTTCGATCCGAGGCCACCGAAGTCATCTGCGGCGTTCCACAAGGATCATCACTCAGCCCCACCCTCTTCAACATCTAAATGAGACCTCTTGCAGCCATCGCACGCCAACACAACCTCAACATCATCTCCTACGCCGACGACACCCAGCTGATCCTCTCTCTCACCAGAGACCCAGACACCGCCAGAACCAGCCTACACGAAGGGATGAAAGACGTCGCCGAGTGGATGAAGAACAGCCGCCTGAAACTGAACTCAGACAAGACGGAAGTCCTCATCCTGGGACCATCGCCCTCCGCCTGGGACTCCTCCTGGTGGCCCCCTGCCCTGGGCACCGCTCCCAAGCCAATGGACCACGCACACAACCTGGGCTTCATCTTGGACTCCTCCCTCTCGATGACCAGACAAGTCAACGCCGTCTCGTCATCATGTTTCAACACCCTGCGTATGCTTCGAAAGATCTTCCGATGGATCCCGACCGAAACCAGGAAGACGGTCACCCAGGCGCTCGTAACTAGCCGACTGGACTACGGAAACACCCTCTACGCCGGAACCACAGCCAAGCTACAGAAAAGACTCCAACGCATCCAGAACGCCTCCGCCCGACTCATCCTGGACATCCCCCGACGAAGCCACATCTCCGGCCACCTGAAGGACCTGCACTGGCTCCCCGTCAACAAGAGGATCACATTCAGGCTCCTCACCCACGCACACAAGTCTCTCCACGACCTGGTCCCCAAGTACCTCAACGACCGCCTGACCTTCTACACGCCCATCCGCCAGCTACGATCTACTAGCCTCGCCCTCGCCGCCGTACCACGCATCCGAAGAGCCACCGCCGGAGGCAGATCCTTCTCCTACCTGGCGGCCAAGACATGGAAGTCCCTCCCCATCCACCTTCGGCTGACCCAGGACCATCTCGCCTTTAGGAGACAACTCAAGAGCTGGCTGTTCGAGCAGTAGCGGACCCCTTCCCCCAAGCGCCTTGAGACCCTCCCGGGTGAGTAGTGCGCTATACAAGTGTTATGATTGATTGATTGATTGACCTTCTAAAATCGATTAAATCTGGATCTTCGAATGACCCCTGCCCTCCAGCTATTATGCACCTGGCCGCAGAGGATTAGTGAGATTCTCACCCCCCTGATTAACCAAGTCCTGGCATCAGGGATCTACTCCACAGCCTGGAAGACCGCATGCATTAGGCCAATTTTGAAGAATATCACATTAGAGCCTACTGAACCTAGTAACTACCGTCCGATCTCAGGTTTACCATTTGTAGCTAAAGTCCTTGAAATCTCTGTCAATAAGACATTGACAGGATATCTAGAGAGGAACAGGCTATTGGATCACACTCAACATGGTTTTCGGCCAAGACACTCCACTGAGTCCCCCCTGACTGTGGTATCTAAGGGGATTCGGAGAGTGGTGGATGGCGGGGGCAGGGCAATTCTCGTTCTCCTCGATTTGTCGGCCGCATTCGACACCATGAATCACACGGTGTTGGTGCGGCGACTACGGGAGGTGGGAATTGAGGACTCTGCTCTGGCCCTTTTTTCCTATTTTTTACCGGATAGGAAACAGAGTTTGAGGTGGGACAGCTTCGAATCAGACAGTTTCAATCTGCCCTGTGGTGTTCCGCAGGGATCAGCTCTGTCCCCGACGTTGTTTAACGTCTATGTAAAACCACTAGCAACACTGGTTAGGAAACATGGTTTCACATTTGTGTCGTATGCAGACAACTCTCAATTGGTTATATCCCTGTCAGATAGGCCTGAGATAACAGCTGCCAGATTTCACTCCTGCTTAAAGGACATCATGAAGTGGATGAGTCTGAGCTTTTTGAAGATAAATACAGCAAAGACTGATGTGATCGTGTTCGGAAATGAGACAACATCATTATCGAACAAGTCCTGGTGGCCGCTAGAGGCTGGGGAATGCCCACTTCCTGTCAGGAGTGTCAGGAATCTCAGAATTATTTTCGACGATAAACTTAATATGTCAGCACAGGTCAACAGTTTACCGTCTGCGAGTTTTTTCCTGCTAAAGACCCTTTGCAAAATCTTCCCTTTCATCTCCCCTAAACTACAGAAGACGGTAATGGTGGCCCTTTTTTTCCCAATTTGACTATTGCAACGCGATGATTCTGGGTATTGATAAACACCAGCTTAGCAAGTTGCAATCGTTGCAGAATGCGGCAGCACGAATAATTCTAAAGCTCCCTAAGGGTCACCCTACGTCACATGGAATAAGAGCACTACATTGGCTCCCCGTGTGGCAGAGAATTGAATTTAAGGCACTATGCATGGTGCACAAAGCACAATATGGGAGGGCTCAGATGACCGTCATGAAATGTTCAGGCGCTATATTCCTTCTCGAAATCTACGATCGGCCAGTCTTGGCCTGATCTGTACTCCCAAGTTCCGAAGGCCCAGATGGGGTGGCCGAGCCCTGTCTTGCTGTGCGGCAAAGCTGTGGAATAAGTTGCCAGAGGCACTGAGACTACAACCTAACCTTTTAGTTTTAGGGAAGGCCTTGAAAACCCGGCTGTTTACTCCAGAGTAGATCTAGCGCAGCCCCTGCTCTTGCCTACACCCATCAGCGCCAAGACGTCTCGGCATTAGAGCGCTTAATAAGACCCATATGATCATCATCATCAATGACGTGTCTGGCGTAGACTCCACTGCCCATAGGCAAAAACCAAACAGGCTCTAAGCTGAAAGAGAAGACCTAAGCACTTGCCAACACCAGAGATTGAAGAAAAGAAAATACCACAAGAATAGAACGCAGCCAAGACAGTGGCGCAAGGTGTACCACAGGCATCCCATGACTGAACATATCCAGTGTGTACTCGCACATCGTTTCTGCACAGAACACGGAAAGAAACTGCTCCAGAGCGGAACAGGACAACATGCCTGTAAGGGACATTTGCATCCATCCAAGACAGCCAATGTAGGCAAAAAGACCACATCGAAAGGTGGATACGCCGGGGTGAGCCAGGTGTAGCAGAAACCCAACAACACTCTGGATAAGTCTGCATCCATAGAGACAAAAGAGTGTTACGGACCAAGCGTAGACTACAATGCGTAAGCTCTAGGAGCGAGCCAAGCCAATCCTGTGGGTCTCACCAGAGGGGACGTCTTACGACAGTGGGAGAAGTATGCCGAAGTGAGAAGCCTACAGTATGAACAATAGGACAATTCATATAAACAAAAAGAGAGAGAGAGAGAGAGAGAGAGAGAGAGAGAGGAAAAGTAATGCTACCGCTCTTATTCTCCAAGGGAGTACTCAAAAACCAACAGAAGAGTGAAGCCATGGTCCCTGGTCCTAAAGAAAGCCTTGCGATTAGCATCTAAAGGCTGAAACATGTAGACCTCATTTTTTATTTTTGGATGTAACTGATCAATTTACTCAGGCACAACACCCATTGCACATTTTTAATCTAGTCTTACTATTCAACTACTAAATTCATTAGGATGAGTAAAGACTATTTTACTCTCACTTTTTGCACTATCACTTGCACATATCACAACATAAAAAATCCCGCGTAATCAGGCGTTGTATTTATTTATTTATTTTATTTTATTTTATAGCATTTATAAGGCGCACAGCTACCCACAAAGGGTTTCCCGGCGCCGAATAAGCAAGAACACAGGGTACAACTAAAGAGAGAATAGATCCGAAAGCAGTTATTTGTCGAACAACCAGGTTTTTACACTTTTCCTGAAGCTCCTATAGTTTTCTTCTTTGCGTATTTGAATGGGCAGAGTGTTCCAAAGAGTTGGACCCAGATATGAAAAGGATCTTCCTCCCATTCTAGCCCATTTGTACCTGGGTACCGCAAAGTTCGCTGATGTGGCTGAACGAAGATTGCGATTAGGAAGGTAAGGCTTGGCAAGATCTTGAAGATACTTGGGAGCAGTTCCAGCTTTGATTTTAAACAGATAGGTCAGAGTTTTGAAGCGGATCCGGTTTTCGACCCTGAGCCAGTGCAGGTCCCTAAGATGTTTAGTGATCCTGGCATATCTGGGAATTTTGCAAAGCAGTCTGGCCGCAGCGTTTTGTACCAGACTACGGTAACATCCTATACCTGGGTGCAAACAAAGCAGTGATAAGACGCCAGCACCGTCCCAGACAGGATTTTGTGTATCCTAGGTAGGCAGGGCTTCAGAGGAAGGTGACTGCAAGTGGCACCCCGGTGCTCACTGTGCATAGGCCGGCTGAAACCAGTTCCAGGGGCACTCCTGCCCCTGGCCTGGGGAAAGCCCGCCAAAGGAGAGGGGTGTAACCACCCCCCTCCTGGTCCCACCCATAGGGCAGGACTTAGTCGCGTGCCAGCCCCCTTTTCCCAGATAAAGGTAGGAGCAGGCCCCCTTCCAAATTAGATCATCTTTGGAATCAAGACACGACTTTCTACGAAAGGACATCAAGATTTCTTCTTCAAGATTCTCCCTTGTGACTAAGGAGTAGTCACCCTGCATCCGCAGGCACCATCCGAAGAACACTGCGGTCTGCTGCAAGTCCTTCCTCCGGAATCCGACTGCCCAGCTCGACAAGACCCGGCTTCCCTGGCACCTCCGACCTCTACTCACCTCTACAGCCAAGCTGAGAACCGTGAGTGCGACGAGACCTCAAGGGACCGACTATTGCCAAGACTGCACGACTTCTGCACAGCAAGCCCGCCGAGTAATCTCCTGGCGAGTGCTTTGGGGTCCGAGAAGCCCCAACCCTGAGCAGCTCCAGCACCGAAGAGCAGCCACCCAGCATCTCCACGATCGGCGTGGGGCCCTTCTGCTTTTTGCTGCTCACCGCGTTGTTTGGCTACTAGCCCGCTGGCTTGTGGCCTTCTGAACGACGCCCGACGACATCACTGCTGCTAGTCTGGTTGCTCCAGACTGGCCCTTGCTCCCTTCCAGAAGAGGAGCACCCCGGACCCTCCTGGTCCACTCAAGACGCCATTTTGAGTCCACCGCGTGGGCTTGAATTAGCCAAGGCTTTGTTGCCCAATCCTGGGTTCTTCGACGCCGACAGCTTCATCCATCGTGGGACAGCTCGCCTCTCCATCCTGGTCGCCGACAACGCCTCCTGGTCCGTGAGATCTGCAGAGCACAGCGTCGCCCACTCACCTAGCCGAGGTGACTACCATCCGGTGCCCTCCTGGTGCCACCTGACTACTGGCTAGTAGTCACGAACTTGGTCCCCTCTGCTTTCAGGTGTCATCCATCTTCAAGATCCAGGCTTGGATCAACTCGAACTCTCTTCACTGGTCGCCTGCCAGCATCTTTCTTCCAGGCTCCTGGTTTGTCGACGAGGATTCCCGACGTCTTTTGAGACCTATGCAGCTGCAGCCCCTGGGCTAGGTAACTTCGGCATTTCGGTGCCCCAGCATAGCCTCACTATCCAAGGGTCAGGATCCACTGTCGTTTTCTCCCTACCAGGTCGGGTTCGCCCGTGAACACTAACTTTAACTTTACTAGCTATCATAGACTTTGTCCCGCATCCCGCGTGAGAGTGCACACTCTGCACCCGAGTCCCCTGGGCCTCCTAGAAGTAATCTAACGATTCCATAGTCACGTCCTAGCGATTCCAAAGCCTATTAGTACTGTACTTACCTGCTAGTAATTTCGCATTCCACTTTTAGAGTATATGGTTTTCCGTGCTCCTCGGGCATTTGTATATACTGTGCTAACTTAAGTATTTTCGTAAGAGTTTTGTTTTGTGCCTAGCACCCTGTCCTCATAAAGAGTACAGGGTTGTTGTGATTCTAATAAATACACTGTTTATTTTCATAACACTTGTGTGGTGTCCTTTCACTGGGTGTTCAAGGGGTAATGTGATGGTAAAACAGCTGGCTTAACACGCCCTCTAGAGTCTTAGCCTTAGACTGCTCGTATCCATGCTACTAGGATAGCTGGTCTATAAGGTTGACTTACAACCAATCATCAATAAGGGTTGTTTGGACTGATATATAGTGATCACTAGAATAGTGAGCACTGCACATCAGGCCAACTTCTCACACACTGTGACCATTTTCAGTCAAAATAGCCAGGGAAAAGAACAATAGTTACTTACCTGTAAACAGGTGGTTCTCCAGTATTGGTGTCTTTCATAGATTCACATGCCTGAATCATTCCCCGTCGTCGGAGTGGGAGTCCCACGGTATATATAAAAGCAATAAATGCCATAAAACTTACAGCAAATATCAGAGATACCAAACCAGGAAGTAAAGTAGCACCAGCTACAGTAGAAAAAACTTCCACATTAGTGACTATCCTAGTCGTTATGTATTAGTCCAAACTGCGGCCAATCAGGCGACAGCACCCACCAGAATGTCCTCCCCAGAGGCTCAGGCTCTCAGATTTTTTCGCACGGGAGTGAAACCCTAAAATGCCTGAGTGAGTCTCTGGGGGGAGGCGGGCGGGTTGCATGTGAATCTATGAAAGACACCAATACTGGAGAACCACCTGTTTACAGGTAAGTAACTATTGTTCTTCTCCAGTATTAGGGGTGTCTTTCATAGATTCACATGCCTGAATCAGAATAGTAAGCAGTACTCCTAACATAAGGCTCGTAGACGTCAGAGTATCAAATGCATATATATATACATATAAATATAACAGAATACCAGTTATACAAGAAGCATTGAATCTGAAAGAACGTCTAAAGAGCATATAGGAGGAGGAGGAAACAGAGGCTCACCTTATTTGAAAAGATTACGCAGCACTGCTCTTCCAACCGAAGCATCTGCGTCGTCTGCTGAATCTAGACAGTAGTGTCTAGTAAAGGTGTGTCTACTAGACCATGTAGCAGCTCTGCAGATCTGTCGAAGAGGCACACCAGCAAAAAGGGCAGTGGAAGAGCTAACCGCCCTTGTAGAATGTGCTCTTGGCAAGGCCTGTAAGGGTCTACCGGCCTGCTGATGACAAAGTCCAATCGTAGAGGAGACCCATCTAGCAATGGTCTGTTTTGAAACTGCACAGCCCCGGCGTTGCCGCCCATAAGCCACGAACAGTTGGTCCTGTCTTGCGGATGGCAGAAGTTCTGGAGAGATAAAATTTAAGACATCTTCTAATTTCTAATGAATGTAGTGCCCTTTCAGCCGTAGACTGTGGGGCTGGAAAGAATGTCTTGAGGACAACCGGCTCATTCAGATGAAAATCCAGAGGCACTTTAGGCATGTACATTGGATTAGTACGCAGTACCACTGAGTCCGAGGTGAATTGGATGAAAGGTGCTTTAGATGTAAATGCTCGAATATCGCTTACCCTTCTAGCAGATGTTAAGGCTAGTAACAACGACACTTTCCATGTCAGAAATTTCAGGTCCACCTTATGGATCGGCTCAAAAGGGTGACGCATGAGCTGAGTTAGTACGACATTCAGATGCCATGCCGGAGGAGGTTTCCGGACAGGCGGAAACATACGAAATAATCCCCTGAAAAATTGTTGTATGATCCTTACAGAGAACAAAGAGTTCGATCCATCTTGACGAAATCTAGAAATGGCAGCTAGGAAGACTTTAAGAGTAGAATGTGCCAAACCCAATCTGGCCAAATGCAAAAAGAAAGGAAGGATTTGCTCCGGTTTCGCATGAATGGGATGTAGATCATTAGATTGGCACCATGCACAGAAACGTTTCCACTTAAGTTTGTAGGTTTTGATCGTGGATGGAGCTCTGGCTTTAGCCAGCACCTCCTGGCAATCTTGTGGAATGTTCAGGTGTGCAAATTCCATGTGCTGAGGAGCCAAGGTGACAATTTCAGCGAGTTCGGGTCCGGATGGTATACCCTGCCCTGCTGGGTGGAGAGAAGATTCAGAATGCGTGGAAGTTGGATAGGGTTGCATTCCGAGGGAAGGAGTAGCTCGGTGAACCAGTATTGCCTGGGCCATCGTGGAGCGATCAGTATCAACCGGCATGGCTGCTTCTTCATCTTCCTGATGACTTTCGGGATCAGAGGTATCGGTGGAAAAGCGTATGCGAATATTTGATTCCAATTCAGCGAAAGGGCATCCCCGCACGAGTCCTTGTGGGGAACCCAGCTTGCAAAGTATGGGCATTTCCGGTTCTGGTATGTCGCAAACAAGTCCAACTCCGGATGCCCCCAATCTGAAAGATGCGATGTAGAGATGGTAGATGTAGTTCCCACTCGTGAGTGCAGCCCCCGGACCTGCTGAGAGAGTCCGCCAACACATTAGCGATTCCCAGGACATGGACCGCTGACAGATGGATATTGTGAGTCAGGGCCCAACTCCAGATCTCTTGTGCTTGTTGCAACAACCGGGCTGATTTTGTGCCGCCCTGCTTGTTCAGATAATGCATGCAGGTGGTGTTGTCTGTCCGTATTAAAACTGTGGCACCTTGTAGAGTCGCTTGAAAGGACTTCAGGGCTAAAAATATGGCGTGCAACTCTAGCCTGTTTATGTGCCATCTCATTTGGATCTGGTTCCATTTCCCGCTGACCGTCATGCCTTGGAGGTGTGCACCCCAGCCTGTCATTGATGCGTCGGTCGTTACTATGAACCTGGGCACTTCCGTGAGGAAGGAGCATCCCACTAGTATGTTGGATCGGTGGGTCCACCATTTTATCGCTTGTCGCATTCGCGGTGTAATTTGGATGATATCCTCGAAGGATCCTGATACCTGGATCCACTGGCGACTGAGCTCTTCTTGCAAGGGCCTCATCCGAAGACGACAGTTGGGGGTGAGAAGAATGCAGGAAGAAAGCATCCCGATGAAGGACTTGAACATGCGCACTGAAACGCACTTTTTTTTAATAACAGTGCCGCAGTGAATCGTTGAATCTTGTCCTGTCTTTCCTTTGAGATGAATACTTGGGCGAGCTTGGTGGCCAGTGTCGCTCCCAAGAAAGTCTTTCTTGTTGCTGGCGTGAGGTGTGACTTTTCGAAGTTTACTGAGAAACCCAGGTTTTGCATCAGTGACAGAGTTTTAAGGGAATTTTATTAAATTAAATTAACTGAATTCTTCCCACAAGAATCACAGGCCCTGAACAGGGATTTTGAAGAAGACATCTGTGAAACTTGAAGAAACTAATAATGTAGAAGAAAAATTTCGAGAATCTAATGAAATAGGCTGTAATGTACGTAAAAGAAACAGCAAGAAAGAGCTGCAGGCTTCTCATTCGCAAGAGATAAAACACCCTTGCTGGATGTGCATTGATTGTTGTTCCTAGAAAATCCTGTGTCGTACCTAGGAATAATTAGGACTTGACATGGTATATTGATAAAAACCAGGCATTGAAACAGTGACTGCAAAGTCTGGATGTACTGGATTGCTTATTAAGAAGAGTGATCCTTCTTAAATAAACTTGTCTCAGAAATGATGAATGCGTATGTGTTGCAGACACAGATAGGCTGCCAGAATCTAGATAAGAATCACGTGGAGTGGACCGAGAGTCCTAAAAAGATAGGCCTGTGATAGAAAATGAATATAACTTACAGGAAAGAGCAGCCACGTCCCGTGCTGTGGAAGGATTGGCACCTGAACCTTGACACTCTAGAGGTCGAGTGCACTTGTCAGGTCCTCTGGCAGTAACATTTGAAAAACCTTTTTGAGGTACAACATTAGAATTTTTTTTGCGCAGGAATGACAAAAATTCGGCGCTACATTTCTGACCAGCTAGTTGATGAAGAACTGAGAGGAAAAAAACCTAACTCCTTATTAGATTCAGAACCACTCCGACGGTCCCTGATGTAACCATAAGTCAATTTGTGAATGACTCACGTAGATGAGGTGAATGCGGTCACTATGAAGGCGTAGCAGAAAAGAAATAGCCAAATTCTAGAGCATGCCCTTTTGGCATCACAATTAGAATTCCCCACAGATAAATGGCATCGGTGACCAAATTAAATCCCAGAGATATTCCACCCTTATCCCACTTGGAATGGACTAAGGATGGGCTCTAAAGTAAGTCGTAGTTTCCTGGAAAAACGACTTCCTGTATACGATTTAGAGTCGAATAATACAGTTGTATACCAGATACTGGGTGGAACTTCTTGGAATAAAATGTGAAAACTGTCCTCGGGTACCACGAAGGGGTTGATCCCCGTACTGTAGAGAACAGAAGGCGCGGTATTGTCTGGCCAATATGATGGCCCAGAAGTAACATCTATAAGAAGGTACGGCCATTATCTCAGTTTGAACTTGTGGGCGAGGAACCAAGGGTTCTTCCAACCCTAAATTCGCAACACAATACTGCAAAACTTGGAGATGCAATGTGCACTGCACAGTGTTTTGTTGATGATGATCTCCTTCCATTCTTTTTGTTAAAAATTCTAGAAGCGTCAGTTTAGGGGTATTCATGGATACGCACATTCTGTGCCCCTATGTCAAAATTGATCGTGCCCAGAGAGCTAAAATATTGCCAGAGAGCCACCAGCGCCGATCTTTGGCTTAAGCAGAGCTCAAATCTCTGCCAATCTAAAATTAAAAGAGAAAAAACCTTCCGCCTCTATCCTGGTGACAAGGGCTTGACGAAAGCGCGTCACCGTTCCTTACATGAGGAGGGTAAATCCGTCAAAATCCGCCGGAGGATAGAATAATAAAGATTCATGCAAGATCTCGTCAAAGGACAGGACATGGCATCCCAAAGAAACCAAGGCTAAGAGTCGGGCTAAGTCGGAAGCCATTCCAAGAAAATATGGCGTCGAGTAAAAAGACATCACTCCATCCGGAGGATCTTGCTGAAAGGAGGCTACGACTAATAAGTAGGCTAAAGGAACACTGTACATAAACCCAACTGAATCAAGCGTCGACGACCCTAACCATGGACTGGGTACAGCATCAGAGAGGTCAACCAAAAACGTGACCCTCAGTGTCCGCATAGGAAAACTGTTGCAGACTTAAACTGCTATGGATGTGACCGCTGACGCTGTCAGTCTACAAACCCTCCATAGACGTACTACTTGTTGTCCACGAAACTGATCCTTAACTTGGCCAACATTCAACAATAAAACTCACCATCACTGAGGATGTTTGATGAACAGAGTATTTTGTCGACTTAGAATGTCGTCGACGAGCCTGCTATTGACTAAGCTGAACTGTCGTCAATGGGCCAACTGTTTACGGACCTAAAGCCTGCGGGCCAACTGCCGATGTGCCCACTGTTAATGGCCCCAACTGCACTGTTTATAGGTCCACTGTTGACAGCCAAGAGATGCTGAGTGCCAATGGCCAACTGCCGATGGACCACATGTCAGAAGGGCCACTGTCAGTGGCCCACTGGTATTGAGCCAACCGTCGCCAAAGCTTTCAGTTGACTATTTCAGCTGAATAGGCTCTCGAACGTCGACGAGACTCTTCACCGTCGACGAGGCACCTCACCGTCGACGAGACTCTTCACCGTCGACGAGGCAGGCATCTCACCGTCGACGAGGCTTCTCACCGTCGACGATTGCTCTTCACCGTCGACGAATGCTCTTCAGCGTCGACGAGGGACACCCTGCACCGTCAACGAGGCCCGTCGTCGACGGAGCTCCCTCGTTGTCGACGAGGCTCGTCGTCGACGAAGCCCCCTCGCCGTCGACGATGCTTCCCGTCGACGATGCCACCATCACGGTCGACGAGGCTTGTCGTCGGCGAGGCAAAATTGCACTCGGTTATGAGGCTGTTTGTCGACGAAGCTCTTTGTCGGTTGCGCAGCTCCCTGCGACTTACAACCAGTGCATAAGAGGGCACTGTCAACAGGATCCTGTAGCCCTGTGACACCGTAGAGCACCAGTGACGGCAGAGATTGTCGTCGTAGAATACAAAGAGCGTCTTGTCAACCAGCTGGCACGTTCTCAGAAGAAAAGTGCGCAGAACGAGTCTAAACGCCTGAGAGTAAATCTCATGGGCGTAGATGTGGGAGGCAGACTCAGAGTAGGTCAAAGACCCTTTACTTTTGAAGCAACCTCAGCTGGTGAAGTAAGCCAAAAACATCACTGCAACATAAAGGCGCCATATAAATAAAAAAAAATCCTCCCACATCAGAAGGGGGGAGCCAAATCACAAGAACATCCCCTTCTCATCCTACCATGTCAGCGACAGGCAGAGAAAATGATCCATATATTCGTGAAGATAACCGGAAACGGTCGCAGCTTTCCACAAGTGAGACAGGGTCAACAATAGACTTCATGTAAGAAGACATCACAAAATTTAATATAAATGAAGTAAATGAAGAAACTGAGCAGAGCTCAGGGAGACTCCCTTCACACGACGTGCGGTAAAAAATCTGAGAGCCTGAGCCTCTGGGGAGGACATTCTGGTGGGTGCTGTCGCCTGATTGGCCGCAGTTTGGACTAATACATAACGACTAGGATAGTCACTAATGTGGAAGTTTTTTCTACTGTAGCTGGTGCTACTTTACTTCCTGGTTTAGTATCTCTGATATTTGCTATAAGTTTTATGGCATTTATTGCTTTTATATATACCGTGGGACTCCCACTCCGACGACGGGGAATGATTCAGGCATGTGAATCGATGAGACACCCCTAATACTGGAGAAGTAACAGTTGTGTACGGCACAAAGGGGTGCGCCATGGGGGTACCCTTTAACATGTAAGCCAAGATCTAATGTCTCTTTTAAAAAAGAAAATACGAGAGGAAGTAGGATTACATAGTTGAACCCTCAGGCAGAACGCAGACAGACAGATAATGTACAACGCCAGGTCAGCATAGATTTACAAACAATTGCAGAGGACGTTTGTTCAAATAGCACGGAATGATGAATGTGCTTAGCATGGAGCTGAGAAAGAGGTGTGTGTATTGTGTATGAGGTTCCGATTCAACTGTGGTTTTGAAATTAAGACCCCAAGGACAAGTGGGGCACAGAAAGTTATCACAGTCCTTAAAAGGTTTCTATTGATCTAAGCAACTGGTAAATGATAATTTGAAAACAATAATATGTCTATATGGAAAAATGCATTCAGTATAGAGGAAGCATAGGCTATAATTAATGTCCCACTATCTACCAAATGAAAAGAATTAAGAAAAAAATCTATTGCCCAGATGTACAATCAACACATTTGGTTCTTGAGATGAGATATACTAATTTCCGAGAAAATGTGTTTGTAGGGGAAATCAGTGTCAGGGAACAAAAATCTGCATCTGTAACAAAGAAGCCATTAACACTATAACCAAATTACACTTTGTCAACTACAGTCTGGAAAATAAAATATCAAAATAAATGAATGATTTTAATTAATAAATACATAGATCAATAATATCATTCCTCATCATCATGTGCCTCAAAATAAATGGTACTAAAATGTTCAACAAATGCAGTGGAGCAATTCAATGTATGTATAACTGAGAGGTTATCATAAATTCAATGTTTTTCTCCCTAATAGCTAGATCTATGCTTTATATCCTATGTTGTTATGTAAACCAAGCAATAAAGATGAAACAAAAAGAAAATAAC
Organism: Lissotriton helveticus; assembly: GCF_964261635.1. Taxonomy (NCBI): domain Eukaryota; kingdom Metazoa; phylum Chordata; class Amphibia; order Caudata; family Salamandridae; genus Lissotriton; species Lissotriton helveticus. The sequence continues at coordinate 403,231,632 of NC_136063.1, read as the reverse complement.
TTTTTGCCTTATAAAAGGACTGCCTCACAAAAACTAATAGTATGATGTTGGTAACCGTTAAAAAAAACAAAAACAAAAAAACAAAGGAATGTTACAAGACACCAAAATTCATAGAGCAAAATTACAAGCACCGACGATTTAAGTGGCAGGAAAGTTTTTTAAAAGGCAGAGCTTAGTACTAAGGGATTGGGCTATAGAAGCTGGAACAAATAACGGTCTCAACTGCCAAGGCCTAATATCATGAAACAATGAAGTTGCTGTCTCGCTTACAGGGGGAACTGTCCCATTTCAGCTCCCAGAATCTGCTGCTGTTCAGGCTCAATTAACCTTAATGCCCTTATAGAGGAATCGGGCGAAATGGATTCAGCTGCGTTTTAATTTAAAAATGTGTTTCCTTTTAAATTGAACCAAAAACCGTAAATTCATTAATTACTTTTCTCCTACTGTTAACTGCACATGAGCAAAAAAGTATGAAACAAAAACACAAGGAATTCATTTTTTTCTCGTAACTATCAATGAAATTCCTGCGATGGACACATTTTTATTGAGATAAAACTATTCACGTAAATGAGCAATCTCAAAATTCACTTACTTGTGTGAGTTCCTTTGTTGGCATTTTGAATGCAGTCTAGATTTGGCAGTTTTTCATTTGATAGAAAGGCTTGGGCAACGGCAGTGTAAAAACTTCTTGCAACACCACTGCCCTCTCCAGGCTCATCTTTAAAAGTAACTTTAACTCTGTGTACTACCAGAGGACTAGTAGCACATCTTCGGCCAAAGTGGTTGTTGAGCTGCCTCATTGTCTGTTGAATCAGAAGGTCTCGATCTCTATCAACCTAGCAAAGAATACATTTGTTGGTAAAACAGTGAGCAAACAAGTTGTTCCTCCTACAGCCAACACTCAATTCTAACCGGTAGCAAGATAGGAGACCACTGAGGACAAGGAAAACAAGGCAAAGAGATACAGGAAGGTCTTGTCACATGTTAATGAGTGAGAGGACAGAATTACCATTATGACTACTATATTAATCCTAGTCAATAAAGGCACTCTCCTAATCACAACTTAAGTGTATGATGCCACCAAGTGGGGTCACTCGAAATCGGTTCTCAAAGATGCTGTAACCAAACCCTTTAGCTGTTAGACACAAGCACACATTACACTGTGGGTACCATTGCCAGCTGCCTTGTTAAAAAAGAAATCAGCTATCTCAAATCAAGCATTGACAAAAGTAAGTAACCAAATATTTTAATAGTGAAAAGCTTATTCTGTCTTGTGCATGACACTTTACAGTAGGGAGAGGATAGTTAACCATTCATTAGGAGTATGAATAGTGGGTACGGTTTAGGGGTGGTGTGGGGGTCGCAGTCTGGTGGTAGGCGGTATTGCAGACAATAAGGCAAGGGGTTTAATCTCAGAGTTGGTACCATAATGCAAGTCCAATTGAAGATTGATTTACAGGATTTGTGCAACTTAACCTCTGAAGGGCACTCTGATCATTGCATGGTGGCAACACGTGAGACCAGACCTGAATAGCAAATATTCTTCATTGAGCGGTAGGGACGTGAAGATTCGTCAGTAATTGTATATAGACTGGGAGTAATAAAGTTACTATAAAGGAAACAAACTTTATCCAACAGACTCACTCCCCATTATTCCCAAACTTTTGGGAAGATTTCAGATTATACAGTCTGATAGATGGAAAAAGATAAAAGGCAGGAAATGGGCAAAGCAAATACATAAGATATACTGGGCAAATTGTGTGTTGGTTGCAAGTAAACGAACCATTATTTGTGTGGCCTGCACAAGTAATGGGTCCACATTTGCCCTTCAATGGGAACCAAACACCTCATTGTAGCGCTCGACTCAGGGGAGCAGACCATGGCAGTCCAAGGCCTACTCGAGGAAGGTGGTGTGGGCTAGTAATCACTGCTCTCAGGCAAGCAATAACAATCATCAATAAATACCTGTCCAGTTTATGCTTTTTCTTTGAAAAATGAAAAGTACATTTTTTACACAAAGACTACTAATTATTATGCAATCATTTACAAATATGTACATAAGGCAGGTGGAAATAACTCTTGGAACATTACATTTGACCCCTAAAGGGTCATGACTCCAAAAGTCACAGTGCAGCCCCATTCAGGTACTAAATTATGCATAACTGGGATGCCAGTTCACATTAGATCAATGTTGTCACATTCCAAGATTAGGATCACATATTAAGGTGACATCGCATTACATCGTTGACTCCAGTAACCATAAACCCGCTGCATCTATTTTAACTAGTCAAGCATTACCAATCATGATTACATCCCTGCATTACCCTAAGTAAGACATGATATCCCCTTATGCACTTATGAATACATCGGGCATTGCAATGAGGTCCTTGCATCATCATTAATAAAATTGCAGTATCCGAAGATTATGAATCACTCTTAGTACTAAATAATAATTGTAATTCATGGTACATAATACTTTGAAAACTATCGGGAAGAACATTCCTCAATAAAGCATTTTCACTACGAACCATCTGCCCCGAAAATAACCTGGGGTTCTGGGGAGAGACTCAGTGGTCCTGGGGCAAGCTTCAATGGTCCTGGGCAACTATAGTTAGAATCCTTAGTCCAAATGGATATCATGGGGTAGTGGGACAGCTGATTTACTGATACAGACCCTTCATCCCCACCCTTTTCCTCCTCACAAGCTGAGTCAAGAACTGTTAATTGATACCTTTGTGAGGGAGGCCTTTGTTCCTACTGCAGGAGAAAAATATAATGAACTTGCAACAGCAGCAGGGCAACAAAAGGCCCGGGCTCTGATATCGAGTTGAGCCAGAGAAATATTACATTCCTGGATGAACTATAAGCTGTACAGATATGTTCTTGGAACACTCATATTTGGGGTTGGCATACATATTCCACCCCAGTTCGATATGTCACTGGTCTCTGTAGGCCGAAGTGAAGCTACACTCTACGGCAGTGTACAATGGAGTGCCATTGCAGACAAGCCAGTAAACTTCACTGACTTTCCCTAGGAGTGTACACTAACGGTATGAGGCCTACCCTAGGTCAATTTCCAATTCAGCAGTCCCTCATCTGCGCCAGGCTACCTGTGCGCAATTACTGATCTGTGCATGACAGGAGTCTCCCGCACGCAGCCCTCACAGGTGTGTACATGTGTAACCAGCCAAGTGTCCCTTACCCTTGCTTCAACCCGTTGGCCTAATCCTAAAATGCTGAAGAACACGTTACTTACTTGTGTAACGATATATCTGTAAGAGACATTAGCTAGTGAGATTCCTTACCTTAGAATATCCCAAGGCGTCAGGCTGGATCCGGAAAGTTTTCTGCTTAGCAGTACCTCTGCTCGCCAGGTGGCGGCATCCTGCAGCTCCGCGTCCGTCACTGGCGTCATAGGCACTGAGATGACGTCACGGAGAGTACTTAGGTGCCACAGTTCTATACACAACTATTCCGAGCTGAAACGCAGAGCCATGCAAGAGACTGACAAGTGGTGCATAACACTAGGGCCCTAAAGGGGAGATGACCTTAACCCAAGTAACCAGTTCGCAGAATGGGGAGGATGGGCGATGCAGTAAGGAATCTATCACAAACTAATGTCTATTACGGATATATTGTTACAGAAGTAACTTGTGCATCTGAAAGAGACACGTTAGTGATGGATTCCTTACCTTAGAATAGCTACCCCAGCAATACCAACCCCCGGTGGTGGGTCTGCGAACAGGATTACACCAGTAAGTCACGGAGCACAGAACGGCCAAGGAAGCAGTCTCTCCGGACCGGACTGTTAAGGCAGTAGTGCTTGGCAAACGTGGTCAGCGAGGCCCACGTAGCTGCCTGACAAATAACCTGCAGGGGAACACCGTGTCCCAAGGCAGTAGTAGCTGCTGTCGCCCTGGTCGAATGGGCACGCAGCCCCACATGAGGCTCCTTCTTGGCCAAGGAGTAACATGCTTTGATGCACAGAACGACCCACCGGGAGATGGTCCGTTTGTGCACAGCCTGACCTTTCTTGGCGCCCACGTAGCCAACAAAAAGTTGATCATCCACCCGGAACTGCTGTGTACGCTGCAGATAGAATGCGAGCGCACGTTTTGGGTCCAGGCGGTGGAGCCTCTCCTCTTCCCTTGAAGGATGTGGAGGCGGAAAGAAGGTGGGCAAAGTGATGGTCTGCCCAATGTGGAAGGGCGTGGCAACCTTTGGCAAGAAAGAAGGACGGGTCTTGAGAACCACCTTGTCCAAATGAACAGAAAGGAAAGGTGTTTTGGAAGAAAGAGCCTGGAGCTCACTTACTCTCCTGGCCGAGGTGATGGCTACCAAGAAAGCAGTCTTGAGAGTAAGAAGATGCAAGGGACAGTTATGAAGGGGCTCAAAGGGAGAGTGTAGGAGAGTAGGGTCTGCAATCCTATGATCACCCAGATTTTTGCTTTTTGCTGCACTGGTTTACGACTTTCCCTGGCTGTGGGCCTGCTAATCAGACCCACAGCCTAGCTGTTCTCTCTATCCAAATTGTACTCAAGTACTGAATTGGCACTGGGCCCTCTCCAAGTCCCTGTACCCAGGGCTGAGGTGTACCCAGAAGTCTCCCAGGGGCTGAAGCATGTATTATGCCACCCCTGGGCTGACTAACTAAACTGACACAACTGACTGCACGACAGCTGGGGCAAGGTGGTGTACTCACCCTTTGCTGTAGATATAGTATACCTATATCTAACCCTAAAATGGACACACAGATCTCCTATCAGTCACTCCTATGGCAGGCCTTAACAATCCTGAAGGCAGAGTGCTTGGAATCGTGTGAGATGGTGCTCTGGCATGAGCTGAGCCTGTCTGCGGCTTTCGGGATCCATCCCTTGGCCGTTTCCATGATATCGCATACCATATACTCTTAAGTGCATTATAATCCTCGCGGTTATATGCCAACTCTGGTATCGCTTTATCAAAACATGTCGAGTAAGGTGTCATACGAATTGGAATACAAACCCCTCGCCAATTCTGGCGACGGGGTTAGCATTCCACCCTTCTAGAGGGACACGACATGTATGTAACCCCTAACCCCGGTTAAAGTCAAACAGAGCCTCAGCTCCACAAAATGGATGCTGCCACCGAGACACAAGTCTGCCCTCCTGCTGCTGGGAGTCCTCCCAGAGCAGGAGATAAGGACAAAGGGTTTCCTGCCAGGGGCGGTGCCAGCACCGTCCCAGACAGGGTTTTGTGTATTGTAGGTAGGCAGGGCTTTAGAGGAAGGTGACTGCACGTGGCACCCCGGTGCTCACTGTGCATAGGCTGGCTGGAACCAGTTCCAGGGTCACTCCAGACCCTGTGCTGGGGAAAAGCCCGCCAAGGAAGTGGGTGTAACCACCCCCCTCCTAGTCCCACCCCTAGGGCAGGACTTAGTCGCGTGCCAGCCCCTTTTTACAGGATAAAGGTAGGAACTGGCCCCCTTCCAAATCAGATCATCTTTGAATCCTGAAACTACTTTCCACGAAAGGAACTCAAGACTTCTTCCTAAGATTTCTCCCTTGTGACTAAGGAGTAGTCACCCTGCATCCGCAGGCACCATCTTAAGAACACTGCGGTCTGCTGCAAGTCTCTCCTCCGGATCAAGACTGCCCAGCTCGACGAGAACCGCCTTCCCTGGCACCTCTGACCTCTACCTACATCATCAGTCACGCTGAGATTCGTGGGTGTGACGAGACCTCGAGGGACCGGCCATCTTCAAGACTGCACGACTTCTGCACAGCAAGCCCGCCGAGTAATTTCCTGGTGAGTGCTTTGGGGTCCGAGAAGCCCCGACCCTGAGCAGCTCCAGCACCGAAGAGTAGCCCCCCAGCATCTCCACGATCGGCGTGGGGCCCTTCTGCTTTTTGCTGCTCACCGCGTTGTTTGGCTACTAGCCCGCTGGCTTGTGGCCTCCTGAACGACGCCCGACGACATCACTGCTGCTAGTCTGGTTGCTCCAGACTGGCCCTTGCTCCCTTCCAGAAGAGGAGCACTCCGGACCCTCCTGGTTCACTCAAGACACCATTTTTAGTCCACCGCGTGGGCTTGAATTAGCCAAGGCTGGTTGCCCAATCCTGGGTAACTTCGACGCCGACAGCTTCATCCATCGTGGGACAGCTCGCCTCTCCATCCTGGTCGCCGACAACGCCTCCTGGTCCGTGAGATCTGCAGAGCCAGCGTCGCCCACTCACCTAGTCGAGGTGACTTCGCCCGGTGCCATCCTGGTGCCCACTTAATCACTGGCTAGTGATTCAAGAACTTGGTCCCCTCTGCTTTCAGGTTTTCTTCTTCCTTGATCCAGGCTTGGATCCATCGAACTTTTCTTCACTGGTCGCCTGCCAGCAACTTCCTTCTTCCAGGCTCCTGGTCCGGCAACGAGATTCCCGACGTCTTTTCAGACCTATGCAGCTGCAGCCCCTGGGCTAGGTAACTTCGGCACTTCGGTGTCCCAGCATAGCCTCACTATCCTAGGGTCAGGATCCACTGTCGTTTTCTTCCTACCAGGCCGGGTTCGCCCGTGAACACTAACTTTGCCTTTACTAGCTTCCATAGACTTTGTCCCGCATCCCGCGTGAGAGTGCACACTCTGCACCCGAGTCCCCTAGGTCTCCTAGAAGTAATCTAACGATTCTATAGTCAAGTCCTAGCGATTCCAAAGCCTATTAGTACTGTACTTACCTGCTAGTAATTTCGCATTCCACTTTTAAAGTATATGGTTTTTCGTGCCCCTCGGGCATTTGTGTATAACGTGCTAACTTAAGTATTTTCGTAAGAGTTTTGTTGTGTGCCTAGCACCCTGTCCTCATAAAGAGTACAGGGTTGTTGTGATTCTAATAAATACACTGTTTATTTTCATAACACTTGTGTGGTGTCCTTTCACTGGGTGTTCAAGGGGTAATGTGATGGTAAAACAGCTGGCTTAACACGCCCTCTAGAGTCTTAGCCTTAGACTGCTCGTATCCATGCTACTAGGATAGCTGGTCTATAAGGTTGACTTACAACCAATCATCAATAAGGGTTGTTTGGACTGATATATAGTGATCACTAGAATAGTGAACACTGCACATCAGGCCAACTTCTCACATTGGTGGCAGCGGTGGGATTTGAGCTTGCTGTTGTTTTACCACACATGCCCTAAGAATATCTTGTGAAAGATCACATAAGTACTAAAGGTACATATAACTTAGCTTAGAATACTCTGAGTTCTACTGAACCAGCTGTTGTAGCTCCTAGGGCCTAGCACACCCTAAACTACAACTCTAGCAAGGGATCAGTAGGCAAACATATAGTGTAGGTAAGTGCACCACTTACACCTCACTAGAAAAGCATGTCTACCCAGGGAGATTCTACTGAGACTCCCCATGTCAGTGTTGACCCTCCACAGGTCACTTCAAGATATGCAGCTCTCAGTTTCCAGGAGATGAGACAGATCTGTGTCTCCAGAACACTGAAGCAGGGGTCTAACCCCACCATTCCCTTTCTGATAGGTCTCTTAGAGACATATGATGCCAGAAAGCTTTCTCAGTTACATGAGAACATGCCAGCCTTAGAGGGAACCTCTGGGGATCCAGATCTCCCCAACATTGCTACTGCAGTTGAGGAGGAGGATCAAGAGGAACTCTCTGGGGATGAGGTAGACAAAGGTCTTGAGGTAGTCAGAAGGCTAACCAGGGCCAACTTAGACTTACTTGGGCTAGGATCTGGGGGACCCCCAGTACTAACCCGAAGTGGGCCTAACCTTGGAGTTAGGAGAGATAGATCTCTTTCTAGGGACTCCAATAGATCTCTGCACTCTAATGCCTCTTCTCAGGGGAGAAGGAATCCTCCACAGAGGAGATTTACTTCCCCTCAGAGAAGGGAGCATGAAGCTAGGATGAGACAAGCTGAACTAAGGATTGAAAGGGAAGAAATTGCCCTGGCCAAAGAGAAGCTTGCCCTGGCAAGAGAGCAGCAGATGAGTGGGTTAGCTCCCACTGGTGGCAGCAATCTCCCAAGAGATAGAGAGAAGGGTTTAGATACTAAACACCTGACTAAAATAGTGCCCCCCTTTAAGCAAGGGGATGATATCCAGAAATGGATGGCTGCTCTGGAGAGGGCCTGCACTGTGCAGTGCATTCCCCAGAGTCAGTGGGCAGCTATACTGTGGCTCTCCTTTGATGGTAAAGGTAGAGATAAGCTCCTCACTACAAGAGTAGAGGATGCTAACAATTACCAGGTCCTGAAGAATACACTGGTTGATGGGTTTGGTTTAACCACTGAGCAGTACAGGTTGCTGTTCAGAGACACCCAGAAAACTCAGTCTCAGGACTGGTCTGACTTTGTGGATTGTGCCACTAAGGCTTTGGAGGGCTGGTTGCTGGGTAGCAAGGTGACAGATTACACAGGATTGTATAATCTAATGATGAGAGAACAAATTTTAAACAATTGTCAGAACCAGTTGTTGCACCAGCACCTTGTTGATTCAGATCTGACCTCTCCCCAAGAATTGGGAAAGAAGGCAGACAAATGGGTCAGGACAAGGATCAAGCAGAACCAGAACCAGGGTGGTCAGAAGAAAGCAGACCAGAAGGGTAATGTTAAGAATGAGCAAAATGACCAGAAGTCTTCACCAGGTCCCCAACAAACCAAAGAGGGTGGGGGTCAGGCTTCCCAGAAGAAGAAGACTCAAGAAGGCCAGTCAAAAAGGTGGTGCCAGTACTGTAAAAGTAAATCTCACTGGTTTAGTGAGTGCACCAAAAGAGGAGGACAAACTCCTGCCACTACAGCCCCTAAGGCAACTGCACCCCCTAGTACAGTCAGTAGTGGTAGTGTACCTCCCAAGGCATTAGTTGGGTTAACCTTGGGTACTGAGGGGTCTGACAACTTAGTTGGCACACTCACTCAGGCTGTCCTTGTCTGTACAGGGGATATGGATATGTCCCCTGAAATAAGTCCCAATACTTTGGGCAAATACAGGCAGACACCTTTGATAAATGGCAAAATGGCTCAGGCCTATAGGGACACTTGTGCCAGTGTCACCATGGTGACACCTAACTTTGTGGACCCTGGACAGATCATGCCAGGTACTGATTTCCTGGTGACCAATGCCAGCAATGTCACTACTAGTCATAGTGTGGCAATTGTGGCTTTCTCCTGGGGTGGAGTGAAGGGACAAAAGAAAGTTGTAGTCAGTTCAGACCTCCCAGTTGATTGTTTGTTGGGCAATGATTTGGAGTCATCACAATGGTCAGAAGTGGAGCAGAGGACTCACATGGAAATGTTAGGCTTGCCAGCACATGTGCTTGCTGTGACTAGGTCACAGGCCAGAAGATGCCCCACTGAACAGGTGCTGGATCCTGAAATTATGGACCAGACACCTCCCAAGAAGAAGAGCAGTAGGGTTAAGGCTTTGCCTTCCCCCTTGCCCCAGGTTGAGGATCAATTCTCTGAGGAGGCTGATCTGGAAGAGCTGAGGGAAACTGAGCCTAAAGAGCTTGAACTTGATCAAGTTGAGTTTCTGGGCTCAGGGGGACCCTCCAGAGCAGACCTGGGGAAGGAACAGTTGAGCTGCCCTTCCCTTGAACCCCTCAGACAGCAGGCTGCTGCTGAGGCTGCAGGGAATGCCACAGGTGCCCACAGGGTATACTGGGAAGATGGACTCCTGTACTCTGAGTCAAGAGACCCCAAGCCTGGTGCAACCAGGAGGCTGGTCATCCCCTTGTCTCTGAGAGGTTTCCTTCTCACCTTGGCCCATGAGATTCCCCTTGCAGGTCACTTAGGTCAGACAAAGACTTGGGACAGGCTTGTCTCACACTTTCACTGGCCCCATATGAATGAGAATACCAAGGAGTTTTGTCGCTCCTGTGTCACTTGCCAAGCCAGTGGTAAGTCAGGTGGCACAACAAAGGCCCCCCTCATACCACTACCTGTGGTGGGGGTTCCCTTTGAAAGAGTGGGGATTGACATTGTTGGTCCAATGGAACCCCAGACAGCATCAGGGCACAAGTTTATACTGGTGGTGGTGGATCATGCCACCAGGTATCCTGAGGCTATTCCCCTTAGGACCACTACAGCACCTGTAGTGGCAAGAGCCCTAGTTGGAGTGTTCTCCAGAGTGGGTTTCCCTAAGGAGGTCGTTTCTGACAGAGGTACAAACTTCATGTCAGGATATCTGACTGCAATGTGGAAGGAGTGTGGTGTGAACTACAAGTTCACCACACCCTACCACCCACAATGCAATGGGCTTGTTGAGAGATTCAACAGGACCCTGAAAGGGATGATTCATGGACTACCTGAAACTCTTAGGAGAAGATGGGATGTCCTGATCCCCTGCCTCTTGTTTGCTTACAGAGAGGTCCCACAGAAGGGGGTTGGCTACAGCCCTTTTGAGCTTCTGTATGGGCATCCTGTAAGAGGACCCCTGTGTTTGGTGAAGGAAGGATGGGAGAGACCTCTCAAAAAGCCTGCAACCAACATAGTGGACTATGTACTTGGTCTCCGCTCCAGGATGGCTGAGTACATGGAAAAGGCATCTAAAAACCTTGAGGCCAGCCAGGAACTTCAAAAAGCTTGGCATGACCAAAAGGCTGTTCTGACTGTGTACCAGCCAGGACAGAAGGTGTGGGTGCTGGAGCCAGTGGCCCCAGCAGCTCTGAAAGACAAATGGTCTGGGCCCCACACCATCATTGAGCAAAAGGGAGAGGTTACCTACTTGGTGGACCTTGGAACTCCCAGGAGCCCTCTCAGAGTGCTCCATGTTAACAGGCTCAAGGCATATGTTGACAGGAAGGACATGAGCTTGCTCATGGCCACAGATGAGGGACAGGAGGAAGAGAGTGACCCTCTCCCAGACCTGCTCACTCAGAATCCTGATGATGGATCAGTTGATGGTGTTGTCTTTTGTGGCAGCCTCACTGAACATCAGCAACAGGATTGCAGGCAAGTCTTGCAATCCTTCAGACATATGTTCTCTCTGACACCCAGCCAAACTGATTGGTGTACCCATGATGTTGACACTGGAGACAGTCTGCCTGTCAAGAGTAAAATCTACAGACAGCCTGATCATGTTAGAGACTGCATCAAAACTGAAGTGCAGAAAATGTTGGAGCTGGGAGTCATTGAGCCCTCAGATAGCCCTTGGGCTAGCCCAGTAGTTCTAGTGCCAAAGCCTCACACCCAGGGTGGTAAGAAAGAGATGAGGTTTTGCGTAGACTACAGAGGCCTCAATGCAGTCACTAAGACTGATGCCCACCCAATACCGAGAGCAGATGAACTTATAGATAAATTGGCTTCTGCCAACTTCTTAAGTACATTTGATTTGACAGCTGGGTATTGGCAAATCAGGTTAGCTGAGGAGGCCAAACCCAAGACAGCATTTTCTACCCCTGGAGGGCATTATCAATTTGTGGTAATGCCCTTTGGACTGAAAAATGCACCTGCCACCTTCCAAAGGTTGGTGAATCAAGTCCTCACTGGGCTGGATGACTTCTGTGCAGCATATCTAGATGATATTGCTGTCTTTAGCTCCACCTGGGAGGATCACCTGGTCCACCTGAGGAAAGTGTTAGAGGCCCTGCAAAAGGCAGGCCTCACTATCAAGGCCACAAAGTGCCAGATAGGGCAGACACAGGTTGTGTACCTGGGCCACCTTGTAGGTGGAGGCCAGGTTCAGCCACTGGAGAGTAAGATACAGGCCATCAAGGACTGGACTCCTCCAATCACCCAGACTCAGGTTCGAGCTTTCATGGGCCTGACTGGGTACTATAGGAAGTTTGTCAGAAATTATGGGTCCATAGTGACCCCTCTTAATGACCTGACAAGCAAAAAGATGCCAAAGAAAGTTCAGTGGACAGCAAGCTGTCAGAAAGCATTCAATGACCTAAAGCAGGCCATGTGCACAGCACCTATCCTAAAGAGTCCAGATTACTCCAAGCCATTCATTGTCCAAACAGATGCTTCTGAGTTGGGTGTGGGGGCTGTTCTGTCTCAACTGAATTTTGATGGTAATGATCAGCCTATTGCTTTCATTAGTAGGAGGTTGACACCCAGAGAGAAAAATTGGTCAGCTATTGAGAGGGAGGCCTTTGCTGTGGTCTGGGCCCTGAAGAAGCTGAGGGCCTACTTGTTTGGCACTCACTTCACCATTCAGACAGACCATAAGCCCCTCTTGTGGCTAAATCAGATGAAGGGTGAAAACCCCAAACTGCTTAGTTGGTCCATTTCCCTACAGGGGATGGATTTTACAGTGGAGCATAGACCTGGTACTGATCACAGCAATGCTGATGGGCTCTCCAGGTATTTCCACTTAGAGCAAGAAGACTCACCTGGTCAAGGTTAGTTTATTGTCCCAAAGTTTGGGGGGGGGGGTCATGTAGGAGAGTAGGGTCTACAATCCTATGATCACCCAGATTTTTGCTTTTTGCTGCACTGGTTTACGACTTTCCCTGGCTGTGGGCCTGCTAATCAGACCCACAGCCTAGCTGTTCTCTCTATCCAAATTGTACTCAAGTACTGAATTGGCACTGGGCCCTCTCCAAGTCCCTGTACCCAGGGCTGAGGTGTACCCAGAAGTCTCCCAGGGGCTGAAGCATGTATTATGCCACCCCTGGGCTGACTAACTAAACTGACACAACTGGCTGCACGACAGCTGGGGCAAGGTGGTGTACTCACCCTTTGCTGTAGATATAGTATACCTATATCTAACCCTAAAATGGACACACAGATCTCCTATCAGTCACTCCTATGGCAGGCCTTAACAATCCTGAAGGCAGAGTGCTTGGAATCGTGTGAGATGGTGCTCTGGCATGAGCTGAGCCTGTCTGCGGCTTTCGGGATCCATCCCTTGGCCGTTTCCATGATATCGCATACCATATACTCTTAAGTGCATTATAATCCTCGCGGTTATATGCCAACTCTGGTATCGCTTTATCAAAACATGTCGAGTAAGGTGTAATACGAATTGGAATACTAACCCCTCGCCAATTCTGGCGACGGGGTTAGCATTCCACCCTTCTAGAGGGACACGACATGTATGTAACCCCTAACCCCGGTTAAAGTCAAACAGAGCCTCAGCTCCACAAAATGGATGCTGCCACCGAGACACAAGTCTGCCCTCCTGCTGCTGGGAGTCCTCCCAGAGCAGGAGATAAGGACAAAGGGTTTCCTGCCAGGGGCGGTGCCAGCACCGTCCCAGACAGGGTTTTGTGTATTGTAGGTAGGCAGGGCTTTAGAGGAAGGTGACTGCACGTGGCACCCCGGTGCTCACTGTGCATAGGCTGGCTGGAACCAGTTCCAGGGTCACTCCAGACCCTGTGCTGGGGAAAAACCCGCCAAGGAAGTGGGTGTAACCACCCCCCTCCTAGTCCCACCCCTAGGGCAGGACTTAGTCGCATGCCAGCCCCTTTTTACAGGATAAAGGTAGGAACTGGCCCCCTTCCAAATCAGATCATCTTTGAATCCTGAAACTACTTTCCACGAAAGGAACTCAAGACTTCTTCCTAAGATTTCTCCCTTGTGACTAAGGAGTAGTCACCCTGCATCCGCAGGCACCATCTTAAGAACACTGCGGTCTGCTGCAAGTCTCTCCTCCGGATCAAGACTGCCCAGCTCGACGAGAACCGGCTTCCCTGGCACCTCTGACCTCTACCTACATCATCAGTCACGCTGAGATTCGTGGGTGTGACGAGACCTCGAGGGACCGGCCATCTTCAAGACTGCACGACTTCTGCACAGCAAGCCCGCCGAGTAATTTCCTGGTGAGTGCTTTGGGGTCCGAGAAGCCCCGACCCTGAGCAGCTCCAGCACCGAAGAGTAGCCCCCCAGCATCTCCACGATCGGCGTGGGGCCCTTCTGCTTTTTGCTGCTCACCGCGTTGTTTGGCTACTAGCCCGCTGGCTTGTGGCCTCCTGAACGACGCCCGACGACATCACTGCTGCTAGTCTGGTTGCTCCAGACTGGCCCTTGCTCCCTTCCAGAAGAGGAGCACTCCGGACCCTCCTGGTCCACTCAAGACGCCATTTTTAGCCCACCGCGTGGGCTTGAATTAGCCAAGGCTGGTTGCCCAATCCTGGGTAACTTCGACGCCGACAGCTTCATCCATCGTGGGACAGCTCGCCTCTCCATCCTGGTCGCCGACAACGCCTCCTGGTCCGTGAGATCTGCAGAGCCAGCGTCGCCCACTCACCTAGTCGAGGTGACTTCGCCCGGTGCCATCCTGGTGCCCACTTAATCACTGGCTAGTGATTCAAGAACTTGGTCCCCTCTGCTTTCAGGTTTTCTTCTTCCTTGATCCAGGCTTGGATCCATCGAACTTTTCTTCACTGGTCGCCTGCCAGCAACTTCCTTCTTCCAGGCTCCTGGTCCGGCAACGAGATTCCCGACGTCTTTTCAGACCTATGCAGCTGCAGCCCCTGGGCTAGGTAACTTCGGCACTTCGGTGTCCCAGCATAGCCTCACTATCCTAGGGTCAGGATCCACTGTCGTTTTCTTCCTACCAGGTCGGGTTCGCCCGTGAACACTAACTTTGCCTTTACTAGCTTCCATAGACTTTGTCCCGCATCCCGCGTGAGAGTGCACACTCTGCACCCGAGTCCCCTAGGTCTCCTAGAAGTAATCTAACGATTCTATAGTCAAGTCCTAGCGATTCCAAAGCCTATTAGTACTGTACTTACCTGCTAGTAATTTCGCATTCCACTTTTAGAGTATATGGTTTTTCGTGCCCCTCGGGCATTTGTGTATAACGTGCTAACTTAAGTATTTTCGTAAGAGTTTTGTTGTGTGCCTAGCACCCTGTCCTCATAAAGAGTACAGGGTTGTTGTGATTCTAATAAATACACTGTTTATTTTCATAACACTTGTGTGGTGTCCTTTCACTGGGTGTTCAAGGGGTAATGTGATGGTAAAACAGCTGGCTTAACACGCCCTCTAGAGTCTTAGCCTTAGACTGCTCGTATCCATGCTACTAGGATAGCTGGTCTATAAGGTTGACTTACAACCAATCATCAATAAGGGTTGTTTGGACTGATATATAGTGATCACTAGAATAGTGAACACTGCACATCAGGCCAACTTCTCACAGAGAGCACATCAGAAAAGTCAAGACCAGATTCAAGTTCCACTGAGCCATTATAAAAGGTACGGGTCGAAACGTATGCGTAATGCCTTTAAGGAAACGGTTAACAACTGGGGACTTAAAAAGAGAAGGCTGATCTGGAAGCCGCAAAGAGGCAGAGATGGCCGAGAGATAGCCCTTGATCGTGCCCAGAGCAGAGCACTGCTGGACCAAAGAAAGAAGGAACAGAAGGACCTCAGAAAGAGGGGCAGAAAGGGGATCCACAGCTTTCGCTGTGCACCATGCCACAAACTTGTTGGCGTACACCGTCTTGGTGGAGAGACGCCTGGCTACCAGAATGACATCACAGACCTCGGGAGGGAGATCAAAAAGTGCCAACTGTGGCCGCTCAATCTCCACGCATGGAGATGGAGACTGGACAGGTTCAGGTGAAGAACCGCCCCCCTGCTGCTGCGACAGAAGATCCTCCCGAAGGGGCAGACGGACCGGGGGACCGATGATCATATTGAGTAGCTCGGAATACCATACTCTTCGAGCCCAGTCTGGAGCCACAAGAATGACTTGGGCCCGGATGCGCCTGATCTTCAGCACTCTGGGCAGAAGTGGTATAGGCGGAAAGGCGTACAACAGACCACAGCTCCACTCGTGACGAAAAGCGCCGCCTTGCGAGTGCCACCTTGGTGATTCCAAATGCAGAACTGATGACATTGCGCATTCTCTTCGGTGGCGAATAGATCTAACCAAGGCTCTCCCCAATGCCGAAAGCGACCTTGCACCATGTCCGAGTTCAGATGCCATTCGTGATCCATCAAGCACCGGCGGATGAGTTTGTCCGCCATGGCGTTAAGAGAACCCGCCAGGTGTTGAACCACCAAGGTAATGCCTTGACGTTCCAGCCACGTTCAGAGGTGCAAAGCCTCCTCCCAAAGGGTCCAGGACCCCATCCCACCCGGTTTGTTGCAGTGCCACATGGCGGTGGTGTTGTCCGTGAACACCTGCACAACACTTCCCCAGACAGAGGGGAGGAATGCCTTCAGTGCAAGCCAGATCGCCCGCAGCTCCAGAAGGCTGATATGGAGCCGGGACTCCACCGGAGACCAGAGGCCTCTGATCTCCACCTCTCCCATGTGGCCTCCCCATCACAGGAGGGACGCATCCGTCTCCACTGTGTGCTCCGGTTGGGGAAGGGAGAGGGATCTGCCACTGACCCAATCGCGGTTCGTGAGCCACCACTGCAACTGTCTTGCAGTGCCCTCTGAGATCCGGACATGATCGGACAGATTGCCCTGATGCTGCGCCCACTGGAACTTCAGGTCCCACTGCAGAGCCTGCATATGCCATCTGGCATGCATCTCCAGCAGGATGCAGGAGGCCATCAGGCCCAGCAGCCGGAGCGTCAACCTGACCGAGACCCGGGATAAAGGCTGATATAGTGGAATCAGAGCCTGAATATCCCGGACCCGCTGTTCGGGAGGATAAACCCGAAACTGCGCTGAGTCCAGAACCGCTCCGATGAAGAGGAGTTTCTGAGAGGGGCACAGGTGTGACTTCGGCACATTGAGGGAGAACCCCAGCTGGTGCAGGAGGTCTGCCGTTGTCTGGAGGTGGCTGACGACTGTTTGGGGCGAGCCCGCCTTCAACAACCAGTCGTCGAGGTAGGGAAAGACTGAAACCCCTAACCTGCGCAGATGAGCTGCGACCACCGCCATCACCTTTGTGAACACCCGTGGGGCCCTGGTAAGGCCGAAAGGGAGCACAGTGTACTGAAAGTGCTCGTGGCCAACCGTGAACCACAGGTAGCGTCGGTGGGCCGGCAGGACGGGGATGTGGAAATAAGCGTCCTGCAAGTCCAACGCTACCATCCAGTCTCCTGGGTCCCGGGCAGCTAAGACCTGAGCCAGTGTCAGCATTTTGAACTTCTCCTTCCGGAGAAAGCCGTTGACGTTCCTTAGGTCCAAGATAGGGCGTAGGCCCCCTTTGCCCTTCTTGGGTACCAGAAAGTAGTGGGAGTAACAACCACACCCTACTTCTGGCCCAGGAACGCGCTCGATGGCCCCCTTGGCCAAGAGGGCCGTAACTTCCTCCTGCAGAAGCCGCAAATGATCCCCCGATACTCGGTGGTCCGGCGGTGGCATGGCTGGAAGGGTCGCCTCGAAGGGGAGGGAGTAGCCCCTTCGGACGATCTGCAGCACCCACCTGTCCGACGTGACAGTGCGCCAGTGGAGGTGGTGATGGCGAACCCTGCCTCCCACTGGCGTCACATGGGCCTGAAAGCACGGACTAGGAGGGTTTTGAGGCGGATGCTGCGGGGGAAGGTGTGGACTGACCTCGCCGCTGCCCCCGACCGCCTGGACGGCGGTTCCCACGGCCGCCACCACGTTGGGTATTGCCCTGCGGAGCGTGGCTGGCAGCACGTGTGGGTGCACCCCTTCCGTGGCCACGAAAGGAATGAAAGGCAGCCGATTGCTGGCGCGGGGCCGAGAGGCCCAAGGACTTGGCCGTAGCCCTGGAGTCCTTAAAGCGCTCAAGCGCATGGTCTGCCTTGTCGCCAAAAAGGCAACGGCCATCAAACGGCATGTCCATCAGTGTGTTTTGGACATCGGCCGAAAAGTTGGCGGACCTCAACCAGGCGTGACGTCTGACCGCCACCGTCGTTGCCATCGCTCTACCTAGTGAGTCGGTGGTATCCAGCCCACACCGGATAGAATATCTGGCTGCATCCCGGCCCTCCACAAGGGCTTGGCCGAGTTTGGCCCGTACCTCCAACGGACACTCTGGCAGCACTTCCGCAACCGTATCCCACAGAGAGTGGGTGTAGCGGCCCAAGAGGCATGCGGTGTTGGAAGACCGCAGTCCCAGACTCAGGGAGGAGAATACCTTTTTGCCGTATTGCTCATACCTCTTGGATTCCCTGTCAGGCGGAGCCGACGGGAATGCAGTCTGGGAATTGGAGGCCTGGATCACCAGGCTCTCAGGGGTGGGGTGGGAGGACAGGAAGAAAAACCAAAGGTGATGATGGACGGAGCGCTGACAATACAAACACTCACCCCCAGTCAACTGATCTGGGTTTAATCCATCACCGTTCTTTAGCTCACTCCGCCACCCCAGTTCAGACATGGCCATATGCAAATCAGTCTGACCCTGTGCCTCATGGGAACAGCCCAGCCCGAACTGTGGGTGGACAGGAAACAGGGGTCGCCCGGGGCCAGGCGATGGCATCTGGCCACGTTCCTATCTACAGGCGAACCTGTAGCGGGCCTGGACCAAGTGCCCAAAAGAACGTCGGTCAAGGCCTCATTAAATGGCAGCAGAGGCTCAGCTGAGCTTGACTGCGGTTTAAGGACCTCAGTGAGGAGTTTAGTCCTCACGGCCGCGACGGGGAGTTCAATGCCCAAGGCCTTGGCCGCCCGTGTCAGCACCACACTGTAGGTTGCCCCCTACTCCGTAGCCACGGTAGGAGGTGAGACAAAACCAGTGTCTGGCGAGGTGTCCAGTCCTCCCGTGTCAGAGGGTCCTCTGACCTCTCCCAATTCTCCTCATCACCCATCTCCTGGTACTCAGGGGAGTCAAATGATGGGACCGGCTCATTGAAGTAAAACTCTCCAAACAGCGTAGAGAGCGGCGCCGGATCGACGGAGACATCGGGGGCGGCGCCGCCCGAAGACGGCGCCGGTGAGGTTGTTAGGTCAACCGGCGCCGACCCGGATCCAGAAGCGGATCCAGTGGGGCCCTGCGGCGTCGACCCCGAAGGCGCCGGCGGTGTCGGGGCCGAAGCACCCGACGGCGCCGAAGCCCCCGACGGCGCCGAAGCCCCATAACTGACGTCAGCACGCGGAGGCGGTGTCCAAGTACTCCGACGACGTCATCACAGCGCCCACGACGGACGCGGAGCCGCAGACTATGCCTACCGACGCGCAAGGGTTCTGCTACGCAAAAAATTCCGGATCCAGTCTGACGACTGGGGATATTCTAAGGTAAGGAATCTAATACTAACCTGTTTCTTTCAGATTGCCACCGCACACTACGCACACGACGCAGGGATCCGAGACAAGGCCCTGGAATGGACCTCCCCCTTCCTCTCCGGCAGAACCCAGAGAGTCCACCTCCCCCCGTTCCGATCCGAAGACTATCATCTGTGTCGTCCCGCAGGGATCCTCCCTTAGCACGACGCTGTTCAACGTCTACATGGCGCCCCTCGCACACATCGCCCGACATCACAACCTCAACATAATCTCCTACGAAGACGACACGCAACTCATCCCCTCCCTCACCAAGGACCCTCTCACTGCCAAATCCAACCTCCACCAGGGAATGAAGGCCGTCGCCTAATGGATGGAGGATAGCCACCTTAAGCTAAACACAGACAAGACGGAGATCCTCATCTTCGGGCCCAACCCCTCAGCATGGGGAAGACTCCTGGTGGCCCGCGTCACTGGGGACACCCCCCCCGCACCCACCAACCACGCACGCAAACTGGGAGTCATCCTCGACTCGAAACTCACCATGACCAAACAAGTCAACGCTGTCTCCTCCACCTGCTTCAACACCCTCCGTATGCTCCGCAAGATCTACAGATGGATCCCGACAGACACAAGAAAAACAGTCACCCAGGCCCTAGTCAGCAGCAGACTACTACAGAAACGCCCTCTACGCCGGCACCCCGCCCAAGCTCATCAACAGACTTCAAAGAATCCAGAATGCTTCTGCATGCCTGATCCTCGACGTCCTGCGCCGCGACCACATCACCCCCCACCTCAGGAACCTGCACTGGCTCCCTGTCGACAAAAGAATCTCCTTCAAGCTCCTGATCCACGCACACAAGGCACTCCACAAGACCGGCCCAGCCTACCTCAACAGCCGACTCTCCCTCTACGTACCCAATAGGAAACTCCGCTCCACAGACCTCTCTCTGGCCACCGTCCAGCGCATCCGTAGAACCACAGCCGGAGGCAGATCCTTCTCCCACCGCGTCACCACAACCTGGAACGCCCTCCCCCTCATCCTACGACAAACCGAAGACCTACTAACCTTCAGGAGACAACTCAAGACCTGGCTGGTCGACCAGTAGCTAAAGCAACCCCCTTTTCCCCTCCCTCAGCGCCTTGGAACCCTTGCGGGTATGTAGTGCGCTCTACAAATTATTTGATTGATTGATTCGTCGAACAGCAGCAGGGCTCCGAAAAGCTCGCTGCCAGTTGAAGCACCTGTCAGGAGGTTAGTCCTGATTGCCACCGTAGGTAGCTCGAGGTGAATAGCCCCAGCCGCCCTAGGCAACACCACGGCGTAAGCCGCTCCATCCGCCGTAGCCACAGTAGGAGGAGACAACATGCCACGGTCTGGTGAGGTATCCAGACCATTGGCTTCCCTAAGTTCCTCTTGTAAGTCCAGGTCACAGCCTAACTGGTCAGTCAGAGGGTCTCCAGACCCCTCCCAGTCCTCCTCACCCTCTTCTGGCTGCCAATCGTGTCTAAAAGAGCCAGGGTAGAACAAGGGCACAAAAGTACCCACCGGATCCGGCATCGGTCGACGCCAGTCCGGCTCTGTGTCTACAACGAGGTGGAGGCCGGGGTCGACGTCTGCTGGGGACGCAGCAGATGCTGGCTGCGGACGTGGTGCCGATGGAATTGGCGCAGGTGTAGGTATCATAAGGTCGACCAATGCCGGCCTCCAAGGCCCAGGGCCCTCTGCGGGTCCGGAAAGGGCACCGGTGGTGTTGGGCTGCCCAAAGATGGCATACATCGCTTCGTAAAATTGACGAAGCTGGGCAGGGGTCGCTCCGGTCCCCGGGAAAGGGGGCGGGGGCTGGAGAACGCCGAGTTGACCCTTCGGACTCTGTAAGTGGAGCCGCGAGAGGGGCACCACCCTCACCCCCCTCGGCCGATGGACGAGGAGAAGTCGAAGAGCGCTGATGCTTCTGCGACTTCTTCTTGTGCTTCGAATTACCTAACCTCGAGTGCAAAGACTTCGACGAAGAATGATGGCGGTGGCTCCGTGACCGGTCTCTCGACCTCCAACGCGACCGGGACCTCGACTGCCGGGCCTCAAGAAGCTTTCAGGACTGCTCCCGCAAAAACTTTGGATTCATCGTCCGGCAGTTGGAGCACGACTTGGGGTCGTGGTCGTGCTCAGGGTAAAACAGGCACACGGGGTGCAGATATGTCACTGACATCAGTCGGTTACAGGAACCGCAAGCCTTGAAGCCAGGCATTCCTTCGTACACCAGGAGTCAAAGACTTAGCAAAACGGTGTCGACAAAAGTAGAGAAAAAGTCAGTAAACAAGTGACTGGAGGTACCGCTCTCTCTGGATCTGGCTGGCTGGCACTAAAAAGAAAACTGACAGCACACGAGGGCGGCATCTAAGTAGCTACTGCAACGACATCCCGTCGAGCACGACACAAACCGCGAATGAGGAGCCGACCAACGCCACCTTTCAATGCACATGGGGACTGCAGACGAAAAACTTTCTGGATGTCTGATGCATGGGGTAATTTTAAGGTAAGGAATCTATAACTAACTGTTTCTTTCAGATATAGCAATATAGCTGGGCAATCTCAAACCCAGCATCATAGACCCCTTCTCAGAGTCTGTGCCAAATAATTAATGGAGGACGCAAGAGACACTTTATCAGAAGGGTGGCTAAATGATGGTTGTGGCTTCAATAAAGAAGAATGCAGCATTGGTTGGTTGAGGCCAGGGTGGCGCTGTCTCAGCATCGGACAATGCTATGGGTTGGCAGTTGGTGTATCGTGTTTCAGTGTAGGTTGTGTAGCTAGGGAGCGAAGCCATGAGCAAATCCAGAAGGTACAACAGGCATACAGGGCAGATCTGAGGACGGAATGCCAGTTGGGAACCCTCTCAGCTCCTTGGTGACAAGAGATTTAGCTGGTAACTTGCCAAAAAGTTGTAGCATAGCTTTGAGGAACTTCTCAATTTGCTGCGGCACCGATTGACCAAGGGTAGGAATCGATGGCACCCTCTGTGAAGATGGAATGCGACGGAACGAGGGAGGTCGCGCAAGGACTTCTTTTCTTCTTGGATTTAGCGGAGGATCTATCGGAATTACCGTGTGACCAGGACCTATCTTTGTACTTAGACTTGTCTCGTCAAGGGGTCTTACTGGGCTTCGCGATGAAAGTTTAGCTTCCCAGTCTCAAATGGCCTTGGGGTGCATCAATTTACCATAACTGCAGACCTTGGAGTTGTGGTCCGAACCTAGGCACCACAGGCAAACCACATGTGGGACAGTGACAGACCTTTGTTTGCAACATTCCCCAAAGGGTTGTACCCTGTAGACTTGGAAGGAGACATATTCCGTTGCACAGTGTAGAAATGTTTTCATAAATTAGTCCCAAAGATATGAGGGGTAGCTTCGAATCCGACAATGTTGATGCGGAAAGAAAGGGACTGATGCCAGTGCGCCTGGGGGGCACCTTAATAGGGCCCCCAGGTATCACTTCTGGAACGGACTGACATAGTAGCGAGCCATGAGGCACCCCTTGTCGGCCTAATGGAATACTGCTTAAGATCTTCCGGATCCAGACGGTCTGCTGTGGAGTACTAAATAGAAGTCTCTATCAGAAAAGATGGTAGTAGCAGGGGTATGTGTAGCTTTAGTTACCCAGGGTTGTTGTCAAACTAGAATCTCCAGACCACATCAATAAAAAAAGTACACTCAGCAGCAATGCATAGAGAACACACAACTGCTAGGCATAAGCACATCTGATCTCTAGCTCATAGAGGATAAGGGGCTGTGGAATGAAGTCGGTTGGTGTGTGCAACTCCAGGAACTGAGAAAAGATGAGACACTGCCGCGACCTTGACTTCAGTCTAACTCTTCATGTGTTGGAAAAAATTACAGTTCCTATTTCCTACCGGTCAGTACTCTACAACCCAAGAGTGTGAAAAAACAAACTAGACACAGCTATTAAGCCTACTTTTTGTTAATACAGAAATATCTAACCGTAAAAGTTGAATAATGTGTTTACCTCTAATGCCAAATCTCTTGTTTGTTGGTTTCGAATACGTTCCATTTCTCTACGGAATTTAGACTCTTTCACTTCAAAACCACCTAATTCAGTCAGGATCTGTATTTGAAAAAGACATTACATTAAAAAATATATAGTCTGATACAGTTATTGAAATAAAACAGACTTTGTGTAACCAACTGTAATAGTCAGATCACTCAGAAGCAATTTTCCCATGCACAAATCCCTCTAAGAAGTAAAAGTTCAGCATAAACAGAGGCAACCACGGCCTGCCCTAAACACAAAAGTAGAATTCTATTTCGCAAAGAAAGTTTTCAATAATGATTCTACCCGATTTAATAATGACTCTGTAGGAAGCTGGCTCTGTGTATACTATACCAAGGTGAGGTATAGTGTACACCGAGTCCAGTGGACGCCAAAAGGCAGGCAGAGGTAAAGTAGATAGCACCTCACTCTCTATTTGAGGTAGTGTGGTCGAGCAGTAAGGCGTTATCAGAGGACAGTGTTAAGCATTTGTTGTACACAGCAAATTAATTCACACACTGAAAGACTAAACTTAAGACCAATTGTTTATGTATGAAAACATTCTTTTAGTTATTTTATTTTCTAGAACCAAGCAAACCTGGCATAGGTAAGCAGTAAATACGTTACAGTAGTAATGCAGTTGTAACACAGTTTGGTTTGCAATAGTATATGCACTTTGTTTTGATTACAGTATTGCTACTGAAAATGCAATACTTTGGAAATACAGTACATATACTTTGTATAGGCTTTTTAGTAAAATGAGGATTAGATTAATTTCAGATTACTTTTCTTACACAGTGTAGTAATACCTGGATACTACACTGGGACATCTCCTGTAAACAGGTAAGTAAAAGCGTTTTTGTTATTTAGTACAGTTGTAAAAGGATTTCTTAGATTTTCCAACTCCACACTTGGAAACTTTTCATTAAAAAAAAAGTCAATGTTATAACTATGGAGGAAAATAGTGTTATCGGTTAGCAGGTAAGTACTTTGTAGTGGGAGTTGGTATTCTGGGGTTAGACGCAGGGGTCCCCCAGGGTCAAGGATGCACTCTTGTTACACCCTCAGCGGCATTAGGGCGGCCGGGTGCAGAGTGCTGAGGCCCAATGTTATCCAATGGGGGAAGGGGGCCTGCGGTTGGTGGCTGCTGACTAGCATGCCACTAGGTTGTGGGAGCAAAGCTCCTGGACTTAAGCTCAGGGCAAATGGGGGTTTAGGCCAGCACAAAAGATGCACCCTCCGCGGCACTGGGGCGGCCGGGTGGAGAGTGCTGTTTTGGCATCGGAAACCCTGTAGCTTTCAAGGGGGAGTCTCTCGTTTGCAAAAGCGCTGGAGGCTCGGGGACGAAGGTCTTCTGGGTGCGCCCACCACTTGGAGAGGTAAGTTGGATTCTTGGGGGTTGGTTAGGCGCCGTCGGTTAAGGCCATGTGCGTCAGGTGCAGGGGTGCCTTTTAGGGTCGGATCTTCTTACCAGCTCCTAGTTGGGGTCAAGGGGTGGGCCTTCCGGTTTGAGGCTGCAGGCATCGGCTGGAGGCAGGTCGGGGATCACCGGTTCTCGGGTCCGGATCGCCGGAGAGACCTCCTCTTGATGTTGGGCCACTCGAACTCGGGATCCTTGCCGAGCTGGAGTCTGTTGAACAAATCCGGTATTCACAAGCGACAGAGTCTTTGGGATGGAAGGCAGGCCGGTCCCCCGGGTTTCTTGGAGTTGCTGGCTGCAAGACACACTGGAATTTTGCTGAAGCAGGTTCAAGGTGGGGACAGGCCGGTAGGGCTGGGGCCAAGTCAGTGGGCTTTCTCCTCTTATTAGCTTCTGCACGGCTGTTCAGTCCTCCTTTTCTTCTTCTGGTTTCTTGTCTGACTTCTTGGTTCAGGGCTGCCCCCTCAATACTGTATTTAGGGGGCGTTTTAGGGGTCTCGAGGTCAGTAGCCAATGGGCTACTGACCTTAGGGTGACTACACCCTTGGTGTGCCCACCCCACGTGGGGGAGTGAGCACAATCCCTAATCCTGATTGGGGAGTGCCTGTAATCTGCAAGATGGTGGGCACTGAAAAGTGGGCTTCACCTTGCCTCCCCTACCTAAGGGGTGGGGTTGGTAGAGGTGGGCCCACCTTCTGGTCTGGCACATTTTCCCTGCCTGTCTTCCTGCGGAAAAGGAGGGGAGACAGGAAGGGGGCCTGCTCCTGATAGCAGGAGATGCTGGGTGTAGGAGAGTGGGGTCTGCAATCCCATGGCCACCCCAGATTTTTGCTTTTTGCTTCACTGGTTTACGACTTTCCCTGGCTGTGGGCCTGCTAATCAGACCCACAGCCTAGCTGTTCTCTCTCTAAATTACAACCATGCACCTTAGGTGCATTTTACCAATTGGTACTGGGCCACCTTATCAGTCCCTGTACAGCATACCTTAGGTATCCAGGGCATAGGTGTGCCCAGGGCCTACCAGGGGCTGAAGCATGTATTATGCCACCCCTGGCTGGCCACCCAAACAGACACAACTGGCTGCACGACAGCTGGGGCAAGGTGGTGTAAACACCCTTTGCTTTATATATAGTATTCCTATATCTAACCCTAAAATGGACACATATATTCCTATCCGTCACTCCTATAGCAGGCCTTATCAATCCTGAAGGCAGAGTGCTTGGAAATATGTGAGATGGTGCTCTGGCATGAGCTGAGCCCGTTTGCAGCTTGCGGAACCAAGTCCAAATAGCTGTTCCATGATAACGCTATACCATATACTCTTAAGTGCATTATAATCCTCGCGGTTAAATGCTAACTTTGGTATAGCATTATCAAAACATGTCGAGTAAGGTGTCATACGAATTGGAATACTAACCCCTCGCCAATTCTGGCGACGGGGTTAGCATTCCACCCTTCTAGAGGGACACGACATGTATGTAACTGTGAACCCCGGTTAAAGTCAGACACAGCCTCAGCTCCACAAAATGGATGCTGCCACCGAGACACAAGTCTGCCCTCCTGCTGCTGGGAGTCCTTCCAGCAACGGAGGCCTGGACAAAGGGTTTCCTGTCAGGGGCGGTGCTAGCACCATCCCAGACAGGATTTTGTGTATCCCAGGTAGGCAGGGCTGAAAGGAAGGTGACTGCAAGTGGCACCCGGTGCTCACTGTGCATATGCCGGCTCAAACCAGTTCCTGGGGCACCCCAGCCCCTGAGCTGGGGAGAGACCGGACAAAGGAGAGGTGTGTAACCACCCCCCTCCTGGTCCCACCCATAGGGCAGGACCTAGTCGCGTGCCAGCCCCTTTTTCTTAGGATAAAGGTAGGAGCAGGCCCCCCTTCCCAAATTAGATCATTCTGAATCTTGAACTACTTTCCACGAAAGGAACTCTTGACTTTTCTGAAGACTCTCCCTTGTGGCTAAGGAGTAGCCACCCTGCACCAGCAGGCACCATCGAAGCTCTTGCGGTTTGCTGCACGTCCATGCTCCGGATCAATCAATCAATCAATCAATCAAAGCATTTATATAGCGCACTACTCACCCGGAGGGTCTCAAGGCGCTGGGGGGAGGGGGTCCGCTACTGCTCGAACAGCCAGGTCTTGAGCTGCTTCCTGAAGGCGAGGTGGTCTTGGGTCAGGCGGAGGTGGGTCGGAAGGGAGTTCCAAGTCTTGGCAGCCAGGTAGGAGAAGGACCTTCCTCCTGTGGTGGCTCTTCGGATGCGGGGGACGGCGGCGAGGGCGTGGCTGGTCGATCGAAGCTGGCGTTTGGGAGCGTAGAAGTTGAGTCGGCTGTTGAGGTATCCTGGGCCTTGGTTGTGTAGGGCTTTGTGTGCGTGGGTGAGGAGCCGGAAGGTGATTCTCTTGTTGACGGGGAGCCAGTGCAGGTCTCTCAGGTGTCCGGAGTTGTGGCTGCGGCGGGGGATGTCCAGGATGAGTCGTGCTGAGGTGTTCTGGATCCGCTGGAGTCTCTTCTGGAGTTTGGCGGTGGTTCCGGCGTAGAGGGAGTTGCCGTAGTCCAGACGGCTGGTGACGAGGGCCTGGGTGACCGTCTTCCTGGTCTCGGTGGGGATCCATCGGAAGATCTTACGTAGCATGCGCAGGATGTTGAAGCACGACGAGGAGACGGCGTTGACTTGTCTGGTCATGGAGAGGGAGGAGTCCAGGATGAAGCCCAGGTTGCGTGCGTGGTCTGTGGGCTTGGGTGCGCTGCCCAGGGCGGGGGGCCACCATGAGTTGTCCCAGGCGGAGGGTGAAGATCCCAGGATGAGGACTTCCATCTTGTCCGAGTTCAGTTTCAGGCGACTGTTCATCATCCACTTGGCAACGTCTGTCATCCCTTCGTGTAGGTTGGCTCTGGCGGTGGCGGGGTCGTTGGTGAGGGAGAGGATCAGCTGGGTGTCGTCGGCGTAGGAGATGATGTTGAGGTTGTGCTGGCGTGCGATGGCTGCGAGGGGGCTCATGTAGACGTTGAAGAGTGTTGGGCTGAGCGAGGAGCCTTGAGGAACGCCGCAGATGACTTCGGTGGCCTCCGATCTGAACGGGGGGAGGCGGACTCTCTGTGTCCTTCCGGCGAGGAAGGAGATGATCCATTCTAGAGCCTTCTCCTGGATTCCGACGTTGCTGAGGCGCTGTACTAGGGTACGGTGGCAGACAGTGTCGAAGGCCGCGGAGAGGTCCAGGAGGATGAGGGCCGCTGTTTCTCTGTTGTCGAGCAGGGCTCGGATGTCGTCGGTAGCTGCGATCAGGGCGGTCTCGGTGCTGTGGTTGGCCCGGAAGCCAGACTGCGAGAGGTCGAGGGAGCCGTTCGTCTCGAGGAAGGCGGCCAGTTGCTTGTTGACGGTCTTCTCGATGACTTTTGCCGGAAACGGGAGCAGCGAGATGGGACGGTAGTTCTTGAGGTCGGTGGGGTCGGCTGATGGCTTCTTAAGTAGGGCGCTGAGTTCGGCGTGCTTCCAGCTCTCCGGGAAGGTAGCGGTGTCGAAGGAGGTGTTGATGATGTCCCGCAGGTGGGGTGCGATGACAGAGCTCGACTGCCCAGCTCGACGAGACCCGGATTCCCTGCCATCTCTGACCTCTACCTACATCATCCAGCCCAGCTGAGATTCGTGGGTGTGACGAGACCCGTGGGACCGGCCATCTTCAAGACCTGCACGACGCTTCATCAGCACGACCCCCGAGAGACCCTCGAGTAAGTGCATTGGGGTTTGAGAAGCCCTAACCCTAAGCAGCTCCAGCATCGAAGTCCAGCCCCCCAGCATCCACGAGATCTGCGTGGGGCCCTTCTGCTTCTTTGCTGCTTGCCACGTTGTCCGGTCACTTGCCCGTTGGCTAGTGACCCTCTTGACGACGTACCACGACGTTTTCACCGCTGGTCTAGGTCCCCTAGACTGGCCCTTGCTTCTTGTCCAACAAGAAGTGCACAGGACCCTCCTGGTCTACTCCAGACGCCATCTTGACTCCACCGCGTGGGCTTGCCTTTGCCAAGGTTTGTTGCTCAAATCCTGAGTCCAGCATCGCCGACAGCCGACAGCCTCGTGGGACAGCTCGCACCTCCAGCCTGGACGCCGACAACGCCTCCTGGCCCGTGTGACTGCAGAGTCCAGCATCGCCCACTCACCTGGTCGAGGTGACTTCGTCCGGTGCCATCCTGGTGCCCACATAATCACTGGCCAGTGATTAAGAACTAAGTCCCCTCTGCTTTCAGGTCGTCTCCTTCACTGATCCAGCCTTGGATCACACCGAACATCTTCACTGGTCGCCTGCCAGCAACTTCTTCTTTCAGGCTCCATAGACTTCAACGAGGATTCCCGACGTCAGTTGAACCCTATGCAGCCGCAGCCCCTGGGCTAGGTAACTCAAGCATTTCGGTGCTCCAGCACAGGTTCACTCTCCAAGTGTCCAGATCCTTTTTCGTTTTCAGTCTATCTAGTCGGATTCGTCCGGAAACAGTAACTTTAGAAACGCTAGCATCCATAGACTTCTTCCCGCATCCCGCGTGAGAGTGCACACTCTGCACCCGATCTCCCAAGGCCTCCTGCTCCTAACCTTAGGGTTCAGTAGTGTAGTCCTAGCGATCCTGAAGCCTCTGGATCTTGTTACTTACCTGCTAGTATTTCGCATTCCACTTTTTGTGTATATGGTTTTTCGTGCCCCTCGGGCATTTGTGTAAATTGTGCAACTTGAAGTATTTTCATATGAGTTTTGTATTGTGCTTAGCTCCCTGACTCATAAAGAGTTCAGGGTATAACAGTTATTAATAAATATCCTATATTTTTATAACAACTTGTGTGGTGTCCTTTCACTTGGTGTTCAAGGGGTATATGTGATGGTAAAACAGCTGGCTTAACACGCCCTCTAGAGTTTAACCTAAAGACTGCTCTTGTCCACGCTACTAGGATAGCTGGTCTAATAAGGTTGACTTAAAACCAATCATCAATAAGGGTTGTTTGGTATGATACAAAGTGATCACTAGAATAGTGAGCACTATATATCAGGCCAACTTCTCACACTGGGGGTCGCATCACAAAGGCTGCCAGGCCTTTGAAGCTCCCCTGCCACAGATGGCTATTTCTGGCATTGGGAGGTGTGAACACCTCCGTCCTGGAAAGACTTTGTTTCTGGGCTCGGGAGTGAAGGATCCCACCCTAGGGGTCCAGAAACATGTCTCGGGGTGGCAGGCTGCTGTGTACCAGTCAGGGAACCCACCAGAGGCTGGTCGTTTTTCAGGGGGCATCTCTAAGATACCCTCTGAGTGCATTTTTCGTTAATTCCCACACTGGCATCAGTGTGGGTTTAATGTGCTGAGAAGTTCGATACCAAACTTCTCAGTTTTCAGTGTAGCCATTATGGTGCTGTGGAGTTCGTAATGACAAACTCCCATCTCCATACACTCTTAATGGCAGCACTGCACTTACAATGTCTAAGAATGGACTTAGACCCTTTAGGGGTAAAGGGTTCATGCAGCTGTACCCTCACCACTGGTATAGGGCACCAAGCTAGAGAGGTGACTGATCTATGCCAGGATAGTGGGTTGTAACTATGGCACACAGGAATGGGTGCCATGTCGACTTTTCCCCTTGTTTTACACCAAAACACGCAGTCTGCAATGGCAGAATGTGTGTGTAGCACAAGTTACTTACCTTTGGTAACGATATATCTGTAAGAAACAGTAGTTAGTGTTAGATTCCTTACCTTAGAATATCCCCAGGCGTCAGACTGGCTCCAGAAAGTTGTCAGCAGTACCCCTGCTCATCGCTAGGCGTCGTCTGCGGCTCCGCGTCCGTCGTGGTGATCGCCGGGATGACATCGGAGTACTTAGACGCCGCCGTCGCGCGCTGATGTGGTTTCTGTACATAGCTTTCCGCGCCAGGAACGCAGAGCCATGATAGAAACCGACACTGGTGCCATGAAACTAGGGCCCTGAAAGGGATGCCCTTAACCCTAGATATCGGTTCGCAGAATGGGGAGGATGGGTGGGGCGGTAAGGAATCTAACACTAACTACTGTTTCTTACAGATATATCGTTACTTAAGGAAAGAAACTTGTGCATCTGAAAGAAACAGATTAGTGTTAGATTCCTTACCTTAGAATAGATACCCCAGCAATACCAACCCTGGTGGTGGGTCTACGAACCAAGATCACACCAGAAAGTCCTGGAGAACAGAACGGCCGGAAAAGCCATCTCTCAGGACTTGGCTGTCCAGGCAGTAGTGTCTAGCAAATGTGTGCAGCGAGGCCCACGTAGCTGCCTGGCAGATGTCCTGCAAGAGGACTTCCCGACCCAGGGCCATAGCAGCCGCCGTGGCCCGTGTGGAATGGGCGCGCAGCCCAACAGGAGGCTCCTTTTTCGCCAAGGAGTAACAAACCTTGATACACAAGACGACCCCCGAGAAATGGTCTGCATGTGCACCGCCCGTCCCTTCTTTGCGCCCACGTAACCAACAAAGAGCTGGTCGTCCACCCGGAACTGGCGTGTGCGGTCCAGATAGAATGAGAGTGCACGTTTTGAATCCAGACGGTGGAGCCTCTCTTCTTTCGAGGGAGGCGGATGGAAGGTGGGCAAGGTGATGGACTGCCCGATATGAAAGGCTGTGACCACCTTGGGCAGGAAAGTAGGACAAGTCCTTAGAACAACCTTGTCCGGAAGGACAGAGAGGAAAGGAGGTTTAGAAGATAGAGCCTGGAGCTCACTCACTCTCCTGGCAGAGGTGATGGCAACCAGGAATGCAGTCTTAAGAGTCAGAAGATGAAGAGGACAGTTATGAAGTGGCTCAAAGGGAGCGGACATCAGATACGTTAGAACAACACTCAAGTCCCACTGAGGCATCACGAAGGGAACAGAAAGGAACATGTGCGTGATGCCTTTCAAGAATCTATTTACAACAGGGGACTTGAAAAGAGAAGGTTGATCAGGAAGTCTTAAGAAGGCTGAAATGGCCGAGAGGTAGCCATTGAGAGTGCCCAGAGCAGAGCCCCGCTGGGCAAGAGAAAGAAGGAAGAGGAGAACCTCTGAAAGGGGGGAAGAGAGTGGATCCACAGCCTTTGCTGTGCACCATGCCACAAATTTGTTCCACCTGCAGGCGTATACCGTTTTTGTGGAGGGACGCCTGGCTGCCAGAATCACATCGCAAACTTCAGGAGGCAAGTCAAATGGCCTCACCTGCCACCACTCAATCTCCACGCATGTAGGTGGAGACTGGACAGGTTCGGTGGAGGTCCGTCCCCTGCTGCTGCGACAGAAGGTACTCCTGAAGAGGCAGACGAATCAGAGATCGACTGACACGCTGAGTAGCTCGGGATACCAGTATCTTCGTGCCCAGTCCGGAGCCACAAGGATGACTTTGGCCGGGTCTCGACTGATCTTCTTCAGCACTCTGGGCAGAAGTGGTATAGGCTGAAAGGCGTACAACAGACCGCAGCTCCACTCGCGGCGAAAAGAGTGCCACATTAGAAATTCCAACGGGCAGAACTGATGACATTGCGCGTTCTCTTCGATGGCGAATAGATCTAACCAAGGCTCTCCCCACTGCCGAAAGAGACCTTGCGCCACATGCGAGTTCAGACGCCATTCGTGATCCATCATGCATGGCGGCGGAGTTCGCCCACACTGGCGTTCAGGGAACCTGCCAGGTGTTGAACCACCAGGGTGACGCCCTGGTGCACTAGCCATTGCCAGAGGTGCAGAGCCTCCTGACAAAGGGTCCACGACCCCACCCAGCCATGTTTGTTGCAGTGCCACATGGATTTGGTGTTGTCCCTGAACACCTCCACTATACTTCCCCGGACAGAGGGAAGGAATGCCTTCAGTGCAAGTCGGATCGCCTGCAGCTTCAGAAGGTTGATCTGGAGCCGGAACTCCGCCGGATACAAGAGGCCTCTGATCTCCGCTTCTCCCATGTGGCCCTCCTGTGAGAAGTTGGCCTGATATGCAGTGCTCACTATTCTAGTGATCACTATGTATCAGTCCAGACAACCCTTATTGATGATTGGTTGTAAACCAACCTGATAGACCAGCTATCCTAGTAGCATGGATACGAGCAGTCTAAGGCTAAGACTCTAGAGGGCGTGTTAAGCCAGCTGTTTTACCATCACATTACCCCTTGAACACCAAGTGAAAGGACACCACACAAGTTGTTATCAAAAATAAAGTATATTTATTTATAACAGGACTACCCTGGCTCTTTATGAGACAGGGAGCTAAGCACACAACAAAACTCTTAAAGAAATACCGAAAGTCGCACAATTTACACAAATGCCCGAGGGGCACGAAAAACCATATACACAAGAAGTGGAATGCGAAGTTACTAGCAGGTAAGTAATACTTTTCTAGACTGTAGAAACGCTAGGCCTACAATGCTGAACCCTTGGATTAGAAGCAGGAGGCCTAGGGACGCCGTGTGCAGAGTGGTAACTCTCACGCGTAATGCGGGAACAAGTCTATGGATACTAGCAATCACAAAGTTACTGTTCTCGGGCGAACCCGACTAGGTGGGTCGAAAACAAGAGTGGATCCGAACACTTAGGGTGTTGGACTATGCTGGAGCACCGGAGTACTCAGTTTACCTAGCCCAGGGGCTGCGGCTGCATAGGGTTCAAGTTGCGTCTGAAACCCTCGTTGAAGAACCAGGAGCCTGAAGAAAGAAGTTGCTGGCAGGCGGCCAGTGAAGAAGTTCGTGGTGATCCAAGCCTGGATCAGGGAAGAAGAAGACCTGTAAGCAGAGGGGACCAAGTTCTGAATCACTAGCCAGTGATTTAGGTGGGCACCAGGATGGCACCGGACGAAGTCACCTCGACCAGGTGAGTGGGCGCTGCTGGGCTCTGCAGTCTCTCGGACCAGGAGGCGTTGTCGGCGACTAGGATGGAGGTGCGAGCTGTCCCACGAAGGTATCTGCTGTCGACGTCGCTGGACCCAGGATTGGGGCAACAAGTCTTGGCAAATGCAAGCCCACGCGGTGGACTTAAAATGGAGTCTGGAGTGGACCAGGAGGGTCCAGGGTGCTCCTCTTTTGGAGGGGAGCAAGGGCTAGTCTGGAGCAACCAGACCAGTGGTGTTTGTCGTCGTGAAGCGTCGTAAGAGGGCCACTAGTCAACGGGCAAGTGACCAGGACAACACGGTGAGCAGCAAAGAGCAGAAGGGCCCCACGCAGATCTCGTGGATGCAGGGGGGCTGAACTTCGGTGCTGGAGCTGCTCAGGGTCGGGGCTTCTCTTACCCCAAAGCACTCAGTCGAGGGTCACTCGGTGGTCGTGCTGGACAAGCGTCGTGCAGTCTTTAAAGATGGCCGGTCCCTCGAGGTCTCGTCACACCCACGGATCACAGCTGGGCTGATGATGCAGGTTGAGGTCAGAGGTGCCAGGGAAGCCGGTTCTCGTCGTGCTGGGCAGTCTTGATCCGGAGGAGAGACTTACAGCAGACCGCGATGCTTGGTTGGTGCCTGCTGCTGCAGGGTGACTACTCCTTAGTCACAAGGGAGAATCTTGAGAAGAGTCTTGAGTTCCTTTCGTGGAAAGTCGGTTCAGGATTCAAAGATGATCTAATTTGGAAGGGGGCCAGTTCCTACCTTTATCCTGTAAAAAGGGGCTGGCACGCGACTAAGTCCTGCCCTATGGGTGGGACTAGGAGGGGGGTGGTTACACCCCTCTCCTTTGGCGGGCTTTCCCCAGATCAGGGGCTGGAGTGCCCCTGGAACTGGTTCAAGCCGGCCTATGCACAGTGAGCACCGGGGTGCCACTTGCAGTCACCTTCCTCTAAAGCCCTGCCTACCTAGAATACACAAAATCCTGTCTGGGACGGTGCTGGCACCGCCCCTGGCAGGAAACCCTTTGTCCTTGCCTCCTGCGCTGGGAGGACTCCCAGCAGCAGGGGGGCAGACTTGTGTCTCGGTGGCAGCATCCATCTTGTGGAGCTGAGGCTATGTCTGACTTTAACCGGGTTTACAGGTTACATACATGTCGTGTCCCTCTAGAAGGGTGGAATGCTAACCCCGTCGCCAGAATTGGCGAGGGGTTAGTATTCCAATTCGTATGACACCTTACTCGACATGTTTTGATAAAGCGATACCAGAGTTGGCATATAACCGCGAGGATTATAATGCATTTAAGAGTATATGGTATGCGATAGCGTGGAAACGGCTAAGGGATGGATCCCGAAAGCCGCAGACAGGCTCAGCTCATGCCAGAGCACTATCTCATACGATTCCAAGCACTCTGCCTTCAGGATTGTCAAGGCCTGCCATAGGAGTGACTGATAGGAGATCTGTGTGTCCATTTAGGTTTAGATATAGGAATACTATATCTACAGCAGAGGGTGAGTACACCACTTTGCCCCAGCTGTCAAGCAGCCAGTTGTGTCTGATTTAGTTAGTCAGGGCAGGGGTGGCATAATACATGCTGCAGCCCCTGGGAGACTTCTGGGTGCACCTCAGCCCTGGGTACAGGGACTAGGAGAGGGCCCAGTGCCAATTCAGTACCTGGGTATAATTTGGAGTAGAGAGAACAGCTAGGCTGTGGGTCTGATTAGCAGGCCCACAGCCAGGGAAAGTCGTAAACCAGTGAAGCAAAAAGCAAAAATCTGGGTGATCATAGGATTGCAGACCCTACTCTCCTACACCTCCCATCCCAGGAGTGATGCATCCATCACCACTACGTGCTCCGGTTTGGGTAGGGAGAGGGATCTGCCGCTGACCCAATCACGGTTCCTGAGCCACCACTGCAACTGACTCGCAGTGCCCTCCAAAATCAGAACGTGGTCGGACAGGTTGCCCTGATGCTGTGCTCACTGAAACTTCAGGTCCCACTGCAGAGCCCGCAACAGCCACCTGGCGTGATGCACCGGAAGGATGCAGGAGGCCATCAGCCCCAGGAGCCGCAGCGTCAACCTGACCGAGACTCGGGATAAAGGCTGAAAGATCGGAATCAGAGCCTGACTATCCCGAACCCGCTGTTCGGGGGGATAAACCGAAACCGCGC
This sequence comes from Lissotriton helveticus, assembly GCF_964261635.1. Lineage (NCBI taxonomy): Eukaryota > Metazoa > Chordata > Amphibia > Caudata > Salamandridae > Lissotriton > Lissotriton helveticus. Next base: position 403,196,122 of record NC_136063.1, on the reverse strand, counting down.
TGAGTCCAGAACCGCTCCGATGAAAAGGAACTCCTGAGAGGGGCACAGGTGTGACTTCGGCACGTTGATGGAGAACCCCAGCCAGTGCAGGAGGTCGGCCATAGTCTGGAGGTGGGGGAAAACTGCTTGGGGCGAACCCGCCTTCAACAACCAATCATCGAGATAGGGGAAGACTGATACCCCTAATCTGCGCAGATGAGCTGCAACCACCGCCATCACTTTCGTGTACACCCCTGGGGCGCTGGTAAGGCCGAAGGGGAGCACGGTAAACTGAAAGTGCCCGTGGCCTACTGTGAACTGCAGGTAACGCCGGTGGGCCAGCAGGACGGGGATGTGGAAATACGCGTCCTCAAAGTCCAACACTACAATCCAGTCTTCTGGGTCCAGGGCAGCTAGGACCTGAGCCAAAGTCAGCATCTTGAACTTCTCCTCCCGGAGGAGGCCGTTGACGCTCCGTAGGTTCAAGATAGGGCATATGCCTCCTTTGCCCTTATTGGGTACCAGAAAGTAGTGGGAACAGCACCACGTCCTACTTCTGGCCCAGGAACACGCTCGATGGCCCCCTTGGCAAAGAGGGCCGTAACTTCCGCCAGCAGAAGTTGCAAGTGATCCCCCGACCTGCGGTGTTACTGCGGTGGCATGGCTGGAGGGGTCGCCTCGAAGGGGAGGGAGTAGCCCCTTCGGACGATTTGCAGCACCCACCTGTCTGACGTGATGGTACGCCAGTGGGGGAGGCGATGGCGGACCCTGCCCCCCACTGGCGACGAATGGGCCTGAAATGCCGGACAAGGAAGGCTTAGAGGCAGATGCTGCAGGGGCGGGTGTGGACTGACCCTGCCGTTGTCCCCCGGTAAGGCCATGGCAGTAACCAGGTCTGCGACCCCGTTGAGCCTGCGTCTGCGGCCTGTGGCTGGCTGGACGTGTGGGGGTGCCCCTTCCTTGGACACGAAAGGAGCAAAAAGCGGAAGTTTGCTGGCGTTGGCATAGGCCCAAGGACTTGGCTGTAGCCCTGGAGTCCTTTAAACGCTCCAGCGCACTGTCCGCCTTGTCGCCAAAGAGGCGACGGCCATCAAAGGATATGTCCATGAGGGCGGCCTGGACATCCCCCGAAAAGTTGGCAGACCTCAGCCAGGCATGGCGGCGAACTGCCACTGTTGTTGCAATCGCCCTACCCAGCGAGTCTGTGGTGTCGAGTCCACACCGCTTTGAGTAGCGTGCTGCATCCCGCACTTCCGCCATGGCTTGGGTGAGCTTTGCCCGGGCCTCCTCCGGCACTGTGGCAGCACCTCCGCAACCGTATCCCCCAAAGTGTGGGTGTAGCGTCCCAAAAGGCAGGCGGTGTTGACAGACCGCAGCCCCAAACTCAAGGAGGAGAAAAGTTTCTTCCCAAACTGATCGTACCTTTTAAATTCTCGATCCGGAGGAGCGGTCGGGAATGCTGTTTGGGACATAGAGGCCTGCATCACCAGGCTCTCGGGGGTGGGGTGAACGGACAGGAAGCCACGGGTGCCCGGAGCCAGGCGGTGGCGTCGGGCCACGTCCTGATCCACAGGAAGGCCTGTGGAGGGCTTGGAACAGGTGCCCAGAAGAACGTCAGTGAGGGCCTAGATAAACGGCAGTAGAGGCTCAGAGGAGCTTGCCTGCGGTTTGAGCACCTCAGTGAGGAGGTTAGTCCTCATGACCGCGACAGGGAGCTCAAGAGCCAAGGCCTTAGCCGCCCTAGTCAACACCACACTGTAAGCAGCCCCCTCCTCCGTAGCCACGGAGGGAGGAGAGACAAATCCAGTGTCGGGCGGTGTCCAGACCACTGGCCTTCCCTAGCTCGTCTGCCCAGTCCTGACTCAACTGGCACTGCAGTGCCAGAGGGACCTCAGACCCCTCACAGTCATCCTCGTCATCCATCTCCTGATAGTAAGGGAAAAATTATGGAGCCGGGTAGTAGGTGAATTGCTCACCCATCAGTGCCAGAGATGGTGCCGGTCCGACGCCGGACCCGGACTGGGACGGCGTCATGGGCGACACCTTTGGGGTCGGCACCGGCGGAGGAGTCGTAAGGTCGACTGGCGACAACCAGGCCTGGATCCTGTGGGGCCCTGCGGCATCGGGACCGGAGTCAACAACGACGCCGGGGCCGAAGCACCCGACGGCGCCAGGGCAGGAGCCGCGGACCCGCTAGGGCTCCCAGACGGACCAGCAAGGCCCAAAGATGCCACAACAGGGTCCGATGGAGGGAAGTGAGTCCTCATGGCCACAAGGAAGTCATGTATCTCCTCTAGCGTCGCGTGCAGCCCAGGGACCGGCGGGTGTGGTGCTGGACGCAGCGCTTGTGGCTCCGGCGGAGCTGCGTGGGTGGTGTTGCCCGAACCCCCGGCCGCGTTGCGCAAACGTTGGAAGAACGATGACGTCTCTTCGACTTCTTTTTCGAATGCCTCGACTTACCTGAGGACTTGGAGCCCGACAAGTGGTGGTGACTCGTCGAGCGGCGATGACTGCGGCTCCGCGACCGGTCCCTCGACTTCCACCTAGACCAGGACTTCGAGCGGCGCCGACTGCCGGCGCTCGAGCCGCTTACGGGACCGCTCCCGTCCAGCCTTCGAGGTCAAGGCCCGGCAGTCGGGGCATGACTTATAGGCACCGACGGTGGGGGTCGGTCACCGACATCAATCGGTGACAGTCCTCGCAAGCCTTAAACCCAGGCATCCCTATCGGCACCGCGAGTCGAAGGTCGACTCGAGAATTGATCAAAACAGATCAAAAAAGTTAGTCAAAAAATGACTAAGAGTACTGCTCTTCCCGGATCTGCGCTTGCTGGCGGGGAAAAAAGAAGAACTGACGTCAGCGCGCGAGGGCGGCATCTAAGTACTCCGACGACGTCATCCCGGCGATCACAACACCGACGACGGTCACCTAGCCGCAGACGGCGCCTAGGGACGTGCAGGGGTATTGCTGACGAAAACTATCCGGAACCAGTCTGACGCCTGGAGATATTCTAAGGTAAGGAATCTAACACCAACCTGTTTCTTTCAGATAAGGTACATGGCCTCTAAGGTGGGCACAATAAGTGCTTCAACCCTTAGAGGTCTTCCCTGGTCACAGTGCCCTGGGTAACTGTGGTACCATTTACCAGGGGCTGACCTGTGGCCAGAGATGCCAATTGGCTTTGGGTACAGTTTTGGGGGAAAGGACACAGGGATTGGCAAAGACCCAGGGCACATCAAGTCAAAAGTGCATCAGTAGTCTGGCAAAAAGTGTGTGTGTGGGGGGGGGGGGGTTACTGCAACCGAAAACCAGCTTCTCACAGACTCCTGCTTTTTCCAAAAATGTTTATATCAGAGCTGGTTCCAAAATTGGTCATGATGACACTGGGATCAACAACAGCACTGTCCTGTAGATGCTGTAAGGGAGGGAGAGCAAAACAAATTACTCCCGTTCGGTAATGCTCTTTGTGAGAAGTTGGCCTGGTATATGATGTTCACTATTCTAGTGAGCACCTTGCACCAGACCAAAAAACCCTTATGGTGATGGTTGTAAAGTCAACCTTATAGACCAGCTATCCTAGTGGTAGCTTGGACAAATCAGTCTTAGGCTAAACTCAAGAAGGCATGTGAAGCCAGCTGTTTTACCATATGTAACCCTTTTAATACCAAGTGAAAGGACACCACACAGGTTGTCTATCAAAATATATATGTATTTATTTCTAACACAATCCTCTGAACTCTTTATGAGGTCAGAGGCACAAGCACATAACAAGATACTCAATTATAATACAATAAGTTGCACAAAAGAACAAGTTACTTACCTTCGGTAACGATATATCTGTAAGAAACAGTAGTTAGTATTAGATTCCTTACCTTAGAATATCCCCAGGCGTCAGTCTGGATCCGGAAACTTTTGCGTAGCAGTACCCCTGCGCGTCGGTAGGCGTCGTCTGCAGGCGTCCCCTGCGGCTCCGCGTCGTCGGCGTCGTGCGCCGTGATGACGTCGCTGGAGTATATAGACGCCGCCTCCGCGCGCTGACGTCAGTTCTTTGCACACAGCTTTTCCGCGCCAGAACACGCAGAGCCATGTGAGAACCAACACTGGTGCCATTTGAAACTAGGGCCCTGAAAGGGATGTCCCTAACCCTAGGTATCAGTTCGCAGAACGGGGAGGATGGGCGGGGCGGTAAGGAATCTAATACTAACTACTGTTTCTTACAGATATATCGTTACCGAAGGTAAGTAACTTGTTCATCTGAAAGAAACAGGTTAGTATTAGATTCCTTACCTTAGAATAGATACCCCAGCAATACCAACCCCGGTGGTGGGTCTGCGAACCAATACAACCTACACCAGAAAGTCCTGGAGGACCGAACGGCCAAAGAAGCCATCCCTCCGGACTTGACTGTCCAGGCAGTAGTGCCTCGCAAAGGTGTGCAGCGAGGCCCACGTGGCCGCCTGGCAAATGTCCTGCAAAGGGACTCCCCGGCCCAGGGCAGTAGTAGCCGCCGTGGCCCGAGTGGAATGGGCCCTCAGCCCAACAGGAGGCTCCTTCCGAGCCAAAGAGTAGCATGCTTTGATGCACAGGACGACCCACCGAGAGATGGTCCGTTTCTGTACCGCCCTTCCCTTCTTCTCACCCACGTAGCCAACAAACAGTTGGTCATCCACCCGGAACTGGCGTGTGCGATCCATATAGAATGAAAGCGCACGTTTTGGGTCCAGACGATGGAGCCGCTCTTCATCCTTTGAAGGATGCGGAGGCGGGAAGAAGGAGGGCAAGGTGATGGACTGCCCAATGTGAAAAGCAGAGACTACCTTGGGCAGGAAAGAAGGTCTGGTCCGAAGAACCACCTTATCAGGATGAACAGACAAGAAAGGAGGTTGAACAGAAAGAGCCTGGAGCTCACTCACTCTCCTGGCAGAGGTGATGGCTACCAGGAAGGCCGTCTTTAAGGTGAGAAGACGGAGAGGACAGGAATGAAGGGGCTCAAAGGGAGCGCACATCAGGAAAGTCAAAACCAGGTTCAAGTCCCACTGAGGCATCACGAACGGAGCTGGAGGATACATGTGCGTGATGCCCTTTAAGAATCTTAACACAATAGGGGACTTGAACAAAGATGGCTGATCAGGTAGCCTCAAGAAGGCGGAAAGGGCAGAAAGATAGCCCTTGATAGTGCCCAGAGCAGAGCCCTGCTGGGCAAGGGAAAGGAGGAAGAGGAGAACCTCAGATAGAGGGGCAGAAAGGGGATCCACAGCCTTTGCTGTGCACCATGCCACAAATCTGTTCCACCGGCAGGCGTATACCGACTTTGTGGAGGGACGCCTGGCTGCCAGAATGACATCACAGACTTCAGGAGGCAAGTCAAATGGCCTCAACTGTCGCCGCTCAATCTCCACGCATGGAGGTGGAGACTGGACAGGTTCGGGTGGAGGACCGTCCCCTGCTGCTGCGACAGAAGGTCCTCCTGAAGGGGCAGGCGGATCGAGGGACCGACTGTCATGCTGAGTAGCTCGGGATACCAGTACCTTCGAGCCCAGTCCGGAGCCACAAGGATAACTTGGGCCCGGTCGCGCCTGATCTTCTTCAGCACTCTGGGCAGAAGTGGTATAGGCGGAAAGGCGTACAACAGACCGCAACTCCACTCGCGCCGAAAGGCGTCGCCGAGCGAGTGCCGTCTTGGAAACTCCAACGCGCAGAACTGATGACATTGCGCGTTCTCTTCTGTGGCGAATAGATCTAACCAAGGCTCTCCCCATTGCTGAAAGAGGCCTCTCGCCACATCCGAGTTCAGACGCCATTCGTGATCCACCGAGCACCGACGGCTGAGTTCGTCCGCCCTGGCGTTCAGAGAACCTGCCAGGTGTTGAACCGTCAGAGTCACGCCCTGACGTTCCAGCCATTGCCAGAGGCGCAGAGCCTCTTGGCAAAGGGTCCACGACCCCACACCGCCCTGTTTGTTGCAGTACCACATGGCGGTGGTGTTGTCCGTGAACACCTGCACTACACTCCCGTTGACAAAGGGGAGGAATGCCTTCAGTGCCAGGCGAATCGCCCGCAGCTCCAACATGTTGATATGGAGCCGGGACTCCGCCGGAGACCAGAGGCCTCTGATCTCCGCCTCTCCCAAGTGGCCACCCCAGCCTTGGAGGGACGCGTCCGTCACAACCACGTGCTCCGGCTGGGGAAGGGAGAGGGATCTGCCCCTGACCCAATCGCGGTCTGTAAGCCACCACTGCAACTGTCTCGCAGTGCCCTCCGAGATCAGGACATGGTCGGATAGGTTGCCCTGATGCTGGGCCCACTGAAACTTCAGGTCCCACTGCAGAGCCCGCATCCGCCATCTGGCGTGATGCACCAGAAGGATGCAGGAGGCCATCAGCCCCAGAAGCCGCAGCGTCAACCTGACCGAAACCCGGGATAACGGCTGAAAGATGGGAATCAGAGCCTGAATATCCCGGACCCGCCGTTCCGGGGGATAAACCCGAAACTGCGCCGAGTCGAGAACCGCTCCGATGAAAAGGAGCTTTTGAGAGGGACACAGGTGTGATTTCGGCACATTGATGGAAAACCCCAACTCGTGCAGGAGGTCTGCCGTCATCTGAAGGTGGTGGACGACTGTCTGGGGCGAGCCCGCCTTCAACAGCCAGTCGTCGAGGTAGGGGAAGACTGAAACCCCTAACCGGCGCAGATGAGCTGCGACCACCGCCATCACTTTCGTGAACACCCGTGGGGCGCTGGTAAGGCCGAATGGGAGCACGATAAACTGAAAATGCTCGTGGCCTACCGTGAACCGCAGGTAACGCCGGTGGGCCGGCAGGACGGGGATGTGAAAGTACGCATCCTGCAAGTCCAACGCTACCATCCAGTCTTGTGGGTCTAGAGCAGCCAAGACCTGAGCCAAAGTCAACATCTTGAACTTCTCCTTCCGGAGGAAGCCGTTGACGTTCCGTAGATCCAAGATAGGACGCAGGCCTCCCTTGTCCTTCTTGGGTACCAGAAAGTAGTGGGAGTAGCAACCACACCCTACTTCTGGCCCAGGAACGCGCTCGATGGCCCCCTTGGCCAAGAGGGCCGTAACTTCCTCCTGCAGAAGTGTCAAGTGGTCCCCCGACACACGGTGGTTCTGCGGTGGCATGGCTGGAGGAGTGGACTCGAAGGGGAGGGCATAGCCCCTTCGGACAAGCTGCAGCACCCACCTGTCCGATGTTATCGCGCGCCAGCGGGAGTGGTGATGGCGAACCCTGCCACCCACTGGCGTCACGTGAGCCCGAAAGCTCGGACTAGGAAGGCTTGGATGCCGCAGCGGAGGGAGGCGTGGACTGACCACGACGCTGGCCTCTACCGCCACCACGGCGGAAACCACGGGCGCCACCGCGCTGGGGAGCGCTCTGCGCCGCGTGGCTGGCAGCACGTGTGGGACCTCCTCTCCCTTGGCCACGAAAGGGCCGAAACGAACCCGTCTGCTGGCGCTGGGTCTGGGTCGAGAGACCCAAGGACTTGGCCGTGACCCTGGAGTCCTTGAAGCGCTCCAGCGCGTGGTCCGCTTTGTCACCAAATAGGCGACTGCCATCAAATGGCATGTCCATAAGCGTATTTTGGACGTCTGGTGAGAAGTTGGCAGATCTCAGCCAGGCATGGCGACGAATCGCCACCGTAGTGGACATGGCCCGTCCCAGTGAGTCCGTGGTGTCCAGACCACAACGGATCGAGTACCGCGCCGCATCCCGGCCTTCAACAAAGGCCCGGGTGAGCTTGTCCCGCACTTCCTGGGGGCATTGCGGCAAACACTCCTCGACCGTATCCCACAGGGAGTGGGTGTAGCGGCCCAAGAGGCACGCGGTGTTACAAGACCGCAGCCCAGCACTCAAAGAGGAAAACACTTTCTTTCCGAATTGGTCGTACCTCTTTGATTCCCGGTCGGGCGGAGCCGACGGAAATGCGGACTGCGAAGTGGAGGCCTGGATCACCAGACTCTCCGGGGAGGGATGGGTGGACAGGAAGGCAGGGTCGTCCGCGCAGGGACGGTGACGCCTGGCAACGTTCCGGTCAACCGGCGCACCAGAGGCGGGCCTGGACCAGGTGCCCAGAAGGACATCCGTCAGGGCCTCATTAAACGGCAGCAGAGGCTCCTGGGGGCATGACTGCGGTTTAAAAACTTCCGTCAGGATATTCGGTTTGACCTTCGCGACGGGGAGCTCAAGGTGTAAGGCCTTGGCAGCCCTCATCAGGACCACCGAATAGGCAGCACCCGCCTCGGACGCCACAGGGGACGGAGAGACAAACCCAGGGTTGGGCGACTCGTCCAGGCCACTGGCATCACCCAGATCACCTACCCAGTCCACATCGTACTGGCAGGCACGGGATAGAGGGTCCTCAGACCCCTCCCAACCCTCTCCATACTCCTCCTCGTCATACCCATATTCTGGGTCGACGATATAGACATCGGGGTCAACGGGCCCCATCGGCGTCGGGTCCGGCGTCGGCCGACGCCGGTCCGGCTCCGAGTCCGGAGTCGGGGAGGAAAGGGGGGTGGCGCCGCGCGGCGTCGGTGCCGGGGACCCGACGCCGGCCGGAGCCGACGGCGGAGTCGCTGCACCACGCGGGGGCGGTACCATGGGCTGGCCCACAGGAACCGACGCCGGAGAGGCCGGGAGACCAGCCGGCGACGAACCAGAGGGAACCAGCGGCGCCGGGGCCGGAGCCACCGGCGGCGCCGGGGCAGGAGCACCCGAACCGCTCGGGCCCCCAGACGGGACCGACGGGCCCGCAGGCGCCGAAGGCCCCGCCGGAGAAGACCTCGCCCTCATAGCAATGAGGAAGGCCTCGATCTCCTCACGCGACGCGCCTTCCCCAGGGACCGACAGGTGTGGGGTAGACGGCGTCGGCGACCCATGCGGGACCGCGGGGGTGGGGTCACCCGAGCCCCCGGCCGCAGCACGCGGGCGTCGGGGGGAGTCGGGGGTGCGATGGCGACGCCCCGACTTCTTGTGCTTACCTGACGAGCCGGAGGAATGGTGGCGACTCCCGGAGCGCCCATGGCGGCTCCGCGACCGCTCCCTCGACCGCTCCCTCGACCTCCGACCGGACCGGGACCGCTCTCGACGCGGGGCCGACAACCGGAGTTCGAGAAGCTTGCGGGACCGCTCCCGCCTAGCTTTTCCAGTCAAGGCCCGACAGTCGACGCAGGACTCCACGTCGTGGTCCGCGCCCAGACACCGGAGGCAGAGTCGATGGTGGTCGGTGACCGACATCATGCGGTCGCACTCGTCACAACTCTTGAAACCGGGCATCCTACCGGCACCGTAAAGATCAATCAGTTAACAAAAAACTTGGTCAAAAGACCGGAGTACTGCTCTTCGGATCTGCGCTAACTGGCGCGGAAAAAAGAAGAACTGACGTCAGCGCGCGGAGGCGGCGTCTATATACTCCAGCGACGTCATCACGGCGCACGACGCCGACGACGCGGAGCCGCAGGGGACGCCTGCAGACGACGCCTACCGACGCGCAGGGGTACTGCTACGCAAAAGTTTCCGGATCCAGACTGACGCCTGGGGATATTCTAAGGTAAGGAATCTAATACTAACCTGTTTCTTTCAGATCTAGTTCTTTTGGGTCACTTCCGGATGGACAAGGAGAAAGCTACTTGAAAGTTAGAGACTAGGATAGGAAATACACACAGGAGCACCGAAGTACTCGCGTTACTTCACCCACAGGAAGCGGGTGCATAAGTGTCAAAGTGTGTTGGGTTTCGTCGCTGAATCCTATGGAGCCTTGGAGAAAGATGCTGCAGGCGACCAGGAGGGAAGTGTCCGGGTGGATCCAAGGGCGGATCTAGGATGAAGAGTACCTGAAAGCAGAGGGGACATGTAGGAGAGTGGGGTCTGCAATCCTATCGTCACCCCAGATTTTTGCTTTTTGCTTCACTGGTTTACGACTTTCCCTGGCTGTGGGCCTGCTAATCAGACCCACAGCCTAGCTGTTCTCTCTCTAAATTGACATCCATGTACTTTAGGTGCATTTACCAAGTGGTACTGGGCCACTTTATCAGTCCCTGTACGGTGTACCTTAGGTACCCAGGGCATAGGTGTACCCAGGGCCTACCAGGGGCTGAAGCATGTATTATGCCACCCCTGGCTGGCCATCTAAACAGACACAACTGGCTTGTAAGAAAGCTGGGGCAAGGTGGTGTAATCACCCTTTGCTGTAGATATAGTTACCTATATCTAAGCCCAAAATGGACACATACTCCTATCAGTCACTCCTACGGCAGGCCTTAGCAATCCTGATGGCAGAGTGCTTGGAATTATGTGAGATGGTGCTCTGGGATGAGCTGAGCCCGTCTGCAGCTTGCGGAACCAAGTCCTAATAGCTGTTCCATGATAACGCTATACCATATACTCTTAAGTGCATTATCAACCTCGCGGTTAAATGCTAACTCTGGTGTAACATTATCAATACATGTCGAGTAAGGTGTCATACGAATTGGAATACTACCCCCTCGCCAATTCTGGCGACGGGGGTAGCATTCCACCCTTCCAGAGGGACAAGACATGTCTGTAACTGTGAACCCCGGTTAAAATTAACTCGAGCCTTGGCATCACAAAATGGATGCTGCCACCACAGACAAAAGTCTGACCTCCTGCTGCTGGGAGTCCTTCCAGCGAGGGAGGCCTGGATAAAGGGTTTCCTGCCTTGGGAGGTGCTAGCACCACCCCAGACAGGATTTTGTGTATTGAGGTAGGGAGGCCTGAAAGGAATGAGACATGCCTGGGGCACACAAGGTGTCCTGTGCATACACCGGTTCAAACCAGTTGCTGGGGCATCCCTGCCCCAGCTCTGGAGCGAAACCGGACAAAGGATAGGAGGTGTAACCACCCCCCTTCCTGGTCCCACCCAGGGGAGGGACCTAGTCACCAGTACAGCCCCCTTTAGCAGGATAAAGGTAGGAGCTGGTCCCATTCCAAATTAGATTAATCCTGAACTACTCTACAAGAAGAAACTCTGGACTTTGACGTTCTGCTCCACAGAAGACTGAAGAAATCTCCCTTGTGGGCAAGGAGTGTCCACCCTGCAACTGCAGGGACCATCAAGCGTCCAGCGGCTTCGCTTTGTCGTCTTCCCTCGAGGATCCAGACTTCAGAGCCCGACGAGACCCGGATTCCCAGACCTCTCCGACCTCAACTCACATCTGCAGCAAAGCTGAGACCGTGGGTGCGACGAGACACGTGGGACCGGCCATCTTGAAAGAAACTGCACTTCGCTTCCAGCACGACTCCCGAGGTAAACTCGACCAAGTGCTTTGGGGATTGAGAAGCCCCAGCCCCGAGCAGCCCCTGCACCGAAGGTCAGCCCTCCAGCATCCACGAGATCTGCGCGGGGCCCTTCTGCCTGTTTGCTGCTCGACGCGTTGTCTGGTCACTTGCCGGCTGGCTAGTGACCTCCTAGACGACGACCTTTAAAAACTACACTGCTGGTCTGGTTGCTCCAGACTGGCCCTGGCTCCCGTCCAAAAGAGGAGCACCCTGGACCCTCCTGGTCCACTCCAGACGCCGTTTCCACTCACTGCGTGGGGTTGCCTTTGCCAAGGCCTGTCGATTCCAAATCCGGATCCGACACCGCCGACAGCGAGAGCCTGCGCGGGACAGCTCGTGCCTCCATCCTGGTCGTCGAAGACACCTCCTGGTCCACGTGGCTGCAGAGACGAGCGTCCACTCTTCACCTGATCGCGACGACGACATCTGGTTCCTTCCTGGTCCCACTCGAGTCACAGGCTAGTGACTTTGAACATTGTCCCCTCTGTTTTCAGGTCTTCAGCATCTCTGATCCACCCTTGGATCACACCGGACATCTTCCTCCTGGTCGCCTGCAGCATCTTTTCCTCCAGGCTCCATAGACTTCAACGCAGAAACCCGACACGACTTCGCACCTATGCACCCGCAGCCCGTGGGTGAGGTAACAAGAGCATTTCGGTGCTCAAGAGTAGCTTGACTCTCCTAGTGTCCAGATTCACAGTCGTGTTAGTCCCACCTAGTCAGGATTGTCCGTACTCACCTTTTTCTTGAACTGTACTGTCCATAGACGTTGTTACGCATCTCGCGTGTGAGTTCACACTCTGCACACGCGTTCCGTGGGCCTCCTATTACTTACCTATAGTCAGGGTAGCGTGGTCCCAAAGATCCTACAGCCTCTGGACAGCTCCATTCCTTCTATCGATTTCCTTATACCATTTACTTAGTATATGGTTTGCCGTGCCCCTAGGGCACCATTGTAATTTTGTGCAACTTATCGTATTGTTCCTAAAAGATTGTCATGTGCTTAGCCCTCTGATCTCATAAAGAGTTCAGAGGTGTTTGTTATTATTAAATATATTGTTTATTTTCATAACAACCTGTGTGGTGTCCTTTCATCTGGTATTCAAGGGGTTATATTGTGGTAAAACAGCTGGCTTCACATGCCAAAAGAGTTTAGCCTAAGACTGCTTTGTCCATGCTACCATTAGGATAGCTGGTCTATAAGGTTGACTTACAACCAATCACCATAAGGGTGGTTTGGACTGATACAAGGTGATCACTAGAACTAGTGAGCATCATATATCAGGCCAACTTCTCACATTGGTGTCCAGCGGTTGGGATTTGAGCTTGTTGTTGTTTTTACCAAATATAATCTTGAAATATCATTTGAAAGATCACATAAGGTACAATAGGTACATATAACAAGCTTAGAAATACTTTGAGTTCTACTGAACCAGCTGTTGTAGTAGAAAGGGCTTAGCACACCCTGACTACAACTCTTAGCAGGGGATCAGTAGGAAAACCCATAGTGTAGGTAGGTGCACCAGTTACACCTCACTAGAAAGCATGTCTACCCATGGAGAGACTTCAGAGACTCCCCTAGTGGTTAGTGAGCCTCCACAGGTCCTTTCCAGATATGCAGCCCTCAGCTTCCAGGAGATGAGGCAATTGTGTACCTCCAGGAAATTGAAACAGGGTTCTAACGCTACCACTCCTTTTCTGTTAGGTCTCTTAGAGACATATGATGATAGAAGGGCTTCTAACCCAGGCCCCTCTAATCCAGATGGGAGCATGCCCTCCTTAGAAGGTAATCCTGACTCCAACCCCCCTGAAACAGAGAATGTAGATGAGGAGGAGGAGGAGGAGGAAGAGTCCTCTGGGGATGAGGCAGACAAAGGTCCAGTAGTAGTCAGCAGACTCACCGGGCCAACTTAAGCCTACATGAAGGTGGTACTGGGGGAGCCCCAAGACCACCCTCAAGCAGATCTCACTCCAGAGGCTCTAACAGATCTATTCACACCCTTGTCTCTCAGGCATCTTCTCAGAGAGGGATGACATCCCCTCAGAGAAGAGAGCATGAAGCAAAGATGAGGGAAGTGAATCTGAGGATTGAAAGGGAAGAACTTGCCCTTGCCAAAGAGAAACTTGCCTTTGCCAGAGAGCAACAGTTGAGTGGGGTAGTCCCCACTGGTGGCAGCAATATCCCTAGGGATAGAGAAAGGGGTTTTGATACTAGAAACCTGAGTAAAATAGTGCCCTCCTATAAGACAGGAGATGATATCCACAAGTGGATAACTGCTCTGGAGAGAGCCTGCAAAGTACAGCAGGTACCCCAGAGTCAGTGGGCAGCTATATTGTGGCTCTCCTTTGAAGGTAAAGGTAGAAATAAGCTCCTCACTGTTAGAGATGAGGATGCTAATTATTACCAAGTCTTGAAAACTGCACTGACTGATGGGTTTGGCTTAACAACTGAACAGTACAGGTTAATGTTCAGTGACACCCAGAAAACTCAGGCTCAAGATTGGACTGACTTTGTTGATTGTGCCACTAAGGCTTTGGAAGGCTGGTTACTGGGAAGTAAAGTTACTGATTACACAGGATTGTATAATCTAATTATGAGAGAGCAAATCTTAAATAATTGTCAGAATCAGTTGTAGCATCAGCACTTGATTGACTCAGATCTGACCTCTCCCCAAGAATTGGGAAAGAAGGCAGACAGATGGGTCAGAACAAGTGTCAAGCACCAGAACCAGAACCAGGGAGGTGGCCAGAAAAAAGCAGACCAGAAGGGTAATAATGAGAATAAGCAAAATTACCAGAAGTCTTCAACAGGGCCCCAACAATCTAAGGAGGGTGGGTCCCAGAATTCCCAAAAGAAGAAGAATGATGGTCCTAAGAAACCATGGTGCCAATACGGTAAAAGTAAAACTCACTGGTTTAGTGAGTGCACCAAGAAAGGCCAAACTCCTACCACTACTGTCCCTAAGACACCTGCACCCCCTAGTACAGTTAGTAGTGGTAGTGTACCTCCCAAGGCTATAGTTTGGTTAACCCTGGGAACTGAGGTGGGTTCTGACTTAGTCAGAATTCCTACTCAGGCAGTTCTTGTTTGTACTGGGGACATGGATATGGCCCCTACTGTAAGTCCTAGTACTCTGGGCAAATACAGGCAAACACCTTTAATCAATGGAAAAATGGCTCAGGCCTACAGGGACACATGTGCCAGTGTCACTATGGTGACACCAACATTTGTGGACCCTGACCAGATCATGCTAGGTTCAGATTACCTAGTGACCAATGCTAGCAATGTCACTACCAATCACAGTATGGCAGTTGTTAATTTCTCCTGGGGAGGGGTAACTGGCCTCAAAAGGGCTGTAGTTAGTTCAGACCTCCCAGTAGATTGTCTTTTGGGCAATGATTTGGATTCCTCACTGTGGTCAGATGTGGAGTACAGGACTCATGTAGAAATGCTAGGTCTCTCCTCAACTGTCCTTGCTGTGACCAGGTCACAGGCCACGAAATGCCCAGCTGAACAAGTGCTGGATCCTGGAAGAATGGACCAGACACTACCCAAGAGGAAGAGCAGTAGGGGTAAGGCTGAGCCTTCCCCCTGCCTCAGGTTGAGGATCAGCCCTCTCAGGAGGCTGACCCAAAGACCCCAGAAGGAACTGTCCTAGAAGAGCTTGAACCTGAACAGGTTGAGTTTCTTGGGACAGGGGGACCTTCCAGGGCAGACTTGAGGCAGGCAAAGTTAGACTGTTCCTCCCTTGAACCCCTCAGACAGCAGGCTGCTGCTGAGGCTGCAGGGAATGCTACGGGTGCCCATAAGGTATATTGGGATGATGGACTCCTGTACTCTGAGTCAAGAGACCCTAAGCCTGGTGCTACCAGGAGGTTGGTCATCCCCTTGTCTCTTAGAGGTTTCCTTCTCACCTTAGCCCATGAGATTCCCCTTGCAGGTCACTTAGGCCAGAACAAGACTTGGGACATGCCTGCCCCACACTTTCACTGGCCTCACATGTCTGAAGACACGAAAGAGTTTTGTCGCTCATGTGTCACCTGTCAAGCCAGTGACAAATAAGGTGGCACAACAAAGGCCCCCCCTTATTCAACTACCTGTGGTGGGAGTACCCTTTGAGAGAGTGGGGATAGACATTGTTGGACCAATGGACCCCCCAACAGCATCTGGGCACAGGTTTATACTGGTGGTAGTGGATCATGCCGCCAGGTACCCAGAAGCTATTCCCCTTAGGACTACTACAGCTCCTGTGGTGGCCAGAGCCCTACTTGGAGTTTCTCCAGAGGTTTCCTAAGGAGGTTGTCTCTGACAGATGTGCAAACTTCATGTTAGGATACTTGACTGCAACGTGGAAGTAATGTGGTGTAAATTACAAATTTACCACACCCTATCACCCACAGTGCAATGCGCTTGTTGAAAGATTCAACAAGACCCTAAAAGGGATGATAAAAGGGTTACCTGAAAAGCTTAGGCGAAGATGGGACATCCTTTTACCCTGCCTCCTGTTTGCTTACAGAGAGGTCCCACAGAAGGGGGTTGGCTACAGCCCTTTTGAGCTTCTGTTTGGGCATCCTGTAAGAGGACCCCTATGTCTGGTGAAGGAAGGATGGGAGTTACCTCTCAAAAAGCCTAAACTTGACATAGTGGACTATGTACTTTATCTCCACTCCAGGATGGCAGAGTACATAGAGAAGGCATCCAAAAACCTTGAGGCCAGCCAAGAACTTCAAAAAGCTTGGCATGACCAAAAGGCTGTCCTAACTGTGTACCATGCAGGACAGAAGGTGTGGGTGTTGGAGCCAGTGGCCCCAGCAGCTCTCCAAGACATATGGTCTGGACCCCATTCCATCATTGAACAAAAAGAAGAGGTCACCTACCTGGTGGACCTTGGAACTCCCAGGAGCCCCCATAGGGTGCTTCATGTGAACAGGCTCAAGGCATTTGTCGACAGGGAAAACATGAGCTTGCTCATGGCAACAGATTAAGAACAGGAGGAAGAGAGTGACCCTCTCCCAGACCTGCTCACTCAGAACCCTGATGATGGGTCAGTTGATGGTGTAGTCCTTTCTGACAGCCTCTCTGAACATCAACAAGAGGATTGCAAACAAGTTCTTCAATCCTTCAGGCAAATGTTCTCACTGACCCCCAGTCAGACAAACTGGTGCACCCATGAGGTGGACACTGGTGACAGTCTGCCTGTCAAGAGTAAAATCTACAGGCAACCTGACCACTTCAGGCACTGCATAAAGAAAGAAGTCCAAAAGATGTTGGAATTGGGAGTCATTGAACCCTCAGAGAGCCCTTGGGCTAGTCCTGTAGTTCTAGTGCAAAAACCTCACACCCAGGATGGTAAGAGAGATGAGGTTTTGTGTGGACTACAGGGGTCTCAATGCTGTCACTAAGACAGATGCCCATCCAATACCTAGGGCAGATGAACTGATAGACAAGTTGGCTTCTGCAACTTTCTTGAGTACATTTGACCTAACAGCTGGTTATTGGCAGATCAGGTTAGCTGAAGATGCCAAGGCCAAAGCAGCATTTTCTACCCCAGGAGGTCATTACCAATTTGTGGTGATGCCCTTTGGTTTGAAAATGCACCTGCCACTTTTCAAAGGTTGGTGAACCAAGTCCTCACTGGGTTGGATGACTTTTATGCAGCATATCTAAATGATATTGCTGTCTTCAGCTCCACCTGGGAGGATCACCTGATCCACCTGAGGAAAGTTTTGGAGGCCCTGCAAAAGGCAGGCCTCACTATATCAAGGCCACCAAGTGCCAGATAGGGCAGAGTCAGGTTGTGTACCTGGGTCACCTTGTGGGTGGAGGCCAGGTTCAACCCTTGGAGAGCAAGATACAGGCCATAAAGGACTGGGCTCCTCCAACCACCCAGACACAGGTCAGAGCTTTCTTGGGCCTGTCTGGTTACTATAGGAAGTTTGTCAAAAATTATGGGTCCATTGTGACACCACTTAATGACTTGACAAGCAAGAAAATGCCAAAGAAAGTTCAGTGGACAGTTAGCTGTCAGAAGGCATTCGATAACCTGAAGCAGGCCATGTGTACTGCACCTAGTCTCAAGAGTCCTGACTACTCCAAAACCTTCCTTGTCCAAACAGATGCATCTGAGCTGGGAGTGGGAGCTGTTCTATCTCAACTGAATATTGATGGTCATGACCAGCCCATTGCTTTTATAAGTAAAAGGCTGACCCCTAGAGAGAAACGTTGGTCAGCTATTGAGAGAGAGGCCTTTGCTGTGGTTTGGGCCCTGAAGAAGTTGAGGCCATACTTGTTTGGAACTCACTTCAAGATTCAGACCGACCATAAGCCCCTCTTATGGCTAAATCAGATGAAGGGTGAAAACCCCAAACTTCTTAGGTGGGCCATTTCCCTACAGGGGATGGACTTTACAGTGGAGCACAGACCAGGGACTGACCATGGCAATGCAGATGGTCTCTCCAGGTATTTCCACTTAGAACAGGAAGACTCACCTGGTCAAGGTTAGTTTAATGTCCCTAAGTTGGGGGGGGGCGTGATGTAGGAGAGTGGGGTCTGCAATCCTATGGTCACCCCAGATTTTTGCTTTTTGCTTCACTGGTTTACGACTTTCCCTGGCTGTGGGCCTGCTAATCAGACCCACAGCCTAGCTGTTCTCTCTCTAAATTGACATCCATGTACTTTAGGTGCATTTACCAATTGGTACTGGGCCACCTTATCAGTCCCTGTACTGTGTACCTTAGGGACCCAGGGCATAGGTGTACCCAGGGCCTGAAGCATGTATTATGCCATCCCTGGCAGGCCATCTAAACAGACACAACTGGCTGGTAAGAAAGCTGGGGCAAGGTGGTGTAATCACCTATTTGCTGTAGATATAGTTACCTATATCTAACCCCAAAATGGACACATATACTCCTATCAGTCACTCCTATGGCAGGCCTTAGCAATCCTGAAGGCAGAGTGCTTGGATGTATGTGAGATGGTGCTCTGGCATGAGCTGAGCCCATCTGCAGCTTGCGGAACCAAGTCCTAATAGCTGTTCCATGATAACGCTATACCATACACTCTTAAGTGCATTATAATCCTCGCGGTTAAATGCTAACTCTGGTATAGCATTATCAAAACATGTCGAGTAAGGTGTCATACGATTTGGAATACTACCCCCTCGCGAATTCTGGCGACAGGGGTAGCATTCCACCCTTCCAGAGGGACACGACATGTCTGTAACTGTGAACCCCGGTTAAAATTAACTCGAGCCTTGGCATCACAAAATGGATACTGCCACCACAGACACAAGTCTGACCTCCTGCTGCTGGGAGTCCTTCCAGCGAGGGAGGCCTGGACAAAGGGTTTCCTGCCTTGGGAGGTGCTAGCACCACCCCAGACAGGATTTTGTGTATTGAGGTAGGGAGGCCTGAAAGGAATGAGACATGCCTGGGGCACACAAGGTGTCCTGTGCATACACCGGTTCAAACCAGTTGCTGGGGCATCCCTGCCCCAGCTCTGGCGCGAAACCGGACAAAGGATAGGGGGTGTAACCACCCCCCTTCCTGGTCCCACCCAGGGGAGGGACCTAGTCACCAGTACAGCCCCCTTTAGCAGGATAAAGGTAGAAGCTGGTCCCATTCCAAATTAGATTAATCCTGAACTACTCTACAAGAAGAAACTCTGGACTTCGACGTTCTGCTCCACAGAAGACTGAAGAAATCTCCCTTGTGGGCAAGGAGTGTCCACCCTGCAACTGCAGGCACCATCAAGCGTCCAGCGGCTTCACTTTGTCGTCTTCCCTCGGGGATCCAGACTTCAGAGCCCGACGAGACCCGGATTCCCAGACCTCTCCGACCTCAACTCACATCTGCAGCAAAGCTGAGACCCTTGGGTGCGACGAGACACGTGGGACCGGCCATCTTAAAAGAAACTGCACTTCGCTTCCAGCACGACTCCCGAGGTAAACTCGACCAATTGCTTTGGGGATTGAGAAGCCCCAGCCCCGAGCAGCCCCTGCACCGAAGATCAGCCCTCCAGCATCCACGAGATCTGCTTGGGTCCCTTCTGCCTGTTTGCTGCTCGACGCGTTGTCTGGTCACTTGCCGGCTGGCTAGTGACCTCCTAGACGTTGACCTTTGAAAACTACACTGCTGGTCTGGTTGCTCCAGACTGGCCCTTGCTCCCTTCCAAAAGAGGAGCACCCTGGACCCTCCTGGTCCACTCCAGACGCCGTTTCCACTCACCGCGTGGGTTGCCTTTGCCAAGGCCTGTTGATTCCAAGTCCGGATCCGACACCGCCGACAGCGAGAGCCTGCGTGGGACAGCTCGTGCCTCCATCCTGGTTGTCGAAGACACCTCCTGGTCCACGTGGCTGCAGAGACAAGCGTCCACTCTTCACCTGATCGCGACGACGACATCTGGTTCCTTCCTGGTTCCACTCCAGTCACTGGCTAGTGACTTTGGACATTGTCCCCTCTGCTTTTAGGTCTTCAGCATCTCTGATCCACCCTTGGATCACACCGGACATCTTCCTCCTGGTCGCCTGCAGCATCTTTTCCTCCAGGCTCCATAGACTTCAACGTAGAAACCCGACACAACTTCGCACCTATGCACCCGCAGCCCGTGGGTGAGGTAACAAGAGCATTTCGGTGCTCAAGGGTAGCTTGACTCTCCTAGTGTCCAGATTCACAGTCGTTTTAGTCCTACCTAGTCAGGATTGTCCGTACTCACCTTTTTCTTGTACTGTACTGTCCATAGACGTTGTTACGCATCTCGCGTGTGAGTTCACACTCTGCACACGCGTTCCGTGGGCCTCCTATTACTTACCTAGAGTCAGGGTAGCGCGGTCCCACCGATCCTACAGCCTCTGGACAGCTCCATTCCTTCTATCGATTTCCTTATACCATTTACTTAGTATATGGTTTGCCGTGCCCCTAGGGCACCATTGTAATTTTGTGCAACTTATCGTACTGTTCCTAAAAGATTGTCATGTGCTAAGCCCTCTGATCTCATAAAGAGTTCAGAGGTGTTTGTTATTAATAAATATACTGTTTATTTGCATAACAACCTGTGTGGTGTCCTTTCATCTGGTATTCAAGGGGTTATATTGTGGTAAAACAGCTGGCTTCACATGCCAAAAGAGTTTAGCCTAAGACTGCTTTGTCCATGCTACCATTAGGATAGCTGGTCTATAAGGTTGACTTACAACCAATCACCATAAGGGTTGTTTGGACTGATACAAGGTAATCACTAGAACTAGTGAGCATCATATATCAGGCCACCTTCTCACAGGACAGAGTCTGTGTCACTAGCCAGTGACCAGGAAGGAACCAGGCGATGTCGCGAAGCAATCAGGTGATGTCGTGAAGCTTGTCTCTGCAGTCACGTGGACCAGGAGGTGTCGACGACGACCAAGAGCTGGATACGGACTGTTCACGAAGGCTCTCGCTGTTGGCGGTGTCGGCTTCCGGATTGGAGTCAACAAGCCTTGGCAAAGGCACCCCACGCAGGAATCGAAGATGGCTTACGGATTAGACCAGCAAGGTCTGATGGACTTCTCCTTTTCAGGGAAGCAAGGGCCAGTCTGGGGCAACCAGACCAGCGGTGTAAATCAAAAGGTTCGTCGTCACAGAGGCCACTAGCCAACGGGCAAGTGACCGGACAGACGCGTCGAGCAGAAAAATGCAGAAGGGCCCCACGCAGAACTCGTGGAGTGTGGATTTTTGGTGCAGTTGGTGCTCGGGGCTGGGACTTCTCAATCCCCAATGCACAACTTCGAGGGTGCCTCAAAAGTTGCACGGAAAGCAATTCGCTGGCTTTCCAAGATGGCCGGTACCACGTCTCTCGTCGCCTCCACGGGTCTCAGCTCTGCTGTGACTGTGGATCGGGCTGTTGGAAGTCTGGAAGTCCGGGTCTTGTCAGGCTCTGTGCTCGGGCTCCGGCGCGAGCGTCGACAAAGCAAACCGTTGATCGCTTGATGGTGCCTGCTTGTACAGGGTGGTCACTCCTTGACCACAAGGGAGATTCTTCAGTCTTCTATCTTCAAGTAGAACGTCGAAGATCCAGAGTTTCGTTTCAAGTTTCAGTCAGGATTAATCTAAAGTCTTGGGACTCAGCTCCTACCTATATACCAAATGTAGGGGCTGGATTACTTGCTAGGTCCCTCCTATGGGTGGGACCAGGGAAGGGGGTGGTTACACCCCTTTCCCTTTGTCCAGTTTCGCGCCAGAGCTGGGGCTGGAGTGCCCCAGCACCGGTTTGAACCGGACTATGCATGGGACACCTTGTGTGCCCCAGGCAGTGTCTCATTTCATTCAGCCCTCCCTGCCCCAATACACTATAGCCTGTCTGGGGTGGTGCTAGCACCTCCCAAGACAGGAAACCTATTGTCCAGGCCTCCCTCGCTTGAAGGACTCCCAGCAGCAGGAGGTCAGACTCGTGTCTGTGGCAGCAGCATCCATTTTGTGATGCTGAGGCTCTGGTTAACTTTAACTGGGATTAGTAGGAACAACATGTCTTCTCACTCTAGAAGGGTGGAATGCTACCCCCGTCGCCAGAACTGGCGAGGGGGTAGTATTCCAAAGCGTATGACACCTTACACGACATGTTTTGATAACGCCATACCAAAGTTAGCAATAACCGCGAGGATTATAATGCACTTAAGAGTATATGGTATGGCTATATCATAGAACAGCTATAAGAACATGGTTCCGAAAGCTGCAGACAGGCTCAGCTCATGCTAGAGCACCATCTCACATAAAACCAAGCACTCTGCCTTCAGGATTGTTAAGGCCTGTCATAGGAGTGACTTATAGGTGCATAGGTGTCTATATATAATGGTAGGTATAGGAATACTATACCTAAGCAAGGGGTGATTACACGACTTTGCCCCAGCTGAGTTATCAGCCAGTTGGGTCAGTTTGGATGGCCAGCCAGGGGGGGCAAAAGATATTCTGCAGCCCCTGGTAGGCCTTGGGTGCACCTATGCTCTGGGTACCTATGGTACACTGAACAGGGACTCATAAGAGTGACCCAAATCCCAATTGGTGATGTACCTAAAGTATATGGTGTGAAATTTAGAGAGAGAACAGCAGGGCTGTGGGTCTGATTAGCAGCCCACAGCCACATTAAGTCGAAAAGCAAAAAAATGGGGTGGCCATAGGAAAGCAGACGCTACTCTCCTACACTCTTTCTAGTATATTCTTGGCTCACCTTTAGAATATCCCCAGGTGCCAGGCCGGAACCAAAATAGCGTTGCTCCCTCAGGCCGGTAGGCGGCGCCATCCAACTGTGTGCTGAATTTGTTCTGCCCTGGAAGCGACGATAGAGCAGCATGTAAGTGTCACCCCGGCATGATGATGTCAGTTTCCATCTGGACTCTGTCCGGTACTCAACAGAAATCACAGGTACCATTGTGCATTTCTCTCATTTAGGACCATTTTATATGGAAAAGAGACCTTTTTTAAGAGCACAGGGTTGGGGGGCAGGGGGAGGAGTAAGGGAGGTGAGGGGCCTGCAGTTAAGATAAATCCAGCAGAAATAGTGCTTTCCAAGGCAAGTAACGTTCTTCTGATTGATTATTCTATTCATGGATTCCTCACCTTCAGAATAGACACCAAAGCAGTACCTCCCAAGGTGGTGGTTTTGTGAAATGGCTCAGACCGAAAAGTCCTGCAAGATCGAACAGGAAAAATGCACATGACAAGAGAACTGGTTGTCAAGCCAGGAGTTCTTTGTGAATGTGTGATTTGATAGCCAGTTTGTGGCCGAACATAGATTAAAGACAGGCACTTCGCATGCCAGCTCAGTGGTAGCAGCCTTGGCCCTGGTGGAATGGGCCCTCAAACTTTACGGAAGCTGTTTCCTGGCCAAAGAGTAGCAGATCTTAATTCAGAAGACGATCCTTTTTGCCTTACTTTGCCCCAGAGAACCCTACCAAGAGATTGTCCACCTCACAGTCGTTGGCGCAACTGATGTAAAAGCATAACGCTCTTTTTGGATCCAGATAATGGAGTCTCTTCTCCTCTTGGGAGTGTGATGGATTGCCCAACATGGAATATAGTCACAACTTTTGGCAAATAGGCCTTCCTGGTCCTCAACACCATTTTATCTGGTAATGATGGTTGCACCGAGAGAACTTGGAAGTTCACTTACGTGGACAGTTGAAGTCACGGCCACCATTAACACAGCCTTTAAAGTCAGAAGACGTACAGGACAGCTGTGCATTGGCTCGAATGGCATGCACATGAGGAAAGTAAAACCCACATTAGAATCATAAAGGATTCTGGAGGAAACAAATTAACTAAACTTTTTAAAACCTAATCACAACAGGTGATCTGAATAAGGAAGATCGTCCAGGTAAATGTACAAAAAGTCGAAAGGGTGGACACAAAACCTTTAACAGTGATAAATGAATGTTCTTGCTGGGCTAGAGACAAGACAAGCAACAGGACATCCGGCAATGTAACCTATAATGGGTTGTATTCTGGGTGCCGACACCAGGCTACAAACTTATCCCAGCCCCCAGTATGAACAGACTTTGCAGGAGGCGGCGTGGCAGCCAGTTAACATCCATAACTTCGAAAATCGTCGCGCACTCAGGTGCCGATTTGGGTGCAGCACCCTGACCTCCTGTTGCGACTGGTGGTCCTCCCGTAGTAGTAGCCAAATCGGAGTACAGGTGGATGCTCATGTCCAGAAGTTCAGGACTCCACGCTTTCCTTGCCTAATACGGACCCACTAGGTGACCTGGTTGTTCCTGACCTTCAGAACTCGGTACAAGAGTTCCCCCCAAAGCTCGACTTTATCTGGAACGCAAAAGTTTTGACTTTGCGTGTTCTCAACTGTGACAAACAAATCTAGCCGGGGGGTTCCCCATTGCTGGAAGATACGCGGTGCCACTTCTAAGTTCAACTACATCAGCACCAGGTCATTCACGACCTCGGAAATGCACTGGCACAGGTCCCAAGACCCCACCATACCGTGCTTGTTGCAGTAGCACATGGCAGCAGTGTTTCACGTGAGAACCTGACTGGATGGGTAGGAAGGCTTTCAGTGCTAAGTGAATGGCCCACAAGTCAAACAGTCTGATGTGGATAATTGTCTTGGTACCAGAGTGCTCTGTTTTCCACCTTTCCCAGATAACCCGCTCATCGCAACAGTGACACATGAGTCACCACCGTCAGTTCTGGATGGGACAGGGAGAATGGTCCGCCTCCAGTTCAACTGCAGTTGAAGCAGCACTGCAGGTCTTTTACAGTCTCCTCCGATTCCTGGATGGAATCTGAACAGGTTGTCCCGGGTGCTGGGCCCACAGACTTCAGGCGCCACCTGGCAAGGTCGACAAGAAGGATGCCAAGAGGCTCAGAAGCCTCAGAACCACTCTCACAGTGACACAGGGCAGCGGCTGAAACATCTGGATCATACCCAGAATGTCCTGAACTCAGTGTGTGGAAGGAAGACCCTAATATACACCATATCCAGGATAGCTTCTATGTAAGGGAATCTTTGCGATGTAGTCAGGAGTGACTTTGCCAAGCTGATAGTGAACACCTGTGATGTCATGGGAAGGATCGCTATAATTGACTATGATAAGTCTGCCTGTTGAGGAGGGAGAAAACTAGAATCCCTGGTGAGGCCGAAGCACAGCATAGCAAATTTGAACTGCTTGTGTCCCACTTTGAACTGCAAGTAGTGTCTGTGGGATTGCAGAAAAGGGACATGAAAGTAGGCATCCTGCAGGTCCAAAGCCACCATCCAGCCACTGGGATTCAGGCAGAATAACCTGGGCCAGCGTAATCTTGAAATTGTACTTTCAGCAAGAAGTCATTCAGAGGGTGGAGATCTAAAACAGATCAAACGCCTCTGTCATTCTTCCGGTTGAGTAATAGCCAGTCCTTATTTCCTGGGCCGGGATCCACTCTATGGCTCCTCTGCCCCAATGAGACTGCACTTCTTGGAACAAGATACATAGGTGCTTCTCTGAATGATGTTCCGATGTATGAGACGATTCTAGCCGCAGATTCCTTCAATGGAGAATTATCCCCAGACGTGAGACTGGATCCCGAAACTTTTTTTGCCACAGCATCCTTGCCCGCAGGGGGGTGGGGCGACCATGCAACTCCACCCAGGCGTCGTCCACGTACGTCAAGTCAGCGAGGTCACATAAGACCTGCCACAGCACACCTACTTCAGTTTTCTTCGGAGAACTTTTCGGCACCACAACGCGGAACCAATGGATAAAAAACTGTGGAAGCATGGGAACAGTGTGCAAAAAGCAGAACATTTGGAAAGAAACGGTGAACAACAACACCACCCACAGTAGTGTCACACCGTAGAACCCAAGGCAGGGAAAAAAGAAGAAGAAACACACAGAGCCATGCGCAACCACTCTGCGAACACAGATAGCCTCCCACCCATGTGCCCCGTAGGCAAGGAACACGCGTAAGGACATGGTACACGTAGGAACCCTCCACCCCCATCCTGAGCCAGGAAGGGAACCAGTCCCAACACAGACATGGACAACAAACGTCCAAGCCACCGCCAACAGAAAGGGCAACCACCCCCAAGGGACAAGGGCGAGACATGGCCGAATGACCCTAAATCAGAGGATAGCAATGGGAGGAAGGGAGGGGAGGGAGGACAGGGATAGAAGGCAATCCCCCCCAAACCTGGGTAGCCAGAGCAGCAGGGCACTGAACACTGAGACCCCATCCTCCAAAGATCCAAGGAGGAATGAATCGCCCCCAGACGGAGCCACCCATCAAGAACAAAGATGGCACTCACAGGAGATACAGCCCCCACCGGGAGGCGAGTACCGAAGAACAACCCAAGGGTCCTCGCAGAATAGGGGAGGAAGGGCGGGCTGTGAAGGAATCTGCGGCTAGAACCGTCTCAACCAGATACATTGTTACCGAAGGTAAGTAACTCATACATCTGATAGAGACTACTAGCTTCAGATTCCTTCACGTGGAATAGATACCCTAGCAATACCCCCTGGGAAGGAGGGTCTGCGAAAGGACCCCACCAGCCAATACAGAACAGAGGGCCCCACAGGGAACCAGATCTGTGGACCAGGTAGAACCTCATCCCTGCCAGGCAAGGGAAACACCCCCAAGCAGACCCACACCGACCCTAAAGGGGTGTAGGAGGGAGAAGAAGGCTGAAGAGGAACCAAGGGCAAGGGCAGAAGCAACCCACCGCCCCACAAGGCAACACAGCTTCCGCCCAAGCTAAGACAGGAAGGGAGGAAGAAGAAGCCTAGAAGACCCAAGGAAGCGAGGGAAAAGAAGGCGAACCCACTCCAGGTGAAGAACAACCTGCCAGCCAGAACAGCGCAGGCAGTCAGCCGCCAGAAGCAAGAAGAACAGCCCGAGGTCCCATGAAGGCAGAGTAGGCAGCGCCTGGCATGGATGAACATAGGATCATCCCAGACCTCAGGGCAGGAGCAGGGAGGAGGAGGAGACACCCGGGCACACCACTACGAGTGGCCGCACACACGACCTCAAGCGCAAAAGCAACCTACACAAATGCCATGGAGAACAGGTACCCGAAGGCAACTAGAACCCACCATAAGAGCGCAAGCCATATGACAGCTACCACTACCCCACCCAGGGTACAATAAGCCACAAATATGGGAACCCTCTTTGGAAGAACTTCCGCAGCAGAGGAAAACAAAAGAGCCACGGGGAAAAAACACCCCCGCTAAAGGATTGACAAGCAGCCCAAGCAAGCAAAAGGCCTAATCTCAGGGCCAATCCTGCGCAACAATTTTAACACACAAAAGGGCAGTCCAGCAGCCAACAATGCCAAAGTCCCAAGGAAGGACGCAATGGCCAGAAACACACTCCACAGCCAGAACAACCGGCCTAAGTAGGCCCAGAATCAGCCCGACTCAAGTCCACCTGACCACCCTCCTGGGACGCTGCGGATCCCAGAGACTCAGCCGAGTCCCATAAACAGGAGGAGGCCTGAGCCAGCACACAAAAGGTGTTCAGGACCTGCAGGGCAGCGCTGGTCGAGGCGAACATGTTGCGCCCCCAAGAATGCAGCCAGCGAGCCTCATGGGATGGTGGTGTCAACAGCGGCAGCAGGGAGGGGAAAAGCAGTCCATAAAAGAGGACTGGAGGCAGAGGGGTGGAGGGAAAGGCACGCCAATCACGCGGCGCCGGGAGATGCCAGTACAGAAGTTGTTGAGGCACCGGGTCCCATGAGGCAGGACGCCTCCAAGCCCCCGTCAAGGAGGAAATCTTCAAAGGGAAGCAAGATTTCTCTCCCACCAGAGCCCTGGTGGAGGACCTCCAACAGATGGTCCACCAGAAAGTGGGCCACCGGGTCACCCATGAGCAGGATGCCCACAGCTGTAGACACTGCGTGAGCCAAGGCCGCACCCGCCTACGTAGGGCCCCGGGGTGGGGAAAGCAGCTCCTCCGTAACCGACGGCTGCAAACTAAGGCAGCCATCCCCGAGGCCAAGTGGGACGGGCAAGGGCCAGACCTGGAAGTCAGAGGGAGCCGAAGAATGAGGGACCTGTCGCTCTTCTGACGAACACCCCTGCCTCAGGCAGGGCGGGGAGCCACCCTTCGACGCCGGTGAAAAAGACACCACACGGCGGCCAGTCTCCGGAGAGGACGACACCAATATACAGCCTGCCCCAGAGAAGGAGGGGCGTCCGAGGACGTATCCGCGGTACAATCCCTGCGCGGAGCTGTAGAGTCCGCTGCCTGAGGCAGGTTGTCGGCACCATCCGGCGTCGCCAGACAAGGTTCCTCCAAGTCACCCCACAACGGAGAGGAGACTGGAGCTGGAGTCAAACCGGCCCTGGGGCGGCGCCGGAATGGTGCCGACCCGACCTCCGCCGAGGTAGCCACCTGCGTGGGGGAATGAGACGGGCCCGGGGAGTGACACGAAGCCCTCTGCCAGCCGCGGCACAGAAAGAGGCAGTGATCGCTCGGCAACCCACGCGGCGGTGCCAAGGAAGACCCAACCTCCGACTCACCCTCCGTCGAGGCAGCCGCCTGTGGGGAGGGGCGAGAGGGGCCCGGAGAGGGACGAGGGGTCCTCATCTGTCCCCGACCGGGACCGGGACGAGGAGGGTTCACCGACCCCTGTGGCTCCGCACAGTCCAACTGCTGTCGGCGCCATAGCAGCGTCACCTCGGCCTTAGACAGGACCATGTCAAAGGACCGAGAGGGGCACGGGGATGCGATCCGAGCCCCGGTGAACTCCCGCGACACCACAGGGACTCCCGCAGGAGTTTGCGACGAGGCAGAGACACCGTGGCCTTAAGGAGGTGCCCCGGATGAGCCGCACCTCAACAGCACCACATCCTCCAAGCCTGGACCCAAATCAGTCGGTGCCGGGGCCGAAGGCGCCGGAGGGCCCTGCGCAAGGCGAGGATCCGCTGACACCCTAGGAGGGGAAGGAGGAGACGCTATTTGGACTCTCGACGCCCCCAACACTTGGAAACGGTGGGTAGGACGACACGCGGGGCAGCATCACCCGCGGAGAGTTCACGCCCCCGGCAGGCTGGAAACCAGCCCCCTGGGACAAACTGCGACACTTACCCACCGGGGAGCTACGCTCACGTGACATCGGAGAAGGGTGAGGCCGACGACCACGAAGCCGTCCGCCAAAGCAGACCGAGGGGAGGACGTCGACCTGGAGAGACACGCCAAGAGAAGTTTCATGCGGCGCTCCCGCCGCAACATCGGCTTCGACTGTTGACAGGCCTCACTGTCGGTGGTGCCTGTGAGAAGTTGGCCTGATATATGATGCTCACTAGTTCTAGTGATCACCTTGTATCAGTCCAAACAGCCCTTATGGTGATTGGTTGTAAGTCAACCTTATAGACCAGCTATCCTAATGGTAGCATGGACAAAGCAGTCTTAGGCTAAACTCTTTTGGCATGTGAAGCCAGCTGTTTTACCACATATAACCCCTTGAATACCAGATGAAAGGACACCACACAGGTTGTTATGAAAATAAACAATATATTTATTAATAATAAACACCTCTGAACTCTTTATGAGATCAGAGGGCTAAGCACATGACAATCTCTTAGGAAAAATACGATAAGTTGCACAAAATTACAATGGTGCCCTAGGGGCACGGCAAACCATATACTAAGTAAATGGGTTAAGGAAATCGATGGAAGGAATGGAGCTGTCCAGAGGCTGTAGGATCGCTGGGACCACACTATCCTAACCTTAGGTAAGTAATAGGAGGCGTGTGCAGAGTGTGAACTCACACGCGAGATGCGGAACAAAGTCAATGGACAGTACAGTTTACGAAAAAGGTAAGTACTCACAGTCTACTATCTAGGACTAAAACTACTGGAAATCTGGACACTAGGAGAGTCAATCTACCCTTGAGCACCGAAATGCTCTTGTTACCTCACCCACGGGCTGCGGGTGCATAGGTGCCAAAGTGTGTCGGGTTTCCGCGTTGAAGTCAATGGAGCCTTGGAAAAAGATGCTGCAGGCGACCAGGAGGAAGATGTCCGGTGCGATCCATGGGTGGATCGAGGAAGAAGAAGACCTGAAAGCAGAGGGGACAATGTTCAAAGTCACTAGCCAGTGACCGGTGTGGAACCAGGAAGGAACCAGATGTCGTCGTCGCGTTCAGGTGAAGAGTGGACGCTTGTCTCTGCAGCCACGTGGACCAGGAGGTGCCTTCGACGACCAGGATGGAGGCACGAGCTGTCCCACGCAGGCTCTCGCTGTCGGCGGTGTCGGATCCGGATTCGGAGTCAACAGGCTTTGGCAAAGGCAACCCACGCGGTGAGTGGACCAGGAGGGTCCAGGGTGCTCCTCTTTTGGAAGGGAGCAAGGGCCAGTCTGGAACAACCAGACCAGCAGTGTAGATTTCTTGGATCGTCGCCTAGGAGGTCGCTAGCCAGCCGGCCAGTGACCAGACAACGCGTCGAGCAGCAATCAAGCAAAAGGGCCCCACGCAGATCTCGTGGATGCTGGAGGGCTGGTCTTTGGTGCAGGAGCTGCTCAGGGCTGGGGCTTCTCAATCCCCAAAGCACTTACTCGAGGATGCCTCAGAAGTCGTGCTGGAAGCGAAATGCAGTCTCTTCAAGATGGCCGGTCCCACGTGTCTCGTCGCACCCACGGGTCTCAGCTGTGCTGCAGATGTGGGTAGAGGTCAGAGAGGTCTGGGAGTCCGGGTGTCGTCAGGCTCTGAAGTCTGGATCCGGCAGGAAGGACGACAATGTGGACCGCTAGGACGCTTGATGGTGCCTGCAGCTGCAGGGTGGACACTCCTTGCCCACAAGGGAGATTCTTCAGTCTTCTGGCGAGCAGAATGTCGAAGTCCAGAGTTTCTTCTTGAAAAGTTGTCAGGATAAATCTAATTTGGAATGGGACCAGCTCCTACCTTTATTCTCCTAAAGGGGGCTGCACTAGTGACTAGGTCCCTCCCCTGGGTGGGACCAGGAAGGGGGTGTTACACCAGAGCTGCCAGAGCTGGGGCTGGAGTGCCCCAGCAACTGGTTTGAACCGGTGTATGCACAGGGCACCTTGTGTGCCCCAGGCATGTTTCATTCCTTTCAGGCCTCCCTACCTCAATACACAAAATCCTGTCTGGGGTGGTGCTAGCACCTCCCAAGGCAGGAAACCCTTTGTCCAGGCCTCCCTCGCTGGAAGGACTCCCAGCAGCAGGAGGTCAGACTTGTGTCTGTGGTGGTGGCAGCATCCATTTTGTGATGCTAAGGCTCGAGTTAACTTTAACCGGGGTTCACAGTTACATACATGTTGTGTCCCTCTAAAAGGGTGGAATGCTACCCCTGTCGCCAGAACTGGCGAGGGGGTAGTATTCCAATTCGTATGACACCTTACTCGACATGTTTTGATAATGCTATACAAAGTTAGCAATAACCGCGAGGATTATAATGCACTTAAGAGTATATGGTATAGCGTTATCATGGAACAGCTATAAGGACTTGGTTACGCAAGCTGCAGACAGGCTCAGCTCATGCTAGAGCACCATCTCACATAATTCCAAGCACTCTGCCTTCAGGATTGATAAGGCCTGCCATAGGAGTGACTGATAGGAATATATGTGTCCATTTTGGGGTTAGATATAGGTATACTATATCTAAAGCAAAGTGTGATTACACCACCTTGCCCCAGCTGTGATAACAGCCAGTTGTGTCAGTTTTGGATGGCCAGCCAGGGGTGGCATAATACTTGCTGCAGCCCCTGGTAGGCCCTGGGTACACCTATGCACTGGGTACCTAAGGTACACTGTACAGGGACTGATAAGGTGACCCAGTATCCAATTAGATGTGTACCTAAGGTACATGGAGTCCACTTTAACAGAGAGAGCAGGAAGCCTGGGGTCCTGAATAGCAGGATCCCAGGCCTACTAAGTCAAAAACCAGCAAAACACTAGGCAAAAAGTTGGGGGTAACCATAGTCAGATATCCACCTTCCTACAGTGCCGTAATCCTCCTCCAAACAATACATACAAATGAGGTGCCGGTCCATAGCCGACATAAGACGCCCACAAAAGATACAAGTTTTGAAGCCCGAAGGCATTTGCACACTGTTCCACCAAAAGAAAAGAGAAAAAAAGGGCCCGAAACCGTCCCGTAGCAAAAACCGGATCCGCGGTGCACACGGAAAAGGAGAAAAACTGACGTAGACGCGCCGGGTGCGGGTCTTATGTAATCTCGCTGACATCACATACGCGGACGATGCCTGGGCGGAGTCGCGTGGTGTCGCCCCCACCCCCCAGGGATGCTGTGCAAAAAAGTTTCCGGATCCAGTCTCTGTGAGAAAGTGCCATCTTTCTTGCACTGGTATGCCCCCACTTTTTGCTGAACTGCTGATGTGCTTTGACTGAGTGTGCCCTGGGCTCCTGGTAACCAGGGCCTGTGTTCCTTCCCTAAAACTGTGTTGACCCTAAAACCCAATTGGCATCTCTGGCCACCTGTCAGCCCCTGGTAAATTGTACCCTAGGTACCCAGGGCATGGTGACCAGAGAAGACCCCTAAGGGCTACAGCACTTAAGGTGCCACTCTTAGGGGCCCTGTACCCTGACACCCACACACTGCCGTAGCAGGCTGAGTGTCTAAGTATAGAACTAACCAAAGAGTCGACATGGCACCCATCCCTGGATGCCATGCCCACAAGACCCACTGCCCTGGCATACCTCAGTCACTCCTCTAGCTGGGTGCCCTATGCCAGTGGTGTGGGCACAGGTGCATGAGCCCTGTGCCCCTACAGTACCCAGGGCCATTCCTGGGCACTGTAAGTGCAGTGCTGCCATTAAGAGTATATGGTGCTGGGAGGTCAACATTACGAACTCCACAGCACCATGATGGCCCCACTGAAGACTGAGAAGTATCATACTTCTCAGCACATTAAACCCACACTGATGCCAGTGTGAGATTTAATGTAAAATGCACCAGAGGGCATCTTAGAGATGCCCCCTGAAACCTAACCTTCAATCCACATCTGGACTGAGAGGCTGCCCCACAGCAGACATGTTGCTGGACCCCTGGGTGGAGAGCCCCCCGCTCTCCTGGGCCTGCAACACTGCACATCCTGGGCGAGCTGCTAGGTCTCCTACCCCAGGATGGGCAGGGGGAAGCTTCAAAGGCCTGCCGCCTCTGTGAGCTTCTCCAGACCATTTGCTGTACCTAGCAACTGGTTCCCACCGGTTCTGACCCCCACTCTGGCGGGAAGACTGGTGGGAAACCCTACGGCAGGAAGGGGGGTGTGCCAGCCTGTGCCAACCCCATCCCTCAGGTGGGAGAGGCGAGGCGAAGCACGACCCCGGACTCCGGCTATCTTGAAGATGGGGAGCCCTGCCCAATCACAGATAGGCTCCTGCCCCCCTCCCACAGGAGGCGCAGACTAGGGGGTGTACCCACCACAGGACAGGGTCCTATTGGTCCCTGCCCATGTCCTACCTGTATAACCCCTACATTCAGTATTTAGGGGCTCCCTGAACCTTCCTTCCTCAGATCCCGATAAGAAAAGAAGAAAGAAGATCAAGAAGAAGACCCCCGTGCAGCTGCTAACAGGACGACACCCACTGACTTGGCCCCAGCCCTACCGGCCTGTCAATCCTGGAACCTGCTCCTGCTTAATCCCGGCAACTCCTGCGGACAGCAACCTTGGGACCCCCGGAGGACCTGCCTGCCTTGACCCTCTTGAAGACTGGGACTCCCATAGGCAGAGGCTCTGCTTCAACAACCATACCCCTGTGGCCAGCCAAGAAGCACCAGACCAACCCACTTTGCACCCGCCGAGCCCGGCCCATGCCAGAGTGATCCAGGACCACAAGGACATCCCCCCGGCGACTGGGACCAGAGGACCAGTGCCAAAAGACCCTCCTCAACGAATCAGACGACGCCTGCAGCCTCAGAAACCAGGGACCCCCACAACCGCGACCAGCCAGGGGTAAGATTTCCCGACGCCCAAAGACACCCCTGCACCCGGCGCCCTGCAGGCCCTTGTACCTTCCTTTGGGGTACCTACCTCTTCTCCAAGATCCCAACTTACCTCTCGAAGTGGTGGTTGCACCTGAAGAATCACCGTCCTCGAGTCTGCAGCCTTTGTTCCCTTTTTACCTTTCTCATTGATTAACATTGAGCGCCCGACACCTCAAAAGCACCCTGCACCCACGACCAGGGGCACCCAGCAGCCCGAGTGCCCCTGGTCGTGCACCCTGTGTCCAAACCTACTTTCCCATTTGCCCTGAGCAAGTGACCAGGAGCCCAGCTCCCACAGCCGCATGGCCTGCTAGCCAGCAGCCACCATTGGATAACATTGGGCCTAACTACCTCTGCACCCGGCTGCCCCTGTACCTACCTGACCCTGGGGGACCCCTGAGTCTATGCCCAGAACCTTAACCTCGATAGTCAAGTACTCACCTGGAAACTGATAACTCACTTTCCTGCCAAAGGATAACATTGACTAGTTTGACTTGGAAAATCTTCTAAGTGTAAAGTTTTGAAACTCTAAAATATTCCTATAAAATCAGCCGAATACCGAATTCCGAAGTACTCACCTGTGATCAGGAGAGAAGCCAGTACTGTACCTTGTAGCCCTATACTGAAACGAAAAAGTAATCCTAACCGAGTTTACTAGTTCCAGTAACGAGAACGTACTTTACCTGTGACCTGAATGTTCTACCACTGGATAACATTGCAAGATTTTTACTGAAAAGTTTCTAAGTGTGAACTTTTAAAATACCTTTATCCTTTATATTCTTTAAAAATCATTGCAATAACCAAATCGTTTTTACTAAACTGTTTTCAGTGGGGACCCTAGGACCGAATCTAGGATCCATTCCTGGGATTACAAAAGTAATCTACAAAGTAATCAACTGTATTTGTGTAGAAAAAGCTGTTGAGCTCAATGCTAAATTGTGTTTTGGAACTGTGTTGCCTAATGCAACCCCTGTACCTATTGTGTTTACCAAATCATTACCATTTCTGCAAAGTAATTACCAGAGATCACTCATTTTTGAGACAAGTATATTTTTAAACCTGTTGGTTCTAAAAATAAAACAACTATATATTTTGATATAAAAACAATTGGCATGGAGTTTAGTCCTTGAGTGTGTGAAACCTTTTGCTGATTGAGTGTGTACAACAAATGATTTACACTGTCCTCTGGTACTGCCTTACTGCTCGACCAAGCTACCACTTTGAGAGTAAGGTCAGCCCTGACTTTAACCTGTTATAACTCTGTGGCCTCTATACACCCTGTACCTTACTTTGGTCCAGTATATATAGAGTCACTTTCTCGCAGTCTCATGCCTGGGGATAATTCTACGTGAAGGAATCTGCGGCTAGTAGTCTATCATATGTGGGCAACCAATGAAACAGGTCAAAGAGGAATGGCACCACATAGACTCGCTCAATGATGAAATGAAAAAAAAATTGTATAGCGCACGGTCACTCCAGGGAGCATCATGGCGCTTTGACTCCATTACTGATATGATGGTAGGATGGTAGGATTTTACTGTTCGCCGGTGTTTTACCAGAGGGGGGATTAAACAAGTGTTTTGCAGACTGAGTCAACTAGACTATAAATCCAGGTTTTGAGGGATTTTTTAAAAGTCTGTTCGGAGGTGATTGCTCGAAGATAGTGAGGCAGTTTGTTCCATGCCTTGGCACCTATGACTGCCAAGGATTTTCCTCCTTTTGTGGCCAGTCTGAATTTGGGGACAATCATCAGATTGGCAGTAGCTGACCTGGGTTCTCTTGTGGGGTGGTATCTATTGAAATTGTTGTACAAATATCGTGGGCCTCGCCTGTGGAAGGCCCTAAAAGTAATCACAAGGACCTGGAACAGGATGCGTTTTTGGATGGGAAGCCAGTGCAGCATAGCCAACGAGGCCGAGGCCGAAGATTTTCTAGGCCATCTGAGAACCAGCCTCGCTGCAGAGTTCTGTACCATCTGTAGTTTATGCAGGGTAGATTTCGCCACCCCTGCATAAAGGCTGTTGCAGTAATCTATCCTTGATGTGATCAACGCGATTGCAACAGTGCGACGGGCTGATAGAGGCAGAAGATCGAAAAATTTCCTGAGGCCTTTTAAGATATTGAAACAAAGGCCAGCAACTTCTCTAGCCTGTTTAAATGAGAGAGTCTCGTTGAATTTTATTCCCAGATTACGTGCTGCTATGATGGTGTTTGGCGGGGCTCCTGCTTCTGTTGGCCAACAGGTATGTGGGGTGAAGAGGTTGTTTTTACCAAATGGTAACATTTCTGTTTTGGCAGAGTTACATTTGAGGTGGTTGTTATTCATCCAGTCAAAGGTCGCCGTCAGACACTCTTTCAGAACCAGTTCGGCTTTATCTGAGTATTCATCCAAAACTAGAACTAATTGAGTGTCGTTGGCGTATGCTATAGTGCTGATGTTAAAGGATGAGATAAGATTGATCAGGGGGGCCATGTACAGGTTGAACAAGGTAGGGCTCAAACTTGAGCCCTGAGGCACCCCTGAACCAACCATCTTCTCTTCAGAGCAGAAATGTCCAAGCATGGTGATCTGTCTTCTGTGCATCAGGAAGTTTTTAAACCATTTTAACACGGTGCCCGCTATGCCTGCCTTGACCAGGCAATGTAATAGGATAGCATGGGACACCGTGTCAAACGCTGCAGATAGATCTAGGAGGATCAAAACTGCCCTCTTACCCAGATCCAATGCAGCTCTTATGGTCTCCGTGGTTGACAGAAGTGCAGATTCTGTAGAGTGACTCGCTCTGAAACCTGCTTGGTTTGGGTGAAGGATGTTATTTTCCTCCAAAAATGTTGAGAGCTGCTTATTGACAGAAGCTTCAACACATTTACATAGGGCAGGGAGTTCGGAGATGGGCAGTAGGTTAGATAGAACTGAGGGGTCGCGTAAGGCTTTTTTTTGTAGTGGTTTAACCTCTGCGATTTTCCAGGAAGCTGGAATCTCTCCAGTTTGGAGTGATGAATTAAGAATAGCATTGATCACAGGGTTTACCTCCTCTTTAATTGTTTGAAGCAGTAAAGGGGGACAGGGATCAAACGGTGAGCCGGACTTTATTTTGGAAATGGCTTGGGAAGATTCTTCAAGACTGATCATAGCAAAGGTGTTCCAGTTAACTGGCCTAGACACTTTGTTCTGAGTGTTCTCTTCATCTTCTTGAGAGATTTGGGGAAAATCTTTAGTGAGATTTATTACTTTTTGTTCGAAATACGTTGCTATTTCGTTACAGAAGGTCTGAGAAGGCGGGATTTCCTGGGACAGAAATTTTGGATTTCTAAAACTATTTACAATTTGGAAAATTTCCTTTTGTTTATTTTGTGAGGCTTCAATCAAATTTGTAAAGTGAGTCGCTTTAGAGAGTTTGATTGATGAGTGATATTTTCTCCTAGCTATCTTAAAGACCTCCTGATCATCATTATTGTAGTGTCTATGCCATCTCCGTTCTAGTCTTCGCACTTTTTGTAATGTGTCTTTTAATCCACTGGTGAACCAGGGAGCAGATGTTTTCCCTTGTCTGGATTTCGGTTTTTGTTGTCCCCGGGAGGTCATCCTATCCCCTATGGATCTCATCCACCCCTCATAACTATGGTTATCAGGGATCACTTTCCCATGCAGGGATGGTCTGCTCTCTTTTACCCAGCTTGTAAGGTCAGGGTGGTCAATGATTTTAGCCCAACGCGGGGTGGGCTTCTCATTGCTTCCCACAGCTGGCTTGGTTACCTTTATTTCATCGGTTCTGAGATTAAATGCGATGAATTTGTGATCAGTCCAGGTTAGGGGCAGGGGGGCTAAGACAGAAATGGTGTTGAGATTGAAGCTGATGCAGTCTAAGATATGTCCAGCTTTATGTGTGGGGTCTGTTGTGAGTAATGTCAGCCCTAAAACATGCATATCATCTTTAAAACACAGCACAATAGGGTCACTAATGCTATCCAAATGAAGATTAAGGTCTCCCAATAGGGTAAAATTGGCAGCTTTGAGAGTTAAATTGGTTAGGACTTCACCCATACTTTCTAAAAAGTGGGTCACTTGACCTGGTGGGCGATATATTAAAGCTCTGGAAAAAGTAAAGGAATCAAGGGCCTGAAAGCTAAAGCCCAGACATTCTGCCCCTTTTATATCAGATAATTCCGTGGTGTTACATTTGAGGGCGTCTCGGTGTATAATGGCCAACCCTCCCCCTCGCTGAGAGGGTCTGTCTAGTCGCTGTATCCGGTAGCCAGATGGCAATGCCTGTACTATGTCCTGATTTGATCAATCTCTAAGCAATGTTTCTGTGACTAGGAGACAGTCCAGCTCTGTTTCTGAGATTAGATCATATATGTGTAATGCATTCTTGCACATAGAGCGGGCATTAATGAGTCCCCCCATGATGACCATTTGTATGATTTTCTTTGGCGGGCTTTGATAAGGTTGTAAAGTTTGTTTGCAATCAAAACAGCAGATGGGGCCTGTACACTTATCAACATTAATGACCTGATGGCATTGCTTAGGAGTGGAATTCAGCGATAGTATGTAGTCTCTAGATAGCTGACCTGTTCTAGGAATCTGGGCAGTGAGAGCAGCACCCAGCCCGTCCGTGGCGTGGACGGGCTGGACTTAGGCTTGACTTTGGCGCGACACAGGCGCGCCCGCTGCTCGCGTTCGCTGTGCGAAACAGTGGCCATCTTCCTTTGTAGTCCCTTCTGCAGCGCTAGGGCGCTGGGACTTGTAGTTCCTCAACAGTAATCGTGAGGGGGCTGATCAAGCGTCTCCGGCCACAGCACCTAATTGTCTGTGTAAGCTCGGAGGAGATCGTGCAGGCAATGCGGTATTTAGATTTTGTTAGTGAGCATTTAAAATACAAAATATGGCGCAAATAAAAGGGGGTGAATACTAACTCAAATATTTAAAATACAAGCAGGCTATCACCCGGCTTCCGCCTCAGGTGCACAATTTATTAAATCACAATGAGCGGACAGTAAATTAGCATTTCACCCGGCATCCGCCTCAGGTGAGAATGGAGTCTCGCGTCTAAGAGCACTCCCTCCCTTTGTAGTCCCTTCTGCAGCGCTGGGACTTGTAATTCCTCAACAGTAATCGTGAGGGGGCTGATCAAGCGTCTCCGGCCACAGCACCTAATCGTCTGTGTAAGCTCGGAGGAGATCGTGCAGGCAATGCGGTATTTAGATTTTGTTAGTGAGCATTTAAAATACAAAATACTGCGCAAATAAAAGGGGGTGATTACTAACTCAAATATTTAAAATACAAGCAGGCTATCACCCGGCTTCCGCCTCAGGTGCACAATTTATTAAATCACAATGAGCGGACAGTAAATTAGCGTTTCACCCGGCATCCGCCTTAGGTGAGAATGGAGTCTCCATGATCTGGAGGAACCACCTGCAGTCTATCTTGTGTTGAAATATCTGATCCTGCATCCCACACAGGGTGGGTGTGTGCCACTACGGGCAAACTAAAGGAGTTTGGTGGCTATTGCCGACATGCAGGGGACTGGAAAGTATGATGCCCCTAGTGGCCTAGCCATTGTCTGCTTAATACTCGTGCCCAAAAAGACTGAAGTGCCTGGTGCTGGTACGATTGGCAGAAGATAGGCTGGTCCGGCGTTGTGGAGCGCTTTGTGTGCGTGGGTGAGGAGCTTGAAGGTGATCCTCTTGTCGACGGGGAGCCAGTGTAGGTCTCTCAGGTGGGGGCTGATGTGGCTGCGGTGGGGGACGTTGACGATCAGTCGGGCGGAGGCGTTTTGGATGCGTTGTAGTCGTCGTGTTTGGCTGGGATTCCTGCGTAGAGTGCATTGACGTAGTCCCGTCTGCTGCTGACGAGGGCCTGTGTCACCGTTCTTCTTGTTTCGGTCGGGATCCATTTGTAGATCCAGCGGGGCATGCGGTTTTGTAGCAGCAGGAGGAGGAGGAGGAGACGGCGTTGACCTGCTTAGCCATGAAGAGGGAGGAGTTGAGGATGAATCCTAGGTTGCGTGCATGGTCGGTGGGTGTTGGTGCTGTTCCCAGTGTGGTCAGCCACCAGGAGTCGTCCCACGCTGAGGGGGTGGGTCCGAGGATGAGTACCTCTGTCTTGTCAGAGTTCAGCTTCAGACGGTTGCTCCTCATCCAGTCGGCGACGGCCTTCATTCCCTCGTGGAGGTTGGTTTTGGCGGTGTGTGGGTCCTTGGTGAGGGAGAGGATGAGCTGGGTGTCGTCGGCGTAGGAGATGATGTTGAGGTCGTGATGGCGGGCCACTTGTGCGAGGGGGGCCATGTAGATGTTGAACAGCGTCGGGCTGAGGAATGAGCCCTGGGGGACGCCGCAGATGATGTCGGTGGCTTCGGATCGGAAGGGTGGGAGGCGGACGCTCTGGATTCTGCCGGAGAGGAAGGACGTGGTCCAGTCAAGGGCCTTCTCTTGGATTCCGGCTTCCAGGAGGCTTGTCTTTAGAGTGCGATGGCAGACCATGTCGAAGGCGGCCGACAGGTCCAGGAGGATGAGAGCTGATGTTTCGCCGTTGTCTAGTTGGTGCCTGATATCGTCTGTGGCGGCGAAGAGGGCTGTCTCAGTGCTGTGGTTTCGACTGAGTCTGGACTGGGAAGGATCCTAGATGTTGTTGACTTCCAGATGGCGGGCCAATGCCTGTTGACGATTTTCTTGATGACCTTTGCCGGGAATGGGAGCAGGACGATGGGCCGGAAGTTCTTGAGGTCCTTGGGGTCCACCTTGGGCTTCATGAGGAGGGCGTTGATTTCAGCGTGTTTCCAGCTTTCCGGGAATGTTGCTGTTTCGAAGGGGATGTTGATGACCTTCCGTAGTTGGGGTGCAATGGTTGCGTCTGCTTTGTTGAATACGTGGTGTGGGCACGGGTCTGACGGAGATCCTGAGTGGATGGAGTTCATGACCTTGCGTGTCTCATCGTCGTTGGACCAGGAAGTCAGTCGGTTGGCGCTGGTGGTGTTCATAGGGGAGGTGGAGTCTGGCGTAGTCGGGGCGGTTGTGGTGTTGGAGCTGTCATGGATGTGAGAAGTTGGCCTGATATGCAGTGCTCACTATTCTAGTGAACACTATGTATCAGTCCAAACAACCCTTATTGATGATTGGTTGTAAGTCAACCTGATAGACCAGCTATCCTAGTAGCATGGATACGAGCAGTCTAAGGCTAAGACTCTAGAGGGCGTGTTAAGCCAGCTGTTTTACCATCACATTACCCCTTGAACACCAAGTGAAAGGACACCACACAAGTTGTTATGAAAATAAACAGATATTTATTTATAACAAGTCTACCCTGAACTCTTTATGAGTCAGGGAGCTAAGCACACAACAAAACTCTTACGAAAATACTTTAAGTCGCACAATTTACACAAATGCCCGAGGGGCACGAAAAACCATATACTCAGTAAGTGGAATGCGAACTTGCTAGCAGGTAAGTAATACTTTTCTAGACTTAGGAATCGCTAGGCCTACAATTCTAAACACTGGGATTAGATGCAGGAGGCCTGTGGACGTCGTGTGCAGAGTGGGAACTCTCACGCGTAAGGCGGGAAAAAGTCTATGGAGGCTAGCAGTTACAAAGTTACTGTTCTCGGGCGAACCCGACTAGGTGGATCAAAAACGGGAGTGGATCCGAACACTTAGGGTGTTGGACTATGCTGGAGCACCGGAGTACTCAGGTTACCTAGCCCAGGGGCTGCGGCTGCATAGGGTTGAAGTTGCGTCGGAAACCCACGTTGAAGATCCAGGAGCCTGAAGAAAGAGTTGCTGGCAGGCGGCCAGTGAAGAAAAGTTAGTGGTGATCCAAGCCTGGATCAGGGAAGAAGAAGACCTGAAAGCAGAGGGGACCAAGTTCTGAATCACTAGCCAGTGATTAGATGGGCACCAGAGTGGCACCGGGCGAAGTCACCTCGACCAGGTGAGTGGGCGCTGCTGGGCTCTGCAGTCTCTCGGACCAGGAGGCGTTGTCGGCGACCAGGATGGAGGTGCGAGCTGTCCCACGAAGGTTCTTGCTGTCGACGTCGCTGGACCCAGGATTGGGCAACAAGTCTTGGCAAATGCAAGGCCCACGCGGTGGACCTAAAATGGCGTCTTGAGTGGACCAGGAGGGTCCAGGGTGCTCCTCTTTTGGAGGGGAGCAAGGGCTAGTCTGGAGCAACCAGACCAGCAGTAGTTGTCGTCGTGGAGCGTCGTGAGAGGGCCACTAGCCAACGGGCAAGCGACCTGGACAACGCGGTGAGCAGCAAAAAGCAGAAGGGCCCCACGCAGATCTCGTGGATGCAGGGGGGCTGAACTTCGGTGCTGGAGCTGCTCAGGGTCGGGGCTTCTCTTACCCCAAAGCACTCGGTCGAGGGTCACTCGGTGGTCGTGCTGGACAAGCGTCGTGCAGTTCTGAAGATGGCCGGTCCCTCGAGGTCTCGTCGCACCCACGGATCACAGCTGGGCTGAT
The DNA here is from genome assembly GCF_964261635.1 of Lissotriton helveticus. Lineage (NCBI taxonomy): Eukaryota > Metazoa > Chordata > Amphibia > Caudata > Salamandridae > Lissotriton > Lissotriton helveticus. The sequence continues at coordinate 403,153,940 of NC_136063.1, read as the reverse complement.
GATGTAGGTTGAGGTCAGAGGTGCCAGGGAAGCCGGTTCTCGTCGTGCTGGAGCAGTCTTGATCCGAAGGAGAGACTGGCAACAAACCGCGATGCTTGGTTGGTGCCTGCTGCTGCAGGGTGACTACTCCTTAGTCACAAGGGAGAAATCTTGAGAAGAGTCTTGAGTTCCTTCTTGTAGAAAGTAGTTTCAGGATTCAAAGATGATCTGATTTGGAAGGGGGCCAGTTCCTACCTTTATCCTGCAAAAAGGGGCTGGCACGCGACTAAGTCCTGCCCTATGGGTGGGACTAGGAGGGGGGTGGTTACACCCCTCTCCTTTGGCGGGCTTTCCCCAGGCCAGGGGCTGGAGTGCCCCTGGAACGGGTTTCAGCCGGCCTATGCACAGTGAGCACCGGGGTGCCACTTGCAGTCACCTTCCTCTAAAGCCCTGCCTACCTAGGATACACAAAATCCTGTCTGGGACGGTGCTGGCACCGCCCCTGGCAGGAAACCCTTTGTCCTTGCCTCCTGGGCTGGGAGGACTCCCAGCAGCAGGAGGGCAGACTTGTGTCTCGGTGGCAGCATCCATTTTGTGGAGCTAAGGCTCTGTTTGACTTTAACCGGGGTTACAGGCTACATACATGTCGTGTCCCTCTAGAAGGGTGGAATGCTAACCCCGTCGCCAGAATTGGCGAGGGGTTAGTATTCCAATTCGTATGACACCTTACTCGACATGTTTTGATAAAGCGATACCAGAGTTGGCATATAACCGCGAGGATTATAATGCACTTAAGAGTATATGGTATGCGATATCATGGAAACGGCTAAGGGATGGATCCCGAAAGCCGCAGACAGGCTCAGCTCATGCCAGAGCACCATCTCACACGATTCCAAGCACTCTGCCTTCAGGATTGTTAAGGCCTGCCATAGGAGTGACTGATAGGAGATCTGTGTGTCCATTTAGGTTTAGATATAGGAATACTTTATCTATAGCAAAGGGTGATTACACCACCTTGCCCCAGCTGTCGTGCAGCTAGTTGTGTCAGATTTAGTTAGTCAGTCCAGGGGTGGCATAATACATGCTGCAGCCCCTGGGAGACTTCTGGGTGCACCTCAGCCCTGGGTACAGGGACTTGAGAGGGCCCAGTGCCAATTCAGTACCTGGGTACAATTTGGATTAGAGAGAACAGCTAGGCTGTGGGTCTGATTAGCAGGCCCACAGCCAGGGAAAGTCGTAAACCAGTGAAGCAAAAAGCAAAAATCTGGGTGATCATAGGATTGCAGACCCTACTCTCCTACAATGGATGTCAGCGATCTTGCAGTGAAAGAAGGTTGCTATTGAGTCGCACAGTTCTTGTGAGGGCGGGATGTCGTTGGGGTTGGAGAGTTCCTTTACGATGCTAAAGAGCTCTTTGCTATCGTGTGCATTGTTGTCCAAGCGGTCTTTGAAGGAGGATCTCTTGGCTAATCGGATGAGGTGGTGATGTCTGCGGGTGGTGTCCTTGTGGGCTGTGCGGTTGTCCGGTGTGCGTTCGTGGAGCCATATTTTCTCCAGTTTCCGGCATGCGCGTTTGGAGGTCAGGAGCTCGTCGGTGAACAAGGTGGCTCTCTTGCTGTCGTGGCTGTTGGAGGGTTTCTTCAGTGGGGCGAGGGTGTTGGCGCAGTCGTCGATCCACTGTCTGAAGTTGCGGGCTGCAGCGTCTGGGTTGGTGGGGTCGGTGGGTGGGTTCTGGGCAAGGGTGGTGATCAGGCGGTCTTCGGTGACTTTGCTCCAGCAGTGGCGAGGCAGCTGTTGGGTGCCGTGGTGCGTGGTTGGTTTCTTGAAGGTGAAATGAATGCAGTGGTGGTCCGTCCAGTGGAGTTTGGTGGTGTAGTTGAAGGCGACGTGGGTGCCTGTGGAGAAGACTGGGTCCAGCGTGTGGCCGCGCGGCGTGGGTGGGTGCGGTGACGAGTTGTTTGAGGCCGAGGTTGTCGTTCAGGGTGGCGGAGTTGGTGTCGTTGTTGTTCTCGAGGTGGAAGTTCAGGTCCCCGAGGACGATGTAGTGCGTGGAGGCGAGTGCGTGGGTGCTGGCGAGGTCGGCGATGGAGTCGCTGAACTGAGCCCGTGGTCCGGGGGGGGGGGGGGGGGGGGGGGGGAGGGGTCTGTAGATGAGTGTTCCTCTGAGGGTGGTGTTGGGGTTGGAGTGGATCCGGTGTTCGGCGGTGTTGAGGGTGTCGTCTGTGAGGGTGGCGACCTTGAGGGTGGACTTGTGGACGATGGGTATTCCTCCTCCGGTTCCGTTGGCGCGATCCCTGCGGGTGATCTTGTAGCCGTCCGGGATGGCTATGGCAAATGTCGGGCGCCGAGGATTCGTTCCACCAGGTCTCAGTCAGGAAGGCCACGTCTGGGGCGGAGGTGTGGAGCAGATCCCAGAGCTAGACGGCGTGTTTGTGTGCGGAGCGGGCGTTGAGGAGTATGCAGCGGAGGAGATTGGGTCCAGTCCTTGGAGGTTTGGTGGTTCTGTCGCAGGTGAAGCTGCAGGTGCGGCAGGAGAAGGGTCCGTGGGTCCGTTGGTCCGTTTCGGGTGGCCTGCAAGCAGGTGTGGTTTCGGCCGGCGTTGAGGGTGCTGGCGTCGTAGTGGAGTCTGGTGTCGTGGCGTTCCCGGGGTCCAGGGGTCCAGGGGTTCTGGTGCTGGGCGCAGTACGGGCACAGGCAGGCTTGCCTTAGGCGCGCTAGCGGCGTGCTCGCTGCGCAGCCGCGCAGCTTCCACCATCTAAGGGGAGCTGGGAGGGAGGGGCAGCTGGGAGGCGGGAGCAGGGCTGGGAGCGGGGCGGGAGGGGTCAGGGAGGTGGCGATAACGGCAGGATATATATGAGGGGGAGTAGAAGGGAAACTAGAGAGAAAAGAAAAGTACAGTGGCAGAAACAGAGTTAGAGTAAAAGAATAAACCAGATCAGAAGGCAGGCAGGCTCAAACCCTGCGTAGGAGGGCTGCTGGGCGCGAGGCGGGGCAGAGCACCACTGAGCTGCTGGGAGGCTGATGGGGGAGTGAGATCCTTGGACCAAGGTCTGAGGACTCACGCGCGTTTCCCCCGCAGCTGACGCCTTTTGAAGGAGAGGGAGGAGGGACAATCAGCTGGGAGGCGGGAGCGGGGTGGAGGGGTCAGGGAGGTGGCGATAACGGCGGGAAAAATATGAGGGGGAGTGGAAGGGAAACTAAAGAGGCTCGAACCCTGCGCAGGAGGGCTGTTGGGCGCGAGGCGGGGCAGAGCACCACTGAGCTGCTGGGAGGCTGATGGGGGCAGTGAGATCCTTGGACCAAGGTCTGAGGACTGATGCTATAGCCATAAAAGGGGCAAAACTGTTAAGGATTCTATCTCACAGAGGTAGAAAAGCCTGAGTAACATGATGTGGCTCGGCTTATTTTAAAGCTTTCTAACACTGAATTTGACTTCTTGCCAAAATGGCCAGATTAATTTAATGACATGTCCATCAAAGAGGCTTGCACATCTCCGAGGAGTAGGTGGATCTCATCCAAGTGTGCAGCCGAAGCACCACACTAGTGTTTACTGCTCTGTCCAAGCAGTCAGTAGTGTCCAATCCAGAGCATATGATGGACCTTGAGGCTTCCTGGACATCTTGAATGATTTGACCCAAACTCCCCAAAACCTGCTGACATGATCTCACCAACCATGTCCAATTAAGCACAGATACATCTCCCTAGTACAAATAACTGGCATGGACTTATCAGAGAGCTAGACTTGGCCAAGGAAAAACCATCAGCTTCCCTATACTCTTCATTCGTTTTGACACTCTTTTAAGAGGAATCGTGTGGAAAGATTGATATATTAAGGGGAGGAGGACTTGCAGGCCCCACAGCGAACTGTAAAGGCACTAGGGACCCCATCCCCCACATCTATGTTTTTCTTAAGGGGGTAGAGTGGCCCCCTACACCGAGGATGTGAGGACCCAATCCGCTTGGGTCTGTTCTTATAATAAGTGGGTGCCCAGGTTCACCCACCATACACATGTTGGGGGCTACTTGGGGAGGGGGTGGGGGGGTTTTAGGGCCCAGTGCCCCCATTGCCCCTTCTGGCTCCCTGCATGCTGAAAGAGCCGGCATTGCTCCCGCCCACAGGGAGCAGCAATTTATGCTGTTACCACTGGGCGGAAGCAATCTGTTGATCTGTTTCCCTGCCCACATCAGTACAGGCAGAGAAACAGAACTCAAGTCTGCTCCCAGCTGGCGGGCATTTTTAAAGCTCCCGCCTGTTGGGAGTACACTGTTTCCCTGCCTGCGCCAGTGCAGGCAGGTAAACTACTGTGGCCTGGGCTCCTCGGGACACAGTATGTGAGCTGACCTGAGGAGGACCACCGTTCCATTTTAATGGACATTACGGCACTGCAGGGGGTTTCCTCAGGGCCTATAAAGGTTCAGGCAGGGGGGCTTGCACCCCCTTAACCTTATGGAATGCAGCACCTGGGGTGGGTTACCTTGAGACTCGAAAATCTTGGGGAGGGGAGCCGTGCACCTCCCTCCTCCTTATTAAACAATACAGCTGAGGGCCACAATTTTTTTTAAGCCTGCAAGAGTCAAAAGGTTACGGGAAATATTGCTGGATTTCGTTTATTCTTGCCCTTAGAGGGTCCCTCTGGGCCACCGCCATGGGGCCTGGGGGGGGGGGGTGATGGGTATCCCTACCCAGCACCTTTATATCTTTTTGTATATAATAGCTCAGGACAGGGGACTAAGTCAGCAATATTATTTTGATGTTGCTGGCAGACAATCAGAGGGCTCGCACCCAGCAGGAGTGAACTGGACCAAGGGGAACAAAAAAAGAACAGGCTCACCAGCTCTTTCTACTGGTTAATTAGTAATGTACTACCACATTGGGTAAACATCTATAGCATATTCTACACTACAGCTGCGTAAAGGACTATGAGGAAATGTCTTCAGTGACCTTCTGTGCATTTTGGCAATGCGATTGTTTCTCGTGTCTATATTCCAAAATATGTATAACATAAATCCAACTACAGAGAAGACAACACAACTACAAAGATGTAAATCTCCAACAAACAAGGGCCCTTCCTCTTAACTACATGAAGTATGTGTTCCTTTGTTTGAAGGAGGTCCTCATATTCCTCGGCATCAAGTACAAGTCACAAAAAACGGTGGGAAACGCAATGGGGGGGGCCTTGTGATACGCTGCCCATCATCCTGGCAAAAGGCAAGAAGACCACTGCATACACCTAAGGTAAAAGGGGCAGGGCCAAATCGGCGAGCTTCAGGTGATTTTGAACATTTGTATACTTGTAATCATTAAAAGGGAGAACACTGGACTCTGCTCTCAGCAGGTAAGGACAAGAACAAACACATTTTTAACAGTTACTATTGATTGCGCTTCAATAGAGCAACAATGCACTCACCTTCACGAAGCATTTCAGATCACCTTTCAATGTGGAATTGCTGAGAAAACCCACTAGCTTTTCCTTTGTCAAGCCCAGGAGGCCAAGATAATTTGTCTTTTACAGAAATGGAGCTTCAACTAGGGTACCCGCTATGAGTATATCTGTAGTGCTTCCCATTGAGGTTTACTTACTGTGAAATGAGCATCAGGGCCAGAACGTAATGGGGAAGGGGGCCGTGTGGGCCCCCCTCACTAGGCCCCACCCAGGGCACCCAGTGTGCTTTGATAGGGGCTGCGGGGGCAGCGTCAATGCCCCCGCGGAGCCAGTCAGCTCCCCGCCTCCTGCTGGAGCTGCCACTGCTCCCAACCGCAGGGGAGCTGCTAAATTGCTGCACCCTGTGTACAGGAGCAATCTTTCATCTGTTTCCCTGCCTACTGTCATGCGGGCAAGGAAACCGATGAAAACTCTGCTCCCAGCGGGCGGGAATAGTTTTACAGCTCCTGCCAAGAGAAAGCACACAGCTATCTCCCATCCAAGGGTGGGCACCTTGGGAGATCGCAGGAGCCGGCCCTATGGGGTGGGGGTCCCCAGGGTCACTAGTGGCTCCAGGAGAGAAGCCACAGGGCCCCCCTTTAGTAAGCATGGGCTGTCCCCAGGGACGTGGTGGTCCCCGGATCAGTATATCCCCCTCCCAGTTTTTAAAATTGTATTTGGCACCGGGGTCTGCGCCTCCATGGCATTTTATTAATTGAGCCCCGGAGAGGTGGTGGTCCCTGGGGCATATTAAAGCCTCAGGAGGGAAGTCCGCGCAGGCTTCCTCCTTTAAAAAAAATAATAAAGGGAGGTGGTGGTCCCCGGGGCTTCAAAGAGCCCATTGGCAGGGGGGGGGGGGCGTGCTGACCCCTTCAATATTTAAAAAAAAGCCAGGGAATGTGGTGGGCTGCGGGGCTAAAAAGAGCCCTTATAGGGCCCAGTGTATCCCCCTCCTTTTTTCAAATACCCTCATGCCCCTGGAACTCAGCTCATCTGAGGGAGGGGGGGGAATTTTCCCCCTTGTGGGGGTCCCTGGGAGACCCCAGCACCAGAGTTAGATGGTCAGGGTAATTCTACACTGCCCCTTGTCTTAGTTTTTAGGTGTCGGCCTGCGATGTCAGCGCACATGCGCAGTCTCGCTGGCGAAACTTAATGACTATGAGTGAGTTTCACTAGAGAGGTTAAGCACTGGGCCTCTTTTCCATTGGCTGGCGTCACCGTTCATGCTAAACTGTGGCCAGTCATTGGAAAAGAGGTCCCAGTGACGTACTTATTTCTCTTTAAGCCCCGTCCTTTTCAGACTGGCTTCCTTGACTTAATGCTGAGGTAAAAGGTTTCTTATCTTCTTTATGGGGCGAAACAGATGGCCCCATGAAGAAGATAAGAAACCTTTTACCACAGCAGTAAGTCAGGCCGAGCCCGTCCGAGTGGGACAGCAGAAAAGTGTACGTCGTAGCGAGCGCCTGTTCTGTTACACTTTGATAAATTACATTCACATCGTACCGGTACTTATTGAACTGTATCTATTTAATTACTGTTGTATTTGTTAGCAGCTTTTAAGAAATTGCTTTGAACAGATCAAAAAAACGCGCCCAATACAATTTCAGCAGTAGTCCTTCCTTTCTTTCCTGGATTCCTGTCGGCGGTCACTAATGCCTCTTAAAGGCACCCAGTGCTAATGTGGTGTCCTGCCGGCTCGGCTCACCTCATCCTCCCTTTCATAGCGGTTATTGTCGGCGGTCAGTAAAAGCGGTTAAAGGTGCAAGGCTGCAGACGCTATGCTAGGCGGTGCCTGCAGCACTCCTCGTCACATCCCGTTTAAGGTGCGGGTCTGCAGCTGTCGGAGGGCAGGGCAGGCTGGGCGGTTAGTGTCAGTAGCGGCACAGGCCGAGGGTAGCAAGGAATGCACGCCACTCTCTGCCTCTTCGGTGGCTGTAGGAATCTGCCCCAGTAACCTGTTCCGGTGCTAAGACTCCTGCGTGTGTTGAACGGCACTCGTTCTGCAGTGTGCCCTCCTGCGGGTCCCCGTGGACCACCACAGTCATGCCTCCATACGGCCCTCGTTCTGCAGTGTGCCCTCCTGCGGGTCCCTGTGGACCCCCACAGTCATGCCTCCATTGCACGGCCTCCTGCTGCTCCTGTTCGGTGCTGCCTTGGGGTACTTCCCCGAGGAGCGGTCGAACCCCGAGTCCCCTCTGCAGGCCCCGCCAGTCATGATAGCTCTACTCGCCCGTAACAGCGCTCACTCCCTGCCCTCGGCGCTGGTTCTGCATCAAGAGGTTGCGGTACCCCAAGGACCGGCTGACGATCTGGTAAGTATAGTCATCTTAGGATGGAATGGGATACCTCCGTTCTCTATGGGAAACCCCCAACACCTCAAGCAACTCCTTAACATTCATGTGCAATCCCTCGGAGGGTGCTATACCCAAAGGACTTGCTGGTTGCCTAGCAAGTTTAAACCCAAGATCTGGAGATGTGACAATTCTAGAGACCCCACTCACCCTTGAATCGCAAACCCTCAGCTCCAAAGGACCCAGTCATCGGTTTTACCCCCTCATTCACCCCCGCCCCCACTCCTCCTCGCCTGTGGGTAGCATATTCGAGCCCCATCAGAGGCTGCAGTATTCCAAGGGAAGGCTGGCAGTCTGATGAATGAAGCTGTTGTAAAAGGCAGAAAGCCTCCATACCAATTGACCCACCTAACATAGAAACCCCCGACCGCTGCACAGATCTTTCCACGAAGAGCTGTAGGAGTCCATGGATGAGCTAGCATTCTATGGAGTAGAGCATAGCACACGAGGTGGCGAGCGAGAAGACTAACCCCTGCCCCCCACGTACACGCATACTCCCAAAATCTTCCATTCAATACTACAAGGGCCCCAACATGCGGGCCCCTCTGTAGGTGTGGCATAGAGCCACCAAGGGAAGCCTACCTGTTAGTTTTTTTGTTCATTTTTTTACAACATTAATAAAGTGTATAATGTGGATTTACTCTCAGTATTATATGTGCTCAATGATATAACCTTGAAACAAACTTCCTATGACTTAAAGAAGTGTATTTTCCTGGTTTTTGTTAACCATTTTAAGCTGTCTTTTTCATACAGTAGGGTCATGCACACCCCCAAGTAAAAGGAATTATAGTTTGAGTGAAAGACCAAGATTAGGGGGGAAATGGGGAATAACCAGGGCAGTCAAGATCAGAATTATTGCTCACTCTCTACTAATCACCAACTACTAATTACTCTACTACTCACTTTCTACTACTAAACTCACTCTCTACTCCTTACATTCTACTACTAAACTCACTCTACTACTCACGCTCTAATACTCTCACTACTCCCTCTACTACTTACTCTACAACTCTCCAATACTCCCTACTGACTCTCTACTACTCTCTGCTACTCACTCTACTACTCACTACTACTAACTTTTACTCACTCTAGTACTCTGTACAACTCTACTATTCACTAGTACTCACTCTACTACTCCACTACTCACTCTTTGCTACTCACTCTAATACTCTCACTACTCACTCTACTACTTACTCTACAACTCTCTAATACTCCCTACTCACTCTACTACTCACATTCTATTGACTCACTCTCTACTATTACCTATACTCACTACTACTCATTTTAGTACTCTCTACAACTCACTACTACTCTATATTAATAACTATTACTCTCTAGTACTCACTCTACTACACACTCTCTACTCCTCTACACTCTACTACTCACTCACTATTACTCTCCACTACTCAATCTACTTACTCTCTACTCTACTCACTCTCTACTACTCACTCTCTACAACTCTACTACCTCTATACTACTCACTCTACTCACTTCTACTCTACTCACCACTACTCACTCTCTACTACAAACTCTCTAGTACTCTATTCTCAAATCACTATACTACTCACTCTACTACTAACTCTCCTGCAACTCTACTACTCTCTACTACTCATTACTACTCACTCTAATACTCTCTATTACTCTTTCTACTACTCCCTAGTACACTTTACTAACTCTTTACTACTCACTCTCTACTACGCTCTGCTACTCACACTACTCACTCTCTACTACTCTCTATTCACTCTCTACTACCTGCGCTCTACTATACTCTAACTACTCTCCACTATCTACTACTCACTCTGCTACACTCTAGTACTCGCTAGTACTCACTAACTACTGCTCTCTAACCTCTACTCAATTGTACTACTCATGCTCTACTAATCGCTCTATTAAATCTACTATCTACTAACTCTACTACTCACTCTACTACCCTCTATTACTATCTAGTACTCTTCATTAATCTCTACTACTCACTCTCTACTACTCGCTATCTCCTACACCTCATCTCCTACACCTTATCTCCTACTCACTCTATACTACTCTCTACTACTCACTCTATTACTGCCTACAACTCACTACTACTCTACTCTCTACAACTCCACTCTCTATTAGTCTACTACTCACTCTACTAAATACTACTCCCAACTACTACTCTATACTGCTCACCCTCTACTACTCACTCTACTAATCACAAAACGAACGCTCTAGTACTCACTCTAGTACTCTCTACTCACTATGTACTACTCACTCTCTACTACTCAATCTGCAAAAACAGCCTAACCTTACTCCAAACCTTTACTCTTTGCCTAAAGGCACTAGTGCACAAAATGCCATAGGTTTAATCTTTATTACACATAAAGCAATTCTGTTTCTAATCAGGTGGCTATTTAGATTTAGCTTATTAGTGTTTTTCACACTTTCATGAACATGACATGCATATATATGCGGAGATATATGTATGTGTGTATATATATATGTATATATACATACATATTTAAACATATAAACATCTGCATATCTAGATCAATACCAATATTAATGCATACTTACATATACATAGATGCACACATATGCATGTTATGTACATGGAACTATAAATAACACTAATAAAAGCAAAACTAAAAAGCCACCTAATTACAAACAGAATTGCTTAAGCTTAACTAAAGTCAAGACCGTTGCATTGCAAATGCTTGTTTAAATTTTTTCTTGGGTATCGGCTGAGTCCGAATCCCAAGATGGCTGCCAGCATTTCCTAGATAGAGTGTTGGAAACCAATCAGATCCCTGCACAAGATTGGGAGGATTTGCGGAGGCCTAGCATCCCTAACAAACAAGTTACTTACCTTCTGTAACGATGTATCTGGTAGAGACATAGTCTTGCTGCAGATTCCTTAACTTAGAATATCCCCAGGCGTCAGACTGGACCCAGAAAATGTTTGCACAGCAGCACCTCTGCGTCAGCGGAGCCATATATGCCCCATCCCGGCGCGCCGACATCAGTTTTCCTCCGAAGATTTTTCCGCGTCAGAATGCAAAGCCACCACCAAAAACTGTGAAAATATGGGAACAGCGTGCAGAAAAAGAAAAACCAAGGTATGGTGAAAAAACATCAACATAGAAAGACAGTGCTAGGCAACGTATATTGTAAACTGAGGGAGGAAAAAGGACAGAGCACCACTCTGGGAGGGAGCCTCTCAATTGTTAAGTCCAAAAATGACAGAGCAGTCAACCACCAGACCCGTTTCCCTGAAGAGAGCGGGAATCAAGGGGAGGCTATGGTACCACAGCCCATTCAGAATAACACGAAAACCCCGACATGTACAGGGACGAGAGAAGGTAAACACTAAGCCAGAACGCTTGAGCCTGATTGAAAAGATGCCGAACTTCGAAAGAAAAGAGGCATGAGAGATCCACAGGATCCAAGGTGTCGAGAAGAAGCCAGAGCTAGCCCCAGCTAAATAACTCAAACAGCGTAAAACACTGTTAAACCTGCTCCCGTAAAGATACAAAGGCAGCAGGATAATGACCCCTGCCCAGCACGGGCCGACATGGAAGAAAAATACACCTAGTAAAGAAACTGGCGTGAAAAGAGTTCAGCACCTCGCAGGGAGTAGAACTGAACCTTATGGTATGAAAGAACTGCAGAATGCGGCAGTCGACAAAGCCAACCCAAAGGACTGGTTAAGTGGTATGGTGGAGAGAACGCATAGCGCCCCCACATGTACCACAGAGCAAGAGTACTGCGGAGACCCTTGCCAGTCAGACATGTGGAGAGCATTGAAAGGACGCCCACAGACAGCCCGAAAGACGCTCATACGTGGCCAGAAGGAACACCAGGAAGCAAAACAGCAGGAACAGCTGAGACGCACCCAATAGCAAGAAGGCAACGGGAAGTACAAGCCATGAAGAAGAACATGGCGCAGAAACAGCCTCAAGAAGATGCTGAACCCCGGCCAAACCCAGACACTAGGATACGCTCAAAAGTACCCGCAGTTATACAGAAAGTGGAACTAACTATAAGCAGCGTCTGCTGTCAGTCCGGAAGAGCGAGAACAGTACCCTTGCAGGACAATTTAGAAGAAAAGACTAGCCTAACAAGGAAGTACCTAGGACCAACTCACGGGTCCTAGACGCCAGGAAGAGCGGAGTTCAAGGAGAACCGGCTTCACGAGACTGCCACATTTAAGAATGCCAGTGGAACGTAGAAATCCACAGCGCGAAAGTACCGGGGATGTGGAGAAAACTGCTGGGGAATAAGCCTACAACAGAGAGGTTCATGGCAACTTCCTACTTGGGAGAACAACCCAGAGGCGGCTGGCACCAAAAAACAGACCATAGTACAAAAGCAGGATGTCAGGCCATGCGAGGTAGATACCACACAGCATAAACCTTGACCCGGAGTCTAAGCACTACAGACAATAGAGCAATGCGACGCTGCGGAATGCAGTAAAAGGAGGTATATGAGTCCCAGAGGGATACCAACAATGAAAACTCAACAGGAGCGTACGAAGTCAGCGTGGGACCCAAAAAGGTCTATACCGTTAAATGGGACCCAAAAAGGTCTATACCGTTAAATGGCATGTCTTGGATGCTCTCCCGAATATTATCAGGGAAGCAACCGCCACGCATCTAGGCATGACGGCGCAAAGCCACAGACCATGCAAGAGCACGGCCCACAGAGTATGTGGTATACAGGAAGAAGCGTATTGTAAAATGAGCCATTTCCTTGCCGTGAAGGACAAGACGGTGTAACTCCGGGCGCAATTCCTCCCAAAGGGAAGGAAGAAGATTAGCCACGGAGTCCCAGAGTGTGGAGGATGTGAGAAAGTGTCATCTTTCTTGCATGGTATGCCCCCACTTTTTGCTGAATTGCTGATGTACTTTCCCTGAGTAAGCCCTGGGTTCCTACCAATCAGGTACCAAGGGCCTGTGTTCCTTCCCTAAAACTGCATTGAAGCCTAAATCCAATTGGCATCCCTGGCCACATGCAAGCCCCTGGTAAATGGTACCCTAGGTACCCAGGGCACTGTGACCAGAGATGGCCCCTAAGGGCTGCAGCACTTATTGTGCCACCCTTGGAGGCCTGTACCCTGACACACACACCCTGCCTTTGCAGGCTGAGTGTCTTGGTGCAGAACTAAACATAGTCGACAAGGCACACATTCCTGTGTGCCATGCCCACAAACACACTGCCCTGGCATGCCTCAGTCACCCCTCTAGCTGGGTGCATTATGCCAGTGGTGTGGGCACAGGTGCATGAGCCCTGTGCCCCTACAGTACCCAGGTGCATTCCTGAGCACGTTAAGTGCAGTGCTGCCATTAAGAGTATATGGTGCTGGGAGGTTGTCATTACGAACTCCACAGCACCATAATGGCTACACTGAAGTTTGGTATCAAACTTCTCAGCACATTAAACCTGCACTGATGCCAGTGTAGGATTTAATGTAAAATGCACGACAGAGGGCAACTTAGAGTTGCCTCCTGAAACCAACCCACATCCCATGTCCGGACTGAGAGGCTGCCTAGGCTGCCTAGGCTGCCACCCAGCAGACATGTTGCTGGACCCCTGATCAGAGACCATCCGCTCTCTTGGGTCTGCAACAATGCACATCCTGGGACGAGGTGCTAGGTCTCCTCCCCCAAGATGGGCAGGGGAAGCTTCAAAGGCATGCTGCCTTTGTGAGCTTCAAAGGCCACTTGCTGTACTCAGCAACTGGTGCCCAGCGGTTCTGACCCCCACTCTTGCGGGAAAATCTAAGTGAGGGAAAGGGGGTGTGCCTGAGTGGACAAAGACCACGAGGACTGCCCCCCGGCGACTGTGACCCAGAATCCAGTACCCAAAGACTCTCCTTGACGCTCCTGACGACGCCTGCAGCCTCACAATCAAGGACACCTCTAACCACGACAAGCTGAGGGTTAGATTTCTGACACCAAAATACACCCCTGCACCCGGTGCCCTGCGGCCCCCTGTGCCCTCCTCTGGGGTGCCTACCTAACCTACAGCTTCCCAACTTACCTCTCGAAGTGGTGGTCGCACCTGAAGAATCTCCGACCCCGATCATGCAGCGTTTGTTCAACTTCCAGCTTTTCCATTGAAATACATTGAGCGCCCGACGGACCAAAAGCACCCTTCACCCAGCTGCCCGAGTGCCATTGGAAGTGCAGCATCTGTCCTATTCTACTACCCCACTTGCCCTGTGTAAGTGACCAGGAGCTCAGCTCTCACAGCCGTGTGGCCTGCCTGCTAGCAGCCACCAACCAAAGGCGCCATGCCCGCCATAGGCTAACATTGTGCCTACTCTCTCTGCACCCGGCTGCCCCTGTGCCGCTGAGGGTGTAACAACTGTACTTACCTGACCCTGGGAGACCCCCCCCCCCCCCCGAGTCTACCCCCAGAACTTTAACTCTGACAGTCAAGTACTTACCTAAAGACCGATAACTTGATTTTCTCTATAGGGTAACATTGGCTGGTTTTCACTTGGAAATTCTTTTAAGTGTCAAGTTTTGCAACTTTGAAATATTCCTTAGAAATCATCCGATCAACGAAAACGAATATCATATGGTTGCTCCAACATGGGCGAGGCAACCATGGTACGCAACGTTCCTAGAACTTTCCGTGGTGCCTCATCAAAGACTGCGGCTAACACCCACTCTACTCACTCAGAGCCATGGAGACATACAGCACCCAGATCCGCAACAACTGAACCTTGCAATCTGGCTAGAAATCTTAGAGTTTGGGTACCTAAATGTACCTCCTGACTGTATGAACATTATCAAGGAGGCAAGAAAACCTACAACCAGAGCTTGTTACGCTGCAAAGTGGAAGCGTTTTGTCATTTACCGCAATAACAATGACATAAACCCACTAGATGCTTCAACGCAAAATATAATTTGCTATCTTTTGCACCTACATCGTTGCAATCTAGCATATTCGTCTATAAGAATACACTTAGCTGCCATTGCAGCTTATCTTCAAAACAGACAGCATCTTTCGCTATTCAGAGTACCTGCGATTAAGGCATTCATGGAGGGACTCAAAAGAATAATCCCCCCAAAACACCCACCTTCACCTGTCTGGAACCTAAACATTGTTTTAACCAGACTAATGGGACCACCATTTGAACCATTGCATTCGTGTGAATTACAATGTTTAACATGGAAAGTGGTTTTTCCAGTAGCAATTACTTCACTTAGAAGAGTTAGCAAGCTACAAGCCCTAACTATTGAAGAGCCATTCATCCAAATACATGCAAATAGAGTAGTTCTTGAAACAAACCCTAAATTCATGCCAAAAGTGGTATCCCATGTTCATATCAACCAACAATAGAACTGCCAGTGTTCTTTCCAAATCCACAGTCAGTACCTGAAAGGGCTCTATACACCCTAGATGTCAAGAGAGCACATCTATACTACATTGATAGACCTAAGGAATTTGTAAAGACTAAACAATTGTTTGTTGCCTTCTCACCACAACACAAAGGCAACCCCATTTCAAAATCTGGGTTAGTCAGATGGATAGTTAAGTGCATCCAAATATGTTATCTAAAAGCAAAACGCACTTTAACAGTTCCCCCAAGAGCGCATTTTACACGCAAACTAGGGGCATCCATGGCTTTCCTAGGAAACATTCCCATTGAGGAAATATGTAGAGCAGCCACATGGTCAACCATACATACTTTCACAAAACACTATTGTGTAGAAGTGCATTCCAAACAGCAAGCATCTGTTGGTCAGGCTGTTCTAAAAACTCTTTTTCAGACTGCTGCAGCTGGCACAGGTAGCCACCGCTAAGGGAGAGACTGCTATACATTATATGCACAGATATGAATTCAGCAGCCCACATGCCTCGAACGGAATATGCTACTTACCAGTATGCATCTGTTATTGGCATGTAGGGCTTCCGATATGAATATCAGCAGCCCTACATGCCAGGGGCTGCTCGGGGCTGGGGCTTCTCAATCCCCAAAGCGCTTGGTCGAGTTTACCTCGGGAGTCGTGATGGTAGCGAAGTGCAGGTTCGTTCAAGATGGCCGGTCCCACGTGTCTCGTCGCACCCACGGGTCTCAGCTTTGCTGTAGAGGTGAGTTGAGGTCGGAGAGGTCTGGGAATCCGGGTCTCGTCGGGCTCTGAAGTCTGGATCCTCGAGGGAAGACGACAAAGTGAAGCCGCTGGACGCTTGATGGTGCCTGCAGTTGCAGGGTGGACACTCCTTGTCCACAAGGGAGATTCTTCAGTCTTCTGTGGAGCAGAACGTCGAAGTCCAGAGTTTCTTCTTGTAGAATTGTTCAGGATAATCTAATTTGGAATGGGACCAGCTCCTACCTTTATTCTCCTAAAGGAGGCTGCACTACTGACTAGGTCCCTCCCCTGGGTGGGACCAGGAAGGGGGGTGGCTACACCCCCTATCCTTTGTCCGGTTTCCCGCCAAAGCTGGGGCTGGAGTGCCCCAGCAACTGGTTTGAACCGGTGTATGCACACAACACCTTGTGTGCCCCAGGCATGTCTCATTCCTTTCAGGCCTCCCTACCTCAATACACAAAATCCTGTCTGGGGTGGTGCTAGCACCTCCCCAGGCAGGAAACCCTTTGTCCAAGCCTCCCTCGCTGGAAGGACTCCCAGCAGCAGGAGGTCAGACTTGTGTCTGTGGTGGCAGCATCCATTTTGTGATGCTGAGGCTCGAGTTAACTTTAACCGGGGTTCACAGTTACATACATGTCGTGTCCCTCTAGAAGGGTGAAATGCTACCCCCGTCGCCAGAATTGGCGAGGGGGTAGTATTCCAATTCGTATGACACCTTACTCGACATGTTTTGATAATGTTATACCAGAGTTAGCATTTAACCGCAAGGTTGATAATGCACTTAAGAGTATATTGTATAGCGTTATCATGGAAACAGCTAAAGGACTTGGTTCCGAAAGCTGTAGACAGGCTCAGCTCATGCTAGAGCACCATCTCACATAATTCCAAGCACTCTGCCTTCAGGATTGATAAGGCCTGCCATAGGAGTGACTGATAGGAGGATATGTGTCCATTTTAGGGTTAGATATAGGTATGCTATATCTATAGCAAAGGGTGATTACACCACCTTGCCCCAGCTGTCATGCAGCCAGTTGTGTCAGTTTTAGATGGCCAGTCAGGGGTGGCATAATACATGCTTCAGCCCCTTGTAGGCCCTGGGTACACCTATGCCCTGGATACCTAAGGTACACTGTAAAGGGACTGATAAGGTGGCCCAGTACCAATTGGTAAATGCACCTAAAGTACATGGTTGTCAATTTAGAGAGAGAACAGCTAGGCTCTGGGTCTGATTAGCAGGCCCACAGCCAGGGAAAGTCGTAAACCAGTGAAGCAAAAAGCAAAAATCTGGGGTGACCATAGGATTGCAGACCCCACTCTCCTACAACGGTGATGGATCAAACCCAGATCTTTTGACTGGGTGTGAGTGTTTGATTGGTTCAGATGCTCCGTCCATCACCACCCCCTTTTGTACCGCTTTGGCCGCCATAAGTGTGACAGGGTATGCTCAGACGTGAGTCCCTTGCTCACTTTGCCACTGGATTCAAGCAAGCCGGGCTGAAGCCGGCTGTAATGCCAGAAACCGGTCCTCGGAAGCTTGTTTCCGGTCCAGGGAAGGCATGGCTTGGCAGTTCGGGCTGGACTGTTCCCATGAGGCTCAGGGTCAGACTGATTTGCATATAGCCATGTCTGAACTGGGGTGGCAGAGTGGGCTAAAGAACGGTGATGGATCAAACCCAGATCTTTAGACTGGGTGTGAGTGTTTGATTGGTTCAGATGCTCCGTCCATCACCACCCCCTTTTGTACCAGGGTGGAATACAGGCACAAAAGTATCCATCGGTGCTGGATTGGTCCGGCTCAGTATCCACATTGGGGGGAAGCTGGGGTTGACGCCAGCTGGAGGGCCAGCCGGCGTCGGCTGCCGACGTGGTGCCGGTGGAATCGGTGACGGTGGAGGTATAATAAGGTCAAGCGCCGCCATTCCAGATCCAGGTCTGGATCCAAGGCCTAGGGCCCCCAGCAGAGTCCGCAGGGCCCGAAGGCAGACCAGCAGATTAGGGCTGCCTAAAGATAGCATGCATGGCTTCGTAGAACTGACGAAGCTGGGCAGGGGTCACTTTGGAGAGGGAAGGCCGGAGTCGAACCTGAAGGCTCCGAACGCGGAGCCGCGAGAGGGGCACCACCAGCACCCTTCATCGCGTCAGCCGAGGGGACGTCTAAGAGCGACGATGATTCGACTTCTTCTTGTGCTTCAACTTACCTGACCCTCAGTGCGAAGACTTGGACAAGGAGTGGTGATGGCTCCGCGATCGGTCCCTCGACTTCCCACGATGAGGAGCCGACTGCCGGGCCTAGTGTAGCTTTCGGGACTGCTCCCGCAAAGACTTCGGGCCATGATTCGGCAATCGGAGCACAACTTGGGGTCATGGTCTCGCTCCAGACAGTAGAGGCACACACGATGCGGATCTGTCACCGACATCAGTCGAGTACTGGGACCGCAGGCCTTGAAACCGGGCATTCCTC
Organism: Lissotriton helveticus; assembly: GCF_964261635.1. Taxonomy (NCBI): domain Eukaryota; kingdom Metazoa; phylum Chordata; class Amphibia; order Caudata; family Salamandridae; genus Lissotriton; species Lissotriton helveticus. The sequence continues at coordinate 403,135,648 of NC_136063.1, read as the reverse complement.
GTGCACCAGGAGTCGATGTAGACTCAAAAAAGAACTTAACAAAAGTCGCAAAAAAGTCAGTCAAGAAGTGACTGGGGGTATTCCTCTCCGGATCTACGCTTGATGGCGCAGAAAAATAAAGAACTGACATCAGCGCACAAGGGCAGTGTCTAAGCAATTGCTGCAACATCAACCCGGCGACCACGACGGACGCGGAGCCGACCAACGCCACTTTCTGATGCACAGGGGTACTGCCGACGAAAAACGTTCAAGATCCAGTCTGACTCCTGGGGGTAATTCTAAGCTAAGGAATCTAAAACTAACGGTTTCCTTCAGATGTATTAAGACATTCTGTGTAACAATGCTCTGTGGCACTTTACTTGACAATGAAACCTTCGTTTTTATGAGTACAAATGAAGGTGTTCTGCATCAGATTTTGCCCAAGTTTCCCAAAAAGCAGTTTGCACCGGAATAGTGATGCAAAAGCAACATGAGCCCTACGCTTTACTTGAAGTATCTCTTCACTTATTGTCACTTATTGTCAGAAAAAGAAATTAAAAATACATATGCACTCATATTTATGTATGTTTATATAAATATATATGCCGTCGCATACATACATCCATATCCATTCATGCATTGCTCCATTTATACATGCAAGCACACACATGTCGGGAGAAAACGAATTGAATAAGTATTACATTTTCGGTCTCTGTATAAAAAAGCCCAAGATACTCTTCCACTGTTTGTCTGTAATTGCTAGTAGCTTGTAAAGTAGGCATGTACATGGTATCAAACAACATTGCAACAGACTTTTAAAAGGAAAACATGTGGCCCATTGAAATGCTCCAGAGTGCCTGCTTCGGTATAGCTTGAAATCGCTTCCCCATATAAGCATTTTCAATGCAATAGGTCTTGCAATTGCAAGATTTTAAGCTATTGGCATTGTAAATGATAATGCCTTTTCTTTATGTGTTTATCAAAGCAACACATATAAAAGGCATTGCCCTTTTTAAAGCTAATAGCTCAAACTCTCGCAAATGCGAGACCACTTTAATGGTGGCCGCGGCCCTTTCTTTAGAAGCTGCTCACCGTATTCAGGTTACATTGAGCAGCATCTAAAGAAAGGGGTACGGCCAATATTAAAGTGAAAGCGCATAGAAAGCTTTTGTAGCGTTAGCGTGCCGCTAAAGTGAACGCGGGCTGTGCTGCAAATTAAATAAATAAGCGCCGCCGCTAAAGTGAAAGTGGACCTAGCCGTAAATTAAATAAGCGTAGCCGATATAGTTAAAGCGGACTGGGCTGGAAAATAAACAAGCATTTGCAATGCAATAGGTCTCGCATTAGGAAATTTAGAGCTATTGGTATTGTAAATGACAATATTTTTTATTTCTGTGTTGGTTTTTAAAATAGCTAAATTAATAGCTTTGACATTTACAATGCCAATAGTTATAACGTTCGCAAATGTGACACCTATAGCATTTGTAATGCAATATGTGTTGTATTTACGTGACTTTGATGTATTGCTTACAAATAACAATGGCTTTTAAATAATGAATACTTAAATAAAAGTTATTGTAATTTACAATAGCAATAGCTTAAACTTTTGTAAATAACTTTTGTGAAGATTATGTTCAGTGTATTTTATTGTGACGAAAATCCAAGAACAGAAGTGAAATATTAACATCTTTCTGTGACATTAGTAATAAAGCTTGAAAAATTGAGAGAACATATTTGAACCAGTTGTTGTTGAATGGGCCATTATTTGTAGCTGTAAATATTGGCCTCGTGATACTTAACAAAGTTTGTAGATGCGCAACGGTTAAATTAAAAGTGACATGCTAGAACCAAACAGTATTACTTGAAATAGAAAAGGCGCTTCCTGAATGTGTGTACATGCTTGATCTATATGCCCTCATTGCCCCGGTATTGCAAAGTACCGTAATAAAATAACAGTAAATGAAATATCTATTTAGACTTCTATGTCTGATTTGTGAAACTGCGGGTGAGGGCAGATAAGTGCAGCATATGCGGCTTTACAAAGGAGTCAATAAAATAACATGACACGATGAAGCACGCGGCCTATTATAAATGTGAAATACGCTGTGGTACAAAATATCTAAACGTGCTTCGTGAGTGTGTCCATTATTGAGCACAGGGCCCATTGTAAGTCATAAATGCGCCGTCATTAAAAAAAATGTAAAGGTTCCTGGAATGCGCTGTGTGAAAACAAAAGTTAAACGTACGGAAGGAGTAAACTTAAATAAATAACATACTATGATTACACACGCGGCGTACTGCAAGTCTGTATTGCGCTGTGGTAAAAAAAAAAAAAAAAAAAATCACCGCCTAGCCTGTCAGCCTTCTCATTGGGCTCCGAGACTCTGTCCAAGGGTGGCGTGAAGCCCCAGTCTGTGTTGGACTGTAGTGCAGGTTCGTCGGACGCAGAGGACCGTCCGGGACCAGAGCACAGGGTCTGCGGGGAAGTTCGGAATCTGGTCACGGCACCGGAGAGCCGCCTGACCGCAAGGGAGTGCCCCGCTCCTTCGTGGGAGAGATAGGGAGAGGGCAGGAGCTAAGGGAGGGACGTGAAGTTAAGAGGGTGGGGCACTGCTGGAGCCGAGGACGGGGCAGCGGCGACTTCCTGCAGAGGAAAGTTAGCAGCTAGGACGGGAAACGACACCGAAGAGATAGAGGAGCACCGCGGCCCACGAGACAGAGAGCGGAGCATGGAGAGGCAGGTAGGGAAAGGACCTGGAGAGAGCCTTAGGCAGAGGGAGGACAGTAAACTACAGAAGGGGAGGCGAGAGACGCCGAGGGAAGGATGCAGGCGAGAGAGACGCTGAGGGAAGGGGACACGAGAGAGGCGGAGGGAAGGGGACACGAGAGAAGCGGAGGGAAATAAACGGGAAAGACACTAACGCGGCATGGATGCGAGGCACTGCAGCCAGTTTCGCTTTCATTCATTGAACAGCGCGCACCAGGCAGGGGATGTGCACGGCGCCGGCTGGGCGTGCGCGCTCACGAGGTCAAATCTCAGCCTGAAAAAGCGCGTGGCACTTTGCTGTCCACATTCCCCCAAAAGTAACAACATTAGTTGTCTCGCCTTAGACAGCAAAGCTTCGCTTTGCTTTCGTCTAGGCGAGACCTAAAAATACATGACTTATAACAATATAAAAGGTGGTGGCGTGCTGCTATGTTCTGGGTGGAGTAGGGAAGATCATTAAAGAAAACAGTGCTCACTGACTAGATAAAGCAGACCGTGTAACAACACAATTAAAAAGTTCAGTCGTTATGGGAGATTACAAATGCAGACAAGGCGGTACCAAGGAGGGACTAAGCCTATTCATGACGAAAAGCAAAGATTTTGAAAGGAGCCAATTGAAAGGATAGACAGGAAATGGGCAGAGCTTCTATGCCATGCCTCAATACAACATGCCTCGCAGAGCAGCATATGTGCTGCCCAGGCTCAACCTAATGTAAGTGTTTCTGGGCCTTCTGTCTCTGAACCCAGCAGGGGAATGTGTGCATTCTTTTTAGGTAAGACTTGCCTGCATGGGGCACAGAGGTTTGATTTATGAGGCAATAAAACTAATTTGTTTAGAAGCTTCTAACAATATTCTGTGAAAAGAAGCTAATGTGGCAGCACAGGGATGCAAGCCAACATAATAAGGTGCCAGAAAAATCGAAGTTACAAAACTTTGATTAGTGACCCATGAATGAAAACATTCAACACTAATTTTAAACACTACGCTTTGACAGAGTAAGTCAGCCCTCAAGCAACCTTTATTTTTACCGAATTATTTCAAAAAGGTATGCAGTTCCTTAAAGATACAGGGGGGAGAAAAAGGGAGAGTAAAATTAAATATCCAAAAGTGGGGGTGGGAGTCTTCCCCCTTTTGGAACTAGGGCCCTCATACCTTTATTTCTACCACCCATGTATGTTATTGGTGTTAGTTCCTGGGGGTCCTAATGTCTCTGCCTTCTTCTGAAGCATAGCAGGCACCTCTGAGTTCCATGGCAGAAAAAATAATCTGAAGGTTTGGCCACTCAAAAATGGGGTTTAATAGCATTCTCTTCAGTGTTTCGGTTTCACCAGACATACCAGTCTCCAAAAAGGAGAGCGAGAAAAAAATTAATAATTAAGAAACAAGGGTTGAAACAAATATGACTTTTGGGCACCAACCTCCAGAAATATGCACTGCATGTGAATCTAAAAGTGCATAATGCGGCAAACAATCAGTTTCTAGTTTCAATGTGTGGGGTACTGAGCATTTCTGACCGACAAAGTGAGTCATTCAAAATACACACAACCGTGTACCCACTTTGGCAAAAGAACAATTTCTAAACAAGTATTTGACTTCGGTTATGCACAGATTGTAAAAAACACCTGAGCAAATTTTCGCAAAAATGTCCCAAATCGAGATCTTTATGGACAAGTATCACAGATTCACAGAAAATGAAGGCAAACAATACATACCGAACCTGGCTCAGCTCCAACATCTTCCATAAACACTCTTCCAAAAAGCTCTAAAGACAAACGCCAACGTCCCAACAACATATCGTGAGATATCACCATACCCATAAAACTACAATGAGGCCTGAAAGAAGAGTTAACACAAGGTTTAGTCTTCATAATGCTTGCAAGCAAATCGTTCTACTCAACAATGCATATACCAAAGTACAAATACTTCTCGAGTGTATACGCACAAGTTACTACTTGTGTAACGATATATCTGTAAGAGACATTAGTTAGTATTAGATTCCTTACCTTAGAATATCCCCAGGCGTCAGACTGGATCCGGAAATGTTTGCGTAGCAGTACCCTTGCGCGTCGGTAGGCGTCGTCTGCGGCTCCGCGTCCGTCGTCGGCGTCGTGATGACGTCGTCGGAGTACTTAGACGCCGCCTCCGTGTGCTGACGTCAGTTCTTAGACACAGCTTTTCCGCGCCAGAAACGCAGAGCCATGCTAAAAACCAACACTTGTGCCATTGAAACTAGGGCCCTGAAGGGGGGTAACCCTAACCCTAGATATTGGTTCGCAGAACGGGGAGGATAGGTGGGTCGGTAAGGAATCTAATACTAACTAATGTCTCTTACAGATATATCGTTACACAAGTAGTAACTTGTGCATCTGAAAGAGACACGTTAGTATTAGATTCCTTACCTTAGAATAGATACCCCAGCAATACCAACCCCAGGGGTGGGTCTGCGAACCAATAATCACATCAGAAAGTCCTGGAGGACGGAACGGCCAAAGAAGCCATCCCTCCGGACTTGGCTGTCCAGGCAGTAGTGTCTTGCAAACGTGTGCAGCGATGCCCACGTAGCTGCCTGACAGATGTCTTGTAAGGGCACACCCCTGCCCAGGGCAGTGGTCGCCGCCGTCGCCCAGGTAGAATGAGCCCGCAGTCCAACAGGGGGCTCCTTCCTAGCCAAGGAGTAGCATGCCTGGATACACAGGATGATTCACCAGGAGATGGTCCTCTTGTGCACCGCTTTCCCCTTCTTAGCGCCCACGTAACCAACAAAGAGTTGGTCATCCACCCGGAACTGGCGTGTGCGATCCAAGTAGAATGAGAGCGCACGTTTTGGGTCCAGACGGTGGAGCCGCTCTTCCTCTTTAGAGGGATGCGGTGGCGGGAAGAAGGTTGGCATGGTGACAGACTGCCCGATGTGGAAGGCCGTGACAACCTTGGGCAGGAAACAAGGTTTGGTACGCAGCACCACTTTGTCCGGATGGACAGAAAGGAAACGTGGAGTACAAGAAAGGGCCTGGAGCTCACTCACTCTCCTGGCAGAGGTGATGGCAACCAGGAAAGCAGTCTTCAAAGTTAGAAGGCGAAGAGGACAGTTGTGAAGTGGCTCAAAGGGAGCGCACATCAGAAACCTAAGAACCAGGTTCAAGTCCCACTGAGGCATCACAAACGGAACAGGAGGAAACATGTGTGTGATGCCCTTAAGAAATCTATTTACAATAGGGGAATAAAGAAGGTTGATCAGGCAGCCTTAGAAAGGCTGAAAGGGCAGAAAGGTAGCCCTTGATAGTGCCCAGAGCAGAGCCCTGCTGGGCAAGAGAAAGAAGGAAGAGAAGGACCTCAGAAAGAGGGGCATTGAGGGGATCCACAGGCTTTGCTGTGCACCATGCCACAAATCTGTTCCACCTGCAGGCGTATACCGACTTCGTGGAGGGACGCCTGGCTGCCAGAATGATGTTACAAACTTCAGGAGGCAAGTCAAATGGCCTCAACTGTCGCCGCTCAATCTCCAAGCATGGAGGTGGAGACTGGACAGGTTCGGGTGGAGGACCGTCCACTGCTGCTGCGATAGAAGGTCCTCCTGAAGAGGCAGACGAACCGGGGGATCGACTGACAAGAGTAGCTCTGGATACCAGTACCTTGTCGCCCAGTCCGGAGCCACAAGGATGACTTGGGCCCGGTCGCGCTTGATCTTCTTCAGCACTCTGGGCAGAAGTGGTATAGGCAAGTCCACTCGCGACGAAAAGCGTCTCCGAGCGAGTGCCGCCTTGGAAATTCCAACGCGCAGAACTGATGACATTGCGCGTTCTCGTCGGTGGCGAATAGATCTAACCAAGGCTCTCCCCATCGCTGAAAGAGGCCTTGCGCCACGTCCGAGTTCAGACGGCATTCGTGATCCATCATGCACCGACGGCTGAGCTCGTCCGCCCTGGCGTTCAGAGAACCTGCCAGGTGTTGAGCCACCAGGGTCACGCCCTGGCATTCCAGCCATTGCCAAAGGCGAAGAGCCTCTTGACAACGGGTCCACGACCCCACCCCGCCTTGCTTGTTGCAGTACCACATGGCGGTGGTGTTGTCCGTGAACACCTGCACTACACTCCCCCGGACAGAGGGGAGGAATGTCTTCAGTGCCAGACGAATCGCCCGGAGCTCCAACAGGTTGATGTGGAGCCGGGCCTCCGCCGGAGACCAGAGGCCTCTGATCTCCGCCTCTCCCATGTGGCCTCCCCAGCCCTGGAGGGACGCGTCCGTCACAACTACGTGCTCCGGTTGGGGAAGGGAGAGGGATCTGCCGCTGACCCAATCACAGTCCGTAAGCCACCACTGCAGCTGTCTCGCAGCGCCCTCCGAGATCAGGACGTGGTCGGATAGGTTGCCCTGATGCTGGGCTCACTGAAACTTCAGGTCCCACTGCAGAGCCCGCATCCGCCACCTGGCGTGATGCACCAGTAGGATGCAGGAGGCCATCAGCCCCAGAAGCCGCAGCGTCAACCTGACCGAAACCCGGGATAACGGCTGAAAGATGGGAATCGGAGCCTGAATATCCCGGACCCGCTGTTCGGGTGGATAAACCCGAAACCGCGCAGAGTCCAGAACCGCTCCGATGAAGAGGAGCTTCTGAGAGGGGCACAGGTGTGACTTCGGCACATTGATGGAGAACCCCAGCTGGTGCAGGAGGTCTGCCGTAGTCTGGAGGTGGCTGATGACTGTCTGGGGCGAGCCCGCCTTCAACAACCAGTCGTCGAGGTAGGGGATGACTGAAACCCCTAACCTGCGCAGATGAGCTGCGACCACCGCCATCACCTTTGTGAACACCCGTGGGGCGCTGGTAAGGCCGAAGGGGAGCACGGTAAACTGAAAGTGCTCATGGCCAACCATGAACCGCAGGTAATGCCGGTGGGCTGGCAGGACGGGGATGTGAAAATAAGCGTCCTGCACGTCCAACGCGACCATCCAGTCTCCATGTTCTAGGGCAGCTAAGACCTGAGCCAATGTCAGCATCTTGAACTTCTCCTTCCGGAGGAAGCCGTTTACGTTCCGCAGGTCCAAGATAGGGCGCAGGCCCCCTTTGCCCTTCTTGGTTACCAGAAAGTCGAGGGAGTAACAACCACACCCTACATCTGACCCAGGAACGCGCTCGATGGCCACCTTGGCCAAGAGGGCCGTTACTTCCTCTTGTAGAAGTCTGAAGTGATCCCCCGACACGCGGTGGTACTGCGGTGGCATGGCTGGAGGGGACGCCTCGAAGGGGAGGGAGTAGCCCCATCGGACGATTTGCAGCACCCATCTGTCCGAAGTGACAGTGGTGGTGGTGATGGCGAACCCTGCCCCCCACTGGCATCACATGGGCCTGAAAGCACAGACTATGAGGGTTTTGAGGCGGATGCTGCATGGGTAGGTGTGGACTGGCCTCGCCGTTGTCCCTGACCGCCGCCACGGCGGTTTCCACGTCCGCCACCGCGCTGGATGGTAGTCTGTGGCCCGTGGCTGGCAGGACGTGTGGGGGCGCCCCTTCCTTGGCCACGAAAGGAGCGAAAGGCAGCCGTTTGCTGGCGCGGAGCAGAGAGGCCTAAGGACTTAGCCGTAGCCCTGGAGTCCTTAAAGCGCTCAAGAGCATGGTCTGCCTTGTCGCCAAAGAGGCGACGGCCATCGAACAGCATGTTCATAAGTGTGTTTTGGACATCAGCCGAGAAGTTGGCAGACCTCAACCATGCGAGGCGACGAATCGCCACTGTCGTTGCCATCGCTCTGCCTAGTGAGTCAGTAGTGTCCAGCCCACACCAGATGGAATAATGCGCCGCATCTCGACCCTCCACAAGGGCTTTGCCGAGTTTAGCTCGGACCTCCACCGGGCATTCTGGCAGCACGTCCGCAACCATATCCTACAGAGAGTGGGTGTAGCATCCCAAGAGGCATGCGGTATTGACTGACCGCAATCCTAAACTCAGGGAGGAGAATACTTTCTTTCCGTATTGCTCGTAACTCTTGGATTCCCGGTCGGGAGGAGCCGACGGGAATGCGGTCTGGGAATTAGAGGCCTTGTTTACCAGGCTCTCAGGAGTGGGGTGGGTAGAGAGAAAGCAAGGGTCGCCCGGAGCCGAGCGGTGGTGCCTGGCCACATTCCTATCCACAGGCTGACCTGTGGCGGGCTTGGACCAAGTGCCCCGAAGAACATCTGATAGGGCCTCATTAAACGGCAGCAGAGGCTCGGCCGGGCTTGCCTGCGGTTTAAGGACCTCAGTGAGGAGGTTAGTCCTCACGGCCGCGACGGGGAGCTCAAGGCCCAAGGCCTTGGCCGCCCTCATCAGCACCACGCTATAGGCAGCCCCCTCCTCCGTAGCCACGATAGGAGGGGAGACAAAACCAGTGACCGGCGAAGTGTCCAGACCACTGGCATCCCCAAGCTCTCCTGTCCAGTCCGTAGAATACTGACACTCACGTGCCAGAGGGTCCTGAGACCCCTCCCAGTCCCCCTCGTCACCCATCGCCTGGTACTCAGGCTCAAAGGATGGGGCCGGGTCATAGAAATAGAAATCTCCCATCGGCGTCGAGAGCGGCGCCGCTCCGACGCCGGACCCGAACCGAGGGCAGGACCAGGGACGGAACGGAATCCAGTGGGGCCCTGCGGCGTCAGGACGGAAGCATCCGGCCCACGTGGGGACCCAGTCGGGACCGCTTGGCCCGAAGGCGCAGCGGAACCCGACGGAGGAGCGAGCGACTTCATGGCCATGAGGAAGTCATCAATCTCCCCCGGCGTCGCGTTCTGCCCAGGGACCGGCGGGTATGGAGCAGGCTGCGACATCTGCGGCTCCAGCGGAGCCGCGTGGGTGGTGTTGCCCGAACCCCCGGCCGCATCGCGCAAGCGTCGGGGGGAGTCAGAAGAGCGATGACGTCTCTTCGACTTCTTGTGCTTACCTGAGGAGCCCAAAGACCGTGGACGACTCCTGGAGCCATGGTGGTTCCGACCCCGCGAACGGTCCCTCGGCCTCCTCGCGGACCGGGACCTCGAGCGGCGCGGGACCAACTGCCAGAGCTCGAGTCGCTTGCGGGACCGCTCGACAGTCGACAGTCGGAGCAAGCCTGGTCGTCGTGGTCGAGGCCTAGGCAATGAAGACACCGGCGATGGGGGTCGCAGTCGGCGCAGGGTTTGAACCCTGGCATCCCTACCGGCACCGGAGTCGTACAGACTTCGAAGCAGATCAAAAATGATCGAAAACGTTTAGTCAAAAATAGACTAAGGGTACCACTTTTTCCAGATCAGTGCTTGCTGGCGCGGAAAAAAGAAGAACGGACGTCAGCACGGCGCCCACGACGACGGAGGCGGAGCCGCGGATGCCGCCTACCGACGTGTCTCTTTCAGATATGGAGTTTCTTAGATCCACCCCTCTCCGGAAAAAGTGCTACATTTGTTGGGGTATTTGAATTGGCTGCAAAGGATGCAGATTTCAGGACCCTTAGGCAATGAGAGAAGCCCTGAAATTTTCAGTACTGGTGGTGAGTCTGGTTTGCCCTGGATACCCGGACCAGCAAGCGTGTCATTGCTTGGCTGTTTCCAAAGTGTTCAAGGGAGGAGTTCTATTTCTCTCAGAACAGCTGTTTGCCATCAAAGAGGAGGTCTATAAGATTTGCTTTGACACCTCCAGGTGAAGCCAGCAGAATACATGCACCCGCACTGACACAGTGAGACCGCTGTGGCCATGGACCGAACCACCACTTCCACAGACTCTAGGCTGCACAGCTAGACTTGTTTTAGAGGTATCTAGAACATTACTGACCATATCAGACAAGGGCTTTTCATGTGGTCATGCAGACCAATAATTAAATAAAGAGCAGTGCTTGGAGCTAGGTTGCCAGAGACAATAAAATTACAGCCCATAAAGTCCAGCTTCTTAAGACTCTTGGTCTGGAGGAAAGGCATTTTGGTTTTGTTTCAAGGACAAGGCTCTCTGGGGAAGGATGGGAGCACACACTTTGCATCCCAAGACACAGGTCTGTGTCATCGTCTAATTTTCCTGTGACTACTAGATCACACAATGGCTTCTCTTCAGCAGCCTACAAGGGCCCCAAGAGTCCCTTGCTAAAGTGCACCTGGGACTGAGACTGCAGAGATGCATGATTTCAGTAAATATTTTTAATTTGGCCTCTGTGCTGGGGTCAACTCAAGTGCCTCCGCTCCTTTTTGTACCACCAAAGTGAACAAAAAGACTTCCTCTGAAAGAGGCACTTTGGGGTAAGGAACGTTCCCATTCTGGATTAGTGTTGTAGCCACTTGCGTTTTTAAGTCCAGGTAAAGGCAGACATTTGAATTGTCGGACAGAAGGTAGTCACCATACTCTGTGTAGCCACATACTATATTATGCATGGCAAAAACATCTGAATCTGACCTGAAACATGTCTCCTGCTTGGTGAATCTTTAGGCCCTAAGTAGGAACTCTGATAGATGTAAGTAAGCATGAACCTTTTCTTCTGTTACTAGAATAATGCCTGCTGACTTTGAAGTTGGAGGAGGTGCTGAAACAAACTGAGGGTGCAACCTTAGACTGTCGCAGGCATCCCTAAGCACACTGGGGATAGGCTTTCAGGAGGCACGGACTTCATTTGAATTGGCACCAAGGTCAAGTTTGTGTTGGCATAGGATAAGAGTGGTCAAACTCTAAACCTGCAGGTAGCGGCATGCACTTCAGGATGGTCCAGAGGCTATCAGGATATCCTAAAAATATCCAGCATGGTCTGTTGTAAATCACCAACATGTACAGGGTAAGCTGAGGGAGTTCCTCCATCATGTTTTCTTTAAAGTCAGAATCAGCTTAGGTGATGACGAAGAGATAAGTGCCTGGCAAAAGGACCAAGGGGTCCCGGAAGTAGGACTGGTTCTTTGAGAAAGAAGAGGACAGATTTTTGCTTGAGGAATACTTCTAGGGTGATTGTTGCCTGTAAAGGGACTTATCTGAAGGGTAGATGAAGCACTCTGGCATATACCTGTAAGATTTGACAAAAAGAAACAGTTACTCTGATCTCGGACATGTTGGTGTGCATCATGGGGCAACGCAGATTCAGGTGTTGTGTTCAGATTCTGGACATGACATGCAGATGCCATGCGGGTCTAATCTTCTTACAGCTTCTGCAAAAGGATTTAAACCTCGATGTAGGAGAGTAGGGTCTGCTTCCTATGGTCACCCCCACTTTTTGCTTTTGCTTTACTGGTTTTCGACTTAGATGTGGCTGTGGGCCTGCTAATCAGACCCACAGCCCAGATGCACTCTCTCCAAATTCACACCATGTACCCTAGGTACATCTAATTGGGAATTGGCTCACCTTATCAGCCCCTGTAGAAGTGTACCCTAGGTACCCAGGGCATAGGTGTAACCAAGGCCTACCAGGGGCTGCAGCATGTATTATGCCACCCCTGGCTGGCCACTCAAACTGACACAACTGGCTGATCACTCAGCTGGGGCAAGGTCGTGTAATCACCCCTTGCTTAGGTATAGTATTTCTATACCTACCCTTAAATATAGACACACAGTAACCTATAAGTCACTCCTATGGCAGGCCTTAACAATCCTGGAGGCAGAGTGCTTGGTTATGTGTGAGATGGTGCTCTAGCATGAGCTGAGCCTGTCCGCAGCTTTCGGAACCATGTCCTTATAGCTTTTCTATGATATTGCCATACCCTATACTCTTAAGTGCATTATAATCCTCGCGATTGAATGCTAACTTTGGTTTGGCTTTATCTAAACATGTCGTGTAAGGTGTCATACGCTTTGGAATACTACCCCCTCGCCAATTCTGGCGACGGGGGTAGCATTCCACCCTTCTAGAGGGAGAAGACATGTTAGTTCTGACTATCTAACTTAAGGTTAACCAGAGCCCCAGCGTCACAAAATGGATGCTGCTGCCACAGACACAAGTCTGACTCCTGCTGCTGGGAGTCTTTCCAGCGAGGGAGGTCTGGACAATAGGTTTCCTGCCTGGAGAGGTGCGAGCACCATCCCAGACAGGATTTTGTGTATTGGGACAAGGAGGGCTGAATAGAATGAGACATGCCTGGGGCACACTAGGTGCTCCGTGCATACCCCAGTTCAAACCGGTTGCTGAGGCACTCCAGCCCCAGCTCTGGCGCGAAACTGCACAAAGGAAAGGGGGTGTAACCACCCCCCTTCCTGGTCCCACCCATAGGAGGGACCTAGTGAGTAAACCAGCCCCCTTTAGTTGTATAAAGGTAGGAGCTGACCCAGGAGACTTTAGATTATTCCTGGAATCGAACTGAAGACGAAAGGAATATGCTACTTATCAGTATGCATCTGTTCTTGGCATGTAGGGCTGCTGACATTCATATCTGTGCATAGATCGCCGCCTAGTGTTGGGTCCGAATGATTGCACTTTGTTGTCCTGGAAGAGTCTTCGAAGTATCACGAGATAGGTGACTCCTCCCCTGGACTACAGTGCGCATGGGCATCCTTTCCATGCTCAGATTGTTTTTTGCCATTGTGGCAGAGGTGGAGATAGGAAAGTAAGAGATGTCCATGCTAGAGATAATGCTGCAGCTGCGACAGGCGCTGGGGAGGAGGGCTGGCGATATGAATGTCAGCAGCCCTACATGCCAAGAACAGATGCATACTGGTAAGTAGCATATTCCGTTCGAGGCATGTGGGCTGCTGAATTCATATCTGTGCATAGACTGAATAGCAGTATCTCCTCTAGCGGGGGCCACCTGTGCCAGCTGCAGCAGTTTGGAAAAGAGTTTTGAGGACAGCCTGGCCTACAGCAGCTTGCTGTTTTGCTTGCACGTCTACACAGTAGTGTTTAGTGAAAGTGTGTATGGTGGACCATGAGGCTGCCTTACAGATGTCTTCGAGGGGAATATTTCCTAGGAAAGCCATGGATGCCCCCATTTTCCGTGTAGAGTGTGCTCTAGGGGGGACTGTTAAAGTGCGTTTAGCTTTTAGATAACATATTTGAATGCATTTAACATTCTATCTGACTATTCCTGACTTTGAAATAGGATTTCCCTTGTGTTGTGGTGCAAAAGCAACAAACAGTTGTTTTGTTTTCCTAAAGGTTTTAGTTCTGTCCACATAGTATAGTAGAGCTCTTCGAACGTCTAGTGTGTGCAGGGCTCTTTCAGCTACTGATTGTGGATTCTGAAAGAATACTGGCAGTTCAATTGCTTGATTAATATGGAAGTTGGATATGACTTTAGGCATGAATTTAGGGTTTGTTCGAAGAACTACCCTGTTAGCATGTACCTGCATGAAGGGTTCCTGAATTGTCAGTGCTTGCAATTCGCTCACTCTTCTGAGTGAGGTGATGGCAACTAAGAATGCGTCCTTCCACGTTAGGAATTGCAATTCGCATGAGTCTAGAGGTTCGAAAGGAGGTCCCATGAGTCTGGTAAGTACTATATTTAGATTCCAGACTGGGGAAGGAGGGTGTCTTGGAGGGATCACTCTTTTCAAGCCCTCCATAAATGCTTTAATTGCTGGTACCCTGAAGAGTGAAAGGTGTTGCCTGTTCTGAAGGTATGCTGCTATAGCAGCGATGTGTAGTCGTATGGAAGAGTATGCTAAGTTACATCTTTGTAAATGCAGCAGGTAGCATATAATGTTTTGTATGGAAGCGTCTAATGGGTTGATTTGGTTATTGTTGCAGTAAATAACAAATCTTTTCCATTTGGCTGCATAGCACGCTCGTGTGGTTGGTTTCCTTGCCTCCCTAATGATGTTCATGCAGTCTGGGGGCAAGTTAAGGTATCCGAACTCTGGGACCTCAGTAGCCAGATCGCTAGGATCATCTGATTGGGATCTGGGTGCCTTATTTCTCCATGGTTCTGAGTTAGAAGATGTGGAGCAAGGCATAGTTTTTGATGAGGAACTACTGAAAGTTCTAGGAACGTTGTGTACCATGGTTGTCTCGCCCATGTGGGAGCAACTAGGATTAGGGTAAGTGAGTGTTGTCGCAGTTTGCGTGCCACCAGCGGGATCAACGGTGCTGGGGGAAAAGCGTACGCCAATCTGCCTGACCAGTTCATCCATATCGCATTGCCCAGTGACAACGGATGAGGGGAATCTAGCGGCAAAGTACTGGCATTTGGAGTTTTCTTTTGTGGCAAATAAGTCTACCTCTGGGTGACCCCATTCCTCGAAGAATGGTTGGAGAACTTGGGGGTGAATCTCCCATTCGTGTATTTGTTGGCTGTGCCTGCTGAGCAGGTCAGCAATCTGATTGCCCTTCCCTAGGAGGTGGTCTGCTAGGAGAAAGATGTTCTTTTGAATTGCCCACTTCCATATGCTCTGCGCCAGATGGGACATCTGTGGAGAGTGGGTTCCTCCCTGTTTCTGGATATAGTGCATTGCGGTCATGTTGTCCGTCCGGATCAACACAGTCTTGTTGTACACGTATTTTTGAAAGGCTTTTAGGGCTAGGAAGATCGCCAGCAACTCTAGTTGATTGATATGCAGCCTTCTTTGTTTGTTTGTCCAGAGCCCTTGTACTGTGTACTGAAGGAGATGGGCTCCCCAGCCTGTTAGTGATGCGTCCGCTGCTAGTACTAGTTGTGGAACCGGCTCTTGGAACAGTCGCCCATGTGAGTATACTCCTGTCCCTTGCTGGTGGAAAGGGACTGGCTCTATGGCCCAATTTTCCAGCATGCTTTCACCTCTTGTTGAAGTAGGGTGATGTGTTCTATGGACATAGGATGATGTCTGGGTGGTATGTTTGGTGGCGTAGAAGTCAGTTGTAGGCAATAACCAGACTGGATAATTTCTCTTACCCACCTGTCTGTGGTGATTGCGTGCCAGACAGGTAGGAACCGTTGTAGTCTGCCTCCGACTGGTGTTAAGTGTTCCGGAGGCAGCGTAATGAAGTCACTGTTTTGTGGTGCGGAGGCTCTGGTGTTATTGCCTCCCCACCCCCTTCCCTTAGGATTGTTACCTCTATAACCACCTCTGTTGGTGTTCTTTGTGAAGGAACCTAGTGTGTTACC
This sequence comes from Lissotriton helveticus, assembly GCF_964261635.1. Lineage (NCBI taxonomy): Eukaryota > Metazoa > Chordata > Amphibia > Caudata > Salamandridae > Lissotriton > Lissotriton helveticus. Next base: position 403,119,928 of record NC_136063.1, on the reverse strand, counting down.
TTTGTAGGAGGTAGATGTTTGTGAGGCATTTCCTCGTGTATTTGCTCTGTATGAGGAGCGCCAAAAGGAGCCCCTATGTTGCAGAAATTGCAGTGCACCCAAGGATTTTGCTGTTTCTGTGTCCGTTTTCCTTTTGTCCAAGATGGTGTCTACCGCAGGACCAAATACAAAATCTGGGTTAACTGGTTGGTTTAGAATGGTGGACCACACCTCATTCATAAAACCTGAAACCCGGGAACACTAGTATTAATGGATCTAGCTGCGGTGTCTGCAGCGTCCAGCACTGTGAGAAGTTGGCCTGATGTGCAGTGCTCACTATTCTAGTGATCACTATATATCAGTCCAAACAACCCTTATTGATGATTGGTTGTAAGTCAACCTTATAGACCAGCTATCCTAGTAGCATGGATACGAGCAGTCTAAGGCTAAGACTCTAGAGGGCGTGTTAAGCCAGCTGTTTTACCATCACATTACCCCTTGAACACCCAGTGAAAGGACACCACACAAGTGTTATGAAAATAAACAATGTATTTATTAGAATCACAACAACCCTGTACTCTTTATGAGGACAGGGTGCTAAGCACACAACAAAACTCTTATGAAAATACTTTTAAGTTAGCACGTTACACAAATGCCCGAGGGGCACGAAAAACCATATACGCTAAAAGTGGAATGCGAATTACTAGCAGGTAAGTAACAGTTCTAATAGGCTTTGGAATCGCTAGGACTGGACTAGGGAATCGTTAGATTACTACTAGGAGGCCCAGGGGACTCGGGTGCAGAGTGTGCACTCTCACGCGGGATGCGGGACAAAGTCTATGGAAGCTAGAATTCACAAAGTTAGTGTTCACGGGCGAACCCGACCTGGTAGGGAGAAAATGACAGTGGATCCTGACCCTTGGATAGTGAGGCTATGCTGGGACACCGGAGTGCCGAAGTTACCTAGCCCAGGGGCTGCAGCTGCATAGGTCTGAAAAGACGTCGGGGATCTCGTTGCCGGACCAGGAGCCTGGAAGGAAGAAGTTGCTGGCAGGCGACCAGTGAAGGAAAGTTCGACGGATCCAAGCCTGGATCAAGGAAGAAGAAAACCTGAAAGCAGAGGGGACCAAGTTCTTGAATCACTAGCCAGTGATTAAGTGGGCACCAGGATGGCACCGGGCGAAGTCACCGCAGTCAGGTGAGTGGGCACTGCTGGGCTCTGCAGTCTCTCGGACCAGGAGGCGTTGTCGGCGACCAGGATGGAGGTGCGAGCTGTCCCACGAAGGATGAAGTCGTTGGCGTCGAAGTTACCCAGGATTGGGCAACAAGCCTTGGCTAATTCAAGCCCACGCGGTGGACTCAAAATGGCGTCTTGAGTGGACCAGGAGGGTCCGGGGTGCTCCTCTTCTGGAAGGGAGCAAGGGCCAGTCTGGAGCAACCAGACCAGCAGCAGAAATGTCGTCGGGCGTCGTCAGGAAGGCCACAAGCCAACGGGCTAGTAGCCAAACAACGCGGTGAGCAGCGGAAAGCAGAAGGGCCCCACGCAGATCGTGGAGATGCTGGGGGGCTGCACTTCGGAGCTGGAGCTGCTCAGAGTCGGGGCTTCTCGGACCCCAAAGCACTCACCAGTAGATTACTCGGCGGGCTTGCTGGAAAGAAGTCGTGCAGTCTTGCAGATGGCCGGTCCCTTGAGGTCTCGTCGCACCCACGGTTCTCAGCTGGGCTGTAGAGGTGGGTAGAGGTCAGAGGTGCCAGGGAAGCCGGTTCTCGTCGAGCTGGGCAGTCGGATTCCGGAGGAAGGACTTACAGCAGACCGCAGTGTTCTTAGATGGTGCCTGCGGATGCAGGGTGACTACTCCTTAGTCACAAGGGAGAAATCTTAGGAAGAAGTCTTGAGTTCCTTTCGCAGAAAGTAGTTTCAGGATTCAAAGATGATCTGATTTGGAAGGGGGCCAGTCTCTACCTTTATCCTGTAAAAAGGGGCTGGCACGCGACTAAGTCCTGCCCTATGGGTGGGACTAGGAGGGGGGTGGTTACACCCACTTCCTTGGCGGGCTTTTCCCCAGCACAGGGTCTGGAGTGACCCTGGAACTGGTTCAAGCCGGCCTATGCACAGTGAGCACCGGGGTGCTACTTGCAGTCACCTTCCTCTAAAGCCCTGCCTACCTACAATACACAAAACCCTGTCTGGGACGGTGCTGGCACCGCCCCTGGCAGGAAACCCTTTGTCCTTATCTCCTGCTCTGGGAGGACTCCCAGCAGCAGGAGGGCAGACTTGTGTCTCGGTGGCAGCATCCATTTTGTGGATGTTAAGGCTCTGTCTGACTTTTAACCGGGTTATAGGTTACAGGCATGTCGTGTCCCTCTAGAAGGGTGGAATGCTAACCCCGTCGCCAGAATTGGCGAGGGGTTAGTATTCCAATTCGTATGACACCTTACTCGACATGTTTTGATAAAGCGATACCAGAGTTGGCACATAACCGCGAGGATTATAATGCACTTAAGAGTATATGGTATGCGATATCATGGAAACGGCTAAGGGATGGATCCCGAAAGCCGCAGACAGGCTCAGCTCATGCCAGAGCACCATCTCACACGATTCCAAGCACTCTGCCTTCAGGATTGTTAAGGCCTGCCATAGGAGTGACTGATAGGAGATCTGTGTGTCCATTTTAGGGTTAGATATAGGTATACTATATCTAAAGCAAAGGGTGAGTACACCACCTTGCCCCAGCTGTCGTGCAGCCAGTTGTGTCAGTTTTAGTTAGTCAATCCAGGGGTGGCACAATACGTGCTTCAGCCCCTGGGAGACTTCTGGGTGCACCTCAGCCCTGGGTACAGGGACTTGGAGAGGGCCCAGTGCCAATTCAGTACCTGGGTACAATTTGGATAGAGAGAACAGCTAGGCTGTGGGTCTGATTAGCAGGCCCACAGCCAGGGAAAGTCGTAAACCAGTGCAGCAAAAAGCAAAAATCTGGGTGATCATAGGATTGCAGACCCTACTCTCCTACATGACCCCCCCCCAAACTTTGGGACAATAAGCTAACCTTGACCAGGTGAGTCTTCTTGCTCTAAGTGGAAATACCTGGAGAGCCCATCAGCATTGCTGTGATCAGTCCCAGGTCTATGCTCCACTGTAAAATCCATCCCCTGTAGGGAAATGGACCACCTAAGCAGTTTGGGGTTTTCACCCTTCATCTGATTTAGCCACAAGAGGGGCTTATGGTCTGTCTGAATGGTGAAGTGAGTGCCAAACAAGTAGGCCCTCAGCTTCTTCAGGGCCCAGACCACAGCAAAGGCCTCCCTCTCAATAGCTGACCAATTTTTCTCTCTGGGTGTCAACCTCCTGCTAATGAAAGCAATAGGCTGATCATTACCATCAAAATTCAGTTGAGACAGAACAGCTCCCACACCCAACTCAGAAGCATCTGTTTGGACAATGAATGGCTTGGAGTAATCTGGACTCTTGAGGATAGGTGCTGTGCACATGGCCTGCTTTAGGTCATTGAATGCTTTCTGACAGCTTGCTGTCCACTGAACTTTCTTTGGCATCTTTTTGCTTGTCAGGTCATTAAGGGGGGTCACTATGGACCCATAATTTCTGACAAACTTCCTATAGTACCCAGTCAGGCCCAAGAAAGCTCGAACCTGAGTCTGGGTGATTGGAGGAGTCCAGTCCTTGATGGCCTGTATCTTACTCTCCAGTGGCTGAACCTGGCCTCCACCTACAAGGTGGCCCAGGTAGACAACCTGTGACTGCCCTATCTGGCACTTTGTGGCCTTGATAGTGAGGCCTGCCTTTTGCAGGGCCTCTAACACTTTCCTCAGGTGGACCAGGTGATCCTCCCAGGTGGAGCTAAAGACAGCAATATCGTCAAGATAAGCTGCACAGAAGTCATCCAGCCCAGTGAGGACTTGATTCACCAACCTTTGGAAGGTGGCAGGTGCATTTTTCAGTCCAAAGGGCATTACCACAAATTGATAATGCCCTCCAGGGGTAGAAAATGCTGTCTTAGGTTTGGCTTCCTCAGCTAACCTGATTTGCCAATACCCAGCTGTCAAATCAAATGTGCTTAAGAAGTTGGCAGAAGCCAATCTATCTATAAGCTCATCTGCTCTTGGTATTGGGTGGGCATCAGTCTTAGTGACTGCATTGAGGCCTCTGTAGTCTACGCAAAACCTCATCTCTCTCTTACCACCCTGGGTGTGAGGCTTTGGCACTAGAACTACTGGGCTAGCCCAAGGGCTATCTGAGGGCTCAATGACTCCCAGTTCCAACATTTTCTGCACTTCAGTTTTTATGCAGTCTCTAACATGATCAGGCTGTCTGTAGATTTTACTCTTGACAGGCAGACTGTCTCCAGTGTCAACATCATGGGTACACCAATCAGTTTGGCTGGGTGTCAGAGAGAACATATGTCGAAAGGATTGCAGAACTTGCCTGCAATCCTGTTGCTGATGTTCAGTGAGGCTGCCACAAAAGACAACACCATCAACTGACCCATCATCAGGATTCTGAGTGAGCAGGTCTGGGAGAGGGTCACTCTCTTCCTCCTGTCCCTCATCTGTGGCCATGAGCAAGCTCATGTCCTTCCTGTCAACATATGCTTTGAGCCTGTTAACATGGAGCACTCTGAGAGGGCTCCTGGGAGTTCCAAGGTCCACCAAGTAGGTAACCTCTCCCTTTTGCTCAATGATGGTGTGGGGCCCAGACCATTTGTCTTTCAGAGCTGCTGGGGCCACTGGCTCCAGCACCCACACCTTCTGTCCTGGCTGGTACACAGTCAGTACAGCCTTTTGGTCATGCCAAGCTTTTTGAAGTTCCTGGCTGGCCTCAAGGTTTTTAGATGCCTTTTCCATGTACTCAGCCATCCTGGAGCGGAGACCAAGTACATAGTCCACTATGTTGGTTGCAGGCTTTTTGAGAGGTCTCTCCCATCCTTCCTTCACCAAACACAGGGGTCCTCTTACAGGATGCCCATACAGAAGCTCAAAAGGGCTGTAGCCAACCCCCTTCTGTGGGACCTCTCTGTAAGCAAACAAGAGGCAGGGGATCAGGACATCCCATCTTCTCCTAAGAGGTTCAGGTAGTCCATGAATCATCCCTTTCAGGGTCCTGTTGAATCTCTCAACAAGCCCATTGCATTGTGGATGATAGGGTGTGGTGAACTTGTAGTTCACACCACACTCTTTCCACATGGCAGTCAGATATCCTGACATGAAGTTTGTACCTCTGTCAGAAACGACCTCCTTAGGGAAACCCACTCTGGAGAACACTCCAACTAGGGCTCTTGCCACTACAGGGGCTGTAGTGGTCCTAAGGGGAATAGCCTCAGGATACCTGGTGGCATGGTCCACCACCACCAGTATAAACTTGTGTCCTGATGCTGTCTGGGGTTCCATTGGACCAACAATGTCAATCCCCACTCTTTCAAAGGGAACCCCCACCACAGGTAGTGGTATGAGGGGGGCCTTTGTTGTGCCACCTGACTTACCACTGGCTTGGCAAGTGACACATGAGCGACAAAACTCCTTGGTATTCTCATTCATATGGGGCCAGTGAAAGTGTGAGACAAGCCTGTCCCAAGTCTTTGTCTGACCTAAATGACCTGCAAGGGGAATCTCATGGGCCAAGGTGAGAAGGAAACCTCTCAGAGACAAGGGGATGACCAGCCTCCTGGTTGCACCAGGCTTGGGGTCTCTTGACTCAGAGTACAGGAGTCCATCTTCCCAGTATACCCTGTGGGCACCTGTGGCATTCCCTGCAGCCTCAGCAGCAGCCTGCTGTCTGAGGGGTTCAAGGGAAGGGCAGCTCAACTGTTCCTTCCCCAGGTCTGCTCTGGAGGGTCCCCCTGAGCCCAGAAACTCAACTTGATCAAGTTCAAGCTCTTTAGGCTCAGTTTCCCTCAGCTCTGCTAGATCAGCCTCCTCAGAGACTTGATCCTCAACCTGGGGCAAGGGGGAAGGCAAAGCCTTACCCTTACTGCTCTTCTTCTTGGGAGGTGTCTGGTCCATAATTTCAGGATCCAGCACCTGTTCAGTGGGGCATCTTCTGGCCTGTGACCTAGTCACAGCAAGCACATGTGCTGGCAAGCCTAACATCTCCATGTGAGTCCTCTGCTCCACTTCTGACCATTGTGATGACTCCAAATCATTGCCCAACAAACAATCAACTGGGAGGTCTGAACTGACTACAACTTTCTTTTGTCCCTTCACTCCACCCCAGGAGAAAGCTACAATTGCCACACTATGGCTAGTAGTGACATTGCTGGCATTGGTCACCAGGAAATCAGTACCTGGCATGATCTGTCCAGGGTCCACAAAGTTAGGTGTCACCATGGTGACACTGGCACAAGTGTCCCTATAGGCCTGAGCCATTTTGCCATTAATCAAAGGTGTCTGCCTGTATTTGCCCAAGGTATTGGGACTTATTTCAGGGGACATATCCATATCCCCTGTACAGACAAGGACAGCCTGAGTGAGTGTGCCAACTAAGTTGTCAGACCCCTCAGTACCCAAGGTTAACCCAACTAATGCCTTGGGAGTGACACTACCACTACTGACTGTACTAGGGGGTGCAGTTGCTTTAGGAGCTGTAGTGGCAGGAGTTTGTCCTCCTCCTCTTTTGGTGCACTCACTAAACCAGTGAGATTTACTTTTGCAGTACTGGCACCACCTTTTTGACTGGCCTTCTTGAGTCTTCTTCTTCTGGGAAGCCTGACCCCCACCCTCTTTGGTTTGTTGGGGACCTGGTGAAGACTTCTGGTCATTTTGCTCATTCTTAACATTACCCTTCTGGTCTGCTTTCTTCTGACCACCCTGGTTCTGGTTCTGGTTCTGCTTGATCCTTGTCCTGACCCATTTGTCTGCCTTCTTTCCCAATTCTTGGGGAGAGGTCAGATCTGAATCAACAAGGTGCTGGTGCAGCAACTGGTTCTGACAATTGTTCAAAATTTGTTCTCTCATCATTAGATTATACAATCCTGTGTAATCTGTAACCTTGCTACCCAGCAACCAGCCCTCCAAAGCCTTAGTGGCACAATCCACAAAATCAGACCAGTCCTGAGACTGAGTTTTCTGGGTGTCTCTGAACAGCAACCTGTACTGCTCAGTGGTTAAACCAAACCCATCAACCAGTGTATTCTTCAGGACCTGGTAATTGTTAGCATCCTCCACTCTTGTAGTGAGGAGCTTATCTCTACCTTTACCATCAAAGGAGAGCCACAGTATAGCTGCCCACTGACTCTGGGGAATGTTCTGCACAGTGCAGGCCCTCTCCAGAGCAGCCATCCATTTCTGGATGTCATCCCCTTGCTTAAAGGGGGGCACTATTTTAGTCAGGTGTTTAGTATCTAAACCCTTCTCTCTATCTCTTGGGAGATTGCTGCCACCAGTGGGAGCTAGCCCACTCATCTGCTGCTCTCTTGCCAGGGCAAGCTTCTCTTTGGCCAGGGCAATTTCTTCCCTTTCAATCCTCAGTTCAGCTTGTCTCATCCTAGCTTCATGCTCCTTTCTCTGGGGGGAAGTAAATCTCCTCTGTGGAGGATTCCTTCTCCCCTGAGAAGAGGCATTAGAGTGCAGAGATCTATTGGAGTCCCTAGAAAGAGATCTATCTCTCCTAACTCCAAGGTTAGGCCCACTTCGGGTTAGTACTGGGGGGCCCCCAGATCCTAGCCCAAGTAAGTCTAAGTTGGTCCTAGTTAGCCTTCTGACTACCTCAAGACCTTTGTCTACCTCATCCCCAGAGAGTACCTCCTGATCCTCCTCCTCAACTGCTGAATCAGTGTTGGGGAGGTCTGGATCCCCAGAGGTTCCCTCTAAGGCTGGCATGCTCTCATGTAACTGAGAGAGCTTTCTGGCATCATATGTCTCTAAGAGACCTATCAGAAAGGGAATGGTGGGGTTAGACCCCTGCTTCAGTTTCCTGGAGACACAGATTTGTCTCATCTCCTGAAAACTGAGAGCTGCATATCTTGAAGTGACCTGTGGAGGGTCAACACTGACCAGGGGAGTCTCAGTAGAGTCCCCCTGAGTCGACATGCTTTTCTAGTGAGGTGTAAGTGGTGCACTTACCTACACTATATGTTTGCCTACTGATCCCTTGCTAGAGTTGTAGTTTAGGGTGTGCTAGGCCCTAGGAGCTACAACAGCTGGTTCAGTAGAACTCAGAGTATTCTAAGCTAAGTTATATGTACCTTTAGTACTTATGTGATCTTTCACAAGATATTCTTAGGGCATGTGTGGTAAAACAACAGCAAGCTCAAATCCCAACCGCTGCTCACCAATGTGAGAAGTTGGCCTGATGTGCAGTGCTCACTATTCTAGTGATCACTATATATCAGTCCAAACAACCCTTATTGATGATTGGTTGTAAGTCAACCTTATAGACCAGCTATCCTAGTAGCATGGATACGAGCAGTCTAAGGCTAAGACTCTAGAGGGCGTGTTAAGCCAGCTGTTTTACCATCACATTACCCCTTGAACACCCAGTGAAAGGACACCACACAAGTGTTATGAAAATAAACAATGTATTTATTAGAATCACAACAACCCTGTACTCTTTATGAGGACAGGGTGCTAAGCACACAACAAAACTCTTATGAAAATACTTTTAAGTTAGCACGTTACACAAATGCCCGAGGGGCACGAAAAACCATATACGCTAAAAGTGGAATGCGAATTACTAGCAGGTAAGTAACAGTTCTAATAGGCTTTGGAATCGCTAGGACTGGACTAGGGAATCGTTAGATTACTACTAGGAGGCCCAGGGGACTCGGGTGCAGAGTGTGCACTCTCACGCGGGATGCGGGACAAAGTCTATGGAAGCTAGAATTCACAAAGTTAGTGTTCACGGGCGAACCCGACCTGGTAGGGAGAAAATGACAGTGGATCCTGACCCTTGGATAGTGAGGCTATGCTGGGACACCGGAGTGCCGAAGTTACCTAGCCCAGGGGCTGCAGCTGCATAGGTCTGAAAAGACGTCGGGGATCTCGTTGCCGGACCAGGAGCCTGGAAGGAAGAAGTTGCTGGCAGGCGACCAGTGAAGGAAAGTTCGACGGATCCAAGCCTGGATCAAGGAAGAAGAAAACCTGAAAGCAGAGGGGACCAAGTTCTTGAATCACTAGCCAGTGATTAAGTGGGCACCAGGATGGCACCGGGCGAAGTCACCGCAGTCAGGTGAGTGGGCACTGCTGGGCTCTGCAGTCTCTCGGACCAGGAGGCGTTGTCGGCGACCAGGATGGAGGTGCGAGCTGTCCCACGAAGGATGAAGTCGTTGGCGTCGAAGTTACCCAGGATTGGGCAACAAGCCTTGGCTAATTCAAGCCCACGCGGTGGACTCAAAATGGCGTCTTGAGTGGACCAGGAGGGTCCGGGGTGCTCCTCTTCTGGAAGGGAGCAAGGGCCAGTCTGGAGCAACCAGACCAGCAGCAGAAATGTCGTCGGGCGTCGTCAGGAAGGCCACAAGCCAACGGGCTAGTAGCCAAACAACGCGGTGAGCAGCGGAAAGCAGAAGGGCCCCACGCAGATCGTGGAGATGCTGGGGGGCTGCACTTCGGAGCTGGAGCTGCTCAGAGTCGGGGCTTCTCGGACCCCAAAGCACTCACCAGTAGATTACTCGGCGGGCTTGCTGGAAAGAAGTCGTGCAGTCTTGCAGATGGCCGGTCCCTTGAGGTCTCGTCGCACCCACGGTTCTCAGCTGGGCTGTAGAGGTGGGTAGAGGTCAGAGGTGCCAGGGAAGCCGGTTCTCGTCGAGCTGGGCAGTCGGATTCCGGAGGAAGGACTTACAGCAGACCGCAGTGTTCTTAGATGGTGCCTGCGGATGCAGGGTGACTACTCCTTAGTCACAAGGGAGAAATCTTAGGAAGAAGTCTTGAGTTCCTTTCGCAGAAAGTAGTTTCAGGATTCAAAGATGATCTGATTTGGAAGGGGGCCAGTCTCTACCTTTATCCTGTAAAAAGGGGCTGGCACGCGACTAAGTCCTGCCCTATGGGTGGGACTAGGAGGGGGGTGGTTACACCCACTTCCTTGGCGGGCTTTTCCCCAGCACAGGGTCTGGAGTGACCCTGGAACTGGTTCAAGCCGGCCTATGCACAGTGAGCACCGGGGTGCTACTTGCAGTCACCTTCCTCTAAAGCCCTGCCTACCTACAATACACAAAACCCTGTCTGGGACGGTGCTGGCACCGCCCCTGGCAGGAAACCCTTTGTCCTTATCTCCTGCTCTGGGAGGACTCCCAGCAGCAGGAGGGCAGACTTGTGTCTCGGTGGCAGCATCCATTTTGTGGATGTTAAGGCTCTGTCTGACTTTTAACCGGGTTATAGGTTACAGGCATGTCGTGTCCCTCTAGAAGGGTGGAATGCTAACCCCGTCGCCAGAATTGGCGAGGGGTTAGTATTCCAATTCGTATGACACCTTACTCGACATGTTTTGATAAAGCGATACCAGAGTTGGCACATAACCGCGAGGATTATAATGCACTTAAGAGTATATGGTATGCGATATCATGGAAACGGCTAAGGGATGGATCCCGAAAGCCGCAGACAGGCTCAGCTCATGCCAGAGCACCATCTCACACGATTCCAAGCACTCTGCCTTCAGGATTGTTAAGGCCTGCCATAGGAGTGACTGATAGGAGATCTGTGTGTCCATTTTAGGGTTAGATATAGGTATACTATATCTAAAGCAAAGGGTGAGTACACCACCTTGCCCCAGCTGTCGTGCAGCCAGTTGTGTCAGTTTTAGTTAGTCAATCCAGGGGTGGCACAATACGTGCTTCAGCCCCTGGGAGACTTCTGGGTGCACCTCAGCCCTGGGTACAGGGACTTGGAGAGGGCCCAGTGCCAATTCAGTACCTGGGTACAATTTGGATAGAGAGAACAGCTAGGCTGTGGGTCTGATTAGCAGGCCCACAGCCAGGGAAAGTCGTAAACCAGTGCAGCAAAAAGCAAAAATCTGGGTGATCATAGGATTGCAGACCCTACTCTCCTACAAGCACACTTTTAATGGAGGCATTGGAGATGAACTTTCCCTCCTGAATGAGATCATTTGCTTGTGCTTTAAACGGCTCGGGCAAATGTTGCATAAGGCTTTCGAGCTGATCGTAATGTACCTATCGTAACGAGCCAGTAGTGCCTGTGTGTTAGCATTTCTCCAAGAATTGGATGCCTGTGCCGCTACCCTTTTGCCCGATGCCTCTAGGATTTTGGACTCCTTATCAGGGGGAGGTGCTTCCCCTGTAGTCTGAGAGTTGGCTCTTTTTCGTGCGTTAGCAACCACTAGGGAGTTTAGTGGCAGCTGGCCCTTGATATAAGTGGGGTCTGTAGGAGCCGGTCTATACTTTTTTTCTATTCTGGGATTGATTACCCGTGCCCTGGCTGTGTCCTTGAATATGTCAGGTGCATGTTTTAGAACTCCCTTCAACATAGGAAGTGTTTTGACACTTTTCTCTGCAGTAGTGAAAGTGTCAAAGAGGAAGTCCTCTTCTACGGGGTCACTGTGCATGTCCACGTTGTGGAATTGCGCAGCCCTGTCTATGAGTTGGTTAAATACTACTGTGTCATCAGCGGGTGATGGTTTAGTAGGATAAGTGGGCACATCAGGGATAGAATGTGTATCATAAGGGTCTGTTGGCTCCTCAGAAGGTTCCTCTTGATCTGGATCTTGAGGAAAGTTATATATGGGGCTGTGGTTCATACCCTGTCTCCCCCTCATCGTCATCGTGGTTAGAAGGTGAGGTAGGTTCAAGTGGTGTGGAGGGCATAATAGGTTGAAAAGGGAGTGAGGGTCTCGTGGGAGAAGTGCCAAAGTCCTTTTTCTTGAGTGGGATAGGTGAATCAGGTGCAAAGTCCAAAGGTCTCTTTTTCTTATGCAGGATGGTAACTTTACCAGTGTCTGGGTTAATGTAAATTTTTCCTTGGTCCTCGGATGGATCTGGGTGGAATAGTCCTTCCTCTACAGTCCTGGGTTTAGGCTTGGACCTTTTTGGGTCGACAAAGGCAGGTTTGTCGACGACCTTTGGTGTCTTGCTGGATTTTTTCAGCTCGGGCCCTGATTTCAGCTCGACTCGTGGTTTCGGGTCGACGGGAACTTTCGGGTCGACACGTTGTTTGTGCTCCGTAGGCTTCTTTGGGAGAGTGTCTTTCACCGGATCGACGGTCTTTTTTGGATCGCCGGTGTTTTCGGAGCTGTTACTTTTGGGTCGACAGGTTTGTCCGGCTTCGATGGCTTCGGTACGGCACCGGATCGACAGTTTTTGGAATCGCTCTTCGGCTGCGCTCCCTTGCTCGGCTCGACCGATTTTCTGGGGTCGACGGCTTTTGGCTGAGCGGCCTTTTTGGATCGACGCCCTTGGGGTCGGTGACCTTTTTTGGCTCTGGAACCTTCTTTGGGGCAATGTTACTAGGCCCTGGGGTGTATGAAGGTTTCGGTGCCGAGCCTGAAGGCGGGGCTGTCGAAAGTCTTTTATGATCTTGGCTAAGGCCTGTTGATGATGCCTCGACCGGAGCCTTTGGCGAGGGGTCAATTGGTGTCGGGGGCAGTGTACTCACGATTTGCCCCGACGGGAGTTCGTCTTCGGAGTAGTCCTCCACCGTGACGATCTCTAGGTCCGAGTCTTGTGCGTCCGGTAGGTCCTGGTCATCATCGAAGATGTTGTCGGGTTCGGGTGCCTGTCGCTGCATCTCTTGCCTAGCGGCCCTTCGGATCCGTATGGCTTTTTTCGACCGGAACTGGGCGCAGGTCGGGCAGGTTTCTTCCCTATGGTCTGGGGAAAGGCACTTGTTGCATACTGAGTGTTTATCAGTATGGGGGAACTTTGAGTTGCATTGTGGGCACCTTTTGAAGGGGCTTCTTTCCATCGACGGTCGGCTCACGTGGTGTCGAAAAGGCCCAGCGGCCCGCGTCGACGACCGATTCGAGATGGAAGGTTGCATGGAGTAGAGAGGTACCGAATGAGAACAATACCAACGAAGTAGAAGGCCTTTTGGCCTTTAGAAAAGTTTTATTTTGATTCCGAGTTAGAGTATAGGAGTTTGCATCCGAACCCAATGGCGAAAAAAAACAATCTGAGCATGGAAAGGATGCCCATGTGCACTGTAGTCAAGGGGAGGAGTCACCTATCTCGTGATACTTCGAAGACTCTTCCAGGACAACAAAGTGCAATCATCCGGACCCAACACTAGGCGGCGATCTATGCACAGATATGAATTCAGCAGCCCACATGCCTCAAACCTTTGGACCCTTCGACATTCAACTGACGCTGAAGACTGAAGAATCTCCCTTGTGGCCAAGGAGTGACCACCCTGGGTAACCAGGCACCATCCAGCAACTCAACGGCTTGCTTTGCCCCTGTTCCCGCTGGAACCCGAGCACAGAGCCTGACAAGACCTCGACCCCCGGACTCCTCTGACCCCATGCACGACTCCAGCACAGCTGAGCACCGTGGAAGGCGTCAGAATCCGTGGAAGCAGGCAACTTGGAAAGTCTTCATCTTGCTAACAGCGCAGCTCCTGAGGCACCCTCGAAGCTGTGCACTGGGGACTGAGACACCCCGACACCGAGCTCCACCTGCACCGAAGACCAGCCCTCCACACTCCACGAGATCTGCGTGGGGCCCTTCTGCTGGTGTTCTGCTCGACGCGTTGTCCGGTTGTTGGCCCTTTGGCTAGTAGCCCTCTGACGACGATCCTTGAGAAAATCCATCGCTGGTCTGGTTGCTCCAGACTGGCCCTTGCTTCCCTGAAGAGGTGAAGTACCTCAGACCATCCTGGTCTGCACCAGAAGCCTTTTGTGCATCCTACGTGGGTTGCCTTTGCTTAGGCTTGTTGGCTCCAATCCGGAAGTCGACCCCTCCATCTGCGAGAACCTTCGTGGGACAGCTTCTCTCCAGCACCTGGTCGTCCTCGACACCTCCTGGTCCGCGTGGCTGCAACGACAAGCTTCACATCCACACCTGATTGCTCCTCGACAACATCTGGTTCCTTCCTGGTTCCACCCGGTCAATGGCTAGTGACCTAGACTCTGTCCCCTCTGCTTTCAGGTCTTCTTCAACGCCGATCCACCCTTGGATCCACCCAGACATCTTCCTCCTGGTCGCCTGCAGCATCTTCTTCCGCAGCTCGATAGGAAACAACGAGAAAACCCGACACACTTTGACACCTATGCACCCGCAGCCCGTGGGTGAGGTAACACGAGTACTTCGGTGCTCCTGTAGGGATTGACTATCCTAGTGTCCAGTTTTGCTAGTTGTGTAATCCTAGTTAGACCGGAAGTGTCCTAAAACTTAATTACTTACCTTTTTACGTCCCGATTGGCTTTCTATTGACTCTCGCGTGGGAGTACTGACTCTGCACGCGCCGCCTGTGGGCCTCCTACTCCTAACCTAAGGGTCAGATAGTGTAGCCCCAGCGATTCCCAAGGCCCTAGGCCTTCTCCTTTCCAAAGTCGTGGTTCTTATACCACTTACTTAGTACATGGTTTTACGCGCACCTAGGGTCTAACTGTAAAATTGTGCTATTTAAAGTATATCTGAGGATAACTTGTTATGTGCTTTTGCCTCTGATCTCATAAAGAGTTCAGAGGAGTGTGTTAGTAAATAAATACATATATATTTTATATATATCCTGTGTGGTGTCCTTTCATATGATATTCAAGGGGTTACATATGGTAAAACAGCTGGCTTTACACGCCCACAAGAGTCTTTTAGCCTAATACTGTTCTGTCCATGCTACCTCTAGGATAGCTGGTCTGTAAGGTTGACTTACAACCATCACCATAAGGGTTGTTTGGACTGGTGCAAGGTGTTCACTAGAATAGTGAACATATACCAGGCCAACTTCTCACACTTGAAACCATATAAGACAGTTGAGCTAATCACTGCTTAATGCTGAGTAATTTCAGCAGTCAAACACTGAGAAGCGAGCTGGACATGCACTAAGGTGTAGAAAAGCAGGAACTGACAGGGGCTAGCTCATCGCATACTGGGAGGCCAATGTTGTGGCCGCAGCTACACAACGCAACATAGTGACGCTGGAGAGCTACAGCAGGGAAAGCGTTTCTGGATTCAAATCAAGCATCTGGGGAACATTCATACAATGAGGAATCTGCAGGAAGAAGTATCCATCAGATACACTACACTAAGCAATTGTGAAAGCTTATGAGCAAAAGTGAAAGCTTATGAGCAAAAGGCAGCCAAATGTCAAGGTGTTTTGAATAAATCATTATTATTATAATAAAATGAACAAGCGGGTGCTGGCACGTAAAATATCTGAAAAAAAAGCTCCTCCATGTCAACCATATATATTTTTTTACACATAGAACAGTATATAAGCTATTATTGTTCATTAAGAAGATTTCAAAATGGAGATTATGACTTCCTGTACCTAAATGATGTCAAAGGCGGTCCTTCACTTTCAGTTAATCCAATCTCTGCCAATAAACTGCTCTTCAGTTGTGCGGCTAAATCATGAGCTGATGGAGCACACTTTGTGCTTTCCGGTTCATCTGTTGGTACATTTTGTTCTTCTCCTTCCTTTTCCTGAGTCTGCATATTCATCACATTTTTTAAATTAGCAGCATACGACATTTTGGTCGGAAGAACCTGAAAAACAATATTCAACAAAGTCAAACAAAATAGATCAAAGACAATTAGTCAATGTTTTACTCACATCACACAAAAACAACTTAACAGCATCTCAGTATCGATCTACAACTAGGACTGAAGAAGAATACAAATTAGAGTATAGTATAAAAGAGCTTCAGTAGAAAGTAGGTTAATATTAGATATGATTATTTCTTTATTATTTAGTGATGGTTTTAACTGAAGAGTAAACTCTGATGAATTTCCTTTGTGACCTGTCTATCGGATGCTATTGGCATATCCTTGATGGGTATTGTTGTTTACCACTAATGTTCCAAAGATAGAATACTGGAGAAGTCCAAATCTGATACAAGGTATTCCTTTTAGCCACTTCACTTTTCAACCGTAGCCAGTGTGAATGGATAAGGCATATTAGAGGAGGGGGACAGGGACTGGGAGGTTAGAAATCATTCAGAGTGACCTTAAAGAGAACACTTAATTTAAATGGCCAATCAATGTTTTACCCTACAACAAAAAGTGCTTTAATAGGGTAGTAGATAGTACTGTTAAAACTAAAAGTCATACAAAAAAAACAGGGGTCTCCTTATTACCCCAAATGTCTCTAACAATAAATCTCTAGTGCTAGAAACTTACCTTTTTACAAAACTGGTCCCATGGCTAGTGGGATGATAGTCTTTTTTTGGTAATACTCAATTAACCAGATGAACACTTTACTTACCTCCGGCAAAGCTCGTTCTGTTGAATAGTCTTTATGACCACAGACTTCTCCACTTCAGAAAATCCACTGGGCACCAGACTAAATCCAGAAACTTTTCATGGTAGTGCTCCAGCAAGCCACTAGGTGGCGCCACACTGCTCTGCATAGGCTTCTTTTAGCATTAGAAATAACAGAGCAGGGCTAGATAGAAGCACCACTTCTGTGCGCCGACATTATCTTGCTCGAATCTTTCCCCGCCCTCAGACGCGGAGCACAATACAAATGTCGGTACCAGTGTGCACATCTCTAATTTGGGGCTTTTTTAGATGACAAAACAGGCAACGGGGAAACACCAAAGGCACATCTCATGCAGGATGTGCACTGACACCTGTATCGGACAGCTGCGGCATGGTTGGAACCCTGTAGTTTTTAGGCAGGAACATGGTTTCTTTGCACACTGAGTTTCAATATACATACACACACACACACGTGCACACACACTACAGCTGGAGGAGTACAGCGCCAAGAGAATGTCCTGCAACTCCAGCAAGTTGATGTGAAGCCAGGGCTCCACCGGAGACCAGAGCCTTCTGATCACCAACTTTCCCAGGTGACATTTGTGAGAAAGTGCCATCTTTCTTGCATTGGTATGCCCCCACTTATTTCTGAACTGCTGATGTGCTTTGACTGAGTGTGCCCTGGGTTCCTGCCAACCAGGTACCCAGGGCCTGTGTTCGTTCACTAAAACTATGCTGAAACAAAAGACCCAAATGGCATCTCTCGCCACCTGTCAGCCCCTAGTAAATGGTACCCTAGGTACCCAGGGCATGGTGGCCAGAGAAGACCCCTGAGGGCTGCAGCACTTATTGTGCCACCCTCAGGGGCCCTGTACCCTGGCACCCACACACTGCCTTTGCAGGCTGATTGCCTAAGTACATAACTAAAACAAGAGTCGACATGGCCCACACCCCTGTGTACCATGCCCCCAGAACCCACTGCCCTGGCATACTTCAGTCGCCCCTCTAGCTGGGTGCCCTATGCCAGAGGTGAGGGCACAGGTGCATGAGCCCTATGACCCTTTAGTAACCAGGGCCATTCCTGGGCACTGCAAGTGCAGTGATGCTACTAAGAGTATATGGTGCTGGGAGGTTGTCACTACGTACTCCCCAGCATCATAATGGCTACACTGAAGACTGACAAGTTTGGTACCAAACTTCTCAGCACATTAAACCCGCACTGATGCCAGTGAGAGATTTAATGTAAAATGCACCAGAGGGCATCTTAGAGATGCCCTCCAAAACCCGAACCTATAATCTACGTCTGGGCTGAGTGGCTGCAGAGGCTGCCACACAGCAGACATGTTGCTGTACCCCTGGGTGGGGAGCCCCCGCTCTCCTGGGCCTGCAACAATGCACATCCGGGGTGAGGTGCTAGGTCTCCTCCCCCAGGATGGGCAGGGAGGGGAAGTTTCAAAGGCATGTCGCCTCTGAGAGCTTATCCACACCATTTGCTGTACCCAGAAACTGGCCCCCACCAGTTCTAACCCCCACTCTGGCGGGAAGACTGGCGGGAAAAAGTACATCAGGAAGGGTGTGCCAACCTTTGCCAACTCCACCCCTCAGGTGGAAGAGGCGAGGTGAAGCACGACCCCAGTCTCCGGCCATCTTGTAGATGGGGAGCCCTGCCCAATTCCAGCTAGGCTCCTGCCCCCCTCCCACAGGAGAGGAGCAGGCTAGGGGGTGTACTCACCCCAGGACAGGGACCCATTGGTCCCTGTCCTTGCCCTACCTGTAACGCCCTTACATTTAGTATTTAGGGGCTCCCTGAACCTTCCTTCTTCAGATTCCGATACCAAAAAGAATAAAGAAGATCAAGAAGAAGAAGACCCGCTGTGCAGCTTCTAACAGGAAAACAACAACTGACTTGGCCCCAGCCCTACCGGCCTGTTGATCCTGGAACCTGCTCCTGCCTAAAACCCGGCGACTCCTGCGGACAGCAACCTTGAGACACCTAGAGGACCTGCCTGCCTTGACCCTCTTGAAGATTGGGACTCCCCATCAGCAGAGGCTCTGCTGCAAAAACTCCCCTGGTGCCAGCCAGGAAGCTCCGAACCAGCCCACTCTGCACCCGCCGAGCCCGGGCCGGGCCCAACCGAAACAAGACCACGAGGACGTCCCCCGGCGACTGGGACCCGAAGTCCAGTGCCCAAAGACCCTCCTCGACGAACCAGCCGATGCCTGCAGACTCAGAAACCAGGGGCCACCCAACCGCGACCGGATGAGGGTAAGCTTTTCCGACACCCCTGCACCCGGCACCCTACAGCCTCCTGTGCCTCCATTTGGGGTACCTACCTGTGCTCCAAGATCCCAACTTACCTCTCGAAGTGCTGGTCGCCCCTGGAGAGTCTCCGTCCCCGAGACTGCAGCCTTTGTTCCTTTTTGACCCTTCCCATTGGATAACATTAAGCGCCCGATGGCTCAAAAGCACCCTGCACCCAGCCGCCCAAGTGCCGCTGGTTGTGACCCCTGTGTCCTATCCTACTTCCCCCTTGCCCTGAGCAAGTGACCTGGAGCCCAGCTCCCACAGTCGCGTGGCCTGCTAGCCAGCAGCCACCAACCGAAGGCCCCCCTTCCCTCATTGGATATCATTGGGCCTACCTACCTCTGCACCCGGCCGCCCCTGTGTCGCTAGGATTGAACTTACTGTACTTACCTGACCCTGGGGGACCCCTGAGTCTATGCCCTGAACCTCAACTTCACCAACTAAGTACTCACCTGGAAACCGGTAATTTCCTTACCTGCCATTGGATAACATTGACCCATTTTGACACGAAAATTTTTTAAGTGTGAAGTTTTGAAAACTGAAAATATTCACATACAATCAGCCAAAGTCCGAATTCCGAAGTACTCACCTGTGATCAGGGGAGAAGCCAGTACTGTACCTTTCAGCCCAGTACTGAACCACAAAAGTAATCCCTAGCGGGGTTACTAGTAATCTGTATTTTCTTCATAGGAAACCATTGTCTGCTTTTCTACGAAATGTATTCTGTCTTCTTTTGAAAACTTGAAATATTCTTTAAAAATCACACTAAATACTGAAACGCAATTACCTACCTGTTTTGAGTTAAGACCCCGGTGCTGGCCCTAGGAGACCAGTGCTGGATTACAAAAGTAACACGATCATACTTTACCTGCAACCTGAATTTTCTCCCATTGAATAACATTGTCAGATTTACATTGAAAAGTTTCTAAGTGTGAACTTTTAAAACCGCTTTATATTCATGAAAATTCACTACAGTGACTGATACGTTTTTGCTAATCTGGTTTCAGCTTAGACCCCAGGACTGAATCTAGGATCTAGTCCTGGGACTATCAAAGCAATCTATATAGTAATCAACTGTACTTACATGTTGAAAACCCATTGAGCTCAATGCTATAGTGTGTTTTAGGATTATGTTGCTTACTGTCAATACTGTATTAATTGTGTGCACAAACTTTATTGCTCCTTTGCAAAGTAATTACATGAGAGAACTCATAACAAGAAAGGAAAATGCTACTTACCAGTATGCATCTGTTCTTGGCATGTAGAGCTGCAGAGTTACACACTGTGCATAGATGGCCACCTAGTGGTTGGGCCCGGATGTTTGCAGTGTGTTTTGTCGTAGAAAAGTCTTTGGAAGTCACAGGATAGGTGACTCCTCCTTTGGATGACACTGCGCATGGGCATTGGCTCATCCCCAGATTGTTTTTCGACATTAGGTAAGTGATGGAGCTGTATAAAAGGTAGTGATGTCCATGTGATTTGTATCTAATTAAGATAATAAGGGAACAGATAAAGGTAGCCGGGGAGGCGGGTGGGCGTGTGTAACTCTGCAGCTCTACATTCCAAGAACAAATGCATACTGGTAAGTAGCATTTTCCATTCGAGGCATATGAGCTGCAGATTACACACTGTGCATAGATTGTATAGCAGTACCCACACCTAGCGGCGACCACCAGTATCTGTTGCAGTAGTTTAAAACTGTGTTTTTAGTACAGCCTGGCCCACAGTGGCTTGTTGTTTAGTTTACACATCTACACAGTAATGCTTTGTGAATGTGTGCGGTGTAAGCCATGTAGCTGCCTTGCATATATCTTCTAGGGGAATGTTCCCTAAAAATGCCATTGAAGCCCCTATCTTCCTTGTAGAATGGGCTTTTGGAGGAATTGTTAATGTACGTTTGGCTTTGTGGTAGCATATTTGTATGCATTTAACAATCCATCTAACGATCCCTGATTTTGATACGGGGTTGCTTTTATGTGGCGGTGAAAAAGACACAAAAAGTTGTTTTGTTTTACGAAAAGTTTGTGTCCTTTCGATATAGTACAGTAATGCTCTTTTGACATCTAAGGTGTGTAGAGCTCTTTCTGCGACTGTTTGAGGCTGCGAGAAGAATACGGGCAGCTCAACTGATTGATTTAGATGGAATGTCGAAATGACTTTAGGAAGGAATTTAGGATTAGTACAAAGAACCACTTTGTTATGATGCATTTGCAGAAAGGGTTCTTGAATTATAAATGCTTGTAGGTCACTACCTCTTCTGAGAGAAGTAATAGCTACTAGGAACTTTCCAGGTTAGGAATTGCAATTCACATTTATGTAATGGTTCAAAGGGGGGTCCCATTATTCTTGTGAAAACAATGTTTAAGTTCCACACTGGTGCAGGTGGCGTTCTGGAAGGAATGATCCTTTTGAGTCCTTCCATGAAAG
Source organism: Lissotriton helveticus (assembly GCF_964261635.1). NCBI lineage: Eukaryota > Metazoa > Chordata > Amphibia > Caudata > Salamandridae > Lissotriton > Lissotriton helveticus. The sequence continues at coordinate 403,098,904 of NC_136063.1, read as the reverse complement.
CTTTTATAGCTGGTACTCTAAAAAGAGATAGATGTTGCCTATTTTGTAAGAATGCTGCAATGGCAGCGAGGTGTAGTCTGATAAATGTGTAGGCTAAGTTACACTTTTGAAGGTGTAATAGGTATCCTATGATGTGTTGAATAGACACGTCTAAAGGATTTATTTGGTTGTTTTGGCAGTAGAAGACAAACCGTTTCCACTTAGCAGCATAACATGCTCTAGTGGTGGGACGTCTAGCTTCTTTGATAACGTTCATACATTCTGGAGGAAGGTTAAGGTAACCAAACTCTATGACCTCAGAAGCCAGATCGCTAGGTTGAGCTGAACTGGGTCCGGGTGTCTGATCTCTCCATGGTTCTGTGTTAATAGACGTGGAGATAGGTTTAGTTTTTGGTGTGGTACTACAGACATCTGCAACAGCGTGGTGTACCACAGTTGTCTGGCCCAAGTTGGAGCGACTAGAATGAGCGTCCGGGAATGTTGCTGTAGTTTGCGTACCACTAACGGAAGTAGTGGGAGAGGAGGAAAAGCGTACGCAAATAGTTTTGACCAGTTCATTCATATCGCATTGCCTAAGGACAATGGGTGTGGGTATCTGGCGGCAAAGTTTGGGAATTTTGCATTTTCATGGGTGGTGAAGAGGTCTATCTGAGGTTGTCCCCACATTTGAAAGAACGGATGAAGAACTTGCGGATGAAGTTCCCACTCGTGGATCTGCTGTGTTTGTCGACTTAGCAGATCTACCATAGTGGTTTGTACTCCTGGAACGTGTTGGGCTAAGAGGAAGATCTTTAATGGCATAGCCCATCTCCATATCTGCTGTGCTAACAGAGAGCTGCAGAGAGTGTGTTCCACCTTGTTTGTTTATGTAGTACATAGCTGTCATATTGTCTGTGCGGACTAAGACAGCTTTGCCTGAGACCCGAGTTTGAAAAGCTTTTAGGGCTAGAAACACAGCTAGCAACTCCAAGTGGTTGATGTGGAGTAACTTTTGTTGCGGTGTCCACCTGACTTGCATGGTGTGATGCAGTAGGTGAGCTCCCCAGCCGGAGAGCGATGCGTCCGCTGTCATGACTATTTGAGGAACTGGCTCTAGAAACGGTCGCCCTTTTGAAAGGTTTTTGGTGTTCCACCATTACAGAGAACGAGGAGTCCGACCGTCTACCAACACTAGGTCTGTTAGTTGACCTTGAGCCTGGTTCTATTGGCGTGCTAGGCACTCTTAAAGTGGACGCATTTGCAGCCTTGCGTGAGGTACTACAAATATGCAAGACACCATAATTCCTATGAGCTGCATGAACACTCGAGCTGGTAGCGAGTGTTGCGGTTTGAATTTTGTTGGGAGAGTTTGTAGACTTGTTATCCTGGCTGGAGAGGGATAAGCTACTGTTAGTTGGGTGTTTATTGTAGCGCCGAAATACTGTTGTATGTGCGAGGGTTGCAGATGTGATTTACTGTGAATCCCAAATCGTGAAGCAGTTGAATAGTAGCGTGAGTGTGTTGTACACACTGGCTGTATGAGCTGGCTTTTATGAGCCAGTCGTCTAGATATGGGAAGACATGAATGTGTTGTCGTCTTAAGTGTGCAGCTACTACTGCTAGGCATTTTGTAAACACCCTTGGCGCTGTTGTGACTCCGAATGGGAGCACTTTGAACTGGTAGTGCTTCCCGTCTAGCACAAATCTGAGATATTTTCTGTGCGCCGTGTGGATGGGAATATGGAAGTAGGTGCCCTTGAGATCTAGGGTGACAAGAAAGTCGTTTAGTACCAGAAGTGTAAGGACTTGTTGGAGTGTGACCATGTAAAAATGATCCGACTGTATGTAAATGTTTAGAGGTCTAAGGTCTAGGATGGGTCTTAGAGATCCATCCTTCTTTGGTATTAGGAAATATAGGGAGTATACTCCTTTGTTTTTCTGGAACGATCTCTATTGCATATTTTTGCAGGAGGGATATTACCTCCTGTCTGAGCAGTGTTAAATGTTCTTGTGACATTGGACGCTGCTTGGGTGGTATGTTTGGGGGGGTGGATGTTAGTTCTAGACAGTAACCTGATCGAATTATTTGGAACACCTACCTGTCTGATGTGATGTTTTCCCAGGCTGGCTGGTATAGTTGAAGTCTTCCCCAGACAGGAGTGGAATGCGGCGGGGGAAGGGAGTCATTGGGCAGGGGTAGAGACAGAGCGGGAGTTGTTATTTTTACCTCTGCCTTTGTTATTGTTACCCCTGTAACCACCCCTTTGGTAGCCCTTGCCGTAAGTGGACTGTGTAGGGGTTTTGTATGAGGTAGAAGGTGTATCTGAACAGTATCCCCTGGTGGCACTTCGATAGGATGAGCGTCAAAATGAACGTCTGGGAGCCTGCGACTGCAGGGCTCCCATAGATTTGGCGGTATCTGCATACTTTTACATTTTTTCAAGTGATACATCTACGTTACGTCTGAATAAGTGTTGCTCATCAAAGGGTTGATTAAGAATGGCACTTTGTACTTCAGGCTTGAACCCTGATATGCGTAGCCAGGCATGTCTACGTAATAAAATGCTGGTGTTAACTTCCCTAGAGGCAGTATCTGCTGCATCAAGTGCACACCGAATAGAGGTGTTTGTAATGTTTTTCCCCTCTTGGATGAGCTCATTTGCTCTATCCTTGTATTTATCAGGGAGGTGCCTCATTAATTCTTCTAATTCGTCATAATGTGCCCTGTCGTATCTGACTAATAATGCTTGTGTATTGGCAATACGCCACATGTTTGCTGCTTGAGACGCCGTTCTTTTCCCTGATGCGTCAAGTAGCTTAGACTCTTTATCTGGTGGTGGAGCTTCCCTTGATGTTTGTGAGTTTGCTCTCTTGCGTGCATTGGAAACTACAAGTGAGTCTAGCGGTACTGGACCTTTAATATATGCTGGGTCTAAGGGGGCAGCTTTATATTTTTTCTCTACACGAGGGTTAATGACCGGAGTTCTGACTGGGTCCTTGAAGACTTCAGGAGCATGCTTAATCACTCCTTTAAGCATTGGTAAAGTGGATGAGAACCTTTGTGCATTATCAAAGTGTGAGAAAGTGGCATACTTTCTTGCCTTGGTATGCCCCCACTTTTTTCTGAACTGCTGATGTGCTTGACTGGGTGTGCCCTGGGTCCCTGCCAATCGGGTACCCAGGGCCTGTGTTCCTTCCCTAAAAAGAAAAGCTATGCTGAAACAAAATACCCAATTGGCACCTCTGGCCACATGTCAGCCCCTAGTAAATGGTACCCTAGGTACGCAGGGCATGGTGACCAGAGAAGACCCCTGAGGGCTGCAGCACTTATTGTGCCACCCTCAGGGGCCCTGTACCCTGGAACCCACACACTGCCTTTGCAGGCTGTGTGCCTGAATACAGAACTAAAACAAGAGTCTACATGGCACACATCCCTGTGTGCAATGCCCACAGAACCCACTGCCCTGGCATACTTCAGTCACCCCTCTAGCTGGGTGCCCTATGCCGTAGGTGAGGGCACAGATGCATGAGCCCTGTGCCCCTATAGTACCCAGGGCAATTCCTGGGCACTGTAAGTGCAGTGATGCGATTTAAGAGTATATGGTGCAGGGAGGTTGTCATTACTAACTCCACAGCACCATAATGGCTACACTGAAGACTGACTAGTTTGGTACCAAACTTCTCAGCACATTAAACCCGCACTGATGCCAGTGTGGGATTTAAGGTAAAATGCACGAGAGGGCATCTTAGAGATGCCCTCCAAAACCCAAACCTACAATCCACATCTGGGCTGAGTGGCTGCAGTGGCTCGTTAGGACTAGACTACTGAACCTTTAGATTACGAGCAGGAGGCCTAGGGAGATCGGGTGCAGAGTGTGCACTCTCACGCGGGATGCGGAACAAAGTCTATGGAGGCTAGTAAATGCAAAGTTACAGTTATCGGACGAATCAGACTAGATAGGCTGAAAACGAAAAAGGATCTGGACACTTAGATAGTTAAGCTATGCTGGAGCACCGAAATGCTCAGGTTACCTAGCCCAGGGGCTGCGGCTGCATAGGTCTGAAAAGACGTCTGGAATCCTCGTTGCAGTCTATGGAGCCTGAAAGAAGAAGTTGCTGGCAGGCGACCAGTGATGAAGTTCGATGTGATCCAAGCCTGGATCAATGAAGATGGATACCTGTAAGCAGAGGGGACCAAGTCCTGAATCACTAGCCAGTGATTAGGTGGGCACCAGGATGGCACCGAGCGAAGTCACCTCGACCAGGTGAGTGGGCGACGCTGGGCTCTGCAGTCTCTCGGACCAGGAGGCGTTGTCGGCGACCAGGATGGAGGTGCGAGCTGTCTCACGCAGGTGTCTGCGGTCGACGTCGCTGGACCCAGGATTGGGGCAACAACTCTTGGCAAATGCAAGCCCACGCGGTGGACTCAAGATGGCGTCTGGAGTGGACCAGGAGGGTCCGGGGTGCTCCTCTGTTGGAGGGGAGCAAGGGCCAGTCTGGAGCAACCAGACCAGCGGTGTTGTCGTCGTGGTTTGTCGTCAGAAGGGCCACTAGCCAACGGGCAAGTGACCTGGACAACGCGGTGAGCAGCAAAGAGCAGAAGGGCCCCACGCAGATCTCGTGGATGCTGGGGGGCTGGACTTCGGTGCTGAAGCTGCTCAGGGTCGGGGCTTCTCAAACCCCAAAGCACTCACTCGAGGATCCCTCGGCGGTCGTGCTGGGCAAGCGTCGTGCAGTCTTGAAGATGGCCGGTCCCTCGAGGTCTCGTCACACCCACGAATCTCAGCTGGGCTGATGATGCAGGTAGAGGTCAGAGGTGCCAGGGAAGCCGGTTCTCGTCGAGCTGGGCAGTCTTGATCCGGAGGAGAGACTTACAGCAAACCGCGATGCTTGGATGGTGCCTGCGGGTGCAGGGTGGCTACTCCTTAGCCACAAGGGAGAGTCTTCAGAAGTAGTTCAAGAGTTCTTTCGTGGAAAGGAGTCAAGATTCAGAATTATCCAATTTGGGAAGGGGGCCTGCTCCTACCTTTATTCTCAAAAAGGGGGCTGGCACGCGACTAGGTCCTGCCCATGGGTGGGACCAGGAGGGGGGTGGTTACACCCCTCTCCTTTGTCCGGTCTCTCCCCAGCTCAGGGGCTGGTGTGCCCCAGGAACTGGTTTGAGCCGGCCTATGCACAGTGAGCACCGGGGTGCCACTTGCAGTCACCTTCCTCTCACGCCCTGCCTACCTGGGATACACATAACCCTGTCTGGGATGGTGCTAGCACCGCCCCTGACAGGAAACCCTTTGTCCAAGCCTCCCGCACTGGAAGGACTCTCAGCAGCAGGAGGGCAGACTTGTGTCTCGGTGGCAGCATCCATTTTGTGGAGCTGAGGCTATGTTCAACTTTAACCGGGGTTACAGGCTACCAACATGTCTTCTCCCTCTAGAGGGGTGGAATGCTACCCCCGACGCCAGAACTGGCGAGGGGGTAGTATTCCAAAGCGTATGACACCTTACACGACATGTTTAGATAATGTCAGACCAAAGTTACCATAACCGCGAGGATTATGAGGCACTTAAGAGTATATGGTCTGACGCTATCATGGAAACGGCTAAGGGATAGCTCCCGAAAGCCGCAGACAGGCTCAGCTCATGCCAGAGCACCATATTACACGATTCCAAGCACTCTGCCTTCAGGATTGTTAAGGCCTGCCATAGGAGTGACTGATAGGAGATCTGTGTGTCCATTTTCGGTGTTAGATATAGGTATACTATATCTACAGCAAAGGGTGATTACACCACCTTGCCCCAGCTGTCAAGCAGCCAGTTGTGTCAGTTTTGGATGGCCAGCCAGGGGTGGCATAATACATGCTTCAGCCCCTGGTAGGCCCTGGGTACACCTATGCCCTGGATACCTAAGGTATACTGTACAGGGATTAATAAGGTGACTCCGTATCCAATCGGATATGTACCTAGGGTACATGGAATCCATTTTAACAGAGAGAGCAGTGGGCCTGGGGTCCTGAATAGCAGGGCCCCAGGTCAACTAAGTCAGAAAACCAGCAAAACACCAGGCAAAAAGTTGGGGGCAACCATAGTCAGGGATCTACCTTCCTACACTAACTTCACCAACCAAGTACTCACCTGGAAACCGGTAATTCAATTACCTGCCATTGGATAACATTGACCCATTTTTACTCGAAAATTTTCCAAGTGTGGAGTTTTGAAAACTGAAAATATTCCTATAAAATCAGCCTAAGTCCGAATTCGAAAATACTCACCTGTGATCAGGAGAGAAGCCAGTACTGTACCTTTCAGCCCAGTACTGAACCGCAAAAGTAATCCCTAGCGGGTTTACTAGTAACCTGTATTTTCTCCATAGGAACCCATTGTCTGCTTTTCTATGAAATTTCTTCGAAGTGACTACTTTTGAAAACTGCAAATATTCTTTAAAAATCGTACGAAATACTGAAATGCAATTACCTACCTGTTTTGAGTTAAGCCCCCAGTGCTGGCCCTAGGAGACTAGTGCTGGTTTACAAAAGTAACGTGATCGTACTTTACCTGTAACTTGAATTTCCTCCCATTGAATAACATTGTCAGAATCACCTTGAAAAGTTTCCAAGTGTGAACTTTTAAAACAGCTTAATATTCAGGAAAATTCATCACAGTAACTAAAACGTTTTTGCTAATCTGGTTTCAGCTTAGACCCCAGGACTGAATCTAAGACCTAGTCCTGGAACTATCAAAGTAATCCATAAAGTAATTAACTGTACTGTAGTGTAGTTCCTATTATCCCAATAGGCTCTGCGCATTGGAATAATACCTTCAATAGTATAGGCCTAGACCAGACGTTAACTAGGTCTACTACTGTCGATATTAGACTTAAAGTTTTGGGTTTGCCAGCTAGCTCAGAGTTCACTAGAAACTTTCTCGAATAGGCAAGGAGGAGTTGAACCTCCCTGGATAGACAAGAAGGGATTTAGTTTCTGACAACCATAGAACATGACAACTTTGCTCTCCCCTAATCAAGAGTGTATCTCGAGAGTCGTGTGAACAAAAGGCAATTTATTTTACTCAGTCAGTACGTGCATTCTTAGTCTCATCAGATTGTAGAGAAAAGGAAGGGACGGGCGTGTTCAATAAAGGATGTTATTTATTGATCAGTCTCTTTTCTCATACAAGAGAAATGGATCGATATTATTGCAATACTTATGGTTAAGTAAAGTGCATACATTAAAAGCAGAAGTATAAAATAATACTGTAAAAACATTGATATGGTTTCTAAGCCATATGAAGGTTTAAAATGAATAAGATATATTACATACACATATACATTTGACTACTCGTACTCAACTGGTGTTTCTAACTACGCCTACCCCGTGTACCTGACCTACGTCTAATGCGTGGGCGGGAATAGAAAGTTACAGTTTAAGTTAAGTTTGTTTTGCCAAGTGACTGACTAAAGAATTCTCTGTGAGGGGTTATTCAGTTCTGTACCTGGAGTCTAGGATGGATGAGGGATGGTATCTCTCGTCTTTGGCCTCGATATTCCAGGCTGCCTGCGAGGGCTACCCGGAAGCACCGGAGCTGGATTTCTCGGCAGGAGAATAGACAGCTTCTCGTTCTCAGCGCGTCAGGAAGGCGGGGCTGCGCCAGCGGGGTCTGCTCTGCTCTGGGGCAAGTCTGGCTGCTCCGATCTCGTCACCACCGCGAGTGTTTGCATAGGGCAATATCGGTAATATTTATACCTTTAAGGTGCCGAGATTGACGTAAGGATGGACATAGATACGTCAATAAGGATGTCATACGACCAGGTCGTTAGCACATTCTTTTGCTGAAGTTCTCGGTGAAATCAAAACAATGGCCGCAGGGTTTTTCCCAGGTTGTCATAGGTTTGATTTGTTTTGAGAACTCCGTATGCCTTATCAGGGGCTGGAGGAATATCGCTTGTCTAATTAGATGGCAAGCGTTATGACCTAATCAGATAACACGTTCCTGTGCCGTAGTGTGGCTTTATCAGATAACGGTTCCTGCATCATGGGGGTTTTCTGCCTCATGGGATGGCTGCTAGTTAACTTGTTAGTTTGTTAACCAGAATAGGGTCAGGAATAGGGGGATCGATACAGAACCTATAGGAATACATCACACCCACTCCACGCTAACTATGGACATATTTACTAATCTATGCATAGTAAAACATACGGTAGAGTATCGTGTATACCTTACCACCCCAAAATACATAAATGCATTTTGAAATTATCAAATATACGGAAAAAAAGCATGTACATGTATTGTATGCACTCAAGCTGTGAAATAATGCTAAAGTAATCACGCATATGTATACATTATTGCTAAATGGTATATGAGAATTTACACATGAAATGGCTCTTAATACAGAAAAAAGTTCGAGACCATTCCATCACAGAACAAAATAATTATGAACATACCAGCGGGCAGCTAATGTCTATAAGCTATCTAAAAGGTAGAAATCTTAGTTCTCTAAGAATAGTTCTTACTTTAAGCAGAAGATAGTGTCCCGAAAAATATGCAAAAATATTTTGGGGCTGCTGTAAAAATTGCTGTCCGTGAACTGGAGGGAAAAATGTTCATGGTATTTTGCTTTTCTAGTTGAAGGCCAAATTCAGGGAACGCCGTGTACGAGCTTGCTCAAAAGTCTCTATTTCTGCTCTGGTGAGATCATCATATCATTTAGACTCTCGAAAAAGTTGTCAACAGCTTCCTGGGAGAGTTCCACTAACTCGGAAATAGGTGTAACCATGCATTCGTGCGCATGATTGTCTCCATTGACATTCTGATTTGGATTGCTGACAGAAGGTCGTACCTGATCGATGCTGCTTTCATTTTGAACTTCACTACCCCCTAATCGTAGTGGTGAAGCTTCCACGAATGCCGTCATCAGGATTGGTAGGCGTTGAGGGCAGCACAAAGCATGAGCCTTTGTTGGACTCAACAATGTTTCTGCATCCATTGGCGCATCCGATTGTAGTGTCAGACAGGTGTCTAACACGCATTCTTCTCCGCATAGCAGGCACCTTAATACAGGTAAAACACATCGATGCCACATTGGTCGAAATGAAAGAAACCAAGTCATGTTCAGGTCTCTAAGCCGGGATAGTCCCAGGATTTTTGATATCCGGTCCCGGTATCCAATGGCTAGGATTGTTTCTTCCCTTGTCGCAGGTGTTTTGTCTGTGACATGGTTTGCCATAACGAAATAAAGGACCAATAATAGGATTCCTGCAATTAGTCCTAAAATGAGGGGAAGTCCGCCAAAAATCGAATGGACGAAATCTGGAAAAATACCCAGTATGGCTTTGAATGGTGTTAATGCCATCGAAAATACTGTCTTAAATACTTTTGAGACTCCACTGGTATCAGAAATATTTAAGATTTCATTCAGGATTTCTGCGAAATGTATGGGGGAATTAGTCGATAACAATGAATGTATCTCTGCAGTCGTCCTTGCGACTAGGAGATCATACGTTTCTTTTGATGACGTGAGCCTTGTCGGCGTCTGAAGAAGCACTGTTTTCATTCTGCTTAAAGTATCTATTCGAATAGATGTAATTTTCAAGTTGGGCCATGCCCTTGCCTCCCTGTCTGGAAGGGAGCTGGGGAACAATAAGCGTCCACAGCACTTGACTTTCGCAGTCGTAGTTACGAGATAAGGAGTCCCGGGCATAAGACTACAACATCTGCGATCCACAATTAGAATGTAACTCCCATTATAGAGTCTTTGAAAGAATGGTTCTATCTCTGTCGCAGGTGTGCCTAGCTGGTGACATGAAAGGTTATTTGAGTTCCCTTCACAGGCTCCATGCAAACTAATTCCATTACACAGAAGTGTACCGCTTAGTGACATCGCACAATTATTGCCACTAAGAAACACTTTCTGTCCTTTATTACTGACACATGCATGTGAATAGGGCAAGTTCCATGTTGTTTTAATGTACCCTTTTCCCAATTTTTCGTACATGCCAGCCTGTATATATTTTTGGCAGTATTGAAACCTGAAGGTTGATATTGGAATATTAATTATCCCATGTATTATCCATTCACTGACAGGTCGTTCTGAAATTGTCACTGGTAATCTTTCGAGTTTCTCAATGCTCAGGATTGTATAATCAGCACCTTTCTGGGCCATACTGATTTGTTTATCAGTAAGGTTAAAGATATTGAAAAGTGACGTTGTGTTGATTAAACGCCAAGGCACATAGCCTGAACGCAGATTTTGTAACGTCCAGCCAAGCTGTACAATAGAACGCAATTGAGACTGACCGTGTTGTAACAACAGTAAGTCTTGCGATATTATGTCGATTGCTGAAGACACAATGCTGTCCAATGAAAAAATTCTGGAGGACAGAGTCATTAACCCATTGTCCACTACAGAAAGTGATTTTTCCAAATTAATACGGTCAATTTCCCGTATCCTTTCTGCTGTCTCAATTTGAGTAACCTTCCAGGCCTCATTGCATGCTGCATATACAGAGGCTGCTATGAAAAGCTTTTGACGCTGTTTGCGTGGTCCCATAGTGAAATCACGCAAGTCAGCACCATCAGTAAGTAAAGTTAGGTGTTGCTTAATTTCTGCCAGTGTGGAAGTTTGTAGCCATTGAAGGCATAATTTGCCCACACTGTAGGTGGTTATTATCCCTGGGTGATGTCTTTGGGGATATCTAGGGTCTGGCCTGGTCATTTTGAACCCCTGTGTTTTGTTCAGGAATCTGTCTTGACAGTTATTAGTATCTGTGGGCCAGATCAACCACTGTTTCCAATCAGGATGTGTTCTGTTTTGGTTTAATACATAATTTACGTCTATCTCCTCATCTGTAGAGCTATTGCTGTTCATTGTTGGTTTTGGAATAGACGGTTTATTTAAGTCTTTGATTTTGGCTAAGCCAAGACAGGTAGTTTGTTGAACAGTGTCATTTAAAAATATAATTTGTTCTGGGATCATGCAGGCTCTAAACAAAGATTCTATACCCTGTACTTGCCATTCTCTTGTGCCCCAAACACTTTTCAATTCAACATTTTTGTCCCAATAATCAAAACCAAAAGTATTCATTTGTTCAAAGAATGAGTCTGAATATATCAATTTTGTGTTGGTTATCATGGTCTTTGTCCCTGTCTTATTTGACAATTTGAAATAAAATGCTTCAGCATTACTTATGTTAAAACCTGAAAAGTATGAATATTTGTCATAAACGGTTCTTGAGCTTCCTTTTGGAGGGGTTGCACAATGTTCCCATTGATTATAATTTAAAACATTTCTAGGTTGTGCAGATCTATGTAGAAAATGGTTACCATAGTGGTTATAACAGTACATACTATCATAATTTGTAGAACCCTGCAAATAATCATGTTTGGTAAATTTAGCAGACATCACTAAGTCAGACATCATATTGTTTATACTTTCAAAGTCCCAATCATCAGCAAATGTGCTTGGTTTTACGAAGTCACTCAATGAGATTTTAATTTGGTGTGGATATTTCAGGATTTCAACCGGACCATAGATTTCGTAGTCAGTGTTGTCCCATGCTACCCCACCCGGTATAGGATTGGCTGTGAAGTTGACTGAAGAAAGTTCTCTTTTCTCGACGTGTGAAGATGTGTGTGGTTTGAGGATCAAGTTGATTTTCTGACTTGCTGTGTCCATTTTAGCATATTTTCCCTCAATGAAGCGTCCCAAAGTTAGTACCATGATGAGCCAAAGTATGAGGATAAATGCGCCAAAACCCACCCAAAATTCAATCCATGGAGAAATCAGATATGTTTCTTTCAGTTGTTTCAAAAGTACTTTAACTTTATCTTTAAAGGTTTTTGTTGATGGCTGTGTTTTTGATTCAGTGAAGCCTTCGGAGGAATCATCGAAGTTTATGAAGTAGCCGGATGCGGTTCTGTCAATTGTTCCAATTGCTTCAGGATTACTGCTTCTTGCATAGTCGTTTGTTACTTCATTATAGGTTGGTGTGTCTCTGCTAAATGTTTTTATTTGGGTGTTCAGAGGTCTAAGTTCCATTGCATTGTTGCATAGTCCTTGTCGTTCTTCTGTAGGCGTTTCGAATGTGATTAGCCTCTTTGTTAGGACCTCTGTACTGGTAGCGAACCTTGGTGTTCTGCTACTTATGGGGAGTCCACTTGGCCTACTATTTGTTATCGGCCACATGATTGTGGTTTCACCAGGTCGATGGATACAACTCGGTTCTCCTTTTTACCAGCAAGCGGCGGTAGTACTACTGATCTTGTCCCGTTGACAGACAAGACAGGAACTGCTTTTCTGTAAGAAGGCCCAAATTCCTTCTTTACCGCGATCTTTTCTCTGACTAGATCCCCGACTTTTGGAATCCAGACAGGTCTTGCTGGGACAGGTGGTGGTTCTTCAGTGGTTGTTGGCTGCTGTTTCAACTTTATGTTGCTCAGGTCTTTTCTTGTTTCGTTTAAGTCCTGTAAAATAGCCAAACGATCTTTGATATCAAAGCTTTTTTCCTTTACCACTGAAGTCTGACTGTCAAGGTCAGAGATTAACATCCTAGTTCCAAATAATAATTCGTACGGACTGAATCCCTTCAGAGAATTTCTTGGCAGGTTATTTAGACTACGTTGGACACTTATTAGATGTTTGACCCACCCAGCTCCCGAACCTAATATCCTTTCCGTTATAGATTGCTTTATGCCTTGGTTTTTTCTTTACACCATCCCGTATCCCTCAGGTAGGAAGTGAGAAGATTCCCGCTGTGCTATGCTCATTTGGCCATGTTTCCCCTCAGGCTGGAGGGCTAGAGTGAAAACAATGGTCAAACGTAGCATGCTCTTAGCGTATATGCCATTTAGACTCGCAAATCTTTGTATAACAGTCCAGACGTCAGCCGAGGGCTGGTGATCTACATTATAAGTGGAAACTAGCCTGTATATGTTAATCGCAAGCCTTGCTTTTTACTGTTGATTTTTTCTGGAGTGAAACGACACGGTATTACACCGTTTCTCTCACCACTGCGATTCCTGTTGCAGTTGGGGCACTTTTTGACAAACACGGTGTGATGCAGGCTCATGCCTGGCCACCAGTACCTTGATTGTAATTCTTCCAGAGAATCTTTTAGTTTGAGGTGTCTGAGACCCTCGCCCATATGTGCGTCTGCGATTAACAAGTTTCTCCTGTCCATGTTTGGAATCACTCTATCCCCCACTCCAGGGATTCGAGCAAAAGGGACGGAGTTTGCATCGATTATGTATGTATAATTGAGTGGATAGTTGATCGGTAGCGCTGAGCAGTCACCTTTTGATGACGTTTTTACTGCCAGCATTGTTTCACCGTCAATATACTTCACTGTACGCTTTTTTCGAACTGAGGAAGCCGATTTAGTTGCTACCGCTGTGGCTGTCTCAGCCAATGAATTCCCTGCAACGTGAACGCCATCACGCTGATGACTCAGTGAGTGTGTCACGTGAGTCTTTGGTAGTTCTTTTTGTAAAAGAGCTATTTGTTCCCAAAGCAGTTTTTGCTTTATTGTTGCATCTGTGTCATCTTTGTAACCATTTTGAATCCATGTCTGCAAATCCTTGTTATATGATTTGACGCAGTAATATGAATCGGACACTATAAGTGTCGGGAATTCGCGATCCGCATTATCTAGCGCCATTTTCAATGCTATTATTTCAGTCTGTTGTTCTGAATTAGTTTCTACTGAGTGTGTTTTTGTTAATAGAGGTCTTAGTTTACCTCCGCGCCACACTTCTTTTGTAATCTCACATGTTGGGTTGTATGCTTGTTCTCCCCAAACGGATGGTTGAGCATGTCCGTCTGTATAGATTACGCAAGCGTATTGTCGTAAGGGCAGAATGTCGATTGGCAGAGGGAATGTTCTTTCATATTCTAGATTTATCAGTTCCTCTAGTTCTGGATCAAAGTAGTAGTATACTTTGTCCGTTGTGATTGAATTCACCCATTGTATCCATTCCGGATTCAATGTTGTTGTTGGTAAATTACACGGTGTTGTTAATGCCTCAAAGGCTGATTCTGCTGTTCTGACTGTGATATGTCTACCGTCAGCTTGATCTTTTTCTCTAGCTATTGCGGTTTGAACTGCATGAACAATTTTTTCTTTAATGCTGAATTTCTTTTCAGCTTCTGTGTACAAGTGTGATTTGAATGCAATTGGTACCTTTTCTCCCTCATTAGAGGTCAGGTATGTGAATCCGCATCTTCCTGGGATGACTCGAATCACAAGATTGCGTGTGTTATCACGTGTTTCTAATTTTTTTTTAATTAACATGTCTGTTTGTAAGGATCTCAGAATTTCTGTGTGTATTTGAGTCCAATTGGTTCTTTTAAAATCTGGTTTTATTAGATCATAAAGGGGTTTGACCCTTTCTGCGTAATTTGCAATGTATGTTCTTCCGAAATTTAGGAAGCCTAGAATTGACTGTAGGTTTTTTAGTGTTCTAGGTGCTTGGAGTACGGCACATTTCTCTAGAAAATTGTCAGCCAGGCTTTTGCCTTCACTTGATAATTCATATCCTAAGAACAGGACTGTCAGATGGGCAATTCTGGATTTTTTAAAGTTGAATTTGTAACCCTCTGCTGCGAACCCAAGTATTATGGTGTTCACTCTCTTCAAGTGAGTCTCCAAGTCATCATCTGTTAAGTATATGTCGTCGACATACGATAATGCTTCGTCGTCATATGTTTGTAGTAATTCTGTTACTCTCGCTGAGAATACTCCCGGGCTGTTCTTGTACCCCTGGGCTAACCGACAGAATTGTTTTTGAGTGCCATTTATTGAGAATGCAGACAAATATCTGCTCTCTGGTGCTATGTTTTGACAAAAGAATCCATTAGAGATGTCTAATGTTGTTTTGTATTTTTTGCGCACTATGTTATTCATTACTGCAGCACTATGCGAGTTTTGCACTGCAAAAGTTTTGCAACATGAGTTAAGGTGTCGGTAATCCAAAACTAGACGATATGAATGGTCTGGTTTGGAGACCGGAAACAAAGGGTTGTTCATTTGTGAGGTGCAAGTTTCAATCACCCCCTGGTATTCTAGCTGATCTAGGATTTCTTTTACCTGTTTTTTTGCTTCTTGCTTAATTGGGTACTGTCTCTGTGCAGTAGGTTGTGATTTTAACTGGATTTTGTGAGGAGGAGAGTCCTCATCCCATCCTACGTGATTTTTATATAAAGCAGGAGATAGGGCTACTGCCCACTTCCTAGCAAGTGTGTATTTTTTATGAATTGGGATGTGATTTGAGAAGGCAGGCATAATTATTTCTTCGCCATGAGGGCAATCCCTGACAAACTCTGGTGGCCAGTCTTTTTCAGCTAGAAGGATGTCATAGCCCTTGGAGAGATTATCCCAAAATAGTCCCCTTATTTTTCTAGTCTTATCCCCCTCTATACGTAAAGTTATTTCATATATTTTGTGAGGTTTGCTAACTCTGGTGTCTGCAGTTTCCACTTGAAGATATTCATTCGTGTCCACTGTCTCCAGATGATTCATAAGGACTTTGCGAGCTATGCTCACTTCTGCTGCGCTGTCTAGCATTGTCTGAGCCCATTCTCCGTTTTTCAGTTGTGTCCTCAGTATTCTCGGCATTGTTACCTACCTTGATACTGGCTACCTTCTTTTTTGGAAATTGTAATTTCTTTTTTAGCTGAGCAGGTTCCTTGTCTTTGGACTTGGTGTGCTCTTCTCTTTGTTCTGATCGTCCTCTTCTTTCCGATTTCTGCGAGGAAGTCTGAAAAGATTGAGAGGGACGTGTATCAATGTCTTGATATCTATCAGGCTTCTTTATATTATCCCTATTTCTAAGGTTATATCTTTTCCCAGAGGGGTCACTCTGGGGTGACCTGTGTCTTTGGTTCGGAGATTTTTCTCTCCGCCGAGGTGACCTTCCTCTGGACTGGAATTTCTTTTCTTTAGGATTGGATTGTTTGTTTCCATCCCAGCTCTTTTTTTGTGATGTTGAATTATTATTTAAAAATATTTTTTCGGGACTTTCAATCAGTTGTGGTTTTACTGGTATTTCACCTAAACTATCTCTACCTAGTTCCTCATAGGATTTTTCTATGATTCTGGCAATTTCAGCTGGTTGGTCTGCTATATCTGTCTCTTTTAACCTCTGGCGGATCGCCACGTTTGCTGCTTCTCCCTTGATGTTGGCTAATAATATAGCCGAGACCTGCTTGAAGTCTTTTAGTAATTTCATACCAAGAGTTAAAGCGGGTTCTGGACCGTATTCATCTTGAATTTGTTTTAGCACATCTGGTATTACCGAAATGGATGGAACACCGTGCGTTTTTGTGTAGATGGAAGCAAAGACTGTACCCCAAGTGTCACAGTCCTCCACGTGTGGTGCGATTCCCATTGGAAGACAGATAGTCAGAATCCTGTGTTTTTCTAACGGGGTCGTGTCTGGAAACACAGCCTCTATTTGAGTGATTTTTTGTGCTAACCAGAATGGTATTTGTTCCCGTTTAGCTGGTACTTTACCTAGGCAGGATTGTATGTTCTGTGGTGTAATTTTATTTGTGTTCCCCTGGTGAGGGGTCAGCTGTGGAATTTTAATTGCTGGCTGAATTGTTGAAGTCCGCATCACATATTGGACTAATTGTCTATGTATCTTTATTAATTGTTTTAGTTGTACTAAAAGATCTGCTGCAGGCATTCTTTCGAACTCTGGATGTGGTGTGTATCCGGCTAGGACCGGCCACGTTGCTC
Source organism: Lissotriton helveticus (assembly GCF_964261635.1). Lineage (NCBI taxonomy): Eukaryota > Metazoa > Chordata > Amphibia > Caudata > Salamandridae > Lissotriton > Lissotriton helveticus. Next base: position 403,082,199 of record NC_136063.1, on the reverse strand, counting down.
CTGGTCTACCTAAAGGACCGAGCCTGGTGATGTGATTATTGTGTTTTAGGGCGCCATTAAATAAGAGCAGATGCTCTTGAAATTTAAGTGGTACTTCCACCTCCTCGAAAGGAGTATACTCTTCAGGAGGTTCCTCTCTTTTGTAATAGTGGAAGTACTTTGTTACAGCATTTGCTGCTGGAAAATGTATCCATGAATAGTATACCTCTGTCTGCCGATATTCGTGTGCCTCAATTACGAATATGACTGTACCACCTCTAGGTGTCAGTCCATTTTCTATAAGTTTTAAGGTTATAGATTTCCTTTTGATGACCGGGTTGAGTATTATATCCTGGTCTGCTTCTTGCAGTGCAGTATCAGCTGCTGCGAGTTCAGTTGCTAATCTAACTGCCTCTCTTTCATCATCACTGTCTACCATTTTACCGACAGGATGGTTACTTTGTTTGTTTGCAGATCAGGTTTCTTATGGAAACAAAGATTAGATGCACAATATTTTGGAACGGTTTATCCTTCAACGTTGACTAAACCAAGAACCATACATAGGAGTTTCCTCCTGCGAGGTCTGGCGGATATTACCTTTCACCCACTCCAGACGTCTTTGGAGTATTATGGGAAAAAAGGGGTCTGAGTGAAAAAGCACGACTGAGTTACTCTAAATGTCTTACGTTAGTTTTATCGCCCTTCCAAACGCGTTGGGCGCCATGTAGTGTAGTTCCTATTATCCCAATAGGCTCTGCGCATTGGAATAATACCTTCAATAGTATAGGCCTAGACCAGACGTTAACTAGGTCTACTACTGTCGATATTAGACTTAAAGTTTTGGGTTTGCCAGCTAGCTCAGAGTTCACTAGAAACTTTCTCGAATAGGCAAGGAGGAGTTGAACCTCCCTGGATAGACAAGAAGGGATTTAGTTTCTGACAACCATAGAACATGACAACTTTGCTCTCCCCTAATCAAGAGTGTATCTCGAAAGTCGTGTGAACAAAAGGCAATTTATTTTACTCGGTCAGTACGTGCATTCTTAGTCTCATCAGATTGTAGAGAAAAGGAAGAGACGGGCGTGTTCAATAAAGGATGTTATTTATTGATCAGTCTCTTTTCTCATACAAGAGAAATGGATCGATATTATTGCAATACTTATGGTGAAGTAAAGTGCATACATTAAAAGCAGAAGTATAAAATAATACTGTAAAAACATTGATATGGTTTCTAAGCCATATGAAGGTTTAAAATGAATAAGATATATTACATACACATATACATTTGACTACTCGTACTCAACTGGTGTTTCTAACTACGCCTACCCCGTGTACCTGACCTACGTCTAATGCGTGGGCGGGAATAGAAAGTTACAGTTTAAGTTAAGTTTGTTTTGCCAAGTGACTGACTAAAGAATTCTCTGTGAGGGGTTATTCAGTTCTGTACCTGGAGTCTAGGATGGATGAGGGATGGTATCTCTCGTCTTTGGCCTCGATATTCCAGGCTGCCTGCGAGGGCTACCCGGAAGCGCCGGAGCTGGATTTCTCGGCAGGAGAATAGACAGCTTCTCGTTCTCAGCGCGTCAGGAAGGCGGGGCTGCGCCAGCGGGGTCTGCTCTGCTCTGGGCTTCGGCAAGTCTGGCTGCTCCGATCTCGTCACCACCGCGTGTGTTTGCATAGGGCAATATCGGTAATATTTATACCTTTAAGGTGCCGAGATTGACGTAAGGATGGACATAGATACGTCAATAAGGATGTCATACGACCAGGTCGTTAGCACATTCTTTTGCTGAAGTTCTCGGTGAAATCAAAACAATGGCCGCAGGGTTTTTCCCAGGTTGCCATAGGTTTGATTTGTTTTGAGAACTCCGTATGCCTTATCAGGGGCTGGAGGAATATCGCTTGTCTAATTAGATGGCAAGCGTTATGACCTAATCAGATAACACGTTCCTGTGCCGTAGTGTGGCTTTATCAGATAACGGTTCCTGCATCATGGGGGTTTTCTGCCTCATGGGATGGCTGCTAGTTAACTTGTTAGTTTGTTAACCAGAATAGGGTCAGGAATAGGGGGATCGATACAGAACCTATAGGAATACATCACAGTACTTTCCTATGAAAACCCATTGAGCTCAATGCAGGAGTGTGTTTCAGAACTGTATTGCTTATTAGCTATCCTGTAATTATTGTGTGTACAAACTTATTGCTCCTCTGCAAAGTATTTACATGAGAGTACCTGTACCTTGAATATTATATTTTTATAACTGTTGGTTCTAAAAATAAAACAACTATATCTGAGGATATAACAATTGGCCTTGAGTGTGTGAAACCTTTTGCTGACTGAGTGTGTACAACAAATGCTTTACACTGTCCTCTGGTACTGCCTTACTGCTCGACCAAGCTACCACTTTTGAGAGTAAGGTCAGTTCTGACTTTAACCTGTTATACCCTTGGGGTTTGTGGACTCTATACACACTATACTACCTTATTGTCCAGTATATATAGAGCCACTTTCTCACACAAAGGTATTAGGAAGTCTTCATCTACAGGGTCTGTGTGCATGTCTACCCCATGATATTGCGCAGCTCTGTGAATTAATTGATTGAAACCCATAGTGTCTTCTGGTGGGGAAGGCCTTGAGGGGTATATGTCATCCTGAGGGACATTTGGGACATCTGGGATGGTATAATCATCCCACCGGTCAGGTGATCCTGTAGGAGTAGCTGGATCAGGTATGTTACCCCCCATATATTCAGATATTGTCTGATATGATAGAGGATGCTGGGGAATGTTGTGGTATGGGAGGAGGTGGTGATGGTACAGGTGAAAGGGAAGGGGAAGGCAGTCTTAGGTGAGAGGTAACCATGTCCTTCTTCTTTGAATGCGGAGCTGGTGTGTCCAGTGGGGATGTATGACGATACATCGTGCACCTTTTCATTGCGTGCGTTTACCACATGTCTTTTACCTCGCATTGTACATACCTCGTCAACTGTTACATCGAGAGCTGTAGCAACGCCAATGCGTTGCTTTCTATTGGGCAGAACATCACTTCGCAGACCCTGAACTCGCACGCCTCAACAACGCGTTTTTATGTGTCCTCCCTGGTGGGCTGCCACTGCAGGTCATGCTGTAAGTGCCTGCATGCAAGGCACAGTGCCTATTGCTCCACTGCTGCGGCGCTGCATGAACACGGAGCATTGTTTATGAGTGACTGCCATCTATTGCTGTATTATATTGCTGTATTATACCTCTTCTTCGTTTGCTTCTGTAACATGTACTTTTGTAACATTCCTCTTATGTAACGTAACCGGTCCTATTGTAAAGCGATGTGACACCTTTGGGTAAAGTCCGCGCTATAGAAAACTGCATAAATAAATGGCCCCTGCGACTGCCGGTAGGGTGTAGTGAAGCCACTGTGGGTGAACTGCAAACATAAGAGGGAGCCTATGCTCTGCCTGGTGGCCCCCTGCTCTTTCTTACCTCCTCATCATTCTCCCCCTTTACTCATTGCTGGTGCTACGCCTGCGCCAGTCACTGTGCATGCGCAGGGTGATCCCCGAAGTGGCTGTGTGACATAGTGATGGTGGATCCAAAAGCGTGAAACAGCTGTGATGATTGGCAGAGCCCTAAACCCTAAAGGGGCTGTGTCCCCGAACATTTTGGGTCTCTTACCATGGTTTGGGGGAGCCTGACAGGAGAGCGAAACATATAGCTCCTGAAGTGAGTGCCTGAGTGCTCTGAGCCAGCTGCCCTTCATCTGTGCTTACATGTTGGCTGTGGTGTACATGTACTGTGGGCGGCCTACTGTGTGAATTCTCGGACTACCATGCGTTGGTTCAGAGTCTCTGGTTCGCCTGTGGGGGTCTGTGGGTTGGTGTTGGACTTTGGCCCTTAGGGCAGGTTCACCCCTAGACTTTTTGCTTGAAATGGTGACCTGGAGATGGTGATTTTTGGATTCTGCGCACTGTCACTGTGTCCCAGTGGAAAGTGCGTGCGCACTCTGAGTGCATGTGCTGAGCTAGGCCTGCCCGCCCATAGGAATGCATGGGGAATGTATGTGTCCCTGGTAGTTCCTGATGCGTGGGGTGTACAGGCTTGAGTCTGGTATGTGTGAACTCGTGAGAGTGAATGCTGCGAGATGGTGTATGCAGCATGTATGTGTCTAGTAGCGAAGCGCCATTTTTAGACATGGCTGTACGTGTGCTGTGAGGGTGCTGGCGTGTGATTGGCTGGAGCTGGCTGGCATGCCAGGCTCCAGGAAGTCTGGATGGGTCTGCCCGGTGGTGAGTGGGAGATTAGCATGAGTGATGTGTGGGAGGAGTGTACCTGTGTCCTGGATGGGCTGGGTTTTCCCCACACAATGCTGGCTCCGCCCCCCTGTGGTGTGTCTAATGACCCAAGCCCTGCCAGTGAATAGAGAGGGTGGTTGAGGTAAACAGAGTACTCAAGAACCAGCTGCGACTGGTTCCGCCCCCACTCTGCACCCTTGAACAAAGGAATGCACTGTATAAAAATGGGGCTGTGTCCCCACAGATGTTGTTCTGCTTTTGGATCCTGCCAGAGGGGGCTGTTGCTGCTGCTGGGGCCAGGAGGACCGCCACTTGGGGTGTCTCCCTGCCTGGAGACCCAGTGTGCTGGCTCTGGCCCAGCCTTGCCCCCCCTGCCTGCCTCCAGCCCTTGCTGGAGCCTTGTCCTGTCCTCCAGTGCTGGGGAGCACTGAGGACTCCTTCCCTGCAGCCTGAGAGCGCTGCTCTCTGCCCTTCAGCGCTGGGGAGCGCTGAAATCCCTGCATAGCGCTTGGAAGCGCTTTATTCTGGCCCTAGCGCTGTGAGCGCTGTGTTTTCATCCTGTGGCGCTGGAGAGCGCCTGCCCGTCGTTTCTAGCGCTGCTAGCGCTTTGAGAGCACAGCCGGTGCCCACCCGGCATCTGATCGCCCTGTGTGGCGGTTTGACGGCGCGGGTGCCACCCCGCTCATTGCCGCTTCTGATTTGGCCCGTTTTGGTAATTTACCACGAGGGAGGCCACCCCTCGGTAAATTCATCCCCCGCCTGCCTGCCTAAGAAGCGAGCCGCCGCGCTGCCCGCGGCGACCCGGAAGCACTGGGCCGGCTGACCAATTGCAGCGCGGCCCAAAACAGGCAACCCGGAAGTCCCGCCCCTCGCAGCAGAGAAGCTGCCGGCCGGGTCCCCGAGGCTCCCCGAGTGGAGAGGAGAGCCCCGGGACGAGAGAGAAGGAGCAGAGCCTGCCACGTCTGGCTGAGGCCCCGGGACGAGAGGAGAGGAGCCCCGCCCGTGGCCCAGCTGCAGCGCCAGACAGCCGGTGAGTGTGAAAGAAGCCGGCAGTGGTTCCCGCCCCCCGCAGCACCAGTGAAGTCCCGGTGAGTGCGGGGGCGGGTTCTCTTTGTTTCCTCGAGCGGCCCCGTTGGTAGAGGGCCGCTCCGACGTGCAGCCCAAGCCCCCCCAGGGTTGAGGAGCCCCGAGGCTTCAGGCGCTATTTGTTTACCGGGCCCAGAGAGGCTCAAGGGGGCCTGCTGGTTTCGGGAGAGCCCTAAGAGAGGCTCTGGTGCCCATTTTCGTGTTGAGAGCCCTGAGAGGCTCTGGGGCAGTGGTTCTGGAAAGAAGTGCCTGAGCGAGGCTCAGTTATACAAGGAAAATGGACCAGCAAGGGACTTTATTCAAGTATTATTTATCAGCGTGCTAGGACTCTGTTGTGATAAATCTGAGTACCTAATTGTGATTAATCAATCGCTGTACTAAGTTAATAACTTCAGATCATAATCAATACATACAATGTTACCACACTAACAAAGTAAATAATGCAAAAAAACAGGGTTTTATATTGTCTGAATATTATTATTTTTTCTTTTCAAGACAAAAGGTATAATTTTTATACAAAAGAAGCAAACAAATTCTTACAAAATAGGGTACATACACAAAATGTTATCATCAAACATACACAGTACAAATTATTTAGTCCTTTAGTATATCTGAGAAAGTCCAGACTGCTAAACACAAGATAACATTGTGATTTCAACTAAACAGAAGAAAATCAAAAATGGTATGATGAATTACGTGCAGGCTTGGACTAATTAGTCGACGTTTCGGTCTTTTAGAGATTATTCATAAGACCATCATCAGGACAAGGAATTTCTACATACAGTAGATACAGCGAGGCTCAGGGCGCCATTTCTTGTCTGGAGCCCAGTGAGGCTCCGCAGTGCCACAGTGGTGGTTCTTGAGCCCAGAGAGGCTCCAACTTTGCCCTAACTTTCCCTGCACCAGTTGCCCAGCACTTTGTGGGCAACTGCTACGTTTAGGCCCTGACACTGGGACACAGGGACAGTCACAGGTGGTGACTTGTGAGATTGGCGCAATAATTATTGTTCTATGCACCTCTGAATGTATTGTTTATGCGTCATGTGCCTTTACACCTCTGAATGAATGTTATGCATTGCATCATGTGTTTTCCTCTTACACCCCTACAGGTATTGTAATACATAGGTGGTTGTTTTCTCCCTAGTACAGGTGGTGCTAGTGAGGTCCTGGTTACCAGTGATTACTGGTTGTGTGCTATTTTGTGCTATATTCTATGTACTAAGTGCTATTTCTGAAAGTGCTACTTCTGATTCCTGACAGTGGTCCAGGTGGCCCTGTCTTGTAAATAATCCCTTGTAAATTCTGCCCGTGCCTCTGGCACATTGTAAAGTGTGTGTTTTATCTAATGTGTTTTGGTGTAATACAAAGGCTATTTTTATATAACCTTGTGTGGAGTTTCCTTTGTGGTGGGCCTTTGGTTGTTGTTGCTGGGGTGCGTGCGCAAATACTTAACTTACATCGCCTCCAAGTTTAGCCTTGCTGCTCGCGCCACGTTACCTAGAGGGTGAGTAGGGGTTATCTTGGCGTGTAACTCCCTTGCCCTGACTTGGGTGTGGTGGTCTCTGACTGACTTTGGCGAAAGCCCTGGCCAGCCAGGGATCCCATTTCCAACAGTTGGTAATGAAAAAGTGGACCCTGCTGTGCATGATCATGAAATGGACACAAATAAAAGGCCCGTTCATAGCCGTGCTGCCAATGGTCACTGCAGGTAGGTCCCCCCCGTTCCGATAGTCTGACGGATTGATTGACTGGGGGTAGGACCAGGCGGCCTTGTAAGGTTTGGACGTTTTGTAGCACACCTTGGCATCGCTATTTTGTATAATTTAGCTACATGTTTGTTAATTGCATGTAAAAGATTATCATGTGCGCTGTAAATGTTTCTTTTATATTTACATCTCTTTCGCGGTCAGCCTCGAAACAATACACATGTTCTGCATTCCATTATGAAGATGAAAAAAACGATTAAATATGAAAATCTGCGCTGTTACTGCTGCTTAAATATTAACCTGTTCGCTGTCAGCCACTGCTGCTTTTTAGAGTGTTTATAGTAAGATTATCATGTGCGCTATAAAAATGAACACAATACACAGGTTATGCACACTATAGCCATTGTTTATTAAATATTACAATCTGCGCTGTAAATGACTTGATATGAGGGGTTGATAAGGAGGCTCGAACCTTGTCTGCCAGCACCAAAGTCGGCATAGTTATCCGTAAGGCCACATCCTGTTCCTATTTTGCATTATTATGTGCGTATTCTTCGCTGTCAGCCTCGAAACAATACACATGTTCTGCATTCCATTATGAAGATGAAAAAAACGATTAAATATGAAAATCTGCGCTGTTACTGCTGATTAAATATTAACCTGTTCGCTGTCAGCCACTGCTGCTTAATAGAGTGTTTATAGTAAGATTATCTTGTGCGCTATAAAAATGAACACAGCCTCGAAACAATACACATGTTCTGCATTCCATTATGAAGATGAAAAAACCGATTAAATATGAAAATCTGCGCTGTTACTGCTGCTTAAATATTAACCTGTAGCTGTCAGCCACTGCTGCTTAAAAGAGTGTTTATAGTAAGATTATCATGTGCGCTATAAAAATGAACACAATACACGGGTTATGCATACTATAGCCATTGTTTATTAAATATTACAATCTGCGCTGTAAATGACTTGATATGAGGGGTTGATAGGAGGCTCGAACCTTGTCTGCCGGCACCAAAGTCCGCATAGTTATCCGTCAGACCACACCCTGTTCCTATTTCTCATTATTATGTGCGTATGAACGCGCGCTCTTGTTTAGATTCTCAGCATTACACATGTTATGGCATTTCTATTTCGCATTCTTATGTGCGGCGTCCCTAGCGAGCATCCCTTGCGATGTCATCACTAACGATGTATGTGTTATTGCGATGTAGAACCATGCGTCCAGATGACATGCGTTGTGATGTCGTCCGCGATGTCATAGTCGCGTTGCAATGGCAGCGCGATGCGATATATTCGGTATAACGGGTGTTCCGACCTGGGTTTCGGTGCCGAAGGAGTAGTGGTCTGTTTCGGTGCCAATGGTTTGGATGTTGGCGTAGCCGGTGAAGTTGTCTTTTTCGGTGTCGGTAAATGTGCGCCGGCACCGTGCGAAGGCCGACTCGAGCCCGAGTCGCCTGAAGGCTTAATTAGCTTCTTAGCCGGGCCCGAAGGTGGGGCAGTAGAAGCAGTGTGTCGGTGTGCAACCGAGGGCGTGACCGGGGCCTTCTTTGGGTGTGTCGAGGAAGGGTCAGAGTCTTACTTATGACCCACTGTGCTGGAGTGATGTCCTCGACTTCGGAGTCTTCTGCCTCGGAATTGCTGTCGACGTCGTGTTGTTCTGTAACGTTGACGCCTTCTTCAAAGATGTCGTCTGGAATGGAAGCTGAAGATCTAGCCATTGTTCTCCTCGCTCTTCGGTCCCGGATAGTCTTTTTGGAGCGGAAAGAGGCACAAGCGGAACAGTCTTTGGCCTTGTGCTCCGGGGAGAGGGAAAGGTTACACACTTCAACACTTCATAAAGGTCGGTGTGGGGAAACTTCGACCTACATTGAGGACACTTTTTAAATAGAGTCCTTTCCATGAGCTGAGTTGAGGCCTAGCTAGGCCCGAAGGCCATCGACAACGACCGGAATCGAAGTTTTCGGTGTTGAAGAATAGCGTCGACTGGAAAAGCGGTTGAAACTTAATTTCTGTAAGTTGGTGAGGATTGCGCGCAGAAGGAAATCGGTACCAACACGGAGAGCTGGAAACACATCCGAGCCCGGTGGCAGAAAAAAACAACCTGGGGATGGAACCGATGCTAATGCGCAGTATCATCCAAAGGAGGAGTCACCTTTCCCGTGACTTACAAAGACTTTTCTACAACAAAACAAACTGCAAACATCCGGGCCCAACACTAGGTGGCCATCTATGCACAGTGTGTAATCTGCAGCTCATATGCCTCGAACAGTATATTTTTATAACTGTTAGTTCTAAAAAAAAAACACCTATATCTGTGGATATAAAAACAATTGGCCTGGAGTTCAGTCCTTGAGTGTGTGAAACCTTTTGCTGACTGAGTGTGTCCAACAAATGCTTTACACTGTCCTCTGGTACTGCCTTACTGCTCGACCAAGCTACCACTTTGGAGAGTATGGTTAGTTCTGACTTTAACCTCTGTTATACCTCTGGGGTTGGTGGACTCTATACACACACTGTACTTCCTTCTAGTCCAGTATATGTAGAGTCACTTTCTCACAACAGTCGAAACACAGCAGTGATGCATCGGTCACCACCTTCAGCAGCTTTGGGTGAGGTAGGGAGAGGGGCCTGTTGCCAGTCCAATTGCAGTCTTTTGCGGTCACCTCTGAAACCTGGATGGAATCAGACAGGTTTCCCTGGTGCTGAGCACACTGAGACTTGCAATGCCACTGCGGAGCCCACATGTGCCATCTGGAAGAGTCGACAAACAGGACGCAGAAAGCTAAGAAGTCTCAGAATTACTCTCTCTGAGATAATGAAACGATACTGAAACATTGGGATAATCAATCTGGTCCTTTTCTGGTGTCTGCGAGATCAGAGCCAGCGTAGACGTCGATCTAATGCTAAGTGTGAGATCTGCAGCTCATATGACTCAAACAGAGTGTTACCATAGGTAAGTAACTTGCTCTTCTAACAGACTTCTAGTCGCAGATTTCTCACCTTTTGAATAGATACCAAAGCAGTACCTATTGGAGATTGGTCTGGGAACAGACACAAACCCTTAAGTCCTGCAGGACCAAGCAGGCAAAGTGCCCCCTCTGGCAAACCTGGCTGTCCAGACAATAGTGCTTCATGAACGTATGGAGGGACGCTCACTTATCTCCCAATTACTTTGCATGCCAATACCACGCATTGTTTTTAGATTTAAAAATAATGTATTTGTGGGGGGAGACCCTCCACGCCCACAACTTACCATAAATGCATGGTACTGGCATGCGTTTTAAATACATTTTCAATGTAAAAACATGCGTGGAAAAAAAGCACGGAAATGCACAACGAGGTAAAAACCTCTTTGTAAAGGCTCTTTCCCGCATGCTAGTGCAGTAGTAGCAGCTTTGACTCTGGTAGAATGAGCATGTAGTCCTTTCGGAGGATGCTTTCTAGCTAATGAATAGCAGATCTTAATGCAGAACACGAACCAGCAGGGGATGGGCTCTCTTCTGCACAGTTCTACCTTTTTTCACACTAATGAACTTCACAAACAGCTGATCGTCTACCTGGTGTTCTTTGGAACGATCTATGTTAAACCACAGAGCTCTCTTTGGGTCCAAACAATGAATTTTCTCCTCCTCAAAGGGATGAGGCAGAGCATGGAACGATACAGGGTGATGATTTTACGGACGTTCAATAGCATTACAACTTTTGGCAGATTGATGACTGAGCCAGCAGAACCAATTTGTCTGGGAAGAAGGTGGTATATGACTGATGTCTGAAGAAAAATCAAACAAGAGATCATCAGATAATTTGGCCTGGAGGAGATCAATCTAACGTAACAAGCCACAAATTTGTCCCAATGACAGGCATATACAGTTTTTGTCAAGGGAGTCCTGGCTGTCAGATGACCTCAACCACCTCTCGAGGCAGGAATGGAATTGAAGGAAAGGCATACAGGAGTCTAGAGCACCACAGGAGGCAGTATGAGACTGAGTGTGCAATGCCTTGGAAACTCCAACATTTAGTAGTGCTGCTGTTATGCTTTTGATGGTGGCAAAACGATCTAGCCAAGGTTCTTTCTATTTGTGGAGGAGACTGCTCATCATCTCCGGGTGCAATTGTGACTCGTGATCCACTAAGCTCCAGCAAATGAGCTTGTGCACTTTGGCATTTAAACAATCTGCAGGTGGTTCTTGACCAAGTAAAGTCTTTGGCGGTCCAGACACATCCAGAGGCACAAGGCCTCATGGCACAGGCCCCATGACCCACCCTGTTCCTGTCTGGTGCAGTACTACATGGCGGTTGTGCTGTCATGCGCACCTAAACAAGACTCCCTTTGATGGACAGAAGGAAGACAATGTCATACTGATGCCCTCAGCTCCAAAAGGCTGATATGGAGTCGGGACTCCATAGGAGACTAGAGGCCTCTGTTCTACACCTCCAGGTGGCTGTCCCAGCCTAGAAGAGACTTATCGGTTACTACTGCCAGCTTTGGCTGGGGAAGGGAGAGGGACCTGCTGCAGGTCCAAAAGGGTCATGCAACAACCACTGCAGAGTATTTGCAGTCTCCTCCGAAATTTGAATGTGGTCAGATACGTCTTCTTGATGTTGGCCACACTGAGACTTTAGAGCCCGCATATACCATGTGGTGTGCTCGACCAGAAGGATACAGGAGGTCATCAGTCCCAGCAGCCTCAGAGTCGACCTCACTGAAATCATGGATCGAGGTTGAAAGATCAGGATCATAGCCTTAATATCCAACTCTCTTTCCTGAGGGAATAGCACAAAACCAAACCATGTCCAGAATGGCACTAATGAAGGAGAGTGTCTGAGACGGAGTCAGACGTGACTTTGGCACATCGATAGTGAACCCCCAAAGATGCCAGGAGGTTTTCCGTAGTCTGGAGGCGGTTGACGACTGCATGGGGCGAGCCCACCATAAACAGCCAGTTGCCGAGGTAAGGGAAGACTGGCATCCCGACCTCCGATGTGCTGCCATCATCACCATCACTTTGTGAAGACCTGAAAGGCACTTGTGAGACCGAAATGGAGCACAGCAAACTGAAAATGCTCCTGTCCCACCACGAATATCAGGTAATGCCAGTGTGCCAGCAGGACAGTTATATGGAAGGACAGGTATATGGAAATATGTGCCCTGAAAGTCCACTGCTATGATCCATTCTCGAGGGAATACAAAACCTGGGCCAATGGGAGCATTTTGAATGTATCCTTCCGGAGGATAGCATTGAGAAGGTGCAGGTCTACAATAAGACCCAGGTCTCCATCTCTCTTGGGCACAGGAAAACAGTGGGAATAGCAACCATAACCTACTTCTAGTACAGGCACCCTCTCAACAGTCACTACGGCCAAAAGGGCTAGCACCTCCTGCTGCAAAATAGAGAGATGGTTCTCAGTCAACCGCTGGGAGGATAGCAGAAGGTGCAGCAGGGAAAAAGGGAAGGGTTAAGCATAGCTCCTGGGAACTATCGGTAGAACCCACCTGTCCGAAGTTATATCCTGCCTGCCAACCCTGGTTAAAATGATGGAATCGGCCTCCCACAGGGTGGCTGTGTTCCTATAAAGGTAAGATAAAGAGGTTTGCCAGGGAGAATCAGCCTTGACCCCAAACATGCGAGTTCCATCGAAGGGCACATACATCAAGGAGGACTGGACTTTGCCTGACAGCCCAGTCAACTGCTGCCATTCATGGTGGTGAATGGCAACAGTGGTATCTATAGGCTGCCCAATGGAATCGGTTGTATCCAAGTCACAACGAATCGTGAGCTTGGCAGCATCTCGATTGTCTTTAATTGCATAAGCGATTACAGTCCAAAGGTCATCAGGTACACCAGGGAGAATCTGTGCCACATTTCAAGTAAGAGCCTAAGAAGCAGCTGGTATAATGGATCTGAGGGCCAGACTGGCAGAAGAAAACAAGTGTTTGCCAAACATTTCTACTCCTTCAGATTCCCTATCAGGAGGAGTGGCAGGAATGGTGTTAGGATTTGAGCAACTCATGGAAACTTGCACTACCAGGCTGTTGGGCGAAGGGTGCTGTGAAAGAAAAACAGTGTCTCCTGGAGCAGGATGATGGCTCCTGGCAATTTCTTGACTGAGGGGGGTGGAGCATGGTGTGACCATGGTCTCTCTCAGTGTCTCACTGAATGGAAGAAGTGGCTCAGAAGATGTTTGCCCCAGTTGGAGAAATACCATCAAGACATTGGTCTTAACACTCATTGTGGGAAGTTGGAGGCCAACGACTTCAGCAGACACATCACAATGGCATAGGAAGCAATTCCTCAGTGGCAGGGCCAAGGAGTGAGAGGAGACCAGTTTCACAAGAAATAGCGAGACCACTAGCATCCTTAGGTCTTTGTATCAATTATCATCCAGGTAGGGTTGAGCAAACTTATCACCCAGGTCATAGTCATTGTCCAAGTCTGTCTCAAAAAGGGAATGCTAAGTGTGTTGTGTTTCTCCCTTGTAGGGGTGGCAAATCTAGTGGGGGGTGGGGGAGGGAGAGTTGCTTTGGGTGAAATCAGGTGCAACCTTGATTGAGGTCAGAACAGTGTAGGAGTGTGAGAAAGTGCCCTCTTTCTCCATGGTATGCCCCCACTTTTTGCTAAATTGCTGATGTTCCTTGACTGAATGTGCCCTGGGCTCCTGCTAATCAGGTACCCAGGGCCTATGTTCCTTCCCTAAAATTGCATTGAAGCCTCAACCCAATTGGCATCTCTGGCCACACGTGGGCCCCTGGTAAATGGTACCACAGGTACCCAGGGCACTGTGACCAGGGAAGGCACCTAAGGGGTGCAGCACGTATTATGCTACCTTTAGATGCATTGCACCTTTTCACCCACACACTGCCTTTGCAGGCTGCGTGTCTTGGTGCAGAATAAAAGTGACGTCAGCATGGCACACATCCCTGTGTGCCATGCCTACAACCCACTGCCCTGGCCTAGATCAGCCACCCCTCCAGCTGGGTGCACTATGCTAGTGGTGATGGTACAGGTGCATGAGCCCTGTACCACTGCAGTGTCTAAGTCCATTCTTAGACATAATAAGTGCAGTGCTGCCATTAGGAGTATATGGCGCTGGGAGTTTGTCATCACGAACTCCACAGCACCATAATGGCTGCACTGAAGACTGAGAAGTTTGGTATCAAACTTCTCAGCACATTAAACCCACACTGAGGCCAGTATGGGATTTAATGTAAAATACACATCTTAGAGATGCCCCCTGAAACTCGACCAACTCCCAGTGACCTGACTGAGTGGCTGCTGAGGCTGCCACCCCCAGACATGTTTCTGAACCCCTGAGTCGAGAGCTTGCCGCTCTCAGGGGCCTGAAACAATGCAAATCCAGGGATGAGGTGAGCCAAGCCTCCTCCCCGAGGATGGGCAGGGTTCACGAAGGAAAAGCTTCAAAGGCATACTGCCTTTGTGAGACTCTCCAGACCACTTGCTGTACTCAGCAACAGGTCCCCACTGGTTCTACCCCCCCACGTTGGGCGGGAGACCCGGCGGAAAAAACAAAGTGAGGAAGAGAGGTGTGCCCACCTCAAGAGAGGTGTGCCCACCTCTGCCAACTCCACCCGTTGGGTGGGGGAGGCGAGGTGAAGCACAACCTCAAGTCCCTGCCATCTTGAGTATGGGGGGACCCAGCCAACCAGGGACACTGGAGAGTGGCAGAATAGGGGGTGTACCCACCCCAGGAAAGGGATCCATTCGTCCCTGAGCTTTACCTACCGTAACACCCCTACATTTAGTATTTAGGGGCGCCCTGAACCTTCCTTCCTGAGATACAGCAACCACAAGAAAATAAAGACGAGAAGCCGTGCAGAGCTAACAAGAGGACGACGCCAACTGACTTGCCCCCAGCCCTACACAACTGTCTCCCGCAAACCTGCTCCTGCGAAACCTTGGCGTGTCCAGCAGCCATCAACCTCAAAAATCGCGGAGGACCTGCCTGCATTCACTTTTCAAGCTGTCTCTCCCGTGAACAAATGACGTGTTTAAACTCCAGCTTCTGGTGGCAGCCAGAAACCGCAAATCCAGCACACTCTGCACCCGCCGAGCCCGGCCCGTATTTGAGTGAACAAACACAACGAGGAGGTCCCCCCGGCAACCCTGACCTGCCTCGAGAAGACGCCTGCAGCCTCAATCCAAAGGACCCCCCCTACCGCAACCTGAGCAGGTAATAAATTCCGACGTCCAAAGGCACCCCTACACCCGACTTACCCCTTGATGTGGTGGTCACTCCTGGAAGATCCTCGTCCCCGAGCCTACAGTGTTCCTTTGTCCCAGAGAATTCCCATTGAAATCAACAGGGCACCTGACCTCAAAACAGCACCCTGCACCCGGTTGACCTACCTCCGCTGAGGGTGCCCCAATGGTGCTAACTTGGTCCCCAACTTGCCCGGAGCCTAACCCTAGGAGCATTGCTTCCACAACCCTGTGACCTGCTTTCCAGCCGCCACCAACCAGTGTCCTACCTATCCCCCATTGGATAACATTGGGCCTCAACATTCTGCACCCGGCCGCCCGAGTGCCGCTGAGGGTGCAACAACAGTGCATCACTGAGCCTGGGAGACCCCCGAGTCTAACCCCACAACCCTAACTCAAAAGATCGATTACTTACCTTGAAACCGATACCTCATTGTTCCTCATAGGATAACATTAACACTTTCTCCCAAAAAGTTTCCAAGTGTCGACTTTTGAAAATTGAAATATTCCTTAAAAAATCAGCCGAATAACAAAAACGCATTTTCTCAACTGTTTTTCACGAAATGTCCCATTGCTGAATCCAGGATCCAGCACGGAGTAAGAAAAAGTAACGATAACCATACTTACCTGCTAAGTGAATTTCCTCCCATAGGATAACATTGGTGATTCTATGTGAAAAAGTTTCCAAGTGCCAACTTTTGAAATGCAATAATATTCCTTAAAAATCGTACCTTTAACCAAAACGCATTTACTCACCTGTTATCCGGAAATGTCCCAGGGCTGAATATAGGATCCAGTCCTGTGTTAGCAAAAGTAATCTGAAAAGTAATTAGCTGCATTTTACTTAAAAAGCCCATTCAATTGAATGTACTATACCTGCAATGTGGTGCAAACTGCTTTCTTAAAACTGTAACCAAAACCAGCACAGGTTACACTGCTATTT
The DNA here is from genome assembly GCF_964261635.1 of Lissotriton helveticus. NCBI lineage: Eukaryota > Metazoa > Chordata > Amphibia > Caudata > Salamandridae > Lissotriton > Lissotriton helveticus. The sequence continues at coordinate 403,065,974 of NC_136063.1, read as the reverse complement.
TGAACTGTGTTCATACAAGTAATTTACAACTGAAAAGTATTTTTATGCTTACCTGCACCAGGCTTGCTTGGTTCTAGAAATAAAACAGTATATTTTTGTATACAAAACAATTGGCCTGGAGTTCCGTTCTTGAGTGTTTGAGACCATTTGCTGACTGAGTGTGCACACCAAATGCTTTACACTGTCCTCTGATACTGCCTTACTGCTAGACCAAGCTACCACTTTAGAGAGTAAGGTTCTATCTAACTTTAGCCTCTACCAAACCTCTGGAGACCCTTGTAATCTATACACACTGTACCTCACTTTGGTGCAGTATATATAGAGCCAGTTTCTTACATAGGGGCACCCCTGAACCTTGCTTCCTCAGATCCAGAAACAACCAGAAAGAAGACAAGAAGAAGGACCGAAGAACCATGCAGAGCTAACAAGAGGATGACGTCCACTGACTTGGCCCCAGCCCTACCGGCCTGTCTCCCCTCGAACCTGCTCCTGCGAAATCCTGGTGTGTCCTACGACCAGCAACCTCATAAATACAGGAGGACCTGCCGGCCTTCACTTCCAAAGACTGCTTCTCCTCTGAACACCGGAATTGTTCAACTGCAACCTCCGGGTCCGTCCGGACACCGCGAATCCAGCCCACTCTGCACCCGCCGAACCTGGCCGGAGCTCGAATGGAATAACACACCGAGGAGGTCTCCCTGGCGACTGTGACCCAAGATACAGAGATCCCAGATCAGCCTCAAGACCCCAGCCGATGCCTGCAGCCTCAATCCAGAGGATCTCCTCTACAGCAACCAAAAGCAGGTAAGACTTTCCAAAGCCAAAAGGCACCCCTGCACCTGATGCCCCACGGTCTTGTGTGCCCCAACCAACGGTGCCTAGCCAACCCAAGACATCCCAACTTACCCCTCGAAGTGGTGGTCGCACCCAGAAGATCTTTGTCCCTGAGCCTGCAGTGTTTGGTGACCAGAATCTCTCCATAGCAAACAGGGCGCCCGGCACCAAAACAGCACTCTGCCTCCCCAGTGATGCTGAGGGTGCACTTTTCTGCTGACCTACAACCCCAATTACCCTAAGCTACACCCTAGAAGCTTTGCTCCCACAGCCCTGTGGCCTGCTTGCTAGCAGCCACCAAACGGAGACCCCTATCCTCCATTGGATAACATTGGGCCTCAACACTCTGCACCCGGCCGCCCTAGTGCCGCCGATGGTGTAACAAGAGTGCATCACTGACTTGAGTCTAACCCCAGAACCTTAACTCCCACAGTCGATAACTTACCTTTGAACTGATAACCTGTTTTTCCTCCATAGGATAACATTGACAATTTTTCTCCCAAAAAGTTTCTAAGTGTAAAGTTTTGAAATCTACAAATATTCTTTAAAAATAGCACGAATAACCAAACACATTTACTTACCTGTGTGCAGGAAATGTCCCAGTGCTGAATCTAGGTATCCTGCACTGAGTTAGAAAAGTAACCTCAAAAATAACTTGCCTGTAATTTACTGAAAAAGCCTATTCATTTCAATGTACTGTATTTGCGAAGTATTGCAACCTATTGCATCCCCTGTAAATCAAACAAAGTACAATTCCTTTTGCATTTTCAAACTGTTCTACATTCAGCAACTTATTACTGTAAAGTATTTAATGCTTACTGGTACCAGGCTTGCTTGGTTCTAAAAAAATAAAACTATGTTTTTTATACAAAAACAATTAGGCTAGAGTTCAGTTCTTGAGTGTGTGAATTCATTTGCTGACTGAGTGTGTACACCAAATGCTTAACACTGTCCTCTGATACTGCCTTACTGCTCGACCACTATCACAAATAGAGAGTAAGGTTCTATCTAACTTTAACCTCTGCCAACCTCTGGGATCACCTGGACTCTACCTCATTTTGGATTAGTAAATATAGAGCCAGTTTCCTACACGGAGAGAACAGGACGGCATTGATGAACTCGGGTAAAGAAAGTTGTGGTGAGGAATATAATATTAACCATAGGGATTTTTTAAAGTTTTTGCAGGTCAGAGATTTCCTAACGAAGAAAACTGGTGGGCGGGAGAATTTCCGGAACAATCAATTGATTGATAAATTATGTAAAAAAACAACTCCCAGGATCGGGGAAATCTATGAACTATTAAATGTAATGGCACCTGATGATATGGATAAATATTGTGTAATTTGGCAGGAACAACTAGGAGTACATTCCAATATCCCCCGCTTAGCATATGAGGTCGCACTACATTCATTAATGTCGATAAAGTTACAGGCACAATTTTATAAAACTTTTTTCTTCCTATATTACACCCCCAAGAAAATTGTTAAATGGGGAACAGGGAAGGGAACAACATGCCCTCGTTGTGCACTATACGGGGCCGATATTATACATATATTTGCCACATGTAATATGCTGACTAAGCTGATTAATGACATCTCTGAATTTCTATCAGAGGTTTGTCAAACAAGAATTGAAATTTCAACGGAGGAAATCATGCTGTGGGTAGCAAATCGTGAATTACAGACAAACACTCAGGGCTTTATATTCGTGGCCATGGCTATACTTCGACTTACTATCGCCTCAGCATGGTTAGATCCTGATCCACCGGCATTTCAACAATGGAGGTCTAGATTATTAGCCACTTGTAGCCTGGAAGTTGCAATTTATAAAAACAAAGGGCCTAAGAAAAGATTAAGGGGCATGCGGATTTGGTCATCGATGTTATTGTGGATTCAGAGACATACATGATTGTATTTTGTGTATATAGTATTATCTTCATTTTTATTTCCCTGTACCTTTATGGTAAAGTATATCATACGAGATTAATTTCTGTTGTATGTATGTAATATGCTATTTCTTTATCTTTCTGACGTGTTCTTGGTCAGGGAAAGGGGGTCGGGGAGGGTGGTTTTTATGTAAAAATTGGCAATAAAAAGATTTTTAAAAAAAAAGAAAAAGCTATAAATAAAATAAAAAGAAATAAAAAAGAAAGTTGTGGTGGCAGAAGAGGTGATTGACGTGAAGCCAGAGGCAAGATGGGTATAAGGGATGAACCAACCTGCAGTACTCCTGATGGAAGGCCTCTTAACTCATTGGGGCCCGAAGGCACACCAGAGTGAGTTGGTATGGTGCACAAAAAACGCAGCATGGCTGCACAGAACTCTTAATTCTGTTGTGGTGTAGCTGATGGCCCCAGAACTGGGGTTGTGCCAGAACCAATCGTGGGATCGACTTCAAAGCCAGCAGACTTTGGGAGGGAGCTCAACAAGTGTAGCACTGCCCCTACTGAGGCATATGTGATTGGCACAAGAGAACAGAATCCTGCTTCAATTTCTTGCTGTCAGTTGCTTTTGAGGCTTTCCATGCCCCTAGAAACAGAGTACTAATAGTAAATTGGCTCTGGCCAGAGTGCAGATTCCTAGATTAGGGATCTTATTAATGAATAGAGTCAAACTCACAGAATGGGGACGTTAGGAGGGAGCGTAGGTGAGGAATCCATGTTTAGATAGAGTCTCTACCAGAATAGGTGGTACCGAAGTTATGTAACTTGTTCTTCTGATAGAAACTTCTAACCGTAGAGTCCTCACTTTTTGAATAGATACCAGAGCAGTGCCTATTTGGAAGTGGGGCTGTGAATTGGCTCAAATCATAAAAGGCCTCTTTGAACGAGGTAGCAAAATGTCCTCTTTGAACGAGGGAGCAAAATGTCCCTTTCGGCATGGCCTTTCATTTTTTCCACTTCAGTGAACCCCTCAGAGAGCATTGTCCACCCGATGTTCCCTGGTACAATCGATGTAAAAGTTCAGTGCTCTTTTGGGGTCCAAGATATGGAGTCTCTCCTCCTCCTTAGAGGGGTGAGGTGGGGCACAGAAAGCAGACAAGGTGACGACGTGGAACAGAGTCACAACTTTCAACAAGAAGGACACTAGCGTAATCAGTTTGTCTGTGAAGAAGATGGTGCATGGTGGATTGACAGACAGTCTGAAACTCACTCACTCGCCGCCCCGAGTTTGAGACGACGAGCACAATCTTGAAAGTAAGAAGCCGTAAAGGGGAGTTGTGAAGCAGCTCAAAGCAAGTACACATCAAATATGTGAGAACCAAGTTAAGGTCCCACAGTGGTGTGAAATAGGGAGAGCCTTTTTAAAAACCCAACACTATTGGTGATTTAAATAGTGAGGGTTGGTCCAGTACTGTAAATAGGCAGACAGGTACCCTTTAACTGTTACAAAAGCAAAACCTTGCTGGGTGAGGAGACAAAACAAACAAAGGAACATCAGATAACTTGGCCTGTAGGAGGTAAATCTGGTGTGTGCTACACCAAACCTCAAAATCAGGCATTTACAGTTTTAGACGAAGGGCGCCTGTCTGCCAAGATGGCATCACCACCTTTGCAGGCAGGTTGAAGGTGTTCAGCTCTCACCACTCAATCTCCAAGCATTTAGGTGGAGACTGCTAAGGCCCAAGTGGAGATAGAATTTCCTTTATGAGGTGGAGAAAAAGGCAACAAAAAATTGTTACGCGAAAATCATTTGTCCTATCAATATAATAATGTTCTTTTGACATTGTATATGTAGAGCTCTTTCTGCTACTGAATCAGGTTGAGGGAAGAACACAGGTAACTCAACAGATTAGTTCAAATGAAAACAGACACCCTTTTTTGAAGGAATTTTGGGTTTGTACGAAGAACCGCTCTGTCTTTATGAAGTTGAAAGAAAGGTTCTCTTAAAGTTAATGCCTGTAGCTCACCAACACACTTTAGTGAAATGATAGCAATTAGAAAGGCAACTTTCCATGAACGGAATCGTAATGAACAATTGTGTAAAGTTTAATAAGGTGGACCCATAAGCCTTGTCAGAATAATGTTAAGGTTCCAGACAGATGCCAGTAGTACTCTGGGAGGTATGTTTCTTTTAAGGCCTTCCAGAAAGGCTTTCATTACTGGAACTTTGAATAAGGATAAATGTTATCTGTTTTGAAGATATGCAGCTACTGCTGCAAGGTGTCGGATGGATGACACCAAATAATATTTTGTATAGAAGCAGCTAGCGGATCAATTGTGTCATTATTACAATATATTACACACCTTTCCCAATGTGCTGCATAACATGTCCTAGTGGTGGATCTTCTTACTTCTTTGAGAATTGTCATACAATCTAGTGGTAGGTTTAGGTATCCAAAGTCTACGACGTCAGGAGCCAAATCCCTAGGTTGAGTTCCTTGGGGTTTAGATGTCTGATTTCTCCATGGTTCTGTGTGAGAATGTTTGAAGGAATGTGAAGCTTCTGGTGTGGAACTATTGAGAGTTCTAATAGTGTGGTGAACCATGGTTGACAAGGCCATGTGGGAGCCACCAGAATCGGTGTGAGAGAGGTCTGCCTGCGTTTCAGAACCAGAAATGGAAGGAGAGGCGGAAAAGCATAAGAAAATATCCCTGGCCAGTTGATCCATAGGGCATTGCCTTTGGATAGAGGGTTTGGAAACCTGAAGGCGAAGTCTGGGCATTTTGAGTTCTCTGCTGTGGCAAAGAGGTCTATTCTTGGTAATCCCAATTTTTCGAAGTACGGAAGGAGAACTTGTCTAGTGGTATTGATTGCATAATGGGAAGAAACTATTGTAATCTTCCCCTGACAGATGATGAATGATCGGAGGAAGTGATAGCAAGTAACTGCTTGTTAGTGGATGGAAAGATGCATGTTGGTGTACCTCTAGCTCTTCCTTTAAAATGGTTTCCCCCATATCCACCCTTATAGAAACCTCTAGAGGGAGATGTTTGTCTGTGTTTTGTATAAAGATGTGTCTGCATCTGTTATATTCGTTTTTGAGCCCCCTCTGTAAAAGGAGCGGCGTAAGGAGCCTCTAGTAGAAGGAGACTGAAGTGCTCCCCTCAATTTTCCCACTTCTGCATCCTTTCACATCTTTTCAAGCGATTGGTCTATTTGAGGCCCAAAAAGGAGTTCCTTATTAAACGGTGCAATAAGAATAGTTTGTTGAACTTCCTGTTTGAAACCAGAAATTCTCAGCCATGCATGTCTTCTAAGCAGAATGCTGGTATTGACTCCTCTAACTGCAGTATCTGCAGCATCTAACACACATCTGATGGAGGAATTGGAGATAAGTTTCCCTTCCTGCACTATTTCTGGCCCCTTTTTCTTGTGTTCTTCTGGGAGATATTGCAATATTTCTTCCATCTCGTCCCAGTGTGCCCCATCATATCTAGCCAATAGGCCTTGTGTATTGGCTATGCACCAATGGTTGGCTGATTGAGCCGCTACTCTTTTGCCTGAGGCATCTATTAGTTTTGATTCTTTATCTGGAGTTGGTGCCTCCCCTGAGGTTTGGGAATTTGCCTTTTTACAAGCATTAGAGACCACTAAAGAACCAAAAGGCAACTGCACCTTAATAAAAGACTGAGTAAGATGGTGGGGGTTTATATTTTTTGCTCACTGGTAGAATGTTTCGGAATCAAAGGAGTATCATCTCGTCTCGAGCAGGAAAGCTTCACTTGCTGTTTCGGTACCGAGCCGGAAGGCGGGGCATTGGAATCAATCTCTGTGCCTACCATGGCCTAAAGGCAGTGGTGGCCCAATAGCCTTTTGTTTGGTTGGAGTGGGTTTGGTGGGCAATGGGGCTTTGTTACTCACAGCTCCCTTGTCCAGCTGGAACATCGTGGGACTCTAGTTCGATCTCCAACTCTGAATCGGAGTCCTGGACGGAGAAAGCCTCTTCCGCGGCTGACGCTTCCATTTCTTCTTGCTCTATATTTTCCCTGAAGATATCAAGAGTGTCCTCAATGCTCTGTCCCTGCATGTCTCTTCGTCGAGCCAGACGGTCCCGCAGTGTCTTTTTGGATTGAAACAACCGGCAGGCGTTGCAGTCTTCCTCTTTATGCACCGGGGAGAGACCCTCTTTATGCACCGGGGAGAGACAGAGGTTACAGATCTTATAAAGGTTGGTGCGCGGGTATTTGGAATGGCACAGAGGACGGAATTGAAATGGCGTCCGTTCCATCGGCAGAAGACTCGACGATGGATCTTCGAGTGGAAGTCGATGGAGGAAAATAAGCTAGGCCCGAAAGCTGCAGTTAGAGTTTCCTGATTGGATAAGGAAATTCTTCCAATTTTTTCGACAAGCAGAAGGTGGAAATGCGATTGAAAATAATACCAATGAGGATAAGTGAATTGCGTACTGAAGAGATCCCGATTAAAGTTTTTGAATCGGAGAGCTGCAATGCAGGTCCGAAACCGATGGTGGAAAGAAAACAATTTGACAAAGGAGTCGATACCCATGATCACCGAATGACTGGAAAATACTTCTTTGAAGAAAAACAACTTGCAAACATCCAGACCCAACACTAGAAAGCAGGAGTAAGAAAAGTAAGAAAAGCATGTGTATCTGCAGCACACATGCCTTGAACAGCGTTATTTAAGATGATTAACTTGGATACTTGTAACTGCCGATACCTCACCTTTAGAATAGATACTAAAGCAGTACCTCAAAAAGACAGAGGGACTGTGGAGTAGGCTCAGACCAAAATGTCCTGCAGGATCAACATGGCAAAATGTTTCTTTAGGACCAGCCAGTCAAGGCAGTAGTGCTTTGTGAACGTGTACATCAAGGACCAGTCCTGCACAGACTTGCCTTTCTTTGCCCCAGAAAACACCCATAAGGAGTCGATCATTCACCCAATGTTCCTTGGTGCGATCAATGTAGAAGCTTAGAGCTCTTTTGGAGTCTAACAGATGAAGCCTCTACTCCGCTTTTAAGGGATGAGGAGGGGCAAGGTACACTGAGAGACTGATGGATTGGATTGTCCAAGGTGAAAAGGAGTTATTACTTTTGGCAAGAAGGCTGCTCGGTTCCTCAGCACCAGTTCGTCTGGCAAAAAGGTGGCATGAAGCGGCTGTCCTAAAACAGCCTGGAGAGTTAACTCACACAGTGAGCTAAAGTAAACGCAATGATGCAGACAGTCTTGAGTCAGAAGACATCTGCGCTTCAGCTTAAGAGTGCACATGAGAAACGTCGGAACCAAGCTAAGGGCTCACTGTTGCATCACTCATGGTTTGGGAATGAACCTGTGTCTCAAACCTTTAATAAGCTGCATCACCACAGGGGATTTAAACAAGGATGATTGGTTTGGCAAAAACAAACTCACTCATCTGGCAGTTTGGCTTATAAGGGGTCTGTGCTGCAGACTTCATACCAGGCCACAAACGTATCCCTGCGGCCGGCGTAAATGGACTTTGTAGAGGGATCTCGGACAGCAGGGATGGCATTCACAATCTCCGGTGGTAGATCTAATGTAGTCAATTGCTGTAGCTCCATCTCCTTGCATTGTCGTGAAGGTTGCGCAGGCTTGATTTCAGTACCCTGCCCTGTTGCTGCAGCAGAAAAAATCTTCTGAAGCGGTAGCCCAATTGAAGGACAGAGACTCCACCACAGAGGTTCGAGGTACCATTCTGTCCTGGGCCAATCAGTAACCACTAAGATGTGCAATGCATCGAAGACTTTAGATGCCGATGACCTATAGCAGCAAGGTGTGCGGCTGCTAACTGAATTCTATACAGATGTTTCATGATATATTCAGGAGTGCCAAAGAACAGGGAATTTCTATAATCAAGTCTGCTCAGGATTGTAGCTTGCACGATTAGAGGCCTTAAATAATGTGGCAAGAATGTAAGTATTTTGTACCAATATCTCAATGTTGCAATACAAGTGGAAGACAATTTATTTCCTTGTCAAGTAAAAGTCACGTCTGCATGGCGAGGGTCTGGTTTCCTCAGGCCAAGTCCAATGGAAAATGCTACTTACCAGAATGCATCTGTTCTTGGCATGTAGGGCTGCTGACATTCATATCTTAGCATAGATCGCCGCCTAGTGTTGGGTCCGGATGATTGCACCTTGTTGTCTTGGAAGAGTCTTTTAAGTATCACAAGATAGTTGACTCCTCCCCTGGACGACAGTGCGCATGGGCATCTTCTCCATCCTCAGATTCTTTTTCGCCATTGTGGCAAAGATGGAGTATAGAAAAGTAAGAGATGACCATGTAGATGTATATTAAGAAGGCACCGGGGAGGCGGGTGGGCGATATGAATGTCAGCAGCCCTACATGCCAAGAACAGATGCATACTGGTAAGTAGCATTTTCCGTTCGAGGCATATGGGCTGCTTAATTCATATCTTAGCATAGACTGTATAGCAGTTTCTCTTCTAGCGGTGGTCGCCTGTACCAGCTGCAGTGGTTTGAAATAGAGTTTTAAGCACAGCCTGGCCTACAGCAGCTTGTTGCTTAGCTTGCACGTCAACACAGTAGTGTTTAGTGAAAGTGTGTATGGTAGACCATGTAGCTGCCCTACATATGTCTTCTAAGGGAATATTTCCTAGGAAAGCCATGGATGCCCCCATTTTGCGCGTTGAGTGTGCTCTTGGGGGAACTGTTAAAAGTGCGCTTTGCTTTTTGATAGCATATTTGAATGCATTTAACGATCCATCTGGCTATCCCTGTCTTGGAAATGGGATTACCTTTATGTTGTGGTGAAAAGGCAACAAATAGTTGCTTTGTCTTTTTGAATGATTTAGTTCTGTCAATGTAATATAGCAGTGCTCTTTTACGTCTAGTGTGTGTAGAGCTCTTCCAGCTACTGATTGCGGGTTTTGAAAGAAAACTGGCAATTCTATGGACTGATAGATGTGAAAAGTGGAGGTAACTTTTGGCATAAATTTAGGGTTTGTACGTAGTACTACCTTATTGTGGTGTATTTGCATGAAAGGTTCTTGAAGGGTTAGCGCCTGTAACTCGCTCACTCGTCTGAGGAAGGTGATGGTAATTAAAAAAGCCACCTTCCATGTTAAGAATTGTAATTCACATGAATGAAGTGGTTCGAAGGGAGGTCCCATGAGTCTGGTAAGTACTATGTTGAGGTTCCAGACTGGAGAAGGTGGATGCTTTGGAGAGATAATTCTTTTAAGTCCTTCCATAACAGCTTTGATAGGTGGTATTCTAAACAGGGAGACATGTCTGTTTTGCAGATATGCTGCTATAGCAGCCAGGTGTAGCCTTATGGATGAGTACGCTAGGTTACATCTCTGAAGGTGTAGCAGATAACAAAGTAAGTTTTGGATAGAGGCATCTATTGGATTGATTTGATTATTATTACAATAAATTACAAATCTTTTCCATTTAGCTGCGTAGCATGCCCTGGTAGTGGGACGCCTTGTTTCCTTGATAATGTTCATGCAGTCGGGGGGCAAGTTAAGATATCCGAATTCTAGGACTTCAGGAGCCAGATTGCTAGGTTCATCTGATTGGGATCTGGGTGTTTGATTTCTCCATGGTTCTGTGTTAGCAATTGTGGCGAAAGGCGCAGCTTTTGGTGGGGGACTACAGAGAGTTCCAGCAGTGTCGTGTATCAAGGCTGTCTTGTCCATGTGGGAGCGACCAGGATCATTGTGAGTGACTGTTGACTTAGTTTGCGTGCCACTAATGGAATCAGTGGGGTTGGTGGAAAAGCGTACGCAAATCTACCTGACCAGTTCATCCATATCGTATTGCCTTGTGACAAAGGGTGTGGGAACCTGGCGGCAAAGGACGGGCATTTTGAGTTTTCGTTTGTGGCAAACAGATCTATTTCTGGATGTCCCCACTCTTGGAAAAATGGTTGAAGAACTTGAGGGTGAATCTCCCATTTGTGTACTTGTTGACTGTGTCTGCTCAGTAGATCTGCTATCTGATTGTCTATTCCTGGGAGGTGTTCTGCCAAGAGATAAATGTTTTGTGGAATTGCCCACTTCTATATGCTCTGTGCTAGGTGAGATAGCTGCAGAGAGTGTGTGCCCCCCTGCTTTTGGATGTAGTACATGGCTGTCATGTTGTCCGTCCGGATTTAAACAGCCCTGTTGTACAAGTATTTCTGAAAGGCTTTCATCGCTAGAAATACTGCTAGTAACTCTAAGTGGTTGATATATAGTGTCTTTTGTTTGACTGTCCTGAGACCTTGGACTGTGTATTGAAGGAGATGGGCTCTCCAACCTGTTAGTGATGCGTCCGCTGTTAATACTACTTGTGGAACTGGCTCTTGGAACAGTCGCCCCTTGGAAAGGTTTTGTGGATTCCACCACTGCAGAGAGCTGTAAGTGCGACTGTCTACCAACACTAGGTCTTTTAGTTGTCCTTGAGCCTGATTCCACTGCCGGGCTAGGCATTCTTGTAGGGGACGCATGCAAAGGAGAGAATGAGGGACGATGAATATGCAGGAGGCCATCATGCCTATAAGCTGCATGAACACTCGAGCTGGCAGGGAGTGTTGTGGCTGAAATTTTTAAATGAGAGATTGTATGTTGGCTATCCTGGCTGGATTTGGATATGCTTTCCCCACTGAGGTATCTATTGTCGCTCCCAGATATTGTTGTATGTGGGAGGGTTGCAGATGTGATTTTGGGTAATTTATGGAAAACCCTAGACTGTGCAGTAGCTGGATTGTCTGTGAGGTATGGCTGGCACACTGTGCGTATGAGTTGGCTTTTATGAGCCAATCGTCGAGGTAGGGGAACACATGAACGTGTTGCCATCGGAGGTGTGCTGCTACTACTGCTAGGCATTTTGTGAAAACCCTTGGTGCTGTAGTTACCCCGAAGTGAAGAACTTTGAATTGATAGTGTTGACCATCTATTGTAAACCTGAGGTATCTCCTGTGAGCTGGATGTATGGGGATGTGAAAGTAATCATCCTTTAGATCTAGTGTGGCGAGGAAGTCGCCTTGCTGGAGCAGTGGGAGCACTTGTTGTAAAGTGATCATATGGAAGTGCTCTGAGAGTATGTATTGGTTCAGAGGTCTTAGGTCCAATATTGGTCTGAGGAATCCGTCTTTCTTGGGGATGAGGAAGTATAGAGAATATACTCATGTCCCTTGATGTTGAAGTGGGACTGGCTCTATGGCACCCTTTTCTAGCATGGAGAGCACCTCTTGTTGTAACAGCGTGATGTGTTCTTTGGACATTGGACGGTGTTTGGGTGGTATGTTGGGTGGAGTAGAAATGCGTTCAAGGCAGTAACCATACTGGATAATTTGTCTCACCCACCTGTCTGTGGTGATGGAGTTCCACATTGGTAGGAATTTTGTTATTCTCCCTCCTACTGGTGTTAAATGGTCTGGCGGGAGTGTGAACAAGTCACTGTTTAGTGGCGGTGGAGGTTCTGGTGTTGTTACCACCACGTCCTCTGCCCTTATTATTGTTCCCTCTATAACCTCCTCTATTGGAGCCTTTGTTAAAGGTGCCTTGTGTGGTGCTTTTGAATGATGAGGAAGTTTGGGATGTGTTACCTCTGTCTGATGCTCGAAAGGAGGAGCGACGAAAGGAGCCCCTAGATTGTTGGAACTGTAGTGCACCCATGGACTTAGCGGTTTCAGTATCTTTCTTTATCTTCTCCAAGATGGTATCTACCGCAGGGTTAAACAAGAAATCTTGGTTAATGGGTTGATTAAGTATTGTTGTTTGCACTTCATTCTTAAAACCCGAAATGCAGAGCCAGGCATGCCGGCGTAGTAATACGCTAGTATTGACAGACCTAGCGGCTGCATCAGCTGCATCTAGGGCGCATTTTATGGATGCGTTAGTGATTAATTTCCCTTCCTGTATTAGGTTGTTTGCTTTTGCCTTATAAGGTTCTGGTAGGTGTTGTAATAATCCCTCCAGTTGGTCGTAGTGCGCTCTGTCGTAACGTGCTAGGAGTGCATGGGTATTGGCAATTCTCTAGGTATTTCCTGCCTGGGAGGCCACTCTTTTACCTGAGGCTTCTAAGATTTTTGACTCCTTGTCAGGAGAGGGAGCATCACCCGTTGTATGTGAATTCGCCCGTTTTCTAGCATTAGAGACGACTACTGAGTCTAATGGTAGCTGAGACTTAATATAAGAAGGGTCTGTAGGGGCTGGTTTATATTTTTTCTCAATCCTTGGATTGAGGACACGCGCTCTGGCTGGGTCTTTAAATATGTCTGGTGCGTGTTTTAGTACTCCTTTTAGCATAGGGAGTATACGTACACTCTTCTCTGATGTTGGGAAGGTGTCAAATAGGAAATCTTCCTCTATAGGGTCAGTGTGCATGTGTACGCCATGATACTGAGCTGCCCTGGTCCCCTAGCTGGTTAAAAACAACAGTGTCGTCAGTAGGGGATGGTTTTGTGGGGTATGGAGAGGGATCAGGTATGGGTGTTGGATCATATGGGTCATTAGGGTCATTGTGGTCACTCCATGTGTCATCCTGGTTTCCCTGATCGTCAGGTTGTATAAAGTCATCCTGAGGATCTTCCCCCAGGTCTTCTGTTTCATCATAATCTAAGGGTGTAGGAGAATATGGAACATAAGGCATGTTAGGTGTGAAAGGAGGAGGTGTAAAAGGTCTTGAAGGAGATGTTCCAAAGTCCTTTTTCTTAGGAGGAACAGGAGAATGGGTTTCAGTGTCCAATCTTCTTTTGTTCTTATTGTAAACTGTTATATGCCCTGTATCAGGGTCTATATACAGTCTGTGTTGTTGTGGGCTCACTGGATCTGGATGGAAAAGTTCTTCCTCAACTGTCCGTGGCTTTGGCGCCGAGTTTTTGGGATCGGTCGCTTGTTTGTCTTTATTCTTCGATTTGTGGTGAGTCTCGGGCTCGAGGACTCTTGGGTGTGGAACTTTCTTCGGCTCGACGGGTTTGTCGGCTCGACTGCTCTTTTTGGCTCGACAGCCTTTTTTGGTTCGACGACTTTCTTTGGTTCGACTGCCTTTTTTCGCGGCTCTGCTGCGTCTTTTGATTCGACGACTTTCTTTGGTTCGACTGCCTTTTTTCGCGGCTCTGCTGCGTCTTTTGGGTCGACGACCTTTTTGGCTCGACGGCCTTCTTCGGCTCGGCGGCCTTCTTCGGCTCGACGGCCTTCTTCGGCTCGACGGCCTTCTTCGGCTCGACGGCCTTCTTCGGCTCGACGGCCTTCTTCGGCTCGACAGGCTTTGTCGGCTCGATGGCAGTTTTCGGGTCGACGACGGTCTTCGGGTCAACCGTCTTCTTCGTATCGACGGTCTTCTTTGGATCGACGACTTTTTTGGGAAATGTCTTGCTCTGTCCCAGGCTACCGGAAGGCTTGGGTGTGGTCTTCGGAGTCGAGCCGGAAGGCGGGGCTTCTGAAGCAGTATGTCGGTCTCGGCTAAGGCTTTTAGGCGATGCTTTGACCGGAGCCTTGTCTGGAGGTATAAGCGGAAGAGGGGCATTGGTACTCACGGTTTGCCCCGGTGTGATCTGGGAGTTCATGTACGTCATCGAAGATGTTTTCCGGTTCAGGCGCCTGTTGCTGCATCTCTTGTGGAGCAGCTCTTTGGTTCCGGATAGTTTTCTTTTACCGGAACTGAGCACAAGCTGGACAGTTTTCTTCGTTGTGCTCCGGAGATAGGCACCTGTTGCATACTGTATGCTTATTTCTATGTGGAAATTTGGATCCACATTGTGGGCATCTTTTGAACGGGGTCCTTTCCATCGGCAGGAGGCGCACATGGCGTCGGAAAGGCCCAACAGCCCGCGTCAACGACCGGAGAAAGATGGAAAGTGTTGTCGAGTCGAGGGATACCGAGCGGAAACAATACCAACAAAGGTAGAAGGTTTTTGGCCTTAGAAAGTTGGAAAACTTCGGTCTCGAAGTTGGAGTTGTCGAAGTGCATCCGAACCCAATGGTGGAGAAAAACAATCTAAGGATGGAGAAGATGCCCATGCACACTGTAGTCCAGGAGAGGAGTCACCTATCTCGTGATACTTCGAAAACTCTTCCAAGACAACAAGGTGCAATCATCTGGACCCAACACTAGGCGGCGATCTATGCTAAGATATGTATTCAGCAGCCCACATGCCTCGAACACTCTGTTTCAAGCAATTTTGGCACCTTACCTGGGGAGCAACACATTACCTTTGTTTTATCTTTGTTAAATTTTTTGTGAGTACATGTGAGCCCATTAGTACCGGTAATACTAAGCATGCAGTTGTCAGGTGCATCAAAGGAGCTTGGGTGGGAGTTGTATAGTGAGATGATAAACTGTGCATCATTCGCATACTTCATATATACAATTCCCTGGCTATGGATAATTTGGCCAGTGGTCTCAAATATATATTAAATAATGTGGGGCGAAAGGAGGTACCCTGTGGTACCCCACGTTTACTGGCCCTGAACTTGGAAAAGAAGGAAAATGTATCACTTGCTGTCGGTCTTCTAGGTACAAGATGCAGCATCTCAAGCCTGATCCTATTCTGCCCAGTCTTGATAACAGAATCCCACAGTCAACAGTATCCAAGCAGCTCATAGATCTAATAAAACAAGGGCAACAAAACTGCCCTGTCAGCTGTCATCTGAAGGTCGTACATGAATGATACCTAAGCAGATTCTGTACCATGTCTGGGCCGAAAATCTGCGCTGTGTATAACTATTTCTTTCTAGATGGTCAAAAATTTTGTTGACATGCTTTTCCAGAATCTTTACTGGAAAAGGTAAAAGAGAAATCGGTCTGAGGTTACTCAGAACCAATGGGTCTGCTAATGGCTTTTTTAGTGATGGGATAATCACTGCCTTCTTCCAGTCAGTTGGAACCATCCCAATCAAACAACTATAGGCTGATGATTGAACAGAATGGGCCAGCTGGCGGCTCCATTATTTTGGCCCGAAGAGATTGACAAGCTGATTTTGTAAAAATCATCATGCTCGAAATGGGCCAGGTTAGAAAGCGCTGGTGGAGGATCGCCTTGTGCTGGAAATTCCATAATCTCTATATCAAGGCTAGTACAAAAAGTAGATTTTTATTCCAGACTGTTGACAATGTTAATGATTTTTCTTTGAAAAATTACTCCAAGTTGTCGTATAGTGTTTGTGTGATTTTCTAGATCAGAGAGCTGGGGTTTGTCAATGAGTGTGCAACTGTACATCGTTTTGCTGGGGTTTGTCTCTTTTAGGATTTCGGTTCCATAAAAGTCACCCTTAGTGGCTTTAATGATATTGTAACTTAAATGTTGTCTTAATCTCATGGGCATACTTAGTTCTACTGCATTTTTCTATGTATTTACATTTTCTTTTGGGGTTTGTTAGTGTTTCATTATACCAGGTGGTTGACCGTCGTTTACATACTCTGATTTGTTTCAAAGGGAGAGTGGTAACAAGAGCATATTTGAGCCATTTTTCACAGATTGCCCATTGATATTCTATAAGCTTGTTACGCAAAGCTTAAAGGAGAGCTGTACGACCTAACTGTTTAGATAAGGATTACATTTTTAACTTGGTTTATTTGCATGCCAGTATCAAGTAGCTAATCACTGGGACTGTATACTGCAGATCAGCAGGTTTTTTTCCAAACGTGTAACACAACCATTCTAAATTGAACTTGAGAGCCTGTTGTGTCTTCAATCTCCACACAAATAAAGGCTCTTCATACAACACATACAAACAATTAGTAACTTTTAAGAACAGAGGAGCCATTAGGTAACATACCAGTGATGCACAAAACAAATTACAGTAAATTAGTTGCTTGCCTATATCATTGATTACTAGAAGTGTGATTTCTTACCTCCAGGCAATTTCGGTCAACAGTCACTTCCATCACACATTTCCCACTATTTGTAGATGAATAAAGACCCTGACTTGGGCGACCAAATAAATCTTCCTTTCTGGCATTTGGCTGAAAAACAAAATAGTATGATTTAAAAATGGAACATAACTGTTAAGAATATAAATATATGAGCTTTACGAGTTTCTTGTCACCTGCAATAGATGAGGCTGGTCTGCCAATGGGATTGCTTCAGCTAAGGGAACTTCAAAAGGATTAGGCGGTATACAACCAAGAAATGTCATAGAATCAGACCGACGAAAAAAAGGATGATTTTGTCCAGTCTCTGCAGAAAGGTTTTCGTCATCTTTGTCATTTATTGTGGAACCTAAACACCAGATACAAAAGTTTGTTAACACTGATGGTTTATTTGTGAAACACGGAGAGCATCAGAACAGTCCTGTTTTCATGCATTCAAGTTGAGATATTAGACAATAACAAATGTAAAATGACATCCATTAGCCAGGTAAGCATAAGCAAAATGTTAATTCAACTGCATGATGCTTGCATCCATTTGAGCAGAGAATTAAATACACATCATGCTGTCAAAGTAAATATCGAATTATGACTCAAAAATAAGGGAACCTATTCAACAGGAACTTCCTCTAAAAACCACCAAAGAACCTTTGCTATGACATTGAAAGATATAAAGCTGAAACATTACTCCAAAGATTTTCAAACGTCAGACCAATATGCAGTTCTGATTCTTCAAGGAAAAGACGAAATATTTGCTTACATGTTACTCTAATTCACCAGTGTTGGTACTTTTGTTAGATTGACATGCTTGGGTAAAGAATAGCCTAGTAGTAAGACATAAGCAGGAATGAGGCTCATCTCAGTGAAACATGTTACACTGCACTGTATGTCCAACTTCATGTTCTGATGTTGAATGAAACTCAAGGCAGTAGTGTTTTGTGACAATCTAGGTGGGATATCACGTGCAGCCTTACAAATATCTCCTGCAAATAGGGCAACAGTGGCTGTCACACGTTAAGATAAGTGGGTCTTTATTCTCTGGCATAGTGGTCTCCGGCCTTGGTCTAAGGTAAGATGATGCACGCTGTGATACACTTGGTAATGACATTCTTTGACAGACAAAAGTCCTATTTGGAATTGACAAACAGCTAAACTGACTTGTGAAAACCATTCGTCCTTTCAATATATATTTTCCAACTCGCTTTTATGTCCAAGGAATGCAGCGTTCTCTTTGATAGAGAATAGATCTGAGGGAAAAAAAAGTTTGTATGTTAATCTTCTTGTTTAGTTGGGAAGATAAAGGACATTTAGGTATGAAAGGAGGATTAGTGGATACAGTTACTGTGTTCTTTTCAAACTTACAGCAAGGAGGTTAAAAGCACAAAGCTTGAGGTCCATTATCATGATGCAGAAGATGGCCCTTTGTTTCAGGAGAAGACAGAACATCAGCAGAGAAATGAATCAAAGTTTCCAGTGACAGATTCCAAAGTTCTGTGAATCACAGCTGTGTGGCCGAGATGGAGAGATCATGATCAACTTGCACAGCTCTCATGAATTTGTGCAGCACACTCATAATGCATGGAATTGGTGGTAAAATGTAGGCATAAATTCATTATCAAGAAATCAAAAAGACTTGCACACTAGCCCTGGAATACAATCACCTGCTGGCAAAGGACTTGCATTTGAAGTTTTCTGTAGTCATGAAAAGATCCAGTGGGGTTTCGCCCAACCTCTGAAAGATGAGGCAACCCTCTTGTATCTTGCTTCCGTTTGTGGCATTTTATGTTTCCCCTGTTTTGACCTTTCACCTTGACATTCTCAATCCTGGGACACGCTCCACAGAGAACATGTTTCTAGGCATAAGAAACCTGAGCCAGAACAGCTGAGAGTTTTATGGCAGTATTGAAGATGATGTACTATGTTGTTTTGTGATCTAGTTAAGAGTGGTGTTGCTGCTTGTCCGGATTAGTGAGGTGTGTGTCGAGAAGGCTTTCAGTGCAAGCCTTTTACCCAGAGATTCATAATACTGATGTTCAGACTCTGCTCTTTTAAAGGACCAGAGTTTATTTGTAGATAGAAATGGGTACGCTACCGTTTGAGAGAGCATCCGCAGTGAGATGGACACGAGGGTGCATAACAAAGATCATGGCCCATGCAGATCTGTGTGGGGCATTGCTTCAAACATTACTAGAACCAGGTTATTGCCCAGGGCTGACGTTTGCTGCTGCAACTGCCGATCCAGCTATGCCTCAAGAACTCTATTTGCAGTTCAGAAGCATGACTAAAGAACAAGTTCCTACTTGTGTAGCAATATATCTGTAAGTGACATTAGTTAGTGATAGATTCCTTACCTTAGAATATCCCCAGGCGTCAGACTGGATTCAGAAAGTTTTTTTGTCAGCAGTACCACGGCGCAACGGTAGGCATTGTAGTATGGCTCCGCGTATGTCACTGGCGTCGTAGTCGCCGAGATGACGTCGCTGGAGCTACTTAGACGCGCCCGCACGTACATGACTTTCCGCGTCAGGAACACAGAGTCATGCAAGATACTGACCACTGGTGCATTGAAACTAGGGCCCTGAAAGGGATGACCTTAACCCTAGAAATCAATTCGCAGAACGGGGAGGATGGGTGGAAAAGGTGAGTAATGCCTTTGAGAAATCTATGAACAACAGGGGACTTGAAAAGAGAAGGCTGATCAGGGAGCCTGAGAAAGGCCGAGATCGCAGAGAGGTACCCTTAGATAGTGCCCAGAGCAGAGCCCTGCTGGGCCAAAGAAAGAAGGAACAAAAGGACCTCTGTAAGAGGGAGAGAAAGGGGATCCACAGCCTTTGCTGAGCACCATGCCACAAATGTGTTCCAACGGCAGGCGTATACCGATTTAGTGGAGGGACGCCTGACTGCCAGAATGACAACACAGACTTCAGAAGGCAAGTCAACGGGAATCAACTGTCGCCGCTCAATCTCCACACATGTAGGTGGAGGCTGGATAGGTTCGGGTGGAGGATCGTCCCCTGCTGCTGCGACAGAAGATCCTCCCGAAGAGGCAGTCGGATCGGGGGATCTACGCTCATACTGAGTAGCTCGGGATACCAAACTCTTTGAGCCCAGTCCGGTGCCATAAGCATGACTTGGGCCCGGTTGCGCCTGATCTTCTTCAGCACTCTGGGCAGAAGTGGTATAGGCGGAAAGGCATTCAATAGACCGTAGCTCCACTCGCGACGAAAAGCACCGCAGAAAATTCCAACGCACAGAACAGCTGACATTGCGCATTCTCGTCGGCTGCAAATAGATCTAACCAAGGCTCTCCCCATTATCAAAAGAGACCTTGCACCACCTCAGAGTGAAGATGACACTCATGATCCATCAGGCACCGGCGGCTGAGTTTGTCCGCCTTGGCGTTCAAAGAACCTGCCAGGTCTTGAACCGTCAATGAAATGCCTTGATGTTCCAGCCATGTCCAGAGGCGCAGAGTCTCCTGAGATAGGGTCCACAACCCCACCCCACCTGGTTTGTTGCAATACCACATGGCGGTGGTGTTGTCTGTGAACACCTGCACCACCTTCCCCTTGACAGAGGGAAGGAATGCCTTCCGTGCAAGAAGGATGGCCCCATTCTAGGAGGGACGCATCCGTCACCACTGTGTGCCCCGGTTGGGGAAGGAAGAGGGATCTGCCGTTGACCCAACACTGAACCGTGAGCCACAACTGCAATTGTTGTGCAGTGCCCTCCAAGATCTGGACATAGTCGGACAGGTTCCCCTGATGCTGCGCCCACTGGAACTTCAGGTCCCACTGCAAAGCCCGCATATGCCATCTGGCATGGTTGGTGAGCAGGATCAAGGATCCGCGGTCGGTCCCTTGAGCGACCCCTGGACCTCGAACGGCGCTGAGACAACTGCCTGGCTTCCAGCAGCTTTCGGGACCACTCCCGCAAAGCCTTCGGAGCCATGGCCAGACAGTCGGAACAATAACGGGAGACATGGTCGCACTCCAGATAGTAGACACAGACGCCATGGGGGTCGGCCACAGACATTGTACGGCGACAGGGCCCGCAGGACTTAAATCCAGGCATCCCTACGTGGCACCAGGAGTCAAAGACTCAAAAGAAATGGAGACAAAAGTCTCAAAACTTTTGTCAAAAAGTGACAGGGTGCGTGCTCTAACCGATCTGCTCTTGCTGGCGCAGAAAAAGAAAGAACTGACGCGCGCATTGGTGGCGCCTAAGTAGCCTCTGTGACGTCATCTCGGCACTTACGACGCCACCGACTGACGCAGAGCCACACAACGCCACCTACTGACGCGCAGGGGTGCTGCTGACTAACAACTTTCCGGCTCCAGTCTGACGCCTGGGGATATTCTAAGGTAAGGAATATATCACTAACGTGTCCCTTCGAGATAAAGAAGCACAGCAGTGATGGTGCCCAATCAATGACGTCTGGGAGAGCGATAAGCTTTGCTGCTTCGAAAATGTAGTGTTAGTCTACACTGCGTATTCTGTAGAGCCGTTAGCTCGAGTTACAGTGTTCATACGGCCGATCAAAAGGTCAGGCCACATCGAAGAGTGTGCATGCATTTTGTCACCACCATAACTATATATCTAACATGAAAATTTCTTAACCGCAATTTATGTGCAATGTCTTCTCAGTGATGACCTGTTTTTTTATTTATAGTGATTTGAAAGTTTTCAACTTAAAAAAACCATTGCAGGGGTTCCACCGTGTGTGTATGGAAAATAGTGGCCATGCGTTTCCATTGGAGGACATTTAGTTTTTATCTGTAAATTCTACTTATTCGCTATAGATTATTACAAGTCTTTTCTGGAAGCAATATTAGCCTCATCTTTATGCGCATCCGTACTGGTACGTTGAGGGCGCTAAAGATTTAATGTTTCACAGGTGAGCATATCAATATTGGTGCAGTCGGAGGAACCTGTACCTCAACAGTGCAAGGCATGATCAGAACAAGGGTGCAGACCAAAGTGAGGCATAACATTTTTTTTAATGTATATTATATTTATAGATGAATAAACAAAGAAGGCAAAGGGGAAATACACCAAGTATAGAAACAACTTTATAAAAAAGTCACAGGGTCATGACGACCTATTTGCGTGTTTTGTTGCTAGACGGGGTAACTTTTGATCGTGATAATTGCCCAGTGTGGAGGGGACTTCTATTTGTAGCCATGGAATATCATAGTTCAGGTCATCTCTATGAGTCTTCAACCGGTACCCTCACTGCTGTTCCCACTCGAGCAGTATTCTGCTGATGTCAGTTTCTGGTCTGTATCCTACAACCTCCAATATGGCCCACTACAGTTCAGTCTCCTTATGCTGTTTACTCAGGTAATGTTTTGTTAGGCCAGTAGATGTCTTCCTACATCTAATGGAGCTTCGAAGTTCATTAATTCTTAACCAAATCACAGGGGCAGGTGATCATGTATACCACGTTCTCAGTGTTGCAGTTGGTATGATGTCTTAAAACCTAAGGACGGTTAGTACCAATATTCACTTCTTCCTGTTTGGTAAAAGAGCATACTGAGCAGTCCCCACATGTTAAGTGTCCAACTACCGGTGGAAGGTCCCCTAGCGTTCTTGAAATCTTTGGTATGTTCTTCTCATTAGGGGTAGATGTGTGTATCAGCTTGTTCCTCAAGCTCATGCTGCGTTTAAAAGAAAACAGTGTCAATTTCCAAACAACACATGTTCTTTTAAGTATAGCCCAATTCTTGGAGATCATCCAGTTCACTTTATTGGATGCTGGTGTAAATTTTGTGACACACTTTAGCCTGTCCTCTATCTCCCTGGGGTAGGTTTCTAAAAGGGCCTCCCTGTTGTTACTAGGGGCCCATATTGTGCTTTCTTAACTACATTGGATATCTGCATGCCTTCAATCTATCGGCTAACCTATCTGCTTGTTCGTTGTAGGTAGCAGTGTCAAAGCAGTTGTGCCGAGTCTGTAAAAATTGTTCAAAAGGCAAATTTTCCTTCATCGACTTCGGGACTTTTCATGTCTGTAGGAAGGTAGATCCCGGACTATGGTTGCCCCCAACTTTTTGCCTGGTGTTTTGCTGGTTTTCTGACTTAGTTGACCTGGGGCCCTGCTATTCAGGACCCCAGGCCCACTGCTCTCTCTGTTAAAATGGATTCCATGTACCCTAGGTACATATCCAATTGGATACTGAGTCACCTTATCAGACCCTGTACAGTATACCTTAGGTATCCAGGGCATAGGTGTACCCAGGGCCTACCAGGGGCTGAAGCATGTATTATGCCACCCCTGGCTGGCCATCCAAAACTGACACAACTGGCTGCTTGACAGCTGGGGCAAGGTGGTGTAATCACCCCTTGCTTTAGATATAGTATACCTATATCTAACCCTAAAATGGACACACAGATCTCCTATCAGTCACTCCTATGGCAGGCCTTGACAATCCTGAAGGCAGAGTGCTTGGAATCGTGTGAGATAGTGCTCTGGCATGAGCTGAGCCTGTCTGCGGCTTTCGGGATCCATCCCTTAGCCGTTTCCATGATATCGCATACCATATACTCTTAAGTGCATTATAATCCTCGCGGTTATATGCCAACTCTGGTATCGCTTTATCAAAACATGTCGAGTAAGGTGTCATACGAATTGGAATACTAACCCCTCGCCAATTCTGGCGACGGGGTTAGCATTCCACCCTTCTAGAGGGACACGACATGTATGTAACCTGTAACCCCGGTTAAAGTCAAGCAGAGCCTTAGCTCCACAAAATGGATGCTGCCACCGAGACACAAGTCTGCCCTCCTGCTGCTGGGAGTCCTCCCAGAGCAGGAGGCAAGGACAAAGGGTTTCCTGCCAGGGGCGGTGCCAGCACCGTCCCAGACAGGATTTTGTGTATCCTAGGTAGGCAGGGCTTCAGAGGAAGGTGACTGCAAGTGGCACCCCGGTGCTCACTGTGCATAGGCCGGCTGAAACCAGTTCCAGGGGCACTCCAGCCCCTGGCCTGGGGAAAGCCCGCCAAAGGAGAGGGGTGTAACCACCCCCCTCCTGGTCCCACCCATAGGGCAGGACTTAGTCGCGTGCCAGCCCCCTTTTCCCAGATAAAGGTAGGAGCAGGCCCCCTTCCAAATTAGATCATCTTTGGAATCAAGACACGACTTTCTGCGAAAGGACATCAAGATTTCTTCTTCAAGATTCTCCCTTGTGACTAAGGAGTAGTCACCCTGCATCCGCAGGCACCATCCTAAGAACACTGCGGTCTGCTGTAAGTCCTTCCTCCGGAATCCGACTGCCCAGCTCGACAAGACCCGGCTTCCCTGGCACCTCCGACCTCTACTCACCTCTACAGCCAAGCTGAGAACCGTGAGTGCGACGAGACCTCAAGGGACCGACTATTGCCAAGACTGCACGACTTCTTCACAGCAAGCCCGCCGAGTAATCTCCTGGCGAGTGCTTTGGGGTCCGAGAAGCCCCAACCCTGAGCAGCTCCAGCACCGAAGAGCAGCCCCGCAGTATCTCCACGATCGGCGTGGGGCCCTTCTGCTTTTTGCTGCTCACCGCGTTGTTTGGCTACTAGCCCGCTGGCTTGTGGCCTTCTGAACGACGCCCGACGACATCACTGCTGCTGGTCTGGTTGCTCCAGACTGGCTCTTGCTCCCTTACCGAAGAGGAGCACCCCGGACCCTCCTGGTCCACTCAAGACGCCATTTTGAGTCCACCGCGTGGGCTTGAATTAGCCAAGGCTTTGTTGCCCAATCCTGGGTTCTTCGACGCCGACAGCTTCATCCATCGTGGGACAGCTCGCCTCTCCATCCTGGTCGCCGACAACGCCTCCTGGTCCGTGAGATCTGCAGAGCACAGCGTCGCCCACTCACCTAGTCGAGGTGACTACCATCCGGTGCCCTCCTGGTGCCCACTGACTACTGGCTAGTAGTCACGAACTTGGTCCCCTCTGCTTTCAGGTGTCATCCATCTTCCAGATCCAGGCTTGGATCAACTCGAACTCTCTTCACTGGTCGCCTGCCAGCATCTTTCTTCCAGGCTCCTGGTTCGTCTACGAGGATTCCCGACGTCTTTTGAGACCTATGCAGCTGCAGCCCCTGGGCTAGGTAACTTCGGCATTTCGGTGCCCCAGCATAGCCTCACTATCCAAGGGTCAGGATCCACTGTCGTTTTCTCCCTACCAGGTCGGGTTTGCCCGTGAACACTAACTTTAACTTTACTAGCTATCATAGACTTTGTCCCGCATCCCGCGTGAGAGTGCACGCTCTGCACCCGAGTCCCCTGGGCCTCCTAGAAGTAATCTAACGATTCCATAGTCAAGTCCTAGCGATTCCAAAGCCTATTAGTACTGTACTTACCTGCTAGTAATTTCGCATTCCACTTTTAGAGTATATGGCTTTCCGTGCCCCTCGGGCATTTGTATATACCGTGCTAACTTAAGTATTTTCGTAAGAGTTTTGTTGTGTGCCTAGCACCCTGTCCTCATAAAGAGTACAGGGCTGTTGTGATTCTAATAAATACACTGTTTATTTTCATAACACTTGTGTGGTGTCCTTTCACTGGGTGTTCAAGGGGTAATGTGATGGTAAAACAGCTGGCTTAACACGCCCTCTAGAGTCTTAGCCTTAGACTGCTCGTATCCATGCTACTAGGATAGCTGGTCTATAAGGTTGACTTACAACCAATCATCAATAAGGGTTGTTTGGACTGATATATAGTGATCACTAGAATAGTGAGCACTGCACATCAGGCCAACTTCTCACAATGTCCCTTGGTGATTATTTCATCTCCTGCCATACAGATGTGGAGGTCCAAAAAGGTAATTGATGTCCTATCAAAGGTGTGCATGAATTGTAAAAAAGGATCTCTGGTGTTCATCTAAATACCGAATTCAGCTTCCAAAGTCACATCACCACCCCAAATTATTAGGACATCATCAATGTACCTACGTCATAATCTGATGTTTCTTCAGTAAGGATTGGAACCATTATAATGCATTCCACTCGAACTGGTGGACATATAGGCATTACTTAATCAAGACGGGGGGAAGAGGAATTATGGTCCATTCGGTTCCCCTGATTCAATACTGAGGTAATCAAATTGGAAAGGACACTGGTATCTACCATAACCATTGGTTATTGTTTGACAACCCTCATAAACGCTTAGAATGTAACGTTGCGGTATATCTTTTTATCCGCCCCTTCTTTTGCGTTATGGCATAGTCATTGGGTTGTCAAAGGACGTGTTGTATGCCTGCCTCACCAGAGGCAACCTCTGGTAAGAGTAGAAGTGTCCAGGGATTTTAGGACAGCGGCTAAGCAAAAGGTAACTGGAGCAGTTACGAGGGGTATTTAAAACACAGTGTCTTACCAAACCAAATCTTTATTCTAAAAAGGTAGACACTAGTGACTAAAACTTATCAGTATATTTTTTATAATCGAGTTACTAGATTATAAATATGATCAAAATGTGGTCGACATGTTTCAGCTCACCTGGGCCCAGCCGGGTCTATGGAGCTTTCGTCAGGACAAAACAGGGGGATATATATAGTAGTATTTCATCAAAATGAGGGAAGAGGAATAGGTGTCCTATCTGTTCCCCATAACTAGGTAAGTTTCATCAAAAAGGATAGGACACTTGTAACCACTTACTCCAAGAGATATATTGAAATATGATGAAAAACCCTCATAAACGTTGTGTTTTACGAGAAGCGGTATATGTTGTTCTCCGCCCCACACAAACGTTATGGCAACAGTCATTGGGTTTTTGCATTCAGTATCTTGCCAGCCTCACCCGAGGCGATCTCTGGTTTTATCGTGGCAGTGTCCAGAGAAAGTTTGAGTGACCCCACTGAAGCTGAAAAAGTGAGTAAAATAGTTTCCAGGCGATACTGTATTTTATTCAAATCGCTGGTCCACTAATTAAAATGTACGGGTATGCTCTGGGGATAATTAGGAATCCTTAGCATAGGTCATTAGGACAGAAAAAACGTCAACATGTTTCTGCTCTCTTGGCCCGTGGGTCTAAGAGCATTCGTCAGGACAACAATAAACACACACAGTTAAAAGTATATTGTCACTATTTTGTGACAATAGTGGGTCTATACAACATAATAGTCTTACCCATGTAGGTTCTGAATAGTCACCTAGAGGATTAGAAAGGAAAAAGGGGGGGTGACAGGTGGCATTTTAACAGTTTTCTGTTAAAAAACGTGGTCATTAAGAACATGCATTGTGTTTTTTCAAAAGTTATACGCTCATGTTAGAGACATATGCAAGTTTTAGGAAACAAAACAACATAAATGACATCATGGCGAGTTAAATCAAGGAGTGGTGTATCAGCGGTACGTAGTGCACAAAAAGCTAAATCATTTGTGACATTGTATAACTATTTTTAAATCATACCTCTATTTAGGGTGTACACAGAATGAACCTGGATAGGGAAAACGGAAGTATTATGAAAATACTACTCGTACCGAGTGTTTGGTGCTCAATTACCTCATGTGAGGTCTTACCTTTAGGTAATTGTTACCAGGTCCCGTCAGGAGGTACGGACTTTAAGTCCCAGGCTATAAAGATACCAAGAGGGGGGTAATTGTGAGGTTGCTGTCTGCCGGTGGCATTGGGGCAGCGAGCGGTAGGGGAAACACTCACCCGCGTTGGAAGCGTGTTCCGCGTCTTGTGCTGGCTCTGCCTCCTGGACGCTGGGAGCACGCTTCCGATGGCGTTTTCTTCGTTATCGGCCATTGCGCTAGAAAGAGGACTGCTTTGCAAATGATCGAGTGACCTGATTAAACTCAAAATTAAGCGGTTTAACTTTCTTCAAGTGCAATAATTTTCATTTTAGCGTTAATAGGGGAAAGTGTTTGTAATTACCATAACGCTAGATGGGAAGCACAAAATTTGAATTTTTTTTTGAAAAAATGTGCAACTAATGTAAAGAAACGTTATCTCGTGTTGGACTTGCACTTAGATGTTGTATTTCAACGTGCAAAGTGGTGCCATGAGATTTCATCATTTAAACCATACTGATTCGTTTTCAGACGGTCAACCCAACGTTGTTCCTTTTCATACAGTACCTTTTCAACATTGGGTGTCCCTTCTGGTATTTTTTCGATGACAGTCCATCTCAAGTCCTCAATGCTGTGATTTTGCTCAACGAAATGGGAACAGAGTTTAGTGGTGTTCTTTTTTAGGCGAATATTACTTTTATGTTCCCCTATTCGTAATTTCACCTTCATGCAAGTCATCCCGATGTATTTCTTTTCACATGGACAGGTGACCATATAGATCACATGGGATGAATTGCAGTTGCTATGTTGTCTCTGTATCCAATTCAATGTGGGGGAAAGTTGTAATGTTTTTGAGCTGGTGGTTGATTTGCAGGCCAAACATGAACCACATGGGTAATGTCCTATTACAGGGGCCATGTGGGCATTCCTAATTGGTTTGGTTAGGATGACTTGTCTGGGGCGAGTATGGACCAACATATCACATAAGTTCTTGGTTCGTTTATTGGCAAAGCGTGGTTTTGGCCAGTTGTATTGTCCTGTATTTACAATGTGCCAGTTCTTCTGAATGAGTTTGTTTACTTGGTATGATGCTGGACCAAACGTAGTCACACAGGTCATGAGGTCCGCATTTTCTCTTTTTTCAAATGTAGTCAGTAGATTTTCTCTCGGTTGGTTCAGGGCTCTTTTTTGGCACTTTTTTATGGTTGATGTTTTATACTCCCTTTGTTGTAATCTGATGCTGAGATCCTTTGACTGGACAAGATAGTCAGTTTTTTGGCTACAATTTCTTTTGAGACGTAAAAACTGGCTGTATGGTAAATTGTCCCTTAATGGTTGGGGATGGTAACTTTTATAAGACAATAAACTGTTCTTGGCCGTTGGTTTTCTGAATGTTTTTGTCTCAATTTTGTTATCCTTCGAGTATATAGTCAGATCTAAAAAGTCAATGCTTTCTTTATCAGCTATATATGTAAATCGAAGCCAAGGATCGCGTGTGTTCAGCCACTCCACAAATAGTTTCAGGTCGTGGTTATTGTGCCAGATCAAAAGAACGTCATCGATATAACGTTTCCAGTAGAGTATACTGGAAACGTAAGGGTTGGTTTGTGTCAGTACGTGAAAAGAAGGCTACAGAACCCAATGCCTTGAACTACTGGCGGATGATAAATTCTATACTAGAATTGACACGGATCCTACACCTAGATTGAAAACGACTATCGCTATGATGGTGTATGAAGCCGAAACAAATGGCTGGGTAAGCAAGAAAGATGCGGATTTCTTACTGACAGACAATCCAAAAACTCCATACTTTTACTCGCTTCCCAAAACACACAAAAACAGAACACCACCACCAGGCCGCCCGATAGTTAGCGGCATAGGATCAGTACTAGAACCCCTCTCCAAATTTGCAGACCAATTCCTCCAGCCTCTGGTCAAAAAAACTCCTACGTATTTACAAGATACTAGAGATTTGTTAAATCAACTTAAAGACCAACCTTTTGACCCCACTACGATGCTTCTAGTGGGATTAGATATTGAATCCCTTTACACTAGTCTGCCCCAAAAAGAGACACTGGAAATGTTAGAGGATGTTCTCTTCATGGAAACTTGGGATTTTAGGACACCTAGACACTTTGTCCTAGAGTGTTGCCGGATGGCACTCACTGAGAACTACTTTGAATTTGAAGAACAGCTGTTCTTACAGAGTCACGGGACTTCAATGGGGAGTGCTTTTGCCCCCTCGGTGGCAGGACTCTACGTGAGCAACTTTGAAACTAATCACGTACTGACACAAACCAACCCTTACGTTTCCAGTATACTCTACTGGAAACGTTATATCGATGACGTTCTTTTGATCTGGCACAATAACCACGACCTGAAACTATTTGTGGAGTGGCTGAACACACGCGATCCTTGGCTTCGATTTACATATATAGCTGATAAAGAAAGCATTGACTTTTTAGATCTGACTATATACTCAAAGGATAACAAAATTGAGACAAAAACATTCAGAAAACCAACGGCCAAGAACAGTTTATTGTCTTATAAAAGTTACCACCCCCAACCATTAAGGGACAATTTACCATACAGCCAGTTTTTACGTCTCAAAAGAAATTGTAGCCAAAAAACGGACTATCTTGTCCAGTCAAAGGATCTCAGCATCAGATTACAACAAAGGGAGTATAAAACATCAACCATAAAAAAGTGCCAAAAAAGAGCCCTGAACCAACCGAGAGAAAATCTACTGACTACATTTGAAAAAAGAGAAAATGCGGACCTCATGACCTGTGTGACTACGTTTGGTCCAGCATCATACCAAGTAAACAAACTCATTCAGAAGAACTGGCACATTGTAAATACAGGACAATACAACTGGCCAAAACCACGCTTTGCCAATAAACGAACCAAGAACTTACGTGATATGTTGGTCCATACTCGCCCCAGACAAGTCATCCTAACCAAACCAATTAGGAATGCCCACATGGCCCCTGTAATAGGACATTACCCATGTGGTTCATGTTTGGCCTGCAAATCAACCACCAGCTCAAAAACATTACAACTTTCCCCCACATTGAATTGGACACAGAGACAACATAGCAACTGCAATTCATCCCATGTGATCTATATGGTCACCTGTCCATGTGAAAAGAAATACATCGGGATGACTTGCAGGAAGGTGAAATTACGAATAGGGGAACATAAAAGTAATATTTGCCTAAAAAAGAACACCACTAAACTCTGTTCCCATTTCGTTGAGCAAAATCACAGCATTGAGGACTTGAGATGGACTGTCATCGAAAAAATACCAGAAGGGACACCCAATGTTGAAAAGGTACTGTATGAAAAGGAACAACGTTGGGTTGACCGTCTGAAAACGAATCAGTATGGTTTAAATGATGAAATCTCATGGCACCACTTTGCACGTTGAAATACAACATCTAAGTGCAAGTCCAACACGAGATAACGTTTCTTTACATTAGTTGCACATTTTTTCAAAATTTTTTTCAAATTTTTTGCTTCCCATCTAGCGTTATGGTAATTACAAACACTTTCCCCTATTAACGCTAAAATGAAAATTATTGCACTTGAAGAAAGTTAAACCGCTTAATTTTGAGTTTAATCAGGTCACTCGATCATTTGCAAAGCAGTCCTCTTTCTAGCGCAATGGCCGATAACGAAGAAAACGCCATCGGAAGCGTGCTCCCAGCGTCCAGGAGGCAGAGCCAGCACAAGACGCGGAACGCGCTTCCAACGCGGGTGAGTGTTTCCCCTACCGCTCGCTGCCCCAATGCCACCGGCAGACAGCAACCTCACAATTACCCCCCTCTTGGTATCTTTATAGCCTGGGACTTAAAGTCCGTACCTCCTGACGGGACCTGGTAACAATTACCTAAAGGTAAGACCTCACATGAGGTAATTGAGCACCAAACACTCGGTACGAGTAGTATTTTCATAATACTTCCGTTTTCCCTATCCAGGTTCATTCTGTGTACACCCTAAATAGAGGTATGATTTAAAAATAGTTATACAATGTCACAAATGATTTAGCTTTTTGTGCACTACGTACCGCTGATACACCACTCCTTGATTTAACTCGCCATGATGTCATTTATGTTGTTTTGTTTCCTAAAACTTGCATATGTCTCTAACATGAGCGTATAACTTTTGAAAAAACACAATGCATGTTCTTAATGACCACGTTTTTTAACAGAAAACTGTTAAAATGCCACCTGTCACCCCCCCTTTTTCCTTTCTAATCCTCTAGGTGACTATTCAGAACCTACATGGGTAAGACTATTATGTTGTATAGACCCACTATTGTCACAAAATAGTGACAATATACTTTTAACTGTGTGTGTTTATTGTTGTCCTGACGAATGCTCTTAGACCCACGGGCCAAGAGAGCAGAAACATGTTGACGTTTTTTCTGTCCTAATGACCTATGCTAAGGATTCCTAATTATCCCCAGAGCATACCCTTACATTTTAATTAGTGGACCAGCGATTTGAATAAAATACAGTATCGCCTGGAAACTATTTTACTCACTTTTTCAGCTTCAGTGGGGTCACTCAAACTTTCTCTGGACACTGCCACGATAAAACCAGAGATCGCCTCGGGTGAGGCTGGCAAGATACTGAATGCAAAAACCCAATGACTGTTGCCATAACGTTTGTGTGGGGCGGAGAACAACATATACCGCTTCTCGTAAAACACAACGTTTATGAGGGTTTTTCATCATATTTCAATATATCTCTTGGAGTAAGTGGTTACAAGTGTCCTATCCTTTTTGATGAAACTGGATATATATAGTACTCACACGACTTGTGTAGTATTCAGAAAAATTTATTTGTGGAACTCTCAAGGGGTTTTCCTGCATGTAGTTGTTTTTGTGTATTTAGACACTCCACAGGTACCACATGGATAGTGACCTGTGACTGGGGTCATGGTTGCATCCCTGATGGTGGATATTGTTGGTCTTATTTTTGGGCGTGTATGAACAAGTGTGTCCCGAAGATTCTTGGTCCTTCTATTGGCGAACCTGGGTTTAGGCCAATTTAGGCTACCTGATGTAATAATCTGCCAGTTTTTTCTTATTAGTTTTTGTACTTCATAGGAGGCTGGGCAGAAAGTGGTGACACAGGTGACTAAATCCTTGATCAGTTCTTTTCGATGGATTTGTAGGAGACAGTCTCGTGGTTGATTAGACGCTCTCTTTTTGCATTTGGAATACTAAGGTATTTGTTTTCTTTTAAAGTTTTGTTTTCTTTTAATTTTTTGCGACCACAACTTCTTTTTGAATGTGTGCCTTTAATTCCTATTTAGTCAGGGGGTGAGGCCACATACGATCTGACACCATATTTCTTGCCAGACCCACTCTCGCAATGGCACAAGAAGCTTCTAACTTGCACACGAGGGTAAGACCGGCGTTTTTAGATGCCGAAGATGTCGTTTTCTATCACTCGTCAGCAAACAGGTATTTAACATAAGCTCTCGTTCTATATAGAACCAGAATCCTCATGCGACTCTTTGCGCCCTGAGGAAGAGAACCTCTAATATCACTAAGGTATTTGTTTTCTTTTAATTTTTTGCGACCACAACTTCTTTTTGAATGTGTGCCTTTAATTCCTATTTAGTCAGGGGGTGAGGCCACATACGATCTGACACCATATTTCTTGCCAGACCCACTCTCGCAATGGCGAGAGCACATGCCATCTATTACATAGAACGATAGATTCCCAATTAACTATCGGGGCATCGTCATACACCAGAATGCCGTCTGCCATTTCAGTCCGATGTTCACTCGAAGTTAAGATTTTAACTGCTTGTTCTCCAACTCCCTGTTTGTATGTTTGTTCCTATGTGCGATTAGTGACGCACCCCTTACAAGTACTCTCTGATCCTATTGATTGCTTGAATAGATAGATAAACTAAGAATTCTGTCTTGATACGTGCTATATGCCAATTATTGTTTACTGTTTGAAAATGCACAGTATGTCTCTCGATGCTTATTTCTCTTTCCTACATGCAGGAAAACCCCTTGAGAGTTCCACAAATAAATTTTTCTGAATACTACACAAGTCGTGTGAGTACTATATCCCCCTGTTTTGTCCTGACGAAAGCTCCATAGACCCGGCTGGGCCCAGGTGAGCTGAAACATGTCGACCACATTTTGATCATATTTATAATCTAGTAACTCGATTATAAAAAATATACTGATAAGTTTTAGTCACTAGTGTCTACCTTTTTAGAATAAAGATTTGGTTTGGTAAGACACTGTGTTTTAAAGTACCCCTCGTAACTGCTCCAGTTACCTTTTGCTTAGCCGCTGTCCTAAAATCCCTGGACACTTCTACTCTTACCAGAGGTTGCCTCTGGTGAGGCAGGCATACAACACGTCCTTTGACAACCCAATGACTATGCCATAACGCAAAAGAAGGGGCGGATAAAAAGATATACCGCAACGTTACATTCTAAGCGTTTATGAGGGTTGTCAAACAATAACCAATGGTTATGGTAGATACCAGTGTCCTTTCCAATTTGATTACCTCAGGACATATAGGCATGCCAGACTTGAGGCAAAGGTACTGCCCAAAGAAGTGCCCTTCACCTGATGGTATATGGTACCTTCATATTTAAAAAAGTTTTCAGTAAGGGCTATTCTCGCACAATGCAGTACAAATTTAGTAGATGTAATAGTGTCAATCACTGAGGCTCTGAGAATATTCTCAATGTCTGTTCTTGTGGTATAGGTGTATATAAGGCCTCCAAGACTATTGTCATTAAGATATCCACATAGCAATCAATACTCAAGGAATTAAGAAGACAGAGCACCTCTTTGGTATCTTTGTTACGAGGACATCTTTTTTTTTTACTAAGTGGTCTTAGAAACCAGTCACAGAATTTCGACAAAGATTCAAGGATGGAGTTGATCCCCAAAACATTGGGATGTCCTGGCGGAGGGAATTAGTTATAATGTAGTTTTGCCAAGGTATAAAACGGCGCCAACCTTGGCGTTTTTGATGTGAGGAATCTAGCTTTCTGTATGGTGATCCAGCCCATATTTAGGGCTTCTTCAACCATAATTTGTATTTCGTTGGGGAGTCGTAAAGTTGGACCCTCATCCAGAACCTCATAACTGTTTCTGTCTGACATAAACCTTCTACATGTCAGCTGTAAGGATGACTTTGCCCCCCCCCCCTTATCATCAGGTTTGATGACTATGAATATGTCACGCCTCTTCCCCAGGATTTCAAGGGCCTCCCTTTCTCTGAATGACAAGTTGTCGAAGGTGTTAATTCACATCTGGTAACAGCTTCTTCTTTAAAGGGTTGTACAGCCGCAGGGGTCATATGTGTGGGTGGTAAAAAGATTGAGTCCATCTTCAGGCCCGTGTTTTTTTATCTTGATGTCTTCTTCGAGTGGCTCGTTGAAAAAAGCTTTGAGTCTCGGTTTTCTAATGCGCTTTGCTACTTCAATTCTCAGTTAGAACTTATCCACATTGGGAGTTGTACAACACCCAGTCCCTTGTTAAAGACTTCTAGCTCAATTTCTATGATATCCAGTGTGCTAAGCTGGGGAGAGAATGTGGCCTAACGGCTAGGGCGGTCGACCTCGGAGCTGATGAACTAGGTTCGCGTCTCGGCAGGGACTCTCAACATTCTGTGATTCTAGGCAAATCACTTAATCGACATGTGCCTATCAAAAATGAATGTGTCCGTCTGGCGCTCATGTAAAGCGCTGCTACCTCCGGGTCTAGTTCGCGCTATATAAAACTCTGCAAAAAAAAAAAAAAATGGACTACCAGGGAATACCTCTATTGCCTGTTGTTCCAGTGGTGCCCTAGTCGCCTCTACTATGGTGCATTCCTGCTCGGGCCCGCCCAGTTGGTGTCCTTGGACATACTTGGCACGTCTTGTTATTAACCATCCCTCTTCCACCAAAGAATAAAGACGAGGAAGGTTTGGATGGCAGGTGGTAGGGATTTTAATTGGACACTCTTTTCTCTTGGTTCCGTTCTAATGGCTCACTCACAGCCCTGAATGAGGGGCTCGCTTGCCATTAGAGGATGCTTTGGCTCACATCGGATGGCCAATGATGTAGCATGATTCCCGATTATTTTTCATACATATTTTTTGTAACGTTCATAGAACTGGAGGAGTGGGATTTGCCCGTTAGTCGATGTACACTCTTGATACCAGAATTCAACCCTTGATGAGAGAATTCCTACATGGCAGGTTGTTCGAGTTCAGAATTAGGGCTCGAGTAACAGAGGCACATTTATTTCTTTATATAGTGGACCAAAAAGAGGTACACTGTGTAAAAGGTCAAGGCAAACTCCAAAGGAATTACAGATGCACAAATTACACCGCAAATGCTCTCTTTTGTGGTAGTATGGGAGAGTAGTTAGGCATATCAGAGGGTAGTGCTAAGCATTTATCATACACACACACACAAAGGCAGTGAGACATCTACTCACTAAAGAAATCCAACACCAAATTATAATAACACGGGGGCGCTAGAGGGCGCGCAGCAAGATGGCCGCACTACTGTGAGGCTCTGCATGACCGAGACACTATGCGACCAAAATCCGTGACATCCTGCCTGCGCTCCTGCAATCACCTGGAGGCTGGAATATGTTCCTGATCTGCCCCTGTGCCGCTTGAGATTAATTGTGGCGCCTGAAGCCCAACTTTTGCGGTATTTCAAGACCTCCGGCTGCCCTTGTGACCGGGCCTATTTGCAGCAACTGCGGGACTCCTGTGGGCGAGGCAGTGTGGGTTCCCCAAATCACCTGCGCGCCCCCCTCCTGCTAACGAGGGGTGCCGCACCTGCTGGGACAATAGCGGTTTGAC
Source organism: Lissotriton helveticus (assembly GCF_964261635.1). Taxonomy (NCBI): domain Eukaryota; kingdom Metazoa; phylum Chordata; class Amphibia; order Caudata; family Salamandridae; genus Lissotriton; species Lissotriton helveticus. Next base: position 403,030,045 of record NC_136063.1, on the reverse strand, counting down.
TGCAGACCTCCCGCTGCTGGACCAGGAGGTGTTCCTGGGGCCTTTCCATCCTGCGCGAACGTGGCCCTCCAGGAGTGAGAGGAACCGCGACTGCTGAAATACCCGGGGGCCTGCGGGGACGGCAACCGGAAGCATTCCTGGGGACTTCCCGGCCCTGCGGTGCAAGAGAACCCCTCCCAGCAGGACAGAGGGTGCCGAATCCCTGGGGGGGGGGATAGGTGCGCGCCGCCCGTGGAGCCATTGCAGTATTTAGTCATCCTGATTTGTGTTGGAGTGGCGGCTGCCTTCTTCCCTGCTTGCTGCTGCTACGCTGGCCTGCGACTTCTCCTAGCTCTCCCTGGCGGCGCAGGGCACGTCCTGGTGCAGTTTCTGAGAGGACGGTGTCGGGCTGTACCGATTCTAGCGCCTCATACTTGACCACACATAGCTGGACATCCCTCTGTCCCCTTCTCGTCCCTGCTGCATATTGGTTGCTGTGAGGCCTATTATACCTGGAGCCGGTGTTGCTGGTCCCAAATGCCACATTGCCACATACCTAGCTAAGACCAGATTCTGAGCCGTCTGGCTAGGCAGCTATCTGAATATATTAGTGACCGCAGTGAGTGAACTGACCTTGGGAGGTTCTGGTGGGACCTACATCCCTACGGGGGCCACACGAGGGGCTGCGCTGATTTTCATTCCTTGGTACGTAATAGTGGGACTCACAGAGACGCACAAGTTACTACTTGTGTAACGATATATCTGTAAGAGACATTAGTTAGTATTAGATTCCTTACCTTAGAATATCCCCAGGCGTCAGACTGGATCCGGAAACTTTTGCGTAGCAGTACCCTTGCGCGTCGGTAGGCGTCGTCTGCGGCTCCGCGTCCGTCGTCGGCGCCGTGATGACGTCGCCGGCGTACTTAGACGCCGCCTCCGCGTGCTGACGTCAGTTCTTAGACACAGCTTTTCCGCGCCAGAAACGCAGAGCCATGTCAAAAAACCAACACTGGTACCATTGAAACTAGGGCCCTGAAAGGGGTTAACCCTAACCCTAGATATCGGTTCGCAGAACGGGGAGGATGGGTGGGTCGGTAAGGAATCTAATACTAACTAATGTCTCTTACAGATATATCGTTACACAAGTAGTAACTTGTGCATCTGAAAGAGACACGTTAGTATTAGATTCCTTACCTTAGAATAGATACCCCAGCAATACCAACCCCGGTGGTGGGTCTGCGAACCAATTGTCACACCAGAAAGTCCTGGAGGACAGAACGGCAAAAGAAGCCATCCCTCCGGACTTGGCTGTCCAGGCAGTAGTGCCTTGCAAACGTGTGCAGCGATGCCCACGTAGCTGCCTGACAGATGTCTTGTAAGGGCACTCCCCGGCCCAGGGCAGTGGTAGTCGCCGTGGCTCGGGTAGAGTGAGCCCGCAATCCAACAGGGGGCTCCTTTTTAGCCAAGGAGTAGCATGCCTGGATACACAAGATGATCCACCGTGAGATGGTCCTCTTGTGCACCGCTTTCCCCTTCTTCGCGCCCACGTAACCAACAAAGAGTTGGTCATCCACCCAGAACTGGCGTGTGCGATCCAAGTAAAATGAGAGCGCACGTTTTGGGTCCAGACGGTGGAGCCGCTCTTCCTCTTTAGAGGGATGCGGTGGCAGGAAGAAGGTTGGCAAGGTGATAGACTGCCCGATGTGGAAGGCCGTGACAACCTTGGGCAGGAAAGTTGGCTTAGTACGCAACACCACTTTGTCCGGATGGACAGAAAGGAAAGGTGGAGTACAAGAAAGGGCCTGGAGCTCACTCACTCTCCTGGCAGAGGGGATGGCAACCAGGAAAGCAGTCTTCAGAGTTAGAAGGCGTAGAGGACAGTTGTGAAGTGGCTCAAAGGGAGCGCACATCAGAAATGTAAGAACCAGGTTCAAGTCCCACTGAGGCATCACAAATGGAACAGGAGGAAACGTGTGTGTGATGCCCTTAAGAAATCTATTTACAATAGGGTACTTGAACAAAGAAGGTTGATCAGGCAGCCTCAGAAAGGCTGAAAGGGCAGAAAGGTAGCCCTTGATATTGCCCAGAGCAGAGCCCTGCTGGGCAAGAGAAAGAAGGAAGAGAAGAACCTCAGAAAGAGGGGAAGCAAGAGGATCCACAGCCTTTGCTGTGCACCATGCCGCAAATCTGTTCCACCTGCAGGCGTATACCGACTTCGTGGAGGGACGCCTGGCTGCCAGAATGACGTTACAGACTTCAGGAGGCAAGTCAAATGGCCTCAACTGTCGCCACTCAATCTCCAAGCATGGAGGTGGAGACTGGACAGGTTCGGGTGGAGGACCGTCCCCTGCTGCTGCGACAGAAGGTCCTCCTGAAGAGGCAGACGAACCGGGGGATCGACTGACATACTGAGTAGCTCTGGATACCAGTACCTTCGAGCCCAGTCCGGAGCCACAAGGATGACTTGGGCCCGGTCGCGCTTGATCTTCTTCAGCACTCTGGGCAGAAGTGGTATAGGCGGAAAGGCGTACAGTAGACCGCAGCTCCACTCGCGACGAAAAGCGTCTCCGAGCGAGTGCCGCCTTGGAAATTCCTACGCGCAGAACTGATGACATTGCGCGTTCTCTTCGGTGGCGAATAGATCTAACCAAGGCTCTCCCCATTGCTGAAAGAGGCCTTGCGCCACGTCCGAGTTCAGACGCCATTCGTGATCCATCATGCACCGACGGCTGAGCTCGTCCGCCCTGGCGTTCAGAGAACCTGCCAGGTGTTGAGCCACCAGGGACACGCCCTGGCGTTCCAGCCATTGCCAGAGGCGCAGAGCCTCCTGGCAAAGGGTCCACGACCCCACCCCACCCTGTTTGTTGCAGTACCATATGGCGGTGGTGTTGTCTGAACACCTGCACTACACTCCCCCGGACAGAGGGGAGGAATGCTTTCAGTGCTAGACGAATCGCCCGTAACTCCAGCAGGTTGATGTGGAGCCGGGACTCCGCCGGAGACAAGAGGCCTCTGATCTACGGCTCTCCCATGTGGCCTCCCCAGCCCTGTCACAACTACGAGCTCCGGTTGGGGAAGGGAGAGGGATCTGCCGCTGACCCCATCGCGGTCCGTGAGCCACCACTGCAGCTGTCTCGCAGTGCCCTCCGAGATCAGGACGTGGTCGGATAGGTTGCCCTGATGCTGGGCCCACTGAAACTTCAGGTCCCACTGCAGAGCCCGCATCCGCCACCTGGCGTGATGCACCAGCAGGATGCAGGAGGCAATCAGCCCCAGAAGCCGCAGCGTCAACCTGACCGAGACCCGGGATAACGGCCGAAAGATGGGAATCAGAGCCTGAATATCCCGGACCAGCTGCTCGGGTGGATAAACCCGAAACTGCGCCGAGTCTAGAACCGCTCCGATGAAAAGGAGCTTCTGAGAGGGGCACAGGTGTGACTTCGGCACATTGATGGAGAACCCCAGCCGATGCAGGAGATCTGCCGTAGTCTGGAGGTGGCTGACGACTGTCTGGGGCGAGCCCGCCTTCAACAACATGTCGTCGAGGTAGGGGAAGACTGAAACCCCTAACCTGCGCAGATGAGCTGCGACCACCGCCATCACCTTTGTGAACACCCGTTGGGCGCTGGTAAGGCCGAAGGGGAGCACGGTATACTGAAAGTGCTCGTGGCCAACCGTGAACCGCAGGTAGCGCCCGTGGGCCGGCAGGTCGGGTATGTGGAAATAAGCGTCCTGCAAGTCCAACGCTACCATCCAGTCTCCTGGGTCCAGGGCAGCTAGGACCTGAGCCAGTGTCAGCATCTTGAACTTCTCCTTTCGGAGGAAGCCGTTGACGTTCCTTAGGTCCAAGATAGGGCGTAGGCCCCCTTTGCCCTTCTTAGGTACCAGAAAGTAGTGGGAGTAGCAACCACACCCTACTTCTGGCCCAGGAACGCGCTCGATGGCCCCCTTGGCCAAGAGGGCCGTAACTTCCTCCTGCAGAAGTCGCAAATGATCCCCCGATACACGGTGGTTCTGCGGTGGCATGGCTGGAGGAGTCGCCTCGAAGGGGAGGGAGTAGCCCCTTCGGACGATCTGCAGCACCCACCTGTCCGAAGTGACGGTGCGCCGGTGGTGATGGCGAACCCTGCCCCCACTGGCGTCACATGGGCCTGAAAGCACGGAGGATTTTGAGGCAGATGCTGCGGGGGAAGGTGTGTACTGACCTCGCCGTTGTCCCCGACCGCCGGGGCGGCGGTTCCCACGGCCGCCACCGCGTTGGGTATTACCCTGCGGAGCGTGGCTGGCAGCACGTGTGGGTGCACCCCTTCCGTGGCCACGAAAGGAATGAAAGGCAGCCGATTGCTGGCGCGGGGCCGAGAGGCCCAAGGACTTGGCCGTAGCCCTGGAGTCCTTAAAGCGCTCAAGCGCATGGTCTGCCTTGTCGCCAAAGAGGCAACGGCCATTAAACGGCATGTCCATCAAGGTGTTCTGGACATCAGCCGAAAAGTTGGCGGACCTCAACCAGGCGTGACGTCTAACCGCCACAGTCGTTGCCATCGCTCTACCCAGTGAGTCGGTGGTATCCAGCCCACACCGTATAGAATACTTGGCTGCATCCCGGCCCTCCACAAGGGCTTGGCCGAGTTTGGCCCGTACCTCCAACGGACACTCTGGCAGCACTTCCGCAACCGTATCCCACAGAGAGTGGGTGTAGCGGCCCAAGAGGCATGCGGTGTTGGAAGACCGCAGTCCCAGACTAAGGGACGAGAAGATCTTTTTGCCATACCGCTCGTACCTCTTGGATTCCCTGTCCGGCGGGGCCGACGGGAATGCGGTCTGGGAATTGGAGGCCTGGATGACCAGGCTCTCGGGGGTAGGGTGGGTGGACAGGAAACATGGGTCGCCCGGTGCCGGGCGGTGGCATCTGGCCACGTTCCTATCTACGGGCGAACCCGTAGCGGGCTCGGACCAAGTGCCCAGAAGAACGTCGGTCAAGGCCTCATTAAAGGGCAGCAGAGGCTTGGCCGAGCTTGACTGCGGTTAAAGGACCTCAGTGAGGAGATTAGTCCTCACGGCCGCGACGGGGAGCTCAAGGGCCAAGGCCTTGGCAGCCCTCATCAACACCACACTGTAGGTTGCCCCCTCCTCCGAAGCCACGGTAGGAGGGGAGACAAAACCAGTGTCTGGAGAGGTGTCCAGGCCACTGGCCTCCCCAAGGTCTCCTGTCCAGTCCTCATGAGACTGACACTCTCTGGTCAGAGGGTCCTCAGACCCCTCCCAATCCTCTTCATCACCCATCTCCTGAAACTCAGGGTTCTCAACTAATGGGGCCTGCTCATAGAAGTGAAACTCCCCAAACGACGTCTGGAGCGGCGCCCATCGGGGCCATCCCGACGCTGGAACAGGAATGAAGGGGGCATCGGGGACGGCGCCGCCCGAGGACGGCGCCGGAGGCGACACCTGATGGTCAGACGCCGGGGAGGTCTTAAGGTCCACCGGTGACGATCCAGATCCCGAAGAAGGTCTAGCGGCGTCCCGCGGCGCCGGGCCCGAAGGCGCCGCCGGGACAGCTGTACCTTGCGGCACCGGGCCCGAAGGCGCCGGCGGCGTCGGGCCGAAGCACCCGACGGCGTCGGGGCCGAAGCACCCGACCCGCTAGAGGCCCCAGACGGGTCCGCTGGGCCCGTCGGAGGAGAGAGTTTCCTCATGGCCATGAGGAAGCGCTCGATCTCCTCCGGCGTCGCGTTGAGCCCAGGGACCAGAGGGTGTGGAGCTGAAAGCGGCGCCCGCGACTCCGACGGAGCCGCGTGGGCGGTGTCACCCGAACCCCTGGCTGCATCGCGCGAGCGTCGGGGGAGTCCGCAGAGCGATGACGCCTCTTGGACTTCTTGTGCTTCTTACCCGACGACGACTTCGACCCGGAGGAGTGCGGCCTACTCCCGGAGCTGTGGTGGCTCCGAGCCCGCGACCTGTCCCTCGACCTCCCGTGGGACCGAGACCTCTCGCGGCGCGGGACCGACTGCCGGAGTTCGAGTCGCCTGCGGGACCGCTCCCGCCTGGCTTTCGAAGAGAGGGCCCGGCAGTCGGAGCAGGCCTTGTCGTCGTGATCGACGCCTAGACAAGTTAAACACAGGTGGTGAGGATCCGTAACCTACATCGTGCGGTCGCAATCCTCGCAGTGCTTAAAGCCGGGCATCCCTACGGCACCAAACGGAGTCGAAAGACTTCGAGAAATGATCAAAAATGATCAAAAAGGTAGTCAAAAATTGACTAGGGTTACTGCTTTTTCCAGATCTGCGCTTGCTGCCGTGGAAAAAAAGAAGAACTGACGTCAGCACGCGGAGGCGGCGTCTAAGTACTCCGACGACGTCATCACGGCGCCCACGACGCCGACGACGGAGCCGCAGACGACGCCTACCGACGCGCCAGGGTACAGCTACGCAAAAGTTTCCGGATCCAGTCTGACGCCTGGGGATATTCTAAGGTAAGGAATCTAATACTAACGTGTCTCTTTCAGATACTAAAATTGTTGTGCTGCCTGGGCGGCGAGCTGCAGCGCGACTTGAAAGCATGGGCCGGTCAGATAAAACAAACTAAGCTCGCATTCGAGTCGCGGCGGGTGCCGAAAACTCCACAGAGGACCGCTTCAGACTCCGAGGTGGATACAGGGACTGAGGAGCACCCCACATTGGAGGCCACATTGATGGCGATGCAGCGGACTCTACAATCAATAGAGGGGGGTATGGCGGCTGTGAATCACAGACTTGATCACTAGTCCTTGCAGCTAGAAAAGCAAAATGCAAGAATGGGGGAAGTGGAGCAGAGAGTCTCAGCTGCGGAGGAAGGCCTGTCCACGGTCACAGATAAAACACTGAACATGGAAAAGGTTCTTGCGCTTATACGGGCGAAAAATGATTTGGAGCCGCGGTCCCGGCGCAATAACATCCGCGTAACGGGACTGCCGGAGTCCACAAATGTGGGAAAAATGGAAACATACATGGAGCGCCTCATCACAGACATTTTTGGCACGGAGCAACTGTCGAATATGTTCATTGTGGAGCGTGCCCACTGCTCGTTGGCTGCCTGCCCTGTCCCCGGGGCCCCTCCTTGTCCCATTATAGCTCGGATCTTGAACTACAGAGATAGGGACATCATTTTGCGTCTGTGAGAAGTTGGCCTGATATGCAGTGCCCACTATTCTAGTGAACAGTATGTATCAGTCCAAACAACCCTTATTGATGATTGGTTGTAAGTCAACCTGATAGACCAGCTATCCTAGTAGCATGGATACGAGCAGTCTAAGGCTAAGACTCTAGAGGGCGTGTTAAGCCAGCTGTTTTACCATCACATTACCCCTTGAACACCAAGTGAAAGGACACCACACAAGTTGTTATCAAAAATAAAGTGTATTTATTTATAACAAGACTACCCTGGCTCTTTATGAGACAGGGAGCTAAGCACACAACAAAACTCTTAAGAAAATACTTTAAGTCGCACAATTTACACAAATGCCCTAGGGGCACGAAAAACCATATACACAGTAAGTGGAATGCGATCTTGCTAGCAGGGAAGTAATACTTTTCTAGACTCAGGAATCGCTAGGCCTACAATTCTAAACACTGGGATTAGATGCAGGAGGCCTGTGGACGTCGTGTGCAGAGTGGGAACTCTCACGCGTAAGGCGGGAAAAAGTCTATGGAGGCTAGCAGTTGCAAAGTTACTGTTCTCGGGCGAACCCGACTAGGTGGGTCGAAAACGGGAGTGGATCCGAACACTTAGGGTGTTGGACTATGCTGGAGCACCGGAGTACTCAGGTTACCTAGCCCAGGGGCTGCGGCTGCATAGGGTTGAAGTTGCGTCGGAAACCCTCGTTGAAGATCCAGGAGCCTGAAGAAAGAAGTTGCTGGCAGGCGACCAGTGAAGAAGTTCGTGGTGATCCAAGCCTGGATCAGGGAAGAAGAAACCTGTAAGCAGAGGGGACCAAGTTCTGAATCACTAGCCAGTGATTTGAGTGGGCACCAGGATGGCACCGGACGAAGTCACCTCAGCTAGGTGAGTGGGCGCTGCTGGGCTCTGCAGTCTCTCGGACCAGGAGGCGTTGTCGGCGACCAGGATGGAGGTGCGAGCTGTCCCACGAAGGTTCTTGCTGTCGACGTCGCTGGACCCAGGATTGGGCAACAAGTCTTGGCAAATGCAAGGCCCACGCGGTGGACCTAAAATGGCGTCTTGAGTGGACCAGGAGGGTCCAGGGTGCTCCTCTTTTGGAGGGGAGCAAGGGCTACTCTGGAGCAACCAGACCAGCAGTGGTTGTCGTCGTGGAGCGTCGTGAGAGGGCCACTAGCCAACGGGCAAGCGACCTGGACAACGCGGTTGGCAGCAAAGAGCAGATGGGCCCCACGCAGATCTCGTGGATGCAGGGGGGCTGAACTTCGGTGCTGGAGCTGCTCAGGGTCGGGGCTTCTCTTACCCCAAAGCACTCGGTCGAGGGTCACTCGGTGGTCGTGCTGGACAAGCGTCGTGCAGTTCTGAAGATGGCCGGTCCCTCGAGGTCTCGTCACACCCACGGATCACAGCTGGGCTGATGATGTAGGTTGAGGTCAGAGGTGCCAGGGAAGCCGGTTCTCGTCGTGCTGGAGCAGTCTTGATCCGAAGGAGAGACTGGCAACAAACCGCAATGCTTGGTTGGTGCCTGCTGCTGCAGGGTGACTACTCCTTAGTCACAAGGGAGAATCTTGGGAAGAAGTCTTGAGTTCCTTTCGTGGAAAGTAGTTTCAGGATTCAAAGATGATCTGATTTGGAAGGGGGCCAGTTCCTACCTTTATCCTGCAAAAAGGGGCTGGCACGCGACTAAGTCCTGCCCTATGGGTGGGACTGGGAGGGGGGTGGTTACACCCCTCTCCTTTGGCGGGCTTTCCCCAGGCCAGGGGCTGGAGTGCCCCTGGAACTGGTTCCAGCCGGCCTTTGCACAGTGAGCACCGGGGTGCCACTTGCAGTCACCTTCCTCTAAAGCCCTGCCTACCTAGGATACACAAAATCCTGTCTGGGACGGTGCTGGCACCGCCCCTGGCAGGAAACCCTTTGTCCTTGCCTCCTGGGCTGGGAGGACTCCCAGCAGCAGGAGGGCAGACTTGTGTCTCGGTGGCAGCATCCATTTGGTGGAGCTAAGGCTCTGTCTGACTTTAACCGGGGTTACAGGTTACATACATGTTGTGTCCCTCTAGGAGGGTGGAATGCTAACCCCGTCGCCAGAATTGGCGAGGGGTTAGTATTCCAATTCATATGACACCTTACTCGACATGTTTTGATAAAGCGATACCAGAGTTGGCATATAACCGCGAGGATTATAATGTACTTAAGAGTATATGGTATGCGTTATCATGGAACAGCTATTAGGACTTGGTTCCGCAAGCTGCAAACAGGCTCAGCTCATGCCAGAGCACCATTTCACATTATTCCAAGCACTCTGCCTTCAGGATTGTTAAGGCCTGCCATAGGAGTGACTGATAGGAATATATGTGTCCATTTTAGGGTTAGATATAGGAATACTATATCTAAAGCAAAGGGTGATTACACCACCTTGCCCCAGCTGTCGTGCAGCCAGTTGTGTCAGATTTGGATGGCCAGCCAGGGGTGGCATAATACATGCTGCAGCCCCTGGTAGGCCCTGGGTACACCTATGCCCTGGGCACCTAAGGTACTCTGTACAGGGACTGATAAGGTGACTCAGTATCCAATTAGATATGTACCTAAGGTACATGGAATCCATTTTACAGAGAGAGCAGTAGGCCTGGGATCCTGAATAGCAGGGCCCCAGGTCAACTAAGTCAGAAAACCAGCAAAACACCAGGCAAAAAGTTGGGGGCAACCATAGTCAGGGATCTACCTTCCTACAGCGTCTGGCACGGGAAAAGGGGAAAATTGACCACCAAGGGAACTCACTTGCATTCTTACCGGACTTCACGGCCGCCGTCCAGGCCGTGCGGAGAGAGTTTGGCGCGGTGAAGCAGTTCTTGCGTGCGGAGGTCCAATATGCTATGCTGTATCTGGCCCGCCTCCGCATTGGGGCCATTGCTGACAACAAAATATTCTCCTCCCCCCCCCCCAAGGCAGCCATGGATTATGCAAAAAAATTGGAAACATGACTCCACAGAGGCACGAGGGTGGGAGGGGCAAGAGGATGATGAATCGTGGGGATATTACAGTAAGGTTTGGTGAGGCCTCTACTAAAACGTGCTCTGCCTCTATTTGAAGATGTATGTGTTTTTTGCTGTATGTGGAACCTGTTTCAGGTAGTGCTTTCCTATTTCACCTGTTACGTTGCTAAATGATGTATGCTTTGACTACCTATTTTTTCCTTTGAAGAGTGGCGAGGTAGCTGCTGTGGTGAGGCTGCAATCATTCTGTTGGATTCTGGGCTGTGGGGCTTGTACGAGACCCCTGAACCTGCAGTTTCTAATATGCTCTAGTCCCCAGTGGGCCGTATCTCTGGCTACAGTACAATGGATTTATCTGGTGGAGCTGGGATGTTACCTTATTGCCCGCTCGGTCAACTCCTGCTATGCGGGAGGGTTGCGCTTCAGTGTCCCCCCGTGTATGGGTGTACCCCGCATTCTACTTTCTATTGTGGGGGGGGGGGGGGTTAGGGCGGGTTCGAGGATGGCTTAGGCACAGTTGGGGTGCTGAAGTGGGTGGTGGGCGGCCGGCTGGGTTGGGTCTGGGTCAGGATGGGAGTTATTTGTTCTCTGCCAGGTGCTCAGTTATGATGTGCATGCTATGCTGCGATATATGGTCTCTATGCTGCAAATATATGGTCTGTTGCCACATCTTCTTGCCACTGGGTAGTACCGTCAAGTTTGCTACCTGGAATGTCCGCGGCTTAAACTCTCCACGGAAGATCAGGATGGTGTTCGTAGGGTTGGATCGTATGGGAGTGAATGTCGCTTTTTTACAGGAAACGCACTTAATTGCTAAGTCGGTACGGAATGTTGGGGCTCGTTGGGCCAGTGTGCGGGTGTCTTCCTCGTATGCTAGAGGAGTGATCACTTTGGTGAAGAAAGGTGTCCCCTTCACGCTTATCAAGGCAGACACGGATGACGAGGGTAGGTTAGTGATATTGCATGGTTGAGTGGGGGAGAGTGTATTATTGGTGAATATCTACGGGCCGAATGTGGATGACACGGCATTTTTCGCGGATGTGTGGCGCAGGATTTTATTGTTCCCGCTGCCTGATTATGAGGCACCACAGTTTGCTTGGCGGCTCCAGCCATCGGAACTCAAAGACCCTGTGTTCAGACAAAATATTGAGGAGGCGATCGTGAACTATTTTCATGACAATGAGGGCATGGGGGATAGTGCAGGGGTCCTTTGGGAGGCGTTCAAGGTTACCATCAGGGGGGCGTGTATAAGCGCGCAGGCGGGGGTGCTAAGGGATCTCCGACGTCAGATACAAAGGCTGGCGGAGGATATTTCGGTCCTGGAGCAAGCCTTTGACGATGACCTGGACAAGTTGGCTCAAATACGTGACCCCGTCACTGAACACAATGACACAGTCGACCAGGAGATACGACACTGCTCTAGACGTCGGGTAGCGCGCTATTAGGACGGCCTAGCTGCTCTCTTGCTCAGAAACTGAGCGTACCCCGGAGCCAGGAGCCCATAACGGAGCTCATTGACGACACGGGCGAATCACAATACTCGACGGAGACGCTTTGCGATGTGGTGCTAAAATTTTATACAGACTTATACGCCACCAGCGACGCCCCATCGGCTGCGGAGACGCATGATTATTTGGATGATGTGGCGCTGGGTTGGTTGTCCCAGGCTCATCGCGAACACCTGGTGCAGCCGTTCGGCGAGGAAGACGTGCGAGAAGCTATAATGGCGCTTCCTACTTGTAAAGCGGCAGGACCCGACGGTCTGCCAAGCGAATTTTACAAGACGTATGTTACCATGCTAGCCCCCCCGGTTGTTAGAGGTCTATGCGGAGGCCTATAATGATGGAATTTTACCGCTGTCGCTACGAGAGGCCTTACTGGTCACCCTTCTGAAACCGGACAAGCCTCCTAGTCAGTGCGGGTCGGATAGGCCACTTTCCATCATTAATATCGATACGAAAATATTGGCAAAAATGATAGCCATTAGACTTCAACCCCTGGTACCTCTGCTGGTCTTACCGGATCAGTCAGGTTTCGTGATGGAGAGGTCCACCACGCACAACCTCCGCACGCTATTCTCTACATTGCATTACTTCGACTGACTCGCAAGCCGTTGCAGTGCTACTTGACGCTGCAAAAGCGTTTGAGTCTATCCACTGGTCCTACATGTTCACGGTCCTCAGTAGAATGGGTTCCCCCCCCTTCTTTGTGCAATGGATCCGGGTCTTATATAACAGGCCGGTCGCTAGGGTCCGTGTAAATGGCAGGGTTTCTTCCCTATTTTCTATCGAAAGGGGAACGCGGCAGGGGTGCCCCTTATCACCCATACTCTTCTCTATGGTGATTGAAACTCTGGTGTGCAAGCTCCGTCAAAAACATTACGTCGCTGCTATGGGGTTTAGACAACGTCCGCTTGACTATCTATCGCCCTTGTTGAGGGAATATGTCCTATTCGAGAGGTTCTCTGGCTTAGGTATTAATTGGGCCCAATCTGTGGTCTTTCCTATGAAGGAGGGCATGAGGGAAGTTGAGATGGATTTCCCTTTGCGCTGGACTTCTGAGCCGGTAAAATACTTAGGAGTAATGATCCATAGAGATACCGCTGTGGTGCTCGCTGAAAATTATGGGCGCGCCGTTAAACGTATAACGGAGCAAGCTGAAAGATGGGCACGTCCCCCAATGTCGCTGGCAGACAGGATTACGGTGGTAAAAATGGTGTTCCTACCCAAGATGCTGTATTTTTTTATTAATATACTGATTAAACTGAATATCTCCTTTCAATTGAATATCTCCTTCTTAAGAAATCGCGTTGCAGATGCGATCTACTTGTGCACCCGTATGAGCGGGGCGGATTTGAAGCTCTTGATTTCAGCTTGTATGACCTGTGCGCGCAAGCGCACTTTGCCCATTACTGGCATTTCCCGCAATGTTTCCAGCCACATGTTGCCATTGAGGCTGACGCGGCTTATCCCCTACAGGTACAGGCTATGGTTCTATCGGGTGGCTCCGGTGGTCCTAGGCGGGAAATTAACGTCTTGAGCCTGGAGCACACTGGCTGCTAGAGCTCCGGTCCTATACTTATATGCCCCTCTGCTGCCTATCGCTTCGCACCCGGGGATCTCGGCCACTCGGGATCCCGCTGCACTGAGGGAGCGCACGTCTTCAAACATTACCCGATTGGGCGATCTATACACAGGGGGCAGATTCAAAACCATAGCTGAGGCCCAAAATAACGTCACCCGATCCTTTATGTTTAGATTCATGTATGTCAGGGTAGGACAAGCTGTACTGTCTGTGTACCCGAATTTTCAGGAGGAGCCAGTAACTCTTCGGGTGCTTCAGGCCATGTTGGCTGGGGTGAGTCGAAAACTATGCCTCCCAGCGGGAGCAGGAACTAGATGATCATCTATCACGTCAACGTTGGCAATCAGCGATGGGCACTCCGCTCCCGATGGACGTGTGGTCCGCGTGCTGTCAAACCACGGGCATCCTCATAGCTAACTGCAACCTCAGGATTATTCATTTAAAAATTTTACATCACGTATATTACTCACCTCTACAACACCATAGGTATGGCCTGAAGGACTCTGCAAGGTGTGTGCGGATGAGGCTGACTTTTACCATGTTGCCTGGTTATGTGGGAACGTTTTTGCATTTTGGACGGATGTGACTCGCATCTTGATTGGAAGTGGTGCTTGAGTTGGTGCCCTGTACGCCTGAGATGTGTCTGCTAGGTTATGTGAAGAAGCTGAAGCTTGCTAATAGATGCCTAGTGGCGGTTTCCACCTTGATGGCAAAGCAGGTTGTGGCGAAGAGATGGGACTCGAAGTTTGCCCCTACTGTCAAACAGTGGCTCACGGATTTGGCATACTGCAGAGATTTAATACACACATATGAGGAGGAGTTGCCTGTAACCTCCCGCCCCAAGAACTTTTGGAGCCCTTTTACAGCATACATGTTAGCACACCCTGACACGCTTTGAGAGGTGCATTTTTTCAACATGGACCTGCTGTGGACACTAATGTGGTACCGACCTATGTCTGAGATTCTCCTCCTTCACTTAGACGTATGATTACAGTGCTGTCCTGGTGATGTTCTTGGTGGTATTAAAGTGTAATAACTGCTCTATGTCAAACTGCACAGTTGCTTTCTAATTTTTCTCTATGCACCTGGCGGCTGAGGTTTTTTGGGGGGTGACTGGGTGGGAGGAGGGGAGTTGGGAGGGGTTACGGGTTTTTCCATTCTTTAGGTCTTTCACTCATTAACCGAAGAGGGTCTTGACATTGTCATGATATCTTTCTGATTTATGCACATTATTATTGTATGTGATACTTGCATTGCTGATTGAGCTATGCACTGTATGCTGATCTGTTGCAACATCTAAACTGACAAACTTAAAACTCCCCCCACCCCAAAAAAATAAAAATAATTATAAAAACACAAACTGTTATATGAATTTAGATACCAAGATCATCAGAATCAGAAAAAACTTTTGGAGTTAAGAGGTTTTAAAAAGTTGACATTGCATTTTTGGGTGTGGTAGCGTTATCCTATGGGGGAAACATGTACTGTATTCGAACACTTAACGACTTACGGGACTGTTCTCCATGACTTAAGGTGAAGCTGGGGCAAGGTCCAAGGCCACACCGATAGGTCACCTCGGAATGCTCTGGGGGTGTTCGGGTGCTGAGGTGTGTTACGGCATTGGGTGTCCCATTCACGGAATGGTCAAGTCAGAAATAGGCTGCAAGCTGGGACTGTCGGATCATTTGGAGGGTACCCACAGGGTTGCTCGACCCTTGAGATCCTCAGGCACGCAGGGACCCCCTTGGTCCACTTCTCCGCAGGCTGTGGGGCTCGGGTGAAGTGGTGTCTTTTGGCATCGAATACAGTGCTGGAGTCTCAAGCAGTTGAAGGGTGGGCTCCAGAAAGAGGCTGCAGGAGGCGACAGTTAGTCCAGTCTTGGCAAACACAATGGTGGGCTTAGCTTCTGTGGATCTGGGGACTCGGTTGGCACCGTCACTTCCCTTGGACTTGGGCTCTGGAGCAAGAATGCAGAAGTAATTGAGGCGTCGGATGGCAGTGGTTGAAGACTCACTTCTTTGTCTGTTTTGCAGAAAAAGGACAAGTAGGAAATGTGGGCCACTCTCTCGATGGATCTCACTGTCCCTGAAGTTCATCCAAGTGTAGTGTAGTTCCTATATTCCCAATAGGCTCTGCTTATTGGAATAACATAAACAGCAGTTTAGACGTAGTACTGAGGTCATCTAGGTCTCTACTGACTATGTTAGACTTAATTAGTTTTGCCAGCTAGCTCAGAGGTCACTAGAAACTTTCTCGAATATTCAGGAAAGAGTTAACTTTCCTGATTAGATAAGAAGGGATTAGTTTCTGACAACCGCATAAACATGACAACTTTGCTCCCTCAGAATAAAGAGTCTATCTCTAGAGTCGTGTGAAAACGATAGACAACTATTTCACTCAGTCAATCATGGATGCTTAATTTCACCAGGAGTGCAGAGAAATAGAGAGACGGCGTTTTCAATAAAAGGTGTTATTTATTGAGCAGTCTTCTTTCTCATGCAAGAGAAATGAATTGCCACAAATGCAATACTTATCATAAAGTAAAGTGCGTACAGTAAAAGGAGTATTATGAAATAATACTGTAAAAGCATTGATATGGTTTCTTAGCCATATGATACTTTAAAACGGATAAAATCTATACATACATAAAATCATTGACTAAACTTACTCAACTGGTGCTTCTAAAATACGCCTACCACGGTTTACCTGACCTAAGCCTAATACGTGGGAAGGAGTAAGTAAGTTGCAGTTTAAGTTAAGTGGGTTTTTGCCAAGAATCTGAATCAAGAATTCTCTCAAGGTTTTAATCAGCTCCGTACCTTGGTTCTAGAATGAAGGAGGTCTTGTATCTCTCTCTCGGGACTCGATCTCCCAGCAACCCGCAAGGGTAACTGGAAACACCGGAGCTGGAATTTCTCGGCTGGAGAAAAGACAGCGTCTCTCTCAGTGCGTCAAATGGGAGGGTCGGCTTCCTTCGGCACTCGCATCAGCTGGGCGTCGGGCAAGTAGATAGCCGCTCTGCTCCAAACCACTGTGTGTTTGCTTAAGGCAACGTTGGTATATTTATACCTGGAAGGTGCCGGGTTTGACGTAAGGTTGGACATAAGACGTCACTAAGAACTAACAGTTCTTTCTGGACTCCAGGAGTTCTTGTTCAAATCAAAACAAAAGCAGGGGGATTTCCCGGGCTGCTGGAGGCTTGGTTTGTGTAAAGAAAGCGTTGTACTTTCTAGGAGTCTATGGGAGTAGCCTTGCCGTATTTGGACTGCATGGGCTATGACTAGATATGGACATGATTCCTATGCCTTTATAAGGATATGCTTTAATATAACCACATAAGGGCATGAATCGGGGATATCTTGATTAGGGCCCTAGATAGATTCACAACACCCACTCCACGTTTAACGTCCATCATTACTAAATACTAAGCAATACTAAACATATAACGATGCATATGTTTTCCAACCCACCCTAAAATACATAAATTGCATTTGAAATGGTGTATGGTATATACACGAAAATGAGTATTTGTACTGTACGTTTTTCAAGCAGTGTTATCATTCAGGAAATGCATATATAAATATTGGCTGAATGAATTGCGAAAATTACATTTATGAAATGGCTCGTAATACAGAACAAAAGGTCGAGACCATTTCATCACATATTTATACAATACTGTACATCTGCTAGAGGCAAAATATTGTCTCTAGTATCTCTAAAAATAGAAGCTCTGTTCTCTAAGAATAGTTCTACTTTAAGCAGAGTACCATGTGCCAGAAAAAGGTAAATATTTTGGAAGTGGAAAAAATGATTTCGCTTTCAGGGGAAAAAATAGTTCCAAATGTTTTCAGTAGTTTTGTTTATCAAAAACTGAAGGCCGAATTCAGAGTTCAGGGAACGCTGTGTGCTCGTTGTTTTAAAAGTTATTCTCGTTGTTGGGAGAGAACATTAAATCAGACAGGCTTGAGAAAAATTGGTCTACAACATCAGGTGAAAGTTCGACCAAGTTCGAAAAAGCCGAAACAGTGCATGTGTGAGAATGATTGCCATCATCGATGTCAGGATCAGCAATGCTCACAGAAGGTTGTACCTGTGTGGTGCTGCTTTCATCTCGTACTTCACCTCCACCTACTCGTAATGGTGAAGTCTCAACGAATGCCGTCATCAGAATAGGTAGCCGCTGGGGACAACACGTTGCATGAGCCGTTACCGGACCGAGCAAAGTATCGATATCCATTGGTACTGCTGATGGTAGTGTGAGACAGACGTCCAACACGCATTCTTCTCCGCATAGCAGACATCGAAGCACAGGTAAGATGCAATCTTGCCAGATTGGTCTGAATGAAAGAAACCAGGTTGTATTCAGATCTCTTAGCCGGGCTAATCCAAGGACTTCAGTGATTCGGTCTCGGTAGCGTATTGCTTTGATCGTTTCTTCCATCGTAGTTGGAGTTTTGTCTGTTGCTTGGCTTGCCATATCGGAGCAGAAGGAACAAAAATAAAATTCCTGCTACGAGTCCCAAAAGAAGAGGCAGGCCCCTGAATAAAGAATGTACAAAATTCGGGAAAATGCCCAGAACTGTTTCAAAGGGTGCTAACAGTCCCGAAGAAATTGTCTTAAATACATGTGCGATGCCACTGGTATCAGACATGTTTAAAATTTGACCTAACATTTCTACGAAATGCACGGGACAATTTGTTGATAATAGGGTATGTATCTCTATCTAACTTTAGCCTCTGCCAAACCTCTGGAGACCCTTGGACTCTACACACACACACTGTACCTCGCTTTGGTACAGTATATATGGAGCCAGTTTCTTACATCAGTCCATTTTTGTGTCCGTTCAAATCTGTAGTCCTGGTATCAGGTGGTCCCATAAATACTCAATTTAGGAGTGCTAAGGGGAGTGAGGGGTAGTAGCCAATGGGCTACTTGCCCATGGGTTTACTACACCCACTAGATGACCACTTCCTTTGGGGAGTAGGCATTACCCTGTCCTAGAGTTCCTAATTCAATACAAACAAGATGGTGGAATTTCTAAATTTGTGCTCACTTCAGACTTGGTTACCCTACAGGTGTGTCCAGCCTGACAGTGCAACAGGCTTTCTGCATAGCTACATTTTCAGCCTGTCCTAGATCCAGATGCCCCATGGCATTTCACGTGTTTGGGGAAGCCTTCGGTCGCATACCAAAGGCGGCAGAGGAATATGAAGCCTCTTGCCTTGGTATGCTGATTTACCAGCTTTCTTCTGCGAGGAGTTGATAACTCTCCCCAGATTAGGCATTATTTATGTCCGATGAAAGCAGAGCTCTCACTCCTAGGAGGTCAGCAACTCATCTGTAGTGGCAGGCTGGACTGGACCAGTCTGCTAGCACACTAGAAGGCTAGTGGAGTTAAAGGGAAACCTTTTCGGTACTCTCAGGTCGCATGTATTTTTAAATTCATCACTGGAATCAGTGTGGGTTTATTAATACAAGGTGTTTGATACCAAACACAATATGCATCAGTGAAGCCATTATGTAGCTGGGTAACTTGTTTTGACCAGTGCCCTGTACATATCTTAAGAAGGTTTCCCTGTTCCCTCGTACTGTCAGTAATTGAACTGACCAGCACAGGGGCATACCTGCTCATGCAGATATGTCCTCACATGTAATATAATGCACCCTGCTTAAGGGCTATAAGGCATAGGTGACTTACAAATATTGCATGCAGTGTTAGAGGACATGGTACACAATTGTGTGGCATGTCATGATTTCACTTTTTAGAGCACCTTGTCATGCAGCCTGCAGTGTCAGTCTGTACGAGTTTGAAGCGGAGTCCCTTAGGCTGGCACAGGTTATGCACTAGGTACCATGGGTACTACTTACTAGGGGCTTACAGAGGTGCTAAAGGCATGGTCACTTGGGGATCAAGTGATCAGTTGTCTTGTTTAGGGAAAGATCACTTGAAATGAATGGGGAACTGGTTAGCAGAAACTCGGAGCACTTCAGTCAAAGTTGCTTCAAATAACAGGCAAAAATTGAAGGGACTACTGCAACAAAAACCCAGTTTCCCACAGCTATTAGTATTAACATGCGGGAAATGGAAAAGACACCACCTGCCGCCTATGCAAAACTGTGTCATTATTTCACATTATCTGTATTTGCAATAAACATTTGGTCTTAACCTGGAAATTTCTGTCTGAGGCATTCTTTTTTGTGGATTAATCTCTGGCACTGTTAAGAGGCACTGAAAGCATGGTGAGTAGTGTAGATCCCCAAATGACAGGTGGGTTGTTAAGCATCCTATGCCTATCTGAAATTGCACGCGAAAGATGTTTCTCGATTCTGATGGGCCAGTTTAAAGAGCTTTCAAGCGTGAAACAATTCAATATTACAGAATGCTGGTAATAACTATGAACCTCTTAAAAATAGTCCTGCATGTGTACCCAAATGTTTATGAAATTGTGGAGGCACAGTGGAGATGCAGAACAGGTGTGTTAGTGTGACCTTTGTTCTCTATACTGGTACAGTTTTGAGCATGAGATGGAGGTACTGTTGATCATTTGAAGAAGAATCCTAACAGCAGAACATTACACCGATTTAATGTTTCTCATGATGCACAAGTTGCTTTCACAATACTAAACATTACATTCTTATTGTGAATATTAATTAACTTCTGACTTACTTAGATTTGTGTCATCATCATTTTCATGCTCAGAATCTTCATTGTCAAGACCCAGTTCCAAGAGCTCACGAGTCCTATAAGAGAAAATATATTATTCCTGGTGATAAAAATAAAAGCAAAATAGTCAGATAAGATAAAGTTCAATCATTAATAATTTACACATTGCATGCAAAACCTATGAGGAGAGGTGGGTATTGTGAGAAGCTAAGAAGACATCTTTAACTTGGAGAGATTTTTCTTTCCTGAACCCTTAGATCAGGAAAAAGGAGAAAACTGGTAAACACAAAATTACTATAAAACCACAGGTTTGTTAATTCCAGTAAAAGTTGAAAACCTATTTGTCATAAAAAGCCACAACTCCATTTCTTCTAAGGTTCACTCTTAACAAGAATGCGGTTAGGTTGGTGTGAACCAATGGAGAGGAGCGGATAAGCAAAGGATGGAGAACCTCGACTGCCTTTTTCACTTAGATGAATAGAGCATACCCATAAATGCCTGGGGGGGGGATTGCATTTTGAAATGTAATTTTTTTTTCAAGACACAAACTGAAGTTTTAGAGGTAATTATCCCTATCGCTATGATTATTAAAGTATGAAAAAAAGATAATTCCGGTAAAACGTTTTGAACTATGTACCTTCTTTTCCAAGTATGCTGTGACATTGCTGTTGAAACCGGAATAATTCTCATAACACTTAATCCTAATCTATTGGTTGTTTTATTTATTAACAATCCGGTTTATTACTCAGTCCACATAAACAGTAAAATACAGAAACCTCCTTACACAAAATATGCTGTATCGAAGAAAACCTCACTTTTTAACAGCATTGTTTTTAAGGAACAGTGCACAGGCTACTTGAGGAGTATTTAAAACACAAAAAGAAAATCCATAGTAGCCTTGATCATACAGATGGCACATACAGTAGGCAAAAAAACAACCTTGATTTATTTTTTGGGATTTCATGCTCACATTATCCTGTGTTCAAATTATGATTTCTCTGCATTCTCTGGGACATTAAGAAGAACAAAACTCAGTCTAAGTAGTAAATGCCTGCACAGTGTCCCACATTGCCCTGTAGCAAGGACCCCCAACTGATAAATAAATGGACCTTCGTTACAATACACTAAAGCAATACAAATACTTGTTTTAACAGTCCCCACTTTAGTCTACTGGAATTAACATATGAGCCCCAGATAATTACAGGAGACCCTTACAGAATAGTAAGAAATGTATTATAAATGAATGCCTGTAGCAGCGGTTTTACTGAAATGTCACAGCACAGAGCATTAGATTCTATTTAACCTCCGATCAACATCAAGGTAATGCTGGTAATGGCTTGCTTGTGCTATTTTTCCTGCTCATGGGGAGTGTGAAAGTAAACCCAAAATACTTGCACTCTTTGACAGGGGTCAATGGATCAAGTAGACTTTTTTTATAGGATTTTCTAAAAATCAATGTCTGTGTTTTTTTGGATCAATTGGCAAACTATTAATACTCCAATAATCATTCAAGGAATCCAGCTATAGTCGAATGACAACCACCACAAAGGAGACAATTAATAAATGTTGAACCCAGATTCGCAGGACAACTACAAGGGTTTACAAGCTCCCATGGGAAATACAGCAGAAATCAGTAGAAGGGCAAGGGAGCCAAAATTCACTTCTGCTTAATCCATTTTCAACTGGTATTCTAGATGAACATGTTACTTGCCTTTGGTAATGTCCTTTAGGGCAGAGACTATCTACCTGCAGAATCCATATTGTTTGAATATTTACCAGGCGTCTGACTGGATCCAGAAACTTTTGAGCAGTACCCGGGTATGCTGATATGTGGCACAGCACTGACGCCATTCTCCTCCCGACAAGTTACTTACTTGTGTAACAATATATCTGTAAGAGACATTAGTTAGTGATAGATTCCTTACCTTAGAATATCCCCAGGCGTCAGACTGGATCAGTAAAGTTTTTTCTTCAGCAGTACCCCTGCGGGTGGGTAGGCGTTGTCGTACAGCTCCGCGTACAGCTCTGGCGTCGTAGTCGCCGAGATGACGTAGCTGGAGGTACTTAAGACAAGCCCACCCGCGCCGATGTCAGTTCTGTATACGACTTTCCGCGCCAGGAACGCAGAGCCATGCAAGATACTGACCACTGGTGCACTGAAACTAGGGCCCTGAAAGGGATGACAACCTTATAAATCAGTTTGCAGAAAGTGGAGGATGGGTGGGGCGGTAAGGAATCAATCACTAACTAATGTCTCTTTCAGATATATCGTTACACAAATAAGAAACTTGTGCATCTGAAAGAGACATGTTAGTGATAGATTCCTTCCATTAGAATAGATACCCCAGCAATACCAACCCCGGTGGTGCGTCTGCGAACCAAGATCACACCAGTAAGTCACGGAGAACAAAGGAACCGTCTCTCCGGACTTGACTGTCAAGGCAATACTGCTTGGTAAAAGTGTGCAACAAGGCTCACGTGGCTGCCTGACATGTCTTGCAGGGGGGACAAATGCAACGTACAAGCTTGTCCGGATGGACTGACAGAAAAGGAGGCTTTCAAGAAAGAGCCTGGAGCTCACTCACACGCCTAGCGGAGGTGAGAGCAACCAGGAAGGCAGTCTTCAAAGACAACAGGACAGTTGTGAAGCAGCTCAAAGGGAGCGCACATCAAAAAAGTTACTCCCAATTCAAGTCCCACTGTGGCATCACAAACGGAATAGGAGGGAAAAGGTGAGTAAGGCCTTTGTGAAATCTATTAACAACAGGGGACTTGAAAAGAGAGGGTTGATCAGGGAGCCTGAGAAAGGCTGAGATAGCAAAAAGGTAGCCCTTGATAGTGCCCAGAGCAGAGCCCTGCAGGGCCAAAGAAAGAAGGAACAAAAGGACCTCTGAAAGAGGGATAGAAAGGGGGTCCACAGCCTTTGCTGTGCACCATGCCACAGATTTTTTTCCACCTGTAGGCGTATACCGATTTAGTGGAGGGATGCCTGGATGCCAGAATGACATCACAGACTCCAGGAGGCAAGTCAAACAGAATCAACTGTCGCCGCTCAATCTCCACGCACGTAGGTGGAGGCTGGACAGGTTCGGGTGGAGGACCGTCCCCTGCTGCTGCGACAGAAGATCCTCCCGAAGAGGCAGTAGGATCGGGGGGGGGATCTACGCTCATACTGAGAAGCTCGGGATACCAAACTCCTAAAGCCCAGTCCGGGGCCACAAGAATGACTTGGGCCCGGTTGCGCCTGATCTTCAGCACTCAGGGTAGAAGTGGTATAGACGGAAAGGCGCACAATAGACCACAACTCCACTCGTGACGAAAAGCGTCGCTGAGCAAGTGCCGCCTTGGAAATCCCAATGCTAAGAAGAAAACAAGTTACTTAACTGTAACTGTAGTTTTACAGTATTGGAAGCTTTCATAGATTCACATACCTGAATCATTTCTCCGTCGTCGAGACGGGAGTCTCCGGTACATAAAAAAACAATGGTTAGCAGTATAGCTAACTGAAAAAGGCCTAGGCCCTTTTCCCTTTTGCAACCCATAACCTTTGTTATGTAAAAAAGGACCAAACTTTTCTCTTAGCCAAGCAGAGCCACTCACCCTCTAGAACGCTCCTAAGAGAACCTTTTGCCCCTCAGATTTTCGGGCACTTGTGCTATAATACTTTTCGTGCCAAATCTGAGGTGAGCCTCTCAGGGGTGGAGGGTGGGCGTATGTGAATCTATGAAAGCTTCCAATACTGGAGAATTACAGTTACAGGTAAGTAACTTGTTTTCTTACTCCAGTATTGGAGCTTTCATAGATTCACATACCTGAATCAGAATAGCGAGCAGTAATTTATAGCACATTTTGTTTTTGTCACCTTCTTTTCACCAATATCCAACACATGATACTTGCACATAGTAGTAACCGTATCAATATATACAAAGACATATTGCTCCTCAATGACATATCCAATATCAATCAACAATAAAATGTGCTTTTCTTACCAATCAAAGGAAGGAGAGATGAGAAAGAGGCCCACCGTTATTGGAAAAGGTTCCACAGTACTGCTTGCCCCACTGCTACATCGCTTCTTGCATGAGCATCTAGGCAGTAATGCCTGGTGAAGGTATGCGTACTCCTCCAGGTGGCTGCTCTACAGATGTCCTGAATGGAGACGCCTGAAAATAGAGCAGTTGAGGTTGATACCGCTCTTGTGGAATGCGCACGAACAGTGCTTTCAGGCTTTCCTGCTGCTTGATGACAGAACTGAATGGCACTTGAGATCCATCGTGCGATTCTCCGTTTTGATAACGGGAAACCCTTCCTGGGGGCACTAAAAGCCACAAACAATTGTGTAGATTTTCTAAAATGTCTTGTCCTTTGCAAATAAAACTTCAGGCAACGCTAGACATCTAGAGTGTGGAGAGTCCTTTCCGGCAGCGTCGATGGTTGAGGAAAGAATCTTTTCAGGATTAAGGGCTCATTTAAGTGGAAATCCGTTGGTACTTTCGGAATAAACCTTGGATTCGTTCTGAGGACTAATCTGTCTTCTCTGAATTAGAGAAAAGGCAATTGCGTCGTAAGGGCTTGTATTTCTCCCACCCTTCTGGCTGATGTTAGAGCTAGTAATAGAGCCACCTTCCAGGATAGGAATTTCCGATCAGCTTTGTGTATTGGCTCAAATGGGGGTTTCATCAGTTGTGATAAGACAATGTTCAGTTGCCATATAGGTGGTGGAGGCCTGATGGGTGGGTAAACTTGAAACAACCCTGTAGGAAGGTAGATCCCTGACTATGGTTGCCCCCAACTTTTTGCCTGGTGTTTTGCTGGTTTTCTGACTTAGTTGACCTGGGGCCCTGCTATTCAGGACCCCAGGCCTACTGCTCTCTCTGTAAAATGGATTCCATGTACCTTAGGTACATATCTAATTGGATACTGAGTCACCTTATCAGTCCCTGTACAGTGTACCTTAGGTACCCAGGGCATAGGTGTGCCCAGGGCCTACAGCATGTATTATGCCACCCCTGGCTGGCCATCCAAATCTGACACAACTGGCTGCATGACAGCTGGGGCAAGGTGGTGTAATCACCCTTTGCTTTAGATATAGTATTCCTATATCTAAACCTAAATGGGCACACAGATCTCCTATCAGTCACTCTTATGGCAGGCCTTGACAATCCTGAAGGCAGAGTGCTTGGAATCGTGTGAGATAGTGCTCTGGCATGAGCTGGGCCTGTCTGCGGCTTTCGGGACCCATCCCTTAGCCGTTTCCATGATATCGCATACCATATACTCTTAAGTGCATTATAATCCTCGCGGTTATATGCCAACTCTGGTATCGCTTTATCAAAACATGTCGAGTAAGGTGTCATACGAATTGGAATACTAACCCCTCGCCAATTCTGGCGACGGGGTTAGCATTCCACCCTTCTAGAGGGACACGACATGTATGTAACCTGTAACCCCGGTTAAAGTCAGACAGAGCCTTAGCTCCACAAAATGGATGCTGCCACCGAGACACAAGTCTGCCCTCCTGCTGCTGGGAGTCCTCCCAGCCCAGGAGGCAAGGACAAAGGGTTTCCTGCCAGGGGCGGTGCCAGCACCGTCCCAGACAGGATTTTGTGTATCCTAGGTAGGCAGGGCTTTAGAGGAAGGTGACTGCAAGTGGCACCCCGGTGCTCACTGTGCATAGGCCGGCTGGAACCAGTTCCAGGGGCACTCCAGCCCCTGATCTGGGGAAAGCCCGCCAAAGGAGAGGGGTGTAACCACCCCCCTCCTAGTCCCACCCATAGGGCAGGACTTAGTCGCGTGCCAGTCCCTTTTTGCAGGATAAAGGTAGGAACTGGCCCCCTTCCAAATCAGATCATCTTTGAATCCTGAAACTACTTTCCACGAAAGGAACTCAAGACTTCTTCCCAAGATTCTCCCTTGTGACTAAGGAGTAGTCACCCTGCAGCAGCAGGCACCAACCAAGCATCGCGGTTTGTTGCCAGTCTCTCCTCCGGATCAAGACTGCTCCAGCACGACGAGAACCGGCTTCCCTGGCACCTCTGACCTCAACCTACATCATCAGCCCAGCTGTGATCCGTGGGTGTGACGAGACCTCGAAGGACCGGCCATCTTCAGAACTGCACGACGCTTGTCCAGCACGACCACCGAGTGACCCTCGACCGAGTGCTTTGGGGTAAGAGAAGCCCCGACCCTGAGCAGCTCCAGCACCGAAGTTCAGCCCCCCTGCATCCACGAGATCTGCGTGGGGCCCTTCAGCTTTTTGCTGCTCACCGCGTTGTCCAGGTCGCTTGCCCGTTGGCTAGTGGCCCTCTCACGACGCTCCACGACGACAACTACTGCTGGTCTGGTTGCTCCAGACTAGCCCTTGCTCCCCTCCAAAAGAGGAGCACCCTGGACCCTCCTGGTCCACTCAAGACGCCATTTTAGGTCCACCGCGTGGGCCTTGCATTTGCCAAGACTTGTTGCCCAATCCTGGGTCCAGCGACGTCGACAGCAAGTACCTTTGTGGGACAGCTCGCACCTCCATCCTGGTCGCTGACAACGCCTCCTGGTCCGAGAGACTGCAGAGCCCAGCAGCGCCCACTCACCTGGCGGAGGTGACTTCGTCCGGTGCCATCCTGGTGCCCACTCAAATCACTGGCTAGTGTTTCAGAACTTGGTCCTCTCTGCTTACAGGTTTCTTCTTCCCTGATCCAGGCTTGGATCACCACGAACTCCTTCACTGGCCGCCTGCCAGCAACTTCTTTTCTTCAGGCTCCTGGATCTTCAACGAGGGTTTCCGACGCAACTTCAACCCTATGCAGCCACAGCCCCTGGGCTAGGTAACCCGAGTACTCCGGTGCTCCAGCATAGTCCAACACCCTAAGTGTTCGGATCCACTCTTGTTTTCGACCCACCTAGTCGGGTTCGCCCGAGAACAGTAACTTTGCAACTGCTAGCCTCCATAGACTTTTTCCCGCCTTACGCGTGAGAGTTCCCACTCTGCACACGACGTCCACAGGCCTCCTGCATCTAATCCCAGTGTTTAGAATTGTAGGCCTAGCGATTCCTGAGTCTAGAAAAGTATTACTTACCTGCTAGCAAGTTCGCATTCCACTTACTGAGTATATGGTTTTTCGTGCCCCTAGGGCATTTGTGTAAATTGTGCGACTTAAAGTATTTTCATAAGAGTTTTTGTTGTGTGCTTAGCTCCCTGACTCATAAAGAGTTCAGGGTAGTCTTGTTATAAATAAATATCTGTTTATTTTCATAACAACTTGTGTGGTGTCCTTTCACTTGGTGTTCAAGGGGTAATGTGATGGTAAAACAGCTGGCTTAACACGCCCTCTAGAGTCTTAGCCTTAGACTGCTCGTATCCATGCTACTAGGATAGCTGGTCTATCAGGTTGACTTACAACCAATCATCAATAAGGGTTGATTGGACTGATACATAGTGTTCACTAGAATAGTGAGCACTGCATATCAGGCCAACTTCTCACAAACCCCTTCATGAATTGTTTCACAATTATTTCCGATCACAGAGAAGGACGTGCTGAGTTTCTCCTGTATCTTGAAAACGCCGTCAAATGCACTTTAATAGAGGCATGGACTAATCCAGATTTCGCCAGCCTTAGTAAATATGGGATGATCCGACGCGCCTCTGCCCACAGAGGATGCAATTCATTCTCCTGACACCAGAAGCAGAATCTTTTCCATTTCATCCTGTATGTCCTATCAGTGCTTTCCGCTCATGCCTTTGCCAGGATTTCTCTGCATTCTGCTGGAATGTTCAAGTGATGAAATTCTCCGTAGTCAGGAGCCAGGTCGCTAATTACAATGATGTCTGGCCTGGATGCCGCACTGTCCCTGCTCCATAGTCAGTAGTGCTGGTTTTGGCCGAAGAAGTATCAGCTCGGTCTCTGATAAAATGAGCAGCTCTGTGAACCAATGCTGCCTGGGCCACCAAGGGGCTATCAGTATTATCCTGCACAGGTCTTTATTAATTTTCGCTTAGTACTCGTGGCAGGAGGGGAAACGGCGGAAAGGCGTAAGCAAAGACGCCTGACCATGCCATCAAAAACGCATTCCCCCATGAATGATGCCAGCTTGCAAAGAATCTGCATTTCTTGTTCTGGGCTTTGGCAAACAGATCCACCGTTGGTATTCCCCATTCGGCAAAGATGGTCATCAGCATGTCCTGATCTAGCTCCCACTCGTGACAGGTCGTCTTTTGCCTGCTGAGGGTATCCGCTGTTGTATTTTGATCCCCTGGAAGATGTATGGCCTTCAGAGTCACTCCATGATCTATCGCTCATTTCCATATTTTCTGAGCTTCTCTTGATAGAGAGAGAGATCTTGTGCCTCCCTGTTTGTTTATGTAGTGCATTGCCGTTGTGCTGTATGTCTGCACTAACACCGATCTCCCTTCTATTCTTGGCAGGAAGGCCAAGAATGCCAATCCTATTGTCCTTAATTCCAATAGGTTTATGTGAAGGTGTTGTTCCTGTTTGTTCCATCGGCCGCTGACCTGTAACTCCTGTAGGAATGCTTCCCATCCTTCGAGAGAGGCATCCGTGGTAACTACTAACGGAGCTGGTTCGGTCAGGTAGGAGAGACCCACTGAGATGTTCCTGCGAGTCCACCACTTTGCTGCCTGCAACATTGGATGCTTGATTTTTATCGTGTCCTCGAAGGATCCCTTTGCTTGGCACCACTGAAGGTCTAGCTCTTCTTGTAACGGCCGCATTCGTAAGCGACATAGGGGAATGAGTGGTATGCATGAGGACATTGTCACCAGAAGCGATTTTTATCTTCGGATTGAAAGACTTTTTTTTGCTGAATTCCTTGGCTAGAGATACGAGTCCCAATTGTCTCTCTATGGATGGGAATGCTTTGTTTTGTGATGTATCCAGGATTGCACCTAGAAACTTGTTCGTCCTGGATGGCTGTAGAGAGGAATTTTCCACATTTAAGGTCAGGCCCAGGTCCGCAAACAACTCCATGCAAGCCACGGTTGAAGCGTGAGCTGCCTCCTGCGATGGTGCCTTTACCAACCAGTCGCCAAAGTATGGAAATATTTGGTGTTTTTGTCTTCTTAGATAGGCCACACTGGCGCCAGACATTTTGTAAATATTCTCGGTGCAGATTTTAGGCCGAATGGTAGCACCTTGAATTGGTAATGGTCTTTGGCCACTGTAAAACTAAGGAACTTTCTGTGGGACGGATGGATGGGGATATGAAAATATGCATCCTGTAAATCTAGGGAAGTCATCTGATCTCCTGGGTTTAAGAGCAGCAGAATATCTTGCAAGGTCACCATTCTGAATGACTGTTTCTTGAGATAGGCAGTTAGGGACCTTAGGTCCAAGATTGGACGCCACCTAAGAGCATCTTTTCTGATCAAGAAGAAACGGGAATAAAATCCTCGTCCTCTTGGGGAATTCGGCTCCGGTTCTATTGCTCCCTTTCGGAGCATTGCCCGAATCTCCCGACACATCTGAGATAGGTGTTTTGCTTCTTGATATGTAGGTGGTGTGGGAGGAGGGAAGTGGAAGAATTCCAATGTATGTCCGAATTGTATTATGTGGAGGACCTATTTGTCCAATGTTATCTTCTGCCACTGTTGTAAATAACACGTCACTCTTCCACCCAGGGGAACATTTGACAAGATAGGAGGAGAAGGACCTGCAATCGGTAGGTTGTCATTGTCTTTTATTATTATCTTTTCCAGAACGACCTCCTCGTCCTCTGGGAGTGGACTTAGAGTAGCCCCCAGAATGTTTCTGTCCATATGGCTGCGAAGAGGAAGAGTAGGATGTGTATCTTCCCTGCTGGTAGCCACCTCCTCTTCCATGGGCGCTTCGAAAAGGCACCTTCCGGTACTGTAACGCACCCAAGGATTTCGCTGTATCCGTGTCTTTTTTAATACATTGAAGGGTCTCATCCACCAGACGCCCAAAAAGATCCTCCCAATCAAAGGGTGGGTCCAGAATTTTATTTTGGACCTCTGGCCTAAAGGAAGTGGCCCTCAGCCAACCCTGGCGCCTCAAAACTGCTGCTCCTCTGAGGGAACGAAAGGCCGTTGTAGCTATGTCCATAGCGCAATAAATAACTTCAGCCGAAGTTCTCTCCCCTTTTTGCAGAACTTTCTTCGCCTCCTGCTGAGAGTCTTCCGGGAGGAGGTCGACATAGGGTGCTATATCGCACCACATCTGTCTGTCATATCTGCCCAGGATGGCAAGGGCATTAGCAGCTCTGACCAGGAGCGCTGACATGGAGGAGAACCGTTTACTTGCCCTATCTAAATGCCTTCCTTTCCTGTCAGGAGGTGCTGAAATAGGTGCTGCTGGATTCTTTGACTTTTGTTGCGCTGCCTGCGAGATGATGGAGTCTGGTTTAGGATGGCCCAGTAAACACGCCGGGGCGTTCTCTGGTGCCTTATACTTTTTGTCCAGCCTCGCCAGTACCGGCTGTAGGAAGGTGGATACTCGACTATGGTTACCCCAGATTTTTTGCCTTGTGTTTAGTTGGTTTTCGACTTAGTTGGCCTTGGATCCTGCTAATCAGGGCCCCAGGCTATCTGCCCTTTCTGTAAAATGGACTCCGTGTACCTTAGGTACATACCTAATTGGATATTGGGTCACCTTATGAGCCCCTGTATAGTGTACTATAGGTACCCAAGGCACAGGTGCATCCAAGGCCTACCAGGGGCTGCAGCATATCTTTTGCCACTCCTGGCTGGCCATCCAAACTGACACAACTGGCTGATCACTCAGCTGGGGCAAGGTTGTGTAATCACCCCTTGCTTAGGTATAGTATTCCTATATCTACCCGTATCTGGACACATATGCACCTATAAGTCACTCCTATGGCAGGCCTTAACAATCCTGAAGGCAGAGTGCTTGGTTTTATGTGAGATGGTGCTCTAGCATGAGCTGAGCCTGTCTGCAGCTTTGGGAACCATGTCCTCATAGCTGTTCTAGGATATTGCCATACCATACACTCAGGATTAGGGCAATACACTATTAGACCATCATGCTTAAATGAAATAACTCTAAAGTGCAATTGCCCACTGGCATCTGGAATTGGACTACATGTAAACAATAGAAATAATATAATAATAAAATAATATATAGATATATTATCAAGATTAATATATATGCAAAATTAATAGGCAAACTAATAGATAAATAAACGAATAAACATACAATCACATACGAATATATGCTGTCATCAGCTAGGTCAGGCCCAGGAGGTCATATCCTGCAGGTGAGATGAGATAGTAATTGGATCATACACTAGGTTACATTCTTACAATGGGGCAGAGTATGACACACAGGAAAGTCTTGCAAGGTTATAGCAACAAGTCGTTGTCACGGAGGCTCAAAGTGGAATGAGGAAGCATCAAGCGATTTCCAGAGTCTTTTGTTGGATGATCGCCAAGGTGAGGAGTGCAGTGATGGGTTATCAGCCCCTCTCAGAAAGGATAACCAGTCCTGCCACATTTTAAAGCAAACTGCCGATGCATTATTCCATTTACATAAAACCACCTTACATGCCAATGTGAGCATCAAGTCTAGAAGCTGGCGATCTTGTGTATTTGGTAGTTGAGGCTCTAGTGCGCCCAGTATGACATATACGAACTCCCTCACTGGTTGTAATTTGAAAACGTGTTGTATACACTCAAAGATTTTCCCCCAGTAAGTTTGTAGGGAGGGGCAGTGAAAGAGCATGTGTGCTAGGTCACCAGTACCAGACTGACAGTTCCAGCAGGTTGGGCTATCTTGTAGGTGGCATTTAAAGAGTCTGTCCGGGGTCCAGAATGTCCTATTAAGCAGCATGTATTTGGTCTGAGAGAGGATTGGGGATACCTTATTAGAAATGGCATTTCGGTGGATTATATCCCAGTCGAACTCAATGCCCGTGGAGTTGGGTTCTGCTTCCCATTTAATTTCCACCTGTCTGTGTGATTTCCTAGGCAGAGGAAGGAGCTGCTTATATATCTTAGAGACAAAGTGACCTGCCGCTAGGAGGCGCGGTATGTGAGTCATGAGCCAGGGAGTGTGGGGAGTAAGGGAACGCGTTGAGATAATGGCCTTTAGTTTAAGAAAATCATAAAAATCCATAGGTGTTAGGTTATGTGTAGTATGAAGTGTGGAGAATGGTAGGGGCTGTGCTCCATCATAGAGATCCTTCACCATATTAATGCCCTTTTTGGACCAAGATTCCCAGCAGAGAGTTTTGCCTTCCATTTTAAAATAAGGGTTCCTCCAAAGTGCCATCGTCGTTGATTTCCTGATTTTCAAGGTGGAGCTGTGAGCCTGGTCCAGCCTTAAAAGAGCGCACCTAGTATTCAGCATAATGTATTTGGAGTGTGGTAAATGGGAGAGGTCGGCAATGGCATATTATCAATGATAGCTTTTTCAATATTTAACCAAAGTGGGCCATAAGACGGGGTGTCCATCAGCCACTGCGCCCCCTGTTTGCATAGAAATGCGGTCTGGTAATTCCTGAAGGAGGGCAAGCCCAGGCCGCCTTTTTCCTTTGCCAGCTGCAGCTTTTTCAGTGATATCCTGGCTTTCTTGCCCTGCCACAGGAAAGCACCAAACTGTCTGTCTGCTCCGCTAAGGAAGTCGTCAGTGAACGTCATCGGTAGCATGCTGGCCAAGTAGTTCACTAATGGCGTGACCCACATTTTGAGAGTTTCTGCCCTCCCCCACCACGAAAGGTATTTAGGTGTCCACACATATAGTAAGATGGAGATCTTCTTTAGTACTAGTTTTTCATTGATTTTTAATGGGGAGACTAGGTCCTTGTTGCAGTCCAATCCCAAATATTTGATACAGTGCGGCTGCCAAGTGAGACCAGAGTCCCCAATGATATCTCTGCCGCCTATATTGTTAAGTAATTTCACCTCCGTCTTATCCTTGTTCAACTTATAACCCGAGAGAATTCGTCAATGGTCGACATAAGTGCGGGTATGGCCTCTCCTGCTCTCTCAGACACAACCAGCACGTCGTCCGCATAGGCGGTGAGCTTTATATTGCATCCCGTAAAGGGAATACCAGCTATGTTGTCATTGTTTCTTATATGACAGAGGAATGGCTCAATGGCTAACAGAAACAAAGAAGGGGACAGTGGGCACCCCTGTCGTGTTCCCTGTTGTAAGCTGAACGAGGAAGAGAAAGAGCCCCCTGCCCTTACTTTCGCTGTGGGACAGAAATATAGAGACATTGTTAGCTTCGTAAACGTTTCTCCCAAGTTGAATTTGTTTACGACTGCTTCAAGGAAAGTCCAGTCAACTTTGTCAAAAGCGGGGGCGTGGCCGAGACAGCGATGTGACCTGACGTGTCCCGAGTGAGCTCCGTCGCCCCGCTGCATTGATCGGCCTGTTACAGCGTAGTTCTTGGGGGGCATCCGCTCCTGGGGACCCCCCTGCTATCCTGACCCTGCTGGTGCTCTCTCAAGCGGCGATCCATGGCTGTGAGCACGCCCGCGGCCCCTGTTCCAAGCTTCGGGGCTCCCGGGCTCAACTGCTGGCCGCCATCTTTTGGCAGGATCCTCTGCCGCGCCGCCTGAACTGCCCGCCAAGAGGGGGACCACTGCTGCGGACTGGGAGAGGCTCTTCGTCGCTCCTCTACCTCCGGCGGCTGCACTCCATCGGCGGACTGCGACTGCAAGCGCGCCCGAGGCCCCTGCCCTGAGCTCCGGGGCTTCCGTGCTCGACTGTTGGCCGCCATCTTAGAGCCGGGCCCTCGGCCGCGCCGCCTGACCTGCCTGCCTGACCTGCCTGCCAGCCACGAGAGGGACCGCTGCAGCGGGCTGGGTGAGGCGCCACATCGCTGCTACCCCTCCGGCGGCTACATCACATCGGCGGAGCCCGGTTGACGTCGGCGGAGCCGTGCTGGAACTGCTGGGGTTGGGCGATCATCAGCGGCCTGGGTACTGCCCCTACGCGAGTCCCCGGCTTTGGAGGCGACGACGGGCCCCCGACCGGAGGGGTTGCTGAGGATCCCCCTGCCCGCGAGCCTGGGCCACGACTCCTCCGCCCACCGCTGGACGCCCTGGTGTGCCGAGGTGAGACGCCCCCCCTCCCCTGCCGCCTCTCTGCGGGGGCCCGGCGCCTGCGGGGCCTGCCTACTGACCGGCCCGCCATTTTGCCCTTCTGGTGGGGGACAGCTTTCCGCGCTTTGGCGGCCGCCGCTTGAGCGCTCCCTGCAGCCTGGGGCGCGCGGGCGGAGACCTGGGGAGTGACCCTGAAGCTGCGTGTGGGTCAGTCCGGTACCCTGGGGGCCTGAACTTTGTTGGACGCATCCCCTGGCCGACCTGCCACCCCAGGCCAGGAGATCCTACTGAGCGCCGGCGAGGACACTAGGGGCTCCCGCCTTCTGCCCCCCCTGGCCCTGGGCTCTTCGCTGCTGGACGACTCGGGGGGACTCGCCTGGACGCGGCCCCCTGGACATCGCGCTGGGGGTGGATCCTAGCCCCGGCGGGACCACGAGACTGTGCCGGGCCTCCGCTTGTGGGATCTCTTCCCGACCTGCCGTGGAGCACCCGCGACCGTCACCTCCTTGACGCCTCCCCGGCCTACGTGCCACCTTGTCTTCCGGGCTAAGCCTCCTCACGGCCCGGATCTCTGCTGGACAACAATTGCCTACACGCACCCCGTGCCATGTCGGAGAACACACCGCCGACCCCAGCCCTGGGATCTTGTGCTACTGACCGTGGAACCTGGGCTTGATCACCGAGGCGCCAGCACACCCCCCCCTGCACTACCCCGCGCCGCTGACCAGGAGTTGTACACAGCGGCAGAAGCAGGCCCCCGCTGCCCTTCGACGCCCTGAGTGGACCATGACCCGCGGTAAGGGGAACAGACCGGACCCCCCATCCACGACGACCAGGAGGGCGTCGGTGGCCTCCATGTGGGGCAAGGCGGGCTCGCCATCCTCCTCCGGGGGCCCCCCGCCGACATCCGAGGGGAAACCCCCAACGCAGGCTGACTCCCCCCCGGTGACGCAGGCCTTCATGTCCTCCTTCATGGCCGATCTGAAAACCGAGATTGGATCCCTCAGGACGGAGGTCCATACGTGCGTCACAGAGCTACGCAGAGAAGTCACCGACCTTGGCGACCGGGTCGACGGCCTGGAACGAACAGTGGATTCCCGCACCGAGGACCTGGAGCAGATCTGGCAGAGAGTGGCGACCCTTGAAGAGCAGCACATCCAGCTCCAGATTAAGCAGGAGGACTTGGAGAACAGAGGACGCCGCAACAACCTCCGCATTCGGGGCGTGCCACTCGGAGAAGAAGGGACTAATACCATGGCCTACGTGGCCCTACTCCTGCAAGAGGTGTGGGGCGAGGAGGACGCCCCCCCGCCGCGCCTTGACCGCGCGCACCGAGTCTTTGGAGCGGGAGGGAAAGCGGGCCTCCTTCCCGACATCGTCACTAGACTGCATTATTTTACTGAAAAAGAGGCCATCCTGAAGGCGGCTAGAGACAACCCTGACTTGCAGTACGAGGGACACAAGATCCAGATCTACCAGGATCTGGCCCCCACCACACTCCACAGGCGGAGGGTCTTCCGTCCGATCACAGAGAAGCTCCGGTCCCTGAACATTTCGTACCAGTGGGGCCACCCCTTCGCGCTCATCTTCAAATGGGAGGGCAAGCGCAGGGCCCTCCGGTCCTACCGAGAGGCGGCACAACTATTAGGCATGCCGGAATCCCCGGACCACAGCCCGGCTCGTCCTCCCCGCTCGGGGAAGGCACCTCCACGCCCGGAATGGTCCACTGTGCGCAGAAGTCGACGATCTCCTCCGGTGGACGCACTCACTGTCTCGCAGGCCAAGCAGGACATCATCGCCCACATCCGCTCCCTTGAGGGCGACCGCGAGGGGCAGGCCTCCCAGCTCCTCGCTTCTGGCTCGGAGGGTGGGGATCGCCCCTCAACGCCGGATGGCTGCTGATCGCTGCTGTTGTGTCCCGTGCTACCCTGGGCGTTTGCTTGCCGACTGGGCGCTTGGTCTCACCCTCTTCC
This sequence comes from Lissotriton helveticus, assembly GCF_964261635.1. Classification (NCBI taxonomy): domain Eukaryota; kingdom Metazoa; phylum Chordata; class Amphibia; order Caudata; family Salamandridae; genus Lissotriton; species Lissotriton helveticus. The sequence continues at coordinate 402,994,168 of NC_136063.1, read as the reverse complement.
ATCACGGTGGCCTGACCCCACTGCCCTAGACATGGACACCACCTTTTGCTTCTTCCAGGCCGAGCACCGCATCGCCGAGCTCCAGCGCCCTGTGGGTGCCTGACCGGGCCGAATGGACCCCACGACCCGGCGCAACCCCCCGAACTACCTTGAAGCAGCGGGGTAGGCGGGCTCTGAGACGTCTTGTTTGAACACTACCTTCCCAGATCTCCGCTTCCTCCCCTTTGTCCCGTAGGAAGTGACATTCCTGAGTTCATCCTAGCCCTCGGGTGGAGGATGTCCGATGCCTGGGACACTGTACACTGGGCCCGTTGGCCTGCTTTGGTTCTCTTCCCCCTCTGCACCTTTTCTTCTTTCTTTCTCTCCTCTCTTCCTACTTCCCCCTTACACATCCCCCTCTTCCTGTTCCTTCCCCGCGCTTGCGGAGGGGTGGCAGGGTGGGTCCTGCGGGAGTTGCCGCGCTTGCGACGGGTTGCCGCTTCTGCTGTCCCGCTCGAGAGGAGGTCTACTAGGCCGGGATCTGTGCGACTCCAAACCCCCTTAGCACTATGACAGCAAACATCCCTGCGCCCTTGAAGGTCCTTTCCCTTAACGTCAAGGGGCTCAACTCTCCCAACAAGCGAAGACAGGTATGGCGCTATCTCCTGCACCACTCCCCCGACATTGTTCTCCTCCAGGAGACACACCTCCTCAGGGGAGACGTCAAACGCATGACACACCCTAGATACCCCACACAGTTCTGGGCATCCTCTGACACCAAGACAGCGGGGGTGGCGATCCTCTGTAGGGCTGGCATTAGGCGGGGACCCGTGAAACCCTTTAAAAGCACTGATGGGCGCTTCCTCCGAACCACGGTACAGATAGGCTGTACACAGTTCACTCTGGGGTGTGTGTACGCACCCAACCAGTCGCAGGACAAGTACCTCCAGACATTATTGCGGGAACACTTCCCACTGGGCGCCGCTAATACAATACTGGGCGGTGATTTCAATCTTGTTTGGGACCCCGAGCTGGACCGCGCGGGCGCCCCCTTTAACGGCGCGGGAGCGATGTCTTCTACCCTCAAGACGCAGCTTCTGGACCTGGGCCTCGTGGACATATGGCGCTACCATAACCCGGGGTCCCGAGATTACTCCTTTTACTCGCATTCCCACCGGACGTACTCCCGTATCGACTATCTGTTTACCTCTCTTGAACTGACCCGAGACTCCTTAGCAGCTGCTATATCCGACATCTCCCTGTCGGACCACGCCCACGTGGAGCTGTTACTGCAGGACCCCCAGGCTCGGGCCGCTCGCGAACGAAGGTGGGTGCTCCCGCCGGGAGTCCTTCGAGACCCGGACGACGTTGCCAGCATCCGTGACGCCATAGACTCGTATTTCACCGTTAACGACACCCCCGACATGCCCTTTCACACAGTGTGGGACGCCTTCAAGGCCACCATTCGGGGCCACATCACTTCCTTGGCGGCGGCACGGAGGAAAGAGGTGTTCAAGTTGGAAACAGACCTGGCCAGCGAGATCAAGCTGGCGGAGGCCCAGGATCGAGACGCCCCCACCCGGGCGACTAAGAGAGCCCTTGCCAACCTTAGGGGACAACTTCGTGCACTGCGCACTAACAAGGCGGAATTCTCCTTGCTGGCGCTCAAGCAACGGTACTATGAGGGTGGGGACAAAGTGGGTCGCCTGCTGGCAGGCAGACTGCGGGCGCGAGCCGCTAGGGCCCACATCGCTAATGTCAGGCGGCAGGATGGCACTTGTGTCACCTCTGAGAGGGCCAAACAGGACGCGTTCCTTGAGTATTACTCCTCGCTCTACGCCGAGGCACCCACTTCTGCGGAGGCGCGGGAGGCCGTGCTCGCGGACTTTGAGGGTTCCCCACTGTCCCCGGCGTGTGCGGCCACGATGGAGGACCCCCTGCGGGAAGAGGAAGTGACAGAGGCCATAGGGGACCTCCCCGTGGGGAAAACCCCGGGGCCGGATGGCCTGCCGTTGGCCTTCTATCGCCTGTTCCTGACTCAGCTCCGCCCACATCTATTGCGCCTTTATGGATCCTTCTCTGATGCTACCGGCCCGTCCCCCGATATGGGCATGGCGGAAATAGCCTTGATCCCCAAACCTGGGAAGGACCCCGACTTGTGTGCTTCTTATCGCCCCATCGCCCTCCTTAACACTGATCTTAAGATTTATACTAAGATCCTGGCCAAGCGGCTGGATCCACATATGCCGGGCCTGGTGAACCCGGACCAGGTGGGTTTTATACGAGACCGCCAGGGGGCCGATAATGTTCGCAGGTTGGCACACTTGGTAGGAAAGGTCCACCATTGGAAAATCCCGGCCTGCCTCCTCTCGCTAGACGCGGAAAAGGCCTTCGACCGGGTCGACTGGACCTTCCTGAGGGCGGTCCTTGAGAAGCTGGGCCTTGGTCCTACCATGATCTCCAGGTGCATGGCCCCTTACATTGGACCGCAAGCTAGAATCCGGGTCAACGGCCAACTGTCACCACCGCTCTTGATCCACAGGGGTACGAGGCAGGGATGCCCGCTCTCGCCGCTCCTGTTCGCCCTGGCGGTCGAGCCGCTGGCGGAGTTGATTAGGCGTACCCCTGACATCCATGGCATCCCCCACGGGGGGCGTGCTAACAAAGTAGCGCTGTTTGCGGACGACCTGATCCTCACTCTCACGAACCCTCGAGTCTCGCTCCCAGCGGTACACGACGCCCTCGCACTGTTCGAGCGGGCGTCTGGCCTTAAAATTAACCACACCAAATCTTGGGCACTTAACCTCACCATCCCCGAGGAAGAGGTCTGCCTGCTGAGGGAGGACACGCCTTACCGTTGGGCGGATGACCACATCAAATATCTGGGTCTGGACCTCACTCCTCGCCTCGACTCGTGGTCCTCAAAAAACTGGGCTGCTTGCCGGAAGGATGTCCTGGCGGACCTGCGGAAATGGAAACCCTTGATGGTCTCCTGGTTAGGGCGGCTAAACGCGGTCAAGATGTCGATCCTCCCCCGCATTCTATATGTCTTCCAGTGCCTCCCCACCCCGATACCGACTCACTGCATCAAGACCCTCCAACGCGACCTCACGTCTTTCATATGGGGAGGCAAACGACCCCGGTTCTCACAAAAAGTCCTCATGGAGCCGAGGGACAGGGGCGGCCTAGCCTGCCCGAATCTTCTCCACTACTACTGGGCGGCGCATCTCCGGTTCGTGATAGAATGGGGTGCACGCGAAAGCGACAAGCACTGGTTCCACATGGACCGAATGGTTACGGGGCGCACCATATGGGACCTGCCCTGGTTGCCGCGGGTGGCGCGCTCCAGAAGTGCGTACATGGCGGTCCCCACGAGGACGGTTCTCGAAGTATGGGACAGAGTGGCAGTGTCCAAAGGGCTGACCACGTTCCCCTCTCCGCATACCCCCATTGCCGGCAATCCGCACTTTCCCCCTGCTGCTCAGACCCGGGCGTTCGAGAGCTGGACTCTAGGAGACTGCAGAGTTGCAGGGGATCTTTTTCTTTGCGGGTCGCCTAAATCGTGGCTGGACTGCAAAGAGGAGTTTAACCTCCCCTCGACTGCTAGCCTGCAGTACGCGCAGCTGCGCCACTGGACTTCGGGAGATGACATGCATCAGGCCGCCTCCAGGGCGCACACTCCATTTGAAAAGTTGGCACGCTCCCTCGGGGGACTGAAACGACTCATCTCCCAAATCTACAACATCTTGCAGCATCCCACCACTCCGCCTGCGCATCCCTACCAAAGGCAGTGGCAGACGGCAACTGGCACTGAGATCACGCCATCTCAGTGGTCTAGGCTCTGGAATGACATCCCCAAATCCTACCGCAGCATCCCGCAGAGGGAAAATGCATACAAGATGTTAACACAATGGTACTACACCCCCCTGCGTCTGAGCAAAATGTTCCCTGCCTCCTCACCGCTGTGCTGGAGGTGCAGCACTGCGACTGGCGATTTCATACACATCTGGTGGTCGTGTCCTGCCCTGGCTGTCTTTTGGAAGGAGGTCCTCAGTCACATTAAAGAGGTGTTGGGTTTTCCCCTCCCTGAGGAGGTTTGCACACTATTGCTGGGTATACGACCCCCCACACTTAAAGCACTCACGCGCAGCGACTGGATCCTCACCCTCCACATGCTAGGCGCTGCCAAACAACTCATTGCACTATATTGGAAGCGGACTGAAGCACCGCCGATAGCCTCCTGGTTTGTGCGCCTCTGGCAGGTCCTGACCATGGAGCTGCTCACGGCACGGATACAATCAAGGGGGGTGCGATTCAAGGCAGTGTGGGAACCCCTCGTGCGTCACCTGTGCTCCATAAGATATGCCCGCCGCATGCCTCCCAGGCTTCGCGCTTTGCAATTGTTCGAGGATGCCCTCCTCCCCGCCGACCCAGGTAGACTAGGCTCATAGTCACTTCCCCGTCTTCTGCCTCTTGTGGGCGACCGCAGATACACCTCCCTGACCCCTCTCCACCTCTCCCCTGCTTTTTCTCTTCCGACTTCCTCTTTTTCCTTGTCTTGCCACTCTGGCTTTCGTCCCCCTTTTTGGGGCAGTTTGGCCCCTGTTGGGCCTTTGTTAATGTGACACCGCTGCTCTCCTTTCCATACGCGCCTCCCCCGTACTAAGGCACACTGCCAGCACATGGCCACCTCTTGCTTTCTACTCCCTTAGGCCACGCGGCCGGCCCCTTGGGGGTTGTAGGCAAGGCGCTGTGTTTAAGAATTCCACCCCACGTGGCTACCTACTCCTATTATTGGTTTCTATCTGCGCGGCCGGCCCCGATGAGGGGTTGTAGGCTTACCGCTGTGTTCACAATAAAAACAGATTTGAACAACTTTGTCAAAAGCCTTTTCGGCATCTAGGGTTATTGCAACTGTGGGGGTGTCTAGAAGTTTCGCCTTTTCCATAACATGCGCCAATACCCTGGTGTTGTCACTCGACAGTCTGTTTTTTAAGAACCCTGCTTGTGAGGGGTGGATGAGTTTTGGAAGGACCTGTTGAAGGCGGGCTGAGAGGATCATGGCTAAGATTTTACAGTCGAGATTGATGAGGGAAATGGGCCTATAATTTTTCGGAAGAGAGGGATCTTTACCATCTTTGGGAAGGACCGCAATTGTAGCCTCAGAAAGCGTACCCTTAAGTTCCCCGGTCCGATTTATTTCCTGAAAGAGGTTTAGGAGAGGTTCAACTAGAAGAGAAGGGAACTTTTTGTAGAATCTAGCTGAGAATCCGTCGGGGCCAGGAGCATTCCCGCATTTTAGTGCCCTAATCGCTGTCTCAATTTCACTGGCCTCGAACGGTGGGTTAAGAGATAATTGTTCTACCGGGGACAGCGTTGGGAGATCACATTCATTTAAATATTTCTGAATCCTGTTTTCGTCCACCGTTTTATTTTTGGCGTATAGAGTTTCATAGAATTCTCTGAACACCTCAGCTATCTTATCAGGCACCGAGTGCGCTGTCCCAGAGGCATCTTTTATGGTGTTAATTGTGTTCTTTTGTACCTTGAATTTCAAATGCAGGCCTTGTGGGATTTGTTTGGCCGGAAGACGCACTTGGAATCTCTATCAAGGGTAGGGTCCATGGGGAGATTGAAGTCTCCAGCTAAGATGTGCACAGCTGAGTCGGGAATGGTTTCAATTTGTTTGGCTAGATCGGACCAAAATTGTAGGTCGCTGGTATTCGGAGCATATATGTTTGTTACATAAAATTCCGTGTTGTCTTTAGTTAGCCTCGCTGTAACCCACCTCCCCTTTTCATCTGCTGTGTGTGAGAGCAACTCAACATTTGCCTTTTTCGCGATTAGTGTTAGGACCCCCATTTTTCTTGCCCACCACTTCAGATCCTACCACTTCAGAGTAGCATTTATTCTTTAGTGTGTAAAACTGTTTGGCATCAATTTTAGTCTCCTGTAGGAGGACTATATCCCCCTTCTGCCTACGCAGGTAATCCAGTATCTTTTGTGTCTTGATTGGCTGGTTCAGCCCTTTGACATTCAGGGAGAGTATATGCTTGTGCCAGACTGGCGCCATTGAATAATTGAACGAAGCGGATTCCAAAGCTGCGTTTCTCCGCTAGTACAGGCAGTCAGATTACACTTCTTCTACCACCCCCGCCATCACATTAGATCTATTTGCCTTGTTTGCACTGGTGTGCTCGTGCCGGTACCGTTGATCAGATGGCAGGATGAAATTATGGAAGCCTTTAGCTCTGACCGTGCCCCTATCTTGCCTCTCTGGATCACTCCCGCTCACATCGACTCTGGGCTATGAGCAAGGCGCCCTTTCTCCAACGTTCCCGGCCGCCATTTCTTGAGTCGTGATTGCCGTGAGTGCGCTCTGCGTGCAGTGTATGAAGAGTTAAACTACTCATTCCTACCAGGCTCTTGTGTCGGCAACATGCAGGAAGCGAGGTCGCTTGGTTGTATGGGCTCACTCACTGTTGGCACGCGTGTCACTGTTGCGCTCTTCGTTGCGCGCGCTTCTTCCTCAGCCCACTCGCTGCATGCGCGCCGCCATTACCAGTTCATGGAGGCGGTCCGATGCGGCCAGCCGCCGATCTCCGAGTTCTCGGTCTCTGAGCTGCTGATTTCTGCTCAAGAGATAGCGGAGGAAAGCCCTCACCTTGCGACACACAATTCCGTCCTTTCCGCCTTTGTAGCACCGCTATTCACGCTCCGGGCATATCGGGAAACAAACACCAAGGAAGGAGGTGAAACACTAAGCCGCCATCTTCCGCGGCGTCCAAACCACGCCCCCATACCATATACTCTTGAGTGCATTATAATCCTCGCGGTTATTGTTAACTTTGGTTTGGCTTTATCAAAACATGTCATGTAAGATGTCATACGCTTTGGAATACTACCCCCTCGCCAGTTCTGGCGACGGGGTTGCATTCCACCCTTCTAGAGGGAGAAGACATGTTACTTCCATTAATCCCGGTTAAAGTTAACCAGAGCCTCAGCATCACAAAATGGATGCTGCTGCCAAAGACACTAGTCTGGCCTCCTGCTGCTGGACGAAACTCTGGCAGGGGAGGCCTGGACAATAGGTTTCCTGTCACAGGGAGGTGCTAGCACCACCCCAGACAGGAGATAGTGGATTGGGGCAGGGAGGGCTGAATTAAACTAGACAATGCCTGGGGCACACAAGGTGTCCCATGCGTAGCCCAGTTCAAACCGGTGCTGGGGCACTCCAGCCCCAGCGCGAAACTGGACAAAGGGAAAGGGGTGTAACCACACCCTTCCTGGGTCCCACCCATAAGAGGAACAAAGCAGGTAATCCAGCCCCTTGATTTGGAATAAAGGTAGGAGCTGTGTCCCAAGACTTTAGATAGTCCTGACTGAAACTCTGATACGAAACTCTGGACCCTTCGACATCCTACTCGACGTAGAAGACTGAAGAATCTCCCTTGTGGTTAAGGAGTGACCACCCTGTGCAAGCAGGCACCATCAAGCGCTCAACGGTTTGCTTTGTTGTTGCTCCTGCCGGAGCTCGAACGACAAAGACCGACAAGAACCGGACTACCAGACATCCAACAGCCCGATCCACAGAAACAGCAAAGCTGAGACCTGTGGAGGCGACGTGGGACCGGCCATCTTGGAAAGCCAGCAAAGTGCTTTCTGTGCAGCTCCCGAGGCACCCTCGAAGCTGTGCATTGGGGATTGAGAAGCCCCAACCCCAAGCATCCTTTGCACCGAAGATCACCTCTCCACACTCACAGAGTGCTGCATGGGGCCCTTTTGCATTTTCCTGCTCGACGCGTCTGTCCAAATACTTGCCCGTTGGCTAGTGGCCTCTGTGACGACGAACCTTCGAATTTTCAACGCTGGTCTGGTCGCTCTAGACTGGCCCTTGCTCCCCTGACACGGAGCAGCCCATCAGACCTTGCTGGTCTGATCCAGAAGCCATCTTCGAGTCCTGAATGGGTTTCATTTGCCAAGGCCTGTTGACTCCGAATCGAGATCCGACACCGCCGACAGCGAGAGCCTTCGTGGGACAGTCCGTGCCCAGCGCCTTGTCGTCGTTGACACCTCCTGGTCCACGTGCCAGCAGAGACCAGCTTCACGACATCACCTGATCGCAACCCAACATCGCCTGGTTCCTTCCTGGTCACTGGCTAGTGACCCAGACTCTGTCCACTCTGCTTTCAGGTACTCTACATCTTCGATCCACCCTTGGATCCAACCGGACTCTTCTCTCCTGGTCGCCTGCAGCATCTTTTCTCCAAGGCTCCATAGAACTCCACGACGAAACCCGACACACTTTGACACCTATGGACCTGCTTCCTGTGGGTGAGGTAATGAGAGTACTGCGGTGCTCCTGTAGAGATTTACATCCCTAGTGTCCTAGTTTTAAGTGGTTAGGTTCTAGTCCAGTCGGAAGACTTCCAAATCTGCAACTTTCTAACTTTACGCACCCATTGACTTCTATTGGTGCACGCTTGTGCATTTAAACACTGCTTCCGCATCCTGTGGGCCTCCCACGTCCTAACTGTTGTTAGTCCAGTGTAGCCCCAGCAATCCCCAAGGCCCTAGGCCTTACCATTGTTCGTGAAGTGGTTCTTATACCACTATTTTTGTATATGGTTTTACGGGCCACCAGGGCCTATCCATATTTGAACAACTTTTGTATGTTATATTAGGTTATTTGTTAAATGCTTGTGCTCCTGTGCTCATAAAGAGTTAAGGGGATTTATTTAGAAATAAATACATATATATTTTGAATATATAACCTGTGTGGTGTCCTTTCATTTGGTATTAAAAAGTTTGCATATGGCAAAACAGCTGGCTTCACATGCCCTCTTGAGTTTAGCCTAAGACTGCTTTTGTCCACGCTACCACTAGGATAGCTGGTCTATAAGGTTGACTTTACAACCATCACCATAAGGGTTGTTTGGACTGATACAGGGTGCTCACTAGAATAGTGAACATCATATACCAGGCCAACTTCTCACACCGGTGTAACCGTTGTTGGAGTGGTCATGACCTGTAATCCTTCTTTCCATATGTGGTCAATAATTGGTATAGACCTGATTGATTTTTGATAGGGCTCTTTAAAGTCATACAGAAAACAGTCTGCTGGAGTTGTTTTCATTTGCAGCTGAAATCTTTTTGCCGCTCTCTCCATTAAGTTTTGGAATCCACCAATATCCACTGGTGGAGAATCCGCCGGTACTTGGGTGGGTGATGGTGGAGATGGCATCAGGTGATCATCCCATTCTCTGTGGGGCTCCGTTAGCTCCCCTTCTCCCCTTCTTCGCAGTCCTCATCATCTGTGGTACCAGGATTCTGTTGCTGTTGGACCCGAGGTGTCAGCGGAGCAGTGTCTAGTAGGCTTCCCTACTGCGGACTGGAGTGGCCGGAACGAGGACGTGAAGGTGGAACGTCCTGAGGAACCCCTGATGGAGGAAACCTCTTTTTATAATCCGCCAACATGGATTGCAAATCCATCAACATGAATGATGGGATTGCTACCATCTCTTCCTGAGGCTCTTGTTGGTAGCGGTGCTGTGATACTCTTCATACCCTTCTTCCTCATCATCTTCTTGACATTTTACATGGAGGTCAGATGGGCTTGTGGCATACCCAAAGGGCCCATCATCCTCCTCATCATCATCACCTGACTCTTCCTCCTCCAAAAGGTGCGACGGGACCAATGGAGTAATTTTAGTCGGGGAAGTCACAGCTGGTGTGATCTTCTTCCTGTTCTTTTCCAGAGCTAGTCTCGTCAACGAGATCGTCGTCGAGACCACCGTTGACGAAGCTGTTGTCAGTGCAGTAGATCCATTCCTCGCCGACGAGATAGTAATCATCGTCGACACTGCCGTCGTCATCCTCGACGACGATCCCGTCGACACTACCGTCGTCGACACTGCCGTCGACTGTGTCATAGACGGTATCGTCGACACTGCCGTCGCCATCCTTGTAGGAGAGTAGGGTCTGCAATCCTATGATCACCCAGATTTTTGCTTTTTGCTTCACTGGTTTACGACTTTCCCTGGCTGTGGGCCTGCTAATCAGACCCACAGCCTAGCTGTTCTCTCTATTCCAAATTGTACCCAGGTACTGAATTGGCACTGAGCCCTCTCCAAGTCCCTGTACCCAGGGCAAAGGTGCACCCAGAAGTCTCCCAGGGGCTGCAGCATGCATTATGCCACCCCTGGGCTGGCTGACTAAAACAGACACAACTGGCTGCTTGACAGCTGGGGGCAAGGAGGTGTAATCACCCCTGCTCTAGATATAGTATACCTATATCTAAACTGAAAATGGGCACACAGATCTCCTATCAGTCACTCCTATGGAAGGCCTTAACAATCCTGAAGGCAGAGTGCTTGGAATCGTGTGAGATGGTGCTCTGGCATGAGCTGAGCCTGTCTGCGGCTCTCGGGATCTATCCCTTAGCCGTTTCCATGATAGCGTCAGACCATATACTCTTAAGTGCCTTATATTCCTCGCGGTTATGGTAACTTTGGTCTGACATTATCTAAACATGTCGTGTAAGGTGTCATACGCTTTGGAATACTACCCCCTCGCCAGTTCTGGCGACGGGGGTAGCATTCCACCCCTCTAGAGGGAGAAGACATGTTGGTAGCCTGTAACCCCGGTTAAAGTCGAACATAGCCTCAGCTCCACAAAATGGATGCTGCCACCGAGACACAAGTCTGACCTCCTGCTGCTGGGAGTCCTTCCAGCGAGGAGTGCTTGGACAAAGGGTTTCCTGTCAGGGGCGGTGCTAACACCATCCCAGACAGGGTTTTGTGTATCCCAGTTAGGCAGGGCTATAGAGGAAGGTGACTGCAAGTGGCACCCCGGTGCTCACTGTGCATATGCCGGCTCAAACCAGTTCCTGGGGCACACCAGCCCCTGAGCTGGGGAGAGACCGGACAAAGGAGAGGGGTGTAACCACCCCCCTCCTAGTCCCACCCATAGGGCAGGACTTAGTCGCGTGCCAGCCCCTTTTCTCAGGATAAAGGTAGGAGCAGGCCCCCTTCCAAATCAGATCATCTTTGAATCCTGAAACTACTTTCTACGAAAGGAACTCAAGACTTCTTCCTAAGATTTCTCCCTTGTGACTAAGGAGTAGTCACCCTGCACCCGCAGGCACCAACCAAGCATCGCGGTTTGCTGTAAGTCTCTCCTCCGGATCAAGACTGCCCAGCTCGACGAGAACCGGCTTCCCTGGCACCTCTGACCTCTACCTGCATCATCAGCCCAGCTGAGATTCGTGGGTGTGACGAGACCTCGAGGGACCGGCCATCTTCAAGACTGCACGACGCTTGCCCAGCACGACCACCGAGGGATCCTTGAGTGAGTGCTTTGGGGTTTGAGAAGCCCCAACCCTGAGCAGCTCCAGCACCGAAGTCCAGCCCCCTTGCATCCACGAGATCTGCGTGGGGCCCTTCTGCTCTTTGCTGCTCACCGCGTTGTCCAGGTCACTTGCCCGTTGGCTAGTGGCCCTTCTGACGACGAACCACGACGACAACACCGCTGGTCTGGTTGCTCCAGACTGGCCCTTGCTCCCCTCCAACAGAGGAGCACCCCGGACCCTCCTGGTCCACTCCAGATGCCATTTTGAGTCCACCGTGTGGGCTTGCATTTGCCAAGAGTTGTTGCCCCAATCCTGGGTCCAGCGACGTCGACAGCAGATACCACCGTGGGACAGCTCGCACCTCCATCCTGGTCGCCGACAACGCCTCCTGGTCCGAGAGACTGCAGAGTCCAGCGTCGCCTACTCACCTGGTCGAGGTGACTTCGCCCGGTGCCATCCTGGTGCCCACCTAATCACTGGCTAGTGATTCAGGACTTGGTCCCCTCTGCTTACAGGTCTCCATCTTCATCGATCCAGGCTTGGATCACATCGAACTTCATCACTGGTCGCCTGCCAGCAACTTCTTCTTTCAGGCTCCATAGACTGCAACGAGGATTCCCGACGTCTTTTCAGACCTATGCAGCCGCAGCCCCTGGGCTAGGTAACCTGAGCATTTCGGTGCTCCAGCATAGCTTAACTATCTAAGTGTCCAGATCCCTTTTCGTTTCAGCTCTACCTAGTCGGATTCGTCCGATAACACTAACTTTGCATTTACTAGCCTCCATAGACTTTGTTCCGCATCCCGCGTGAGAGTGCACACTCTGCACCCGATCTCCCTAGGCCTCCTGCTCGTAATCTAAAGGTTCAGTAGTCTAGTCCTAGCGATCGCAAAGCCTCTGAGAATAGTTACTTACCTGCTAGTAATTCGCATTCCACTTTTGTAGCATATGGTTTTTCGTGCCCCTCGGGCATTTATGTAAATTGTGCGACTTTAAGTATTTCTTTAAGAGTTTTGTATTGTGCTTAGCTCCCTGACTCATAAAGAGTTCAGGGTAGTATTGTTATAAATAAATATACTTTTATTTTCATAACAACTTGTGTGGTGTCCTTTCACTTGGTGTTCAAGGGGTAAATGTGATGGTAAAACAGCTGGCTTAACACGCCCTCTAGAGTTTTGCCTAAAGACTGCTCTTGTCCATGCTACTAGGATAGCTGGTCTATCAGGTTGACTTACAACCAATCATCAATAACGGACGTTTGGACTGATACATAGTGATCACTAGAATAGTGAGCACTGCATATCAGGCCAACTTCTCACAATCCTCACAGTCATCGACAGTGTGTGGTCGACACTCCCGTCGTCGACACTCCCATCGTCGACACTCCCATCGACGCTGGCCCCTGCTCACTTTGCCACTGGATTCAAGCAAGCCGGGCTGAAGACGGCTGGAATGCCAGAAACCGGTCCTCGGAAGCTTGTTTCCGGTCCAGGGAAGGCATGGCTTGGCAGTTCGGGCTGGACTGTTCCCATGAGGCACAGGGTCAGACTGATTTGCACATAGCCATGTTGTGAGAAGTTGGCCTGATATGCAGTGCTCACTATTCTAGTGATCACTATGTATCAGTCCAGACAACCCTTATTGATGATTGGTTGTAAGTCAACCTTATAGACCAGCTATCCTAGTAGCATGGATACGGGCAGTCTAAGGCTAAGACTCTAGAGGGCGTGTTAAGCCAGCTGTTTTACCATCACATATACCCCTTGAACACCAAGTGAAAGGACACCACACAAGTTGTTATGAAAATAAATGTGTATTTATTTCTAACAAGACTACCCTGGCTCTTTATGAGACAGGGAGCTAAGCACACAACAAAACTCTTACGAAAATACTTAAAGTCGCACAATTTACACAAATGCCCGAGGGGCACGAAAAACCATATACACAAGAAGTGGAATGCGAAATTACTAGCAGGTAAGTACTATTCTCATAGGCTTTAGAATCGCTAGGACTGGACTACTGAACCTTTAGATTGCAAGCAGGAGGCCTAGGGACGTCGTGTGCAGAGTGGGAACTCTCACGCGTAAGGCGGGAAAAAGTCTATGGAGGCTAGTAAAGACAACGTTACTGTTCCCGGGCGAACCCGACTAGGTGGGTCGAAAACAAGAGTGGATCCGAACACTTAGGGTGTTGGACTATGCTGGAGCACCGGAGTACTCGGTTTACCTAGCCCAGGGGCTGCGGCTGCATAGGGTTCAAGTGTCGTCGGAAACCCTCGTTGACGAACCAGGAGCCTGAAGAAAGAAGTTGCTGGCAGGCGGCCAGTGAAGAAGTTCGTGGTGATCCAAGCCTGGATCAGGGAAGAAGAAGACCTGTAAGCAGAGGGGACCAAGTTCTGAATCACTAGCCAGTGATTTAGGTGGGCACCAGGATGGCACCGGACGAAGTCACCTCGACCAGGTGAGTGGGCGCTGCTGGGCTCTGCAGTCTCTCGGACCAGGAGGCGTTGTCGGCGACCAGGATGGAGGTGCGAGCTGTCCCACGAAAGTCTCTGCTGTCGACGTTGCTGGACCCAGGATTGGGGCAACAAGTCTTGGCAAATGCAAGCCCACGCGGTAGACTTAAAATGGAGTCTGGAGTGGACCAGGAGGGTCCAGGGTGCTCCTCTTTTGGAGGGGAGCAAGGGCTAGTCTGGAGCAACCAGACCAGCGGTGTTTGTCGTCCTGAAGCGTCGTAAGAGGGCCACTAGCCAACGGGCAAGTGACCTGGACAACGCGGTGAGCAGCAAAGAGCAGAAGGGCCCCACGCAGATCTCGTGGATGCAGGGGGGCTGAACTTCGGTGCTGGAGCTGCTCAGGGTCGGGGCTTCTCTTACCCCAAAGCACTCAGTCGAGGGTCACTCGGTGGTCGTGCAGGACAAGCGTCGTGCAGTCTTGATGATGGCCGGTCCCTCGAGGTCTCGTCGCACCCACGGGTCTCAGCTGGGCTGAAGATGTAGGTTGAGGTCAGAGGTGCCAGGGAAGCCGGTTCTCGTCGAGCTGGGCAGTCTTGATCCGGAGGAGAGACTTACAGCAGACTGCGATGCTTGGTTGGTGCCTGCTGCTGCAGGGTGACTACTCCTTAGTCACAAGGGAGAAATCTTAGGAAGAGTCTTGAGTTCCCCTCGTAGAAAGTCGGTTCAGGATTCAAAGATTGATCTAATTTGGAAGGGGGCCTGCTCCTACCTTTATCCTGCAAAAGGGGGCTGGCACGCGACTAAGTCCTGCCCTATGGGTGGGACTAGGAGGGGGGTGGTTACACCCCTCTCCTTTGGCGGGCTTTCCCCAGATCAGGGGCTGGAGTGCCCCTGGAACTGGTTCAAGCCGGCCTATGCATAGTGAGCACCCGGGTGCCACTTGCAGTCACCTTCCTCTAAAGCCCTGCCTACCTAGGATACACAAAATCCTGTCTGGGACGGTGCTGGCACCGCCCCTGGCAGGAAACCCTTTGTCCTTGCCTCCTGTGCTGGGAGGACTCCCAGCAGCAGGAGGGCAGACTTGTGTCTCGGTGGCAGCATCCATCTTGTGGAGCTGAGGCTATGTCTGACTTTAACCGGGGTTACAGGTTACCAACATGTCGTGTCCCTCTAGAAGGGTGGAATGCTAACCCCGTCGCCAGAATTGGCTAGGGGTTAGTATTCCAATTCGTATGACACCTTACTCGACATGTTTTGATAATGTTATACCAAAGTTAGCATATGACCGCGAGGTACATAATGCACTTAAGAGTATATGGTATAGCGTTATCATGGAACAGCTATTAGGACTTGGTTCCACAAGCTGCAAACGGGCTCAGCTCATGCCAGAGCACCATTTCACATTATTCCACGCACTCTGCCTTCAGGATTGTTAAGGCCTGCCATAGGAGTGACTGATAGGAATATATGTATCCATTTTAGGTTTAGATATAGGACTACTATATCTAAAGCAAAGGGTGATTACACCACCTTGCCCCAGCTGTCAAGCAGCCAGTTGTGTCTGATTTAGTTAGTCAACTCAGGGGTGGCATAATACATGCTGCAGCCCCTGGGAGACTTCTGGGTGCACCTCAGCCCTGGGTACAGGGACTTGGAGAGGGCCCAGTGCCAATTCAGTACCTGGGTACAATTTGGAGTAGAGAGAACAGCTAGGCTGTGGGTCTGATTAGCAGGCCCACAGCCAGGGGAAGTAGTAAACCAGTGAAGCAAAAAGCAAAAATCTGGGTGATCATAGGATTGCAGACCCTACTCTCCTACATGACCCCCCCCCCAAAACTTTGGGACAATAAGCTAACCTTGACCAGGTGAGTCTTCTTGCTCTAAGTGGAAATACCTGGAGAGCCCATCAGCATTGCCATGATCAGTACCAGGTCTATGCTCCACTGTAAAATACATCCCCTGTAGGGAAATGGACCACCTAAGTAGTTTGGGGTTTTCACCCTTCATCTGATTTAGCCATAAGAGGGGCTTATGGTCGGTCTGAATCTTAAAGTGAGTGCCAAACAAGTATGACCTCAACTTTTTCAGGGCCCGCACCACAGCAAAGGCCTCCCTCTCAATAGCTGACCAATTGTTTTCTCTGGGGGTCAGCCTTCTGCTAATAAAAGCAATGGGCTGGTCGTTACCATCAAAATTCAGCTGAGATAGAACAGCTCCCACACCCAACTCAGAAGCATCTGTTTGGACAATGAAGGTCTTGGAGTAATCTGGACTCTTTAGGATAGGTGCTGTGCACATGGCCTGCTTTAGGTCATTGAATGCTTTCTGACAGCTTGCTGTCCACTGAACTTTCTTTGGCATCTTTTTACTTGTCAGGTCATTAAGTGGAGTCACAATGGACCCATAATTCTTGACAAATTTCCTATAGCACCCAGTCAGGCCCAAGAAAGCTCAAACCTGAGTCTGGGTGGTTGGAGGAGCCCAGTCCTTGATGGCCTGTATCTTGCTCTCCAAGGGTTGAACCTGGCCTCCACCTACAAGGTGGCCCAAGTATACAACCTGTGTCTGCCCTATCTGGCACTTAGTGGCCTTGATAGTGAGACCTGCTTTTTGCAGTGCCTCTAACACTTTCCTCAGGTGGACCAGGTGATCCTCCCAGGTGGAACTAAAGACAGCTATATCATCAAGATATGCTGCACAGAAGTCATCCAACCCAGTGAGAACTTGATTCACCAGCCTTTGGAAGGTGGCAGGTGCATTTTTCAAACCAAAGGGCATTACCACAAATTGATAATGCCCACCAGGGGTAGAAAATGCTGTCTTGGGCTTGGCCTCCTCAGCTAACCTGATTTGCCAATACCCAGCTGTCAGGTCAAATGTACTTAAGTAGTTGGCAGAAGCCAATCTATCTATAAGTTCATCTGCTCTTGGTATTGGGTGGGCATCAGTCTTAGTGACTGCATTGAGTCCTCTGTAGTCTATGCAAAACCTCATCTCTGTTTTACCACCCTGGGTGTGAGGCTTTGGCACTAGAACTACTGGGCTAGCCCAAGGGCTATCTGAGGGCTCAATGACTCCCAGCTCCAACATTTTCTGCACTTCTGTCTTGATGCAGTCTCTGACATGATCAGGCTGTCTGTAGATTTTACTCTTGACAGGCAGACTGTCTCCAGTGTCAACCTCATGGGTACACCAATCAGTTTGACTGGGTGTCAGAGAGAACATATGTCTAAAGGATTGCAGAACTTGTCTACAATCCTGTTGCTGATGTTCAGAGAGGCTGCCACAAAAGACAACACCATCTACTGATCCATCATCAGGATTCTGAGTGAGCAGGTCTGGGAGAGGGTCACTCTCTTCCTCCTGTCCCTCATCTGTGGCCATGAGCAAGCTCATGTCCTTCCTGTCGACATATGCCTTGAGCCTGTGGAGTTCCAAGGTCCACCAGGTAGGTGACCTCTCCCTTTTGCTCAATGATGGTGTGGGGCCCAGACCATTTGTCTTTGAGTGCTGCTGGGGCCACTGGCTCCAGCACCCACACCTTCTGTCCAGGCTTGTACACAGTCAGGACAGCCTTCTGGTCATGCCAAGCTTTTTGGAGTTCTTGGCTGGCCTCAAGGTTTTTAGATGCCTTCTCCATGTATTCAGCCACCCTGGAGCGGAGACCAAGTACATAGTCCACTATGTTGGTTGCAGGCTTTTTGAGAGGTCTCTCCCATCCTTCCTTCACCAAACACAGGGGTCCTCTTACAGGATGCCCATACAGAAGTTCAAAAGGGCTGTAGCCAACCCCCTTCTGTGGGACCTCTCTGTAAGCAAACAAGAGGCAGGGTATCAGGACATCCCATCTACGCCTGAGCTTTTCAGGTAGTCCATGAATCATCCCTTTGAGGGTCCTGTTGAATCTTTCAACAAGCCCATTGCACTGTGGATGATAGGGTGTGGTGAACTTGTAGTTGACACCACATTCCTTCCACATTGCAGTCCGATATCCTGACATGAAGTTTGCACCTGTGTCAGAAACAACCTCCTTAGGGAAGCCCACTCTGGAGAACACTCCAACTAGGGCCCTTGCCACTACAGGTGCTGTAGTGGTCCTAAGTGGAATAGCTTCAGGATACCTGGTGGCATGGTCCACCACCACCAGTATAAACTTGTGCCCTGATGCTGTCTGGGGTTCCATTGGACCAACAATGTCAATCCCCACTCTTTCAAAGGGAACCCCCACCACAGGTAGTGGTATGAGGGGGGCCTTTGTCGTGCCACCTGACTTACCACTGGCTTGACAAGTGACACAGGAGTGACAAAACTCCTTGGTATTCTCATTCATGTGAGGCCAGTGAAAGTGCGAGACAAGTCTGTCCCAAGTCTCTCTCCTACACATGTCTGAACTGGGGTGGCAGAGTGGACTAAAGAACGGTGATGGATCAAACCCAGATCTTTTGACTGGGTGTGAGTGTTCGATTGGTTCAGATGCTCCGTCCATCACCACCCCCTTTTGTACCGCCTTGGCCGCCATAAGTGTGGCAGGGTATGCTCAGACGTGAGTCCCTTGCTTACTTTGCCACTGGATTCAAGCAAGCCGGGCTGAAGACGGCTGGACAGCCAGAAACCGGTCCTCGGAAGCTCGTTTCCGGTCTAGGGAAGGCATGGCTTGGCAGTTCGGGCTGGACTGTTCCCATGAGGCACAGGGTCAGACTGATTTGCACATAGCCATGTCTGAACTGGGGTGGCAGAGTGGGCCAAAGAACGGTGATGGATCAAACCCAGATCTTTTGACTGGGTGTGAGTGTTTGATTGGTTCAGATGCTCCGTCCATCACCACCCCCTTTTGTACGAATAAAATTATTGGTAGCTCTTGTACCTTGGTCGTCGCCGTAGACTATGATTTCTTAATCGACAGTCTCGTCGGCGCTCCGGTCGACGATGTCGACTTTTTCACCTTCTCCTCAGGAATACTAGAGGATGGCTTCTTGAATGATGCAGGAGCCAACGGTGGGGTCCTTGATGGCTCAGAAGAGGCTCTTTGGGATTCTTTTTCTTTCAAAGTGAGTCCTTTGCTCTCCTTTGGTTTTATCTGAGGAGATTTTGAAGGACTAAGCCCTGAAGACCATTGGGTGGTCTTTTTTAGGGCCTTCTCAGGACGGTACCCTGAGGAATGAACCTGAGGAGATCTTGATTGGCGCGCCTACGTCAGTTTTCTTCGGAGAACTTTTCCACGTCAAAAAAAACCTGAGAATATGGGAACAGTGTGCGAAAAAATCAGCTAAACAGAAAGGGAAGAAACGAATGGTGAGGAACAGCACCAACCAGAATAGTGCCAGGTACAATGCAGCAAACGTCCTGGAGGGAAAGAACAGAGCACAGGTACTGCAAAGCAAGCCTGCAAAAAAATACAACAGCCTCCCCAGGGCCAGAGAGCATATGAAAAATTGCACAGCAGACGAAGAAGTCTGAAACCACCGCCCAGAACAGAGAAGGGCAATAAGGCCAGAACAAAAGAGCAATGACATTTCATCCACACACAACACCAGCAGGAAGAGACACCTCCTAAAAGAGCCAAGGGTCGAGACTCGGCCAAGGGACCTCAACCCCAAGGACTGCAAAGGAGTCATTTAAGTGCAAGCAACAAGAGGAAGAAGGACACGAGCAACCCCACACTGGAGACCAGGGTGCAGGGGCGCACAAGTACCCATGAAATCATCAACCAATCACCAGAAAGGACGGAATGGAGCCAACAACAAGACAAGCATCCCCCTAGGGAGGGAGTAAGAAAAGGCACTCGCAGGAGACAACCACCCGGTGGCGGGCGAGTGCAGAAGACCAAAAAAGGGTCCTCGCAGAACGGGGAGGAAGTGCAAGTCGTGAAGGAATCTGCGTCTAGAATCGTCTCTACCAGATGCATCGTTACCGAAGGTAAGTAACTTGTACATCTGATAGAGACTACTATCCGCAGATTACTTAACGTTGAATAGATACCCTAGCCATACCCATGCGGAAGGAGGTGTGAGAAGTTGGCCTGATATATGATGCTCACTAGTTCTAGTGATCATCTTGTATCAGTCCAAACAACCCTTATGGTGATTGATTGTAAGTCAACCTTATAGACCAGCTATCCTAATGGTAGCATGGACAAAGCAGTCTTAGGCTAAACTCTTTTGGCACGTGAAGCCGGCTGTTTTACCACAATATAACCCCTTGAATACCAGATGAAAGGACACCACACAGGTTGTTATGAAAATAAACAGTATATTTATTAATAACAACACCTTTGAACTCTTTATGAGGTCAGAGGGCTAAGCACATGACAATCTCTTACGAAAAACACTACAAGTTGCACAAAATTACAATGGTGCCATAGGGCACGACAAACCATATACTAAGTAAGTGGAATGTGAAAGTCGATAAAAGGAATGGAGCTGTCCAGAGGCTGTAGGATCGATGGGACCACGCTACACTAACTTCAGGCAGGTAATAGGAGGCCCACGGAACGCGTGTGCAGAGTGTGAACTCACACGCGAGATGCGTAACGTCGTCTATGGACAGTACAGTTCAAGTTAAAGGTGAGTACGGACAATCTTGACTAGGTAGGACTAAAACGACTGTGGAACTGGACACTAGGACAGTTAAACTACCCTTGAGCACCGAAATTCTCTTGTTACCTTACCCACGGGCCGCGGGTGCATAGGTGTCAAAGTGCGTCGGGTTCCCGCGTTGAAGTCAATGGAGCCTGAAAGAAAAGATGCTGCAGGTGACCAGGAGGAAGATGTCTGGTGCAATCCAAGGGTGGATTGTTGAAGAAGAAGACCTGAAAGCAGAGGGGACAATGTTCACAGTCACTAGCCAGTGACTGGAGTGGAACCAGGAAGGAACCAGATGTCGACGTCGCGATCAGGTGAAGAGTGGACGCTTGACTCTGCAGCCACGTGGACCAGGAGGTGTCTTCGACGACCAGGATGGAGGCACGAGCTGTCCCACGCAGGCTCTCGCTGTCGCCGGTGTTGGATCCGGAATCGGCGTCAACAGGCCTTGGCAAAGGCAACCCACGCGGTGAGTGAAGAAAGCGTCTGGTGCGGACTAGGAGAGTCCGGGGTGCCCCTCTTTTGGAAGGGAGCAAGGGCCAGTCTGGAGCAACCAGACCAGCAGTGAAGATTCAAAGGTTCGTCGTCTAGGAGGCCACTAGCCAGCCGGCAAGTGACCAGACAACGCGTCGAGCAGCAACAAAGCAGAAGGGCCCCACGCAGATCTCGTGGATGCTGGAGGGATGATCTTCGGTGCAGGGGCTGCTCGGGGCTGGGGCTTCTCAGTCCCCAAAGCACTTGGTCGAGTTTACCTCAGGAGTCGTGCTGGAAGCGAAGTGCAGGTTCGTTCAAGATGGCCGGTCCCACGTGTCTCGTCGCACCCACGGGTCTCAGCTTTGCTGCAGATGTGAGTTGAGGTCGGAGAGGTCTGGGAATCCGGGTCTCGTCGGGCTCTGAAGTCTGGATCCTTGAGGGAAGACGACAAAGTGAAGCCGCTGGACGCTTGATGGTGCCTGCAGTTGCAGGGTGGACACTCATTGTCCACAAGGGAGATTCTTCAGTCTTCTGTGGAGCAGAACGTCGAAGGCCAGAGTTTCTTCTTGTTGAATAGTTCAGGATAATCTAATTTGGAATGGGACCAGCTCCTACCTTTATTCTCCTAAAGGGGGCTGCACTACTGTAGGAGAGTAGGGTCTGCAATCCTATGATCACCCAGATTTTTGCTTTTTTTGCTGCACTGGTTTACGACTTTCCCTGGCTGTGGGCCTGCTAATCAGACCCACAGCCTATCTGTTCTCTCTATCCAAATTGTACTCAGGTACTGAATTGGCACTGGGCCCTCTCCAAGTCCCTGTACCCAGGGCTGAGGTGCACCCAGAAGTCTCCCAGGGGCTGAAGCATGTATTATGCCACCCCTGGATTGACTAACTAAAACTGACACAACTGGCTGCACGACAGCTGGGGCAAGGAGGTGTACTCACCCTTTGCTTTAGATATAGTATACCTATATCTAACCCTAAAATGGACCCACAGATCTCCTATCAGTCACTCCTATGGCAGGCCTTAACAATCCTGAAGGCAGAGTGCTTGGAATCGTGTGAGATGGTGCTCTGGCATGAGCTGAGCCTGTCTGCGGCTTTCGGGATCTATCCCTTAGCCGTTTCCATGATATCGCATACCATATACTCTTAAGTGCATTATAATCCTCGCGGTTAAATGCCAACTCTGGTATCGCTTTATCAAAACATGTCGAGTAAGGTGTCATACGACTTGGAATACTAACCCCTCGCCAATTCTGGCGACGGGGTTAGCATTCCACCCTTCTAGAGGGACACGACATGTATGTAGCCTGTAACCCCGGTTAAAGTCAAACAGAGCCTCAGCTCCACAAAATGGATGCTGCCACCGAGACACAAGTCTGCCCTCCTGCTGCTGGGAGTCCTCCCAGAGCAGGAGATAAGGACAAAGGGTTTCCTGCCAGGGGCGGTGCCAGCACCGTCCCAGACAGGATTTTGTGTATTGTAGGTAGGCAGGGCTACAGAGGAAGGTGACTGCACGTGGCACCCCGGTGCTCACTGTGCATAGGCTGGCTTGAACCAGTTCCAGGGACACTCCAGACCCTGTGCTGGGGAAAAGCCCGCCAAGGAAGTGGGTGTAACCACCCCCCTCCTGGTCCCACCCATAGGGCAGGACCTAGTCGCGTGCCAGCCCCCTTTTCCCAGATAAAGGTAGAGACTGGCCCCCTTCCAAATCAGATCATCTTTGGAATCAAGATACCACTTTCCACGAAAGGACTTCACGATTTCTTCCTCAAGATTCTCCCTTGTGGCTAAGGAGTAGTCACCCTGCATCCGCAGGCACCATCTAAGAACACTGCGGTCTGCTGCACGTCCTTCCTCCGGAATCCGACTACCCAGCTCGACGAGACCCGGCTTCCCTGGCACCTCTGACCTCTACCCACCTCTACAGCACCGCTGAGAACCGTGGGTGCGACGAGACCTCGAGGGACCGGCCATCGCCAAGACTGCACGACTTCTGCACAGCAAGCCCACCGAGTAATTTCCTGGTGAGTGCTTTGGGGTCCGAGAAGCCCCCACCCTGAGCAGCTCCAGCACCGAAGAGCAGCCCCCCAGCATCTCCACGATCGGCGTGGGGCCCTTCTGCTTTTTGCTGCTCACCGCGTTGTTTGGCTACTAGCCCGCTGGCTTGTGGCCTTCCGAACAACGCCCGACGACAACACTGCTGCTGGTCTGGTTGCTCCAGACTGGCCCTTGCTTCCCTCCATCGGAGAAGTACCCTGGACCCCCCTGGTCCGGCTAAGACGCCATTTTAGGTCCACCGCGTGGGCCTTGCATTTGCCAAGACTTGTTGCCCAATCCTGGGTCCAGCGACGTCGACAGCAAGAACCTTCGTGGGACAGCTCGCACCTCCATCCTGGTCGCCGACAACGCCTCCTGGTCCGAGAGACTGCAGAGCCCAGCAGCGCCCACTCACCTGACTGCGGTGACCTCGCCCGGTGCCATCCTGGTGCCCACTTAATCACTGGCTAGTGATTCAAGAACTTGGTCCCCTCTGCTTTCAGGTTTTCTTCTTCCTTGATCCAGGCTTGGATCCATCGAACATTCTTCACTGGTCGCCTGCCAGCAACTTCCTTCTTCCAGGCTCCTGGTCCGGCAACGAGGATTCCCGACGTCTTTTGAGACCTATGCAGCTGCAGCCCCTGGGCTAGGTAACTTCGGCACTTCGGTGTCCCAGCATAGCCTCACTATCCATGGGTGAGGATCCACTGTTGTTTTCTCCCTACCAGGTCGGGTTCGCCCGTGAACACTAACTTTGTGAATTCTAGCTTCCATAGACTTTGTCCCGCATCCCGCGTGAGAGTGCACACTCTGCACCCGAGTTCCCTAGGCCTCCTGCTAGTAATCTAAAGGTTCAGTAGTCCAGTCCTAGCGATCCCAAAGCCTCTGAGAATCGTTACTTACCTGCTAGAAATTCGCATCCCACTTTTAGAGTATATGGTTTTTCGTGCCCCTCGGGCATTTGTGTATACCGTGCTAACTTAAGTATTTTCGTAAGAGTTTTGTTGTGTGCCTAGCACCCTGTCCTCATAAAGAGTACAGGGTTGTTGTGATTCTAATAAATACACTGTTTATTTTCATAACACTTGTGTGGTGTCCTTTCACTGGGTGTTCAGGGGGTAATGTGATGGTAAAACAGCTGGCTTAACACGCCCTCTAGAGTCTTAGCCTTAGACTGCTCGTATCCATGCTACTAGGATAGCTGGTCTATAAGGTTGACTTACAACCAATCATCAATAAGGGTTGTTTGGACTGATATATAGTGATCACTAGAATAGTGAGCACTGCACATCAGGCCAACTTCTCACATTGGTGGGCAGCGGTTGGGATTTGAGCTTGCTGTTGTTTTACCACACATGCCCTAAGAATATCTTGTGAAAGATCACATAAGTACTAAAGGTACATATAACTTAGCTTAGAATACTCTGAGTTCTACTGAACCAGCTGTTGTAGCTCCTAGGGCCTAGCACACCCTAAACTACAACTCTAGCAAGGGATCAGTAGGCAAACATATAGTGTAGGTAAGTGCACCACTTACACCTCACTAGAAAAGCATGTCTACCCAGGGAGAATCTACTGAGACTCCCCTGGTCAGTGTTGACCCTCCACAGGTCACTTCAAGATATGCAGCTCTCAGTTTTCAGGAGATGAGACAAATCTGTGTCTCCAGGAAACTGAAGCAGGGGTCTAACCCCACCATTCCCTTTCTGATAGGTCTCTTAGAGACATATGATGCCAGAAAGATTTCTCAGTTACATGAGAATATGCCAGCCTTAGAGGGAACCTCTGGGGATCCAGACCTCCCCAACACTGCTACTGCAGTTGAGGAGGAGGAGGAGGAGGATCAGGAGGAACTCTCTGGGGATGAGGTAGACAAAGGTCTTGAGGTAGTCAGAAGGCTAACCAGGGCCAACTTAGACTTACTTGGGCTAGGATCTGGGGGACCCCCAGTACTGACCCGAAGTGGGCCTAACCTTGGAGTTAGGAGAGATAGATCTCTTTCTAGGGACTCCAATAGATCTCTGCACTCTAATGCCTCTTCCCAGAGGAGAAGGAATCCTCCACAGAGGAGATTTACTTCCCCTCAGAGAATGGAGCATGAAGCTAGGATGAGACAAGCTGAACTGAGGATTGAAAGGGAAGAACTTGCCCTGGCCAAAGAAAAGCTTGCCTTTGCTAGAGAGCAGCAGATGAGTGGGCTAGCTCCCACTGGTGGCAGCAATCTCCCAAGAGATAGAGAGAAGGGTTTAGATACTAAACACCTGACTAAGATAGTGCCCCCCTTTAAACAAGGGGATGATATCCAGAAATGGATGGCTGCTCTGGAGAGGGCCTGCACTGTGCAGTGCATTCCCCAGAGTCAGTGGGCAGCTATACTGTGGCTCTCCTTTGATGGTAAAGGTAGAGATAAGCTCCTCACTACAAGAGTGGAGGATGCTAACAATTACCAGGTCCTGAAGAATACACTGGTTGATGGGTTTGGTTTAACCACTGAGCAGTACAGGTTGCTGTTCAGAGACACCCAGAAAACTCAGTCTCAGGACTGGTCTGACTTTGTGGATTGTGCCACTAAGGCTCTGGAGGGCTGGTTACTGGGTAGCAAGGTTACAGATTACACAGGATTGTATAATCTAATGATGAGAGAACAAATTTTAAACAATTGTCAGAACCAGTTGCTGCACCAGCACCTTGTTGATTCAGATCTGACCTCTCCCCAAGAATTGGGAAAGAAGGCAGACAAATGGGTCAGGACAAGGATCAAGCAGAACCAGAACCAGAACCAGGGTGGTCAGAAGAAAGCAGACCAGAAGGGTAATGTTAAGAATGAGCAAAATGACCAGAAGTCTTCACCAGGTCCCCAACAAACCAAAGAGGGTGGGGGTCAGGCTTCCCAGAAGAAGAAGACTCAAGAAGGCCAGTCAAAAAGGTGGTGCCAGTACTGTAAAAGTAAATCTCACTGGTTTAGTGAGTGCACCAAAAGAGGAGGACAAACTCCTGCCACTACAGCCCCTAAGGCAACTGCACCCCCTAGTACAGTCAGTAGTGGTAGTGTACCTCCCAAGGCATTAGTTGGGTTAACCTTGGGTACTGAGGGGTCTGACAACTTAGTTGGCACACTCTCTCAGGCTGTCCTTGTCTGTACAGGGGATATGGATATGTCCCCTGAAATAAGTCCCAATACTTTGGGCAAATACAGGCAGACACCTTTGATAAATGGCAAAATGGCTCAGGCCTATAGGGACACTTGTGCCAGTGTCACCATGGTGACACCTAACTTTGTGGACCCTGGACAGATCATGCCAGGTACTGATTTCCTGGTGACCAATGCCAGCAATGTCACTACTAGTCATAGTGTGGCAATTGTGGCTTTCTCCTGGGGTGGAGTGAAGGGACAAGGAAAGTTGTAGT
The DNA here is from genome assembly GCF_964261635.1 of Lissotriton helveticus. Lineage (NCBI taxonomy): Eukaryota > Metazoa > Chordata > Amphibia > Caudata > Salamandridae > Lissotriton > Lissotriton helveticus. Next base: position 402,967,877 of record NC_136063.1, on the reverse strand, counting down.
CAGTTCAGACCTCCCAGTTGATTGTTTGTTGGGCAATGATTTGGAGTCATCACAATGGTCAGAAGTGGAGCAGAGGACTCATATGGAGATGTTAGGCTTGCCAGCACATGTGCTTGCTGTGACTAGGTCACAGGCCAGAAGATGCCCCACTGAACAGGTGCTGGATCCTGAAATAATGGACCCGACACCTCCCAAGAAGAAGAGCAGTAGGGTTAAGGCTTTGCCTTCCCCCTTGCCCCAGGTTGAGGATCAAGTCTCTGAGGAGGCTGATCTGAGAGAACTGAGGGAAACTGAGCCTAAAGAGCTTGAACTTGATCAAGTTGAGTTTCTGGGCTCAGGGGGACCCTCCAGAGCAGACCTGGGGAAGGAACAGTTGAGCTGCCCTTCCCTTGAACCCCTCAGACAGCAGGCTGCTGCTGAGGCTGCAGGGAATGCCACAGGTGCCCACAGGGTATACTGGGAAGATGGACTCCTGTACTCTGAGTCAAGAGACCCCAAGCCTGGTGCAACCAGGAGGCTGGTCATCCCCTTGTCTCTGAGAGGTTTCCTTCTCACCTTTGCCCATGAGATTCCCCTTGCAGGTCACTTAGGTCAGACAAAGACTTGGGACAGGCTTGTCTCACACTTTCACTGGCCCCATATGAATGAGAATACCAAGGAGTTTTGTCGCTCCTGTGTCACTTGCCAAGCCAGTGGTAAGTCAGGTGGCACAACAAAGGCCCCCCTCATACCACTACCTGTGGTGGGGGTTCCCTTTGAAAGAGTGGGGATTGACATTGTTGGTCCAATGGAACCCCAGACAGCATCAGGGCACAAGTTTATACTGGTGGTAGTGGATCATGCCACCAGGTATCCTGAAGCTATTCCCCTGAGGACCACCACAGCTCCTGTGGTGGCAAGAGCCCTAGTTGGAGTGTTCTCCAGAGTGGGTTTTCCAAAGGAGGTCGTTTCTGACAGAGGTACAAACTTCATGTCAGGATATCTGACTGCAATGTGGAAGGAGTGTGGTGTGAACTACAAGTTCACCACACCCTACCACCCACAATGCAATGGGCTTGTTGAGAGATTCAACAGGACCCTGAAAGGGATGATTCATGGACTACCTGAAACTCTTAGGAGAAGATGGGATGTCCTGATCCCCTGCCTCTTGTTTGCTTACAGAGAGGTCCCACAGAAGGGGGTTGGCTACAGCCCTTTTGAGCTTCTGTATGGGCATCCTGTAAGAGGACCCCTGTGTTTGGTGAAGGAAGGATGGGAGAGACCTCTCAGAAAGCCTGCCACCAACATAGTGGACTATGTACTTGGTCTCCGCTCCAGGATGGCTGAGTATATGGAAAAGGCATCTAAAAACCTTGAAGCCAGCCAAGAACTTCAAAAAGCTTGGCATGACCAAAAGGCTGTTCTGACTGTGTACCAGCCAGGACAGAAGGTGTGGGTGCTGGAGCCAGTGGCCCCAGCAGCTCTGAAAGACAAATGGTCTGGGCCCCACACCATCATTGAGCAAAAGGGAGAGGTTACCTACTTGGTGGACCTTGGAACTCCCAGGAGCCCTCTCAGAGTGCTCCATGTTAACAGGCTCAAGGCATATGTTGACAGGAAGGACATGAGCTTGCTCATGGCCACAGATGAGGGACAGGAGGAAGAGAGTGACCCTCTCCCAGACCTGCTCACTCAGAATCCTGATGATGGATCAGTTGATGGTGTTGTCTTTTGTGGCAGCCTCACTGACCATCAGCAACAGGATTGCAGGCAAGTTCTGCAATCCTTCAGACATATGTTCTCTCTGACACCCAGCCAAACTGATTGGTGTACCCATGATGTTGACACTGGGGACAGTCTGCCTGTCAAGAGTAAAATCTACAGACAGCCTGATCATGTTAGAGACTGCATCAAAACAGAAGTGCAGAAAATGTTGGAGCTGGGAGTCATTGAGCCCTCAGATAGCCCTTGGGCTAGCCCAGTAGTTCTAGTGCCAAAGCCTCACACCCAGGGTGGTAAGAGAGAGATGAGGTTTTGCGTAGACTACAGAGGCCTCAATGCAGTCACTAAGACTGATGCCCACCCAATTCCAAGAGCAGATGAACTTATAGATAAATTGGCTTCTGCCAAATTCTTAAGTACATTTGATTTGACAGCTGGGTATTGGCAAATCAGGTTAGCTGAGGAGGCCAAACCCAAGACAGCATTTTCTACCCCTGGTGGGCATTATCAGTTTGTGGTAATGCCCTTTGGTTTGAAAAATGCACCTGCCACCTTCCAAAGGTTGGTGAATCAAGTCCTCACTGGGCTGGATGACTTCTGTGCAGCTTATCTTGATGATATTGCTGTCTTTAGCTCCACCTGGGAGGATCACCTGGTCCACCTGAGGAAAGTGTTAGAGGCTCTGCAAAAGGCAGGCCTCACTACCAAGGCCACAAAGTGCCAGATAGGGCAGACACAGGTTGTATACCTGGGCCACCTTGTAGGTGGAGGCCAGGTTCAGCCACTGGAGAGTAAGATACAGGCCATCAAGGACTGGACTCCTCCAATCACCCAGACTCAAGTTCGAGCTTTCTTGGGCCTGACTGGGTACTATAGGAAGTTTGTCAGAAATTATGGGTCCATAGTGACCCCTCTTAATGACCTGACAAGCAAAAAGATGCCAAAGAAAGTTCAGTGGACAGCAAGCTGTCAGAAAGCATTTAATGACCTAAAGCAGACCATGTGCACAGCACCTATCCTAAAGAGTCCAGATTACTCCAAGCCATTCATTGTCCAAACAGATGCTTCTGAGTTGGGTGTGGGGGCTGTTCTGTCTCAACTGAATTTTGATGGTAATGATCAGCCTATTGCTTTCATTAGTAGGAGGTTGACACCCAGAGAGAAAAATTGGTCAGCTATTGAGAGGGAGGCCTTTGCTGTGGTCTGGGCCCTGAAGAAGCTGAGGGCCTACTTGTTTGGCACTCACTTCACCATTCAGACAGACCATAAGCCCCTCTTGTGGCTAAATCAGATGAAGGGTGAAAACCTCAAACTGCTTAGGTGGTCCATTTCCCTACAGGGGATGGATTTTACAGTGGAGCATAGACCTGGTACTGATCACAGCAATGCTGATGGGCTCTCCAGGTATTTCCACTTAGCGCAAGAAGACTCACCTGGTCAAGGTTAGTTTATTGTCCCAAAGTTTGGGGGGGGGGTCATGTAGGAGAGTAGGGTCTGCAATCCTATGATCACCCAGATTTTTGCTTTTTTTGCTGCACTGGTTTACGACTTTCCCTGGCTGTGGGCCTGCTAATCAGACCCACAGCCTAGCTGTTCTCTCTATCCAAATTGTACTCAGGTACTGAATTGGCACTGGGCCCTCTCCAAGTCCCTGTACCCAGGGCTGAGGTGCACCCAGAAGTCTCCCAGGGGCTGAAGCATGTATTATGCCACCCCTGGATTGACTAACTAAAACTGACACAACTGGCTGCACGACAGCTGGGGCAAGGAGGTGTACTCACCCTTTGCTTTAGATATAGTATACCTATATCTAACCCTAAAATGGACCCACAGATCTCCTATCAGTCACTCCTATGGCAGGCCTTAACAATCCTGAAGGCAGAGTGCTTGGAATCGTGTGAGATGGTGCTCTGGCATGAGCTGAGCCTGTCTGCGGCTTTCGGGATCTATCCCTTAGCCGTTTCCATGATATCGCATACCATATACTCTTAAGTGCATTATAATCCTCGCGGTTAAATGCCAACTCTGGTATCGCTTTATCAAAACATGTCGAGTAAGGTGTCATACGACTTGGAATACTAACCCCTCGCCAATTCTGGCGACGGGGGTTAGCATTCCACCCTTCTAGAGGGACACGACATGTATGTAGCCTGTAACCCCGGTTAAAGTCAAACAGAGCCTCAGCTCCACAAAATGGATGCTGCCACCGAGACACAAGTCTGCCCTCCTGCTGCTGGGAGTCCTCCCAGAGCAGGAGATAAGGACAAAGGGTTTCCTGCCAGGGGCGGTGCCAGCACCGTCCCAGACAGGATTTTGTGTATTGTAGGTAGGCAGGGCTACAGAGGAAGGTGACTGCACGTGGCACCCCGGTGCTCACTGTGCATAGGCTGGCTTGAACCAGTTCCAGGGACACTCCAGACCCTGTGCTGGGGAAAAGCCCGCCAAGGAAGTGGGTGTAACCACCCCCCTCCTGGTCCCACCCATAGGGCAGGACCTAGTCGCGTGCCAGCCCCCTTTTCCCAGATAAAGGTAGAGACTGGCCCCCTTCCAAATCAGATCATCTTTGGAATCAAGATACCACTTTCCACGAAAGGACTTCACGATTTCTTCCTCAAGATTCTCCCTTGTGGCTAAGGAGTAGTCACCCTGCATCCGCAGGCACCATCTAAGAACACTGCGGTCGGCTGCACGTCCTTCCTCCGGAATCCGACTACCCAGCTCGACGAGACCCGGCTTCCCTGGCACCTCTGACCTCTACCCACCTCTACAGCACAGCTGAGAACCGTGGGTGCGACGAGACCTCGAGGGACCGGCCATCGCCAAGACTGCACGACTTCTGCACAGCAAGCCCACCGAGTAATTTCCTGGTGAGTGCTTTGGGGTCCGAGAAGCCCCCACCCTGAGCAGCTCCAGCACCGAAGAGCAGCCCCCCAGCATCTCCACGATCGGCGTGGGGCCCTTCTGCTTTTTGCTGCTCACCGCGTTGTTTTGCTACTAGCCCGCTGGCTTGTGGCCTTCCGAACGATGCCCGACGACAACACTGCTGCTGGTCTGGTTGCTCCAGACTGGCCCTTGCTTCCCTCCATCGGAGAAGTACCCTGGACCCCCCTGGTCCGGCTAAGACGCCATTTTAGGTCCACCGCGTGGGCCTTGCATTTGCCAAGACTTGTTGCCCAATCCTGGGTCCAGCGACGTCGACAGCAAGAACCTTCGTGGGACAGCTCGCACCTCCATCCTGGTCGCCGACAACGCCTCCTGGTCCGAGAGACTGCAGAGCCCAGCAGCGCCCACTCACCTGACTGCGGTGACCTCGCCCGGTGCCATCCTGGTGCCCACTTAATCACTGGCTAGTGATTCAAGAACTTGGTCCCCTCTGCTTTCAGGTTTTCTTCTTCCTTGATCCAGGCTTGGATCCATCGAACATTCTTCACTGGTCGCCTGCCAGCAACTTCCTTCTTCCAGGCTCCTGGTCCGGCAACGAGGATTCCCGACGTCTTTTGAGACCTATGCAGCTGCAGCCCCTGGGCTAGGTAACTTTGGCACTTCGGTGTCCCAGCATAGCCTCACTATCCAAGGGTCAGGATCCACTGTCGTTTTCTCCCTACCAGGTCGGGTTCGCCCGTGAACACTAACTTTGTGAATTCTAGCTTCCATAGACTTTGTCCCGCATCCCGCGTGAGAGTGCACACTCTGCACCCGAGTTCCCTAGGCCTCCTGCTAGTAATCTAAAGGTTCAGTAGTCCAGTCCTAGCGATCCCAAAGCCTCTGAGAATCGTTACTTACCTGCTAGAAATTCACATCCCACTTTTAGAGTATATGGTTTTTCGTGCCCCTCGGGCATTTGTGTATACCGTGCTAACTTAAGTATTTTCGTAAGAGTTTTGTTGTGTGCCTAGCACCCTGTCCTCATAAAGAGTACAGGGTTGTTGTGATTCTAATAAATACACTGTTTATTTTCATAACACTTGTGTGGTGTCCTTTCACTGGGTGTTCAGGGGGTAATGTGATGGTAAAACAGCTGGCTTAACACGCCCTCTAGAGTCTTAGCCTTAGACTGCTCGTATCCATGCTACTAGGATAGCTGGTCTATAAGGTTGACTTACAACCAATCATCAATAAGGGTTGTTTGGACTGATATATAGTGATCACTAGAATAGTGAGCACTGCACATCAGGCCAACTTCTCACAACTACTGACTAGGTCCCTCCCCTGGGTGGGACCAGGAAGGGGGGTGGTTACACCCCCTATCCTTTGTCCGGTTTCCCGCCAGAGCTGGGGCTGGGATGCCCCAGCAACTGGTTTGAACCGGTGTATGCACAGGGCACCTTGTATGCCCCAGGCATGTCTCATTCCTTTCAGGCCTCCCTACCTCAATACACAAAATCCTGTCTGGGGTGGTGCTAGCACCTCCCAAGGCAGGAAACCCTTTGTCCAAGCCATCCTCGCTGGAAGGACTCCCAGCAGCAGGAGGTCAGACTTGTGTCCGTGGTCGTAGCATCCATTTTGTGATGCTGAGGCTCGAGTTAACTTTAACCGGGGTTCACAGTTACATACATGTCGTGTCCCTCTAGAAGGGTGGAATGCTACCCCCGTCGCCAGAATTGGCGAGGGGGTAGTATTCCAAATCGTATGACACCTTACTCGACATGTTTTGATAATGTTATACCAGAGTTAGCATTTAACCGCGAGGTTGATAATGCATTTAAGAGTATATGGTATAGAGTTATCATGGAACAGCTATTAGGACTTGGTTCCGCAAGCTGCAAACGGGCTCAGCTCATGCCAGAGCACCATCTCACATAATTCCAAGCACTCTGCCTTCAGGATTGATAAGGCCTTCCATAGGAGTGACTGATAGGAATATATGTGTCCATTTTAGGGTTAGATATAGGTATACAATATCTACAGCAAAGGGTGTTTACACCACCTTGCCCCAGCTGTCATGCAGCCAGTTGTGTCAGATTTAGATGGCCAGCCAGGGGTGGCATAATACATGCTTCAGCCCCTGGTAGACCCTGGGTACACCTATGCCCTGTGTACAGGGACTGATAAGGTGGCCCAGTACCAAATGGTAAATGCACCTAAAGTACATGGATGTCAATTTAGAGAGAGAACAGCTAGGCTGTGGGGGTCTGATTAGCAGGCCCACAGCCAGGGAAAGTCGTAAACCAGTGAAGCAAAAAGCAAAAATCTGGGGTGACCATAGGATTGCAGACCCCACTCTCCTACAGGAGGGTCTGCAAGTGGACTTAAACACAGGGCTCCAATGGGGGGTGAGTCGCAGGTAGAGGGAGAATAGCCCAGTTCCCATCCAGGCAGAAGAGACCTCATCATCTTGGAGGAACACCGACCCCACAGGGGATGCGTTATGAAGACAAGAGAGGCAGCCCAGCCCCCACCAAGCAGTAGAAAACCTGGACAAGGCGGAAATGGTGGTGGTGGGAGGGGGGAGGTGGGGAGTGCACACCAAGCCCAGTCAAAGTACCAGAGACCCCCGCCAGAAGCCCCAGAGGTACAGGCAGCACAGAGGAGTACAGTGGAAGAAGGACTACCCCAAGACTCCAAGGAGAAGAGGTAGAAGCGAAGACAAAGGCTTCTACCGGAAAACACATACAGTGAAAAGGGCAGCCGAACCTATAACAGCCAGAAGTAGACAGACAAGACAGAATGGCGACTCAGTGAATTAGGGCAGGCACGAAAGGAAAGACTTAGTCTCACAAGGCTCCAGCAGTACAAGAAGCAGGAGTGCCATGGCCCACGCCAAGGCCCCCGGCCGCAGATCAGAAGAGCAGGCAGGCGCAGCTGGCCACTGACAAGCGCTACCAAACTGAAAGCCTAGACTACGCCAGGCTCAAACAAAAGCCAGGCCAAAAAAAATCCTAAACGACCCCTAGGAGGAGACCGCTCTGGACAGAACCGATCCACGCAGAAGAGCGACCAGCCGGAAGATAAGAGGAGAAACAAGTAGGACGTACCAAGCCGTCAACACAGGAAAGTAACCCTTCTGGAACACCAGACAGGGTATCAAGGCGAACGGCGGACAAAAGGGAAAAATCACCGCAGTACAACGCCGTGGATGGCAAAGCCACGGCAAGTCAAGACCAAGAAACCACACCAACGGAATACAGCAACATCAGGAAAGGCGAGGAACCCACAAAGGGGAGTCCACACCCTCCCTGCGCAAGACAGAGCTACACAATAGCTACAAGTACCCCACTTAGGGTATGACACGTCCCAAAGATCTTAGGGGAACCACTCTTAGGGAAGAAAATCCCGCATCAAAGAACAAACCAAAAAACCTGCGGCAGAAACCACAGAATGCTTAGTAATCAGCCAAAAAGTACACTCTTGCCACAAAGGGGCTGAACCAGCAGCCAACTTAAGAGAGGGGCCAACCAAGGGACCCCGAGGGCACAGCACACCACACAAACTGTAACGGTCACTCCAAAGACCAGATTCCAGGAGCAAGTGGGATACCACCTCCCACCAAGTCCCGGAGCACCAACAAACCAGCCTACGGAGGAGGAGGAGGAGGAGGAGGGGATGGGGGGGACGGGATGCGGGTGGGGACGGAGCCCCGCAAGAAGACGCTGAATGGCGGAGTTAAACAGAAGGACTCCATCAAAGGGCAGGTCAACCAGACGCTCCCTAATATTTTCAGGAAAAACAGCATCATGTAGCCAAGCATGGCGACGGAGAGCCACAGAAGTGGCCATAGCATGGCTGAGAGCATCGGCAACATCCAAGGCCCCACGAAGAATAAACCCAGACAGCTCCCTACCATCCAACACATGGCTCCTTAGCCAACACTCACAGAGTGTTGAGCAACCGCAAGGCAGCCCTGGAAGAAGCGAAGACGTTTCGCCCCCATGAATCCAACCATCGGGTCTCCTGAGACGGAGGGAACATCACCACAGGCAAGGACGGAAAAGCCGTCCGTAGAAGAGAACCTTGAGTATAAGGAAAGGCAGTCAGGGTCGTGCGGAGCCAGACAGTGGCGATGCAGGAGCGGCTGAGGCACTGGATCACCCGTGGCAGGGCGCCACCAAACCCCCAGAAGAGAATTATGGAGCGACACTTCAAAAGGAAGGAACAGCTTCCGTCCACCAGAGCCCTAGTGGAGAACTTCCAAAAGGTTATCTGTAGGAAATGGATTGACAGGTTCACCAATCGGCTGAATGCCAGCGGCTGTGGAAAAAGCCCGAACAAAGCGCATCGCGGATGAGAAAGTAATTCCTCCGTGGGCGACGGCTGCAGACTGAGCCGTCCGTCCCCAAGTCCAGGGGGAAGCGGCATGCGCCGGAATAGGGGGGATACACAGATGAGTGGGGAACCTGAGGGTGCCCAGGGGAAGGTGCAAAAGCCAGCTGCGAGCCACAGAAAGAAGGGTTCGAGGATTGAGGTCGCTGGGACAGCAAGGTGCCCTCCCTGGAAGATGCCGGTGAAAAGACAACAATGCGACGCCCTATCTTCGGTGAAGAAGACACCAACAGATGACAGACCTCTGGAGAGGAAGGAACCTCAGGAGACGAATCAAGCACCCAATGCAGGCATGGTTCAGTGGAGTCTGCCACAGGCACCTGATCGACGTCGATAGGTGACGAAGTGGGCATTTGCGGCGGCGGGTCCACCTCTGCCACCATGTGCTCCCCAGGAGAATTCAGCGATATCGACGTCGGTACGGCGAAGGAGCGGCGCCGAAAAGGCGCTGGCTCGGTCTCAGACAGGGCAGCTGCCCGCGACGAAACAGAGAGGGACTCTGAAAAGCACCCCAGGTCCCAGCCTCCACCCGTGACTCCGCCAGAGCCGGGGAGGAAGGCTCCAGCCGCCTGCTCAGAGGACTGAGGGGGACTCGGGGGCAAGCCCGGAGTCCAGGCAATCTCCTGCGACACCACAGGGAGCCCTGTCTGGATTTGCAGCGAGGCAGGGATGCCAGGCGCCGAAGAGGGGAGCCCCGAAGAACTACACCTAGACGACACCACCCTTCTACGACCTGAAGCCGAAACCACGGACAACGTCAGGGCGGAGTCAAGTGGTGTCGTCCCCCTGGCGCGCAGGAATCCTGTGGCAAAAAGTTTTCTGTATCCAGTCTCCCGCCTGGGGATAATTCTACGTTAAGGAATCTGTAGCTAGTAGTCTATCAGATGTCCCGGAATCGCTGTTTGGGAGAATAAACCCAAAACTGCGCCGTGTCCATAAAAGCTCCGCTAAAGAGGAGCTTCTGAGGGGGAATCAGGTGCGACTTCGGTGCATTGATGGAGAACCCCAACAAATGTAGGAGGTCGGCCATAGTCTAGAGGTGGGAGATGATTGCCTGGGGCGAGCCCGTCTTCAACAACCAGTCGTCGAAATAGGGGTAGAGTGAAACCCCTGATCTGCGCAGATGAACTGCGACCACCACCTTCACTTTCGTGAACACCTGTGGGGCGCTGGTAAGGCCAAAAGGGAGCATGGTGAACTGAAAGTGCTCCTGGCCTACCGTGAACCGCAGGTAACGCCGGCGGGCTGACAGGACAGGGATATGAAAATAAGCGTTCTGCAAGTCCAACGCTACCATCCAGTCTTGTGGGTCCAGGGCAGACCAGACCTGAGCAAGTGTGAGCATCTTGAACTTATCCTTCCGGAGGAAGCGATTGACATTCCAAGTGTCCAAGATAGGACACAGGCCCTTGTCCTTCTTTGGAACCAGGAAGTAGTGGGAGTAACCACCACAACCTACTTCTGGCGTCGGAACGCGCTCAATAGCCCCCTAGGCACTTCTCCTGCTGGAGAAGTGCCAAGTGATCCCACAATATGCGGTGGTACGGAGGTGGCATGGTTGGAGGGGTGGTCTGGACGGGGAAGGAGTAGCCCCTTCGGACAATCTGTAAAACCCACCTTTTCATAGTGATGGTGCGCCAGTGGGGGAGGTGATGGCGAATTCTGCCGCCCACTGGCGTTTGGTGAGCCTGAAACACTGGATTAAGAAGGTTTGGCAACAATGGTGGCAGAGGAGGTGGTGTACCAACCAGCCCGCTGGCCCCGTAACCCACCTCGGCGGGTCCCACGACCGCAGCTGCGCCGAGACTGTTGCTGCGCTGAGACTGTTGCTGCGCAGGTATGTGGCTCTGAAACAAACTTGTTTGGGCGCCCCTTCCTTGGCCACGAAAGGAGCGAAAAGCAGAAGCCAAAGGAGTGCGCATAGCCGAAAGGCCCAAGGACTTGGCCGTAGCTCGCAAGTTCTTAAAGCGCTCTAACGCTCTATCTGCCTTGTCGCCACAAAGGCGAATGCCATCAAAAGGCATGTCCATCTGAGTCTTCTGGACATCCCCTGAAAAGAGCCAGTGGTTCTCAGCCACTCGCACAAGTTACTTACTTGTGTAACGATATATCTGAAAGAGACACGTTAGTGAGAGATTCCTTACCTATTTTAGTGATAGATTCCGAAGATATCGTTACTGGTGTAACAATATATCTGAAAGAGACACATTAGTGATAGATTCCTTACCTATTTGTAGTGCCACTGTCGTGGAAATCGCTCAGCCCAGCAAATCGGCGGTGTCAAGGCCACAACGAATTGTGAACTTGGCTGCATCTCTCCCCTCAGCAATAGCTTGGGAGAGCACCGTCCGGGCCTTCTCCGGACATTGAGGCAGCATCTGTGCCACCGTATCCCACACAGAGTGGGAATAACGGTCCAAGAGGCAGAAGAGAAAGGAATATGCTACTTACCAGTATGCATCTGTTCTTGGCATAGAGGGCTGCAGAGTGGTACATTTATGAATAGATCGCCATCTGGTGTTGGGCTCGGATGATTGCACTTGTTTTTCTTCTGGAGAAGTCTTTGTCGTCATCGATGACTCCTCCTCTGGGTGTTAGTGCGCATGGGCATCGGCTCCATCCTTAGATTGTTTTGCCATAGTAGGGTTAGATGGAGTAGTGTAGTAGAATACATAAAGATATGCCCATGTAAGTGTATCTAAATAAGATAATGTTGGGACAGACACAGGTTTCCGGGGAGGCAGGGAGGGCATGTACCACTCTGCAGCCCTCTATGCCAAGAACAGATGCATACTGGTAAGTAGCATATTCCGTTCGAGGCATATGGGCTGCAGATGGTACATTTATGAATAGATTATACAGCAGTTACCTCCCTAGCGGTGGTCACCCGTGTCTGTCGCAACTGTTTGAAATAGAGTTTTTAAAACAGCTTGGCCCACTCTGGCTTGTTGTGTAGCCTGCACATCAACACAGTAGTGCTTTGTAAAGGTATGTGGTGTAGACCAAGTTGCTGCTCTACATATGTCATCTAGGGGAATGTTCCCTAAGAATGCCATAGATGCTCCTAGCTTACGTGTAGAATGAGCTCTAGGAGGAACAGTTAATGTTCTCTTTGCTTTTATGTAACATATTTGTATACATCTTACAATCCATCTAGCGATGCGTGCTTTAGAGATAGGATTGCCCTTATGTGTTGGGGAAAATGCTACAAATAGTTGTTTAGTTTTCCTGAAATTTTGTGTCCTTTGTATGTAGTACAAAATGGCCCTTTTGACATCTAGTGTATGTAGGGCCCTTTCTGCTACCGTCTGTGGCTTTGGGAAAAAGACTGGTAGTTCCACCGGTTGATTGATGTGAAATGCTGATATTACTTTAGGCAAGAACTTTGGGTTTGTACTAAGAACCACTTTATTCTGATGTAATTGTAGGAATGGTTTTTGTATTGTCAGTGCCTGTAATTCACTTACTCTCCTGAGTGAGGTAATGGCTATAAGAAAGGCCACCTTCCATGTAAGGAATTGTATTTTACACCTATGCATAGGTTCGAAAGGTGGTCCCATTAGTCTGGTGAGTACTACGTTGAGGTTCCAGACCGGTGAAGGTGGTAATCTTGGTGGAATGACTCTTTTAAGGCCTTCCATGAAGGCTTTTATTGCTGGCACTCTAAACAGGGATATGTGCTGCCTGTTTTGTAGGTACGCTGCTATAGCTGCTAGATGTACTCTGATAGATGTATACGCGAGATTACATTGCTGTAAGTGTAGTAAGTAGCAAATAATCTGCTTTGTTGATACGTCCAGAGGGTTGATATTATTAGTGGTACAGTATATAGCAAACCTCTTCCACTTAGCTGCATAGCATGCTCTGGTGGTGGGACGTCGCGCTTGCTTAATTATCTCCATGCAATTTGGGGGTAGATCTAAGTACCCAAATTCTAGGATTTCAGGAGCCAGCTCGCTAGGTTCAGTTGTGTGGGATCTGGGTGCATTATTTCTCCATGGTTCTGTGTAAGGTGCATGGGTAGAAATCTTAGCTTTTGGTGTGGCACTTGTGAGAGTTGCAAGAGCGTGGTGAACCACGGTTGTCGTGCCCACGTGGGTGCTACTAGTATCATGGTCATTGAGTGTTGTTGCAGCTTTCTGATCACTAATGGGATTAGTGGGAGAGGGGGAAAAGCGTATGCAAATTTGTTGGACCAATTTATCCATAACGCATTGCCCTGCGACAGGTGGTGTGGGTACCTGGACGCGAAGCTTTGGCATTTTGCGTTCTGATGAGTGGCAAAGAGGTCTATCTCTGGTTGTCCCCATCTTTGGAAGAATGGTTGCAGTATTTGTTGGTGCAGTTCCCATTCGTGTATTTGTTCCGACTGTCTGCTTAAGATGTCTGCTATCTAGTTTTGAACTCCTGGTAGGTGTTCTGCTAACAGATAGATGTTTTGAGGAATGGCCCATCTCCAAATTTCCTGTGCTAGTCTGGATAGTTGGAGAGAATGTGTCCCCCCCCTGTTTTTGAATAGAATACATTGCTATCATGTTGTCTGTTCTGATCAGGACTGCTTTGTTGGTAACATGCATTTGAAAGGCTTTCAATGCTAGAAACACTGCTAGTAGTTCTAGATGATTGATGTGCAGCCTTCTTTCCTGCACACTCCATCTTCCTTGTACTGTATATTTCTCCATATGCGCTCCCCATCCCGTGAGCGATGCGTCCGCTGTTATTGTCACCTGTGGAATTGGTTCTAGGAACGACCGCCCCTTGGCAATGTTTGTTGTGTTCCACCACTTCAGAGAGAGGTGTGTGCGGTCGTCTACCAACACCAGATCTGTAATCTGTCCTTGAGCCTGATTCCACTGTGTCGCTAAACATTCTTGTAGCGGACGCATTTGTAGTTTGGCATATGGTATTAGCAGTATGCAGGATGACATCATCCCTAATAGCTGCATGAACACTCTTGCTGTTAGTGAGTGTTGTGGCTGAAATCTTTGAATGATTGTAAGCATTGTCTGGATCCTGACTGGATTGGGGTATACTTTTGCTTTTTCTGTGTCTATAGTAGCCCCTAAATATTGTTGAACCTTGCTTGGTTGCTGGTGTGACTTTGTGTAGTTGACAGTGAACCCTAGTTGGTGCAGCATGTGAATTGTCTTCTGTGTGTTCTGAAGACATTCTTCTTGTGACTTGGCCTTTATTAGCCAGTCGTCCAAGTATGGGAAGACATGTATTTGTTGTCTTCTTAGGTGGGCTGCAACCACTGCTAGGCATTTTGTGAACACCCTTGGTGCGGACGTGACACCAAACGGAAGGACTTTGAACTGATAATGTTGTCCTTCTACCACAAACCTTAGATATTTCCTGTGGGCTTTGTGAATCGGGATATGAAAGTAAGCGTCTTTTAGATCCAGTGTAGAAAGAAAGTCCCCTTTTTTCAGTAAAGGAAGTACTTGTTGGAGCGTGACCATATGGAAATGTTCCGAATTTATGTATGCGTTGAGAGGTCTTAGGTCTAGTATTGGCCTTAGAGACCCGTCCTTTTTGTGAATTAGGAAGTATAGGAAGTATACTCCTGTTCCTTGTTGTTGCTTTGGAACCTTCTCTATGGCATGCTTTTGTAGCAGAGATAGTACTTCTTGTTTTAACAGTGTTAAGTGATCTTGTTTCATTGGACACTGTTTGGGGGGGATGTTTGCTGGGGTAGATGTGAGTTCCAGGCAATAACCATGTTGGATAATTTGTCTCACCCACCTGTCTGATGTGATGTTTTCCCAGACAGGTAGGAACTGTGATAGGCGTCCCCCGACCGGTGTTATATGGTCTGGGGGTGCTGTATGAAGTCACTGCTTTGGGGTTGGAGAGTTGCGGTTGTTGTTGTTTCCGCAACCTCTACCCTTGTTGTTGTTACCTCTGTAACCACCTCTAGAATTACCTCTGGGTGATGTCGGTGTAAAAGAGGTTTGTTGCTGGCTTGTACCTGTATTTTTGGATCCTCCTCTATAGGTGGACCTACGAAAGGAACCTCTTTGGGTCGGCTGTTGCAATGTTCCCATTGATTTAGCCGTTTCCGTATCCTTTTTCATCTTCTCTAAGGCCTCATCTGTCCCTGTGCCGAAAAGTGTTTTCTCATCAAAAGGTTGGTTCAGTAATGAAGTTTGCACCTCTTGTTTGAACCCTGAAACCCTGAGCCATGCATGTCTCCTTAACATGATGCTTGTGTTTATGGATCTTGCTGCAGTGTCTGCCGCGTCTAGGGCGCACTTGATTGAAGTGTCAGTAATTAACTTCCCTTCCTGTATGAGTTGATCTGCCCTCTTTTGATGTTCTTTAGGGAGATGTGTGATGAGTTTTTCTAACTCATCATAATGCGCTCTGTCATACCTTGCAAGTAGTGCTTGTGTATTAGCTATGCACCAGCTGTTTGCCGCTTGAGATGCTACTCTCTTGCCAGAGGCATCTATTAGCTTAGACTCTTTGTCAGGAGGTGGAGCTTCTCCTGTAGATAAAGAGTTTGCTCTCTTACGAGCGTTTGTGACCACTAGTGAGTCTAGAGGAGTTTGTCCTTTGATGAATATTGGGTCTTTCGGAGCTGCCCTATATTTCTTATCAATTCTTGGGTTCAGTACCCTAGCCCTCACCGGGTCTTTGAATATCTCTGATGTGTGATTGAGAAGGCCCTTAAGCATTGGTAGTGTTCCTGATGTTCTTTGTGCAGCAGGTAGTGTTTCTAATAGGAAATCCTCTATTTGAGGTTCTGCATGTAGTTCTACCTTGTGGTATTTTGCTGCTCTATTAATGAGTTGCGCAAAACCAGTATTATCATCAGGAGGTGAAGGTTTTGACGGATACAATTCAGGGTCGTTATCGTTATCTGACCCTACATTGTACTGTTCCCATGGGTCTGCCTCCTCTGGGATTGTCTCTTCATCATCCCCAGGATGTTCTCCCTCCCCTGTGTCACTTTCTACGTCTGTTGTAGGTGTAGATGGTCGTGTGGGAGGAATAGTTGGCCTATTGTGAGGAGTAGGAGAAGAGGGTGTGTCTCTAGGTTGTGGGGAAGGGGGAGGAGTTGTATTTGTCCCCATTGTTCTCTTCTTCGGAGGAGTTTTGTCGTCCGATTGGTCATTTTTTCTCTTTTTAGGTAGTTCTGTGACTACCTTGCCAGTTTGTGGATCAATAAACAGAGTCTTTTGTTTAGGATCGGTTTTATATTCCTGTGTCAGTACCGCAGTTTTCGGGTCCGACAGGTGTTTTTTCTTCTGACTGTCCATTTGTATTTTCGGCACCGAGATTTTATTCGGATCCGATGTCTTCGGTGTCGAGGGTGTCTTCGGTGTCGAGGTTGTTTTCGACGTCGAAGCGTGTTTCGGTGCCGACAGGGACTGTTTCGACTTCGAGCTTTCCTTGATATGGAGCTTCGGTGTCGATGTCGGGGTGGGTCGTTTATCGGAACCACCATGATGGGAGACCGAGTGTTTCGGTTTCGTTGCCGGGCCCGAAGGCGGGGCGTCGGAAACTTTTTTCGGTTGTCTGACCGGGCTCGAGGGCGGGGTCGACACCGTGCGGGGTCTGTTCTTTGGTAAAGGGACGTCGTCACTCACGGTTTGTTGGACGTCGATTTCCTCGACGTCGGACTCGTCCGCTTCAGACCCCGCCTCGTCGTGCTCTTCTTCCTCCTCTTCTGGGTGCTGGTCCTCGAACAGCTCCGGGATTGCTTGTGACTGCATTCTCGATACCTCGTGTCTTTGGGCTCGACGGTTTCTAATCGTCGATTTTGAGGAAAATGCTGCACAGGCCTCACAGTCCCTGAATTCGTGTTCAGGGGACAAGCAGAGGTTGCACACCTCGTGTAGGTCCTTGTGTGGGAACTTAGCACCACACGTTGGACATTTTTTGAATGGAGTCCTTTTCTTGGACTCCGGGCTGGACTACGTCGAGCTGGTCTTCTCGTAGTCGTCGTTCTTCGAAACGCGTCGAGATGGAAGTGTAGTCTCGTTCGATAACAATACCGTCAAATTGGAAAGGGTTACGCGCCGAATATAACTTTCTTTATCGAAGTCGATCCGGAGCGCTTCGATCCTCATCCGAACCCGATGGCGGGAAAAAACAGTCTAAGGATGGAGCCGATGCCCATGCGCACTAACACCCAGAGGAGGAGTCATCGATGACGACAAAGACTTCTCCAGAAGAAAAACAAGTGCAATCATCCGAGCCCAACACCAGATGGCGATCTATTCATAAATGTACCATATGCAGCCCATATGCCTCGAACATATTCTTCCCAAACTGCTCCAGTTTCTTGGATTTCTTGTCCGGAGGTGCGGAAGGGAATGCGCTTGGGGACGCAGAAGCTTGGACAACCAAGCTCTCTGGAGTAGGGTGCTAGGAGAGGAAAATGGGGTCGCCCAGGGCCGGGCGATGGCGTCGGGCCACATTCCTATCCACAGGAGCCCCTGTGTTGGGCCTGGACCAGATGCCCAAAAGGACGTCTGAAAGTGCATAATTAAAGAGCAGCAGCGGCTCTCCAGAGGAAGCCGCCGGCCGAAGCACTTCTGTCAGGAGGTTAGTCCTGACGGCCACTGTAGGGAGCTTGAGGTGGAGAGCCTCTGCTGCCCTACGCAACACCACGGAATAAGTATCGCCCTCCTCAGTAGCCACGGTAGAAGGAGACAGTGTGCCAGATTCTGGTGAGAAATCCAGATCACCAGCGTCCCCCAAATCCTCTGCCCAGTCCGGGTAGAGCTGGCATTGGGATGCAAGAGATTCTTCAAAACCCTCCCAGTCTTCCATGTCCTCCATCACCAGCAGGGCAGGTGGGAAAGATGGAGAAGGATGGAGATAGGGATAAAAAAAAATCCTGTCGGAATCGGCGTAGATCGACACCAGTCTGGCATGTCTCCATGTCGGGGACATCGGCCGGGCAGTCGACGTCGATAGAGGTCAACCGACATCAGAAGGGATCCAAGCATGGATCCATGTGGGTCTCGCGGTGCAGAGGCTAGAAGCACAAGTTACTACTTGTGTAACGATATATCTGTAAGAGACATTAGTTAGTATTAGATTCCTTACCTTAGAATATCCCCAGGCGTCAGACTGGATCCGGAAATTTTTGCGTAGCAGTACCCTTGCGCGTCGGTAGGCGTCGTCTGCGGCTCCGCGTCCGTTGTCGGCGTCGTGGGCGCCGTGATGACGTCGTTGGAGTACTTTTGCGCCGCCTCCGCGTGCTGACGTCAGTTCTTAGACACAGCTTTTCCGCGCCAGAAACGCAGAGCCATGTTAAAAACCAACACTGGTGCCATTGAAACTAGGGCCCTGAAAGGGGACAACCCTAACCCTAGATATTGGTTCGCAGAACAGGGAGGATGGGTGGGTCGGTAAGGAATCTAATACTAACTAATGTCTCTTACAGATATATCGTTACACAAGTAGTAACTTGTGCATCTGAAAGAGACACGTTAGTATTAGATTCCTTACCTTAGAATAGATACCCCAGCAATACCAACCCCGGTGGTGGGTCTGCGAACCAATAATCACACCAGAAAGTCCTGGAGGACGGAACGGCCAAAGAAGCCATCCCTCCGGACTTGGCTGTCCAGGCAGTAGTGTCTTGCAAACGTGTGCAGTGATGCCCACGTAGCTGCCTGACAGATGTCTTGTAAGGGCACTCCCCTGCCCAGGGCAGTAGTAGCCTCCGTGGCTCGGGTAGAATGAGCCCGCAATCCAGCAGGAGGCTCCTTCCGAGCCAAGGAGTAGCATGCCTGGATACACAGGAGGATCCACCGGGAGATGGTCCTCTTGTGCACCGCTTTCCCCTTCTTCGCGCCCACGTAACCAACAAAGAGTTGGTCATCCACCCGGAACTGGCGTGTGCGATCCAAGTAGAATGAGAGCGCACGTTTTGGGTCCAGACGGTGGAGCCGCTCTTCCTCTTTAGAGGAATGCGGTGGCGGGAAGAAGGATGGCAAGGTGATAGACTGCCCGATGTGGAAGGCTGTGACAACCTTGGGCAGGAAAGAAGGTTTGGTACGCAGCACCACTTTGTCCGGATGGACAGAAAGGAAAGGTGGAGTACAAGAAAGGGCCTGGAGCTCACTCACTCTCCTGGCAGAGGTGATGGCAACCAGGAAAGCAGTCTTTAAAGTCAGAAGGCGAAGAGGACAGTTGTGAAGTGGCTCAAAGGGAGTGCACATCAGAAATGTAAGAACCAGGTTCAAGTCCCACCGAGGCATCACAAACGGAACAGGAGGAAACGTGTGTGTGATGCCCTTAAGAAATCTATTAACAATAGGGGACTTGAACAAAGAAGGTTGATCAGGCAGCCTGAGAAAGGATGAAAGGGCAGAAAGGTAGCCCTTGATAGTGAGTATACACCAGAAGGTATCTAGGAGTCTAAAAAGTGAAATCAAATCACAGACAACCATTGGCATGACAAAATTATATTTTCACTTATCACTTTTTTGCACTGATTTTTTCTACTGTGTCCGCCTAACAGATAAGAACTATAGGGTCTCTTTATTCTCACAGTCCTCTATTACGTCTTGTGTGACTGTGAGGGCACTGACTCCTGGGCAAGGAGAACCCAAATGATGTGATAGTGGCGGTACAGTTAGACTACTGATGGGAACATTTTCACCTAGAGTATGTGCCTCACGTGAATGTGTTGTTATTTTTTTCACGTGATGCGACTGATTAATGTAGTCTCCACCTTTCTCTTATTTTGTCATGCCAATGGTTGTCTGTGATTTGATTTCACTTTTTAGACTCCTAGATACCTTCTGGTGTATACTCATGTTCTTGACAGGGGCATGTATCTAGTATTAGTCGGTAAACCAGCCCTTAGACCCCCCTTTAAGTAGTTTGTCTAATTGTTTTTATTAGCCCTTGATAGTGCCCAGAGCAGAGCCCTGCTGGGCAAGAGAAAGAAGGAAGAGAAGAACCTCAGAAAGAGGGGCAGAAAGAGGATCCACAGCCTTTGCTGTGCACCATGCCACAAACCTGTTCCACCGGCAGGCGTATACCGACTTTGTGGAGGGACGCCTGGCTGCCAGAATGATGTTACAAACTTCAGGAGGCAAATCAAATGGCCTCAACTGTCGCCGCTCAATCTCCAAGCATGGAGGTGGAGACTGGACAGGTTCGGGTGGAGGACCGTCCCCTGCTGCTGCGACAGAAGGTCCTCCTGAAGAGGCAGACGAACCGGGGGATCGACTGACATACTGAGTAGCTCTGGATACCAGTACCTTCTCGCCCAGTCCGGAGCCACAAGGATGACTTGGGCCCGGTCGCGCTTGATCTTCTTCAGCACTCTGGGCAGAAGTGGTATAGGCGGAAAGGCGTACAACAGACCGCAACTCCACACGCGACGAAAAGCGTCTCCGAGCGAGCGCCGCCTTGGAAATTCCAACGCGCAGAAATGATGAAATTGCGCGTTCTCTTCGGTGGCGAATAGATCTAACCAAGGCTCTCCCCATCGCTGAAAGAGGCCTTGCGCCACGTCAGAGTTCAGACGCCATTCGTGATCCATCATGCACCGACGGCTGAGCTCGTCCGCCCTGGCGTTCAGAGAACCTGCCAGGTGTTGAGCCACCAGGGTAACGCCCTGGGGTTCCAGCCATTGCCAAAGGCGAAGAGACTCTTGACAAAGGATCCACGACCCCACCCCGCCTTGTTTGTTGCAGTACCACATGGCGGTGGTGTTGTCAGTGAATACCTGCACTACACTCCCCCGGACAGAGGGGAGGAATGCCTTGAGTGCCAGACGAATTGCCCTGAGCTCCAACAGGTTGATGTGGAGCCGGGTCTCCGCCGGAGACCAGAGGCCACTGATCTCTGCCTCTCCCATGTGGCCTCCCCAGCCCTGGAGGGACGCGTCCGTCACAACTACGTGCTCCGGTTGGGGGAGGGAGAGGGATCTGCCGCTGACCCAATCACGGTCCGTAAGCCAACACTGCAGCTGTCTCGCAGTGCCCTCCGAGATCAGGACGTGGTCGGATAGGTTGCCCTGATGCTGGGCCCACTGAAACTTCAGGTCCCACTTCAGAGCCCGCATCCGCCACCTGGCGTGATGCACCAGTAGGATGCAGGAGGCCATCAGCCCCAGAAGCCGCGGCGCCACCCTGACCGAAACCTGGGATAACGGCTGAAAGATGGGAATCAGAGCCTGAATATCCCGGATCCGCTGTTCGTGCGGATAACCCCGAAACCGCGCCGAGTCCAGAAGCGCTCCGATGAAGAGGAGCTTCTGAGAGGGGCACAGGTGTGACTTCGGTACATTGATGGAGAACCCCAGCTGGTGCAGGAGGTCTGCCGTCGTCTGGAGGTGGCTGACGACTGTCTGGGGCGAGCCCGCCTTCAACAACCAGTCGTCGAGGTAGGGGAAGACTGAAACCCCTAACCTGCGCAGATGAGCTGCGACCACCGCCATCACCTTTGTGAACACCCGTGGGGCGCTGGTAAGGCCGAAGGGGAGTATGGTAAATTGAAAGTGCTCGTGGCCAACCATGAACCGCAGGTAGCGCCGGTGGGCAGGCAGGACGGGGATATGAAAGTAAGCGTCCTGCAAGTCCATCGCTACCATCCAGTCTCCTGGGTCCAGGGCAGCCAGGACCTGAGCCAGTGTCAGCATCTTTAACTTCTCCTTCCGGAGGAAGCCGTTGACGGTCCGTAGGTCCAAGATAGGGCGTAGGCCCCCTTTGCCCTTCTTGGGTACCAGAAAGTAGTGGGAGTAGCAACCACACTCTACTTCTGGCCCAGGAACGCGCACGATGGCCCCCTTGGCCAAGAGGGCCGTAACTTCCTCCTGCAGAAGTCGCAAATGATCCCCCGACACACGGTGGTTCTGCGGTGGCATGGCTGGAGGAGTCGCCTCGAAGGGGAGGGAGTAGCCCCTTAGGACGATTTGCAGCACCCACCTGTCCGACGTGACGGTGCGCCAGTGGAGGTGGTGATGGCGAACCCTGCCCCCCACAGGCGTCACATGGGCCTGAAAGCACGGACTAGGAGGGTTTTGAGGCGGATGCTGCGGGGGAAGGTGTGGACTGACCTCGCCGCTGCCCCCGACCGCCCGGACGGCGGTTCCCACGGCCGCCACCGCGTTGGGTATTGCCCTGCGGAGCGTGGCTGGCGGCGCGTGTGGGCGCACCCCTTCCGTGGCCACAAAAGGAGTGAAAGGCAGCCGATTGCAGGCGCTGGCCCGAGAGGCCCAAGGACTTGGCCGTAGCCCTGGAGTCCTTAAAGCGCTCAAGCGCATGGTCTGCCTTGTCGCCAAAGAGGCGACGGCCATCGAACGGCATGTCCATGAGTGTGCTCTGGACATCTGCCGAGAAGTTGGCGGACCTCAGCCAGGCGTGGCGTCTGACCGCCACCGTCGTTGCCATCGCTCTACCTAGCGAGTCGGTGGTATCCAGCCCACACCTGATAGAATACTTGGCTGCATCCCGGCCCTCCACAAGGGCTTGGCCGAGTTTGGCCCGTACCTCCAACGGACACTCTGGCAGCACTTCCGCGACCTTATCCCACACAGAGTGGGTGTAACGTCCCAAGAGGCAGGCGGTGTTGGAAGACCGCAGGCCTAGACTAAGGGATGAGAAGATCTTCTTCCCATACTGGTCATACCTCTTGGATTCCCTGTCCGGCGGGGCCAACGGGAATGCGGTCTGGGAATTGGAGGCCTGGATGACCAGGCTCTCGGGGGTAGGGTGGGAGGACAGGAAACATGGGTCACCCGGGGCTGGGCGGTGGCGTCTGGCCACGTTCCTATCTACGGGCGAACCCGTAGCGGGCTTGGACCAAGTGCCCAGAAGAACGTCGGTCAAGGCCTCATTAAAGGGCAGCAGAGGCTCGGCCGAGCTTGACTGCGGTTTAAGGACCTCAGTGAGGAGGTTAGTCCTCACGGCCGCGACGGGGAGCTCAAGGCCCAAGGCCTTGGCCGCCTTTATCAGCACCACACTATATGTTGCCCCCTCCTCCGAAGCCACGGTAGGAGGGGATACAAAACCAGTGTCTGGAGAGGTGTCCAGGCCACTGGCCTCCCCAAGGTCTCCTGTCCAGTCCTCATGAGACTGACACTCCCTGGTCAGAGGGTCCTCAGACCCCTCCCAGTCCTCTTCATCACCCATCTCCTGAAACTGAGGGTTCTCAGCTAATGGGGCCTGTTCATAGAAGTGAAACTCCCCAAACGATGTCTGGAGCGGCGCCCATCGGGCCGGAGCCGCTGACGAAGAAGGGTGAGGACCACCAGTCGGACCTGCGGGGCTAGAAGGCACGCCGGCAGGGCCCAACCAGCCGAAGAGGCGGGTCATGGCTGACAGAAATTCCTACAGCTGGGCCGGAGTCACCGACGTACCCGGGAAGGGCGGGTAGGCCAACGATGACTGCGTAGGCTCCGCCGGAGCGGGGAGGCACCACCCGCATCCTGAGCCGTGTCGCGTGACAGGCTAAGGGAAGGCGAAGAGCGACGTCGCTTCTTCGACTTCTTGTGCTTCTTCTTACCTGACCCCGAGTAGGAAGACCACGTTGAATAATGGTGGTGGCTCCGCCACCGGTCCCTTGACCTCCCACAGGACCGAGACCTTGAACGGCGCAGAGCCGACTCCCGTGCCTCAAGCAACTACTGCTCCCGCCAAGTTTTCAGATCCATGGCCCGGCAGTCGGGGCACGACGAAGGGTCATGGTCGCACCCCAGGCAGTAGAGACACCCGCGGTGCGGGTCGGTCTCCGACATCATGCAGGGACAAACCTCGCAAGAACTGAAACCAGGCATCCCTATACACCAGGAGTCAAAGACTCAAAAAAGCGACAAAAGTCCCCAAAAACTCAGTCAAAAATTGACTGGGGGTACCGCTCTCTCCGGATCTGCGCTTGCTGGTGCGGAAAAAGAAAGAACTGACGTCAGCGCTCGAGGGCGACATCTATGTAGCTACCGCGACGTCATCCCGGCAACCACGATGCCAACGATGTACGTGGAGTCAACCAACGCCACCTTCCGACGCACAGGCGTACTGCTGACGAAAAACTTTCCACATCCAGTCTGATGCCTGGGGGCCTAAGGTAAGGAATCTATAGCTAACTGTTTCTTTCAGAAGCTCTGTTATGGCTCTGTATGTGGTCAAATGATGTGGATCCAGGTAGGTGTCAAATAGTTTATAGATGATTGAACCACATGCCATAATGTTTACAAATAACAATGAAGCTGCAGGGCATACAGAATTAAGGAGAATTAATCTCTTTCATACCTTTTTCGTTCTAGCTGTGGAGTGTCCAACGTAGTCTGTTGATTCATTGCTTTGATCCAGTAAATAAGGGCTTGGAAAACATATGCAACATGTTTCAATGAACAGACATCCAGAACTGGAAGAACATCAGAATGTTCATCGTTGTGAGAACGCATCAATGAAAGGGCATAATTTAAGAAATCACCACGTGCAGACATCATTCCCTGACGGGCACTAAGCAAAGTGGCTCGCCTATAGAGAGAGGAAAATAAAGTTAGCAAGCCCTAATAGATTGCAAATTAATGTTTTTCGCATAGGTAAACAGTGGTAAAAGTAAAACTCCTTTCTCAATGTCAAATTTAAAACACAAAGGGCATGAACAGACCATAATAAAATTATTACCAATTTCCTTACACCTTTATCTTAACTTTTTTCCCTCATGACTTTAAATGGTGACTAGTTTAAATATAGCTCACAAACTAAAGGAGAAACAAGATAACCTGCTATTTACTTTTGCCTATGTAAAGTATGACACAAACTTGCCATTTTGCACATACTGCAGTATGCTTTATTTTTAAAAATGTGTCCATGCAAGTTTAGCACTATGCGGAGTCATTACAAACGCAATTTTCTTTGCTACCCATTATTGGAAGTATGGTAAGGTTGACAAGGTGATAAGGATTTCAGTTCCTAAAGATGCCAATTGTAGATGCTAACAAAACAGACTGGGCAGGCTTTGAAGCATTCCTCTCCCTCCCAACTCTGCCCTTCCCCACAAACAGAGAAAAAAAGTGTAGGATGCTGGCTTAGTATATGGCGCACACAATAAAGTAAGGCACCCTGCATTAATCCAGACGACCCTAAGGGGGATTTTAATGGTCTTAGACAACAATAGAAAGCTCTCTAAGTGGTAGCTGAGGAGAGCAGCTTTCAGGCTTAGTCCAGTAGGAACGCTACGCAGCTTGTTTTACCAGGTCTAATCATATAGTGCCCGTTATACTAAAATGAACCACACAGTGTAGTTATAAAAATAGTTATATTTATTATACACACTCACTAACACATTGGTGTATCTCCTACCAGGAGATATCAACACAATACTTCAGCTGTAAACAGTTAAGTAAGCACAAATACACAGTTGTCACCAGGGGGGAGACCAAACCATACACTAAAAAAGTGGAATGCTGTGAGAAGGTGCCCTCTTTCTGCATGGTTGCCCCCACTTTTTGATGACTTGCTGATGTACTTGGACTGAGTGTGCCCCGGGCTCCTGCTAATCAGGTACCCAGGGCCTATGTTCTTTCCCTAAAACTGCATTGAAGCCTAAACCCAATTGGCATCTCTGGCCACAGGTCAGTCCCTGGTAAATGGTACCACTGGTACCCAGGGCACTGTGACCAGGATAGGCCGCAAAGGGCTGCAGAACCTATTGTGCCACCCTTAGATACCCTGTTCCCTTACACATACACACTGCCTTCTTTGCAGGCTGCGTGTTTTGGTGCAGAACAAAGTGAAGAGTCAACATGGCATGCATCCCTGTGTGCCATGCCTACAACCCACTGCCCTGGTAAAGGTCAGTCACACCTCTAGCTGGGTGCATTATACCAGTGGTGAGGGTGCAGGTGCATGAGCCCTGTACCCCTACAGTGTCTAAGTCCATTCTAGACATTGTAAGTGCAGTGCTGCCATTAAGAGTATATGGTGCTGGGAGTTTGGCATCACAAACTCCACAGCACCATAAAGGCTACACTGAACACTGAGAAGTTTGGTATCAAACTTGTCAGCACCTTAAACCCACACTGATGCCAGTGTGGGATTTAATGAGAAATGCACACAGAGGGCATCTTAGAGATGCCCCCCATAAAACTAACCTACCACTAGTATCCAGGCTGAGTGGCTGCTTTTAGCTGCCTGTGAGAAAGTGCCCTCTTTCTTGCATGGTATGCCCCCACTTTTTGCTGAATTGCTGTTGTACTTTGAGTGTGCCCTGTGCTCCTGCCAATCAGGTAAACAGGGCATGTTTTCCTTCCCTAAAACTGCATTGAAGCCTAAACCCAACTGTTATCTCTAGCCACAGGTAAGCCCAGGTAAATGGGACCACATGTACTCAGGGCACTGTGACCAGAGAAGACCCCCAAGGAATGCAGCAATTATTATGCCACCCTTAGGGGCCCTGTACCCTGACACTGACACACACACACACACACACACACTGCAGGCTGAGTGTCTTGGTGCAGAACTAAACAGAGAGTCGACAGGGCACATATCCCTGTGAGCCATGCCCACAGACACACTGCCATGGCATTCTTTAGTCACCCTGCTAGCTGGGTGCACTATTTATTTATTAATGCATTTTTATATAGCGCAGACTTTACCAGAAGGTGTCAGAGCTCTTCACAATAAGACCAGAAATGATACATGAGACCATTACAAGTGAAAAAATTACAAAAGCAAACGTTACATTACATGAGGCAAAAGTGACAATTGTGAGCAAACAAAATACAAGAGGTAGCAAACGGTGCATTACAGGAGGAAAAAGTGACATGTGTGCAGGTTACAAAAGCCTACAAAGTACAAATAGAGGTATAATACTGCAATAAATGGAGGACACTCAAACACAAGAACAAACGTTACGTAGGCAATGGTGGCACTTGTGCAAGTATCGAAAGCAAACAAAATATAAAAGGTAGCAAACAGTGTGGGGACATGTGCATGAGCCCTGTGCCTCTACAGTACCCAGGGCCATTCCTGGGCACTGTAAGTGCAGTGCTGCCATTAAGAGTATAAGGTGCTGGGAGGTTTTCATTACGAACTCCACAGCACCATAATGGCTACACTGGAGACTGAGAAGTTTGGTATCAAACTTCTCAGCACATTAAACCCGCACTGATGCCAGTGTGGGATTAAATGTAAAATGCACGACAGAGGCCATCTTAGAGATGCCCGCTGAAACCTAACCAACTCTAAGTGTCCTGACTGCGTGGTACCAAGGCTGCCACCACCAGACATGTTTCTGGACCCCGGGTCGAGAGCCTACCACTCTTGGGGGCCTGAAACAATGCACAACCCTGGGACAAGGTGCCAAGCCTCCTCCCCCAGGATGGGCAGGGGAAGCTTCAAAGGCATGCCGCCTTTGTGAGTTTCTCCAGGCCACTTGCTGTACTCAGCAACTGGTCCCCACCGGTTCTGACCCACACTCTGGCGGGAAGACATGCGGGAAAACCTGTGAGGAAAGGGGGTGTGCCAGCCTCTGCCAACCCCACCCCTCAGGTGGGGAAGGCGAGGTGAAGCACAACTCAGGGCTCCCGCCATCTTGAGGATGGGGAGCCCCACCCAATCAGAGCTAGGCTCTTGCTCCCCTCCCACTGGAGAGTGGCAGGATAGGGGGTGTACTCACCCCAGGACATCTCTTCATTTAGTATTTAGGGGCACCCTGATCCTTTCTTCCTCAGATCCCGATTTTGAAACAAGAAGAAGATCAAGAAGAAAGAAGACCTACCGTGCAGCTGCTAACAAGAGGATGACACCAACTGACTTGGTCCCTGCCCTACAGGCCTGCCGATCCTTGAACCTGCTCCTGCTAAAACCCCGGCGTCTCCTGTGGTCAGCAAACTCGAAAACCCCGGAGGACCTGACTGCCTTGCTCATCTAGAGACTAGATCTCCCACGAGCAGTGGTTCTGCTCAAAAAGCAACAACCCCTGGTGCAAGCCAGGAAACGCAAATCCAGCACACTCTGCACCCGTCGAGCCTGGGCCGTGCCTGAGTAAACAAAAGGCCATGAGGACGTCCCCCGGCGATTGTGACCATGAATCCAGTGCCCACGGACCCTCCTCGACGCTCCTGACGACGCCTGCAGCCTCACAACAAGAGAACCCTTCAACCGCGACAAGCTGAGGTTAAGATTTCCCGACACCCAAAGACACCCCTGCACCCGGCGCCCCACGGCCCCTGTGCCCAACTCCTGGGTAGCTACCTAACCTCCAGCTATCCAACTTACCTCTCGAAGTGGTGGTCGCACCTGAAGAATCTCCATCCCCGAGTCTGCAGCCTTTGCTCAACTTCCAGCTTTTCCATCGAAATACATTGGGCGCCCGACGGTCCAAAAGCACCCTGCACCCAGCTGCCCGAGTGCCACTGGAAGTGCAGCAACTATCCTTTCCTACTTCCCCACTTGCCATGTGTAAGTAATCAGGAGCTCAGCTCCCACAGCAGCGTGGCCTGCGTGCTAGCAGCCACATTGGGCCTACTCACTCTGCACCCGGCTGCCCCTGTGAGGGTTTAACAACTGTACTTACCTGACCCTGGGAGACCCCCCCCCTCCCCCCCCCCCCCGAGTCTACCCCCAGAACCTTAACTCTGCCAGCCGAGTACTTACCCAAAGATGGATAACATGATTTCTTCCATAGGGTAACATTGGCTGGGTTTCACTGAGAATTTCTTTTAAGTGTCGAGTTTTGCAACTTTCAAATATTCCTTAAAAATCGTCCAAATAGCAAACTCGAAATTACTCACCTGCTATCAGGAGAGACCCTAGTGCCTGATCTTTGTGCCCAGCACTGACCTTTAAAAGTAATTATAATCGTGGTTTACTGTTGACCCAATTTTCCTCCATAGGAATACATTGCCTGTTTGTTTCCCAGAATGTCTGTCGATTTTGAAAACGTACAAATATTCCTTAAAAATTGCATGTGTAACAAAAACGATTTCTTTCAACTGTTTACAGGAAATGCACCAGGGCTGAATCCAGCATCCAGCCCTGAGTGAGAAAAACATATGTAAAGTTATTTTACTGCATTTACTTAAACACTCCCTTTTAGCTCAAAGTTATTCTGTGTTTAACTTGTGTTGCATATTGCAACAACTGTAACTATTGCATTCTAAAGTCTATTGCTACTTGAAAGTATTCAATTGCAACATCTCATTCTGAGAAAGTATTTATGATACCTACTGTGGTTCTAAAATAAACAACAATATATTTTTATATACATAACAATTGGCCTAGAGTTCAGTTCTTGAGTGTCTGAGACCATTTGCTGACAACAAATGCTTTACACTGTCCTCCAATACTTCCTTACTGCTCTACCAAGCTACCACTTTAGAGAGTAAGGTCATATCTAAATTTAGCCTCTGCCATACCTTTGGGGACTGTGGACTCTGTGCACACCGTACCTTACTTTGGTCCAGTATATACAGAGCCACTTTCATACAAAGTCGGATTACCCGAAGCTCCAAAAGGTTGATATGGAGCCGGGACTCTGCCGGAGACCAGAAGCCTCTGATCTCCACCTCTCCTAAGTGGCCTCCCCATTCCAGAAGGGACGCATCCATCACCACTGTGTGCTCCGGTTGGGGAAGGGAGAGGGATCTGCCAATGACCCAATCGCGATTCGTGAGCCACCACTGCAAGTGTTGTGCAGTGCCCTCCGAGATCTGCACGTAATCGGACATGTTGCTCTGATGCTGTGCCCACTGGAACTTCAGGTTCAGAGCCCGCATATGACATCTGGCATGTTGCAGTAGCAGGATGCAGGAGGCCATCAGGCCCAGGAGCCAGAGGGTTATCCTGACTGAAACCCAGGATAGAGGCTGAAAGATCGGCATCACAGCCTGAATATCCCCGACTCGCTGCTCATGAGGATAAACCCAAAACTGCATCGAATCCAGAACCACTCCGATGAAGGGGAGCTTCTGAGAGGGACTCAGGTGCGACTTCGGCACATTGATGGAGAACCCCAGGTGGATGAAGGACTCCTTGGGGCGAGCCTGCCTTCAACAACCAGTCGTCAAGGTAGGGGAAGACTGACACCCCTGACCTGCGCAGGTGAGCTGCGACCACCGCCATCACTTTAGTGAACACCCGAGGGGCGCTGGTAAGGTTGAAGGGGAGCACGGCAAACTGAAATGCTCCTGTCCTACCGTGAACCGCAGGTAACGCCGGTGGCCCGGCAGGACGGGGATGTGAAAATATGTGTCCTGCAAGTTCAACACTACCATCCAGTCTCCAGGGTCGAGGCCAGCCAAGACCTGAGCCAGAGTCAACATCTTGAAGTTCTCCTTCCGGAGGAAGCGATTGACGTCTCTGAGGTCCAAGATGAGGCACAAGCCCCCTTTGTGCTTCTTGGGGACCAGAAGGTAGTGGAAATAACAACCACATCCTACTTCCGGCGCAGGAACGCGTTCGATGGGCCCCTTGGCCAAGCGGGCCATAACTTCCTGTTGGAGAAGCGCAAAGTGATCCCCCGACATGCGGTGGAACTGAGGTGGCATTGCTGGGGATAGACTCGAAGGGGAGGGAGTAACCCCTCCGGATGAGTTGTTGCACCCACTTGTTGGAAGTGACAGAACGCCAGTGGGTAAGGTGATGTTGAATCCTGTCACCCACCGGCATGGTGTGCGCCCTGAAGCTCAGACTAGGAAGGTTTCGAGGTGGGCGTCGCGGGGCGGAGGTGGGCCGACCCTCAAGCCGGCCCCCAAAGCCATCTCAGAGGCTTCCACGCCCACGGGCACGCTGAGATTGGTTCTGTGCAGGCTTTTGGCTGAACGAATGATATGGGGTGCCTCTGCCATGACCACGAAAGGAATGAAAGGTAGACGTGGCCGGGCGCGTGGTGGAAAGGCCCAAGGACTTGGCCGTAGCTCATGAGTCCTTAAAACGCTCCAATGCAGTGTGGGCCTTATCAGCAAACAGGCGAGTGCCTTCAAAAGGCATGTCCATGAGCGAGCTCTGGACGTCCAGGGAGAAACCGGTGGACCTCAACCAGGCATGGCGACAAAGCGCCACGGTCGTGGAGATTGCCCTACCGAGGGAGTCCGCGGTGTCCAAGCACCAACGAATGGCAAACTTAGCCGTGTCCTTACCCTCAGCCACAGCCTGAGACAACACAGCCTGGAACTATTCCGGGCACTGAGGAAACACTTCAGTAACGGTATCCCACACCGCGTGGGAATAGCGGCCCAGAAGGCAGGCGGTGTTCACCGACCGCAGCCCTAAGCTGGCCGAAGAGAACAACCGCTTGCCAAACTGCTCCAATTTCTTAGAGTCCTTTTCTGGCGGAGCCGTGGGAAAGGCACTCTGAGACGTAGAAGCTTGAATGACCAGACTTTCGGGTGTAGGATTAGTGGTCAGAAAGGCAGGGTCACCCGGCGCCGAGCGATGACGCCTGGTGACGTTCTTCTCCACGGGGGGCCCCGTGGTGGGCCGTGACTAAGTGCCCAACAAGACCTCGGTGAGGGCATCATTAAAGGGCAGCAGCAGCTCCAATGAAGTGGATGCCGGCTGGAGCACCTCAGTGAGGAGGTTTGGATTCAGGGATACCGTGGGGAGATCGAGGTGAAGGACCTCAGTAGCCTGACGGAGCACCACCGTATACGAGGTGCCTGCGCCATAGTAGGTGGGGGAGAGGCAAGCCCCAGGTCAGAGGAGAGGTCGAGGCCACCGGCCTCCTCCGAATCATCCACCCAGTCCTGCTCAGAATCACACTGACGAGCATGCGGGTCCTCAAACCCTTCCCAGTCATCCTCCTCCGCCGGAGGCTGAGGCCTTGGCGGCGGGGCAGGGACCTGTGAGGGAATAAACGGCACCGGAACGGTGCAGGCCGGGGCCGGATCGGTTCCCAATTCGGATCCCAGGCAGGGACAAATCCCTTCGGGAACCGGGGCAGAGGCGGAACCAGCGGTATCCTCTGCGGCGCATCCCTCGGAGCCGGCAGCATGGGACCTCTTGGCGCCGAGGCCAGAGGTGCAGGATAATGTAGCGCCGTGGCCGGAGCTTCTAGCGGTGCCGGGGCTGGATCAGTCGACAGACCAGCAGAATCCGGACACGGGACCGCGGGGCCCGAAGGCGCACTGGCGGCAGCCCGAGGCCTAAAAAGGCAGTCCATGACAGCAAGGAACTCTTGCATTTGTGCGGGAGTCGCCGACGGACCCAAGTAAGGCGGGTAGGCCGCAGTACTCCCAGGCTCCAAAGGAGCCGCAGGGGTGGAGCCCCTGTCCCCCTCGTTCACATCTGGGACCGACGGGGGGATGTCGGAGAGCGAAAACGCTTCTTCAACTTCTTTTTGTGCCGTTTCTTACTCAAATCCGAAGGGGAAGAGGAATGGTGGTGATGACTCCGCGAGCGATCACGGGAACGACCCCTAAATCTCGAACAGCGCGGGGACGAGTGCCAAACTTCAAACAGCTTCCGGTGCCGTTCCCTCAGGGCCTTCGGCCTACAGTCCAAACAGGATCGGGAGTCATGGTTGCGCTCCAGGCAGTAGAGACAGACGTCATAAGGGTCAGTCACCGACATATTGCGGCGGCAGGTCCCGCAAGACTTAAAACCAGGCATCCCTACCAGCACCAGAGAAAATCAACACGAGACAAAAGTATCAAAAAGATAGTCAAAAAATGACTAAGATACGTGCTCTAACCGGATCTGCGCTTACTGGCGCAGAAATAAAAACTGACGCCAGAGCGCATGGGTGGCGCTTAAGTAGTCTCCGTGACGACATCTCAGCGAATACAATGCCAGCGACGGACTCTGAGCCGCAGGTCGCTGCCTACTGACGCGCAGGGGTACTGTGAAGCAAAACTTTCCAGATCCAGTCTGACACCTGGGGATATTCTAAGGTAAGGAATCTATCACTAACGTGTCTCTTTCAGATTGGTCTCTCATGGAGACTGCTTTTCTGAAGGTCAGTGTTGGTTTGGAAGGAAGCACAGGTGCCAATACAGCATCAGTTAATATTATCTGCCAGTTCTTGTTAAGAATGGCCTTTAGTTGTCTTTGCTGTTTGTTGTAAGTTGTGATAAGAGGCGGTGTCTCATTTTTCACTACATCGCCAGATGCTGCTCTGCATTTGTGCTAGCACTGCCTGGTTCCAATAAAGCTTCCCTAGTTTTTAGCTCCATTTTTTCTTTCGCTTCCTTAAGGATACTTTCACTGTACACTCTGGCTCTTTTGTGCATTTCAGAAGTTCGTCCTCGGTGCTACATATCCTTTTTAGTCTGATCAAATCTCCATAAGGAATACTCCTGATTAAGTGTTTAGGATGTGAGCTTCTGGCGTGCAGGGTAGCATTGCCAGCTGTACTTTTTCTATGTAGGGTAGTTTACAATTTGTTGCCTGCTACATACACAGTAGTATCTAAGAAATCTACTTTGTGTTGGCTAATCTGTGACGTGAATTTTAGGTTCAGATTGTTAATATTAATTTCTTTGATGAAGGCCTCTGCACTTGTGTGATCCCCCTTCCATACTATAAAAACAGTCAATAAAATGTGGCCAATACTGTACATGAGTGGCAAACGTTCTGGCATAGTTACCCATTAGTAGCTGCTCCTACTGCCAGCCTACGTGTAGCTGGGAGAGAAGCAAGCTCCCATTGCTACACGTTTCTGTCTGTACTTTTCCTTACCAAACATAAAAAAAGTTATTGAATAGGCACCATTTGAGAAGCTTAAGCAGCATGATATTGCGACTGTGCAAATTTAAAGATCTAGTATCCAAATAGTGATTGACAGCTGTTAACCCAGCAAGATGGTCAATGCTCATATAGAGCAACTCTATATCCAAAGTTATTAAAAGCAGATTTGATGATCATTGTATTGATTTAATCTTATTCAAGAAATTCCTGGTGTCCTTTATATACGTGGACAGTGCCTGGACATGACTAAAGAAAGTAATCAACATATCTGCTTATGTTCTCACTTATTCCTCCCAGAGCAGATATGATAGGTCGGCCCGGCGTTGGTGTTATCCCTTTATGCATTTTTGTATAAGGTACAAAGTCGGTATGATAGGAAATTCATTATGCAGATATTTGTGTTCTTGGTTTGATATGAGGCCTTGTCTCTTCCACAATGATAAGCTCTTTTTAGAGATTCTTTTGACCTTACGCATTCTGTCATGGTGGCTTTTTCATAGCAGTCTAAATTGCTCAATTGCCTTGTTGCCTCCTGGATGTATTCTTTTCGTTGGCCAAATGGCAATATTGCCACCTTCATCCGATTTATTACAACTTTCTGATTAGTTTGCAATTTCCTTATCAAATTTTCATATTGTTTATCCTGATGCTTCCTTCTTTTTTCACTTGTGTTGACCATGCGATACAGATGTTTCAAATTTTCAGTCACTATTGTGAAAAACATGAATAGCGTCTTTTGGCATCATGGGATAAAATGTAGACTTCGCCTTAAAGGGACTGATTCCGGCACTGGATTGAGATATGTCGATACCTTCCAATCTGACCTGTGTTGATTCTTGTTCTTTATGTTCCAAATTGCTCGGTAGCATTTAATTCATGTAGGGTAATTAGCATATGCACATCCGAAACTTGGAGATTGTCATGCCCAAATTCATTGCAACTGTCTGGTATATTGCTCTTTATTCCCTTCCTTGACTGTGAAGAATTTTTTCAATTTTAGTTTTCTAATGTTGCTAAAAATGTCAATTCGAGTACGTCCATAATTGAAATTGCTCTTGAGACACTAAGAAAGCCCGAGAGCCAACAACTGAGTTTCTGCTTTAGTTATTACTTCAGAGATTCACTACTGTGTGGTCATCCGGTTTTCTCCGCCACTGAGGTTTTCCTTTTGGCTTGTTCCCGCCTGCATTTGCGCTTTACTCTGCGCCTCTGAATTCTTTGTTGTGTTGAGGTTTTTTCTGGTTCCGTGGGTGCAACGTGTTGACGGCGGTCCTCCGATAAAAAATTCAACTCCTCTGCAAGACTTAATCTATTACTTTCATCAGGCTCATTAGATGTGTTTGG
This sequence comes from Lissotriton helveticus, assembly GCF_964261635.1. Lineage (NCBI taxonomy): Eukaryota > Metazoa > Chordata > Amphibia > Caudata > Salamandridae > Lissotriton > Lissotriton helveticus. The sequence goes on along the minus strand of NC_136063.1, from coordinate 402,932,958 downwards.
TTGTCCATCTTCCGGTTCACTTTCGCTCGTTAACGAGCTTATTTCTGAACCGGACACTTCCACCATGGCAGTACTGGTGCTTGCCCCCTCATTTGAGTTTGCCTAGGGTTAGTTGTTCTACCAAAGTGCATTTTTTTTTAGCTTGGTCGTACTTTCGGGAAGACATGAATACTTGCCCCAGTTCATAATCCGCCTTATCTCGGGCGAATTTATAGGCTTTTCTGACTGATTTTTTTTTCTTGTTTTTTCAGCCTATTCGCTATTTTTTTTGTTATGTACTCAGTTTGTTCCAATTTGCTCAATTGCTCATTTAAGTTACCTATATCTTTTAACAATTCTCCTCGATCACTCGGCGCATATTTAATCAATATCCTCACCAGATTAATTGACGCAGTCAGATTGTTAGAGGCCCATTCCTTTAACATGTTAGGGTTTGGGTTATCGAAGCTCGGAGCCAATAAAATCCGTAACCCCCCCGGGGAACCCGTCCTGCTTCCTCGTACTTTTGCAGTGATCTCTGTTCCCACCATTTTATTTCCGATCTCATGCATTTTTCAAGTGCTTTCAGTAGAGATTTTTCGTTTACTTCATTACCACTAGAATGCGTTCTTTGATTTCGTACTGTGGTGCTAGGTAGATTGTTAAAGAGTTAATCAGCTGCTGCCTCGCGTTCCAGCATAGTATCCGCAGGTATGATGATGAGATATGAGAGTCCTGCGATGTTACTCTTTAACGCCGGGTATAACTGATAACGCCAAATCTCCCCACCTGCGCTCTTGCAACTTTTCACTCACCGATTCCGAATACCGGTCAGGGTGAGTCCTCCAACTCAACTCGTGCTCTTCCGTGACTGGTGACACGCTTCGTAGCTGCGCAGGGGGCTGCCGTCGTGGTTTCCTTTCGGAATGCTTCTAGCAGAGAATGGCTGAAGAAGGCTGCCTGCTTGTGGGGAGGGGGTTCGTAACAGGAAGCAGACCCACTTCCATATAATATCTAATCCAATAGTGTTGCATACCTTAACCTCCAGAGCGGCGAGAAAGAATGCTCCAACTCCTCTTGTATGTGCGATAAGATTTTTATTCTCTCCTCATTGTAGTCCTGACGCCTTTCGGCCTGTAAAACGGCCTTGATCACATGTGGAAATGGCTTTCGGTGAGACATTTTAAACATTTTTTTCTCTCTTCTTTTGCATAATATGTGACCCCAAACAATACAGAAGAAAAACTATTGCTGGAAATTCAAACTTAGTTGTATCATCCACCCAGGTATGTATGTATGTATGTATGTATATGTATATATATATATATATATATATATATATATATATATATATATATATATATATATGTATGTATGTATATATGTATATATGTATGTATATATGTATATATATATGTATATATATATATATATATATATATATATATATATATATATATATATATATATATATACACATATACATATACATACATATACATATACATATATACCATATACATATATACCATATACATATACATATATACATATACATATACATATATATATACATATACATATACATATACATATATATATATATATATATATAGTCTAACAACACAGCGTGTTAGGCTGTATTATGTATGGTGTGCATGTAATAACATCTGGTTTGGTACACAAGCAAAATGATGCTTTACATCTGCTGGAATTCTTTGTAAATGTATACTAGGAGGCTGTGCCAAACACATGTAATGTGCTGCAGGATTTTACATTTGTGTGCATGCTTTGGTTTGAGTGCTGTATTTCCACGCTGAGAGCTGTGCTAAGAACATATTGAGCACATCAGCAGTGTTTTTAATCAAAGATTGCCAGACAAACGCTAAAGGAAATGGCAGAAACCTTATCAGCAATCAAACGGAATACGGTGTTAGAATAACATGTCCATTAACTAACAAAAAAGTTACACACCTTCTACCTTCCAGAGTTCTAAAATTAGCTTCCTCTCGTGCAGTCATCCTCTCCCTTCTGGTTGAATTTTGAGAAGCATGAAGGGGATGACTCGGGTGTCCTGGGTCACCAGCAGATGACAAAGCAGAACCATAACGTAACTGAGCCTCAGTGGAATCCATTATGCTCACCATCCAGTTCCAAGTAGGAATTAGTTTTTCTTCAACATAGCTCTAAAGAAAAAGAACAAATGTTTTTTCCCCCAGTCAAAAAGCATGACAGTGAAAGCATCATTAAGAAATGTACTACTAATATCTATCAACAGTTATAAAACTTGAGGTAAGTAACAAATTAACATGCTTTGTACTTCATAGCCATATGAATGGTGGATATGCAACTGCTTCTAGAGTTTATTGGGGGGGGAGGGGCAAAAGTAAATTGGAGGGTACACAGTCATTACAGGTTTCACCTATAACAGCGTGGATACGCTGTTGCTTTCAGGAGATTTGGTATACTTAAAGGGACTTGGCGCCCACCCCTCGTTGGTATATTGCCACATTAATTTGCTGCCTCCCAATTTGCCAGTGTGTGCCAGCTTCATTGCCGCTTCTTTGGTGCGGAGCATGGACCAAGAACTAACTGCATCATCTTGATTAGTGTCCTTCGGCTGCTTGTGCATTTACTGAGGTACTATTTGTATTTCTCCTTTCCTTGTCACCCTTGTCCGTGTGGCTTCTTCACCCTCCAAACCTCCTTTATCTGTGATGCTTCTTTCCCTTTGTAGGAAATTGCCACTTTTTGCATGGTTACCCCCTAACATTTTGCCAGATACCTGATGCCAACTTGAATGACTGTGTGCTGGGACATTGCTAATCTGTGCTCTCTACAAAACTGTACCTTTGTTTCCATAATTGGCACACCTTTGGGCCACATGTAAGTCCCTTGTAAAAGGTAATCCTGGTACCAAGGGCCTCGTGACCAAAGAGGGCATCTGAGGGCTGCAGCATGTATTATGTCACCCTCCAAGATCCCTCACCTTAACACCCATAATCTGCCATTGCAGGCTGTGTGTTTAGGTGCAGACCACACTGAAGAGTCGACATGGCACACATCTCTGTGTTCCAGGCCCACCAACACTGCGCCTGTGGCATGGGAAAGTCACCCCTCTAGCAGGCCTTACAGCCCTAAGGCAGAGTGCATCATACCACAGGTGAGCGCAGAGCTGCATGAAAAATATCCTCCTACACTGTCTATGCATCCTCAGACAGTGCAAATGCAGTGAAGCCATTTTGAGAACATGGGCTGGTAGTCTGTCATTATGAACTTCACAGCTCCATGATGGCTTTACTGAAAACGGAATAGTTTGGTACCAAAGTTCTCCGCATAATAAACCCTCATAGATGCCACTGTTGGATTTATTATCAAATGCACTCAGAGGACATCTTAGAAATATCCCCTGAGAAATGACCAACTTCTAGTGTATTAGTCTCCCTAGGGGACAGAAGCCATTGGCTACTGCACCCTGACCTCAGCAATGCCCTTAGTCTTAAGTATTTAACGGCTCCCCTGAAACTAGTTCCTCAGATTAGACGACCTACGAAGGACAGAAGAGCTGTGCAGAAATGGAGAAGACGGCATACTTGGCCCCAGCACTACCGGCCTGTCTTCTCCTCCAGCAACCCTACTCCAAGAAAACGATGTGGCCCTCAACCAGCAACCTCAAGAACCCCGGAGGACCGGTGCTGTCTTCAATAAAGGCTCTTTTCTCCTGTGGACACCGGATCTGTCCAGCAAGAAACCCACACAAGGACTCCGGTTCCAGGTGAATCTGCAGCACTTGCACCACTCTGCACCAGACGTCCATGGCCCAAGTCCAGGTGGCCCACTGACCCAATGAAGTCTCCCCAGCGATCCTGACCTGGGATCCAGTGTTGGACAACCTCGCCTGACCTTTCCCTCAATGCCTGCAGCCTCAACCTGAAGGGTTCCCCCAACCGCGACTGGATCTGGAGAGAAAACCCGACACCAAAACATACCCCTGCACCAGCAGCCCTCCGGCCTTGAAGTGCCGAACCAATGGTGTCCAGGCATCCCTCCACAATCCAACTTACATCTCCACTCATGGGATTCCTTCAGCCAACCTCCATAACCGAGCCTGCAGCTGTTTTCGAAAACCACTGCCGCCTTTTTTGCACTCTGCACCCAGCTGCCCCTCCGCCGCTGGTGGTGGTGCAGTCGTAGTGCTCTCCAGTGCTCATCTTAACCCCCCCCCCCCCCATGGCCTGTGTCCCTGACCCGCAGGAACTTACCTGTAATATCAGGACTCCCTCCTTTATTGAGTAGCCTGGGCAGACCACATTCCTGGCAGAGTATGACACTTGGATGATTGATGCAGAGCAGTCCACCCCACGCTTCCTTCTGAGGAGCTGACCTAATCAAGTGTAATAGCTCCTTTTGTGGGGTGAGGACCTTGTTCCTGCCGCTGGAGAGGAAAGTAATTAACTAAGTCAGCAGAGTGGCAAAAGGCATGGGCTCATATCCTGAGCTGAGGTAGAAAAATATTACATTCCTGGATGACCCCTAAGCTGTACAGAATTTTTCTTTTTACACGGGCTACAGTGTACACTGCTGCAACTCCGGAGTCTCCACCCCAAAGAGAACTGGAGCTGTGCCCTAAGGTATCCTTTCCCATAGGAGTCAAACAGTAAGGCACACTGACTGTCCTTAAATGTGTTCACCCACATTATAAGTCCTATTCCAGGTCACTACCCAATTCTGCAGAGTCCCTTCTGTGGGATTCTACCTGTGTGCAGTTCCTCGGCTGTGCACAAAAGGAATCACTCACGTGTAACCAGTCAAGGGCCCCTAACCCTTGCAGCGTTGCAGTGAGATTATCTTAAAAGGCAGGCACTGGCAGTAAACACGAGTGGCCCATTTTACCCTGAGTTTACCATGGGGGAGTTGCAGGTTATGAGGCTCTCCCACTGTAAAAGGTCAGAAAACAGGTGATCAACAAGTGAAAAAAACAGGCAGACAAGATGGTCAGAACCACCTTCTCACAGGGTCCAATCCAAGGAGTCTCATCTTCTTTAGAGGGTGAGGCAAAGTATAGAGAGCACACAAGTAGATGGTTTGACCGGCATGGAATGGCATTACGACTTTCAACAAGACCGATGCACGCACTTACACAGAACTAGTTTGTCTGGGAAGGACTTGGTGTACAGCAGGCTGACAGAGTTTGATGCTCACTTTCACGCCGAAGTTATGTTGACTTGGAATACCATCTTGAGAGGGATTAACCGCAAGGGACAACTGTAAAGTGGCTCAAGGGGAGTACACATCAAGTATGTTAAGATCAAGTTAAGGTCCTACTATAGCATGACAAAGGGAGATGGAGGCCTTTCAAGAAACACATCACAACTGGTGACTTACATAATGAGGCCGATAAGGAAACAGCAAAAAGACAGAAGGATACTCTTTACCTGTGTTAAGAGCAAAGCCTTGCCAGAAGAGGAACAAAAACAACAAAATGTCAGATAACTTACTCGAGAGGGTCAATTTGCTGCACCAAGTCATAAATTTGTCACAACAACAGGTGTAAATAGTCTTTGTTGAAGGACGCTGACTGCCAAGATGGCATCAACCACCTACGGAAGAAGGCTTAAGGTATTCAGCATTCACTGCTTAATCTCCAAGCATGAAGATAGAGCCTCAAAAGGTCGAGGTGATGAACCCTGCCCAGTTTTTGCGAAGCAGATACTACCAAGGAGCTTTGGATACAATACCAACTGTGCCCAATCCAGAGCCACTGGGATGACTTGGGTCCAGTCAGTCCTGATCTTCTGCAGAACTCGAGGCAGGAGTGGTATTGGTGGGAAGGAATGCAGGGGTACCGAGCTTTATCCAAAGTGGAATGCGTCTCAGATCCTTAGAAACCCCAACACGCAGAACTGTGAACATTGCGAGTTTTCAGCAGTGGCAAATAGATCAAGCCAAAGTTTTCTATACTAGATGAAGAGACCGTACACCACCTGCCGGTTAAACTGCCACTGTGATCCTCTAGGCGTCAAAAGCTGAGTTCATCTGCCCTGGCATTTAAGAATCCTGTCAGGTGGTTCCCCGTCAGAAGACTTATTGGTGGTCCAGCAATTTCCAGGGGCCTAATGCCTGCTGACACATGGCCCAGGACACCATAGAGCACTGCTTGTTGCAATACTACATGGCGGTGGTGTTGTCCATAAACATATGTACCAGCCTCCCCTTGATTCAATGCCCTGAGCTCTAGAAGGTTGATGTGGAACCAGGACTCCACTGGAAACCAAAGGCCTTTGATCTCCATCCCTCCCAGGAGGCTGTCCCAACCCAGGAGTGAACACATCAGTCACTACTGTCAGCTCTGGGGTTGGTAGGAACAGGGGTCCGACGCGGACCTAATCTTAGAACAGTAACCACCACTGCAGATGTTTTGCTGTCTCCTTCGAAATCTGGGTGTGGTTGGAGAGTTTCCTTCGAGGTTGGGCCTACTGAGCCTTCAGATCCCACTGCAGAGCCTGCATATGCCACCTGGATTGCTGAACCAGCAGGCTGGCATCAAACTTGAGTTGACCTCACTGAAATCCATGAGAGGCTGAAAGATCGTGATCATAGCTTGAATGTACTGGACTCTATTTTCTGGAAAATCGAAGGAGTCGTCAGGTGAGGCTTCCGCACGTTCATCATAGTTTGGAGGTGGGTGACGACAGCTCAGGGGAAAGCCCGCCTTCAACAGCCAGGCGTTGAGGAAGGGGGAATACTGGAATCCCGATCTCCATAGGTGTGGTACTATCATCATTTCTTGAACACCCAAGGACCACTGGTTAGACAAAAAGGGGAGAATCGCGAACTGAAAATGCTCATGTCCCACCATGAAAATCAGGTTACGCCGATGGACCTGAAGGAAGGAAATAAGCGCCCTGCAAAACCAAAGCCACCATCCAGTCTCCAGGGTCAAGGGCATAGAGACATGGGCCAGGGTGAGAATTCTTTATTTGTCTTTCCGGATAAAAACGCTAAAGGGCGAGGGTCTGAAACACAACAAAGGTCTCTGTCCTTCTTTGGCACCACAAAATAGTGAGAATAACTAACACAACCCACTTCAGATGTTCTGATGCAGACAACCACTCTGTAGCACCTTTGGATGAAAGGGTTTTCACTTCTTGGAATAAGATGGACAGACGGTCTTTCGTCAGTTTGTTCGGGGTCGGTGGAAGGTGTGGTGGAGTGGCTATGAAGAGAAGAGGGCAACCCTTTTTGACAATTGGAAGGACCCACCTGTCTGATATTATAGCCTGCCAAACCGGCAAGATTAATTTGATCCTGCCCTACCGGGTGTCCGTGCTCTGATAATGGCATGCTAAAGAGGTTAGGCAGGTGACAATGAGGGTGTAGGGGGGGCTATAGGCGGACTGGCTTTTTGACCCTGACCAGTGCCATGGCCGCAGCCACGAAATTGCTGGGCACCATGCTGAGGCTGAAGTCGTTGCCTGTAGGGAGTGCCTCGGTCGTAACCGCAAAAGGAACAGTAGGGTTGATGGGGCTGGTAAAATCAGACCGATAAGCCACAGGAGTGTGCTGTAGCACTGCTCTCTCTGAGACACTGCAGAGAAGAATCTGCCTTGTCCCCAAAAAAGGAGAGTCAAATCAAATTACATATTCATAAAGGATGACTGGACATTGCCCAAGCTGAACGCAGTCAGGCACAGCAACAAATGGGGACACTGGTGCCAATAGCTCACCCGATGTAATCAGTGATGTCCATTCACGACTGTCTTGTATACTTCGGGCCAGAACAGGTCGAAGGTCTTCTGGGACAGCTGGGAGAACCTGAGCCACCAGGTACCAACAGGCAACTGCCACTGACAGACCTGAGGGCGAAACCGGTGTACGTAAAGAACAAGTTACTTACCTTCGGTAACGCTTTTTCTGGTAGATACTATATCTGCCTGTGGATTCCTCACCTTGTGAATATCCCCTTGCGTCAGCAACATTCGGAAATTCTTTTTGTAGCTTCGCGCCGACGTGGACTCTGACGTCACAGAGGCACGGCATCGCTCGCGACTCCGCTGACGTCACCGACGCCTACAATAGGCCCACGCCGGTGTGATGACATCAGTTCCGCCCTTTTTTCCGTGCCTTCGAGGCACACGGACGGAACGATGACAGTAGACATATACACAGCATACGCAGTATAGAAATCAAGGTAACACACACAGTGTGAAGCAAATGCAATAAAACATTTGAAATAAACAACTCTTTGACAATAAAATAAATACATTACAGAAACTCTGGTATAGAAGAGTGGACAACGGGGAGGCGGGTGGGTCAGTGAGGAATCCACAGGCAGATATAGTATCTACCAGAAAAAGCGTTACCGAGGGTAAGTAACTTGTTCTTCTGATAGATACATCTGCCGTGTGGATTCCTCACCTTGTGAATAGAGTCCCACAGCAGTCCCCACTCCCGGAGGAGGGTGTCCACTCTGCTATACCAGGAAATCTTGGAGGACAGAGCGCGCGAAGTGGCCGTCCCTCCTCACCTCGGTATCCAAGCAGTAGTGCTTCGCGAAAGTGTGGAGGGAGGCCCAAGTCGCGGCCCTGCAAATGTCCTCAACAGGTACACCTCTAGACAAAGCAGAAGTTGCAGACTTTGCTCTAGGTGAATGAGCTCTAATACCCTCAGGAGGGTCCTTACCCGCCAGAGAGTAGCAAATCTTGATGCACAAGATTATCCATCTGGAAAGTGTGCGCTTGTGCACCGCTCTGCCCTTCTTGCAGCCAGCAAAACCCACGAAGAGCTGATCGTCAATACGATAGTCTTTAGTCCTATCAAGATAGAAACTAACAGCCCTCTTTGGGTCCAAGCGATGAAGCCTTGGAAGGGTGTGGGGGAGGATAGTAGGTAGGAAGGGTAATGGCTTGACCTAGGTGGAAAGGAGTTACCACCTTAGGCAGAAAAGCAGCCCTGGTCCTGAGAACCATTCTTTCAGCATGAATGGATAAGAATGGGGGCTTGGAACTAAGAGCTTGAAGCTCACTCACCCTCCTTGCCGAGGTGATTGCAACCAAGAAGACCGTTTTAAAAGAAAGAAGCCTCAAGGGACACCTGTGCAAGGGTTCGAAGGGAGAACCCATCAAATAGGTCAACACAAGATTCAAATCCCAATGAGGAACAATAAAAGGAGTAGGAGGGAACCTATTTGTGAGGCCCTTCAAAAATCTCAAAACCACAGGAGATTTGAAAAGGGAAGGCTGATCAGGCAAACAGAGAAATGCCGACAGCGCTGAAAGATAACCCTTCACTGTCGCAACGGCAAGACCCTGTTGCGCCAGAGAAAGGGCAAACTGGAGAACATCAGACAAATGGGCTCTCAAAGGGTCTATAGATTTCTCTCCACACCAAGTGACACATTTTGACCACCTATAAGAATAGATGGACTTAGTGGAGTCACGCCTGGCTGACAAGATGACATCCACCACATCAGGCGGGAGAGAAAAAGAACTCAGGTTGCCCCTGTAGGAAGGTAGATCCCTGACTATGGTTGCCCCCAACTTTTTTGCCTGGTGTTTTGCTGGTTTTCTGACTTAGTTGACCTGGGGCCCTGCTATTCAGGACCCCAGGCCTACTGCTCTCTCTGTAAAATGGATTCCATGTACCTTAGGTACATATCTAATTGGATACTGAGTCACCTTATCAGTCCCTGTACAGAGTACCTTAGGTGCCCAGGGCATAGGGGTACCCAGGGCCTACCAGGGGCTGCAGCATGTATTATGCCACCCCTGGCTGGCCATCCAAATCTGACACAACTGGCTGCTTGACAGCTGGGGCAAGGTGGTGTAATCACCCTTTGCTTTAGATATAGTATACCTATATCTAAACCTAAATGGGCACACAGATCTCCTATCAGTCACTCCTATGGCAGGCCTTGACAATCCTGAAGGCAGAGTGCTTGGAATCGTGCGAGATAGTGCTCTGGCATGAGCTGAGCCTGTCTGCGGCTTTCGGGACCCATCCCTTAGCCGTTTCCATGATATCGCATACCATATACTCTTAAGTGCATTATAATCCTCGCGGTTATATGCCAACTCTGGTATCGCTTTATCAAAACATGTCGAGTAAGGTGTCATACGAATTGGAATACTAACCCCTCGCCAATTCTGGCGACGGGGTTAGCATTCCACCCTTCTAGAGGGACACGACATGTATGTAACCTGTAACCCCGGTTAAAGTTAGACAGAGCCTTAGCTCCACAAAATGGATGCTGCCACCGAGACACAAGTCTGCCCTCCTGCTGCTGGGAGTCCTCCCAGCCCAGGAGGCAAGGACAAAGGGTTTCCTGCCAGGGGCGGTGCCAGCACCGTCCCAGACAGGATTTTGTGTATCCTAGGTAGGCAGGGCTTTAGAGGAAGGTGACTGCAAGTGGCACCCCGGTGCTCACTGTGCATAGGCCGGCTGGAACCAGTTCCAGGGGCACTCCAGCCCCTGATCTGGGGAAAGCCCGCCAAAGGAGAGGGGTGTAACCACCCCCCTCCAAGTCCCACCCATAGGGCAGGACTTAGTCACGTGCCAGCCCCTTTTTGCAGGATAAAGGTAGGAACTGGCCCCCTTCCAAATCAGATCAATCTTTGAATCCTGAACCAACCTTCTACACGAAGAACTCAAGACTCTTCTCAAGATTTCTCCCTTGTGACTAAGGAGTAGTCACCCTGCAGCAGCAGGCACCAACCAAGCATCGCGGTTTGTTGCCAGTCCCTCCTCCGGATCAAGACTGCTCCAGCACGACGAGAACCGGCTTCCCTGGCACCTCTGACCTCAACCTACATCATCAGCCCAGCTGTGATCCGTAGGTGCGACGAGACCTCGAGGGACCGGCCATCTTCAGAACTGCACGACGCTTGTCCAGCACGACCACCGAGTGACCCTCGACTGAGTGCTTTGGGGTAAGAGAAGCCCCGACCCTGAGCAGCTCCAGCACCGAAGTTCAGCCCCCCCTGCATCCACGAGATCTGCGTGGGGCCCTTCTGCTCTTTGCTGCTCACCGCGTTGTCCAAGTCGCTTGCCCGTTGGCTAGTGACCCCTTCACGACGCACCACGACGACACCTACTGCTGGTCTGGTTGCTCCAGACTAGCCCTTGCTCCCCTCCAACAGAGGAGCACCCTGGACCCTCCTGGTCCACTCAAGACGCCATTTTAGGTCCACAGCGTGGGCCTTGCATTTGCCAAGACTTGTTGCCCAATCCTGGGTCCAGCGACGTCAACAGCAAGAACCTTCGTGGGACAGCTCGCACCTCCATCCTGGTCGCCGACAACGCCTCCTGGTCCGAGAGACTGCAGAGCCCAGCAGCGCCCACTCACCTGGCTGAGGTGACTTCGTCCGGTGCCATCCTGGTGCCACTCAAATCACTGGCTAATGATTCAGAACTTGGTCCCCTCTGCTTACAGGTTTCTTCTTCCCTGATCCAGGCTTGGATCACTCCGAACTTTCTTCACTGGCCGCCTGCCAGCAACTCTTTCTTCAGGCTCCTGGTTCTTCAACGTGGGTTTCCGACGCAACTTCAACCCTATGCAGCCGCAGCCCCTGGGCTAGGTAAACCAAGTACTCCGGTGCTTCAGCATAGTCCAACACCCTAAGTGTTCGGATCCACCCCCGTTTTCGACGCACCTAGTCGGGTTCGCCCGAGAACAGTAACTTTGCAACTGCTAGCCTCCATAGACTTTTTCCCGCCTTACGCGTGAGAGTTCCCACTCTGCACACGACGTCCACAGGCCTCCTGCATCTAATCCCAGTGTTTAGAATTGTAGGCCTAGCGATTCCTGAGTCTAGAAAAGTATTACTTACCTGCTAGCAAGTTCGCATTCCACTTACTGTGTATATGGTTTTTCGTGCCCCTAGGGCATTTGTGTAAATTTCTGCGACTTAAAGTATTTTCTTAAGAGTTTTGTTGTGTGCTTAGCTCCCTGACTCATAAAGAGTTCAGGGTAGACTTGTTATAAATAAATATACGTTTATTTTCATAACAACTTGTGTGGTGTCCTTTCACTTGGTGTTCAAGGGGTAATGTGATGGTAAAACAGCTGGCTTAACACGCCCTCTAGAGTCTTAGCCTTAGACTGCTCGTATCCATGCTACTAGGATAGCTGGTCTATAAGGTTGACTTACAACCAATCATCAATAAGGGTTGTTTGGACTGATACATAGTGATCACTAGAATAGTGAGCACTGCATATCAGGCCAACTTCTCACAGCCCCGTTCAATCTCCAGGCATGAAGGTGTAAGGTCTGGAGGTGGGGGTGTAGAACCTGCCCCTCCATCTGAGAGAGGAGGTCTGCCCTGTGAGGGAGACGGAGCGGCGGGTGAGAGGAGAGGTGGAGAAGGTCTGAGTACCACACCCTTCTCGGCCAATCCAGGGCGATCAATATAACTTGGGCCCGGTCTTGGCGAATCTTCCTCAGAACCCGAGGAATCAAAGGTATGGGAGGAAACGCGTAAAGGAGTTGTGAGTTCCAACTCAACTGAAACGCGTCCCCCAAGGCTCCTTGCATCGGATACTGGAGACTGCAGAATGACAGGCAGTGAGCATTCTCGCGAGTGGCGAACAGGTCCACCCGAGGAGTCCCCCACATCTGAAAGATGTCGTGAACCACCTCCGGGTGAAGCCTCCACTCGTGGTCGGCAGAGAACTGCCGACTGAGAATGTCTGCACGAACGTTCTGAACCCCGGCCAGATGATTTGCCATCAGACAAATCTGATGGTCCTTAACCCAGGACCAGAGACGTAGAGCCTCTCTGCAGAGACACTGCGACCCCACTCCTCCTTGCTTGTTGATGTACCACATCGCGGTCGTGTTGTCCGTCAGGACTTGAATCGACCGACCGCGAAGGGAAGGGAGGACGGCCTTGAGTGCCAGACGTATTGCCCGTAATTCCAGAAGGTTGATATGAAGCAACCTTTCCTCAGGAGACCAAAGACCCTTGACCTCCAGGTCCCCCAGATGAGCACCCCACCCTAGAGTGGATGCATCCGTTATTACCGTGGCCACCGATGGAGGAAGTTGAAAAGGCTTTCCTTGCGACAGATTGCCTTCCACGCTCCACCAAGACAGATCCGCTGCAGTTTCTCTGGAGATCCTCACTGACTCCCTGAGATCTCAGTTGTGCTGATACCACTGCCTGCGGAGGCACCACTGGAGTGCCCTCATGTGCCAGCGTGCATGGTTGACCAATAGAATACAAGAAGCCATCAGACCGAGCAGGCGAAGAACCTTCAGAACTGGAACGACCGCTCCATTGTAGAACAAAGGAATCATTTCCTGTATGTCGCGAATCCTTTGAGGAGGAGGGAATGCACGACATACAGTTGTGTCCAGTACAGCACCTATGAACAGGTTGCGCTGGGAGGGCACCAGGTGAGACTTGGGTACATTTATCGAAAAACCCAACCTGTGTAACAACTGAGTTGTCTCTTGCAGATGATGGAGCACCTTCTCTGGCGACTCCGCTTTGATCAGCCAGTCGTCCAGATACGGGAACACATGTATCCCCGACCTCCTGAGATGTGCTGCCACCACCGCCATCACCTTGGTGAAGACACGAGGCGCAGTAGTAAGACCAAACGGAAGGACCGCAAACTGGTAATGCTGCGACCCAACCGTAAAACGGAGATACTTTCTGTGCGACTTCAAGATGGGAATATGAAAATACGCATCCTGCAAGTCGATCAACACCATCCAATCTTCTTCCAACAGCGCTTGAAGAACCTGTGCAAGAGTGAGCATCTTGAACTTTTCCTGTTTCAGGTAAAAGTTCAAGATCCTGAGATCCAGAATTGGCCAGAGCCTGCCATCCTTTTTGGGGATCAGGAAGTACCGGGAGTAGCATCCCTGACCCCTCTCCTGCTCCGGAACCACCTCTATCGCACCTTTTCGAAACAAAGCCAGGACTTCTTCCTGCAGAAGAAGTAGATGGTCCTCCGAACAAAAACCTTGGCAAGGAGGGTAATTGGGAGGGAACTCCTGGAAAGGAAGTGCATACCCATTCTCCACAAGATTGAGAACCCAAAGATCCGATGTAATCAATTCCCAATCTTGTAGAAAATGGGTAAGCCGGCCCCCCACTGGGCCCACATGATCCAGAATGGTGGATCTAGGGCTGCTTTGCTGCTGTGGCTGGGATGGAGAAGAGGAGGAAGAGGAGGAAACATTACGGCCCGAGCTCGGGCTCTTTGTTTGCCTCTATAAGCTCTGTATAAAGTGTTCTGCTGCTGCTGTGGCTGCTGTTGGGTAGATCTATAGTTTCGAAAAGAAGATCTGCCAAATCCTCTTGAGCGTCTTGCAAAAGTGCCCCTGGTCTGAAGGCCCAAAGACTTAGCTGTTGCTCTGCTATCTTTAAAGCGTTCCAACGCAGTGTCTGCCTTCTTCCCAAACAATCCAGATCCGTCAAAAGGAAGATCCCTCAGTGCAGCTTGGACATCAGTGGAAAACTCACTAGATTTAAGCCATGCGGCTCTCCTTGTCGCAACAGAAGAACCCATGATCCTTGCCACAGAATCAGTCGTGTCCAATCCACTTTGGATAACCTGTCTTGCTGCAGCTTGAGTATCAGAAATAACTTCTTGAAAGTCTTTCCTATTCTCTTCAGGCATCTTGGGCACCAATTGCTTCACAGTGTCCATAAGAGCATGGATATAACGTCCCATTAAGCAGGTTGCATTTGTGGATTTTAAAGCCATACTGGCAGATGAAAAGACCTTCTTAGCAGCCTGATCCTGCTTTCTAGACTCCTTTTCCGCTGGAACCTGCGGAAACGCACCAGTAGACCTCTTGGAACAGGCAGCCTGCACTACCAAACTCTCCGGTAGAGGATGAGATGTTAAAAACTCTGGGTCCTCAGGAGCTGCTCTATACCTTCTAGCCACAGCTCTAGATACAGCAGGAGCAGATACAGGATTTTTCCAAATTTCTAAAATTGGCTCCTTTAAGGCATCATTAAAAGGTAGTAAAGGTTCAATCACTGAAGAAGGAGAGTGAAGGACCTCTGTAAGCAGATTAGATTTAAACTCTGCAGATGGTAGAGAAATGTTCAATAAATTTGCAGCTTTCTTTATCACCACATGATAAGGTGCCACATCTTTTGAGGGTTCATTAGAAACCGAAACAAGGTCCCATTCAGGTGACAGTTCAAGGCCACTAGCTACAGATAGGTCCTCAAAAGGGTCCTCAGAATCATGAAGCTCGCCTTCCTCAAGATTTTCTTCTCTATATCTCTCCTCATCCATCCATCTTTGGGCTTCACGCCTAGATCTCATCTTCACATTCGAAGCCCTCGGATCCGCAATCGACTCAGACGGAGCCAGAGCCGGCGTCGAACCCGACGTCGGACGAGGAAGAGATTCACGACGTCGCTCAGGGTTCGGCATCATAGTTGATGGAACTGGAGTCGAAGGAATCGGAGTCATCGATCTCGGCGTCAATGGCTTCGGTGTCGAAGGCCTCGCCGGAGTCGGATAATGCCAATGCGGCGCCGGAGCCGGCATAAAAGGCATAAAGGGCGCAGGTGCATAGGAATGAGGAACACCCAAACCATATGCCATAGGACCCATAGGACCAGTAGGAGCCCCAGAGGGATACATAGCCCTTGAATAAATTCCGAACATCGCATTCAGGAATTGCGAAGGGTCTTGACCTGGAGCCGGGAAGGCTGGGTATGAACCCCCAGGTTGCTCTTGAGGACGTGGAGTCGAAACGACGTCGACCTCTTCTTCAGGTTGGTGTACCGGAGTCGTACTACCTTCTGGCATCCGAGCTCCACCCTCACCAACCTCCTCCTCCTCACCTTCATCCTCCCGACCTGAAGGATGTGATGGGTCCGGAGATGGAGCACACTTCCCCTTCGGTGAACTCTGAGAGTCCGCATGCGATGCTTCAACCTCGACATCGTGATCCTCCGAAGCCGACGAAACCACCTTCTCAATCAGTTTCACTTGTGACTTCGGCTTGGAACCCGACTCCTTCCTCGACCGATGTCGGGATTCATGGGTTCTCTTCTTATGCTTCTTTCTAGAAGACCTCGAAGCATGCGCCGATGACGAATCCGATCGCGACCTCGATCGAGATCTTGACTTCGAACGACGAGTTCGCGATCTTGATTTTTTCTTTTCCTCCTTTAAACTTAGCAACCAGAAGTTTCGCTTCTCTCTCTCGGAGGGCCTTCGGTGTCATCCTCTTGCAAGATTGGCAGTCCTCGACGTCGTGGTCGGAGCTCAGACACCACAAACAGCATTCATGCGGATCTGTAATGGACATTATTCTGTTACATTCTCCGCAAGCTTTAAATCCAGTCTTCTTCGAAGTCATGATGAAAACGAGAAGATAAAGACACTAGAAGTTTAGATAGTAACAAAGTTACAGTAAAAGCTACAGACGATCCCAGAAAACCGTTAGCGTCGACGACGCGGAAAAAAGGGAACTGATGTCATCACGCCGACGTGGGCCTATTGTAGGCGTCGGTGACGTCAGCGGAGTCGCGAGCGATGCCGTGCCTCTGTGACGTCCGAGTCCACATCGGCGCGAAGCTACAAAAAGAATTTCCGAATGTTGCTGACGCAAGGGGATATTCACAAGGTCAGGAATCCACACGGCAGATGTATCTATCAGAATACACGCTTCCCAAAGGTCTCCACTCTTTTGGACTCCTTATCGGGAGGAGTATGAACACCACAAAGGAAGAACTTTCTTCAGTGGTAGGACCTGAGGGCGCAAGAAGGCCAGAATCAGAAGTGTCAAGGCCGTGGGCCTCTTGGAGGTCATCATACCAATTCTCTTCATGGCAATTTCTTGACATGCAGCATAATCGTTGCCAGAAAGGGAATGCTATGAGGCGGATCTTCCTTGTGGAGGTGTGATACCACATGGATGTGGCTGTAAATGGGCACCTCATCCCCCAGCAGCGATGGGAGTTGGCAGCGCTGTTGATGTTCCGGTGGCAGTAATGCTAAACCTGAACACATACTGCAGACCAGGAACTGTAATTATGGAAAATTAATTTAAGGACGAAAACAAATTTAACAGGATAAACAAATAATTAAAAAGTCAAATCTGGAATTAATGAAAGCCTTCAAAATCAACAGGTGAACCGAGAAGCAGCTCTATATGAGGATGACAGAGGAACAAGAAGCTGTGGAGGATTCAACTACTATATTGTGGGATTAAGCACCCACCCTGCAAAGCAGTTTTAAATAGAAGCAGATGTTTGCTCAGGCACTGCAGGACTCTAAAAGTAAAGGGTCCAATGCATTTGAAAAGAAAAAACTCTGGGTCACTCCAAAGACATGTTAGTAATAGAGAACCTGCTAGTTGGAGAAATGTAGTAAATATTAAGACTAATATGAAAATGAACATATTACAAACAGTAAATAGTGAGTTTTTAAACTGAGATTTTTATACAGTACTATATTACCTGCAAATTTACTGCATCTTGATATGTCAGTTTGACAGCTGCTGGAATCTGAGAGTATACCAAGTGATTGTACTTGGGAATCAGACCCATTAAGTCGGAGATCTGTCGGATGACAATGCTGTATGCTCTTGCTAAACTACTAGCTGATGTCAAATAGCTACTTGCATTGCTAGCTTCCAGAGCAGCAGCAGCTGCTGCAGCACTTGTGTTGACATTGCTGCTTCGGCGCAAGTTTGACTGATCAATGTACATCAAACCAGATGAATTTGCTAATGCAGAAAAAGAACAAAAAAAACATGAACAATTCAGAAATTACATACATAGTAAAAGTAACACAGAATGGTTATCTTTATAGAGAAAATCAGTTCATAACAAAAGCAGACATACGGGCTAACTTAGAATCACAGTATGTTACCAAGGAACAAGTTACATAACTTCAGACATGTTTTTAATGATCCATTCTCCCTCCTGTGCATCGATCAACCAAGGAAATAAGGTTCTTTTCACACCCAGTACTTGAAAGTATATCTAGACACCAGAAAGAAGGAGGAGCTCCAGTGACCTCCGTGGCAGTAATGCTACATGAAAAGACATTCTTCATGTATAATGAACTTCCAATGTCTGCCAAATTAATAGGAAATAATTTCCCCAAGCCAGACTGCACACTGTAAAATGAACAGCAGACACAAGTGATTAATCAAATATGGAAGCAAGAAAGTAGTTATGAAAAAAAGGGGTGAGTAGTCTACAGATTTATCATCCGATGTAAAAGTCCAAATAATAAACATAAATGTGGTCCATTTGAGTGTTACAGTTTGCTTATGCCAAAAATCCTCTAGGACTGCTAGACACCAGAAGGCGTCTTCTGCCAGTAATGTTAGAATAAATAATAATGTTAAACAGTAATGTTTGATTGCAAAATGTCCACAATGCTGCATGATAGATGTTCAAAACGGGAATGCCCTCCTTGCTGCTTGATCTAGGGATATATTGGCTAGTAATAAATGTTTAAGGTAGTCCTTGGCTAAATCTCGGCCGAGACTTTATGCGTATGAATATTCATTTAAATACAATTTGATCAGAGATGGTGTGAGACATTTGGGATTCTACAGCAGTGCAGGAAAGTAGGATCTGCTTTCATGGTTACCCCCACTTTTTGCTTGGTGTCAGTATAGTTTTGACTAGTCTGACTGGGATCCTGCTAATCAGAACCCCAGTCACTGTGCTTTCTACCTAATCTGTTGGGATCATACCCCAAAACTGACTCCAGTGTTGGAAGTATGATCCCATGTACTGGGGGTCTCCCTTGGGGTAACCCCTTGTACTACATGTAATAGCCTTTCATGGTCTGACAGCAAGCTAGTGCTGCTGCTGACCACAGACACGATTCTGCCCTCCTGCTGCTTAGCCAAGATTGAGCAGGGGAAGGTAAAACAATAGATTTCCTATCACAGGGAGGTGTGACCACCTCCCAGACAGGACTTCATGTATTTGGCTGGGGTGGGGGCGCTTACCAGCGCCACAAGACTGCTTTGGAGGCCACATTTGATGCGCTCCTTGCATACTCCAGTTTGAGTCAGTTGGCTCCCGCTCTGGCGTGAAATTAGACAATGGACATGGGAGTATCCTCCCCTCTGTCCAGGCCCTCCTCTGGGAGGCACCCCTGAGTCGTTCCAACCCTTTCCCTAGGGTAATTAAGGTCTTACCTACGGGTGGTTCCTTAGATTCGTTGCGGGCTAAACCTCAAGCCTGAAACCATGTCACTCTCCGACCGTCTGGACTCTTGGACTTCACTGTACTTCGCCCAGAACCAAGACCACACCAAGAAAGATTCCTGTTGCTTCTAGTCTTGCTGTTCTGCAAGTCTTCTTTGCAGTCTGTGTCTGTGCTTCTTCCAGGATCTTCAGCAGACATGTGGGCATCAAGGATACCCAAAGCGATCTCCCTTGGAGTGAATGAGTCACCCTCCTGCACCTGCAGGCACCACTAGGAAAATGATGGTGTCTGCTGCTCATGACGTCCCACAGACTTTGAAAGGCTCAGCATCACAGGTTGTGTTTCTGCAACTCCCTTGAGGCCTGACCTGTCCTCAACGCAAATGTGAGGCCAGTATCTCTCGTCAGAACCGCTGGAACCAAACCCCTGTTGTAGGAAGCTGGCTCTGTATATATTATACCAAAGTGAGGTATAGTGTACAGAGAGTCCAGTGGCTATTTGTGGCAGTGTGGTCGAGCAGTAAGACAGTATCAGAGGACAGTGTTAAGCACTTGTTGTACACACTCAGTCAGCAAATGAATTCAAACACTCAAAGGCTGAACTCAGACCAATTTTGTTTGTATAAAAATATTATTTAGTTGTATTTTTATTTTTAGAACCAAGCCAGGCCTGGTACAGGTAAGTGAATACTACTTTACAAGACGTATGCAGTGAATCACAGTTGAATGCAGGATACAATGCAGTGGTTGATTTGCAGGTAAGTCAACAGTCAAAATTACTTCTGTTACTTTGTAATTACTTTGTACATTACTTCTTGGATTACTTTTGCTAATCATTGTGATATGCCTAGATATCACACTGGGACATTTACCAGACAAAAGGTAAGTAAATCAGTTTTTACACGTATGCAGGGTTTTCATACAAACCAACTCCACAGAAAACGGAGAATACAGGTTTATCGGTAAGTGCTTAGGTTTTGGAGTTGGCATCTTGGGGTAAGAACCAGGGTATCCCCAGGGTTGAGGATGCACTATCAAGGCACCCTCAGCTGCACTAGGGCGGCCAGATGCAGAGTGCTCAGGCCAAATGTTATCCAATGGGTGATAGGGAGCCTCTGGTTGATGGCTGCTCAAAAGCAGGCCATAAGGTTGTGGGAGCAAAGCTCCTGGACCTACGCTCAGGGCAAAGGGGGGGGGGGGGTCTAAGTTAGCACACAAGTTGCACCCACAGTGGCAGCTGGGTGCAGGGTGTGGTTTTGGCATCGGGAGCCCTGTTGTTTTCAATGGGGATGCCGGTTTTGGATTTTGGCTGCAGGCTCGGTCCAGGAAGTCTTCCGGGAGGAACAAACAGCTGGGCAGGTAAGCTGGAGAGCTCGACACGAAGGTGCACCTCATGTTCTCTTCTCCAGGGCGCATGATGCAGGTGTGTTTTTTTGAGGTCAGATTTAACCTTATCGGGCCACTAGCGGTAGGGGTGGTGGGGGAGGTGGGGTCTCCGTGCAGAGGTTGCAGGCCGCATCAGGGAGTCCTGGAGGTTTCAAGACATGATGGACTTGGACTCTGGAGAGCTGGGGGACCTCGCTGGGACCGGTGTGCCACTCGGGCCATGGGCATCAGGTGCATTGGTTGTTCCAGGTGTCAGGTTTCTTTGTCCTCAGCAGGCTTGTTGTAATTTGGCCTCGATTGCGTTAGGTTGGCTGAAGCCATCTTGTATTTAGAGGCTATCTTGCCCGTTTTGTGGAATCCATTTTGTATTTCGGTCAGCCATTTTGTTTGCCATGTGCTACCATTTGCTCGCCATGTGCTCTGTCCTACATTGCTGTTCTCTGCTCTTGAAATCTGCCTAGAGACGAGATATATTTAGCATCTTCCATCTTCGCACATGCTCAGTTGAGCATGCAGCTGCGCTTGCAGCTGTTAGTAGTATGTAACTGTCAGGATGTGTTTACTAGCATTGGCAAACTGTTAACTCCTCCTACTTGTCGACTGTGCATTTCTATATGACCTTATATGTACATAAAACCTTCTTCTGTACATGTACCGCCTTCTTTTGAGCCCCTGTGTGGTTATAAAAGGACCATGCTCCTTCTGTTCGGTGTGCTACTTCATACATTACCGAAGGGTGCTGTGTGAATGTGGTTCCACCTCATGAGTGTTAATAAACTCTGTATTTTCTATTCCAGTTTCTGTGCCAACTTCTTCCTATTGGTCCGAGGACTCTGTGCTGAGAAGGGCGAATCCCTTGCACTGGTAGGCCTTGCTGAGGCTCACCACCACAAATTGGCGCTTCCAATGCAGGGCTCATCAGCGACTCGGATACCCGAAGGACTGGTCGAGACGAAGGATTGGAATCTCGCTTTGAACGAGATCGCTGCCTGAGGAAACCCGAGTCTTGGCACCCACGTCGTTTTTTCTTTCTTTCTGATCTGACCATCCAGGTGGTGCTGGCCCACAACTGAGATCTCTTCTGGTGATTCGCCGTGCAGTGACCATTTGGTCATTTGAGAACTTGGCAGTTGGAACCTGGACATCATTTGATTGCTAAGAGTCGTTCTGCGGCACTTGCTGCAGTCTTGGATTGGTAAGGTAGTTTAGTAACACTTACTGTGGCTTAGATTTGCTTTGGCCAACTTTTGATTAGTATGTATGAATATATAAATTGCAATTTATATAGGTAGGTAATGAGAAGATTTTTCTCTGTCTGAATTTGTATGAACGATGCAACGTACGAAGAGTACCTTAAGGGCTACTTTGATTATAATACTGCATATTTTGCACTATTTTTGGCATGCCTGTTTTCAGCACACTTCGTAGGATGTGTTGCTTTTGTAGTGGTACCAATTTGAGACTCGACGAAGCACAACCAGCCCCCCCCGGAGGGGAAGCCTAATAGGGACATGCATATTAAGTATGGTATTTCTTCCATAATGTACAGCACGTTATGGAACAAATACACTAGTAAAGATCCTGAATTGCGTTGGCCTATGCATGGGTCATTTGACTTACGAAAGATTCAGTATGTGGAGCAACGAATGTTTAAGCGAAAGGCTAGGCAAGACATGTTTGACTGTGTGCGAATGTGGGAGAAAGAAGTGCGTGAGCGTATGAAGCGTGAGAAAGCCTTGATTGAAAAAGAACAGCGGAAGAGCATTCATGCGAAAGCATTGGATATGAAAAATAGGGAAATTAAAGAAATTAAAGAGAGGGAAGATAGGGAGCGTCATTTACAGGTAAATGGCCAATACGCTGTTCGTAGTCCTCTTTGTCCTATTCTTAATAAACCCCAAGATGATTCTCTTTTATTAGATCGTTGTCCACCTCCGTATACTCTTCCTTCTGCTCCTCATGAGTCGGATGAGGACTCTTCTACAGACCAGGACCAAACTCGAGAAACTCGTTTGATGTTATCTGCTGGCTGTGCGCCTGACATTAGATCTGCTGCGCGTAAAGCCGTTACGCAGTAGTAGTACTACTAATACTTCTGAACTTCTAGATAGTATAAAAAGTTGGCAGGAAAGGGAGCAGATATATTTTACTGAGGTATTCACTGCAGGGATTATTGAATGGTTTAGGAAATATTCGGTAGAAATGGAGCCTGATGATGTAGCAAATGATTGTAAGGAACGCCGTGAAGGTCTTTTTGTCTTCTCCCAGGTGGCTGACACAATCAGACGTTTGGTTAAACTGCGTGTTGAAGCAGCCCGTTTGCGAGAGGAGAAAAACGGCAGCAGACGCAGCTGCACAAACATCCCAGATCAGCATGGCACGAACTTCTACTCCTGACAGATAAGAATATTGTAATTAATGTGAAACCCATACGGGAAGCCGCATCTTTATATGTTCCTCCAACGGGAATGGGTACAAGTGATAAGACTTCTACAGATGCTAAAGGGTATTTTATTTATAATTGGGTTTACACTCCTTGGAATAGAGCAGATGTTATGGCCCTTAAAAATGCATTGCCTGATCGGCGAAAGAATCCAGCAGCCTTTTATGAGGAAGTTGAGGGTGCCATTAGCTCTTGTACTATGACTTTGCCGGATATTGATTTGTTTTTTGGACTAATATTACTGCCTGATATGTGGAGAACTGTGCGTAAAGTTGATGATCGTACGACATTTGGAGCATTGTGGAAAGATTTAGAGCAGTTCGATGAAGATAGAGAACCTGCACAGAAACAGTGTCAGTTCATTTTAAATCTTCCGGCAGCTATATTAGTTAAGTTAAAAACGATTATTCTCCCTAAAAAGATAGATTGGACAGTGTTAGCGTCTTGCAAGCAAAAGGTAGATGAATCAGTTTCTGACTTCTTCATACGCTTTGAAGAAGCATTCCACGATTTTAGTGGCCAGTCATTAAAAGATGACACGGGTGATCAATCCGGATTTATGCCGGGCAGAAGCACAGCGCTTAACCTGCGCAGAGTCCACGGCGCACTTGCGCGAGCGAAGTATCTGTTAGAGCCCGCGGTGATATTATCCCTGGACGCCCATATGGCGTTTGACACAGTCCACTGGCCCTTTTTATTTGCGGTCCTACGTCACTTCGGTTTCGGCCAGAAATTCTGCTCCTGGATCCGTCTGCTCTATGCAAGGCCGATGGCACATGTAGCGGCGAATGGCCATATCTCGGCGGACTTTGCTTGTATAGAGGCACGCGCCAGGGCTGTCCACTTTCCCCATTACTGTTCGCCATGGTCCTGGAACCTTTGGCCGAATGGGTAAGGTGGGAACCCACGATCAGTGGTATCCGATGGACGGATGACTGGGAAGATAAAATTTCCTTATACGCCGACGATGTGCTGATATATCTCACCGCTCCCAGGCGCTCGATTAACACATTATTGGATGTTTGCACGGTCTACGGTCGAGCTTCCGGCTATTCGATCAACTGGTTCAAATCCACCATGCACGTACTGCGCGGTCCTGCACCGAGCTTGCCGGACACCTGCCCGCTGCGGATCTCGGTCGACGGGTTTAAATATTTAGGGATATACATTACAGCTGACCCTGCTTCCTTCCACGAGCAAAACCTACAGCCCCCCCTTGACCGCCTCAAACGTGACATTCGACACTGGGAATCGCTACCGCTGACACTGCTGGGTAAGGCTGCCCTATTCAAAATGATGGCCCTGCACCGCTTCCTATATGCTCTAGAAAACACGCCCTACCCTGTCCCTCCCGCATACTTCAAAACCATCGCAGCGCAAGTCTCGGTGCTACTGTGGGGCTCTAAACCTGCTCGAATAGCGCAAGCCAAACTCACGCGTGGCTGGTACGACGGAGGCATAGCGCTCCCAGATGTCCACCTGTACTACTGGGCGTCACAGCTGAAGATTGTTAATCAATGGCTTCATCTTCCCCAGTCTGAGCCGGCCCTAAAGGCGGACAGGGCGCAGTTGGGATTCTCTGGAATGCTGACTCCCCTGTACGATAAATCGCTAATCACATCGAAGATCGGCCCACTACGACACACACTCACCGTCTGGCACGCGGCGCTACACAGGCTGAAATGGCGAGGAGTGCTGACACAGCTCACCCCGTTATGGGAAGTAAAACAACTTGGACAATTGAGGCAATCCAAGGGCTTCGACCGTTGGGATGCAATTGGCATCTCAACCATTGGAGATCTATGGCAGAGAGGGCAAGTACTACCTTTCGAAACAATGCAACAACAATATGAGCTGGCGCTGACTGAACGCTTCAGATATACACAGATACGTCATGCCTTGACAACAGTGTTCAAACCTGGTACAGATATCCCAGAGGCGTCCCCACTAGAGGACAGACTACTGACGGACTTTATGCCTTCAAAAGCGACATCTCTAACCTACAGAAAACTTGTAAATAATCTGCCTGACCCCCTAGAGGCCTTGCGGAAGAAATGGGTACATGACTGTGGCGACCTGGATGACACGGAGTGGCAGGAGGCGACTTCATCTCCAAAAGAAATAGGTGTCCCCGCGCGTTTTCGCCTGGTACAACTCCGTATATTGCACAGGTCATATTACACAAGGGATGCACTACACAAGATGAAAAGGATTGCACACCCATACTGTCTGAGGGGATGCGGGGAAATAGGTAGCTTCTACCACACGATATGGGAATGCCCCCGAATTGCGCACTATTGGGCTCATGTGATGCGCACCATGTCACAATCTGAGGAACTCTCCATACTCCCTGACCCCAAGCGATGCCTCCTGAACATATGGGAGCCCAACGACCTTACGCGATCTGGGCAGAACTGGATGACAATAGGTATGATGGTAGCGAAGAGGAATATAGCACAAAGGTGGGGCGGGGGGTTACCACCTTCCTTAGCAACCTGGAGACAAGACATGGACGTTGCGATGATTGCAGAAGGGGCTGTGTATCGAAACAGACGATGTCCTAAGAAATGGAAAAGGGTCTGGGGGGCGTGGAATAAATACAGAGGAGACATTTGCGACCCACCTTCTGATACAGACGGCACTAGCTCTGATATCGAATAATACGGCTCCGCCCAGGGTGAGCTCAACGACCCTTGATTTGCCATGTATAACGTTAAGCTCCTGTGTTAAAGATGAAATTACACGGATTTCTGATCCCAAACTGAAATGCCTAACGTATTTTATATTTGCAGGTGACAATGTATCGCACTGTTTTAAAAATGCCAATAAAAATGTAAAAAAAAAAAAAAAAAAAGATGACACGGGTAGACATCTGTTTGTTGATAAATATGTCGCAAACCTTTTGCCAGGAATAGCTCGTCGCCTAAAGGCGAGTGAAAGTTCATGGACTACCTCTTCTCCGGTTTCTCTCCTAACTATGGCTCAGTATTACGAGCGACAAGAATTAGAAGCTAATAGTAATGAGGATAAAAATTCTAAAGAGTTGAAAACAAAGGTTATGTTGGCTCAAGCTTATGGCCCGCCTTCTAGAGGTAAAGATAGAGGTGGACGTGGATCTTATGGTTCGTCCTTTTCTTCCCATACTCGTTCGAATTTGTCTGTTGACCAGTGTGTGTACTGCAAGAAATTTGGACATTGGATTTCTGATTGTCCAGTGCTGCGTGCTCAGCAGTGTCCACGTGGTCGGGGACAAATGAGAAGTCGTTCAGGATACTCAGGGCCTAGAGGGAGCACAAATGATTGCGCTAGGTTTGATGCGAATACACGTGGGCAGGATGGGTTTAACACTTTTGATAGAAGGAACCAATATCAAATGTCCGACTATGTGCCGTCTGATTTTCAAGATTCTGCTTATGCATAGGATTGCCTAGGATTGGGTAAGGAATCAGTTGAAGTTCCAGTAGATCAAAGGGGTCCCTATGTTACAGCACATGTTTTGGGTTCTACTGATCAGTTTCTGGTTGATACAGGAGCTACTCGTAGCACCGTATCTAAACAATTGGTTCCAAGGGCTCCCCTGTATGGCTCAACCATTATATCGATAGGGTTCGATGGAACGCCTTCCCTTAGCCCATTGTCACAACCACTCGCATTCCATGTTGATAAGTTTACTGCTCCATGTCCATTTTTGCTCTCTCCGAACACACCAGACAGTATTGTGGGTCTTGATATGCTGAAGTATTTCAGGGCTACAATACGATGTTCTCCTGAAGGAGTGTGTGTTATTTTGAATGACAACTACCCCATGACTGAGAGATCTTGTTTGGTTAAAGAAGATACTGCATTAGCTTCACTCCCTAGTGCTTTGTGGGCTACGTCAGACACTGATGTAGGACAAATGGTTATTCCACCAGTGCATATTAGTGTCAAGGAGGGTGCTTCATTGCCAAGACTGCCTCAGTATAAAATTTCCCGAGAAGTAGAAGAAGCACTCACACGCATTGTACATGATTTGATTAAAGTGGGAGTTGTGGAAGCAGTTCCTTAAATGTTAGCAATAGTCTGATTCTTCCCATTTTGAAAAAAGATACAGACACTAGGATTTATAGATTCATCATTGATTTAAATGAAGTCAACAAGATTGTAGTACCGCAGTACCCTGTGGTTTCTGACATAACATTGCTTAGCCTGGTCCCTCCAACAGCAACTACATTTGCTGTAATCGATTTGAAGAATGCTTTCTTCTCGATTCCTATTCATCCTTATAGCTGATATTTGTTCGGTTTCACTTTATTTTATTTATTTATTTATTGGGATATTTGTAGAGCGCAGCGATTACGCACACCGGCGTGTCCACGCGCTAACAGTGGGAGCGGCAAAAAGCAGGGGCACAAAATCTGCGCGGGCCGTTAACTAGTGTAGAGAAATGTTTTTAATTTCGCTCGGAAGCTGGCCTCCTCTGGTTCCAGGCGCAGGTCCGCTGGCAGTTTATTCCAGTTAGTAGCCGCTAGGCATCTGAAAGACCTGCCTCCCATGCGGGCCTTCTTAATTCTTGGAATCTTCAGTAGGCCGCCCCCTGTGGATCTAAGCGTACGTGTTGGTCTGTACACTTCGATCAATTTTGTCAGAGGGTCGGGTGCCCTACCATTCAGGATACGGTGACATGTGCAGAGGGCTTTGTACTCCACTCTTCTCCTCACAGGGAGCCAGTGTAGCTGCTGAAGGGCCGCCTTAGAATGCGCCCTTTTAGGCAGTCTGAGAATCAGACGCGCTGCCGCATTCTGCAGCACTTGCAGACGAGCCATGCTTTTTTCTGGAGCGCCCAGGTACAGCAGGTTCCCGTAATCCGACCTAGCTGTCACCAGGGCATGGACCAGGGTTTGACGGGCTTCAATCGGGAGTAAGTCCAGGACTTTTTTCAGCTTCTTCAGAATCCCGAAGCAGACTCCCACCACCCGATTAATCTGGGGGCCAAAAGTGAGACCCGTGTCAAACCACACCCCCAGATTGCGTGCCTCTTGGCAGGGGGTTGGGGTAGGTCCAAGGCAGGAAGGCCACCACGCCGACGACCAGGCAGACTGGGCTCTCCCCACCACCAGCACCTCTGTCTTGCTGCCATTCAGCTTCAAACAATTGATGGCCATCCATTCGGCTAGATCTTTCATGCACGAACGGAAGCCATCGGCAGCAAGACAGGGCGCATGCGATAGGGAGATCACCAGCTGCGTGTCGTCGGCGTACGAGACCAGTTGGAGGCCATGGCTCTCCACAATCGAGGCAACAGGCGCGACATACATATTAAAGAGGGTTGGGCTCAGAGACGAGCCCTGCGTCACGCCTTGGCCCAGAGGCACCCCCTTTGAATAGCAGTCTCCCTGCCTGACTCGGAAACTTCTCCCATGGAGAAAGTCTTGGATCCATCTCAGCGCGGTGCCAGAGATGCCACCTCTGGTCAGACACTGTAGCAAGATGTTATGTGCTACAGTGTCGAACGCCGCGCTGAGGTCCAGCAGGATCAAAGCCATAGTTTGGCCTGCATCCACGCCCTCTCTCAGATGTTCCGTAGCCATGAGAAGGGCGGACTCGGTTGAATGTCGTGGCCTAAAGCCAAACTGCGTCGCATGGAGCAGTCCCCTTTCTTCCACATGCTTCATAATTTGGGTATTGACCACCTTTTCCGTCACTTTTGACAGAAAAGGCAGGAGGGAGATGGGCCTCAGATTTTCTAATACCTCGAAGCCTAAGTGGGGTTTCTTCCGGAGCGGGAGCACCACCGCCTGTTTCCACCCCTCCGGCAGCTTTCCCGATCTGAAAGAAACGTCGAGGATGTGCCTTATGTAAGGTTCCAAGACTTCCAGGCTGTCTGCCAAGCGTTTTGGCGACACCGGATCCCACGGGGACCCTGATGTAACAGAGCGGCACACCGCTATTAATTCCTCACGAGGAGGGGAGCAGAAGTGTGTAATATGCCCTGCCGTCTCTGTATCCCCCATTGCAACCTCCAGGTTAGACCCTGTCGACCGGATAGGGAAGGTTGAGTAGATCTTCTCTACTTTAGCGGAAAAATATTCGGCAATCCGATCACATGACTCCGTAGAGCAGCTCTCCGGCTCTATAGGTGCATTTACCGAAGTCAAGGATTTATAGATGCCGAAGAGTTCCTTAGCGGAGTTTTTCGCCCCCTGAATTTGCCCAGCATAATAGGCTGCCTTAGACTTTTTTATCAGTCTATGGTGAAGGCGCCTTTTTTCCAAAAACAAATCCCTGGCCTTGTAATCATAGGACCCTCTCCACACTTTTTCTGCCCGCCTACAATCCGCCTTTGTTGATCTCAGCTCAACACTAAACCATGGAGCTGAGCGATCTTTCCGCGCACATGTGGTTGTACGGCAAAGTGGGGCTATCTGATCAAGCGCTTCCGTGATGCGCTGATTCATGTTGGAGACCGCTGTTTCTATGTCCTCGCCTCCAGGCTGACCATCCCTGGTTAAGGCTTGATTAAACTCCTCCACCGAGAATTTAGCCCACTTCCTCCTAAGGTAGTTGGGGGGTACCTGACTGGCTTTATTGGTTTTTATGCCCTGTATGGAGAATGCCACCAGAAAGTGGTCGGTCCAGGGAATGGGCTCAACACCTGACACCTCCACACCTCCCCAATTAGCATAGACCGGATCCAGAAGGTGTCCCTGTCGATGCGTGGGGGCCACTAGCTTCAAGTCAAGCTGAAGAGCCAGCATGTCCCGACAAAAGTTCATGACTCCTGTGTCCTCTGGACGGTTAAGATGCAGATTAAGGTCTCCTAATAGGAGGAACTTGTCCCTACGCAAGGTCGCCTCCATGAGGCTTTCTAACAAGCTCTCCCTAAACTTAGTGCAGGCTCCTGGCGGCCGATAAACCAAGCAGCCATTGATCGTCGTGCCCCCATTGATTTTAATCGAGAAGAGGCCCGCCTCACTCTCCGCGATCGGCGTGCGCTCTAAGCGGCAGCCCAGAGTGTTCCTAAAAATGATCGCAATCCCCCCTCCCACCCCCTCTGGCCTATCCTGCCTGACCCAGGAGTAATTCTCCGGTGTGGCCTCGATAATGTCTGAGTCAGAGAACTGGTCCAACCACGTTTCAGTAAGAAACAGTAGGTCGAATTTTTTATCCGTGATCAGCTCGAACACATCAAGCCTATGTTTGCGTAAGGACCTGACGTTTAGAAGGCCACAGGACAACACCTGCTCCGTGGTATCCTGCGGCAAAGTAGTCATACGAAAACCACAGTGAGGGCATACCCTATCGCTGCTCAGCATACCGTGCATACATATGAAGGCAGTGCGGGGGCGGAAGCCAAGGAGTTGTTATTTAGTCCAGTAGATCTTTGGGCCAGGGGTTATCGCCCTAGGCCGCGGTCGGCCGCGGACGGGCGCAGACGGGCTGGACTTAGGCGCGACTTCGGCGCGCCATCGTCGCGCCCGCTGCGCTCGTCCGCTGCGCGGCCGAATGCACATTACCTCTAGTAGTGGTTTGGCCCGGAAGTGATGCTGGCTGGGGGAGGAGTCGCGTCCCTCCGCTCAATCGGCACACAAAAGCCGTGGCGGAACGGGGACGGACCGGGACACAGCAAGGGGTAAGTTAAAATCAGCCCAACAATGTCTGCATCCCCCGAGAATAATAATCTGACTCCCAGCAGCAGTCGGTTAAAAGTTGTAACACGCTACAGCAGCGCTAAAAGCACCAATACAGTTTTAAAAATTAAAGCACGTTTCTCAGCCACACCACCCAGCGCCTTTACTCGCGCTGCTCTCTCCAAGCGCGGCAGGAGCAGGTGTGCCTTATGTGTCTGAATGCTGGCTGGGGGAGGAGTCGCGTCCCTCCGCTCAATCGGCACACAAAAGCCGTGGCGGAACGGGGACGGACCGGGACACAGCAAGGGGTAAGTTAAAATCAGCCCAACAATGTCTGCATCCCCCGAGAATAATAATCTGACTCCCAGCAGCAGTCGGTTAAAAGTTGTAACACGCTACAGCAGCGCTAAAAGCACCAATACAGTTTTAAAAATTAAAGCACGTTTCTCAGCCACACCACCCAGCGCCTTTACTCGCGCTGCTCTCACCAAGCGCGGCAGGAGCAGGTGTGCCTTATGTGTCTGAATGCTGGCTGGGGGAGGAGTCGCGTCCCTCCGCTCAATCGGCACACAAAAGCCGTGGCGGAACGGGGACGGACCGGGACACAGCAAGGGGTAAGTTAAAATCAGCCCAACAATGTCTGCATCCCCCGAGAATAATAATCTGACTCCCAGCAGCAGTCGGTTAAAAGTTGTAACACGCTACAGCAGCGCTAAAAGCACCAATACAGTTTTAAAAATTAAAGCACGTTTCTCAGCCACACCACCCAGCGCCTTTACTCGCGCTGCTCTCACCAAGCGCGGCAGGAGCAGGTGTGCCTTATGTGTCTGAATGCTGGCTGGGGGAGGAGTCGCGTCCCTCCGCTCAATCGGCACACAAAAGCCGTGGCGGAACGGGGACGGACCGGGACACAGCAAGGGGTAAGTTAAAATCAGCCCAACAATGTCTGCATCCCCCGAGAATAATAATCTGACTCCCAGCAGCAGTCGGTTAAAAGTTGTAACACGCTACAGCAGCGCTAAAAGCACCAATACAGTTTTAAAAATTAAAGCACGTTTCTCAGCCACACCACCCAGCGCCTTTACTCGCGCTGCTCTCAATAATAATAATAAATAATAATAATAAATCATACAGATTTTGTAGAGTTCCTCAAGGATATACTAAGAGTCTGAGTATTTACAGTCAAGCCATAAAACGACAACTCGATTCCTTTACTTTGTCTGAAGGAGTGGCTCTCATACAATATGTCGACGACATCTTGATGGCAGCTGGTACGCCTGAGCGGTGTGAAAAATGTTGTTGCAAAGTCATCCTGTGCCCTGGGCACCCCCCAACTTTTTGCTGACTGGAACTGGTGGTAACTGACTGACTGACCATGGGCTCTGTTTAACCAGGCACAGGGCCAGTGCCAAGCCAAAAGGAACACATTAGAATACAGTTAAGACACCCAACATACACTAGGCTACACTATGGTATGGTGGGGTACCCCTATAATTGGCATGCCCTACTCCATAAGCCCCTAGTATGTAATAGGGCAGGGGATTGAAATTACCTAGAAGTCTCCAGTATCCTGGGGCATGGCAGTTTAGAGGCCAGCAGATGTTCTGCACTTGCATTTGTGCACTGCTAAAGCCTGAGGTCAGTTTAAAAGCAGAACTGGTGGCCAGGACAGCTTTTAAACCTCAAATTGTGCCCAAACTCGACTTTGGAGGTAGGGGCACTTAAAAATGAAAAACCTACCATGTTTTTGCATATTAGGGACCCCAGGGTCACCCCTAGGTATCCCAGGGATGGGGGGTCAGTTATCTATAAGGAGCACCCTTATAAAATTAAGTTTTACATTCCACTCCCCACATTGTATTAAAAAGCTGCTCAAATTCGACTTTGATGCTAGAAGAATTGGATATGGATGATCTGCAATTTTTCTGCAGATTCAGAACTCCTGAAGTCTCCCCTAGTTGCACAGGGGGTGGGGGTCCTGTAGAAATTAGGGAAATACTTATAAAATATGGTTTTATAAGCCCTGGTGCTGGAAAAGTGGCCCCAGTCATTTTCCCCATTGCAAATCCCACGGCCCATAGGTTAACATGGTAGGAAGTTATTGATTAATAAATATTGATAGGAGAGGACTAGCCGGACCATTCAAAGACTTCCCAGAATGGTAGTAGTAAATCCAACAATATTATATTGTTGAATTTCTTCTAAAGTGTACATACAATAAGTTATGAGACTTTCTTGTTTGTAAGTCCAAATTCAGCCTTTCAGTGGTCTGTCCTGATTGGTCAGAGTTAAGTGGATTAGCCAGGCTGCTGGGAGGGCAGTGGGCTGTTCTATAGGAATGCCAGGCGAGGAGGTGGCGTCGTAAACGATGCTCTTCAAAGGCAGAGGGGAGGCCTGTGTTTCAGTCCACTCTGACATTCTTGACCCAGAGTCAGGGTTAGGCTTAAGGAAGGTATGTGCAGATGGTAGGGGGTGTGTTTAGCCAGCTCTTACCTCCTTGCTGGAAAATCAGCCATTATGGATTTGGAAGAATGATGCACTCTGGGACAAACTAATGCCACATTCTACAGGATGTGGTCATAACTATGCTGAAGTTTGCTGTGAAGACTGCACCATTTGAAACTACAGCCTTGTGGATTACCTTGCTGCCAAAGGACTAAGAGTGGACTCCCTGTAAGCTTGGGTTAACAGAGCTCACCTGGACAGCCCCACAAAGAATTCAAAGCCTGGAGTACCAGTGGATTTGTAAGGGTTTTGTTCAAGTGGATTGCGGAATTGAAGTTTCACACTTTCAAGAACCCTCTTGGAGATTCCAGAACCTTGGATTGCGTGTTGGATACTTTGGGACCCGCAAGCAGAACGCCAGGAAGGTGTTCTAACTGGACCCCGCTTGCTGAAGAAGGCGGCCCACTACAGTGGTGAGAATTCTTCAGAACAATTTATAAAGGTGTGTCCCTGACAGAGAAAACGAAATGACTTAAAGGGGCACTGTTGGTTTCTAAGCACTAGAAAGTGACTTATCTTTAAAAATTCCTATCTCTGGTTCCCTACAGTGGATTTATTTCGTTTTGGTGTCATTTAAAAGATAAAAATATTACCTAGGTTTATAAATTGGTGTTGGATTTTTATTTTGTGTTGTGTCTTAATTATTTACTGAAATTGTGTTTTTGAATGCTTTACATACCTGTCTTTGAAGTTAAGCCTGTCTGCTCGCAGCCAGGTTACCAAGGGTTGAGCAAAGGAATAATTTTCTAAGACCTGTGCGGAGTCCTATCATGTGTTAGTGGCCTTATTGCCAGTGGCAGACCTACATTTGCCCCTACCAATAACCCACTTTCCAACAAATCTACTTTGTCTTTGCTTTCTTTTCTTGCTACACACCACCATAAAGTATCACGAAGGAAATTGCAATATTGTAGACCGAAGGTAACCTACTTAGGTCACCTTCTGGCTAAGGAGGACCATGCACTGACCCCAGATCGCATTCAAGCAATTTTAGACACCCCAGTACCTTCCACACAGAAAGATGTCCGTGCATTCATTGGTTGGGCTTCGTTTTGTAGGCAATGGATATTGGGTTTTTCACACATTGTTAAACCCCTGCTAGCGCTTTTGACTAAAAATACTCAGATTCCCCTTCCATGGACAGATGAATGACAAAATGCTTTTCGTCAGTTAAGACAAGCTCTTTGCTCTGCACCAGGGTTAGGAACACCAGATTACACGAAGGCTTTTACACTATGTACACGAGAAAGATAGTTGGGTATTGTCAGTTTTAGTACAGACACACGGTGACAAGCAGCGTCCATGTGCATATTTTTCTGCAGTTCTTGATCCTGTTGCTCGTGCGTTGCCTGGGTGCTTCCGTTCAGTTGCAGCGACAGCTGTGTCAATACGTCAGAGTGAAGGGCTAGTTTTGTCACACAAACTGTTGGTGCTAGTACCCCATGCAGTAGATGCCCTTTTGAATCAGACTAAGACACAACACTTAACTAGTGCTTGCCTGACAGGATACAAATTGACACGGTTAGCACCTCATATTACCTTGAAGAGGTGCGCGACACTGAACCCAGCCACTTTGTTGCCATATCCTGTGACTCAGTATCAGTCAAAGGAGCCTCATGATTGTATATTCCTTAATG
The DNA here is from genome assembly GCF_964261635.1 of Lissotriton helveticus. NCBI lineage: Eukaryota > Metazoa > Chordata > Amphibia > Caudata > Salamandridae > Lissotriton > Lissotriton helveticus. The sequence goes on along the minus strand of NC_136063.1, from coordinate 402,898,238 downwards.
AGGAACCGACAAAGGGTTGCATCGATTTGCAAGATACGCCCCTTCCAGATGTAGATGGGGAACTGTGGGTTGATGGGTCCTGTTTGAAGTTACCAGATGGAACGACTTCAGCTGCCTATGCAATTACGACACTTGAGACAGTAGTAGAAACCAACAAGTTACTTACCTTCGGTAACGCTTTTTCTAGTAGATACAATATCTGCCTGTGGATTCCTCACTTTGTGAATATCCCCTTGCGTCAGCAACATTCGGAAATTCTTTTTGTAGCTTCGCGCCGACGTGGACTTGGACGTCATAGAGGCACGGCATCGCACGCGACTCCGCTGACGTCACCGACGCCTACAATAGGCCCACGCCGGCGTGATGACATCAGTTCCGCCCTTTTTTCCGTGCCTTCGAGGCACACAGACGGACCAATGACAGTAGACATATACACAGTATACGCAGTACAGATATCAAGGTAACACACACAGTGTGAAGCAAATGCAATAAAATATTTGAAATAAACAATTCCTTGACAATAAAATAAATACATTATAGAAACTCTGGCGTAGAAGAGTGGACAACGGGGAGGCGGGTGGGTCAGTGAGGAATCCACAGGCAGATATTGTATCTACCAGAAAAAGCGTTACAGAAGGTAAGTAACTTGTTCTTCTGATAGATACATCTGCCTTGTGGATTCCTCACCTTGTGAATAGAGTCCCACAGCAGTCCCCACTCCCGGAGGAGGGTGTCCACTCTTCTAAACCAGGAAATCCTGGAGGACAGACCGCGCAAAGTGACCGTCCCTTCTCACTTCGGTATCCAAGCAGTAATGCTTCGCGAAAGTGTGGAGGGAAGACCAAGTTGCCGCTCTACAAATATCCTCTACAGGAACACCTCTAGCCAATGCCGAGGTCGAAGATTTAGCTCTTGTAGAATGAGCCCTTATACCCTCTGGTGGTTCCTTACTGGCCAAAGAGTAGCAGATCTTTATACAGAGGACGATCCATCTTGACAAAGTTCTTTTATGGACCGCTCTTCCTCTTTTGCAGCCAGCAAACCCAATGAAGAGCTGGTCATCCAATCGACAGTCTTTAGTTCTGTCCAGGTAAAAGGGCACCGCCCTCTTGGGGTCCAGACGGTGTAATCTCTCCTCCTCCTTGGAAGGGTGTGGGGGAGGATAAAAGGTAGGGAGGGTAATGGATTGACCAAGGTAGAAAGGAGTCACCACCTTTGGAAGAAAAGCAGCCCTGGTCCTAAGAACCATTCGATCAGCATGAATGGTCAAGAAAGGGGGCTTGGAACTAAGAGCTTGAAGCTCACTCACCCTCCTTGCCGAGGTTATTGCAAAGAGAAAAACTGTCTTAAGAGTCAGAAGCCTCATAGGACATTCGTGAAGAGGCTTGAAGGGAGCACCCATTAAAAAGGTCAAGACAAGATTTAAGTCCCACTGAGGCACAATAAAAGGAGTAGGAGGGAACTTATTTGTGAGGCCCTTCAAAAACCTTAAAACTACAGGAGATTTAAAAAGAGATGGCTGGTCAGGCAAGCAGAGAAATGCTGACAGCGCAGCAAGATAGCCCTTAACTGTGGCAACAGCAAGCCCTTGCTGCGCCAGAGAGAGGGTAAACTGGAGAACATCAGACAACTAGGCTCTCAAAGGGTCAATAGATTTCTCCCCACACAAGTAACAAATTTTGACCATCTATATGAATAAATGGACTTAGTGGAGTCACGCCTGGCTGACAAGATGACATCCACAACGTCAGGCGGGAGGGAAAAGGAATTCAGGTTGCCCCGTTCAATCTCCAGGCATGAAGGTGTAATGTCTGGAGGTAGGGGTGTAGAACCTGCCCCTCCATCTGAGAGAGGAGGTCTGCCCTGAGAGGGAGACGGAGCGGCGGGTGAGAGGAGAGGTGGAGAAGATCTGTATACCACACCCTTCTTGGCCAGTCCGGGGCGACCAATATGACTTGGGCCCGGTCCTGGCGAATCTTCCTCAGAACCCGAGGAATCAAAGGTATGGGAGGAAATGCGTAAAGGAGTTGATTTCCCCAACTCAACTGAAACGCGTCCCCCAAGCCTCCTTGCATCGGATACTGGAGACTGCAGAAAGACAGGCAGTGAGCATTCTCGCAAGTGGTGAACAGGTCTACCGAGGAGTCCCCCACATCTGAAAGATGTCGTGAACCACCTCCGGGTGAAGCCTCCACTCGTGGTCGACAGAGAACTGCCGACTGAGACTGTCTGCACGAACGTTCAGAACTCCGGCCAGATGATTCGCCATCAGACAAATCTGATGGTCCTGAACCCAGGACCAGAGACGCAGAGCCTCTCTGCAGAGACACTGCGACCCAACACCCCCCTGCTTGTTGATGTACCACATCGCGGTCGTGTTGTCCGTCAGGACCTGGACCGAACGACCGCAAAGGGAAGGGAGGAAGGCCTTGAGCGCCAAACGTATCGCCCGCAATTCTAGAAGGTTGATGTGCACCAACCTTTCCTCTGGAGACCAAAGACCCTTGACCTCCAGATCCCCCAGATGAGCACCCCACCCTAAAGTGGATGCATCCGTTATCACTGTGGTCACCGGAGGAGGCAACTGAAAAGGCTTCCCCTGAGACAGGTTGCCTTCCACGCCCCACCAAGACAGATCCGCCGCAGCTTCTCTGGAGATCCTCACTGACTCCCCGAGATCTCCGTTGTGTTGATACCACTGCCTGCGGAGGCACCACTGGAGCGCCCTCATGTGCCAGCGTGCATGGTTGACCAACAGAATGCATGAAGCCATCAGACCGAGCAGACGAAGGACCTTCAGGACTGGAACGACCGCTCCATTGCAAAATAAAGGAATCATTTCCTGTATGTCGTGAATCCTTTGAGGAGGAGGGAATGCACGACACACAGTTGTGTCCAGTACAGCACCTATGAACAGGTTGCGCTGGGAGGGCACCAGGTGAGACTTGGGTACATTTATCGAAAAACCCAAACTGAACAACTGGGTTGTCTCTCGCAAATGATGGAGCACTCTCTCTGACGACTCTGCTTTGATCAGCCAGTCGTCCAAATAAGGGAATACAGGAATCCCTGACCTTCTGAGATGCGCCGCCACCACTGCCATCACCTTGGTGAAGACTCAAGGCGCAGTAATAAGCCCAAACGGAAGGACCGCAAACTGATAGTGCTGCGATCCCACCGTAAAACGGAAATACTTCCTGTGTGACTTCAGGATGGGGATGTGAAAGTACGCATCCTGCAAGTCGAGCGACACCATCCAGTCTTCTTCCAGCAGTGCCTGAAGAACCTGAGCAAGGGTGAGCATCGTGAATTTCTCTTGTTTCAGATAAAAAGTCAAGATCCTGAGATCCAGGATTGGACGAAGCCTGCCATCTTTTTTGGGGATCAGGAAATACCGGGAGTAGCATCCCTGACCCCTTTTCTGCTCTGGGACTACCTCTATCGCACCCTTTCTTATCAGAGTTTGGACTTCCTCCTGTAGGAGTAACAGATATTCCTCTGAGCAATACCCCTGGCAAGGAGGGTAATTGGGAGGGAATTCCCGAAAGGGAAGGGCATACCCATTTTCTACGAGATTGAGAACCCAAAGATCTGATGTAACCGATTCCCAATCCCGTAGAAAGTGGGTAAGCCGACCCCCCAACGGACCCACATGATCCTGAATGGCGGATCTAGGGCTGCTTTTCTGTGGCTGGGGTGTTAGAGGAGGAAGAGGCTTGACACCCTCGAGGACGTGACCTTTGTTTTCCCCTGTATGACCTATACAAGGTATTTTGCTGCTGCTGCTGTTGTTGCTGCAGTTGACCTCGTCTATAGGTACAAAAAGAAGAGCGTCCAAAACCTCAACTTTCTGGCCGTTGAACCTCTTACTTGAAGACCAAGAGATCTAGCAGTTGCCCTGCTATCCTTAAATCTCTCTAAGGCTGTATCTGCCTTCTTGCCAAAGAGTCCTTCACCATCAAAAGGCAGATCTAACAACGCAGACTGCACATCAGCAGAAAAATCCGAGGATTTTAGCCAAGCTGAACGTCTTGTGGCAACCGCAGTGCCCATGATCCTTGCAACATAATCTGCAGTATCTAGACTGCTCTGGATAACTTGACGAGCTGCCGCTTGAGTATCAGATAAAACTTCCTCAAAGTCACCTCTGCAGTCTTCTGGAACCTTTGGAATCAATAAACGCATTGAGTCCATAAGTGCGTGCACATACCTTCCCATAAGACAAGTGGCATTCGTTGATTTTAACGCCATACTTGCGGAGGAGAACGTTTTCTTGGCCACTTGATCCTGTTTTTTAGCTTCTTTGTCACCAGGCACTTGGGGAAAAGCCCCAACTGACTTTTTTGAGCACGCAGCTTGAATCACCAGACTTTCAGGAGAATGGTGAGATGATAAAAATGCAGGGTCTTCAGGAGCCACTCTATCTCCTAGCCACACCTTTTGAGACAGCAGGAGCAGAACGAGGCTTTTTCCACACCTCCATAATGGGTTCAGTTAACGCCTCATTAAATGGGAGTAATGGTTCCACAGCTGAGCTCGGTGAATGGAGAACCTCTGTAAGCAGATTTGATTTAAATTCAACAGTAGGTAATGTCAAGCCTAAAAGTCCTGCTGCCTTTTTCATTACCACGTGATATGGCTGAACATCCTTAGAGGGCGCATCCGGACCTGATGGCAACACCCACTCTGGGGAAAAATCAAGACCACTAGCATCAGCTAGCTCCTCGAAAAAATTCTCATCCAGTTCACCTTCCTCCAAGTCTGAATGAGACTCATAATACCTCCGTTCTTCCAGGAGACGTTGAGCTCCTCTCCTAGATCTCTGTTTAACACGGATTGCAGCCGGATCCACTATCGACTCAGACGGCGCCGGAGCCGACGTCGGTACCGAATCCGAAGGCTTAGATGGATGCTCCAAAGGCCTGCTTGGAGCGGGCGACGCCGGTACCGGAGTCGTCGACTTCGGTCGAGCCGACATCGACCTCGGTGGAGCCGGGTACTGCCACAGCGGAGTCGGGCCGGCATATACGGCATGAAAGGTGCCGGGGCATAAGAATGAGGCACACCCAAATTAAATGCCATTGGACCCATGGGACCCGAAGGTGCACTAGAGGGGTACCATGACGTCGAGAATACACCATACATAGCGTTCAGGAACGCTGAAGGATCCTGACCTGGTGCTGGAAAAGGTGGATGATCACCCTCAGGCCGATCTTGATGCAGATTCGAATCTGGTTCATCAACAGGAGCCGATTCCTCTTCCTCATTAGGAACCTCACCGACCTCTTCTTGAGCCGGAGACGGCGTCGGAGTCGGATCGGAAACCGGAGTCGGAGATTGAACTTGCGACTCTGAAGGCGAGGCCTCGCCTTCTCGATCTGAAACCTCTTGTGGTGGGATCACCTTCGATTTAACTTTCTTGGGTGATCTCGACCTCGAGCCCGACTTCTCACCCGAATGACGTCGAGATTCATGTCTCCTTTTCTTATGCTTCTTATGCGACCTCGAAGCATGATCCGACGAAGACTTCAAAGCCGACGCCTCTTGAGATCTTGATCTCGACCTCTACTTCCTCGAACGGGATTTTGAAGACTTCTTTCCTTTATCGGCTTTCATTTTCGCCACAAGAAGCTTGGTCTCGCAGGGCCTTTGGGTTCATTTTTTGACACGATGAGCATCCATCTACATCGTGGTAGGAGCTCAAACACCAAATACAGTCCCCGGTGTGGGTCCGTAACGGACATCATCTTCCCGCAGTCCCTGCAGGGTTTAAATCAAGTCTTCTTTGTCGACATTATAAGGAGACAAAGAGGCAAGAGAGTAAAGAAACGAAGAAAAACAGTAACAGAGTTACCAAAAGCTACTGAGTATCCCGAAACCGTTAGCGTCGACGACGCGGAAAAAAGGGAACTGATGTCATCACGCCGGCGTGGGCCTATTGTAGGCGTCGGTGACGTCAGCGGAGTCGCGTGCGATGCCGTGCCTCTATGACGTCCAAGTCCACGTCGGTGCGAAGCTACAAAGAATTTCCGAATGTTGCTGACGCAAGGGGATATTCACAAGGTGAGGAATCCACACGGCAGATGTATATCAGAAAGCTCGCATACCACAGAAGTCGGCTCAAGCAGCTGAATTAATAGCTTTGACACGAGCGTGTGAACTTAGGACTGACTTGTGTGTGAACATCTACACGGATAGCCGCTATGCTTTTGGAGTGGTTCATGATTTTGGCCTACTCTGGAAGGAAAGAGGCTTTCTTACATCCCACGGGATGCAGATAATGCACGGAGATTTAGTACATAATCTCTTGACTGCACTTGCATACCCAAAGAGAGTTGCTATTATGAAGTGTAGCGCGCACAAGAAAATCATTGACAAAATAGGACAAGGCAATGCCTTTGCAGACCGCGTAGCCCGTGAGACTGCGATGCAGCGAAGCACTACATCCATGTACGTAGTAAAATCACAAGCTGAGCGCTGGCATGATGCTAGAGAGGAAGTATTGGATATACAGTGATCTGCCTCTGTGGAATAACTTGTGCAATTGTCTAAAGAGGGAATGTTAGAGGGCTGTTGGCGTAACAGAGAAATGAATAAGTGGAAATTGCCTGCAGCCTATTTACAACCTATGGTTCAAATGGCACATGGGCTGGCACATGTTGGAGCTCTAGCAATAACTAAATGTATTTATACAAGTTTGGGAGCATCCTGAAATTGCCAGCACAGCTAAAAGAGTAGTACAGTCCTGTGTGATCTGTTGGCAGTATAATCCTGGAAAAGGGACACGGACTCCTACAGGAGGGTTTGCTACACCAACCGCACCTTTTGAAGTCTTGCAGATGGATTACATCCAACTCGAACACTGCAATAATCTGAAATATGTCCTAGTGGTGGTATGTGCCTTCAGCAAATGGATAGAGGCATACCCTACAAAGGATAATACTGCTCTCACCACAGCAAAGGTGCTTCTAAAGGAGTTTTTCCCTAGATATGGTGTTTGTAAGCTTTTGTGGAGTGACAACGGACCTCATTTTATTGGGCAAGTTGTTGAGCATGTCCTGAAAGGGTTAGGGATCAAACAGAAATTTCATAGTCTTCCACCCGCAATCAGCAGGATTGGTGGAAAGGTATAACGCTACTTTAAAATTGAAGTTGGCGAAAATACTGGATTCCACGTCTTTAAAGTGGCCAGATGCACTACCTTTGGCATTGTTATCCATAAGATCGCTTACACCGTATGAGGTAGTATTTGGAAGGCCGATGAACATTTGGGGAGTTCCTAAGCTACGCCCCATACATGATGTACCTTGTGTTCTAATGAATGATTATTTGGCACAGTTAACCAACAGTTTGATCTCTATTCATCAACAGGTTCGAGAAGCTCTTCCTGACAGATCTACAGGTGAGGCCCACAAACTCAGACCTGGTTACCAGGTTATGATAAAGGTCTTCAACAGATCGAACAGTTTGGAGCCGAGGTGGCGAGGACCAGAGCAAGTGCTCCTTGCGATGACGACTGCAGTTCGGGTGACAAACAGAAAGAACTGGATCCACAGCATACACTGCAAACGTGTGTCGCCTACATTGGTGGAACCTGCTGTGTTGACCGACCACCGAGAGATCCTGGAAACTGAGAAAGTCCAAGCTATTTCACCTGACGAATCTGAAGGAGTCTTCCCGGACCACACGATCGCTGGAGAATCCCGATATCAACTGAGACCAAGGAAAGAATCTGCTTTGCCAAAAAAGACTGGTTGAGCTACCGCCCTGGGTTAGTGTAACGGAACGCCGATATGGCAAGGGGGGGGGGGAATCAGTCCTGCGTAGTGGAGTGACACCCACCTTGACCCTCGGTGAAGAAATCAGCAGCTGCCCAGGGATAAGAGCTCCAACGATTGTTTCAACGAGTTTGTAGAAAGATCAATTATCACTGTTGCTAAAATGCATAACAAAAGAATCATTTGTGCTGTAGGGTTTGTTGTTGCTCTGGTGGTTATGGGAATAATCACCTGGTTTGTTGAGAAAGTGGCTCCTGCTCGACAGCTTTTTGTTGCCACTACTCCAGTGTACATATACTAGGAGTCAAGAGGGAAATACAGAACTAGGTCGCCCTCCACTCAGTAAATCAACAATCACAAAAAGACCTAGTCCTTTAGGCAGTTTATCTTATAGACCTGTGACCATCTATGGATTGTCAAAAGATCATTCCAGCTACACCTCTAATACTAGAGATTATTACCATGTTCCAGTCTATTGCCAAGATAAAAGATCACATTCTCTGATCAACCTATAACCAGACAGCACAGGACATACATTCACTAGAAGGACAACATTTGAAAAAATGTGAATAGCTAGATGGCACCTCACGGGCGCACCACCAATGGGACCCCTGGTTGGTACTCACCAGGATGGCCCTGTTCTCATCATCGGTGCCACCTAGCTTAACGTAAACGTGTCCGAAACCCAAAGGAAAAGAGACAGTGAATGGTGCAGTGTACACAAAACTTATATGTGACAAGGACTAACAACGTTCAACATATAACAAAAAAACTACTGTGCAAACAAGATACAGAAACCTTTTACTCGCATTCTCTTGTTGCAAACAGTAAACACATATACATAAAAAGGAGAGATGCGAATACTACCTATCGATTCGCACTCTGCTTACAGCCGACATGTTTCATTGCCTTGGTCTTTATCAGGCAATTTCTTCAGGGCAAACAATATTTAGCTGCCACTGCCAGAGGCACTGTGCTTTAAGTGCTGTAAATCAAAATAGAAACGTACGTATGAGGGACTGCCTGTAGTTCCACTGTGTATTCAACACAGCGCAAACTTTAATAATTACAACATAATGGATAATAATTACCTAATTGGCCAGTTTTTCTTTCATACCATTCAAGAGAAACCACTTTCTGAAATCAAGTCACAACTCCCAAGCGGTACAACATACTGGGGGCAGTAGAAGAGGCAGGGGAGCCCGGTTCCAACAGCATAAAAGAACACCTTCAAATTGGTTGTTTGCTAACACGTCAAGCGAAGAAGATCCTGAACCAGGCCCTAGTACTAATAGAGTGAGATTTAATCAATCAGAACCATCTAACACCGATTTAAATACACTCCTGAGGAATTTTTTAGAGCAGGGCCAAGCATCCAACAAAGGCCCGGGATTCCAACAACAACAAGGAAGAGGAAGAGGACGGGGCAATCGACCACAACCACAATGGCAAACTTCCTCACCACGGATGACGCGGAGCAGAGGGAAGAAACCAATGTGAAGAGCATTGTAGTTAATCTATCTAATCACCCTCTGACACCTGAAGAAGAGAAGGTGTTAAATAAGGGATTAGGCTTTGTGCCCACGCCTAACCATGATGCATTCAAATGTCGAACTGAGTTCCACGAGACGATGCGTAGAATCAAATTAAAGAAATTCTTCTTGAAACAACCGTTTGAAGAAAGTAAGGGATTTAACTCCAACCTAAGAAAACCTTCAACCTTTTGTCCTCCTAACGCAATGATCGGTCCCGAAGTCGCAGTTTTTTACTTTTCTTTTTTTTTTTTTCTTTTTTGGGAAGCAAAAACTTTTATTGCATCGTGTACAGTACACTGCGGAATGCCTACAACCCGGTGGGCCGGCCGCTATGGTGCATTCGAGTCGACATTATAACATTACATTGAATGCAAAGGGTTATTCATCATTGCAGAATACAGTACATGCGTCTCATTGGCAGGGTGTGGCATTGATTGCAATTTACAAGAAATAAGTGGTCTTTGATTTCCCATTTTTATAACCAAGAAAACAAACAAATTAACTGTGTGGAACACAGGTGTGGTCATTTCCATTTGATTAGTGATTAGCTATATTTAACTTCTCTAGATTTCCCATGCTAGAACCTGGCGTTAGTACCGTAATCCCTGTAAGGGTTTAGTCTATAACTAGACATGCATGCCTTGAATTCGTCATCTTGTACATTTCTGGCCCTGAAACCTGGCAAGGTCACTTAGGAGGGGTTTCCTCTTCTAAATCCCATCCCTCCTGCCCTCCCGGAGTTTGTCACCACACGTTACTCCTCCCCTTCCTCGTCTGATTCATCCAGTTCAGTCTCCGGCAATGGGTCACATATCTCACCTCTATACACATTCCATTTAGACCAGATCTTATTCCACTTCCCCGGGCATGCACGGTTGGAATATACCGCCCTTTCTGTCACCATCACCTTATCCATATTTGCGCACCAGTGCGACTTGGTCGGTACTTCTGGCACCCCCCAGCGCTGCGCAATATCTCTCTTCGCCACCATCAACCCCACCGCAACCCAAATCCGTCCGAATCTGGAGATATCTGTAGGTTCCCACACATTAATAAGGCACCTCTTCGGGTCCAGCAACAGTGTAGTTTCCAATGTCTGTGAGATCGTGCGAAGTATCTGTTTCCAGTATTCTTGGATTCTGGGGCAGTCCCATATAGTATGGAAGAATGTACCCTCTTCCCCACACCCACGAAGGCAGTAAGGGTGCTCTATCCTGTGGATGCGGTGTAGCATTGTTCTAGTGTAGTATACCCTGTGAGAAGTTGGCCTGATGTGCAGTGTTCACTATTCTAGTGATCACTATATATCAGTCCAAACAACCCTTATTGATGATTGGTTGTAAGTCAACCTTATAGACCAGCTATCCTAGTAGCATGGATACGAGCAGTCTAAGGCTAAGACTCTAGAGGGCGTGTTAAGCCAGCTGTTTTACCATCACATTACCCCTTGAACACCCAGTGAAAGGACACCACACAAGTTGTTATGAAAATAAACAGTGTATTTATTTATAACAAGACTACCCTGGCTCTTTATGAGACAGGGAGCTAAGCACACAACAAAACTCTTATAAAAATACTTAAGTTAGCACAGTATACACAAATGCCCGAGGGGCACGAAAAACCATATACTCTGAAAGTGGAATGCGAAATTACTAGCAGGTAAGTACAGTACTAATAGGCTTTGGAATCGCTAGGACTTGACTATGGAATCGTTAGATTACTTCTAGGAGGCCCAGGGGACTCGGGTGCAGAGTGTGCACTCTCACGCGGGATGCGGGACAAAGTCTATGATAGCTAGTAAAGGTAAAGTTAGTGTTCACGGGCGAACCCGACCTGGTAGGGAGAAAACGAAAGTGGATCCTGACCCTTGGATAGTGAGGCTATGCTGGGGCACCGAAATGCCGAAGTTACCTAGCCCAGGGGCTGCAGCTGCATAGGTCTCAAAAGACGTCGGGAATCCTCGTAGACGAACCAGGAGCCTGGAAGAAAGATGCTGGCAGGCGACCAGTGAAGAGAGTTCGAGGGGATCCAAGCCTGGATCTCGAAGATGGATGATACCTGAAAGCAGAGGGGACCAAGTTCGTGACTACTAGCCAGTAGTCAGGGGGCACCAGGAGGGCACCGGATGGTAGTCACCTCGGCTAGGTGAGTGGGCGACGCTGGGCTCTGCAGATCTCACGGACCAGGAGGCGTTGTCGGCGACCAGGATGGAGGGGCGAGCTGTCCCACGATGGATGAAGCTGTCGGCGTCGAAGAACCCAGGATTGGGCAACAAAGCCTTGGCTAATTCAAGCCCACGCGGTGGACTCAAAATGGCGTCTTGAGTGGACCAGGAGGGTCCGGGGTGCTCCTCTTCTGGAAGGGAGCAAGAGCCAGTCTGGAGCAACCAGACCAGCAGCAGTGATGTCGTCGAGCGTCGTTCAGAAGGCCACAAGCCAGCGGGCTAGTAGCCAAACAACGCGGTGAGCAGCAAAAAGCAGAAGGGCCCCACGCCGATCGTGGAGATGCTGGGGGGCTGCTCTTCGGTGCTGGAGCTGCTCAGGGTTGGGGCTTCTCGGACCCCAAAGCACTCGCCAGGAGATTACTCGGCGGGCTTGCTGGGAAGAAGTCGTGCAGTCTTGGCAATAGTCGGTCCCTTGAGGTCTCGTCGCACCCACGGTTCTCAGCTTGGCTGTAGAGGTGGGTAGAGGTCAGAGGTGCCAGGGAAGCCGGTTCTCGTCGAGCTGGGCAGTCGGATTCCGGAGGAAGGACTTGCAGCAGACCGCAGTGTTCTTAAGATGGTGCCTGCGGGTGCAGGGTGACTACTCCTTAGTCACAAGGGAGAATCTTGAAGAAGAAATCTTGATGTCCTTTCGTAGAAAGTCGTGTCTTGATTCCAAAGATGATCTAATTTGGAAGGGGGCCTGCTCCTACCTTTATCTGGGAAAAGGGGGCTGGCACGCGACTAAGTCCTGCCCTATGGGTGGGACCAGGAGGGGGGTGGTTACACCCCTCTCCTTTGGCGGGCTTTCCCCAGCTCAGGGGCTGGTGTGCCCCTGGAACTGGTTCAAGCCGGCCTATGCACAGTGAGCACCGGGGTGCCACTTGCAGTCACCTTCCTCTGTAGCCCTGCCTACCTGGAATACACAAAACCCTGTCTGGGACGGTGCTGGCACCGCCCCTGGCAGGAAACCCTTTGTCCTTGCCTCCTGCTCTGGGAGGACTCCCAGCAGCAGGAGGGCAGACTTGTGTCTCGGTGGCAGCATCCATTTTGTGGATGCTAAGGCTCTGTCTGACTTTAACCGGGGTTACAGGTCACATACATGTCGTGTCCCTCTAGAAGGGTGGAATGCTAACCCCGTCGCCAGAATTGGCGAGGGGTTAGTATTCCAATTCGTATGACACCTTACTCGACATGTTTTGATAAAGCGATACCAGAGTTGGCATATAACTGCGAGGATTATAATGCACTTAAGAGTATATGGTATGCGATATCATGGAAACGGCTAAGGGATAGATCCCGAAAGCCGCAGACAGGCTCAGCTCATGCCAGAGCACCATCTCACACGATTCCAAGCACTCTGCCTTCAGGATTGTTAAGGCCTGCCATAGGAGTGACTGATAGGAGATCTGTGTGTCCATTTTAGGGTTAGATATAGGTATACTATATCTAAAGCAAAGGGTGAGTACACCACCTTGCCCCAGCTGTCGTGCAGCCAGTTGTGTCAGTTTAGTTAGTCAGCCCAGGGGTGGCATAATACATGCTTCGGCCCCTGGGAGACTTCTGGGTGCACCTCAGCCCTGGGTACAGGGACTTGGAGAGGGCCCAGTGCCAATTCAGTACCTGAGTACAATTTGGATAGAGAGAACAGCTAGGCTGTGGGTCTGATTAGCAGGCCCACAGCCAGGGAAAGTCGTAAACCAGTGCAGCAAAAAGCAAAAATCTGGGTGATCATAGGATTGCAGACCCTACTCTCCTACATGACCCCCCCCCAAACTTTGGGACAATAAACTAACCTTGACCAGGTGAGTCTTCTTGCTCTAAGTGGAAATACCTGGAGAGCCCATCAGCATTGCTGTGATCAGTACCAGGTCTATGCTCCACTGTAAAATCCATCCCCTGTAGGGAAATGGACCACCTAAGCAGTTTGGGGTTTTCACCCTTCATCTGATTTAGCCACAAGAGGGGCTTATGGTCGGTCTGAATGGTGAAGTGAGTGCCAAACAAGTAGGCCCTCAGCTTCTTCAGGGCCCAAACCACAGCAAAGGCCTCCCTCTCAATAGCTGACCAATTCTTCTCTCTGGGGGTCAGCCTCCTACTAATGAAAGCAATAGGCTGGTCATTACCATCAAAATTCAGTTGAGACAGAACAGCTCCCACACCCAACTCAGAAGCATCTGTTTGGACAATGAATGGCTTGGAGTAATCTGGACTCTTAAGGAGAGGTGCTGTGCACATTGCCTGCTTTAGGTCATTGAATGCTTTCTGACAGCTTGCTGTCCACTGAACTTTCTTTGGCATCTTTTTTGCTTGTCAGGTCATTAAGAGGGGTCACTATGGACCCATAATTTCTGACAAACTTCCTATAGTACCCAGTCAGGCCCAAGAAAGCTCGAACCTGAGTCTGGGTGATTGGAGGAGCCCAGTCCTGGATGGCCTGTATTTTACTCTCCAATGGCTGAACCTGGCCTCCACCTACAAGGTGGCCCAGGTATGCAACCTGTGTCTGCCCTATCTGGCACTTATTGGCCTTGATAGTGAGGCCTGCCTTCTGCAGAGCCTCTAACACTTTCCTCAGGTGGACCAGGTGATCCTCCCAGGTGGAGCTAAAGACAGCAATATCGTCAAGATATGCTGCACAGAAGTCATCCAGCCCAGTGAGGACTTGATTCACCAACCTTTGGAAGGTGGCAGGTGCATTTTTCAGTCCAAAGGGCAATACCACAAATTGATAATGCCCACCAGGGGTAGAAAATGCTGTCTTGGGTTTGGCCTCCTCAGCTAACCTGATTTGCCAATACCCAGCTGTCAAATCAAATGTACTTAAGAATTTGGCAGAAGCCAATTTATCTATAAGTTCATCTGCTCTTGGTATTGGGTGGGCATCAGTCTTAGTGACTGCATTGAGGCCTCTGTAGTCTACGCAAAACCTCATCTCTTTCTTACCACCCTGGGTGTGAGGCTTTGGCACTAGAACTACTGGGCTAGCCCAAGGGCTATCTGAGGGCTCAATGCCTCCCAGCTCCAACATTTTCTGCACTTCAGTTTTGATGCAGTCCCTAACATGATCAGGCTGTCTGTAGATTTTACTCTTGACAGGCAGACTGTCCCCAGTGTCAACATCATGGGTACACCAATCAGTTTGGCTGGGTGTTAGAGAGAACATATGTCTGAAGGATTGCAGAACTTGCCTGCAATCCTGTTGCTGATGCTCAGTGAGGCTGCCACAAAAGACAACACCATCTACTGACCCATCATCAGGATTCTGAGTGAGCAGGTCTGGGAGAGGGTCACTCTCTTCCTCCTGTCCCTCATCTGTGGCCATGAGCAAGCTCATGTCCTTCCTGTCAACATATGCCTTGAGCCTGTTTACATGGAGCACTCTGAGAGGGCTCCTGGGAGTTCCAAGGTCCACCAAGTAGGTAACCTCTCCCTTTTGCTCAATGATGGTGTGGGGCCCAGACCATATGTCTTTCAGAGCTGCTGTGGCCACTGGCTCCAGCACCCACACCTTCTGTCCTGGCTGGTACACAGTCAGAACAGCCTTTTGGTCATGCCAAGCTTTTTGGAGTTCTTGGCTGGCCTCAAGGTTTTTAGATGCCTTTTCCATATACTCAGCCATCCTGGAGCGGAGACCAAGTACATAGTCCACTATGTTGGTTGCAGGCTTTTTGAGAGGTCTCTCCCATCCTTCCTTCACCAAACACAGGGGTCCTCTTACAGGATGCCCATACAGAAGCTCAAAAGGGCTGTAGCCAACCCCCTTCTGTGGGACCTCTCTGTAAGCAAACAAGAGGCAGGGGATCAGGACATCCCATCTTCTCCTAAGAGTTTCAGGTAGCCCATGAATCATCCCTTTGAGGGTCCTGTTGAATCTCTCAACAAGCCCATTGCATTGTGGGTGATAGGGTGTGGTGAACTTTTAGTTCACACCACACTCCTTCCACATTGCAGTCAGATATCCTGACATGAAGTTTGTACCTCTGTCAGAAACAACCTCCTTAGGGAAGCCCACTCTGGAGAACACTCCAACTAGGGCCCTTGCCACTACAGGTGCTGTAGTGGTCCTAAGGGGAATAGCTTCAGGATACCTGGTGGCATGATCCACCACCACCAGTATAAACTTGTGCCCTGATGCTGTCTGGGGTTCCATTGGACCAACAATGTCAATCCCCACTCTTTCAAAGGGAACCCCCACCACAGGTAGTGGTATGAGGGGGGCCTTTGTTGTGCAACCTGACTTACCACTGGCTTGGCAAGTGACACAGGAGCGACAAAACTCCTTGGTATTCTCATTCATGTGGGGCCAGTGAAAGTGTGAGACAAGCCTGTCCCACGTCTTTGTCTGACCTAAATGACCTGCAAGGGGAATCTCATGGGCCAAGGTGAGAAGGAAACCTCTCAGAGACAAGGGGATGACCAGCCTCCTGGTTGCACCAGGCTTGGGGTCTCTTGACTCAGAGTACAGGAGTCCATTTTCCCAGTATACCCTGTGGGCACCTGTGGCATTCCCTGCAGCCTCAGCAGCAGCCTGCTGTCTGAGGGGTTCAAGGAAAGGGCAGTCTAACTGTGCCTTCCCCAGGTCTGCTCTGGAGGGTCCCCCTGAGCCCAGAAACTCAACTTGATCAAGTTCAAGCTCTTTAGGCTCAGTTTCCCTCAGTTCTCTCAGATCAGCCTCCTCAGAGACTTGATCCTCAACCTGGGGCAAGGGGGAAGGCAAAGCCTTAACCCTACTGCTCTTCTTCTTGGAAGGTGTCTGGTCCATTCTTTCAGGATCCAGCACCTGTTCAGTGGGGCATCTTCTGGCCTGTGACCTAGTCACAGCAAGCACATGTGCTGGCAAGCCTAACATCTCCATGTGAGTCCTCTGCTCCACTTCTGACCATAGTGATGACTCCAAATCATTGCCCAACAAACAATCAACTGGGAGGTCTGAACTGACTACAACTTTCTTTTGACCCTTCACTCCACCCCAGGAGAAAGCCACAATCGCCATACTATGACTGGTAGTGACGTTGCTGGCATTGGTCACCAGGAAATCTGTACCTGGCATGATCTGTCCAGGGTCCACAAAGTTAGGTGTCACCATGGTGACACTGGCACAAGTGTCCCTATAGGCCTGAGCCATCTTGCCATTAATCAAAGGTGTCTGCCTGTATTTGCCCAAAGTATTGGGACTTATATCAGGGGATATATCCATATCCCCTGTACAGACAAGGACAGCCTGAGTGTGCCAACTAAGTTGTCAGACCCCTCAGTTCCCAAGGTTAACCCAACTAATGCCTTGGGAGGTACACTACCACTACTGACTGTACTAGGGGGTGCAGTTGCCTTAGGGGCTGTAGTGGCAGGAGTTTGTCCTCCTCTTTTGGTGCACTCACTAAACCAGTGAGACTTACTTTTACAGTACTGGCACCACCTTTTTGACTGGCCTTCTTGAGTCTTCTTCTTCTGGGAAGCCTGACCCCCACCCTCTTTGGTTTGTTGGGGACCTGGTGAAGACTTCTGGTCATTTTGTTCACTCTTAGTGTTACCCTTCTGGTCTGCTTTCTTCTGACCACCCTGGTTCTGGTTCTGGTTCTGCTTGATCCTTGTTCTGACCCATTTGTCTGCCTTCTTTCCCAATTCTTGGGGAGAGGTCAGATCTGAATCAACAAGGTGCTGGTGCAACAACTGGTTCTGACAATTATTTAAAATTTGTTCTCTCATTATCAGATTATACAATCCTGTGTAATCAGTAACCTTGCTACCCAGCAACCAGCCCTCCAAAGCCTTAGTGGCACTATCCACAAAGTCAGACCAGTCCTGAGACTGAGTTTTCTGGGTGTCTCTGAACAGCAACCTGTACTGCTCAGTGGTTAAACCAAACCCATCAACCAGTGTATTCTTCAGGGCCTGGTAATCATTAGCATCCTCCACTCTTGTAGTGAGGAGCTTATCTCTACCTTTACCATCAAAGGAGAGCCACAGTATAGCTGCCCACTGACTCTGGGGAATGCACTGCACAGTGCAGGCCCTCTCCAAAGCAGCCATCCATTTCTGGATGTCATCCCCTTGTTTAAAGGGGGGCACTATCTTAGTCAGGTGTTTAGTATCTAAACCCTTCTCTCTATCTCTTGGGAGATTGCTGCCACCAGTGGGAGCTAACCCACTCATCTGCTGCTCTCTAGCAAAGGCAAGCTTCTCTTTGGCCAGGGCAAGTTCTTCCCTTTCAATCCTCAGAGTAGCTTGTCTCATCCTAGCTTCATGCTCCATTCTCTGAGGGGAAGTCAATCTCCTCTGGGGAGAGTTCCTTCTCTTCTGAGAAGAGGCATTAGAGTGCAGAGATCTATTGGAGTCCCTAGAAAGAGATCTATCTCTCCTAACTCCAAGGTTAGGCCTACTTAGGGTCAGTACTGGGGGTCCCCCAGATCCTAGCCCAAGCAAGTCTAAGTTGGCCCTAGTTAGCCTTCTGACTACCTCAAGACCTTTGTCTGCCTCATCCCCAGAGAGTTCCTCTTGATCCTCCTCCTCAACTGCATTGGCAGTGTTGGGGAGGCCTGGATCCCCAGAGGTACCCTCTAAGGCTGGCATATTCCCATCTAGCTGAGAAAGCTTTCTCGCATCATAAGTCTCTAAGAGACCTATTAAAAAGGGAATGGTGGGCTTAGACCCCTGTTTCAGTTTCCTGGAGGTACACACTTGTCTCATCTCCTGAAAACTGAGAGCTGCATATCTTGATTTGACCTGTGGAGGGTCAACATCCACAAGGGGAGTCTCAGTAGATTCTCCTTGGGTAGACATGCTTTTTCTAGTGAGGTGTAAGTGGTGCACTTACCTACACTATATGTTTGCCTACTGATCCCTTGCTAGAGTTGTAGTTTAGAGTGTGCTAGGCCCTAGGAGCTACAACAGCTGGTTCAGTAGAACTCAGAGTATTCTAAGCTAAGTTATATGTACCTTTAGTACTTATGTGATCTTTCACAAGATATTCTTAGGATATGTGTGGTAAAACAACAGCAAGCTCAAATCCCAACCGCTGCTCACCAATGTGAGAAGTTGGCCTGATGTGCAGTGCTCACTATTCTAGTGATCACTATATATCAGTCCAAACAACCCTTATTGATGATTGGTTGTAAGTCAACCTTATAGACCAGCTATCCTAGTAGCATGGATACGAGCAGTCTAAGGCTAAGACTCTAGAGGGCGTGTTAAGCCAGCTGTTTTACCATCACATTACCCCTTGAACACCCAGTGAAAGGACACCACACAAGTTGTTATGAAAATAAACAGTGTATTTATTTATAACAAGACTACCCTGGCTCTTTATGAGACAGGGAGCTAAGAACACAACAAAACTCTTACGAAAATACTTTAAGTCGCACAATTTACACAAATGCCCGAGGGGCACGAAAAACCATATACTCTAAAAGTGGAATGCGAATTACTAGCAGGTAAGTAACGATTCTCAGAGGCTTTAGGAACGCTAGGCCTACAATACTGAACACTCAGGTTAGGAGCAGGAGGCCTAGGGACACCACGTGCAGAGTGGGAACTCTCACGCGTAAGGCGGGAAAAAGCCTATGTTATGTTATTTATTCTTTTATATAGCGCAACGGTTACTCAAAAAGAGTGTCCCGGCGCTTTAGGTAAAGGGGGCTGCTTCACAATAACATAACACAATAAAAAGAAAGTACAGAACAGACGAATAAAAGCAAGGGCTACTAAAAATACCTACTGGGTGAACAACCAAGTTTTAAGACCTCTCCTGAAGTAAAGAAGACTCGAAGCCCCCCTGAGCAGAGGCGGAAGCGAGTTCCACATCTGTGGGGCCAGAAGGCCGAAAGAACGGCCACCCAGGCGCGCTCTCTTCACTCGTGGCACAACCGCCAAGAGTAAGGATTCAGACCTCAAAGAGCGGGCCGGATGGTAAAAGGCCAGTCTCTTTTGGAGGTACTTTGCTCCCACCGCATGGAGGGCCTTATAGGCCAAAGTCAAAGCCTTAACGGCGATCCGTTTGCGGATGGGCAACCAATGCAGCGTCCGCAATAGACCCGCAGCACCGGCACATCTATTTAGACCATAAATGGCCCTGGCCGCCGCATTCTGCGCGACTTGAAGCCGCTGCAGCAAGTACTCTGGAAGGCCCAGGTACAGAATGTTGGCGTAATCCAACCTGGAGCCTATCAGAGCCTGCACAGTCACCTTCCTGTGTTCCTCCGACAAAAGAGGCAAGAACCTCCGCAGCATCTTTAAAAGACCGAAACAGGTACCGGTCACCCCAAGGATCTGGGCTTTCATCGTCAGCCCCTTATCCATCTTGACCCCCAAGTTCTTAGCCATAGGGGAAGAGCAAGACGGAGGAAACATATCGACGGGCCACCAGGCCTGCCAGGCCGGCTCCGAGTCACACCCGAAGAAGAGTACCTCAGACTTATCGGAATTGCACTTGAGGCTGTTCTGTTGGAACCATGCGAACACAGCCCCAAGGCAATCCCGGATACTCTCCCCGTCAAAGTCAGCCCCTCTCTTACAAGAAAAGAGGAGCTGGGTGTCGTCGGCATACAATACGATCCGGGCACCGAACGACTCCGCCACCGCCGCCAGAGGGGTCATAAAGATGTTAAAGAGGGTCGGGCTCAAAATAGAGCCCTGAGGGACCCCGACTCCCAAAGGCGGCATCACGGCGGTGTCAGACGATGTCCAGACCGTTTGCCGGCGGCCGGCTAGAAAGGAGGCAAACCTATGGAAGCTAGTGTTCACAAAGTTAGTGTTCTCGGGCGAACCCGACTAGGTAGGTCAAAAACGAAAGTGGATCTGGACCCTTGGATAGTGAGGCTATGCTGGGGCACCGAAATGCCGAAGTTACCTAGCCCAGGGGCTGCAGCTGCATAGGTCTGAAAAGACGTCGGGATTCTTCGTTGACGAACCAGGAGCCTGAAGGAAAGGAGTTGCTGGCAGGCGACCAGTGAAGATTGTTCGAGTGATCCAAGCCTGGATCGAAGATGGATGATACCTGAAAGCAGAGGGGACCAAGTTCGTGACTACTAGCCAGTAGTCAGGGGGCACCAGGAGGGCACCGGATGGTAGTCACCTCGACCAGGTGAGTGGGCGACGCTGTGCTCTGCAGTCTCACGGACCAGGAGGCGTTGTCGGCGACCAGGATGGAGGTACGAGCTGTCCCACGATGGATGATGCTGTCGACGTCGCTGGACCCAGGATTGGGGCAACAAGTCTTGGCAAATTCGAGCCCACGCGGTGGACCTAAAATGGCATCTGGAGTGGACCAGGAGGGTCCGGGGTGCTCCTCTTTTGGAAGGGAGCAAGGGCCAGTCTGGAGCAACCAGACCAGCAGCAGTGATGTCGTCGGGCGTCGTTAAGAAGGCCACAAGCCAGCGGGCTAGTAGCCAAACAACGCGGTGAGCAGCAAAAAGCAGAAGGGCCCCACGCAGATCGTGGAGATGCTGGGAGGCTGATCTTCGGTGCTGGAGCGGCTCAGGGTCGGGGCTTCTCGGTCCCCAAAGCACTCACCAGAGGATCCCCCGGCGGTCGTGCTGGAAAGAAGTCGTGCAGTCTTGAAGATGGCTGGTCCCTCGAGGTCTCGTCGCACCCACGGTTCTCAGCTTGGCTGTAGAGGTGGGTAGAGGTCAGAGGTGCCAGGGAAGCCGGTTCTCGTCGAGCTGGGCAGTCGGATTCCGGAGGAAGGACTTGCAGCAGACCGCAGTGTTCTTAAGATGGTGCCTGCGGGTGCAGGGTGACTACTCCTTAGTCACAAGGGAGAATCTTGAAGAAGAAATCTTGATGTCCTTTCGTAGAAAGTCGTGTCTTGATTCCAAAGATGATCTAATTTGGAAGGGGGCCTGCTCCTACCTTTATCTGGGAAAAGGGGGCTGGCACGCGACTAAGTCCTGCCCTATGGGTGGGACCAGGAGGGGGGTGGTTACACCCCTCTCCTTTGGCGGGCTTTCCCCAGCTCAGGGGCTGGTGTGCCCCTGGAACTGGTTCAAGCCGGCCTATGCACAGTGAGCACCGGGGTGCCACTTGCAGTCACCTTCCTCTGTAGCCCTGCCTACCTGGAATACACAAAACCCTGTCTGGGACGGTGCTGGCACCGCCCCTGGCAGGAAACCCTTTGTCCTTGCCTCCTGCCCTAGGAGGACTCCCAGCAGCAGGAGGGCAGACTTGTGTCTCGGTGGCAGCATCCATTTTGTGGATGCTAAGGCTCTGTCTGACTTTAACCGGGGTTACAGGTCACATACATGTCGTGTCCCTCTAGAAGGGTGGAATGCTAACCCCGTCGCCAGAATTGGTGAGGGGTTAGTATTCCAATTCGTATGACACCTTACTCGACATGTTTTGATAAAGCGATACCAGAGTTGGCATATAACCGCGAGGATTATAATGCACTTAAGAGTATATGGTATGCGATATCATGGAAACGGCTAAGGGATAGATCCCGAAAGCCGCAGACAGGCTCAGCTCATGCCAGAGCACCATCTCACACGATTCCAAGCACTCTGCCTTCAGGATTGTTAAGGCCTGCCATAGGAGTGACTGATAGGAGATCTGTGTGTCCATTTTAGCGTTAGATATAGGTATACTATATCTAAAGCAAAGGGTGAGTACACCACCTTGCCCCAGCTGTCGTGCAGCCAGTTGTGTCAGTTTAGTTAGTCAGCCCAGGGGTGGCATAATACATGCTTCGGCCCCTGGGAGACTTCTGGGTGCACCTCAGCCCTGGGTACAGGGACTTGGAGGGCCCAGTGCCAATTCAGTACCGGAGTACAATTTGGATAGAGAGAACAGCTAGGCTGTGGGTCTGATTAGCAGGCCCACAGCCAGGGAAAGTCGTAAACCAGTGCAGCAAAAAGCAAAAATCTGGGTGATCATAGGATTGCAGACCCTACTCTCCTACAGTCACCAAGTCTCCAACAATATTTACTGCTTTTTTTCTTCCCTGAAAAAGAAACTATTTTTGTTTTGGCTAAATTAGGTATTAGAAAATTTTCCTTAGTATACTTATACAGGGCATCCAGATCGTTTTGTAGTCCAAAGGGTGTTTGGTCCAACACTATAATATCGTCCGCATAAAGTAGGGTATGAACTTTTTGGGCAGCTACCTTTGGTGGGAAGTTTAGTTCTTGCTGTAGATGCTGAGGCAAATCACTGAGGTATAAGGAGAACAACAACGGAGCAAGGAGGCACCCTTGCTTGAGTCTGTTAGGGGTTGGGATCGGGTTAGTCAGGCCTTTTTCCCTCCCCATTTGTACTTGGCACCAGGTGTCTGTATGCAGTGCAATTATAATTCGTAACAACTGCTCAGGGATTACTAATTTCTTCAGTTTTTTCCATAGGGTCACTCTATCCACTCTGTCGAACGCTGTGGTAAAGTCAATGAATGCTGCATACACAGGCTGGGATTTAACAACCACATATTTGTCAAGAATAGTTTGTAACATCGCGATGTTGTCTAAGACTGAGTGCTTTGGCCTAAAGCCTGCTTGGTAGAGCGGGATCAGTCCCTGTGTGAAAGCCCATTTTTTTTAGTTGATCAAGAACCTCTGCAGCAAAGATCTTTCCCGTAGCATCCAGTAGTGCTATCTGCCGGTATTTGCTAGGTTGTTGTCTCGGTCCCTTTTTATATATCGGTATGACGATACTGCCCTTCTAGGATTTCGGCAATTTCCCTGTATTGAGGATGAAATTGAAGAGGGGAGATAGTATCGTGCTCATCCCTTAGGGTCAGTCTGAAGGACCTTAATAGGTATTTGGTCTGGGCCGGTGGCTCCTGTTGTTCTTGCCTTCCTTATATGCATTTCTGCAGAAAAGGGGGACACAGTTCCAATAGATGAGGTAATTCCTTCGCAGTTGTTTGTGGGAGTTATAGGCCTTTCATTGTTAGTGTTTAATTTATACAAGTTGGTCAAATATATCTCCCATTCTTTAGGGGGGACTGGACTGGCTTGCAGGGCCTTTTTTGTACCTGTTTCTTTAGCGATTAGTGACCAGTAAGTACGTTGGTTGTACTGTTTTGCTGCTATCCGCAGGTCGACCCAGTTTTTATCATGTGTTATACTTTTTTGCCATTGTTTCTCCCTCTTGCGTTGGTTCTTTAATTTATTAATTTCTGCTTGTCTCGATATAGAGGGCTCCAGGAACTGCGATCTTATTAATTTATTTAACCTTTTTGCGCTTGTAGATGGCCGACTAGTTTTATTTTTGAGTCTTGCTAGTCCTATCTGTGTAGTATAACAGGGCTCTTCTAACATCTAAGATGCGTAAAGCCCTTTCTGCAACAGAGTCCGGGTTTTGAAAAAACACAGGTAGCTCTACTGATTGGTTAAGGTGAAAAGGAGTAATAACTTTTGGCAGGAATTTTGGATTAGGCCTAAGAATCACTTTGTTATTATGTACCTGAAAAAATGGTTCTTGTATTGTGAATGCTTGTATTTCGCTAACACTTCTGAGAGAGTTGATGGCAACAAGGAAAGCAGTTTTCCTTGTTAGGAACTGTAATTCACACTTATGTAAAGGCTCGAAAGGGGGTCCCATAAGTCTTGTAAGGACCACGTTTAGGTTCCATACTGGAGCAGGTGGTAACCTAGGTGGGATTATACGTTTTAATCCTTCCATAAAAGCTTTAATCGCAGGTACTCTGAATAGAGATAGATGTTGTCTATTCTGTAAATAGGCTGCTATTGCTGCCAGATGGAGGCGTATGGAAGAATAAGCTAAATTGGACCTTTGTAGGTGTAGAAGGTAGCAAATGATATTTTGGATGGAAACATCCAGTGGATCAATGTGATTATTGTTGCAATATATTGCAAATCCTTTCCACTTAGCAGCATAACAAGGTCTGGTAGTGGGTTTTCTAGCTTCTTTAATTATGTTCATACAGTCTGCTGGTAGGTTTAAGTAACCAAACTCTAAGACTTCAGGAGCCAGATCGCCAAATTCAATTGGCTTGGTTCTGCATGTCTTATTTCTCCATGGTTCTGTGTTAACTAAGAGGGCGTGAGCTTTAATTTTTGATGTGGAACTAGTGAGAGATCCAGCAGTGTGGTGAACCATGGCTGGCGTGCCCAAGTGGGAGCTACTAGTATTAGTTTGAGAGACTGTTGTCTGAGTTCGCGCACTACTAGTGGAATGAGTGGGAGAGGCGGAAAAGCGTACGCAAATCTGCCTGACCAGTTTATCCATATCGCATTCCCCTCCGACCGTGAGTGTGGAAACCTGGCGGCGAAGGTTGGGCATTTTGTATTCTCGTGGGTGGCAAACCGATCTATCTGAGGATGCCCCCAAATTTGGAAGAATGGCTGAATAACTTGTGGATGTATCTCCCATTCGTGAATCTGTTGTGACTGTCTACTCAACAGATCTGCTATCTGATTGTGAAATCCTGGAAGGTGCTCTACCGTCAGGTGTATGTTTTGAGGAATGGCCCATCTCCAAATGTTCTGTCGAGCTGGGACAGTTGCAGAGTGTGTCCCCCCCCTGTTTTTGTATATAGTACATAGCTGTCATATTGTCCGTCCGGATTAGGACAGCTTTTTTTGTACTTGCAGTTGAAATGTCTTGAGTGCTAGGAAAATTGCTAGCAGCTCTAGATGGTTGATATGGAACAGTTTTTGTTGGTTGTTCCATTGGCCTTGTGTGGTATAGTGTAAGAGATGGGCTCCCCATCCTGTGAGGGACGCGTCTGTCGTGTGCACTATCTGTGGAAGAGGCTCTAGGAACGGCCGTCACTTTGTCAAATTTTTGGTGTTCCACCATTGCAGAGAGCGATATGTACGGCTGTCCACCAACACCAGGTCTGAGAGCTGACCTTGAGCCTGATTCCACTGTTGTGCTAGATATTCTTGTAATGGGCGCATTTGCAGTCTTGCATGTGGAACTATGAAGATGCAAGATGTCATCATGCCTATTAGTCTCATGAACACTCTGGCTTGTAGAGACTGCTGGTGTTGAAAAATTGAGACTAAGGTTTGAATGCTCTGTATCCTGGCTGGATTGGGATACGCTAGAGCTGTAGATGTGTCTATGGAAGCTCCAAGATACTGATGAACGTGCGAAGGCTCTAGGTGCGACTTGGTGTAGTTTATGGTAAACCCTAAGTCGTGCAATGTTTGAATTGTGTGCTTTGTGTGATGGACACATTGACTGTATGTTTTTGCCTTTATGAGCCAGTCGTCTAGAAAAGGGAAGACATGTATCGGTTGTCTTCTGAGATGTGCCGCTACTAATGCTAAGCACTTTGTGAACACTGTTGGTGCTGTTGTGACCCCGAATGGAATGACTTTGAATTGATAGTGCTGTCCTCGTATGACAAACCTTAGATACTTCCTGTGAGCAGGATGTATAGGAATGTGAAAGTAGGCGTCCTTTAGGTCTAGTGTTGAAAGAAAATCGCCTTGTTGTAGTAGTGGGAGTACTTGCTGCAGAGTGATCATGTGAAAATGATCTGATTGTATGTAATGGTTGAGGGGCCTGAGGTCGAGAATTGGTCTTAGTGTGCCGTCCTTCTTGGGAATTAGGAAGTACAAGGAGTAGACTCCGGTTCCCTGTTCTTCTAAAGGAACTACTTGAATAGCATCCTTTTGTAGAAGGGCTAGAACTTCTTGTTGAAGCAGAGTAATATGGTCTGTGGACATTGGACGCTGCCTGGGCGGTATGTTTGGGGGGGGTTGCTGTGAGTTCTAGGCAGTAGCCATTTTGGATAATTTGTCTTAACCCACCTGTCTGTTGTAATGGAATTCCAGACAGGTAGGAACGGTGATAATCTGCCCCTCACAGGAGTGGAATGTTGTGGGGGAGGCAGAGGGAAGTCACTGTTTGGGAGTGGAAGAGGAGCGGTTGTTGTTATTACCTCTACCTCTTCCCTTGTTATTATTTCCTCTGTATCCTCCTCTGAAGTAGTTCTTGTTAGAGGAGGTCTGTGTATTTGTAAAGAACTTCTAGTCTGTGTGGATTGTAATGCACCCATAGACTTAGCTGTGTCTGTTGCTTTTTTCATCTTTTCTAGTGTGCTGTCTACTTCTGGCCCGAACAATTGGTTTTGATTGAAGGGCTGGTTCAAGATGGTGGTCTGTACCTCTGTTTTAAACCCTGAAATGCGTAACCACGCATGTCGTCTGAGTATGACACTAGTATTAACTGCTCTGGATGCTGTGTCAGCTACATCTAGTGCACATTTAATTGAGGCATTGGATATTAACTTGCCTTCCTGTATGAGTTCTGTTGCCTGATCTTTGTACTGATCTGGGAGGTGTTCCATCAATTTTTCTAATTGATCGTAGTGAGCCCAGTCATAGCGTGAGAGCAGGGCTTGTGTGTTTGCTATGCGCCATATGTTTGTTGCTTGCGCAGCAATCCGTTTCCCTGACGAGTCAATAACTTTAGATTCTTTGTCAGGCGGGGGCGTGTCACCAGAGGTCTGGGAATTAGCTCTTTTTCTTGCATTATACACTACTAAAGAGTCTAGTGGCAGATGTCACCTAATATAGACTGGATCAGATGGTGCGGGTCTGTATTTCTTTTCTATTCTTGGATTTAGTACCCTACTGCGTACAGGGTCTTTAAATATTTCTGGAGCATGTTTAATGACTCCTTTGATCATAGGTAGTATTTGTGTAGACCTTTGTGACTGCTCAAATGAATCCAGTAAAAAATCTTTCATCAATGGCATCAGAGTGCATTGAAATCCCGTGTTAAAGGGCTGCTCTATTTAGTAAATGATTAAACCCAATACTATCCTCCGGAGGGGACGGTTTTGTTGGGTTGGACTGAGGGTCAGGAATGTCGGGCACATTGTGTGGTGGGAGGCCATACATGTCATCCTCTTTAGGATATTCAGGATTGACATCTTCATCTAAAGGGTATTCCTGTGGCTCTGGTATGTCGTTTCCCCCACCTAGATCATACTCCTCGTCAGTGTGGTGTGATGATGCAGGAGATTGAACAGGAGAAACTGTAGGTTCAATGTAAGGAGGGATAGGAGAGGAAGAAGGTAAAGGAGAGGAAGGGTGCACTGGAGAAGTTGCACAGTCCTTCTTTTTGGCAGGAACCACAGGTAGAAGTGGTGTGTCTGCTGGTCTCTTCTTATAAGGAATAGCCTCTACATGTCCAGTCTTTGGATTGATATAGACTTTCTTTTGTTTAGGATCTGGTGTAAACAGTTCTTCCCCCTCTACAACCTTCTTTGGCGTTGTTTTTTTCGGTGCCGATAGGGGTTGTTTTGTGTGTTTTGCTGTAAGAGGCGTTATTGAGTCCCATGGCAAAGTTTTCGGTGCCGAAGGTGGTTTCGGCTTAGTAGGAGTCTTTGGTACCGAGGTTGGAGCGGAGACAGGTCTAATAGGCCTTGCGGCTTCGGACTCTGGCTTCCCATCTTTATTTTTGGAACCGGAAGGCTTTGGAGTCAGAGCTCTTTTCGGATCCGGTACAGTCTTCGGCTTCGATGCCTCTTTTGGTTTGGTTGCCGAAGGATCTTTTTCTTTGGGCACCGAAGGGCGTTTTGGCTTCGGTGTCGAGGAATCCTTCGGTGCCGAAGGATGTGTGTGCTTCGGTGCCAATGGAAGAGTTGGAATTGGCACATGTGGTTTTGTCGGTGCCGAGGCACCGGAAGGCATAGTCTTTTTCCTCGGAGCCGAGCCCGAAGGCGGGGCGTCGGAGGGGGTATTTCGGTCTCGACTGGGCTCCATGGGCGGAGTGCTGACCGTTGCCTTTGGTTTGGGCAGTGTCTGTGGTGCAGGGGCGAGGGTACTCACGGGTTGTCGAGATGGAATCGAGTCATCTGAATCATCTGCCCCCGATATGATCTGGAGATCAGGCGAGTCTTCCTCGGCGACGAGTGGAGCCTCGTCCTCGGAGAGGTCTTCGAGTGGATCTTCGTCCTCGGAGAAGTCTTCTTCGACGATCTCCTCTTCAAAGATGGCCTCCGGTGCTGGTGCTGATCTCCTCATCTCGTGTCGACGGGCCCTCCGATCCCGAATGGTCTTCTTCGATCGGAAGGATGCACAAGCTGTGCAGGTCGACTCTTCGTGTTCCGGCGATAGACCGCGGTTGCAGACCTCGTGATGGTCGCTATGAGGGAACTTTGCTCGACATACCGGGCATCTCTTGAATGGAGTTCTGTCCATGAGGCGTAGGCCGTACGGCGCCGATAGGCCCAACGGCCCGCATCGACGCACCGGAATGTAGTTGATGGTGTCGAAAGTAGTTTATTCGATGTCGATGATGTTTTTATAAAGTTGGTTCGCTTTGAAGTTGTTGGAAAGTCTTTTCTAGCCGGAGCGGAAAACTTTCATCCGAACCCAGTGGCGGAAAAAAACAATCTGAGGATGGAGTCGATGACCATGCGCAGTATTGTCCAAGGGAGGAGTCACCTATCTCGTGACTACAAAGACTTCTTCGGAGAAGACAACAACCTGCAATCATCCGAGCCCAACAACATGTGGCGATCTAATGCACAGTATACGATCTGCAGCTCATATGCCTCGAACAGGAGGTTTAGAAGATAGAGGATGGAGCTCACTCACTCTCCTGGCAGAGGTGATGGCAACCAGGAATGCAGTTTTAAGAGTCAGAAGAGGACAGTTATGAAGTGGCTCAAAGCACATCAGATAAGTCAGTACAAGGTTCAAGTCCCACTGAGACATCACAAAGGGAACAGGAGGAAACATGTGTGATGCCTTTCAAGAAGCTATTTACAACAGGGGACTCGAAAAGAGAAGGCTGATCAGGAACCCTTAAGAAGGCTGAAATGGCCGAGAGGTAGCCTTTGATAGTGCACACAGCAGAGCCCTGCTGGGCAAGAGAAAGAAGGAAGAGGAGAACCTCTGGAAGGGGGGGCAGAGAGTGGATCCAAAGCCTTTGCTGTGCACCATGCCACAAATCTGTTTCACCTGCAGGCGTATACCGATTTTGTGGAGGGACGCCTGGCTGCTAGAATCATATCACAGACTTCAGGAGGCAAGTCAAATGGCCTCAACTGCCGCCGCTCAATCTCCATGCATGTAGGTGGAGACTGGACAGGTTCGGGTAGAGGACCGTCCCCTGCTGCTGCGACAGAAGGTCCTCCTGAAGAGGCAGACGAAACGGGGGATCGACTGGCATGCTGAGTAGCTCGGGATACCAGAATCTTCGTGCCCAGTCCGGAGCCACAAGGATGACTTGGGCCCAGTCTCGCCTGATCTTCTTCAGCACTCTGGGCAGAAGTAGTATAGGCGGAAAGGCGTACAACAGACCGCAGCTCCACTCGTGATGAAAAGAGTCTCCGAGCGAGTGCCGACTTGGAAATTCCAATGTGCAGAACTGATGACATTGCACGTTCTCTTCGGTGGCGAATAGATCTAATAAATGCTCTCCCCACTGCTAAAAGACCTAGCGCGACGTCTGATTTCAGACGCCATTCGTGATCCATCATGCACCGGCGGCTCAGTTCATCCACCCTGGCGTTCAGGGAACCTGACAGGTGTTGAACCACCAGGGTGACGCCCTGGTGCACAAGTAACTACTTGTGTAACGATATATCTGTAAGAGACATTAGTTAGTATTAGATTCCTTACCTTAGAATATCCCCAGGCGTCAGACTGGATCCAGAAACTTTTGCGTAGCAGTACCCTTGCACGTCGGTAGGCGTCGTCAGCGTCGTGGGTGCCATGATGATGTCGTCTGAGTACTTAGACGCCGCCTCCGCGTGCTGACGTCAGTTCTTAGACACAGCTTTTCCGCGCCAGAAACGCAGAGCCATGTTAAAAACCAACACTGGTGCCATTGAAACTAGGGTCCTGAAAGGGGGTAACCCTAACCCTAGATATCGGTTCGCAGAACGGGGAGGATGGGTGGGTCGGTAAGGAATCTAATACTAACTAATCTCTCTTACAGATATATCGTTACACAAGTAGTAACTTGTGCATGTGAAAGAGACACGTTAGTATTAGATTCCTTACCTTAGAATAGATACCCCAGCAATACCAACCCCGGTGGTGGGTCTGCGAACCAATAATCACACCAGAAAGTCCTGGAGGACAGAACAGCCAAAGAAGCCATCCCTCCGGACTTGGCTGTCCAGGCAGTAGTATCTCGCAAACGTGTGCAGCGATGCCCACGTAGCTGCCTGACAGATGTCTGGTAAGGGCACTCCCCGGCCCAGGGCAGTTGTAGTCACCGTGGCTCGGGTGGAATGAGCCCGTAATTCAACAGGGGGCTCCTTTCTAGCCAAGGAGTAGCATGCCTGGATGCACAAGATGATCCACCGGGAGATGGTCCTCTTGTGCACCGCTTCCCCTTCTTAGCGCCCACGTAACCAACAAAGAGTTGGTCATCCACCCGGAACTGGCGTGTGCGATCCAAGTAAAATGAGAGAGTACGTTTTGGGTCCAGACGGTGGAGCCGCTCTTCCTCTTTAGAGGGATGCAGTGGCGGGAAGAAGGGTGGCAAGGTGATAGACTGCCCGGTGTGTGACAACCTTGGGCAGGAAAGATGGCTTAGTACGCAACACCACTTTGTCCGGATGGACAGAAAGGAAAGGTGGAGTACAAGAAAGGGCCTGGAGCTCACTCACTCTCCTGGCAGAGGTGATGGGAACCAGGAAAGCAGTATTCAGAGTTAGAAGGCGGAGAGGACAGTTGTGAAGTGGCTCAAAGGGAGCGCACATCAGAAATGTAAGAACCAGGTTCAAGTCCCACTGAGGAATCACAACAGGAGGAAACGTGTGTGTGATGCCCTTAAGAAATCTATTTACAACAGGGGACGTGAACAAAGAAGGTTGATCAGGCAGCCTCAGAAAGGCTGAAAGGGCAGAAAGGTAGCCCTTGATAGTGCCCAGAGCAGAGCCCTGCTGGGAAAGAGAAAGAAGGAAGAGAAGAACCTCAGAGAGAGGGGCAGCAAGAGGATCCACAGCCTTTGCTGTGCACCATGCCACAAATCTGTTCCACCTGCAGGCGTATACCGACTTTGTGGAGGGACGCCTGGCTGCCAGAATGACGTTACAGACTTCAGGAGGCAAGTCAAATGGCCTCAACTGTCGCCGCTCAATCTCCAAGCATGGAGGTGGAGACTGGACAGGTTCGGGTGGAGGACCGTCCCCTGTTGCTGCGACAGAAGGTCCTCCTGAAGAGGCAGACGAACCGGGGGATCGACTGACATACTGAGTAGCTCTGGATACCAGTACCTTCGTGCCCAGTCCGGAGCCACAAGGATGACTTGGGCCCGGTCGCGCTTGATCTTCTTCAGCACTCTGGGCAGAAGTGGTATAGGCGGAAAGGCGTACAACAGACCGCAACTCCACACGCGACGAAAAGCGTCGCAGAGCGAGTGCCGCCTTGGAAATTCCAACGCGCAGAACTGATGACATTGCGCGTTCTCTTCGGTGGCGAATAGATCTAACCAAGGCTCTCCCCATCACTGAAAGAAGCCTTGCGCCACGTCCGAGTTCAGACGCCATTCGTGATCCATCATGCACCGACGGCTGAGCTCGTCCGCCCTGGCGTTCAGAGAACCTGCCAGATGTTGAGCCACCAGGGTCACGCCCTGGCGTTCCAGCCATTGCCAGAGGCGCAGAGCCTCCTGGCAAAGGGTCCACGACCCCACCCCGCCCTGTTTGTTGCAGTACCACAAAGCGGTGGTGTTGTCCGTGAACACCTGCACTACACTCCCCCAGACAGAGGGGAGGAATGCCTTCAGTGCTAGACGAATCGCCCGTAACTCCAACAGGTTGATGTGGAGCCGGGCCTCCGCCGGAGACCAGAGGCCTTTGATCTCCGCCTCCCCCATGTGGCCACCCCAGCCCTGGAGGGACGCGTCAGTCACAACTACGTACTCCGGTTGGGGAAGGGAGAGGGATCTGCCGCTGACCCAATCGCGGTCCGTGAGCCACCACTGCAGCTGTCTCGCAGTGCCCTCCGAGATCAGGACGGGGTCGGACAGGTTGTCCTGATGCTGGGCCCACTGAAACTTCAGGTCCCACTGCAGAGCCCGCATCTGCCACCTGGCGTGATGCACCAGTAGGATGCAGGAGGCCATTAGCCCCAGAAGCCGCAGCGTCAACCTGACCGAGACCCGGGATAACGGCTGAAAGATGGGAATCAGAGCCTGAATATCCCGGACCCGCTGTTCGGGTGGATAAACCCGAAATCGCGCCGAGTCGAGAACCGCTGCAATGAAAAGGAGCTTCTGAGAGGGGCACAGGTGTGACTTCGGCACATTGATGGAGAACCCCAGCCGGTGCAGGAGATCTGCCGTAGTCTGGAGGTGGCTGACGACTGTCTGGGGCGAGCCCGCCTTCAACAACCAGTCGTCGAGGTAGGGGAAGACCGAAACCCCTAACCTGCGCAGATGAGCTGCGACCACCGCCATCACCTTTGTGAACACCGGTGGGGCGCTGGTAAGGCCGAAGGGGAGCACGGTAAACTGAAAGTGCTCCTGGCCAACCGTGAACCGCAGGTAGCGCCGGTGGGCCGGAAGGACGGGGATGTGGAAATAAGCGTCCTGCAAGTAAAACGCTACCATCCAGTCTCCTGGGTCCAGGGCAGCTAGGACCTGAGCCAGTGTCAGCATTTTGAACTTCTCCTTCCGGAGGAAGCCGTTGACGTTCCTTAGGTCCAAGATAGGGCGTAGGCCCCCTTTGCCCTTCTTGGGTACCAGAAAGTAGTGGGAGTAGCAACCACACCCTACTTCTGGCCCAGGAACGCGCTCGATGGCCCCCTTGGCCAAGAGGGCCGTAATTTCCTCTTGCAGAAGTTGCAAGTGATCCCCCTGACATGCGGTGGTATTGCGGTAGCATGTCTGGAGGTGTCGCCTCGAAGGGGAGGGAGTAGCCCGTTCGGAAGATTTGAAGCACCCACCTGTCCGACATGATGGTACGCCAGTGGAGGATGTGATGGCGAACCCTGCCCCCCACTGGCGTCGAATGGGCCTGAAATGCCGGACTAGGAAGGCTTGGAGGCAGATGCTGCAGGGGCGGATGTGGACTGGTTCTGCGGCCTGTGGCTGGCTGGACGCGTGGCGGCGCCCCTTCCTTGGCCACGAAAGTTGTGAAAAGCGGAAGTGTGGTGGCGCTGGCCTAGGCCCAAGAACTTGGCAGTAGCCCTGGAGTCCTTAAAACGCTCTAGCGCACTATCCGCCTTGTCGCCAAAGAGGCGGCGGCCATTGAAGGGCATGTCCATGAGCGTGGCCTGGACATCCCCAGAGAAGTTGGCAGACCGCAGCCAGGCGTGGCAACGAATCGCCACCGTCGTGGAAATCGCTCTGCCCAGGGAGTCTGTGGTGTCAAGTCCACATCTAATCGAGTACGGTGCTGCATCCTCTGCCAGGGCTTGGGCGAGCCGTGTCCGGGCCTCGTCCGGACACTGTGGCTGCACCTCCGCAACCGTATCCCACAGAGAGTGGATGTAACGGCCCAAAAGGCAGGCGGTGTTGACAAACCGCAGCCCCAAACTCAGAGGGGAGAACACTTTCTTCCCAAACTGATCATACCATTTGGATTCCCGATCCGGAGGAGCGGTCTGGAATGCGGTCTGGGACGTAGAGGCCTGAATCACCAGGCTCTCGGGGGTGGGGTGAACGGACAGAAAGCAGGGGTTGCCCGGAGCCGGGTAGTGGCATCGGGCCACGTTCCGATCCACAGGGAGGCCTGTAGAGGGCTTGGACCAGGTGCCCATCAGAACGTCGGTGAGGGCTTCGCTAACGGCAGTAGAGGTTCCGAGGAGCTTGCCTGCGGTTGGAGCACCTCAGTGAGGAGGTTAGTCCTCACGACCCCGACAGGGAGATCAAGAGCCAAGGCCTTGGCCGCCCTGTTAAACACCACGCTATAAGTAGCCCCCTCCTCCGAAGCCACGGAGGGAGGAGAGATGAATCCAGTGTCAGGCGAAGTGTCTAGACCACTGGCATCCCCCAGCTCATCTGCCCAGTCCTGGCATAACTGGCACTGCTGTGCCAAAGGGTCCTCAGACCCCTCCCAGTCCTCCTCGTCATCCATGTCCTGGAAACCAGGCAAAAATGATTGAGCCGGGTCGTAGGTGAATTGGTCACCCGTCGGAGACGGCGCTGAGCAGTGCCGCTCCGGTGTCGCACCCGGACCGGGGCTGAAACCGGGGACGGCGTCGTCTGGAGATGGCACCGGGAGGGACACCCTCGGGGTCGGTGCCAGCGGAAGAGTCGTGAGGTCGACTGCGACGACCCAGATCCAGGCCTGGATCCTGAGGGGCCCTGCGGCGTCGGGACCGGAGTCGACAATGGCGCCGAAGCATCCGACGGCGCCGGGGCCGAAGCACCGCCCGGGGCCGGAGCTGCCGGGATCCCAGTCAGACCCACGGGGCCGAAGGCGCCTCGGCAGGTTCCGACGGAGGGAAGTGAGCCCTCATGGCCATGAGGAAAGCACTTATCTTCTCCGGCGTCGCGTGCAGCCCAGGGACCGGCGGGTATGGAGCTGGACGCGGCGCTTGTGGCTCCGGTGGAGCCGCGTGGACGGTGTCGACCGAACCCCCAGCCGCGTCGCACGGGCTCCTGGGGGAGTCGGAAGAGCGATGACGCCTCTTCAACTTCGAGGGGCGTGGAGCTGACTGCCGGAGCTTACAGGACCACTCCCGTCTAGCCTTCGAAATCAAGGCCCGGCAGTCGGGGCACGACTTGTCATCGTGGCCGGCCCCAAGGCAGTTAAGGCACCGATGGAGGGGGTCGGTCACCGACATCAAGCGGTGACAGGCGTCGCAAGGTTTAAAACCAGGCATCCCTAACGGCACAGCGAGTCGAAATCGACTCGAAAAGTGATCAAAAGAGATCAAAAAAGTTAGTCAAAAAATGACTAGAGCACTGCTCTTCCCGGATCTGCGCTTGCTGGCGCGGAAAAAAGAAGATCTGACGTCCGCGCTCGAGTGCGGTGTCCAAGTACTACAATGACGTCATTCCGGCGATCACGACGCAGACGACGGATGCGGAGGCGCAGACGATGCCTACCGACGAGCAGGGGTACTGCTGACGAAAACTTTCCGGATCCAGCCGGACGCCTGGGGATATTCTAAGGTAAGGAATCTAACACTAACGTGTTTCTTTCAGATGAACGATTTACTTACCTTCGGTAACTATGTATCTGGTAAAGACACAGTCTAGCCGCAGATTCCTTAACTTAGAATATCCACAGGCATCAGACTGGATCCGGAAAACTTTCCGCAGCAGCACCTCTTAGCGCCGGGGGGCGCCGTCAAACGGCTCCGCCTGGACGTCGTCCACGGACGTGACATAAGCGGAGCCATAGAAGCCCCTCCCCAAATTGAATGGTGAAAAACAGCACTATAAAGGACAGTGCCAGGCACTGTATACTGAAAAATAGTGAAGGGAAAGAGCAGAACACCGCTTTGAGAAGCAACCCCACAAAAGTGAAAGCTAAACCCTCCCCGGAGGCAGAAGATGTGAAAAAACATGGCAGATGACAAAGTCCGCAACCAGAATATATAACTGTGAAGGGCAACAAGTCCGGAACACATGAGCAATGACAATCCACCAGAAAGGGACGTTGTATCCCCTGTAAGGGACCTATAGACTGAGGCAGAGCCGATAGACTTCAAACCAATGGACTGTAGGGGAGGGAAGAGACCCTAAGGCGATTGAGAAGAGGGGGAGGGGGGACATGAGTAGACCCCATACTGGATGACCGAGGGCATAGGGTTGTAAAAGGACACATGAGCATACCGCCCAATCACAAGAATGGGTGGAGTAGAGCAAGCAAAACAAAATTAAGCATCCTGTTGAGGATTGAAGTGAAAGAGGTCACCCCGCAGAAAGACAAAGCCACCCGGAGGGAGGCAAATGCAGAAAACCCAACCTGAAAAGGTCCTCGCAGCCCTCCCTGTCCCAATACACAAAGTCATGTCTGGGGTGGTGCTCGCACCTCCCAAGGCAGGAAACCTATTGTCCAAACCTCCGTGACTGGAAGGACTCCCAACAGCAGGAGGTCAAACTTGTGTCTGTGGCAGCAGCGTCCATTTTGTGACGCTGGGGTTCTGGTTAACTTTAACCGGGATAGTCAGCAATAACATGTCTTCTCCCTCTATAAGGGTGGAATGCTACCCCCGTCGCCAGAATTGGTGAGGGGGTAGTATTCCAAAGCGTATGACACCTTACACGACATGTTTGGATAACGCCAAACCAAAGTTAGCATTTAACCGCGAGGGTCATAATGCACTTAAGAGTATATGGTATGGCAATATCATATAAGAGCTATAAGGACATGGTTCCGAAAGCTATAGACAGACTCAGCTCATGCTAGAGCACCATCTCACACATAACAAGCACTCTGCCTCCAGGATTGTTAAGGCCTGCCATAGGAGTGACTTGTAGGTTACTGTGTGTCTATATATAAGGGTAGATATAGGAATACTATACCTAAGCAAGGTGTGGTTACACGACCTTGCCCCAGCTGAGCGATCAGCCAGTTGTGTCTATTTGAGTGGCCAGCCAGGGGTGGTATAATACATGCTGCAGCCCCTGGTAGGCCTTGTTTACATCTATGCCCTGAGTACCTAGGGTACACTTCTACAGGGGCTGACAAGGTGAACCAATTCCCAATTGTGTATGTACCTAGAGTACATGGTGTAAATTTAGAGATAGTGCAGCTGGGCTGTGGGTCTGATTAGCAGGCCCACAGCCACATCTAAGTCGAAAACCAGAGAAGCAAAAGCAAAAAGTGGGGGTGACCATAGGAAGCAGACCCTACTCTCCTACAGAGAGGACAGACTGATCCACAGAAGAACCTCTGTGAGCAAGACTCCACAGGAGCGTACCAAGCCTTCCTTGTAGGAAGGCAGCTACACAAAAGCCAGCAAATAACCGACATATGACAAGTCTTAAACCCGGCAAGGGGGCTCCTCTTGAGACAAGCTCACCAACAGAGGATTGAAAGGAAGGCAGAACCAGCTGACCAGCTGTAATGAACAAAGGCAAACATGGCGGAGTAGCCGCCTAGACCATCTGGGTATTACTTCATGAACCCAGTGTCCAAAACAAACAAGGCAACCCCACCTATGCACAAGAAAAAGCAACACAAAGTCATACAACGTATGAAAAAGATAGACCACAAGGACCAGAAAGCCAGGCCGCAAGGGCCAGAAAATCACAGAAGACCAGACATGAGGCGGGAGACCGCAAAATCAGTCTGACAGTCAAAAAGGTCCCCACCATTGAATGGCAGATCCCGAAGAGCATCCCAAAGAGAGTCAGGAAAACGACTATCGTGCAGCAATGCATGGCGGCACAAAGCAACCGACCAGGCCATTGCCCTACCCACAGAGTCAGTAGCATACAGGACCGATCGAAGGAAAAATTGTGCCATTCCCTGGCCATAAAGAAGAAGGCGATGCAAGTCAGCCCGGGGCCCTTCTGGGAGAGAAGGAAGAAGGAGCTAAACCAAGTCCCAAAGGAAGCACGTGCGAACATGCAAGACGTATTCAAGGCACAGATGCATGGACTAACAGAGGCAAAAATGTGGCGACCACATGTCTCCAGCCACCGAGACTCCCTAGTTGGAAGGTAGCAACGGCAGAGCCGAAGAAGGCTACAAAGAGAAAGCCGCCTGGACAACAAGACTCTGAGCTCTAGGGTGAAGAGACAAGCAGATAGGATCGTCTGGGGACGGGCGATGCCGGCGAGCAATGGCCCAATCAACAGGGTCACCAGAGGAGGGCCATACCCAGGTACCAAGCAGGATGTCAAACAAAGACCCACCAAGGGGCAGCAAAGGCTTCATGTCACCAGGCTCCATGTGGAGGAGATCCAGTAAAGGATCAGAGGGCAGGGAAACCACAGGAGCTGCAAGTAAAGAATATCCACCGCCCTGCGAACAGCCCTCGCAAGAGCCGCACTAGCCTCGGTCACCATTCTGGGGGGCGACAACAAACCATCGGTCGGGGACGGTTGGAGGCTAACTCGTTCACTAGACAGTAAAGGTGGAGGAGCCTGAGGTTAATCCAAAGGCCATGGAACGCTACGCACCTGCACCAAGGGGCACCGAAACGACCCTAGGCACGGTGAGCCCAGAGGGATTTCATCCTCCTGTAACAGAGGAGCTGTAGGTGCCGGCACCGGCATCCACCGACGCCGAGACAGCGTCGCATCGACCTCGAGAACCTCCAGAGGGGACTCGATCTAGGTGCGGACCCATGGTGACTCGACCTCCACCTGAGGAGGAAAGAGGTTGACAGGGCGTCTAACTCGGTGCCGCAGCCGACATCAGCGCAGGAAGCTGCACAGGGCTATGTGGCAACTGGAAGGGCGGGCTGGACAGACGACTGGGATGCCCCTCCGGGCCGTGTCCCGACGTTGTATAGACTCCGCAACCGGAGTCGATGCGCGCAGTCGGTGTTGAGGACGAATTCGCCGGCGAAGACCCGACATGAGTGCCATCCTCCTCTGTGGGACCCGATGGCGCACCAGGGTAGAAGGGGTGACCCTAAGAAAGACTGGAGAGACTTTGAATAGTCGCTTCGACACCCGGGGAGAGTGAGTATGAGAGAGACTACTCCTGGGTGCCTGTGCCTGGCAAAGACCAAGAGCAGCGGGCCCCAGCGTCACCTTTGCGGGAGGACGACCTCCGGACATTCGGGCTGCCAGCAGCTTCATACGACTTTGGTTTCATCTGCCGTAAGGTGTCGCATTCTTCGGAGTCGAGGTGCACTCACAGGCACCACATACATATCGCGTGCGGATCTGTGACAGACATTTGCAGTGTACAGGTCTCAAAAGCCTTAAAGCCAGAATTAATCGCACACTGTTACGCGATGCCGAAGGCGTCGAGAATGTAGGAGAGTGGGGTCTGCAATCCTATGGTCACCCCAGATTTTTGCTTTTTGCTTCACTGGTTTACGACTTTCCCTGGCTGTGGGCCTGCTAATCAGACCCACAGCCTAGCTGTTCTCTCTCTAAATTGACAACAATGTACTTTAGGTGCATTTACCAATTGGTACTGGGCCACCTTATCAGTCCCTGTACAGTGTACCTTAGGTATCCAGGGCATAGGTGTACCCAGGGCCTACCAGGGGCTGAAGCATGTATTATGCCACCCCTGGCTGGCCATGTAAAACTGACACAACTGGCTGCATGACAGCTGGGGCAAGGTGGTGTAATCACCCTTTGCTATAGATATAGTATACCTATATCTAACCCTAATATGGACACATATATTCCTATCAGTCACTCCTATGGAAGGCCTTATCAATCCTGAAGGCAGAGTGCTTGGAATTATGTGAGATGGTGCTCTGGCATGAGCTGAGCCCGTTTTCAGCTTGCGGAACCAAGTCCTAATAGCTGTTCAATGATAACGCTATACCATACACTCTTAAGTGCATTATCAACCTCGCGGTTAAATGCTAACTCTGGTATAACATTATCAAAACATGTCGAGTAAGGTGTCATACGATTTGGAATACTACCCCCTCGCCAATTCTGGCGACGAGGGTAGCATTCCACCCTTCTAGAGGGACACGACATGTATGTAACTGTGAACCCCGGTTAAAGTTAACTCGAGCCTTAGCATCACAAAATGGATGCTGCCACCACAGACACAAGTCTGACCTCCTGCTGCTGGGAGTCCTTCCAGCGAGGGCGGCTTGGACAAAGGGTTTCCTGCCTTGGGAGGTGCTAGCACCACCCCCAGACAGGATTTTGTGTATTGGGGAGGATAGGCCTGAAAGGAATGAGACATGCCTGGGGCACACAAGGTGTCCTGTGCATTCACCGGTTCAAACCAGTTGCTGGGGCATCCCTGCCCCAGCTCTGGCGCGAAACCGGACAAAGGATAGGGGGTGTAACCACCCCCCTTCCTGGTCCCACCCAGGGGAGGGACCTAGTCAGTAGTGCAGCCCCCTTTAGCAGGATAAAGGTAGGAGCTGGTCCCATTTCAGATTAGATTAATCCTGAACTACTCTACAAGAAGAAACTCTGGACTTCGACGTTCTGCTCCACAGAAG
The DNA here is from genome assembly GCF_964261635.1 of Lissotriton helveticus. Taxonomy (NCBI): domain Eukaryota; kingdom Metazoa; phylum Chordata; class Amphibia; order Caudata; family Salamandridae; genus Lissotriton; species Lissotriton helveticus. The sequence continues at coordinate 402,857,791 of NC_136063.1, read as the reverse complement.
ACTGAAGAAATCTCCCTTGTGGGCAAGGAGTGTCCACCCTGCAACTGCAGGCACCATCAAGCGTCCAGCGGCTTCCCTTTGTCGTCTTCCTTCCAGGATCCAGACTTCAGAGCCCGACGAGACCCGGATTCCCAGACCTCTCCGACCTCTACCTACATCTGCAGCACAGCTGAGATCCGTGGGTGCGACGAGACACGTGGGACCGGCCATCTTGAAAGAAACTGCACTTCGCTTCCAGCACGACTCCCGAGGTAAACTCGACCAAGTGCTTTGGGGACTGAGAAGCCCCAGCCCCGAGCAGCCCCTGCACCGAAGATCAGCCCTCCAGCATCCACGAGATCTGCGTGGGGCCCTTCTGCTTGTTTGCTGCTCGACGCGTTGTCTGGTCACTTGCCAGCTGGCTAGTGGCCTCCTAAACGACGAACCTTCGAATCTTTGCTGCTGGTCTGGTTGCTCCAGACTGGCCCTTGCTCCCTTCCAAAAGAGGGGCACCCGGACTCTCCTAGTCCGCACCAGACATCTTTTTCCCTTCACTGAGTGGGTTGCCTTTGCCAAGGCCTGTTGACTCCAATCCCGGATCCGACACCGCCGACAGCGAGAGCCTGCGTGGGACAGCTCGTGCCTCCATCCTGGTCGTCGAAGACGCCTCCTGGTCCACGTGGCTGCAGAGTCAAGCGTCCACTCTTCACCTGATCGCGACGACAGCACCTGGTTCCTTCCTGGTTCCACACCGGTCACTGGCTAGTGACTTTGAACACTGTCCCCTCTGCTTTCAGGTCCTCTTCTTCACCGATCCACCCTTGGATCGCACCGGACATCTTCCTCCTGGTCGCCTGCAGCATCTTTTCTTTCAGGCTCCATTGACCTTAACGCGAGAACCAGACACACTTTGGCACCTATGCACCCGCAGCCCGTGGGTGAGGTAACGAGAGCATTTCGGTGCTCAAGGGTAGTCTAACTGTCCTAGTGTCCAATTCCATAGTCGTTGTTGTCCTACCTAGTTAGGATTGTCCGTACTCACCTTTAACTTGAACTGTACTGTCCATAGACGTTGTTACGCATCTCGCATGTGAGTTCACACTCTGCACACGCGTTCCGTGGGCCTCCTATTACTTACCTGAAGTTAGTGTAGCGTGGTCCCATCGATCCTACAGCCTCTGGACAGCTCCATTCCTTTTATCGACTATCACATTCCACTTACTTAGTATATGGTTTGTCGTGCCCCTAGGGCCCCATTGTAATTTTGTGCAACTTGTCGTATTTTTCGTAAGAGATTGTCATATGCTTAGCCCTCTGACCTCATAAAGAGTTCAGAGGTGTTGTTATTAATAAATATACTGTTTATTTTCATAACAACCTGTGTGGTGTCCTTTCATCTGGTATTCAAGGGGTTATATTGTGGTAAAACAGCTGGCTTCACATGCCAAAAGAGTTTAGCCTAGGACTGCTTTGTCCATGCTACCATTAGGATAGCTGGTCTATAAGGTTGACTTACAACCAACCACCATAAGGGTTGTTTGAACTGATACAAGGTGATCACTAGAACTAGTGAGCATCATATATCAGGCCAACTTCTCACAGAGAAGGCCTGAAAAACAGGCCACGGAACCGCGGGTTTTCCTGGATCCGCGTTGGGACGCGGAAAAGAAGAAAAATTTACGTCAGCGCACCGGGAGGGGCTTATATGGCTCCGCTGACGTCACGTTCGTGGACGTCAGGGCGGAGCCGTGTGGCACCGCCCCCCGGCACGCAGAGGTGCTGCTGCGGAAAGTTATCTGGATCCAGTCTGACGCCTGGGGATATTCTAAGTTAAAGAATCTGCAGCTAGATGTCTTTATCAGATCAGATTTTCAGAGGCTCTTCTTCCGAGTGACAACGTTTTTGAGGAATATCCTTATCTCCAGGTTAGGAAACTCAGCATTTGGAATAGAGATAAAATATAAAAATAGTCATTACACTTACGTGCTGGTGCAGATGTGCTTGATGGAGTTGTATTAGTTGCCCTTGAATTCTGGGTATTCCGCACTGCCCACTGCATTGATCTTGGAGCCTGCGCAGCACCACTGGCATGAGAACTACTTGTTGACCGCTCTAATGGTTCATCAATCATAAAGGTCTCTTGTTCTATGTCTTCACTCTGACTGCTACTACTGTCTGAATCACTGGAATCATTAGATTGGGAATCGTCTTCGGAGAAAAATGCTGGTACACTGCTGGCACCTGCAGGACAAAATCAAAACAAGATTTCACTGCACTAAATTTAATTTCTGCACTGTTATTCCAATAGTATTTACAATCTGCTTTTAAATTCACGAGTGATTACACTATTACAAATTAATATTCCCACTGTCACATTTCCAATGCATAGATTAGCCAAGTAACACTTTCCACTGTGATAACATCTGTCTGTCTCTCTGTCTGTCTGTCTCTCTGTCTGTCTGTCTCTCTGTCTCTCTGTCTGTCTCTCTGTCTCTCTGTCTGTCTGTCTGTCTCTCTGTCTGTCTGTCTGTCTCTCTGTCTGTCTCTCTGTCTGTCTGTCTCTCTGTCTGTCTGTCTCTCTGTCTGTCTGTCTCTCTGTCTGTCTGTCTCTCTGTCTGTCTGTCGGTCTGTCTGTCTGTCGGTCTGTCTGTCTCTCGGTCTGTCTGTCTCTCGGTCTGTCTGTCTCTCGGTCTGTCTGTCTCTCGGTCTGTCTGTCTCTCGGTCTGTCTGTCTCTCGGTCTGTCTGTCTCTCTGTCTGTCTGTCTCTCTGTCTGTCTGTCTCTCTGTCTGTCTGTCTCTCTGTCTGTCTGTCTCTCTGTCTGTCTGTCTCTCTGTCTGTCTGTCTCTCTGTCTGTCTGTCTGTCTGTCGGTCTGTCTGTCTGTCGGTCTGTCTGTCTCTCGGTCTGTCTGTCTCTCGGTCTGTCTGTCTCTCGGTCTGTCTGTCTCTCGGTCTGTCTGTCTCTCGGTCTGTCTGTCTCTCGGTCTGTCTGTCTCTCGGTCTGTCTGTCTCTCGGTCGGTCTCTCGGTCTGTCTCTCGGTCTGTCTCTCGGTCTGTCTCTCGGTCTGTCTCTCGGTCTGTCTCTCGGTCTGTCTCTCGGTCTGTCTCTCGGTCTGTCTCTCGGTCTGTCTCTCGGTCTGTCTCTCGGTCTGTCTCTCTGTCTGTCTCTCTGTCTGTCTCTCTGTCTGTCTCTCTGTCTGTCTCTCTGTCTGTCTCTCTGTCTGTCTCTCTGTCTGTCTCTCTGTCTGTCTCTTGGTCTGTCTCTCGGTCTGTCTCTCGGTCTGTCTGTCTCTCGGTCTGTCTGTCTCTCGGTCTGTCTGTCTCTCGGTCTGTCTGTCTCTCTGTCTGTCTGTCTCTCTGTCTGTCTGTCTCTCTGTCTGTCTGTCTCTCTGTCTGTCTGTCTCTCTGTCTGTCTCTCTGTCTGTCTAGATCAGTTTTTTGTTCCCTACCCTGGAAAAATACAAATTCCAGGCTAAAAATTCCCCAGGCATTAGCAAGAGGATCTAGGACACTCTAGTAGGGTATGCTAACATGCACTAATGGGGCACTGTGGCTCAGAATTTGGCTCACAAGGAACCGGACCGGTTTTGCCAGCCTATACAATGTCTGGTAAGAAACAAACACAGAATCAAAAGGAACTAAAAGCAACTTCCTTATAACTGGAGGAAAAATTAAAATATTCAAGAACGTGGCATTTTGTCGGTTCTTGTTTCCTTCCTGTGTCATAAAAAATAAACAAACAGGCTACTTACTCTCTAATCAATACTTTCAACAGCAGAATCCTCAACTTTAGAAGAACAGCAGATAGTTAACTGGATCCAGAGAATCCTTACAGCTATGTGGTGGCTTGGTACTGCTCTGGACGATATGGCGCTGAGCCACCTGTAGAATCCAGCCATATACACTAAAGTCTGTGTCTTATACACTTCCCTTTCATGCCCTCAGAAATGAGACATAGTACAAATGGTCCTATTGTGGGACTTTAGACAGTAAAGAGTCCTTATCACAGAACGGGGAAGAGGGAGGGTGGTGATGGATCTGCAGTTAGACTATCCACCAGAAGAACAAGTTACTTGCCTTCTGTAAAGTTCTTTATAGTGGATGCTCTATCTAACCACAGATTCCTCACTATTAAAATATTCTTCAGGCATAAGAATGGATCCAGAAGGTTTCACAGCAGTGCTTCTACATGCCCCTAGTTGGTGCAGTGCACCTCCACAATGGCCTAATTCTGCCCCAGAGTCGCATGTAAGTACCAACCCTGCACAACAATGTCAGTTTCTTACAAGACTCTTTCCGCTTCCTTGTAAAAGGAGCACAAAGGGGAGGTTATCAGTGTGCAGATCTCATATTTGGAATTCTTTAAATAGCAAAAAAGGCCACTCAACAGAATGGGATGTCTGGGGACAATGGTAATACTGCAGTTGGATCCGGAAACATTTGCTGAGCAATACCCCTTGCGTGTTACATCAGGTGGCTCCATATTACGCCAGTGGAGTTGTTAGCGTCGGTTATAACATCACGGTGCCTATATATTTGCGGCACCCAGGCGCGCGGACATCAGTACTTTTCGTTTTTTGCATTGCAGAAGCAGAAAGGCCTGAAGTAACTGATGTAGTCGTGTGCAAAACTAGGGTCCTGAAAAGGGGAGCAACCCTAGCTCTACAATCAGTCCGCAAAGCGAGGAGGCAGGGGTGGGTCTGTAAGGAATCTGCAGCTAGATAGAGTCACCACCAGATAATGCGTTACCGAAGGTAAGTAACTTGTTCATCTGATAGACTTCTAGTAGCAGATTCCTTATCTTTGAATTAGATACCCGAGCCATACCATCCCGGCAGTAGGTTGCAGACTCACATCCTAAACTTAAAAGTCTTGCAGGATGAAACGGGCAAAATGTCCACCCCCTGCACATTTGCCCATCAAGGCAGTAATGTTTTGCGAATGTGTACAAAGATGCCCATGTCTCTGCCTGACAGATGTCTTGGACTGGGACACCCCAAACCAAGGCCGTAGTTGCAGCCTTTCCCATGGTGGAATGGACTTTTAATCCCTCAGGGGGCTGCTTCTTTGCCAAGGCATACCAAATCTTGATTCAGAGAATGACCCAACAAGAGATGGTCCTTTTCCGCACATGCCTTCCCTTCTTTGCTCCCACGTACCCCACAAAGAATTGGTCATCCACCCGGAACTCTCTTGTGCTGTCAAGGTAGAACGACAACGCCCTTTTTGGATCCATTCGGTGGAGACGCTCCTCTTCCTTAGAAGGATGCTGGGGAGCAAAGAAGGTGGGAAAAGTGATGGACTGACCCAGATGGAAAGGGGTCACAACGTTTGACAAAAAGGATGCCCTGGTGCGAAGAACCACCTTGTCCAGAAAGACATTAGATAAGGAGGCAAGCACGATAATGCCTGCAACACACTCACCCTCCGGGCAGATGTAATCCGGAGAGGACAATTGTGCAAAGGCTCAAAGGGAGCACACATTAGATAGGTTAGGACCAAATTAAGGTCCTACTGTAGCATAACAAAGGGCGTGGGAAGGAAATAAGTGAGCCAGCCCTATTAGAAATCTATTTACAATAGGAGACTTGAAGAGAGAGAGCTGGCCTAGCATCTGCAAAAAAGCAGACATTGCAGAAAGGTAGCCCCTGAGAGTGCCCAAGACAGAGCCCTGCTGGGCAAGTAGTTAGAATGAATAAAAGGACAGTAAAAAAAAGAGCAGAAAGAGGGTCAACGGACCTTTCTGTACAGTATAATACAAATGTCTGCCAACGGCAGGGGTATACCGTCTTAGTGGAGGGCTGCCTGGCAGCCCGAATAACATTAAAGACTTCGGGAGAAAAGTCAAAACATTTCAACATTTGCTGCTCAATCTCCAAGCATGGAGGCGCAGAGTTGACGGGTTCAGGTGGAGAACCCTCCCCTGCTGCTGCGACAGAAGATACTCCCGAACGGGCAGACTGATAGGAGGATTGATACTCATTCTTAGAAGCTCTGGATACCAGACTCTCCTCGCCCAGTCTGGAGCCACAAGAATGACCTGGGCCCGGTTGCTCCTGATCTTTAGAACCCTGGGTAGGAGTGGAATGAGCGGAAAGGCGTACATTGGGCCTGCGCTTCACTCATGACTAAACGGGTCGCCGAGCGATACCCGCCTTGTAAACTCCAGCGCCCAGTACCGTTGACACTACGTGTTATCTTCGGAGGCGAACAAATCAAACCAAGGTTCTTCCCACTGCCCTGGAATTCAAAGAACCCGCCAGGTGTTGAACCACCAGGGTTATGCCCTGCTTTTCCAGCCATGTCCAGAGACACAGGGCCTCTCGACAAGGGGTCCACGATCCCACCCCGCCCTGCTTGTTGCACCTAAAATTTGTCCAGACCAAGATCTAAAATGTGGACTAAGGAAAGAGAAGAAATAACATTGCATCTCGATTTGCGAGTCTGGAACCATCTGTCACCTTTGGACAGTAGAACTCAAAGCCTCACAGAAAGAAGAACTCTGACATGCACTCTGAAGTGGGTTGAGAATGACAAACTCAAGTGCCTTACGGGCTGATGCGGCAGGCAACGGAAACTAGGAAAAACTGTGTCCCTGTTGACCTGAGCGATGTCTACTTGATTCCCATTCTCGGCCACATAAGTACTGGTGTGACTGTAGCAGTGGTGGTGGTTTCTAGCACTGTCTCAACGCCAACCCTTTGGTATAGCCTCAGAAGAGTCAAAACGGAGGAGAAAACTCTTGCTGTGGCCGTACTTTATTTAAAGCATTCAAGGGCAGTATCAGCCTTATCGCCAAAAAGCCAGGACCAGAAAGTCAGAACTATAAGAGATGTCTGCACAGCTCTACAAAAACCTGTGGATTACATTGACTACGCATGGCAACGGATCACCACTCTAGTGACAACCGTCCACCCAAAGCAATCAGTAATGTCCATATCACACCTTTGTCTAAATCATGGCCATCTTGAATGGTTTGAACCAAGTAGGCTAAAGTCCTACAGTACAGCTGGCAGATCTTGTTGCCCATGTCCCAGGGCATGAATAAAATTGATTTAAAGGCAGGCCGCATTGATTGATCTCAAGCTTCAATCCATTTCAAATCCCTGTCTGGAGGGGTTGTGGGGAATGCATTAGGATCTTCCTAATGGGAGTAAGCCTGGACCACCAAAACTCTCAGGAGTAAAGGGCTGGGTAAGAAAATTATGGGAGTCGGTGTGTTGCGTCTGATCACCTGCCTGTTCACTGATGAGCAAGAGCAAGGCTTAGACCAAGTGCCCATAAGAGTGTCAGTTAGGGCTTCATTCCATGGAAGTATGGGCTCAGATGAGGCAGGCCATGGGTGCACAAGCTCAATAAAGATACATGTCTTTGCATGAAGAGAAAGCAGTTGTAGGTCCAGACCTGCAGCTGCTCATCATATCACAGCAAAAGAAGCAAACTCTTATGTTGGGGTTTCAAGGAGTAAAATCAACTATGTATCATGGGAAGTACTCGGTCTACTCCTCCTGTAATTCAATGTATAAACTGTCGTCATGTGGTGGTAAATTATCCCCATAATTGTCTTCACCAGGTGGTGTCAAACTCTGGTCATTATCAGAACCCAACAAAATGGAGAATATGGTGATGATTTTGCATTGGCCTTGTTTGGTTCCATATGTGGTGGAGGGGAGCCACATATAAGCACCACTCCTGTGCGTCAATGTCAGTTTCCTGCTTCATTCTTGTCCGTACTAGTGCAGATCTCTAATTTGAAACATTTTTAGTTGGGGTAAAAGAGACCATTCCATGGAATGGAGAAATGGAAAGCAGTGCTCGAAAATCATTTAATTTTTACTAGACCTGCAAGCCTAGTAACATACAAAATCTACTCGACCTAACTGAAATGCACTAGACCTCTGTCTGTGAAAGCAAGCAAATGTGACCAGTTAACAAGATTTTAAAGGCATTTTTATTGCTCATTTACTTTGTGAGTAATATAGATGCCTTTAAATCTTGTTCTCTTGTCACATTTCCTCTGCTTTCAGAGACAGAGGTCAAAAGTCAGTTTACTCTCCTACTTGCCAGAAATAGCAAGTAGGACCTAAAAATAGCTCGCCCCAATTAAACCTGCCTCCAAAATGCGAGCGGTCGAGTGGATCTTTCGAGCCCTGGAAAGGCAGTGAAGAATCTGCAATTGCATGGAGAATCAACCAGTAGGAAAATGCTACTTACCCAGTATGCATCTGTTCTTGGCATGTAGAGCTGTAGAGTCACATGCTGAGCATAGATCGCCATTCTGCTACAGCTCAAATAGCCAGGTCTTGAGGAGTCTTCTGAAGGTTAGCAGGTCCTGGGTCTGACGTAGGAGGATGGGGAGGATGTTCCAGGTCTTAGCGGCGAGGTGGGAGAACGATCTGCCGTGGGAGGTTGCTCTTCGGATGCGGGGGACAGTGGCAAGGGCGAGATCGTCAAAGCAGAGCTGGCAGTTGGGGGTGTAGAAGCGTACTCGTCTGTTGAGGTATGCTGGTCCGGTGATGTGGAGTGCCTTGTGTGCGTGGGTGATGAGCTTGAAGGTGATCCTCTTGTTGACAGGGAGCCAGTGCAGGTCTCAGGTGGGGTGTAATGTGGCTGCGGCAAGGGTCAGGCGAGCAGAGGAGTTTTGAATGCGCTGGAGTAGTTTCAGGAGTTTGGCCGAGGATCCTGCGTAGAGGGCGTTTCCGTAGTCCAACCTGCTGCTGACGAGGGCCTGGGTGACCGTTCTTCTGGTTTCTGTGGAGATCCACCTGTAGATCCTGCGGAGCATGCGGAAGGTGTTTAAGAAGGAGGACAAAACGGCGTTGACTTGCTTAGTCATGGAGAGGTAGAGTCGAGGATGAACCCTAGCTTGCGTGCGTGGTCGGTGGGTGTTGGAGCTGTTCCCAGTGCGGTGGACCACCAGTTGTCATCCTAGGCCGAGGGGGTGAAGCAGAGGATGAGGACTTCCATCTTGTCCGAGTTCAGCTTCAGTCGGCTGTTCTTCATCCACTCGGCGACGGCTTTCATTCCTTCGTGGAGGTTGGTTTGGGCGGTGAGGGGGTCCTTGGTGAGGGAGAGGATCAGCTGGGTGTAGTCGGCGTAGAAGAGGATGTTGAGGTCATGCAGTCGGGCGACGTGGGTGAGCAGTGCCATGTAGATGTTGAACAATGTTGAGTTGAGGGATGAGCCGTGGGGGTATGCCGCAGATGATCCCGGTGGCCTCGGAGCGGAAAGGGGGGAGGCGGACGCTCTGGAGGTGGTCCAGTTCAGAGCTTTGTCTTGGATCCCAGCGTCGTGGAGGCGTATGTGTAGGGTGCGGTGGAAGAACGTGTTGAAGGCCGCTGACAGGTCCAGGAGGATGAGGGCCGCGGTTTCTCCATTGTCCAGCAGGGCCCTGATGTCATCAGTGGCGGCTATGAGGGCAGTTTCGGTGCTATGGTTGCTGCGGAACCCGGACCGGTATAGGTCCAGGATGCTGTTCTCCTCGAGGTAGCGGGTCAGTTGTCTGTTGACGGTCTTCTTGATGACCTTCGCCAGAAACAGGAGCAGGGAGATGGGCCGGTAGTTCTTGATGTCCTTGGGGTCAGCCTTGGGTTTCTTGAGTAAGGCGTTGATCTCGGCATGCTTCCAGCTCTCCGGGAAGGTCATTGTCTCGAAGGAGATGTTGATGGCTTTCCGGAGATGGGGTGCGATGCTCGTGTTTGCTTTGTTTAAGTTGTAGTGAGGGCATGGGTCGGACGAAAATCCGGAGTGGATGGTGTTCATGATTATGATGGTGTTGTCGTCGTTTATGTTGGTCCAGGCAAGCAGGGGGTTGGTGTGGGTTGTGGCCGTGGGGGCGGAGGTCTCGGTGGTTGTCTGGGCTGTCGTGACGTTGATGGTGTCGTGGATGTCATTGATCTTGCGATGGAAGAAGGTGGCTAGGGAGTCGCACAGGTCTTGCGAAGGTGGGATGTCGGTGTTGGAGCTGGAGTTGGAGAGTTCCTTCACGATGTTGAAGAGCTCTTTGCTGTTGTGTGCGTTGTTGTCTAGGCGGTCTTTAAAGGAGGCCCTTTTGGCGGATCTGGTGAGGGGGTGGTGTCTGCGGGTGGCATTCTTATGGGCAGCACAGCTATCCGGTGTCTGTTCACAGTGCCATTTCTTCTCAAGCTTTCATCACGTTTGCTTGGAGGTCTTCAGTGACCCAGCTGGCTTTCTTGCTGGTGTCTCTGTTGGGGGGTTTCTTGAGCGGGGCGAGGGTGTTGGTGCAGACGTTGATCCATTGTCTGAGGTTACGGGCAGCGGTGTTGGGGTTGGTGGGTGGGTGGGTTCCGGGTGAGGGCGGTGACTTTGCTCCAGCAGCGGAGGAGGTTCTGTTGGGTGCGGTGGTGCGTGGTGGGTTTCCGGAAGGTGAAGTGGATGCAGCGATGGTCGGTCCAGTTGAGTTCGGTGGTGTGGGTAAAGGAGATGTGGGAGCTTGCGGAAAAGATGGGGTCAAGCGTGTGACTGGCAGAGAGGGTGGGCATTGGGACTAGTTGTCTGAGGTTGGCGAGGTTGGCGATCAGGGTGGTGGAGTTGCGGTCGTTGTTGTTCTCGAGGTGGAAGTTCAGGTCCCCGAGAAGGATGTAGTGTGTAGAGGTGAGGGCGTGTGTACTGAGGAAGTCTGCGATGGAGGCGCTGAACTGTGGTCGGGGTCCGGGGATCTGTAGACGTGGGTTCCTCTGAGGGTGGTGTTGGGATCGGTGTGGATCTGGACGTGCAGGTGTTTGGCGGTGTAGGAGAGTGGGGTCTGCAATCCCATGGCCACCCCAGATTTTTGCTTTTTGCTTCACTGGTTTACGACTCTCCCTGGCTGTGGGCCTGCTAATCAGACCCACAGCCCACAGCCTAGCTGTTCTCTCTACTCCAAATTGTACCCAGGTACTGAATTGGCACTGGGCCCTCTCCAAGTCCCTGTACCCAGGGCTGAGGTGCACCCAGAAGTCTCCCAGGGGCTGCAGCATGTATTATGCCACCCCTGGGCTGACTAACTAAATCAGACACAACTGGCTGCTTGACAGCTGGGGCAAAGTGGTGTACTCACCCTCTGCTGTAGATATAGTATTCCTATATCTAAACCTAAATGGACACACAGATCTCCTATCAGTCACTCCTATGGCAGGCCTTGACAATCCTGAAGGCAGAGTGCTTGGAATCGTGTGAGATAGTGCTCTGGCATGAGCTGAGCCTGTCTGCGGCTTTCGGGATCCATCCCTTAGCAGTTTCCATGATATCGCATACCATATACTCTTAAGTGCATTATAATCCTCGCGGTTAAATGCTAACTTTGGTATAGCATTATCAAAACATGTCGAGTAAGGTGTCATACGAATTGGAATACTAACCCCTCGCCAATTCTGGCGACGGGGTTAGCATTCCACCCTTCTAGAGGGACACGACATGTATGTAACCTGTAACCCCGGTTAAAGTCAGGCAGAGCCTTAGCTCCACAAAATGGATGCTGCCACCGAGACACAAGTCTGCCCTCCTGCTGCTGGGAGTCCTCCCAGCCCAGGAGGCAAGGACAAAGGGTTTCCTGCCAGGGGCGGTGCCAGCACCGTCCCAGACAGGATTTTGTGTATTCTAGGTAGGCAGGGCTTTAGAGGAAGGTGACTGCAAGTGGCACCCCGGTGCTCACTGTGCATAGGCCGGCTTGAATCAGTTCCAGGGGCACTCCTGCCCCTGATCTGGGGAAAGCCCACCAAAGGAGAGGGGTGTAACCACCCCCCTCCTAGTCCCACCCATAGGGCAGGACTTAGTCGCGTGCCAGCCCCTTTTTGCAGGATAAAGGTAGGAACTGGCCCCCTTCCAAATCAGATCATCTTTGAATCCTGAAACTACTTTCCACGAAAGGAACTCAAGACTTCTTCCCAAGATTCTCCCTTGTGACTAAGGAGTAGTCACCCTGCAGCAGCAGGCACCAACCAAGCATCGCGGTTTGTTGCCAGTCTCTCCTCCGGATCAAGACTGCTCCAGCACGACGAGAACCGGCTTCCCTGGCACCTCTGACCTCAACCTACATCATCAGCCCAGCTGTGATCCGTGGGTGCGACGAGACCTCGAGGGACCGGCCATCTTCAGAACTGCACGACGCTTGTCCAGCACGACCACCGAGTGACCCTCGACTGAGTGCTTTGGGGCAAGAGAAGCCCCGACCCTGAGCAGCTCCAGCACCGAAGTTCAGCCCCCCTGCATCCACGAGATCTGCGTGGGGCCCTTCTGCTCTTTGCTGCTCACCGCGTTGTCCAGGTCGCTTGCCCGTTGGCTAGTGGCCCTCTCACGACGCTCCACGACGACAACCACTGCTGGTCTGGTGGCTCCAGACTAGCCCTTGCTCCCCTCCAAAAGAGGAGCACCCTGTACCCTCCTGGTCCACTCAAGACGCCATTTTAGGTCCACCGCGTGGGCCTTGCATTTGCCAAGACTTGTTGCCCAATCCTGGGTCCAGCGATGTCGACAGCAAGTACCTTCGTGGGACAGCTCGCACCTCCATCCTGGTCGCAGACAACGCCTCCTGGTCCGAGAGACTGCAGAGCCCAGCAGCGCTCACTCACCTGGCTGAGGTGACTTCGTCCGGTGCCATCCTGGTGCCCACTCAAATCACTGGCTAGTGATTCAGAACTTGGTCCCCTCTGCTTACAGGTTTCTTCTTCCCTGATCCAGGCTTGGATCACCACGAACTCCTTCACTGGCCGCCTGCCAGCAACTTCTTTCTTCAGGCTCCTGGATCTTCAACGAGGGTTTCCGACGCACCTTGAACCCTATGCAGCCGCAGCCCCTGGGCTAGGTAACCTGAGTACTCCGGTGCTCCAGCATAGTCCAACACCCTAAGTGTTCGGATCCACTCTTGTTTTCGACCCACCTAGTCGGGTTCGCCCCAGAACAGTAACTTTGTCTTTGCTAGCCTCCATAGACTTTTTCCCGCCTTACGCGCGAGAGTTCCCACTCTGCACACGACGTCCACAGGCCTCCTGCTACTAATCTAAGGGTTTAGTATTGTAGGCCTAGCGTTTCTAAAGTCTATGAGAATAGTTACTTACCTGCTAGTAATTCGCATTCCACTTTTGTAATATATGGTTTTTCGTGCCCCTCGGGCATTTGTGTAAATTGTGCGACTTAAAGTATTTTCGTAAGAGTTTTGTTGTGTGCTTAGCTCCCTGACTCATAAAGAGTTCAGGGTAGACTTGTTATAAATAAATATCTGTTTATTTTCATAACAACTTGTGTGGTGCCCTTTCACTTGGTGTTCAAGGGGTAATGTGATGGTAAAACAGCTGGCTTAACACGCCCTCTAGAGTTTTAGCCTTAGACTGCTCGTATCCATGCTACTAGGATAGCTGGTCTATAAGGTTGACTTACAACCAATCATCAATAAGGGTTGTTTGGACTGATACATAGTGATCACTAGAATAGTGAGCACTGCATATCAGGCCAACTTCTCACATCCAGGGCATAGGTGTACCCAGGGCCTACCAGGGGCTGAAGCATGTATTATGCCACCCCTGGCTGGCCACCCAAACAGACACAACTGGCTGCACAACAGCGGGGGCAAGGTGGTGTAAACACCCTTTGCTTTATATATAGTATTCCTATATCTAACCCTAAAATGGACACATATATTCCTATCAGTCACTCCTATGGCAGGCCTTATCAATCCTGAAGGCAGAGTGCTTGGAATTATGTGAGATGGTGCTCTGGCATGAGCTGAGCCCGTTTGCAGCTTGCGGAACCAAGTCCAAATAGCGGTTCCATGATAACGCTATACCATATACTCTTAAGTGCATTATAATCCTCGCGGTTAAATGCTAACTTTGGTATAGCATTATCAAAACATGTCGAGTAAGGTGTCGTACGAATTGGAATACTAACCCCTCGCCAATTCTGGCGACGGGGTTAGCATTCCACCCTTCTAGAGGGACACGACATGTATGTAACTGTGAACCCCGGTTAAAGTCAGACACAGCGTCAGCTCCACAAACCGGATGCTGCCACCGAGACACAAGTCTGCCCTCCTGCTGCTGGGAGTCCTTCCAGCAACGGAGGCATGGACAAAGGGTTTCCTGTTAGGGGCGGTGCTAGCACCATCCCAGACAGGATTTTGTGTATCCCAGGTAGGCAGGGCTGAAAGGAAGGTGACTGCAAGTGGCACCCCGGTGCTCACTGTGCATATGCCGGCTCAAACCAGTTCCTGGGGCACCCCAGCCCCTGAGCTGGGGAGAGACCGGACAAAGGAGAGGGGTGTAACCACCCCCCTCCTAGTCCCACCCATAGGGCAGGACCTAGTCGCGTGCCAGCCCCTTTTTTCTTAGGATAAAGGTAGGAGCAGGCCCCCTTCCCGGATTAGATCATTCTGAATCTTGAACTACTTTCCACGAAAGGAACTCTTGACTTTTCTGAAGACTCTCCCTTGTGGCTAAGGAGTAGCCACCCTGCACCAGCAGGCACCATCGAAGCTCTTGCGGTTTGCTGCACGTCCATCCTCCAGATCAAGACTGCCCAGCTCGACCCGGATTCCCTGCCATCTCTGACCTCTACCTACATCATCCAGCCCAGCTGAGATTCGTGGGTGTGACGAGACCCGTGGGACCGGCCATCTTCAAGACCTGCACGACGCTTCACCAGCACGACCCCCGAGAGACCCTCGAGTAAGTGCATTGGGGTTTGAGAAGCCCTAACCCTAAGCAGCTCCAGCACCGAAGTCCAGCCCCCCAGCATCCACGAGATCTGCGTGGGGCCCTTCTGCTTCTTTGCTGCTTGCCACGTTGTCCGGTCACTTGCCCGTTGGCTAGTGACCCTCTTGACGACGTACCACGACGTTTTCACTGCTGGCCTAGGTCCCCTAGACTGGCCCTTGCTTCTTGTCCAACAAGAAGTGCCCTGGACCCTCCTGGTCCACTCCAGACGCCATCTTGACTCCACCGCGTGGGCTTGCCTTTGCCAAGGTTTGTTGCTCAAATCCTGAGTCCAGCATCGCCGACAGCCTCGTGGGATAGCTCGCACCTCCAGCCTGGACGCCGACAACGCCTCCTAGCCCGTGTGACTGCAGAGTCCAGCGTCGCCCACTCACCTGGTCGAGGTGACTTCATCCGGTGCCATCCTGGTGCCCACACAATCACTGGCTAGTGATTAAGAACTAAGTCCCCTCTGCTTTCAGGTCGTCTCCTTCACTGATCCAGCCTTGGATCACACCGAACATCTTCACTGGTCGCCTGCCAGCAACTTCTTCTTTCAGGCTCCATAGACTTCAACGAGGATTCCCGACGTCTTTTGAACCCTATGCAGCCGCGGCCCCTGGGCTAGGTAACTCGAGCATTTCGGTGCTCCAGCACAGGTTCACTCTCCTAGTGTCCAGATCCTTTTTCGTTTTCAGTCTATCTAGTCGGATTCGTCCGGAAACAGTAACTTTAGAAACACTAGCATCCATAGACTTCTTCCCGCATCCCGCGTGAGAGTGCACACTCTGCACCCGATCTCCCTAGGCCTCCTGCTCCTAACCTTAGGGTTCAGTAGTGTAGTCCTAGCGATCCTGAAGCCTCTGGATCTTGTTACTTACCAGCTAGTATTTCGCATTCCACTTTTTGGTGTATATGGTTTTTCGTGCCCCTCGGGCATTTGTGTAAATTGTGCAACTTGAAGTATTTTCCTGTGAGTTTTGTATTGTGCTTAGCTCCCTGACTCTAAAGAGTTCAGGGTAGAACTGTTATTAATAAATATCCTATATTTTTATAACAACTTGTGTGGTGTCCTTTCACTTGGTGTTCAAGGGGTATATGTGATGGTAAAACAGCTGGCTTAAAACGCCCTCTAGAGTTTAGCCTAAAGACTGCTCTTGTCCACGCTACTAGGATAGCTGGTCTAATAAGGTTGACTTACAACCAATCATCAATAAGGGTTGTTTGGTATGATACAAAGTGATCACTAGAATAGTGAGCACTATATATCAGGCCAACTTCTCACAGGCGGTGCTGAGGGTGTTGTCTGTGTTGGTCGAGACTCAGAGTGTTATTGTGGACGATGGAGATTCCTCCGCCTGCTCTGTTGGTGCAGTCCCTGCGGGTGATCTTGTAGCAGTCCAGGATGGCTATGGCAATGTCAGGTGCCGAGGAGGGGTTCAGCCAGGCTTCCGTCAGGAAGGCAACATCTGGGGAGGTTGAGTCAAGTAGGTCCCAGAGTTCAATGGCATGTTTGCGGGCGGAGCGGGTATTGAGAAGGATGCATCTGAGGTGGTTGGGTTCTTTCCCGGTGGGTCGATGTGCAGGTCGGATGATGGTGAAGCTGCAGTTCCGGCAGGTGAAGGGTCCTTGCGTGCGTTTCGGGGAGGGCAGGAAGCAGGTGTGCGTTCGTCCGATGTTAAGTGCATGGAGGTTGCTGGCATCGTAGCGGCGTCTGGTGTCATGGGGTTCACGGGGGCCAGGGGTTCTGGCGCTGACCGCGGTCCAGGCGCAGACTTCGGCACACCAGCGGCGTGCCCGCCATATAAGGGGAGGTGGGAAGGAGAAGCAGCTGAGAGGTGGGAGCGGGGCGGCGAATAGGCGAGCAGGAGGGGGCGCAGGGACGCAGCGGCGTGAAAAAAAAAACAAGTGAGGTACGGCAGAGGGAGCAGAGGGCAAAACTAGGCACAGAAATCACGGGAGGGAAATGGGGAACAGGAGCAAACACAGATGCCAAAAAACAGTCCAGAAACAATACAAAACCCAAATACAGGGTCCAGAGAAACACTGGAGGGAGAAAGGAGATGAAAGAAAACACAGGCGGCAAACAGTCAAGAAACAATACAAACACAGCAAGCCTCGAACTCTCGTCCAGCAGCAGCAGCAAGCTGGGGGGCGCGCTCACAGAAGGTGGAGCTGTTGCGGAGGCGAGCGGAGCGACCTGCCTGAGAGCAGGGTCAAGGGTCACCAAACACCACTAAACAAACAACCAACAATCATACACAACACAGTCATACTCCAAGACATAACTGTGAGAAGTTGGCCTGATGTGCAGTGCTCACTATTCTAGTGATCACTATATATCAGTCCAAACAACCCTTATTGATGATTGGTTGTAAGTCAACCTTATAGACCAGCTATCCTAGTAGCATGGATACGAGCAGTCTAAGGCTAAGACTCTAGAGGGCGTGTTAAGCCAGCTGTTTTACCATCACATTACCCCTTGAACACCCAGTGAAAGGACACCACACAAGTGTTATGAAAATAAACAATGTATTTATTAGAATCACAACAACCCTGTACTCTTTATGAGGACAGGGTGCTAAGCACACAACAAAACTCTTATGAAAGAGCACGTTATACACAAATGCCCTAGGGGCACGAAAAACCATATACTCTAAACGTGGGATGCGAATTACTAGCAGGTAAGTAACAGTACTAATAGGCTTTGGAATCGCTAGGACTGGACTACTGAACCTTTAGATTACTAGCAGGAGGCCTAGGGAACTCGGGTGCAGAGTGTGCACTCTCACGCGGGATGCGGGACAAAGTCTATGGGAGCTAGAATTCACAAAGTTAGTGTTCACGGGCGAACCCGACCTGGTAGGGAGAAAACGACAGTGGATCCTGACCCTTGAATAGTGAGGCTATGCTGGGACGCCGAAGTTACCTAGCCCAGGGGCTGCAGCTGCATAGGTCTGAAAAGACGTCGGGAATCCTCGTGCCGGACCAGGAGCCTGGAAGGAAGAAGTTGCTGGCAGGCGACCAGTGAAGGAAAGTTCGATGGATCCAAGCCTGGATCAAGGAAGAAGGAAACCTGAAAGCAGAGGGGACCAAGTTCTTGAATCACTAGCCAGTGATTAAGTGGGCACCAGGATGGCACCGGGCGAAGTCACCGCAGTCAGGTGAGTGGGCGCTGCTGGGCTCTGCAGTCTCTCGGACCAGGAGGCGTTGTCGGCGACCAGGATGGAGGTGCGAGCTGTCCCACGAAGGTTCTTGCTGTCGACGTCGCTGGACCCAGGATTGGGCAACAAGTCTTGGCAAATGCAAGGCCCACGCGGTGGACCTAAAATGGCGTCTTAGCCGGACCAGGAGGGTCCAGAGTACTTCTCCGATGGAGGGAAGCAAGGGCCAGTCTGGAGCAACCAGACCAGCAGCAGTGTTGTCGTCGGGCGTCGTTCGGAAGGCCACAAGCCAGCGGGCTAGTAGCCAAACAACGCGGTGAGCAGCAAAAAGCAGAAGGGCCCCACGCCGATCGTGGAGATGCTGGGGGCTACTTTTCGGTGCTGGAGCTGCTCAGGGTGGGGGCTTCTCGGACCCCAAAGCACTCACCAGGAAATTACTCGGTGGGCTTGCTGTGCAGAAGTCGTGCAGTCTTGGCGATGGCCGGTCCCTCGAGGTCTCGTCGCACCCACGGTTCTCAGCTGTGCTGTAGAGGTGTGTAGAGGTCAGAGGTGCCAGGGAAGCTGGGTCTCGTCGAGCTGGGCAGTCGGATTCCGGAGGAAGGACGTGCAGCAGACCGCAGTGTTCTTGGATGGTGCCTGCGGATGCAGGGTGACTACTCCTTAGCCACAAGGGAGAATCTTGAGGAAGAAATCGTGAAGTCCTTTCGTGGAAAGTGGTATCTTGATTCCAAAGATGATCTGATTTGGAAGGGGGCCAGTCTCTACCTTTATCTGGGAAAAGGGGGCTGGCACGCGACTAAGTCCTGCCCTATGGGTGGGACCAGGAGGGGGGTGGTTACACCCACTTCCTTGGCGGGCTTTTCCCCAGCACAGGGTCTGGAGTGTCCCTGGAACTGGTTCAAGCCAGCCTATGCACAGTGAGCACCGGGGTGCCACGTGCAGTCACCTTCCTCTAAAGCCCTGCCTACCTACCATACACAAAACCCTGTCTGGGACGGTGCTGGCACCGCCCCTGGCAGGAAACCCTTTGTCCTTATCTCCTGCTCTGGGAGGACTCCCAGCAGCAGGAGGGCAGACTCGTGTCTCGGTGGCAGCATCCATTTTGTGGAGCTGAGGCTCTGTTTGACTTTAACCGGGGTTAGGGGTTACATACATGTCGTGTCCCTCTAGAAGGGTGGAATGCTAACCCCGTCGCCAGAATTGGCGAGGGGTTAGTATTCCAATTCGTATGACACCTTACTCGACATGTTTTGATAAAGCGATACCAGAGTTGGCATATAACCGCGAGGATTATAATGCACTTAAGAGTATATGGTATGCGATATCATGGAAACGGCTAAGGGATGGATCCCGAAAGCCGCAGACAGGCTCAGCTCATGCCAGAGCACCATCTCACACGATTCCAAGCACTCTGCCTTCAGGATTGTTAAGGCCTGCCATAGGAGTGACTGATAGGAGATCTGTGTGTCCATTTTAGGGTTAGATATAGGTATACTATATCTACAGCAAAGGGTGAGTACACCACCTTGCCCCAGCTGTCGTGCAGCCAGTTGTGTCAGTTTAGTTAGTCAACCCAGGGGTGGCACAATACATGCTTCAGCCCCTGGGAGACTTCTGGGTGCACCTCAGCCCTGGGTACAGGGACTTGGAGAGGGCCCAGTGCCAATTCAGTACCTGAGTACAATTTGGATAGAGAGAACAGCTAGGCTGTGGGTCTGATTAGCAGGCCCACAGCCAGGGAAAGTCGTAAACCAGTGCAGCAAAAATCTGGGTGATCATAGGATTGCAGACCCTACTCTCCTACAATAACTAAACATATCGATACACATCACAGTTCATTTCATAGATACATGCAATAAAAAAGGGGAAAGAGAAAGCGCCGACGTGCGTTTCGGAGTGGAGTCAAAAACCCACAATTCCTTCGTCAGGGCGCAGCAAATCAGTTATTTATAGGGTGGTCAATTGTATTCCAAAAACCATCCAGGTGCTTTCTTATACGTGGTGCAACAAGGGTTCAATGTAACAATTGTTTGGGACTTTAAAAACAATCTGTGGGAACAATAAAAATTCATTGGAGCACATCTCTATATTTTAATATATACATAACAATCAACATGAAGCTTTGGCAATAACCCAAGGAAATAGAGCTAGGCCAGCCCCTGTAAAATGAGCAACGAAAGGATCCCCTAGTAGAAGGTGACTCTAAAGCCCCCACGGACTTTGCAACCTCAGTGTCCTTCATTTTTTCCAGCGAGGGGTCAACTGCTGGAACAAAGAGATGTTCCTTGTCAAATTGTTGGTAGCGAATAGAAGCTTGCACTTCAGGTTTGAATCCTGAAATTCTCAACCAAGTATGCCTATGGAGTAGAACGCTAATGTTTACTGCTCGGGCTGCTGTGTTTGCTGCGTCTAAGGCACATTTGATAGAGGTATTTGTTATGAGTTCACCCTCTTGAATAAGGTCATTCGCTCTAGATTTATACGTATCAGGAAGAAAGTGCATAAGCAGTTTGAGTTCGTCATAATGAGCTCTATCCTATCTAGCTAATAGAGCTTGAGCATTAGCAATGTGACAATGATTGGCTGCTTGTGATGCTACTCTTTTGCCCGAGGCATCAATTAATTTGGACTCTTTATCAGGAGGAGGGGCGTCACCTGTGGTCTGAAAGTTAGCTCTCTTAAGAGCGTTAGAAACCACAAGAGAGTCCAAGGGCAACTGACCTCTAATATATATGGGGTCAGCAGGTTTATACTTTTTCTCTACCCTGGGAGTAATGATTCTTGCCCTTCGAGGATCTTTAAAGATGTCATCTGCATGGTTGTTGCAAAGTCATCCTGTGCCCTGGGCACCCCCCAACTTTTTGATGACTGGAACTGGTGGTAACTGACTGACTGACCCTGGGCTCTGTTTAACCAGGCCCAGGGCCAGTGCCAAGCTAAAAGGAACACATTAGAATACAGTTAAGACATCCAACATACACTAGGGTACACTATGGTATGAACAAAAGTTACTTACCTGTAAACTGTGGTTCTCCAGTATTGGTGTCTTTCATAGATTCACATGCTTGAATAATTCCCCGTTGTCGAAGTGGGAGTCCCACGGTACATAAAATAGTAGTTATATATATATATATATATATATATATATATATATATAAATAGAAAACATATAAATATACATATACATAGAAATATATATACATAGATATAAATAAGAGAGTTAAAAGTACCATAGAACAATATAGGCCCATAGAAGCCTAAAGGGAGAATTCACTTTAGTAACATATCCATGTCATTATAATAGTCCACATCCCAGCAAATTAGGCTGCACTACCCTCTAGAACCTTCTCCTCAGAAGCTCAAGCCCTCAGATTTTCGTAGCACCAAAGTGACCAAGAGTGCATGAGGAGAAGAGAGCCTCTGAGGGGAGGAAGGGTGGGTCGCATGTGAATCTATGAAAGACACCAAAACTGGAGAACCACAGTTTACAGGTAAGTAACTTTTGTTCTTCTCCATTATTAGGGTGTCTTTCATAGATTAACATGCTTGAATAAGAATAGGAAGCAGTAAGCCAACACATGAGTCATAAAGGCAAGAAGAGCAAATGCAAGCAAATAATGCACATATGAACATTACATATATATGAAAGAACCGTTTATGACAGGAGGCGGGAAGGAACAGAGGCTCACCTTCATCTGAAGAGATTCCGTAGCACCGCTTGACCCACAGCAGTGTCTGCAGCGTCAGCTGCCTCCAGACAGTAGTGCCTCGTGAACGTGTGCCTTCTGGACCACGTTGCCGCCCTGCAGATTTGATGTAGAGGCACTCCAGCAAAGAGGGCGGTAGAGGATGCAACAGCCCTCGTCGAGTGTGCTCGCGCCGGAGCAGAAAGAGGCTTGCCAGCCCGTTGATGGCAGAAGCAGATGGCAGAAGAAATCCAGCGAGCAATGGGTTGTTTAGTGACCGGATGTCCCTTGCGCATCCGTCCATAGGCCACAAAGAGCTGGTCTGATTTACGAAAGGCAGCAGTGCGTTGGATGTAGAATTTGAGGCAGCGCTACAAGGCCAAAGAATGAAGAGAGCGCTCAGCGAGAGACTGAGGGTCTGGGGGAAAAAGTCTTGAGAATGACAGGTTCATTAAGGTGGAAGTCCGAAAGAACCTTATGAATGAATGCAGGATTCGTACGAAGTGTAAAAGCATCCCTTGAGAATTGAAGAAAAGGAGGCTGAATGGTGAAAGCCTGGATGCCGCTCACTCGCCTGGAGGAAGTAAGTGCGAGGAGGAGGGCAACTTTCCAAGTAAGGAACTTTAATTCCGCGGACTGAATAGGCTCGAAAGGAGGTTGGAGGAGCTGTGATAAGACCAGATTCAAACGCCAAGCAGGCGGTGGACGCCGGATAGGTGGAAACATGCGGAAAAAGAGCAGTTAAAGAACTGACGAATGATCCGAGAGGAGTACAGTGACGTGGAACCGTCGTGGCGAAAGCGGGAAACCGTTGCCAGGAAGAGTTTAAGAGTGGAATGCGAAAGTCCCGATTTTGCCAAAAGGAGGAAAAAAGGCAGGATTTGCTCAGGTGTGGCGAGCAGAGGATCGACCTTCTCCTTGTGGCACCAGACACAAAACCGTTTCCATTTCAGTTTATAGGTCTTGAATGTGGAAGGAGCGCGTGCATGAGCAAGAACTTCTCTGCACTCAGGAGCAATAGTCAAATGTGCAAACTCATTGTGCTCAGGTTCCAAGCGAGAAGCTGGAGAGACGCCGGATCCGGATGGCAAATCTGGCCCTGGCTCATGGTGAGAAGATGAGGCAGGGGACGAAGAAAAATTGGATCGCACCGGGAAAATAGTAGAAGATCCGTGAACCACGGGTGACGTGGCCACTTGGGTGCAATTAAGAGGACGTGACACGGCTGAAGTCTCATCTTGTGCAGTAGGCGCGGAATCAGAGGGATCTGCGGAAAAGCGGAAACAAATTTGTTCGACCAGTTGATCGAAAACACATTCCCGTTCGATCCGCTGTGGGGATGCCGACTTGCGAAGCGTAGGCATTTGCGGTTGAGTGGAGTAAGCAAACAGATCCAGCTCCGGCTGGCCCCACAAGCGAAACATATACTCAAGAGTTGGTTGATGGAGTTCCCACTCGTGATTGTCCGTAGCCGATCTGCTGAGAGTCGGCGAGGGCGTTTGAGGCACCCGGACCGTGAACTGCTGTTAGCTGGACCCGATGATGAATCGCCCATTCCCAGATTTTTTGTGCC
Organism: Lissotriton helveticus; assembly: GCF_964261635.1. Taxonomy (NCBI): domain Eukaryota; kingdom Metazoa; phylum Chordata; class Amphibia; order Caudata; family Salamandridae; genus Lissotriton; species Lissotriton helveticus. The sequence continues at coordinate 402,834,704 of NC_136063.1, read as the reverse complement.
TGTCTGGATAGCAGAAGAGATCTCGTGCCTCCTTGCTTGTTGAGGTAGTGCATACTGATGGTGTTGTCTGTACGCACCAGCAGCGACTTCCCTTCCACCAGCAGCCGGAAAGACTTCAGGGCGAGGAAGATAGCCAGGAGTTCCAGGCGATTTATGTGCCACGTGCATTGAACTGGCTTCCATTTGCCCTTGACCGACAACCCTTCGAGGTGTGCGCCCCAACCCTCTAATGAAGCGTCCGTCGTAAGGGTAAGCGTGGGGTTTGCGTCCTGGAACGCCGCCCAGTTGCAATGTTTGGTAGGTGAGCCCACCATTTCAATGCGCCCTGAATGCGGGGGGTCAGGCAGACTTTGTCGTTGAATGACCCTGAGACTTGCCGCCATTGTTTGTCCAATTCCTCTTGGAGGACTCGCATGTGGAGCCTGCAATTGGGGATCAGCTGTATGCAGGACGATGCCATGCCTAGAAAAGATTTTAACATCCGAACAGAAGCGGACCTTCTTGATCGTAGAAGAGCCACCATCTTGACAATGCGATCTTGTCGCTCCTGCGAAACAAACACCTTCTCTAGACGAGAGTCGATTAATGCCCCCAGAAAGATCCTTTGTTGGGCTGGATGGACAGGGATTACTCGTGATTGATGGAACGACCCAAGGCGTGGAAGACTGATAGGCAAGTCTGAGTGTGGTGGCTGGCTGTAACAAAGGTTTGAGCCTTTATCAGGCAGTCGTCTAAATAAGGGTAGAACTGTATGCCCTGTAGGCGCAGAAGAGCCGCAACCAGAGCCATGATCTTTGTGAAGACTCTCGGAGCGGAACGAAGGCCGAAGGGTAAAACTTTGAACTGGAAGTGTTTCGATCCCACTGTGAAACAATGGTACTTCCTGTGTTTGTGATGGATTGGCACATGGAAGTATGCACCTTGGAGGTTGATTGTGGAGAGGAACTCTCCGGGATTGAGGAACTGTAAAATTTCCCGCAAGGTCAGCATTGGAAATGTTTGGGATTTGATGAACTTGTTGAGGGCTCGGAGGTCTAAGATAGGGCACCACTCTCGTGGTTTATTCCTGATAAGCGGGAATAAAAGCCCTTGCCTTGCCTTGTTGTAATCGAGGAATCACTTCGACAGCCCCTTTCTTTATCATCACTGCGACTTGCGCCTTAGTTCCTTCAAATGTGCAGGGGGAGGTCCATAGGGTGGGCGGGGTGGAGAAAATTTGAGAAATTCGAGAGCGTGGCCCTTTAAGATGACATCCAAGACGCAACGATCCGAAGTTATTTCTGACCAACTGTAGAAGTGTTGAGAGATTCGACCTCCAATTTTTGGAGCAGGAAAACACTTGCCCCGTGGAAAGTCACTGTTTTTTTTTAGAGGTGGCACCTCCTCTGTAGGTGTCTTTCCGTCGATAAGGCCTAGAATCGGATTGCCTATTCTGATTTTGATAGGAGTAGCGCTGCTTGTTGTCACCATAGGAGCGGTACTGGGAGGAGCCGCGAAAATTGGAGGAAGTACCTCTGCCACGTGCGCCGCGAAAGGGCCGTTTCCGGTACTGGAGAGAACCCAGGGCACGAGCAGTGTCCGTGTCTTTCTTGATGGACTCTAAGGCGTCGTCCACATGCTTGCCGAAGAGGGAATCTCCATCAAAAGGCAAGTCTAGCACTCTTGCCTGCACTTCAGGCCGAAAAGCTGTAGCCTTAAGCCAGCCCTGCCTCCGTAAGACTGCTGCACCTGCGAGCTGCCTGAAACCCGTAAAAGAAATATCAACTGCACAATCTATAATTTCAGAGGAAATTTCTCTCCCTCCTGCACGATCTGAAGGGCTTCCGCCCTGGAGGAGTCCGGAAGCTGGTCAACCAAAGCCGCGATCTCGGACCACATCTGACGGTCATATCGTCTGAGGATGGCCAAAGAGTTTGCCGCCCTGACCGTCGTAGCAGCCATAGTGGTGAATTTCTTTCCAATGGTATCCAGGCAGCGACCCTCCTGATCCAGTGGCGATGTTAACGGAGTTGCCGGGTTACGTGACCTCTTTTGGGCGGCTTGTGTAATGACTGAGTCAGCTTTTGGTTGCGATACAAGACATGCCGGTGAATCCACAGGCGCCTTATACTTTTTGTCAAGGCGCGGAAGCACGGCCTGGATGGAGTTAGGCCATTCCATTAGTTTAAGTCCCTCCTGCCATATAAAGTCAATTATTGGGTGTAGGCGAGTAGTATCTGCTTCCTATGGTCACCCCCACTTTTTGATTTACTGGTTTTCGACTTAGATATGGCTGTGGGCCTGCTAATCAGACCCACAGCCCAGATGCACTCTCTCTAAATTCACACCATGTACTCTAGGTACATCCACAATTGAGAATTGGTTCACCTTGTCAGCCTCTGTAGAAGTGTACCCTAGGTACTCAGGGCATAGGTGTAACCAAGGCCTACCAGGGGCTGCAGCATGTATTATGCCACCCCAGGCTGGCCACTCAAACTGACACACAAGTTACTACTTGTGTAACGATATATCTGTAAGAGACATTAGTTAGTATTAGATTCCTTACCTTAGAATATCCCCAGGCGTCAGACTGGATCCGGAAATGTTTGCGTAGCAGTACCCTTGCGCGTCAGTAGGCGTCGTCTGCGGCTCCACGTCCGTCGTCGGCGTCGTGGGCGCCACGATGACGTCGTCGGAGTACTTAGACGCCGCCTCCGCGTGCTGACGTCAGTTCTTAGACACAGCTTTTCCGCGCCAGAAACGCAGAGCCATGTTAAAAACCAACACTGGTGCCATTGAAACTAGGGCCCTGAAAGGGGGCAACCTTAACCCTAGATATTGGTTCGCAGAACGGGGAGGATGGGTGGGTCGGTAAGGAATCTAATACTAACTAATCTCTCTTACAGATATATCGTTACACAAGTAGTAACTTGTGCATCTGAAAGAGACACGTTAGTATTAGATTCCTTACCTTAGAATAGATACCCCAGCAATACCAACCCCGGTGGTGGGTCTGAGAACCAATAATCACACCAGAAAGTCCTGGAGGACGGAACGGCCAAAGAAGCCATCCCTCCGGACTTGGCTGTCCAGGCAGTAGTGTCTCGCAAACGTGTGCAGCGATGCCCACGTAGCTGCCTGACAGATATCCTGTAAGGGCACACCCCGGCCCAGGGCAGTCGTAGTCGCCGTGGCTCGGGTGGAATGAGCCCGTAATCCAACAGGGGGCTCCTTCCTAGCCAAGGAGTAGCATGCCTGGATACACAAAATGATCCACCGGGAGATGGTCCTCTTGTGCACCGCTTTCCCCTTCTTCGCGCCCACGTAACTAACAAAGAGTTGGTCATCCACCCGGAACTGGCGTGTGCGATCCAAATAGAATGAGAGCGCACGTTTTGGGTCCAGACGGTGGAGCCGCTCTTCCTCTTTAGAGGGATGCGGTGGCGGGAAGAAGGTTGGCAAGGTGATAGACTGCCCGATGTGGAAGGCCGTGACAACCTTGGGAAGGAAAGATGGCTTAGTACGCAACACCACTTTGTCCGGATGGACAGAAAGAAAAGGTGGAGTACAAGAAAGGGCCTGGAGCTCACTCACTCTCCTGGCAGAGGTGATGGCAACCAGGAAAGCAGTCTTCAGAGTAAGAAGGCGAAGAGGACAGTTGTGAAGTGGCTCAAATGGAGCGCACATCAGAAATGTAAGAACCAGGTTCAAGTCCCACTGAGGCATCACAAACGGAACAGGAGGAAATGTGTGAGTGATGCCCTTAAGAAATCTGTTAACAATAGGGGACTTGAACAAAGAAGGTTGATCAGGCAGCCTGAGAAAGGCTGAAAGGGCAGAAAGGTAGCCCTTGATAGTGCCCAGAGCAGAGCCCTGCTAGGCAAGAGAAAGGAGGAAGAGAAGAACCTCAGAAAGAGGGGCAGCAAGAGGATCCACAGCCTTTGCTGTGCACCATGCCACAAATCTGTTCCACTTGCAGGCGTATACCGACTTTGTGGAGGGACGCCTGGCTGCCAGAATGACGTTACAGACTTCAGGAGGCAAGTCAAATGGCCTTAACTGTCGCCGCTCAATCTCCAAGCATGGAGGTGGAGACTGGACAGGTTCGGGTGGAGGACCGTCCCCTGCTGCTGCAACAGAAGGTCCTCCTGAAGAGGCAGACGAACCGGGGGATCGACTGACATACTGAGTAGCTCTGGATACCAGTACCTTCGAGCCCAGTCCGGAGCCACAAGGATGACTTGGGCCCGGTCGCGCTTGATCTTCTTCAGCACTCTGGGCAGAAGTGGTATAGGCGGAAAGGCGTACAGTAGACCGCAACTCCACTCGTGACGAAAAGCGTCGCCGAGCGAGTGCCGCCTTGGAAATTCCAACGCGCAGAACTGATGACATTGCGCGTTCTCTTCGGTGGCGAAAAGATCTAACCAAGGATCTCCCCATCGCTGAAAGAGGCCTTGCGCCACGTCCGAGTTCAGACGCCATTCGTGATCCATCATGCACCGACGGCTGAGCTAGTCCGCCCTGGCGTTCAGAGAACCTGCCAGGTGTTGAGCCACCAGGGTCACGCCCTGGCGTTTCAGCCATTGCCAAAGGCGAAGAGCCTCTTGACAAAGGATCCACGACCCCACCCCGCCTTGTTTGTTGCAGTACCACATGGCGGTGGTGTTGTCCGTGAACACCTGCACTACACTCCCCCGGACAGAGGGGAGGAATGCTTTCAGTGCTAGACGAATCGCCCGTAACACCAACAGGTTGATGTGGAGCCGGGCCTCCGCCGGAGACCAGAGGCCTCTGATCTCCGGCTCTCCCATGTGGCCTCCCCAGCCCTGGAGGGACGCATCCGTCACAACTACGTGCTCCGGTTGGGGAAGGGAGAGGGATCTGCCGCTGACCCAATCGCGGTCCGTGAGCCACCACTGCAACTGTCTCGCAGTGCCCTTCGAGATCAGGACGTGGTCGGATAGGTTGCCCTGATGCGGGGCCAACTGAAACTTCAGGTCCCACTGCAGAGCCCGCATCCGCCACCTGGCGTGATGCACGAGCAGGATGCAGGAGGCCATCAGCCCCAGCGGCAACCTGACCGAGACCCGGGATAACGGCCGAAAGATGGGAATCAGAGCCTGAATATCCCGGACCCGCTGCTCGGGTGGATAAACCCGAAACTGCGCAGAGTCTAGAACCGCTCCGATGAAAAGAAGCTTCTGAGAGGGGCACAGGTGTGACTTCTGCACATTGATGGAGAACCCCAGCCGATGCAGGAGATCTGCCGTAGTCTGGAGGTGGCTGACGACTGTCTGGGGCGAGCCCGCCTTCAACAACCAGTCGTCGAGGTAGGGGAAGACTGAAACCCCTTACCTGCGCAGATGAGCTGCGACCACCGCCATCACCTTTGTGAACACCCGTGGGGCGCTGGTAAGGCCGAAGGGGAGCACGGTAAACTGAAAGTGCTCGTGGCCAACCGTGAACCGCAGGTAGCGCCGGCAGGACGGGGATGTGGAAATAAGCGTCCTGCAAGTCCAACGCTACCATACAGTCTCCTGGGTCCAGGGCAGCTAGGACCTGAGCCAGTGTCAGCATCTTGAACTTCTCCTTCCGGAGGAAGCCGTTGACGTTCCTTAGGTGCAAGATAGGGCGGAGGCCCCCTTTGCCCTTCTTGGGTACCAGAAAGTAGTGGGAGTAGCAACCACACCCTACTTCTGGCCCAGGAACACGTTCGATGGCCCCCTTGGCCAAGAGGGCCGTAACTTCCTCCTGCAGAAGTCGCAAATGACCCCCCGATACACGGTGGTTCTGCGGTGGCATGGCTGGAGGAGTCGCCTCGAAGGGGAGGGAGTAGCCCCTTCAGACGATCTGCAGCACCCACCTGTCCGAAGTAACGGTGCGCCAGTGGAGGTGGTGATGGCGAACCCTGCCTCCCACTGGCGTCACATGGGCCTGAAAGCACGGACTAGGAGGATTTTGAGGCGGATGCCGCGGGGGAAGGTGTGGACTGACCTCGCCGTTGTCCCCGACCGCCGGGTCCCACGGCCGCCACCGCGTTGGGTATTACCCTGCGGAGCGTGGCTGGCAGCACGTGTGGGTACACCCCTTCCGTGGCCACGAAAGGAATGAAAGGCAGCCGATTGCTGGCGCGGGGCCGAGAGGCCCAAGGACTTGGCCGTAGCCCAGGAGTCCTTAAAGCGCTCAAGCGCATGGTCTGCCTTGTCGCCAAAGAGGCGACGGCCATCAATCGGCATGTCCATCAAGGTGTTCTGGACATCGGCCGAAAAGTTGGCGGACCTCAACCAGGCGTGACGTCTAACCGCCACCGTCGTTGCCATCGCTCTACCCAGTGAGTCGGTGGTATCCAGCCCACACCGTATAGAATACTTGGCTGCATCCCGGCCCTCCACAAGGGCTTGGCCGAGTTTGGCCCGTACCTCCAACGGACACTCTGGCAGCACTTCCGCAACCGTATCCCACAGAGAGTGGGTGTAGCGGCCCAAAATGCATGCGGTGTTGGAAGACCGCAGTCCCAGACTAAGGGACGAGAAGATCTTTTTGCCATACTGCTCGTACCTCTTGGATTCCCTGTCCGGTGGTGCCGACGGGAATGCGGTCTGGGAATTGGAGGCCTGGATGACCAGGCTCTCGGGGGTAGGGTGGGTGGACAGGAAACATGGGTCGCCCGGTGCTGGGCGGTGGCGCCTGGCCACGTTCCTATCTACGGGCGAACCCGTAGCGGGCTTGGACCAAGTGCCCAGAAGAACGTCGGTCAAGGCTTGACTGCGGTTTAAGGACCTCAGTGAGGAGATTAGTCCTCACGGCCGCGACGGGGAGCTCAAGGCCCAAGGCCTTGGCAGCCCTCATCAACACCACACTGTAGGTTGCCCCCTCCTCCGAAGCCACGGTAGGAGGGGAGACAAAACCAGTGTCTGGAGAGGTGTCCAGGCCACTGGCCTCCCCAAGGTCTCCTGTCCAGTCCTCATGAGACTGACACTCTCTGGTCAGAGGGTCCTCAGACCCCTCCCAATCCTCTTCATCACCCATCTCCTGAAACTCAGGGTTTCCAACTAATGGGGCCTGCTCAAAGAAGTGAAACTCCCCACACGACGTCTAGAGCGGCGCCCATCGGGCCGTCCCGATGCCGGAACAGGAATGAAGGGGGCATCAGGGACGGCGCCGCCAGAGGACCGGCGACGATCCAGATCTAGAAGAAGGTCTAGCGGCGTCCCGCGGCGCCGGGCCCAAAGGCGCCGGGACAGCTGTACACTGCAGCGCCGGCGGCGTCGGGATAGTGGGAACCTGCGGCGCCGGGCCCGAAGGCGCCAGCGGCGTCGGGGCCGAAGCACCCGACCCGCTAGAGGCCCCAGACGGGTCCGCTGGGCCCGAAGGCGCCGCAGAGCCCGTCGAAGGAGAGAGTTTCCTCATGGCCATGAGGAAGCGCTCGATCTCCTCCGGCGTCGCGTTGAGCCCAGGGACCGGCGGGTGTGGAGCAGAATGCGAAGCTGGTGTCACCCGAACCCCCGGACGCATCGCGCGAGCGTCGGGGGGAGTCCGCAGAGCGATGACGCCTCTTGGACTTCTTGTGCTTCTTACCCGACGACGACTTCGACCCGGAGGAGTGCAGCCTACTCCCGGAGCTGTGGTGGCTCCGAGCCCGCGACCTGTCCCTCGACCTCTCGCGGCGCGGTACCGACTGCCGGAGTTCGAGTCGCCTGCGGGACCGCTTCCGCCTGGCTTTCGAAGAGGGCCCGGCAGTCGGAGCAGGCCTTGTCGTAGTGATCGACGCCTAGACAAGTTAAACTCAGGTGGTGAGGATCCGTAACCGACATCGTGCGGTCGCAATCCTCGCAGTGCTTAAAGCCGGGCACCCCTATGGCACCAATCTGAGTCGAAAGACTTCGAGAAATTATCAAAAAAGATCAAAAAGGTAGTCAAAAATTGACTAGGGTTACTGCTTTTTCCAGATCTGCGCTTGCTGGCGCGGAAAAAAGAAGAACTGACGTCAGCACGCGGAGGCGGCGTCTAAGTACTCCGACGACGTCATCACGGCGCCCACGACGCGACGACGGACGCGGAGCCGCAGACGACGCCTACCGACGCGCAAGGGTACTGCTACGCAAAAGTTTCCGGATCCAGTCTGACGCCTGGGGATATTCTAAGGTAAGGAATCTAATACTAACGTGTCTCTTTCAGATAGGCCTTTTGCAGGCTTTCCTGGGAGTCGTTCACACCTCTCCCCAGTAGGCTGTCTTCAGGACAGTCCTTTATGTGCAACCATAAGCAGGCACTGGAAAACCTTGGGCAACAAAGTAGCAACTTACGAAGGTTGTAATTTGCCCACTAATGACATTGAGTTTGATTTAACCAATACATCAGATTTAATGCACTGACTCTTGATACCTTGAAGTACCAACCTTAGTTGCAACATCAGCCTGTAACTCTGCACTTGCCAATGAAGCTACTAGTCTTTCAATAAAAAAAAAACTAAAACATTTATTTACTGTTAGGCCCTTACAAACATGAAACCACAGGTCAAACCTTTTAATATGAAGCACACTACATTTAGGGCTCAGTAGGCCTGCTTTAGGGGCGACCAAAAAATACAAAAAAGGACAGCTTGAAAAAGCAAAGTCAAGTTAACAGTTTAACCTGCTGTCCCAGCCAGCTAATGAGATGCTGGGAGTCATGCTTTAGCCTTGTCACAGTTGTATTGGTACAACTAGTGCTGCAGCCCACAAGAGACACTAACGTACTGGCCCTAGGCACCCCTGGTACCATACACTAGAGGCATGGAAGTAAGTCAAGTTATGACAATTGGTGATAAGCTAAATAATTGTACCTTTTTCATGATCAGATCACATGCACTGAGCCCTGATTAGCAGGGCTCATGATTTCAGTGACTGCACCAGTGCCTTGTAGTCCAAATTGGAGCGAAACATGGGAGGCAAGCCTGCAAATAAGCCTGTTTTGTTACAGTCAAACTGGGATGATAAAATTGGTGACTGACGTAGTGGTGGTGTGTATGCCTGAGTAGGTGTTGGTGGTGTGTGAGGCCTAGGGGAAGACGGCTGCTGTGCTAGAATAGTGGCCTTCACCCTAACCTTCCTAGGGATCAAGAAGGCTTGGAGGTTCTCTGAAATATGGTGCAAAAGGCTTTTTCTTCCAGCACCTTCTTATCCACAAGGACAACATTGCTGGTATGGTTTGGCATGGCATTCTGCATTGTTGAAAATAGTCCTCTTTAAATATATCCTGTTTCTGTTTTCCTTTGCCCCTAATATACTAAGTACACTACTTGATGTCTGCAAACCTGGAAGTTCTTTAAAAAGAAAAAAATAACTAGAAAAGAGAGAATTGCATTCCTTGTTCGCATTTGGAAAATTGGCTTCATATGGCTTGGCTTTAACTATTAATCTATGCAATATTCTTGACATTTAAATGGCATAAACCACTTGTATGAGGTGATGTTGTCTCATGAGCAATCTTAAAAGACGCTGCCTGGGGTGGTATTGTCAGGGGAAGGTATACTGTGACACAAGTGGTGTTTAAGCTCCCATTCTGTATTGGCATGAAAGAGCTTAGCAAGTAGTCTGTTGCCCATACCGCGAAGACTGCTACAAACAACCTTCTTGATAGTATGGTGTCCCTTACTGCCCCCTGTAACTGGGCAGTCCCCCACAATAGGGATCTATCTCCTGAGGTCAGCATATGGCCTTTGCAATTTCAGCATCTTTATAAGGTCAGCTCAACATGTCAACAATCATTCCACACACTCAAGAGGTTTGGTAGAGAAGGCTTTAGAGACTGTGTGCGATAAAGGAGAAGTGGCATAACATGGAAAATAACTACATCACAATGCATTAGCCATCCTCAACCAAGCTACATCTCCTCTTATGAGTTGCTTGTCTTTGACAAAGTACAGCTCTCCATTGCCTTTGGGCTAGTTTTGGGCTTCAGAAATGACATATACCTGCATTAGATTCTCAGCTATCTTCAGTTTAATCCTCCCTACATAATTCCACTACATTTCCTCGGCCACATACACCCACCCCTTGCACCCCTCTACCAACTTCAAGGGTACCCAGATTCAGTGCCTGCCAGGGAGATATTTATTAAGTATAGAAATCTCTAGGGAAAGCATACAAATAGTCATCTCTACGCTCAAGTACAAATGTTGCAAATTAAATAAACAAAACTTACATTTGAATGGATATACACACAGATAGACGTTAACGTTGCCTTCTATCAGATAAAACAGGAAAAAGATGCCAACATTTCTAAAACACAAAGCCAAAGATTAAGGTAAACTGTACCAGCTTCAGAGCCCGCAGTAGCTGCAGTAACCACGCTTCTGCGCCCACTGGCATTGTCCTGGTTGCTGTGATTGCTCTCGCTGTCACTCTCAGTTTCAGCTGCAGCTAATAAGTCCAACTCCATATCACTACCTAAAGAATAAATACAGTTGACCATGTGAGAGAATGGATTAAAAAAAAAAAAAAACAGAAATCCTACCTCTAAAATAACAAGAAAGGAATAGGTTACTTACTCTGTTAGCATATATTCGTAGAGTGTGGTGCTGTAGATTCAAATACTTAGCATTGTCTTGGCACCTAGTGTTGGGCTCGGATGATTACAAGTTGTTGTCATTGAGGAAGTCTTTCAGTCAGGTGGTATATCGACTCCTCCTTCGGTGTGTATTGAGCATGTTCCTTGACTCTTTTGTTAAATTGTATTTGGCCCCACCGTTGAATGTTAGAAAGAAGGAGCAAAGTAGTGACAATGAAGAACATGTTACTTATCTCCGGTAACGATATACCTATAAGAAAGAATTACTTGAGTACTTGTACATTTAATTGTCTCTTAATATGTTTGTATGTCTTGCTTTTATGAGTAATTACTCGAATAAAGCACTTTTGAATTGAATTGGATATACCTATAAGAAACAGATTAGTTATAGATTACTTACCTTTTGAATTACCCCCTGGCATCAGACTGGATCCAGAGAATTTTTTTCTTCAGCAGTACCCCTGCACGTTGAAAGGTGGCGTCTGTCGCCTCGTCGTTCGCCTTGTGGTCCCCGGGATGACGTAGTGCTAGCTACTTAGATGTCACCCTCACGGACGTCAGTTCTTGTACACTACATTCCACGCCAGAAGCGCAGAGCCATGCAGGGCATTGACCACTGGTGCACAAAACGACAGCCCTGAAAGGGATTCCCTGACCCTAGAAGTCAGTTCGCAGAACGGGGAGGATGGGCGGGGCGGTAAGGAATCTATAACTAATCTATGTGTCTCACAGATATATCGTTACCGAAGTAACTTGTTCATCTAAAAGAGACAATAAGTTATAGATTCCTTACCTTTTGAATAGATACCACAGAAATACCAACCTCGGAGGTGGGTCTGTGAACCCAGTTCACACAAAGTCGGCCAAAGAAGCCGTCTCTCCAGACTTGGCTGTCTAGTCAGTAGTGTTTTGTGAACGTGTGCAGAGATGCCCAGACAGCTGCCTGACACAGGTCATTGAGGGGAACTCCCCGCCCTAAAGCAGTAGTGGCTGCCGTCGCCCTGGTGGAATGGGCACGCAACACAACTGGAGGTTCCTTTTTCGTTAAGGATAACAGACTTTGGTGCAAAGAACAACCCATCGGGGATGGTTTGTTTTTGCATGGCCAAACCTTTCTTGGTGCCGACATAACCGACTAAGAGCTGGTCATCCACCCGGAATTGTTTTGAGCGATCCAGATAAATGGAAAGCGCACGTTTTGGATCCCGACGTGGTGCCTCTTCCTCTTTAGAAGGATGGGGGCGGCAGGAATAAGGTGGGCAAAGGCATGGTCTGTCCTATATGGAAGGAGGTAACCACTTTGGGAAGGAAAGAAGGCCTAGTGCGGAGGACAACCTTGTCTGGATGAACAGCCAGGAAAGGAAGCTAAGAAGAAAGGGCCTGAAGCTCACTCACCCTGCGAGCAGAGGTGATGGCAACCAGAAAGGCAGGTTTAAGGGTTAAAAGTCTGAGAGGACAGTTACGTAGCGGCTCGAAAGGAGCGCAGCTAAGTAAGAACCAGGTTCAAGTCCCACTGGGGCATCACAAAAGGAGTGGGAGAAAACAAATCAGTAATGCCCTTAAGGAAGCAATTTACAATAGGAGACTTGAAAAGAGAAGGGTGGTCAGGAAGCCGAAAGAAGACCGAAATGGCTGAAAGATAGCCTTTGAGAGTATTTAAAACATAAGCACAGGTGCACCACACATCAATTTCAATGCAAGAAGAACAATTATATAGTCTGTATCGAACACTGATGTTCTTCAAAATTTTCCTTTTTATTCCAATTTCAGTCGTTTTAAAAGTGAAGTAAAAAATATAACCTTTCACAACGATACAGCCGAAGCGTTTCATCCTTATACAGGACTTCTTCAGGGAACTGAAAATTTAAATGGATCAATCTCATCCAGAAAAAGGCCAGTGAATAGCCGGATCCCTGGCTTGTGAGTCGTTCCCCATCAACGTTATTCAATATAAATATAAAGTATGTACACCATCTTTATCATAACCGTGAAGAGGTAAGAGGATGTGCTACTCAAGGATAGCGAGAAGGTCCAATACCGAGACGCTGATGACCGAGATAATATATTAAGAGGGGGGTCCCGTCCCAAGTAAACGATATTATAGTTAAATATCAGCCAAGAGTACAGGTTCCTTGTCATGAAGGAAATATACCAGGAGTAGGAAGAGGAGCCTACGGATTTTCAAGGCAAGGCAGTTATAAGCACCGTTCCCTCTAAGGCGCGCGTGCGCACACCGCTCCTGACCTCACCGCGCACCACCTCGCGTGGAGCGCGCACACGGTCAGAAAGTCGCGCCGCCGGCCGCTTTGAAAGAAGCGAGCGGCGCGAATGCGGCGGAGCGTTCGTGAGGCGTGCAGGTAAGGAGGTGGGGGGAGTGCTTGTGGCGCTTGAGGCTATGAGGGAGGGCGGGGTAGACTCTGGCCTTTTGTTTAAGTATTGCTGTTAATCAGAGTCCCTTCACGGGCTCCGATTAACAGCAATACTTAAACAAAAGGCCAGAGTCTTCCCCGCGCTTTCCTAACAAAAGCGTAGACAGTTTCCAAACACAGCGTGCGTTTGGAAACTGCCTGCGCTTTTGTTAGGAAAGCGCGGGACAGACTCTGGCCTTGTGTTTAAGTATTGCTGTTAATCGGAGCCCGTGAAGGGGCTCTGATTAACAGCAATACTTAAACAAAAGGGCACAGCATAGCTGCCAAGGTTTCAAATTGCTATGTGTGACATTTTCATAATTTCATTGTAATTTCGAGTGACATTTCAACAACTATGAGTAACACTTTATCGGAAGCAAAAATCAAGCATGAAACATATGGAGAAACATATAAATATCAAAAATGACACCCATTTGAGCAACAAGAAACTCTAAGAAGTGCACTAACAGGGAGGGGCCTGCCTGTGAAGAGCGCGCTGCTCTGCCAAACAATGCTGCCCGTGCTGAGTGGCGCCCTGAGTAAAAGCAACCACGAAAACGAAAAAAAAAAATCAGCAAAATCTCACGGTATGTGTAGAGATGAAATCCAGTGTGGAAACCAGCACATTTACTCCATGTGCCAATGTTGGCAACTTAGGCTCCATTATAACATGATCTTGTTGTGTGACAGCCAGCCTTGCAGCGCTAATTATTGCTACATTAATGGAATCAGAAGGCCACCAAAAACGAGTGGGGCAGAGGACAGAAGGGCACCAAAAACGAGTGGGGCAGAGGGCAGAAGGGCTCCAAAAGCGAGTGGGGCAGAGGGCAGGAGGGCACCAAAAACGAGTGGGGCAAAGGGCAGAAGGGCACAAAAAACGTGTGGGACAGAGGGCACCAAAAACGCGTGGGGCAGAAGGGCACCAAAAACGCGTGGGGCAGAAGGGCACCAAAAACGCGTGGGGCAGAGGGCAGGAGGGCACCAAACGCGAGTGGGACAGAAGGGCACCAAAAGCGAGTGGGACAGAGGGCAGGAGGGCACCAAAAACGAGTGGGACAGAGGGCAGGAGGGCACCAAAAACGAGTGGAGCAGAGGGCAGAAGGGCACCAAAAGCGAGTGGGGCAGAGGGCAGAAGGGCACCAAAAGCGAGTGGGGCAGAGAGCAGGAGGGCACCAAAAACGAGTGGGACAGAGGGCAGAAGGGCACCAAAAAAACGAGTGGGACAGAGGGCAGAAGGGCACCAAAAAAACGAGTGGGACAGAGGGCTGAAGGGCACAAAAAACGAGTGGAACAGAGGGCACCAAAAACGAGTGGCATTTGGTGCCGCAGACACGCGAGGTTCGGTTCCTGGCGCACATAGCCATGGTTGCAGCGCACAGAGACCCTCCACTGCCGCACACAGAGGAAAAAAATTAGAGGGAACATTGGTTATAAGCCTACATAATATCAACCCATGAGGTTACATGAAGTATCGTACCATAGGCCACACCAGAGTGAGAAGGCGTCCCAAACTATGTCACGTCCAATACATTTTTTATTAAATGAACAAGGAACCAGCAGCCGAGATAAGGCTGTCGTAGTCTTTCAAGATACCATGCGACACAGCAGAAAGGATGAGGAGAAAAACGGGAAAAAAGCACCTTTGAGAGTATCCAGAGCAGAGCCCTCTTGGGCCAAAGAAAGAATATAGAGGAGAACCTCTGGAATGGGGGCAGAAAGGGGATCCACAGCCTTTGCTGTGCACCATGCCACAAATGTGTTCCCTCTACCGGTGTATGCTCAGACATGGGTCAGTGCGGGTTTAATGTGCTGAGAAGTTTGATACCAAACTTCTCAGTCTTCAGTGTATCCATTATGGTACTGTGTAGGTTGTGAGGACAACCTCCCAGCACATATTCTCTTAATGGCATCACTGCACTTACAGTGCCCATGAATGGCCCTAGGTACTGCAGGGGCACAGGGCTCATGCACCTGTGCCCACACCACTGGCATAGTGCACCCAGCTAGAGGGGTGACTGAGGTATGCCAGGGCTGTGTGTTTGTGGGCATGGGGATGTGTGCCACGTCGACTCTGTTTAGTTCTGCACCAAGACACTTAGCTTGCAAAGGCAGTGTATGTGTCAGGGTACAGGGCCTCTAAGGGTGGCACAATAAGTGCTGCAGCCCTTAGGGGCCTTCTCTGGTCACGGTGCCCTGGGTACCATTTAAAAGGGGCTGACATGTGGCCAGAGATGCCAATTGGGTTCTTGGCTTCAATGTAGTTTTGGCAGTACATCAGCAATTGAGCAAGAAGTGGGGGCATACCATGCAAGAAAGATGGCACTTTCTGACAATGCCTTTTAGGGGCTTTAATTGCAATGCATTATAATTGTTATAAACTATTATAAGAACCTAATTTAAAGTGATGCCCAAACATGTATTCTTGCTACTGCGTTAGGGGAAGAACAACCCAGACTGTTAGCCACTAAGGTGTAGAAGTGTATACTGTATGAGATGCTAAGTCAGGGTTATGTGTCACCAGGGCATGTGTACCTATTTTTAATGCTTGTTGAGATGATGGGGTGGATCGCCACTGGATGGTGCCAGTGGGCAAGGCCCGCACTCCAGGTTGTGTCAACCCACTGCATTAGTGGGCAAGATGATGTGCATACACGGGAGTGGTGGTACTAGTCCTCACCCCGCCCCCCCCGCGGGAGGGGAGGAAATGTTATGCAATGTCACAAAGTAATTCCAACAGCTTATGTATATTTGCAATTTGGTGCATAGAATAGAGTAGTGTGTGTGTTTAATAAATGTACTCTTCCTTTTATAAAGCAAAGTATAGACTGGACAATCAACTATTGAGTGTTATTTCTGCATACTGGTAAATGTCGATTACTAGCCTACACCACCTCTCTTGAGTAAGCCGTAGACTGCTCTGCAACGCTACCCTCTGACAGTCAAGCACTACAATAGGGTGTTTGGTTCCCAGTGAAGGACAAATGTGACATGTTATTTGTGCAGGCCTCACAGATACTGCCTCGTTTTCCAACAATGGGCAAAGCCCTTTTCTGGACACCAGTCAACTGCCAAATTGCATGACTCCATCACCCTACCTCGGGCGAGCCTCCATTTTTATTTCAACAGTCCTCTCCTAAAAGGATGGTGGTGCAGGTGTCTTCAAGTAAACCCAATCCCAAAACCTTTCCAATTACACCCCCCGATAGGGAGTCGAAACTGCTGTAAACATTTGGAAATAATTTTTTTATCGACTAGCTTGGTACATAGGTCAGTTGTGAGGAAATGGAGTGTATTATATGTTGTGTTTGTGCGACCCCACCTTATAATGCACTTACCAACCCCTTTAGGCCAGTAGGTTAGTCTATAAAACCCTCAGCTCAACCCTTGTTAACTGTGGCACAGACCAGCAAGGCTTACACATAGGAACAAGTGTAAAGCATTTAAACAGCACCAAAACAACTGAAGAAGAAATCGACCCGACACTCCAGAAAACCAACACCAATTTATAAAATAAAACTGCATTTTTATAAGAATTTAGACGCTAGAATGAAAATGATCCAATAGAGGGTACTGGAGATCTACATTGTATTAGCAATAATAAATCAAAGCAATTTCACTCATCAGCGAGTGGACATTTAGAAAATTTAGGTGGCGATGCTGTTGGTGAGAAGTATTTGGGGTGACAAACTCCAACAGGGAGCTTGTCCGGGAAACCAGCAAGGCCCTCAGGAACAGGTAACTTCCCAAAAGAAGCAGTCCTCCAGCAGTTTAAAGCACGTTATTCGTGTTGCAATGGATTCCTAAGGAGTGGGATGAAGGATGCTGAAAATGCTCTTCGGATGCGGTGGATGCGAAGCAGGCAACAGGGGCCTTACTGAAGGGATTTCTCGGTCCACGAAGACGGTGAGGGGGTCTTAATTACAGGGCTGATGTCCCACGAAGAAAAACCAAAGGTGGTGATGGACGGAGCGTTGACAATACAAACACTCACCCCCAGTCAACTGATCTGGGTTTAATCCATCACCGTTCTTTAGCTCACTCCGCCACCCCAGTTCAGACATGGCCATATGCAAATCAGTCTGACCCTGTGCCTCATGGGAACAGTCCAGCCCGAACTGATGTCCCACGAAGTCCTTTCCAGTCTGGCAGAAGTCCAGTTGCCACTGGACTACCAGTCGACGTTTGTCACAGGCCAATCCGCCCTGGGGTGAGATCTTGTCTTCTGCGGGTCCCATCAACTCTCAGACAGCACTTCCAGGCTCAGTGAACTCAAATGCAATTGTGCATCTGGTCTTGGTCACTGGTGCTGTACTGCAGCTGTGGTAGCAGATTGAAGATTTTGGGCTACCAACTTGCCCCAGCAAGCTTATTCAGCTGTTGCGTCTCTGTTCTGCTAACAGGAGGCCAGTCAGCTGGCCCTTGGTGTTCTCCAGGCTTGACCGGAGACAGCTTTTTCCTGAGCAGTACACAGCAGGTAAAGTCCTTCTCTTCACTAGCCACCTGGTACAGCGGGTGCAGTCTTCTTTGGTGGAGCCTCTCTTTGCTGGTCAGTCAGTGAACCAGAGCAGTCCTCCTTTGGTCTTTCTTCCAAGTCGATTGTGATCAGAGGTCTGGGCACCAAGGGTCCCCCCTTTATGCTCGAAAAGTGATCTCAGGACTGGATGTGGTTCTCAGCCAACGGGTTACCAGGTTCCCTCCCACCTCGTGACCACTTCCTGTGGAGAGTGCCTTCTGGCAATCCCAGGATGCACCATTCATCCGACTCCCAAGATAGCAAGACACCTCTCTCAGTGGTAAGACCTCTCGAGCCCACCTCGGTGTGGCTACCTCATGGCCACCTGCCCATGGGGAAATAGGTTTGGCAACTGGTTTCCCCACTCTGCTTCCTGTGGCAGCCTGTCTACCTCAACAATGGGGAAGCCCTCCACCCTGGTGTTACACATCTGCCTTCAAAGTCTGCCTCACCTTTGAAGCCTGCCCTTTGGCTAACACCCAAGTGGCTTCCTGCAGGAGGTAGGCAACACCTCCAATCCCTCATTGTTTTCCTTCCTGAGAGTTGTTGGCACGTCTCTCCAGGAGGACAGAAAACTGTCTCATGGAGCAGGCTCCATGTGTGTCTGGGAAGGTGCAGGAGTTGGAAGGGCAACAAGGTGGCTGCTTTGCTAAAGCTGAACACTGCAACAAGTTATATTAAATTTGACTTGAGATACAAGTTGGGCTTAATGTAATGACCGGTTTGATAATTTGCAGTGCCTATTTTGTTAGCACCGTTCAAAAGATTGCACAGCCGAAGGGTCAGAGTGTAAACCTGTAGTCACAAATTAGGCAACCAAGTCTTTCCACAATCTAAATGACCGTTTTGAGGGTTTTACTGTCAGGACAGGCAGAGTACATGTACTGCCTATGGCATAGGGATGCACTCTGCCTTTAGGGCTCAGTAGGCCAGCCAGAGGCGTGATTTATACACATATCCACATCAAGTGGTGGCATGTGCCATTGCTTGTTTTAGTAAAGTCTGGCTATCAGTGCACGACTGCTCACTCAGTCCACAGTAGCAGACTGGGGGACTTGATTTAATTAGGGACCTCCAGGGTGGCACAATCAGTGCTACAAGCCCTGGGATACCCATTTAACTTACATGCTCCAGGTACCAGGGTACCATTTACTAGGGACTTACAGGTAAGTTAGCAATTTCCAATTGGGTACAGCCAATTAGACATACACCATAGGGTCAGGGAACTGGCAGACTGAGGCTGGTTAGCAGGTCTTAGTACACTCTCAGTCGAAAATCCAGCAGCAGTTGAAACAAGCATTTGCAATGCAATAGGTCTCGCATTTTCAAGAGTTTAAGCTTTTTCCATTGTAAAAGTCGATGCCTTATTTATGTGTTTTGAAAACCTGCAAGCGGTGCGTCAACACACAGTTTATACTTTGCAGGTTTTCTTAACACATACATAAAAGGCATTGTAATTTACAATGCCATATTGCATTGTAAATGCTTTTCGCACAATCCCTTCTGTGGAAGAGCAAAATGACAAAAATGGAAATCGAGCAATAAATGCAAAAAAGAGAGCGAACAAGAAACAAACTAAGACTTGAGGGTTAAGAAAGATCTGAGAAATAATGCGAGAAACAAGGGTTAAGGAGAGAGAGTCAAGATAGAGGAAGAATCAAAGGGGAAGAGAATGAGTGACAAGGTGCGAAAAGCACCAGGCAAAAGAGAAGAAACGAGTGAGCAAAAATTTGTAAACGTGGCAGAGAAGCAGAGAGATGGCAAAAAGAAACCACACAGATAACCGGAGCAAAAATGTGGCAAAATAAGGAAAACAGAGGTAAAGTAGGGAAACAATGGCAATACCAAACAACCTGAAGAGAAGAAGGCGAGAGAGCGCAGGACAAGGGAGAAGCAGCTGGAGCAAGGCAGGAGCCTCACACGCACTGGAACGGGGTCGGAAAGGTCTTTCTCTGGTCAGAGGACCAGGTACAGATAAAGTCCTAGAAAAGCACCTAGATAATCAAACAGAAAGCAAACTTGGACAATCAGCATTATTCTCTGCCGGACACAGACCCAGGTCTAAAAATTCGTCATTTTATGATTGGCCTATCATTAACATGAACATGAAGTAGCCTTCTAAGAGTATCCGCTTCACATCTTTTATCATTCCATCCAGATGGGACTCAACGGGAAAAGAGAATTGTGGCTCACAAAGGCATAGTCTCACAACTGTGAAGCAGCGTATCTTGTCCTAATCAACATGCTTAGATTACACCTCAAAGTTCGCATCAACTTTACTACAGTATTAAGCAGAACACAACAAAAGGGATTACAGTATTTTACAAAAGCTGCTATCAGCAGGCATAAAATATAAAACCTAACTTATACATGCACTTAAGGCAAAGTTCCGAAGATGTCTTTTTGCTTTTTCACATATAGCCCAGAACAAAATGATTTATCGATGGTAAATTCAAGAAAGTAATTTGCAATTTAATTACAGAAGCAGACCTGCTCAGGGGAACAACAAATTTTTTCACATTAGTAACATCGACTCAAGTTCACAGTAATTACAGTGCTATTTTCTCACGTAATGCCTGTCCAACAAGCCTGAACAAATACGCTGCTTCGGACAGTTTGTTCCTACAATAGCTCTCTGAAAATGTAAGTGACCTATTGCTGTCCCAACAGTAGCAATGTCACTGTGGCCTAATAGCAAGAGCGATCGGCCTCGAAGCTGGGGAACCAGTTTCGCGTCTCGGAAGGGGTGCTTAACACCCTGTGATTCTGGGCAAATCACTTCATCCTCATCACATCTCTAGTCAATGAATGTGTCTGTAACGCAACTGGTGCTCATGTAAAGAGGTCTGATGCCTTCGGGTCAAGTTCCGCTATATAAAGCTTTAAAAAAAAAAAAAACAACGCACCTTTACTTGACACAGTATATTAGTAAGTCTTGTAACGTCGCTCGGTGCAACATTTTCTCCACTTGATATTGATAGGTTTCAAATAAATCAAATTTCAATGTTTAACACTGTGGCAGCTCACTCTCCCATCGGTGGACACCAGGACAGACACCATTACTTTGCGCATACGTTTTTTCTTTATTTCTTCAGTCTGCCATGATGCGTTTCTGCCAAGCCTGGCCTTGATCACATGACGATATATATATAGATATATATATATATATATATATATATATATCACACACAAACACAAACAGACGCTTAGCTATTGCCCTTCACTTGTAGCCCCACCAGTTTTATTAGGGTCTTATTGTGTGCCTTCACCAAAATTCCCTTTAAAAGACATGTCAGTCCGCAGCCAGTTCTCTACACCCTTCTTGCCGCTCCCTGCTGCCTTTCAGCCTAAGAGACTTGGACTCGATGGTCAATAGCTGCATCTGAGTCTGCTGGAACCAAGAAAGTCGTCAGAGTGTAGTTTGGTCGCACACAAGGAGAGTTATCACAAACAGAAAGAAACTGCTGAAACCTCTGTGCTGAGTAACTGGTAACAGAGTGGCAGCTGGACTTCTGCTGACCACGAGAGGGCTTTGGGGAATGTCAACCCTGTGGTCAGAACAAGCTCACTAGGACCGTGGAGTAGCCCCAGGAAGACCTCAGGCAACTGAACAGCTTCTTCAGCATTCTGTATCCCTTGCATCAGGACCACCCCATCAAAGTCACTGGCAAGGGGCCCATGACGCTGGAGCTGGGCCAAGGACTGATTTTCTTGAGGTGGTAACTGTTTATCTGGACCTTGCTGGTCCCCTTGAATGGCTCCATCTCAGAGTTGGTCATCCAAAGCAAATCTAAGTAAGGCATACCAACTTGCCAAAGATGTTCTTGAAAATGTTTCTAGGAGCCAAATTTGCCAATTCCTTTTTGCAGTTTAGTGAAAAGTCCAGATTTCTTGTAGAATCTACAACTCTGGAGCCCTTCAGAGGATCTTTCTAATTTTTTGTCCAAAAATGTATGTAAAATATCTATTTTTATAACTTGTCGGATATCTTGAGTGTTAAGCTTCTTCATTCGGGTGCCGCTCGTTTCACTCTGTGTCCGTGACTCTGCCTTTGACCCACCACCCGCCTGCTGAACTGTGAGGAAAGGCGCTTTTGGAATAAGGGCGACTGAAAGGCTGCTGTAACAGGGGCTGGGACTGCGAGACCCAGGGTTCCGCGCCGGATCATCGTAGCGCACCTGGAGTCTCTTCCCGCCCCTGCTCCTCCCTGATTGGTTGACCTGTTCTTTAAACAGCTCGCGGCCCCCGCTTCGCGGGAGCCGCTCGTTTCACTCTGTGTCCGTGACTCTGCCTTTGACCCACCACCCGCCTGCTGAACTGTGAGGAAAGGCGCTTTTGGAATAAGGGCGACTGAAAGGCTGCTGTAACAGGGGCTGGGACTGCGAGACCCAGGGTTCCGCGCCGGATCATCGTAGCGCACCTGGAGTCTCTTCCCGCCCCTGCTCCTCCCTGATTGGTTGACCTGTTCTTTAAACAGCTCGCGGCCCCCGCTTCGCGGGAGCCGCTCGTTTCACTCTGTGTCCGTGACTCTGCCTTTGACCCACCACCCGCCTGCTGAACTGTGAGGAAAGGCGCTTTTGGAATAAGGGCGACTGAAAGGCTGCTGTAACAGGGGCTGGGACTGCGAGACCCAGGGTTCCGCGCCGGATCATCGTAGCGCGCCTGGAGTCTCTTCCCGCCCCCTGCTCCTCCTATAAAAACGTACTACTGACGCATAGCGGGACGCGTGTGCGGGACGAAGCCCGGACAAAGGGCGGACAGTCTAAGACAGTCCAAGACTGGCCACGACTGGACTGGGCCGGGAATCTGTCATCTGCTGTGCCGTGAGTTACTTGTTTCCTCGGACAGTTGTTATTAACTGTCTAAGTGCCGAAATCCTAAATTTTGCCTACGGTAATAATTTTACATCTTGCCATATCGTATCAGGCTCGAGAGGTTCCCATATGTCGAGACAGAAGACCCCCGTCACCCCTGCTAACACCATGGACAATTATTTAGTCCAAGTGGTGACAAAAATTAACAATGTTCGGAGGTCTTCCCTGGGGCTCAGTGACTCTCCTCCATGTGCTCAACTGGAAAACCCTGGTTCTACCCAATTGGACCCTGATGAAATAAATTTCATAGATCTACATGCGGAGGAGACAAATGATTGTTTAGTGTTAAATGTCTCTATGACATCAAATGTTGTACAACCAGATTCCAATGTAGACCTATTAATTGGGGATGAGTTAAACATGTCCTGTAATGAATCAGGGTTAGATAAGGAGAGTATTTCCCCCCAATTGCCTGTACCTGCACCAAGAGTAACAAGAGGGTCCACAAAAGTCCCCCCCCAAAAGAGAAGGTCTCCGGTCTAGTAGGAACAAACCAACAAACCTCCCTAGAAACAAACATAAGAGTGTTTCAGAAGGAACAAGGGAGGAAGGGAGTGGCAACATAGGATGGGATGACATGTTATCAAGTACATTTTTGGGCATGTTAGAAGCGAAGATATCCCGGCTAATTAAACCCCTTATATCAAAAATAGATCATCTAACTGATAAAGTTAATAAACTAGAGACCCTTCTAAAAACAACAAATGATAGTGTGGGAGAGATACCGAATCTGGTACTAAGCAAAATTGATGAAAAACAAGTGACGGGAATTGCAATGGGGGGAAACATCTCAGGGAGAATAGAAGATATTCCAACACTTACCCAGCCAATTAGTTCTAGATCTAGCAATGACCCTAGCAGCTATATAGTTTCAGATCCTCCGATAATTCAGGAGAATACTATATCTCCTGATCTTAATACTGAAACGAGTCCCATGGAGCTAATTGTAGAAGCTTCACCATTGATATTAGTACTTGCTAATGTCCCACCGCTGTAAATAGGCCAGAGCGAGTCGCCAGATTCCCTATTAAACAAAGCCTCACAGTGGTTAAGTAATAACATGCACATATCTCCCTGGGGAAAAGAAAAGCTATTAGAAGACTTGCTATCAGCAAGACGGGTAAAGTGGATAGGGACTAAACCGAAGAAATTTGCAGGTGACTGCGTTGTATTAAACCTTAAGGGTCCTGAGGTTCTACCGGATATTTTGCATAACATTTTTCCCCCACAACGCAGAACGGCAGAAATAATTCCACTTATGTTGGATTTCTTCTATACTAGAAGAGGACTCGTAGCCAAGCCAAGCATATTGAGAACTAAGTGGGCAGTAGTGGGAAATAGAAGGGCAAGGGGTGGCCCTACCTGTGATTGGGGACTAAATTTGGCAAATCGCTATTCGGCTTTATCCGATCTAAACGAGTGCGATTGACTCGAATGTCGCGAATCTGTCTCTCCCAAAAAGAAGTTACTCCAAATCTCTGTCCAAGGAGTGTTAGAGGCAGATTTAGAGGGTTTAAACAGAGTTAGAGAGACAACAGAAAGTAAAACAATATTGAGGGATGGAGAAACAGTAGCTGCAGAACTTGAAGTATTTGCAAATAATATTGAGAAGTGCCAGGTGTTGCCATATCAAGTGACTATATCACTATCTCTTGTTTCATGGAACATAGCAGGCATAGCAAATAAAATAACCATACCAGAGTGGGGGGACTTCATTGATCAATTTGATATAATCATGCTCCAAGAAACCTGGTCAGTGACCCCAACTTTTCGACTGGGGTATTTAAACTTCCACATGTCAGCAACTAGAAATCGTTTGGGACGCCCCTCAGGAGGCTTGTTAATTTGGGTTCGTCAATCACTGAATTGTTCCATAAAACAAAGACCCGTACCATCTAATGATATCATAGCTCTTGATATCAGTTGGGAAAACGGCCATGAACTTGTCTTATATAATGTTTATGCCAGGGGAGTTGGCAGTGGCAAATCCTCAGAGGTCGTAACAATCTTGGAGGAGAATATCGAAGTGATAATAGTAAAATCTCATGTAATAGTAGGCGGAGATTTTAATGCCACCTTTGAACCCTTGGGCGAAGAGGACAGGATTTTATCTGAAGAGGAGGGTGCTAAGTGGGGCATACCCCAGCTAGAGGTGCCTGTTATTAAAAAATGGAGCTCAGTGGCAATTCAGCTAAAGAGTCTCTGTTTAGCAAAAGGTTTAAGAGCAGTAAACGGGCGCTCGCCCTCTGATTTAGAAGGGAATAATACGTTTGATAATGGTCGAGCAGGTAGTAGAATTGACTATTTACTACTGGATGTAAGGGCCTGGAATAAAATGGTAGACATGGTTGTGGAAAAGAGATTAGAAAGTGACCACAACCCTCTATGCCTGACCCTTCACCCCTATAATGAGAGCATAGTGTCTAATAATATAAATGAAATGGTCACGCAGGATGTTGTTTGTTCGAACAGCCAACGACATCTGAAATGGAGAATGTTATTAGAAGATCCAGCAAAATTTGAGACTCTCAAAAAAATAGTAGTCGATGAAGTAAATAATATTAAGTCCCACTCTGGAAAGCCAAACTTCCAAGATTATATGATGGAGGCACATAAAAAACTCTTTTGTAACATCCAAAGCTTTTTTATTAAAACAGTAAATTCTAATAAAACCAAAAAAGAGCAGCCTAGGCAAGGATGGTATGATAAGAGTTGCAGGCTGGCACGACTCAACCTAAGTACAGAATTGAGAACAGGCAATGCCATAGCAGTTAGGAGGGCTAGGGATAATTATAGGCAGACCCAGAAGCAGGCTAGGAAACGTTGGGATGAGGAATGCTGGCAGGACTTGAAGGAGGCTTGTGCTGCCAAGGACTCTAAGCGATTCTGGTCCCTGGTAAAATGGGAAAGGGGAGGGATAGCTGCTCAGCCACAAAACCACGTTGCAAAACACGAACGGACTGAGTATTTCCAACCACAGTATGCTCGTAACTCAGCCTACATTTCCATTGAACCCCCACCACTTGTCTATTTCAAACACCAAATATTTAATGAAATGGATGTTAGTAAAGCATTGGATTGTATAGCGGGGGGAAAAGCCCCTGGTATGGATGGAATTCCGGCTGATATATTTTTATCGGACCGGAAATCCTGGTGTACCTATTTCAAAATGCTGGCCAATGCTGTGGCGTTGGGAGGGGAGGTACCTGCATCTTGGAAGGGAGCAGAAATTATCCCCATATTTAAAAAGGGGGACAAAACCCTAGCTAAAAATTACAGACCTATTAGTTTAATTGATACAGCCCAAAAACTAATGGGTCGCTTAGTCCAAAACAAACTGCAGCAATGGATTGATGAAGGGGACATATTGTCACCCTATCAGGCAGGGTTTCGCCCCCTGACTAGTAGTGTTGACCAAGTACTATACTTCATAACCATCTATTGGAGAAATGTCACACTAAAAAAGGGGTCATTGTATGCTGTTTTTGTGGATCTAAAAGCAGCGTTTGATCTGGTCCTTAGAGAAAAATTGTGGCAGACCCTGGCTGATGCAGGACTAAGCCAGGAACTCCTTACCCTCCTAGTTCGCCTCCATGGAAATAATTTTGCTAAAATTAGGTGGGGCAAGCAGGGAGAAGTTACAGACCCGTTTCCTGTAGAACGAGGGGTAAGACAAGGATGTGTCTTAGCACCAACATTATTTTCAATTTATATAAATGGCATAGTTGACCATCTAAAGGGACTCTCAAGTGATGCCCCAATCATAGCAGGTTCCCGTCCTCATGTTTGCGGACGACACGCTTTTACTTTCACGCACACCGAGCGGTCTTCAAAAAGTGGTAGACGCCTTTGGAGAATTTTGTGACAATAAGGGTCTTGAATTGAATAGCACGAAAACTAAATTTATGTGCCTAAACCAACATTCCACTTTTAAAGGTGTAATAAAATATAAAGGTATTCCTCTAGAGAAAGTGGATGCTTTTTCTTACCTAGGTATCATCCTACAGGGAAACATGAAGTGGAAATCCCACATAAATACGACAGTTTTGAAGTTTAACCAGCTCGCAGGCGCAGTTGCTTTAAAACATCGAGCCTCGTTAACTAAGCCGGTAAATTGTGCACTTGAAATTTATAATATGAAAGTATTGGGCGCTTGTCTATATGGCTCTGAATTATGGGGTTTTCAAATTTGGGAGAGTTGGGACGTGCAGAAAACAGATTCCTGCGAGGGCTTGTAATGGTCCCCCAAAGCACACCCACAATTCCATTGAAATTGGACCTCGGCAGGAAAAACATTGAGGATATTGCCAGGCTACGACCACTCTTATATTGGAGACGCCTGATGGTGACTCCAGAGCTAAATCATTATGCTGCAGCTTTGGCAGATGTTGTTGAGTTTGATCGTTTTCATTGCATTGAATGGCTAAAAGAACTACGGGGACTTCTTGTAAAGCTAAAACTGGATTATCTATGGGGCTCCAATGAGGTGTCTAGCTTTCCTACAAAAGCAAAAATGAAAGAATTATATTGGGAAATGGTGTATACAACAATGTTCTGTAATGGATCCCAATCAAAATTGTCATCTCGTTTTTTGGACATAAAAATGTACCCGTCATGTGAATTATATTGGGATATAATTGAACGACCATATGATAGGAAACTGTATTTCCAGTTCCGCATAGGCACATTACCTGTGAATGCGTTCAAGAAACACTGGTCCCCATCGTGGGATGAACACTGTTATTTTTGTAAGAATCAAGTAGAGCACATTTCCCATTTGTTATTCTGTTGCCCATTGTATACCAGCCCTAGGCGCAAATGGTTAAAACCTCTGTGCTTAAACATTGGTACCCGTAGCCAATCGATAGCTCTTAGAATACTAGAAACCGATTGTTCAGCTCCATTTGCAGTTGCAGTAGCAAAATTTCTTGCTTGGGCGTGGGTAATCCGCACTCGCACTCTATGTCAAATATAGTAAATTGAATTTGGTTGCTACCATTTACCCATTCTGTTATATGAATTGCCAAGATTTTCATGAATTAAGACAAATGTAATTGTATTTTTTATATGCATAGCATTCGACTGTCATTGTTTAATATGTGTTTTAGGATTTTTTTTTAGATATAGTATTTATTGTATTAGGGTTAGGAGGATGCTTTTATGACAAATGTCGAATAAAGCTTTGAAATTTGATTTGCTTCTTCATTCTTCAACCTTTTTGGTGTTTTTTAAATTATATACCCCTGTTCAGAGCCACAGCTCCCAGGGTTGAGCTGAGGTTTAACAAAACAAAAACTGACTGGTTCTAAAAGGGGTTGTAGTGTATTACACAGTGAGAACATCAACACACCATATAATACATCCCATTTCCTCACATATATTGACAAGTTTTTTTATAGACCATAAAGGTAATTTCTCTCTAAATATGTACAAAAAGTTGACCAACATTTTCAGCATTATTTACAGTGCTAGGAGTGTCTAATCCCTACCACGTACTATAGCAAGTCTTGATAGCCAGACTTTGCAACCCTTATATTCAAGTGTTTGAAGGGAGAAAAACAGTTATCCAAACAGGAGTGAAACTTAAACCATGTTTTATTGTCCAGGACAGCAGAACCCAACATATTTACCATCTTCATCATGTTCATCATGCTGTCCCTCAGCTTCCGCATTTTCTTCTCCATGTTCCTCTTGCTCATCGTGATGGTCCTCCTCACCCGCTACTCCTTCCACAACTTCAACCTGTTAAAAAAAATACTAAACATGTAAATGAAAAGTACAGTAAGTCTCCTCAAATCGTCCATTAAATATTGGTTATTCAAATAATGTACACATTTTACATGAACAAATGTATAAATATTTACAGTGCTCTGTTTGAAACAAACAGCAACACTAACATCATGCAGGAGCGATAAAAGCAAATTCATACAATTTATCTTACGTTACCCAGGCACAATCCACCTTGAAAGAAAATCGTTTCATCACCACAAGAACCCAATTTAAGACTGATCAATGAAAACCTAAATTGTCATCATTTTAAGAGTTAGAACATTTGTCTCCATCTTCCCCATTGCCTGAATGCCCTAGACCCTTTCCCCCAGGGGAAGACACAAAATCAACCCATGCCCAGAATGACTCCGATTAAAGGGAGAGTTAGAGGAGTCAGGTGTGAATTTGCCACTTTGACAGGAGGTATACTGTAGTCTGCAAGTGGCAGACTATTGTCTTGAGTGAGCCCACATTCAACAGCCAGGTGCGAGGAAGGGGAAGACAGGCAAGCATTCAAAGGCAGAATCTGCCTTGACCCTGAACAGGCGTCGTATCAAACAGCATGTCCATAAGGAAGCACTGACCATTGCACAAGAACCCAGTTGAACATAGCCACGTGTGGCGGCAAATGGCAACACTGGTGCCTTTGTAGCCCATCTGATGGAGTAGGTGGAGTCCAAGCAACAACAAATTCTGAACTTTGCCACATCACAACCATCCTCAAAGGCTGTGCGAGAACAGGGTGAAGATCTTCAGGAACACCTGGGAGGACCTACGCCACTGAATCCCAAAGGGCATGAGTGTAGCGGCCTAATAAGCAGGAAGCATTATTGGACTGTAGGGCAAAACTGCCTTTTAGAAGAAGCGCTTACTGAATGCCTCCACTCGCTTTATTTCCCTGCCAATGGGGAGTGGAAAATAATTGTTGGGGTAAGTCAGGGTGGTGGAGATCTGCAACCATGAGGCTCTCAGGAGAAGGATGCTGTGACAGAAATGCCAGGTCGGTTGGAGCATGGTGAAGTAATTGAATGCGCCAATTAACCAAAGGGCCAGTAAAGGGTTTAGGCCAAGCCCCTAGTAGGATATCGGTCAATGCCTTAAAAGGTAGTAAGGCTTAAAAGCAGTCTGGCTAGGCTGCAGGACTTTTATCAGGATGCTGGTTTTCACCTCCACAGTGGAAAGCTGGAGATCAAGGAACTCAGCTGCCCAATGTAGATCCATGGGGTAGTATGAAGATTCTTACTTGGTAAGGCCAGGGGAGGAAAAAAGGCAGATTCTGGGGAGTTGTCTAGTCCACTAGCATCTTGCAAGTCCTCTTACCAAATTTCATCAGCATTGGGCTGAGCAAACTCACTACCCTTGTTGCAGGGATTCTCTCAGGAATCAGAACTATGCCTGGGACCACAGGACGTCAGAATGTAGTGAGTGAGTCACAATACTACATAAGTACTTATGGGCCCAAATCGGACTAGCTCATAGTGCCTCACCAGCCCTACTAACCTTTCCAGAGTAATAGGTGAATTGGCACACAGAACACAACTCTTTAGCCCCCAGGGTGAACTGTGGAAACAGACCGTCGCCTTTCGTTTTCTCACTCATGCATGTCCATAATAAAAAAGAGACAGAAAGAAAGTTTACAATATTTATTGAAATTATTGTGCTCAGTTATGAAACTAGAAAATATTGCAGGGAAGTTCCCCATTTTAACATGTCACCCCCACTTTTTGCCTGGTAAATGATGCGATTTCGACTTAAAGGGCAGTGGGTTCCTGCTAACCAGGTCTCCAGTGCTAGAGCTCCTTACCAAAACTGTACAATTGGCTCCTTACCAAAACTGTACAATTGTTTCCCCCAATTGGCAACACTGTTAGCAACCTCTGAAAGTCCTTAGTAAATGGTACACCAGGAACTTAGGGCTGGAGGTACTAAAGAAGGTCCCTAAGGGCAGCAGTACAAACTGTGCCACCCTAAGAAACCCCTCACTAAGCACATGCAGGGCTGCTATTAGGCGTGGGCCTATTATAGGCGTAGGTGACGTCAGCGGAGTCGCGAGCGATGCCGTGTCTCTATGACGTCCAAGTCCACGTCGGCGCGAGGCTACGAAAAGAATTTCCGAATGTTGCTGACGCAAGGGGATATTCACAAGGTGAGGAATCCACACGGCAGATGTATCTATCAGAATTAACTTTTAGTACGAAGAGACTTGGGTACCAATCAAATTAAAAAGTGTTGTTTCACTGCAGATAGTGTGGAGTGTTCTAACCACTGACAACACTTTCCCCACTGAATAGGTAGCAACAATTCCAGAGTGTTGAGACTGGGAATAACTGGTGTCAGGACAGCTAGCTTTAAACCTCAGTGTTGAAGTTAAAAAAATGTGCATGATAACCATTTGTGTCCAGTGGCCACAATAGCCACTGTGAGGACCTGAAAGTGTGGTTTTGAATGTACCATTCTGTAACATACTATTGAGTTGTTCAGCAGTGTAATTTGTTATATGTTGCCAATATCAAATCGGGCAAAAGAAAGAAAGGTGGATGAATTAATTTCTTTCATTTTAGCTGATCCTAGACACATGGTCTGCTGAATGGTGTCATTTAGAGAAATCATTTGAGTTGGAATTAAGCAGGCTCGAAATAAAGTATCCGTACTTTGGACCTGCCAGGATTTGGTAAACCAAATTGATATCAGTTAAATTGTATTTTTCTAATAATGATAGTCTTTCATAAACAATTGTGTGACAAACAATCCGTATATATTATCTTAGTTTGTGTAAGCAAATATTTTTTCCGGTGGTGAAGGGACAAGTTTGAAATAATAAAACGGTGTCAAATCGGACAGGTCATATTCTGCAAAATATGTACATTTATCTTTGTATGTTTTGGACTCCGTTGTGGGGTAGTGGGACAATGTTCACCTTTGTGTGCAATTAAAAAGTGTATGTTGAACACTAGCTCGATGTAAATAAATATGTCCATAATGGTGATAACAGAACATTTCAACATAGCAGAATTAAGGTAAAAATCCTCTGCTTCGAAAACCGCAAAATATTCCAGTTTTGACAGCATGGAGTTTACAATTTAAACATCCCAATCCTCAGAATGCAACCCAGGTACAATTACATTTCCCATAGAAACTTTAAAACAAACATGGTATCTGCAGGACCTCCATAGGACCGAATAAGTCGTAAGGAACTTTATCCTAAACAATTCCATCAGTTACTGGAACAACTGAAATGTTAACGAGAGACAGGACTCTTTTTAGCTTATGTGAAGAAGAGTGGTGGGGGGGGGAGAACACCCCTTTTACCAGTTCTGTAGCAGGGCATTCCAGAAGAAAATTGCCATTAATCAACAAGGAAAAAACGGTCACAAATAGAAACACCGGGGAAAGAGTTACACGACCATATATCCAAGGTGGGAATTGATTAGAGCGGGTCAGCCGTGAAAAGAAGACACAGATCCAAAGACCTTGCTGTTGCCTTACTGTCCTTACATTTTTGCAGGGCAGAGTCCGCCTTTTCATCAAAAATCTTTGACCCATCAAATGGCAAATCAATATGAGCAGCCTGCACGTCAGGAGAGAACCCAGAAGATCTTAACCATGCATGCCTCCTTGTCGCAATGGATGAACCCATTACTCTGGCAACAGAATCCGCCGTGTCCAGGACAGACTGGATGACTTGGCGAGCCGCAGCCTGAGAGTCCGCCAACACCTCACTCAGATTCCCCCTGTCCTCGTCAGATAACTTAGGAAGAAGTTGTTTTGCAGAGTCCATTAGGGCAAGAATATGCCTGCCCAAGAGACAAGTGACGTTGGTACACTTCAGTGCCATACTGGCCGATGAAAATACCTTTTTTGCAGATTGCTCTAACTTCTTGGAATCCCTGTCGGCGGGAACCTGCGAAAACTCCCCTGTAGATTGCTTCGAACAAGAAGCCTACACCACCAGACTTTCAGGAGAGGGGTGAGAAGAAAGGAAAACCGGATCTCCAGGAGCAGGTCTATACCTTCTTGAGACTGACCTCAAAACCGCAGGAGCCGAAAGAGGGTTGCACCACACATCAATAATTGGCTCAGTCAGTGCATCATTGAATGGCAAAAGAGGGTCAACTACCCAAGATGGAGAATGAAGCACCTCCGTGAGAAGATTAGGCTTATACTCCGCCACAGGAAGCTGCAAATCCAAAAATTCCGAAGCCTTCCTAATAACCATATGATAAGGAGCAACATCCTTCGAGGGAGAAGCCTTTTGAGAAGCAAAGTCCCACTCTTGAGAAGTGTCAAGCCCACTTGCCTCACACAAGTGTTCAAACATATCTTCTGTGTCATACACCTCTCCTTCCTCCCTCTCTTCAGCCTGGTACTGCTCCACTTTGAATAATCTCTGCGCCTCTCTCCTCGAGCGCCTGTTCGGTTGCGGCGTCGGCGGTGCCACGCGTATTGTCAACGGCTCCGGGAGCGGCATCGAAGGTGGATCCACTACCACAGGCGGCACTGATCGAATCAGAGAAGCTTCATGGGATGG
The DNA here is from genome assembly GCF_964261635.1 of Lissotriton helveticus. Taxonomy (NCBI): domain Eukaryota; kingdom Metazoa; phylum Chordata; class Amphibia; order Caudata; family Salamandridae; genus Lissotriton; species Lissotriton helveticus. Next base: position 402,802,082 of record NC_136063.1, on the reverse strand, counting down.
AGCCGGGGACTGACCATACGGCGTCGACATCATCCAAGCCAGAATGGTCCAGGACGGAGTCGCAGGCATGAACGGCATAAAGGGGGCCTGAGGATACTGGTGAGGCACACTCAAATGATATGCCAAAGGACCCATGGGACCCAAAGGTACTCCAAAGGGGTACGAGGCCCTGGTGAACACACCATACATCGGATTCAAATAAAAAAATGTGAAGGATCCGAACCCGGCGTCGGTAACTGAGGGTATGAAGCAGGTTTGAGATCCGAACGAGGTACCTCTGGAGTCGGAGCCGCTGGAGCCACAGGTGGAACAGCCAGAGCCGAAGAAACCTCATCATCAGCAGGATTCAACACACCTTCTGGAGTCGGTGAGCATCTCGGCGTCGTCGCCTGCTCAGGAGTCCACTTATAGGAAGGAGAATGAGCTGGAGTCGCCTGAGGAGACACTGAAGGAGAAATAAAGTCCTTTTCTCGACGTCGAGCAGGAGAAGGCGACCTCGACACCACAGACTTTGAGGATCGGCGCCAAGAAGCATTTCTCCTCTTCTTCTTATGCTTCCTCTTGGAGTCATGCGACATCGAAGACTTGGACGTTGACCTTTTCCGACCCCTTTTTTCTTTTCTTGGTCATGTAAAGCTTGGCTTCTCGCTCCTTTCACGCCTTAGGATTCATCTTCCTGCACGAAGAACATCCCTCGACGTCGTGGTCTGATAAACACCAAAGGCAATCTTCATGCGGGTCAGTAATTGACATATGTCCACTGCACTCCCTGCAGGGCTTAAAATCTGACTTCCTCGGGGTAGACATGTCAAAAGAGAAAGATACAAACAAAATTACAAAGTATCCAGGCAAAGTATGGAGAGTCCCAGAAAAAAACGTTTGCTTCGACAGCGCAGAAAAAAGGGAACGGACGTCATCACGCAGACGTGGTCCTCTTATGGCTCCGGTGACGTCATGCGGAGCAGCATGCAGAGCCATGGCATTGTGAAGACTTAGTCGGTGCAGGGAGCTAGGAAAAATTTCCGCGGAGTGCTGGCGCAGGGGATATTCATATGGTGAGGAATCATAAAGTGAGGAATCCACAGGCAGATGTATCCATCAGAAACAGCACTCTGCACCCGGACGCCCAGTGCCGCTGAGGGTGCACCTTTGTGCTGACCTGCAACCCCAACTGCCCTGAGCTAAACCCTAGGAGCTTTGCTCCAACAGCTGTGTGGCCTGCTTGCTAGCAGCCACCAACCGGAGACCCCCTATCCTCCGTAGGATAAGATTGGGCCTTAACACTCTGCACCCGGCCGCCCTAGTGCCGCTGAGGGTGTAACAAGAGTGCATCATTGACCCTGGGGGACCCCTGAGTCTAACCCCAGAACCTTAACTCTCACAGTCTACAAATTACTTTTGAACCGATAACCTGTTTTTCCTCCATAGGATAACATTGACAATTTTCTCCCAAAAAGGTTCTAAGTGTGGAGTTTTGATACCTAAAAATATTCTTTAAAAATCGCACGAATAACCAAAACGTATTTACTCACCTGTTTGCAGGAAATGTCCAAGTGCTGAATCTAACTATCCAGCACGGAGTTAGAAAAGTAAAGTAAAAAGTAACTTACCTGTAATTTACTGAAAAAGCCTATGCATTTCAATGTACTGTATTCACTAAGTATTGTAACCTACTGCATCCCCTGTAAATCAAACAAAGTACAATTCCTGTAGCATTTTCAAACTGTTCTACATTCAGCAACGTATTAATGTAAAGTATTTAATGCTTACCTGTGCCAGGCTTGCTTGGTTCTAAATAAAACAGTATATTTTAATACAAAAACAATTGGCCTTGAGTTCAGTTCTTGAGTGTGTGAATTAATTTGCTGACTGAGTGTATATATCAAATGATTAACACTGTCCTCTAATACAGCCTTACTGCTCGACCACTCTACCACAAATAGAGAGTAAGGTTCTATTTAACTTTAACCTCTGCCTACCTCTGGGGTCACCTGGACTCTATACACACTATACCTCATTTTGGTGTAGTATATATAGAGCCAGTTTCCTATACCCCCACCCTGCCCCAATACACTAAACCCTGTCTGTGACAGAATGCCTATTTTTCTGCCTTACCCTGCACAAGCTGGGCTCAGCAGCAGGAGGGCAGAACCGAGTCCCTGGCCGGCAGCAGCCCTAGCTTGCTGTCCGTGTCTGTAAGACAGGTAACCGTGAGCACTGAGGACCTCCCAAAGGTGCTTTACTGTTCCGTTTACGGCGTGGGAGGTATGATTCCAACATGTTTGATACCAAACACGACAGGGTTCTTGTTAGAAAAAGGCTCTAAATATACTGGACCAAAGTAAGGTACAGTGTGTATAGAGACCACAAAACACAGAGGTATAACAGAGGTTAAAGTCAGGGCTGACCTTACTCTAGAAAGTGGTAGCTTGGTCGAGCAGTAAGGCAGTACAAGAGGACAGTGTAAAGCATGTGTTGTACACACTCAATCAGCAAAATGTTTCCAACACTCAAGGACTGAACTCTTGTTTTTATATCAAAAGATACAGTTGTTTTATTTTTAGAACCAACAGGTATCAAAATATACTTTTCTCAATTATGAGTGATCTCAGGTAAGTACTTTGCAGAAAGGTAATAACTTTGTAAACACAATAGGTTCATAGGTTGCAGTAAGCAACACAATTCTAAACACAATTTAACATCGATCTCAATGGGTTTTTCTACAAAAATGCAGTTAATTACTTTGTAGATTACTTTTGTAATTCCAGGACTTGATCCTAGATTCAGTCATGGGGTGTAAGCTGAAAACAGTTTAGTAAAAACGTTTTGGTTATTGCAATGATTTTTAAGGAATATAAAGGTATTTTAAAAGTTCACACGTGAAAATCTAGCAAGGTTATCCAATGGGAGAAAATTCAGGTTACAGTTAAAGTACGTTCTCGTTACTTTTGTAATCCAGTACTGGGCTCCTAGGTCCAGCACTGGGATCTCTACTTAAGGCAGGTAGGTAATTACATTTCAGTAGTTGATATGAATTTTAAGGAATATTTCAAGTTTTCAAAAGTAGACAGAAGAAATTTCACAGAAAAGCAGACAATGGATTCCTATGGACAACATTCAAGTTACTAGCAAACCAGGCTAGGATTACTTTTGCTGTTCAGTACTGGGCTACAAGGCACAGTACTGGCTTCTCTCCTGATCACAGGTGAGTACTTCAGAATTCGGTATTCGGCTGATTTTATAGGAATATTTTAGAGTTTCAAAACCTCACACTTAGAAGATTTTTCAAGTCAAACCAGTCAATGTTATCCTTTGGCAGGAAAGTGAGTTATCGGTTTCCAGGTGAATACTCGACTAGCGAGGTTAAGGTTCTGGGCATAGACTCAGGGGTCCCCCAGGGTCAGGTAGGTACAGTTGGTACACCCTCAGCGGCACAGGGGCAGCCGGGTGCAGAGGTAGTTAGGCCCAATGTTATCCAATGAGAGGCAGGAGGCCTGCAGTTGGTGGCTGCTGGCTAGCAGGCCACGTGGCTGTGGGAGCTGGGCTCCTGGTCACTTGCTGAGGGAAAATGGAGAAGAGCTAGGACACAGGTTGTGCAACTAGGAGCACTCGGGCGGCTGGTGCAAGGTGCTTTTCAGCCGTTGGGCGCTCAATGTTAATCAATGGGAAAGATAAAAAGGGAACAAAGGCTGCAGACTTGGGGACAGTAATTCTTCAGGTGCGACCACCACTTCGAGAGGCAAGTTGGGATCTTGGAGAAGAGGTAGGTACCCCAAAGGAAGACACAGGGGGCAGGACGTACGGTGCCGGGGTGTCTTTGGGCGTCGGGAAATCTTACCCTCGGCTGGTCGTGGTTGGGGTGGTCCCTGGTTCCGAGGCTGCAGGCGTCGTCTGGTTCGTCGAGGAGGGTCTTTGGGCACTGGTCCTTGGGTCCCAGTCGCCGGGGGGACGTCCTCGTGGTCTTGGATCACTCAGCCACGGGCCGGGCTCGGCGGGTGCAGAGTGGGTTGGTCTTGTGCTTCTTGGCTGGCACCAGGGGTATGGTTGTTGAAGCAGAGCCTCTGTTTATGGGAGTCTCAATCTTCAAGAGGGTCAAGGCAGGCAGGTCCTAAGAGGTCCCAAGGTTGCGGTCCGCAGGAGACGCCGGGATTAAGCAGGAGCAGGTTCCAGGACCCACAGGCCGGTAGGGCTGGGGCAAAGTCAGTGGGTGTCGTCCTGTTAGCAGCTGCACGGCGGGTCTTCTTTTTGATCTTTTCTGATCAGGATCTGAGGAAGTAAGGTTCAGGGAGCCCCTAAATACTGAATTTAGTGGCGTTACAGGTAGGGCAAGGGCAGGGACCAATAGGTCCCTGTCCTGGGGTGGGTACATTCCCTAGTCTGCTCCTCTCCTGTGGTAGGGGGGCAGGAGCCTAGCTGTGATTGGGCAGGGCTCCCCATCCTCAAGATTGCCAGAGTCCGGGGTCGTGCTTCACCTCGCCTCTCCCACCTGAGGGGTGGGGTTGGCACAGGCTGGCACCCCCCCTTCCTGACATAGGGTTTCCCGCCAGTGTGGGGGTAGAACTGGTGGGGGCCAGTTGCTGGGTACAGCAAATGGTCTGGAGAAGCTCTCAGAGGCGGCATGCCTTTGAAGCTTCCCCCTGTCCATCCTGGGGGAGGAGACATAGCACCTCGCCCAGGATGTGCATTGTTACAGGCCCAGGAGAGCGGGGGCTCTCCACCCAGGGGTCCAGCATCATGTCTGCCGTGGGGCAGCCTGGGCAGCCTAGGCAGCCTCTCAGTCCAGATGTGGGTTGTAGGTTAGGTTTCAGGGGGCATCTCTAAGATGCCCTCTGGTGCATTTGACATTACATCTCACACTGGCATCCGTGCAGGTTTAATGTGCAGAGAAGTTTGATACCAAACTTCTCAGTCTTCAGTGAGGCAATCATGGTGCTGTGGAGTTCGTAATTTCGACCTCCCAGCACCATATACTCTTAATGGCAGCACTGCACTTACAGTGCCCAGGAGTGGCCCTGGGAACTGTAGGGGCACAGGCCTCATGCCCCTGTCCCCACACCACTGGCATAGGGCACCCAGCTAGAGGGGTGACTGAGGTATGCCAGGGCAGTGGGACTTGTGGGCATGGCACCCAGGGATGGGCGCCATGTCGAATCTTTGGTTAGTTCTGTACTTAGACACTCAGCCTGCAAAGGCAGTGTGTGGGTGTCGGGGTTCAGGGCCCCTAAGGGTGGCACAATAAGTGCTGCAGCCCTTAAGGGTATTCTCTGGTCCCCATGCACTTGGTACCTAGGGTACCATTTACTAGGGGCTGACAGGTGGCCGGAGATGCCAATGGGGTTTTAGTTTCAACACAGTTTTAGGGAAGGAACACAGGCCCTGGGTACCTGGTTGTCAGGAGATCAGGGCACACTCAGTCATGCACATCAGTAGTTCAGCAAAAAGTGGGGGCATACCAATGCAAGAAAGATGGCACTTTATCACAGTTCTTTACAGTCAGTTTCGAGATGATCATTGCATAATGAAGCAGTGCACCTCTAGATGTCCTATGGCGGTCTCACAACCCAGGACAATGGACTCCATGGGCTGTGGGGGTGTCCTGTTCATGCAGGGGCACCCTCACATTTAGAACCAAGCGCCCGCCTTCAGGATTGTAAGGCCTGCTGTAGGGGTGACTTAGAGGTTTTAAGTGCAGTGACCTTAGATATAGGTACACCTATATATTTCGTAAGTGGTACTAGCACCAGCTTACACACGCTGCAATGGCAGGCCTGTAGATATAAATTGAGGGGTCTCCCAGGGGTGGCATAATACATGCTGCAGCCCCTAGGGGACCCCTGGTGTACCTATGCCCGAGTACCTTAGTACCATATACTAGGGACTGTTAAGGTTGCACCAGTGTCCAATCTGGGATGTATATTCAAACAACAGAAGAGTGACTAAGGCGAAAAAACAAAAGGAGAGGGGTAAGAATATTCAATTACCACCACCTAAGAATAAGGTCAAAGGAGAGGAAAACGAGACAACAAGTGTGTTTAGCAGACATAGTGAAGAAAAAGAACCCTCAGGCACCAACTGAAAGTTGGTAGCCAATTGTCTTCATTGGGTTCTTATTGTAAGTACATGAAGTAGTACCCAACAAAGTGATGTGAATTAAAAAGAGTATAGACTGTTCCCCAAGCCAGAAAAATATTTATTTAATGAAGGGAAAGTTCTAACTCCGTTAAAAAAGTGAAAATCGGACATACAGATGGTTGGGTTAGTTTGAACCAAAGAGTCCTAAACAAGAAAGTGCAATCTGGGATGTACCCAAGTACTTACCAAACCAATTTAGAGGAGAAAGCACGGAGACTGGGGTCCTGATTAGCAGGATTACAGTCAGACTAGTCAAACAGCATTACATCAAGTAAAAAGTGGGGGTAATCTTTGAAGCAGATCCTACTTTCCTACAACAGCCTTGCACTTCATCTTGCCCACATAACCTATTTAGAGTTGGTCATCCAACATGAAGTACTTCGTTCTGTTCAGGTAGAGGCTGACCGCCCTCTTTGGGGCCTGGAAATGAGGATTTCTCCTCCTCCTTGGAAGGGTGAGGGGGAGGATAGAAAGTGGATAGAGTGATGGATTGCCCTAGGTGGAAAGGGGTGACCAACTTAGGCAGGAAAGCAGCTCTGGTCCTAAGAACCATCTTATCTGCATGGAATGAAGTAAAGGAAGGCTTACAGCAAAGAGCAACTGTAGGAGAGTAGGGTCTGCAATCCTATGATCACCCAGATTTTTGCTTTTTGCTGCACTGGTTTACGACTTTCCCTGGCTGTGGGCCTGCTAATCAGACCCACAGCCTAGCTGTTCTCTCTATCCAAATTGTACCCAGGTACTGAATTGGCACTGGGCCCTCTCCAAGTCCCTGTACCCAGGGCTGAGGTGCACCCAGAAGTCTCCCAGGGGCTGAAGCATGTATTATGCCACCCCTGGGCTGACTAACTAAACTGACACAACTGGCTGCACGACAGCTGGGGCAAGGTGGTGTACTCACCCTTTGCTTTAGATATAGTATACCTATATCTAACCCTAAAATGGACACACAGATCTCCTATCAGTCACTCCTATGGCAGGCCTTAACAATCCTGAAGGCAGAGTGCTTGGAATCGTGTGAGATGGTGCTCTGGCATGAGCTGAGCCTGTCTGCGGCTTTCGGGATCTATCCCTTAGCCGTTTCCATGATATCGCATACCATATACTCTTAAGTGCATTATAATCCTCGCGGTTATATGCCAACTCTGGTATCGCTTTATCAAAACATGTCGAGTAAGGCGTCATACGAATTGGAATACTAACCCCTCGCCAATTCTGGCGACGGGGTTAGCATTCCACCCTTCTAGAGGGACACGACATGTATGTAACCTATAACCCCGGTTAAAGTCCAACAGAGCCTTAGCTCCACAAAATGGATGCTGCCACCGAGACACAAGTCTGCCCTCCTGCTGCTGGGAGCCCTCCCAGAGCAGGAGGCAAGGACAAAGGGTTTCCTGCCAGGGGCGGTACTAGCACCGTCCCAGACAGGATTTTGTGTATCCTAGGTAGGCAGGGCTTCAGAGGAAGGTGACTGCAAGTGGCACCCCGGTGCTCACTGTGCATAGGCCGGCTGAAACCAGTTCCAGGGGCACTCCAGCCCCTGGCCTGGGGAAAGCCCGCCAAAGGAGAGGGGTGTAGCCACCCCCCTCCTGGTCCCACCCATAGGGCAGGACTTAGTCGCGTGCCAGCCCCCTTTTCCCAGATAAAGGTAGGAGCAGGCCCCCTTCCAAATTAGATCATCTTTGGAATCAAGACACGACTTTCTACGAAAGGACATCAAGATTTCTTCTTCAAGATTCTCCCTTGTGACTAAGGAGTAGTCACCCTGCATCCGCAGGCACCATCTTAAGAACACTGCGGTCTGCTGCAAGTCCTTCCTCCGGAATCCGACTGCCCAGCTCGTTGAGAACCGGCTTCCCTGGCACCTCTGACCTCTACCCACCTCTACAGCCAAGCTGAGAACCGTGGGTGCGACGAGACCTCGAGGGACCGGCCATCTTCAAGACTGCACAACTTCCTTCCAGCACGACCGCCGAGGGATCCTCTGGTGAGTGCTTTGGGGTCCGAGAAGCCCCGACCCTGAGCAGCCCCAGCACCGAAGTTCAGCCTCCCAGCATCTCCACGATCTGCGTGGGGCCCTTCTGCTTGCGACTGCTCACCGCGTTGTTTGGCTACTAGGCCGCTGGCTTGTGGCCTTCTTAACGACGCCCGACGACATCACTGCTGCTGGTCTGGTTGCTCCAGACTGGCCCTTGCTCCCTTCCAAAAGAGGAGCACCCCGGACCCTCCTGGTCCACTCCAGACGCCGTTTTAGGTCCACCGCGTGGGCTTGAATTTGCCAAGACTTGTTGCCCCAATCCTGGGTCCAGCGACGTCGACAGCATCATCCATCGTGGGACAGCTCGTACCTCCATCCTGGTCGCCGACAACGCCTCCTGGTCCGTGAGACTGCAGACCACAGCGTCGCCCACTCACCTAGTCGAGGGGACTACCATCCGGTGCCCTCCTGGTGCCCCCTGACTACTGGCTAGTAGTCACGAACTTGGTACCCTCTGCTTTCAGGTGTCATCCATCTTCGATCCAGGCTTGGATCACTCGAACAATCTTCACTGGTCGCCTGCCAGCAACTCCTTTCCCTCAGGCTCCTGGTTCGTCAACGAAGAATCCCGACGTCTTTTCAGACCTATGCAGCTGCAGCCCCTGGGCTAGGTAACTCCGGCATTTCGGTGCCCCAGCATAGCCTCACTATCCAAGGGTCCAGATCCACTTTCGTTTTTGACCTACCTAGTCGGGTTCGCCCGAGAACACTAACTTTGTGAACACTAGCTTCCATAGGCTTTTTCCCGCCTTACGCGTGAGAGTTCCCACTCTGCACGTGGTGTCCCTAGGCCTCCTGCTCCTAACCTGAGTGTTCAGTATTGTAGGCCTAGCGTTTCTAAAGCCTCTGAGAATCGTTACTTACCCGCTAGTAATTCGCATTCCACTTTTAGAGTATATGGTTTTTCGTGCCCCTCGGGCATTTGTGTAAATTGTGCGACTTGAAGTATTTTTATAAGAGTTTTGTTGTGTGCTTAGCTCCCTGTCTCATAAAGAGCCAGGGTAGTCTTGTTATAAATAAATACACTGTTTATTTTCATAACAACTTGTGTGGTGTCCTTTCACTGGGTGTTCAAGGGGTAATGTGATGGTAAAACAGCTGGCTTAACACGCCCTCTAGAGTCTTAGCCTTAGACTGCTCGTATCCATGCTACTAGGATAGCTGGTCTATAAGGTTGACTTACAACCAATCATCAATAAGGGTTGTTTGGACTGATATATAGTGATCACTAGAATAGTGAGCACTGCACATCAGGCCAACTTCTCACAGCAACTCAATCACCCTCCTAGCAGAAGTGATTGCAACCAGAAAAATCGTCTTAAACGCTAAGAACCTTAAGGGCAACTATGTAAAGGTTCGAAAGGTGAACCCATTAAGAAAGGGAGAACTACATTTTAATCCCACTGAGGCATGATATAGCGAGAGGGAGGAACCTATTTGTTAGACATGTAATGAACCTCATTAATATGGGAGATTTAAACAACGAGGGTTGATCTGGTAACCAGAGAAAAGCTGACAAGTCTGACAAGTAGCCCTGAAGAGTAGCTGTTAAGAGCTCCCTACATCAGATACTGGAGATTGAAGAAGACGGGCAGTGTGCGTTCACGTAAGTGGCAAACAGGTCCAACCGAGAAAACCCATACATCCTAAAAATGTGATAGACCACCTCTGGATGGAGACGCGACTCGTGATCGCCCGAACTTTGCTGACAGACTATCCACATGCATTCAGTTCCCCAGTCAGATGATGCACAAACACACACATCTGATGGTCCTGGACCAGAGTCGCAGAGCGCCTCTGCTAAGAAGATTCAACTCTACTCCTCCCTGTTTGTTGATGTACCACATCGCGGTAGTGTTGTCCGTCTGATCTGAACTGAATGACCGTGAAGGGAAAAAAGGCCTTTAGAGCCAAACTTATCACATGCAATTCCAGAAGATTGATGTGAAAGTCTTTCCTCTGGAGACCTTAGACCTTTGACCTAAAGATCCCCAAGGTGAGCCCCCCCCACCCTAAAGCGGAAGCATCCGTTATCATTGTGGACACTGGAGGAGGTTGAAATGGATTTCCTTGAGAAAGGTTGCCTGGAACACTCCTCTATAACAGCTCCGCCGCAGTGTCTCTGGACATCCTGACTGTAGGAGAGTGGGGTCTGCAATCCTATGGTCACCCCAGATTTTTGCTTCACTGGTTTACGACATTCCCTGGCTGTGGGCCTGCTAATCAGACCCATAGCCTAGCTGTTCTCTCTCTAAATTGACAACCATGTACTTTAGGTGCATTTACCAATTGGTACTGGGCCACCTTATCAGACCCTGTACCCAGGGCATAGGTGTACCCAGGGCCTACCAGGGGCTGAAGCATGTATTATGCCACCCCTGGCTGGCCATCTAAATCTGACACAACTGGCTGCATGACAGCTGGGGCAAGGTGGTGTAAACACCCTTTGCTGTAGATATAGTATACCTATATCTAACCCTAAAGTGGACACATATATTCCTATCAGTCACTCCTATGGAAGGCCTTATCAATCCTGAAGGCAGAGTGCTTGGAATTATGTGAGATGGTGCTCTGGCATGAGCTGAGCCTGTTTGCAGCTTGCGGAACCAAGTCCTAATAGCTGTTCCATGATAACGCTATACCATATACTCTTAAGTGCATTATCAACCTCGCGGTTAAATGCCAACTCTGGTATAACATTACATGTCGAGTAAGGTGTCATACGATTTGGAATACTACCCCCTCGCCAATTCTGGCGACGGGGTAGCATTCCACCCTTCTAGAGGGACACGACATGTATGTAACTGTGAACCCCGGTTAAAGTTAAATTGAGCCTCAGCATCACAAAATGGATGCTGCCACCACAGACACAAGTCTGACCTCCTGCTGCTGGGAGTCCTTCCAGCGAGGATGGCTTGGACAAAGGGTTTCCTGCCTTGGGAGGTGCTAGCACCACCCCAGACAGGATTTTGTGTATTGAGGTAGGGAGGCCTGAAAGGAATGAGACATGCCTGGGGCACACAAGGTGCCCTGTGCATACACCGGTTCAAACCAGTTGCTGGGGCATCCCTGCCCCAGCTCTGGCGGGAAACCGGACAAAGGATAGGGGGTGTAACCACCCCCCTTCCTGGTCCCACCCAGGGGAGAGACCTAGTCAGTAGTGCAGCCCCCTTTAGGAGAATAAAGGTAGGAGCTGGTCCCATTCCAAATTAGATTATCCTGAACTATTCAACAAGAAGAAACTCTGCTCCACAGAAGACTGAAGAATCTCCCTTGTGGACAAGGAGTGTCCACCCTGCAACTGCAGGCACCATCAAGCATCCAGCGACTTCACTTTGTCGTCTTCCCTCGAGGATCCAGACTTCAGAGCCCGACGAGACCCGGATTCCCAGACCTCTCCGACCTCAACCTGCATCTACAGCAAAGCTGAGACCCGTGGGTGCGACGAAACACGTGGGACCGGCCATCTTGAACGAACCTGCACTTCGCTTCCAGCACGACTCCCGAGGTAAACTCGACCAAGTGCTTTGGGGACTGAGAAACCCCAACCCCGAGCAGCCCCTGCACCGAAGATCAGCCCTCCACCATCCACGAGATGTGCGTGGGGCCCTTCTGCTTTGTTGCTGCTCGACGCGTTGTCTGGTCACTTGCCGGCTGGCTAGTGGCCTCCCAGACGACGAACCTTTGAATCTTTGCTGCTGGTCTGGTTGCTCCAGACTGGCCCTTGCTCCCTTCCAAAAAAAGGGGCACCCCGGACTCTCCTAGCCCGCACCAGACGTCTTTTCCCTACACCGCGTGGGTTGCCTTTGCCAAGGCCTGTTGAGTCCAATCCCGGATCCGACACCGCCGACAGCGAGAGCCTGCGTGGGACAGCTCGTGCCTCCATCCTGGTCGTCGAAGACGCCTCCTGGTCCACGTGGCTGCAGAGTCAAGCGTCCACTCTTCACCTGATCGAGACAACAACATCTGGTTCCTCCCTGGTTCCACTCCAGTCACTGGCTAGTGACTGTGAACATTGTCCCCTCTGCTTTCAGGTCTCCTTCTTCAACAATCCACCCTTGGATTGCACCGGACATCTTCCTCCTGGTCGCCTGCAGCATCTTTTCTTTCAGGCTCCATTGACTTCAACGCGAGAAGCCGGCGCACTTTGACACCTATGCACCCGCGGCCCGTGGGTGAGGTAACACGAGCATTTCAGTGCTCAAGGGTAGTTTAACTGTCCTAGTGTCGAATTCCACAGTCGTTTTAGTCCTACCTAGTCAGGATTGTCCGTACTCACCTTTAACTTGAACTGTACGGTCCATAGACGTTGTTACGCATCTCGCGTGTGAGTTCACACTCTGCACACGCGTTCCGTGGGCCTCCTATTACTTACCTGAAGTTAGGGTAGCGTGGTCCCATCGATCCTACAGCCTCTGGACAGCTCCATTCCTATTATCGACTTTCACATTCCACTTACTTAGTATATGGTTTGTCGTGCCCCTAGGGCACCATTGTAATTTTGTGCGACTTGTAGTATTTTTCGTAAGAGATTGTCATGTGCTTAGCCCTCTGACCTCATAAAGAGTTCAGAGGTGTTATTAATAAATATACTGTTTATTTTCATAACAACCTGTGTGGTGTGCTTTCACTTGGTATTCAAGGGGTTATATTGTGGTAAAACAGCTGGCTTCACATGCCAAAAGAGTTTAGCCTAAGACTGCTTTGTCCATGCTACCATTAGGATAGCTGGTCTATAAGGTTGACTTACAACCAAACACCATAAGGGTTGTTTGGACTGATACAAGGTGATCACTAGAACTAGTGAGCATCATATATCAGGCCAACTTCTCACACTGACCACCTCTCGAGATCTCCGTAGTGTTGAAACCACTGCTTGCTGGAGGGCCCTCATATGCCAGCGTGCATGGTTGACCAACAGTATACAGGAAGCGAACTGATCAAGCAGGTGCAAGACCTTCAGAACTGAAACAGACCCTCAATTCTAAAAAAGTGGAATTATAGCCTGGATTTCTTGAATCCCATGTAGAGGCTGGAAGGCTTGACTCACTAGTACCCAATACTGCCCCTAAGAACAGGTTGTGCTGAGAGGGCACCAGGTGAGATTTGGGTACATTTATCGAAAACCCAAAGTTGAACAACACACGTGTTATTGCTTACAAATTATGCAGTACCATCTCTGGTGACTTTGCTTTGAGCAGCCAGTCGTCCAGATAGAGGAAAACAGGATTCCCCGATCTTCTGAGATGTTCTGCCACCAATGCCATCACCTTTGTGAAGACCTGAGGTGCAGTGGTAAGAACAAAAGGAAGGACCGCAAACTGGTAGAATTGAGACCTCACCGTAAAATGAATATATTTACGATACAACTTCAGGATGGGAATGTGAAAATAAGCATCCTGCAAATCGATCAACACCATCCAGTCCTCCTTCTGCAGCACAAGAAGAAGCCGAGCCAGGGTCAGCATCTTGGATTTCTCCTGTTTGAGGTAAAAATTCAAGATCCTGAGGTCTAGGATCGGCTTCAAGCGTCCGTCATTTTTGGGAATCAAGAAGTACTAGGAGTAGCATCCCTGACCCCTTTCCTGCTTCGGAACCACCTTGATGCACAAGTTACTTATGTTCGGTAACGATATATCTGTAAGAAACAGTAGTTAGTATTAGATTCCTTACCTTAGAATATCCCCAGGTGTGAGACTGGATCCGGAAACTTTTGCGTAGCAGTACCCTTGCGCGTCTGTAGGCGTTGTCTGCGGCTCCGCGTCCGTCGTCGTTGGTGCCGGGATGACGTAGCCGGAGTACTTAGACGCCGCCCTTGCGCGCTGACGTCAGTTATTATACACAGTTTTTCCGCACCAGAAACGCAGAGCCATGATAAAAACCAACACTGGTGCCATGAAACGAGGGCCCTGAAACGGGATGACCTTAACCCTAGATATCGGTTCGCAGAACGGGGAGGATGGGTTGGGCGGTAAGGAATCTAATACCAACTACTGTTTCTTACAGATATATCGTTACCGAAGGTAAGTAACTTGTGCATCTGAAAGAAACAGGTTAGTATTAGATTCCTTACCTTAGAATAGATACCCCAGCAATACCAACCCCGGTGGTGGGTCTGCGAACCAATAATCACACCAGAAATTCCTGAAGGACGGAACGGCCAAAGAAGCCATCCCTCCGGAATTGGCTGTCCAGGCAGTAGTGTCTTGCGAACGTGTGCAGCGAGGCCCACGTAGCTGCCTGACATGTGTCCTGCAAGGGGACTCCCCGGCCCAGGGCAATAGTAGCCGCCCTCAGCCCAACAGGAGGCTCCTTCTTAGCCAAAGAGTAGCATGCCTTGATGCACAACACGACCCACCGAGAGATGGCCCGTTTGTGCACTGCCCGTCCCTTCTTAGCGCCCACGTAACCAACAAAGAGTTGGTCATCCACCCGGAACTGGCGTGCGCGATCCAGATAGTATGACAGCGCACGTTTTGGGTCCAGATGGTGGAGCCGCTCTTCCGCTTTAGAGGGATGCGGAGGCGTAAAGAAGGTGAGCAAGGTGATGGACTGCCCGATGTGGAAGGCGGTGACTACCTTGGGCAGGAAAGAGGGTCTTGTCCGCAACAAAACCTTGTCCGGATGGACAGAAATGAAAGGAGGTTTAGAGGAAAGAGCCAGGAACTCACTCACTCTCCTGGAAGAGGTGATGGTAACCAGGAAAGCAGTTTAAAGTGTAAGAAGACGGAGAGGACAGTTATGAAGCGGCTCAAAAGGAGCGCATATCAGGTAAGTAAGAACCAAGTTCACGTCCCACTGGGGCATCACGAAAGGAACAGGGGGAAACATAGGAGTGATGCCCTTCAAGAATCTGTTAACAATCGGGAACTTGAACGAAGAAGGCTGATCAGGTAGCCTCAAGAAGGCGGAAAGGGCAAAAAGGTAGCCCTCGATAGTGCCCAGAGCAGAGCCCTGCTAGGCAAGAGAAAGAAGGAAGAAAAGAACATCAGAAAGGGGGGCAGAGAGTGGATCCACAGCCTTTGCTGTGCACCATGCCACAAATTTGTTCCACCTGCAGGCGTATACCGACTTCGTGGAGGGACGCCTGGCTGCCAGAATGACATTACAGACTTCAGGAGGAAAGTCAAATGGCCTCAACTGTCGCCGCTCAATCTCCAAGCATGGAGGTGGAGACTGGACAGGTTTGGGTGGAGGACCGGCCCCTGCTGCTGCGACAGAAGGTCCTCCTGAAGAGGCAGACGAACCGGGGGATCGACTGACATACTGAGTAGCTCTGGATACCAGTACCTTCGAGCCCAGTCCGGGGCCACAAGGATGACTTGGGCCCGGTCGCGCTTGATCTTCTTCAGCACTCTGGGCAGAAGTGGTATAGGCGGAAAGGCGTACAGTAGACCGCAACTCCACTCGCGACGAAAAGCGTCTCCGAGCGAGTGCAGCCTTGGAAATTCCAACGCGCAGAACTGATGACATTGCACGTTCTCTTCGGTGGCGAATAGATCTAACCAAGGCTCTCCCCATCGCTGAAAGAGGCCTTGCGCCACATCCGAGTTCAGACGCCATTCGTGATCCATCATGCACCGACGGCTGAGTTCGTCCGCCCTGGCGTTCAGTGATCTTGCCAGGTGTTGAACCACCAGGGTCACGCCCAGATGTTCTAGCCACTGCCAGAGGCGCAGAGCCTCCTGGCATAGGGTCCACGACCCCACCCCGCCTTATTTGCTGCAGTACCACATGGCGGTGGTGTTGTCCGTGAACACCTGCACTACACTCCCCCGGACAGAGGGGAGGAATGCCTTCAGTGCAAGCCGGATCGTCCGCAGCTCCAAAAGGTTGATATGGAGCTGGGACTCCGCCGGAGACCAGAGGCCTCTGATCTCCGCCTCTCCCATGTGGTCCCCTCAGCCCTGGAGGGACGCGTCCGTCACAACTATGTGCTCCGGTTGGGGTAGGGAGAGGGATCTGCCGCTGACCCAATCGCGGTCCGTGAGCCACCAATGCAACTGCCTTACAGTGCCCTCCGAGATTAAGACATGGTCAGACAAGTTGCCCTGATTCTGGGCCCACTAAAACTCCAGTTCCCACTGCAGAATCCGCATCCGCCACCGGGCGTGATGCACCAGAAGGATGCAGGAGGCCATCAGCCCCAGAAGCCGCAGCGTCAACCTGACCGAGACTCTGGATAACGGCTGGAAGATCGGAATCAGAGCCTGACTATCCCGAACCCGCTGTTCGGGAGGATAAACCCGAAACTGCGCCGAGTTTAGAACCGCTACGATGAAGAGTGTAGGAGAGTAGGGTCTGCTTCCTATGGTCACCCCCACTTTTTGCTTTTGCTTTACTGGTTTTTGACTTAGATGTGGCTGTGGGCCTGCTAATCAGACCCACAGCCCAGATGCACTCTCTCTAAATTCACACCATGTACTCTAGTTACATCCACAATTGGGAATTGGTTCACCTTATCAGCCCCTGTAGAAGTGTACCCTAGGTACGCAGGGCATAGGTGTAACCAAGGCCTACCAGGGGCTGCAGCATGTATTATGCCACCCCTGACGATATAAATGTCAGCAGCCCTACATGCCAAGAACAGATGCATACTGGTAAGTAGCATATTCCGTTCGAGGCATGTGGGCTGCTGAATTTATATCTATGCATAGAATAAATAGTAGTACCCTCCCTAGCGGCGGTTGCCCGTGCCAGCTGCAGCAGACTGAAAAAGAGTTTTGAGAACAGCCTGACCTACAGCAGCTTGCTGTTTTGAGTGGACATCCACGCAGTAGTGCTTGGTGAATGTGTGTATGTTGGTCCATGTGGCTGCTCTACATATGTCCTCTAGGTGGATGTTACCTAGGAAAGCCATGAATGCCCCCAACTTGCGTGTGGAATGCGCTCTTGGGGGGATTGTTAACGTGCGTTTAGCCTTTTGATAACAGATCTGGATGCATTTAACAATCCATCTGGCTATACCCGATTTAGAAATTGGGTTGCCCTTGTACTGTGGAGAGAAGGCAACAAAGAGTTGTTTAGTTTTTCTGAAATCTTTAGTCCTGTCTATGTAGTACAGGAGAGCCCTTTTAACATCTAGTGTGTGTAGTGCTCTGTCTGCCACTGAATCAGGATTTGGGAAGAACACAGGTAGTTCAATAGTTTGGTTAATGTGGAACTGTGACACTACCTTGGGCATAAATTTAGGGTTGGTGCGCAGCACAACCCTATTAGCATGTATCTGAATGAAAGGCTCTTGAATAGTGAGGGCTTGCAGCTCGCTAACTCGTCGTAGCGACGTAATAGCCACCAGAAAAGCCACTTTCCATGTGAGAAATTGTATCTCACAAGAGTGAAGTGGCTCAAATGGTGGGCCCATGAGCCTGGTGAGGACGATGTTGAGGTTCCAGACAGGCGAAGGTGGGTCTCTTGGAGGAATGATCCTTTTCAGTCCCTCCATAAAAGCGTTAATGGCTGGCACTCTGAAAAGGGATAGGTGCTGTCTATTTTGAAGATAAGCTGCCATTGCTGCTAAATGTATCCTGATGGAACTATACGCTAGATTACACTTGTATAGGTTCAGGAAGTAACTTATGAGATTTTGCGTGGAAGCATCCAGCGGATTTATGTTATTATTGGAGCAATAGATAACAAAGCGCTTCCATTTGGCCACGTAGCAGGCCCTTGTGGTAGGACGCCTAGCCTCCTTTATGATGTCCATGCAGTCAGGGGGCAGGTTTAGGTAGCCAAACTCTATGACTTCAGGAGCCATATTGCCAGGCTCAACTGCTGCGGATCGGGGTGCTGAATGTCTCCACGGTTCTGAGTGAGGAGACTGGGCGTGAGCCGTAGGCGCTCGTGGGGAACCACGGAAAGTTCTAGGAGCGTGGTGCACCACGCTTGCCTTGCCCACGTTGGAGCAACCAGGATGAGCGTCATGGAGTGTTGCCTCAGTTTGCGTGCCACTAGCGGTATGAGTGGAGCTGGAGGAAAGGCGTACGCAAATCTGTTAGACCAGTTCATCCACATCGCATTGCCCTGAGACTGCGGGTGTGGGAACCTGGCGGCGAAGGTGCGGCATTTTGCGTTTTCGTGTGTGGCAAATAGGTCTATCTCTGGATGACCCCACCGACGGAAGTATGGTTGGAGCACTGAGGGATGTATCTCCCACTCGTGCATCTGATGGCTGTGTCTGCTGAGCAAGTCCGCCATCTGGTTGTCCTTCCCTGGGAGGTGTTCCGCCATGAGGAACATGTTCCTTTGAATGGCCCACTTCCACATGCATTGTGCTAGGTGTGACAATTGTGGAGAGTGTGTCCCCCCCTTGCTTTTGGATGTAATACATTGCAGTCATGTTGTCCGTCCGGATCAACACGACTTTGTTGCAGAGATGCAACTTGAATACCTTCATTGCCATGAAGATTGTCATCAGTTCTAGTAAGTTGATGTGCATCTTCTGCTGTTGCGGTGTCCATAGTCCCTGCACTGTGTAATGGAGGACATGCGCTCCCCAGCCCTGGAGAGATGCGTCCGTTGTCATTACTATTTGTGGTACAGGCTCTTGGAACGGTCGTCCCCTGCAAAGGTTTTGTGTGTTCCACCAATGCAGAGAGTTGTATGCACGACCGGTCACCAACACTAGGTCTTTTAGCTGTCCTTGAGCCTGGTTCCACTGGCGTGCTAAGCACTCCTGAAGCGGACGCATGTGTAGCCTCGCGTGAGGGACTATAAAGATGCAGGGGGCCATCATGCCTATCAGCTGCATGAACACCTGCCCCGGGAGTGAGTGTTGTGGCCTGAATCTCTGAGTCAGCAGTTGCATGCTGTTGACTCTCGCTGAGTTTGGGTGCGCCGTGGCAGCGAGCGTGTTTATTTCTGCGCCTAGGTACTGCTGTACATGTGCAGGTTGAAGATGGGACTTTTGGTAATTGAGCGAAAATCCCAGACTGTGTAGGAGGTGGATTGTGCGGGACATGTGGTTGGCACACTGCTGGGCTGACTTTGCTTGTACTAGCCAGTCGTCCAGATACGGATAGACATGGATATGTTGTCTCCGAAGGTGCGCGGCCACTGTCGCTTAACACTTTGTATGCAATTAAACAGGGACCCCTGAATATAATAGGTTTCCTGGGTCAGGGCAAAGCGGTTTATGGCATAGGTAAATACCCAGGCAAAAACAATATAACTATTTGGCAAGAGAACGTGGTATATCATACAGTAAAACATATAAATATATATATACACAAGAAAAAATTAGAGCAACCAACTGCTATGATAACATAGAAAATTTAATTATGATGATAAAACTTGATATGGACATGTTCAATCATACAAAGAATCATATTTAAAATAAGATAAAAACAAAGCAATTAT
This sequence comes from Lissotriton helveticus, assembly GCF_964261635.1. Taxonomy (NCBI): domain Eukaryota; kingdom Metazoa; phylum Chordata; class Amphibia; order Caudata; family Salamandridae; genus Lissotriton; species Lissotriton helveticus. The sequence goes on along the minus strand of NC_136063.1, from coordinate 402,782,554 downwards.
TGGATCATAAAGATATGTGCAAAAAGGTTTTAACAGAAATATTCGATGATTCCCAGAGCTAATTGAGGGAGCTGTTGTCTGTCGACGCGTTTCAACACAAACACTGTCTTCATCAGGACAATTTCTGTTTAAGTCTAAAATTTAAAAATATGTTCTGTGAGGTTACTTATTCTGGTTACATGATAATATTTACGTTTTAGATATAAACACTTGTAGTAGTTCATAATCAATTTATCTACAGAGGTTCTTGCCAGATAAGTGATACAACAATCTGATATACCGCAAAAGAAGTACATTTACCAAAAGATAAATAAGCTACAACAATGTTGAATATCATTTCTACCAACAAACAAACACATTAAATACAATTTCTATCAAGAATGATATAGATCGTAGAAAAGATATGAAATACAAAGACCCATCAAAAAGGCAGAGATGAAGGAAAAATACATTTTTGGTGCCAATACTTTACTATAATTCAAATTAGAAGAACGGGAGGTATGGATTCGCATCTTATTAAGGAGGAGAGACACAGACAATTTATATATCTCTACATTCCATCCATGGCGATTTCACGTAAAGATTTTTTTATATTTTACATCTTATATTAAGATTGACGATAACCGTAACTTTTTCATAAAGAAGACCTTTACTTTTTCATAGAAAAGTCCTTTTTATCTACCCAATACACTCAAGAGAAATACCTATTTATATCATAAGATCGCGTTTAAATAATATCTACTGCAATAGAAAAAGTTACGGTTATCGTCAATCTTAATATAAGATGTAAAATATTTAAAAATCTTTACGTGAAATCGCCATGGATGGAATGTAGAGACATATAAATTGTCTGTGTCTCTCCTCCTTAATAAGATGCGAATCCATACCTCCCGTTCTTCTAATTTGAATTATACTAAAGTATTGGCACCAAAAATGTATTTTTCCTTCATCTCTGCCTTTTTGATAACCTCTTCTAGGCATGGGTCTTTGTATTTCATATCTTTTCTAAGATCTATATCATTCTTGATAGAAATTGTATTGAATGTGTTTGTTGGTAGAAATGATATTCAACATTGTTGTAGATTGTTTATCTTTTTGTAAATGTCCTTCTTTTGCGGTATATCAGATTGTTGTATCACTTATCTGGCAAGAACCTCTGTAGATAGATTGATTATGAACTACTACAAGTGTTTATATCTAAAACGGAAATATTATCATGTAACAAGAATGAGTAACCTCACAGAACATATTTTTAAATTTTAGACTTAAACAGAAATTGTCCTGATGAAGACACAGTGTTTGTGTTGAAACGCGTCGACAGACAATAGCTCCCTCAATTAGCTCTGGGAATCATCGAATATTTCTGTTAAAACCTTTTTGCACATATCATTATGATCCAATAATTGCTTTGTTTTTATCTTATTTTAAATATGATTCTTTGTATGATTGAACATGTCCATATCAATTTTTATCATCATAATTAAATTTTCTATGTTATCATAGCAGTTGGTTGCTCTAATTTTTTCTTGTGTATATATATATATATATATATATATATATTTATATGTTTTACTGTATGATATACCACACTCTCTTGCCAAATAGTTATATTGTTTTTGCCTGGGTATTTACCTATGCCATAAACCGCTAAACACTTTGTAAAAACTCTGGGGGCTGTAGTGACCCCGAAAGGCAGGACCTTGAACTGGTAATGCTGGTTGTTGATGGTGAACCTGAGGTATTTCCTGTGACTGGGGTGAATGGGAATGTGGAAATAGGCATCCTTTAGATCTAGGGTTGCCAAGAAATCTCCTTGACTGAGCAACGGCAGAACTTGCTGTAACGTGAGCATGTGAAAGTGTTCGGATAGGATATATTGGTTTAGGGGCCTGAGGTCCAGAATGGGCCTGAGGGATCCGTCCTTTTTTGGGATTAAGAAGTACAGAGAGTACACCCCTGTCCCCTGTTGTTTTACAGGCACGAGCTCTATGGCCCCTTTTTGCAGCATGGATATGACTTCTTGCTGCAATAAGTGCATGTGCTCTGCGGACATAGGACGGTGCCTTGGAGATATGTTGGGTGGAGTGGAGGTTAGTTCTAGATAATAACCGTGTTGTAAAAGTTGTCTCACCCACCTGTCCGTGGTTATGCTTTCCCAGACTGGCAGGAACTGCTGGAGTCTCCCCCCGACCGGTGTTATATGGGCGGGGGGCAGTGACAATACGTCACTGCTTGTTAGTGGCAGAGGATCTGGCATTATTATTTCCACGTCCCCTGCCTTTGGTACTGTTTCCACGATATCCACCCCTATTGTTCTTGTTATCGGTGGTTTGTGTGCCTCCCTTGCTGTACTGGGCCTGTTGTGACGCTTGTCCTCTTGAGGCTCCCCTGTTACCGGAGCGACGAAAGGAACCGCCCCTGAACTGCTGAGACTGCAGAGCCCCTATGGATTTAGCCGTTTCAGTGTCCTTTTTAATCTTCTCCAGAGTGGTGTCTACTTCTGGGCCAAACAGGAAGTTGGGGTTTACTGGCTGATTGAGCAGGGTAGTCTGGATTTCTGACTTAAATCCAGAGATGCGGTGCCAGGCATGCCTCCTTAGCATAACGCTAGTGTTTATGGCCCTAGCTGCTATGTCGGCTGCATCTAACTCGCACTTAATGGACGCGTTGGAAATTAACTTTCCCTCCTGTATAAGCATTTCTGCTCCCTCCTTATAAGTATCTAGTAGGTGTTGCAGTAGCTGCTCTAAAGTGTCGTAGTGTGCCCTGTCATATCTTGCTAACAGGGCTTGGGTATTGGAGATTCTCCAAAGATTAGCAGCCTGAGGAGCCACACGTTTTCCAGAGGCCTCCAAGATCTTGGATTCCTTGCCCGGAGGAGGAGCATCACCCGTTGTTTGCGAGTTGGCTCTCTTGCGAGCATTAGCCACCAACAAGGAGTCCAGTGGGAGTTGGCCCTTGATGTAGGTAGGGTCCACGGGCGCAGGCCGGTACTTCCGTTCAATTCTCGGGTTTATCACCCTTGCTTTAGTGGGCTCTTTAAAAATGTCACTTGCATGTTTGAGCACACCTTTGAGCATAGGTAGAATTTTTATAGATTTTTCAGATGTGGAGAATGTATCAAAAAGGAAGTCTTCCTCCGCGGGGTCAGCGTGCATATCCACATCATGGTTATGTGCCGATCTTTCAATGAGCGCGTTGAACGCAGCAGTGTCTTCAGTAGGCGAAGTTTTGACCGCATATGACTGAATGTCATGGGTGGTGTGTGGTCCATCAGGGTCAACAGTGTCAGTCCATGGCTGGGACTCATATTGATCTGTGTCCATGGGGTAGTTAAACTGCTCATCATTGTCCTCTTCCCCCACATCCTCAGTGACTGTTGTGGGTGAGTAGGAATAGCCTTTCCCATATGTGTGTATGGGTTCATATAGAATTGGAGAGGTGGTGGAGTCTCTTTTTCTTTAGTGGTATTTTGTACGGCTCCATAGGTGTTTCAGGTCTGATTTTCCGTATTAAAACGGTGAACCTGCCTGATTCGGAGTCGATGTATAACTTCGACTGCTCGTCGTAGCTTGGCGGCTGGAACTGCACGTCTTCGGTCCGAGGCTGGGCGGGTGCAGCTACTGATGTTGCCTTGGACGAGTCTGTAGCCTTTTGGGGTTGCAGAGCCTTAGGTCTAGCCGTTGGGGGCAGGCCGTATTTGATAGGCGCCAAAGGCACTGGTGCCGGACCGACCTGCTTCGAAGGCTTCGACTTCTATCCGACCGACTCAGACTGGTCCGCGTGCTTGTGCGTTTTCGTCGCCTCGACGCGTTGCTGCTGAGCAGGGACGCTTGTGATGGTGGAGGAGGATTGTTCCTTCGATGGTTCGTTCGTGTGGAGGACCGTCCCCTGTTGCTGCGACAAAAGATACTCCCGAAGAGGCAGAAGGGTCAGAGGATCGAAGGTCATGTTGCGGAGCTCGGGATACCATACTCTCCGTGCCCAATCCGGAGCAACAAGAATGACTTGGTCCGGTTGCGCCTGATCTTCTTCAGCACTCCTGGCAGAAGTGGTATAGGCTGAAAGGCATAAAACAGACCGCAACTCCATTCGTGACAAAAAGCGTCACCTAGCAAGTGCCGCCTTAGAAATTCCAACGCGCAGATTTGCTGACATTGCGAGTTCTCTTCGATGGTGAAGAGAGCTAACCAAGGCTCTCTCCACTGTTGAAAGAGTCCTTGCACCACCTCCGAGTGAAGATGCCATTCGTGATCCATCATGCACCTGCGGCTGAGTTAGTTGGCCCTGGCATTCAGTGAACCTGCCAGATGTTGAACCACCAGGGATATACCCTGATGTTCCAGCCATGTCCAGAGGCTGAGGGCCTCCTGACATAGGGTCCACGACCCCACCCCGCCTTGTTTGTTGCAGTACCACATGGAGATGGTGTGGTCTGTAAACACCTGCACTACTCTTCCCCATACAGAGAGAAGGAATGCCTTTGAGTGCAAGACGAATCGCCCGAAGCTCCAGAAGGTTGATGTGGAGTTCGGACTCCGCCAGAGACCAGAGGCCTTTGATCTCCACCTCGCCCATGTGGCCGCTCCATCTCAGAAGGGATGCGTCCGTCACCACTGTGTGCTCTGATTCGGGAAAGGGGAGGGATCTGCCGTTGACTCAATCCTGGCTCGTGAGCCACCACTGCAACTGCTGTGCAGCACCCTCCAAGATCTGGAAACAATCAGACAGATTTCCCCTGATGCTGCGCCCAAAGGAACTTCAGGTCCCACTGCAGAGCCCGCATATTCCACCTGCATGATCGACCTGTAGGATGCAGGAGCCCATGAGGCCCAGCAGCCTCAGGATCATTCTGAATGAAACCCGGGATATAGGCTGAAAGATCGGAATCATAGCCTTAAGTACAAGTTACTTACCTTTGGTAACGATGTATCTGGTAGAGACGATTCTAGCTGCAGATTCCTTAACGTAGAATTATCCCCAGGCGTGAGACTGGATCCGGAAACATTTTTGCCACAACATCCCTGCGCTCCAAGGGAACGGCAGCACGTGACTCCGCCCTGACGTCGTCCGCGTTCGTGACGTCAGCGAGGATACTTAAGTCCCACCCGGTGCGCCTACATCAGTTTTCTTTGGAGAACTTTTCCGCACCACAACTCGGAGCAATCACAAACAAAAACTGTGAGAACACTGGAACAGTGTGCGAAATAATTAGCTAAACAGAAAGGGAAGAAAGGAATGGTGAGGAACAGCACCATCCAGAATAGTGCCAGGCACTATGGCACCAAAAGTCATGGAAGAAAATAACAGAGCACAGCTACTGCAAAACAAGCCTGCAAACAAATACAACAGCTTCATTGTGGGCAGAAAGCATGTGAAAAATTGCACAGCAGATGAAGAAGTCTGCAACCACAGCCCAGAACAGAGAAGGGCACGAAGGCCAGAATGGAAGAGTAATGACAATTCACCCCTAGACAACACCAGCAGGGAGAGACATCTCCTGAAAAGAGCTAAGAGTCAAGACCCAGCCAAGAGGCCACAACCCCAAGGACTTCAGAGGAGTCAGGAGTGCAAGCAACAAAAGGAAGAAAGGCACAAGCAGACTCCACACTGGAGACCAGGGTAAAGGGATGCAGAAGCACAGATGAAATCATCAACCAAGCACCAGAAAGGAAGAAATGGAGCAAACAACAAGATGAGCATCCCCCTAGGGAGGAAGTAAGAAAAGGCACTCGCAGAAGACAACCACCAGGTGGTAGACGAGTGCAGAAGACCAAACGTAGGGTCCTCGCAGAACGGGGAGGAAGGACATGTCGTGAAGGAATCTGCGGCTAGAAACGCCTCTACCAAAGGTAAGTAACTCATACATCTGATAGAGACTACTAGCCGCAGATCCCTTAACATAGAATTGATACCCTAGCCATACCCAAGGGGTAGAGGGTCTGAGAGAGGACTTCCCCCAGCCAGGACGAACACAGGGCCCCAAAGAGGATGAGTCACAGGGAGAATAGTTCAATCCCCTCAAACAGAAGAGAACCTCACCATTTTGGAAGAACACCGGGCCCCACAGGGGATGTGTTAGGAAGACAAGGGAGACAGCCCAGCCCCACAAAGCAGGAGGAAGAAAGGACAAGGCAAAGGGATGCCAGTACCCCAAGCCCAGTCAAAGTACCAGAGACCTCCGCCAGAAGCCCCATAGGTACAAGCAACTGCAGAGGAGTACAGAGGAAGAAGAACCACCCCAAGACTCCAAGGAGAAGAAGTAGAAACAAAGGTAAAGTCCTCCACTGGAAAACAGACAGTGAAGAGGGCATCTGAACCTATCACAGCAGGAAGTCAACGGCCAAGACAGACCAGCGCCTCAGTCAATAAAGGCAGGCGTGAGAAGACGACGAAATCTCACAAGGTTCTAGCTGAACAAAAAGCAGGAGCGCAAGGGCCCACACCAGGTCCCCCGGCTGAAGACCAGAAGAGCAGGTGGGCGCAGCTGGCCGCTGACAAGCGCCACAAACCCGAACACATAGACCACGCCAGGCTCAAAACAAAGGTAAGACCGGAGAAATCCCGAACGACTCCTAGGACACCGCTCCGGACAGAAACCGAACCACGATAGAAGAGTGACCAGCCGGAAGATAAGAGGAGAAACAAGTAGGACGGACCAAGAAGTCAACACAAAGAGAAATTATCCCTCTTGGAACACCAGACAGAGGACCAGGCAGAGACGGCGGACAAAAGTGCAAAAACACCGCTGCACAAAGCCGTAGATGGGAGAGCCACACCCAGGTTAGGACCAAGAAACCGCACCAGCGAATACAGCGACACCAGGAAAAGCGAGGAACCCGCAAGGGGGACTCCACACCCTCCCAGCGTACGACAGAGCTATACAATAGTTACAAGTACCCCACTTAGGGTAGGGCATGTGAGAAGTTGGCCTGATATGCAGTGCTCACTATTCTAGTGATCACTATGTATCGGTCCAAACAACCCTTATTGATGATTGGTTGTAAGTCAACCTTATAGACCAGCTATCCTAGTAGCATGGATACGAGCAGTCTAAGGCTAAGACTCTAGAGGGCGTGTTAAGCCAGCTGTTTTACCATCACATTACCCCTTGAACACCAAGTGAAAGGACACCACACAAGTTGTTATGAAAATAAACAGATATTTATTTATAACAAGACTACCCTGAACTCTTTATGAGTCAGGGAGCTAAGCACACAACAAAACTCTTACGAAAATACTTTAAGTCGCACAATTTACACAGATGCCCTAGGGGCACGAAAAACCATATACACAGTAAGTGGAATGCGAACTTGCTAGCAGGTAAGTAATACTTTTCTAGACTTGGGAATCGCTAGGCCTACAATTCTTAACACTGGGATTAGATGCGGGAGGCCTGTGGACGTCGTGTGCAGAGTGGGAACTCCCACGCGTAAGGCGGGAAAAAGTCTATGGAGGCTAGCAGTTGCAAAGTTACTGTTCTCGGGCGAACCCGACTAGGTGGGTCGAAAACGAGAGCGGATCCGAACACTTAGGGTGTTGGACTATGCTGGAGCACCGGAGTACTCAGGTTACCTAGCCCAGGGGGCTGCGGCTGCATAGGGTTGAAGTTGCGTCGGAAACCCACGTTGAAGATCCAGGACCCTGAAGAAAGAAGTTGCTGGCAGGCGGCCAGTGAAGAAGTTCGTGGTGATCCAAGCCTGGATCAGGGAAGAAGAAACCTGTAAGCAGAGGGGACCAAGTTCTGAATCACTAGCCAGTGATTTGAGTGGGCACCAGGATGGCACCGGACAAAGTTACCTCAGCCAGGTGAGTGGGCGCTGCTGGGCTCTGCAGTCTCTCGGATCAGGAGGCGTTGTCGGCGACCAGGATGGAGGTGCGAGCTGTCCCACGAAGGTACTTGCTGTCGACGTCGCTGGACCCAGGATTGGGCAACAAGTCTTGGCAAATGCAAGGCCCACGCGGTGGACCTAAAATGGCGTCTTGAGTGGACCAGGAGGGTCCAGGGTGCTCCTCTTTTGGAGGGGAGCAAGGGCTAGTCTAGAGCAACCAGACCAGCAGTGGTTGTCGTGGAGCGTCATGAGAGGGCCACTAGCCAACGGGCAAGCGACCTGGACAACGCGGTGAGCAGCAAAAAGCAGAAGGGCCCCACGCAGATCTCGTGGATGCAGGGGGGCTGAACTTCGGTGCTGGAGCTGCTCAGGGTCGGGGCTTCTCTTACCCCAAAGCACTCGGTCGAGGGTCACTCAGCGGTCGTGCTGGACAAGCGTCGTGCAGTTCTGAAGATGGCCGGTCCCTCGAGGTCTCGTCACACCCACGGATCACAGCTGGGCTGATGATGCAGGTTGAGGTCAGAGGTGCCAGGGAAGCCGGTTCTCGTCGTACTGGAGCAGTCTTGATCCGAAGGCAACAAACCGCGATGCTTGGTTGGTGCCTGCTGCTGCAGGGTGACTACTCCTTAGTCACAAGGGAGAATCTTGGGAAGAGTCTTGAGTTCCTTTCGTGGAAAGTAGTTTCAGGATTCAAAGATGATCTGATTTGGAAGGGGGCCAGTTCCTACCTTTATCCTGCAAAAAGGGGCTGGCACGCGACTAAGTCCTGCCCTATGGGTGGGACTAGGAGGGGGGTGGTTACACCCCTCTCCTTTGGCGGGCTTTCCCCAGATCAGGGGCTGGAGTGCCCCTGGAACTGGTTCCAGCCGGCCTATGCACAGTGAGCACCGGGGTGCCACTTGCAGTCACCTTCCTCTAAAGCCCTGCCTACCTAGGATACACAAAATCCTGTCTGGGACGGTGCTGGCACCGCCCCTGGCAGGAAACCCTTTGTCCTTGCCTCCTGGGCTGGGAGGACTCCCAGCAGCAGGAGGGCAGACTTGTGTCTCGGTGGCAGCATCCATTTTGTGGAGCTAAGGCTCTGTCTGACTTTAACCGGGGTTACAGGTTACATACATGTCGTGTCCCTCTAGAAGGGTGGAATGCTAACCCCGTCGCCAGAATTGGCGAGGGGTTAGTATTCCAATTCGTATGACACCTTACTCGACATGTTTTGATAAAGCGATACCAGAGTTGGCACATAACCGCGAGGATTATAATGCACTTAAGAGTATATGGTATGCGATATCATGGAAACGGCTATGGGATGGATCCCGAAAGCCGCAGACAGGCTCAGCTCATGCCAGAGCACCATCTCACACGATTCCAAGCACTTTGCCTTCAGGATTGTTAAGGCCTGCCATAGGAGTGACTGATAGGAGATCTGTGTGTCCATATAGGTTTAGATATAGGAATACTATATCTAAAGCAGAGGGTGAGTACACCACTCTGCCCCAGCTGTCAAGCAGCCAGTTGTGTCTGATTTAGTTAGTCAGCCCAGGGGTGGCACAATACATGCTGCAGCCCCTGGGAGACTTCTGGGTGCACCTCAGCCCTGGGTACAGGGACTTGAGAGGGCCCAGTGCCAATTCAGTACCTGGGTACAATTTGGAGTAGAGAGAACAGCTAGGCTGTGGGTCTGATTAGCAGGCCCACAGCCAGGGAAAGTCGTAAACCAGTGAAGCAAAAAGCAAAAATCTGGGTGATCATAGGATTGCAGACCCTACTCTCCTACAGGGCACGTCCCAAAGTAAGTATGGGATCCACTCTTAAGGAAAAAATCCTGCATCAGAGAAGAAGAACATAAGACCTGTGGCAGAAACCACAGACGGCTTAGTAATCAGACAAAAAGTAAACTCTTACCAAAAAGGGCTGAACCAGCAGCCAACCGAAAAGAGGGGTCGACCAAGGGACCCCGAAAGCACAGCAAACCACACAGGAAGTGTAACGGTCACTCCAAACATCAGATTCCAGGAGCAGGTGGGATACACCTCCCATCGAGTCCCGGAGCATCAACAAACCAGCATATGGAGGAGGAGGAGGAGGGGGGCTGGAGCCACGCTAAAAGACGCTGAATGGCAGAGTCCGCATGAGTGTTAAACAGAAGGACCCCATCAAACGGCAGGTCAACCAGACGCTCAGTAATATTTTCAGGAAAAACAGCATTCCGCAGCCAAGCATGGCGACAGAGCCACAGAAGTGGGCATAGCACGGCCGAGAGCATCGGCAACATCCAAGGCCGCACGAAGAATAAACGCAGCCAACTCCCTACCATCCAACACATGGACCGCAAATCAGCACAGGCACCCTCATGGGAGACATGAGAAAGAAGGGACTCCACAGAGTCCCACAGGCTGGAAGTAGCCCTAGCCGACACACAAAAAGTGTTGAGTGCCCGAAAGGCAGCACTGGAAGAATCACATTACGCCCCCATGAATCCAACCCCCGGGCCACACCAAAACAGAGGGAACACCACCACAGGCAAGGACGTAAAAGCCATCCGTAGAAGAGAACCTGGAGTAGAAAGGTGGAAGGAAAGGCAGACTGGGTCGTGCGGAGCAGGACGGCGGCGGTGCAGGAGGTGAGGCCCCCTATCACCCAGAGTAGGACACCCCCAAGCACCCAGAAGGGGATTGTGGAGCACCGCTTCAAAAGGAAGGAACAGCTCCAGTCCACCAGAGCCCTGGTGGAGAACTTCCAAAATGTTATCTGTAGGAAATGGGAGTGACAGGTTCACCCATCCGCAAAATGCCAGCGGCCGTGGAAATAGCCCGAACAAAGGCAACACTGGCCTCTGTAGGGCGCAGCGGAGGAGAGAGTAAGTCCTCCATGGGCGACTGCTGCAGACTGAGCCGTCCGTCCCCAAGTCCAGGGGGAAGCGGCCAGCCCTGGAATAGTGGGGGTGTCCACAGATGAGTGGGGTTCCTGAGGGTCCCCAGGGGAAGGTGGAAAAGCCAGCTGCGAGCCGCGGAAAGAAGGGTCCGAGGATTTAGGCCGTGGGGACAGCAAGGAGCCCTCCCTGGAAGATGCCGGTGAAAAGGCAACAATGCAGTGCCCTGTCTCCGGGGAGGAAGACACCAACAGATGACAGACCTCCGGAGAGGAAGGAACCTCATGAGACAAAACAAGGACCCGACGCCGGCACGGCACTGTGGAATCCGCCACAGGTGCCTGTTCGACATCAATCGGCGCCAGAGTGGGCATGTGCGCTGCAGAGTCGACCTCTGCCACCACGTTGTCCCCAGGAGAATGGGGCGGGGTCGACACCTGTATGGCTAAGGTGCAGTGCCGAAAAGGCGCCGGCTCGGCCTCAGACAGGACAGCCGCCCGAGTCGAGGACCGAGAGGGACCCGGGAAAGCACCCCAGGTCCCAAGCTCCATTTGCGACTCCACCAGAGCCGGGGAGGAAAGCTCCCAGGGCCGAAACAGTGCCGGCTCGGCCTCTGGCGAGGCAGTCGCCTGCTCAGAGGACCGAGGGGGACTCGGGGGCAAGCCCGGAGTTCCAGTGATCACCTGCGACACCACAAGGAGCCCCGTAGGGATTTGCAGCAAGGCAGGGACGCTAGGCGCCGTAGAGGGGAGCCCCAAAGGACTACACCTCAAAGACACCACCCTCCTACGACCTGAGGCCGAAATTTTCGGCGCCGGGGTGGGAGCTGCTGGCAACTCCGCAGAAGTCCCCACGCAGGGCAAGGGATCCGTGGACGTCTCATGATGTGGAGGAGGGGCCAAAGAAGCCTGCAGAGCCGCAGTGCAGGCTGCCATTTGGGCCCTAGTCGCCCCAACGCCGGATAATAAGGCGACAGGTGGGGCGCAAGTCCCGAGGGGAACCGGCACCTCCGCTGAAGGAGGACAGGGCCTCGGAGACAAGCTTAAGGACCTAGCAGTTGACGAGCAACGTCCTTGGGGCCGTGGCGAGGGACGATGTCGCAGACAAAACCGGCGGCTCCTTGTTTCCGAGGTAGGGGATGGACGCTGGGACGACACCGACCTGGATAAGCAGGTCGACAGTGTAGGAGAGTGGGGTCTGCAATCCCATGGCCACCCCAGATTTTTTGCTTTTTGCTTCACTGATTTACGACTTTCCCTGGCTGTGGGCCTGCTAATCAGACCCACAGCCTAGCTGTTCTCTCTCTAAATTGCAACCATGTACCTTAGGTGCATTTTACCAATTGGTACTGGGCCACCTTATCAGTCCCTGTACAGCATACCTTAGGTATCCAGGGCATAGGTGTACCCAGGGCCTACCAGGGGCTTAAGCATGTATTATGCCACCCATGGCTAGCCACCCAAACAGACACAACTGGCTGCACGACAGCTGGGGCAAGGTGGTGTAAACACCCTTTGCTTTAGATATAGTATCCCTATATCTAACCCTAAAATGGACACATATATTCCTATCAGTCACTCCTATGGCAGGCCTTATCAATCCTGAAGGCAGAGTGCTTGGAATTATGTGAGATGGTGCTCTGGCATGAGCTGAGCCCGTTTGCAGCTTGCGGAACCAAGTCCAAATAGCTGTTCCATGATAACGCTATACCATATACTCTTAAGTGCATTATAATCCTCGCGGTTAAATGCTAACTTGGGTATAGCATTATCAAAACATGTCGAGTAAGGTGTCATACGAATTGGAATACTAACCCCTCGCCAATTCTGGCGACAGGGTTAGCATTCCACCCTTCTAGAGGGACACGACATGTATGTAACTGTGAACCCCGGTTAAAAGTCAGACATAGCCTCAGCTCCACAAAATGGATGCTGCCACCGAGACACAAGTCTGCCCTCCTGCTGCTGGGAGTCCTTCCAGCAACGGAGGCCTGGACAAAGGGTTTCCTGTCAGGGGCGGTGCCAGCACCATCCCAGACAGGATTTTGTGTATCCCAGGTAGGCAGGGCTGAAAGGAAGGTGACTGCAAGTGGCACCCCGGTGCTCACTGTGCATATGCCGGCTCAAACCAGTTCCTGGGGCACACCAGCCCCTGGGCTGGGGAGAGACCGGACAAAGGAGAGGGGTGTAACCACCCCCCTCCTAGTCCCACCCATAGGGCAGGACTTAGTCGCGTGCCAGCCCCTTTTCTTAGGATAAAGGTAGGAGCAGGCCCCCTTCCCAAATTAGATAATCTTGAATCTTGAAACTACTTTCCACGAAAGGAACTCTTGACTATTCTGAAGACTCTCCCTTGTGGCTAAGGAGTAGCCACCCTGCACCAGCAGGCACCATCGAAGCTCTTGCGGTTTGCTGTAAGTCCATCCTCCGGATCAAGACTGCCCAGCTCGACGAGACCCGGATTCCCTGCCATCTCTGACCTCTACCTACATCATCCAGCCCAGCTGAGATTCGTGGGTGTGACGAGACCCGTGGGACCGGCCATCTTCAAGACCTGCACGACGCTTCACCAGCACGACCCCCGAGAGACCCTCGAGTAAGTGCATTGGGGTTTGAGAAGCCCTAACCCTAAGCAGCTCCAGCACCGAAGTCCAGCCTCCCAGCATCCACGAGATCTGCGTGGGGCCCTTCTGCTTCTTTTCTGCTTGCCACGTTGTCCGGCCACTTGCCCGTTGGCTAGTGACCCTCTTGACGACGTACCATGACGATTTCACCGCTGGTCTGGTTGCTCCAGACTGGCCCTTGCTCCCTTCCAAGAGAGGAGCACCCCGGACCCTCCTGGTCCACTCCAGACGCCATCTTGACTCCACCGCGTGGGCTTGCCTTTGCCAAGGGTTGTTGCTCAAATCCTGAGTCCAGCATCGCCGACAGCCTCGTGGGACAGCTCGCACCTCCAGCCTGGTCGCCGACAACGCCTCCTAGCCCGTGTGACTGCAGAGTCCAGCGTCGCCCACTCACCTGGTCGAGGTGACTTCATCCGCTGCCATCCAGGTGCCCACATAATCACTGGCTAGTGATTAAGAACTAAGTCCTCTCTGCTTTCAGGTCGTCTCCTTCACTGATCCAGCCTTGGATCACACCGAACATCTTCACTGGTCGCCTGCCAGCAACTTCTTCTTTCAGGCTCCATAGACTTCAACGAGGATTCCCGACGACACTTGAACCCTATGCAGCCGCGGCCCCTGGGCTAGGTAACTTGAGTATTTCGGTACTCCAGCACAGGTTCACTATCCAAGTGTCCAGATCCTTTTTCGTTTACAGTCTACCTAGTCGGATTCGTCCGGAAACAGTAACTTTAGAAACGCTAGCATCCATAGACTTCCTCCCGCATCCCGCGTGAGAGTGCACACTCTGTACACGATCTCCCTAGACCTCCTGCTCGTAATCTTAAGGTTCAGTAGTGTAGTCCTAGCGATCCTGAAGCCTCTGGATCTTGTTACTTACCTGCTAGTAATTCGCATTCCACTTTTGTAATATAGGGTTTTTCGTGCCCCTCGGGCATTTGTGTAAATTGTGCAACTTGCAGTATTTTCGTAAGAGTTTTGTGTTGTGCTTAGCTCCCTGACTCATAAAGAGTTCAGGGTAGACTTGTTATAAATAAATATCCTTTATTTTCATAACAACTTGTGTGGTGTCCTTTCACTTGGTGTTCAAGGGGTATATGTGATGGTAAAACAGCTGGCTTAACACGCCCTCTAGAGTTTAGCCTGAAGACTGCTCGTGTCCATGCTACTAGGATAGCTGGTCTCTAAGGTTGACTTACAACCAATCATCAATAAGGGTTGTTTGGTATGATACAAAGTGATCACTAGAATAGTGAGCACTATATATCAGGCCAACTTCTCACAGACAGCAACTTTATCCGGCGCTCCCGCCGCGACTTAGGCTTAAGGTGCTGACAGGCGTCGCAATCCGTCGAGTCGTGGTGCTCGCCCAGGCACCACATGCAAATCGGGTGAGGGTCCGTCGCCGACATGGGACATGCACAAGAGGTATACATCTTGAAGCCCGAAGGCATTCGTACACTGTTTCACTACGTCAAAGAGTAAAGAAAAAGAAGGCCTGAAACAAGTCAGGACACGATCCAGATCCGCGATCCACGCAGAAAAGTGAAAAAAACTGACGTAGGTGCACCGGGGTGGGACTTATGTGTTCTCGCTGACGTCACGAACGCGGATGTCAGGGCAGAGTCACGTGGTGCCGTCTCCCCGGCGCGCAGGGATGTTGTGGCAAAATGTTTTTCGGATCCAGTCTCACGCCTGGGGATAATTCTACGTTAAGGAATCTGCGGCTAGTACTCTCTTTCAGATAAGCCAGTCGATCTCATCCAGGCGTAGCGACAAAGATACTGACGTTAAAATGGTCCTGCCCAGAGAGCCGGCGGTGTCCAGCCCACAACGGATGGTAAACTTTGCGGCTTCTCTCCTGGCAGCGACAGCCTGGGGCCTCTTCCGGACACTGAGATAGCACCTGCACAACCGTATCCCACACAGAGTGGGAATAACGGCCCAAAAGACATGCAGCGTTTACCGATCGTAGTCCTAAGCTGACAGGAGAGAAAATCTCCTTCCTAAGATGGTCCAGGCTCTTGGATTCCCTTTCCGGTGGGGCGGTAGGGAATGGGCTCTTGAAAGTGGAAGCTTGGACCACCAAGCTCTCCGGGGTGGGGTGTTGGGAAAGGAAATTGGGGTCGCCTGTGGCCGGGCGGTGGCGTCGGACAATCATCCTGTCCACGGGAGCCCCTGTGTTGGGCCTGCACCACGTGCCCAAAAGGATATCCGAGGGCCTCATTAAACAGTAGGAGGGGCTCCGAAGAGCTTGCAGCAGGTTGAAGCACCTCTGTCAGGAGGTTAGTCCTTTCTCCACCGTAGGAAGCTCGAGGTTTAGAGTCTCGGCCACCCTATGCAACATCACTGCGTACGGCACTCCCTGCTCCGTAGCCACGGTAGCAGGAGACAACATTCCAAGGTCAGGGGAGATGTTGAGACCACTGGCATCCCCCAGAGTTCCTCTCTCCAGTCCTGTTCATCTAACTGGTTGGTCAGAGGGTCACCTGACCCCTCCCAGTCCTCTTCCTCTTCCTCTGGGTGCCATTCTGGTCGCAAAGGGACCCCAGGAGTGAACAGGGGCACAAAAAACCCTTGCGATGCCGGTCCGGCTCCACGTCGGGATGGAGGCAGGGGTCGAGGCCGGTCAGGGGGCCGACCGGCATCGAATGCGGTATTGGTGTCGTAGGAATCCACGCCGGTGGAGGTGTAATCAGGTCAACCAGCACCGATTCAGGTCCAGCCTTGGATCCATCAGGGGACTGCAGCGCCGGAGCGGTCGGAGAAGGCCTAGGCCCCCCAATCGAGTCCGCATGGCCCTAAGGCGCACCGGTGGGTTCGGGCCGCCCAAAGATGGAATGCATCGCCTCGTAGAACGTACAAAGCTGGATGGGAGTCGCTCCAGGTTCCTGGAAGGAAGAGAAAAGCAGAGTCGACTTGTCAGGCTTCGTGCGCGGTGCTGCAGGAAGGGCACATCCCTCGACGGATCAGCCGACCGATGATGTGAAGTCGAAGAGCGACGATGCTTCTGCGACAACTTCTTATACTTCAACTTAACCAACCCAGAGTACGAAGACTTCGATGACTTGGACGAATGGCGGTGGCTCCAAGACCGTTCCCTCGACCTCCCTCGCGACCATGAACGACACGGAGCCCACTGTCGGCGCTCAAGCAGCTTTCGGGACTGCTCCCACAAAGCCTTTGGCGCAATCGACCGGCAGTCGGAGCACGAATTGGGGTCATGGTCATGCTCCAAGCAAAAGAGGCACACGCGGTGCAGATCCGTCACCGACATCAGTCGGTTATAGGAACCGCATGCCTTGAAGCCGGGCATCCCTTGTGCACCAGGAATCGAAGACTTGAAAAACAAGTCAACAAAAGTCAAGAAAAAAGTCAGTCAAAGTGACTGGGGTACCGCTCTTCCCGGATCTGCACTGGATGGCACGCAGAAAACTAAAGAACTGACGTCAGCGTGCAAGGGCGACGTCTAAGTAGCTGCCGCGACGTCATCCCGGCGACACAACACCAACGACTAACAAGGAGCCGACCGATGCCGCCTTCCAACGGGCAGAGGTACTGCTGACAAAAAAACCTTTCCAGATCCAGTCTGACGCCTGGGGGTAATTCTAAGGTAAGGAATCTATAACTAACATGTTTCTTTCAGATATGCTGCTTTTATTTCATGGCTGAGCAGGAAATACAAAAAGAAGATGCAAATCTTCCCGAGTCACAGGGACAAATATCAGATAAGAACTGTCCATTAACTAAAAATCATGCCAGCAAAACAACATTACCACTCAATAAATGCACTGGTACTTTAAAGTTGTTCTGTTTCTCTGTATTTTCCTTTGCAGGAGGTCCCATTACCTCACAGTAGCCCACCTTAGGGATTGCACTAGCCTGGAGGAGGCACACCTGCCTGACTAGTTAATTTCCCCACCAGTCCAGGTGCCTAGGGGGTCCTGGACAAAGGAGGGGGGCTTCCTCTCCTGTGAGAGGAGTATGGTTTGCATTCCAAAGTTGGCAGCTCTTAGAAGATTGCTGGCCCAAGGAGGCTAATCAGCAGTTCATCCTGTGGGAGGGGCATATCTGCTGTCGCAGGTATGTCCTCGCATGTAATATTCAGCCCCGTTCCTTAAGGCTGTCCAGCCGCTGTAGGGATGACTTACATATATTACATGCAGTGTTAGGGACATGGCACACAAGGATGTGTGACCTGTTGTTTTTTCACTTTTGTCTGCACCAAAACATGCAGCCTGCAAAGACAGTCTTGAATGTTTTTTATTTGGTGTGGTTTTTTTTAAGGGTTTTATATAAAGCAAACTAGACCAGAGACATGGGGTATCAGAGTGTTTTTCATGAGCAACAGTTTCATTACTGAAGGACACATTCACTTTTGTTAGGCATGGGGAGATTAAGTGATTTGCCCATAATCACATAATGTTGAGCGCTGGTGCTTGGTGAGGGGCTCCTTAGGGTGGCACAATTCTTGCTGCAGCCCTTAGGGGCTCTCTTTAGTACCTCAGGTCCTGTGTCCCAGGGTACCATTTACTAGGGACTTAGAGACGGTGCTAAATGTTTTACCAATTGGGGGGAACAATAAAACATTTTTCGGGAAAGAACAATGGTACTGGGCATCTAATTAGCAGGAACCCAGTACACTAAAGTCAAATCCTAGCCAAAAAGCGGGGGAGTACTGCAACAAAAACCCAGTTTCCTAACTTAGTTTAAGCACTGCTTCACATCTCAACAGAGCACAATGCTGCTCCAAGCAAAATTTCATAAACACTAAATACAGTCGATAAGTGTAAGCTTTCAGTCATAAATTGACTTAGAAGTGATTAAAAATTTCAGATCTATTTGGGCAAATGCACAGTGGTCCACATCCATAGGTTTGATCAGGAATTATCAAAAATGACTTCAAAGTACAGTAATTGTTAGACTACGAAGATTTGCAACTAATAACAGGAAACATAATTAAAAAGAAGTCAATTAAAGGTGATAATTTGAGAAGACTTAATGGACTAATTTGTTTAGGAGTATAGTGAATGACTATCAACAACTTAAACTTTAAACGCATCAAAATCAATAGCATTAACGCTCAAAAAGAGCTTTTGAAAAACTAACCTCTTCCACGTCAGCTGATACAATATCATCCTGCTCGTCATCTCTGCCACGAACTGGCTGGGATTGACTTATCCGTCGTTGCTGAGGATTCCTTATAATATACGAGGACTGAGACTGGCTGGAGCTTCAAAACAGACAAGTAGAATGAAAGAAGAAATTTAAAACATGATTTTTGTTTTCCAGAAAAGCACGTTAAACAACAAACCTTTATTGAAGTTTTTCTTCTACGCACTTATTTTTAAAACCGACTGTTGTCTTGCTAGTAGTATCAGCAACTTTTCACAATGGCAATTGGGCTGGCAATCCAAATTCCCTGCTTCCACCAGTCTCATGCGATGCCCAGGCTGATAAGCCATTAAACAGGTGAACAAGATACATCCCTTCGGTAACGCTCTTTCTGACTGATGGTCTATCTAACTGCAGATTCCTTATGAATTATCCCCCAAGGCATAAGATTGGATCCGGAAACTCAAAAGCAATACTCGTACACACTGGTAGGTGTCGTTCTGCAGCTCCACATAAACATCGTTCCGCTCCGAAAGTGAGATATGCACCCATGTATAAGCTCCACCCAGGCACATTGACATCAGTTGCTTTAGAAGACACAAAGCCCCATCAGTAAACAGAACGGACAAGAGGGTGGAATGTGCATAATCTGAGTTCAGAGTAACTACCAGAAGGATCATTACTGAAGCCACAAACAGGTAGCCAAATAACAAACCATCAGATGTTGCAGAACTCTTAACATTTGCTCCCAACAAAATTACAGATTTGGGAGTGCTTGCATTATAGCTGAGAAAGGCAGGAGGTTACAATTTCTTAGACCCTACAAACTTGATTGGTTTAAATCAAAAGTCAAATCCTCCTGTCCCAGGCCCATTGGGCAGATCTTCACAATCTTGGGCTCAATTGGTCAGGGTGGCGAGCCCTAGCCTCCTGGAGCCTTTTCCTTACGCATCCTGGTTCCTGTGTGGCACAGAATCACAAGTTACTACTTGTGTAACGATATATCTGTAAGAGACATTAGTTAGTATTAGATTCCTTACCCTAGAATATCCCCAGACGTCAGACTGGATCCGGAAATGTTTGCGTAGCAGTACCCTTGCGCGTCGGTAGGCGTCGTCCGCGGCTCCGCGTCAGTCGTCGGCGTCGTGGGCGCCGTGATGACGTCGTCGGAGTACTTAGACACCGCCTCCGCGTGCTGACGTCAGTTCTTAGACACAGCTTTTCCGCGCCAGAAACGCAGAGCCAAGTTAAAAACCAACACTGGTGCCATTGAAACTAGGGCCCTGAAGGGGGGTAACCCTAACCCTAGATATCGGTTCGCAGAACGGGGAGGATGGGTGGGTCGGTAAGGAATCTAATACTAACTAATGTCTCTTACAGATATATCGTTACACAAGTAGTAACTTGTGCATCTGAAAGAGACACGTTAGTATTAGATTCCTTACCTTAGAATAGATACCCCAGCAATACCAACCCCGGTGGTGGGTCTGCGAACCAATAATCACACCAGAAAGTCCTGGAGGACGGAACAGCCAAAGAAGCCATCTCTCCGGACTTGGCTGTCAAGGCAGTAGTGTCTTGCAAACGTGTGCAGCGATGCCCACGTAGCTGCCTGACAGATGTCTTGTAAGGGCACACCCCGGCCCAGGGCAGTTGTAGTTGCCGTGGCTCGGGTGGAATGAGCCCGCAATCCAACAGGGGGCTCCTTTTTAGCCAAGGAGTAACATGCCTGCATACACAAGATGATCCACCGGGAGATGGTCCTCTTGTGCACCGCTTTCCCCTTCTTAGCGCCCACGTAACCAACAAAGAGTTGGTCATCCACCCGGAACTGGCGTGTGCGATCCAAGTAGAAAGAGAGCGCACGTTTTGGGTCCAGACGGTGGAGCCGCTCTTCCTCTTTAGAAGGATGCGGTGGCGGAAAGAAGGTTGGCAAGGTGATAGACTGCCCGATGTGGAAGGCCGTGACAAACTTGGGCAGGAAAGAAGGTTTGGTACGTAGCCCCACTTTGTCCGGATGGACAGAAAGGAAAGGTGGAGTACAAGAAAGGGCCTGGAGCTCACTCACTCTCCTGGCAGAGGTGATGGCAACCAGGAAAGCAGTCTTCAAAGTAAGAAGGCGGAGAGGACAGTTGTGAAGTGGCTCAAAGGGAGCGCACATAAGAAACGTAAGAACCAGGTTCAAGTCCGACTGAGGCATCACAAACGGAACAGGAGGGAATGTGTGTGTGATGCCCTTTAGAAATCTATTTACAATAGGGGACTTGAACAAAGAAGGTTGATCAGGCAGCCCTAGAAAGGCTGAAAGGGCAGAAAGGTAGCCCTTGATAGTGCCCAGAGCAGAGCCCTGCTGGGCAAGAGAAAGAAGGAAGAGAATATCCTCAGAAAGAGGGGCAGCAAGAGGATCCACAGCCTTTGCTGTGCACCATGCCACAAATCTGTTCCACCTGCAGGCGTATACCGACTTTGTGGAAGGACGCCTGGCTGCCAGAATGACGTTACAGACTTCAGGAGGCAAGTCAAATGGCCTCAACTGTCGCCGCTCAATCTCCAAGCATGGAGGTGGAGACTGGACAGGTTCGGGTGGAGGACCGTCCCCTGCTGCTGCGACAGAAGGTCCTCCTGAAGAGGCAGACGAAGCGGGGGATCGACCGACATACTGAGTAGCTCTGGATACAAGTACCTTCGAGCCCAGTCCGGAGCCACAAGGATGACTTGGGCCCGGTCGCGCTTGATCTTCTTCAGCACTCTGGGCAGAAGTGGTATAGGCGGAAATGCGTACAGTAGACCGCAGCTCCACTCGTGACAAAAAGCGTCTCCGAGCGAGTGCCGCCTTTGAAATTCTAAGGCGCAGAACTGATGACATTGCGCGTTCTCTACGGTGGCGAATAGATCTAACCAAGGCTCTCCCCATTGCTGAAAGAGGCCTTGCGCCACGTCCGAGTTCAGACGCCATTCGTGATCCATCATGCACCGAGTGGAGCACAGTGGAGAAGTGTGGCTCAGGGGTTAGAGGCAGCAGACCCGGAAACTGAGATCGGTCCTGGACCAGGGTTCAATTCCCCGCCTCGGCGGGGTCTTGGGCTAAAAATTCCACGGACTCGATAATTCTCATCCCGGTGCCTCCTCGACTCACGGGTTCACACTCTGTGACTCTGGGCAATAGCTTGCTTAATCTCCACAACGGCCCCTCGCGGCGGGATGCCTGACTTTCACCTTGTGGATACCCTGCTATCTCACAGGGGAATACCAGGAAGGGTTCCCTAAGCAAGCGCCGGGAAACCCACTGCGGGTAGCTGTGCGCTATATAAGCTCAATTACATTTACATTTACATTTACCGACGGCTGAGCTCGTCCGCCCTGGCGTTCAGAGAACCTGCCAGGTGTTGAGCCACCAGGGTCACGCCCTGGCGTTCCAGCCATTGCCAGAGGGCAGAGCCTCCTGGCAAAGGGCCCACGACCCCACCCCGCCCTGTTTGTCGCAGTACCACATGGCGGTGGTGTTGTCCGTGAACACCTGCACTACACTTCCCCGGACAGAGGGGAGGAACGCTTTCAGTGCTAGACGAATCGCCCGTAACTCCAACAGGTTGATGTGGAGCCGGGCCTCCGCCGGAGACCAGAGGCCGCTGATCTCCGCCTCTCCCATGTGGCCTCCCCAGCCCTGGAGGGACGCGTCCGTCACAACTACGTGCTCCGGTTGGGGAAGGGAGAGGGATCTGCCGCTGACCCAATCGCGGTCCGTGAGCCACCACTGCAGCTGTCTCGCAGTGCCCTCCGAGATCAGGACGTGGTCCGATAGGTTGCCCTGATGCTGGGCCCACTGAAACTTCAGGTCCCACTGCAGAGCCCGCATCCGCCACCTGGCGTGATGCACCAGCAGGATGCAGGAGGCCATCAGCCCCAGCGTCAACCTGACCGAGACCCGGGATAACGGCTGAAAGATGGGAATCAGAGCCTGAATATCCTGGACCCGCAGTTCGGGAGGATAAACCCGAAACCGCGCCGAGTCGAGAACCGCTCCGATGAAAAGGAGCTTCTGAGAGGGGCACAGGTGTGACTTCGGCACATTGATGGAGAACCCCAGCCTGTGCAGGAGATCTGCCGTAGTCTGGAGGTGGCTGACGACTGTCTGGGGCAAGCCCGCCTTCAACAACCAGTCGTCGAGGTAGGGGAAGACTGAAACCCCTAACCTGCGCAGACGAGCTGCGACCACCGCCATCACCTTTGTGAACACCCGTGGGGCGCTGGCAAGGCCGAAAGGGAGCACGGTATACTGAAAGTGCTCGTGGCCAACCGTGAACCGCAAGTAGCGCCGGTGGGCCGGCAGGACGGGATGTGGAAATAAGCGTCCTGCAAGTCCAACGCTACCATCCAGTCTCCTGGGTCCAGGGCAGCTAGGACCTGAGCCAGTGTCAGCATCTTGAACTTCTCCTTCCGGAGGAAGCCGTTGACGTTCCTTAGGTCCAAGATAGGGCGTAGGAACCCTTTGCCCTTCTTGGGTACCAGAAAGTAGTGGGAGAAGCAACCACACCCTACTTCTGGCCCTGGAACGTGCTCGATGGCCCGCTTGGCCAAGAGGGCCGTTACTTCCTCCTGCAGAAGTCGCAAATGATCCCCCGATACACGGTGGTTCTGCGGTGGCATGGCTGGAGGAGTCGCCTCGAAGGGGAGGGAGTAGCCCCTTCGGACGATCTGCAGCACCCACCTGTCCGAAGTGACGGTGCGCCAGTGGAGGTGGTGATGGCGAACCCTGCCCCCCACTGGCGTCACATGGGCCTGAAAGCACGGACTAGGAGGATTTTGAGGCGGATGCTGCGGGGGAAGGTGTGGACTGACCTCGCCGTTGTCCCCGACCGCCAGGACGGCGGTTCCCAGGGCCGCCACCGCGTTGGGTATTACCCTGCGGAGCGTGGCTGGCAGCACGTGTGGGTACACCCCTTCCGTGGCCACGAAAGGAATGAAAGGCAGCCGATTGCTGGCGCGGGGCCGAGAGGCCCAAGGACTTGGCCGTAGCCCTGGAGTCCTTAAAGCGCTCGCGCACATGGTCTGCCTTGTCGCCAAAGAGGCGACGGCCATCAAACGGCATGTCCATCAATGTGTTCTGGACATCGGCCGAAAAGTTGGCGGACCTCAACCAGGCGTGACGTCTAACCGCCACCGTCGTTGCCATCGCTCTACCCAGTGAGTCGGTGGTATCCAGCCCACACCGTATAGAATATTTGGCTGCATCCCGGCCCTCCACAAGGGCTTGGCCGAGTTTGGCCCGTACCTCCAACGGACACTCTGGCAGCACTTCCGCAACCGCATCCCACAGAGAGTGGGTGTAGCGGCCCAAGAGGCATGCGGTGTTGGAAGACCGCAGTCCCAGACTAAGGGACGAGAAGATCTTTTTGCCTTACTGCTCGTACCTCTTGGATTCCCTGTCCGGCGGTGCCGACGGGAAAGCGATCTGGGAATTGGAGGCCTGGATGACCAGGCTCTCGGGGGTAGGGTGGGTGGACAGGAAACATGGGTCGCCCGGTGCTGGGCGGTGGCGTCTGGCCACGTTCCTATCTACGGGCGAACCCGTAGCGGGCTTGGACCAAGTGCCCAGAAGAACGTCGGTCAAGGCCTCATTAAAGGGCAGCAGAGGCTCGGCCGAACTTGACTGCGGTTTAAGGACCTCAGTGAGGAGATTAGTCCTCACGGTAACGACGGGGAGCTCAAGACCCAAGGCCTTGGCAGCCCTCATCAAAACCACACTGTAGGTTGCCCCCTCCTCCGAAGCCACGGTAGGAGGGGAGACAAAACCAGTGTCTGGAGAGGTGTCCAGGCCACTGGTCTCCCCAAGGTCTCCTGCCCAGTCCTCATGAGACTGACACTCTCGGGTCAGAGGGTCCTCAGACCCCTCCCAATCCCCTTCATCTCCCATCTCCTGAAACTCAGGGTTCTCAACCAATGGGGCCTGCTCATAGAAGTGAAACTCCCCAAACGACGTCTGGAGCGGCACCCATCGGGGCCGTCCCGACGTCGGAACAGGAATGAAGGGGGCATCGGGGACGGTGCCGCCCGAGGACGGCGCCGGAGGCGACACCTGGTGGTCCGATGCCGGGGAGGTCGTAAGGTCCACCGGCGACGATCCAGATCCCGAAGAAGGTCTAGCGGCGTCCCGCGGTGCCGGGCCCAAAGGCGCCGGCGGCGTTGGGACAGCTGTACCCTGCGGCGCCGGGCCCGAAGGCACCGGCGGCGGCGGGATAGCGGGAACCTGCGGCGCCTGGCCCGAAGGCGTCGGGGCCGAAGCACCCGAAGGCGTTGGGGCCGAAACCCCCGACCCGCTAGAGGCCCCAGACGGGTCCGCTGGGCCCGAAGGCACCACGGAGCCAGTCGGGGGAGAGAGTTTCCTCATGGCCATGAGGAAGCGATCGATCTCCTCCGGCGTCGCGTTGAGCTCAGGGACTGGAGGGTGTGGAGCTGAACGCGGCGCCCGCGACTCCGACGGAGCCGCGTGGGCGGTGTCACCCGAACCCCCGGCCGCATCGCGCGAGCGTCGGGGGGGGGATGCGCAGAGCGATGACGCCTCTTGGACTTCTTGTGCTTCTTACCTGACGACGACTTCGACCCGGAGGAGTGAGGCCTACTCTCGGAGCTGTGGTGGCTCCGAGCCCGCGACCTGTCCCTCGACCTCCCGCGGCGCGGGACCGACTGCCGGAGTTCGAGTCGCCTGCGGGACCGCTCCCGCCTGGCTTTCGTAGAGAGGGCCCGGCAGTCGGAGCAGGCCTTGTCGTCGTGATCGACGCCTAGACAAGTTAAACACAGGCGGTGAGGATCCGTGACCGACATTGTGCGGTCGCAATCCTCGCAGTGCTTAAAGCCGGGCATCCCTACGGCACCAATCGGAGTCGATGACTCGAGAAATGATCAGAAAACGATCAAAAAAGTTAGTCAAAAATTGACTAGGGTTACTGCTTTTTCCAGATCTGCGCTTGCTGGCGCGGAAAAAAGAATAACTGACGTCAGCACGCGGAGGCGGCGTCTAAGTACTCCAACGACGTCATCACGGCGCCGACGACGGACGCGGAGCCACAGACGACGCCTACCGACGCGCAAGGGTACTGCTACGCAAAAGTTTCCGGATCCAGTCTGACGCCTGGGGATATTCTAAGGTAAGGAATCTAATACTAACGTGTCTCTTTCAGATGTCAAGTTATTCCCGCAAATGGTCTTTAGGGCATGTAAGGCGACCAGCTTCTCTGGTCCTGAAGTGAGTCCCACTGGTCCTGGGGTTGACTGTAGGCAAAGTGCTTAGTCCATGACGACATCAGTTGTCCATGACTGCTGCCATCCAGTCCCAATGTCCAGCACCAACAAAAAGCACCCTCTCTCTCCCTTGTGTAAGTGTTTTTAAGTGGGGGTGGAAAGTTCAATAAGTCAGCCAACCCTGGTCAATCCTAGGGTGTACATCACCTCTCCATCCCTGTGATAACCCTATTGCATAGCATGCAGGAACAATTCAAGATGGCCTTATTCAAGAGTCAGTGGTCACAACTCCGCTGGGGGCCTCAGCTCCGCCCCTCGCCGACTTGACAGCCTGGACCTTTCCCACCAACACTTCAAAGAACCCCCCCCCCATTTTGTGTTGGCTCAGAGGTCTGGGCTCCCTCCTTTGTTCAGTGGGCCTGGGATGTCCCAACCTTGGTATGGTTTGACAGCTAATTAATGGATGCACATTTTCCTCCCCAGCCCTTCCACCTCAGGAGCAGAGCGAAGCACTGTTAATTGCTCCCTTTCTGAGGGATGGTGTAAGGAAATACCTTTTTTGTATGGTCATGCCAAAGTTTTGGACTGATGCGGCTGGTTTTTCGATCCAGAGTTTACAGAGGCCTGCTAATCAAACCTCAGTGTCTGTGCCCTGACCTTTAAGGGCTGTATGTTGGAGTGGCTTGTAACAGGCTGTAAGGCCCTGGCATATGGTCTCCAGGGCCTGTAAGTTAGAAGGTGACACCAGGGACAGCTGCTCTGGTTGTGCTACCCTAGGTGCGAGAAAGGTAAAACAAGGCTCCTAGTCTGCCACTCCAGAATGGAAGGGCAGTTTTAAATTGGAAACTCTACTTTGGCTTTGCAATTACTTTTATTGGCAAAGTCCTCCTTATTAAATATATGTAAGGCAACCCTAAGTTAGGCCTAGAGAGCTCTAAGGAAGAGTATTGTATATATTAAGAAGTGGAACATGTGTTTTACAAGTTCCAAAAGCAAACACCTGCAATTGTCATTTTAACTGAAGAAAAGGCAAGTAGCCCCATTGTGAATGCAAAGTTGCAGACTGCCACAGCAACCCAGCTAACCTCTTAGTGGGACTACTAAAGTTGATACTGCAAGGTATCAAACAACTTGTTACATTAAGCCCGACTTGATGACCTAGTCACTATTAATGCAACTTGTTGCAGTGTGCAACTTTTACAAAGTTGCCACATTGTTGCCCTAAATCCACTGTGATCATCCACAGTTGCACACAGGGTCTTTCCCTGAGACAGCGTTCTGCCCTTCTGGGCATACGTGCAAACAACTCACTAAAAGGAGACGACAGAAGCCTGGGCCGCGCAGAGTGGTTACCTCTACTTGGCGGGAAGCCACACAGGAGTTAGCCCAAGAGGTAAGCTTGAGAGGAGAAGGCACCTTTGAAGGGCAAATGGGGAACACTCTGCAGAAGGGCTTGTCTATTGTTAATGTAGACAAGTTGGCACTCGGGAAGGAGAGGGGAAGCCAGTTGCCAAACTAGTTTTCCAGTGGCACGTACACACCTCTGTGTTGGGTGTTAGGGAGCGCTACACGCCAAGTGAAGGATTTTGTCATATTGGAAGGTGGCAGAATGGAGAATTCTGGGATAGCCAGATACCATACCTCACAGCAAGTGGTCATCAGGATGGAGGAAACCTAATAGCCCATTTGCTACTGACTGCGTTTCACCAGAGGGCATTTTCTGGGCATAAAAAGGGCAGCCTGGCACAGAGAACTCCGATCTCGATTGACTGGAAGTAGGAAGCTGCCTCTGTATATACTAAACCAAAGTGAGGTATAGTGTGCACAGAGTCCAGTGAAACCCCAAAGGTAGGCAGAGGTAAAGTTAGAGAGCACCTCACTGTAAGAAACTGGCTCTTTATATACTGCACCAAAATGAGGTACAGTGTGTATAGAGTCCAAGGGTCTCCAGAGGTTTGGCAGACGCTAAAGTTAGATAGAACCTTACTCTCTAAAGTGGTAGCTTGGTCGAGCAGTAAGGCAGTATCAGAAGACAGTGTAAAGCATTTAGTGTACACATTCAGTCAGCAAATGGTCTCAAACCCTCAAGAACTGAATTCCAGGCCAATTGTTTTGTATACAAAAATATACTGTTGTTTTATTTCTAGAACCAAGCACGCCTGGTGCAGGTCAGCATAAAAATACTTTTCAGTAGTAAATTACTTGTATGAACACAGTTCAAAATAGCAGTGTAACCTGTACTGGTAATGGTTACAGTTTTAAGAAAGCAGTTTGCACCACATTGCAGATATAGTACATTCAATTGAATGGGCTTTTTAAGTAAAATGCAGCTAATTACTTTTCAGATTACTTTTGCTAACACAGGACTGGATCCTAGATTCAACCCTGGGACATTTCCTGAAAACAGGTACGTAAATGCGTTTTGGTTAAAGTTACGATTTTTAAGGAAAATTATTGCATTTCAAAAGTTGACACCGAAACATTTTCACATAGAATTATCCTATGGGAGGAAATTCACTGAGCAGGTAAGTATGGTTATCGTTACTTTTTCTTACTCAGTGCTAGATCCTGGATTCAGCACTGGGACATTTCCTAAAAACAGTTGAGAAAATGCGTTTTTGAAATTCAACTGATTTTTAAGGAATATTTGCAGTTTTCAGAAGTCGACAAACTTTTTGGGAGAAAAAGTGTCAATGTTATCCTATGAGGAAAAATGAGTTATCTGTTTCAAGGTACGTAATTGGTCTTTTGAGTTAGGGTTCTGGGGTTAGACTCAGGGGTCTCCCAGGGTCAGTGATGCACTGTTGTTGCACCCTCAGCGGCCCACGGGCGGCCGGGTGCAGACTGTTGAAGTCCAATGTTAGCCAATGGGGGATAGGGACTCTCCGGTTGGTGTTGGCTGGCAAGCAGGCCACAGGGTTGTGGAAGCAAAGCTCCTAGGGTTAAGCTAGGGCAAGTTGGGGACCAAGTTAGCACCAAAGGGGCACCCTCAGCAGCACTAGGGCAGCTGGGTGCAGGGTGATGTTTTGAGGTCGGGTGCCCTGTTGATTTCAACGGGAATTCTCCGGGACAAACACCGCAGGTTCAGGGACGAGGATCTTCCAGGAGTGACCACCACTTCGAGGGGTAGGTTGGGATGTAGAGGGATGATTAGGCACTGCTGGGTTGGGCACACAAGGCAGTGGGGCGTCGGCTTCAGGGGTGCCTTTGAATGTCGGATTTTCTTTCCCGCTCTGGTCGCGGCGGGGAGGGGGGGGGGTGGGGGTGTTGGGGGTGTTCTCTCCATTGAGGCTGCAGGCGTCATCTGGAGGCTCGAGGCAGGTCAGGGGATGCCGGATCTCAGGTCAGGATCGCCGGGGGGGCCTCCTCGTAGTGTTTGTTCACTTAAACACGGGGCGGGCTCGGCGGGTGCAGAGGGTGCTGGATTTGCGGTTTCTGGCTGGCACCAGAAGCTGCAGTTTAAACACGTCCGGTGTTCACGGGAGAAACAGTTTGGAAAGTGAATACAGGCAGGTCCTCTGGGGTTTTTGAGGTTGCTGGCCACTGAACACGCAAGGGTTTCGCAGGAGCAGGTTCGAGGGGAGACAGGCCTGTAGGGCTGGGGCCAAGTCAGAGGGCCTCGTCCTCTTGTTAGCTTTGCACGGCTACTCGTCCTTTTCTTGTGGTTTCTGAGGAAGGAAGGTTCAAGCTGCCCCTAAATACTACATTTAAGGGTGTTACAGGTAGGTAAAGGTCAGGGACCAATGAGTCCTTTCCCTGGGGTGGGTACACCCCCCATTCTGCCACTCCCCAGTGGGAGGGGGTCAGGAGCCTGTCCCTGGTTGGCTGGGTCCCCCTATACTCAAGATGGCGGGGACTTGAGATTGTGCTTTGTAGGAGAGTAGGGTCTGCAATCCTATGATCACCCCAGATTTTCGCTTTTTGCTTCACTGGTTTACGACTTTCCCTGGCTGTGGGCCTGCTAATCAGACCCACAGCCTAGCTGTTCTCTCTACTCCAAATTGTACCCAGGTACTGAATTGGCACTGGGCCATCTCTTGTGTCCCTGTAACCAGGGCAGAGGTGTACCCAGAAGTCTCCCAGGGGCTGCAGCATGTATTATGCCACCCCTGGGTTGACTAACTAAACCAGACACAACTGGCTGCTTGACAGCCGGGGCAAGGTGGTGTAATCACCCTTTGCTTTAGATATAGTATTCCTATATCTAAACCTAAAATGGACACATATATTCCTATCAGTCACTCCTATGGCAGGCCTTAACAATCCTGAAGGCAGAGTGCGTGGAATAATGTGAAATGGTGCTCTGGCATGAGCTGAGCCCGTTTGCAGCTTGTGGAACCAAGTCCTAATAGCTGTTCCATGATAACGCTATACCATATACTCTTAAGTGCATTATGTACCTCGCGGTCATATGCTAACTCTGGTATAACATTATCAAAACATATCGAGTAAGGTGTCATACGAATTGGAATACTAACCCCTCGCCAATTCTGGCGACGGGGTTAGCATTCCACCCTTCTAGAGGGACACGACATGTTGGTAACCTGTAAACCCCGGTTAAAGTCAGACATAGCCTCAGATGGATGCTGCCACCGAGACACAAGTCTGCCCTCCTGCTGCTGGGAGTCCTCCCAGCGCGGGAGGCAAGGACAAAGGGTTTCCTGCCAGGGGCGGTGCCAGCACCGTCCCAGACAGGATTTTGTGTATCCTAGGTAGGCAGGGCTTTAGAGGAAGGTGACTGCAAGTGGCACCCCGGTGCTCACTGTGCATATGCCGGCTTGAACCAGTTCCTGAGCTGGGGAAAGCCCGCCAAAGGAGAGGGGTGTAACCACCCCCCTCCTGGTCCCACCCATAGGGCAGGACTTCGTCGCGTGCCAGCCCCTTTTGCAGGATAAAGGTGGGAGCAGGCCCCCTTCCAAATCAGATCATCTTTGAATCCTGAACCGACTTTCCACGAAAGGAACTCAAGACTCTTCCCAAGATTTCTCCCTTGTGACTAAGGAGTAGTCACCCTGCAGCAGCAGGCACCATCCAAGCATCGCGGTCTGCTGTAAGTCTCTCCTCCCGATCAAGACTGCCCAGCTCGACGAGAACCGGCTTCCCTGGCACCTCTGACCTCTACCTGCATCTTCAGCCCAGCTGAGACCTGTGGGTGTGACGAGACCTCGAGGGACCGGCCATCTTCAAGACTGCACGACGCTTGCCCAGCACGACCACCGAGTGACCCTCGACTGAGTGCTTTGGGGTAACAGAAGCCCCGACCCTGAGCAGCTCCAGCACCGACGTTCAGCCCCCCTGCATCCACGAGATCTGCGTGGGGCCCTTCTGCTCTTTGCTGCTCACCGCGTTGTCCAGGTCACTTGCCCGTTGGCTAGTGGCCCTCTGACGACGAACTTCGACGACAAACACCGCTGGTCTGGTTGCTCCAGACGTGTCCTTGCTCCCCTCCAACAGAGGAGCACCCCGGACCCTCCTGGTCCACTCCAGACGCCATTTTAAGTCCACCGCGTGGGCTTGCATTTGCCAA
This sequence comes from Lissotriton helveticus, assembly GCF_964261635.1. Taxonomy (NCBI): domain Eukaryota; kingdom Metazoa; phylum Chordata; class Amphibia; order Caudata; family Salamandridae; genus Lissotriton; species Lissotriton helveticus. The sequence goes on along the minus strand of NC_136063.1, from coordinate 402,751,349 downwards.
GACTTGTTGCCCCAATCCTGGGTCCAGCGTCGTTGACAGCAGATACCTTCATGGGACAGCTCGCACCTCCATCCTGGTCGCCGACAACGCCTCCTGGTCCGAGAGACTGCAGAGCCCAGCAGCGCCCACTCACCTGGTCGAGGTGACTTCGTCCGGTGCCACTCTGGTGCCCACCTAAATCACTGGCTAGTGATTCAGAACTTGGTCCCCTCTGCTTACAGGTCTTCCTCTTCCCCGATCCAGGCTTGGATCCCCACGAACTTCTTCACTGGTCGCCTGCCAGCATCTTCTTCCTTCAGGCTCCTGGTTCATCAACGAAGAAACCCGACGACATTTAAACCCTATGCAGCCAGAGCCCCTGGGCTAGGTAAACCGAGTACTCCGGTGCTCCAGCGTAGACCAACTCTTTAAGTGTCTAGATCCACTTTAGTTTTTGACCTACCTAGTCGGGTTCGCCCGAAAACACTAACTTTGCTTTTACTAGCCTCCATAGACTTTTTCCCGCCTTACGCGTGAGAGTTCCCACTCTGCACACGACGTCCCTAGGCCTCCTGCTTGTAATCTAAAGGTTCAGTAGTCCAGTCCTAGCGATCCTAAAGCCTATGAGAATAGTTACTTACCTGCTAGTAATTCGCATTCCACTTTTGTAGTATATGGTTTTTCGTGCCCCTCGGGCATTTGTGTAAATTGTGCGACTTTAAGTATTTCTTTAAGAGTTTTGTTGTGTGCTTAGCTCCCTGTCTCATAAAGAGCCAGGGTAGTCTTGTTATAAATAAATATACTTTATTTTTCATAACAACTTGTGTGGTGTCCTTTCCCTTGGTGTTCAAGGGGTAAATGTGATGGTAAAACAGCTGGCTTAACACGCCCTCTAGAGTTTAGCCTAAAGACTGCACGTGTCCATGCTACTAGGATAGCTGGTCTATCAGGTTGACTTACAACCAAACATCAATAAGGGTTGTTTGGACTGATACAAAGTGTTCACTAGAATAGTGAACATTATATATCAGGCCAACTTCTCACAATGTGCTTAGCCCTCTGATCTCATAAAGAGTTCAGAGGTGTTTGTTATTAATAAAAATATTGTTTATTTTCAAAACAACCTGTGTTGTGTCCTTTCATCTGGTATTCAAGGGGTTATATGTGGTAAAACAGCTGGCTTCACATGCCAAAAGAGTTTAGCCTAAGACTGCTTTGTCCATGCTACCATTAGGATAGCTGGTCTATAAGGTTGACTTACAACCAATCACCATAAGGGTTGTTTGGACTGATACAAGGTGATCACTAGAACTAGTGAGCATCATATATCAGGCCAACTTCTCACAGTGCTGGTCTATATTTCTTTTCTATTCTTGGATTTAACACTCTACAGCGTACAGGGTCTTTAAATATTTCTGGAGCATGTTTAATGACTCCTTTGATCATGGGTAGTATTTGCGTAGACCTTTGTGACTGCTCAAATGTATCCAGTAAAAAATCCTCCTCAGTGGCATCAGTGTGCACTGAAACCCCGTGGTATAGGGCAGCTCTATTTAAGAGGTGGTTAAACCCAATACTATCCTCCGGAGGGGAAGGTTTTCTTGGGTAGGACTGAGGATCAGGAATGTCGGGCACATTATGTGGTGGGAACTCATATATATCGTCATCTGTAGGATATGTATCTGGATTGATATCTTCATCTACAGGGTATGTATGTGGGTCTGGTATGTCACCCCCCCACCTAGATCATACTCATCATCAGTGTGGTGTGATGATGCAGGAGATTGAACGGGAGAAACTGTAGGTGAAATGTAAGGAGGGATAGGAGAGGAAGAAGGTGAAGGAGAGGAAGGGTGCATTGGAGAAGTTGCACAATCCTTCTTGGCAGGAACCACAGGTAGAAGTGGTGTTGCTGCTGGTCTCTTTTTGTGAGGAATAGCTTCCACATGTCCAGTTTTTGGGTTGATATTGACCCTCTTTTGTTTAGGATCTGGTCTAAACAGTTCTTCTTCCTCTACAACCTTCTTTGGCGTCGGTTTTTTCGGTGCCGATAGAGGTTTTTTAGGGGCTTTTGCTTTAGGAGGCGTTACAGTGTCCTGTGGCAAATTCTTCGGTGCCGAAGGTGGTTTTGGTTTAGTAGGCTTGTCGGAGGGTTTAGGGGACTCTGAATCAGGCCTTGCAGTCTTCGGTACCGAGGTTGGAGTTCTTGGAGTGGAAGCAGGTCTTGTTGGCTTCGAGGCGTCAGACTCTGGTTTTCCATCTTTATTTTTGGAACAGGACGGTTTCAGAGCCGGAGCTTCTTTCAGATCCGATACAATGTTTGGCTTTGGTACCGGTGCGTCCTTAGGTGTGGGTGCCGAAGGGTCTTTGTCTTTTGGTACCGAAGGGTGTTTTGGCTTCAGTGTTGAAGGATCCTTCGGTGTCGAACGATGTTTGTGCTTCGGTGCCAATGGAAGAGGTGGAATTGGCAAGTGTGGTTTGCTCGGTGCCAAGGCACTGGAAGGCGTAGTCGTTTTCCTCGGAAGCCGAGCCCGAAGGCAGGGCGTTTGAGGGAATATTTTGGTCTCGACTGGGCCCCTTGGGCGGAGTGTGGAGTGTTGACCGTTGCCTTTGGCTTGGGCAGTGTCTGTGGTGTAGGGGCAATAGTACCCACGGGTTGACGAGATGGAATCGAGTCATCTGAAACCTCTGCCTCTGATACGATCTGGAGATCAGGAGAATCTTCTTCCGGGACGAGTGGAACCTCGTCATCGAAGATGTCCTCCGGTGCTGGGGCTGATCTCCTCATCTCGTGTCGACAGGCCCTCCTGTGAGAAGTTGGCCTGATTTATGATGTTCACTAGTTCTAGTGACGATTGGTTGTAAGTCAACATTATAGACCAGCTATCCTATTGGTAGCATGGATAAAGCAGTCTTAGGCTAAACTCTTTTGGCATGTGAAGCCAGCTGTATTACCACATGTAACCCCTTGAACACCAAGTGAAAGGACACCACACAGGATATATATTCAATATATATATGTATTTATTACTACAAATAGTTCCCTGAACTCTTTATGAGCACAAGAGCAAACACGTTAAAACAATTCAATTGATAAGTATACAAAAGTTGCACCAATATGGATAGGCCGGGTGCCCTCTAAAACCATATACTAAAGAAGTGGTAAAAGTACCACGAGTCGAAAGGAAGTAAGGCCTAGGGCCTTGGGAATCGTTGGGGCTATGCTGTACTAACGCAAGTTAGGAACTAGGAGGCCCACGGGATCTGGTTTGCAGTGCGCAAAGTTAGGAGCAAGTTACATTGAAGTCAATGGATGCGTAAAAGTTAAAAAGGTAAAGGGAGGAAGTCTTCCGGTCAGTCTAGAACTTAGCCCTTTGGAATCTGGACACTAGGAGTGTTAAACTACTCGGGGGCACCGGAGTGCCAGCGTTACATCACCCACAGGAAGCGGGTGCAGTGGTGCCAAAGTGCGTCGGGAGGCAAGGACAAAGGGTTTCCTGCCAGGGGCGGTGCCAGCACCGTCCCAGACAGGATTTTGTGTATCCTAGGTAGGCAGGGCTTTAGAGGAAGGTGACTGCAAGTGGCACCCCGGTGCTCACTGTGCATAGGCCGGCTGAAACCAGTTCCAGGGGCACTCCAGCCCCTGGCCTGGGGAAAGCCCGCCAAAGGAGAGGGGTGTAACCACCCCCCTCCTGGTCCCACCCATAGGGCAGGACTTCGTCGCGTGCCAGCCCCTTTTTGCAGGATAAAGGTAGGAACTGGCCCCCTTCCAAAGCAGATCATCTTTGAATCCTGAAACTACTTTCCACGAAAGGAACTCAAGACTTCTTCCCAAGATTCTCCCTTGTGACTAAGGAGTAGTCACCCTGCAGCAGCAGGCACCAACCAAGCATCGCGGTTTGTTGCCAGTCTCTCCTTCGGATCAAGACTGCTCCAGCACGACGAGAACCGGCTTCCCTGGCACCTCAACCTGCATCATCAGCCCAGCTGTGATCCGTGGGTGTGACGAGACCTCGAGGGACCGGCCATCTTCAGAACTGCACGACGCTTGTCCAGCACGACTCCCGAGTGACCCTCGACTGAGTGCTTTGGGGTAAGAGAAGCCCCGACCCTGAGCAGCTCCAGCACCGAAGTTCAGCCCCCCTGCATCCACGAGATCTGCGAGGGGCCCTTCTGCTTTTTGCTGCTCACCGCGTTGTCCAGGTCGCTTGCCCGTTGGCTAGTGGCCCTCTCACGACGCTCCACGACGACAACTACTGCTGGCCTGGTTGCTCCAGACTAGCCCCTGCTCCCCTCCAAAAGAGGAGCACCCTGGACCCTCCTGGTCCACTCAAGACGCCATTTTAGGTCCACCGCGTGGGCCTTGCATTTGCCAAGACTTGTTGCCCAATCCTGGGTCCAGCGACGTCGACAGCAAGAACCTTCGTGGGACAGCTCGCACCTCCATCCTGGTCGCCGACAACGCCTCCTGGTCCGAGAGACTGCAGAGCCCAGCAGCGCCCACTCACCTGGCTGAGGTGACTTCGTCCGGTGCCATCCTGGTGCCCACTCAAATCACTGGCTAGTGATTCAGAACTTGGTCCCCTCTGCTTACAGGTTTCTTCTTCCCTGATCCAGGCTTGGATCACTCCGAACTCTCTTCACTGGCCGCCTGCCAGCAACTCTTTCTTCAGGCTCCTGGATCTTCAACGAGGGTTTCCGACGCAACTTCAACCCTATGCAGCCGCAGCCCCTGGGCTAGGTAACCTGAGTACTCCGGTGCTCCAGCATAGTCCAACACCCTAAGTGTTCGGATCCACTCCCGTTTTCGACCCACCTAGTCGGGTTCGCCCGAGAACAGTAACTTTGCAACTGCTAGCCTCCATAGACTTTTTCCCGCCTTACGCGTGAGAGTTCCCACTCTGCACCCGACGTCCACAGGCCTCCTGCATCTAATCCCAGTGTTTAGAATTGTAGGCCTAGCGATTCCTAAGTCTAGAAAAGTATTACTTACCTGCTAGCAAGTTTGCATTCCACTTACTGTGTATATGGTTTTTCGTGCCCCTAGGGCATTTGTGTAAATTGTGCGACTTAAAGTATTTTCTTAAGAGTTTTGTTGTGTGCTTAGCTCCCTGACTCATAAAGAGTTCAGGGTAGTCTTGTTATAAATAAATATCTGTTTATTTTCATAACAACTTGTGTGGTGTCCTTTCACTTGGTGTTCAAGGGGTAATGTGATGGCAAAACAGCTGGCTTAACACGCCCTCTAGAGTCTTAGCCTTAGACTGCTCGTATCCATGCTACTAGGATAGCTGGTCTATAAGGTTGACTTACAACCAATCATCAATAAGGGTTGTTTGGACTGATACATAGTGATCACTAGAATAGTGAGCACTGCATATCAGGCCAACTTCTCACAACAATGTGATCCATGTTCCAATTGGTAATGCACCTAAAGTGCATTGGCATAAATTCAGAGAGAGAACAGCAGGCTGTGGGTCTGATTGGCAGGCCCACAGCCAAGTCAAAAACCAGTGAAGCAAAAAAGCAAAAATTGGGGTGACCATAGGATAGCAGATCCTACTATCCTACAGCTCCGATCCCGAATGGTCATTTTCGATCGGAAGGATGCACAAGCTGTGCATGTCGACTCGTTGTGATCTGGCGATAGACAGAGGTTGCAGACCTCGTGATGCTCGCTATGAGGGAATTTTGCTCGACATACCGGGCATCTCTTGAACGGAGTCCTGTCCATGAGGTGTAGGCCGCACGGCGCCGATAGGCCCAACGGCCCGCGTCAATGCACTGGAATGAAGCTGATGGCGTCTAAAGTAGTATATTCGATGTCGATATTATTTGTATAAAGTTTTTACGCTTCGAAGTTGCTGGAAAAGTTTTTCTAGCCGGAGTGGAGAACTTTCATCCGAACCCAGTGGCGGAAAAAACCAATCTGAGGATGGAGTCGATGACCATGTGCAGTATTGTCCAAGGGAGGAGTCACCTATCTCTTGACTACAAAGACTTCTTCCAAGAAGACAACAACCTGCAATCATCCGAGCCCAACATCAGGTGGCAAACTAATGCTAAGTGTACACTCTGCAGCTCATACGCCTCGAACATACAGTACAATGGACACAGCAAGTAAGAACATCAACTTGCTCTTGCAACCTTATAAATCATCTCATCTGGAGCAAAGAGACCTGTCATCAGTGAACATCACAGCCGGTCCTATACCTTGTGGTATAGCATGGGACACAACTGATTATGACATTTATGGCCCGGTGGAACTGCTGAAAATTCCACACCAGTTCAAGGTTTCTTTAAGTGATTTTGTTTCATCAAGCACCTTTTCAGATGATTGGGACTTTGAAAATGTTAATAATATGATGTCAGACTTAGAAATGTCAGCAAAATTTCAAAAACATGAACACCTAGAAGGTTCAACAAGTTATGAAGAACTGTATTGTTATAATCATTTTGGTCACCATTATTTGCACAAATCTGTAAATCCTAGAAATGTTTTTTCTTATAATCAATGGGAACATTGTCCAACGCCACCAAAAGGCAGCTCTAAAACATTTTATGAGAAATTTCCATACTTCTCAGGTTTTAATGTGACAAATCCAGAAACATTTTATTTAAAAAATCTAAATAGGACAGCAATGAAACCATGTTGACCAATACTAAAATTTATTCTGCAAACGTTTATGCTCAGCTGCCTACATTAGGGTACAACTTTTGGAGAGACAATATTGAGACAAAAACTCTCTGGGGCACAAAAGAATGGCAGGTGCAGGGTTTGGAAGCCTTGTTCAGAGCCTGCATTATACCAGAACAAATCATATTTCTAAATTACACTGTTCAGCAAACATCCTGTCTTGGCTTAGCTAAGATAAAAGAATTAAACAAACCGTCCATACCTAAAGCCACACTTAGTAGTAATGACACTGCAGATGAGGAGGTAGACGTAAGACATATTTTACAGCACAACAGAACAAGTCCTGCTTGAAAAAAATGGTTAATCTGGCCCATAGACACGAATAACTGTCAAGAGAGATTCATGAACAGAAGGGTTCAAAATGAATAGGCCATATCCAAGGTACTCCCAGAGACAACATCCAGGGATAGTCACCACATACAGTGTCGGAAAACTATGCCTTGATTGGCTACAGACATCCATACTTCCATAAATTAAACAACACTTAACTTTACCTAAAGAAGGCGTTGACTTGCGAGACTTCTTACTCGGGCCTCGCAAACAACGACAAAAACATTTCATATACGCCGGTATATATTCTGCTTACAATGAAGTTTGGAAAATAACGCAAATGGAAACTGCAGAAATAATACGAGAAATTGATTGTATTTATTTGGAGAAAGCTCTCTCTGTAGTGGACAATGGGTTAAAGACTCTGTCCTCCAGAATTTATTCTTTCGACAGCATTGTATCATCTGCCATTGATATTATAGAACAGGATTTGCTAATGTTACAACATGAACAGTCTCAATTGCGTTCTATAATGCTACTAGGCTGGACGTTGCAAAATCTCCGTTAAGGCTATGTGCCATGGCGTCTAATCAATACCACGTCATTGTTTACTGTCTTTAACCTTACAGATAAACAAATCTCTTTGGCACAAAGAGGGGCAGAGTATACGGTGCTGAGCATTGAAAAACTGGAAAGATTACCATTAACAGTTTCTGAGAAACCTGTCGTTGAATGGATAATACATGGCACCATCACGATACCAGTGACGATTTTCCAATTTCAATATTGTCTACAGCATATACCAGCGGGTCTGTATAAAAGGTTTGGTAAAGGATACATTAAGTCAACCTGGTCTTTACCATACACACACAAATGTTGGAGTGGGGGAAAAGAAGTATTTCTTAGTACAAAAAATTGTAAAAACTCGCTAAGCGGTACACTTTTATGTGAAGGTATTAACCTACATGGAGCCTGCAAAGGTTCTTTAAATAACCTTTCTTGCCACACGCACGGTACTCCAGCGGTCGTGATAGAACCGATTTTTAGGCAGATTTCCAATGGGAGCTACGTCATGCTCAACGATCACAGCTATTGTGGCATGCTGACAGGAAAAGCCTATCTGGTTAGTGTGTCGGCCAGGGTCACTTGTTGTATGCAAGTATTGTATCCAAAGAGTAATACAGACAGGGAGACGGCGTTATGGCCTTCACTGAATATCTCTTCTATACGAATTGATACTTTACGCCGAATGAAAGCCATTCTTTTACAACAAACTGGGTCACTGACCGCGTCTAGAGAAACGTATGATCTGCAAGTTGCAAAGACTTCTGCAGAGATACATGCATTATTAGCAACAAGCTGCCCAGTACATTTCGCGGAACTGTTAGGTCAAATCTTAAACATGTCTGATACCAGTGGCATCGCACATGTATTTAAGACGATCTTTTCGGGACTGTTAACACCATTCGAAGCAGTCCTCTGCATTTTTCCAAATTTCGTGCACTCTGTGTTCGGCGGTCTGCCTCTCATTTTGGGACTCGTAGCAGGAATTCTATTTTTGTTTCTCCTGCTCCGATATGGCAAGTCCAGTCACCAACGATACCCAGACTACAATGGAACGGGCTCGCCTGGCCATGCGGTATCGTGACAGAATTACACAGATTCTTGGCTTGGCTCGTTTAAGAGATCTGAATACCACTTGGTTCCTTTCATTTAGACCAATCTGGCAAGATTGCATCTTACCTGTTCTACGATGCCTGCTTTGCGGAGAAGAATGCATGTCAGACATCACAGCCAACGGACGTTGACACTTTGCTGGGTCCTGTAACGACTCACACATCGTGTTGCCCCCAACGGCTGCCTATCCTGATGACGGCATTCATTGAGATCTCACCGGCAAATCCAGCTATTGGTGAGGTACGTGGAACAACAGGAACACAGGTACCATCTACATCGAACATTGCTAATGCGACTGACGCTGACGGCGGTGTTTCACATCTATGCACATTTGATCTACTTGATGAAGTAGTTCCACTTTCACCAACTGTGGTAGACGGCTTCTTTGCCAGCTTAGATGATTTGATGTTTTCTCCCGACACCGAGAATAACTTTTGAAAGTGCACACAGTGTTCCATAAACTCTGAAATTCGGCCTTCGGTTTTTCAAAACAAAACGACTAACTTGGGAACTCTATGTTTCTACGATCTACATTTGCAAACTTTTTCTCTTCATCCCAGAATAGACCATTTTCACTTGGCACAAAGTAATCTGTTAAAAGTAGAACTATTCTTAAAGAACAAGAAATTTGTTTGATACTTTCCTATAGACAAATATTTGGCATTATCTCGTGAAATCGATAGCTGTTTATATACTATGCTATGGACTCAACTTTTTTTCTGTAAATTTAGAGCCATTTCATAAACTGTCATTTCGTGTTTCATCTAGATAGCATTATTTAATGACAAAGCTATTGCTGGTGCAATGCGTGCAAGACAAATACTCATGTATAAATATAAACCATGTTTAATGCATTTCATGTATTTTGGGTGGGATTATGAACACATGCTTTAGTTATGTTTTTTATGCTTATAGATTTAATGATATTAGACATAACACGTGGAGTGGGTGTTGTATAGCGTTTTAGGGCCCTAGTGTAATTTTCCCGATTCATGCCCTTATATAGGTATAAAATACCGCATCCTTATACAGGCACAGAAATCATAACCATATTAAGACACAACTCAAGTAGTCCTTGTAGGAAGGTAGATCCCTGACTATGGTTGCCCCCAACTTTTTGCCTGGTGTTTTGCTGGTTTTCTGACTTAGTTGACCTGGGGCCCTGCTATTCAGGACCCCAGGCCTACTGCTCTCTCTGTAAAATGGATTCCATGTACCTTAGGTACATATCTAATTGGATACTGAGTCACCTTATCAGTCCCTGTACAGAGTACCTTAGGTGCCCAGGGCATAGGTGTACCCAGGGCCTACCAGGGGCTGCAGCATGTATTATGCCACCCCTGGCTGGCCATCCAAATCTGACACAACTGGCTGCACGACAGCTGGGGCAAGGTGGTGTAATCACCCTGTGCTTTAGATATAGTATTCCTATATCTAACCCTAAAATGGACACATATATTCCTATCAGTCACTCCTATGGCAGGCCTTGACAATCCTGAAGGCAGAGTGCTTGGAATCGTGTGAGATAGTGCTCTGGCATGAGCTGAGCCTGTCTGCGGCTTTCGGGATCCATCCCTTAGCCGTTTCCATGATATCGTATACCATATACTCTTAAGTGCATTATAATCCTCGCGGTTATATGCCAACTCTGGTATCGCTTTATCAAAACATGTCGAGTAAGGTGTCATACGAATTGGAATACTAACCCCTCGCCAATTCTGGCGACGGGGTTAGCATTCCACCCTTCTAGAGGGACACGACATGTATGTAACCTGTAACCCTGGTTAAAGTCAGACAGAGCCTTAGCTCCACAAAATGGATGCTGCCACCGAGACACAAGTCTGCCCTCCTGCTGCTGGGAGTCCTTCCAGCAACGGAGGCAAGGACAAAGGGTTTCCTGTCAGGGGCGGTGCCAGCACCGTCCCAGACAGGATTTTGTGTATTCTAGGTAGGCAGGGCTTTAGAGGAAGGTGACTGCAAGTGGCACCCCGGTGCTCACTGTGCATAGGCCGGCTTGAACCAGTTCCAGGGGCACTCCAGCCCCTGATCTGGGGAAAGCCCGCTAAAGGAGAGGGGTGTAACCACCCCCCTCCTAGTCCCACCCATAGGGCAGGACTTAGTCGCGTGCCAGCCCCTTTTTGCAGGATAAAGGTAGGAACTGGCCCCCTTCCAAATCAGATCATCTTTGAATCCTGAAACTACTTTCCACGAAAGGAACTCAAGACTTCTTCCCAAGATTCTCCCTTGTGACTAAGGAGTAGTCACCCTGCAGCAGAAGGCACCAACCAAGCATCGCGGTTTGTTGCCAGTCTCTCCTCCGGATCACGACTGCTCCAGCACGACGAGAACCGGCTTCCCTGGCACCTCTGACCTCAACCTACATCATTAGTCCAGCTGTGATCCGTGGGTGCGACAAGACCTCGAGGGACCGGCCATCTTCAGAACTGCACGACGCTTGTCCAGCACGACCACCGAGTGACCCTCGACTGAGTGCTTTGGGGTAAGAGAAGCCCCGACCCTGAGCAGCTCCAGCACCGAAGTTCAGCCCCCCTGCATCCACGAGATCTGCGTGGGGCCCTTCTGCTCTTTGCTGCTCACCGCGTTGTCCAGGTCGCTTGCCCGTTGGCTAGTGGCCCTCTCACGACGCTCCACGACGACAACCACTGCTGGTCTGGTTGCTCCAGACTAGCCCTTGCTCCCCTCCAAAAGAGGAGCACCCTGGACCCTCCTGGTCCACTCAAGACGCCATTTTAGGTCCACCGCGTGGGCCTTGCATTTGCCAAGACTTGTTGCCCAATCCTGTGTCCAGCGACATCGACAGCAAGTACCTTCGAGGGACAGCTCGCACCTCGATCCTGGTCGCCGACAACGCCTCCTGGTCCGAGAGACTGCAGAGCCCAGCAGCGCCCACTCACCTGGCTGAGGTGACTTCGTCCGGTGCCATCCTGGTGCCCACTCAAATCACTGGCTAGTGATTCAGAAGTTGGTCCCCTCTGCTTACAGGTTTCTTCTTCCCTGATCCAGGCTTGGATCACCACGAACTCCTTCACTGGCCGCCTGCCAGCAACTTCTTTCTTCAGGCTCCTGGATCTTCAACGAGGGTTTCCGACACAACTTGAACCCTATGCAGCCGCAGCCCCTGGGCTAGGTAAACCAAGTACTCCGGTGCTTTAGCATAGTCCAACACCCTAAGTGTTCGGCTCCACTCTTGTTTTCGACCCACCTAGTCGGGTTCGCCCGAGAACAGTAACTTTGTCTTTGCTAGCCTCCATAGACTTTTTCCCGCCTTACGCGTGAGAGTTCCCACTCTGCACACGACGCCCACAGGCCTCCTGCTACTAATCTAAGGGTTTAGTATTGTAGGCCTAGCGTTTCTGAAGTCTATGAGAATAGTTACTTACCTGCTAGTAATTCGCATTCCACTTTTGTAATATATGGTTTTTCGTGCCCCTCGGGCATCTGTGTAAATTGTGCGACTTAAAGTATTTTCGTAAGAGTTTTGTTGTGTGCTTAGCTCCCTGACTCATAAAGAGTTCAGGGTAGACTTGTTATAAATAAACATCTGTTTATTTTCATAACAACTTGTGTGGTGTCCTTTCACTTGGTGTTCAAGGGGTAATGTGATGGTAAAACAGCTGGCTTAACACGCCCTCTAGAGTCTTAGCCTTAGACTGCTCGTATCCATGCTACTAGGATAGCTGGTCTATAAGGTTGACTTACAACCAATCATCAATAAGGGTTGTCTGGACTGATACATAGTGAGCACTGCATATCAGGCCAACTTCTCACAGCCCTATTACGGCTTGGCTACTTCCACTAGTTCTGAAAATCTACAACGATTTCTTGGAAAAACCCGCCTTCAGCAGTCCGGGACTTCCCCCTGCATGAATATTGATTTATCCAAGAACTCATGGAGTTTTCAGAGAATTAAGTCTCTAATGACGTTATTATGTCCAATCTTACGTCAAATTCGGCACCTTCAAGGTATAAATATGCCCACACTTGTCCAAACAAAGACACGGTGGTTTGAAGCAGTTCGACTATCTACTTACCCGACACACCCTGCTGCTGCAAGTGCCGAAGGTAGCCGACCCTCCAGCTGACGCACTGATAGAGACGCTGTACTTGCTCCTGCCGGGAAATCCAGCTCCAGTGTTTCCAGGCTACCCTTGCGGGTTGCTGGGAAACCGAGTCCTGAGAAAGATACAAGACCTCCTTCATTCTAAACCAAGGTACGGTGCTGATTAGACCCTAAGAGAATTCTTGGATTAGATTCTTGGCAAACTAATACTAAAACTTGGCTACAACTTCCTTCCTTCCTTGTGCTAAGCCTAGGTTAGGTACACTGGGGTAGACGTATTTTAGAAGCACCAGTTGAGTACTTTTAGTCATTATTTATCACTGTATGTATTTTATGCATTTTAGGTATTTTATGGCTTAAAAACCATATCATGCTTTTACAATATTATTTTATAATACTCTTCGTACTGTACGCTTTGTACTTTACCGCAAATATTACAATTGCAGCAGTTCATTTCTTATGCTTGAGAAAGAAGACTGTTCAATAAATATTTTATTGAAAACGCTTGTCTCTTTCTCTGCACCTCTGGTGAAACGAAGTATGGCACGATTGGCTGAGTGAAATAACTATCTATTGTTTCCGCGACTCTAGAGATATATTTCTTATTCTTGGGAAACAAAGTTGTCATGTTTTAAGCGGTTGTCAGAAACTAAATCCCTTCTTAAATATTCGAGAACGTTTCTAGTGACCTCTGAGCTAGCTGGCACAAACACAATTAAGTTTAGTGTATTCGGTAGAGACCTAGTTGACTTCAGTCCTACGTCTAAATTACAGGATACACTATTCCAATGCGCAGAGCCTATCGGGAATATAGGAACAACACTACAAGGGGTTCCCCCTCTTCAACATGGCCAGAGTCATGCTTCACCTCGCCTCCCCCACCTGAGGGGTGGGGTTGGCATAGGCTGACACACCCCTTTTCCTCACTTGGGTTTTCCTGCCGTTCTTCCCACCAGGGTGGGGGTCAGAACCGGAGGGGGCCAGATGCTGAGTACATCAAGTGGCCTGGACAAGCTCACAAAAGGCGGTATGCCTTTGAAGCTTCCCCTGCCCATCCTGGGGGAGGAGGCTTGGCACCTCGTCCCAGGATGTGCATTGATCCGGGCCCCCGAGAGCGGCAGGCTCCCAGGGGTCCAGAAACATGTCTGGTGGTGGCAGCCTCGGTAGCCACACAGTCAGGACACAGGGAGTTGGTTAGGTTTCAGGGGGCATCTCTAAGATGCCCTCTGTCGTGCATTTTACATTAAATCCCACACTGACATTAGTGTGGGTTTAATGTCTTGAGAAGTTTGATATCAAACTTCTCAGTCTTCAGTGAAGCCATCACGGTGCTGTGGAGTTCGTAATGATGACCTCCAAGCACCATATACTCTTAAATGGCAGCACTGCACTTACAGTGCCCAGGAATGGCCCTGGGCACTGTAGGGGCACAGGGCACATGCACCTATGCCCACACCACTGGCATAGGGCACCCAGCTAGACGGGTGACTGATGGATGCCAGGGCAGTGAGCTTGTGGGCATGGCACACAGGGATGAGTGCTATGTCGACTCTCTGTACGACACTCAGGCTGCAAAGGCAGTGTGTGGGTGTCAGGGTACAGGGCCCCTAAGGGTGGCACAATAAGTGCTGCAGCTCTTAGGGGTCTTCTCTGGTCACCATGCCCTGGGTACCATTTACTAGGGGCTGACAGGTGGCCAGAGATACCAATTGGGTTTTAGTTTCAACACAGTTTTAGGGTAGGAACACAGGCCCTGGGCACCTGGATGGCAAGAACCGAGGGCACACTCAGTCTAAGCACATTAGCAATTCAGCAAAAAGTGGGGGTATACCCATGCAAGAAAGATGGCACTTTCTCACACCAAGCCTCTATTTCAAGTAGCTTGGACACTTTCCATGAATTGAGCTAAAAGCTAAGTTTAAGGCTTAAAATGTAATTCTCTTGGCTACCGGCAACCAATGTAGTTCCTTGATATGCGGAGAGATATGCTGAAGAAAAGGGACATTTCTAATTAATCTTGCAGCCGCATTCAGATTTTTATTATTTAGAGTTTAACAAGGTAGGCTGGTAAGCCCCGGTAGAGGCTGTTCGCGTAGTCCAGGCGGGAAGTCACTGTGGCATGGACTACTGTCCGGGGGCAGTTCTCTGGCAGTAAATGTATACATTTCCGAAGGTTTCTCAATCTGCCAAAACACTCAGCTGTCACCTGGTGAATTTGGGCCACAAAACATAAGTCGACCTGCCACTTTACTCCCAAATTTTTGGCAATGCCAACTGGAGTGTGAGGTGAACCCATTTCTACTGCCCACCAGAGGTCTGCAGCAGGGAGTTGGTTTATACCAAAAAACATCACTTTAGTTTTAATCGGCATTAAGTTTGAGTTTGTTGTTATTCATCCAGTTGGCAATATCTTCTAAACAGTCCTTAAAGCTCTTGAAAGAATCTTCAGACTGTCCATTAAAAAGAACTACCAGTTGGGTGTCCTCGGCGTAGGAAATCGCCTTCACACCCCAGTTGGCTATCGGAGAGAATAAAGGGGCCAAAAAGATGTTGAACAGCAGAGAGCTTAGGGCCGACCCCTGTGGCAGTCCGCACCATAAGTGCTTGCAGTCGGACAGATACGGTTGTAACGCCACCCTTTGGGTACATCTATGGAGAAATGACTTCAGCCAATCTAGGGCTGTACCCCCAACCCCAATGTCAGAAAGACATTGAACCAGTAGCACAAGTTACTTACCTTCGGTAACAATATATCTGTAAGAAATAGTAGCTAGTATTAGATTCCTTACCTTAGAATATCCACAGGCATCAGACTGGATCCAGAATTTTTGCATAGCAGTACTCTTGCGCGTCGGTAGGCGTCGTCTGTGGCTCCGCATCAGTCGTCGGCGTCGGGATGACGTCGCCGGAGAACTTAGACGCCGCCCTCGCGCGCTGACGTCAGTTCTTATACACAGCTTTTCGGCGCCAGAAACGCAGAGCCATGATAAAAACCAACACTGATGCCATGAAACTAGGGCCCTGAAAGGGGATGACCCTAACCCTAGATATCGGTTCGCAGAACGGGGAAGATGGGTGGGGCGGTAAGGGATCTAATACTAACTACTGTTTCTTACAGATATATCGTTACCGAAGGTAAGTAACTTGAGCATCTGAAAGAAACAGGTTAGTATTAGATTCCTTACCTTATAGATACCCCAGCAATACCAACCCCGGTGGTGGGTCTGCAAACCAATAAGCACACCAGAAAGTCCAGGAGGACGGAACGGCCAAAGAAGCCATCCCTCCGGACTAGGCTTTCTAGGCAGTAGTGTCTTGCGAACGTGAGCTGCGAGGCCCACGTAGCTGCCTGACATATGTCCTGCAAGGAGACTCCCGGCCCAGGGCAGTAGTAGTCGCCGTGGCTCGAGTGGAATGGGCCCTTAGCCCAACAGGAGGTTCCTGTAGGAGAGTAGGGTCTGCTTCCTATGGTCACCCCCACTTTTTGCTTTTGCTTCACTGGTTTTCGACTTAGATGTGGCTGTGGGCCTGCTAATCAGACCCACAGCCCATATGCACTCTCTCTAAATTCACACCATGTACCCTAGGTACATCCACAATTGGGAATTGGTTCACCTTATCAGCCCCTGTAGAAGTGTACCCTAGGTACTCAGGGCATAGGTGCAACCAAGGTCTACCAGGGGCTGCAGCATGTATTATGCCACCCCTGGCTGGCCACTCAAACTGACACTACTGGCTGGCCACTCAGCTGGGGCAAGGTCATGTAATCACCCTTGCTTAGGTATAGTATTCCTATATCTACCCTTATATATAGGCACACAGGAACCTATAAGTCACTCCTATGGCAGGCCTTAACAATCCTGGAGGCAGAGTGCTTGGTTATGTGTGAGATGGTGCTCTAGCATGAGCTGAGCCTATCTTCAGCCTTCGGAACCATGTCCTTATAACTGTTCTATGATATCGCCATACCATATACTCTTACGTGCATTATAATCCTGGCGGTTGAATGCCAACTTTGGTTTGGCTTTATCTAAACATGTCGTGTAAGGTGTCATACGCTTTGGAATACTACCCCCTCGCCAATTCTGGCGACGGGGGTAGCATTCCAACCTTCTAGAGGGAGAAGACATGTTGTTGCGGACTATCCCGGTTAAAGTTAACCAGAGCCCCAGTGTCACAAAATGGACGCTGCTGCCACAGACACAAGTCTGACCTTCTTCTGCTGGGAGTCCTTCAAGTCACGGAGGTTTGGACAATAGGTTTCCTGCCTGGAGAGGTGCGAGCACCACCCCAGACAGGACTTTGTGTATTGGGACCGGGAGGGCTGAATAGAATGAGACACTGCCTGGGGCACACTAGGTGCTCCATGCATAGTCCAGTTCAAACCGGTGCTGGGGCACTCCAGCCCCAGCTCTGGCGCGAAACTGGACAAAGGAAAGGGGGTGTAACCACCCCCCTTCGTGGTCCCACCCATAGGAGGGACCTAGTGAGTAAACCAGCCCCCTTTAGTTGTATAAAGGTAGGAGCTGACCCAGGAGACTCTAGATTAATCCTGGAATCGACTTGAAACGAAACTCTGGACCCTTCGACATTCACCTGAGCTGAATTCTGAAGAATCTCCCTTGTGGCCAAGGAGTGACCACCCTGGGCAACCAGGCACCATCCAGCAACTCGACGGCTTGCTTTGTCCCCGTTCCCTCCGGAACCCGAGCACAGAGCCTGACAAGACCTCGACTCCCGGACCTCTCTGACCCCACTGCACGACTCCAACACAGTTGAACCCTGTGGAAGGCGTCGGAACCCGTGGAACCAGGCAACTTGGAAAGTCTTCAACTTGCTAACAGCGCAGCTCCTGAGTCATCCTCGAAGCTGTGCACTGGGGACTGAGACACCCCGACACCGAGCTCCACCTGCACCGAAGACCAGACCTCCACACTCCACAAGATCTGCGTGGGGCCCTTCTGCTTGTGTTCTGCTCGACGCGTTGTCCCGGGTGCTGGCCAGTTGGCTAGTAGCCCTGTGACGACGATCCTTTGAAAATCCATCGCTGGTCTGGTTGCTCCAAACTGGCACCTGCTTCCCTGAAAAGGTGAATTACCTCAGACCCTCCTGGTCTGCACCAGAAGCTCTTTGTGTATCCTGCATGGGTTGCCTTTGTTTAGGCTTGTTGGCTCCGATCTTGAAGTCGACTCCTCCATCTGCGAGAACCTTGTTGGGACATCTCCTCTCCAGCACCTGGTCGTCCTCGACGCCTCCTGGTCCGCGTGGCTGCAACGACAAGCTTCACGACAGCACCTGATTGCTCGTCGACGACGTCTGGTTCCACCCGGTCACTGGCTAGTGACCTAGACTCTGTCCCCTCTGCTTTCAGGTCTTCTTCAACTCCGATCCACCCTTGGATCCACCCGGACATCTTCCTCCTGGTCGCCTGCAGCATCTTCTTCCGAGGCTCCATAGGAATCAACGAGAAAACCTGACAAACTGACACCTATGCACCCACAGCCCGTGGGTGAGGTAACACGAGTACTTCGGTACTCCTGTAGGGATTGACTATCCTAGTGTCCAGTTTTGTTAGTTGTACATTCCTAGTTAGACCGGAAGTGTCCTAAATCTTCCTTTACTTACCTTTAAGGTTACCATTTACTTTCTATTGACTCTTTCGTGAGTGTACTGACACAGCACGCGCCGCCTGTGGGCCTCCTACTCCTAACCTAAGGGTCAGATAGTGTAGCCCCAGTGATCCTCTAGGCCCTAGGCCTTTCCTTTTCCCGAGTCATAAAGAGTTCAGAGGAGTGTGTTAGTGAATAAATACATATATATTTTATATATATCCTGTGTGGTGTCCTTTCATTTGGTATTCAAGGGGTTACATATGGTAAAACAGCTGGCTTTACATGCCCTCAAGAGTCTTTTAGCCTAAGACTGTTCTGTCCACGCTACCTTTAGGATAGCTGGTCTATAAGGTTGACTTACAACCATCACCATAAGGGTTGTTTGGACTGGTGCAAGGTGTTCACTAGAATAGTGATCATCATATACCAGGCCAACTTCTCACAGTTCCTTCTTAACCAAAGAGTAGCATGCCTTGATGCACAACACGACCCACCGAGAGATGGTCTGTGTGAGAAGTGATCACCTTGTATCAGTCCAAACAACCCTTATGGTGATTGGTTGTAAGTCAACCTTATAGACCAGCTATCCTAATGGTAGCATGGACAAAGCAGTCTTAGGCTAAACTCTTTTGGCATGTGAAGCCAGCTGTTTTACCACAATATAACCCCTTGAATACCAGATGAAAGGACACCACACAGGTTGTTATGAAAATAAACAGAATATTTATTAATAACAACACCTCTGAACTCTTTATGAGGTCAGAGGGCTAAGCACATGACACTCTCTTACGAAAAATACGATAAGTTGCACAAAATTACAATGGTGCCCTAGGGGCACGACAAACCATATACTAAGTAAGTGGAATGTGAGAGTCGATAAAAGGAATGGAGCTGTTCAGAGGCTGTAGGATCGATGGGACCACGCTATACTAACTTCAGGTAAGTAATAGGAGGCCCACGGAACGCGTGTGCAGAGTGTGAACTCACACGCGAGATGCGTAACAACGTCTATGGACCGTACAGTTCAAGTTAAAGGTGAGTACGGACAATCCTGACTAGGTAGGACTAAAACGACTGTGGAACTGGACACTAGGACAGTTAAACTACCCTTGAGCACCGAAATGCTCTTGTTACCTCACCCACGGGCCGCAGGTGCATAGGTGTCAGAGTGCGTCGGCTTCTCGCGTTGAAGTCTATGGAGCCTGAAAGAAAAGATGCTGCAGGCGACCAGGAGGAAGATGTCCGGTGCAATCCAAGGGTGGATTGTTGAAGTAGGAGACCTGAAAGCAGAGGGGACAATGTTCACAGTTACTAGCCAGTGACTGGAGTGGAACCAGGAAGGAACCAGATGTCGTTGTCGCGATCAGGTGAAGAGTGGACGCTCGCCTCTGCAGCCACGTGGACCAGGAGGTGTCTTCGACGACCAGGATGGAGGCACGAGCAGGCTCTCGCTGTCGGCGGTGTCGGATCCGGGATTGGACTCAACAGGCCTTGGCAAAGGCAACCCACGCGGTGAGTGAAGAAAGCGTCTGGTGAGGACTAGGAGAGTCCGGGGTGCCCCTCTTTTGGAAGGGAGCAAGGGCCAGTCTGGAGCAACCAGACCAGCAGTGAAGATTCAAAGGTTCGTCGTCTAGGAGGCCACTAGCAAGCCGGCAAGTGACCAGACAACGCGTCGAGCAGCAACAAAGCAGAAGGGCCCCACGCACATCTCGTGGATGCTGGAGGGCTGATCTTCGGTGCAGGGGCTGCTCGGGGTTGGGGCTTCTCAGTCCCCAAAGCACTTGGTCGAGTTCACCTCGTGAGTCGTGCTGGAAGCGGAGTGCAGGTTCGTTCAAGATGGCCGGTCCCACGTGTCTCGTCGCACCCACGGGTCTCAGCTTTGCTGTAGATGTAGGTAGAGGTCGGAGAGGTCTGGGAATCCGGGTCTCGTCGGGCTCTGAAGTCTGGATCCTCGAGGGAAGACGACAAAGTGAAGCAGCTGGACGCTTGATGGTGCCTGCAGTTGCCCACAAGGGAGATTCTTCAGTCTTCTGTGGAGCAGAACGTCGAAGGACAGAGTTTCTTCGTGTTGAATAGTTCAGGATAATCTAGTTTGGAATGGGACCAGCTCCTACCTTTATTCTCCTAAAGGGGGCTGCACTACTGACTAGGTCCCTCACCTGGGTGGGACCAGGAAGGGGGGTGGTTACACCCCCTATCCTTTGTCCGGTTTCCCGCCAGAGCTGGGGCAGGGATGCCCCAGCAACTGGTTTGAACCGGTGTATGCACAGGGCACCTTGTGTGCCCCAGGCATGTCTCATTCCTTTCAGGCCTCCCTACCTCAATACACAAAATCCTGTCTGGGGTGGTGCTAGCACCTCCCAAGGCAGGAAACCCTTTGTCCAAACCATCCTCGCTGGAAGGACTCCCAGCAGCAGGAGGTCAGACTTGTGTCTGTGGTGGCAGCATCCATTTTGTGATGCTGAGGCTCGAGTTAACTTTAACCGGGGTTCACAGTTACATACATGTCGTGTCCCTCTAGAAGGGTGGAATGCTACCCCCGTCGCCAGAATTGGCGAGGGGGTAGTATTCCAAATCGTATGACACCTTACTCGACATGTTTTGATAATGTTATACCAGAGTTAGCATTTAACCGCGAGGTTGATAATGCACTTAAG
This sequence comes from Lissotriton helveticus, assembly GCF_964261635.1. NCBI lineage: Eukaryota > Metazoa > Chordata > Amphibia > Caudata > Salamandridae > Lissotriton > Lissotriton helveticus. Next base: position 402,730,376 of record NC_136063.1, on the reverse strand, counting down.
AGTATATGGTATGCGTTATCATGGAATAGCTATTAGGACTTGGTTCCGCAAGCTGCAAACGGGCTCAGCTCATGTCAGAGCACCATCTCACATAATTCCAAGCACTCTGCCTTCAGGATTGATAAGGCCTTCCATAGGAGTGACTGATAGGAATATATGTGTCCATTTTAGGGTTAGATATAGGTATACTATATCTACAGCAAAAGGGTGTTTACACCACCTTGCCCCAGCTGTCATGCAGCCAGTTGTGTCAGATTTAGATGGCCAGCCAGAGGTGGGATAATACATGCTTCAGCCCCTGGTAGGCCCTGGGTACACCCATACCCTGGGTACAGGGACAGATAAGGTGGCCCAGTACCAATTGGTAAATGCACCTAAAGTACATGCTTGTCAATTTAGAGAGAGAACAGCTAGGCTGTGGGTCTGATTAGCAGGCCCACAGCCAGGGAAAGTCGTAAACCAGTGAAGCAAAAAGCAAAAATCTGGGGTGACCATAGGATTGCAGACCCCACTCTCCTACAGTCTGTTTGTGCACCGCCCGTCCCTTCTTAGCGCCCACGTAACCAACAAAGAGTTGGTCATCCACCTGGAACTGGCGTGTGCGATCCAGATAGTATGAGAGCGCACGTTTTGGGTCCAGACGGTGGAGCCGCGCTTCCTCTTTAGAGGGATGTGGAGGCGGAAACAAGGTGGGCAAGGTGATGGACTGCCTGATGTGGAAGGTTGTGACTACCTTGGGCAGGAAAGAGGGTCTTGTCCGCAACACAACCATGTCTGGATGGACAGAAAGGAAAGGGGGTTTAGAGGAAAGAGCCTGGAGCTCACCCACTCTCCTGGCAGAGGTGATGGCAACCGGGAAAGCACTCTTAAGTGTAAGGAGACGGAGAGGACAGTTATGAAGCGGCTCAAAAGGAGCGCACATCAGGTAAGTTAGAACCAGGTTCAAGTCCCACTGGGGCATCACGAAAGGAACAGGGGGGGGGGGACATGAGTGATGCCGTATAAGAATCTGTTAACAATCGCGGACTTGAACAAAGAAGGCTGATCAGGTAGCCTCAAGAAGGCGGAAAGGGCAGAAAGGTAGCCCCTGATAGTGCCCAGAGCAGAGCCCTGCTGGGCAAGAGAAAGAAGGAAGAGGAGAACCTCAGAAAGGGGGCAGAGAGTGGATCCACAGCCTTTGCTGTGCACCATGCCACAAATCTGTTCCACCTACAGGCGTATACCGACTTTGTGGAGGGACGCCTGGCTGCCAGAATCACAGTACAAACTTCAGGAGGCAAGTCAAATGGCCTCAACTGCTGCCGCTCAATCTCCAAGCATGGAGGTGGAGACTGGACAAGGTTCGAGTGGAGGACCGTCCCCTGCTGCTGCGACAGAAGGTCCTCCTGAAGAGGCAGACGAATCGGGGGATCGACAGACATGCTGAGTAGCTCTGTATATCAATATCTTCGTGCCCAGTCCGGAGCCACAAGGATAACTTGGGCCCGGTCACGCCTGATCGTCAGCACTCTGGGCAGAAGTGGTATAGGTGGAAAGGCGTACAGACCGCAGCTCCACTCGCGACGAAAAGCGTCTCTGAGCGAGTGCCGCCTTGGAATCTCCAACGCGCAGAACTGATGCCATTGCGCGTTCTCTTCTGTGGCGAATAGAGCTAACCAAGGCTCTCTCCACTGCTGAAAAGGCCTTGCGCCACGTCCGAGTTCAGACACCATTCGTGATCCATCATTCACCGGCGGCTGAGTTTGTCCGCCCTGGCGTTCAGGGAACCTGCCAGGTGTTGAACCACCAGGGTCACGCCCTACTGTTCCAGCCACTGCCAGAGGCGCAGAGCCTCCTGGCATAGGGTCCACGACCCCACCCCGCCCTGTTTGTGCAGTACCACATGGCGGTGGTGTTGTCCGTGAACACCTGCACTACACTCCCCCGGACAGAGGGGAGGAATGCCTTCAGTGCAAGCCGGATCGCCCGCAGCTCCAGAAGGTTGATGTGGAGCCGGGACTCCGCCGGAGACCAGAGGCCTCTGATCTCCGCCTCTCCCATGTGGCCCCCCCAGCCCTGGAGGGACGTGTCCTTCACAACTACGTGCTCTAGTTGGGGTAGGAAGAGGGATCTGCCGCTTACCCAATCGCGGTCCGTGAGCCACCACTGCAACTGTCTTGCAGTGCCCTCCGAGATCAAGACATGGTCGGACACGTTGCCCTGATGCTGGCCCACTGAAACTTTAGGTCCCACTGCAGGGCCCGCATCCGCCACCGGGCGTGATGCACCAGAAGGATGCATGAGGCCATCAGCCCCAGAAGCCGCAGCGTCAACCTGACTGAGACTCAGGATAAAGGCTGAAAGATCGGAATCAGAGCCTGAATATCCCGAACCCGCTGTTCGGGAGGATAAATCCGAAACTGCGGCGAGTCTAGAACCGCTCCGATGAAGAGGAGCTTCTGAGAGGGACACAGGTGTGACTTCGGCACATTGATGGAGAATCCCAGCAGGTGCAGGTGGTCAGCCATAGTCTAGAGGTGGCTGACGACTGTCTGGGGCGAGCCCGCCTTCAACAACCAGTCGTTGAGGTAGGGGAAGACTGAAACCCCTAACCTGCGCAGATGAGCTGTGACCACCGCCATCACTTTCGTGAACACCTGTGGGGCGCTGGTAAGGCCGAAGGGGAGCACGGTAAACTGAAAGTGCTTGTGGCCTACCGTGAACTGTAGGTAACGCCGGTGGGCCGGCAGGACGGGGATGTGAAAATAAGCGTCCTACAAGTCCAACGCTAACATCCAGTCTCCAGGGTCCAGGGCAGCTAAGACCTGAGCCAATGTCAGCATCTTGAACTTCTCCTTCCGGAGGAAGCCGTTGACGTTCCGTAGGTCCAAGATTTGGTGTAGGCCCCCTTTGCCCTTCTTGGGTACCAGAAAGTAGTGGGAGGAACAGCCACACCCTACTTCTGGCCCAGAAACACGCTCGATGGCCCCTTTGGCCAAGAGGGCCGTAACTTCCTCTTGCAGAAAGTTCAAGTGATCCCCCGACACGCGGTGGTACTGCGGTGGCAAGGCTGGAGGGGACGCCTCGAAGGGGAGGGAGTAGCCCCTTTGGACGATGTGCAGCACCCACCTGTCCGATGTGACAGTGCGCCAGTGGTGGTGGTGATGGCAGACCCTTCCCTCCACTGGCGTCACATGGGACAGAAAGCACAGACTAGGAGGGTTTTGAGGCGGATGCTGCAGGGGTAGGTGTGGACTGGCCTCGCCGTTGTCCCCGACCGCCGCCATGGCGGTTTCCTAGTCCTCCACCGCACTGGATGGGCGCCCCTTCCTTGGCCACGAAAGGAGCGAAAGGCAGCCGTTTGCTGGCGCGGGGCCGAGAGGCCTAAGGACTTGGCCGTAGCCCTGGAGTCCTTAAAGCGCTCCAGCGCATGATCTGCCTTGTCGCCAAAGAGGCGACAGCCATTAAACGGCATGTCCATAAGGGTGTTTTGAACATCAGCCGAAAAGTTGGCGGACCTCAAACAGGCGTGGTGACGAATCGCCACCGTCGTTGCAATCGCTCTGCCCAGTGAGTCAGTGGTATCCAGCCCACACCGGATGGAAAACCGTGCTGCATCTCGACCCTCCGCAAGGGCTTGGGCGAGTTTAGTCCGGACCTCCTCCGGACATTGTGGGAGCACGTCCGCGACCGTGACCCACAGAGAGTGGGTGTAACGGCCCAAGAGGCATGCGGTGTTGACTGACCGCAATCCCAAACTCAGGGATGAGAATAGCTTCTTCCCGTATTGCTCATACCTCTCGGATTCCCGATCGGGGGGAGCCGACGGGAATGTGGTCTGGGAGTTAGAGGCTTGGATAACCAGGCTCTCGGGAGTTGGGTGGGTGGACAGGAAGCAAGGGTCGCCCGGTGGCACCTGGCCACGTTCCAATCTACAGGCTGACCTGTAGCGGGCTCGGACCAAGTGCCCAGGAGAAGGTCCGACAAGGCCTCAGTAAAAGGCAGCAGAGGCTCGGCCAAGCTTGTCTGCGGTTTAAGGACCTCTGTGAGGAGGTTAGTCCTCACGGCCGCGACAGGGAGCTCAAGGTCCAAGGCCTTGGCAGCCCGCGTCAGCACCACACTATAGGCAGCCCCCTCCTCCATAGCCACAGTAGGAGGGGAGAAAAAACCAGTGTCCGGCGAGGTGTCCAGACCACTGGCCTCCCCAAGCTCACCTGTCCAGTCCTGAAAAGACTGACACTCCCATGTCAGAGGGCCCTCGGACCTCTCCCAATCCCCCACGTCACCCATTGCCTGATACTCAGGCTCAAAAGAAGGGGCCGGGTCGTAGAAGTAGAATTCTCCCATCGGCGCCGGACCCGAATCGAGGGCAGGACCGGGGACGGGGTCGTCCTGGGACGGCGCCGGGGGGCGACACTCTGGGGGCCGGCGAGGTCGTGAGGTCGACCGGCGGCGACCCGGATACTGAATCGGATCCGACGGAGCCCTGCGGGGTCGGGACCGAAGTCGCCGACAGCGTCGGAGCCGAAGCACCCGACGGCGTCGGGGCCGAAGCACCCGACCTGCTGGGGGACCCAGTCGGGGCCGCTACGCCCGAAGGCGCCGCGGAACCCGACAGAGGAGTGAGCGACCTCATGGCCGAGAGGAAGGCCTCAATCTCCTTCGGCGTCGCGTGCTGCCCAGGGACCGGCGGGTATGGAGCAGGCCGAGACGCCTGCGGCTCCAGCGGAGCTGCGGGGGCGGTGTCGCCCGAACCCCCAGCCGCATCGCGCGAGAGTCAGGGGGGAGTCAGAAGAGCGATGTCGTCTCTTCGACTTCTTGTGCCTCTTACCTGAGGACTTCGAGCCCGAAGACTGATGACGACTCCCGGTACTCTGGTGACTCCGGCCCCGCGACCGGTCCCTCGACCTCCTTCCGGACTGGGACCTCGAGCGGCGCGGGGCTGACTGCCGGAGCTCGAGTCGCTTGCAGGACCGCTCCCGACTAGCTTTAGACGTCAGGGCCCGGCAATCGGAGCAGGACTGGTCGTCCTGTTCTGGGCCCAGACAGGGAAGACACCGGCGATGGGGGTCGGTAAACGACATCAGTCTGTTGCAGTCGACGCAGGGTTTGAACCCGGGTGTGAGAAGTTGGCCTGATATATAGTGCTCACTATTCTAGTGATCACTTTGTATCATACCAAACAACCCTTATTGATGATTGGTTGTAAGTCAACCTTATTAGACCAGCTATCCTAGTAGCGTGGACAAGAGCAGTCTTTAGGCTAAACTCTAGAGGGCGTGTTAAGCCAGCTGTTTTACCATCACATATACCCCTTGAACACCAAGTGAAAGGACACCACACAAGTTGTTATAAAAATATAGGATATTTATTACTAACAGTTCTACCCTGAACTCTTTATGAGTCAGGGAGCTAAGCACAATACAAAACTCTTATGAAAATACTTCAAGTTGCACAATTTACACAAATGTCCGAGGGGCACGAAAAACCATATACACAAAAAGTGGAATGCGAAATACTAGCAGGTAAGTAACAAGATCCAGAGGCTTCAGGATCGCTAGGACTACACTACTGAACCCTAAGGTTAGGAGCAGGAGGCCTAGGGAGATCGGGTGCAGAGGGTGCACTCTCACGCGGGAAGAAGTCTATGGATGCTAGCCTTTCTAAAGTTACTGTTTCCGGACGAATCCGACTAGGTAGACTGAAAACGAAAATGGATCTGGACACTTGGATAGTGAACCTGTGCTGGAGCACCGAGATACTCAAGTTACCTAGCCCAGGGGCCGCGGCTGCATAGGGTTCAAAAGATGGCGGGAATCCGCGTTGAAGTCTATGGAGCCTGAAAGAAGAAGTTGCTGGCAGGCGACCAGTGAAGATGTTCGGTGTGATCCAAGGCTGGATCAGTGAAGGAGACGATGTGAGAAGTTGGCCTGATGTGCAGTGTTCACTATTCTAGTGATCACTATATATCAGTCCAAACAACCCTTATTGATGATTGGTTGTAAGTCAACCTTATAGACCAGCTATCCTAGTAGCATGGATACGAGCAGTCTAAGGCTAAGACTCTAGAGGGCGTGTTAAGCCAGCTGTTTTACCATCACATTACCCCTTGAACACCAAGTGAAAGGACACCACACAAGTTGTTATGAAAATAAACAGTGTATTTATTTATAACAAGACTAGCCTGGCTCTTTATGAGACAGGGAGCTAAGCACACAACAAAACTCTTATAAAAAATACTTCAAGTCGCACAATTTACACAAATGCCCGAGGGGCACGAAAAACCATATACTACATAAGTGGAATGCGAATTACTAGCAGGTAAGTAACGATTCTCAGAGACTTTAGAAACGCTAGGCCTACAATACTGAACACTCAGGTTAGGAGCAGGAGGCCTAGGGACGCCACGTGCAGAGTGGGAACTCTCACGCGTAAGGCGGGAAAAAGTCTATGGAAGCTAGAACTCACAAAGTTACTGTTCTCGGGCGAACCCGACTAGCTGGAACGAAAGCGGGAGTGGATCCGAACACTTGGAGTGTTGGACTATGCTGGGGCACCGGAGTGCTGGATTTACCTAGCCCAGGGGCTGCGGCTGCATAGGGTTCAAGTTGCGTCGGAAACCCACGTTGATGGACCAGGAGCCTGAAGAAGAAGTTGCTGGCAGGCGGCCAGTGAAGAAAAGTTCGAAGAGATCCAAGCCTGGATCAGGGAAGAAGAAAACCTGGAAGCAGAGGGGACCAAGTTATGAATCACTAGCCAGTGATTAAGTGGGCACCAGGATGGCACCGGGCGTAGTCACCGCAGTCAGGTGAGTGGGCGCTGCTGGGCTCTGCAGTCTCTCGGACCAGGAGGCGTTGTCGGCGACCAGGATGGAGGTGCGAGCTGTCCCATGAAGGTACTTGCTGTCGACGTCGCTGGACCCAGGATTGGGCAACAAGTCTTGGCAAATGCAAGGCCCACGCGGTGGACCTAAAATGGCGTCTTGAGTGGACCAGGAGGGTCCAGGGGGCTTCTCTGAAGAAGGGAAGCAAGGGCCAGTCTGGAGCAACCAGACTAGCAGTGTTAGTTGTCGTGGAGCGTCGTGAAGGGGCCACTAGCCAACGGGCAAGTGACCTGGACAACGCGGTTAGCAGCAAAAAGCAGAAGGGCCCCACGCCGATCTCGTGGATGCAGGGGGGCTGGACTTCGGTGCTGGAGCTGCTCAGGGTCGGGGCTTCTCTTACCCCAAGGCACTCAGTCGAGGGTCACTCAGGCGTCGTGCTGGACAAGCGTCGTGCAGTTCTGAAGATGGCCGGTCCCTCGAGGTCTCGTCGCACCCACGGATCACAGCTGGGCTGATGATGTGGGTTGAGGTCAGAGGTGCCAGGGAAGCCGGTTCTCGTCGTGATGAAGCAGTCTTGATCCGTAGGAGAGACTGGCAACAAACCGCGAAGCTTGGTTGGTGCCTGCTGCTGCAGGGTGACTACTCCTTAGTAACAAGGGAGAAATCTTGGGAAGAGTCTTGAGTTCTTCTTGAAGAAGGTCGGTTCAGGATTCAAAGATTGATCTAATTTGGAAGGGGGCCAGTTCCTACCTTTATCCTGCAAAAAGGGGCTGGCACGCGACTAAGTCCTGCACTATGGGTGGGACTAGGAGGGGGGTGGTTACACCCCTCTCCTTTGGCGGGCTTTCCCCAGGCCAGGGGCTGGAGTGCCCCTGGAACTGGTTTCAGCCGGCCTATGCACAGTGAGCACCGGGGTGCCACTTGCAGTCACCTTCCTCTAAAGCCCTGCCTACCTAGAATACACAAAATCCTGTCTGGGACGGTGCTGGCACCGCCCCTGGCAGGAAACCCTTTGTCCTTGCCTCCTGGGCTGGGAGGACTCCCAGCAGCAGGAGGGCAGACTTGTGTCTCGGTGGCAGCATCCATTTTGTGGAGCTAAGGCTCTGTCTGACTTTAACCGGGGTTACAGGTTACATACATGTTGTGTCCCTCTAGAAGGGTGGAATGCTAACCCCGTCGCCAGAATTGGCGAGGGGTTAGTATTCCAATTCGTATGACACCTTACTCGACATGTTTTGATAAAGCGATACCAGAGTTGGCACATAACCGCGAGGATTATAATGCACTTAAGAGTATATGGTATGCGATATCATGGAAACGGCTAAGGGATGGATCCCGAACGCCGCAGACAGGCTCAGCTCATGCCAGAGCACCATCTCACACGATTCCAAGCACTCTGCCTTCAGGATTGTTAAGGCCTGCCATAGGAGTGACTGATAGGAGATCTGTGTGTCCATATAGGTTGAGATATAGGAATACTATATCTACAGCAGAGGGTGAGTACACCACTCTGCCCCAGCTGTCAAGCAGCCAGTTGTGTCTGATTTAGTTAGTCAGCCCAGGGGTGGCATAATACATGCTGCAACCCCTGGGAGACTTCTGGGTGCACCTCAGCCCTGGGTACAGGGACTTGAGAGGGCCCAGTGCCAATTCAGTACCTGGGTACAATTTGGATTAGAGAGAACAGCTAGGCTGTGGGTCTGATTAGCAGGCCCACAGCCAGGGAAAGTCGTTAACCAGTGAAGCAAAAAGCAAAAATCTGGGTGATCATAGGATTGCAGACCCTACTCTCCTACAGACGACCTGAAAGCAGAGGGGACTTAGTTCTTAATCACTAGCCAGTGATTATGTGGGCACCAGGATGGCACCGGATGAAGTCACCTCGACCAGGTGAGTGGGCGACGCTGGACTCTGCAGTCACACGGGCTAGGAGGCGTTGTCGGCGTCCAGGCTGGAGGTGCGAGCTGTCCCACGAGGCTGTCGGCTGTCAGCGATGCTGGACTCAGGATTTGAGCAACAAACCTTGGCAAAGGCAAGCCCACGCAGTGGAGTCAAGATGGCGTCTGGAGTGGACCAGGAGGGTCCAGGGCACTTCTTGTTGGGCAAGAAGCAAGGGCCAGTCTAGGGGACCTAGACCAGCGGTGAAAACGTCGTGGTACGTCGTCAAGAGGGTCACTAGCCAACGGGAAAGTGACCGGACAACGTGGCAAGCAGCAAAGAAACAGAAGGGCCCCACGCAGATCTCGTGGATGCTGGGGGGCTGGACTTCGGTGCTGGAGCTGCTTAGGGTTAGGGCTTCTCAAACCCCAATGCACTTACTCGAGGGTCTCTCGGGGGTCGTGCTGGTGAAGCGTCGTGCAGGTCTTGAAGATGGCCGGTCCCACGGGTCTCGTCACACCCACGAATCTCAGCTGGGCTGGATGATGTAGGTAGAGGTCAGAGATGGCAGGGAATCCGGGTCTCGTCGAGCTGGGCAGTCTTGATCCGGAGGATGGACGTGCAGCAAACCGCAAGAGCTTCGATGGTGCCTGCTGGTGCAGGGTGGCTACTCCTTAGCCACAAGGGAGAGTCTTCAGAAAAGTCAAGAGTTCCTTTCGTGGAAAGTAGTTCAAGATTCAGAATGATCTAATTTGGGAAGGGGGCCTGCTCCTACCTTTATCCAAAGAAAAGGGGCTGGCACGCGACTAGGTCCTGCCCTATGGGTGGAACCAGGAGGGGGGTGGTTACACCCCTCTCCTTTGTCCGGTCTCTCCCCAGCTCAGGGGCTGGGGTGCCCCAGGAACTGGTTTGAGCCGGCATATGCACAGTGAGCACCGGGGTGCCACTTGCAGTCACCTTCCTTTCAGCCCTGCCTACCTGGGATACACAAAATCCTGTCTGGGATGGTGCTAGCACCGCCCCTGACAGGAAACCCTTTGTCCATGTTGCTGGAAGGACTCCCAGCACCAGGAGGGCAGACTTGTGTCTCGGTGGCATCATCCATTTTGTGGAGCGGAGGCTGTGTCTGACTTTAACCGGGGTTCACAGTTACATACATGTCGTGTCCCTCTAGAAGGGTGGAATGCTAACCCCGTCGCCAGAATTGGCGAGGGGTTAGTATTCCAATTCGTATGACACCTTACTCGACATGTTTTGATAATGCTATACCAAAGTTAGCATTTAACCGCGAGGATTGTAATGCACTTAAGAGTATATGGTATAGCGTTATCATGGAACAGCTATTTGGACTTGGTTCGGCAAGCTGCAAATGGGCTCAGCTCATGCCAGAGCACCATCTCACATAATTCCAAGCACTCTGCCTACAGGATTGATAAGGCCTGCCATAGGAGTGACTGACAGGAATATATGTGTCCATTTTAGGTTTAGATATAGGTATACTATATCTAAAGCAAAGGGTGATTACGCAACCTTGCCCCAGATGTCGTGCAGCCAGTTGTGTCTGTTTGGGTGGCCAGCCAGGGGTGGCATAATACATGCTTCAGCCCCTGGTAGGCCCTGGGTACACCTATGCCCTGGATACCTAAGGTATGCAGTACAGGGACTGATAAGGTGGCCCAGTACCAATTGGTAAAATGCACCTAAGGTACATGGTTGTAATTTAGAGAGAGAACAGCTAGGCTGTGGGTCTGATTAGCAGGCCCACAGCCAGGGAAAGTCGTAAATCAGTGAAGCAAAAAGCAAAAATCTGGGGTGGCCATGGGATTGCAGACCCCACTCTCCTACACCGGGGATCCCTACGGGCACCGTCGGAGTCGTTAGAGACTCGAAAGATGATCAAAAGGAATCGAAAAAGTTAGTCAAAAATTAACTAGGGTACAACTTTTTCCGGATCGGCGCTTGCTGGCGTGGAAAAAAGCATAACTGACATCAGCGCGAGGGCGGCGTCTAAGTACTCCGACGACGTCATCCCGGCGCCAACGACGCGGAACTGCAGACGATGCCTACCGACGCGCAAGGGTACTGCTACGCAAAGATTTCCGGATCAAGTCGGACGCCGGGGGATATTCTAAGGTAAGGAATCTAATACTAACTGTTTCTTTCAGATTTGCGTGCTCTACCACCCGGAATTGTTTTCTGCGATCCAAGTGGAAGCAAAGCGCACGTTTTGGATCCAGCCGGTGGAGCCTCTCTTCCTCTTTTGAAGGATGCGGAGGCAGAAGAAGGATGGTAAAGAGATGGTTTGGCCAATGTGTAAAGAAGTAACCACCTTGGTATTCAAAAGGTGTGGAATCTGCAGAAAGAGGTTTCTCTCTGAAGGAGAATTTAGCACACTTATTTCTACAAAGGTATAACAATGCATCTGGTCTTTGCAGAAAAACACTAACTGAAAAGTATGTTTATTCAGTGTTGATTGCGGGGACATGATGTGTTAGAATTTTTAATGACTGCACCATCTGCTGAGTAAGCCTAGGTTACTTAACCTTGCTACTCCAGAAGACTAAAGTGCCTAAAGGAAGTAACTTTATATTGGTGGTACTAAAAGATCAATTGGAAATTATAGTACACAGAGGAAATTGGCTCGTAATCCCTCACTGCACTAGGAACCCAAAAAAGGAAGTCCAGTCTCCCTGGGTTTAGGTAATGTAGGGGAAGACACTCTTTCAATGAGGGATTTGGATAGAGGAAGGCTTCAACAGTACGATAGTGTGTTCACTGAACGCAGATAGGTCTTCTATCATTTAAGCAATTGGAATCTTAAAGATATCCCCAATTTGCACTGGTGAATAGGCAATAAAACTGGAAATTCAACCAAGTTACTGAGTTTAAAGTTCAAATGGAATTCAGCAAATAGTAAATAGTTACAGAAGATAGCTATCTTTAAAAAGAAGGATGAAACAGGTTTCAACATACAGAAATACTTGAAAGGAATCATTACGTAGCTACTGTTCAACCCCAGAGAGTAAGGCAGAATGTTAACAGAAGCTGTGCCAAAATAGCTGGTGAGGAATTAAAAAAAAGTGAATTGCATCCAAGTTTCCAAACCAACCCAGTTAAAGCAATATGGATGTGGAGTGGAATCCAACTGTGGTCCGAACTTTTGGACTACATAATTTGAGCAAGATACAATTCTGGATCGACAGACAATGTTGACAGACAATGTGAAGAGTAGGCAAAAAGAATATATACTAATAGGTTGCAAACCTAGTTTCTCTCTATTTTAAAAGCATTCCTTTGATTTGTTTCCAGCTATTTTTTGGTAAAGTACAATAGCAACTTCGCCAAAAGCTCAGTTAAAAAAAAAATTAGATTCGGTTTAATAATTCATGCATAACATGTAAATTTGTACCTGCTTGACTGATCAGATGATGGCCTTGGTGGAAGTGGTTCTACGGAGAAAAGTTCTTCGCTGCCTTGCATTGCATCTATGCTGGTGCTTGCCAAAGTAAATGGGGCAGTGGGACGTGCTATACCCATCCTTACAGGAACAATCAACGATTCAGCTACATTACACAACTCCTCCACAGCATAAGGAAGCAATGCTTGAAATACTCGCTTACATTTACCAATTGGCTGAGGAATAAAATTGCTGGGGGGGGGAAAAAAAACAATATTCAGCTGTAATACTGCATTGCGTTTTCCCTGTATTCATTTTAAGCTTTAAAATGTATATGTTTTACTTAGAAGAACACAGGCAAGTCAAATTATTAAAATCTGCACATATATAAACCTTTAAAAATGTTAAATTAAAACAAACTGTAGGATCTGCTTTCATGGTTACCCCCACTTTTTACAGGTGTTACTCTGTTTCATGACTAGTCAAACTGGGGTTCTGTTAATCAGAACCCCAGTCCCTGTGCTTTCTCCCTACATTATACTATGGTAAGTACTTTGGTACCTTCCCAATTAGCTACTAGTATGCCCTTTGAGTCTATAGTAGATAGTATATAGCACTAGAGTACCCAGGGCATCGGTACACCAAGGGTCTCCCATGGGCTGCATCATGTATTGTGCCACCCATGATAGACCACTCAAACTGACTAAAGGCCTGCCATTGCAGCCTGTGTAAGTTGGTGCTAGCACCACTTACAACAGATATAAGTTTTCTTATATCTGAGATCACTGCACTTAAAACCTATAAGTCACCCTTAGGGGAGACCTTTCAATCCTGAAGGTAGGGTGCTAGGTTATAAGTGTGAGGGTGCCCTGCACGAGCAGGACACCCACTACAAAAGTTGTAACAACAAAAAGGTGGAGTCAGGGTCCCAGGGAATCTGGTTTATAGACCTGCGAGGAGAAATTTCCCCTTAGCCATGATAAACAACACACTATCTCCTCATTATACATTTTTTCATCACATTACTCATTTTTGCGCTGCACCCTCGCTACACCTTGAGCCTCACATATGGGATTTTAGCATCCTATCCTCACAGTTATATACTAATGAAAACATCTTTGAGCTCCTTCCTCACAGTGAAGTTGTAGCTCCCAGTAGGACTAGGTTTTCCTACTGGTAAGGAGGAACCCATATGATGAAGCATGTCACCCACGGGTGAGTGAGAGTTCTAGTCCTTAAGGGATCAATTTCCCCACTTTTTCTTCTTTTAGGTTTCACTGAAAATCAAGCTTAGTGAGAGAGTTTGGATATAGATCACACTTTTCTGCCTATTATAGGCTTTGTAGTGCGTTGCTTAGACCCGAGGAGATTGTGTGTTGTTCACCCACTACAAAACCAGAGTCGATTCTCCTGGCTTTTCAAGTGTGGTCAGCCATATTTGATCAATATAGTGGTCATGCATCATTAGGCAATGGCTAACTATATATTAGCTGTGCTGAACCTGGGTATGTTTGGAGGTATGATTCCATGCACCAGGGGGCTCCTCCGGGTAGCCCCCAGTGATCCCGGTAACAGCCTTCCAGGGTCTGCCAGAAAGCTAGTGCTGCTGTCGACCCCAGGCACAATTCTGCACTCCTGCTGCTGAGCTAAGCTTGAGCAGAGGAAGGTTGAGCAGAGGAAGGTTGAGCAATAGGTTTCCTGTCGTGACCACCTCCCAGACAGGATTTAGTGTATTGGGCTAGGGAGGGGCGCTTGCCTGCACCACCAGACTGCTTTGAAGGGCACATTTGGTGCCCTCCTTGCATACTCCAGTTTGAGCCAGCTCAGGGAGCCGTTGGCTCCCACTCTGGTGCATAACTGGACAAAGTCTTCTTCGTCTATGCCTGTGCTTCATCCAGCTACCTCTGCAGGCTTGTGGGCATCAAAAACACCTGAAGGAATCTCCCTTGGAGTGAGGGAATCACTCCCCTGCATCTACAGGCAACGCAACGAAGTTGACCAGTCTGCTGCTCCTGATGTCCTATGGAATCCGAAAGGATCAGCAACACAAGTGGTGGTTCTCCAACTCCCTCGAGGCCTGACCTGTCCTCCCAGCAAGTTTAGGGCCAGTATCCCTTGTCGGAACTGCTGTAACAGAATCCCTGTGCACTGCGTCAACTTGCTGTTGCCAAGGCTTGCTGACTGGCGTCCAGAGATCTTTGGGATACAAGAAGCTCCATCCTCCAGCATATCTTTCTGCAAAGATCTTAGTCCTCACAGCATCCTCTGCACTGTGGGCCTGCATCTTTGGTGAGCTGCTCAAGGTCTTCTTGAGACTGCTGTGCCTTTGGCCTATACATTTACAGTAATAGTAACGATCTTACGGTGCTACCCCCCATCCCATTACCTTGGACCGATCACTTTTTAGTACCCTTTATTTGGCACACATACCCTTTTATCCCCACTCACCATCCTGCTAAACAGCGAGGTAGGAAGTGGTCTTCACTCCCCCTCCCTGAATGGGAAGCTGCCCTTGTCAGAGATCCCCCGATGAAGGTACTGAATGTCAATACAGCAGCCAGCAATTTCGATGGCTGGATCTCCTCTACACTTGACATGGTCCTCCCCATGCACACCACCAATGTCATAAAAAGACTCAAACCTGCTCCATGGTTCACTCCCAACCTTAAATCTAGGAAACTAATCTGTCGTAAATATGAAAGAGCCTGGAGACAAGACTATTCCCAAGACAGGAAGGATAATTATAGAGCGGCTATTAGGCTCTATAAACAGGAGCTAAAATCAGCACAAGCCTCCTACTACGGCAGCAAAATTGAGGCTGCCGCTAATGCCCCAAGGGAAATTTTTAAAATTGTTAAATCCCTTGTCTCACCTCCAACGGAATGCCCCTCCGCTGAGGGTGCCCAGAATCGCTGTAACAACCTGGCTAATTTTTTCTCTCAAAAAATTCAGACCATATACTCTTCTTTTGGAGATGTTAACAGCGCTCTGGACCCCTCTGCCCTTCCAACCCCGGCCACCGTTATTCCTTGTCAGCTTAATACAATCCCACTCTTGGATATGCCGGCTCTGGACAGACTCATCCCACAAATTACTTCTGGCTCACCTAGCGACTCGGCATCCCCCCAGACCCTCCTTAAGGTGATGGACGTAATTCGCCCGGTCATATTGGACGTCCTCAACACCTCCATCACCACAAAATCCGTACCTCCTTCATGGAAGTGCGCAATGGTGAGGGCTCTGTTGAAGAAGCCCAACCTTGACCAGAACAACCTGGCGAACTATCGCCCCATCTCTTTGCTCCCCTGGTTGAGCAAATTACTAGAGAGGCACGTAAATAACACCTTGATGAGCCATTTGGAATCAAATGGCCTTCTGCGTGCCTCTCAAACAGGGTTCCGCCCTCGACATGGAACAGAAACCGCTCTTCTAGCGGTAACGGAGGAAGCAAGAACTGTGTTGGACCAGGGTGGAAAGGTTGCCATCATTCTACTAGATCTAAGCGCTGCGTTCGACACAGTCAACCATGTCACGCTTTTACAACGCCTGGCGGACATGGGTGTGTCGGACGCAGCCCTAGAATGGTTGACATCCTTCCTGGCTGACCGTTTCTTCCAGGTCTTCGAGGGCGAGGTGGCGTCCCCTAAACATCCTCTCAGATGTGGGGTTCCTCAGGGCTCCTCCCTGAGCCCCACTCTGTTTAACGCCTACATGGAACCCCTAGACAGGATAGTCCATCCCTTCGGTGTGCGTATCGTCACCTACGCAGACGATACCCAACTGGTGGTCTCCTTAGACCACCAGGAGGGATCGTCTAGCACCCTAGGTTCCTGTCTGGAGGCTGTTTCCAGATGGATGCAATCTTCCTGCCTAAAACTTAACGGGGAGAAGACAGATGTCATCTTGCTGGGTAATCCCTCCCCCTCGGGCTTTGCATCCTCCTGGCCCCCATGTTTAGGCCCGCCCCCTATTCCCAAATCCCAAATAAAAAGCTTAGGGATTTGGCTTGACACCGACCTGAATTTCTCGGTCCAAGCTACGAAGACTGCGGCTATCTGTTTTGGGTTGATGAGGATGCTAAGGAGGGTGCTCCCTCTGCTCCCATTCCAGGCAAGGAGGATCCTGGTCCAGGCTCTTATACTATCTCGCCTGGACTATGGGAATGTCCTCTACATGGGAGCCCCTGCGTACACCATTCAGAGGCTCCAAGTCACCCAAAACAGTGCTGCCCGTCTACTTTACAACCTTCCCCGATGGCAGTCAGCAAGGAATGCTTTAAGGGAACTTCATTGGCTTCCTATAGCTGCGAGAATACAATTTAAGGCCATGTGTATATTACACAAGGCCTTTCATCGCACTGGCCCCGCAATTCTTCAGTCCCTGGTCACTCCCTATGTTCCATCTCGTTCCCTCCGTTCCTGCTCCCTCCAGCTGGCTACTCCCATCAGAGTCAGGAAAGCACGTTGGGGTGGCCGCTCCTTTTCACACATTGCGGCAAGACTCTGGAACATCCTCCCTCTACCCCTTCGGGAAACTGTAAATCATCTCCCCTTCAGGAAAACTCTGAAAACACACTTGTATGCTACATCCTGCTGACCTGCCTTGAGCCCTCGCTAATTGAGTTCCTGTCATAAGCGCTACGAGGCCTCCGGGTAGATAGCGCTATACAAGTGTTGTTTCATTCATTCATTCATGGGTCTTCTTTGGCTTCAGAGGACTCCCGTGCTTGCTTGGGGCCTGCTCTTAATCTCCTGCAATCATTGAATCCCTTAGAACTTGCTGGTCCCAACTCTGCACATTTTTCGTTTACATCGGTTGCTGCTGCCAATGCTGATTGATACTCCCGCTGGACACCCACCCCTTGGTTCTTGTTTTCCGACAAGGGACAGCTCGTGAATGGCTCCTGGTCTTCCATAGCGTTGCCTGCTCCTCAGCTGCAACAAGGTCACTGTCATCACTCCTGCATCTTCTGTCATTGGTCTCCCGTGCCTCCTGGTCACTTCCGAGTGGCATAGACTCTGTCCCTTCTCCTTGCAGGTAAACAAGGAGGTCCAAAGTAGCTCTGGTGTGGATAATGTAAATCAGTCTCTCACTGGTTTAGTGAGTGCACCAAGAAGGGCACAGCACCCACCACCATTGCCCCTAAGGCAACTGTTCCCCTTAGTCCAGCTGTTAGTGGTGGTTCCCAGCAAAAGGGTGTAGTAGGGTTAACCCTGGGAACTGAGGTGGACTCTGGCCTAGTCAGAGTACCAGCTCAGGCTGTTCTTGTCTGTGATGGGGACATAGCAATGTCCTCTACTGTAAGTCCCAATAATCTGAGCAAGTACAGACAGACAGACACCTTTGATTAATGACAAGATGGCTCAGGCCTACAGGGACACATGTGCCAGTGTCACTATGGTGAAACCTAACTCTGTGAACCCTGACCAGATCATACTAGGTGAAACCTACCTAGTGACCAACGCTAGCAATGCCACTACGGCCCATAGTATGGCAGTTAACTTCTCCTGGGGAGGGGTAACTGGCCTCAAAAGAGTTGTTGTGAGTTCAGACCTTCCAGTAGAGTGTCCGTTAGGTAATGATCTTGAAACCTCAGTTTGGTCAGAGGTGGAGTATAGGACCCATGCAGAAATGCAGGGAATTTCCGCACATGTCCTTGCTGTGACCAGGTCACAGGCCAAAATGTGCTTACCTGAACAAGTGCTGGATCTTGAAACAATAGACCAGACACCAACCAAGAGAAAGAGCAAGAGGGTTAAGGCAGTGCCTTCCCCCCTGCCTCAGGTTGAGGATTAGCCCTCCCAGGAGGATGATTCTGAGATCCAAGAGGGAACTGTCTTAGAAGAGCTTGAGCCTGATCAGGTTGAGTTTCTTGGGACAGGGGGACCCTCAAGGGCAGATCTGAGGCAGGCTCAATTAGATTGTTCCTCTCTTGAACCCCTCAGACAGCAGGCTGCTGCTGAAGCTGCTGGGAATGCTCAAGGTACCCATAAAGTGTATTGGGATGAGGGGCTCCTTTATTCAGAGGCTAGAGACCCCAAGCCTGGTGCTTCCAGGAGGTTGGTTATACCTCTGCTTCCTTCTCACCTTGGCCCACAGTATTCCCTTAGCAGGACACCTGGGCCAGAACAAGACTTGGGACAGGCTTGTCCCTCACTTTCACTGGACCCATATGTCAGAAGATACCAAGGAGTTTTGTCGCTCCTGTGTTACCTGCCAAGCCAGTGGCAAATCAGGTGGCACAACAAAGGCCCCCCTCATACCACTACCTGTGGTGGGGGTACCCTTTGAAAGAGTGGGGATAGACATTGTAGGACCAATGGACCCCCAAACAGCATCTGGGCACAGATTTATACTGGTGGTAGTGGGCCATGCCACCAGGTATCCGGAAGCTATTCCCCTGAGGACCACAACAGCTCCTGTTGTGGCTAGGGCCCTACTTGGAGTTTTCTCCAGAGTGGGGTTTCCAAAGGAGGTTGTCTCTGACAGAGGTGCAAACTTCATGTCAGGATATTTGACTGCAATGTGGAAGGAGTGTGGTGTCAACTATAAGTTCACCACCCCCTATCACCCACAGTGCAATGGGCTTGTGGAAAGATTCAACAAGACCCTCAAAGGGATGATAAAAGGGTTACCTGAAAAGCTGATGCGAAGATGGGACATCCTTTTACCCTGCCTTCTGTTTGCTTACAGAGAGGCCCCACAAAAGGGGGTTGGCTACAGCCCTTTTGAGCTTTTGTTTGGGCATCCTGTAAGAGGACCTCTATGTCTTGTGAAGGAAGGATGGGAGTTACCTCTCAAAAAGCCTAAGCTTGACATAGTGGACTATGTACTTAGTTTCCGCTCCAGGATAGCTGAGTATATGGAGAAGGCTTCCAAAAACCTTGAGGCCAGCCAAGAACTTCAGAAAGCGTGGCATGACCAAAAGGCTGTGCTGACTGTGTACCACCCAAGGCAGAAGGTATGGGTGTTGGAGCCAGTGGCCCCAGCAGCACTCCAGGACAAATGGTCTGGACCCCATACAATAGTTGAACAGAAGGGAGATGTCACCTATTAGGTGAACCTTGTGACTCCCAGAAGCCCCAACAGGGTGCTTCATGTAAACAGACTAAAAGCATTTGTCGACAGGGCAGACATGGGCTTGCTCATGGCTATAGATGAGGGGCAGGAGGAAGAGAGTGACCCTCTCCCAGACCTGCTTACTCAGAACCCTGATGATGGGTCAGTGGATGGTGTAGTCTTTGCAGACAGCCTCTCTGAACATCAGCAACAGGGCTGCAGACAAGTTCTTCAGTCCTTCAGACATCTGTTTTCCCTGACCCCAAGTCGGAAAAGCTGGTGCACCCATGAGGTGGACACTGGTGACAGTCTGCCTGTCAAGAGTAAAATCTACAGGCAACCTGACCATGTCAGGGACTGCATTAGGAAAGATGTCCAAAAGATGTTGGAGCTGGGAGTTATTGAGCCCTCAGAGAGCCCTTGGGCCAGTCCAGTAGTCCTGGTACCAAAACCTCAAACCCAAGATGGTAAGAGAGATGAGGTTTTGTGTGGACTACAGCGGTCTCGATGCTGTCACTAGGACAGATGCCCACCCCATCCCCAGGGCAGATGAGCTCATTGATAGATTGGCTTCTGCCAAGTTCTTGAGCACATTTGACCTGACAGCAGGCTACTGGCAAATCAGACTAGCTGAGAATGCAAAAGCCAAGACAGCATTTTCGACCCCAGGAGGACATTATCAATTTGTGGTAATGCCCTTTGGTTTGGAAAATGCACCTGCCACTTTCCAAAGGTTGGTGAATCAAGTTCTCTCAGGACTGGATGAATATTGTGCAGCTTATCTAGATGATATTGCGGTCTTCAGCTCCACCTGGGAGGATCACCGGGTCCACCTGAGGAATGTCTTAGAGGCTCTGCAAAAGGCAGGCCTCACTATCAAGGCTACAAAGTGCCAGATAGGGCAGAGCAAGGTTGTGTACCTGGGCCACCTGGTAGGTGGGGGTCAGGTTCAACCACTGGAGAGTAAGATCCAGACCATCAGAGACTGGATCCTCCAATAACCCAGACACAGGTAAGAGCTTTCTTGGGCCTGTCTGGGTACTACAGGAAGTTTGTGTAAAACTATGGGTCCATTGTGACACCACTAAATGACCTCACTTCCAAAAAGATGCCAAAGAAAGTTCAGTGGACAGTTAGCTGTCAAAAGGCATTTGATGACCTGAAGCAGGCCATGTGTACTGCACCTATTCTGAAAAGTCCAGATTATTCCAAAGAGTTCATAGTCCAAACAGATGCTTATAAGTTGGGTGTGGGAGCTGTACTTTCACAACTGAATATAGATGGTCAAGACCAGCCCATTGCTTTCATAAGCAGAAGGCTGACCCCTAGAGAGAAACGTTGGTCATCTATAGAGAGGGAGGCCTTTGCTGTGGTTTGGGCCCTGAAGAAGCTGAGGCCATACTTGTTTGGCACTCACTTAACGATTCAGACAGACTACAAGCCCCTCCTATGGTTAAATCAGATAAAGGGTGAAAATCCCAAACTTCTTAGGTGGTCCATTTCCCTACAGGGAATGGACTTTACAGAGGAACATAGACCTGGGACTGACCATGCCAATGCAGATGGTCTCTCCCAATATTTCCACTTAGAACATGAAGACTCAACTGGTCAAGGTTAGTTTAATGTCCCTACGTTTGGGGGGTTGTGTAGGAGAGTAGGGTTTGCTTCCTATGGTCACCCCCACTTTTTGCTTTTGCTTCACTGGTTTTCAACTTAGATGTGGCTGTGGGCCTGCTAATCAGACCCACAGCCCAGATGCACTCTCTCTAAATTCACACCATGCACTCTAGGTACATCCACAATTGGGAATTGGTTCACCTTGTCAGCCCCTGTAGAAGTGTACCCTAGGTACTCAGGGCATTGGTGTAACCAAGGTCTACCAGGGGCTGCAGCATGTATTATGCCACCCCTGGCTGGCCACTCAAACTGACATGACTGGCTGATCACTCAGCTCGGGCAAGGTCGTGTAATCACCCCTTGCTTAGGTATAGTATTCCTATAACTACCCTTATATATAGACACATAGTAACCTATAAGTCACTCCTATGGCAGGCCTTCACAATCCTGGAGGCAGAAAACTTGGTTATGTGTGAGATGGTGCACGAGCTGAGCCTGTCTGCAGCTTTCGGAACCATGTCCTTATAGCTGTTCTATGATATCGCCATACCGTATACTCTTAAGTGCATTATAATCCTCGCGGTTGAATGCTAACTTTGGTTTGGCTTTATCTAAATATGTTGTGTAAGGTGTCATACGCTTTGGAATTCTGGCGACGGGGGTAGCATTCCACCCTTCTAGAGGGAGAAGACATGTTGTTGCTGACTATCCCGGTTAAAGTTAACCAGAGCCCCAGCGTAACGAAATGGACGCTGCTGCCACAGACACAAGTCTGACCTCCTGCTGTTGGGAGTCCTTCCAGTCACGGAGGTTTGGACAATGGGTTTCCTGCCTGGAGAGCACAACCCCAGACAGAACTTTGCGTATTGGGACAGGGAGGGCTGAATAGAATGAGACACTGAATGGGGCACACTAGGTGCTCCATGCATAGTCCAGTTCAAACCGGTGCTGGGGCACTCCAGTCCCAGCTCTGGCGCGAAACTGGACAAAGGAAAGGGGGTGTAACCACCCCCCCTTCCTGGTCCCACCCATAGGAGAGACCTAGTGAGTAAACCAGCCCCCTTTAGTTGTATAAAGGTAGGAGCTGCCCAGGAGACTTTAGATTAATCCTGGAATCGACTTGAAACGAAACTCTGGGCCCTTCGACATTCACCTGAGCTGAAGACTGAAGAATCTCCCTTGTGGCCAAGGAGTGACCACCCTGGGCAACCAGGCACCATCCAGCAACTCGACGGCTTGCTTTGTACCCGTTCCCGCCAGAACCCGAGCACAGAGCCTGACAAGACCTCGACTCACGGACCTGTCTGAACACAGCTGAGCCCCGTGGAAGGCGTCGGAACCCATGGACCCAGGCATCTTGGAGAGCCTGCAACTTGCCAACAGCGCAGCTCCTGAGGCATCCTCGAAGCTGTGCACTGGGGACTGAGACACCCAGACACCGAGCTCCACCTGCACCAAAGACCAGCCCTCCACACTCCACGAGATCTGCGTGGGGCCCTTCTGCTGGTGTTCTGCTAGACGCATTGTCCCGGTTGCTGGCCAGTTGGCTAGTAGCCCTGTGACGACGATCCTTTGAAACTCCATCGCTGGTCTGGTTGCTCCAGACTGGCCCTTACTTCCCTGAAAAGGTGAAGTACCTCAGACCCTCCTGGTCTGCACCAGAATCTCTGTGTATCCTGCGTGGGTTGCCTTTGCTTAGGCTTGTTGTCTCCGATCTTGAAGTCTACCCCTCCATCTGCGAGCACCTTCGTAGGAGAGCTCCTCTCCAGCACCTGGTCGTCCTCGACGCCTCCTGGTCCACGTGGCTGCAACGACAAGCTTCACGACAGCACCTGATTGCTCCTCGACGATATCTGGTTCCTTCCTGGTTCCACCCGGTCACTGGCTAGTGACCTAGACTCTGTTCCCTCTGCTTTCAGGTCTTCTTCATCTTCGATCTACCCTTGGATCCACCCGGACATCTTCCTCCTGGTCGCCTGCAGCATCTTCTTCCAAGGCTCCATAGGAAACAACGAGAAAACCCGACACTATGACACCTATGCACCCGCAGCCCGTGGGTGAGGTAACGCGAGTACTTCAGTGCTCCTGTAGGGATTGACTATCCTAGTGTCTAGTTTTGTTAGTTGTGTAACCCTAGTTAGACCGGAAGTGTCCTAAATCTTCAATTACTTACCTTTTAAGTTCCCATTGACTTTCTATTGACTCTCGCATGAGTGTACTGAAACTGCACGCACCGCCTGTGGGCCTCCTACTCCTAACCTGAGGGTCAGATAGTGTAGCCCCAGCGATTCTCTAGGCCCTAGGCCTTTCCTTTTCCCAAGTCGTGATCCTTATACCACTTACTTAGTATATGGTTTTACGCGCCCCTAGGGCCCAACTGTAAAATTGTGCTATATAAAGTGTTTCTAAGAGTAACTTGTTATGTGCTTTGGCCTCTGATCTCATAAAGAGTTCAGAGCAGTGTGTTAGTAAATAAATACATATATATTTTATATATATCCTGTGTGGTGTCCTTTCATTTGGTATTCAAGGGGTTACATATGGTAAAACAGCTGGCTTTACACGCCCTCAAGAGTCTTTTAGCCTAAGACTGTTCTGTACACGCTACCACTAGGATAGCTGGTCTATACGGTTGACTTTACAACCATCACCATAAGGGTTGTTTGGACTGGTGCAAGGTGCTCACTAGAATAGTGAACATCATATACCAGGCCAACTTCTCACAAGTAGCACGCCGGGCTGCACAACACGATCCACCAAGAGATGGTCCGCTTGTGCACCGCCCGTCCCTTCTTAGCGCCCACGTAACCAACAAAGATTTGGTCATCTACCCAGAACTGGCGTGTGCGATTCAGATAGTATGAGAACGCACGTTTTGGGTCCAGACGGTGGAGCCTCCCTTCCTCTTTCGAGGGATGCGGAGGTAGAAAGAAGGTGGGCAAGGTGATGGACTGCCCGATGTGGAAGGCTGTGACTACCTTGGGCAGGAAAGAGGGTCTGGTCTGCAACACAACCTTCTCCAGATGGACAGAAAGGAAAGGAGGTTTGGAGGAAAGAGCCTGGAGCTCACTTACCCTCCTGGCAGAGGTGATGGCAACCAGGAAAGCAGTCTTCAGAGTAAGAAGGCGGAGAGGACAGTTGTGAAGTGACTCAAAAGGAGCGCACATCAGGTAGGTTAGAACCAGGTTCAAGTCCCACTGGGGCATCACGAAAGGAACAGGAGGGAACATATGAGTGATGCCCTTTAAGAATCTGTTAACAATCGGGGACTTGAACAAAGAAGGCTGATCAGGTAGCCTCAAGAAGGCGGAAAGGGCAGAAAGGTAGCCCTTGATAGTGCCCAGAGCAGAGCCCTGCTGGGCAAGAGAAAGTAGGAAGAGGAGAACCTCAGAAAGGGGGGCAGAGAGTGGATCCACAGCATTTGCTGTGCACCATGCCACAAATCTGCTTCACCTGCAGGCGTATACCGACTTCGTGGAGGGACGCCTGGCTGCCAGAATCACAGTACAAACTTCAGGAGGCAAGTCAAGTTTCAAGTTTATTTTATTATGATTACGGAACTCACATGAGATCCACATAAAAGACAAAATGTTACATTCCAAAAAACTTCATAAGGAACATTATGTATACATCAAGAAATAAAAAATATGGAAATATACATAATGAAACTGGACGACAAAGCTTTCGCCTAATACAGATTCAAGAAACATTAAAAAAAATTAAACAATTTAAAACAAAACATTTCATTTGGGGGATTATTCATGGCCACAATGAAAGCAGTAGCAGATAAAATATTCAATTGGAGGCAAATCGGTCTTACCACTTGCGCCTGTGCGACATTAGAGCTGGGCAAACAAACATAACATGCGGAAAATCTTGATTATTCATATTGCAAAAATCACATATGGCTGATGAACCATACCATTTTGATAAGAGTGATTTCAAAGGGAGTAGATCCTGCCTTAATAAAAGCACCAGACGCCTAACTCCGTGGGGAATATTCCAATGAACATAAGGTTGCGCCTTCCTAATCATACAGGAATCAATGACTGGAGAGGTGCCCTTATTCTGAATGCGAAACTCCCTGTCTAATCTAAACCCTAATTCCCAAGATGCAGACTTCAGAAGTAATTTCAATTGATATGACGATAAAGAAAATAAAACTTCTTCATCTAATTGTAAATGCTTCACAGCATATCTAAAAAAATTTAGGATCAAGGAGTGTTCATTAAGATTCCCAAGTAACTCAGATTTAATGAGATAACGCAACGTGCCAGGTTCACCCTTAGCCAGGCTAAAAGCCCAGCGAACACTCCCCGCTAAACCTTGAACCCAACTGCTACGTAAACCAAGTTCCTGTCTAAGAGCAGCTGTTGAACTGGCTGTATTGACAGAAAAAAGGCTACGTAGGATTTTACCTTCAGAGGAGTTTAAGAAACTCCAACATTTTATATCAATTAATTCCATTCCATAAAGTAAGGAGGTGGGTATCTTTGCTCTAAAAACCTCCAACAATATCGAAAGGTGTCTTCTGCTTGTGGCCTTATATAAGGACACCAAGCTCTTTCCTTGGACAATAGCTTTCCGGATGTTATTGGCAATGTGGGCTTTTTCACTTAAATTGCTCATAACAATTTTGCCAAGGAAAGAATAAGATTTTACTGTTTCCAATTTTTGGCCCCCCACAGTCCAATGAAAGTTCACATATTTGGGATTTTTCCTGCCCGATAGACACATCACTTTGCTTTTTGCGATGTTTATTGTCAAGTGATGCAAGTCAAATGGCCTCAACTGTCGCCGCTCAATCTCCAAGGATGGAGGTGGAGACTGGACAGGTTCTGGTGGAGGACCGTCTCCTGCTGCTGCGACAGAAGGTCCTCCTGAAGAGGCAGACAAATCGGGGGATCGACAGGCATGCTGAGTAGCTCTGGATACCACTATCTTCGTGCCCAGTCCAGAGCCACAAGGATAACCTGGGCCCGGTCGCGCCTTATCTTCTTCAGCACTCTGGGCAGAAGTGGTATAGGCGGAAAGGGGTACAATAGACCTCAACTCCACTCACAACGAAAAGCGTCTCCGAACGAGTGCCGCCTTGGAAATTCCAACAGGCAGAATTGATGACATTGCGCGTTCTCTTCTGTGGCTAATTGATCTAACCAAGGGTCTCCCCACTGCTGAAAGAGGCCTTGCGCCACGTCCGAGTTCAGACACCATTCATGATCCATCATGCAGAGACGGTTGAGTTCGTCCGCCCTGGCGTTCAGGGAACCTGCCAGGTGTTGAACCACCAGGGTCACGCCCTACTGTTCCAGCCACTGCCAGAGGCGCAGAGCCTCCTGGCATAGGGTCCACGACCCCACCCCCCCCTGTTTGTGCAGTACCACATGGCGGTGGTGTTGTCCGTGAACACCTGCACTACACTCCCCCGGACAGAGGGGAGGAATGCCTTCAGTGCAAGCCGGATCGCCCGCAGCTCCAGAAGGTTAATGTGGAGCCGGGACTCCGCCGGAGACCAGAGGCCTCTGATCTCCGCCTCTCCCATGTGGCCCCCCCCCAGCCCTGGAGGGACGCGTCCGTCACAACTACGTGCTCCGGTTGGGGTAGGGAAGAGGGTTCTGCCGCTGACCCAATCGCGGTCCGTGAGCCACCACTGCAACTGTCTTGCAGTGCCCTCCGAGATCAAGCCATGGTCGGACAAGTTGTCCTGATGCTGGGCCAACTGAAACCTTAGGTCCCATTGCACAACCCGCATCCGCCACCGGGCGTGATGCACCAGAAGGATGCAGGAGGCCATCAGCCCCAGAAGCCGCAGCGTCAACCTGACCAAGACTTGGGACAAAGGCTGAAAGATCGGAATCAGAGCCTGAATATCCCAAACCCGCTGTTCGGGAGGATAAACCCGAAACTGCGCATTGTCTAGAACCGCTCCGATGAAGAGGAGCTTCTGAGAGGAACACAGGTGTGACTTCCGCACATTGATGGAGAACCCCAGCAGGTGCAGGAGGTCGGTCGTAGTCTGGAGGTGGCTGACGACTGTGTGGGGCAAGCCCGCCTTCAACAACCAGTCGTCGAGGTAGGGGGAAGACTGAAACCCCTAACCTGCGCAGATGAGCTGCGACCACCGCCATCACTTTCGTGAACACCCGTGTGGCGCTGGTAAGGCCGAAGGGGAGCACGGTAAACTGAAAGTGCTCGTGGCCTACCGTGAACCACAGGTAATGCCGGTGGGCCGGCAGGACGGGGATGTGAAAATAAGCGTTCTGCAAGTCCAACGCTACCATCCAGTCTCCATGGTCTAGGGCAGCTAAGACCTGAGCCAATGTCAGCATCTTGAACTTCTCCTTCCGGAGAAAGCCGTTGACGTTCCGTAGGTCCAAGATAGGGCGTAGGCCCCCTTTGCCCTTCTTGGGTACCAGAAAGTAGTGGGAGTAACAACCTCACCCTACTTCTGGCCCAGGAACGCGCTCGATGGCCCCCTTGGCCAAGAGGGCCGTAACTTCCTCTTGTAGAAGTCTCAAGTGATCCCACGACCCGCGGTGGTACTGCGGTGGCATGGCTGGAGGAGACGCCTCGAAGGGGAGGGAGTAGCCCCTTCGGACGATTTGCAGCACCCATCTGTCCGAAGTGACAGTGCACTAGAATTGCGCTCTAGGTGCACAGCCTTTTTATGGATTACTTGATCCTTGTTTCTTATACGTAGTGTTTCTTTGCGTTATAGGTGCTCCCGAGGTGACGTCTTCCGACCAGAGGCGTCTCTTAACATCAATGTAAAACGTGCCGCTAATGAACCATTATCGGCATCTCTCTAGGGCACACTGTATTCTCCTTTTGATCAAAAAAGGATTCCACTCAAAAACTGCATATGAATATTCAATTATTTTTATTTGTTCATTTGTAACTTCATATTAATTCATCTTTTCTTATTCCATTCTTTCATTATTAGTTTCCGATTTACATCATTGCTGTTCAAACCTCCTATGCATTTCGGGCGTGAGAGCCCTTCCTCAGGGACAAAGTGCTGCATGCAAAAATTGCATGTGTTTGGTGTCGAAATGGACCGTTAACCGAAAAAAACGCGGAGTGCTATCAAGTCAGCCAAAAACCGTTACTCACATGAGTCTCCTTAGTAGCGTAGTCAACCTGCAAGATCAGCAAAAAAACAAGTACCGTGGGTTAGAAACCCCACTTACTCGCAAGCTCTGGACGTTTAAATCACGAGAGTCTTGTCAAAAACTAAAAACCCAAATTAACCTTGAAACGTAATCGGCAAACGCTTTGCTATTCCAGAATTCTGATGGACCTGCTTCCACAATCTTCGGGAACTCGGGGCACTCTTACGCGCTTCCGTATTTAAACTGAAATCTGTTCCGATCACGTGACATAAAAACCATCCTTTAGGCTAAATGCCATGAACAAAAGACTCCTGAACTACCTCACGCGAGTTAACAAGTATCTTTCAACGGAATTTATACGAAAAAAGACTAATTACTGTCACAAGTCTTATCTGTCCAAAATGCAAGATTAATAGAAAAAATAAACGGGTTTGGTAAAAGAGATGAAATTTGACTGAATGTGTGAAAAAATGTAAAAAACTGTACACATTGGATATGCACGATAAATGAATGATGTGAACTACAGGGCAGTATAAACTACACAGGCATTACCATAACGACATCAGGAAAAATACGACTCAAAGGTCGCTAATTATGAGTAACATAACAGTTATAAGTAGCATGACAGGTCGATCCGATCATTAAGCCCGTTCGGCTTGCTTGAACATAGTCTTTGGGACCAAATGTTTTCGCGTTGAAGCAAATGTCTGTTATTGTCTCTTCCTTCCTGCTTCTCTACACATTCCAGTATTAAAAATTTCAATTGAGAAATATTATGATGGGCTTCCAGGAAGTGCACCGCAATTGAGGATTTGATGTTATGAGTCCGGATGTGGATTTGTGTTCCGTTAGTCTAATTTAGATTTTTCTTTCAGTTTTTCCCACGTATGTTTTGCCACATGGGCATTTGAGTAGGTAAATTACATTTGACGTGTCACAAGTAGCTGTTACTTTTAGTTTGATCTCATGACCTTTCATGGGATGGTTTATGACATTGCCTCTGATAATGTTATTGCAGTTCCCGCAATTCATACAAGGTCTTGTCCCCTCGTATGTCTCTTTCGTACTATTTTTCCGTTTTATGATTTCTCCTAGATTACTTCCTCGGGTATGAGCAAAGAGAGGTGGTTTTTGAAAAATGCAGTTGAAATCCGCTTCCAAGTCTAAGATTCGCCAATGTCTAAGTACACTTTTCTTGAACTCCTTACTCAGGGTTGAAAATTTGGACACCGCCAGTGGTGGTGGTGAGGGCGAACCCTGCCCCCCACTGGCATCACATGGGCCTGAAAGCACGGACTAGGAGGGGTATGAGGCGGATGCTGCAGGGGTAGGTGTGGACTGGCCTCGCTGTTGTCCCCAACCGCCGCCACGGCGGTTTCCACGTCCACCACCGCGCTAGATGGTAGTCTGCGGCCCGTGGCAGGCAGGACGTGTGGGGGCGCCCCTTCCTTTGCCACGACAGGAGTGGAAGGCAGCCGTTTGTTGGCGCGGGGCCAAGAGGCCCAAGGACTTGGCCGTAGGCCTGGAGTCCATAAAGTGCTCAAGCGCATGGTCTGCCTTGTCGCCAAAGAGGATCGAACGGCATGTCCATAAGTGTGTTTTGGACATCAGCCGAGAAGTTGGCAGACCTCAACCAGGCGTGGCGACGAATCGCCACCGTCGTTGCCATCGCTCTGCCTAGTGAGTCAGTAGTGTCCAGCCCACACCGGATGGAATAACGCGCCGCATCTCGACCCTCCACAAGGGCTTAGCCGAGTTTAGCCCGGACATCCACCGGGCATTCTGGCAGCACGTCTGCGACCGTATCCCACAGAGAGTGGGTGTAGCGGCCCAAGAGGCATGCGGTATTGACTGACCGCAATCCTAAACTCAGGGAGGAGAATACTTTCTTTCCGTATTGCTCGTACCTCTTGGATTCCCGGTCGGGGGGAGCCGACGGGAATGCGGTCTGGGAATTAGAGGCCTGGATGACCAGGCTCTCGGGAGTGGGGTGGGTAGTCAGAAAGCAAGGGTCGCCCGGAGCAGGGCGGTGGCACCTAGCCACGTTCCTATCCACAGGCTGACCTGTGGCGGGCTTGGACCAAGTGCCCAGAAGAACGTCTGATAGGGCCTCATTAAACGGCAGCAGAGGCTCAGCCGAGCTTGCCTGCGGTTTAAGGACCTCCGTGAGGAGGTTAGTCCTTACGGCCGCGACGGGGAGCTCAAGGCCCATGGCCTTGGCCGCCCATCATCAGCACCACGCTATAGGCAGCGCCCTCCTCCGTAGCCACACTAGGAGGGGAGACAAAACCAGTGTCGGGCGAAGTGTCCAGACCACTGGCATCCCAAGCTCTCCTGTCCAGTCCGTAGAATACTGACACTCACATGCCAGAAGGTCCTCAGACCCCTCCCAGTCCCCCTCGTCACCCATCGCCTGGTACTCCAGCTCAAAGGATGGGGCTGGGTCATAGAAATAGAAATCTCCCATCGGCGTAGAGAGCGGCGTCGAGAGGCGCCGCTCCGACGCCGGACCCGAACCGAGGGCAGGACCAGGGACGGCGTCGTCCTAGGACGGCACCAGGGGCGACACACTTGGGGCCGGCAAGGTTGTGAGGTCGCCGGCGGCGACCCGGATCCGGAACCTGATTCAGTGGGGCCCTGCGGCGTCGGGACCGAAGTCGCCGGAGCACCCGACGGCGCCGGGGACCGAAGCACCCGGCCCGCGTGTGGACCCAGTCGGGACCGCTTGGCCCGAAGGAGGCGCAGAACCCGACAGAGGAGCGAGCGACCTCATGGCCATGAGGAAGTCATCAATCTCCCCCGGCGTCGCGTGCTGCCCAGGGACCGGCGGGTATGGAGCAGGCCGCGACACCTGCGGCTCCAGCGGAGCCACATGGGCAGTGTCGCCCAGACCCCCGGCCGCATCGCGCGAGCGTCGGGGGGGGGAGTCAGAAGAGCGATGACGTCTCTGACTCCCTTCGACCTCCTCGCGGACCGGGACCTAGAGCAGCGCGGGGCCGACTGCCGGAGCCCGAGTCGCTTGCGGGACCGCTCCCGCCTAGTCTTAGACGTCAGGGTTCGACAGTCGGAGCAGGCCTTGTCGTCGTGGTTGAGGCCTAGGCAATCAAGACACCGGCGATGGGGGTCGGTAACCGACAGTCGGTCGCAGTCGGCGCAGGGTTTGAACCCGGGCATCCCTACCAGCACCGTCTGAGTCGTACAGACTTCGAAGTATATCAAAAATGATCGAAAAAAGTTTAGTCAAAAATAGACGAAGGGTACCACTTTTTCCGGATCAGCACTTGCTGGCGCAGAAAAAAGAAGAACTGACGTCAGCACGCGGAGGCGTCGTCGTCTGAGTACTCTGACAATGTCATCACGGCGCCCACGACGCCGACAACGGACGCGGAGCCACGGACAATGCCTAAAGACGCGCATGGGTACTGCTACGCAAACATTTCCGGATCCAGTCTGACGCCTGGGGATATTCCAAGGTAAGGAATCTATCACTAACGTGTCTTTCAGATTAGTCTTTAATGGGAATGCAGACAAACCACATACTGGCATATACACATGGTGGTGAAAGCACTGGAGTGCCAGAGCCAGCCAGATTGTGTGCAACTCTGAAAGGTCTGTAGGCTACCCCAATCGAGGAGAAAAATGTGCTTCCTGCTGATGTAGAGATTGCAGGCTTCTGAGCTTAGAGTCCAGTCAGACCAGACTGGTCAAGGTGTGAGGTCTACTGGCCTCTGACTGAAAGCTGCACTGGCTCATGTTGCCAAAGGTGATGAGCACATCACAGGAAATGGTGGATGAGTGTTATGACCCAATGCCGGAGAACCTAACTTTGCAAAGGTAATGGTATGTATACCTTCCTCATCCCACCAAGTATACAGATTTTAGAAGGGGAGTCAAAAGGGGCATACGTGCAGATGGGTTAACTGAAGGAGAAATTACCAGCTCAATCACATAGGATATGACAATTTTGTGCATCACAAACACCAAGTCCAAATTGATCCGATCTTTGACCAGCAGAGGCACATCACAGACAAAACATTCTTGAGGCATATCTGATGATACAAAGGCAAGAAACAAGGATTTACGAGGAATGGATGACTGTTAATTGTGGAGACCGGGAAGGGAGTCTCCCTGCATGTATAGAGGTAAAAACGGTGGTACCCCAATAACTAAATTAAATTGCCAAAACTTAAAGTCACCAAATATCATAGAAGTCAATCATGCAACAGGGGATACCATGTGGGAGCCTCTTAAAATTAAACCCCAGCTCTGAGGTAAAAATGCAGCACCTCCAGCCTTTTAAAGTTGTCAAGCCCACCGGAGTAAAAAAAATGCAGAACTGGCCCATATGCATTCAAAAGTATTTTAATAGAGTTTCTAATTACTTTTGCCCCAACAGTTAGTGACATAAATTTTGTACTGAATTGTTCCAAAATTGGGTAAAAGGCTGAAGGCTGTGGGGTCAACATCTGAATTTTCAACATCCAAAAACAAAGCACCAAAACCTGTAAGCCCAAAGAGCTCCTTCACTAAACAACGAGGACCCAGCCACAATACAATCACAGCTGTCATGCCAATGTCAGGTGTAAAAGCTAAAAATGCTCAGCTGTGCCAGTTAAAAGAAGGTGCGGGGGATTTAAAGTTTATGGACTTTATCTTGAAATCTTTCAGTTGGCTGAAAAAGTTTGTGCATCCTTCACCAGTAGCTTTCGATTACTTTGGCCAATTACCTTGTTTGTCTAAGATCTAAACACTATTCTATATTGCATTTTTGACATTTCGGGGTGGGGGTTAACAAAGTTTATGTACTGCGGCTTGAAATCTTTCACTTGGCTGAAATTGTTACAGTGCATTCTGCACCAGTAGCTATCGACAGCCTTGACCATTTACCTTGTTCGTTGAGAATCAAAACACTATTCTATAATGCTTTTCAGACAAATTATTTGAGATGTTAGAAACCTGTAAATTGCAGTTGCCCAAGGCTACACATCCTCTTGGAAACTTTCTTTTTTTTTTTACTGCAGTCTCCACACGCATATTTTCAAAGTGAAACGCTGGATCTCTCGTATTCAGCTAGAAATCTTGGAATCCTCTGTAAATACTCATTGAGTTTTTCAGAATAACTTGTCTGCAGTCTGGAACTGCTGCTTTAATTCAACATCTATAAAATATTCACTTTGCTAAAACTGCTCCTTCAATGTTTGATTTTTTTTAAAATCAACTATTCAACTTCACTTTATGTTGCTCTTCTTAAATATCTCCTTACTCCAGTTCCGTGTTTTCTCTTCACTATCCTAGTCCATTCTAGCTACCGGGTCCCACATCCAAGGCTTCCAATCACTGGTCAGCTCAGATTAGTTATCACTATAATACCTTTAAATATCCACACTCACATGCTCCACCTGATCTATGCTCATAAACTACTTTATATACATGTACTCACTCTTCTTTCAACGTCTTCCTCTCCCTATTTCCTTGAACACCTTCATGCTTTCACTTTTTTACACTCCTTGCAGCACACCA
Organism: Lissotriton helveticus; assembly: GCF_964261635.1. Classification (NCBI taxonomy): domain Eukaryota; kingdom Metazoa; phylum Chordata; class Amphibia; order Caudata; family Salamandridae; genus Lissotriton; species Lissotriton helveticus. The sequence goes on along the minus strand of NC_136063.1, from coordinate 402,696,991 downwards.
CGGAAACAATCAACCTTTCTTTATTTGTTCTACTCCTACTTTCAGGAAACATTTGAAAGAGCACCTTCTGATTGCTGAATAGTCAGGGAATCCGGTTATACCTTATCAGAACTTCATTACTTGGTATTGTACAGTTTAACCATATTTGTATGTGAAGTGCATTTGACAAAGGTGATATAAAAAACAATGAAAATTTGCCAGTGGAGTATTCACAAACGAAAAACTGGAGTTAGGGTTTCAATCACGATTTTAAAATGAGGATGACATCTCCCAGCCAACAGGAATGGTTCCAGCATACCAAAAGTATGAAACCAAAATCCCTCATTTTGAGATGGGTAAGGGACAGATCAACTCCTCAACCCAAATGATACTGTTCCTGGATTTTGCTTCTCCTGGCCAATTCGATCTCATGGCTTCTCATGTGTTTTCCGGAAAGATTTTCTAACTGCCGGGCTTTGTGCATGACGACCTTGGACAGGGTGACTGTGCCCAGCAAGTGCAGTCAATTGATTTGTGAAGACAAGCCATAAGACTACAGCTTCACTGCAAACATTCTGAGGCTTGGGGTCAGTCTACAGAAGATGCACTTCTGGAAATATTTCCAATAATTGAAATACTGAGGGTCTTCTCTATTTCCTGACGATTTACAAAATACTGGGTTTGGGGGTGTAGGAAAGTGGGTTTCTGTGCATTGCCCACACCCCACACACACACACACTTTTTGCCTGACTGATGCAACTGACTCAATGTGCACTGGGCTCCTGCTAACCAGGCACCCAGTGTCTGTGTTCTTTGCCAAAACTGTATTCTTTGCTTCCACAATTGGTACACCTCTGGCCCATATCAGCCTCTTGTAAAAGGTACCAGCAGTATCATTGGCATTGTGACGAGGGCTGCTAAGGGCTGCAGCATGTTTTATGCCACCCTAAACGACCCCTGTAAGAAAGTGGCACTGTATATACTGGACCAAATGATGGTTCAGTGTGCACAGAGTCCACAGTCCCCAGAGGTTTGGCAGAGGCTAAAGTTAGATATAACCTGACTCTCTAAAGTGGTAGCTTGGTCGAGCAGTATGGCAGTATCAGAGGACAGAGTAAAGCATTTGTTGTACACACTCAGTCAGCAAATGGTCTCACATACTCAAGAACTGAACTCTAGGCCAATTGTTTTGTATCAAAAGATATAGTTGTTTTATTTTTTAGAAACAACAAGGTATCAAAATATACTTTCTCAGAATGAATTACTTTAGTTAAATACTTTTAAAATAGGCAATAGACTTTTTGATTACAATAGCTACAGTTGTTGCAATAGGCAACACAATTTCAAACAATGCAACATTGAGCTCAATGGGAGTTTCTTACTTTGTAGATTACTTTTCTAACCACAAGACTGGATCCTAGATTCAGTCCAGGGGCATGCACTGTAAACAGTTAGGTAAAAGCGTTTTGGTTACAGTAGTGATTTTTAAGGAATAATATTGTATTTTAAAAGTTGACACTTAGAAACTTTTTCACATCGAATAACCAATGTTATCCTATGGGAGGAAATTCACTTAGCAGTTAAGTAGGGTTGTGATCACTTTTTCTTACTCAGTGTTAGATCCTGGAACCAGCACTGGCGCATCTCCTGTAAACAGTTGAAAGAATGTGTTTAAGTCAGACAGGCGATTTTTAAGGAATATTTGTAGTTTCTGAAAATCGACACTTAGAAACTTAGCTAATGAAAACCAGACAATGGGTTCCTATGGAAGGAAATTCAAGTTACTGGTAAGTACGGTTAAAGTTACTTTTCAGGAACAGTGCTGGGCTAAAAGATGCAGCTCTGGGTTCTCTCCTGATAACAGGTGAGTAAATCAGAATTCGTTGTTCGGCTCATTTTAGATGAATATTTTAAAGTGTAGTGTAGTTCCTATCTTCCCAATAGGCTCTGCGCATTGGAATAGTACCTACAGCAGTAAAGGCCTAGGCCAGACGTTAACTAGGTCTACTACTGTCGATACTAGACTTAATTTTTGGGTTTGCCAGCTAAGCTCAGAGTTCGCTAGAAACTTTCTCGAATGTTCAAGGAAGGATTAACTTCCCTGATTAGACAAGAAGGGATTTAGTTTCTGACAACCATAGAACATGACAACTTTGCTCTCCCCTAATCAAGAGTCAATCTCGAGAGTCGTGTGAGCACAAGGCAATTATTTTACTCAGTCAGTACGTGCATTCTTAGTCTCATCAGATTGTAGAGAAAAGGAAGAGACGGGCGTGTTCAATAAAAAGGTGTTATTTATTGATCAGTCTCTTTTCTCGTACAAGAGAAATGGATCGATATTATTGCAATACTTATAGTTAAGTAAAGTGCATACATTAGAAGCAATAGTATAAAATAATACTGTAAAAACATTGATATGGTTTCTGAGCCATATGATGTTTAAAATGATTAAAATATATTTACATACACATATACATTTGACTAAACGTACTCAACTGGTGTTTCTAAATACGCCTACCCCGTGTACCTGACCTAAGTCTAATGCGTGGGCGGGAATAGAAAGTTACAGTTTAAGTTAAGTTTGTTTTTGCCAAGTGAATAACTAAAGAATTCTCTGTGAGGGGTTATTCAGTTCCGTACCTGGAATTTAGGATGAATGAGGAATGGTATCTCTTTCTCTGCTCTCGATATTCCAGGCTGCCTGCGAGGGCTGCCCGAAAGCGCCGGTGCTGGGTCTCTCGGCTTGAGATAGCAGCGCGTCTCTCAGCGCGTCAGGAAGGCGGGGCTGCGCCAGCGGGGTCTGCTTCTGCTCTCGGCTTCGGCAAGTATGGTTGCTCCGTCTTGTCACCACGCGTGTGTTTGCATAGGGCAAGATCGGCAATATTTATACCTTAAAGGTGCAGAGATTGACGTAAGGATGGACATAGGTACGTCAATAAAGATGTCATACGACTTGCTCGTTAGCACATTCTTTTGCAAAAGTTCTCTGTGAAATCAAAACAATGGCCGCACGGATTGTCCAGGTTGTCATAGGTTTGATTTGTTATGAGAACGTCGTATGCCTTATCAGGGGCTGGAGGAATGTCGCTTGTCTAATTAGATCTCAAGCGTTATGACCTAATCAGATAACACGTTCCTGTGCCGTAGTGTGACTGCGTCAGATAACGGTATCTGCATCATGGGGGTTTTCTTGCCTCATGGGCTGACTGTTAGTTAACTTGATAGTTAGTTTAACCAGAATAGGGTCAGGAATAGGGGGACTGATTCAGAACCTATAGAAATACACGACACCCACTCCACGCTAACTATGGTCATATCTACTAATCTATGCATAGTATAACATAGTACAACATACTATAGAGTATAGTGTATACCTTACCACCCCAAAATACATAAATGCATTTCGAAATTTTCAAATATACTGAAAAATTGCAGTCATATATATTGTATGCACTTAAGCTATGAATTAAATGCAAAAGTAAACACGCATTTTTATGCATTATTGCTTATTGGTATATGAGAAATACACATGAAATGGCTCTCAATATGGCTATACAGAAAGGAAGTTCGAGACCATTTCATCACATAATAAAATATTTGTGAACATACCAGCGGGCAGCCAAAGTCTATATAAAGTATCTAAAAATAGAAATCTTAGTTCTCTAGGAATAGTTTCTTACTTTAAGCAGAAGATCAGTGTCCCGGAAAAAAATATAGGGAAAATATTTTAGGGGCTTTGCTGAAAAATTGCTGTCCGTGAACTGGAGTGAAATTGTTCATGTGACTTTATTTTTAAAGTTTGAAGGCCGAATTCAGGGAACGCCGTGTGCGAGTTTACTCAAAAGTCTCTATTTCTGTTCTGGAGAGATCATATCATATCATTCAGGCTTTCGAAAAAACTGTCAACAGCTTCATGGGAAAGTTCCACTAAGTCGGGAATAGGGGTAACCATGCATTCGTGCGCATGATTGTCTCCATTGACATTCTGATTCGCATTGCTGACAGAAGGTCGTACCTGTTCGATGCTGCTTTCATCTTGAACTTCACTACTCTTCAATCGTAGTGGTGAAGATTCCAGGAATGCCGTCATCAGGATTGGCAGCCTTTGAGGGCAGCACAAAGCGTGAACCTTGGTAGGAACCAACAGTGTATCTGCATCCACTGGCGCATCCGATTGTAGCGTCAGACAGGTGTCTAACACGCATTCTTCTCCGCATAGCAGACACCTTAGTACAGGTAAAACACACCTTTGCCACATTGGTCGAAATGATAGAAACCAAGTCATGTTCAGGTCTCTAAGCCGGGAGAGTCCCAGGATTTTTGATATCCGGTCCCGGTATCCAATGGCTAGGATCGTATCTTCCATTGTCGCGAGAGTTTGATCTGTGACATGGGTTGCCATAACGAAAAATAAGGAATAGGATTCCTGCAATTAGTCCCAGGATCAGGGGAAGTCCGCCAAAAATCGAATGGACGAAATCTGGAAAAATACCCAGTATGGCTTTGAATGGTGTTAATGCCATCGAAAATACTTTCTTAAATACCCCTGAGATCCCATTGGTATCAGAAATATTTAAGATTTCGCTTAGGATTTCCGCGAAATGTACGGGGGAATTAGTTGATAATAATGTATGTATCTCTGCAGTCGTCCTTGCGACTTGTAGATCATACGTTTCTTTTGATGACGTGAGCCTTGTAGGCGTCTGAAGAAGCACTGTTTTCATTCTGCTTAAAGTATCTATTCGAATAGAAGTAATTTTCAAACTGGGCCATGCCCTTGCCTCCCTGTCTGGAAAGGAGCTGGGGAATAAAGAACGTCCACAGCACTTGACCTTCGCCGTAGTAGTTACTAGATAAGAAGTCCCGGGCATAAGACTGCAACATCTGCGGTCTACAATAAGAATGTAACTCCCATTATAGAGTCTTTGAAAGAATGGTTCTATTTCAGTTGCAGGTGCGCCTTGCTGGTGACATGAAAGGTTGTATGAATTCCCTTCACAGGCTCCATGCAAACTAATTCCGTTACACAGAAGCGTGCCGCTTAGTGACATAGCACAATTGTTGCCACTAAGAAACACTTTCTGTCCTTTATTACTGACACATGCATGTGAATAGGGCAGGTTCCAAGTTGTTTTAAGGTACCCCTTACCCAATTTCTCGTACATGCCAGCCTGTATATATTTTTGGCAGTATTGAAACCTGAAGGTTGAGATTGGAATATTTATGATTCCGTGGATTATCCATTCACTGACAGGTCGTTCTGACATTGTCATTGGTAATCTTTCTAGTTTTTCAATGCTCAAGATTGTATAATCAGCACCCTTTTGCGCCATACCGATTTGTCTATCAGTAAGGTTAAAGATTTGGAATAGTGACGTTGTGTTGATTAAACGCCAAGGCACATAGCCTGAACGCAGATTTTGTAACGTCCAGCCAAGCTGTACAATGGAACGCAATTGTGACTGACCATGTTGTAATAACAGTAAGTCTTGCGATAATATATCGATTGCTGAAGACACAATGCTGTCCAATGAAAAAATTCTGGAGGACAGAGTCATTAACCCATTGTCCACTACAGATAGTGATTTTTCCAAATTAATACGGTCAATTTCCCGTATTCTTTCTGCTGTCTCAATTTGAGTAACCTTCCAGGCCTCATTGTATGCTGTATATACAGAGGCTGCTATGAAACGCTTTTGACGCTGTTTGCGTGGTCCCATTATGAAATCACGCAAGTCAGCACCATCAGTAAGTAAAGTTAGGTGTTGTTAATTTCAGGCAGTGTGGAAGTCTGTAGCCATTGAAGGCATAATTTGCCCACACTGTAGGTTGTTATTATCCCTGGGTGATGTCTTTGGGGATATCTAGGGTCTGGCCTGGTCATTTTGAAACCCTGTGTTTTATTCAGGAATCTATCTTGACAGGTATTTGTATCTGTGGGCCAGATCAACCATTGTTTCCAATCAGGATGTGTTCTGTTTTGGTTTAGTATATGGTTTACGTCTATTTCTTCATCTGTATCAGAGTTATTGCTAAACATTGTTGGCTTTGGAATAGACGGTTTACTTAAATCTTTGATTTTGGCTAAGCCAAGACAGGTGGTTTGTTGAACAGTGTCATTTAAAAATATAATTTGTTCTGGGATCATGCAGGCTCTAAACAAAGCTTCTAAACCCTGTACTTGCCATTCTTTTGTACCCCAAACACTTTTCAAATCAACATTTTTGTCCCAATAATCAAATCCAAAAGTATTCATTTTTTCGAAGAATGAATCTGAATATATCAATTTTGTGTTGGTTATCATGGTTTTCACCCCTGTCTTGTTTGACAATTTAAAATAAAATGTTTCAGCATTACTTATGTTAAAACCTGAGAAATATGAATATTTGTCATAAACAGTTCTTGTTGTTTCAAAAGTTCCTTAGCTTTGTCTTTAAAGGATTTTGATGATGGCTGTGTCTTTGATTCACTGAAGCCGTCAGAGGAATCATCGAAGTTGATGAAGTAACCAGATGCAGTTCTGTCAATTGTTCCAATTGGTTCAGGATTTTTGTTTCTTGCATTTTCACTTGGTACTTCAGTATAGATTGGTGTGTCTCTGCTAAATGTCTTTATTTGGGTTTTCAGAGGTCTGAGTTCTATTGCATTGTTGCATAGTCCTTGTTGTTCTTCTGTAGGCGTTTCGAATGTGATGAGCCTCTTTGTTAGGACCTCTGTACTGGTAGCAAACCTTGGTGTTCTGCTACTTATTGGGAGTCCACTTGGCCTACTGTTTGTTATCGGCCACATGTTGTGGTTTTACCAGGTCGATGGATACAACTCGGTTCTCCTTTTTTCCAGCAAGTGGCGGTAGTACAACTGATCTTGTCCCGTTGACAGACAAGACAGGAACTGCTTTTCTGTAAGAAGGCCCAAATTCCTTCTTTACCGCGATCTTCTCCCTGACTAGATCCCCGACTTTTGGAATCCAGACAGGTCTTGCTGGGACAGGTGGTGATTCTTCAGTGGTTGTTGGCTGTTGTTTCAACTGTATGTTGCTCAGGTCTTTTCTTGTTTTGTTCAAGTCCTGCAAAATAGCCAAACGGTCTTTGACATCAAAGGTTTTTTCTATTACCACTGAAGTCTGACTATCAAGGTCAGAGATCAACATCCTAGTTCCGAATAATAATTCGTACGGACTGAATCCCTTCAGAGAATTTCTTGGCAAGTTATTTAGACTACGTTGGACACTTATTAGATGTTTGACCCACCCAGCTCCCGAACCTAATATCCTTTCCATTATAGATTGCTTTCTGCCTTGGTTTTTTCTTTACACCATCCCGTACCCTCAGGAAGGAAGTGAGAAGATTCCCGCTGGGCTGTGCTCATTTGGCCATGTTTCCCCCCCAGGCTGGATTGCCTGAGTGAAAACAATGGTCGAACGTAGCATGCTCTTAGCGTATATGCCATTTAGACTCGCAAATCTTGTATAATAGTCCGGACGTCAGCCGAGTGCTGGTGATCTACATTATAAGTGGAAACTAGCCTGTATATGTTAATCGCAAGCCATTCTTTTTGCTGGTAATATTATCTGCCTTGATACGACGAGGTATTAAACTGCTTCTCTCCCCACTGCGATCTCTGTTGCAGTTTGGGCAGTTTTTTACAAACATGGTGTAGTGCAGGCTCATGCCTGGCCACCAGTACCGTGATTGTAATTCTTCCAGAGAATCTTTTAGTTTAAGGTGTCTGTGACCCTCGCCCATGTGTGCGTCTGCGATTAACAAGTTTCTCCTGTCCATGTTTGGAATCAATCTATCCCCCACTCCAGGGATTCGAGCAAAAGGGACGGAGTTTGCATCGATTATGTATGTATAATTGAGTGGATAGTTGATCGGTAACGCTGAGCAGTCGCCTTTTGATGACGTTTTCACCGCCAGCATTGTTTCACCGTCAATGTATTTTAATGTACGCTTTTTTCGATCTACGGGAGCCGGTTTAGTGGCTGCTGCTGCGGCTGTTTCAGCCAATGAATTCCCCACAACGTGAACGCCATCACGTTGATGACTCAGTGAGTGTGTCACGTGAGTCTTTGGTAGTTCTTTTTTCAAAAGAGCTACTTGTTCCCAGAGCAGTTTCTGCTTTATTGGTGCATCTGTGTCATCTTTGTAACCGTTCTGAATCCATGTCTGCAAATCCTTGTTATATGCTTTGACGCAGTAATATGAATCTGACACTATAAGTGTCAGGAATTCGCGATCCGCATTATCTAGCGCCATTTTCAAAGCTATTATTTCAGTTTGTTTTTCTGAATTAGTTTCTACTGAGTGTGATTTTGTTAATAGAGGTTTTAGTTTACCTCCGCGCCACACTTCTTTTGTAATCTCACATGTGGGGTTGCATGCTTGTTCTCCCCAAACGGAGGGTTGAGCATGTCCGTCTGTATAGATTACACAGGCGTAATGTCGTAGAGGCAGAATGTCGATTGGCAGAGGATACGTCTTTTCATATTTTAGATTTTTTAATTCTTCTAGTTCTTAGAAAATTGTCAACCATGCTATATTTGATAATTCATATCCTACGTACAGGACTGTCAGATGGGCAATTCTGGACTTTTTGAAGTTAAATTTGTGACCCTCTGCAGCGAACCCAAGTATTATGGTGTTCACCCTTTTCAAGTGAGTCTCCAAGTCATCATCTGTTAAGTAAATGTCATCGACATAAGATAATGCTTCATCATCATATAGTTGTAGTAATTCTGTTACTCTCGCTGAGAATACCCCCGGGCTGTTCTTGTACCCCTGGGCTAACCGACAGAATTGTTTTTGAGTGCCATTTACTGAGAATGCAGTTAAATATCTGCTCTCTGGTGCTATGTTTTGACAAAAGAATCCATTGGAGATGTCCAAGGTTGTTTTGTATTTTTTGCGCACTATGTTATTCATTAGTGCAGCACTGTGTGAGTTTTGCACTGCAAAGGTTTTGCAACATGTGTTAAGGTGTCGGTAATCCAAAACTAGACGGTACGAATTGTCTGGTTTGGAGACCGGAAACAAAGGATTGTTCATTTGTGAGGTGCAAGTTTCAATCACCCCCTGGTATTCTAGCTGATCTAGTATTTCATTTACTTGTTTTTTAGCTTCTTGCTTAATTGGGTACTGCCTTTGTGCAGTTGGTTGTGATTTTAACTGGATTTTGTGAGGAGGAGAATCCTCATCCCATCCTACATGATTTTTATATAAAGCAGGTGCTAAGGCCACTGCCCACTTTCTAGCAAGTGTGTATTTTTTATTAATCGGTATTTGATTCGAGAAGGCAGGCATAATTACTTCTTCGCCATGAGGGCACTCCCTGACAAACTCTGGTGGCCAGTCTTTTTCAGCTAGAAGGATGTCATAGCCTTTGGAGAGGTTATCCCAAAATAGTCCCCTTATTTTCCTAGTCTTATCTCCCTCTATACGTAATGTTATCTCGTATATCTTGTGGGGCTTGCTAACTCTGGTGTCTGCAGTTTCCACTTGAAGGTATTCATTCGTGTCCACTGTCTCCAGATGATTCATAAGGACTTTGCGAGCTATGCTCACCTCTGCTGCGCTGTCTAGCATTGTCTGAGCCCATTCTCCGTTTTTCAGTTGTGTCCTCAGTATTCTCGGCATTTTTAACTACCTTGATACTGGCTACCTTCTTTTTTGGAAATTGTAATTTCTTTTTTAGCTGAGCAGATTCCTTGTCTTTGGACTTGGCGTGCTCTTCTGATCGCCCTCTTCTTTCCGATTTCTGCGAGGAATTCTGAAAAGATTGAGAGGGACGTGTATCAATGTCTTGATATTCTATCAGGTTTTTTAATATTATCCCTATTTCTAAGGTTATATCTATTCCCAGAGGGGTCACTCTGTGGTGACCTCTGTCTTTGGTTTGGAGATTTCTCTCTTCGCCTCGGAGACCTTCCTCTGGACTGGAATTTCTTTTCTTTAGGATTGGATTGTTTGTTTCCATCCCAGTTCTTTTTTGGTGAATTATTATTATTAAAAAATATTTTTTCTGGACTTGTAGTCAGTTGCGGTTTTACTGGCATTCCACCTAGACTATCTCTGCCTAGTTCTTCATAGGATTTTTCTATGATTCTGGCAATTTCAGCTGGTTGGTCTGCTATATCTGTCTCTTTTAACCTCTGGCGGATCGCCACGTTTGCTGCTTCACCTTTTATGTTGGCTAGTAATATAGCCGAGACCTGCTTGAAGTCTCAGTAATTTCATACCAAGAGTTAAAGCAGGTTCTGGACCGTATTCATCTTGAATTTGTTTAAGCACATCTGGTATTACCGAAATGGAAGGAACACCGTGCGTTTTTGTGTAGATGGAAGCAAAGACTGTACCCCAAGTGTCACAGTCCTCTATGTGTGGTGCGATTCCCATTGGGAGACATATAGTCAGAATCCTGTGTTTTTCCAGCGGGGTGGTGTCAGGAAACACCGCCTCTATTTGGGTGATTTTCTGTGCCAACCAGAATGGTATTTGTTCCCGTTTAGCTGGTACTTTACCTAGGCAGGATTGGATGTTCTGTGGTGTGATTTTATTTGTGTTCCCCTGGTGAGGGGTCAGCTGTGGAAGTTTAATCGCTGGCTGAATTGTTGAAGTCCGCATTACATACTGAACTAATTGTCTATGAATTTTTAGTAGTTGTTTTAGCTGTATTAACAGCTCTGCTGCAGGCATTCTTTCGATGTCTGGATGTGGTGTGTATCCGGCTAAGACCGGCCACGTTGCTCCTGGTCTTCCTAAAGGACCGAGCCTTGTAATGTGATTGTTATGTTTTAGGGCGCCATCAAATAAGAGCAAATGCTCTTGGAATTTGAGTGGTACTTCCACCTCCTCGAAAGGAGTGTACGTTTCAGGAGGTTCCTCTACTTTGTAATAGTGGAAGTACTTTGTTACAGCATTTGCTGCTGGAAAATGTATCCATGAATAGTATACCTCTGTCTGCCGATATTCGTGTGCCTCAATTACGAATATGACTGTGCCACCTCTAGGTGTCAGTCCATTTTCTATAAGTTTTAAGGTTATAGATCTCCTTTTAATGACCGGAATGAGTGTTATATTCGGGTCTGCTGCTTGCATGGTAGCATCAGCATCTGCGAGTTCAGTTGCTAATCTAACTGCCTCTCTTTCATCATCACTCTCTGCCATTTTACAGACAGGATGGTATTATGTTTGTTTGCAGATCAGGTTTCTTTATGGAAACAGAGATTAGATGTACAATATTTTGGAACTGTTTATCCTTCAACGTTGACTTGACCAAGAACCATACATAGGAGTTCCCTCCTGCGAGGTTTTGGAGGATATAACCTTTCACCCACTCCAGACGTCTTTGGAGTATTTGGGAAAAGGGGTCTGAGTGAGAAAGCACGACTGAGTTACTCTAAATGTCTTACGTTAGTTTTATCGCCCTTTCCAAACGCGTTGGGCGCCATGTAGTGTAGTTCCTATCTTCCCAATAGGCTCTGCGCATTGGAATAGTACCTACAGCAGTAAAGGCCTAGGCCAGACGTTAACTAGGTCTACTACTGTCGATACTAGACTTAATTTTTAGGTTTGCCAGCTAAGCTCAGAGTTCGCTAGAAACGTTCTCGACTGTTCAAGGAAGGATTAACTTCCCTGATTAGACAAGAAGGGATTTAGTTTCTGACAACCATAGAACATGACAACTTTGCTCTCCCCTAATCAAGAGTCAATCTCCAGAGTCGTGTGAGCACAAGGCAATTATTTTACTCAGTCAGTACGTGCATTCTTAGTCTCATCAGATTGTAGAGAAAAGGAAGAGACGGGCGTGTTCAATAAAAAGGTGTTATTTATTGATCAGTCTCTTTTCTCGTACAAGAGAAATGGATCGATATTATTGCAATACTTATAGTTAAGTAAAGTGCATACATTAGAAGCAATAGTATAAAATAATACTGTAAAAACATTGATATGGTTTCTGAGCCATATGATGTTTAAAATGATTAAAATATATTTACATACACATATACATTTGACTAAACGTACTCAACTGGTGTTTCTAAATACGCCTACCCCGTGTACCTGACCTAAGTCTAATGCGTGGGCGGGAATAGAAAGTTACAGTTTAAGTTAAGTTTGTTTTTGCCAAGTGAATAACTAAAGAATTCTCTGTGAGGGGTTATTCAGTTCCGTACCTGGAATTTAGGATGAATGAGGAATGGTATCTCTTTCTCTGCTCTCGATATTCCAGGCTGCCTGCGAGGGCTGCCCGAAAGCGCCGGTGCTGGGTCTCTCGGCTTGAGATAGCAGCGCGTCTCTCAGCGCGTCAGGAAGGCGGGGCTGCGCCAGCGGGGTCTGCTTCTGCTCTCGGCTTCGGCAAGTATGGCTGCTCCGTCTTGTCACCACGCGTGTTTGCATAGGGTAAGATCGGCAATATTTATACCTTAAAGGTGCCGAGATTGACGTAAGGATGGACATAGGTACGTCAATAAAGATGTCATACGACTTGCTCGTTAGCACATTCTTTTGCAAAAGTTCTCTGTGAAATCAAAACAATGGCCGCACGGATTGTCCAGGTTGTCATAGGTTTGATTTGTTATGAGAACGTCGTATGCCTTATCAGGGGCTGGAGGAATGTCGCTTGTCTAATTAGATCTCAAGCGTTATGACCTAATCAGATAACACGTTCCTGTGCCGTAGTGTGACTGCGTCAGATAACGGTATCTGCATCATGGGGGTTTTCTTGCCTCATGGGCTGACTGTTAGTTAACTTGATAGTTAGTTTAACCAGAATAGGGTCAGGAATAGGGGGACTGATTCAGAACCTATAGAAATACACGACAAAAGTTCCAGAACTCCACACTTAAAAGAATTTTCAAGTGAAACTAGTCAATGTTATCCTACGGAAGGTAAGTGAGTTTTTGGCTTTTGGTTAAGTACTCAACTGAGAGAGTTAAGGTTCTGGGCATAGACTCAGGGGTCTCCCAGGATCAGGTAGGTACAGTTGTTACACCCTCAGCGGCAGCCGGGTGCTGAGGTAGTTAGGCCCAATGTTATCTAAAGAGAGGCAGGGGGTCTGCGGTTGGTGGCTGCTGGCTAGCAGGACACGCGGCTGTGGGAGCTGGGCTCCTGGTCACTTGCTCAGGGCAAATGGGGAAATAGATGAGGACAAAGGTTGCACTGCCAGGGACACTCGGGCGGCTGGGTGCAGGGCGCTTTTGAGCAGTCGGGCGCTCAATGTTATTCAATGGAGATCTTGGAAAGTGGACAAAGGCTTCAGGCTCGGGGACGGAGGATCTTCAGGAGCGGCCAACACTTCGAGGGGTAACTTGGGATCTTGGAAAATAGGTAGGCACCCCGGAGTTGGGCACAGGGGGCCGGAGGGCGCCAGGTGCAGGGGTGTCTTTTGACGTCGGGAAATGTTACCCTCTGTTGGTCGCGGTTGGAAAGGTCCCTTTTTCTGAGACTGCAGGCGTCGTCCGGGTCGTCCAGGAGGGTCCTTGGGCACTGGATTCCAGGTCAGAATCGCCGGGGGACGTCCTCAGGGTCTTTGTTCACTCAGGCAAAAGCCGGGCTCGGAGGGTGCAGAGTGTGCTGGATTCGAGGTTCCTGGCTGGCACCAGGGGTGTTGCTGTTTGAGCAGAACCACTGCTCATGGGAGCCCCAGTCTCTAAGAGGGTTAAGGCAGGCAGATCCTCAGGGGTTCTCGAGGTTGCTGTCCGCAGGAGACGCAAGGATTTAGCAGGATCAAGGATCAACAGGCCTGTAGGGCTGGGGCCAAGTCAGTTGGTGGTGTGCTCTTGTTAGCGCTGCACAGCAAGTCTTCTTCTTCTTGGTCTTCTTTCTTGTTTCGAAATCGGGATCCGAGGGAGGAAGGTTCAGGGTGCTCTTAAATACTAAATTTAGGGGTGTTACAGGTAGAGGAAGGGCAGGGACCAATAGGTCCCTGTCCTGGGGTGAGCACACCCCCTATCCTGTTCCTCTCCTGTGGGAGGGGGGCAGGAGCCTATCAATGATTGGGAAGGGCTCCCCATCCTCAAGATCACCAGAGCCCGGAGTTGTGCTTCACCTCGCCTCTCCCACCTGAGGGGTGGAGTTAGCACAGGCTAGCACACCCCCTTTCCTCACGTAGGGTTTCCCACCAGTCTTCCCGCCAGAGTGGGGGTCAGAACCAGTGGGGGCCAGTTGCTGAGTACAACAAGTGGTCTGGAGAAGCTCACAAAGGCGGCATGCCTTTGATGCTTCCCCCTGCCCATCCTGGGGGAGGAGACCTTGCACCTCGCCCAGGATGTGCATTGTTGCAGGCCCAGGAGAGCGGGGGCTCTCCACCCAGGGGTCCGCAACATGTCTGCTGTGTGGCAGCCTAGGCAGCCCCTCAGACAAGACGTGGATTGTAGGTAAGTTTTCGGGGGGCATCTCTAAGATGCCCTCTGTGGTGCATTTTACATTAAATCCCACACTGGCATCAGTGTGGGATTAATGTGCTGAGAAGTTTGATATCATACTTGTCAGTCTTCAGTGTAGCCATTATGAGGCTGTGGAGTTCGTAATGACAACCTCCCTTCACCATACACTCTTAATGGCATCACTGCACTTACAGTGCCCAGGAATGGCGCTTGGTACTGTGGGGCACAGGGCTCATGCACCTGTGCCCACACTACTGGCATAGGGCACCCAGCTAGCGGGGTCACTGATGTAGGCCAGGGCAGTGGGTTTGAGGGCATGGCACACAGGGATGTGTGCCATGTGGACTCTATTTAGTTCTGCACCAGGACACTCAGCCAGCAAAGGCAGTGTGTGTGTCAGGGTGCAGGGCCCCTAAGGGTGGCACAATAAGTGCTGCAGCCCTTAGGGGTCTTCTCTGGTCACAATGCCCTGGGTACTTAGGGTACCATTTACCAGGTACTGGCAGGTAATCAGAGATGCCTATTGGGTATTAGTTTCGACACAGTTTTAAGGAAGGAAAACAGGCCCTGGGCACCTGGTTGGCAGGAGCCCAGGGCACACTCAGACAAAGCACATCAGCAATTCAGCAAAAAGTGGGAGCATACCATGCAAGAAAGATGGCACTTTCTCACAACCCCTCACCAAACACATGAACACTGTCACTCCAGCCTTCGTGTTTTGGTGCAGCTAAAAGTGAAGAGCCAACCTGGCCCACATCCATGTGTACCCTCGTGACTCGTGAGTCGTGCCTGCTGCAGTCAGTGAGTGAGTGTCTTCATCTTGTCTACAGTCAGTCGAGTCACAAAATTCCTCATAAAACTGTGCAGCTTTGTGGTCCACAAGCGGTGCCATGAATGCGTCACATTTGAGTGTCCCGGTGCAGGGAAAGGCCCTCAGGCAGATATTCCCAGTGTTAAGATCAGAGGACCTATTTTGAAGGAAAAAAGCAGAGATTTGTCCTGCTAATGAGGGCGGGCCATATTGAAGCTGGCCTTGTAATCATCCACACCAACAATTAAGCATGTTTTTTTTAGATTTCAATCACGATTTTTGCAGAGGGAGAAGACATTGGTCCTGAAGAATGCTAGGAATGTACATCTTTTAGCAGATACATGTTGACCTAGTTAGATAGGGAATATTTTTATCCCTATAGTTACACTGTTTTTAAGTCCATCCACTGGGGATGTTGAATGACGTTTTTTCCCCATATTAGGTGGTTTTAATACACACTTATTATTTAGCACTCTGTCCCTCGCTCACACGTCACATTGGAGTAGAAAACACCTCACGCTCCTCTCCCCAGGGAGAGTTGTAGCCCACACTGTGCACCTTGCGGGCACTGTGTGCAAGAGGGAACCCAATGATGAAGCATGTCACCCTATGGGTGAGTGAGGGTTCTAGTCTTTAACCCCTTGCATGCGGCACGAATTTTCGCGCTGTGCGGCCTTTTGAAGAGTGGGCGGGATCATGACGGCCCCCAGCCGTCATCAGCACACGCCCACCGTGATGCATGAAGGCCGGGGGGGCCGTCATCAGCATGCAAGGGGTTAAAATACAAATGCCCTTTGCCTTTTGATTTTTGGTGCACTTTTTTTTTCTTCCATCTGGTTACCTTTGGTTAGAAATAAACACATCCATGTGTGCCAGGCCTCAGAGCACTACAAGAGTCAACCCTACAGCAGGTCTTACAGCCCCCAAGGCAGGGTGCACTATACCTCTTGTGAGGGCATAACTTCATGAGCAGATATGCCCCTAGAGTGTCTAAGTCCATTCTTAGACATAAGTGCATAGTTAATCCATACTGAGTACATGGGCTGGGAGCTTGTCAATATGAGTTCCATAGCTCCATGATGAATCCACTGAATCCCAAGATATTTGGTACCACATCTCTGAATAATAAGCCCACACTGGTGCAAGTATCAGATTCATTAATACATCATGCACTCAAAGGTTACCTCAGAGGTGGCCCCTGAAAACCTCTCAAACCGTTAGTGTGTGGCTGAATGGTATGCACCAGCCTTCCACTTCCAGACATGCTTTAGACCCCTGAGGTGGGAGCCTAGCGCTCTCCTGGGTCAGAAACAAAGCCTACTCTGGGTGGAGGTGCTTCACCCCTACCCCCAAGAAGTAACAGCATTCAAGGGCAGTGAGCCTCAAATGCTTACTTCTCTTTGTTATGCTAGCCAGGGCCTCTTCAGCTGGTGGAGATGCCCTACACCCCCTGACCAAGCACCACTTTTGGCAGCAAGGTCGGCGGGAAAATTGGTAAGCAAGAGAGGTGTGTCCCTCTCAGCCAGGACAACCCCTAAGAGGTCCTGAGCTGAAGTGTCCACCGCCTTTAAAAATCCTCCATATTGTTTGTGAGGATATCAGCCAATAGGATTAGGGGTATGACCCTTCCTCAAAGGGAGTGAGCATTCAAATGGTGTAGTCACCCTAAAGCTAAGTAGCCCATTGGTTACTACCTGCCAGCGCCGGTAATGCCCCTATGCCCCTAAATGGAGTATTTAGGGGCACCCCTGAACCTTGATTGAGATTCCTAGTCACCTAAAGAAGTAGGATCGAAGAGCCGGACCAGCAGTGAAGACTCCAGACAACTGACCTGGCCCCAGCCCTACAGGCCTGTCTGCAGCCCTCGAAGAAATCAGCTCTAAAAAGCGACTCATCCTGTAGGCCCAGCGACCTCCGAAACCCTGGGAGGACTGCCTGCCTTTCCAAAAAATCACAAACTTCTATGGGCAACATCCTTGTTCACAAAATAAACCAACATTAAGAGCTCCAGAGCCCTACTGAATAGCACAACCAGATCTATGGACCTACCCCTGAAACAGACGTCTCCGGCCCGAGTCAAAGTGGCTCACCGGTCCCAAAAAGGTTCCCCAGCAGTCCTGAGCTCGAGTCCACCCCAGAGTGACCTCTCCTAGACTCCACCTCGACACCTGCAGCCTCAATACAAAGGGTCCCTCAACCGTGACGGCTCTGGTAATACGTTTCTGATGTCCAAAGACACCTGCACCCACCTTCCCGCAGCCTTGGGGAGTTCGACCAACAGTATCCTGGAGCTCCTCAACATAACTCCAGAGACACTGGTTCCCTTCTTCCAGCTTCCTGGTCAGAGCCTGCAGCCTTTGTTTGAAATCTTCATTCTCTATTGATTTGTATTGGCCGCCTGATGCTGTATTGGCTCTCTGCACCCGTCCGCCTCTGAGCTGCTGAGGATGTGTTTTTGGTGCGGACTCGTGGCCCCCCTCAGTGCTGGTCTAAACCCCTGGAAATTGACCCCCACCTCTGATTCTACTTACCTTCAACCGGCACCTCTTTGAGTGACCCCAGTTTCCACTGACTAACATTGGGCCCAGTGAAAGAATTTGACCTCTGCACCCTGCCGCCCCAGTGACGCTGGTGGCACAGTCTCTACTCAGAGTTGATCATAAAACCCGAAGACTGGAATTGTAAGTCGTGCACTAACCTGCCAAATGACATGATTGTTTTCCTTCCATGGGTTAACATTGAACTGTTTGAAAAATGCACTGTGTCCACTTTTTATAGCGAAAAAAATATTTTACTAAACATATTTTACTGGAATAAATTATCTTTGGTTCCAAGTAATAAACATTCAAAAAGTAATACTTTTACAAACAATTGGTTTTGGATTTAGTCATTGAGTGTGTGTAATCCTTTCTTGCCAGAGTGTGTACAACAAATGCTTAACACAGACCTCTGATAAGCTTAATTCCTCGCCCACAATACCAGAGAGCATTAGTATTATCTACTTTAGCGTCTGTTAAGCCTCTGGGTATCCATTGGACTGTGCACACTATACCTTACTTACCTAAATATAGTATATACTGAGCCAGGTTCCTACAGAGGGTGCCAACAAAGATCATTCGGACAAGGTCAGCAGCAAAAGAAACAAAACTCTTCTTTTAAATGTTCAAAAACTTCTCTAATACTGTATACCTGTATCTTTTTGTTACTATCCAGGGATATGATGTGGATAGAAGAAAATTCACTCCAGCATGTATACAAGATGTAGGAAAGTAGGATCTGCTTTTATGGTTACCCCTACTTTTTGCCTAGTGTTATGCTGTTTCTGACTAGTCTGACTGTATTCCTGCTTATCAGGACCCTAGTCACTTCGCTTTCTCCCCTAAAATGGCTATGGTAAGTACTTAGGTACACCACCGATTGACTACTGGTGTACCCTTTTAAGTCCTCAGTATATGGTACTAAGGTACCCAGGTCATAGGTACATCAGGGGTCTCCCATGGATTGAAGCATGTATTATACCAACCATGAGAGACCACTCAAACTGTGACTATAGGCCTGCCATTGTAGCCTGTGTAAGCTGGTGCTAGCACCACGTACAACTGATATAGTTTTCCCTATATACGAGGTCACTACACTTAAAACCCCTAAGGCAGGTCTTTCAATCCTGAAGGAAGGGTGCTCAGTTCGAAGCGAGGAAGCCCCTGCATAAGAAGGACACCCCTATGACCCTTGTAGTCCATTCTCCCGGGTTATAAGAGCATGAGCTATTACGGCAGAGTGGCCATGCCTCATTATGCTATGACCATCTCTAAACTGGCTGTAACAAACCCTGTCATGTTTGGTATCAAACATGTTGGAATCATACCCCCACACCATAAACGGTGTGGAAGCTATGATTCCATGCACTGGGAAGCTCCTCTGGAAGGCCCTCAGTGCTCCCGGTATCGGTCTGCCAGAGCCGGACAGTAAGCTAGGGCTGCTCCCGATCAGACATGTTTCTGTCCTTCTGCTTTTGAGCCAAGCTCGAGCAGGGGAAGGCAGAACAATAGATATCCTGTCCCAGGGAGGTGTGACCACCTCTCAGACAAAGTTTAGTGTATTGGGGCAGGGTGGGGGCGCTTACCTGTGCCACTGAGACTGCTTGAAGGGCACATTTGGTGCCCTCCTTGCATACTCCAGTTCAAGGAGCTTTTGGCTCCGGCGCGAATCAGGACAAAGGACCTGGGCGTATTCTCCCCACTGCCCGGCCCCTCCTCTGGGAGGGACCGCTGAATCGTCCCAACCCTTAAGGGCTTACCTGTGGGTGGGTCCCTAGATTCGTTGTGGGACAAGATTCCGATCAAGACACCACTTCATTTTCGACCGTCTGGGCACGCTGGACTTTGCCCTGGGCACAGAGACTGCAACTGGGAAGACTCCTACTGCTCCTGGTCTCGTTGTCCTGCTCGTCTGCTGTAATGTCCGTGTCTGAGCTCCACATAGGATTTTTCGAAGCCCTGTGGAAATCCAAGACACCTGAAGGAATCTCCCTTAAAGTGAAGGAGTCACTTCCCTGCATCTGCAGGCACTGCAACAAAGCTGACCGGTCTGCTGCTCCTAGGCTTCCACAGGCCCCAAAAGGCTCAGCAACACAGGTGGTGGTTATACAACTCCCTCGGGGATTGCTCTGTCTTCTCACCAATTTTGAGGCCAGTATCCCTCATCAGAACCACAGGAACCAAACACCTGTGCAGCGTGTCAACTTACCGTTGCCAAGGCTTCTTGGTGCTCCCAATGGGCAAACAGCTGCAGCTCAAAGGTCATCGTCAACTCTCCTGCATCTCCCTACATAGGTGGGCATTTGTCACCCGTGCCTCCAAATCACTCCTGAGTGGCATAGACTCTGTCCACTCTGCTTGCAGGTACTTCTCAACTTGAATCCACCTTTGGGTTCCACAGGGCACTTTCACATTCTTCACCAGCAGCCTCTTCCTGAAGTCCTCCATTGAGTTAATTGGTGGTTTCCAATGCCACTTCACATCTATGCACCCCGGCTTCCCTGGTGTTAGGGTGTCCACCGGTGAGGTGGCTCTCCAACCTTCTGTCTCCCATGGGGTTTCTTCAAGGTCCACTGGGAAGGGTCCTCCTTGTTTAGAATTGCAACCACGACTTACCCATTGACTTGAATTGAGCATGTGGTCGTGTCCCACACTGCAAATGGCCTCCGTGAGGTTCTGAAAGTATGCAGCCAGATGTAAGCATACGGACATGTACGCTAAATTGGAACGTTGTAGATGTAACAAATAACATATAATATTTTGTACAGAAGCATCAAGTGGGTTGATGTGGTTGTTATAACAGTATATCACAAACCGCTTCCACTTTGCTGCATAGCAGGCTCTTGTGGTAGGAGGCATAGCCTCTTTGATAATATTCATGCAGGCTGGTGGTAGATTAAGATAGCCCAACTCGAAGACTTCAGGCGCCAGATCGAGTTGACTGGGGTCTGGATGTCTTGTGTCTCCATGGCTCTGTGTAAAGAGATTGGGTGTAAGACATAGTTTTGGTGAGGAACTACTGAGAGTTCCAATAGGGTTGTAAGACATAGTTTTGGTGAGGAACTACTGAGAGTTCCAATAGGGTTGTGACCCAAGGTGGACGTACCCATGTGAGAGCAACTAGGATTAGTGCCAGGGACGCTTGTTTGAGTTTCCAAACCACTCTTGGAATGAGTTAGAGAGGCGGAAAAGCGTAAGCAAATATCCCCGACCAATTCATCCATAGTGCATTGCCTTGGGACAATGGGTGTGGATACCTGGACGCGAAGGTATGGTATTTTGCTTTTAGATGTGTGGCGAACTGGTTTATGTGTGGGAATCCCCCCATTTCGAAGAATGGGAGGACAACTTAAGGGTGTATTTCCCATTCGTGGATTTGCTGTGTCTGACAACTGAGCAAATCTGCCATCCGATTGTCTACTCCTGGAAGGTGTTCTGCTAGGAGATATATTTTGGGATGTGTGGCCCATTTCGAGATGGTCGGTGCCAGCTGTGACAGCTGGAGAGAGTGTGACCCTCCCTGTTTTTATATGTAGTACATGGCTGTCATTTTGTCTGTACGATTTAGGAAAGTCTTGCGTACTAGCTGAACTTGAAATTATTTCAGCGCCAGAAAAATCGTAAGCAACTCTAGATGATTTATATGAAACTGTTTCTGCTGCAAGCTCCAAATGCCCTGAATTGTGTGGGTTTGGAGATGCGCTCCGCAACCTGTCAGTGATGAGTCTGTGGTCAGTACTATATGTGGAACAGGATCGCTGAAGGGCCACCCTTATAAATGGTTTTGTGTGTTCCACCACTGCAGAGAGAGATGGGTGCGGCAGTCAACCAACACCCGATCTCATAACTGACCGTGAGCTTGGTTCCACTGACGTGCTAAGCATTCCTGTAGGGGACGCATTTGAAGCATTGCTTAGGGGACTATAAAAATGCAATACACCATCATTCCCAGTAACTGTATGAACACTCATACTGGTAAGGAGTGCTGAGGCTGAAACGGAGACATCAGGGTTTGTATATTCCGGACTCTGGCTGGAGTTGGAAATGCTAGAGCTTCTTCTGTGTTTATAGCAGCTCCTAGATAGGCTTCAGACGTGGATGGTTGGAGATGGGATTTGGGCAGATTTGCTGTGAATCCTAGCTCGTGGAGCAATTGCAGAGTTTTTTTGTGTGGCGTAGACAGCTGTTGGCAATCTGGCCTTAATGAGCTAGTCGTCTAAGTATGGGAAGACATGAATATGTTGTCTTTTTAGATGGGCTGCGACTACTGCCAAGCATTTTGTGAAAACCCTGGGTGCGGTTCTTACTCCGAATGGGAGGACTTTAAATTGATAGTGCTGACCTGCTACCAGAAACCTGAGGTATTTGCGGTGCGCAGGGTGTATTGGAATATGAAAGTAAGAGTCCTTTAAATCCAGAGTGGAAAGAAAGTCGCCTTGCTGAAGAAGGGGAAGCACTTATTGGAGTGTTACCATATGAAAATGGTCCGACCGAATGTATAGATTTAGTTCTCTTAGGTCTAATATAGGCCTGAGAGAGCCGTTCTTTTTGGGAACTAGAAAGTAGAGGGAGTACACCCCTGATCCCTGGCATGGTAAAGGGACTGGTTCTATTGCACCTTTCTGCAACAAAGAGAGAACCTCTTTCTTTAGATGGGCGAGATGTACTTGTGACATGAGGTGTGACCTTGGAGGAATGTTTTGTGGAGTGCTTGTAAGCTCCAGGCAATAACCAGAATGGATAATTTGTAGAACCCATTTGTCTGATGTAATTGTATTCCAAACAGGTAGAAATTGGGAAAGCCGTCCCCCGAAAGGAGTGGAATGGTCAGGGGGTATTGAAAGGAAGTCACAGTTTGGTGTTCGCAGGGGAAGGGCGTGTTGAGTTACCTCAGCCTTTTCCTTTGTCGTTGTTTCTTCTATATCCACCTATAACATAACCTCTGGAAGAGGACAACTTGATTGTTGACAGATTTTTTAAGCCGTCCCTGCAAAATTAGCGACAAAAGGATCCTCTGTAGGAAGGTGGTTGTAAGGCCCCCATGGACTTAGAAACTTCAGTATCCTTTTTCATCTTTTCGAGTGATGTATCGACAGCTGGACCAAAGAGGTGTTCTTTGTCAAAGGGTTGAGTAAGAATAGAGGCTTGTACCTCAGGCTTGAATCCTGAAATTCTTAACTAATCAGGACTACGGAGCAGTACACTAGTGTTTACTGCCCGAGCTGCTGTGTCTGCCTGATCTACAGCAAACCTGATAAAGGTATTAGTTATTAGTTTACCCTCTTGAATACGGGCACTAGCTCTAGACTTATGCTCATCAGGAAGAAATTTAATGAGCTTTTCGAGCTCATCATAATGACCCCTGATACTTTGTCAATAGCGCTTGAGCATTGGCAATACGCTAATGATTAGCTGATTGTGACACTGCCATTTAGCCTGAAGCGTCAATTAATTTCAACTCTATCAGGAGGAAGAGCTTCCCCTGTTTGCGAACTAGCTCTTTTTTGAGCGTTGAAAACTACCAGAGAGTCCAAGGGTAACTGCCCTTTGATATATACAGGGTCCATAGGTGCAGATTTGTACTTTCTCTCTACCCAGGGAGTGAAATGAAATGAAATAGGGATTTATAAAGCGCATGGCTGCCCTTGAGCGTCCCAGCGCTAATGACCAGGTAGTGGCAGAGGAGGAGAATCCGGGAAAGAGCCAGGTTTTCAGACCCTTGCGGAACGTGAGATGGTTGGGTTCCGCTCGCAGGGTGAGAGGGAGAGAGTTCCACAGTTTGGGAGCGATGAAGGAGAAAAGACGACCTCCTGAGCGGGCCTTTTTGATCCTAGGTACATGTGCCAGATGGAGATGGGCGGAGCGCAGGTTTCTTTTAGTATCATGATGTCTGATCAAGTGTTTGAGAATGGGTGGGCCGTTGTTATAGAGGATTTTATGGGTCAGACAGAGCGTTTTGAAGTTGACCCGCTCCTGCACCGGGAGCCAGTGGAGTAGCCTTAGGGCTGGTTTTGCCGAGCTCCTACGGGTAGTGCCTGTTAGCAGCCTAGCTGCCGAGTTCTGTACGCCCTGAAGTTTGGCAATTACTTTTTTTGGGGCGCCAAGATACAGGGCATTCCCTTAGTTGAGTCTGGATATTAAAAGACTCTGGATAATGAGTTTCCTAGTGTCTTGAGGAAGCAAAGGCAGGATATTACGAGTGGTCCTAAGGAGACCGTAGCATGTTCCGGCAGATTTCCTAGCTTGGGTTGTGAACGAGAGGTCCTGGTCTAGCCATAAGCCCAAACTTTTAATGGCTGAGTGATAATTCTAGCTCTTACAGAGTCTTCAAAGATGTAATCAGTAATTTTAAGCATACCCTTTAACATTGGTAATGTTTGTGTAGCCCTTTGAGATGAACCTAGTGTGTCAAACAAAAAGTCCTCCTCTAAAGTCTCTCTATGAAGCTCTACTTCATGATATTGTGCAGCTGTTAACGAGCTCAATATATCCAATACTATCATCTATAGAAGGTTTGGATGGATATAGGTTGGGCCATTATCTGGTTGACGGTCAGCATTATAATTATCCCATGGGTCAGAATCCTATGGTGTGTAGTCATCTATATCCCCATCCCCTGTATCCTGTGGATCAGGTGATAGTGGTGGAGGAGAATGTGTAGGTGTAATGAGTAAATTTGGATCAATGGTTGAAGGTGGAATGTATGGTGGAGAAAGGTTAGTACCCACATTTTTCTTTTTGAGAAGAATGTGGTAGTCTTCTTGTAAGCCCATTTTCCTCTTCTCCAGAAGTTTCTGGATTTATCACAATCTCCTTCTGTTTCAGATCCGAAGGTGGAATATCGGTCCGAGGCTCTTTAGTTGAAGTACCTTCTTTAGATGCCGGTTTTGATGTCAAAGTTTCGGCTCCGAAGATTTAGCCTTATAGACCGGTGGCACGGAAACCAGAGGGTGTTTGGATTTCGACACCGAAGTTTTTGGGTCGGCACCGGCGTCGGGACGAGTAGAGCCCGAACCGGAAGGCTGTTGTTTATGTTTCAACGCCGAACTCTAAAGCGGGGCGCTCAAAACCTTTTCTCAGTTCCGACCTTGGCCCGAAGGCAGAGGAGGGACCAGAGCCTTTTTTTGGAGTAGATGGTAGGGAAAGGAAGTCTCTTTCCTCACGATCTGTTGTCCCGGTGAGGTCTTTGGCATCGGAGTCTGCTTCAGACACCGAGATGTGTTCCTCCTCCATTTCAGCTTCCTGCGCTTGTGATTCCTTGTGTTCAGACTGGTTTCCGAGGAGATCCGGCACGGAGCCACTTTGCTGGTACATTTCGTGACGTCGAGCCAGACGGTCACAGACAGTCTTCTTCGATCGAAACTACCGACACGCGTCGTAGTCCTTCTCATCATGTTCTGGTGGTAGGCAAAAGTTGCACACTTCGTGCAAGTCGGTGTGCGGAAACTTAGCGTGACACCCTGGAAAGAACTTGAATGGAGTTTGTTCCATTGACTGCTACCGACCCTGGCATGGGTAGGCCAAACAGCCTTCCACGAATCTTCCGATCGAAGGTTTGAGTGTAAACAATTCGTGGAGAAAGGGAAACGCGATCAATAAACAAAACTGTAGAGAGTAGTGGATTAAGCGTCGAAGGGGGCTCGAAGAAACACGCAACAATTCACATCTGAACCAGATGGCGGAAAAAGCAATCTAAGAATGGAGTCGATGCCCATGCGCACTGTCACCCAAAGGAGGAGTCACCTACATTGTGACTGGAAAGACTTCTTCGAAGAAAAACAACAAAGTGCAAAGTTCCCGAACCCACGCTAGATGGCGATCGATGCACAACATAAAAACTCATCATTTAAATGTTCTTCCATTTCCAAGTGCTTCAGCCTATAACCATGACTTCTAGTCACTCTATTACAGGCGGTTTTTGGATTTTCACCTAGTGTTCAGTCACAAGACACCCCTACCCCCCCTTAGAAGTTTCAAGTTCCTTTACTGTGTACTTCTACCAACCATTCCTTGGGCGGGCATTCCCTCTTGCCACGTACGCAGCTGCTGGCAGCCAAAGGCTTTGTTTGCCTGGTTGCCATCAACAACCATTTGTGCGGTTGCCACTCTAGTGTAAATGAGTGGCTGTGTTCGTGTCATAATGCCAAGGAAAGCCTGGGCGCTTCCAGCGCCTTAAGATGCGGACTGTTTGTTGCACACCACCTCGCTTGCTGTCAAGATGGTATTACGTATTCCCTGAGTACTTTTACTGGATGCATACACAGATGAGGTTTGAGTGTTATATGTGCATGCTCATTTCCATTGACTTTTACTTCCATCAGCAGTATTTCATATCATGTACTTAACTGGTAGGACCGGAAGAGCTTATAATACAATGATTATTGTTAATACCAATTTAGTACAAGAAACATGTAAAATTCAAATTGCAACAGAGTGGCACATTCATGTGGTAAATTCTTCTTTTAATGCCCTTTAAAGCTTTTACATCGATCAGCCAAAACAATGCATTTCATCTGTAAGGACTTTATCGGGCTTCTGGTGATATCTGTGTATAGTTCTGGTCATTCTCTCAATAAGATATCCCAGTTCAAAAATAATTCAGGTAGAGTTTTATTCATTATATATGTTGAGCATCACCATTTCTAAGAGTGTCAGTCCAGACAGTACAATCAAGTAAGACACATCATCATTGAAGGACTTGTTTGGATGAGACGTGATATCTTCTCCCGGCCAACGCGCAAAATCAAGCACTTGATTTTGCACAAGGGGCTAGAAAACATATTGCGGAGGATACAATATCAGAGATGGCCTGCTCAGCAAGGATTTCTTGCCTAAAAAAATGCCAAAGTCTTATGTGCCCTGTGACCTAGAAATGTTTTTTAACTTTTTGATTTCCATACTTTCACCAGGATCAAACGCTTAGGAGTATCCGGCCAGGGATACATTGCGGTTAGCCTCAAATTGCGTCTAGGTCCATATCGAACACTTCAATAGACTATGAATGGAGATCTGTGTATTTTAGGCTATTTCCACTAAAATCTTCAGGAATTCATCTCTCTGGTTCCTCCTATTGAATTTTTGTTGTTTTGGACTAATTGTATTCAATAAAATATTTATCTTTATTTTAAAATTGGTTGTGGAATTTTACTGAGTGTTGTGATTACTGATTAAATACTT
The DNA here is from genome assembly GCF_964261635.1 of Lissotriton helveticus. Lineage (NCBI taxonomy): Eukaryota > Metazoa > Chordata > Amphibia > Caudata > Salamandridae > Lissotriton > Lissotriton helveticus. The sequence goes on along the minus strand of NC_136063.1, from coordinate 402,670,104 downwards.
TACATGTTGCTTTCCATTTAAGCCTAACTGCTTTGAATATATTACCAGGGATTGAGCATAGGTTTATTTAATGTATTTAATTTGTGTGATATCTGGGAGGTGGTGGTGGTCTTATCCTTCGACGTGGTCACTTAACCACCCCCAAACAATAATCTGTCATCATATATGTAGCACAGTAAATTAGAACAACATTTTGAAGACATGAATCTACAGACTGAATAAGGGAACACATTTATCCCCTAAAGGCAAGGATTAGCTGGGAAAAACAGAAAGAAAAACTTCATGAACAGTCTGGTAGGACACTTCATGCTGAAGGGCGCTCTGAACAGATAACTGATGTTCATCAAAGTTGCTGTCCAATGACAAATCTGAAATACTGAAGCTTTTTAGTTTGTAAAAACCTTTATCTGGTTTCTTGTACCTCAGTACATTGCAACAATCGTTAAACACTGATATTAGGTAAAACTGAAAACTTACTCAAGAGGAAATCCAATTTTCTGCACCCTTGAATATGCATCAAATAACAAGGAGGAAAGGTCCTCACAAAGCAATCTTTCAGCCTACCAAATTGGGTGCATATTGTTCATAGAGGTCAAAAGTTACAAGTAGTGCCCCAAACAGTATATTTTTCAATTAACAAGTAAATCTCAATAGAAAACATCTGCCAGGTCTTTCTACAAAGTGTATCCCATCCAACAGGTCCTCTCAAAAGAATAAAAGTAGAGGCCATAGTAGCTTAGAAGCGATCCTCTGACTGGTAGTAAATTCCTCTTGTTGAAATCGGTCTCTTCATCGGCAGGAGATGTTTCAGCTACCTTAAAATTCCAGTTCACAATGGTAAACAGCTTGTCAATTCATAGTTTCCTCAAACACAAAATACATGTTATATAGCGATTAATAACTAAGAACGGCCAGTCTAATCCTACGTCTAGCTTAAAAACAGAGGGAAGAAATTCATTTCTATTTTCAAACCCAATTGGGAAATAAAACGTGGAATAAAACATACTGTAGGAATGAAGTTGCAAGATGATAAATTACAAGGCCAAAAGGGAAAATCAATTAAGATGTGATGCCATGTTCTTTTTTTCTAGCAAGTGGGGGAAAAAATTGAAGTGAAGCCCTGCTATTGTCCAATAGGCGGGAAAAACAAACCGGTGTCGGCTTGCTGCCAATTCACACACATGCGCCAAGTATTGCAGGCACAGAGGGGGCCCCAGGAAATCAAATTAAGTGACAACTTTACTTTCAGCAGCACTTATCTAGCTTGACAGTCAAAGTAATTCAACGAGTTTGGAAGGAGCAAGACGAGGACACATGCATAAGTGAAGTGCAATGAGTTCTAGTTGTTGCACTAGTGTGCTCAATGCAGCGGGACATTGAGGTTGGATTATACACAACAGGGGAAGGACAGAGATTCGTCTAGGCAGAACCTTACAGCTACTAACATACCAGCTACCAGGCTGAATGTATTTTATTTATTTACGAAGTTTTGTATAGCGATAGCCTGACCGGAGTTATCGGAGCGCTTCACAACAGTTACAGAGCAGAACAAACGCGAGCAGAACATATTGCAATACAGTGAGACAATCCGGATGAGAGTCATAGTGAAGAAGATGTTGAGGAGTTCTGTTACAAGTACTTGTTAACCCACAACCGAGAGAGGTTTAGTGTCATTTTCAGCACTCCGACTGATCCTATCTGATCGCTATGGATCGATCGAGGAACAGGATTTTGAGCTGACTTTTGAATTTAGCAAAGGAGGGAAAAGTTCTGATGTGGGGGGGGGGTTGAATTCCATATTTTGGGCGCAATGCCGGCGAAGGATCTGGCCGCGGTTTTTTGTTTTCGTGGTTTTAGCGGGATAAGATGTAAGGTATTGGAGCCTCTGAGGTTCCTGTTCTGACCTGCTTTTCTGAGTTTGGACGCCAGATATTGGGATTTGCCTGTGAGGAGGGCTTTGTGGGTGAGGCAGGCCGTTCTGAAGTACGCCCACATTTCTATTGGTAGCCACTTGAGTTCTTTGAGTGCAGGAGAGATGTGGTCAAATTTCTTTATTCCAGTGACCATTCTGGCAGCCATATTGAGAGTTGTTTTCAGCGGAGCAAGGTGTGTTTTTGCTATTCCCGAGAGGACTGTGTTTCCATAGTCCAGTCTTGACAGCATCAATGCTTGAGTGGCTTGTTTAAGATCTTTGGGTGGAATGAAAGGTTTTATTTTGTTTAGTAGCTTCAGGTTAAGGAAGGCACTCTTAGCCGAAATCTTAATGTGTTTGGTCATGTCCAGTTTTGAGTCTAGAGTGATGCCTAATGATTTAACAGATTCGGCCAGGGTGAGGTTCCCGTTGAGCGCATCGATCTCTTTTAGCCACTCGACCACTTGTGAGTTCTCTTCTTTGTTCGAGATGAGGAGTAGTTTGGTTTTGTCTGGGTTCAGTTTTAAGTGGTTGCTTGACAGCCAACGTGCACTTCTCTTAGTGTTTCATTGAGTCTTTGGATGACTTTAGCAGAGGAGATTTACAAGTAGATTTCGGTGTCATCAGCATAAAGGTGAAAGGGGATGTTAGCTTTTCTGAGTAAGGTGGCAAGGGGTTCCATGCAAAAGTTAAAGAGTAGAGGAGAGAGCACTGATCCTTAGGGGACTCCCCTCAAGACTGGCTGAAGGTCGGATTCGAAGCTTCTGATTTTGATTCTCTGGGAGCGGTTGAGTAGGAATGAGGAGAACCATTTGAGGACCACCTCGTCTAGACCAGCCCTTTCTTCGAGAGCTTTGAGGAGCAGTTTGTGGTCAACTGTGTCGAATGCTGCAGATAGGTCTAGGAGAATGAGGAGGCAGCATTGGTCTCAGTCCAGTGATTTGTGAATATCATCAATTATGTTGAGGATTGCGGTTTCTGTGCTGCATCCTTTCCTGAATCCAGACTGATGGGAGTCGAAGAGGTTGGTATTGTCCAGGTGTTGAGTTAGTTGTTGGAGTAAATATCTTTCTAGGATTTTGGAAAGAAGAGTAAGGTTGGAGATGGGTCTGAAGTTGTTTAGGTCATTTATGTCCGGGCCTGGTTTTTTCAGCAGCGGGGTGACTTGTCCCACTTTCAGACAATCTGGAACAATTCCGTTTTTTAGGGAGCTGTTTATAATCCTACATCAGAGTGGAGCTAGGGAGAGTTTCAATTTTTTCGAGAGTTGAGCAGGGAGAGGGTCTAGGGTGTAAGATGAAGGTTTAGAGGTGGAGATAAGTTTGACTATCTCATCCTCTGGAATGGGCTGGAAAAGTGACCAGGATTTAGTGTTGGGAGTGAGAGTGCAACTAAGCACCCTAGCTGGGCTGCTATGGGGAGGGGAGGAGCAGTTGATGTCCAGTGTTAATGTTTGGATTCTTTGTTGCTACAATTTTTCAAAGGTGCGGAACATGTAGACAGGATAAAATATGTACAGTAGGTCATTACTGATGGTCATCCTGCAACTGCTACATACTGCACAATAAACTGCAAAAACTGGAACAAATCTATAAAAAAACAATTGAAGGTCACTATAACTCTGTGGTCTACATCTGTTATTCTAATGAAACAGTATACCCCTATTGGTGCTTAATTGTCACTGTAGAAAACAAGGGACATATATCCTGTATGTTGTGGGGCTGATTTAAAAACACTTTCTGCTATCACATCAACAACCAGAACATGTGAACGTTTATGAAATTGAATACATTCCCACTTTTTAGGGGGAGGGGTGGAAATGTGCTTCTTTGCTCCTAAGGCACGAATGTTAAAACTCTCCATGTGGGCTTAAAAGAGACTGTAGGATGGAAGGAGGACCCGGCCTCAATTCTTTTTTTCCCCACTTATGTTAAACTAGGAACATGCTAAATTTTTCATAAAAGAATCAACAGCACACACTGATCAGTGACATACGAGGGAAGACATTGTAAGCCTGGGCAGAGACATTTTATGAAATACGAATGTTGCAATAATAAAAACAAGCAACCAATAAGAAAACCCTTTCTGTCATATTATAAGGCAAACATAGCATAAAAAGTCAAAATAATGGTTACAATCGAAATTAAGACAATGCATTCAAATTGCATTGTACATACATATTATTAGAACTGCAAATGTATGGTACACAACAGTTAACTTACATTGGAGTATAAAAATACATACTTCTTTTTTTTGGAAGACGCCATCTCCACACTAAGAATGACAAACACTCTTGCCACTGATCGCAGAAATCTCATTGTAACTGCAATAGCTTCTTCTTTTCGTCCCAAAGTGTATTTGTTTTGAAGTTCCTTCACAAGTGTCCCCAGCAAGGTGTCTAAAAGCTTAAGGAAATTTTTTTAGGTCGCTCATCATGAAAAGGGAAAATAAAATCACACATGGCATGAAGCTGTGCTTTTGAATCGTCAAAGCAGAAAGCCCTGAGTGAAGAAAAATTATCAAAATTATATATATGCAGAAGCACAGAGAGTAATATGTGATTTATTACCTTTACTACATGTGGAAAGGGGCAATGACTCGTGGAAGATGAAGCCTCTAGAGAGTCACGGAGCCCTTCTCCTCCCCCAACAATGGTAATAAACAACATACTTGCACATCTGCATATATGGTATGCATCAAGGCATTTGTCCAATTAAAAAAATAACCAATATCAAGAGGCAAGCTGTTAAATGTGTGCAGCAAGGTATATCACAGTAAAGAAACCGCATGATCATTAGGAAAGTTGTTTCCTGTATACGTTTATATGAAATTTGAGCCGCACGAAAGAGAAAATTACCTTCGGTAACCCTCATTCTGGTCGAGACTATCTGACCTCCGATAACTCACCTTTCAAATATTTTCCAGGCTTGAGACTGGATCTGGAAATGTTTCAAGGAATACCTCTGTACGCCGGTAGATGGTGCTATGCAGCTTCACACAGACACAAATCCACCCTGGAAATGACGTGCGGAACTTGTATAGGTGCCACTAAGCAGTGGTAACGTCAGTTGTTCTTTAAGATGTCCACGCCCCAGTCACAGAGCTTGAAGCTCCATTAAACGCTGCACCAATGTTATGGTAATGAGCAACACCATCTTTAGAGTGAGAAGCAACCAGGGCAGCTGTGAAGTGGCTCAAAGGGAGTAAATATTAAATATGTGAGACCTAAGATAAGGCCCCACTGTGGCATGACAAAGGAAGAGTGACGAAAAAGGTGTTGTAGGATTATCGAAAACACCCCAACCGGTGACTGAAATTGATGACTGATGTGGGAATAGCAAAAAAAGATGAAGAATACCCTTTAACACTGCTCAGGGTAAAGCCTTGCCGGGCTAGGGTCAAAACAAACAAAACGTGAGATAACGTAGCTTGGAGAGGGTCTGTCTGCAGAGTTTTTCAGCCAAGATGACATCAACTACCTCCAGAGGAAGGTCAAAAGTGTTCAGTGTCATAACTAAGTCTCCAGGTATGAAAGTGGAGTTCACGAAGGCCGATACTGATGAACGCTAGGCTACATCAACACTAGATCCCCCCCAGTCCCTGGTGATCACGGCCTTGCAAGACATTCCTGCAATAGGTGCATGTGCAACTGAACATTTAAAGCCATTGCAATGCAATATGCCACCACTCCAAACAGCTTCATTATCGATCTCACTATCAATGGATGCAACAACTGGTAGAAGGGAAGTGACAAATGAAGTATCACTTGCTCTTGGTTGGGATAGGCTTTGCCTGTCGCCAAGCTGAGTGGCCCCAAAGAATGTATCTTCTGGAGACACCAGGGGGATTATGTATGACCTTGATGGAGTGAGCCAGTCAACGAGGAGAACCTGCTGCATGTGAGCAAGACACTGAATTTGCAGTTGTGCATTTTACGAGCCTATCTTCTAGATACAGATATACATTAATCAGTATTTGCCTCTCTGGCAATGACGTATCTCTTGATACACAGATTTAATGCAACACCAAAAAAACGTTTGAACCAGATTGGGGGGGGGGGGGGAATAGCAGTGCGTGTCCAGATGCATTTTGGGTTTGACGAGAGGTGTTATGAGTCAACTCAAAACCGAAAGCACTTATCGAAGACAAACCAAACAACTTATAACGTTTTGAGCTTAACACTAGATGGCAGGAGCCTGCACAGCATGTGTTTAACAGCATCACATGGTAAAACAAAGCTTTAACTTTTCTCTATGCTTTAAAAGTGTTTTTTACAAAATACACCAAAGTGACAAAATCACTGTACAATATATATAAATCTTGTTTTACAATCTGTCTTGTCCTTAACAAAAATGCTCTTTTGAGCTTGGGTCACATGTTTTGTTTATGGTCATCATAACCGGGAAAATATTAAATGTAAGACAGTGAAAAATAAATAAAATCTTACCAAAATATCTGCAGTACACTTGACAATAAGGCAATGTGTGAAACAATCCAACCGAATAGTACCACTTTGTTGATTAAGGTAGATTTGTTCCTCAGGTAGAAGATGGCCTATTCTACTGCTGGCACTAAGACTTAAACAAACACATAGTAAGAAGGGTGCAATTTGAATTAAAACGCTAAATAAACGTTCATATTAGATCTTTTTTTCACAATAAATATCAAAAGGGAACAAACACAAACACTCACGGGTCTTTATTCTCTTGTGAACCGAACATAATCATAGATTTCAGAGCATTCCAGTCTTGTAAAACCCGCTCCAAAGCAAGTTGTGCAAACCTTGGTGGCTCCAAATCATGGTCTGGCATGTCAGAATCTAATAAGAAGTAAAATGTATGCTTAGTTTAGAAAACAATTGAAAAGTACATTTAATGTGTTTTTTTATGAGTTTTATAACAGCCTCTAACATACCCACAATACAAATGAGGGCTATTCATTTTTTAAAACAAAAATGGGATGTACGCTATACAAGTATAACAGTACAATAGAAGGAAGGAATAGATGTGACCTAAGAGCTACGTTGTTTATATTAGACTATGGAAACCTGTTCTTTTTCATGGATATGGACGTTCCTATGGGTTCTTTCCAACTGTACCGCCACCCCATCTGTTAAGTTTATATGCTGTCGGGTAATATTTTTTTGTTTTTTTAAATGTTTATTTTGATCCACTTTTTTTTCAGCTCTTGCTGAACGGATGTCCCTGGTGTGGTGTGTTACCTTTATGGGTTTGTATGGTCACTTATGGTTGGTGCCTCATGGACCAGAGTTTGATTCTGCAACAGCACCATCTTGCAATAATGCTTTACTGTAGTTTGAAAACAATATGGATCCTGGCCAGGGATTAGAAAAGAACTCTAGGTGAGGAATCTGAAGGAAAATCTGCACTCATTTGTAAGAACACTACTGTAATAAGTAACTTTTAAATAGCGGCATAGATTTTTAGTTGTAACGTCTCAAATACTTTTTTAGTACTGATATTTTCACATACTCTTATTTAAATGCCTAAATGGCACCTGCTATTATGTATAGTTTCCATCTTTGTCCACCTCATTTCACGTGTAAGCTTGAGAGCACTTATTTTAGGCCTGCTGTCCAGTTTCTTTCCTTCACTCTTCATTACATCATCAGCTTTGCTTCATTCACCAGCTTAGTTTCTGCTTCCAGTTCTTAACCAAGGCTTCTATTACTGATTTCTTGTTAAAGCTTCTCAGTTGTTTGCAGATCAGCTTTAAAACTCCATATAGTGTGTATATGGCATTTATCTGCATATGTTTAATCATTTATATAGGTCACAGCAACTGGACACCAAAGGGTACGGTCCATTGTTGCATCAGGAAATGGTCAAAATTTCAGCACATCAATTTTAATAGTAATAGACAACATTAATTTAATCAGACAAAAAAATTAGTTTGATCAACGGAACAGACCATGCATTTGGTCAGCCAAACTGCATTTACCTATGAAAATTTTAAGGTCTTGAGTAGCCAGTAGCAGAGTGATTTGTAATGTCAGAGCAGACCCAGCAGTTCTGGGAGTGAGGAACAAGTTACTTCCCTTCGGTATCGTATTATCTAGTAGAGATAAAGTCTAGCTGCAGATTCCTTAACTTCTGAATTCTCCCCAGGCAACAGACTGTATCCAGAAATGTTTCAGCAGTACCTCTGTGCGCCGGGGGTCGGCGCCGTATGGCTCTGTGATTACGTACACTCTGGTGGTGATGTCAGTGGAGCCATAGAAGTCCCCTCCCGTGCACAGCTGTCGATATCTGCTGTGAAACCTTCCCAGCCAGAACACTATAGAAACTGGCTGTGGAAACAGTGAGCCAAAAAGATGAAACATTAGAAAGTAACAATAAATGGTATGATAATGCCAGACAAAGACTAAGGAAAAAAAACCTTAAATAAATCGATAAAGCATACTCCAAATTAGTATTATGGTTATGCATGACTGAATTTTTTTGCAAGGGGTGTGATAATGGCAGCATATTTGAATGAATGAATGAAATTTTATTTGTAACGCGCAGCTATGCCCAGTGGGCGTCAAGGCGCCTACACCAAAATATAAAGCTGTTAACAGACAGAAACAGAGCCTACTGGTATGCCTTAATAAAGAGCCAAGTTTTCACAGACTTCCTGAAGAGATCAAGAGAGGGAAGTCGTTTGATTTCAAGGGGGAGTGAATTCCACATCAGAGGTGCCAGTATGGAAAAAGCTTTGGACCCCCATCTGGCCTTCTTGGCTCTGGGGATTACCAGTTGGTGTTGCTCGCTGGATCGTAAACATCTGCTCGGAACATATCTGATAAGTGATGAACCAAGGGCATCAGCCGAGCCTGCAGTTAGAGCCTTATAGGTGAGGCAAAGAAGTTTGAAGGTGATCCTTGACGGAATGGGGAGCCAGTGGAGGTTCTTCCTCGCTAAGGTCATAGATGACAGCCAGGGCAAAGCGAGAGCAAACCGCGCTGCAGCGTTCTGTATGACCTGTAGACGCTGGAGCAAGCCCTTGTTGGCCCCGGCGTACACTGAGTTACAGTAATCGAGCCTTGAGCCAACAAGGGCAATCACCACCTGTTTCCGCGCCTGTGGGGACAGATAGTGCACAATCCTTTTCAGGGTCTTGATGACGCCCCAACAGGTCGCCACCGTTCTATTCACCTGTAGCTCCATGGAGAGCTGGGTGTCAAAGATGACACCTAGGTTTCTAGCAGATTTAGTAGGTATAGGGCAGCTGCCTAAAGAAGGGGGCCACCAGTCATCTGACCATATGTCCTGGTCCTTGCCAAAGACCAGGACCTCTGTCTTGTCCCCGTTCAACTTTAGGGAGTTGGAAACCATCCACTCTGCAACAAGTTGCATGCAGGCCCTAAAGTTAGAAGCAGTTTCACTGACAGAGTGGGTCAGGGATACCATAATCTGCGTGTCGTCCGCATACGACACTACCTCCATCCCCTGAGATCTTACAAGTCTTGCAAGGGGGGCCACGTAGATGTTGAACAGGGTCGGGCTCAATGCCGACCCCTGTGGCACCCCACATTGCAAAGACTTGGCAGGGGAGAGGTATTCACCTAGCATGACACGTTGCTCTCGATGTTGTAAAAAGGAGCTCAGGAGACTGAGCGCTGGTCCGACTACCCCTGCCTCCCTTAACCTAGATGTTAAAGTCAGGGGAGACAGGGTGTCGAAAGCTGCTGAAAGATCAAGCAGCACCAGTACGGTGGAAAGACCCATATCTACTTTTCTGCGGATGTTATCCATGACTTTTGTCAAGGCAGACTCCGTGCTATGTAGCTTTCTAAAGCCATGTTGGGACCCATCCAAGAAGCCGGAGGCCTCGAGGAAGTTCGAGAGATGGAAATTCAGGTGGGTCTCCAACATCTTAGCAGGGGCCGGCAGCAGAGAGATGGGTCTAAAATTTTTCAGCACTCCAGGGTCTAAGGTGGTCTTCTTCAGAAGCGGCTTTACGATGGCTCTCTTCCAAAGTGATGGAAAAATGCCCTGTTCCAAGGCTCCATTCATTACCTCAAGCATCGGGGGGAGAATGATCTCTCTGCAGTTTTTAAGTACCTTGAGGGGCAGTGGATCAAGGGGAGATGAAGATTTGGTTTTATCCAGCAGGCTATTGAGATCTTCTAACGTAAGAGCCGGGAAGTGTTCAAGGGACTGAGGGGAGTCTACATTCCAAGCCTCCAGACGTGTGATTTGTACGGAATCCTCCGAACTGAGTAAATTCCTCTGCGTCTTTAGGGCTATGTAAATATCATCTATCTTTTTATAGAAAAAGTTCGATATGTCATCACATAGCTCCTGGGAAGCAACTACTGGATCCGGAACCTGAAGAGAGCAAAGGGAGCCTACAATTTTAAAAAGCTCTCTAGAGGATGTTGACGAACAGGTTAAATTGGAAAAATAGTCCTGTTTTTCCTTAATGATACGCTTTCTATACTCCCGTAGTAGACTCTTGTAACCTTCTCTGTCTTTTAAATCCCAAGATTTACGCCAACCACGTTCCTTCTGTCTACATTTTTGTCTGAGCAACCTCAGATCGGCAGAGAACCAAGGGGCGGATGGCTTCTGTCTAGCTGCAGATTTCAAGGAGGGGGGAGCTAGCTCATCAGCAGCTTTGATAATGGCATCAGTTAGATCCTGAGCCGAATCATCAACCTTCTGTTTAGTTGAGATACTGATGTTGCAGACAAAAGGTGCCAGTGCCTCCTTAGTGAAATTTTTGAAGCTCCTTTTAAATTGTTTTTTACCAATATTGGCCGTAACATCAGGACAGGGAATGTCTAGGGACAACGGGACTGCTAGATGGTCAGACCATGTGATTGGTACCGGTAGACCGACTTCTAGTCTAGAATCGTTGGAGAAAATCCCGTCAAGGATGTGCCTTTTTAGTTAGTGTTTTGAGCATGAAATTCTTTGCAATGTGTTTTGCATTGTCTTATGTGTAATTTTCTTTTTCATTTTTAGTGGGATATTGTTGATCCTTACTGTGTTTGTGCAGAGTAGGTGGTGGTGAGTCTAGCTGCTTCTGGCAAGTGAGTGGTATAGTTTTGGAGTATATAGGTCTTTGTGATAAAGACAAATTTTGTTTATTACTTATTTTACAAAGTGTTTGTTGTTGTTGACTTGTTTGAACAGTTACCTTTATTAGTAAGGATTATGGCTAGCAGTAGAATTACTGCTCAGCAGGTGGTTGGTATGCTTTTTGAATCTTCCTCTGACCATGATTATGAGACTGACAGTGAGTCTGAGGGAGAGGAGGGAGGGGAAGATTCAGGCAGTGAGTTTTCTCCCCATGTGGAATCATCGGATGAAGCTACTCTCAGTGCAGATGAAGTGCCTGTTTTAGAGGAGGGCACTGATGTGCCGATGGTGCAAGAGGCATCTGGATTGCAGCCTGGGGCTGTAAGGCTTCCCATTGTTAGTGCTACTGGTGCAGCCGGTGTTGCCTGTCTTTAGTGGTGATGCAGGGTGTAGAGTGAATTTGTTTTGCTTATACAGTTTTTTCAGTTGTTTATGGATGATGTATTTTTGGCTGAGATAGTTGAGCACACTAATTTGCATGCTGAACAGAATTTCAGGGACAACAGTGCCAGACTTGAGCACCGCTCTAGAGCTACCTGGTGGATTCCCACAAATATGTATGAGATGAAGAAGTTTTTGGGTTTGACTTTTTTGATGGGCTTCATAAGGCTTCATAAGGAAGCCGTCCCTGGCTTCGTATGGTCTACCAGTCCCTTGATGGCACCAGCGATATTTCCTGCAGTCGTGATCGGTATTTACTTTTGCTTCGGATGCTGCATTATGTTGATGCTTTGGTGTTGCCACGAGATCACCCTGACTGTGACCGTCTTTTTAAGATTCGGCCTGTTCTTGATCACTTTGTAGATCGATTTTCAGAGATCTATACTCCAAGCAAAGAAATATCAATTGATGAGTCTCTGATCCTGTTCAAGGGCTGTTTGATTTTTAAGCAGTACATTCCTAGCAAGAGAGCACGTTATGGAATTAAGCTGTATATGTTGTCTGAGAGTAGGACAGGATATATCTTTAAGTTACGGGTGTACACTGGTAATGATTCCACTATTGACCCCCCTGGTTATCCGTGCACTTTAGAAGTTTCAGAGAAAAATGTGTGGGAACTTGCTAGGGGACTGTTTACCAGAGGTCACCATTTGTACCTTGATAACTTCTACACTGCTGTGCCATTGTTTAACGAATTGTTAAAAGTGGACACTTTTGCTTGTGGCACAATCCGCTCTAACCGTAAAGGTTACCCAATAGAGCTTGTTTGCAAAAAGCTTCAGAGGGGACAGTGCAGTACCTTGCGTAGTGAGGAACTGCTAGCTGTGAAATTTGTGGGATGTGTACATGCTGACTACCATCCATGATGAGTACTTCACCTGTGACTGTTTAGGGTCAGGCTGCTCAAGTGCGCAAACCTGTGTGCTTTGTAGACTACAATAAGCACATGGGTGGTGATAGAGTAGATCAGAGGTTGCTGTTCATAAGGATTACATTTGGTATAAGAAGTTGGCCATCCAGCTCTTCCATTTAGCAACTTTTAATGCTTTTGTTGTGTTCAAGTAGTGTTCTCCTGTGTCAAAGATGACTTTTGTTCAGTTTCAGGAGTCTGAGATAGGCAGCCTTGTTGTTGTAGAATAATCAATCAATCAATGACACTTGTAAAGCGCGCTACATACCCGTAGGGTCTCAAGGCGCTTGGGGGGGGGGGGGTGCCGCTACTGCTCGAACAGCCAGGTCTTCAGCTTCTTCCTGAAGGAGAGGTGGTCTTGGGTCAGGCGCAGGTCGGACGGGAGGGAGTTCCAGGTCTTGGCGGCCAGGTGGGAGAAGGACCTTCCTCCTGTAGTCGCTCTTCGGATGCGGGGGACGGCGGCGAGGGCGTGGTTGGCTGATCGGAGGTGGCGTTTGGGAGCGTAGAAGTTGACTCGGCTGTTGAGGTAGCTCGGGCCTTGGTCGTGTAGGGCTTTGTGTGCGTGGGTGAGGAGGCGGAAGGTGATTCTCTTGTTGATGGGGAGCCAGTGAAGGTCTCTCAGATGTCCGGAGATGTGGCTGGATCGTGGGATGTCGAGGATGAGTCTGGCTGAGGCGTTTTGGATCCGCTGGAGTCTCTTCTGGAGCTTGGCGGTGGTCCCGGCGTAGAGGGCGTTGCCGTAGTCCAGTCGGCTGGTGACGAGGGCCTGGGTGACGGTCTTCCTGGTCTCTGTGGGGATCCACCAGAAGATCTTCCGTAGCATGCGTAGGATGTTGAAGCACGCCGAGGAGACGCTGTTGACTTGCCTGGTCATGGAGAGGGAGGAGTCCAGGATGAAGCCCAGGTTTCGTGCATGGTCTGTCGGTTTGGGTGCGGTGCCCAGGGCGGGAGGCCACCAGGAGTCGTCCCAGGCGGAGGGTGAGGAGCCCAGGATGAGGACCTCCGTCTTGTCCGAGTTCAGTTTCAGGCGGCTGGTCGTCATCCACTCGGCTACCTCTTTCATCCCTTCGTGCAGGTTGGCTCTGGCGGCGGCGGGGTCGTTGGTCAGGGAGAGGATCAGCTGGGTGTCGTCGGCGTAGGAGATGATGCTGAGGTGGTGTTTGCGTACGATGGCCGCGAGGGGGCTCATGTAGACGTTGAAGAGGGTGGGGCTCAGGGATGATCCTTGGGGGACGCCGCAGATGACTTTGGAGGCCTCTGACTTGTACGGTGGTAGGCGGACTCGCTGTGTTCTTCCGTCGAGGAAGGAGATGATCCATTCCAGCGCCTTGTCCTGGATTCCGATGTTGCTGAGGCGCCGTATTAGGGTGCGGTGGCAGACCGTGTCGAATGCCGCGGAGAGGTCTAGGAGGATGAGGGCCGCTGTTTCTCCATTGTCCATCAGGGCTCGGATGTCATCGGTGGCGGCGATGAGGGCGGTCTCGGTGCTGTGTTTGGCTCGGAAGCCGGACTGTGAGGGGTCGAGGGATCCGTTCGTCTCGAGGAAGGCGGCCATCTGCTTGTTGACGGTCTTCTCGATGACTTTGGCTGGAAACGGGAGAAGCGAGATGGGGCGGTAATTCTTGAGGTCGGTGGGGTCCGCTGTCGGTTTCTTGAGTAGAGCGCTGAGTTCGGCGTGTTTCCAGCTTTCAGGGAAGATGGCGGTGTCGAAGGATGTGTTGATGATGTCTCGCAGGTGGGGTGCGATGACAGCGTCGGCCTTGTTGAAGACGTGGTGAGGGCAGGGGTCGGTTGGTGATCCGGAGTGGATGGAGTTCATCGTGCGGATGGTGTCTTCGGTGCTGATCGGGGTCCAGGCGTGGAGGGTGGTGGTGGGGGGGGGTGGCTGGTCGGTCGTGGTGTGCGTTGGTTGGTTGTTGAAACTGCTGTGTATGTCCGTGATCTTGTTGTGGAAGTATGAGGCGAGGGAGTTGCAGAGGTCTTGCGATGGGGTGATGTCGTTGTTTCCTGCGCTGGGGTTGGAGAGCTCTTTCACGATGTTGAAGAGTTCCTTGCTGTTGTGTGCGTTGTTGTCCAACCGGTCCTTGAATGCTGTTTTCTTGGCGGCGCGGATCAGCTGGTGGTGTTTCCGGGTGGCCAGCTTGAAGGAGGTCCTGTTGTCCGGTGTCGGTTCCCTTTTCCAGGCTTTCTCGAGGGCTCGGCAGGTCTTCTTGGAGCTCTTGAGTTCGTCGGTGAACCATGGGGCCTTCTTGCTGCCGGGTCTGCTAGGCGGGGTCCTCAGCGGGGCGAGTTCGTCCGCGCAGTTGCTGATCCACTTCGTGATGTTATCGGCGGCCTGGCTAGGGTTCGCCGAGCTGGCAGGAGGGTGTTGGCTCAAGGAGGTGGCGAGCTGGTCTGCTGTGATCTTGTTCCAGCTTCTGCGGGCGGTGTGTTGCTGGTGTTGGTGGGTCGTCGTTCTCTTGAAGGTGAAGTGGACGCAGCTGTGGTCCGTCCATTGAAGCTCTGTGGCGTGGCTGAAGTTGATGTCTGTGCTGGATGAGAAGACGGCGTCGAGTGTGTGTCCGGCGAGGTGGGTGGGGGTGGACACCAGTTGCTTGAGTCCCAGGTTGGCGAGGTTGTCGAGCAGGGTGCTGGTGTTGCGGTCGTTGTTGTTCTCCAGATGGAAGTTGAGGTCCCCCAGGAGGATGTAGTCGGCGGAGGGGAGGGCGTGCGGGCTGACGAAGTCGGCGATGTCCTCGCTGAATTGTGTGCGTGGTCCAGGGGGTCGGTAGATCAGGGTGCCTCTGAGGGTGGTGTTCGGGTTGGTGTGGATCTGGAAATGCAGGTGTTCGGCGCTGGTCAGGGTGTTGTCGGTGCTGGTCGTGAGACGGATGGTGTTCCTGTGAATGATGGCGATGCCTCCTCCCATCTGGTTGGCGTTTCGGTCCCTCCGGACGATCTTGTAGCCCTCCGGGATAGCGATGGCGATGTCGGGAGCTGAAGAGGCGTTCATCCAGGTCTCCGTGAGGAAGGCAACGTCAGGGGCTGTGGCGTCTAGAAGGTTCCAGAGTTCGATGGCGTGTCTGTGGACGGAGCGGGTGTTGAGCAGGATGCACTTGAGGTGGGTGCTGCTGGACTTCGACTTGGCTGGTGCTGGTGCGGGGCTGGTCCAGGTGCAGGAGAACTTGCAGGCGTGGCAGCTGAACGGGCCGTGGGTACGTCGTGGAGTGGCTTGATGGCATTCTGGGAGTCGGCCGGTGTTGAGAGCGGTGAGGGTGGCGGATGAGTACGTCAGGCGGGTCGGTCGGGCTCTTCGGGGGCCAGGGGTCCTGGCACTGGGCGCGGTCCAGGCGCGGACGGGCGCAGACGGGCTTACCTTTGGCGCGCCTTCGGCGCACAATCGGCGCGCCCGCTGCGCGTGACCGCTGCGCGTTCGCACGGTCGCCATTTAAGGCGAAGTGCGCGGGTGGGCGGGGCAGCTGGGAGGCGGGAGCGGGGAGGGATACAGAAGACAAAAGGGGCGGGGACAAGCGGCGGTGGCGGGAAGGGAGGGCGGGGGGCGGCGCGGTAGGCGGGCAGCAAGGAAGGAGAGCTAACACGGAAATAAATGCTAAAACAGGCACAAATTACCGAAAAAACGGGGAAAAAGAGAGTTACACAGAGATTCCACAAAGCAAGCACAAAAAACAGGCAAAACAAGGGAAAAAACACTCGCAGCGGCGGCAGCCGGTAAACGAGGCACAAATTACCGCAAAAAACGGGGAAAAAGAGAGTTACACAGAGATTCCACAAAGCAAGCACAAAAAACAGGCAAAACAAGGGAAAAAACACTCGCAGCGGCGGCAGCCGGTAAACGAGGCACAAATTACCGCAAAAAACGGGGAAAAAGAGAGTTACACAGAGATTCCACAAAGCAAGCACAAAAAACAGGCAAAACAAGGGAAAAAACACTCGCAGCGGCGGCAGCCAGTAAACGAGGCAGCGGCGAGGCAGAGGGCAGGCAGGGGCACACGCAGCAGCTGGTGGCCGTGCGGCGCGGGGGTGTCCCACAAGTGGGTCACACTCACCTGCGTCGCACGGTCGCCATTTAAGGCCAAGTGCGCGGGTGGGCGGGGCAGCTGGGAGGCGGGAGCGGGGAGGGATACAGAAGACAAAAGGGGCGGGGACAAGCGGCGGTGGCGGGAAGGGAGGGCGGGGGGCGGCGCGGTAGGCGGGCAGCAAGGAAGGAGAGCTAACACGGAAATAAATGCTAAAACAGGCACAAATTACCGAAAAAACGGGGAAAAAGAGAGTTACACAGAGATTCCACAAAGCAAGCACAAAAAACAGGCAAAACAAGGGAAAAAACACTCGCAGCGGCCGCAGCCGGTAAACGAGCATAGGCAAGTGTTCCTAGAGTTGGAGTGGTGGAGGATGTGGCTAGATTGAAAGAGCGCCACTTTCCAGATTTAATTCCTCCCACGCCCAAAAAAAACAATCCCTAAGAGATGGAGAGTGTGTTTGCGAAGAGGTATGCGTAATGAGAGTCGCATACACTGTGAAGATTGTCCTTCTAATCCAGGGCTCTGTGTACCCAAATGTTTCAGATTGTATCACACTCGAAAGAGTTTTTGGGAGCTACCGTGAGTCTAATAGTGTACTGCCTGGTCTGTATGGTTTTTTATAGTTGGGCATTAGAATGATGTATTTAGTGACTACTGTTGTATCTAGTTGCAATTTGTTTGTGTTTTTATTCTTGTTGAAAAAATTTCTGACTGTATGCATGGACTGGCACTTGGCTAACTGTGTGCGTGGGCTGGCGCTTGGCTGGCAGTGTGTGTGGGCTGGAACTTGGCTGGCAGTGTGCGTGGGCTGGCGCTTGGCTGGCAGTGTGCGTGGGCTGGCGCTTGGCTGGCAGTGTGCGTGGGCTGGCGCTTGGCTGGCAGTGTGCATGGGCTGGCGCTTGGCTGGCAGTGTGCGTGGGCTGGCGCTTGGCTGGCAGTGTGCGTGGGCTGGCGCTTGGCTGGCAGTGTGCGTGGGCTGGCGCTTGGCTGGCAGTGTGCGTGGGCTGGCGCTTGGCTGGCAGTGTGCGTGGGCTGGCGCTTGCCTGGCAGTGTGCGTGGGCTGGCGCTTGGCTGGCAGTGTGCGTGGGCTGGCGCTTGGCTGGCAGTGTGCGTGGGCTGGCGCTTGGCTGGCAGTGTGCGTGGGCTGGCGCTTGGCTGGCAGTGTGCGTGGGCTGGCGCTTGGCTGGCAGTGTGCGTGGGCTGATGCTTGGCGGGCAGTGTGCGTGGGCTGATGCTTGGCGGGCAGTGTGCGTGGGCTGGCGCTTGGCGGGCAGTGTGCGTGGGCTGGCGCTTGTCTGGCAGTGTGCGTGGGCTGGCGCTTGTCTGGCAGTGTGCGTGGGCTGGCGCTTGTCTGGCAGTGTGCGTGGGCTGGCGCTTGGCTGGCAGTGTGCGTGGGCTGGCGCTTGGCTGGCAGTGTGCGTGGGCTGGCGCTTGGCTGGCAGTGTGCGTGGGCTGGCGCTTGGCTGGCAGTGTGCGTGGGCTGGCGCTTGGCTGGCAGTGTGCGTGGGCTGGCGCTTGGCTGGCAGTGTGCGTGGGCTGGCGCTTGGCTGGCAGTGTGCGTGGGCTGGCGCTTGGCTGGCGGTGTGCGTGGGCTGGCGCTTGGCTGGCGGTGTGCGTGGGCTGGCGCTTGGCTGGCGGTGTGCGTGGGCTGGCGCTTGGCTGGCGGTGTGCGTGGGCTGGCGCTTGGCTGGCGGTGTGCGTGGGCTGGTGCTTGGCTAGCGGTGTGCGTGGGCTGGTGCTTGGCTAGCGGTGTGCGTGGGCTGGCGCTTGGCTGGCGGTGTGCGTGGGCTGGTGCTTGGCTAGCGGTGTGCATGGGCTGGTGCTTGGCTAGCGGTGTGCATGGGCTGGTGCTTGGCAGCGGTGTGCGTGGGCTGGTGCTTGGCTGGCGGTGTGCGTGGGCTGGTGCTTGGCTGGCGGTGTGCGTGGAATCCCCGGGTGTCTACTTTTCAGAAATGTGTGGGCTGGCACTGGGCTGGCGGTATGCGTGGGCTGGCGCTTACCTGGCGGTATACGTGGGTTGGCGCTTACCTGGCGGTATGCGTGGGCTGGCGCTTGGCTGGCGGTGTGCGTGGGCTGGCGCTTGGCTGGCGGTGTGCGTGGGCTGGCGCTTGGCTGGCGGTGTGCGTGGGCTGGCGCTTGGCTGGCGGTGTGCGTGGGCTGGCGCTTGGCTGGCGGTGTGCGTGGGCTGGCGCCTGGCTGGCGGTGTGCGTGGGCTGGTGCCTGGCTGGCGGTGTGCGTGGGCTGGCGCTTGGCTGGCGGTGTGCGTGGGCTGGCGCTTGGCTGGGGTGTGCGTGGGCTGGCGCTTGGCTGGCGGTGTGCGTGGGCTGGCGCTTGGCTGGCGGTGTGCGTGGGCTGGCGCTTGGCTGGCGGTGTGCGTGGGCTGGCGCTTGGCTGGGGTGTGCGTGGGCTGGCGCTTGGCTGGGGTGTGCGTGGGCTGGCGCTTGGCTGGGGGTGTGCGTGGGCTGGTGCTTGGCTGGGGGTGTGCGTGGGCTGGTGCTTGGCTGGGGGTGTGCGTGGGCTGGTGCTTGGCTGGGGGTGTGCGTGGGCTGGTGCTTGGCTGGGGTTGTGCGTGGGCTGGTGCTTGGCTGGGGGTGTGCGTGGGCTGGTGCTTGGCTGGGGGTGTGCGTGGGCTGGTGCTTGGCTGGGGGTGTGCGTGGGCTGGTGCTTGGCTGGCGGTGTGCGTGGAATCTCCGGGTGTCTAGTTTTCAGAAATGTGCGGGTTTGGTAGGTTTCCCTAGATGGCCGCCGAGCACGGGGCCAAATACCCAGGTGACCCCCCTTGCAAAACCAGGTCGTTTTGAGATAGGTAATTTTAGGGTCACCTCAAAACATTTTGGGCCCTTGCCTGTCGGGGGTACTTGGGCCTCCCACACAAGTGAGGCACCATTTTTAATCGGGAGACCCAGGGGAACGCTGGGTGGTAGGAAAGTTGTGTCAGCCCGGTGATAACACAACTTTCCCACACAAAAATTTGCAAAAAAAGTGATTTTTTCCACTTAATTTTGAGGTTTGCAAGGGATTCGGGGTAAGGAAAAACTGAGTGTTCAGTTTTCAAAAATGTATAGGTTTGCTAGGTTTCCCTAGGTGCCGACAGAGCTAGGGTTAAAAAACTACAGCCAGGCACTTTGCAAAAAAAAGGTTAATTTTTCCCTGTGAAATTGTGGTGTGTCCATGTTGCGTTTAGCGCAGTTTCCGGTCACAGGCACTAGGCCTACCCATGCAAGCGAGGTACCATTTTCTCGTAAGACTATGGGGAACGCGGGGTGGGTAAAAGTGTGGGGAGCCACGAAGATTCCAGAACTTTCCACCACAGAAATGTGAGGAAAATTTATTTTTTTGACAATTTATTAGGTTTGCCAGGGATTCTGGGTAACAGAACCTGGTGGGAACCAGTCAAGTCACCCCATCCTGGATTCCCCCAGAGTATCTAGTTTTTAAAAAAGTATAGGTTTGCTAGGTTTCCCTGGGTGCCGACAGAGCTAGGGTTCAAAAACTACAGCTAGGCACTTTGCAAGAAAAGGATAATTTTTCATTGTGAAAATGTGGTGTGTTCATGTTGCGTTTTGAGCCATTTCCTGTCGTGGGCACTATGCCTAACCAAACAAGTAAGGTACCATTTTTATCGGGAGACTTAGGGTAATTCAAATTTGCAAAGCACCTGTTATTACCTATTGATTTTCGATGCATTTCTGCCTTCCAAAAGAAAGAGAGTGTAAAAAATAAGTTGTTTTGAAAAATGACCGATAATTCTCATGCTAGTAGGAGTATTCCCAATTTGTGAAATGTGCAAATATCTACTGTTTCTAAACTCTATATTTTGTTCCCATTTTTAGAAATACATAGGAGTCTTTCATACCGAATTTTCCATGTATACATTTTCCCAGAATAATTGCAATATACCCAGTACATAATAAAAAACCATTGCAAGACGCTGCTCAGTTTTTGGCTCTGGTTCGTGGGTTCTTGGGGAACCTACACGTCCTATATATCCCCAAAACCAGTAAGGTCCAGTGGATGTAACGATATATTGCTTTCAAAGAGCTGTCATAATTAGAAGCTACAGGTGAAAACGTTGACACAAAGGCTATTTTTTTTCAACTAATTTCCATTTTTTCCTATATTTAACTGTTAGATCCTATAAAGAACACTTGATGGAAGAAAAGGACGCAAATTTGGCATGGATACCTTATGTGGTCAATCAGTTACAGGGGCCTAAGCTCGAACTACCCCAAAAATGGCTTAGCACCGGTGGGTGGGGGGTGGGGGGAAGGAAAGGGGAGGGGAGGAGTGGGGGAGGCCTAGCAGCGCAGGGGTAAAGCTAACGCTGACTGGCAAACGTTTCTTAATAGGTCGGTACTACCCAAAAGAAAACATATGTGAAAATGAACCCTTGCCAGTAGCAAGCCCTTATAACCGCACTTGACCTAAAGGGTCAAAATGAATGAATAAACCAAACCACTGGAAATTACTCAAAAAGGAATATCTAGTTGGACTAATTGTCCACAATACATTCAAGTTAAAATATCTGAGCTGAAAAGAGTTAAGGTGGACAAAAGCTGGATAAATCTAAATTGAAATCTGCCATAAGGTGTCCACTCCAGTCATGTATAGAGATTCAGGACTGGTTTCAGGACACGGACACACAAAGGACAGACAGACAGACAGAGACACAGACACAGAGACAGAGACACAGACACACAGAGACAGAGACACAGACACACAGAGACAGAGACACAGACACACAGAGACAGAGACACAGAGACACAGACACACAGAGACACAGACACACAGACACACAGAGACACAGAGACACAGAGACACACAGAGACAGACACACAGACAGACACACAGACAGACACACAGACAGACAGACACACAGACAGACAGACACACAGACAGACAGACACACAGACAGACACACAGACAGACACACAGACAGACACACAGACAGACACACAGACAGACACACAGACAGACACACAGACAGACACACAGACAGACACACAGACAGACACACAGACAGACACACAGACAGACACACAGACAGACACACAGACAGACACACAGACAGACACACAGACAGACACACAGACAGACACACAGACAGACACACAGACAGACACACAGAGACAGACAGACAGACACACAGACAGACACACAGACAGACAGACAGACAGACAGACAGACAGACATACACACACACAGACAGACACACAGACAGACACACACACAGACAGACACACACACAGACAGACAGACAGAGACACACACATACAGACAGACACACACAGACAGTCACAATGACAGACACACACAAAGAGACACACACGTGTTACCATCCTTGTTGGGACTATGTGTGAATACCTGCCTTGTGGGGATCAACCATTCCCAATGTTTTTAAAGTATACTAATAATAGAAACATTTTAAGAAAAGAATCATGATACAGGATCCTGCTTCAAATTTGCAAATATATTGGTATTTAATTGCGCGCAATGTACCATCCTTCTGGGAACTTGAACACGTGCTCCTATCCTTATGATGACCTACTCATATTTAGCATTTGTGACTGAAAACAGGCAAAGGCACCTGGCTAAATATTTATTTCATGAACAATATGCGCAAATAACATAACAATCTATTCATAAAGCACAAGTTACTTACCTTCGGTAACGTATTATCTGTAAGAAACAGTAGTTCGTGTTAGATTCCTTACCTTAGAATATCCCCAGGCGTCAGACTGGATCCGGAAAGTTTTCGTCAGCAGTATCCCTGCGCGTCGGTATGCGTCGTCTGCGGATTCGCGTCCGTCGTCGGCGTCGTGATCGCCAGGATGACATCGGAGTACTTAGGCGCCGCCCTCGCGCGCTGTCAGTTCTTTTTTCCGCGCCAGCAAGCGCAGATCCGTGAAGAGCAGTACTCTAGTCATTTTTTAACTAACTTTTTTGATCTCTTTTGATCACTTTTCGAGCCGACCTTGGACTCGCGGAGCCGCTAGGGATGCCTGGATTTAAACCTTGCGAGGCCGGTCACTGCCTGATGTCGGTGACTGACCCCCATCGTCGGTGCCTTTACTGCCTACCATGATGACAAGTCGTGCCCCGACTGCCGGGCCTTGACCTCGGAGGCTAGACGGGAGCGGTCTCGTAAGCTGCTCGAGCTCAGGCAATCGGCTCTGCGCCGATCGAGGTCCCGGTCGAGGAGGAAGTCGAGGGACCGGTCGCGGAGCCACAGTCATCACCGCTTGACGAGTCACCACCACTCGTCGGGCTCCAAGTCCTCAGGTAAGTCGAGGCATTCGAAAAAGAAGTCGAAGAGTCGTCATCGCTGTGAGAAGTTGGCCTGATATATAATGTTCACTATTCTAGTGAACACTATGTATCAGTCCAAACAACCCTTATTGATGATTGGTTGTAAGTCAACCTGATAGACCAGCTATCCTAGTAGCATGGATACGAGCAGTCTAAGGCTAAGACTCTAGAGGGCGTGTTAAGCCAGCTGTTTTACCACCACATTACCCCTTGAACACAAAGTGAAAGGACACCACACAAGTTGTTATGAAAATAAACGTATATTTATTTATAACAAGACTACCCTGAACTCTTTATGAGTCAGGGAGCTAAGCACACAACAAAACTCTTACGAAAATACTTTAAGTCGCACAATTTACACAAATGCCCTAGGGGCACGAAAAACCATATACACAGTAAGTGGAATGCGAACTTGCTAGCAGGTAAGTAATACTTTTCTAGACTTAGGAATCGCTAGGCCTACAGTTCTAAACACTGGGATTAGATGCAGGAGGCCTGTGGACGTCGTGTGCAGAGTGGGAACTCTCACGCGTAAGGCGGGAAAAAGTCTATGGAGGCTAGCAGTTGCAAAGTTACTGTTCTCGGGCGAACCAGACTAGGTGGGTCGAAAATGGGGGTGGATCCGAACACTTAGGGTGTTGGACTATTCTGAAGCACCGGAGTACTTGGTTTACCTAGCCCAGGGGCTGCGGCTGCATAGGGTCCAAGTTGCGTCGGAAACCCACGTTGAAGATCCAGGAGCCTGAAGAAAGAGTTGCTGGCAGGCGGCCAGTGAAGAAAGTTCGGAGTGATCCAAGCCTGGATCAGGGAAGAAGAAACCTGTAAGCAGAGGGGACCAAGTTCTGAATCACTAGCCAGTGATTTAGGTGGGCACCAGGATGGCACCGGAACGAAGTCACCTCAGCCAGGTGAGTGGGCGCTGCTGGGCTCTGCAGTCTCTCGGACCAGTAGGAGTTGTCGGCGACCAGGATGGAGGTGCGAGCTGTCCCATGAAGGTATCTGCTGTCGACGACGCTGGACCCAGGATTGGGCAACAAGTCTTGGCAAATGCAAGGCCCACGCGGTGGACCTAAAATGGCGTCTTGAGTGGACCAGGAGGGTCCAGGGTGCTCCTCTTTTGGAGGGGAGCAAGGGCTAGTCTGGAGCAACCAGACCAGCAGTAGTTGTCGTCGTGGAGCGTCGTGAGAGGGCCACTAGCCAACGGGCAAGCGACCTGGACAACGCGGTGAGCAGCAAAAAGCAGAAGGGCCCCACGCAGATCTCGTGGATGCAGGGGGGCTGAACTTCGGTGCTGGAGCTGCTCAGGGTCGGGGCTTCTCTTACCCCAAAGCACTCAGTCAAGGGTCACTCGGGAGTCGTGCTGGACAAGCGTCGTGCAGTTCTGAAGATGGCCGGTCCCTCGAGGTCTCGTCACACCCACGGATCACAGCTGGGCTGATGATGTAGGTTAAGGTCAGAGGTGCCAGGGAAGCCGGTTCTCGTCGTGCTGAAGCAGTCTTGATCCGAAGGAGAGACTGGCAACAAACCGCGATGCTTGGTTGGTGCCTGCTGCTGCAGGGTGACTACTCCTTAGTCACAAGGGAGAAATCTTGAGAAGAGTCTTGAGTTCCTTCTTGCAGAAAGTAGTTTCAGGATTCAAAGATGATCTGATTTGGAAGGGGGCCAGTTCCTACCTTTATCCTGCAAAAAGGGGCTGGCACGCGACTAAGTCCTGCCCTATGGGTGGGACCAGGAGGGGGGTGGTTACACCACTCTCCTTTGGCGGGCTTTCCCCAGGCCAGGGGCTGGAGTGCCCCTGGATCTGGTTTCAGCCGGCCTATGCACAGTGAGCACCGGGGTGCCACTTGCAGTCACCTTCCTCTAAAGCCCTGCCTACCTAGGATACACAAAATCCTGTCTGGGACGGTGCTGGCACCGCCCCTGGCAGGAAACCCTTTGTCCTTGCCTCCTGGGCTGGGAGGACTCCCAGCAGCAGGAGGGCAGACTTGTGTCTCGGTGGCAGCATCCATTTTGTGGAGCTAAGGCTCTGTCTGACTTTAACCGGGGTTACAGGTTACATACATGTCGTGTCCCTCTAGAAGGGTGGAATGCTAACCCCGTCGCCAGAATTGGCGAGGGGTTAGTATTCCAATTCGTATGACACCTTACTCGACATGTTTTGATAAAGCGATACCAGAGTTGGCACATAACCGCGAGGATTATAATGCACTTAAGAGTATATGGTATGCGATATCATGGAAACGGCTAAGGGATGGATCCCGAAAGCCGCAGACAGGCTCAGCTCATGCCAGAGCACTATCTCACACGATTCCAAGCACTCTGCCTTCAGGATTGTTAAGGCCTGCCATAGGAGTGACTGATAGGAGATCTGTGTGTCCATTTTAGGGTTAGATATAGGTATACTATATCTAAAGCAAAGGGTGATTACACCACCTTGCCCCAGCTGTCGTGCAGCCAGTTGTGTCAGATTTGGATGGCCAGCCAGGGGTGGCATAATACATGCTGCAGCCCCTGGTAGGCCCTGGGTACACCTATGCCCTGGGTACCTAAGGTACACTGTACAGGGACTGATGAGGGGACTCAGTATCCAATTAGATATGTACCTAGGGTACATGGAATCCATTTTACAGAGAGAGCAGTAGGCCTGGGGTCCTGAATAGCAGGGCCCCAGGTCAACTAAGTCAGAGAACCAGCAAAACACCAGGCAAAAAGTTGGGGGCAACCATAGTCAGGGATCTACCTTCCTACAATCGCTCTTCCAACTCCCCCCGAAGCTCGTGCGACGTGGCCGAGGGTTCGGGCTACATCCGCCCGCGCGGCTCCGTCTGAGCCGCAGGAGCCGCGTCCAGCTCCAAACCTGCCGGTCCCTGGGCTGCACGCGACGCTAGAGGAGATAAGTGTAGGAGGGTAGGGTCTGCTTCCTATGGTCACCCCCACTTTTTGCTTTTACTTTACAGGTTTTCGAATTAGATGTGGCTGTGGGCCTGCTAATCAGACCCACAGCCCAGATGCACTCTCTCTCAATTCACACCATGTACTCTAGGTACATCCACAATTGGGAATTAGTTCACCTTGTCAGCCCCTGTAGAAGTGTACCCTAGGTACTCAGGGCATTGGTGTAACCAAGGTCTACGAGGGGCTGCAGCATGTATTATTTATTTATTTAACACATTTGTTAAGCGCTCTGTTACCCGGAGGTGTCCTGGCTGGCCACTCAAACTGACACAACTGGCTGATCACTCAGCTGGGGCAAGGTCGTGTAATCACCGCTTGCTTAGGTATAGTATTCCTATATCTACCCTTATATATAGACACACAGTAACCTATAAGTCACTCCTATGGCAGGCCTTAACAATCCTGGGGGCAGAGTGCTTGGTTATGTGTGAGATGGTGCTCTAGCATGAGCTGAGCCGGTCTGCAGCTTTCGGAACCATGTCCTTATAGCTGTTCTATGATATTGCAATACCATATACTCTTAAGTGCATTACAATCCTCACGGTTGAATGCTAACTTTGGTTTGGCTTTATCTAAACATGTCGAGTAAGGTGTCATACGCTTTGGAATACTACCCCCTCGCCAATTCTGGCGACGGGGGTGGCATTCCACCCTTCTAGAGGGAGAAGACATGTTAGTTCTGACTATCCCGGTTAAAGTTAACCAGAGCCCCAGCGTCACAAAATGGACGCTGCTGCCACAGACACAAGTCTGACCTCCTGCTGCTGGGAGTCCTTCCAGTCACGGAGGTTTGGACAATAGGTTTCCTGCCTGGAGAGGTGCGAGCACCACCCCAGACAGGACTTTGTGTATTGGGAGAGGGAGGGCTGAATAGAATGAGACACTGCCTGGGGCACACTAGGTGCTCCATGCATACCCCAGTTCAAACCGGTTGCTGGGGCACTCCAGCCCCAGCTCTGGCGCGAAACTTGACAAAGGAAAGGGGGTGTAACCACCCACCTTCCTGGTCCTACCCATAGGAGGGACCTAGAAAGTAATCCAGCCACTTTTAGTTGTATAAAGGTAGGAGCTGAGTCCTAAGACTTTAGATTAATCCTGGAATCGAAACTTGACACGAAACTCTGGACCTTCGATGTTCTGCTGAAGCTGAAGACTGAAGAATCTCCCTTGTGGCCAAGGAGTGACCACCCTGGGCAACCAGGCACCATCCAGCAAATCAACGGCTTGCTTTGTCGGCGCTCCCGCCGGGACCCGAGCACAGAGCCTAACAAAACCCAGACTTCCAGAGCTCTCTGACCCTCTCTTCATGTCTGCAGCATAGCTGAGATCCGTGGAGGCGACGAGACAAGTGGGACCGGACATCTTGAAAAGCCTGCAACTTGCTAACTGTGCAGCTCCTGAGGTATCCTCGAAGCTGTGCACTGGGGATTGAGAAGCCCCGAATCCGAGCTCCACCTGCACCGTAGATCAGCCCTCCACGAGTTTTGCGCGGGGCCCTTCTGCTTGAGTTCTGCTCTGTGCGTTGTCTGGTTGCTGGCCCGCTGGCTAGTAGCCTCTGTGATGACAATCCTTTTGAACCAACTCGCTGGTCTGGTTGCTCCAGACTGGCCCTTGCCTCCCTGCAAAGGTGAGGCACCTCAGACCTTGCTGTTCTGCACCAGAAGCCTTCTTTGAATCCTGCGAGGGTTGCCTTTGCCAAGGCTTGTTGACTCCAATCCGGCAGTCGACCCCTCCATCTGCGAGAACCTTCGTGGGACAGCTCGCCTCCAGCACCTGGTCGTCCTCGACGCCTCCTGGTCCGTGTGGCTGAAGAGACAAGCTTCAAGACAGCACCTGATTGCTCCTCGATGTCGTCTGGTTCCTTCCTGGTTCCACCCAGTCACTGGCTAGTGACCCAGACTCTGTACCCTCTGCTTTCAGGTCCTCTTCATCCTCGATCCACCCTTGGATCCACCCGGACATCTTCCTCCTGGTCGCCTGCAGCATCTTTCTTCACAGGCTCCATAGACTTCAACGGCGAAACCCGACACATCTTCACACCTATGCACCCGCTTCCTGTGGGTGAGGTAACGCAAGTACTTCGGTGCTCCCTAGGGTATTGACTATCCAAGTGTCTAGGTTTTTAGTTGTTTCCTTCTTGTTAAACCGGAAGTGTCCTAAATCCTTTTTTTATCTAACTTCTAAGTTCCCATTGACTTTGTATTGACTCACGCGTGTGTGTAAAGACACTGCACGTGCCGCCTGTGGGCCTCCCACTTCTTAACTAAGGTTCAGATAGTGTAGCCCCAGCGATTCCCTAGGCCCTAGGCCTTTCCTTTTCTCGTGACGTGTTACTTATACCAATTTCTTAATATATGGTTTGCTTCGCCCCTAGGGCCTAACTGTAAATTGTGCAACTTAACGTATTCTGATTAAGTAACTTATGTGCTTTAGCCTCTGCTCTCATAAAGAGTTCAGAGGAGTGTGTTAGTAAATAAATATATATATATTTTATATATATCCTGTGTGGTGTCCTTTCATTTGATATTCAAGGGGTTACATATGGTAAAACAGCTGGCTTTACACGCCCTCAAGAGTCTTTTAGCCTAAGACTGTTCTGTCCACGCTACCACTAGGATAGCTGGTCTATAAGGTTGACTTACAACCACCACCATAAGGGTTGTTGGGACTGGTGCAAGGTGCTCACTAGAATAGTGATCATCATATACCAGGCCAACTTCTCACAGTGATGTCATTGTGAATATTGGTGAAAATATATTTTAAATATTTGTGGTAAATAAGCTACGCGGCGGTCCCAGCCGCGGGAGATGGCACCGTCACCAGCCGAGAGCGAATGATGTCTCAGCAGGAGGAAGCCGCCAGAACTGAACAATCAGAACTGCCAAGCGGTACGTTGTCCCAAAAGTGCAAATTAGCCAGCGCTTCCAATGCGCACTCACTTAGAGATGAAAAATGAACTTAATTGTGAGGAAACACATTTGAACTATCTGAAAAGAAGAAAAATTGCCTGCATTTGAACTACAAGCCCCACAATCCCATGGGCGCCAAACGGACACACCCATGTGAAGCTTGTTAATAAAGTTCGTGAACAAAGCAAGCAGTGCTCATATGTGCTTCTTTACTGCCCAAGAAGAGGGGGCGGTGACCCCGAAACGCGTAGGCTCGCTGAAAATAATACGCGCATTGGCAAACCTGACTGCATGAACCAGGCCGGAGGGCAGGACATCGTGTGTGCGTCTCTGATGCAAGGGGCATTTGTGGTAAATATATATATATATATATATATATATATATATATATATGTATATATATATATATATATATATATATATATATATATATATATATATATATATATATATATATATATATATATATTTGTACACACTCTCAGGTCATGGTCACACCCTCTAACATGCACTCACAAACTCACTTAGACACAAACACCGATTCACATACCCACTCACACACGTATACAGTCACTTACTCATTCACACACCCATACATTCAGTCACTTACCCACTCAGACACTCATGTACCCACTTACAGATTCACTCAGACTCATGTACCTACTCACAGAGCCACTTGCACTTACGTATGTCCTTACAGATGCACTGAGACACTCATAGACCCATTCACACACCCATACAGTCAGTCACACACTCAGTCACAGACCCTCTCAGAGACTTGTGTGCTCAGTCACTCATACGCTCAGAAGCTCACACACCCACTCACAAACTCACTCTGATATACACATAACCACTCACTCACCCAGTCAAGGCTTAAGCATCTACTCGCAAAGATACCCACACACTCGCCCATTCCAGTCAGAGACCCACTTAGACACTCATGAATGCACCAATTCGTTTACCCACTCAGAGTTATTCTGTTACACACAGACCTATTTAGACACATACACCCACTCACAGATCCGCTCAGATACTCATACATCCACTAATGGTCCCACTCAGACACTCACATACCCAGTCACTCACACAGCCACTCATAGACCAATTCAAATGTACCCAGTCAGTTATATACGGACTCATGTACCCACTCACAGTTGCCCTGAGACCCACGCACCCACTGACAGAACCACTCAGACACTCACGCTGTCAGTCACAGACCCACTGAGAGATTCATGAACTCACTTACAGACCCACTCATGTATCCACTCACAGATCGAGTCAGAAAGTCATATACGTACAAATGTACAAAGGCACTCGTGCACCTACTCACAGATAGAGTGAGAGAGTTACGCAACCAATCAGAGACCCATTGTGACACTGATGCACCCACTCATAGCTGTACTGAGGCAGTCATGCATTTAATTATTACAGAAGTATTGAAAAACTGATGCACCGTCTCAAAGATTCCATCAAAAACCTATACAGAGCATGAGAGACTTAGTGATACAGTGATGCATGCAGTCATAGAATGTTAGACTTAAAACTTTATTTAAAAATGTCTAAGTATATTTTTCAGTATGTGAAATACATTTAGTGATCACAGATTCTCCACAGTAAATGCGACAATGTTGTGCCAACAAACAAATTCTTAAAAATAAAATTAGGTATCAATATACTTTCTGAAAAACAAGTGCTAAATCAAAAAATAGTGGTATGTAATATAAAAATAATATACAATATCCAATTATGGAAAGAAAATATGAACATCTTAGAGGCTCATTTAAATAGATGGATGTTACAATTAAACAGAATTTTAGAAAAACCTTTGAAATTCACTAAAAAACCAAACGTTACAGGGACCTTATAGTTAGGAATTAGCATTTAAAAAAACTTAGAAATTCACGGGAAAAAAAAACGTTACAGGGGTGTTATAGTTGGGAAATAGAACATAAAAAAACCTTAGAAATTCGCAGGGTATGCTTAAACGTGAGTCCCTTGCTCACTTTGCCACTGGATTCAAGCAAGCCGGGCTGAAGACAGCTGAAATGCCAGAAACCGGTCCTCGGAAGCTTGTTTCCGGTCCAGGGAAGGCATGGTTTGGCAGTTCGGGCTGGACTGTTCCCATGAGGCACAGGGTCAGACTGATTTGCAGATGGCCATGTCTGAACTGGGGTGGCAGAGTGGGCTAAAGAATGGTGATGGATTAAACCAAGATCTGTTGACTGGGTGTGCGTGTTTGATTGGTTCAGATGCTCCGTCCATCACCACTCCCTTTTGTACCGCTAATTTCTGGGTCCCCTCCAGGGGAATCAACAAACCCTGGGTAACTTTGAAATCCCCATGATGTTGGAAGAAATGGTCGCAAAGTTGGCGTGGATACCTTATGTGGTCAAAAAGTTACAGGGGCTTAAGCACGAACTACCCCAAATTGCCAAAAAAAAGGCTTAGCACGGGTGTGGGATGGGTATGATGGGGGGGGGCTAGCAATAAATGGGTAAGAACCACTGGAACAGTGGCATATTTTGGCAAAGAAACAGACTCCGTACAGAATCAATTCTAGGAAAGATCTGCCAGAAGAAGCTAAATTGGAGGGCCCAAAGGCCCATTTGACCTGCAAGCTACGCAACGAGAGGTACAGTCATACTGAATATTTTTAACAGGCTGTCATTTAAGAGCCGAGCTATGGTTTAGATCCAAATAAACCCATAGAAACTCTAGTGCATCTTTCCAGAATCTGGATGGATTCAGATGAAGGACTGAGTCAAATGCAGTAGACTTCAACTACGCAATCTCTTCCATGAACACAAGCCTCTAGAAGTTGAAGACTCACTTGTGATTCTTTTTTGAAGTATTTTCCTTAGACATCAATTTACTTAACAAGGGAGATGGAGCAGGAAAAAGTTGATTTTATGTTCAGACATGTAAAGTTGGGATTCCAATTCCCTGATTGCCTTCAGATGCTTAAGGGAACACTGGTCACTGAACTTGGGAGTCTTGGTTGGCCCCTGAAAATGACAGACTGGTGCTCAGCGACCAACATCTGCTAACAGCACATGAAACCATTTTAAAACATGTAGCCTTCAGTGGCCACATTCCTGTTACACTCCATAAATATTTATATCTATATTTGTTTGTTCAAAATCAGGGGAGTGGAGCTTGGGTTCATGTTGAACGGTAAAGATGAAAAAGGAACTGAGGGCAACACAATAAGTTGGCACCTATACAAGACTCAGGTTCTCATGTCCAGGGCAGGACATAATCATGAGAGAGACCAATGGTCCCGCATAGCAGGAAGTGGGGCCTATTGAAGCTTTTCCGGTTCCAGAAACTCAGTACAAAAAGCACTAAATCCAGTTCAGATAATAACTCTTAAAACAAACAATGCATTAAAAAGACACATGAAAATAATTATTATGAATAAGGAAAGGAGGTCTTATTTCCCCCCTTCTGAAATTTATCACCTAAAACAATTTAAGAACATCTGGCAAACTGATTCCTACCTTCTGGATTTGCAGTTTTGCGGTTCCGATCTTCACGGATTCGGGGAGGTCGGTACTGGCAGTGCTCTACTGTTTGTCTAGCCACTGTCTGCACTAAAAAGAGTAACAAGTGCTCACCCCTGTAATGTGACATAGAAAAAGTTACTATCCATTGCAGTATTTGAAATACTAGCAAGCATGAAGAAACTATCAAACTGTCAAAAACAGATGCCTCTAATTTTGTTTCACAGTGTGCTTGAAGAGGTTTATTTTCATATCCTTTTTATCAAGGATAAACAAGTAAGATGACTGAATGCTAACTAGAAGAATAGTGTGGTGAGGGTTTAATTTGTGCATGTGGCTGCAGGTGGTGGGTAAAAGCACCAATGTTGAAGGGCCAGGACTTCTATTTGATCACATTTTGACTCAGAGTGGAGAGAGAAAGGTTATTTGAAAAAGAGACTGGAGCAAGAAGAGAAAGACATGAACACTTTCAGAAAGGGATTAAGGCGGGAGAAGGACAAGCAAGAGTGATAGAGTGAAGAGGCAATAAGGGGCACTTGTCAGAGGCATGAGGTAGAACCGAAATGAAACTGTCATGTTGAGAGTCAAACTCTCAATTTATCATTTTGCTTTTCCTTAAAAGAAGTTCACAGCTCTCAGCTCCTTTTAGTGGGATCTTCAGCATGAATATTATTTGTCTCTATTCGGCCAAGGCCTACTAATAAAAACCTTGAGCCTCCTGTACGAGTACAAATTAAGCACTGGGTGTACAGATGTTTAGAGAGGATACTCCAACACCTTTACAGTAGTTCTTGAGAAATTATGCCATTTAAAAACATTTTGGGTAACTGCAACTGTAGCATACTGTACAAAGAGAAAGTTACAAAAATAGAGGGAAATCCCTGAATGGAGTTCAATGTCAGAAGAGCATTTATCAATTGCTAGAAACTAAATACACACCTTTTCACATTAACAAAAACAAACAAAAAAAAACAAGAAACAATTCCTGAAACTTTTATCTAAAAAAACAAAATACAGCAATTACTCTGTGGCTTAGGCCATGTGGCCCAGAGAGGACGTGGGAGGGGGCATGTCG
This sequence comes from Lissotriton helveticus, assembly GCF_964261635.1. Classification (NCBI taxonomy): domain Eukaryota; kingdom Metazoa; phylum Chordata; class Amphibia; order Caudata; family Salamandridae; genus Lissotriton; species Lissotriton helveticus. The sequence continues at coordinate 402,636,979 of NC_136063.1, read as the reverse complement.
TAATGGGCCAATGCTGTAATAAAAAAATACACCAGACTGAAAAGGTTCCATAAGGACAATAAACTGTGTAATAACCTAGAAGACTGGTCTAAATGGTTAGTAAATTGATGATGGAGACTGAGGTTATTACTGACAAATACAATAACCTTTAAAGAAGCATACAGATTACTTTACAATCAAGAAAATGGTCTGTAACCTCTTTAGAATACTTGTAATCACTTATTACTTTTTAGCTACTTTTCAGTTGGTTTTGTACTTTTGCACAAAACAAACTAAGCACACAGTTTTGGCATTGTAGTAGATTAGCAAGCAGGTTAACTCATTTGAAGACTCCAAGTTACTTTGCTGCAGTACAAGACAACATTTAGAACAATTTTTAGAGGAAAATTCACCACGCAATCCTACCGAGACAAAAGCAGTGTTAAATTTTCAGGTAAGTGAACGGTTTTGGTCACAGAGTTTCGAGGGGTAGAACCAAGGTTCAGTTCAGCACTCGAGGCACACCACCAGTGGCGCAAGGTTAGCCAATGGGGCTAAGGGGCACCTCGTTGGTGGCTGTTCATGGCAGGCCACGCGGTTTTGGGAGGCAAGCTCCTGGGGTTAACGTAAGGGCAACGAGTCCCAGGTCAGCACCAAGTCTACACCACCACCAGCTCAGATGCGGCCAGGTGCAGGGTGCTTAAGCGGTGTAGGGAGACCAATGCATTCCTATACAGGTTGCCAGTCGAGGAAAAATACTGCAGGCATCGAGGAGGAAGCTGTCCAAAGCTGGATCCAAGGTGGACCCCGCTTGGGTGTTGGGCCACGGACATAAAGTGCAAAGATGTGAGAACTCACAGTCCCAGCTGGATCTGGAGTCCTGGCTTGGGTTGCTGTTGGACAATTCCACAGGAGATCAGAGTCTTTTTGAGAAGGCAGGAAAGGTCCCCGGGGTTCTTGGAGGCTGCTGGCTGCAGGACTCGCCAGTTTCAGGTTCCAAAGGAGACAGCCCAGTCGGGCTGGGGCCAAAGCAGATTTCGTCTCCCTCTTCAGTACAGCAGGCTGTTCGGTCCTCCTCCTCCTTGTCAAGTCGAATCTTAAGAGGCAAGGTTCAGGGGTGCCCCATAATACTGCATTTAGGGGTGTTGCACAAGTTACTACTTGTGTAACGATATATCTGTAAGAGACATTAGTTAGTATTAGATTCCTTACCTTAGAATATCCCCAGGCGTCAGACTGGATCCGGAAATTTTTGCGTAGCAGTACCCTTGCGCGTCGGTAGGCGTCGTCTGCGGCTCCGCGTCCGTCGTGGGCGCCGTGATGACGTCCTCGGAGTACTTAGACGCCGCCTCCGCGTGCTGACGTCAGTTCTTAGACGCAGCTTTTCCGCGCCGGAAACGCAGAGCCATGTTAAAAACCAACACTGGTGCCATTGAAACTAGGGCCCTAAAGGGGACAGCCCTAACCCTAGATATTGGTTCGCAGAACGGGGAGGATGGGTGCGACGGTAAGGAATCTAATACTAACTAATGTCTCTTACAGATATATCGTTACACAAGTAGTAACTTGTGCATCTGAAAGAGACACGTTAGTATTAGATTACTTACCTTAGAATAGATACCCCAGCAATACCAACCCCGGTGGTCGGTCTGCGAACCAATAATCACACCAGAAAGTCCTGGAGGACGGAACGGCCAAAGAGGCCATCCCTCCGGACTTGGCTGTCCAGGCAGTAGTGTCTTGCAAACGTGTGTAGCGATGCCCACGTAGCTGCCTGACAGATGTCATGTAAGGGCACACCCCTGCCCAGGGCAGTGGTAGCCGCCGTTGCTCTGGTAGAATGAGCCCGCAATCCAGCCGGGGGCTCCTTCCTAGCCAGGGAGTAGCATGCCTGGATCCACAAGATGATCCACCGGGAGATGGTCCTCTTATGTACCGCTTTCCCCTTCTTAGCGCCCACGTAACCAACAAAGAGTTGGTCATCCACCCGGAACTGGCGTGTGCGATCCAAATAAAATGAGAGCGCACGTTTTGGGTCCAGACAGTGGAGCCGCTCTTCCTCTTTAGAGGGATGCGGTGGCGGAAAGAAGGTTGGCAAGGTGATAGACTGCCCGATGTGGAAGGCCGTGACAACCTTGGGCAGGAAAGAAGGTTTGGTACGTAGCACCACTTTGTCCGGATGGACAGAAAGGAAAGGTGGAGTACAAGAAAGAGCCTGGAGCTCACTCACTCTCCTGGCAGAGGTGATGGCAACCAGGAAAGCAGTCTTCAAAGTCAGAAGGCGAAGAGGACAGTTGTGAAGTGGCTCAAAGGGAGCGCACATCAGAAACGTAAGAACCAGGTTCAAGTCCCACTGAGGCATCACAAACGGAACAGGAGGAAACGTGTGTGTGATGCCTTTAAAAAATCTGTTTACAATAGGGGACTTGAACAAAGAAGGCTGATCAGGTAGCCCGAGAAAGGCTGAAAGGGCAGAAAGGTAGCCCTTGAGAGTGGAGGATATGTATATACCTTCTGTCTACATAGATTGCACTCTGTTGCCAATTCGACCCGGCAGAATTGCCTACATGTGTGTGTCTAAGAGGTCCACCACCCAACTATATGTGCCCGTTATTTTCCAATCGTGAAAAAAAGGGGGAGGGAAGGTTGACAGTGCCTCACGGAAGCAACACCAAGGGGAGGATTCTATCAGGCTGGTACTCGCCTGATTCCTCACTTATCATCAGCTACTGTCAACCCCAAAATGAAATGGGAGAAAGGAAATAAAGAAAGTGCATTCAAAACATAAAACCATCAAGTGTTATGTGTGATAGAACCCAAAAATGATATTCCCATTACCCAAATGGTGAAGTACAAGATATATCACAATTAAAAAGAGCAAGGCTAACTGGCAACTACTGTCTTTATTCTGTGCTGTTAGCTCACTCTGTTAAAAGTCAACCGACATGTTTCATGATTTCTTCAGGGTTTTGGGTCAGCATATGAATTGCACCTTTCAAATTCTTCCCTTATTGTACCTGTAGTGGTTTGTAGGACATAAAACACACACACTTCATTTGTACATTAAAATGTCTCAACAAGTGGTACCGTTTCCGGTGCACGTAGCAAGTCACCTCATATAGTCTAGTATGAGTAAAAATATATATTACCAGGTGGCCTCCTCTGACCAGCCTACCCGGCCCCCGTGGAAGAATATATTGTCTTTAACAGGCCCCTAACTCGGTAGTGGGTCCTTGTAAACCGCCGGATGGTCGGTATCTGTGGCAAAAACAACAGGATTGCGGAAAAAAGTCTTAAGATACATAGAGCCCTATGTAGCTATCTGTTAGTTTTAACACGCCCATTCTTAGAAGAATCTCTCATTACTTTCACAACCTGCCACCCCATTCAAGGTTCCAATTCACGGTTCCCCTCGGCATATCAAAAGACTGCCGCCGGAACTTCTTACCGCTTTCGCGTTCAGGTGTGGTCTGTGCTCACCCCTCGTGCGTTAAAGCGGTGCTGGCGGTTTGTTTACATAGCCCGATGTCCCGTCATGTGACGCGTGCGTGTCAACGTGACGTGGCGCGTCATCGTACCGCAGTAGCGGGCGCCATTTTGAATCGGGAAACTAGTGTGGTGGCGCGTCATTATACCTCTATCGCGAGTGCCATTTTAGATCGGGATGGCGAGTACCAGCAGGATATGGACCTGGTGTTGAGTGGGCACCTAGGGGTCATAGGGACTAGGCGACAAAACTCCTTAATATATTTGTTGGATTTTAAGAGTGATGTAGTATGTTTAGGTATGTTCATATTTAACCCCTCCACTGCGTTATCTTTTAAAGTGCAATAGGGATATTATTCAAAACAAAAGATGGGGACCCCTAATTAGAGTCCACAAATAGATAGTGTTAATTATAGTCCTGAATTGCAGTGTCAAGCAGTAGTGCTTATCCTTACGGATCGGTCATAGACCAATGGTGTGTCTGATGAGAGATTGCACTCTAGATCATTGATACTTTATTCCACTCAATAATTTCATTTAGGCCTAGTTCAGCTGTAGATTCTTCATAGATCCACCGTGCCTCCTTCTTGAGGATTCTGTTGCTCATATTGTGTGGATCTCCTTGTACTCTCTCAATCACTACCCAGCGTAAATCTCTTGGTTGATGTTTCAAACTGTTGCACCAATTTGGTCGAAAGTTTTGCTGTTTTCAGTGTGCTGAGGTGTTCCTGGATTCTCACCTTGATTTTTCTGGTGGTTAATCCTATATAATGCAATCCGCACGGGCAGGATAATCTATATATCACGTTGCACGTGTTGCAGTTGCTGAAACTATTCAAGTGCCAGGTATCCCCATTGGTTCTGATGATGGAACTAGTTTTCAAGGTGAGCGGACAGATGGTACATTCTCCACATGGATAGTGACCCGGGGGGAGGTTGGAATGGGGTATCTTAGCTTGTGGTCGTGTATGGACCAGCCGGACCTTCAGGCTTGATGATCGCTTAAAGGCAAACCGTGGTGGTGGCATTCGCATTGAGTTAGTGCTCAAAATATGCCAATGTTTCCTCAATATTTGCCGGATTTTGGTGGAATGTGGTCCAAAGGTGGTGATTACCGGAATGCAATCTTGGGGGTCTCTGGATTGTCGCTCCAACAGAACCTCTCTCCGGGTGTTTAATGCCCGTTTCTTTGCTTGCTTCACTGTTTTTTGAGGGTATGCTCTGGCAATAAGTTTATCAGCCAACTCTGTAGATTGTTCCAGGAAACTGTCAGTGGTGGAACAATTTCTCCGGTATCTCATAAATTGCCCCACCGGGAGATTGTCTCGCAGGGCCCTTGGATGGAATGATTTGTAGTGTAACAAAGAGTTCTTATCTGTAGGTTTTTGATGAACTGATGTTACAAGTTTGTTGTCAGTGGCACTTATGTCTAGATCCAGAGAGGTGGCTTTGTGACGGTCCACAGACCATGTGAACCTGAGGCATCTATCAAGACTGTTGAGCCATGATAGAAATTGGTCTAATGTCTCTGGGGAGCCCCTCCAGATGCACAGAATGTCATCTATATATCTCTTCCAGAGGACAATGTGCCCCTGGAAGAGATTGGATGCATGATAGATGTAGTTCGCTTCAAATTGGCCGACATAGATGCATGCCAGGCTGGGGGCAAAAGTTGCCCCCATCGAAGTTCCAGAGGTCTGCACATATAGTTGTTTGTATGCAAAGAAGTTGCGTGTCAAGGCTATTTCGATGCATTGCAAGACGAGAGTCTGTGCTGTATCATAGAACCATTCAAGCTCCCCCAGGGAGCGGGCTGCTGCCACCAGCGTCGCCTCCTGGGGTATGCTAGTATAAAGTGACTCGATGTCAATAGTCACTAGTAGGTTCTCGTCAGGATTGTATGTGACCGCCTGGAGGTGTCTCAAAATGTCAGTCGTGTCTTGTACGTATGAAGTCTGCGTGATTACACATTCACGCAAGAAAAAATCTGCAAACTGGGAAAGTGGCTCAAGTATGGAGTTAATGCCAGAAACTATAGGTCTACCAGGGGGTGGCCGTTGCGCTTTGTGGATTTTCGGCACAATATAAAACGCCGGTATTCTGGGGGATGGATTTATCAGGAACTCCGCCTCTTTTGCAGTGATCCACTTCTTTTCTCTGGCAGTGGCCACCATGGTTTGTATTATAGTTTGTAATTCAGGCGTAGGGTCTCTGGCCAGAGGTTGATAATGTTCTCTGACCCCTAGAAGTCTACTAACTTCTGCCTCGTAGTCAATGGTATTCATTACCACCACCGCCCCGCCCTTGTCGGCCGGTTTGATGGTGATTCGATCATTGTCTTTAAGTGATTTTACTGCCATCCAATCCGTTTTAGTCATATTGCTAGGTTTATTGAGGTACTGTTGTTTTTCCAAAGCCGCAATGTCTTGGAGGACTTTTTGCTCAAATACTGTTACCTCAGGACCCACTTGCTGGTTTAAGGGTGTGAAATGGGAGGGTCGCCTTAGGTCTGTTGAAAAAGTCATGTTAATGGGGGTATTCTCTCTGCCCTCAAAGAATTTTCGGAGCTTGATCTTTCTCATCACTCCATTGAGTTCACCCCGTAGTAGAAAGCTGTCATGTCTGGGGGTTGGAACGAAGCCAAGGCCTTTATTCAGCACTGCGTTTTCATTTGGTGTAAGTGGGTAATCGGATAGATTCACCACTATATTCTCCATGGAATTTATATTGGCGTGCGGCCCCTGCTGCGTGTTATCCTTGGTGAGTTGGTTTGTTAGTTTGTGTTGGTAGTGTGCCTGGCCCGTCCTCTGCCCCTGCCTCTCGTGTTGGCCCCTCTCTGGTTCGATTGATGCTGCCCTAAAAAAGCCCTAAATAGAGCTCCTAGGTCCTGGTCAGAGTTACTCTGGGGTTGAAATCTCACTCGGGCATTACTCTGTGGGGGTTGCATGTTCAAATCATCCTCTTCGCTGCTTGTATTATCGAACACCCAGTTGTTGGGGGTTCTCCTAGCCTGCTGTCTGCCTCCCTCCCACGTTGAGGTGCGGGATTTTGAGCGTTGGTCTGTTGGTAATATTGGTCCTCTGTATATGGGAATGCCCATTCATGGCTGAACCTATCTAAGTTGCGTCTCGAGCCTTTTATTTCTGGTTCACCATGTATGCTTGGTACTCTCCCAAGTCGGTCTGAATCTTGGCTAATTGTTCTTTCGCATCAAGTATGGTGGTATCATTTTTCATGCTAGTCTCCAGATCCAATATCTCAGTGAGCAACTCCTCACTTAGGCGTTTGGCAGTGTTGATGATTAAAATAAGCCAGTCCCGGGTGCACTTATTAGCTATGTAGCTCCAGTCCACTCGGAACTGCTCCAGGAATATTTTTGGTTCCAACCTCACCAATAAACTGGCTGGTGCCGCCCCTGCCCGGAGATATTCCGTCATTAATGCTCCGTGGAGAGCTATTCTAACTTGACGTTTCCTAAGTGTTGACAGTTTGTCCCATTCATCCCTAGCGGTGTTGTTGCTTCCCAAAGGAGTGTCTGGTAATAGAGATGGTCCTGCTAGAATGGTAGCTATTTGGTCTTCCGTGAAGGCCAGGCAGAAATTCGCCATGTTACTCAATGAGGTGCAGATTTGCTAATTCTTTTTGAGACAACCAGTCATAAAAACAAGGTCACGGGAACTTCAACCTCGAGACAATGTGTTCCTTCTGTGAATAGTGATTTATATATGTGGCTCTCACGGCTATGCTGCCGTACTCAATACTCTCAACTGACAGGAGCCTTAGGGGGATAAGAAGCAGGCCGCCCCCCACTCAAGTTACTCACAAACAAAAATGGCCTGCCCCTAGTAGGCTCTATGGCTATAAGGAATTTTTCTATTTAATTGTAGCGGAGGATATGTATATACCTTCTGTCTACATAGATTGCACTCTGTTGCCAATTCGACCCGGCAGAATTGCCTACATGTGTGTGTCTAAGAGGTCCACCACCCAACTATATGTGCCCGTTATTTTCCAATCGTGAAAAAAAGGGGGAGGGAAGGTTGACAGTGCCTCACGGAAGCAACACCAAGGGGAGGATTCTATCAGGCTGGTACTCGCCTGATTCCTCACTTCTCATCATCAGCTACTGTCAACCCCAAAATGAAATGGGAGAAAGGAAATAAAGAAAGTGCATTCAAAACATAAAACCATTGGCATATTTTGAGCACTAACTCAATGCGAATGCCACCACCACGGTTTGCCTTTAAGCGATCATCAAGCCTGAAGGTCCGGCTGGTCCATACACGACCACAAGCTAAGATACCCCATTCCAACCTCCCCCCGGGTCACTATCCATGTGGGGAATGTACCATCTGTCCGCTCACCTTGAAAACTAGTTCCATCATCAGAACCAATGGGGATACCTGGCACTTGAATAGTTTCAGCAACTGCAACACGTGCAACGTGATATATAGATTATCCTGCCCGTGCGGATTGCATTATATAGGATTAACCACCAGAAAAATCAAGGTGAGAATCCAGGAACACCTCAGCACACTGAAAACAGCAAAACTTTCGACCAAATTGGTGCAACATTTCAACAGTTTGAAACATCAACCAAGAGATTTACGCTGGGTAGTGATTGAGAGAGTACAAGGAGATCCACACAATATGAGCAACAGATTACTCAAGAAGGAGGCACGGTGGATCTATGAAGAATCTACAGCTGAACTAGGCCTAAATGAAATTATTGAGTGGAATAAAGTATCAATGATCTAGAGTGCAATCTCTCATCAGACACACCATTGGTCTATGACCGATCCGTAAGGATAAGCACTACTGCTTGACACTGCAATTCAGGACTATAATTAACACTATCTATTTGTGGACTCTAATTAGGGGTCCCCATCTTTTGTTTTGAATAATATCCCTATTGCACTTTAAAAGATAACGCAGTGGAGGGGTTAAATATGAACATACCTATAGCGACCATACTGGCACAGCGCCTGAGAATAGTGCTCCCAAACCTAATCCATATGGACCAGTCGGGTTTCCTGCCGGACAGAGCGACTAAACTAAACCTCAGGCGGACCCACAACTGGCTTCAGGAGGTACGGGGGAGGAGTGAACCACATTGGTTCCTCTCCCTCGATGCAGAGAAGGCGTTCGACGCGGTACACTGGCCCTTCCTTATGGCGGCGCTCCAGAAATTTGGCATGGGCCCCAAGTTCCGGGGATGGATACGCCTGCTATACTCGGCCCCGAGAGCGCGAGTACGGGTAAATGGGAGACTGTCTCGTGAATTCAAGATTGAAAGGGGTACGCGCCAGGGGTGCCCGCTCTCGCCGCTCCTGTTTACGCTGACGATCGAAATCCTGGCCGCAAGGATTCGGCAGAACCCAGCGATTCATGGCTTCCTTAGGGGAACCGCAGATGTCGTGCAGGAAAAACTATCCCTGTATGCAGACGACGTGCTGCTGTACATCACTCAACCTGACACTACTATACCGGCGCTCTTTGCAGAACTGGACGGTTATGGGGCAAGAGCAGGGCATAGGATCAACTGGCATAAATCGGTGCTGTATGACCCGCGCGGAACAGGGGAATGGGGGACCCTGCCAGCTGCATTGGTAACTACCACAGTAGGATTTCAGTACTTGGGCATTTACATTACCCTAGACGAGGCGATATCATTCAACAGGAACATAGCACGGATCATGGGGGAGGCGGTGGCGGATATGACCAGATGGCAACAACTGCCGCTTACTCTTCTGGGCCGGGCGGCCATGTATAAAATGATCGTGCTCCCAAAATTCCTCTATGTGCTCCAAAATGAGTATTACCCACTCCAGAAGGCCACACTACCAAAAATACATGCAGACCTGCGCTCCTTCCTGTGGCTGGGAAAGCAGCCACGGATAGCGCTACAGACACTCCAGCGCCACCAATATAGCGGAGGGATCTCGCTACCCAACATAGAAGCATATTACTGGGCGGAGCACTTGACCCCTATAAATGACTGGATACATGCCCCGGCAGACCATCCGACTTATGCACTCGAAAGGCACACGATGTCGCCCAAAACCATACTATACTACCTGTACGGTGGGGGGCTACGTAAGTCGCTACTGCCGGCGACGAAACTCACACTGAGGGCCTGGTCCAACGCCACAAAACGCATGGGCTGGGAGGGCAAACCCACTAAACAGACACCGTTGTGGCAGTGCCAATGGCTGACCGAACTTTGTAAGTTAAGGGGTTTCCAGAGGTGGGATGCCATTGGTATTTCTACCATAGGTGATGTGGTATCACAGGGAGAACTGAAAACATTTCAGGCACTACAGTCGGAATTTGGACTGCACCGCACACAGATGTTTAAATACCCACAGCTCAAACACGCATGGAAGGCCCAAAACATCGAGCTTACAGGAATGCCGGAATATGCGCCTCTGGAGGGCAGACTCCTCCAGGAGCAGATATGTAGTCAGGCAGTATCCCTCACATATAAAACCCTCACCAACAACATGCTGGGTGACCTGACCAAATTGAGGGGCATATGGGAGGCTGAGCTGGGAGAGATGGAAGAGCTGGATTGGGAGTTGGTCCTCATGCACCCCCGGGAAGTTGCAATTAAATCAAGGCTACGCCTCATACAGCTAAATGTGCTTCATAGGACTTACTATGATAGAACACGGCTTCTTAAAATGGGGAAGATAAACGACCCGACATGCCTGCGCTGCCGCCAGCAACAGGGGGACTTCTTTCACACTATGTGGGCTTGTGCACACATACACATCTATTGGCAACACATTTTTACTGAACTGGGGGCGATATTGGAAACGGAACTGCCACTGGACCCTAAGTTGGCCCTACTGGGCATGACAACCGAAGTGGATCTACCACGACCACAACTCATTTTCCTGGTGTTAGCGTTGGTGGTAGCTAAGAGGGACATTGCTAAGCACTGGGGAGCCGCAGAGACACCTGATATCGAGGAATGGAGGAGGGGGATGGACCTCTATATGGCGGCCGAGAGGGTGACCTATAAAGCTAGGGGCTGCCCCAAAAAGTTCCGCAGAGTATGGGCCAAATGGAGGCAATACCACGGGCTGGAGGGTGGAGTGCAAGAGGAGACCCCTAATGGAGAAGGGAGGGGTGAAACTGCACGTTTGACTTGACTAATGTACGGCTGATGACACGGAGTCATGAGTGTGGCTACGGAGGGTTGTTGGGGCGTAGAGTGGGGGGTTTGGGTATTGTGCCATATTGCCACGTGCTGGGGGTGGTGGGGTGGGGAGGGTCCGTACTGTCTTGCTAAAGTATTCGGACTGCCATCTGAAATTAAAGATAGAACTATGTGAACGGTCCGCTTCGAAAACACAGGCAAAGGGATGTGTTGACAGTGTACAGTTGGGGGGGAGGGAGAGTTGGGGGTTAAGCAGTCAGGAACCAAAACGGGATAACACATATATGTTGACTGGGGGGGAAAAAAGAACAACAGTAAATTTCGAGTGTATTGCCGATATACATGATATACTGTGAAAGTGCCGTCTGGCTGGACTTGGGAATTGCCGCCCGACCCCAGGGTTGCGGGCTGAAGGGCTGTGTGATGAAGGTACCTTAGGCAATGCTTTCCTGCATGGGAAGTCACAGGGCTCCCCAATATGATGTACAGTTTTGTGTTTCTGCAATAAAATAAAAAAATATATATAAAAAAAATAATATATATGAACATACCTAAACATACCACATCACTTAAAATCCAACAAATATATTAAGGAGTTTTGTCGCCTAGTCCCTATGACCCCTAGGTGCCCACTCAACAACACCAGGTCCATATCCTGCTGGTACTCGCCATCCCGATCTAAAATGGCACTCGCGATAGAGGTATAATGACGCGCCACCACACTAGTTTCCCGATTCAAAATGGCGCCCGCTACTGCGGTACGATGACGCGCCACGTCACGTTGACACGCACGCGTCACATGACGGGACATCGGGCTATGTAAACAAACCGCCAGCACCGCTTTAACGCACGAGGGGTGAGCACAGACCACACCTGAACGTGAAAGCGGTAAGAAGTTCCGGCGGCAGTCTTTTGATATGCCGAGGGGAACCGTGAATTGGAACCTTGAATGGGGTGGCAGGTTGTGAAAGGAATGAGAGATTCTTCTAAGAATGGGCGTGTTAAAACTAACAGATAGCTACATAGGGCTCTATGTATCTTAAGACTTTTTTCCGCAATCCTGTTGTTTTTGCCACAGATACCGACCATCTGGCGGTTTACAAGGACCCACTACCGAGTTAGGGGCCTGTAGAAGACAATATATTCTTCCACGGGGGCCGGGTAGGCTTGTCAGAGGAGGCCACCTGGTAATATACATTTTTACTCATACTAGACTATATGAGGTGACTTGCTACGTGCACCGGAAACGGTACCACTTGTTGAGACATTTTAATGTACAAATGAAGTGTGTGTGTTTTATGTCCTACAAACCACTACAGGTACAATAAGGGAAGAATTTGAAAGGTGCAATTCATATGCTGACCCAAAACCCTGAAGAAATCACTGACAAGTAAGACACAGTGATGAAACATGTCGGTTGACTTTTAACAGAGTGAGCTAACAGCACAGAATAAAGACAGTAGTTGCCAGTTAGCCTTGCTCTTTTTAATTGTGATATATCTTGTACTTCACCATTTGGGTAATGGGAATATCATTTTTGGGTTCTATCACACATAACACTTGATGGTTTTATGTTTTGAATGCACTTTCTTTATTTCCTTTCCCCCATTTCATTTTGGGGTTGACAGTAGCTGATGATGAGAAGTGAGGAATCAGGCGAGTACCAGCCTGATAGAATACTCCCCTTGGTGTTGCTTCCGTGAGGCACTGTCAACCTTCCCTCCCCCTTTTTTTCACGATTGGAAAATAACGGGCACATATAGTTGGGTGGTGGACCTCTTAGACACACACATGTAGGCAATTCTGCCGGGTCGAATTGGCAACAGAGTGCAATCTATGTAGACAGAAGGTATATACATATCCTCCGCTACAATTAAATAGAAAAATTCCTTATAGCCATAGAGCCTACTAGGGGCAGGCCATTTTTGTTTGTGAGTAACTTGAGTGGGGGGCGGCCTGCTTCTTATCCCCCTAAGGCTCCTGTCAGTTGAGAGCCCTTGAGAGTGCCCAAAGCAGAGCCCTGCTGGGCAAGAGAAAGAAGGAAGAGAAGAACCTCAGAAAGAGGGGCATTGAGGGGATCCACAGCCTTTGCTGTGCACCATGCCACAAATCTGTTCCACCTGCAGGCGTATACCGACTTTGTGGAGGGACGCCTGGCTGCCAGAATGATGTTACAAACTTCAGGAGGCAAGTCAAATGGCCTCAACTGTCGCCGCTCAATCTCCAAGCATGGAGGTGGAGACTGGACAGGTTCGGGTGGAGGACCGTCCCCTGCTGCTGCGACAGAAGGTCCTCCTGAAAAGGCAGACGAACCGGGGGATCGACGGACAGACTGAGTAGCTCTGGATACCAGTACCTTCTCGCCCAGTCCGGAGCCACAAGGATGACTTGGACCCGGTCGCGCTTGATCTTCTTCAGCACTCTGGGCAGAAGTGGTATAGGCGGAAAGGCGTATAACAGACCGCAACTCCACTCGCGACGAAAAGCGTCTCCGAGCGAGTGCCGCCTTGGAAATTCCAACGCGCAGAACTGATGACATTGCGCGTTCTCTTCGGTGGCGAATAGATCTAACCAAGGCTCTTCCCATCGCTGAAAGAGGCCTTGCGCCACGTCCGAGTTCAGATGCCATTCGTGATCCATCATGCACCGACGGCTGAGCTCGTCCGCCCTGGCGTTCAGAGAACCTGCCAGGTGTTGAGCTACCAGGGTCACGCCCTGGCGTTCCAGCCATTGCCAAAGGCGAAGAGCCTCCTGACAAAGGATCCACGACCCCACTCCGCCTTGTTTGTTGCAGTACCACATGGCGGTGGTGTTGTCCGTGAATACCTGCACTACACTCCCCCGGACAGAGGAGAGGAATGCCTTCAGTGCCAGACGAATCGCCCGGAGATCCAACAGGTTGATGTGGAGCCGGGTCTCCGCCGGAGACCAGAGGCCTCTGATCTCCGCCTCTCCCATGTGGCCTCCCCAGCCCTGGAGGGACGCGTCCGTCACAACTACGTGCTCCGGCTGGGGAAGGGAGAGGGATCTGCCGCTGACCCAATCGCGGTCCGTAAGCCACCACTGTAGCTGTCTCGCAGTGCCCTCCGAGATCAGGACGTGGTCGGATAGGTTGCCCTGATGCTGGGCCCACTGAAACTTCAGGTCCCACTGCAGAGCCCGCATCCGCCACCTGGTGTGATGCACCAGCAGGATGCAGGAGGCCATCAGCCCCAGAAGCCGCAGCGTCAACCTGACCGAAACCCGGGATAACGGCTGAAAGATGGGAATCAGAGCCTGAATATCCCGAACCCACTGTTCGGGAGGATAAACCCGAAACTGCGCCGAGTCTAGAACTGCTCCGATGAAGAGGAGCTTCTGAGAGGGGCACAGGTGCGATTTTGGCACATTGATGGAGAACCCCAACTGGTGCAGGAGGTCGGCCATAGTCGGGAGGGGGCTGACGACTGTCTGGGGCGAGCCCGCCTTCAACAACCAGTCGTCGAGGTAGGGGAAGACTGAAACCCCTAACCTGCGCAGATGAGCTGCGACCACCGCCATCACTTTCGGGAACACCCGTGGGGCGCTGGTAAGGCCGAAGGGGAGCACGGTAAACTGAAAGTGCTCGTGACCTACCGTGAACCGCAGGTAATGCCGGTGGGCCGACAGGATTGGGATGTGGCAGTACGCATCCTGCAAGTCCAGCGCTACTATCCAGTCTCCTGGGTCCAGGGCAGCTAAGACCTGAGCCAAAGTCAGCATCTTGAACTTCTCCTTCCGGAGGAAGCCGTTGACATTCCTGAGGTCCAAGATAGGGCGTAGGCCCCCCTGTGCCCTTCTTGGGAACCAGAAAGTAGTGGGAATAGCAACCACATTCTACTTCTGGCCCAGGAACGCTCTTGATGGCCCCCTTGGCCAAGAGGGCGGTAACTTCCTCCTGCAGAAGTTGCAAGTGATCCCCCGACACGCGGTGGCACTGCGGTGGCATGGCTTGAGGAGTCGCCTCGAAGGGGAGGGAGTAGCCCCTTCGGACGATTTGCAGCACCCACTTGTCCAAAGTGATGGTGCGCCAGTGGAGGAGGTGCTGGTGAACCCTGCCCCCCACTGGCATCAAATGGGCCTGAAAGCTCGGACTAGGAGGGCTTTGAGGCGGATGCTGCAGGGGTGGATGTAGACTGGCCTCGCCGCTGTCCTCTGGCACCGCCACGGTGGTTACCATGTCCGCCGCCGCGCTGAATGTTAGTCTGCGGCCCGTGGCTGGCAGGATGTGTGGGGGCGCCCCTTCCTTGGCCACAAAAGGAGCGTAAGACAGTCTGCTGCTGACGCGGAGCAGACAGGTCCAAGGACTTGCCCGTAGCCCTGGAGTCCTTAACGCGTTCCAGCGCATGATCTGCCTTGCCACCAAAGAGGTGGCTGCCATCAAACGGCATGTCCATGATGGTGTTCTGCACATCAGCCGAAAAGTTGGCGGACCTCAACCAGGCGTGGCGGCGAACCGCCACCGTCGTGGACATCGCTCTGCCCGTGAGTCCATAGTATCCAGCCCACATCGGATGGAATACCGTGCCGCATCTCTTCCCTCCGCGAGGGCTTGAGCGAGTTTTGCCCGGGCCCCTTTCGGACACTCAGGCAGCACTGCCACAACCGTATTCCACAGAGAGTGGGTATAACGGCCCAAGAGGCACGCAGTGTTCACTGACCGCAGTCCGCAACTAAGGGACGAGAACAGTTTCTTCCAAAACTGTTCGTACCTCCTGGATTCCCGATCTGGGGGAGCAGTCGGGAATGCGGATTGGGAAATAGAGGCCTGGATAACCAGGCTCTCGGGGGTTGGGTGGGAGGACAGGAAGCTAGGGTCACCCGGAGCTGGGCGGCTGCGCCTGGCGACGTGCCTATCTACAGGGGGGCCTGTAGCGGGCCTGGACCAAGTGCCCAACAGGACGTAATGAGAGCCTCATTAAACGGCAGCAAAAGCTCCGGAGAGCCAGCCTGCGGTCTAAGGACCTCAGTGAGGATATTAGGCCTCACAGTAGCGATGGGGGAGCACAAGCGCCAAGGCTTTAGCTGCCCTCGTCAGCACCACACTATAAGCTGCCCCTTCCTCCGTAGCCACGGTAGGAGGAGAGACAAAACCAGTGTCAGGGGAGGTGTCCAGAACCCTAGCTCCTCTGTTCAGACCCCTCCCAACCCTCCTCGTACTCCATGTCCTGGTAGGCAGGGTCAAAGGATTGAGCCGGATCATAGAAGAACAAGTCATCGGCCGGCGCCAAATGCGGCGTCGAGCGACGCCGCTCCGGCGCTGGATCCGGACCGAAGGAGGGATCGAGGACGACGTCATCCAGAGACGGCGTCGGGGCGACACCCTGGAGGTCGCCGCTGGCAGAGGGGTCGTGAGGTCGACCAGCGGCGACCCAGATCCGGCGGGGCCTGGCGGCGTCCCGACTTAAGTCGACATCGGCGCCGGGGCCTAAGCACCCGATGGCGCCGGGGCCGAAGCCGCCGGCACGCCAAGGCCCTAGTATGGGTCGCAGGGCACGAAGGCACACCGACAACCCGCGAGGGAAGTGAGTCCTTAAGGCCACGAGGAAGTCACGAATCTCCTCCGGCGTCGCACGAAGCCCAAGGACCGGAGGGTATGGGCTTGGTTGCGATGCCTGCGGCTCCAGCGGAGCCGCGTGGGCGGTGTCGCCCGAACCCCCGGCAGCAACGTGCGAGCGTTTGGGGAGTCAGAAGAGAGGTGTCGCTGCTTCGACTTCTTGTGCCTCTTACCTGAGGACTTGGAGCCTGACGAGTGGTGACGACTCGATGAGCTGTGATGACTCCGGCCCCGCGACCGGTCCCTCGACCTCCTCCAGGACCGGGACCTCGAACGGTGCGGGCCGATTGCCGGAGCTCGAGGCGCTTACGGGACCGCTCCCGCCTAGCCTTCGACGTCAAGGTCCGGCAGTCGGGGCACGACTTGTCATCGTGGTCAAGCCCCAGGCAATGTAGGCACCAGCGATGGGGGTCGGTAACAGACATCAGTTGGTCGCAGTCGGAGCAGGGCTTGAACCCGGGCATCCCTACCGGCACCTACAGAGTCATTCGACTGGAAAAACAGATCAAAAAGGATCGAAAAAGTTAGTCAAAAAGTGACTACGGGTAACACTTTTTCCGTATCGGAGCTTGCTGGCGCGGAAAAAAGAAGAACTGACGTCAGCGCGCGAGGACGGCGTCTAAGTACTCCGACGACGTCATCACGGCGCCTACGCCGACGACGGACGCGGAGCCGAGGACCACGCCTACCGACGCGCATGGGTACTGCTACGCAAAAATTTCCGGATCCAGTTTGACGCCTGGGGATATTCTAAGGTAAGGAATCTAATACTAACCTGTTTCTTTCAGATACACATGAACAACAACATTATACTTCATTAAATCAAACACAGGAAAAGATTTTGTACAACAAACATCCTAAAGTCATGTATTTCAGAATCCTCCATTTTATACGATAAACAAAAAGGAGGGAGAGTGACAATAAAAAAAAGATAGGATCACACAATTTGGTAAAATGGAGAAGCCAGAATTAATACCAAGATTTTTGGTTTCTCATTCTGCAATTCAGCCATGACATGTATATGCTCCGCTTCCCCATCACACACTATACAGGCAATCCCCCGCCTCCTTTTCCCCTACTAGAACACCGCTGTTGGCATCAATGCGGCCCAGGTCACATCACAGACCAAACTTTTTGCCCCCTGGGATAATGTTTGTGACTACCCATGTATTAGGAGGTGGGTCTGTGAATTTGTCCCAAACCAACAAGTACTGTAGAAATTAGAGGGTGAAATGCCCCTCTTTGGCAAATCTGGTTGCCCAGATAGAAATGCGTTGTGAACAAATGGAAGAGAGGCCCATGTTGCTGCCTGGCAGATGTCCAGTACAGTAACTGTGCATTTCAAAGCAGTGGTAGCAGCTGTGACCCTGTTGGCTTTTTTGAGCAGTGCAAAGCAGTTCTTGATGCAGAGAACGATCCAACAGGAGATTACCCTTTTCGGGTACTGTGTTGACTTTTTTTGCCCCAGTGAACCCAACAGAGCTGATCGTCCACCTGGTGTTATTTGGTATGACCGATGTATAAGCTCAATGATCTTTTGGGGTCCAAGTGATGGACTCTCTCCTCCACCTTAGTAGGGTGAATTGGAGCATAGAATACCAGCAGTGTGATGGTTTGACCAATGTAGAACAGCATCACATCTATTTGTAAATAGGATGCTCACATCCACAGAACCAGTTTGTCTGGGAAGAAGGTGGTGTACAGCAAGTTAACACAGAGAGCTTGAAGGTCAGTCACTCCCCATGCTGAGAAACTGGTGAAAGGCAACACTGTCTAAAGAGCGAGGAATCTCAAGGGGAAGTGTGAAGCCGCGGAAAACAAGTGGCCATCAAAAATGAGATGATCAAAATAAGGTCCCTCTATAGCATGTAGAAGGGAATGTGAGGAAACAAGTGTTGGAGACCTTTCATAAAACAAATCGAAACCCGTGACAAATGAGAGCTGGTCCCACAACCGTAAAAAGACCAAAAGAGCGGAAAGTTGTGCCCAAAGGAAAGTCTTGACGCGCAAGAGACCAGAAAAAAAAATCAGGAGGTCAGATAATTTGGCTTGGGGGAGGTCAATATGGCATGTGCTGCCCCCCAAACCACACGTGTTCCAACAAAAGTTGTATATAGATTTTGGCCTGGGACGCTTGGCTGCCAAGATGACATCAACCACCTCCAGACGAAGGTCAAAGGTGACCAGGTGTCACGGCTCAATCTCGATACAGGTGGAGAATGCGAAGGTCCAGGTGAAGAACCCTGCATTGCTCTTGCGACAACAGGTCCTTGTATGGGGGAGCCTGATTAGAGGACAGATGTTCAACCTCAGGAGTAATGGATACCATACTCACTGTGCCCAATCCAGGGCCACTATGAGGAGTTAGGCAGAGTCTTTCCTGTCAGAACTCAGAGAAGGAGTGGTACTGGCCACAAGGCGTACAGGAATTCCATGTTCCAATCTTTGCGGAATGCATCTTCTAGCAAGAGGCACCTTAGAAACTCCAATACATGGAACTACTGTGTAGGAAGCTGGATCTCTATATATTATACCAAAAAGAGGTGTACCATGCAAAGGGTCCAGGTATTCCCTTAAGAGTAGATGGGTCTTGTTCCAGAAATCGCAAGGTGCTCTTCTACGGGCTAGTGTGGTTGAGCAGCCTTAGGTTTATCAGAGAGGATTGTTGGACATCTGCATCACACACACAATCAATAAATGATGCACACAACTCAATGAGGAGATTCACGCCAATTTAGAACAACCATTTGCAATGCAATAGGTCTCTCATTTACGAGAGTTTGAGCTATTGGTATTGTAAATGACAAAGCCTTTTATTCAAGTTTTGGTTTATAACGCATACATAAAAGGCATTTTCATTTACAAAGCCAATAGTTTAAACTCACATAAATGCGAGACCTATTGCATTGCAAATGCTTGTTTAACTTATGGAACCGATACAGCCTCTAGAGCGCATTCTTTCACTCTACAAAAACTGCCTGCGTCTGGGCTAATTATCAAAACCTCTGCACAGGCTAGGGGCAAAAATAAATAATTTTTAATAGCAAAAAACATCAATAAAATACCCACAGATGCTTAAAAGAAAGAATGACCATGGCCTATGCGAAACAAATACAGCATATTCTACTAGTTCAAACCTCTAGCACACAACCAGATTCCAGGCAAATAATAAGTACAGCTTAGTGTGCTGGTAATACACAATAAAATAACTAACCACATAGCCCCATGGATTCAGTCTCCCAATGCAACAAGACTTGCATGGGTAATGAAAGCGCAAGAGCAGTATGTTTTTACCCCTCAAGTGGTATTACGCATGCAAAATAAAGCCTCTCCTCTGCTGTAGTTAAATAAAGCAACGACAGTGAAGTGGCAGAAGAGAAGTGCATATAAGCTGCTGAAAAGCAGCTGTTAACCTGCTGCTCGCAGGGTTCCTCTGCTCCAGAAGCATTGTGAGGGCAGCTGCAGCACCTCAGGATGTGTGCTGAATGACTTGAGTAGCAAACGGACTCGGAAGAGTCTCTGCAGGCACGGGAGACATTAACACTTCCAGTGTCTTCCCTGTAACCAGTACCAAGCTGAAAAAATAAAGAGAAATACCTGCTGCCAACACACCCGTAATGCCCTCTGAGCAGCTAAAAATCCCACAAAAAAAACCTTTATGGTTAGGGAAGCGCTAAAAGGAATCCTGGAGCGGTTTGCTGCTGGTGCCGCAACGTGGACAGCGCTGAAAGATGGCGGCCGGGCTGAGGGTGGAGAGCAGTGAGTGGGACCTTTATGAGGAGACCGGAAGATGGCATCCGTGCAGAGGGTGGAGAGCACTGACAGGAGGAGGAGGCCTGCCGGTCTGATGCGCACAGGGGGGCTGTGCATAGCATTTTTTAGGCCATCATCCCCTGTAATACCCTCTGGGAATCACACAATTTAAGCCGAACCTCTAGGGTGGGACAATCTGGTACAACACGGTCAGTATTCCTGGGAGGTAGCTGCCATGCACAGCGCCCACAAGTCCAACACTAAATTCAAAGTGGATGTTTTTATCAGTATGTGCGTAGGCACACAAGGTACCACACTGAGCAAGGGAGAAAGCAGAGGAAGCGCAGTGCCGCTTCACGGACACCGCGCTCTGTTTCTTTTTTTTTTCCTTTTTAACTCTAACACTGAGCACGTGTCCTTGCAGCGGCCGCTGCGCTCAGTTTTTAAGTTAAAAAAACAAAAATGCAAACAGTGCGCAGTGTCCATGAAGTGGACGTCGCGCTCAACGTAAAATAAATATAAATAAAGGAAGTGTGGTGTCCGTAGCGGCGCCAGGCTCAAAGTAATTAAAAAAAACTATTTAGAGTGCATAGCGCTGCAGCTGCCATTGTTCCCATCCCCTTCCATGTTAAAAATAGTGCTCACCCACCAGATAAAGCCAACCATGTAACGCCGCAAGTAAACGATCGAGTCCGGATGAGCCGTCCAAAAAGGAGACAGGGCGGTAACAAAGAAGCCTCATTTTGAATCCCAAGCCAGCGTTTGCCATAAAGGATGATGCCATCCAATAGAAATGATAGGCGGGACATTAACTCCACTTCTGAAATCTCCTGTAAGACAATTTGCCTCGCAGAGCGAGCAGCTCATGCGCGCTGCAACGCTAGGGAAGACCTAAAAATAAAACATCTTTATACAATTTTAGGGCCCAGAATCAATATGATCAGTTAAGTATGTTTTGAGATGGTAATTCTTAAGGTTTTAAAAGTTGACACCGTGCATTTTTCAGAGTCAGCAATGTTATCCTATAGGAGGAAAACCAAATAAGGCATACAGGTAGAGTACAGCTACTTACCAGCCCAATCTCCCAAACTTAAGGCGAGTATAGGGCAAAGTCCAAGGCAGCACCAGCTGGTCGCTTCCAACAGCACTAGGGCGGCCAGGTGCCATGGTGCAATATAGCATTGGGTAACCAATATTAGTCTATAGTGATCGGTCTCCCCAATAAGAGGCGGTAGGTTTTGACTGGGAGGCTAGTTGGGTTGAATCAACAGGGGGGCTCAGGACTCGCTGTGCTCGGGGACGTGGGGACACCTATGCTTCTTTTCTCCCAGGATCAGGGGCGACGGATGCAGAGGTGTCCTTAGGTGTTAGGTTTTTTCACTGGGTGTGGGGGGGCTGCAAACAGAGGGTGCTGGCGACATTGAAAAGTCCACAGCGGGTAAACCCAAGGTGGGCCTTGTGTCTGGGGACCACGTTGGCACCGTTGGCCCACTTCAGCTCAGGCTAGGCGGCTGGGTGCAGTGGTGCTTTCCGGCATAGGGTTTCCGGGTTCTTTGAGCCTCAAAGCTCAGTCTTTGGTACCTGCAAGATGAAGGGAAGCAGCTCTGCTGGTCCAAAGGAGTTCCTGGTTCTTAGGCAAACTGCTGCCAATTCTTTCAGGATTTGGAGACACAGCAGCTACAGGATGTAGGAAGATGGATACCCGATTATGGTTACCCCAGATTGTTTTGCCTTGTGTTTAGCTGGTTTTTGACTTAGTTGGCCTGGGATCCTGCTAATCAGGGCCCCAGGCTATCTGCTTTCTCTATAAAATGGACTCCATGTACCTTAGGTACATCTCCAATTGAGAATTGGGTCACCTTGTGAGCCCCTGTACAGTGTACTATAGGTACTCAGGGCATAGGTGCATCTAATGCCTACCAGGGGCTGCAGCATGTATTATGCCACCCCTGGCTGGCCACCTAAATTGACACAACTAGCTGATCACTCAGCTGGGGCAAGGTTGTGTATTCACCCCTTGCTTAGGTATAGTATCCCTATATATAGACACACAGTAAACTATAAGTCACTCCTATGGCAGGCCTTAACAAACCTGGAGGCAGAGTGCTTGGTTATGTGTGAGATGAACAAGTTACTTACCTATGGTAACGCTTTTTCTGGTAGATACAATATCTGCCTGTGGATTCCTCACCTTGTGAATATCCCCTTGCGTCAGCAACATTCGGAAATTCTTTTTGTAGCTTCGCGCCGACGTGGATCCGGACGTCACAAAGGCACGGCACCGCACGCGACTCCGCTGACGTCACCGACGCCTATAATAGGCCCACGCCGGCGTGATGACATCAGTTCCGCCCTTTTTTCCGTGCCTTCGAGGCACACGGACGGACCAATGACAGTAGATATATACACAGTATACGCAGTACAAATATCAAAGAAGCACACACACAGTGTGAAGCAAATGCAACAAAACATTTGAAATAAACAAATAAATAATAGAAACTCTGGTATAGAAGAGTGGACAACGGGGAGGCGGGAGGGTCAGTGAGGAATCCACAGGCAGATATTGTATCTACCAGAAAAAGCGTTACCGAAGGTAAGTAACTTGTTCTTCTGATAGATACATCTGCCGTGTGGATTCCTCACCTTGTGAATAGAGTCCCACAGCAGTCCCCACTCCCGGAGGAGGGTGTCCACTCTTCTAAACCAGAAAATCCTGAAGGACAGAGCGCGCAAAGTGACCGTCCCTCCTCACTTCGGAATCCAAGCAGTAATGCTTCGCGAAAGTGAGGAGGGAAGACCAAGTTGCCGCTCTACATATATCCTCTACAGGCACACCTCTAGCCAATGCAGAGGTAGAAGACTTAGCTCTAGTAGAATGAGCCCTTATACCCTATGGAGGTTCCTTACCCGCCAAAGAGTAGCAGATCTTCATACAAAGGACGATCCATCTTGACAAAGTCCTCTTATGAACCGCTCTTCCTTTCTTGAAGCCAGCAAAGCCAATGAAAAGCTGGTAATCCACTCGACAGTCTTTAGTTCTGTCCAGGTAAAAAGACACCGCCCTCTTGGGGTCCAGACGGTGCAATCTCTCCTCCTCCTTGGAAGGGTGTGGGGGAGGATAATAGGTAGGAAGGGTAATGGATTGACCAAGGTGAAAAGGAGTCACCACCTTTGGCAGAAAAGCAGCCCTGGTCCTAAGAACCAATCGATCAGCATGAATGGACAAGAAAGGGGGCTTGTGACTAAGAGCTTGAAGCTCACTTACCCTCCTTGCCGAGGTTATAGCAACGAGGAATACCGTTTTGAGAGTAAGAAGCCTCATAGGACATTTGTGAAGAGGCTCAAGAGGAGCACCCATCAAAAAAGTCAATACAAGATTTAAGTCCCACTGAGGCACAATAAAAGGGGTAGGAGGGAACTTATTTGTAAGGCCCTTCAAAAACCTTAACACCACAGGAGATTTAAAAAATGAAGGCTGGTCAGGCAAACAGATAAAGGCCGACAGCGCTGAAAGATAACCCTTCACTGTGGCAACAGCAAGCCCCTGTTGCGCCAGAGAAAGGGCAAACTGGAGAACATCAGATAAATGGGCTCTCAAAGGGTCAATAGCTGTCTCCCTGCACCAAGTAACAAATTTTGACCACCTATAAGAATAGATGGATTTAGTGGAGTCACGCCTGGCTGACAAAATGACATCCACTACATCAGGCGGGAGAGAAAAAGAGATCAGGTTGCCCCGTTCAATCTCCAGGCATGAAGGTGTAAGGTCTGGAGGTGGGGGTGTAGAACCTGCCCCTCCATCTGGGAGAGGAGATCTGCCCTGTGAGGGAGACGGAGCGGCGGGTGAGAGGAGAGGTAGAGAAGGTCTCAGTACCACACCCTTCTTGGCCAATCCGGGGCTATCAATATAACTTGGGCCCGGTCTTGGCGAGTTTTCCTCAGAACCCAAGGAATCAAAGGTATGGGAGGAAACGCGTAAAGGAGTTGCGAGCTCCAACTCAACTGAAACGCGTCCCCCAAGGCTCCTTGCATCGGATACTGGAGACTGCAGAATGACAGGCAGTGAGCGTTCTCGTGAGTGGCGAACAGGTCCACCCGAGGAGTCCCCCACGTCCGAAAGACATGACGAACCACCTCTGGGTGAAGCCTCCACTCGTGGTCGGCCGAGAACTGCCGACTGAGACTGTCCGCTCGCACGTTCTGAACTCCGGCCAGATGATTTGCCATCAGACAAATCTGGTGGTCCTGAACCCAGGACCAGAGACGCAGAGCCTCTCTGCAGAGACATTGCGATCCCACTCCTCCCTGCTTGTTGATATACCACATCGCGGTCGTGTTGTCCGTCAGGACCTGAACCGACCGACCGTGAAGGGAAGGGAGGAAGGCCTTGAGCGCCAGACGTATTGCCCGTAATTCCAGAGGGTTGATGTGAAGCAACCTTTCCTCTGGAGACCAAAGACCCTTGACCTCCAGGTCCCCCAGATGAGCACCCCACCCGAGAGTGGATACATCCGTAATTACTGTGGCCACCGATGGAGGAAGTTGAAAAGGCTTTCCCTGCGACAGATTGCCTTCCACGCTCCACCAAGTCAGATCCGCTGCAGTTTCTCTGGAGATCCTCACAGACTCCCTGAGATCTCCGTTGTGCTGATACCACTGCCTGCGGAGGCACCACTGGAGTGCCCTCATACGCCAGCGTGCATGGTTGACCAATATAATGCAAGAAGCCATCAGACCGAGCAGGCGAAGAACCTTCAGGACTGGAACGACCGCTCCATTGCAGAACAAAGGAATCATTTCCTGAATGTCGCGAATCCTTTGAGGTGGAGGGAATGCACGACAAACAGTAGTGTCCAGTACCGCACCTATGAACAGGTTTCGCTGGGAGGGCACCAGGTGAGACTTGGGTACATTTATCGAAAAACCCAACCTGTGCAACAACTGAGTTGTCTCCTGCAGATGATGGAGCACCTTCTCCGGCGACACAGCTTTGATCAGCCAGTTGTCCAGATACGGGAATACAGGTATCCCCGACCTCCTGAGATGAGCTGCCACCACTGCCATCACCTTGGTGAAGACTCGAGGTGCAGTAGTAAGGCCAAACGGAAGGACCGCAAACTGGTAGTGTTGCGACCCAACCGTAAAACGGAGATACTTTCTGTGCGACTTCAAGATGGGAATATGAAAATATGCATCTTGCAAGTCGATTGACACCATCCAGTCTTCTTCCAGCAGTGCTTGAAGAACCTGTGCAAGAGTGAGCATCTTGAACTTTTCCTGTTTCAGGTAAAGGTTCAATATCCTGAGATCCAGAATTGGCCGAAGCCTGCCATCCTTTTTGGGGATCAGGAAATACCGGGAGTAGCACCCCTGACCCCTTTCCTGCTCCGGAACCACCTCTATCGCACCTTTTCGAAACAGTGCCAGGACTTCTTCCTGCAAGAGAAGCAGATGGTCCTCCGAACAATAACCCTGGCAAGGAGGGTAATTTGGGGGAAATTCCCGAAAGGGAAGAGCATACCCATTCTCTACAAGATTGAGAACCCAAAGGCCTAAAGATTTCGCAGTGGCCCTACTATCCTTAAAATGCTCCAAAGCAGCATCAGCTTTCTTTCCAAACAATCCTGAACCATCAAAAGGTAAATCCATCAAAACAGACTGAACATCTGTAGAGAACTCCGATGTTTTAAGCCATGCGGCCCTCCTAGTGGCTACTGAAGATCCCATGACTCTTGCCACCGAATCAGCAGTGTCCAGTCCACTCTGAATCACCTGTCTCGCAGCTGCCTGAGTGTCCGATATCACCTCCTGAAAATCCTTTCTGTCATCCTCAGGGATTTTCGGAATCAATTGCTTGACAGAATCCATCAAGGCATGGATATACCTTCCCATCAGACACGTTGCATTGGTCGACTTTAACTCCATACTGGCTGAGGAGAAAACCTTTTTGGCAGTTTGATCCTGCTTTCTGGATTCTTTATCCCCAGGAACCTGTGGAAAAGCACCAGCAGACCTCTTCGAGCAGGCAGCCTGCACAACCAAACTCTCAGGCAGGGGATGTGTTGATAAAAATTCAGGGTCACCAGGTGCAACTCTGTATCTCCTCGCCACTGTTCTAGAAACTGCAGGAGCAGACAAAGGCTTCTTCCAAACCTCATAGATGGGTTCAGACAACGCATCATTAAAGGGCAACATCGGTTCAATAATAGAGGAGGGTGAATGAAGAACCTCAGTCAAAAGATTTGGCTTATAATCAGCAGTTGGCAGAGTAATGTTCAACAAACGTGCCGCCTTTCTGATGACAGTGTGATAAGGTATCACATCCTTTGAAGGTACACTTGATACTGAGGTTAAATCCCATTCAGGAGACAGTTCAAGTCCACTGGCTTCACCTAGATCCTCAAAAGGATCTTCAGATTCTTCTAACTCCCCTTCCTCCATTTCTGTATAACGATATTGATCTTCCTCCAGAAGTCTCTGGGCTTCTCTCCGAGATCTTTCCTTCACAATAGAAGTCGATGGATTCGGAATCGACTCCGACGGGGTCGGGGCCGGCGTCGAACCCGAAGTCGGATGAGGTCGTTTTATACGAGGTCGAGCAGAATCCTGCTTCGGAGTCGTAGGTATCGGCGTCGATGGAACCGGCGTCGACGGAGTCGGCGTCGTACGCTTCGGCGTCGACGACACCGGAGGTGTCGGAAAATGCCAATGCGGTGGTAGAGCCGGCATAAAAGGCATGAAGGGCGCAGGAGCATAAGCCTGGGGAACACCCAAGTTGAAAGCCATAGGACCCGTGGGACCAACAGGTGCACCAGACGGGTACATCGCCCTGGAATAAACACCAAACATGTCGTTCAGGAATTGTGAAGGGTCCTGACCTGGAGCCGGAAATTCTGGATACGGTCCTCCGGGCTGCTCCCGAGGAGGTGGAGTCGATACAACGTCGATCTCTTCATCGAGTCCGGGAACCGGGGTCGACCAACCCGCAGGCACCGGAACTTCGACTTCACCAGCCCCCTGCTCCTCACCTTCACCCTCCTGACCAGAAGGATTGGACGGATCCAGAGAATGGACCTGCTTCAGTGACTCGGGCGAATTCGGATGTGAAGCCTCACCAACAGAGTCATGATCCTCCAACGCCGAAATCTCCACTTCTCTACTAAGAAGCTTGACCTGCGACTTCGGCCTCGAACCAGAGTCCTTTTCTGAGTGATGACGTGACTCATGACTCCTCTTCTTGTGTTTTTTCCTCGAAGACCTTGATACATGAGCTGAGGACGACTCCGATCGCGACTTCGATCGAGACGGAGACCTCGACCTCGAACGTCGAGATCGAGACTTCGAAGTCTTTTTATCCTTTTTATTCTTTAGTTTTGCCACGAGGAGCTTCGTCTCCCTCTCTCGTAGGGCCTTTGGGATCATTTTCTTACAGCAAGGGCAATCCTCGACATCATGGTCGGAACTCAGGCACCAGACGCAGCATTCATGTGGGTCGGTAATAGACATTGTTTTGCCACATTCACCACAAGCCTTAAAACCAGTCTTCTTCGACGACATCTCGAAAACAGAGATAGATACAGTAATAAAAGAATGATAGTAACAAAGTTACTATGAAGCTACAGAACGATCCCAGAAAACCGTTAGCGTCGACGACGCGGAAAAAAGGGAACTGATGTCATCACGCCGGCGTGGGCCTATTATAGGCGTCGGTGACATCAGCGGAGTCGCGTGCGGTGCCGTGCCTCTGTGACGTCCGGATCAACGTCGGCGCGAAGCTACAAAAAGAATTTCCGAATGTTGCTGACGCAAGGGGATATTCACAAGGTGAGGAATCCACACGGCAGATGTATCTATCAGAAGGTGCTCTAGCATGAGCTGAGCCTGTCTGCAGCTTTCGGAACCATGTCCTTATAGCTGTTCTATGATATTGCCATACCATATACTCCTAAGTGCATTATAATCCTCGCGGTTGAATGCTAACTTTGGTTTGGCTTTATCTAAACATGTCGTGTAAGGTGTCATACGCTTTGGAATACTACCCCTTCGCCAATTCTGGCGACGGGGGGGTAGCATTCCACCCTTCTAGAGGGAGAAGTCATGTTGTTGCTGACTAACCCGGTTAAAGTTAACCAGAGCCCCAGCATCACAAAATGGATGCTTGAATAATTTTCTGATTCAATACGACATGGAAATTATGGACAATGCTAAAAACGACATGGGCGAAAATATACCTACTTTTAAAGGAAGGAGCGCTAATACTAGTATTGATTTTATTTGTATGTCTTCAAGCATTGCTCCGCTATGTCCAATGCCTAAAGTGATCGATATTATGTTGAGTGATCATAATTGTTTGTCCACTGAATTAACCTTCTGGAAATATGATTATGTCTGTGAACAGGGTATCATTGTCAATATCGAACCTCATAGACAGAACGGATATAGATTGAGGTGGAAGGGGGAAAAAGCGGACATAACATCAGATTTCATTATTTCTAGTTGTCAGACAGAGATTGTGGCAATTTTAGAACAGGATGATATCACGCCCGTCAGTATCGACCACTTTAATAGGATCAATTTAAGGATTAATAAGAAATTTTACAAAGCGGCAGGGACTAGGGCCAGGTGTAAAAGTGGCTGGTTCGACCATGCTTGCTCTACTGCCCGGAATGATCTTAAAGAGGCTCTTGCAGCGAAACCAAGAGATAAGAGTTTGGTGGGCCAACTTAGACAGGGATATAATACGACCCTGAAAAATAGAAAAGCTGAATTACAGCAGGAAGCCTGGGATAACCTTACACAAGCTGCGGACACGAATAATTGTACTTTGTTCTGGTCCACGGTGAATAGCCCATTCTTAAAAGACGACAAGGTTCCTGAACTCACATCTAATGTGAGTATGGAACAGTGGATCCAGCATTTTTCTAACATCTTCGACTCATATAACCAAATAGTCCCCCATGGAAAAGGCTGGCCCATCTTAGCCTTAGATATTACTATTGCAGAAACCATGGCTAGCATTAGAACTAGTAAAGGAGGCAAGGCCCAGGGGCCGGATGGCGTCCCCATAGACGTGTATAAAACTGCACCAGAGATTTGGGGTCCATTGCTTACCAAAATCTTTAATACAGCTATTTGTTGTATAATACCGTCTACATGGGAAGAGTCAATAATCGTCCCCATTTACAAAAAAGGTGACCGAGGGGACGCTAAAAATTATCGACCTATATCCTTACTGGACTCATCGGTAAAAATCATGAGTAGGGTCCTTCTTGTAAGACTAGAGGAGGGGGCAGAAACCAATGATATTTTAAGTAACTGTCAGTTTGGCTTTAGGAAAGGCCGTGGTACCATTGAACAGTGCCTGAACTTAGAGCTACTGGTAGGGAAATATACCAAGGCAAAGAAAGGGTCTCTTTATTTATGTTTCGCTGACCTTAGCAGCGCTTTTGATTTGGTAGATCATACAATATTATGGGCTAAATTATTGGAAATGGGAGCACCTGAGGGTATTATATATTTTTTAGCCCGCCTGTACGAAAAGCTCCGTACGAGTGTCCGTTATGGACCCAATGGGGAATGTACGACTAAGTTCGGGATTGGAAGAGGTATCAGACAGGGGTGCGTTCTAGCACCCCTACTCTTTACTCTCTTTATTAATGAGGTCGAATCCGTCCTGCAGGCAGTCGCCGCGGATGTTCCTAGAGTTAATAATCTTAATATACCTGTATTACTCTATGCGGACGATGCGGTGTTACTGTCCAGGACACCCTTGGGTCTCCAACGTTTGATGGACTGTTTTTCATCTTTTATTAAGAGTAGGAAACTGGTGATCAACAAGTCTAAGACATATGTAATGGAGTGCAGATCGGGAAAAGCAAAAATTAAAGGTAATACCCATTATTTAATTGATGGGGAACCGGTTAAAAAAGTCGATCATTTCTGCTATTTGGGAATTACCTTCTCCAATAATGGAAACTGGGCCACTGAACATAAAGTAGTCAGAACTAAGATGATTAGGAGCTCTAACGGGGTCTTTTTGTTTGCCAAGAAGCTGGGGAATAGACGTATTAAAGACATGTTACAAATTTACCAAGCGAAATGTCTTTCTGCGGCCCTATATGGGGCAGGCGTCTGGGGTGTTTCATCTGCTAAGAGCCTTCAGGTAGAGGAGAATCTCTTCCTGAAAAAGCTCTTGTGTTTACCTAAGTCTACCTCCAACTCCTTGGTTCATAAGGAAACAGGGATCCAAGCCCTAAGTGATTTGATTATGTTAAGGCCCCTATTACTCTGGCGCTCTATTTGGCTCAGTGATGGTACCTCCCTGAATAGAGCTATTATCACGGATTGTCTTTTATTGGACCAGCACCTGAAGATTCCCTGGCTCAAATATGTTATTAATTGTTCACAAATATTATTTGGGATTAATGTGCTGATGGACCCTCATAGTCTCTCGGACATTCCCAAATCAAATGTGAAAACAATCTTTTTAAATCACTGCAATGAAAGGCACACTCGAGGATTCTAAGCTAACCACATGTGTACTGTACAATAGCATGAATGAATTTATTGGTTTTAGCCCATATTTGTCACATGTAACCAGAGGCTCGCACCAGTTTGTACTAACTAGAATGAGGATGGGTGTTGTGCATTATCTGGTTGCGTGCCCTAACATTAAAAAGCGCCCTATCGGCCCATGTGCATGTGATAACAAAACAGAACAAAGTACCAAGCATTTTTTATTGACATGCGAATTGTATAGGGAGTTACGGAAATTCTACTTGAAGCCTTTGTTAAATAGATTTGGAGTGAGAAATATTGCGGATGCTATGAGTTTGCTTTTTAACTTGAATCACCCGGATATTTGCTTTTTTACCGCTTCTTTCGTGCTTAAAGCCATTAGCGCCAGGAAAAGCATGTGTTTTTAAATATTTGTACATTCGTACATTTTACATATTTATTCTTTCCCCCTCCGGATATATTGAATTATGTGTTTCTTTTTAAGGTGTTATGTTTTGTATAATGAATTGTATATTAAGTGTTTTCTTTAATGAAATATGTATGAACTGTTTGTATCTGTAACTATATGTGCTTTTATGGACATGTTTTTTTAAATGCTCCGAATAAAGCTTTATGAAATGAAATGGATGCTGCTGCCACAGACACTAGTCTGACCTCCTGCTGCTGGGAGTCCTTCCAGTCAGGGAGGCTTGGACAATAGGTTTCCTGCCTGGAGAGGTGCGAGCACCACCCCAGACAGGACTTTGTGTATTGGGACAGGGTGGGCTGAATAGATTGAGACACTGCCTGAGGCGCACTAGGTGCTTCATGCATACCCCAGTTCAAACCGGTTGCTGGGGCACTCCAGCCCCAGCTCTGGCGCGAAACTGGACAAAGGAAAGGGGGTGTAACCACCCCCTTCCTGGTCCCACCCATAGGAGGGACCTAGTGAGTAAACAAGCCCCCTTTAGTTGTATAAAAGTAGGAGCTGACCCAGGAGACTTTAGATTAATCCTGGAATTGAATTGAAGACGAAACTCTGGACCCTTCGACATTCAACTGAAGCTGAAGACTGAAGAATCTCCCTTGTGGCCAAGGAGTGACCACCCTGGGCAACCAGGCACCATCCAGCAACTCGACGGCTTGCTTTGTCCCCGTTCCCGCCGGAACCCGAGCACAGAGCCTGACAAGACCTCGACTCCCGGACTCCTCTGACCCCACTGCACGACTCCAGCACAGCTGAGCTCCGTGGAAGGCGTCGGAATTCGTGGAAGCAGGCAACTTGTAAAGTCTTCAACTTGCTAACAGCGCAGCTCCTGAGGCATCCTCGAAGCTGTGCACTGGGGACTGAGACACCCAGACACCGAGCTCCACCTGCACCGAAGACCAGCCCTCCACATTCCACGAGATCTGCGTGGGGCCCTTCTGCTGGTGTTCTGCTCGACGCGTTGTCCGGCTTACTGGCCGTTGGCTAGTAGCCCTCTGACGAAGATCCTTGTGAAAATCCATCGCTGGTCTGGTTGCTCCAGACTGGCCCTCGCTTCCCTGAAGAGGTGAAGTACCTCAGACCCTCCTGGTCTGCACCAGAAGCCTTTTGTGTATCCTGCGTGGGTTGCCTTCGCTTAGGCTTGTTGGCTCCAATCCTGAAGTCGACCCCTCCATCTGCGAGAACCTTCGTGGGACAGCTCCTCTCCAGCACCTGGTCGTCCTCTACGCCTCCTGGTCTGCGTGGCTGCAACGACAAGCTTCACGACAGCACCTAATTGCTCCTCGACAACATCTGGTTCCTTCCTGGTTCCACCCTGTCACTGGCTAGTGACCTAGACTCTGTCCCCTCTGCTTTCAGGTCTTCGTCAACTCCGATCCACCCTTGGATCCACCCGGACATCTTCCTCCTGGTCGCCTGCAGCATCTTCTTCCGCAGCTCCATAGGAAACGACGAGAAAATCCAACACACTTTGACACCTATGCACCCGCAGCCCGTGGGTGAGGTAACACGAGTGCTTCGGTGCTCCTGTAGGGATTGACTATCCTAGTGTCCAGTTTTGCTAGTTGTGTAATCCTAGTTAGACCGGAAGTGTCCTAAAACTTCATTACTTACCTTTTTACGCGCCCCTAGGGCCTAACTATAAATTGTGCTATTTAAAGTATTTCTGAGTATAACTTATGTGCTTTTGCCTCTGATCTCATAATGAGTTCAGAGGAGTGTGTTAGTAAATAAATACATATATATTTTATATATATCCTGTGTGGTGTCCTTTCATTTGATATTCAAGGGGTTACATATGGTAAAACAGCTGGCTTTACACGCCCTCAAGAGTCTTTTAGTCTAAGACTGTTCTGTCCACGCTACCACTATGATAGCTGGTCTATAAGGTTGACTTACAACCATCACCATAAGGGTTGTTTGGACTGGTGCAAGGTGTTCACTAGAATAGTGAACATCGTATACCAGGCCAACTTCCCACACAGGACAAGTGGTCTTTTGGCACAACCGTCAAAGTCAGCAGACAGGCCGGCGGGTTTGGGGTCAAGTCAGTGGCTAGTTCTTCTGTTTCTGCGACTCTTCACGTCAGTCTTCTTTCAGGTCAGCAGGATCAGATTTCCTAGTAGAAGAAGCTCCCCTAAATGCTAGATTTAGGAGTCTTCGAGGAGTGTAGGGTAGTAGCCAATGGGCTACTTAACCCTGGTGTCACTACGCCCCTATATGACCACTTCCTGTGGGAAGTGGGCATGACCCTGTCCCAGAGTTCGTAGGTGTAGGAAGCTGGCTCTGTATATACTATACCAAAGTGAGGTATAGTGTGCACAGAGTCCAGTGGAACTCCAAAGGTAGCCAGAGGCAAAGTGAGATAGAACCTTACTCTCTATTTGAGGTAGTGTGGTCGAGCAGTAAGGCAGTATCAGAGGACAGTGTTAAGCATCTGTTGTGCCCACTCAATTAGCAAATGATGGTCTTTGTTTAAGGCAGTTAGTCCTCCCCGGGGTTCTGGAGGTTGCTGGCTGCAGGACAAGCAGATTTTTGGCGCAGGATCTATAGACGGGCCGGTAAGGCTGGGGCCAGTCAGTTCTTCTCTGCAGTCTCCTCTGGTGGGCGTCTTCTTTATTCCTTTTTTTTTTAGGTTGTGGGAACCTGATTTCTTGATGTAGGGCTGCCCCCTAAATACTGTATTTAGGGGGCGTTTTAGGGGTCTTGAAATCAGTAGCCAATGGGCTACTGACCTTAGAGTGACTACACCCTTGGTGTGCTCAACCTACGTGGGGGAGTGAGCACAATCCCTAATCCTGCTTGGGGAGTGTCTGCCATCTGTAAGATGGAGAGTACTGAAGAGGGGGCTTCACCTCACCTCCCCCACCTGAGGGGTGGAGTTGGCAGAGGTGGGCACACCTTCTGGGCTGCCTAGTTTTCCCACCTGTCTTCCCGCCGAAAAGGAGGGAGACAGGAAGGGGGCCTGCTTCTGCTGGGAGGAGAGGCTGGGAGTCGCATTCCAAAGGCTGACAGTCAGGGAGTTGCATACCGAAGATGATGGGCTATTTGAAGGTCCCTGCCTAGAAATGTTAATTTGCAGGCCATCCTGTGGGAAGGACTGTAAAGAACCTCTGCCTGAGCAGGCTTTGTTGAGGGCCTCCTGAGAGCAGAGGCCCTTGCCTTTGGGGGTCAGAAACGCAACGCTGGTGGCAGGCTGGCTATGACCAGTCAGCAAGCACATCAGTGGTTGATAGGTTTTAAGGGGGCACCTCTAAGGTGCCCTCTGGGTGCATAAATTAATAAATCCATTATTGGAATCAGTAAGGGCTTATCAATACAATGTGTTTGATATCAAACATCTCTACTTTAAATGAAGCCATAATGTAAATGAGGTACTCGCTTTCACCATTGTACCACACATGTTCTTAAAATAGCCTCTATGGTCACTTGCACTGGCAGTAATGGAACTGACAAGCACTGGGGCATCTCTGCTCAAACAGATATGTCCTCACATGTAATATAATGCACCCTGCCTTAGGGCTGTAAGGCCTGCTGCAGTGTTGACTTTATTACATGCAGTTAGGGGACATGACACAGGGATGTGTGTCATGTCGTGATTTCGTTTTTGTCTGCACCACGACATTGAGCATGCAATGGCAGTCAGCTTGTGCTTGGTGAGGGGTCTTGTGGAACAATAAGCGCTACAGCCCTTAGGGACCTTCTTTAGCCTCCTTGTCCTAGGTACCAGGGGTACAATTTACTAGGGATTTACAGAGAGGGCTAAATGTATTGGCAATTGGGGAACAATTACACAGTTTTGGGAAAGAGCTTAGGCACTGGGGACCTGGTTAGCACATCCAGTCAAAATCGAATACCAGGCAAAAGGTCGGGGTGACCATGTCAAAAAGGGGCACTTTCTTACATTGTGTGTTCTCAGCATAGGCGAACAGATGGAGCAAAGGTTCTCGCATTCGCTGAAGAGACCTTGCAAGACCTTAGGGTGCAACTACCACTCATGGTCCACTAGGCACTGACAGCAGAGCACCAGGAAAATCCATTGATGGTTCATCCATTTCCAGAGGAGTAGTGCCTCCTAACACAGGATTCATCACCCCACTCCTTCCTGCTTGCAATACCACCTGGCAGTGGTGTTCTCCACTAACACCTGCACCAGTCTCTTTGATGGATAGAAGGTAGGCCTTCAACACCAAGTCGATGCTATTCAGCTCGAGGGGGTTGATATGGAGTTGGACCCCTGCCAGGGAACAGGAGCCTCTAATCTCCACCTCTCCCAGATGGTCTCCTGAACCCAGAAAGGCTAGATCTGTCACCACTGTCAATCCTGGGGAGATGAGCATTTCGCAGACCCAATGGTGGTCTAGTAATCACCACTGCAGATCTTTTGAAGACGAGTCAGACATCTGGTCGGAGAGGCCCCCTTGATGTTGGGTCCACTGAGACTTAAGATCCCACTTCAGAGCCTGCATATGCCAGCTAGCATATTTACCCAGAAGCATAAAGTGGGCTAGTTGATCTCACTGAAATGGATTGGTCGACATCTTGACTGCAGTGGGGTGGGCATCACAGCCTCAACCACAAAACTGCTGTGCACCTTAGTGAGGTTGGACTGGCTCATGGTATAGGTGTCTCTACCAAAAGCCACAACAGGGATGATACGGTTGGCGGGGTGGAGCAGAGAAGCTCGGAGAGCGTACAGTATCCCTATTCTCCTTGAATCACTTCAAAGCAGAAACTGCCTGGTCTCCAAACAGGCAAGCCCCCATCAAATGGAATGTCCATGAAGAATAACCTGGACATCGCCTGAAAATAGCTGTTGAACGCTGCCAAGCGTGGCGGAGAATGGCTACATTAGTGTCAATGGCTCGCCCAATGGAATTGCTTGTGTCTGAGCCACAAATTACTATGAACTTGGCTATATCAAAACCGTTTAGTTTAGCCTGGGAAAAGACAGATCGAAGATCATCAGGAACACCTCAGAGGACTTAAGCCCCCAAATCCCTAAAGGCCATAGGAATAGTGTACCAAAAGGCAGCTGGCATTCACTGATCTAAAAGCTAAGCTGGTGGATGAGAAGACACTTTTTCCAAAGTCTACACTCGTTTTGACTCCCTATCAGGGGGGATTTGTTGGAAATGGGTTTAAGTTGTCATGCTTGTATATTCCTGCACGACCCTGCTCTTAGGCAAGGGTGCGGCGATAACAAAAGGCTTGGTCGCCTGGGGCGGGGCTGTGGCATCTTGCGATCGGACGGTTGACTGATGGCCCAGAACAAGATCTGTTCAATGCCCAACAAGGCATTCGTAAGTACCTCACTCAAAGGCAAGAGGGGCTCAGAGGATGTTTGCCTCGAGGAGGATTTCTGTCAGGACATTGGTCTTGACCATCCACAGTGGGGAGCTGGAGGTCGAGAACTTAGGCCCCCCCCCTACACATCACCATGAAATTAGAGGTGCTCTCATCAGTGGCAGGACCAAGGGGCGAGAAGAGCCCTGGCTCCGGGGAGGTGCTGAGGCCACTAGCTTTATGTAGGTCATCATACCACTTTTTTTGTGGCACAGCTGACCAATCACCTCACCCACCTTGTAATCACTGCTTCAATACATACCAAAGAGGGATTGCAGGGGATATGTTCTCCCTTGTCGAGGCGGCAGGTCAAATAGATAAAGTTGTGCCTTGAGAGCGGCAAAGCTTGGCCTCGTATGAGATCTAACAGGCGCCGACTCAGAGTCAGAGTACAATAGGTACCTTGTCCTCAAGCATCAAGGGAGTCTGCATCTGCTGCTAAGTTACAGAAACCGGCATGGACCATGGCGGCAGAGGCAGCGTCAGAACTGGAGCTGGAAGTGGCCCTGTATTGGTCTCAGAGGTGGAACCAGCGCCAAGGGGTAATCTACCATTACTTCAAGGCCACTACTACGACTTACCATTACAAAGCATTTTTTACTTAGCAGGATCTTTTACTTCGCATTTTTTAAGTTCGAATGCTTCTACTTCGCATATACCGTTACTTTGCAAAGTCAATTACTTTGCTGACTATTCACATCGTTGTTTGGAAAAGGAGGCGCTTCCATTTCCAAACAACGAATTGCAGCTCTGATGACGCATGAAACCGGAGTAGAGGAAGCAGGTTGAAGCGAGGGATCACGAGGAGAGAGAGGTAAGTGGGGCAGTGTAGTTTTTGAAAGTTAGCTCCAGATTTGCATCTGGTGGCATGAAAAGGAAGGAACTGACGTCAGTTAGAGGGAGTGGTGCCTATATAGGCTCCCCCTGTAATTTCCAGAACGGAAAGGCTTAAGTGCTGCCACCTACCAGCATGCAGATGTACTGCTGAAAATGTTCTGGATCCAGTCTTTCAGGTCCCTGGCCAACTACCCTCGCCACGCCAAGCAGTTGACCTCCCTTGAAGAACAAGTTACTTACCTTCGGTAACGATATAGCTGTAAGAAACATTAGTTAGTTAGATTCCTTACCTTAGAATAACCCCCAGGCGTCAGACTGGATCCGGAAAATTTTGCGTAGCAGTACCCTTGCCCGTCGGTAGGCGTCGTCTGCGGCTCCGCGTCCATCGCCGTTGGCGCCGGGATGACGTCGGAGTACTTAGACGCCGCCCTCGCGCGCTGACGTCAGTTCTTATACACAGCTTTTCATCGCCAGAAATACAGAGCCATGATAAAAACCGACACTGGTGCCATGAAACTAGGGCCCTGAAAGGGATGACCTTAACCCTAGATATCGGTTCGCAGAACGGGGAGGATGGGTGGGGCGGTAAGGAATCTAACACTAATTACTGTTTTTTACAGATATATCGTTACCGAAGGTAAGTAACTTGTTCATCTGAAACAAACATCGTTAGTTAGATTCCTTACCTTAGAATAGATACCCAAGCAATACCAACCCCGGTGGTAGGTCTGGGAACCAAGATCACACCAGAAAGTCCCGGGGAACAGAACGGCCAAAGAAGCCATCTCTCCAGACTTGGCAGTCCAGGCAGTAGGGTCTTGCGAACGTGTGCAGCAAGGCCCACGTAGCTTCCTGACAGATGTCCTGCAAGGGGACTCCCCGACCCAGGGCAGTATTAGCCGCCGTGGCCCGAGTGGAATGGGCCCTCAGCCCAACAAGAGGCTCCTTCCTCGCCAAAGAGTAGCAAATCTTGATGCACAAGACGACCCACCGAGAGCTGGTCCGTTCGTGCACCGCCCATCCCTTCTTAGCGCCCACGTAACCAACAAAGAGTTGGTCATCCACCCGGAACTGGCGTGTGCGATCCAGATATTATGAGAGCGCACGTTTTGGGTCCCGACGGTGGAGCCTCTCTTTCTTTCGAGGGATGCGGAGGTGGAAAGAAGGTGGGCAAGGTGATGGACTGCCTGATGTGGAAGGCTGTAACAACCTTGGGCAGGAAAGAGTGACGTGTTTTTAAGACAACTTTGTCCGGATGGACAGAAAGGAAAGGAAGCTTAGAAGAAAGAGCCTGGAGCTCGCTCACCCTCCTGGCAGAGGTGATGGCAACCAGGAATGCAGTCTTAAGAGTAAGAAGACGGAGAGGACAATTGTGAAGTGGCTCAAAGGGAGCGCACATCAAATAACTGAGAACAAGGTTCAAGTCCCAATGAAGCAAGCATAAAAAATATATACTTGGGTTTTATTTTTATAACCAAGCAGCACTTGGCACAGGTGAGTAAAATATACTTTCAAATGCAAGACTGTTCAAGGAAATGCTGTTGTACTTGAAATTGCAATTGTTACAGGACTGTAGATGGTTTGGAAATAGTTTAAATCACACAGTAATTACTTTGTATCACTCTTGGATTACTCTGAGTACTGGAGGTGGTATGCCTAAATACCGCACCTAAGGATCTCTAAAAACAAGGTAAGTACGACATTTTGTACTTTGCAATAGAATTCTCTTTTCGTCATAGAACACAGTTCAACACAAACATTTTTTGGCCCAAAATCTCTTTACATGGGTTCCTATGGGGAAAAAGTGTTAGCGGTTTTGAAGATAAGTACACAACTTACGAGGATACGTTTTGGGGGTTAGGACCAAGTTTCCAAAGGTCTAGATTGGAATTCTAGTTACACCACCAGCGGTACTGGGGTGGCGGGGTGCAGAGTGCAAGGGCCCAATGTTAATCAATAAGGCTAAGGAGGCCTTCGGTCAGGGACAGCTTGAGAGCAGGCCACTCGGGTGTGGGAGCAAAGCTCCTAGGGTTAAGGTCAGTACTGTAGAGGCCAACAACCAGCACAGGAGCTGCACCACCAGCGGTACTGGGGTGGAAGGGTGCAAAGCGGACATCGGGGACCCAGTGCTTTCCAATGGAGACCTTCGGTTTCACAAAGATGCTGCAGGCTCGGGCTGGGAGACTTTCTGAAGGCAACCACCGGCTGGATAGGTACGTTGGTATCTGGGGGATGCCTGGATACAGTTAGTTGGGACACCTAAGTCCGTAGGGCGTCAGGTTTTCTTATAAGCTCTGGTAGCAGCCGGGGGACCCTTCATGTTGAGGCTCCATACGTCGTCGGGAATCTTGAGGGAGTTCGGGATCACATGATCCCAGGTCAGGATCTTTGGGGAGACCTTCTTGGGGTGTTGGGCCACTCAAACTTGGACAGTGGGTGTCGGGTGCAGAGTGGTGCAGGATCGCGTAGTCGATGGAATACAGATTCTGGAGGTGAGTCTTTGAGCAACTCCAGTGCTCAAGGGAGATAGTCTGAGGGAAGGTCACACGGCAGCTCCCCCGGGGTCTGGGGGCTGCTGGACTCACCCGGGTTCTTGCTGTAAGCAGGTAGTAGACAGGACAGGCCAGTAGGGCTGGGGACAAGACAGTTGGCAAGGTTCAGGGTTGCCCCTAAATACCACATTTATGGGCGTTAAATGGGTGTGCAGGATGGGTACACCCCCTATTGTGCCACCCTCCTGTGGGGGGTGGGGCATGATACTCTTGCTAATTTGCTGAGTCTCCTCATCTTCAAGATAGAGGGGACTGAGATGCGTGCTTCAACCACGCCTGTTGGCAAGGTGGGAACACCTCTCTCCCTAGTTTGGTTTTCCCGATGACTCTCCCACCCAAAGTGGGGGTCAGAACCGATGGGAGCCAATTGGCAGGGGCAGCAAAAGGCTGGGGCAGCTTTCAAAGGCAGTAGGCTTTTGAAGCTTGCCCTTTCGCGGAACCGGTCCATCCTGGGGGAGGAGGCATGACAATCCTGCCCAGGATGGGCTTTGTTTCTGGACCCAGAGGGCAGAAGCTCTCTACCGAAGGGTCAACATACCCGTCTGGTGGTGGCAAATGGGGGGACCATACCCGGGATGACCTAATTTCAGGGGGCATCTCTAAGATTTAATCTGAGTGCATTTAACATTAAATCCCACACTGGCATCAGTGTGGGTTTAATGTGCTGAGATGTTTGCTACCCAGCTTCGCAGTTTATAGTAAAGCCATTATGTGGCTGTGGAGTTGGGAATGACCAAATCCCAGACAATATACTCTTTATGGCTTTACTACACTTACAATGTCTAAGAATAGACAGACACTGTATGGGTACAGGGGTCATGCCTCTGTACCCTCACCTTAGGGCTAATGCACACTGCTATGGGGTGGATTACATAGGCCTCAGGCAGTGGGTTGCATACATGGCACACAGATGCCTCTAAGGGTGGCACAACAGGTGCTGCAGCCCTACGAGGCCTTACCCGGTCCCAGTGCCCTTGGTACCCATGGTTCCTGTTACAAGGGGCTTACCCTTGGCCAGAGATGTGCCAAATGTGGATAAGAACACCGGCCCAGGGAAACTAATTGGCAAGGACCTAAGGCACATCAAGTCAAGTTACATCAGATGTCAGGCAAAAAGTGGGGGGTAACCATGCAAAAAGGGGAACTTTCCTACACCTGCAGCGGAAACTACTTTGGTGGGGTGGGGGACTGGGCCCTTCCTTTTAAATGGCCGTGCCGCGGAGCCTTCCTGAGTTTAGCAACATAAACTTTGGCCTCACAGTCCCATATAGCCTTCAGACTTATCTGGGTGCAGTTGTTGCAGGCCCTGGAGTCGTGCCACCATAAGCAGACATCTTGAAGGTCTGTCACAAACATCGGTTTCCGACAATCCCAACATATTTATATACTGTCGCCTTAGGGGTATGACATTTTCCCTTGTGCACTGGTAAGTCTTGATGAAGTCTGTGGTCTTGAAGAACAAGGAGAAGGTCGAAATTCACGTTGGAAGGAGAGGAAAGAAAGGAACTTAACACCTTCAGCGCGGCATGAATTTTCGCGCTGTGCTGAAGGTTCTTAAAAACGGGTGTGGTCATGACGGAACGGTTCCGTCATCAGCACAGCTCAACCGACGCGGATGACGGAACAGTTCCGTCATAAGCATCGAAGGGGTTAAGTCAGCACACTTTGGGGGCACTTATTTGAGCTTCTGAAGAGAGAGGACATCAGTGCAGAACTGCACAACGACACCTACAGGCATGCAGGTGTACTGCTCTAAACATTTCTGGATCCTGTCCAATGTCTGGGGTAAGGAATCAGCAGTTAGAAGTATCAACCAGAAATGTGTATTTCACACACCTGATAAGATATTCTACCTTTTATGAATTCGGAAAAAGTTAGATGAGGAATAAATACACAATTCCTTTGAATAACTTTTCAATTAGCATGGACGAGGGGAAATGAAGCTAAAATATTAATGGTGCCTTTCGCATATTGCTACTTTGACCCTGTTGGAACTGGCTCACTACAAGTAACTCGCAGTGCGTAACAGTTTATTAAGTAGATGAAAATATGAATATCAGTAGAAACTAAATTTCATTTAACTATTGTAAAATAGATGTATCTGTGAACTGTGACGAATTAAGTGATTGATAGAAAACCAGCACAGTTTCCACTATACTAATAACATGCTGATACACATGCATACTCTGTCACAATATAAATGTACCTGCTGTTTGGCATGGTTACTAGATTGGTGGTAGTAAGCAGTCTGTAAAGCAGATCCAGGCGAGCAGACTTCTGGCCAGCAATTAATGTTTTGCATTTACATTTTTCCCAGCAGTCACAATAGGCTGTTGGAGATGTCCTTTTGAGTCTAAAAACACAAAACATATTTAGTGGGAAGCATGGTGTAAAAGATTCTCAGGTTAACAACAAAAAAAAATTATTAACATAAGGAGGGAGAATTGGAATTAAAATATTTGGCAGCAACTAAATAGTGCTTATCATTGCAAAAGAGATTCATCAATCACTACTGTAAGAAACTGGCTCTATATATACTACACCAAAATGAGGTATACTTTGTATCGGGTCCAGGTCACTCCAAAGGTAGGCAGAGGTTAAAGTTAGATAGAACCTTACTCGCTATTTGTGGTAGCTTGGTCGAGCAGTAAGGCAGTATCAGAGAAGGATTAGTTACTTACCTGTAGAACAAGTTACTTACCTTCGGTAACGATATACCTGTAAGAAACATTAGTTAGAATCCTTACCTTAGAATAACCCCCAGGCGTCAGACTAGATCCGGAAAATTTTGCATAACAGTACCCTTGCGTGTCGGTAGGCGTCGTCTGCGGCTCAGCGTCCGTCGTCGGCATGACGTCGGAGTACTTAGACACCGCCCTCGCGCGCTGAAGTCAGTTCTTATACACAGCTTTACCGCGCCAGAAACGCAGAGCCATGATAAAAACAGACACTGGTGCCATGAAACAAGGGCCCTGAAAAGGATGACCTTAACCCTAGATATCGGTTCGCAGAACGGGGAGGATGGGTGGGGCGGTAAGGAATCTAACCAACTAATGTTTCTTACAGATATATCGTTACCGAAGGTAAGTAACTTCTTCATCTGAAAGAAACACGTTAGTTAGATTCCTTACCTTAGAATAGATACCCCAGGAATACCAAGTCTGGTGCTGGGTCTGAGAACCAAGATCACTCCAGAAAGTCCCGGAGAACGGAACAGCCAAAGAAGCCATCTCTTTGGACTTGGCTGTCCAGGCAGTAGTGTTTAGCAAACGTGTGCAGCGAGGCCCACGTAGCTTCCTGACAGATGTCCTGCAAGGGGACTCCCCGACCCAGGGCAGTAGTAGGTGCCGTGGCCCGAGTGGAATGGGCGCGCAGCCCAACAGGAGGCTCCTTTTTCGCCTAAGAGTAGCAAACCTTGATGCACAAGACGACCCACTGAGAGATGGTCCGTTGTGCACCGCCCGTCCCTTCTTAGCGCCCATGTAACCAACAAAGAGCTGGTACTCCACCCGGAACTGACGTGTTTGATCTAGATAGAAGGAGAGCGCACTTTTTGGGTGCAGACAGTGGAGCCTCTCTTCCTCCTTCGAGGGATGCGGATGCGGAAAGAAGGTGAGCAAGGTGATGGACTGCAGGATATGAAAGGCTGTGACCACCTTGGGCAGGAAAGCAGGACGAATCCTCAGAACAACCTTGTCCGGATGGACAGAGAGGAAAGGAGGTTTAGAAGAAAGAGCCTGGAGCTCACTCACTCTCCTGGCAGAGGTGATGGCAACCAGGAATGCAGTCTTAAGAGCCAGAAGACGAAGAGGACTGTTATGAAGTGGCTCAAAGGGAGAGCACATTAGATACGTTAGAACAAGATTCAAGTCCCACTGAGGCATCACGAAGGGAAGAGGAGGAAACATGTGTGCGATGCCTTTGAAGAATCCATTTACAACAGGGGACTTGAAAAGAGAAGGCTGATCAGGGAGCCTTAAGAAGACTGAAATGGCCAAGAGGTAGCCCTCGATAGTGCCCAGAGCAGAGCCCTGCTGGGCAAGAGAAAGCAGTAAGAGGAGAACCTCAGAAAGGGGGGCAGAGAGTGGATCCACAGCCTTTGCTGTGCACCATGCCAGAAATTTGTTCCACCTGCAGGTGTATACCGTTTTTGTGGAGGGACGCCTGGCTGCCAGTATCACATCACAAACTTCAGGAGGCAAGACAAATGGCCTCAACTGCCGCTGCTCAATCTCCACGCATGTAGATCAAGACTGGACAGGTTCAGGTGGAGGACCGTCCCCTGTTGCTGCAACAGAAGGTCCTCCTGAAGAGACAGACGAATCGGGGGGGTCAACTGACATGCTGAGTAGCTTGGGATACCAGTATCTTCGTGCCCAATCCGGAGCCACAAGGATGACTTGGGCCCGGTCTTGCCTGATCTTCTGCAGCACTATGGGAAGAAGAGGTATAGGCGGAAAAGCGTACAACAGACCGCAGCTCCACTCGCGGCGAAAAGCGTCGCTGAGCGAGTGCCGCCTTGGAAATTCCA
Source organism: Lissotriton helveticus (assembly GCF_964261635.1). NCBI lineage: Eukaryota > Metazoa > Chordata > Amphibia > Caudata > Salamandridae > Lissotriton > Lissotriton helveticus. The sequence continues at coordinate 402,592,771 of NC_136063.1, read as the reverse complement.
AAGCTCAGAACGGATGACATTGTGCGTTCTCTTCGGTGGCGAATAGATCTAACCAAGTCCATATCTTGACCTAACTGGTATTCTAAAGGGTCCAGTGACCCCTCCCATTCTGCCCCTACACCTAGTTCTTCAGAATAGGGCTCAGGCGTTTACCTAGGACGCAGGGGACCTGTAGGCGCGGCATCAGTCGACACGTCTCAGTGTTGTCATTAATCAGAATGGGGATGGTGCCAGCAGCGGCAGGAGAATCATCGTTGGGATAGGACGCAGTGACTGGGGTCAGTCCGGATCCATGATCTGATCCGTTGGGACCCATCGGAGGTGAGGTCAGAGACATCGACACGGAACACGATGGGGACCCCACCTCCGACCCTGACTGGTCCAGAGGGGTTAGGCCATTCACATACACAGTGCAAAGCCTGGTAAAATTCTTTTACCTGAGTGGATTCATTCAGACTCCTGGAAAAGCTGGGAGGCTCAGAGTTAGTCCTGGCAACAATTCCTTAGAACCATGCTTCAAACGACGGTGCTCCTTTGTAGCATAAGCTGACGAACAAGGGGAAGTCAAAGCACGCTTCCACCTTTTATGCTTATTCCCCAAATATCCCGAAGACCTGGAATGGGAAGACGACAACTTGGGGCTCCTGGAGCGGTCACGCGACCTCCCTCTTAATCGGGACCCAGACCTCTGAGGAGTTTAGCAATGCGGCATCACCTGCAGGTCTGCCAGCTGCTTCGTGGACCACTCCCTTAAAGCCTTCGGGGCCATGGCCCAGCAATCCGAGCACGACTTGGAGTCATTGTCGCTTGAGACACCACAGACATAGATGGTGCGATGACAGGCCCCACATGGTGTAAAGAACAATGCACAAGTTACTATTTGTGTAACAATATATCTGTAAGAGACATTAGTTAGTGATAGATTCCTTACCTTAGAATATTCCCAGGCGTCAGACTGGATCCGGAAAGTTTTGCTTAGCAGTACCCCTGCGCGTCAGTGGGTGGCGTCCTGCGGCTCCGCGTCCGTCGCAGGCGTCATATGCGCCAAGATGACGTCACAGAGACTACTTAGGTGCCAACAATGCGCACTGGCGTCAGCTCTGTACACAACTTTCCGTGCCAGGAATGCAGAGCAATGCAAGATACTGACCACTGGTGCATTGAAAACTAGGGCCCTGAAAGGGATGTTCTTAACGCTAGTAATCAGTTCGCAGAACGGGGAGGATGGATGGGGTGGTAAGGAATCTATCACTAACTAATGTCTCTTACAGATATATAGCTATAGGGGAGATGGGCCGTGACTCCCTCCTTGGTCGTCACCTACCCAGTCGGTCTTTAGACAGACTTCTTATCGTCTCTCCTTATTGGCTCTTCCCTTATCCTCACTTTCCCACTTCCCCTAACCCCCACTACTTTTCTCTCTCCTTTCTCTCCTCTAATGTATTGCTGATTATTTGATGTAATTGTTCATCTATTTCTGTTATATTGTTGAACCACATTGTTCGACTTCCTTTCGTCTCTCCTGTCCTCTCCTCCCATATCCGCCCTCTATTTTACGTCTCTCCTTCTCTCCTCTCTCAATGTAAGGAGAGTGAACTATTAAGTCTGATGCCCGATGGAGCTACTTGGTTTAGCTATAGGGGAGATGGGCCTTAAATTCCCTCCTTGGTCGTCACCTACCCAGTCAGTCTTTAGACAGACTTCTTTTCATCTCTCCTTATTGTCTCTTCCCTTATCCTCCCTCTCTCACATCCCCTGCCCCCTCCACTACTTCTCTCTCCTTTCTCTCCCCTCCTAATTAAATTGCATATTTTTGATGTATTGTGTAATTGTTGAATTTGTTCTGTTACATTGTTGATTCTCATGTAAAGCGCTCTGATACCTTCGGGTCTAGACAGCGCTATATAAAACTATTTAAATAAATAAATAAATAAATAAATAAGTAGTAACTTGTGCATCTGAAAGAGACATGTCCCAAGTAACAGAGCGCGTTATAAAATGGTTTATACATACATTTATACATACACGTTAGTGATAGATTCCTTACCTTAGAATAGATACCCCAGCAATACAAACCCCGGTGGTGGGTCTTCATACAAGATTACACCAGAAAGTCACAGAGAACAGAACGGCCAAAGAAGCGGTCTCTCAGGACTTGACTGTCAAGGCAGTAATGCTTGGTAAACGTGTGCAGTGAGGCCAAAGTAGCTGCCTGACAAATGTCCTGCAAGGGAACACCGCGTCCCAAGGCAGTAGTGGCTGCCATAGCCCTGGTGGAATGGGCACGCAGCCCCACAGGAGGCTCCTCCTTAGTCAACAAGTAACAGGCCTTGATGCAGAGAACGACCCACTGAGAGAATGGTCCATTTGTGCAAGGCCCGACCTTTTTTGGCGACCACGCAGCCAACAAAGAGCTTGTCATCCACCCAGAACTGTTGTGTGCGTTTCAGATAGAAGGAGAGCGCACGTTTTAGGTCCAGACAGTGGAGCCTCTCTTCTTTAGAAGGATGCGGAAAGAAGGTGGGCAAAGTGATGGTCTGCCCGAGGTGGAGGGGCGTGACAACCTTTGGCAAGAAAGAAGGACGGGTCCTCAGAACCACCTTATCCGGATGAACAGAAAGGAAAGGAGATGTAGAAGAAAGAGCCTGGAGCTCACTCACTCTTCTGGCAGAGGTGATAACTACCAGGAAAGCCGTCTTGAGAGTGAGAAGACGTAAAGGACACTTATGAAGGGGCTCGAAGAAAGCGCACATCAGAAACGTCAAGACAAGGTTTAAGTCCCATTGAGGCATGATGAACGGCACGGGAGGGAACATGTGCGTAATGCCTTTCAGAAAACGGTTAACAACCGGGGACTTAAAAAGAGAAGGCTGATCAGGAAGCCGTAAAAAGGCCGACATGGCCGAAGATAACATTTGATAGTGCACAGAGCAGAGCCCTGCTCGGCCAAAAAAAGAAGGAACAAGAGAACCACGGTAAGAGGGGCAGAAAGGGGATCCTCAGCCTTCGCTGTGCACCATGCCACAAACTTGTTCCACCTGCAGGCATATACCGCTTTTGTGGAGGGATGCCTGGCTGCCAGAATGATATCACAGACTTCGGGAGGAAGATCGAAAGCTGTCAACTGTTGCCGCTCAATCTCCGCGCATAGAGGTGGAGGCTGGACAGGATCGGGTGGAGGACCGTCCCCTACTGCTTCGACAGAAGATCCTTCCGAAGAGGCAGTCGGGTCGGGGGGGATCAATCGCCATGCTGAGGAGCTCGACACCAGTATCTTCTTGCCCAATCCGGAGCCACAAGAATGACTTGGGCCCGGTCGCACCGAATCGTCTTCAGCACTCTGGGCAGAAGTTGTATAGGCGGAAAGGCGTACAATAGACCACAACTCCACTCGAGCGAGTGCCACCTTGAAAATTCCAACGCGCAGAACTGATGACATTGCGCGTTCTCTTTGGTGGCGAATAGTTCGAACCAAGGGTCTCCCCACTGCTGAAAGAGACCTTGCGCCACGTCCGAGTTCAGACACCATTCATGATCCATCATGCACCGGCGGCTGAGTTTGTCCGCCTTGGCGTTCAGGGAACCTGCCAGGTGTTGAACCACCAGGGTCATGCCCTGATGTTCCAGCCACTGCCAAAGGCGCAGAGCCTCCTGGCAAAGGGTCCACGACTCACCCCGCCCTGTTTGTTGCAGTACCACATGGCGGTGGTGTTGTCCGTGAACACCTGCACTACACTTCCCCGGACAGAGGGAAGGAATGCCGTCAGTGCAAGTCGATCGCCTGCAGCTCCAGAAGGTTGATAAGGAGCCGGGACTCCGCCGGAGACCAGAGGCCTCTGATCTCACTCTCTCCCATGTGGCCCCCCCAATCCCAGGAGGGACGCATTTGTCACCACTACGTGCTCCGGTTGGGGTAGGGCGAGAGATCTGCCGCTGACCCAATCGTGGTCCGTGAGCCACCACTGCAACTGACTCGCAGTGCCCTCCGAGATAAGAACGTGGTCGGGCAGGTTGCCCTGATGCTGTGCCCACTGAAACTTCAGGTCCCACTGCAGAGCCCGCATCCGCCACCTGGCGTGATGCACCAGAAGGATGCAGGAGGCCATCAGCCCCAGGAGCCGCAGCGTCAACCTGACCGAGACTCGGGATAAAGGCTGAAAGATCGGAATCAGAGCCTGAATATCCCAAATCCGCTGTTTGGGGGGATAAACCCGAAACTGCACCGAGTCCAGAACCGCTCCAATGAAAAGGATCTCTGAGAGGGGCAATGGTATGACTTAGGCATGTTGATGGAGCACCCCAGCAAGTGCAGGAGGTCGGCCGTAGTCTGGAGGTGGGAGACGACTGTTTGGGGCGAGCCCGCATTCAACAACAAATCGTCGAGATAGGGGAAGACAAACCCCTGATCTGCGCACATGAGCTGCGACCACCACCATCACTTTCGTGAACACCCGAGGGGTGCTGGTAAGGCCGAAGGGGAGCATGGTAAACTGAAACTGCTCGTGGCCTACCTTGAACCGCAGGTGTGCCGGCAGGACGGGGATTTGGAAATACACGGCCTGCAAGTCCAACACTACCATCCAGTCTCCTGGGTCCAGGACAGCTAGGATCGGAGCCAAAGTCGGCATCTTGAACTTCTCCTTCTGGAGGAAGCCGTTGACGCTCCGTAGGTCCAAGATAGGGCATAGGCCTCCTTTGTGCTTCTTGGGTACCAGAAAGTAGTGGGAATAGCAACCACGTCCTACTTCTGGCCCAGGAACGCGCTCCATGGCCCCCTTGGCCAAGAGGGCCGTAACTTCCTCCTTGCAAGTTGCAAGTGATCCCCCGACATGCGGTGGTACTGCGGTAGCATGGCTGGAGGGGTTGCCTCGAAGTGGAGGGAATAGCCCCTTCGGGCGATTTGCAGCACCCACCTGTCCAACGCGATGGTACGCCAATGGGGGAGGTGATGGCGGGCCCTGCCCCCCACTGGCGTCGAATGGGCCTGAAATGCTGGACTAGGAAGGCTTAGAGGCAGGTGCTGCGGGAGCGGGTGTGGACTGACCCTGCCGCTGTCCCCCGGAACCGCCACGGCGGTAACCACGTCTGCGGCCTGTGGCTTGCTGGACGTGTGGGGGCAGGAAAGGGACGAAAAGCTGAAGTTTGCGGGAGTTGGCCTAGGCCCAAGGACTTGGCCTTAGCCCGGAGTCCTTAAAATGCTCCAGCGCACTATCCGCGTTGTCGCCAAAGAGGCGACGGCCATCGAAGGGCATGTTCATGAGCGTGGCCTGGACATCCCCCGGAAAGTTGTCGCACCTCAGCCAGGCGTGGCGGCGAACTGCCACTGTCGTTGCAATCGCTCTACCCAGCGATGCCGGACCTGAACCGGGGCTGAAACTGGGGGTCGACGTTGTCCAAGGACAGCGCAGGGAGCGACACCCTCTGGGTTGGCGCCAGCGGAGTCGTCGTAAGGTCAACTGGCGACGACGGCCATCCAGGCCTGGATCCTGCGGCGTCGTGACCGGAGTCGTCGACGGCACCGGGGCCGGAGCTGCAGGCCCGCTAGGTCTCCCAGTCGGACCCGCAGGGCCCGAAGGTGCCTCAGCAGGTTCCGACGGAGAGAGTGCGACCTCATAGCCGTGAGGAAAGCACTTATCTCCTCCGGCGTCGCGTGCAGCCACGGGAATGGCAGGTATGGAGCTGGACGCGGTGCCTGCGGCTCCGACGGAGCGGGCGATGTCGCCCGAATCCCCGGCCGCGTCGCGCGAGCGTCGGGGGAAGTCGGAAGAGCGATGACGCCTCCGACTTCTTTTTCGAATGCCTCGACTTACCTGAGGACTTGGAGCCCGACAGGTGGTGGAGACTCGTCGAGCGACGATGACTGCGGCTCCACGACCGGTCCCTCTACTTCCTCTTCGACCGGGACCTCGAGCAGCGCGGAGCCGACTGCCGGAGCTCGAGCAGCTTACAGAACGGCTCCCGTCTAGCCTTCGAGGTCAAGGCCCGGCAGTCGGGGCACGACTTGTCATCATGGTTGTCCGAGAGGCAGTAAAGGCACCAACGGTGGGGGTCGGTCACCGACATCAGGCGGTGATAGGCCTCGCAAGGTTTAAAACCAAGCATCCCCAGCGGCACCGCGAGACGAAGTTCGACTCGAAAAGTGATCAATAGAGATCAAAAAAGTTAGTCAAAAAATGACTAGAGTACTGCACTTCCCGGATCTGCGCTTGCTGGCGCGGAAAAAAGAAGAACTGACGTCAGCGCGCAAGGGCGGCGTCTAAGTACTCCGATGATCACGACGACAGACGTGGAGCTGCAGACTATACCTACCGACGCGTAGGGGTACTGCTGACGAAAACTTTCCGGAGCCAGTCAGACGCCTGGGGATATTCTAAGGTAAGGAATCTAACACTAACCTGTTTCTTTCAGATTGAATACATTCAAGTTGAAACCGCTGATACCAGGGTTAGTGTACCCCATAAGTTATATGAAGTAACGCTCCGGATGGAGGAGCACATAACTAGGAAAATAAGAGCACTCTTTTGGGAGAAGCTCTCTAAGGCTTATGATATTCTTCTAGCTGAAAAAGACTGGGCACCTAATTTCGTCAGGGACATCATTATGCCAGCCTTCTCCAATCACATTACAATTCACTTAAAATACAGCTATGGAAGAAAATTGGCTGTAAATCATGTAGGACGGGATGAGCATTCCCCTCACCATAAAATCCAGTTAAAAGCACAACCAACTGCACAGAGGCAGTACCGAGTAAAGCAAGAAGCTAAAAAACAGGTCAGGGAGATATTAGATCAACTTGAATACCAAGGGGTGATTGAAACATGCACCTAGTCAATGAACAATCCTTTGTTTCCTGTCTCCAAACCAGACAATACATATCGTCTAGTTTTGGACTACAGACATTTAAACTCTTTTTGCAAAACTTTTGCAGTACAAAATACACACAGTGCAGCGCTAATGAATAAAATTGTGCGAAAAAAATATAAAACCACATTAGATATTTCTAAAGGTTTCTTCTGTCGCAACACTACACCTGCAGGTACTTGACTGCTTTCTCAATTATGGGGACACAGCGTCACTTCTGTCGTCTCCCCCAGAGATTCAAGAATAGTCCAGGGTTATTTTCAGCTAGAGTAACAGTTACTACAAAAGTATGATGATGAGGCATTATCTTATGTCGATGACTTTTATCTAACAGATGATGACTTGGACAGGTACTTGAACAGAGTGAATACGATTAAACTTGGATTCGCCTCTGAAGGGTATAAATTCAATTTAAAGAAATCAAGAATTGCCCACCTCAACATCCTGTTTCTAGGATATGAGTTATCAAGTAAAGGAAAAAGCCTGGCAGGCAATTTTTTTTTAAAAAGTGTGCGCTGCTCCAACCTCCAAGAACGCTGAAAAACGTAGTCAACTCTAGGTTTCCTAAGTTTTATAAGAACTTACATTCTAAATTACGCAGAAAGGGTTAAACCTCTTTACGAATTAATCAAACCTGATCTCAAAACTACTAATTGGACTAAAAAAAACTGACATTTTGCGTTCAGTGCAAACAGACATGTTAGCAACAACACATTTACAGACATGCGTAAACGCACGCAACCTTGTAATCCGAATCATCCCAGGAAGATGCGGATTCACTTACTTAACCTTTAATGAAGGTGAAAAAGTACCAATTGCTTATAAATCACACTTGTACACACAAGCTGAAATGAAATTCACTTCTACAGAAAAAATGCTGATAGCGGTTCAAACTGCAGTAGCAAAAGAGAGCCCTCGCACAGGGTAAACGCATAATCGTCGTTACTCCTGTACCTGCCTTAGAGGCAGTGACAAAAGCAAGCATTCCAAATTCAAAGGCTTTACATCAAAGATGGATACAATGGGTTAACTCTCTTGCTGCAACAGACGTTGAATATGTTTTTGACCCCTATTTGAAAACACTAGAATTTCTACAAAACGAACAAGAATGTCCTCTGCCCACTGAGATTCTGCCTCTAGAACAGTACAGATGTATAATTTATACAGACGGATCAGCACAACCCGCAATTAGGGGTAAACAAGCTTATAGTGCTGCGTGCGCGATTGTTTAAGGCCGCTGGCGCGATGGTAAATTACAACCTAGAGTCACAAAAACACAATCTCTCGGAGATTGTACAGCTCAGAGAGCTGAACTGCAGGCATTTAAGATGGTGCTTGAAAATACAGATCCCGAATTCCCCACACTCAGTGTGCGATTCGTATTACTACGTTCAATCTTACAATGAATACTTGCAGAATTGGATTCAAAACGGTTTCAAAGATGCAAAAGGTGGCACAATCAAGCATAAGTTGCTTTAGGAACAAGTAGCTCAATTACAGCGAGAACTACAAAAGACTCACGTGATCCATACACAGTCATCAATGTGATGGCGTTCACGTTGCAGGGAATTCATTGGCTGATGAAGCCGCAAAGGCAGCTGTGCAAACGGCTTCCTTAGCTGCAATCATTTATTCCAAAACCAAAAATAGACAGCGAAATAATGCAAGCTGTCACCGCTTCAAACAAAGACGGCAGTAAAACGTTACCAAAAGGCTTTCCACTCAAATACTCATATATAACTGATACAAATAATGTTCCTTTTGCTTGAATCCCTGGAGTGGGGGGGATAGAGTAATTCCAAACATATATTAGGACTAATCTTAGCAGCACACGAAGGGCTCGCCTCTGCACAAGCAGGTGTTTCTCCAACAGTGTTGTTACTAAAACAAAGATACTGATGGCCACGTATGAGGAAACAGACCAGAAACTCTGTTTTGGATTGTGAAACCTGCCAGAAAATTAAGGTTTCAACAGTAAAACGCCTGGCGCAGACGCCCCTTTTAATTTCAGATAAACCATTAGCATGCGTTTACCTGGACCACTGCGGTCCCTTACAAAGGGATGGTAACTATAAATATATCATTGTCACAGTGGATTCATGCTCAAAATTCATTTGGATGTGGCCTCAGCACTCGGCTGACGCCCGAACTGTTATAGAAGATTTGCGAGTCTTTATCAGCACATACGCAGTCAGCACGCTACATTCTGACCAGGGTCCTGCGTTTAGCTCCAAAGCTTACAAGGAGGCCATGGCCAATCTGGGCGTTGCATAGCGGTATTCTAGTCCATTCCATCCTGAGGGAAATTCTGAAGTGGAGAGAAAAAAAACGGTACATAAAGCAATCTATAACAGCTAGGGTATTAGGCTCGGGTGACGGGTGGGTCAAACATCTTTTAAGTGTCCAACGTAGTCTAAATATTCTGCCAAGAAATTCTCTGGGTGGAATCACTCCACATAAAATCCTTTTTGGTACTAGAATGATTGTCCAGGACCTTGATAGTCACACTTCAGTGGCAGAACAAAAACCTTTTGATATCAAAGATCGTTTGGCTGTTTTGCAGGACTTAAATGAAACAAGAAGTCAAAGCAACACATTGCAGAAGCCAACGACCATTGAAGGGGAACCACCCGTCCCAGCAAGGCCTGCCTGGATTCCAAAGATCTAGTCAGAGAAAAGATTGCGGATAAGAAGGAATTTGGGCCTTCTTGCAGACAACCAGTACCTGTCCTAGCAATCAACGTATCAAAAACAGCCCCTTGCTGGAAGAAAGGAAAACAGGTTTGTGTCTATCGACCTGGTAAAACCACATCATGTGGCCAATCTTAAGTAGTAGGCCCAGTGGACTCCAAAGATGTAGCAGATGACCAAAACTTGCTGCTATCCAAAACGTTCAAACTGAGAGACTCATCACCTTTGAGGAATCGGCAGTACGAAACGAAGGACTAAGCAATAAAGCCATGCAACTTGTGCCTCTTAAACCCAAATAACAGTTCGTCAAGACACTCCTGTCTACAATGATGTAGAATCTGACTATACTAATATGACAAAGGATCCAGTAGCTCCAGTGATTTCAAGTAATCCTGATGCAATTCCTACAATTGACAGAACTGCCTCTGGCTATTTCATTAACTTTGATACGTTTTCCGAGGAGCCCGGTGAGCCTGAAACGACACCAGCAAATAAATTTTTTTAAAGAACAAGCAACTGAACTTTTTCAGCAACTTTAAAAAAATTATCTGGTTTCACCATGGGTTGAACTTTGGATTGTGCTAGGCGTACTTTTTCTCCTACTTTGGCTAATTGTATTAAGTTTGGGAATGCTGATGAATGGAATATATAGTAAAATGGACAGAGCAAGTAAGAACATCAACTTACTACTCAAGCCACACAAATCATCTCATCGTGAACAAAGAGACTGGACATCAGTGAACATCACAGCCATTCCTATACCTGGTGGTATAGCTTGGGGACAGAACTGATTATGACATCTTCGTCCTGCAGAGCTGTTGAAGATTCCACACCAATTAAAGGTTTTCTTGAGTGACTTTGTTTCATCTAGCACATTTTCTTATGACTGGGACTTTGAGACTGTTAATATGATGTCAGACTTAGAGATGTCTGCAAAATTCACAAAACATAAATACTTAGAAGGTTCATCAGATTATGAACAAATGTACTGTTATAATCACTATGGTCGTCAATATTTGCACAAATCTGCAAACCCTAGAAATGTTTATACCTTCAATCAATGGTAACACTGTCCAATGCCACCAAAGGGTAGTTCAAAAACATTCTATGAAAAATGTCCATACTTCTCCGGTTTTAATGTCTCAACTCCGGAAACATTTTACTTTAAAAATGTTAAGAAGACATGAATGAAAAGTATGTTAGTATGTTGACTAATACTAAGCAAATTTATTCTGCAACCTTTTATGCTCCTCGTTAGGTTTTGACTTTTGGAGTGACAACATTGAAACAAAAACTGTTTGGGGCACAAAAGACTGGCAGGTGCAGGGAATAGAAGCCTTATTTCGAGCCTGCATTACCCACGAACAAATAATGTTTTTGAATGACACGGTGCAACAGACATCCTGTCTTGGCCTAGCTAAGAAAAGATTTGAACAAACCGTCCATACCTACACCTACACCTGATAGTAAAAACACTTCAGAAAGAGGGGTCCACATAAAAACAATTTTACTTAAAAAAAGAACTGATCCTGATTGGAAGAAATGGTTAATCTGGCCCACAGACACAAACAACTGTCAAGATGGATTCCTGAACAGGACTTGCTCATGCTACAGCATGGACAGTCACAATTGCGTTCTACAATGCTTTTAGGCTGGACGTTACAAAATCTTCGTTCTGGATATGTGCCATGGCATCTAATCAACACCACATCATTGTTTTCTGTGTTTAACCTTACAGATAAACAAATCACTTTGGCACAAAGAGGAGCAGACTATACGGTGCTGAGCATTGAGAAACTGGAAAGATTACCATTAACTGTTTACCTGCAACAGAATGGCTAATACACGGAACAATCACTCTGCCTGTCACAATTTTCCATTTTCAGTATTGTTTGAAACATATACCAGCTGGCGTGTATGAAAGGTTGGGTAAAGGATACATTAAGTCAACCTGGGTATTACCATATACACACAGATGTTGGAGTGGGGGAAACAAAGTATTTCTTAGTGACACAAACTGCAAAAGCGCACTAAGTGGTACACTTTTATGTCAGGGTATTAATTTACATGGAGCATGCAATGGTTCTTCGACCAACTTATCCTGCAACCAGCAAGGTTCTCCAGCTGCAGTGATAGATCCAATTTTTAGGCGGCTTTCTAATGGAAGCTATATTATGTTGAATGATCACAGCTGCTGTGGCATGTTGCCAGGAATAGCCTTTCTCGTAACTGTGTCAGCCAGGGTCACTTGTTGTATGCAAGTATTGTTTCCAAAAAACTAAGACAGACGGGGAGTCGCCGCTATGGCCTTCACTGAACATCTCTTCTATACGAATTGATACTTTTAGCAGAATGAAAGCCATTCTTTTACAAAAAAACTGTGCCACTGACCGCGTCCAAAGAAACCTATGAACTACAAGTTGCAAGATCGTCTGCAGAGATACATGCCCTTTTATCGCCAAACTGCCCTGTACATTTCGTAGAAATGTTAGGTCGTATCTTAAACATGTCTGCTACCAGTGGCGTTATACATGTATTTAAGACCGTGTTTTTGGGACTGTTAGCAACTTTTGAAGCAGTCCTCGGCATATTTCCAAACTTCGTGCACTCTGTGTTCGGCGGCCTGCCTCTCATTTTGGGACTTGTAGCAGGAATACTATTCTTGTTCCTTCTGCTCCGAAATGGCAAGTCTGGTTACCAGCGACACCCAGATTACCATAGAGAGCACTCTCCTGGCAATGAAGTGTTGTGAGCGCATGATACAGATTCTGGGCTAGGCTCGTTTATGAGATCTGAATACCACATGGTTTTTTATCATTCCGACCAATCTGGCAAGATTGCATCTTACCTGTTCTACGATGCCTGCTATGTGGAGAAGAATGCGTGTTGGACATCTGTCTAACACTCCCATCAGTCCTGCCAACGGATGTTGATACTTTGCTTGGTTCGGTAACGGCCCATGCATTGTGTTGTCACCAGCGGCTGTCAATCCTGATGACGGCATTCATTGAGGTCTCACAGACGCAATCTGCTGACGGTGAGATACGTGGATCGACAGGCACACAGGTACTATCTCCATCTCCATTGAACATTGCTAATACGGCTGACTGCGATGCTTCACATTTTTATGCAATCGGTCTACTTAACGAAGTGGTCCAAGTTTCACCTACTGTGGTAGACTAATTCTTTACCAGCTTAGAAGATTTGATGTTTTCTCCAAACAATGAGACTGACTTTTGAAAATGGTACACAGCTTTCTATGGGGCTCTGTGTGCGACCTTCACTTTTAAAAATACAACTTCTAACTTTAGAACTCTATTTTTCTGCGATTTGACTTTTTCCAAATATGAATTTTTTTTGGGGGCACAAAGTAATCTGTTTAAAGTAGAACTATTCTTAGAGAGTTACAGGTAAGAAACTATTCCTTCTGTAGTAGCGGATCTCTGTGTATACTCATAATCTAGTGAATAGAATGGCAAGCCTATTATCACAACCAAACGGGCGGGGGAGGTAAAAGACAACACCACTACTGTATAAACAGATTTCATAACGAAGCCTGCCCAACCTGAGCATCTGCTCTGGCATCAGAGTCCAGACAGTAGTGCTTCGCAAAGGTATGGACCGACTTCCACGAGGCAGCCCTGCAGATGTCTGCAATGGGAACATTACGGAGCGAAGCCGTTGTAGCCGCTTTGCCCCTGGTGGAATGAGCTTCAGGCTTACCCCTGAAGGTCTTATTAGCCTTTTGATAACATAACTGGATACAGGACACAATCCACCTAGACTGTTTAGAGGTAGCAAGACCAGTCCTGACTGACCCATAGTTGATAAACAATTGGAACTTGCGGTGTTTCCGTGCAATGGGCACATGGAAGTACGCATCCTGCAGATCTATCGCGCAATGCCAGACTCCCCTTTGCAGCTGAGGGTAAATCTGGTGCAAAGACAGCATGCAAAACGTTTCTCTGCGAATCCATTTGTTTGCTTGTCGCAAACCCAGAATGTGCCTGAACTCGTTCTTGTCTTTCTTGCACACCAGAAAGAAGCGCGAGTAAAGACCCTTTCCCCTTTGAGACAGAGGGCCTGGAGCTCGCGCAGTTGGAACTGCGAGCAAACCGGTGGAATCGCTGGAGGCGGGCTGAGAAAACGAAGACTGTATCCATTGCAAACAATATTCAGCACCCACTTGTCCGGAGTAATTTTTCTCCACTCTGCCAAGTAACGGGTAACGGAAGAGCGGGAAGTAGCACCTCAGGGCTTAGACCCGGCCGGGCCCTTGTTCGCGGAGGAGGACTGCTGACCACCCCTGCCTCTCTGGCCCTTTTGGAACAGCCCCCGCTGGTATTGCTGCTGCTACTGCTGTTGCTGCTGTCCAGCCTGCCGACCTTGCCCTCTGCCCACTTGCCTGCGCACCGTAACACCTCTGGTACGGGCGGAAGGTCTTCCTCTGTTCCTTCAGCTTTTCCAACCCGACAGCCGTCAGGGTTTCAGCCTCCGCCTTCATGCGGGCCATCTCCTCATCCGCATGTTTGCCGAACAGGGTCGCTCCTGAAACTGGTAGGTTGGCGACCCTCTCCTGGGCCTCTGGCTTCAGTGACGTCAGACGCAGCCAGGCGTGGCGTCGCAGGTTGATCCCATGGCAGTACCCGTGGGCTGCCAAGAGCGAGGAATCCGCGGCTGAGCTTATCACCTGGTTAGAGACCATCATTCCTTCATTAATGATCTCTTGAAAATCCGCTCTTTTGTCCTTGGGAAGGTGTTCCAGGAACTGCTGCAAGGACTCATAAGGCCCGATCGTAACGGCCCAACAGGGCCGAGGCACTCGCAGCCCTCATAGACGTGGAGGCCGTACCGCAGACTTTCCTGCCGGCCGAGTCCATCAAGCGGCTCTCCTTGTCAGGAGGCACCGTCGACGACGGGGCGGTGGAGTGCTGTTTTCTCGCCGCCGTCACTATCACCGAGTCCGGTACAGGGTCTGAGCGAAGGAACGCCGGGTCTGAGTCCAGGGCCCTGTATTTCTTTTGCAGCCTGGAAGGTGCAGATTTTGTAGAGGCAGGGGTGAGGAAGAGCTCCAAGGCAGGTTCTTCCAGCCCTGGTACCAAGGGCAACAAGGGGCGAGACAACTGTTTCCTATGCAGGATCTCGAAGATGACTGAAGTCGATGGCGCGGGGACAGTGAGTGTAATGCCCAGTTTCGCAGCCCCACGTAACAACACCTCTTGGAAGGAGACAATGTCGTCTACTGGAGACACCCTCGACCGAGGGGAGTCTGACAATGTAGGCGAATAGTCCCGGGCACTGGACGAGTTTGTGTGGCGGGACCTAGACCTGTCCCTCCTGTGGCGCCGTCGGGACCGTATGGAAGAACGACGGTCCTTTTTGGATCTATCCCTCCGTCTCGAGCGAGATCTCGACCTCCTCGGCCTCGGTCTGTCCACTGGCTGTAAAGGAGGGAACCTAGGACGTGGAAGCCCTGTAGGTGGTGTCGGGAGATGAGGTAAAGAGATAGACCTTATAGGAGGAGGCGGTTTATGCGGCAGGACAGGAAGCGGTGGAGGCATAGGATTACGCGGAGGAGGGTCCTTGGGCAACGGGGGAGGCGTAGGCGTCCTGGGCCGTGAGGGCGAAAAGGTCTGGGAGTACTCCGAGCTCGGAGACTCTACCACTCTTCTCCTAATCCGCGCCGGCCTTGATGGGGGAGACCTAGAGGCAGACCTCGTGGACGAGCGACTGCGTCGACGCGACCGTGGGCTCGTGGAAGCAGAGGAAAGGCTGACTACCGAGCCCTGGGACTCTGTCCTGGTCTTAGAACGCCTCCTGGACGTCAATTTTCTCTTTCTCTACGCTGACCTCCTCTTCGACGTCGAGCGTCTCGGCGTCGAACGCCTTCTCGACGTTGATGATCGCCTTCTCGGCGTTGATGATCTTCCTCTTCTCGTCGTCGACTATCTTCGTCTCGACGTCGATCTGCGTCTCGACGACGAGCGTCGAGTAGACTCCAAACGGCGGTGTGGCCTAGACGGCGAGCGCCGGAGTCTTCCAGACCCTTCACGACGTCGTTGGCGTCTCGACGACGAAGCGGTCCTCGACGTCGACCTTTTCCGAGGTCTCGACGTCACTCCCCTCGACGTCGAACGGCGACGTCGCTTCGACCCAGAGCCCTGGGGAGACTGGGAGCAGACGGTGGTCATCCCTCTCGACGCCGACGTCGAGGCTATCGACGTCGACGGAGACCGGGGACGTTTTCTGGCCTTCTCTTTCCTGGAGAGCCCCCCAGAGGCCAAAGTACGGGCAGAGGAAGAGGCCTCTCCATTCCCAGACCCACCTTGATCTTGCGGTCTTCTTTGCTCCAGTCCTCGGAGCCGAGTCTTCTCTCTGTCTTTCAAGGTCCTGTTGGAGAACTGCTGGCAGAACTCACAATCCGCAGGGACATGAGAAGAAGGGAGACGGAGGATACACACCCTGTGTGGATCAGATTTGGCCTTCCTGGCACACTCAGGACATTTGTCAAATAAGGAAGGCATATCTGACAAGAGTGGCCAAAATCACCAGAAAACTCCAGCAAAGGGAAGAAGGAATAAAAACAGGTCGAGTGAAACACTCTAAACACTTTAAAAGTGCAAAAAATCTAGACAAAACACCCAAAAAGGGAGCGCTCAATGCTCCAGGGTCCTGCTAGCAGGAGCCGGAAAAAAGAACTGAAAGTGGAGGGAGTTGCTGTGCATTCTGGGATACCAAGAGGGTTCTGGAAAGTTTCCTTAAAGGCACGGTATCCCTTTTTAAGCCACATAATGGCAGCCTATGGGGGGGCTTGTCTGTCCATACCTTCCTCTCTATCATTCCAAGGATTTGGTGAAGGGGGAAGTTTCTCTATGGGTGAAACTTGGCAGACTGTGCTGAATATGATATTGGTGGAATATCTTTTGCATTTCTAGTTGAAGTACTGGACAGTGTAGCCTTGCATGTATAGGCTGCATTATTTGTCTTTAATTCTCTCTTAAGTGTCTATGCAGGACTGCACAGAAGACAGCTTAAGAGATTATTTTTGAGTGCTCCGGGGTGCCCGCACATGAGCGGGACTATTCACTAGATTATGACTATACACAGAGATCCCCTACTACAGAACCATGGTTACAAAGCTGACAAACAAGGGTAAGCACATCACAAGAAGAAAAGCATTATAATATGGTTCCAATAAGCGATAGTAGTATAAAAGAAAGAGTGAGACCATGTAGCACTGAGGAGAGGAAGCAGCGCCAGCTCAGCAACAAATTATAAGAAAAAGGAAAGAGAAATAAAGGAAGAAAATATCGTACACCAGAGGGAGAAAGAATAAAAAACAGCAAGGAAATGAGGGTGACCAGCTAGACTAGCTCTGTGGCAAAAAGTGGCTTTTGTCGGGCCAGTGGCAGCATAGCAAAGCTGAGTCAAGGTGGATTGACATTGACTGAGGCTGAGGCAGTAGGAATACATTGCAGGTGAAATGATTCATGGAGGGTCATAGCAAAGCTCTAGCGAGTCAAGAGAGCCCCAAAGCTTCCTGTGGGATTTGCGCCATGGTGAGGTGTGAAGAGCCTCATTGTCAGCACCTCTCAAAGCAAACAACCATTCCTTCCACATCCCAAAGGAGACCTTGAAGTTCTTCCACTTGCTTAGTATAACTTTGCACCCTAGTGTGAGCATGAGGTCTAGTAAATGCCGCTCTTCTACATTTTCTAGATGCTAGCCCATAGCTTCTAGTAAAACATAGGCAAATTATTTTGGTGGACGGTAATGAAATATCATTTGGATGTAATTATACATTTTGTCCCAGTAAGAATGTAGCTGTGGGCAGTTAAAAAGCATATGTGCCAAGTCGCCAACCTGAAGCTTGCAGTTCCAGCAATTGGGGCTATCAAGAAGTCCGAGTTTAAATAATCTCTCGGGAGTCCAATATGATCTGTTGATAATCATTAGTTTCGTTTGCGAGAGTATGGGCGATATTTTACTGAGGAAAGGAGTGAGGTTTATCCTATCCCAATAGAACAGTATATTAGACGAGTTTTATTTTTTCTCCCAGGACGTTTCACATTTCCTATGTGATTTTTGCGGGTTGGGGGCTAAGGCCCTATATATCATGGATACTGTATGACCTTTTTGTATCAATTGGGCTAACCTGCCGGGCAGTGACGGATCGGAGGGAGAAATGGAGCGAGCTGCAATTAATGATTTAAGATGGAGGAATCTATAAAAATCCATGGGTGTAAGTCTGCACTGTGTCTGAAGGCTGGAGAAAGGCAAGGGCGAAGAGCCCGTGTATAGGTCTTTGACTGAGTTAACCCCACACTTCGACCATTGTTCCCAATAGAGGGACTTGCCATTTACCTTAAGGGCTGAGTTGTGCCATAAGGAAGCCAGATTAGATTTGTGTATTTTAATCTTACATTTGTAGGCTCTCTCTAGGTGCAACAGGGCCCTCTTAGTGTTGAGCAAAATGTATCTCGAGTGAGGAAAAGCGGAGACGTCAGCTGTCAATATATTGGAGAAAGGCATATTGTTAATAATCGCTCTTTCTATATGAACCCATACAGGAGTATATTCCGAATGAGGGAGGAGCCAATTAACGCCTTGTTTGCATAAGTAGGCAATCTGGTAATTCCTGAAGTTTGGTAATCCTATACCTCCTTTCCCTTTAGGTAACTGAAGTTTGCGTAAGGAGATTCTTGGCTTCTTCCCCTGCCATAAAAAGGTGTTTAAAAGTTTATATACTTTTTTCAGGAAGTCGTTGGATAAAGTCTGGGGCAGCATACAAGTAAGATAGTTAATCAAGGGGGTGATCATAATTTTCAGCGTTTCCGCTCTACCCCACCAAGAAAGGAACTTAGGGGACCAACCGTTTAGCAGGGATGAGATCTTTTTATAAAGGGTAAGCTCATTTGTTGTAAGGGTGCTGACTAGATCCTTCTCAAATTCCAAACCAAGGTACTTGAAGCATTTAGGCTGCCAAAGTAAACCTGAATTGCCCAGGATGCTTTTATCACCAATGTGTTTAAGGAGCTTCACTTCTGTTTTGTCCTTGTTTAATTTATAACCAGACACAGCAGCAAATTCTGCTATTGATGACAGAAGGGCTGGAATTGCGCACTCTGCATTTCCAGATGCTATTAAGAAATCGTCCGCGTAGGCTGCTATCTTAACTACGTATCCCCCAAAGTCAACCCCTTTGATCTGATCGTTATTTCTAAATGATATAGGAAGGGTTCGATCGCTAGCAGGAAGAGAGAGGGAGAGAGGGAGAGAGGGGGAGATGGGGAGAGGGGGCACCCTTGTCTCGTGTCTTGTTCCAGATTAAATGAGGAGAGGCAGCCACCAGCTCTCACCCTGGCCGACGGATTGGAATACAAGGCCATCACCATTCGGATGAAGTCGTCACCCAATTTGAATTTGTGCAAAGCAGCTTCCAGGTGCGTCCAATCGACCTTGTCAAAGGCCTTTTCGGCGTCGAAGGTGACTGCTACGGTTGGGGAGTCGGAGAGGTTTGCTTTTCCTAATATATGAGCAAGGATGCGTGTGTTATCACTAGATAACCTATTCTTTAGAAAGCCCACCTGCGAAGGGTGGATGAGTTTGGGTAGGAATTTGTGAATCTTTTTGGCGAGTATCATGGCGTAAATTTTACAGTCGAGATTAATTAGCGAGATAGGTCTGTAATTTTTCGGGGAAGACGGGTCTTTTCCCTCTTTAGGTATGACTGCTATTATCGCCTCAGCTGGAGTGCCATTAACTTGGCCGCTAGTAATGAATTCCCGATAAAGGTCCTGAAGGGGTTCAGATAGCATTGGGAAGAAGCTTTTGTAAAATAGGGCGCTGAACCAGTCTGGCCCGGGGGCTTTGCCGGTTTTAAGAGTTTTAATTGCAGTTTCAATTTCCTGAGAGGAGATGGGGAGGTTAAGTTCTGACTGGTCTTGTTCTGAGAGGGAAGGAAGTGAGCAATTATTTAGATAGTCCTCTATCTTGGAAGAATCTAGATCCAAGTTTTTACTATACAGAGCCTTATAAAAGTCTTTGAAAATATCAGTAATTTTGGAGGGGTCAGAGTGGGAAGACCCAGCTTGGTCCTTTAGGCTCTTAATTGCCGTTTGCTGTAGTTTAAATTTTAGGTAGGATGCCAGACCCTTCCCCGCTTTATTGGACTCGCAGAGCCGAAAGCCCTTTTGGTTTTTTAACCAGACTTCCGCCCTTTCGCTGACAATCCTATTATATTCATATTTTTTAGACATCAAATCATTAATGACTAGGGGATCTCTGGAGAGAACATGTCTATTTTCAAGCGTTAGTATTTCCTGTTAGTCGCTGCAGGTTACTATTGGCATCTCTGTTCATGGCTGAAAGTTTTTTGATCATGACGCCCCTAACGGTACTCTTGAGGGCTCCCCACCTTGTAAGGTCAGAAGTATCCCCTTTTTTATTTAGCTCGAGATACTCACAAATCGCTTTTTCAATGATTTGCCTGTGGTCCTTAGTTTTAAGTATCACAATATTGAGTCTCCATAGGTTGGTTCTCTTGACCACGTTCTGTAGTGCGAGGGACATGGTGATGCATGAGTGGTCAGAGATAACCCTAGGCTCTATGGAAGTGGCTTCAATATCAGAAGAGGTGTGACCGGAGGTGAGGATAAAGTCTATGCGTGAGTAAGTATTGTGTGGGGGTGAAAAGAATGTATAGTCCCTACATGTGGGATTTTGTAATCTCCACGAGTCTATTAAGTTAAATTGGGTGCAGAGGTTAATCAGGGCTTTGTGAGAGGCATTCAGTCAATAGGGGCAGCGAGAATCTCTATCTACTAATGGGTCATGGGGTAAGTTACAATCGCCGCCCAAAATATGTGTGGCGTTTTCCGGTATCGTGTCAATGTGGTCACACAGTTCACCCCAAAACTCAGGGTCATCCTCGTTGGGGGCGTAGATATTGGGGACAAAAAACTCCTTGTTATCCTTCGAGAGTTTTAACGAGACCCATCTACCCTTAGTGTCTGCAGTGCACTTTAAGATATCAATATTGGAATTCTAGGTAATTAGGGTCCGGACACCGTTTTTCTTCCCCAGAGCCTCTGAGCCCACTGCCTCGCTATATGTCTTGTTCTTCATCGAGTTGAACTGTGAGGAATCAATTTTAGTTTCCTGGAGCAATATTATATTGCCTTTCTGTTTATATACATAGTCAAGAATTTTCCTCTTTTTAACCGGATGATTGATGCCCTTAACGTTCAGCGAAACAATTTTAATAGTCTTGTCTTGGGCAGCTGATAATCTAGGGGCGGATAGCATTGGAAGTAAGTCTTTTCATGTACACAATAGATGGCCGTGGAACCCGGAGCATTAACAGAGGTGGAAAACCTGATCGAGGTATAGATGACTGTGGTAATGTGGAAGAGTAAACATGGGTGAAAGGGCACTGGTGAACGTAGGTCATTGAAGGGCAAGTCTAGGCTTCAAGCTGAGAGCAGCCATTGGGATACTGGAACACAGGAGCACTGAGAAACGACGTGTGAAGGGGCTAGACTAGAGTCAAGCTGGCAAGTAAAAATGAAAACAAAAATGAAAAATAAGATAGAAAGCAAGACGATAACTAAAAGGGACCCCCACCCTCCCCACCCCAAAAGTAATCCAAAGACATGGTGACAGGAGAGAAAGCAACGGCATCTCCTCTCCCGCAGCACTAGAAGAACAACATGCGTAGTGCTACAATTTCTAGAAACATCACTCGTACAGAGGTTGATGCATGGATAACAGCGAGCAACAGTAGTGTAACAGTAGTAAAACAGTAGTGCCTGAGCCTACACTTATGTTGAGACAGCAAAAAAGAACAATCGGGCATAACGAATCGCCTTACAATATACAGCGTGTAGTGGAGAACCTCAACTGGGAATGCATAGATACAGAATAAGAGACATATGGCTGCTGCCTGTAACAAACATGCTTATGCGGACGTGTCATGGCTGTGGAGACACATACGAACGAGTGTGCAGACCTTAACAATGAAATGGGGTAAGTGCTTGAGGATTGCTGCCCTACAAGATATGTTCAAATGATTGAGTCATGACAGTGAGGGGAGCATTAGAGACTCAGGAATGAATGCAGTCACAGATTCTTCAAGAAAACAGTGGTGTGAAGCAACATGGAGTAAGAATAGTCAAGGACAGTAGAATGACCATCGATATGCAGGAAGGATTGTCAAGGCCATTGGCCTACAGAGCTGACAATGGACCATATATGAACAAAGGATTAATGTAGTGGGCTTCAGGTGCCTCCGCTCGAAGGACCTGTCTCGGAAGTGTCCATCGAAGGAGTATCAGGACCATCCGGGAATCTCTTTAGATGTACCAGGTCCGTAAATATTTGCGGGACTCCTTGAATCAATACTCTGAATTTCGAAGGGACCACATAGCCACATTGGTAATTTAGGGTGCGCAATTTTGGTCGAAGAGCAAGAAAACCCTTCCTGATTTCTACTGTTTCTTTGCTATAATCTTGGGAAATGAAGATCTTGGATGACTTCCAGAGGATATGATTATTCCGGCGCATGAAAGTCAGGATCTGCTCCACGTGTTCATAACGAAGAGGCTTACAGACTATGGGCCTGGGGCCCTTTTGGTTGGCCGAGAACTGTGCCGGAACCCTGTGCGCACAGTCAAATTCTAAGGGAGTGTGAAATGACAGATTGGTGGCTTGGGAGAACCAGGACTCCAAAAAAGAAACACAGGAACCCGCAGTTTCTTCAGATCCCTCAGGCAGGCCAAACAAGCGCAGGTTTCCTCTGCGATTCCTGTCTTCCAACTCAGCTAGACGACCGGTCAGGGAATCCGTAGTGGTAGACAGTCTCTGCAGAGACCTGCAGCCCTTCGTTTCGGAGTCTTCTAGCCGGCTGATTCTTTGCTCTGTCTCTGAAAGTCTGGCGTTGGTGTCCCTGATGTCCTGCCGTACTGCGGATATTTCTTCTTTGGTGGACTTCACCAGATCATGGAGGTAAGCAAGCTTAAGCAGGATCGTGTCTAGAGTCGCGTTTATATCGCGTTTCCCTTTGGTCGGTGACTCCGGGTTCGGGGGGGGTCAGCTTTGAGCCTCTTAAGATTTTTGGCCTCCTTCTCACCCATCTTGTCTTGGTTAGATAGCCTCTGTGGGGGAAAGACACATATTGCAAATGTAGGCACGGGTAGGTGATTACCACTTGTTGCGGTTGAAATACAGAAGGCGGTGCAGGTACGAGGAGGTGGCTATCCCTACCAAGATTCTTAGCCCACAGACAGTAGTAAATCCTTTGCTCTGTCTCTGAAAGTCTGGCGTTGGTGTCCCTGATGTCCTGCCGTACTGCGGATATTTCTTCTTTGGTGGACTTCACCAGATCATGGAGGTCAGCAAGCTTAAGCAGGATCGTGTCTAGAGTCGCGTTTATATCGCGTTTCCGTTTGGTCGGTGACTCCGGGTTCGGGGGGGGTCAGCTTTGAGCCTCTTAAGATTTTTGGCCTCCTTCTCACCCATCTTGTCTTGGTTAGATAGCCTCTGTGGGGGAAAGACACAGATTGCAAATGTAGGCACGGGTAGGTGATTACCACTTGTCGCGGTTGAAATACAGAAGGCGGTGCAGGTACGAGGAGGTGGCTATCCCTACCAAGATTCTTAGCTCACAGACAGTAGTAAATCCGTAGGAAACCCAAGACGGGGTTCTGGGTAAAGATGCTAGGGACTGCCCTTGTTTCCTTGAGAACTTGAGTCCTTGAGGTAGCCCCCCTTGCAGGCTTCAGAAAGTTACTGGTGTAGACAAATTAGAGATTGTCCCAAGCGTCGGCAGTGACATTGGAGTTGACAGTTCTTCAAGCATCAGCCATCATAAGGTCAGGCAGTCACAGGCTATGATGCAGGACAGTAGAAGGATATGCGGTATGACCACGATAAAACACACTATGCAAGATGTCATAAGCCTGCTTAACGAAGAAAGGGCAAGCGCGCTGAGATGGGCACCATTCTGAAGGGGGCCAATACAGTACTCACTGCTCAGTGCTGTTCAGGGCTGGGAAAGTGCATCACTCGTGGTGCAGGGTGATGGACTGGCAGCCTACTCTTCCCTTCTCACTGTACAGGACCAGCCAAGACATCATAGAGAGGCAGAGCTAGTGTGGTGATTGCAGGCAGTCTTCTCCCAGGTATTGCGCAGGCCGTCTTCAAACAGCGATAATGGCCGCCATTTTAACTAACCGACTGCCCCGCCATTAATGGTGAAAGGAAGGGCCTCAGGGCAGGCCACCGGCTCGTCCTTGGCCTTCTCAGAGCCAGACGATCAAGCGCTCATAAATGTCGCGCTCCTACCGTGCAGCGGCAGCAGGCGGGCGACGGATGTCGGGTCTCGCAGTATGGGGCTTGCTGATCCGCGGTCCGCTGGTGAAGGCGCCAACACTGGGCGCCACTCAGGCCATTCCGGTTACCCCTCGCACTCTCCGCTGTTTGATTACGGCAGAAAGGCACCGCGAAGAATGCCGGGTGTCGCTGAAATTGAGCTTAATGCCAGCGCCACGGGAGGAGGACAGGACTCACGCCGCCATCTTTCTCGGCGTCCAAACCACGCCCCCTGAACGCATGTATTTTGGATGGGGTTTTCACACATCATATGTTTTAAATGCTTAGAATTTAGTAATGTCGAACATAATAAAGTGGAGTGGGTGTTGTATGGCCTTTTAGGATCCGAGTGAAATTTCCCGATTCATGCCCTTTTATAGGTACAATTCACATTGCCCTAATACAGGCATATAAATCATACCCATATTTAGACATAGCCCATGCAGTCCAAATACAGGCATGGCTACTTCCACCCGTACCAGAAAGCCACAACGATTTCTTGGAAAATCTGCTTAAGCAGTCAGGGACATCCCCTTGCTTGAATATTTATTTGTCCAAGAACTCATGAAGTTTTCAAAGAACTACCATTCCCTTGGGGTTCTTTTCTGATGTTATTATTCCCGAATTAAGGTCAAACTAGGCACCTTCAAGGTATAAATATGCCTTCACTTGCTCTAGTAAACACACGGTGGTTCGGAGCAGCTAGACTATCTACTTGCCCGACGCAGCTCGCTACAGCAAGTGCCGAAGGAAGCCGACCCTCCAGCTGACGCACTGATCGAGAAGCTGTCCTTTCTCTCGCCGAGAATCCAGCTCCAGTGTTTCCAAGCTCCCCTTGCGGGGTGTTGGGAAATCGAGTCACGAGACAAGAGATACCAGACCTCCTTCATCCTAAACTAAGGTATGGAGCGGATTAGACCCTAAAGAGAAATCTTGGATAGATTCTTGGCAAATAAACTAAACCTGTGCTAAACCACACTTACTTTTTCCCTCGTACTAGACTTAGGTTAGGTACATCGGGGTAGGCGTATTTTAGAAGCACCAGTTGAGTACTTTTAGCCTTTGTTATTTATATATGGTATTTATATATGGTTTAGAAACCATAGAATGCTTTAACAGTATTATTATATAATATACTCTTCACGATGTACGCATTACATTTTACAGCTTCTATTACGATTGTAGCAGTTCACTTTACTTGCATGAGAAAGAAGACTTAAATCCTTTTATTGAAAACGCCCGTCTCTCTATTTCTCTATACCTCTGAGGAAACTAAGCATGCACGATTGACTGAATAAAATATCTATCTATTGTTTCCACGACTCTGAAGATACGTTTATTCTTGGGGAAACAAAGTTGTCATGTTTATGCGGTTGTCAGAAACTAATCCCTTCTTGTGAATTCGAGAAAGTTTCTAGTGACCTCTGAGCTAGCTGGCACTCACAATTAAGTTTAATATATTCGCTAGAGACCTAGTCGACCTCAGTCCTACGTCAATCTATAGGATATATTATTCCAATGAGCAGAGCCTATTGGAAATATAGGAACTACACTACAGACTAGCCATTGCTGTGAAGGTCTAGCTGACGTGGAGCGTGCAGTTTCTCACAAGATTGCACAGGCTACACAAGATCTGCATAATGGTTGGTGCCAAAACTTTGATCTGAGAGATGCTGTGAAATGGAAAGGCCTGTTCAAAATTATCCTGGAAAAGACTGTTGTGAAATGTGGTGGGCTTCCAAATTGGGTGGATGCCTCACACACACTCCTCTTCAAGAAAGGTGCCAGCAGTGGTCAAAAGCCAACAGAAGGTCAGTCAAGCTGTAAGGGAACACTGTGAGAAAGTGGCTCTATATATACAGGACTATAATGAAGTACAGTGTGTATAGAGTCCACAAACCCCAAAGGTATAACAGAGGTTAAAGTCAGGACTGACCTCACTCTCAAAAGAAATGCGTTACTTACCTGTAACTGCAGTTATCCAGTATTGGTGTCTTTCATAGATTCACATGCCTGAATCATTCCCCGTCGTCGAGATTCCCGTCTCGACGATGGGAAAGGATTCAGGCATGTGAATCTATGAAAGACACCCATAATACTGGATAAGTGGTAGCTTGGTCGAGCAGTGCAAAGCATTTGATGTACACACTCAGTCAGCAAAGGGTTTCACACACTCAAAGACTGAACTCCAGGCCAATTGTTTTTATACCAAAAGGTATAGTTGTTTTACTTCTAGAACCAACAGGCATAAAAGTATACTTTGCTAGATATGAGAACTCTCATGTAATTACTTTGCAAGGAAGCAATAAAGTTTGTGAACACAATAGGTACAGGGGTTGCTGAAGGCAACTCAAGTCTAGACACACTTTAGCATTGAGTTCAATGGATTGTCATCATAAAAGTACAGTTGATTACAGTACAGATTACTTTAGTAATTCCAGGACTAGATCCTAGATTCAGTCCTGGGGTCTAAGCTGAAATCAGATTAGCAAATACGTTTTAGCTACTGTAGTGAATTTTCATGAATATAAAGCTTTTTTAAAAGTTCACACTTAGAAACTTTTCAATGAAAATCTGGCAATGTTATTCAATGGGAGAAAATTCAGGTTGCAGGTAAAGTACGATCGCGTTACTTTTGTAATCCAGTGCTGGGCTCCTAGGCCAGCACTGGGGTCTTAACTCAAAACAGGTAGGTAATTGCGTTTCAGTATTTCGAATGATTTTTAAAGAATATTTCAAGTTTTCAAAAGTAGACACTTGAGAGAAATTTCATAGAAAAGCAGACGATGGTTTCCTATGGAGTAAATACAGATTACTAGTAAACCCGATAAGATTTACTTTTGCGGGTCAGTACTGGGCTGCAAGGTACAGTACTGGCTTCTCCCCTGCTCAAGGGTGAGTACTTTGGAATTCGGCTGATTTTATATAAATATTTTCAGTTTCCAAGACTTCACACTTAGAAAATTTTCGAGTCAAAATTAGTCAATGTGATCCAATGGCAGGTAAGTGAGCTACCGGTTTCCAGGTGAGTACTTGTCTGGTGAAGTTAAGGTACTGGGCATAGACTCCGGGGTCCTCAAGGGTCAGGTAAGTACAGTTTGATCAGCCCCAGCAGCGCAGGGGCGGCCGGGTGCAGAGGTAGTTAGGCCCAATGATATCCAGTGATAGGCAGTGTGTGGGTGCCATGGTACAGGGCACAATAAGTGCTGCAGTCCTCAGGGGTCATCTCTGGTCACCATGCCCTGGGTACCTAGGGTACCAATTACTAGGAGCTGATCGGTGGCCAGAGATGCCAATTGGGTTTTAGTTTCAACATAGTTTTTAGGGAAGGAACACAGGCCCTGGGTACCTGGTTGGCAGGAAACCAGGGCACACTCAGTCAAAGCACATCAGCAGTTCAGAAAAAAAGTGGGGGCATACCAGTGCAAGAAAGATGCCACTTTCTCACAGTCGCCATCTTGCCTTCCTCTCCGGCCAGAATCTCTACAAACAATCATTCCATTGAAACGTACGTCGACCGGAGTGAGAGAGTGACACCCCAGCCTTTAGTAATTTGTGGGGATTTGAACATACACTATGATACGACTTATGGGGGAATCCAGAAGCACCAAGGCAGGAAACCCCAGGTTCATCATGCACTCTCGGCCTTGCAGGCTACCTATGACTTTAAGGATGTGTGGGGGTAAAATATCCTGCTGACCCTGGTATACTTACTTTTCAAATCCCCACAATTAGTATGCCAGGCTTGACTGTTTTCTGGTGTCACCCTCTCTGATTACGATTGCTGGGATAAGGAAATTGCCCAGAATACTGTCAGACCACAATCCCCTGCTCATAGATCTAGCATTTCAGATAGAAAACCAACCACAGGCAAAGTGGATGTTTGATAGTTCCTTATTATCCAACTATCAATATCTTAAACATATTAAACAATGGGTCATAAAATATTATGAAATGAATCGATTCAGCTCCTGGAGGGGCGTATTTTGGGACAGTTTTAAAGCAGGCATCCGGGGAGAAACAATAAGTTTTGTGGGGCAGAGGATAAAGCAAGAGAAGAAAGTGATAAATGATCAGATAACTGTATTGGGGGAATTAGAATAAGAACATACTAATGCAATTAGACAAAAACAAGAGGTGGAAGAATTATTACTGCAAAAAAAAATAATGATCACAAAAGCAGAAATAAGTAGCTATTACATCAGGAAGGGGGAAGCCAGCTATCAGACACACAATAACGAGAGATATGAATATGGCGAGACCATAGGAAAGATACTTGCTTTACGGACTAAACAAAGAGCAGATGGAAATATCATAACAGATGCACAAGTTACTACTTGTGTAACGATATATCTGTAAGAGACATTAGTTAGTATTAGATTCCATACCTTAGAATAATCCCAGGCGTCAGACTGGATCCGGAAACTTTTGAGTAGCAGTACCCTTGCGCGTCGGTAGGCGTCGTCTGCGGCTCCGCGTCCGTCGACGGCGCCGTGATGGCGTCGTCGGAGTACTCAGACGCCGCCTCCGCGTGCTGACGTCAGTTCTTAGACACAGCTTTTCCGCGCCAGAAACGCAGAGCCATTTTAAAAACCAACACTGGTGCCATTGAAACTAGGGCCCTGAAAGGGGGTAACCCTAACCCTAGATATCGGTTCGCAGAACGGGGAGGATGGGTGGGTCGGTAAGGAATCTAATACTAACTAATGTCTCTTACAGATATATCGTTACACAAGTAGTAACTTGTGCATGTGAAAGAGACACGTTAGTATTAGATTCCTTACCTTAGAATAGATACCCCAGCAATACCAACCCCGGTGGTGGGTCTGCGAACCAATAAACACACTAGAAAGTCCTGGAGGACAGAACGGCCAAAGAAGCCATCCCTTCGGACTTGGCTGTCCAGGCAGTAGTGTCTTGCAAACATGTGCAGTGATGCCCACGTAGCTGCCTGACAGATGTCTCGTAAGGGCACCCCCCGGCCCAGGGCAGTTGTAGTCGCCGTGGCTCGGGTGGAATGAGCCCGTAATCCAACAGGGGGCTCCTTTCTAGCCAAGGAGTAGCATGCCTGGATACACAAGATGATCCACCGGGAGATGGTCCTCTTGTGCACCGCTTTTCCCTTCTTAGCGCCCACGTAACCAACAAAGAGTTGGTCATCCACCCGGAACTGGCGTGTGCGATCCAAGTAAAATGAGAGCACCCGTTTTGGGTCCAGACAGTGGAGCCTCTCTTCCTCTTTAGAGGGATGCGGTGGCGGGATGAAGGTTGGCAAGGTGATAGACTGCCCGATGTGGAAGGCCGTGACAACCTTGGGCAGGAAAGATGGCTTAGTACGGGATGGACAGAAAGGAAAGGTGGAGTACAAGAAAGGGCCTGGAGCTCACTCACTCTCCTGGCAGAGGTGATGGCAACCAGGAAAGCAGTCTTCAGAGTTAGAAGGCAGAGAGGACAGTTGTGAAGTGGCTCAAAAGGAGCGCGCATCAGAAACTTAAGAACCAGGTTCAAGTCCCACTGAGGCATCACAAACGGAACAGAAGGGAATGTGTGTGTGATGCCTTTTAGAAATCTATTCACAATAGGGGACTTGAACAAAGAAGGTTGATCAGGCAGCCACAGAAAGGCTGAAAGGGCAGAAAGGTAGCTCCTGCTGGGCAAGAGAAAGAAGGAAGAGAAGAACCTCAGAAAGAGGGGCAGCAAGAGGATCCACAGCCTTTGCTGTGCACCATGCAACAAATCGGTTCCACCTGCAGGCGTATACCGACTTTGTGGAGGGACGCCTGGCTGCCAGAATGACGTTACAGACTTCAGGAGGCAAGTCAAATGGCCTCAACTGTCGCCGCTCAATCTCCAAGCATGGAGGTGGAGACTGGACAGGTTCGGGTGGAGGACCGTCCCCTGCTGCTGCGACAGAAGGTCCTCCTGAAGAGGCAGACGAACCGGGGGATCGACTGACATACTGAGTAGCTCTGGATACCAGTACCTTCGAGCCCAGTCCGGAGCCACAAGGATGACTTGGGCCCGGTCGCGATTGATCTTCTTCAGCACTCTGGGCAGAAGTGGTATAGGCGTACAGTAGACCGCAGCTCCACTCGCGACGAAAAGCGTCTCTGAGCGAGTGCCGCCTTGGAAATTCCAACGCGCAGAACTGATGACATTGCGCGTTCTCTTCGGTGGCGAATAGATCTAACCAAGGCTCTCCCCATTGCTGAAAGAGGCCTTGCGCCACGTCCGAGTTCAGACGCCATTCGTGATCCATCATGCACCGACGGCTGAGCTTGTCCGCCCTGTTGTTCAGAGAACCTACCAGGTGTTGAGCCACTAGGGTCACGCCCTGGCATTCCAGCCATTGCCAGAGGCCCAGAGCCTCCTGGCAAAGGGTCCACGACCCCACCCCGCCCTGTTTGTTGCAGTACCACATGGCGGTGGTGTTGTCCGTGAACACCTGCACTAAACTCCCCCGGACAGAGGGGAGGAATGCTTTCAGTGCTAGACGAATCGCCCGTAACTCCAACAGGTTGATGTGGAGCCGGGCCTCCGCCGGAAACCAGAGGCCTCTGATCTCCGCCTCTCCCATGTGGCCTCCCCAGCCCTGGAGGGACGCATCCGTCACAACTACGTGTTCCGGTTGGGGAAGGGAGAGGGATCTGCCGCTGACCCAATCGCGGTCCGTGAGCCACCACTGCAGCTGTCTCGCAGTGCCCTCCGAGATCAGGACGTGGTCCGATAGGTTGCCCTGATGCTGGGCCCACTGAAACTTCAGGTCCCACTGCAGAGCCCGCATCCGCCACCTGGCGTGATGCACCAGCAGGATGCAGGAGGCCATCAGACCCAGAAGCCGCAGCGTCAACCTGACCGGGACCCGGGATAACGGCTGAAAGATGGGAATCAGAGCCTGAATATCCCGGACCCGCTGTTCGGGTGGATAAACCCGAAACCGCGCCGAGTCGAGAACCGCTCCGATGAAAAGGAGCTTCTGAGAGGGGCACAGGTGTGACTTCGGCACATTGATGGAGAACCCCAGCCGGTGCAGGAGATCTGCCGTAGTCTGGAGGTGGCTGACGACTGTCTGGGCCGAGCCCACCTTCAAAAACCAGTCGTCGAGGTAGGGGAAGACTGAAACCCCTAACCTGCGCAGATGAGCTGCGACCACCGCCATCATCTTTGTGAACACCCGTGGGGCGCTGGTAAGGCCGAAGGGGAGCCCGGTATACTGAAAGTGCTCGTGGCCAACCGTGAACCGCAGGTAGCGCCGGTGGGCCGGAAGGACGGGGATGTGGAAATAAGCGTCCTGCAAGTCCAACGCTACCATCGAGTCTCCTGGGTCCAGGGCAGCTAGGACCTGAGCCAGTGTCAGCATCTTGAACTTCTCCTTCCGGAGGAAGCCGTTGACGTTCCTTAGGTCCAAGATAGGGCGTAAGCCCCCTTTGCCCTTCCTGGGTACCAGAAAGTAGTGGGAGTAGCAACCACACCCTACTTCTGGCCCAGGAACGCACTCGATGGCCCCCTTGGCCAAGAGGGCCGTAACTTCCTCCTGCA
Source organism: Lissotriton helveticus (assembly GCF_964261635.1). Lineage (NCBI taxonomy): Eukaryota > Metazoa > Chordata > Amphibia > Caudata > Salamandridae > Lissotriton > Lissotriton helveticus. The sequence goes on along the minus strand of NC_136063.1, from coordinate 402,561,310 downwards.
GAAGTTGCAAATGATCCCCCGATACACGGTGGTTCTGCGGTGGCATGGCTGGAGGAGTCGCCTCGAAGGGGAGGGAGTAGCCCCTTTGGACGATCTGCAGCACCCACCTGTCCGAAGTGATGGTGCGCCAGTGGAGGTGGTGATGGCGAACCCTGCCCCCCCACGGCAGTTCCCACGGCCGCCACCGCGTTGGGTATTACCCTGCGGAGCGTGGCTGGCAGCACATGTGGGTACACCCCTTCCGTGGCCACGAAAGGAATGAAAGGCAGCCGATTGCTGGCGCGGGCCGAGAGGCCCAAGGACTTGGCCGTAGCCCTGGAGTCCTTAAAGCGCTCAAGCGCATGGTCTGCCTTGTCACCAAAGAGGCGACGGCCATCAAACGGCATGTCCATCAAGGTGTTCTGGACATCGGCCGAAAAGTTGGCGGACCTCAACCAGGCGTGACGTCTGACCGCCACCGTCGTTGCCATCGCCCTACCCAGTGAGTCGGTGGTATCCAGCCCACACCGTATAGAATATTTGGCTGCATCCCGGCCCTCCACAAGGGCTTGGCCGAGTTTGGCCCGTACCTCCAACGGACACTCTGGCAGCACTTCCGCAACCGTATCCCAAAGAGAGTGGGTGTAGCGGCCCAAGAGGCATGCGGTGTTGGAAGACCGCAGTCCCAGACTAAGGGACGAGAAGATCTTTTTGCCGTACTGCTCGTACCTCTTGGATTCCCTGTCCGGCGGTGCCGACGGGAATGCCGTCTGGGAATTGGATGCCTGGATGACCAGGCTCTCCGGGGTAGGGTGGGTGGACAGGAAACATGGGTCGCCCGGTGCTGGGCGGTGGCGTCTGGCCACGTTCCTATCTACGGGTGAACTTGTAGCGGGCTTGGACCAAGTGCCCAGAAGAACGTCGGTCAAGGCCTCATTAAAGGGCAGCAGAGGCTCGGCCGAGCTTGACTGCGGTTTAAGGACCTCAGTGAGGAGATTAGTCCTCACGGCCGCGACGGGGAGCTCAAGGCCCAAGGCCTTGGCAGCCCTCAACACCACACTGTAGGTTGCCCCCTCCTCCGAAGCCACGGTAGGAGGGGAGACAAAACCAGTGTCTGGAGAGGTGTCCAGGCCACTGGCCTCCCCAAGGTCTCCTGCCCAGTCCTCATGAGACTGACACTCTCGGGTCAGAGGGTCCTCAGACCCCTCCCAATCCCCTTCATCACCCATCTTCTGAAACTCAGGGTTCTCAACTAATGGGGCCTGCTCATAGAAGTGAAACTCTCCAAACGACATCTGGAGCGGCGCCCATCGGGCCGTCCCGACGTCGGAACAGGAATGAAGGGGGCATCGGGGACGGCGCCGCCCGAGGACGGCGCCGGAGGCGACACCTGATGGTCCGACGCCGGGGAGGTCGTAAGGTCCACCGGCGACGATCCAGATCCCGAAGAAGGTCTAGCGGCGTCCCGCGGCGCCGGGCCCGAAGGCGCCGGGGCCGCTGAACCCTGCGGCGCCGGGCCCGAAGGCATGGCGGCGCCGGGATAGCGGGAACCTGCGGCGCCGGGCCCGAAGGCGTCTGCGGCATCAGGCCGAAGCATCCGACGGCGTCGGGGCCGAACCACCGACCTGCTAGAGGCCCCAGACGGGTCCGCTGGGCCCGAAGGCGCCGCGGAGCCCGTCGGAGGAGAGAGTTTCCTCATGGCCATGAGGAAGCGCTCGATCTCCTCCGGCGTCGCGTTGAGCCCTGGGACCGGAGGGTGTGGAGCTGAACGCGGCGCCCGCGACTCCGACGGAGCCGCGTTGGCGGTGTCACCCGAACCCCCGGCCGCATCGTGCGAGCGTCGGGTGGAGTCCGCAGAGAGATGACGCCTCTTGGACTTCTTGTGCTTCATACCTGACGACGACTTCGACCCGGAGGAGTGCGGCCTACTCTCGGAGCTGTGGTGGCTCCGAGCCCGCGACCTGTCCCTCGACCTCCCGTGGGACCGAGACCTCTCGCGGCGCGGGACCGACTGCCGGAGTTCGAGTCGCCTGCGGGACCGCTCCCGCCTGGCTTTCGAAGAGAGGGCCCGGCAGTCGGAGCAGGCCTCGTCGTCGTGATCGACGCCTAGACAAGTTAAACACAGGTGGTGAGGATCCGTGACCGACATCGTGCGGTCGCAATCCTCGCAGTGCTTAAAGCCGGGCATCCCTGCGGCACCAATCGGAGTCGAAAGACTTTGAGAAATGATCAAAAAAACGATCAAAAAGTTAGTCAAAAATTGACTAGGGTTACTGCTTTTTCCAGATCTGCGCTTGCTGGCACGGAAAAAAGAAGAACTGACGTCAGCACGCGGAGGCGGCGTCTAAGTACTCCGACGACGTCATCACGGCGCCTACCGACGCACAAGGGTACTGCTACGCAAAAGTTTCCGGATCCAGTCTGAACGCCTGGGGATATTCTAAGGTAAGGAATCTAATACTAACGTGTCTCTTTCAGATATACAGAATTAAGACATTAAGATCTTTGAAAAGTTTTAGCAAGATTTGTACCAGCAGGACAACCTCCATCCTATGCTTTCTGATGAAATGGAGTTAACCTTAGGAAACCAGCGTAGGCTCAGTGAAGAACAGCGACAAGAGCTCGATAAAGAGATTACGATGGAAGAGGTTTTAATAGCTTTGAAATCAATGGCTTCAGGGAAAGCGGCAGGTCCTGATAGAATCCCACTTAATCTATATAAGTAAATTCAAGAGGAAATAACTCTGATGCTTTTACACCTGTTTCTCAGAATACAATATAGCGGGACCCCTCCGGAGTCCTGGCAGGGGGCTGAAATAGTAGTCTTTTTAAAAAAAGGGAACCCTGCATCATACAGGCCCATATTCCTCAGGAAAGCCAATGCCAAACTCTATTAAAAAATTCTCGTGTCTCGATTGGGGGGGGGGGGGGTATCATAGCCCATCTAGTTTCATTTTGACAACATGGCTTTATATCTACAAGAAGCACAACAGATCATATCACAAAGCTATAACCTTGTTTGGCATAACAGAGACAACGGGTGAAAAGATGGCTGTGATCCTCCTAGACGCCGAGAAGGCATTTGATCATAGCAATATCTGTGGACAATTATGGTACAGAGAGAATTTTGGCCTGGCTTTATGACAGCAATGAAAGCAACGTATCATAGGCCTTTTGCCAGGTTAAATATAATGGGTCAAGAATCAAAACCTATTGACATTGCAAGAGGGACAAGGCAGGGTTGCCCCTGCTTCCCAATATTATTTGCTCTTTATATTGATATTTTTATAGAGCAAATACTCCAAGATCAAATAATTACACCAGTTAAGAGCAATGGATCTGAAACAAAGAAATGGCCTATGTCGATGATTTGGCAGTGGTTACTACTGACCCAATAAATGCAATCAGTCAATTCACAATTTAGCTCATGAATATGGCCGAAAGTCAGGCTATGTATTAAATGCAGGGAAAACTCAGATCCTATGCAACTCTAAAACATTTTGTAATGACCCTCGAACATTAGATGAGGTAATCTATCTTGGCATTAAGATCATTAAGATCTGTAGTAAAGTAGAAGCAATCTGGAATATAAACATGATCTCATCAATCATGGGGATCAGCATAGATCTACGTAATTTAGATAGACTGCACCTAACCCTCATAAGAAGATGCAACATACTTAAGATGGTTATACTCCCTAAGGTCCTGTATATGTTTAGAATGATGCCATTAGTAATTGAAGATTCACTTAAAGAAAGTAGACAGTATATTTAGCAATTTTTATGGAAGTATTCAAAAATGTGACGCTCCCTTAACTTTCTAGCACTACCACAAGATCGAGGTGGATGGTTTGTCTCTAATCTTTGATATTATTATTATGCAACTTTCTTACAGCTAATGGCGTTAGTGATTCTACCTGGCGTTGGTAGTAGAGAACACGCAGTTAACAGGGACCTCCCCACGATTTATGAGCTAGCAATAGGAAGAAATGCACAAGGAGTACTTTTACGACAATTAGAGCCCAGCTACTACGAGAAAACTAAATTTAAGATCATAATTGCAATCTGGAATATATGGAAAAGAATGATAGAGCTCACAAAGATACCGAAATACAACAGATATACGCCATGGTGGCGATCCCCTCTCTTTCCTGCATCAATGTATGATAACCTAGCTAAGCAATGTGAAGAAAAAGGAATATTGAAGGTTGGGGATATCTACTCAAAGGCTGTCGGTTTTGAGCTGCAGCAAAAATTTGGTATAGCGGCCGGTACATACCTTATATACAGGTAGTTTACCTACTTTGTAAATCAAATCAACGAAGGGAGATTTTCCCTATACAGGAATTTGTTAATAGAAACCATGTTTCTCCCCAGTGAAGTATATATATATAAAAATATGTAAAAATATATATAAAATGTTGATAGACACCCTTTCAGATGACCTTGAGGCAGTAGAAACCAAATGGGTTACTAAAGTAGGAGATCCCAACATCAATGTGTAGAATTCATTAGCGTTCGCTAAAGGGAGGTTCCTCGCAGCCAATCTGAAAGCTCAATATTGCTGTACGGTATATGACCTCTACTTCACCCCCGCAAAATTACACCGGTGGGGTAAAAGAGAGGATGATAACTGGCCGCGATGTGACCAAGGGCCAGCAGATATAATACACATGTTTTACGGTTGTGAGAAATAGAATCCACTGATTAAGCAAATAGGGGAATTCTTGTCAGCTGCAATAGATACGCGTATTAACATAACTCCAACGCTAATTCTGCTGGGATGTGACGAGAAGGCGCAGAGCGACCGTCATTAGGACAAATTTGTCTTTGTCTCAATAGCGGTAATTCGACTCCTCATTGGCACACATTGGAAAGATGCAGATCCCCTTCAATTTCATGCATGGCTGGGTCGCTTGCTGGCTATTTATCATCTTGAGAAAGATCTATACAAGTGTAAATGCCGCAGCGTAAGAAGGAGAGCTAGGGCAATCTGGGCCCCTATGAATACCTGGATTACAAAGCAAAATGCTTTTTAAAGAGAAAGGGCGAACCGCAACGTATTTTCTTTCTCTTGTTAAAGAGTCTATGAAATGAAAGAATTCCCATGTATTTATTGATTTTTGTTCTTTTCTTAGTCTTTGTCTCCTCCTTTCCCTTTCTGACCTATCTGTACTGCACATACTCATGAACTTGCTCTTGCGTTATATGATTGTAGCTACATGTATATATTGTAATGCTCATAAAGTGCAAATGCTTTTCCTATTGATAAACTCATCAAATAAAAATACATATTTTTTTTAAAAGAAGACAGCTGACTTGGCTCTTCCGGCCTGTCTCCTCCTCCAGCGAAAGAGCTCAAAGAAATCTGCATGTGCCATGGCAGGCAACTCTCCAGCAACTGCAGAGACCTCAGCTGCCTTCAATAAAGACTCTCCAGTGGACACAATTTGTCCCTGCAAAAAGAACCTCCACAAGGACCCCAGTGCCTCCTAAAGCAACGAGTCCCCACCACTTTGCACCAGTCCCACTCGGCTCGAGTACAGGAGGCGCAATGATCCAGTGACATCTCTAACGAGGATTCTGAACTGGGATCCAGTGTTGAACAACCTCTTGAACGTCCCCAGGACGCCTGCAGCCTAATATTGAAGGGTCCCCCCGACCGGATCTGGTGAGAGAAACCGGATGCCCAAAGACACCCCTGCACCCACAGTCCACAGGCTTTGGGGTGCCAAACAGACGGTGTCTTGGCATCCGCCAACTCACCTCTCCAGTCGTTGGATTCCTTCAGCCAGTCTTATGGACAGAGGCGGTAGCCACGGTCTCCCACTGAGGATCTCCATAGATTCTTACAGGGCACCCGATGCCTCCTTTGCATGCGGCCATCCCTGTGCCCCAGTTGGTGCAGCTTTGGTGACACTTAGTGGCCCCTTCAGTGCTGGCTTCAACCCCCAGGGCCTGTGTCCCTGAACCGTGGGTAATTATCTGCAACCAGTGCCTCTTTGAGGTGCCCCCAGCTCCCGTAGGCTAACCTTACACTCAGTAACCTCTGCACCCGGCCGCCCCTGTGACGCTGGTGGTGCAGTACCCTACTTTGGTCCGACCCTTGCCTAGAGTTAGTCAAACCACCTGAAAACTGAACTTATATGTCGAGTGCTTACCTGAAAACTACTTGCCGGTCTTTCCTCCCATAGGAATGCATCACACAAAGTGTTGATTCTGGGTATATTACAAAGTATCTCTTTGACACAAAGTAATTCATGCACCTGTAAAGTATTTTTAATGCATATACAAACATTTGCCAACTGTGTATTGAAAGTAGTGCATTTCAAAAAGTGCATTCACACTACCTTCTGATAAGCCTAACTGCTAAGCCCAGCTACCACTAAATTGAAAGTAAGGTATTATCTACTTTACACTCTGCTATACCTTTGGGGATTTACTGGACTGTGCACACTATATCTGGTTTTGATATAGTATATACAGAGCCAGCTTCTTACAATTTGCTCGCTAGAAATGAGATTTAATAGCATTCGGGACCATTACGAGATTAGGAATCAGATGTACTGGCTGTCCATGACCAGTCAATCCTATAATGTATTATTCTATAGATTATTCATTTATGATGGGTGTATTTATAGGTATTTATACTGATGCATGCAGCACTTTCCTGTAGTTCTCTTTGTTATGCATATTTAATATAGTAAGTTTTGTGATGCCCTACCCAAAAATTGTAAAAAATAAAAATAAAAAAATAAAGAATTCAGCACATAGGGACTTCCCTCGAAGACAATTGGGTTTGTTATTGTCGTGAGACTATTATTATTAGTCTTGTGGAGAGCACTGTGAAATGATAGATGGTCATATGCTGTATCCTGATAGCCCAGAGATTACCCCGTAGGGACTGTAATGTCAAGGGGCAAAGATGATAGACACTATGGTATCAATGACGTAGGATAAACAGCGAGACGTGCATGAAAATCGATAGGGATGAGCAGACCAATTAATGTGGGAAGCACTATTGGAGCCTATGCATTGTTCACTGGTAGCTTGGGGTAGGGTAATGCTCACCACTGCATATATTGGTTGCAGGTAGAGCATACCCCATTACTTGTATTAACGCAGACTAAGGTTGCTATTATCCTTGTGACGTGCTGAGATTATGTCATTTGTCATATTTCACTACAAAATGGCAATATAAATATGTTTGAAAAAAAAGAAAAGAATTCAGCACCTAAGAAGTCATACCAAAATAAAAACATTACTTACTTGCAGTCATGACCCTTGTGACAAACACGGGCACACTCTGTACAGCAACACAATGACTCTAGTAAACCACATGTCCGGCACTCAAATATATCCTGCAGAAGTAATTAGTTCAAATATGTTAACCAGTATTTGCAATTGTTAAATATTATAACATGATCAATATATTTAAAAATATCAGCATGCTTAGAACACCAGAATTGATTGATTTTCAAGGTTAATTAGCATAAGGATTACTGGAGTTGAGGGTCATTCCACATCATCACTAGAATCTTGTCCACTCCACACAGTAATGCAGTGCCTGTTGCACACACCCTCAACCCGAGTGGCTCTGCCATTAGTACCTCTTAACTGCAATGGGTACGTTTTGAAATCTATACACATCTATTCCTCCAGACCATTTTAATGGGGATCTAGGATGAACTAGTATACAAGACAGCCACTGTCCCCTACATAGCGTAGTGGCTGCAGGACTTCTCGACTCTAGTGATGAACCTTTGCCCCCATCCCAGGATGCCCTTGCACACCAATAGAAAAGGTCCTTAGAAGGATTATTTGCATGGCAAGGGCTTTATTGTTTGAGAGGTAGGCTTTTCGGCATCTTTAAGGTTCATGGCAGAGGTACAGGATGAGACCTTGAGCAAATTCCTTTAGCTAATGTTATGCGCAATAAATACATACATCAACCAAAAGGTACTATAGCCGTGCTCTTTTTATTTCTGAAGAAAATAACACTGAATACTTTAGAAAAGACCTAAAGTTGCACAAACTGTATCCTACAATATATCAAAGCCATAGCACATGGGAGGTAGAAAACACTTTTGGTGTTGAAACTCTGACACAGACCGTGCTAAGCATTTCTGGCTGAGCTGTGTAGCAAAAGTTCTAAAAAGGTATTTTTGGTTTGTAAATAACAGTAAGGATATTCAAATTAAATGTTAAAATGTCAGTTTCTGAGTTTCTTAGCCCATACCATGTCCTGGAGTGAGCCTGGATTGCACAACCAGATTACCCTGTGTAAATCAAGTGCTAGAAGCGAGCATTAGTTTATTGAGCATCCAAACAGTAATGTGGCAATTGTGAATGTACTTTGATTTGATTACAGTAGTGTTACTGATAATGCATTGCTTTTCACATACAGTCCATATACTTTGAATGAGATGATCAGTAAGATTACAGGTAGGTTACTTTTGAGATTACTTTTCTTACAGAGTAGTATACCTGGATACTACTCTCGGACATTTCATGTAAACAGGTTAGTAAAATCGTTTTCATTAAACAGTATAATTTGAAAGAATTTCTTTAGGTTTTCAAATTCCACACTTAGAAACTTTTCACATAAAAACAGTCAAGGTTATCCTATGGAGGAAAATAGTGTTATTGGTTTTGAGGTATTTGGTAGTGGGAGTTGAGGTTCTGAGGGTCGACTCAGGGGTCCACCAGGGATAAAGATTCACTCTAGTTGAACCCTCAGCAGCACTAAGGCTAAATATCAAGGAAGGACAAGTGTGAGAAAGTGGCTCTATATATACTGGACTAGAATGAAGTACATCTTGTAGGCAGGGTTCCCAATCTACAAGATGGCTGGAGCCCGGGGTCGTGCTTCACCTCGCCTCCTCCACCTGAGGGGTGGAGTTGGCAAAGGTTGGCACACCCCCTTCCTGATATAATTTTTCCAGCCAGTCTTCCCGCCAGTGTGGGGGTAGGTCTGGTGGGGGCCAGTTGCTGGGTACAGCAAATGGTCTGGAGAAGCTCTCAGAGGCGGAATGCCATTGAAGCTTCCCCCTGTCCATCCTGGGGGAGGAGACATAGCACCTCGCCCAGGATGTGCATTGTTGCAGGCCCAGAAGAGCGGGCAGCTCTCCACCCAGGGGTCCAGCAACATGTCTGCTGTGTGGCAGCCTCTGCAGCCACTCAGCCCAGACGTGGATTGTAGGTTCGGGTTTTGGAGGGCATCTCTAAGATGCCCTCTGGGGCATTTTACATTAAATCCCACTCTGGCATCAGTGCGGGTTTAATGTGCTGAGAAGTGTGGTACCAAACTTGTCAGTATTCAGTGTAGCCATTATGGTGCTGTGGAGTTCGTATTTGTATTTGTATTTGTATGGAATATTTTTAAAGCGCTAACTGTCGCTCCGAAAGGAGCATCCTGGTGCTACACAAGTGTACAAACCAAATAAAAAGGTCTAAATGGCGGCCATTGCATAGCCGTCTGGCAGACCAAAAATCCATGTTTTTAAATGCTTCCTGAAAGCAGTTTCCTGTACCTGAAGTCTAAGGCTGAGGGGCATAGCGTTCCAGGCCTTAGAGGCCAGGACTGTAAGGGTCTTTCCTCCTTTGGTTTATAGCTTAAATCTGGGAATATTGATTAGATTACCACCGGACGACCTCAAACTTCTCAAGGGGTCATATCGGATGAAACGTTTCGTAAGGTAACTAGGGCCTGTCTTATTGAGGGATCTAAAAGCAATTAGCAAGATCTTAAACAGAATCCTTTTATGGAGGGGTAACCAGTGAAGGGTCTGGAGAGCAGCAGAGGCAGAAGATCTTCTAGACGATTTAAGAACCAATCTTGCTGCAGCATGTTGCACGTTTTGCAGTTTTTTTAACGGAGCTTTTTTAACTCCAGCCATTAAGCCATTACAATAATCTAGTCGTGATAATATCAAGGCCACTGCAACCGACTTTCTAGAGTCCGTAGGCAGGAAGTCAAAGAACTTCTTAAGCGATTTGATAAGACTAAAACAGCTTCCTGCAGTATTCCTAACATGTTGATCGAATGAAAGAGAGGAGTCAAATAAGACTCCTAAATTTCTTGCAGTTTCCACTGAGCGAGGCGGAGCAAGAGAACCTTCAGGCCACCAATCCTTTGGGCAGAAAGCCTCCTTGCCCAAAGGTAAAATCTCAGTTTTATTAGCATTGCATCTTAGATGATTATTTGCCATCCAGCGGAATACATCCGTCAAACAGATCTTAAAATTATGTTCCGCATTGATGGAATTTTTATCCAACGAGACCACAAGTTGAGTGTCATCGGCATATGATGTTACTAATATGCCGTATGACTATCAATGCAAGAAGGGGAGCCATATAAATGTTGAATAATAACGGGCTCAAAATTGACCCCTACGGGACTCCGGATGAGACCCTTTTTTCGGTAGAAAGAAAAGGGCCCAAAGAGACCGTTTGAGTTCTATTGGTCAGGAAGGACACTATCCAAGCCAAAGCAACGTCCGTTATACCTATGCCTATCAGTCTGCCGATCAGGATTTCATGAGAGATGGTGTCAAATGCTGCGGCGAGGTCCAGCAAGATCAAGACCGCTTTTTTCCCATCGTCCTGCAGGAATTTAACAGAATCAGTGAGCTCAATGAGCGCGGTTTCTGTAGAATGTCTGGGTCGGAAGCCTGACTGTTGGGGGTGTAAGATGTTATATCTACAAAATCCTTTAATTCCTGATACACTATCTGCTCTGTCAATTTCCCTAGGACTGGGAGAAGAGATATTGGGCGAAGGTTGGACAAGTCTGTGGTGGGTTTATTGCATTTCTTCATTAGTGGTTTAACGATTGCTTTTTTACCACTCCTGAGATCAATGATGCGTTTACAATAGCGTTAATCGAGGGATTAACGATATCAATTAGCTGATGGAGAATCTGGGGAGGGCACAAATTAGAAGGTGCTCCTGACTTACAAGCCAAGATGAAGTCCCTAGTTTGAATAAGGGAGGCTGGGTGAAAAGCACTCAAAATATGAGTGGTATTGTCCGACCTCCCTAGATGACTAACGGGGGGCGGAGAGGAAAGGTCAGAAAAATCCCTCTGAATGAGCACGATCTTCTCCTCAAAGAAATCCGCAATTTGATTGCAGAATGCTTCCGAAGGAGGAATTATCGGTTGGAGAACTTTGGGATGCGTAAAAGATTTGACTATGGAGAAGATCGTTTTCTGCTTTTGCTGAGCCTCGTTAATGGCCTTAGTGTAATAATTTCTTTTAGCCAATTTAATGTTGGCAAGATAAGATGTTCTTTGTTGGACATAGGCCATTTTGGTTGAGTGGTCATAGGATTTCCTCCATTTCCGTTCCATTTTTCTACATAGTAGGTGACTTTCTGCCAATGCCTGTGAGAACCAGGGGGCATTCGGTTTTGAACTTGCACCCTTATATTGGCGTAGTTTGGGCGGATCACATTCTGTAATAACTATGCATCCAGGAGTGAAAACTTATGGAATCTTGAGTCGCATCTCCCGACGCACTGGGAGCTTGCAACTGTTGTGGATAGTTCTCCTTTATAAATTCGGCCACCTTCTTCCAATTAATATCGGTAGTCAACTGATAATTAGCCCTGGGAGTTTTTGTCTGATGTAAAAGGCAGATATTGAACGGAATCAGACTATGATCTGTCCAAATTTGAGGAATAGGGCTAAGAGTGGATAATGCCGGGAAATTGGAACAGACGCCGTCTAATGTGACCTGCCGAATGTGTGGGAAGATCAACCAATTGTTGCAAGCCAAAAATATCCACGATCTGATATAGGTTAGTAGATTGCGCATCATTTTTGGATTCCAACTGGAAATTGAAATCCCCCATGAGCGTGAAATGAGGGTAACTCACCAGGAGTTGCCCTAGACACTCTCCTATTGAATCAAGAAATGGGGTAGCGTTACCTGGAGGACGGTACACCAAACCTCCTGAAAATGAAGCAGATGCATTCAACGTAATCGAGAAGCCTATTGCCTCTGCCCCTTTTAAAGGACCTAAATTAGATGTGTGGCATTTAAGGGTACTTCTGATTATTAGGGCAACCCCTCCCCCTCTACCGATCTGTCTATCCTGCCTAAAAATAGTGAAGCCAACTGGTAGGGCAATTGCGAGATCTGGGTTGCTGGCCTCGTTAAGCCAGGTCTCGGTCACAAAAAGGTTGTCCAGGTCACAATCAATTATCAAATCTCTGATGTCTTTATTGTGACAGCATAAAGACTGGGCATTAATCAATCACCCCTTAAATATACAAGAGCCAGCCTTCCTAGGGGGTGCATATGGCAAAGACTCTGAGAGCCAAGGGGTAGTCCATCTACAGGTGATACACGAGAAGGGGCCCCAGATGGATTCCATGTTAGGGCAGTTGGAGCATTTGTTAGAGGCCCTATACAATGAAAGATCTGTCCCGTTATACATACGAGAAGGGGGAATAGGGGAGGGATTAGAAAGAATCTGACCTGTAAGTCCTGCGCCTGCCGCAGACTTGGCGCGGACGGGCGCAGACGGGCTTTCCTTTGGCGCGCCCGCCCGCTGAGCCTCCGGGGCCAGCTGTTCATTTTATGGCGATAGAGGGGCGCAGGGGTAAGCAAGCAACTAGACCGCTGCCCTGTAATCCACCAAAGATGGCGGTCCCTTCTGTGTGAGCAAGTCAGCGTCGGATCTTCCTGATGGAGATCAAGAATTGGAATGCCAGAAAAGCGAAGTGCCTTTAAAATTACATGAAGTGAATGAAAGTCTAAAATAATACAGCTACTATTTTAATTTGGTAACAATTTTAAAAACGTTCATTCGCAGCCTAGAACCCCCGGCTCACGCCTCCGGGCAAGTAAAATACACACGTGCTAAGCGCACGAGAATAGGCTCCGTTTAAGTACTCGGGGGAGCGGGGGAAAGCAAGCAACTAGAGCGCTGCCCTGTAATCCACCAAAGATGGCGGTCCCTTCAGTGAGAGCAAGTCAGCGTCGGATCTTCCTGATGGAGATCAAGAATTGGAATGCCAGAAAAGCGAAGTGCTTTTAAAATTACATGAAGTGAGTTAAAGTCTAAAATAATACAGCTACTACTTTAATTTGGTAACAATTTTAAAAACGTTCATTCGCAGCCTAAAACCCCCGGCTCACGCCTCAGGGGAAGTAAAATACACACGTTCGTAATGACAACCTCCCAGCACCATAAACTCTTAACCCCTTCCACGCTCATGACGAGCTGGGCTCGTCATGGTGTAGCCTCCTCGCACGCTCATGACGAGCCCAGCTCGTCATGAATAATGGAAAATGGAGGATCCCAGCACCGGGGGGGAAAACGCATAGCAGCCAAGTGGTTAATGGCATCACTGCACTTACAGTGCCCAGGAATGGCCCTGGGTACTGTAGGGGCACAGGGCTCATGCACCTGTGCCCTCACCTCTGGCATAGGGCACCCAGCTAGAGGGGTGACTGAAGTATGCCAGGGCAGTGGGTTCTGTGGGCATGGCACACAGGGATGTGTGCCATGTCGACTCTTGTTTTAGTTCTGTACTTAGGCACTCAGCCAGCAAAGGCAGTGTGTGGGTTCCAGGGTACAGGGCCCCTGAGGGTGGCACAATAAGTGCTGCAACCCTCAGGGGTCTTCTCTGGTCACCATGCCCTGGGTACCTAGGCTACCATTTACTAGGGGCTGACCGGTGGTCAGAGATACCAATTGGGTCTTTTGTTTCAGCATTGTTTTAGTGAAGGAACACAGGCCCTGTGTACCTGGATGGCAGGAACCCAGGGCACACTCAGTGAAAGCACATCAGCAGTTCAGAAAAAAGTTGGAGCATACCAATGCAAGAAAGATGGCACTTTCTCACAACAAGGTCACGTGAAAGTAAACACGGCGAGCAACGCAAAAACAAAATATGGCGGACTTTTCAGAGGTATACTTTAAACTCAAGAACGATTTCCAGTTTATTTCTCTGTTTTCGTGCAATTTCACTCTGTTTTTTAGATTCGCAGGTTGACTTCAGTAGTACCCGTTTGAGTCTAGGTATTTCTCGTTCTTGAGTTTTAGCGTTGCTCATCGTATTTACTTTCACGTGACCTTGTCCTTCCTTGATATTTAGCCTTCGGTCATTTTAGCAATAAGTTATGCCCCAGACTCACTCTGCCACTTTTGTAATACAGGTGACCTATGATTAATTTGACATTGCAGCCAGTCATCGTACTTACAGGTACTCACACAGTCTGTTTCTTTTGTGTACTTTTCATTCTGTCCTCGCATGAGTAGTGATTTTCTCATTTTGTATGTTATAGCAACGTCAGAATAGTGTCCGTCACTCTGAGGCTTTTAGGTTTTCCCGTCCATTGAAATTAACGTCCTCTGACTTTAAGGTTTCCTTATCTGTTCAGCGCTCGCGCTTTACGCTCGGGTGTATTTCTGCACAGTTACTTATCATGTGTCTCGACGCACGCCCCCAGAGGGATGCCTGGGAGCGGTCACCTTTCTATTAACTTAGCGTCTTTGTAAGCACACTATCACGTTTGTTCATGTTACATTAGTTTGATTTTAGTGCACCTTTGCACCGGCATCTATGTTATGCACGGCTACATGGTTTCACTGTGGTCATATAGCTTCTGATGGTAGCGCTGGGAATGGATGGCTCAATAAATACATTTATTTGTATTGGTATTAGATTGATGTATATTGCACTGTACATTAGCAAACATTTGTGTGACAAATGATTCAATTTTCACTTACAGTGGCCCCTGAGGAAGGGAAAGGAGGTTCCGGAATGCATCGGGCTGCAGATCAATCGCCATTCTTTATGTTGATACTGTGAGAAGTTGGCCTGGTATATGGTGTTCACTATTCTAGTGAGCACCTTGCACCAGTCCAAACAACCCTTATGGTGATGGTTGTAAGACAACCTTATAGACCAGCTATCCTAGTGGTAGCGTGAACAGAACAGTCTTAGGCTAAAAGACTCTTGAGGGCGTGTAAAGCCAGCTGTTTTAACATATATAACCCCTTGAATATCAAATGAAAGGACACCACACAGAATATATATAAAATATATATGTATTTATTTACTAATACACTCCTCTGAACTCTTTGAGGTCAGAGGCAAAAGCACATAACAAGTTACTCTTAGAAACACTTTAAATAGCACAATTTACAGTTAGGCCCTGGGGGCGCGTAAAACCATATACTAAGTAAGTGGTATAAGAACCACGACTCGGGAAAAGGAAAGGCCTAGGGCCTAGAGAATCGCTGGGGCTACACTATCTGACCCTTAGGTTAGGAGTAGGAGGCCCACAGGCGGCGCGTGCAGGGTCAGTACACTCACGCGAGAGTCAATAGAAAGTCAATGGGAACTTAGAAGGTAAGTAATTGAAGTTTTAGGACACTGGGTACCTGATTAGCAGGAGCCCAGGGCACACACTCAGTCAAAGCACATTCGCAATTCAGCAAAAGTGGGGGCAACCATGCAGAAAGAGGGCACTTTCTCACAGCTAGTATGATCATTTTAGTGTATGCCTACGAGGTGAAAAGCTAAGGCATGGTGGATGAGGCGGGGAAGAGGCAGCTCACCCATTAGTTCTGTGATGCTTTGGTTGCCTCAGAAACCAGCAAGGGAAATGGCGAGGAGATCCTAGTTTAGAAGCAGCCACGAGAATGAAGCTCAAAAACAGCAGCAGCGACAACCACTACCAGGAAAGGCAACAGGAAGGAGCAGATGGCAGCAGCAAGACAATAAATACTGCAGAACTCCCACGAAATACAGCCCGCAATCCAAAGATGCTGCTGCAACTTTATGGACTCAGTTTGCTGGCATTTCCTGGTATCCATGCAGCAGTCTCTCTGATTGGAGGAGAGTCACTGACTACGTAGCTGTAGGAAAGTGATTGTATTTGACATGGTCAACCCCACTTTTCTGCCTGGTATCTGCCATTTTGAATGAAGTGCACTGGGTTCTTGATATCCAGGTCCCCAGGGCCAGATCTCTTTCCTTAAAACTGCATCATTGTTCCCTCCAATTGGTAATACCTTTAGCACCCCTTGTAAGTCCATAGTAAATGGTACCCCTGGTACCTAGGGCAGGGAGGCTAAATAGGGTCACTGAGGGTTGCAGTATGTAATGCGCCACTCTAAGGGACCCCTTAGCACAATCATGCAAACTGACATTGGAGGCTGTGTGACATGGTGCCGAGAAAAGTGAACACACAACATGGCACAACTCCTGTGTGCCATGACTGCAGAGACACCATGAATTATAGGTAAGTCACCTCTACAGCTGGCCTTACAGCCCCAAGGCTGGGTGCACTATACTACATGTGTGGACATTTCTGCATGAGCAGATATGCCACTGTGATGTCCAAGTTTATTCTTAGATATTACAAGTAAACAAGGAAGCCATTTTAATGTTTCACACTAGTACTTACGAGGTCCCCAGCTACATGATGGCTTTACTGAAACTTGAAATGTTTGGTATCAAACCTCTCATATTAATAATCCCACACTGATTCCAGTGTTCAAATTATTAATACATTCACTTAGAGGACACCTTAGAGGCGCCCCCTGAAAGCCTACTGACTACTAGTGTACTGGCTGACTGGTGTAGACCAGCCTAACAGCACAGACAAGTTTCTGACCCCCTGTAGGTGAGAGCCCACACTCTGAGGGCAGAAGCAATGCCTGCTCTGGCCGGAGGTGTTGTCACCTACTCCAAGCAAGATGACTAAGTGATCAGCATATCAAGGAGAGGCTTCAAAGGCCTCTGCCGCCTTGATGTGACCTAGGCTTGCCTCAGACAGGGTAAATGCCCACCCCCCCTAAATGCTCTGGGCCAATTGGCACCAGGAAAGGTGGGAAAGGATTAGGTTACTTACCCAGTAAGCGTCTGTTCTTGGCATGCCAAGCTGTAGAATCACATGTTTTGCATACTCCAGCCATCTAATGTTGGGTTTGGATGCTTGCAAGTTTTTCTTCTAGGTCTTTCCAGTCACGAGGTAAGTGGACTCCTTCTTTCGGTGATAGTGCGCATGGACATCGACTCCATTGTTAGATTGTTTTCCCGCAATAGGGTGAGTATGGAGTAATTGAGTCTAATAAGGAGATGCCCATGCATATATCATGTAAATAAGGAGAACTGCAACAACTAAAGGTGACTAGGGAGCTTGGAGGGTGCAAATGAATCCATTTGAGTCATGTGTACTGTAGATACAAATGCTTTGCATAGACTATATAGCTGTAAATTTCTAAAGTGGTGGCAAACCAGTAGATGTTGCAGTTGTCGAAAAAAAGTGACTTTAGCACTGATTGCCCTACATTGGCTTGTTGGGGTGCTAATACATCCACAGAAAAGTGTTTGGTAAATGTGTGAGGTGTAGACCATATTGCTGGCTTAGATATGTCAGCTACAGGAATGTTACCTAAAAAGGCATAGAGGCGCTGATCATGTGAGTGAAATACGCTCTAGGGAGTAAACATTTCTTTTAGCTTTTGTATAGCAAGTTTGAATGCATTTAACAATCCATCTTGAATCGGCAGATTTAGAGATAGGATTGCCCCTGTGAGGTGGTGCAAATGCAAGAAACAGTTGCTTTATTTTACGAAAATCTTTTGTCCTTTCGATATAATACAATAACGCTCTTCTGATATCAAGTGTGTGACCAGGTACAGAATAAGGTTGAGGGAAGAACACAGGTAACAACTGATTGGTAAAGATGAAAACAGAAACTACTTTAGGGATGAATTTTGGGTTGGTGTGAAGAACAACCCTATCTCTATGAAGCTGAAAGAAGGGTTCTTCTAAGGTTAATGCCTGAAGCTCACCAACTCTCCTTAATAAAGTGATTGCAATGAGGAAGGCAACCTTCCATGAGAGGAACTGTAAAGGACAATTGTGTAATGGCTCAAAGGGTGTACCCATGAGTCTTGTAAGTACAATGTTGAGATTCCATACTCGTGCTGGGGTTATTCTGGGTGGTATTACTCTTTTTAAGCCTTCCATAAAGACTTTAATCACAGGGACTTTAACAAAGATAAATGTTGTCTGTTTTGCAGATATGTAGCCACTGCTGCAAGGTGCAATCAAATAAATGTGTAAGCTAAATTAGATTGCTTTAGGTGCAGAAGGTAACAATATTTTGAACAGAAGCTAAGTTGAGCTCCTTGGGGTTTGGGTGTCTGATTTTGAGGTGTAGCATTTGATGTGGAACTACTGAGAGTTCCAGAAGTGTGGTGTACCATGGTTAACGGGCCCATGTGGGAGCTACCAAAATCAGTGAGAGTGATGTTTGCCTGATCTTTCGAAACGTAAGGAGTGGGAGAGGCGGAAAAACGTAGGCAAATATTTTTGACCAATTGATCCACTGGGCATTAACTTTGGATCGAGGGTATGGGGACGCAAAGTTTGAGCATTTTTATTTGTCCACTGTTGAGTATAGGAATGATATTAAACAAGCAGAACAGATGGGGGAGATTTGTGCAGTCTGTGCGAACGCAAGGTGGCAGTGCAGGAGCGAGGAGCGAGAGAGCAGGCAAGCTGGCGGTAGACGCTGCGGTAGACGCCGCCGCTACCTAAGGACGCCTGTGGGTTCCTGGAGGGCTCTGGACCGCGGAAATCTGTGAATCGAGGCCCGAGACCCGGGTGGTATCCGAAGTCATCGGGCGACACCCTACGGCTGTCATGATGTTGACACCTGGCAGCCTGTGGTAAGGAGCCAACAGGCTGCGTGTGGGGCAAGAGCAGGGGCAGGAGCGCGGACCCAGCTATCGGAGGCTGCAGTGTTGTGCCCGGGTGCAACGCGGAAGCGGCCCAAATAGGTTGGGTGCGGCTGTGGCGGCCCAATGTGCCCTGCTCCTGATTTCCCTTTTCTCAATCGGGGAGGAAAACCTACCTGCTGCCCTACATCCTTATCATCAGATATCGGGCCACAGACAAAGGCCACTGGCAGCCACCAGAGGGGGTCAAACGCCCCAGCCAGCACCATCATTAGGCGCTACCTTTACCAACAGTCACCAAACATCCCTGGAACCACCAAGTATTTTCAAATCCACCAAAACACTGTTAAAGAGAACTAAAGAGAATTAATTGCATTGTGACTTTGTGACTGGCCATTTGCGAGTTTCCCCCAAACACCGACCAAACACAGACCTACATCACGGAAGTTACCAAGTACTTTCAAATGCACCAAACCCTGACAAAGAACTAAAGACAATTAACTGCTTTGTATCTGGCCATTTGCGATTTTCATCTAAAAAGCGAAGGCCCCGCCGTCTTGTCTTGCCCTGCCCGCGCTACCCTGATTACATCAGAGTAAGGCAGTGCAAGTTTGAGGGGCAGAAGAACACTATTTGATCAAAACAACTCGCCCAACTTTAAGGAGTTTGGTAATCAAGTCACACAATTGGGGAAATAGGAGGCTCAGACCATCACACAGTGCAAGCAGCACTCAGAGCTGGAAACTCCCCTATAAACTACATTATCTATTCCACTACAAATTAGAGGATAATCTGGTGAAAAGCCACCGCTGGCACAGTTACAAGCCGACTTGCGTATGGAAAGGGTGGCAAATGACAAAAAGCAAAACAAACAGTAGGATGTGCAAGCCAACCAGCACAAGACCTGGCACAGGCACTATAACTAAGCCGGCGCAATCACCATTTTTAAAATCAAATTTAAACCTTAAATTAAACAGTAAGACAATCTGTAAATATTTTATGCCAATAACGGCTGGTCAAAAAACACTGGGAACGAGTGTGACCTACAGTAGCGTACTAATACACTTAACCCAATACGTCAACAAGGGGCCGAGTCAGATCCAGTCTCCGAGCGGGGAGACCGGAATACAAGAAAGCGGGCTACATTCGCCCAAAGGGAATAGCGGAGAAATGGTTAAAGAGGGGAAAGGACAGGGAGACTTGGAAGTGGTTGAAATAAGACAGATCGAGCCCCCAGTGCAGAAGGAATAAAGGTAGAAGCAGGCAGGAAACACCTGGCCTCCTATCGCAGGGAAAAAGGCAAGTTACACCACTGCAAGAACTTCCAGAAGTCTTGGAAATCTCATCAACATCAGAGTACTCGGACCCCAATGGCACAAGGATTGACAAAACGTGCCAGGGAAATCTGGAAGCTCTGGAAATGTCATCAACACTGGAACAATCTAATAGAAACCATCATCTCACACACGCAGAGAATATAACGAACCAACATGCAGAGAATGGAACTTACTGGCATGGTCTTCCCCGTCCCTGCCACGGCCCAGCTACAAAGCCTATCAGTAATCAAAACTCACTTTCAATCAAAGTTCGCCATTAATGGATGAGGAACGGAGAGAGAGAACTCCTCACAAGAGGAACAAAATTTGCTCCACACTAAGGCCGAAACAAAATGTACACCTTACAAAGGATGACAACCAAAATTCCCTGTTATCCTCAAACTCCACACTAACAACGGCCGTTAACGCACTCACTTGGCAAACAGCAATTGGAAAATTGGAAATACAAATGGACAATGCAGGCTCTTGCAAAAGCTATGATTAATATTGAAGCGAAAATCAACGTCCTAAATGAAAAACTGAATTAGATGAGGATGCAACTGATCGCCAGATCAGATGTTCGTGCCTTCCAATTGTGGAGAAGCTCAGCTCATTACCAGAAGTCCTAACATCTATTGTTATAGAACTAAAGCAAAGACAACTGGACATCATAGCCCAGCCCCATCAAAGAATAACTGAAAGACCTTCATAAGATGGTAAACAAAAAGGAATTAATAACTCTGCGGGCGTAGCAAGCTCCTCCAAAGCGACGTCGCAATCTTCAACAGAAACAAGGGGGGTAAATCTTCTTGTGGGCAATTTCGATCTACTAGAATCGACCCAGACGCCTATGAATACACAAGTCAGTAAACAACTCCCGACATCTAGGAATACACAAGTGAGTAAACAGGATCCGCGCAAGGACACACTCCAACTATCCATACAGTCGGCACCGTTGTCCAGCCAAAACATAGCCACTAATGAGGAATCCGTAACAGGCAAGACTCTGTACAGCAACGCCGATGGGGTCACCAGCTTGGAGTATAACTCAGAACCTTGCAAAAGCCTCTCCAGAAGGGCAAAGAAACGCTTGAAAAAACAAGCAAAAAAATACAAAACAACAAAACAGGGCAAAAGAACTACTGTCAGGCTTGAGAGAACCCTACGACACTCCGCGTCAAAAAACAAATGCCAAAAAGGCTCTAACACAAAAGAACCCGGGTTCACAAACTTTTCTCGATTTTTCAAAAGATATGCCAGACAAAAAATAAACTTGAGTCCAAATTAATTATAACCTCGATCATCGAGGAAAGTCCAGCTAAAACTATAGCCAAACTAATCATAACCCCGAACTCTGAGAAAAGAACGGCCAAAATTACAGACGAACGACCACAGCAAGAATTAAAAACAACCTTGCAGATTTTCCCCACCGACAGCCACCCTGAGGAACAACACAAGGAAAACAAGCAAGAAATTTGGCACGAGGCTCCAGGGGGGGGGGGGGGGGGAACGACAGCAACCACATTAATGAAAATTACCACGCTTTGGGGTTTACACGAAGTAAACGACTCGGGAGCAATAGTAATATCTGCAAAAAGCCGGGCATTACATTCCGCTGCCACTAGCCAAATACCCCAAGAGCACAGGAACGCGGAGAATACCATCATCATTTTTACACCAGAATACACCTCAAGGGAAATCTCAGACATTTTAAATAGGACCAACATTCTACAAATCCTAAAACATATCCCTGAGCTCTCCTCTATTGTGACTGAAGATTTAATCCAAGTCCAATTCAAAATGCTAGATAATAAGACAAGAAGAGAATCAGCCATGCTAAAATGGAACAATGGCTCCATCCCACAAAGAATCATGAGAGAGAGAGACCGATTTGCAAACTGGGGTATTAATGTTCAAATGCCTAAAGAGGAGAAATACCCATTCATGCTAAAAAGTGGATTTCACCCTAAATCAGTACAGAACCCACGGAAGTCTATCTAAAAAGGGATAAATTACGCAGCCCGAACAACTACATTTTCCCAACTTAAGAATTCACTTCTCACCCAAGTCCAGTCAAATAAGGCGAACTTATTCCTAGCACACAAGGAAAGAGACATCCTAACAACAAATCGAGCAGATCCCTGAAGGAAAATGCTACTTACCAGTATGCATCTGTTCTTGGCATGTACAGCTGCAGAGTTGTACACTATGCATTAGATCGCCACCTGGTGTTGGGCTCGGACGATTGAAGGTTGTTTTCTTGGAAGAAGTCTTTGTAGTCACGAGATAGGTGACTCCTCCCTTGGACAATACTGCGCATGGGCATCGGCTCCATCCTTCGATTGTTTTTCGCCATGATGGGAAATGATGGAGCTAGTAGAAGTAAAGAAAGAAGGAAAGATGTCCGTGCGTGTGCATCTAAGTAAGATGAAAAATTGGAACGGATACAAGTCCCGGGGAGGCGGGAGGGCGTGTACAACTCTGCAGCTCTACATGCCAAGAACAGATGCATACTGGTAAGTAGCATATTCCGTTCGAGGCATATGAGCTGCAGATTGTACACTATGCATTGATTGTGCAGCAGTTTCTCCCTTAGGGGTGGTCACCTGTATCCGTTGCAGTAGTTTGAAAGAGAGTTCTAAGGACAGCTTGGCCTACAGCAGCTTGCTGCTTGGCTTGCACATCAACACAATAGTGTTTGGTAAATGTGTGTGGTGTAGACAATGTTGCTGCCTTGCATATGTCCTCTAGGGGTATGTTTCCTAAGAAAGCCATAGAGGCTCCTAGTTTGCAAGTAGAGTGCGCACTAGGAATAACTGTTAATGTACGTTTAGCTTTAATATAGCATATTTGTATACACTTTACAATCTACCTTGCAATCCCACCCTTTGAGATGGGGTTGCCTTTGTGTGGAGGAGAGAAAGATACAAACAGTTGTTTTGTCTTTCGAAAGGATTTAATTCTATCTATATAGTATAAGAGAGCCCTCTTAACATCTAATGTGTGTAAAGCCCTTTCCGCTACAGAGTCTGGGTTTTGGAAAAACACCGGTAACTCTAGGGATTGATTTAGGTGAAAAGGAGTGATAACCTTTGAAAGAAATTTTGGAATAGATCTAAGAACCACTTTGTTAGGATGTATTTGAAAAAATGGTTCTTGTATAGTGAAAGCTTGTATCTCACTCTTCTGAGAGAAGTAATGGCAACAAGGAACGCTGTTTTCCATGTTAGGAATTGCAGTTCACATTTATGTAGCGGCTCGAAAGGGGGCCCCATGAGTCTTGTAAGGACAAGATTGAGGTTCCACACAGGAGAAGGTGGCAATCTGGGTGGGATTATTCTTTTTAATACTTCCATGAATGCTTTGATTGCAGGTACTCTGAAGAGAGACAGATGTTGCCTGTTTTGTAAATAGGCTGCAATTGCTGCAAGGTGCAGGTGTATGGAAGAATATGCCAAATTAGACCTTTGTAAATGTAAAAGGTAGCAAATTATATTTTGGAAGGAAGCATCCAGGGGATCAATTTGATTATTGTTGCAATAAATGGCAAATCTTTTCCATTTAGCGGCATAACACGCACTGGTAGTGGGTCTCCTAGCCTCTTTAATGATGTTCATACAGTCTGGTGGTAGGTTTAAGTAACCAAACTCTAAGACTTCAGGAGCCAGATCGCCAAATTCAGTTGGTTTGGGTGTCTGATTTCTCCATGGTTCTGTGTTAACAGGGAGGGTGTGAGCCGTAGCTTTTGATGTGGAACTAGAGAGAGATCTAGTAGTGTGGTGAACCACGGTTGGCGTGCCCATGTGGGAGCTACTAGGATCAGTGTGAGAGACTGTTGTCTGAGCTTGCACACTACCAATGGAATGAGTGGGAGAGGCGGAAAAGCGTACGCAAATCTGCCTGACCAGTTCATCCAGATCGCATTGCCTTCGGACAGTGGGTGTGGAAACCAGGCGGCGAAGGCTGGGCATTTTGCGTTTTGGTGTGTGGCAAACAGATCTGTGTGTGGGTGCCCCCACCTTTGGAAGAATGGCTGAAGAATTTGTGAATTAGGTTCCCATTCGTGAATCTGTTGTGACTGCCGACTTAACAGATCTGCTATCTGATTGTGAACTCCTGGAAGGTGTTTCGCTAACAGATAAATGTTTTGAGGAATGGCCCATCTCCAAATGTTCTGTGCAAGTTGGGACAATTGCAGAGAGTGTGCCCCCCCTCCCTGTTTTTGTATATAGTACATGGCTGTCATATTGTCCGTCCAGATTAGGACAGCTTTGTTTTGTACTTGAAGTTGAAAAGTCTTGAGTGCTAAGAATATTGCTAGCAGCTCTAGATGGTTGATATGGAGCAGTTTTTGTTGATAAGTCCATTGGCCCCGAGTTGTGTGATGTAAGAGATGGGCTCCCCACCCTGTGAGGGATGCGTCTGTTGTGAGCACTACTTGTGGAACAGGCTCAAGGAACGGCCGCCCCTATGTCAAGTTTTTGGTGTTCCACCACTGCAGAGAGCGATGCGTGCGGTTGTCTACCAACACCAGGTCTGTTAGTTGACCTTGAGCTTGGTTTCACTGTTGTGCTAGGCATTCTTGTAATGGTCGCATTTGCAATCGTGCGTGTGGTACTATGAAGATGCAAGATGCCATCATGCCTATTAGTCTCAAACACCCTGGCTTGCAGAGATTATTGGTGTTGAAAAGCTGTGACTAAGGCTTGAATGCTCTGTATACTTGCTGGACTGGGATACACTAGAGCTGTAGACGTGTATATTGTAGCCCCTAGATACTGATGTACATGCAAAGGCTGCAGGTGCGACTTGGTGTAGTTTATTGTAAACCCTAAGTCGTGCAATGTTTGAATTGTTTGATGTGTGTGTTGGACACACTGATTGAATGACTTGGATTTTATGAGCCAGTCGTCCAGATAAGTGAAGACATGTATTTGTTGTCTTCTGAGATGTGCTGCTACCACTGCTAGACATTTTGTGAATACTCTTGGTGCGGTTGTCACTCCGAATGGGAGGACTTTGAACTGGGAGTGTTGTCCTTCCAGTACAAACCTTAGATACTTTCTGTGGACAGGATGTATGGCGATATGGAAGTAGGCGTCCTTTAGATCTAGTGTTGTAAGGAAGTCGCCTTGTTGCGGCAGTGGAAGCACTTGTTGTAGAGTGATCATATGAAAATGATCTGAAATGCGTAACCAGCATGTCTCATGAGTATGACACTGGTGTTTACAGCTCTAGATGCTGTGTCTGCGACATCTAGTGCGCATTTTATTGAGGCATTGGATATTAACTTGCCTTCCTGTATAAGGTCAGTTGCTTGATCTTTGTACTGATCTGGTAGGTGCTCAAGTAGTTTTTCTAATTGGTCATAATGAGCCCTTTCGTAACGAGAGAGGAGGGCTTGTGTATTTGCTAGACGCCAGATGTTTGTAGCTTGTGCAGCTATTCTCTTACCTGACGCGTCAATTACTTTTGATTCTTTGTCAGGTGAGGGTGCTTCGCCAGAAGTTTGAGATTTTTCCCTCTTCCTAGCATTGGCCACAACTAATCAGTCTAGTGGCAGATGTCCTTTAATGTAGACAGGATCTGTGGGTGCTGGTCTATATTTTTTCTCGATTCTAGGGTTTAATATTCTAGAACGTACAGGGTCTTTAAATACCTCTGGAGCGTGTTTTAAACCCCCTTGATCATGGTAAGAATTTGAGCAGACCGCTGAGACTGCTCAAATGTATCTAGGAGAAAATCTTCTTCTATGCTATCGGAATGCATAGGGACTCCATGGTAAACAGCAGCTCTGTTTAACAGCTGACCAAAACCAATGGTATCTTCTGGAAGGGGAGGCTTTGATGGGTATGACTGAGGTTCAGGGATGTCAGGCACATTTTGTGGGTTTGTAAAATCCCATATAGGTAAATTTTTTGGGTTTGAAAAATCCCATACACCCTCATCTACCTGGTATGAATCAGGGTCTTGCATGTCCTCCCCTCCACCCAAATTGTATTCATCATCATTCTGCTGTGGGCAATGAGGTGATAATGGAGAATGTACAGGAGAGATTTGAGGTGATATGTGAGGAGGAACAGGAGAAGAAGGAAAGAAAGGTGTAGGAGAGAAAGGTTGCATAGGAGATGTTGCTCAGTCCTTTTTGGCAGGAACCACAGGTGTGGGTGGTGCATCTGCTGCTCTCTTCTTGTGAGGTGTAGCACCTACATGACCTGTTTTTGGCTCTATGTAGAACTTCTTTTGTCGAGGATCTGGTCTAAAAAGTTCTTGCTGCTCTACAACCTTCTTGGGCGCCGATTTTTTCGGTTCCAGAGGAGGTTGTCGTGTGTCTTTAGCCTTGGGAGGTGTTATAACGTCCTATTGCATATTTTTTGGTGCCGAAGTAGTTGTTTTCGGCTTTGTAGGCATGTTCGAGGATTTGGGCACCTCGGAATCAGGCTTTGAGTTCTTCGCCGTCGAAGGTGTAGTTAGACGGCTTCGGAGCCGATGCTTCTTTATGTTTCGGTACCGTTACGTTTTTATGTTTCGGTGCCGGTACGTTTTTATGTTTCGGTGCCGGTACGTCTTTATGTTTCGGTGCCGGTACGTCTTTATGTTTCGGTGCCGGTACTGGTTTAGGCCTTGGTTACGGTACTGGTTTAGGCCTTGGTTCCGGTACTGGTTTAGGCCTTGGTTCCGGTACTGGTTTAGGCTTTGGGGCCGAAGGGTCTTTTGGCTTTGGGGCCGAAGGGTCTTTTGGCTTCGGGGCCGAAGGGTCTTTTGGCTTCGGGGCCGAAGGGTCTTTTGGCTTCGGGGCCGAAGGGTCTTTTGGCTTCGGGGCCGAAGGGTCTTTTGGCTTCGGGGCCGAAGGGTCTTTTGGCTTCGGGGCCGAAGGGTCTTTTGGCTTCGGGGCCGAAGGGTCTTTTGGCTTCGGGGCCGAAGGGTCTTTTGGCTTCGGGGCCGAAGGGTCTTTTGGCTTCGGGGCCGAAGGGTCTTTTGGCTTCGGGGCCGAAGGGTCTTTTGGCTTCGGGGCCGAAGGGTCTTTTGGCTTCGGGGCCGAAGGGTCTTTTGGCTTCGGGGCCGAAGGGTCTTTTGGCTTCGGGGCCGAAGGGTCTTTTGGCTTCGGGGCCGAAGGGTCTTTTGGCTTCGGGGCCGAAGGGTCTTTTGGCTTCGGGGCCGAAGGGTCTTTTGGCTTCGGGGCCGAAGGGTCTTTTGGCTTCGGGGCCGAAGGGTCTTTTGGCTTCGGGGCCGAAGGGTCTTTTGGCTTCGGGGCCGAAGGGTCTTTTGGCTTCGGGCCGAAGGGTCTTTTGGCTTCGGGGCCGAAGGGTCTTTTGGCTTCGGGGCCGAAGGGTCTTTTGGCTTCGGGGCCGAAGGGTCTTTTGGCTTCGGGGCCGAAGGGTCTTTTGGCTTCGGTGCCGAAGGGTCTTTTGGCTTCGGTGCCGAAGGGTCTTTTGGCTTCGGTGCCGAAGGGTCTTTTGGCTTCGGTGCCGAAGGGTCTTTTGGCTTCGGTGCCGAAGGGTCTTTTGGCTTCGGTGCCGAAGGGTCTTTTGGCTTCGGTGCCGAAGGGTCTTTTGGCTTCGGTGCCGAAGGGTCTTTTGGCTTCGGTGCCGAAGGGTCTTTTGGCTTCGGTGCCGAAGGGTCTTTTGGCTTCGGTGCCGAAGGGTCTTTTGGCTTCGGTGCCGAAGGGTCTTTTGGCTTCGGTGCCGAAGGCTTAGTTGGTTTCTTCGGAGCTGGGCTGGAAAGCGGGGCTTTCGAAGCAGGTATTCGGTCTCGACTGGGCAATTTGGGCGGAGTGCTGACCTTTGCCTTCGGTTTGGGCAGAATATGTGGTGCAGGGGCTCACGCGCTGACCCGATGGAATGGAGTCATCTGAGTCGTCTGCCTCCGATACGATCTGGAGATCAGGTGAGTCTTCTCCGGGCACGAGGGGAACCACTTCGTCGAAGATGTCTTCCGGTACTGGTGCTGATCTCCTCATTTCGTGTCTACGTGCTCTCCGATCCCAGATGGTTTCTTCGATCGGAAGGATGCACAAGCTGTGCAGGTCGACTCGTCGTGTTCCGGCGATAGACAGAGGTTGCAGACCTCGTGGGGGTCGCTATGTGGAAACTTTGCTCGACATACCGGGCATCTCTTGAACAGAGTTCTTTCCATGTGGTGTAGGCTGCACGGCGTCGATAGGCCTAACGGCCCACTTTGATGACTGCAATGGAAACGATGGCGTCGAAAAGTATTGTAGTCGATGTCGAAGGTAGTTATTGGAAGTTTGAGTAAGTTCTGCGCTTCGAAGTTGCTGAAAAGTGTTTTTCTGGCCGGAGCGGAGAAACTTTCATCCAAACCCAGTGGTGGAAAAAAACAATCTAAGGATGGAGCCGATGCCCATGCGCAGTATTGTCCAAGGGAGGAGTCACCTATCTCGTGACTACAAAGACTTCTTCCAAAAAGACAACAACCTGCAATCATCCGGGCCCAACACCAGGTGGCGATCTAATGCATAGTGTACAATCTGCAGCTCATATGCCTCAAACAGTAATCTCCTGGAATGTTTTTGGGCTAAAAACCACACTAAATAACAAGGAAGCATTTGAATTTCTACAGTCTAGGGACCCGTTATGCCTTCAAGAAACCTGGCTACTTGCCCCAAAGGTGATACCCGGCTTCAGGGAATTTCTGCAGCCAGCAAAAAAATACAATATATTTGGAAGACCTTCAGGGGGTTTATCCATATATATGCACATCAGCAGTAAAATAAAAATAAAACCCCTACTCAAAACAGAAATGGTTCAAGCGGTTCTATTGCAAGGCATGAAATTGAATGGAGGCCCAATAAAGATTGTACTCTTGAACATCTATTTTAACAGCAAAAAGTTGCCCAGACATATTGATATGAGGGCACTAGTGGATATGCTTGAAGAACTACTAAGCACAACTGCGGGATCATAATGGCTGGGGATTTTAACACCCAAAATAGTGGAATGGCACCAGAAGAAGTACTGCCCACGGACAGAGCAGATTGTAATGAATTCATTGTTAAATACGTATCGATTACAATCAATACAAAGGAGTCAGGGGCCGGCAACAGCCATGAAAAAGGATCCACATAGGATGCTCAAATTAACAATCGATTATATTTTTGTGTGTAATCTTTTGTATGGACAGGTGGCTGAATTTCAAAAGCGTTTCACCCAGAGCAGCAATCATCTCCCTCTGGCTATAGCGATCACTCTACAAGCCAGTTGGCTCCAGTCCATTGTTCTTGCAGGCAATGCAAAAGGGGAAGAAATCCATGTTTTACTGAGGAGACTAAAGTGGAACAAAATAGACACATCAATCCTAAGTAGGTGGATAAGCGATTGGCCGAAAACAGCTGAAGAATTCGCAAGTGGCAAAATCCCTGAGAACTAGATTAAGCTGTCGACCAAGGTATATCATCTCTTAATAGGTAAACAAAGAAGGGACCTGGCAACATTCAGAGAAAGGTCTTGTTGTCAACTTAAACCTTGGTGCAAAAAAGTGGAGCAAAGCAAGAGGCTACTTAGAACTGCCTTACGCAACCACAAGCGAGAGGGGAAACAACAAAACACACCAAAACCTACTTCTAGCAAGGAAAACACACAGAAAAAATGGCTGATCATAAAATGAAACAACAAGACACCGAATGGCTGCACGTCTTCACTCTGCTGACTACAAGCAAATAGGCGGAATTCTGGTTGTATATTAACAGGCTCTCAGGGCACGGCCACGATCGACGCAATGTGGTCGCCAGTGACGAATGGATAAACCATGTAACTTTACTACACTGTGCAGCCCCTAACCCGCCATCACTGGACACGCAAAGGCCGCCCCATCATCGAGGGTTGGACTGACACTCCTCCCGTATATACACCGTGGCTACTCGCGGCAGGGAAATTGACAACCATTGAAGAAACATCTGAAGTATTGGTCCCGGGGATCGTGTTATGACAATCTTAAAAAATATCAGAAAAGAGGGGGCTTCAGGCCCCAATGGCCTACCAGGTCATCTTTTCAAAGAAGATTGTGAATTCTGGTGAACCGTACTCGCGTCACTTTATCAGTACTGTATGATAAATGCAACAGTCCCGGAGACATGGAAAGGCTTCTTGTTGCAACCTATCCTTAAAAAGGGCGACACTGGGGACCCCTCTAATTACCAGCTCATTGTCCTGCTGGACATCAAGGCCGAAAGGATAAGCCAGTGTCCTCTTGCAAGATTTAGAGGATTGGCCTAATGAAAATGAATTTCTACCTGCGTAACAAACAGGCTTCAGGCCAGGAGCATCTACAAAGGGCAACATTTTAGCTCTCGCCTACCTAATAGATCAGTCCGGGCTGAAAAACTCGCCTCCTCTTTTTGCATGTTTCATGGATTACTCTGCTATTTTTTAAGGAGTCAATCGGAGTCTGTTGTGGCGGTAACTGCATGACTGGGGGATACCGGCAAACCTGTTGAAATCGATAATCAGTCTTTACACAGGAACTTGGGTACGGGTAAAAACCGCGACAAATTCAGCCACTAAAAAGATTCCAACAGAGAGAGTGTTAAAGCAAGGCTGTGTATTGGCTCCTCTGCTTTTTAATCTTTATATGGCAGACCATGGAAAAATTATATGGAACGCTAAGCTTTTAACCCCCAAAATCGGTCTAAATAGATTATGTTTAATTCAGTGCGCAGACGATATGGTGTTACTGGACCAAATAAAAATAGGCACGCAAAGATTACTAGATGCACTAAACATTTACAACAATGAATTACGAGCGAACACAGGAAAAACAAAGGTAGTGATATTTGGGAAATACACCAACAAACTAAGACAACAGTGGAGACTGGGTAATTTAAAAATAGTAACAGCGTCCAAATACAACTACCTGGGGTTGTGGCTGATGAGCAACGGGAAACCGACAGCACACATTGCTTCAGTTGAAACAAAAGCTAAAGCAGTAACGTTCGCTCTGTGAAAACTGTACTCCAAGTTAAGCAGCCAGTAAATCAAAGCAATTAGAATGGTTATAAATGCCAAACTCCTCCCGGCAATCACATATCGTCAGATAGCATTCCCAGCAGCTTTCATTAAAATTATGGAACATGCCAACTGTCGCGCATTTAAACACATCTTTCAGATTCCCGCCCACGATCGCAGTGCTCTGGGGT
Source organism: Lissotriton helveticus (assembly GCF_964261635.1). Lineage (NCBI taxonomy): Eukaryota > Metazoa > Chordata > Amphibia > Caudata > Salamandridae > Lissotriton > Lissotriton helveticus. The sequence goes on along the minus strand of NC_136063.1, from coordinate 402,530,150 downwards.
GAATGGAATTTGGGCAGAATAAACAGCGATATGAGCATTGGGCCTCAATGGTGCGGCTCCATCGAGGGGTTTGAGCAGCCCCCCCCCCCGCACACAATGAAGTCAATTCGAACGATAATTTTTATTAAAGGAATCAACCCGTGGCATGAAAGCCTGCATACTGCCTGTAGTGAATTAAACCTCCACATGACCAAACTGCAGGATTTTACTCACCAGCCTGGTACCCTAAAGTCCATAATGAAAAAACAAGTTAGATTATTATCAAAGGAAGAGGACTTGAAGGTACTGAATTCATCTGTGAGAAGGTGGCTCTATATATACTGGACAATAAGGCAGTACAGTGTGTATAGAGTCTACAAACCCCAAAGGTTTAACAGAGGTTAAAGTCAGAACTGACCTTACTCTCCAAAGTGGTAGCTTGGTCGAGCAGTAAGGCAGTACCAGAGGACAGTGTAAGCATTTGTTGTACACACTCAGTCAGCAAAAGGTTTCACACACTCAAGAACTGAACTCCAGGCCAATTGTTATTATATCCTTAGATATAGTTGTTTTATTTTTAGAACCAACAGTTATAAAAATATACTTTGAGATACGAGTACTCTCAGGTAAATACCTTGCAGAGGAGCAATAGGTTTGTACACACAATGATCACAGGTTAGCTAATAGCAATACAGTTCTGAAACACACTCTAGCATTGAGCTCAATGGGTTTTCATAGGAAAGTACAGTTGATTACTTTATGGATTACTTTGGTAGTTCCAGGACTAGATCTTGGATTCAGTCCTGGGGTCTAAGCTGAAACCAGATTAGTAAAAACGGTTTAGTTACAGTGATGATTTTTCCTGAATATAAAGCTGTTTTAAACGTTCACACTTAGAAACTTTTCGAGGTGATTCTCACAATGTTATTAAATGGGAGGAAATTCAGATTACAGGTAAAGTACGATCGCGTTACTTTTGTACGCCAGCACTAGTCTCCTAGGGTCAGCACTGGGGGCTTAACCCAAAACAGATAGGTAATTGCTTTCAGTATGTCGTACGATTTTTAAAGAATATTTGCAGTTTTCAAAAGTAGACACTTTGAAGAAATTTCATAGAAAAGCAGACAATGGGTTCCTATGGAGAAAATACAGGTTACTAGTAACTCCGCTAGGGATTACTTTTGCGGTTCAGTACTGGGCTGAAAGATACAGTACTGGCTTCTCTCCTGATCACAGGTGAGTATTTTCGAATTCGGACTTTGGCTAATTTTTAGGAATATTTTCAGTTTTCAAAACTTCACACTTAGAACATTTTCGAGTCAAAAATGGGTCAATGTTATCCAATGTCAGGTAAGTGAATTACCGGTTTCCAGGCGAGTACTTGGTTGGTGAAGTTAGGGTTCTGGGCATAGACTCATGGGTCCCCCAGGGTCAGGTGAGTACCCAGCGGCGCTGGGCCGGCCGGGTGCAGAGGTAGGTAGGCCCGATGTTATCCAATGAGGAAAAGGGGGCCTTTGGTTGGTGGCTGCTGGCTCCTGGTCACTTGCTCTGGGCAAGGGGGGAAGTAGGATAGAGCAAAGAGGTCACAGCCAGCAGCACTCGGGCGGCTGGGTGCAGGGTGCTTTTGAGCTGTCGGTCGCTCAATGTTATCCAATGAGGATCTTGAAAAAGGAACAAAGGCTGCAGGCTCGGGGACGGTATCTCTCCAGGGGCAACCAGCACTTCGAGAGGTAAGTTGGGATGTTGGAGCACAGGTAGGTACCCCAAAGTGAGGCACAGGGGGCTGTAGGGCACCGGGTGCAGGGGTGTCTTTGGGTGTCAGAAAAGCTTACCCTCGGCTGCTCGCGGTTGGGGTGGCCCTGATTCTGAGTATGCAGGCGTCGGCTGGTTCGTCGAGGAGGGTCTTTGGGCACTGGACTTCGGGTCCCAGTCGCCAGGGGGACGTCCTCGTGGTCTTGGTTCGGGTTGGCACGGCCCGGTCTCGGCTGGTGCAGAGTGGGTTGGTCCGGAGCTTCCTGGTGGGCACCAGGTGGGTTGTTGCAGCAGAGCCTCTGAGGATGGGAGTCCCAATCGTCGAGAGGGTCAAGGCAGGCAGGTCCTCTTGAGGATGGGAGTCCCAATCGTCGAGAGGGTCAAGGCAGGCAGGTCCTCTGGGTGTCCCAAGGTTGCTGTCCGCGGAGGTCGCCGGGTTTAGGCAGGAGCAGGTTCCAGGATCAACAGGCCGGTAGGGCTGGGGCCAAGTCAGTTGTTGTTGCCCTGTTAGCAGCTGCACGGCGGGTCGTCTTCTTCTTGATCTTTTTGATATCGGGATCTAAGGAAGGACGGTTCAGGGAGCCCCTACATACTGAATTTAGGGGCGTTACAGGTAGGGCAAGGGCAGGGACCAATGGGTCCCTGTCCTGGGGTGAGTACACCCCTTAGCCTGCTCCTCTTCTGTGGGAGGGGGGCAGGAGCCTAGCTGGGATTGGGCAGGACTTCCCATCTACAAGATTGCCGGGGTCCGGGGTCGTGCTGCACCTCGCCTCCTCCACCTGAGGGGTGGAGTTGGCACAGGTTGGCACCCCCCTCTTCCTGACGTAGTTTTTCCCGCCAGTCTTCCTGCCAGGGTGGGGGTAGGTCTGGTGGGGGGCTGGTTGCTGGGTACAGCAAATGGTCTGGAGAAGCTCTCAGAGGCGGTATGCCTTTGAAGCTGCCCCCTGTCCATCCTGGGGGAGAAGACATAGCACCTCGCCCAGGATGTGCATTGTTGCTGGCCCAGTAGAGCGGGGGGCTCTCCACCCAGGGGCCAGCAACCTCTGTCTGCTGTGTGGCAGCCTCTGCAGCCACTCAGCCCAGACGTGGATTGTAGGTTCGGGTTTTGGAGGGCATCTCCTAGATGCCCTCTCGTGCATTTTACATTAAATCCCACACTGGCATCAGTGCGGGTTTAATGTGCTGAGAAGTTTGGTACCAAACCGGTCAGTCTTCAGTGTAGCCATTATGGTGCTGTGGAGTTCGTAAGGACGACCTCCCAGCACCATATACTCTTAATGGCATCACTGCACTTACAGTGCCCAGGAATGGCCCTGGGTACTAAAGGGGCACAGGGCTCATGCCCCGGTGCCCTCACCTCTGGCATAGGGCACGCGGCTAGAGGGGTGACTGAAGTATGCCAGGGCAGTGGGTTCTGTGGGCATGGCACACAGGGATGTGTGCCATGTCGACTCTTGCTTTAGTTCAGTACTTAGGCACTCAGCCTGCAAAGGCAGTGTGTGGGTGCCAGGGTACAGGGCCCTTGAGGGTGGCACAATAAGTGCTGCAACCCTCAGAGGTCTTCTCTGGTCACCATGCCCTGGGTACCTAGGGTACCATTTACTAGGGGCTGACAGGTGGCCAGAGATGCCAATTGGGTGTTTTGTTTTAGCATAGCTTTTCTTTGTAGGGAAGGAACACAGGCCCTGGGTACCTGGTTGGCAGGGACCCAGGGCACACTCAGTTAAAGTACATCAGCAGTTCAGAAAAAAAGTGGGGGCATACCAAGGCAAGAAAGATGGCACTTTCTCACATCATCCACTTGTAATACTGGGATAATTGCAAGTTCCTATGAAGACCACCTACGGCAGCCATACCTCGACATGGCATTAAACAAGGCGATTTTTAAAAAAAAATTATGGTGAGACTTATGGTCTTGCGGATCAAAGACATCAACAGGCGCTGGAAAACCTTAGCGGCAATAACTTGCAGACTTTGCCACCAACATGAGGAATCCTTGGTCCATCTGGTTTGTACATGTCATTCTTTGTTACACGCACAACGCACTTTATTGAAACCCTTGTTGCTAAAACATGGGGTGTAGACCTGTCCTGAAGCTAAGAAACTTCTTTTTAATCTGGAGACTCCAATGGAATTGGCAAGGTTTGCGAAGTTTGCATATAAGGCTAAAGAACTCTTAGGTAAAGCTGACACATCGCACCTTTGAAATCAAATTATTTGGAGCGAAGAACTCATGCTTCATTTAGGATCGTACATCTTTTACTTTATTGAAATTAAATGGCCTACGTATATTTAGTATTCAGTTTAAATATGCTACTGTCGGACTCCTGTATTCTACTACAACATCGAAACTGTTTACTTAAAATATGGTTTGAACATTCGGAAGAAAACTACAGATTCATTTTATAACTCAGTGACTCCATTCCTCCCCTGCAAGGCTTGCAAACTTTGCACACAATGGGCAGGACCCTTCAGTATGGAAATTGAGTTATTGGCTTCACACCAGTACTTTATAGATTTTATCTGTTTTTAAGCCCCGTTTGTAAAAATCATCTTTGTTTGTTTTAGTAAATACAACATATCAAAACTCGCTAAGTATGCATTAACTGTAACTGTAAGAAAGTGGCTCTATGAATACTGGACCGAAGTAAGGTACAGGGTGTATATAGTCCCCAGTCTCCAGAGGTGTGGCAGAGGTTAAAGTTAGATATAACCTTACTCTCTAAAGTGGTAGCTCGGACGAGCAGTAAGGCAGTATCAGAGGACAGTGTAAAGCATTTCTTGTTCGCATTCAGGCAGCAAATGGTCACACAGACTCAAGAACTGATCTCTAGGCCAATTGTTTTGTATCAAAAGATATAGTTGTTTTATTTTAGAACCAACAAGGTATCAACATATAGTTTTCTCAATAGGAGTGACTTTAGGTAGTTACCTCAAAAAGGCAATAGACTTTATAAGTACAATAGCTACAGTGGTTGCAATAGGCAACACCATTTCAAACACAATTTAACATTGAACTCAATGGGTTTTTCTAGATAAATGCAATTGATTACTTTATAGATTATTTTTCTAACCACAGGACTGGATCCTGGATTCAGTCCCAGGACATAAGCTATAAACAGTTAAGTAATTGCGTTTTGGTTACAGTTGTGATTTTTAAAGAATATAAATGTATTTTCAAAGTTGACACTTAAAAACTTTTCAGTGAAAACCAAGCAATGATGTCCTATGGGAAGAAATTCAAGTTACTGGTCAGTACACTTATAATTACTTTTACGGTTCAGTGCTGGGCTAAAAAGTGTAGCACTGGCTTCTCTCCTGATCACAGGTTCGGAATTAGTTATTCAGCTGATTTTAGATGAGTATTTTAAAGTTTCAAAACTCCACATTTAGAAGAAATTTCAAGTGAAACCAGTCAATTTTATCCTATGGAAGGAAAATTCGTTATCGGCTTTTAGGTAAGTACTCGACTGGAAGAGTTAAGGTTCTGGGTATAGACTCAGGGGTCTCCCAGGGTCGGAAAGGTACAGTAGTTACACCCTCAGTGGCACAGGGCAGCCGGGTGCAGAGATAGTAGGCCCAATGCAATCCTACAGAAGGTAGGGGGCCTTCGGTTGGTGGCTGCAAGCAAGCAGGCAACGCGGCTGTGGGAGCTGAGCTCCTGGTCACTTACTCAGGGCAAGTGGGGAAGTAGAGTAGGGTAGTAGTTGCACTTCCAGAAGCACTCGGGCAGCTGGATGCAGGGTGCTTTTGAGCGGCCGGGTGCTCAATGTTATCCAATGAGAAAGTAAAAAAAGTGAACAAAGGCTGCAGGCTCGGGAATGGAGATTCTTCAGGTGCGACCACAACTTCAGGAGCTAAGTTGGGATCTTGGATAAGAGGTAGGTAACCCAAAGAAAGGCATAGGGGGCAACGGGGCGCCAGGTAGAGGTATGTCTTTTGGCGTCAGGAAATGTAACCCTCAGCTGGTAGCGGTTGGAGGGGTCCCTGGTTCTGAGGCTGCAGGCGTTGTCTGGGTCGTCGTGGAGGGTCTTTGGGCACTGGACTCCTGGTCACAGTCGCCGGGGGTACGCCCTCGTGGTCTTGGATCACTCAAGCACAGGCCGGGCTTGGCGGGTGCAGTGTGCTGGATTCGCGGTTCCTGGCTGGCACCAGGGGTATTGCTGTTTGAGCAGAACCACTGCTCGTGGGAGTTCGTCTTTTTAGAGGTTCAAGGCAGGCAGGTCCTCCGGGACTTTCGACGTTGCTGTCCGCAGGAGACGCCAGAGTTTCGCAGGAGCAGCTTCAAGGATCAATAGGCCTGTAGGGTTTTGGGGCCAAGTCAGTTGGTGTTGTCCTCTTGTTAGCAGCTGCAGGCCGGTCTTATTGTTTCTTGCTCTTGTTGCAATCAGGATCCAAGAAAGGAAGGTTCAGGGTGCCCCTAAATACTAGATTTAGGGGTGTTACAGGTAGGGCAAGGGTAGGGACCAATGGGTCCCTGTCCTGGGGTGAGTACATCCCCTAGCCTGCTCCTCTCTTGTAGGAGGGGGGCAGGAGCCTAGCTCTAATTGGGCAGGGCTCCACACATCCTCAAGATGGCTGGAGCCCGGAGTCATGCTTCACCTCGCTTCTCCCACCTGAGGGGTGGAGTTGGCATAGGCTGGCACACCACCTTTCCTCACTTATGTTTTCCCGCCTTTCTTCCCGCCAGAGTGCAGGTCAGAACCAGTGGGGGCCAGTTACTGAGTACAGCAAGTGGCCTGGAGAAGCTCACAAAGGAGGCATGCCTTTGAAGCTTCCCCTGCCCATCCTGCAGGAGGAGGCACCTCGTCCCAGGATGTGCATTGTTTCAGGCCCTCGAGAGCGGCAGACTCTCGACTCAGGGGTCCAGAAACATGTCTGGTGGTGGCAGCCTCGGTAGCCATGCAGTCAGGACACTGGGAATTGGTTAGGTTTCAGGGGGCATCTCTAAGATGGCCTCTGTCTTGCATTTTACATTAAATCCCACACTGCCATCAGTGCGGGTTTAATGTGCTGAGAAGATTGACATCAAACTTCTCAGTCTTCAGGGAAGCCACTATGGTGCTGTGGAGTTCGTAATGACAACCTCCCAGCACCATATACTCTTAATGGCAGCACTGCACTTACAGTGCCCAGGAATGGCCCTGGGTACTGTAGGGGCACAGGGCTTATGCACCTGTGCCGTACCTCTAGCATAGGGCACCCAGCTAGAGGGGGGACTGAAGTATGCCAGGGCAGTGGGTTCTGTGGGCATGGCACACAGGGATGTGTGTCATGTCGACTCTCTGTTCAGTTCTGTACTTAGACACTCAGCCTGCAAAGGCAGTGTGAGGGAGTCAGGGTACAGGGTCCCTGAGGGTGACACAATAAGTGCTGCAGCGCTTAGGGGTCTTCTCTGGTCACCATGCCCTGGGTACCTAGGGTACCATTTACTAGGGGCTGGCAGGTGGCCAGGGATGCCAATTGGGTTTAAATTCCAACACAGTTTTAGGTAAGGAACACATGCCCTGGGCACCTGAATGGCAGGAGCCCAGGGCACACTCAGTCAAAGCACCTCACCAATTCAGAAAAAAGTGGGGGCATACCATGCAAGAAAGATGGCACTTTCTCACAGTAACGAAGTGAGATTTTATTTGATTTTTTTAAAACAATTTTTATTAATTGACACAATAAACTACTCATACTCACTGTGGCGAACATATCTATTTGTGGGAATCCCTATTTTTGGACTTATGGAAGGAGAACTTGGGGATGAAGTTCAAACTTGTGTATTTATGGTCTCCTTCTGCTGAGGAAATCGACAATTTGATAGTTGACTTCTGGAAGGTATTCTGCCAGAAGATGAATTTTGTGATGAATTGCCCAGCTCCAGATGGTCTGAGAGTGGAGTGTCAGCTGGAGAGCATGTGTTGTACATGGCTGTCATGTTGTCCGTGCGGACTAGGACAACTTTGCCTATGAGAAGAGAATGAAATGCTTTGAGTTCTAGAAATACTGCTAGAAGCTCTAGATAGCTGATGTGGAGACATTTGTGCTGGTTGTCCCAGAGACCCTGAATTGTTTAATTGTGGAAATGGGCACCCCAACCAGTGAGATATGAGATTGCTGTTAGCACGATCTGTGGACAGGGTTGATGAAAGACCGTCCTTTTGATAAGTTTGGTGGGTTCCACGACTGTAGAGAGTGATGGTTGCGGCTGTCTACCAACACTTGATCTTTTAATTGAACCTGTGACTGATTCCACTGATGTGAAAAGCATTCTTGTACAGGACACATGTGTAGTCTTGTATGAGGCATTATTGCAATGCATGAGTGTAAGAAACTGACTCTGTATATACTGGACCAAAGTATGGTACAGTGTGTATAGAGACCACAGTCCCCAGAGGTTTGGCAGAGGCTAAAGTAAGGTATAACCTTACTCTCTAAAATGGTAGCTTGGTCGAGCAATAAGGCAGTATCAGAGGACAGTGTAAAGCATTTGTTGTACACACTCAGTCAGCAAATGGTCTCACACACTCAAGAACTGAACTCTAGGCCAATTGTTTTGTATCAAAAGATATAGTTGTTTTATTTTAGAACCAACAAGGTATCAAAATATACTTTCTCAGAAAGGATTACTTTAGTTAAATATATTTCAAACACAATACAACAATGAGCTCAATGGTAATTTCTAGGTTTTTTTTGTGGTTTTTTTCGGAGTTTTATATAGCGCGAACTAGAACCGAACCGAATCAGTTATCAGAGCGCTTTACATAGCACCAGTTACGTTACATTTTTTAGGCACGGGGAGATTAAGTGATTTGCCCAGAATCACAGGGGGTTTTTGGCGTTGTTAACGAGACTCGAACCCAGATCCCCAGGTCCGAGGTCGAGCACCTTAGCCGTTAGGCCAACCCCTCTTTTGCAATTAGTAAAGTAAGTAAAGTAATTAAATGCAATTAATTACTTGGTAGATTACTTTTCTAACCACAGGACTGGATCCTAGATTCAGTCCCATAACATGTGCTGTAAACAGTTAAGTAAATGTGTTTTGGTTACAGTAGTGATTTTTAAGGAATAATATTGTATTTTAAAAGTTGACACTTAGAAACTTTTTCAGTTGAAATTACCAATGTTATCCTATGGAAGGAAATTCCGTTTGCAGGTAAAGTATGTTTACGTTACTTTTGCAATCCAGTGCTGGACTCCTAGGTTCAGCACTGGGACATCTATCTAAAACAGGCAAGTAATTACGTTTTTATCGTTGGCACGATTTTTAGAGAATATTTGTAAGTTTCAAAAATCGACACAAACTTTTTCAGCAAAAAGCAGGCAATGATATCCTATAGAAGGAAATTCAAGTTACTGGTAAGTACGGTTAGAATTACTTTTCAGGGCCAGTACTAGGCTCAAAGATGCAACACTGAGGTCTCTCCTGAGAACAGGTGAGTAAATCGGAATTCGTAGTTCGGCTGATTTTAGATGAGTATTTTAAAGTTCCAAAACTCCACAACTTGAAGAATTTCCAAGTGAAACTAGTCAATGTTAGCCTATGGAAGAAAACTGAGTTATCAGCTTTTAGGTAAGTACTCAACAGGCAGAGTTAAGGTTCTGGGAAAAGACTCCGGGGTCTCCCCGGGTCAGGTAGGTACAGTTGGTACACCCTCAGTGGCACAGGGGCAGCCAGGTGAAGAGGTAGTTAGGCCCAATGTTATCCAATGAGAGGCAGGGGGTCTTCGGTAGGTAGCTGCTTGCTAGCAGGCCACGCGGCTGTGGGAGCTGGGCTCCTGGTCACTTGCTCAGGGCAAGTGGGGAAGTAGGATAGGACAACGGTTGCACTGCCAGGGGCACTCGGGCGGCTGGGTGCAGGGTGCTTTTGAGCCGTCGGGCGCTCAATGTTATTCAATGGAGATCTCGAAAAGGGAACAAAGGCTACAGGCTCGGTGGACGGAGATTCTTCAGGAGTGACCAACAATTAGAGGGGTAAGTTGAGACCTTGGAGGATAGGTAGGCACCTCGGAGTTGAGCACAGGAGGCAGGGGGGGCGTCAGGTGCAGGGGTGTCTTTGGACGTCGGCAAATCTTACCCTCTGCTGGTCGTGGTTGAAGGGGTCCCTGGTTCTGAGGCTGCAGGCGTCGACTGGGTCATCGAGGAGGGTCCTTGGGCACTGGATTCCAGGTCAGAACCTCCGGGGGGACGTCCTCGGGGTCTTTGTCCACTCAGGCACAGGCCGGGCGGGTGCAGTGTGCTGGATTCGCGGTTCCTGGCTGGCACCAGGGGTATTGCTGTTTGAGCAGAACCACGGCTCATGGGAGTCCCAGTCTCTAAGAGGGTCAAGGCAGGCATGTTCTCGAGGTTGCTGTTCGCAGGAGACGTCGCTATTTAGCAGGAGCAGGTTCAAGGATCTACAGGCTGGTAGGGCTGGGGCCAAGTTAGTTGGTGTCCTCCTTTTGTTAGCAGCTGCACAGCAGGTCTTCTTCTTGGTCTTCTTTCTTGTTTCGAAATCGGGATCTGAGGAAGGAAGGTTCAGGGTGCCCTTAAATACAAAATTTAGGGGCGTTACAGGTAGGGGAAGGACAGTGACCATTAAGTCCCTGTCCTGGGGTGACTACACCACGTATCCTGCTCCTCTCCTGTGGGAGGGGGCAGGCACCTATCTCTGATTGGGCAGGGCTCCCCATCCTCAAGATGGCCGGAGCCTGGAGTTTTTCTTCACCTCGCCTCTCCCACCTGAGGGGTGGAGTTGGCACAGGCTGGCACACCCCCTTTTTCATCACGTAGGGTTAACCGCGAGTCTCTGCGCAAGCGTGGGGGTCAGAACTGGTGGGGGCCAGTTGCTGAGTACAGCAAGTGGACTGGAGAAGCTCACAAAGGCAGCATGCCTTTGAAGCTCCCCCTGCCCATCCTGGGGGAGGAGACTTAGCATCTCACCCAGGATGTGCACTGTTGCAGGCCCAGGAGAGCGGGGGCTCTCCACCCAGGGGTCCAGCAACATGCCTGCTGTGTGGCAGCCTAGGCAGCCTCTCAGACAAAATGTGGATTGTAGGTTAGGTTTCAGGGAGCATCTCTAAGATGCCCTCTGTAGTGCATTTTACATTAAATCCCATACTGGCATCAGTGTGGGTTTAATGTGCTGAGAAGTTTGACATCAAACTTGCCAGACTCCAGTGTAGCCATTATGGCGCTGTGGAGTTCGTAATGACAACCTCCGAGCACCATATACTCTTAATGGCATCACTGCACTTACAGTGCCCAGAAATCGCCTGGGTACTGTAGGAGCACGGGGCTCATGCACCTGTGCCTACACCACTGGCATAGGGCACCCAGCTAGAGGGGTGACTGATATATGCCAGGGCAGTGGGTTTGTGGGCATGACACACAGGGATGTGTAGAAGTAGTGCATACATACATATGAATGCATCCCTGTGTGAGGCACACCACTGGGTTAATCAAAGATTGACTCCCATACAATGTTTATTGGATTTTGCAAAGTTTATGTTTAATTGTTATCTTCTGATATTTTCCACATATCATATGAGCGACGTTATCTTTGCATCATTATTCATCATATATACACGTTTCCACAACCCCAATGCATTTCAAGCTGGTAGCCCTTTTTCAAGGAGTTCTAAAAGATGAAGGAGATATAGCAATCAATAAAGCATACAATACGCTAACACGTGGAGTGAACAATACGTGTCGTGCAGTGAGGTATCCCAATTCATGCAGCCGCGTGAGGCCGCCTGTGTTGAAAGTGTTCGGTGAAAAAGGAAAGAGTGCTCGGTGAAAGAAAAACGAGAAAATCTTGGGCGTGCACAAGTTATCGTGTTGGGAAAACGCCAGTACTAGAAGTGCTCGGTGCATAACTGGAGGCCAAACAAGGTTCAAGGTGCTCGAAGTGGTTAAAAAAGTTGTGTGCTCAATGGTATCTAAGCTACTTACAGCTGCGGTAGTGCGGTGAATAATATCAACAAAGCTGTAAGAATAACGACATCACGTAAGATACTGTTTACGATGGGAGACCTGCCCCATCAGACCATAGTGCAGTGTTAACGACTTACTACGAAGGTGGATCAGCGTTTCATGATGATGCTCCGGGTCCGCAAGGTGCGGCACTGAGCGTCCTACGGAATCACAGTAAAGAGCGCGGTGACGCGCCCATATTAAACCGAGGTGATTAGTTACACCGGTCACATGTGGTTAATAGAGATAAACGACGGGCTAGCAGGGTGGCCATCTTGAGTGAACTTCGGAAGTAAGAAGGTGTATTAGTCATGGGTCCCGATGTGGGTGTATTCTCAACAAAGTTGTGTGAAACAATAACAATGTGAAGTAACGAAATAATGTAAAGTGACAAGAACTACAAATAGAACTAGCGAACAGTATCAATGTAAATAATAAGAATATTATAAACAAGCCACAGCAAAGCTACAGTGTCAGAAAACCACACTTATGTGGTTGAAGACAGAATTAACGGTTGTAAACAAGAAAAAACATTAGTTATAGGTAACAACTAAATTCAATTCTATCACTGAGCCCAGAAGGGCTTCATAGATTGTAAACGGTAGATCCAGAGTTTGTGATTGTCTCTACCCTCTGTTTTCCGAATGGTTTCAAGTACCATGAATTTTAATTGCGCAACTGTGTGTTTTTGCTCATTAAAGTGAACGGCAACAATAGATTTTTCGTTTCTAGTTCTTATGTTTGATTTATGTTCGTTTATTCTCACTTTGATTTTCCTCTCAGTCTTCCCCAAATAGATTTTTCCACAGGGACACTTCAATGAGTAGATGAGATTGGTGGAATCACACGTGGCATTAACATTTAACTTCATGTCATTCCCTTTCATAGGTTTAATGATGTTATTACAATTATTGCAGTTCATACAAGGGCGTGTGCCTTTGTTCTCAGTTGTGGTAAGGGGTTGTTTTGCTAATATTTCCTTGATGTTGTTGCTCCGCGTATAGGCGAATATCGGGGGGTCTTTAAACATATCTTTAAAGTCGGGCTCTAGTTCCAAGATCGGCCAGTGTTTTAATATGATTTTTTTGTATGTAGCACTCATGGTTGAGAATTTGGATACTAGTACCATTCTGGTGTCTTTGGGTTTTGTAGTTTTTCTAAGAGCCTCTTGTCTGCTGATCGCTTGAACACGTGTCTTAGCATCCTCTAGTATAGTTTTAGGGTACCCCCTTTCTGAGAATCGATTACTCATTTCATTAATGCGTTGTTCAGCCATATGTTCGTCAGATGTGATGCGTTTAGCTCGCAACATTTGCGAAAATGGAATATGTCTTTTTAATGATCCCTGGTGGAAGCTGGTGTAGTGAAGTGTGTTATTTCGATCCGTTGGTTTACGGTATAGGTCAGTTTTGAAACCATTGGGTGTTCTGGTGATAACTACGTCTACAAAATTGATTGATTCCTCACTCATTTGCCAGGTGAGTGAATTCTTTCATCCTTGGTGTTCAGGGTAGTGAGGGCTTGTTGCAAGTTGGCTTTAGTGTCATTCCATATAATAAATAGGTCATCGATGTACCTAATAAATAATTTGGTGTTGCTGTTCCAAATGTCATCTCCATAGATGTGTGTCTCTTCATATTCCTTCATGTATATGTTCGCATACATGGGAGCCGCACAGTTCCCCATTGACATTCCGGATAGTTGGAGGTACCAAGTTTTGTCATACTCAAAATAACTTTGGTATAATGTAAAAATCATAAGTTCCATCAGAAACTGTTGCATCGGGGGGTCAATATTGCTGTTCAGGATGGCCTTCTCAATTGCTTCTATACTTCCACCATGAGGGATGGAGGAATATAGTGCACTGACGTCTGCGGTGCACAGGACAAGATGTTCATCTGCTAGGATTGAGACTTCCGATAACTAACAAAAAATCTGTAGTGTCCTTCACGTAGCTTCTCATTTTGGTGACTAAAGGTAGAAGGTGCCTATCTAAGAACTTCCCCACGGGTTCATGTAGAGATCCTTTCGTAGACACTATCGGCCTGAACGGTGGGTCTTCAATGTTTTTGTGTATTTTCTGTGTCATGTGTATAGACGGGCTCTTAGGATGTAGGAGAGTAGGGTCTGCAATCCTATGATCACCCAGATTTTTGCTTTTTGCTGCACTGGTTTACGACTTTCCCTGGCTGTGGGCCTGCTAATCAGACCCCCAGCCTAGCGGTTCTCTCTATCCAAATTGTACTCAGGTACTGAATTGGCACTGGGCCCTCTCCAAGTCCCTGTACCCAGGGCTGAGGTGCACCCAGAAGTCTCCCAGGGGCTGAAGCATGTATTGTGCCACCCCTGGATTGACTAACTAAAACTGACACAACTGGCTGCACGACAGCTGGGGCAAGGTGGTGTAATCACCCTTTGCTTTAGATATAGTATACCTATATCTAACCCTAAAAAGGACACACAGATCTCCTATCAGTCACTCCTATGGCAGGCCTTAACAATCCTGAAGGCAGAGTGCTTGGAATCGTGTGAGATGGTGCTCTGGCATGAGCTGAGCCTGTCTGCGGCTTTCGGGATCTATCCCTTAGCCGTTTCCATGATATCGCATACCATATACTCTTAAGTGCATTATAATCCTCGCGGTTATATGCCAACTCTGGTATCGCTTTATCAAAACATGTCGAGTAAGGTGTCATACGAATTGGAATACTAACCCCTCGCCAATTCTGGCGACGGGGTTAGCATTCCACCCTTCTAGAGGGACACGACATGTATGTAACCCCTAACCCCGGTTAAAGTCAAACAGAGCCTCAGCTCCACAAAATGGATGCTGCCACCGAGACACAAGTCTGCCCTCCTGCTGCTGGGAGTCCTCCCAGAGCAGGAGATAAGGACAAAGGGTTTCCTGCCAGGGGCGGTGCCAGCACCGTCCCAGACAGGGTTTTGTGTATTGTAGGTAGGCAGGGCTTTAGAGGAAGGTGACTGCACGTGGCACCCCGGTGCTCACTGTGCATAGGCTGGCTGGAACCAGTTCCAGGGTCACTCCAGACCCTGTGCTGGGGAAAAGCCCGCCAAGGAAGTGGGTGTAACCACCCCCCTCCTAGTCCCACCCATAGGGCAGGACTTAGTCGCGTGCCAGCCCCTTTTTACAGGATAAAGGTAGGAACTGGCCCCCTTCCAAATCAGATCATCTTTGAATCCTGAAACTACTTTCCACGAAAGGAACTCAAGACTTCTTCCTAAGATTTCTCCCTTGTGACTAAGGAGTAGTCACCCTGCATCCGCAGGCACCATCTACAGAACACTGCGGTCTGCTGCAAGTCCTTCCTCCGGAATCCGACTGCCCAGCTCGACGAGAACCGGCTTCCCTGGCACCTCTGACCTCTACCTACATCATCAGTCACGCTGAGATTCGTGGGTGTGACGAGACCGAGGGACCGGCCATCTTCAAGACTGCACGACTTCTGAACAACAAGCCCGCCGAGTGAATTCCTGGTGAGTGCTTTGGGGTCCGAGAAGCCCCCACCCTGAGCAGCTCCAGCACCGAAGAGCAGCCCCCCAGCATCTCCACGATCTGCGTGGGGCCCTTCTGCTTTTTACTGCTCACCGCGTTGTTTGGCTACTAGCCCGCTGGCTTGTGGCCTTCCTGACGACGCCCGACGACATTTCTGCTGCTGGTCTGGTTGCTCCAGACTGGCCCTTGCTTCCCTCCATCGGAGAAGTACCCTGGACCCTCCTGGTCCGCCCAAGACGCCATTTTAGGTCCACCGCGTGGGCCTTGCATTTGCCAAGACTTGTTGCCCAATCCTGGGTCCAGCGACGTCGACAGCAAGAACCTTCGTGGGACAGCTCGCACCTCCATCCTGGTCGCCGACAACGCCTCCTGGTCCGAGAGACTGCAGAGCCCAGCAGCGCCCACTCACCTGACTGCGGTGACTCCGCCCGGTGCCATCCTGGTGCCCACTTAATCACTGGCTAGTGATTCAAGAACTTGGTCCCCTCTGCTTTCAGGTTTTCTTCTTCCTTGATCCAGGCTTGGATCCATCGAACTTTTCTTCACTGGTCGCCTGCCAGCAACTTCTTCCTTCCAGGCTCCTGGTCCGGCAACGAGATCCCCGACGTCTTTTCAGACCTATGCAGCTGCAGCCCCTGGGCTAGGTAACTTCGGCACTTCGGTGTCCCAGCATAGCCTCACTATCCAAGGGTCAGGATCCACTGTCGTTTTCTTCCTACCAGGTCGGGTTCGCCCGTGAACACTAACTTTGTGAATTCTAGCTTCCATAGACTTTGTCCCGCATCCCGCGTGAGAGTGCACACTCTGCACCCGAGTCCCCTGGGCCTCCTAGTAGTAATCTAACGATTCCCTAGTCCAGTCCTAGCGATTCCAAAGCCTATTAGAACTGTTACTTACCTGCTAGTAATTCGCATTCCACTTTTAGAGTATATGGTTTTCCGTGCCCCTCGGGCATTTGTGTATAACGTGCTAACTTACGTATTTTCGTAAGAGTTTTGTTGTGTGCTTAGCTCCCTGTCTCATAAAGAGCCAGGGTAGTCTTGTTATAAATAAATACACTGTTTATTTTCATAACAACTTGTGTGGTGTCCTTTCACTGGGTGTTCAAGGGGTAATGTGATGGTAAAACAGCTGGCTTAACACGCCCTCTAGAGTCTTAGCCTTAGACTGCTCGTATCCATGCTACTAGGATAGCTGGTCTATAAGGTTGACTTACAACCAATCATCAATAAGGGTTGTTTGGACTGATATATAGTGATCACTAGAATAGTGAGCACTGCACATCAGGCCAACTTCTCACAATGTTCTTGAAGCAGAAACTTTTTGGTGCGGTCATCTATGATCCCTGATTCATGACCCTTGATAACTATGGTTTGAAGCATTTCTTTGAATTGGGTAGTGGGGTTGGCTTCCAGTCTCATGTAAGTGTTTTCATCCATAATGTGTTCGGTTATTTTTCTGATGTACATTCCAGTGTTAACAATGACCAGGGCTCCGCCTTTATCTGCTTTTAAGCATTTTATGTCCTTATTGGTAGTAATCTTCTTAAGAGTGTCTTGATCTTTTTGTGTGATATTTTTTGTGACTTTCCTTTTGTAGTTGATTTTAGTAAGATCGCGTTTTACAAGGTTTTCAAATAAGTCTATACATTTGTGGCTACACGGCGCTTGGTATGTACTGTGTGGGCGTAACCCCATGAGTTGATCCGGTTTTTCCTGTGTTGTGGTGTGGTGAGACGTTATCAAAAAATTTCCTTTTTCACCGAACACTTTCAACACAGGCGGCCTCACGCGGCTGCATGAATTGGGATACCTCACTGCACAACACGTATTGTTCACTCCACGTGTTAGCGGATTGTATGCTTTATTGACTGCTATATCTCCTTCATCTTTTAGAACTCCTTGAAAAAGGGCTACCAGCCCGAAATGCATTGGAGTTGTGGAAACGTGTATATATGATGAATAATGATGCAAAGATAACGTCGCTCATATGATATGTGGAAAATATCAGAAGATAACAAACAAACTTTGCAAAATCCAATGAACATTGTATGGGAGTCAATCTTTGATGAACCCAGTGGTGTGCCTCACACAGGGATGCATTCATATGTATGTATGCATTACTTCTGTTTTATCTGACAGCGTGACAGGACGGACACGCTTCCTGCGAGAGCACCCTATCTTTTCAAACTTTTTCTGAACTTCATTCTAGAACTCGTACAAATCAGTAGCTGTGCACCTTCTATTTACTGTTTTGACACAGGGATGTGTGCCATGTCGACTCTTTGTTTAGTTCTGCACCAGGACACCTAGTCTGCAAAGGCAGAGTGTGGGTGTCAGGGTGCAGGGCCCTTAAGGGTGGCACAATAAGTGCTGAAGTCCTTAGGGGTCTTCTCTGCTCACAATGCCCTGGGTACTTAGGGTACCATTTACCAGGGGCTGACATGTGGCCAGAGATGCCAATTGGGTTTTAGCTTCAATACAGTTTTAGGGAAGGAACACAGGCCCTGCGCACCTGATTGGCAGGAGCCCAGGGCACAGTCTAAACACATCAGCAATTCAGAAAAAAGTGGGGGCATACCATGCAAGAAAGATGGCACTTTCTCACAATGAGGCTACCATTCTTAGCAATTGCACACAGGATTTGGCTAGCAGGGTTTGATTTTGGCTTGAAACTGTAATAACAGTTTGAATATTGCGAATTCTGCCTGTACTGAGAGGCGCTAGAGCTGTGTGAGTGTTGAGTCGCTCCCAGATAAGATTGTATTTGTAAAGGCTGTAGATGAGACTTTTGCGTGTTGACGTTGAAGCCCAATTGGTGTAGTAGGTTTAGCGTGGTCTGAGTGTTTTTAACAATGTTGGTGTGTGCTGGCTTTGATGAGCCAGTCGTTTAAGTACGGAAAGACGTGAATTTGTTGTCTTCCGAGATGAGCTGCAACTACTGCTAGACATTTGGTAAACAATCTGGGAGAAGAATTTTCTCCGAATGGGAGTACTTTGTACTGAAAGTGTTTGCCTGCCATCAGAAATCTGAGATTTTTCAGATGAGCTGGATGGATTGGAATGTGTAAGTATGCGTCTTTTAAGTATAGTGTGGACATTAAAATCGCCTTGCCTCGCTTCCTAGTTGTGGGGTATCTTAAGGACTTTGTCTACACTTTCCACAGCCCCACCCTCCTATCGGGACTGGTCACCATCAGTCACCACACAGTTTGGATGCCTTTTCCCTCCCAGAGTACTGTCCTTTTTCAACAACTGCTTTGGAACGCACATGATTTCCTCCTTTGCATCTTCATTGGCCGACTAGGCATTGTTTATGTTGCATCCTTTCCTTCCTCTTTCCTCTCCCTTCTGTTCCTCTCCTCTCGTCTTTTTTTCCTTCTTTTTCAAGATTACTTGATTGTTGTATTGTTCCTTTTGATTTGTTCTTTCAATGAAAACAGATTTGAAACAAAAATACGAGCACGCACAGGGTCTTTGAAGAGGTCATCTGCATACCTCATCATGCCTTTTAGCATTAGGAGTGTTTGATTTGCCTGTGTGTTTCAGATAAAAAGTCTTCTTCTAAGGACTTTTTATTTAAGGCCACCCCATGGTACTCTGCTGCTTTAGCAATAAGCTCTTTATAAGCCTCATTATCATCTGGTGGTGATGGCTGTGAGGGGTAAAGGTCTGGGTCAGTATCCCCAGGTGGGTCAATGGTGTAATCATTCCATGGGTCTAAAACAAATTAGTGTTTTCCTCACCAATATCATCCCCTTCAGGCTGTGTATGAGGAGATCACTGAGGTGGTGTGTAAAGGGGACCCTGAATTGGTAAATCTGGAGAAGATGGTGGAGGTGGATGGGACTGCGAAGCAAGATAAGCAAGGCTGGGAGCCATATCCTTTTTCTTCTTCAGAGGGATTTTATCCGCAGGGTCCTCTGAAGGAAGTTTGCCTTTGACCGGTGTTTTGGCAGAAATATGTCCTATATCAGGATGGAGGTAAATCATCTTCTGTTTAGGATCCAATTGATCCTTGAGAACGTCAAAAATTGGTTCAGGATCTCAGAGAGGCTGTCCTTTGATTTCGGCGCCAAAATAGGCTTGCATTTGGGAGCTGAAGGTTTCCGCTCCAAACCAGATTTGTCCCAGGAACCGGATGGTTTCGGATCCAAAGATGATTTCGTCCGACTCCACCCCGAGCCGAAATGCTTGACGATTTGTTTCGGTGCCGAGCCGCAAGGCGGGGCAACGGAAACACTGTCTTGGTGCAGACTTAAGCCAGAAGGCAGAGGGGGTGCCTCAGCCTTAGTTTTAGGGGGTAGGGGTCTTCGGTACTCGCAGCACACTGTCCTGGAGGCACGTCTTAGGACTCCAAATCTATCTAGAGTTCAGAATCCGACTGGGACGGAGAAGGGCCTCTTTCTGCCACCAACGTCTCGACCTCTTCATGCTTGGATTCTTTGCTGAAAATATCCAGAGTGTGTTGATGCTTTTATGTTGCATTTCTCATCGTAGAGCCCGGCGATTACAAAGTTTTCTTCAACCGAAACAACTTACAGGCGCTGCATTCTTCTTCCTAGTGCTGCTGCGAGAGGCGGAAGTTACAAACTTGATGTAGAATGGAGCACGGGTACTTGGCGCGGCACAGAGAAAGAATTGGGATTGAGTTTATTCCATCAGCGGAAGGATGAACTGACACGGTTAGGCCAGAGGGCCGCCCCAATCTTTCTGACCGAAAATAGAGGGCTTCCAGATCGATTTGATAACTGGAGAAGAGGGAAAAGCATACAAAACCGTTGAGGGTAGAGTGGATTGTGCACCGAGGGGAACCCGAAGAATGGTTTGGAAGCAGAGCTCACCAATACACATCTGAACCCAATGGCGGAAAAAAACCTATTTAACAAAGGAGTCGATGCCCATGCGCACTATCACCGAAAGGAGAAGTCACCTTACCCCATGACTGAAAAGACTTCCCGAGAGGAAAAACAACTTGCAAACATCCAGACACAACACTAGATGGCAGGAGTATGTAAAGCATGTGTATCTACAGCACACATGCCTCGAACATTAGCTAGTAAAGCGACGTGTTCCACCATCAGGCTAGTCCCACCCATAAGGTGGGCTACCTGATGTTAATAGGAAACTTAGAAATTCAACTATCTTCTTTTTGGTAAAATTAGGCTCACTGGGTCAGGGATATGCCCACTTCACATACATAATTTTCATATAGAGGGTGTCACCCTAAAGGTAAGTAGCCCATTGGCTACTTACCTTTAGGGTGTCACAGGAAGATGGCCGCAAGGAGGGAGTAGGAGGGGCGAGCTCCGGGTTCAGGGATCACTATTGGTGTAAAGCCCGACCGGAGCGACCCCAGTGCAACCCCCCCACGGTACATTGAAGCCGGCTGCCTCCGGGACCAGGAAAAACCGTCGGACGGGGCAGCTTGATCCGTCGAGAAGGATTGGCTTGAAGGACGCAAGAGTCCTTCACAATCTCCTGGTTCCTGCTCCGGAGCACCGCCCCGCACCCCCACCCCGCAAGCAGTGAATACCCCCCCTCTCTTACCTGGGGGTTAAGCAGCAACGGAGAGCCATCCAGAGGCGGTTTCACCGGGACACCCGGGAGCGGTGCCGAGCCGTGAGTGGAAGTGCCCGAAGGCAGTGGCAACGAAGGGACGCCTTCGCATCACCCAACCGCCGTCTGACATCGTCGAGAGACGGCACACCTCACATCAGAAGGCGGAAATCGTGCCGGTCCCAACGAGGATCACCGACACGGCTGCCTGGCCCCAAGATGGCCGACCGCCCACAACTGCACTCCTATTAAAGCCACACAGGTGAGCCCCAAACCAGAAAAAGGCCCCCGCTCCACGAGACCGCTGCTGCAGCTAGTGGACCCTAGCGTCATCCCACCGGGGCGCCCCCCCCCCCCCCCTGCCCTCCACGCTAATACCGGACACTCGCTCTCATTCAGGGCTGCCTGACCTTAATATGGCCACCACCCGGGACATCACTGTAGCAGAGAAACCGGACATGATTCGCCCGTTCTAACCCCACATTTGACTTGACCTAAATATTTGAGCAGGGCTCATGGACCTGCCCTACCCATTTCAGACTCTTAGACCGCTTGCTTTGCCAGCTCCAAGACTATAACTCTAGTGAGCTAGGATCACTCCGGTCAGCTAACTGAGCAGGGAAATCGGTCTGACTAATGCACTAACATCAGGGTATCAATTCCTCACAGCCTAGGCACCTCAGAGGCCCTAATTGACAGCGACTCCCACCAGTACCCGCAGCAGACCTCTCACTTATAACATTCAACCGGCCTCTCTCTCCAGGGACACCTGTCCCCCACCTAGCTCAACACCACACCCGTCTTCCTATGCCACAGCTCGCCCCTGGACATGCTGACCACCGTTCTCCGACTCCGAATGTCCCCAGGACCCCGGCGCTAACCCCCTACTTCACTGGACAGCCCTCCCCTACCCCCTCGTGAACACAGACCTCACCACTTGCAACCATCCCCGATACACTATTCCCCTAGCGCATACCCGCTACCTCTATCCCGATTCTACCTCTACATCGGTCCATCAACCCTCCACCCCTCCGTCTGAATCACCCCCCTTTCCTGCCCCGGAGTTCTTGCCTCCCCACGCATCTCTGCCCCTCCTCTAACCACCTATCTCCTCAAGGGCAGAACACCTTCGCTATAACATTCCCACGCAGCCTCTCCTTCAAAGCAAAAAAACGCTTCAAACAGAATATAATTAGGCTACACCCCGAAACGCTAGTTGTGGACACTTACCACTGCACAACTAGAGGACAGAGGAAAATGGACTACATTTTCCACACCAACAGACCTGACGTTTGGGCAACCATCTTTTACTCATCCCTCCCAGTCTCCAAAACCACCTTCACCGAACATAATCGCAAACTAACTATCGCCCCTCTGATCCAACAGTCTCTGACCGGAGACATCTCCATCACCATCTATGAGAATGGCACCATTCTAATTCAGGCGAAAGACGAGAACCTAGAGTTTTCGACTCTCTTCCCCCACACTTAAGATGGCTACTAGCCATTAATCCCACAAAATCACCCCCTCCCCACCTATTAGCTCCTTACAAACTCCCAGTCCTCAGAGCTTGTCCCCGACGTCCCCTCACTACTCTACTTACTCACTCCGCCAATCAGACGACACCATCAGCCCTAGCTCCCCCTATTTCACAACTCCCGTCCTCCACCCTTCACTCCCAACCTCCCACTATTCAGCCACCCTCCCATCCCCAAAGGACCTCCAACTCCCCTCTCCCCTGCTCCCGAAGCACCCCTGGCTCCCAATCCTACGCCCTTAGAGATCCAACCCAGTTTCCCCACCCTTCCTTGCTCTTCCACTCTGCCAATCCTACGTCCTCTCCTGCCCCAGCTCCCCCTTTCCCCCCAACCCCGTCCTCCTCCCATCACTCCCTAACTTCCAGTATTCAGCTCCCCACACATCCCCAAAGGACCCCCACGCCCCCATTCCCTAGTTCCCAAACCACCACTAGCTCTCAGCCTCCCCCTTAGAGATCCTCCCCCCCACAGAGACCCTCCCCTCCTCTCCCCCTCACCCGAGCTGTCGCATCGCCTCGACCTTATTGAAGCGCAGATCGCGACCCTGATCCTTTTCCTGAAGAAAACCCTATCTGCCCTAGGGAATCTCTAGTTGCCCTCCCCTCCCTCCCCACCACTCCACATCCCTCCTCCTCCCCCTAGGAATGACTATCCCACCACCAACCGGGCTCATCCACACCCAGGTTCCCTGCCTCCTCGCACTAAAGGCCTGACGGAACCACGAACAGTCAATCACAGAAGAATTAGAACCTCCCTCTCCCCCAGGAAGTAAGCGCACTCGTCGCCTCGTACGAACTCCCCCCGAACCAGTCAGCCCAGGCACCACTCACGAACTCGACTCTCACCTCTTTGATACAAGTCATCACCGGAGTGGGTAGAGACCTCCCCCCGTAGAACCACTAGACATCCACTGTTTCTTTCCTCCATACCCAGAGCCAAGCCTGACAAGTTAAAAGCGAAAGAAGACCCCCCCCCCCATGAACTGTATGCTTATCAACAGCCGGTCCGCAGTCAAACATGCAACGAAAATAGTTGAAGCCATCCTCTCGCATGATCTAGATGTAGCCTTCATCACGGAAACATGGCTAAACACCCTATCCCTCCCCATTCTGGACTTGCTGTTCCCACCCGCTTTCTCAATTATCCGCAAAGACAGGTGTGAGAAGTTGGCCTGATGTGCAGTGTTCACTATTCTAGTGATCACTATATATCAGTCCAAACAACCCTTATTGATGATTGGTTGTAAGTCAACCTTATAGACCAGCTATCCTAGTAGCATGGATACAACCAGTCTAAGGCTAAGACTCTAGAGGGCGTGTTAAGCCAGCTGTTTTACCATCACATTACCCCTTGAACACCAAGTGAAAGGACACCACACAAGTTGTTATGAAAATAAACAGTGTATTTATTTATAACAAGACTACCCTGGCTCTTTATGAGACAGGGAGCTAAGCACACAACAAAACTCTTATAAAAATACTTAAGTTAGCACAGTATACACAAATGCCCGAGGGGCACGAAAAACCATATACTCTGAAAGTGGGATGCGAAATTACTAGCAGGTAAGTACAGTACTAATAGGCTTTGGAATCGCTAGGACTTGACTAGGGAATCGTTAGATTACTTCTAGGAGGCCCAGGGGACTCGGGTGCAGAGTGTGCACTCTCACGCGGGATGCGGGACAAAGTCTATGATAGCTAGTAAAGGTAAAGTTAGTGTTCACGGGCGAACCCGACCTGGTAGGGAGAAAACGAAAGTGGATCCTGACCCTTGGATAGTGAGGCTATGCTGGGGCACCGAAATGCCGAAGTTACCTAGCCCAGGGGCTGCAGCTGCATAGGTCTCAAAAGACGTCGGGAATCCTCGTAGACGAACCAGGAGCCTGGAAGAAAGATGCTGGCAGGCGACCAGTGAAGAGAGTTCGAAGGGATCCAAGCCTGGATCTCGAAGATGGATGATACCTGAAAGCAGAGGGGACCAAGTTCGTGACTACTAGCCAGTAGTCAGGGGGCACCAGGAGGGCACCGGATGGCAGTCACCTCGGCTAGGTGAGTGGGCGACGCTGTGCTCTGCAGATCTCACGGACCAGGAGGCGTTGTCGGCGACCAGGATGGAGAGGCGAGCTGTCCCACGATGGATGAAGCTGTCGGCGTCGAAGTACCCAGGATTGGGCAACAAAGCCTTGGCTAATTCAAGCCCACGCGGTGGACTCAAAATGGCGTCTTGAGTGGACCAGGAGGGTCCGGGGTGCTCCTCTTCTGGAAGGGAGCAAGAGCCAGTCTGGAGCAACCAGACTAGCAGCAGTGATGTCGTCGGGCGTCGTTCAGAAGGCCACAAGCCAGCGGGCTAGTAGCCAAACAACGCGGTGAGCAGCAAAAAGCAGAAGGGCCCCACGCCGATCGTGGAGATGCTGGGGGGCTGCTCTTCGGTGCTGGAGCTGCTCAGGGTCGGGGCTTCTCGGACCCCAAAGCACTCGCCAGGAGATTACTCGGCGGGCTTGCTGTGAAGAAGTCGTGCAGTCTTGGCAATAGTCGGTCCCTTGAGGTCTCGTCGCACTCACGGTTCTCAGCTTGGCTGTAGAGGTGAGTAGAGGTCGGAGGTGCCAGGGAAGCCGGGTCTTGTCGAGCTGGGCAGTCGGATTCCGGAGGAAGGACTTACAGCAGACCGCAGTGTTCTTAAGATGGTGCCTGCGGATGCAGGGTGACTACTCCTTAGCCACAAGGGAGAATCTTGAAGAAGAAATCTTGAAGTCCTTTCGCAGAAAGTCGTGTCTTGATTCCAAAGATGATCTGATTTGGAAGGGGGCCAGTTCCTACCTTTATCCTGCAAAAAGGGGCTGGCACGCGACTAAGTCCTGCCCTATGGGTGGGACTAGGAGGGGGGTGGTTACACCCCTCTCCTTTGGCGGGCTTTCCCCAGGCCAGGGGCTGGAGTGCCCCTGGAACTGGTTTCAGCCGGCCTATGCACAGTGAGCACCGGGGTGCCACTTGCAGTCACCTTCCTCTAAAGCCCTGCCTACCTAGGATACACAAAATCCTGTCTGGGACGGTGCTGGCACCGCCCCTGACAGGAAACCCTTTGTCCTTGCCTCCTGCTCTGGGAGGACTCCCAGCAGCAGGAGGGCAGACTTGTGTCTCGGTGGCAGCATCCATTTTGTGGAGCTAAGGCTATGTCTGACTTTAACCGGGGTTACAGGTTACATACATGTCGTGTCCCTCTAGAAGGGTGGAATGCTAACCCCGTCGCCAGAATTGGCGAGGGGTTAGTATTCCAATTCGTTTGACACCTTACTCGACATGTTTTGATAAAGCGATACCAGAGTTGGCATATAACCGCGAGGATTATAATGCACTTAAGAGTATATGGTATGCGATATCATGGAAACGGCTAAGGGATGGATCCCGAAAGCCACAGACAGGCTCAGCTCATGCCAGAGCACTATCTCACACGATTCCAAGCACTCTGCCTTCAGGATTGTCAAGGCCTGCCATAGGAGTGACTGATAGGAGATCTGTGTGTCCATTTTAAGGGTTAGATATAGTAATACTATATCTAAAGCAAAGGGTGTTTACACCACCTTGCCCCAGCTGTCGTGCAGCCAGTTGTGTCAGATTTGGATGGCCAGCCAGGGGTGGCATAATACATGCTGCAGCCCCTGGTAGGCCCTGGGCACACCTATGCCCTGGGTACCTAAGGTACACTGTACAGGGACTGATAAGGTGACTCAGTATCCGATTAGATATGTACCTAAGGTACATGGAATCCATTTTACAGAGAAAGCAGTGGGCCTGGGGTCCTGTATAGCAGGGCCCCAGGTCAACTAAGTCAGAAAACCAGCAAAACACCAGGCAAAAAGTTGGGGGCAACCATAGTCAGGGATCTACCTTCCTACAACAGGCCCTTACACAAAGGTGGGGGCATAGCAATTATCCACAAAAATGACCACTCCATCTCCAAAGCTCCCTCCTGCCTGTACAGTTCCTTTGAATGCGTGTCGGTCAACATCAAATCTCACTGTCAGAGCTCACGTCAATGCCATCTCCTATACCATCCCCCAGGCAATTCCAACGAATTTAGAACTCAGCTGTCGGATCTCATCACCCAATCAGCACTTAACAGCGATAACAGTTTAATTCTAGGTGACCTCAACCTCAGATGTAACAAATCCAATAACCCGCTGATTCAATCTCTCAACACCCTTCTGCAAGACAACGATCTGATCCAACACTGCTCAGAGGAAACGCATTACAGAGGAGCGAACCTGGATGCAATCATTGCGAACAAAAATGCAATCTCAATTGATCACATCATCCCGGTGGACTGGTCAGACCACCACATCATTCTCTTTCATATCACTCAGCCGGCCCTATCCCTCCCACCCACCCAAGCCCCTCCTAAGTGGGTTAGGAACACTTTCAGAATCCCCCGAGACAAGCTAGAAGAAGGTCTCAGCCTATCCTCCCGAACACGACGGAGTCCCTCTCAACCTCGGATCTCACCACGCTCTACCATTCCAACCTGGAGCTCGCCCTGGTTCAGCTGGCACCTCTGAAACTAAAAAAACCCAGAAGAATCCCCTCTAGGTCCTGGTTCTCGACTGACATTAATGAGGAAAGAAGACATCTAAGATCCTTGGAAAGAACCTGGAGGACCAACCCCACCGCCCTCCATCGGGACCAACTCAAGACAGCACATAAAAACTATTATACCCACATCAAAAGCAAAAAGTCATCCTTCTTCTGCTCCGCCCTAGACAATGCCAAAAACCGCCCCACAGAACTCTTCGACATCATTAGGAACCAAACTTCCATCCCTAAGGCAGCCAACCTAGTAGCATCCAAGACCCTGTGCGAAAACTTTGCAAGCTTTTTCAATGAAAAAAATCGCCAAAATTGATCGCTCATTCAGCACGAGTCCTACACACAACCACAACCCCCCAGTAACCCTGTCTATCCACTGGTCATCCTTCCAACCGGTTAAGGAAGAAATGATAAGCAATCTTATGGCCGCTGCTAAACCCTCATCTCACTCCCTCGATCAACTTCCCTCGAGACTGACAAAGGAATTGAAGCTCACTCTAGCCCCTATCTGGGCAAATATCATCAACAGCTCCTTGAACGAGGGCTTCATCCCCGACTGCCTCAAACCAGGTCAAGTCACACCACTTCTAAAAAAAAACCTGGCCTTGATCTCATGGACCTGAACAACTTTAGACCGGTCTCGAACCTTCCGTTCCTAGCCAAAATTCTTTAAAGATGCGTGCTTTCACAATTAACCCAACATCTTGAGAATTCTAATCTGTTGGACCCACACCAGTCAGGGTTCAGGAAGGGCTGCAGTACTGAAACCGCAATCCTAAATGTCCTAGATGATCTGCACATGTCACTCGACTCCAACCAATGTAGCCTTCTCATCCTCCTTGACCTCTCGGCTGCGTTCGACACTATGGATCATACCCTCCTACTTCATGCCCTCCGAGAGAGAGCGGGCATCGAAAAGAGTCTTAAAATGGTTCTTCACTTTTCTTAACAACCGCACTCAAAAAATAAAGATCAACAGCTTCGAATCTGACCCCCCTCCCCTTCAGCAGAGGAGTCCCTCAAGGGTAGGTACTCTCTCTCTACAACTCTTCAACATCTACATGGAACCCCTCACCTCACTTCTAAGGAACTCCCACATCCCCTTCCACCTTTACGCGGATGACACACAACTCTATTTGAAAACCACTTCGATCGCAGACGTTCACAGACTAAATGCGACACTCATGGAGGTCCAACAATGGCTCACAGCCAACCACCTCAAACTGAATGAAGAAAAAACGGAAGTTCACCTAATTTCGAACAAAGATGAAAACCCACAAATAGTGGAATGGCTCAAAGCCTTAAATGCCCTCAATATCTCTCTAACGCCAACGGACTCCGCAAAATCCCTAGGAATAACTCTCGACCCCAAACTGGACATGAACAAACATCTCTAAAACCACCAAAAGCGCGTTGCTGAACCTGAAACTTCTATACAAAATTAAACCCTTCCTCCCCCCAAAAGACCTGAAACAGGCCACACAGGCACTTGTGCTTTCCAGAATTGACTATGGCATTGCAGTGCTGACTGGCACTGCCAAGTCGCACCTGGGACCTCTCACCTCCACCCTCAACGCAGCAGCAAAAATGGTCACAGGAACAAAGGAATTTGACCACATCTCCCCAGCACTTAAAGAACTGAAATGGCTCCCGATTGACCAACGAGCCAACTTCCGCACAGCTTGCCTCACTCATAAAGCCCTGCATACAGGCAAACCGGAATACCTGGCCTCCAAACTCAACCGGAATACCTGCCTCCAAACTCAAAAGGGCGAGTCAGTCCAGAAACCTCAGAAGCTCCAACACACTACTACTTATTCCTCTGCAATCACAGAAACGCAAAACCTCAAATAAATCCTTTGCGGGGAATGCCCCCAGGATCTGGAACTCCATCCCCCCATATCCGAATGACCGCCTCCTTCCCGCAATTCAAATCGCTACTCAAAGCCCTCTTCCTTGAACACTCTGGTGCCTAAGGAGAACCAGACGCCTGACGGTGGAAGTCCGCTTTCTCTCTGAACCCAGAGCCGGTTGATTCACTCCTGATCTCCGTCCCTTATTGCGCTCAAGTTACTGTCGTACAGACTCTATTTCCTGCTTGTTGTTCTTGATTCTTTTTTTTTTTTTACGCTTATTTTCCTTTGCTGCATATCTGTATTTGCTGTGAAGCGCTCTGATACCCCTGGGTCCAGCTACCGCTATACAAAACTTCAATAAATAAAAAAAAATAAAAAAAAAAAATACTACCTGTCACTCTCCTTATTGGTGCTAAATTGAGGATTTAGATGCACCCCTGATGCCTGGATCCAGAAGAAGAGCCGCAAGACAATGAGAACTGAAGACTGCTGTGGACTTTTGGCACCAAACTCTGCCTGCCTGCACCAGTCTTGACAATCGTTGACTCATCCTGCAGCTGAGCCACTACCAAGATCAATGGTAAACTGCCAGCAAACTCCTTGGATTACAGAAGCTACTCTCCTGTAGTCTGCAGGCCCGAAAGAGTTGGGTTCGGTTTTCTATGTTGCCGGTTCCGGCCAGCCAGATGCAGCATCCCCTGAGAAAGAGGTACCTGTGCTCCTCAAGGTCAGCTTCGTCCCCCCACCGAGTGAGAGGACACCGGGACCAACCGGGGTAGCACAAGATAAATACCCAGTTAAGGCCCGATTGCAGCAGTCGAGGCCTTTTTACGTCTAGTTGGGACTAACAACACTGAGACTGAGCAGAAGTCAAGGAATGCCAGCAATGCAGAGACCCACTTCCTGGGTGGGCCAGCAGTCCTGATTTTTTGCATCCTCAACCAGAGAGACACACAATTACAAAGCCCTAGGAAAGAGAGAGAGAGAGCCCCGCTGAGTTTTTCACTCTGCACTTGAGCGCCCCAGTCTGAGTACCGACGAATCGGCTGTGCCCCCTTGTTCCCAGGACCCTTGTGACTCGAGCGCCCCATTGGGTGCTCCCGGACTTATCCCCAAGTCCTACTTTGGAGCCTGTTTCAAGGTAGCTCCTCTTTTGTCCACCAGGCAACCTAATCAGCACCTCTGTACCCGGATGCCCCAGGGCAAGTAACTAGTAACTGCTGGTGGTATTTTCAACCCTGGCCCCTACGACCTGAAGTCTCGAAGGAGACCTTCAGAAGACCAACCGTAAATAACTGTATGCAGGGTATGTCTTTTCTCCCATAGGGAAGTGTAGGAGGCTGGCTCTGTATATACTATACCAAAGTGAGGTATAGTGTGCACAGAGTCCAGTGGATCCCCAAAGGTAGGCAGAGGCAAAGTTAGATAGAACCTTACTCTCTATTTGTGGTAGTGTGGTCGAGCAGTAAGGCAGTATTAGAGGACAGTGTTAAGCATTTGTTGTACACACTCAGTCAGCAAATTCATTCTCACACTCAGACTGAACTTCAGACCAATTGTTTTTGTATAAAATATTCTTTTAGTTAATTAATTTCTAGAAACAAGCAAGCCTGGCACAGGTAAGCAATACATACTTTACAGTAGTAAATGCTGACTGTAAAACAGTTCAATTGCAATGGTAAATGTACTATGGTTTGACTTACAGTATTGTTTCAGAGAAATGCGATCACTTGTAAAAACAGTACATAGACTTTAACGGGATTTTCAGTTAAATAGCAGGTAAGTTACTTTTGGGCGCCTTCTGGATTTAGACTGCAGGCGTCGGCTGGAGGCTTGTGGTTAATCAGAGGTCGCCGGATCTCGGTTCAAGATCGCCAAGGAACCTCCTCGTGGTGTTTGCCCACTCGAGCTTGGGCCGTGGACAGCAGGTGCAGAGTGGGGCGGGTTCACTGTTTCCGGCACCTGCCAGTGGTTGCAGTTGAACAAATGCACAAGTTACTACTTGTGTAACGATATATCTGTAAGAGACATCAGTTAGTATTAGATTCCTTACCTTAGAATATCCCCAGGCGTCAGACTGGATCCGGAAATTTTTGCGTAGCAGTACCCTTGCGCGTCGGTAGGCGTCGTCTGCGGCTCCGCGTCAGTCGTCGGCGTCGTGATGACGTCGGAGTACTTAGACGCCGCCTCCGCGTGCGGACGTCAGTTCTTAGACACAGCTTTTCCGCGCCAGAAACAAAGAGCCATGTTAAAAACCAACACTGGTGCCATTGAAACTAGGGCCCTGAAGGGGGGTAACCCTAACCCTAGATATCGGTTCGCACAACGGGGAGGATGGGTGGGTCGGTAAGGAATCTAATACTAACTAATGTCTCTTACAGATATATCGTTACACAAGTAGTAACTTGTGCATCTGAAAGAGACACGTTAGTATTAGATTCCTTACCTTAGAATAGATGCCCCAGCAATACCAACCCCGGTGGTGGGTCTGCGAACCAATAATCACACCAGAAAGTCCTGGAGGACGGAACGGCAAAAGAAGCCATCTCTCCGGACTTAGCTGTCCAGGCAGTAGTGTCTTGCAAACATGTGCAGCGATGCCCACGTAGCTGCCTGACAGATGTCTTGTAAGGGCACACCCCGGCCCAGGGCAGTTGTAGTTGCCGTGGCTCGGGTGGAATGAGCCCGCAATCCAACAGGGGGCTCCTTTTTAACCAAGGAGTAACATGCCTGGATACACAAGATGATCAACCGGGAGATGGTCCTCTTGTGCACCGCTTTCCCCTTCTTAGCGCCCACATAACCAACAAAGAGTTGGTCATCCACCCGGAACTGGCGTGTGCGATCCAAGTAGAAAGAGAGCGCACGTTTTGGGTCCAGACGGTGGAACCGCTCTTCCTCTTTAGAGGGATGCGGTGGCGGAAAGAAGGTTGGCAAGGTGATAGACTGCCCGATGTGGAAGGCCGTGACAACCTTGGGCAGGAAAGATGGCTTAGTACGCAACACCACTTTGTCAGGATGGACAGAAAGGAAAGGTGGAGTACAAGAAAGGGCCTGGAGCTCTCTCACTCTCCTGGCAGAGGTGATGGCAACCAGAAAAGCAGTCTTCAAAGTGAGAAGGCGGAGAGGACAGTTGTGAAGTGGCTAAAAGGGAGCGCACATCAGAAACGTAAGAACCAGGTTCAAGTCCCACTGAGGCATCACAAACGGAACAGGAGGAAACGTGTGTGTGATGCCCTTTAGAAATCTATTTACATTAGGGGACTTGAACAAAGAAGGTTTATCAGGCAGCCCTAGAAAGGCTGAAAGGGCAGAGAGGTAGCCCTTGATAGTGCCCAGAGCAGAGCCCTGCTGGGCAAGAGAAAGAAGGAAGAGAAGAACCTCAGAAAGAGGGGCAGCAAGAGGATCCACAGCCTTTGCTGTGCACCATGCCACAAATCTGTTCCACCTGCAGGCGTATACCGACTTTGTGGAGGGACGCCTGTCTGCCAGAATGACGTTACAGACTTCAGGAGGCAAGTCAAATGGCCTCAACTGTCGCCGCTCAATCTCCAAGCATGGAGGTGGAGACTGGACAGGTTCGGGTGGAGCACCGTCCCCTGCTGCTGCGACAGAAGGTCCTCCTGAAGAGGCAGACGAACCGGGGGATCGACTGACATACTGAGTAGCTCTGGATACCAGTACCTTCGAGCCCAGTCCGGAGCCACAAGGATGACTTGGGCCCGGTCGCGCTTGATCTTCTTCAGCACTCTGGGCAGAAGTGGTATAGGCGGAAAGGCGTACAGTAGACCGCAGCTCCACTCGCGACGAAAAGCGTCTCTGAGCGAGTGCCGCCTTGGAAATTCCAACGCGCAGAACTGATGACATTGCGCGTTCTCTTCGGTGGCGAATAGATCTAACCAAGGCTCTCCCCATTGCTGAAAGAGGCCTTGCGCCACGTCCGAGTTCAGACGCCATTCGTGATCCATCATGCACCGACGGCTGAGCTCGTCCGCCCTGGCATTCAGAGAACCTGCCAGGTGTTGAGCCACCAGGGCCACGCCCTGGCGTTCCAGCCATTGCCAGAGGCGCAGAGCCTCCTGGCAAAGGGTCCACGACCCCACCCTGCCCTGTTTGTTGCAGTACCACATGGCGGTGGTGTTGTCCGTGAACACCTGCACTATACTCCCCTGGACAGAGGGGAGGAACGCTTTCAGTGCTAGACGAATCGCCCGTAACTCCAACAGGTTGATGTGGAGCCGGGCCTCTGCCGGAGACCAGAGGCCTCTGATCTCCGCCTCTCCCATGTGGCCTCCCCAGCCCTGGAGGGACGCATCCGTCACAACTACGTGCTCCGGTTGGGGAAGGGAGAGGGATCTGCCGCTGACCCAATCGCGGTCCGTGAGCCACCACTGCAGCTGTCTCGCAGTGCCCTCCGAGATCAGGACGTGGTCGGACAGGTTGCCCTGATGCTAGGCCAACTGAAACTTCAGGTCCCACTGCAGAGCCCTCATCCGCCACCTGGCGTGATGCACCAGCAGGATGCAGGAGGCCATCAGCCCCAGAAGCCGCAGCGTCAACCTGATCGAGACCTGGGATAACGGCTGAAAGATGGGAATCAGAGCCTGAATATCCCGGACCCGCTGTTCGGGAGGATAAACCCGAAACCGCGCCGAGTCGAGAACCGCTCTGATGAAAAGGAGCTACTGAGAGGGGCACAGGTGTGACTTCGGCACATTGATGGAGAACCCCAGCCTGTGCAGGAGATCTGCCGTAGTCTGGAGGTGGCTGACGACTGTCTGGGGCGAGCCCGCCTTCAACAACCAGTCTTCGAGGTAGGGGAAGACTGAAACCCCTAACCTGCGCAGACGAGCTGTGACCACCGCCATCACCTTTGTGAACACCCGTGTAAGGCCGAAGGGGAGCACGGTATACTGAAAGAGCTCGTGGCCATCCGTGAACCGCAGGTAGTGCCGGTGGGCCGGCAGGACGGGGATGTGGAAATAAGCGTCCTGCAAGTCCAACGCTACCATCCAGTCTCCTGGGTCCAGGGCAGCTAGGACCTGAGCCAGTGTCAGCATCTTGAACTTCTCCTTCCGGAGGAAGCCGTTGACGTTCCTTAGGTCCAAGATAGGGCGTAGGCCCCCTTTGCCCTTCTTGGGTACCAGAAAGTAGTGGGAGTAGCAACCACAACCTACCACACCCTACTTCTGGCCCAGGAACGCGCTCGATGGCCCCCTTGGCCAAGAGGGCCGTAACTTCCTCCTGCAGAAGTCGCAAATGATGCCCTGATACACGGTGGTTCTGCGGTGGCATGGCTGGAGGAGTCGCCTCGAAGGGGAGGGAGTAGCCCCTTCGGACGATCTGCAGCACCCACCTGTCCGAAGTGACAGTGCGCCAGTGGAGGTGGTGATGGCGAACCCTGCTTCCCCACTGGCGTCACATGGGCCTGAAAGCACGGACTAGGAGGGTTTTGAGGCGGATGCTGCGGGGGAAGGTGTGGACTGACCTCGCCGTTGTCCCCGACCGCCGGGACGGCGGTTCCCACGGCCGCCACCGCGTTGGGTATTACCCTGCGGAGCGTGGCTGGCAGCACATGTGGGTACACCCCTTCGGTGGCCACGAAAGGAATGAAAGGCAGCCGATTGCTGGCGCGGGCCAAGAGGCCCAAGGACTTGGCCGTAGCCCTGGAGTCCTTAAAGCGCTCGAGCGCATGGTCTGCCTTGTCGCCAAAGAGGCGACGGCCATCAAACGGCATGTCCATCAAGGTGTTCTGGACATCGGCCGAAAAGTTGGCGGACCTCAACCAGGCGTGACGTCTGACCGCCACCGTCGTTGCCATCGCTCTACCCAGTGAGTCGGTGGTATCCAGCCCACACCGTATAGAATATTTGGCTGCATCCTGGCCCTCCACAAGGGCTTGGCCAAGTTTGGCTCGTACCTCCAACGGACACTCTGGCAGCACTTCCGCAACCGTATCCCACAGAGAGTGGGTGTAGCGGCCCAAGAGGCATGCGGTGTTGGAAGACCGCAGTCCCAGACTAAGGGACGAGAAGATCTTTTTGCCGTACTGCTCGTACCTCTTGGATTCCCTGTCCGGCGGTGCCGACGGGAATGCCGTCTGGGAATTGGAGGCCTGGATGACCAGGCTCTCGGGGGGTAGGGTGGGTGGACAGTAAACATGGGTCGCCCGGTGCTGGGCGGTGGCGTCTGGCCACGTTCCGATCTACGGGCGAACCCGCAGCGGGCTTGGACCAAGTGCCCAGAAGAACGTCGGTCAAGGCCTCATTAAAGGACAGCAGAGGCTCGGCCGAGCTTGACTGCGGTTTAAGGACCTCAGTGAGGAGATTAGTCCTCACGGCCGCGACGGGGAGCTCAAAGCCCAAGGCCTTGGCAGCCCTCATCAACACCACACTGTAGGTTGCCCCCTCCTCCGAAGCCACGGTAGGAGGGGAGACAAAACCAGTGTCTGGAGAGGTGTCCAGGCCACTGGCCTCCCCAAGGTCTCCTGCCCAGTCCTCATGAGACTGACACTCTCGGGTCAGAGGGTCCTCAGACCCCTCCCAATCCCCTTCATCACCCATCTCCTGAAACTCAGGGTTCTCAACCAATGGGGCCTGCTCATAGAAGTGAAACTCCCCAAACGACGTCAGGAGCGGCGCCCATCGGGGCCGTCCCGACGTCGGAACAGGAATGAAGGGGGCATCAGGGACGGCGCCGGAGGCGACACCTGGTGGTCCGACGCCGGGGAGGTCGTAAGGTCCACCGGCGACGATCCAGATCCCGAAGAAGGTCTAGCGGCGTCCCGCGGCGTCGGGACAGCTGTACCCTGCGGCGCCGGGCCCGAAGGCGCCAGCGGCGCCAGGCCCGAAGGCGTCGGCAGCGTCGGGGGCCGAAGCACCCGACGGCGTCGGGCCGAAACCCCCGACCCGCTAGAGGCCCCAGACGGGTCCGCTGTGCCCGAAGGCGCCACGGAGCCCGTTGGAGGAGAGAGTTTCCTCATGGTCATGAGGAAGCGCTCGATCTCCTCGGCGTCGCGTTGAGCCCAGGGACCGGAGGGTGCGGAGCTGAACGCGGAGCCGCATGGGCGGTGTCACCCGAACCCCCGGCCACATCGCGCGAGCGTCGGGGGGAGTCCGAAGAGCGATAACGCCTCTTGGACTTCTTGTGCTTCTTACCTGACGACCACTTCGACCCGGAGGAGTGAGGCCTACTCTCGGAGCTGTGGTGGCTCCGAGCCGGCGACCTGTCACTCGACCTCCCGTGGGACCGAGACCTCTCGCGGCGCGGGCCCGACTGCCAGAGTTCGAGTCGCCTGCGGGACCGCTCCCGCCTGGCTTTCGTAGAGAGGGCCCGGCAGTCGGCGCAGACCTTGTCGTCGTGATCGACGCCTAGACAAGTTAAACACAGGCGGTGAGGATCCGTGACCAACATCGTGCAATCGCAATCCTCGCAGTGCTTAAAGCCAGGCATCCCTACGGCACCAATCGGAGTCGATGACTCGAGAAATGATCAAAAAACGATCAAAAAAGTTAGTCAAAAATTGACTAGGGTTACTGCTTTTTCCAGATCTGCGCTTGCTGGCGCGGAAAAAAGAAGAACTGACGTCAGCACGCGGAGGCGGCGTCTAAGTACTCCGACGACGTCATCACGGCGCCCACGACGGACGCGGAGCCGCAGACGACGCCTACCGACGCGCAAGGGTACTGCTACGCAAAAATTTCCGGATCCAGTCTGACGCCTGGGGATATTCTAAGGTAAGGAATCTAATACTAACGTGTCTCTTTCAGATCCAGTGTTCACGGGAGAAGCAGTCTTTGGAAGTGAAGGTAGGCAGGCCCTCCGCTGTTTTTGAGGTTGCTGGCTGCAGGACACACCAGGATTTTGCAGGAGTAGGTTTGAGGGGGAGACAGGCGGGTAGGGCTGGGGCCAAGTCAGTGGGCGTCTTCCTCTTGTTAGCTGCTGCACGGCTGTTCGGTCCTCCTTTTCTTCTTGTTTCTTGTCTGGATCTGAGGAAGCAAGGTTCATGGGTGCCCCTAAATACTAGATTTAGGGTGTTCCAGGTAGGTAAAAGGCAGGGACCAATGGGTCCCTTCCCTGGGGTGGGTACACCCCATGTGCCTGTCCCTGGTTGGCTGAGTCCCCCCATCTTCAAGATGGCGTGGACTGAGAGTTGTGCTTCACCTTGCCTCCCCCACCTGAGGGGTGGAGTTGGCAGAGGTGTGCACACCTCTCTTCCTCACTTGTTTTTCCCGCCGGTTCTCCCGTTTAAAGTGGGGGTCAGAACCAGTGGGGACCAGTTGCTGAAAGCAGCAATTGGCCTGGGGAAGCTCACAAAGGCAGCAAGCCTTTGAAGCTTCCCCTTTGTGAACCTAGCCCCTCCTGGGGGAGGCGGCTTGGCACCTCATGCCAGGAAGTGCATCGTTTCATGCCCCTGAGAGCAGCAGGCTCTCGACCAAGGGGTCCAGAAACATGTCTGGTGGTGGCAGCTGAAAGTAGCCACTTAGCCTGGACACTAATGATGGGTTAGTTTTCAGGGGGCATCTTTAAGATGCCCTCTGTGTGCATTTTTCATAAAATCCTGTGGGTTTAATGTGATGAGAAGTTTGATACCAAACGTTTCAGTTTTCAGTGTTGCCATTATGGTGCTGTGGAGTTTGTAATGACAAACTACCAGCACCATATACTCTTAATGACAGCACCGCACTTACGTCTAAGAATGGACTTATACACTGTAGGGGTACAGGGCTCATGCACTGGTACCCTCACCACTGGTATAGTGCACTCAGCTAAAGGGGTGACTGATCAAAGCCAGGGTAGTGGTCTGCAGGCATGGCACTGAGGGATGTGTGCTATGTCGACTCTTCACTTTTTTCTGCACCAAGACATGCAGCCTGCAAAGGCAGTGTGTGTGTCAGGGTACAGGACCTCTAAGGGTGGCACAATAAGTGCTGCAGCCCTTAGAGGCCTTCTCAGGTCACAATGGCCTGGGTACCTGTGGTACCATTTACCAGGAGCTGACCTGTGGCCAGAGATGCCAATTGGGTTTAGGCTGTAATGCAGTTTTAGGGAAAACATAGGCCCTGGGTACCTGATTAGCAGGAGCCCAGGGCACACTCAGTCAAAGTACATCAGCAATTCAGCAAAAAGGAAGCACTGCTGAGTAGACGCGTTTACATGAACTGCTTACTTACCTGTAAAAATCTATATTTAAAAAAGTTCTTACATGCTAACGAAAATCTTAGTATCAAGATGAACATAAAAATATAACGTATTTTTCTAAATTGGTCTAGGATTTATTCTCTCATAAGCCTAAACTGCTCGCTCACACTACCACAAAAGCATTTAGTGTTATCATTTTGCCTCAGTAAAGCAATAAGGGTTCGCCTGGACTCTACACAGTGTAGCTCGTTTTGGTCAGCTATATAAAGAGCCAGCATCCTACAGTAGCCTTATTATGATTGGCTTCTCTTACGATGTGCTCCAACCAAAAAGCCTCCTGAGATGCCAGTATTTTAACTCCAAAACGAAGAGCCAACGCTTTATCATTTTATTCCTCCCTTAAGAACCATGTCCCCATACGCCTCGAACATCTTTTTACTTTATTACCTCCATAACTACAGAACAGGTTGACCGCAAATTTACAAAAAGCAGTATTTCTGGACCAAGCGCTAGCTTTCTGCGAAATTTGGAGCAAATTCCGGTCACGGTTTCGGTTTTGGTTGTGTCTAAATTTTCTATGAGAAATTAAACGGGCAACCACGTTTTGAGAACACCCCCCCCCCCCTTTTTCTCGGCCCCCGCTTGATAGATCACCCTGAAACTTTCCATACAACAGCTGAAGTGACTGGCAAACTAGTTTTGCAAATTTCCTGAAGATTCGTCAAATAGCAACCAAGTTAGTAGAAAAGCAAGAAAAGATGTCCTATGTAAACTAGGTCCTAACTATAACTACCTACTGGCGCCCGCCAGAGATAGATAGATCGATAGATAGATAGATAGATAGATAGATAGATAGATAGATAGATAGATAGATAGATAGATAGATAGATAGATAGATAGAACATATACGCGTCTGCAGGCACAAGAAATACGTGTCAAGTAAACTAAGTTATTATCCAGTTTTTCACCTACCTGGTTGATGTGCTCCGCACCTGTCCATGTGAAGCTGCAAGTGTCATTACAACAGAGAACGTACAAAGGAGAGTCATCTGGATTTGTACCAGGCGGACAAACCATTCCCATGAACACATCTTCCTCTTTTTCGGTGGATGTTGCCTCTGCTAAGACAGCAGACAAGAGATCAAGTGAACAGTTAAAATAAAGAAACATATTTGGTATGTCAATGTGACTATTTATTTAGCTGCTATGCAATTTGTTTTCAATTACTCACTGACCAATCACTATATCAAATTAAAAAACTGCACTGTCAATGCAAAAGCTTTAGTCAACATATCCCTAGTAACAGTGAACTAAAGAATTACTCTTTCTAGGATGTTGATCATATATTGCCCATTAAATACGATGGTATAGTCTTTACTGACGGTCTGAGAAAACAAGAAAAGTTTGATAGTGACTCCAGCGCTGATCTGAATCCTGACCAATGGGCAACGCACACACTACCACCCTGGTGCTGGCACATCCATTGGCAGACACCAGGTAAGGCCGCTTTCGCACCCAAGGTGGTCACCCCCCCTCGCCCCCGCTTGGGGAGACTCGGAAGGTTTTCAGCATCTCACCCGGCACCCCCTCCCACCCATCAGTGCCGTCAGTGTGCCGCGAGGTGCTCGTACGTCACAGTTTTCCCCACAGGAGCAGAGGAAGCAGCAGGTACGGCTGCGCTCGACTGATGGGGAAAACAGGCCGAAAAAGGCCTCCCCAGTTTTCAGGGAGGCCTCGTTTTAAAGGAGGTGTTTCTACTTTGAAACTAGGCATTCCCAAAAGGTTTTCATTGCCATGGATCACAGTCACATTGCGATACACGGGCAGGATACCCCACTAGACATCAGGGAAATCATAGGGGTGAGTGGGGGGCGGCTCTCTTGGGATTGCTCCTCCCGGGGCATATATTTAAAAAAATGTCAAGTCAAGTCAAATGGCTTTATTTCGACAAAAAACATGTCTTAAAAAGCAATACATATACATACATTGTTTTAAAAAGATAAAAGGAGCAAATTCATAGCAAAAGTACATATAGTTCATAGTACGAAGGCGCCAATAAATTACATAAAAGAATAACAATCTAAAACCAGAATTAAACAAGATCCAAAAGCCCATTTGATCTGAACAGCCATGCCCAGCTTAAAAACTTCACCATGCCGCAGGCAAAGAGGGGTCGTGGATCTGTTTTCAGAATTCGTAAGGCCT
Organism: Lissotriton helveticus; assembly: GCF_964261635.1. Classification (NCBI taxonomy): domain Eukaryota; kingdom Metazoa; phylum Chordata; class Amphibia; order Caudata; family Salamandridae; genus Lissotriton; species Lissotriton helveticus. Next base: position 402,490,085 of record NC_136063.1, on the reverse strand, counting down.
CCCTATGGTTTCTGGTACCTAACTCTCTACAGAGAGGTTTCAACCACCTGCGACGGGGAGCTTCATAAGCGGGGCATTCGAATAGGAGGTGGGGAATGGACTCTATCCTTGTCCTGCAATGCGGGCAGAAGGGAATTGTCTGACCCGGGGCCTTCCACCTAGCTGTCAGTTCACCCACAGGAAGTGTTCCTATTCTAAATTTAAAATAGAGTGCCCTGTCTCTAGGTTTTGATATAATATCGAGATAGGGCTCGCAAAGTGGGACTTCCTTCACTAAAAGAAATTCAGCAGTAGACCTACATTGATTAGGATTATTGTTCCGCACATCTTTCACCCAGCTCCAATACAGTTTTTTCAGGACAGACTTAGGGGGAGCAGTCCTAGACTGCCAGGCTTCTTCTAGACCCAATTCTACTAATAATCGCTTGACTTCCTTCAACCAGCTGATTTTGGACCAACCTGGCCTCGATAAGACATCTGTAAAACCATCTGCGTAGCTGGCCAGTTCTGGGACTCTCCAAATGTGAGCCCACAGGAGGAGAGGACGCAGCCTTGCCTGATCTCTAATGGGACAACTACCCGTATTTAGAAGTAAAGGCAAGGTTGGAGTGCTGTGTGGAAGCCCCATTAGGTCCTTAAAAAAATTATTTTCTGAGCAAGACAGCTGGTCCACATTCTGTGCGCCCCAAAGTTCTGCCCCATAGAGTGCCGCACTCACACCTCTTGCTCTATAGATATCAAGTACCGGGGCGATCGGTTTAAGGGAGGAGGCCCTTTGTTCTTTAAGTAATGCCCCCACCACCCTCTTATGACTCAACAGCATCTTTTGGAGGTGAAAATTCCATCTCATGGTGTCACAGAGGCGGATTCCTAAGTAGTCGAAAACTTTGACCCTTTCTAGGGGGACTGATTTTAAAGTAGGGAGCCTTCCAATCTTCTTCGGGGGGTTTAGAACCAGATACTTTGTCTTCCCAGTATTAATTTCTAGTCCCCTCGAGTCGCAGAAGACTGAAAACTAGTTAAAAGGCTCTGCAGCCCTGCCGGGGTCTTGGAAATCAGGAGGGTATCGTCTGCAAACAGAAGAGTGGGTATTCTCCTGCCCGCCAGCGATGGAGCATCTGAAGGGAATTGTAAGAGATGGTCCACCACTCCGTTAATATACAATGAAAACCGAGTGGGGGCCAAAACACATCCCTGACGGACGCCTCTGTTCACAGGTATTCATGATGTCTTTTGGCCCTGGTTGCCCCACTTGATTTGCGCAAAATTTTCTGCACGCAGCTTGATTAGCAGGGCCAATAAGTATGGGGGTAAACCCAACCCAGATAGCACCCTCCAGAAATGACTACGGGGGACCAGGTCAAAGGCAGTCCGCAAATCTATAAATGCAAGGTACAGACTGCCTTTGCCCAGTAACACAACTTTCCAATATAGCATCATCAACCGGAATGTTTGCTCGATTGTCCCAGTGCCTGATCTAAAACCTGCCTGAAAATCGAAAGGATACCCTTCTCCTCTACCCACTGCAGAACCCTCCCCAAGACCACCTTTCCTGCCACCTTCTGCGTAGAATCCAATAGGCCTATAGGGCGATAATTTGCTGGGTCGTCCCGACTTCCTTTCTTGAAAACCGGGACGACCTCAGCACTCCTCCAGGATTCTTGGAGAGCAGCATTAGCAAAACTTGCATTCAGTAGTGCGGCAATAAGTCTCCCCCATTCTAATGGGTTGATGCGTAACAAATCCCCTGGTAGACCATCCGGCCCCGCAGCTTTGTTAGGGACAAGACACTTAATTGCACCCTCTACTTCCTTGGCCGTGAACAAAGAGTCTATGGTCAGCTCAAAGTAGTCTGGTGAAGGAACATCAATCGAATCTTCCCCGTTGCCACATTGTAGAGATGGGAAAAGTGATTGAACCACAGGGCCTCTAGGATATTGCAAGTAATAAGCAAGTCCACAGGCCTATCTCTAGCTCTAATCAATTCCCAAAAGCCCTTCGAGTCCCGAGCTGAGCTTGTCAGTTTCAGATCACACCAAAACTGGTTCTCCCACTCTAACTTTGCCCTGGAGATGGCACCTCTATAGCTTTTCCTGGCCTTACTAATCAAGCCACCGTCCTTAAGTTTAACTGCATTGATTAGGTCTCTTTTAGCGTTACGACAGGCAGGGGAATACCATCCAAAATTGCCCTTAGGGTGACATCTATTGGTGGGCCTTGTGCCTTCATTACGGACTGAAAAAAGGTTGCCTAGGGCTTTAGTAGTTTGGCCAAACAACGTGGAGATCTCATGGGCACTAATTGTGTCGCGTTCCAAATTGGACAGAAAATTGGCCATGATCGATCTTACTTCTACGATCTTACCCTCGTTGCCAACAATATTCCTCCATTTTAACCGTCTCCCACAATTTGAAGGGCAAACTTCACGTGTCGATTTCCAATCATGGGGGATTTGTTCATTAGTCCCAGCCATCCACAAGGGGGACAGTGACAAGGATAAGGGATTGTGGTCACTATCGGTGGAGGGAAGAACCACCATATCCAACAAGTGGCTCCAAAGTTTATAGTTTTACAGAATATAGTGCAATTCTGGAGGATTGACCTACCCTGTTGAACGTATGTACCCCACAAGGATCTGACTTTGCCCTGCCATTTACTGCCCTTACACCATATTCCAAGCAGAGGGCGTTAAGATCAATGGCACTTTGGGTCCATCTCTTAATTGGTGACAAAGAGAGGGGGGGGGGGGAGATACCTCTCCTAGCATCATCCTCCTGAGTGCCCAGTATATCTTCCACTGATAGGGGTTCGAAAGTACAATTGAAGTCCCCAGCGAGCATGACAAACGAGTCAGCACCTCAAGATCTAAGCTTGTCGTCAACGCCCGTAAGGGACAGTGTAGATGTTCCACCCCTGGTACCTCTAACATAAATGTTGAGAATCTCAAGCGCCCTCCCCCCACGTGGCCCTCTAGCTGTTAGTCTCTGTAGGTCAAGGGACTTAGTATCTATACACCGAATGGAATAACCCAAGGAAATGTTTACCCAGATTAGAAGGCCGCCAGAGGGGCGACCTCTTCCTCCGGGCGATGGAACAGCCGGTACAAAGTAGCTAGTATAACCCACTTTGTGACGAGGCTCCAAACACCAGGTTTCCTGGAACATACATATCTCGAAGGATTCGATAAATGAGTTCCATTCGGGAATGTCAATGTTGCGTGCCAAACCAGCTATGTTCCAGCGAACAACCTTCAAGACCCTTTTGCCATCTGCTGCCTGCCCCGGCGAAGGACCTTCCACAGAAGAGATGTCGCAAGGGTCAGAAGCAGGCGTCGCACCCGTAGCTAGGCCCTCCCCGCTAGGGACCACCAAGATGGGCAAAGCAGGTTCAAGATGATCAAATCTCTCCCATGCTAGGGAACCAGCATTAGGACCATAAAGTGAGAGATGGCAGGTAGGCGGCCTCACAACTTCTCCTCTTGTGCCTGAACTACCACATACAACCTCCCTAGGCACTGCAGGTGAATTCGCAGGTGGTTGGAAGACAACATGTCAATAGCCATGCCATGACCATTTGGGCGATGGACATGGGTTGTTACAAAACGGACTTATTTAGTACAGCTGCTACCAGAATCCTTGGGCCGTACAATTCTTTTGGTTGGAATAGTGCTAGCCTTAGATGTCTTGGGTCGCACTGTGCCGTCCTCTGTGGCCGACCCTGTCTTCCGGGCAGCCCCAGAGGAAACCACAGGTTGTACCACAGGAGCATTTGCCACGGCCACCCCGGGTGCTGGCCCGACTACATTGGTAGGGCCTTGTGGTGATGTTAGTGTCACCCGGGTTGCAGATTTCCCCCCCTAGACCATCTTCCCATATTCTTGAGTGTAGTTTGATAAGGGATTTTAGGGAGAAAAAGTTGTCCAGGGTTGCCTGCTCAAACCTATCCAACCGCTCTGAGAGACCTTTAACTCTCTCCAAAACCGGAAACAACAATGAATTCATCATTTTCTCTAAGTTGGCGATGGAGAATGAATCGTGTGGTAGGGCCTCAGCGGGATCAATTGTCGGGTCAACGCAAGTTTTTGCTACTAAAACACCATGGACTTCATCCCCCTTGTCGCCCTGAGAGCAACCAGCAATCCGCCCTGATCTCTTGTGGGTTCCACCCACCCTAGAACTGAACTTCCTAAGTTTCTTGTAGGGTTTGGCATGACTTCCTTTATGCGGGCTAGTAGTTCTTTTCCTTTTGCTAAGATTTGGATTATTTACTGCCAGCGATGCTAGTACTGGAGGAGGGAGGGGAACCCCATGGCTAATAGAGATAGCCAGTGGATCTAATACAGCGTTCTCTTCGTCAAGCTGAACCGTGGCTGTCAGGCTCTCCAGCCTGTCCAAACTGGCCCTTAAAGCTGCAACAAGTGGGAGGTCTGAAAGGGGTAGGGCAGCCACCATGGGATCAATTGGGTGTACTGGGGATGGAACTAGAGCCAATTGACCCAATGATGACCGTTTGCCAACAAAAAGTTCCCGAGAAAGACGCCGCTCAGTCATGGCGATTTCCTTCTCGATAACTGTGACAACACGGATGATAAACTGGTCCATTGTACCCGTTACACAACTAGGACCTCCCCCATCACCTCCTCTCAAACTCTTACCCGAGCGGGTTGACATTGGCATGGACACTCAGAGCTAAATATAAAAAACTGTGCCTATTTCAGAAACCTCCTTACTAGGAAACGCTGCAGCACAGATATGTCCAGCCACAGCCAACCTATCAGGGGGGGGGCCCAGCCCAGCCTTGGACGGCCACAGACGGCCCGCCCTTTGCCCGGGCTTAGCCCGGCAACGCCCGCGCGCGTCCCGCAACGCGGAAGGAGCGCCGGTGTTTTCTGCGCCTCCATGCGCGGAAGTGGGCGTGGGTGGGCGGGGTTTGCCTCCAGGGATTCTGGGGGCTGTAGTCCCCCCTACTCGGCGGCCGCAGATGGAGCTCAGGGCGGCGGCGGGGGGAACAAACAGCCACAACCACAGGAAAACATAAGCTCACAGCGCAGGATAAGCTGATACTCCCAGTGTCACCAGGTAGGCAAGCAGGACAGAGTCTCCCGCTCCACCGAAGGAGCGCCGGTGTTTTCTGCGCCTCCGTGCGCGGAAGTGGGCGTGGGTGGGCGGTGTTTGCCTCCTGGGATTCTGGGGGCTGTAGTACCCCTACTCGGCGGCCGCAGATGGAGCTCAGGGCGGCGGCGAGGGCAACAAACAGCCACAACCACAGGAAAGCGTGCGCTCACAGCGCAGGATAAGCTGATACTCCCAATGTCACCAGGTAGGCAAGCAGGACAGTCTCCCGCTCCACCGAAGGAGCGCCGGTGTTTTCTGCGCCTCCGTGCGCGGAAGTGGGCATGGGTGGGCGGGGTTTGCCTCCAGGGATTCTGGGGGCTGTAGTCCCCCTACTCGGCAGCCGCAGATGGAGCTCAGGGCGGCGGCGAGGGGAACAAACAGCCACAACCACAGGAAAGCTTGCGCTCACAGAGCAGGATAAGCTGATACTCCCAGTGTCACCAGGTAGGCAAGCAGGACAGAGTCTCCCGCTCCACCGAAGGAGCGCCGGTGTTTTCTGCGCCTCCGTGCGCGGAAGTGGGCGTGGGTGGGCGGGGTTTGCCTCCAGGGATTCTGGGGGCTGTAGTCCCCCTACTCGGCAGCCGCAGATGGAGCTCAGGGCGGCGGCGAGGGGAACAAACAGCCACAACCACAGGAAAGCTTGCGCTCACAGAGCAGGATAAGCTGATACTTCCAATGTCACCAGGTAGGCAAGCAGGACAGAGTCTCGGAAGACTTTCAGCATCTCACCCGGCACCTCCTCCCACCCATCAGTGTCGTCAGAGTGCCGCGAGGTGCTCGTACATCACAGTTTTCCCCACAGGAGCAGAGGAAGCAGCAGGTAAGGAGCAGGTAAGGCTGCGCTCGACTGATGGGGAAAACAGGCCGAAAAAGGCCTCCCCAGTTTTCAGGGAGGCCTAGTTTTAAAGGAGGTGTTTCTACTTTGAAACTAGGCATTCCCAAAAGGTTTTCATTGCCATGGATCACAGTCACATTGCGATACACGGGCAGGATACCCCACTAGAGGGGGGCTGGGGGGGCCTCTCTTGGGAATGCTCCTCCCGGGGCATATATTAAAAAAAATAACGTATTTTCACCTGGCCTGGGTGTGATCGCCCCCCCATAATAAATTAAACAAGCATTTGCAATGCAATAGGTCTCGCATTAGGAAAGTTTGAGTTATTGGTATTGTAACTGACAATGTTTTTATGTGTTGGTTTTGAAAATAGCGAAATTAATAGCTTTGTCATTTACAATGCCAATAGTTATAACTTTCGCAAATGTGACACCTATAGCATTTGTAATGCAATATGTGTTGTACTTACGTGACTTAGATGTATTGATATTACAAATAACAATGGCTTTTAATTTTTTTAAATAATTAATACTTAAATAAAAGTTATTGTAACAATAGCTTAATCTTTTGTAAATAACCTTTGTGAAGATTAGGTTCTGTTTATTTTATTGTGACGAAAATCCAAGAACAGAAGGGAAATATTAACATCTTTTTGTGACATTTGAAATAAAGCTTGAAACATTAAGAGAACATATTTGACCCAGTTGTTGTTGAATGGTTGCACAGACTGATGCTGTGGTGGCGCTGAGTGATGTTATGTTGGCGACGAATGATGCATTGGTGAGGGCGATAGAGTGAGGGCGATAGAGTGAGGGCGATAGAGTGAGGGCGATAGAGTGAGGGCGATAGAGTGAGGGCGATAGAGTGAGGGCGATAGAGTGAGGGCGATAGAGTGAGGGCGATAGAGTGAGGGCGATAGAGTGAGGGCGATAGAGTGAGGGCGATAGAGTGAGGGCGATAGAGTGAGGGCGATAGAGTGAGGGCGATAGATAGTGTAATTATGTGACACTGAGTGGTATTTGGAGTGTATGTTGCGTTGAGCGCAATGTAATTATGTAGCATATAATTATGTGGCACTGAGTGGTATTTGGATTATATGTTGCGTTGAGCGCAGTGTAATTATGTAGCATATAATTATGTGGCACTGAGTGGTATTGTGTGGAGTGTACGTTGTATTCAGTAGAGTAATTGTGTGGCGTGTAATTATGTGGCACTGAGTGGTATTGTTTGGAGCGTATGTTGCATTAAGTGCAGTGTAATTATGTAGCATATAATTATGTGGCACTGAGTGGTATTGTGTGGAGTGTGTTGCATTCAGTAGAGTGTAATTATGTGGTGTGTAATTATGTGTCACTGAGTGGTATTTGGGGTGTATGTTGCACTGAGTGCAGTGTAATTATGTGGCGTGTAATTATGTGGCACTGAGTGGTATTTGGAGTGTATGTTGCATTGAGTGCAGTGTAATTATGTGGCGTGCAATTATGTGGCGTGTAATTATGTGGCGTGTAATTATGTGGCGTGTAATTATGTGGCGTGTAATTATGTGGCGTGTAATTATGTGGCGTGTAATTATGTGGCGTGTAATTATGTGGCGTGTAATTATGTGCCGTGTAATTATGTGCCGTGTAATTATGTGGCACTGAGTGGTATTTGGAGTGTATGTTGCATTGAGTGCAGAGTAATTATGTGGCGTGTAATTAGGTGGCACTGGGTGGTATTTGGAGTATATGTTGCATTGAGAGCAGTGTAATTATGTGGCGTATAATTATGTGACACAGTGGTATTTGGAGTGTGTGTTACATTGAGTGCAGTGTAATTATGTGGCGTGTAATCATGTGGCACAGTGGTATTTGGAGTGTATGTTGCATTGAGTGCAGAGTAATTCTGTGGCGTGTAATTAGGTGGCACTGGGTGGTATTTGAAGTATATGTTGCATTGAGTGCAATGTAATTATGTGGCACTGAGTGGTATTTGGAGTGTATGTTGCCTTTGAGTGCAGTCTAATTATGTGGCACTGAGTGGTAATTGGAGTGTATGTTGCATTGAGTTCAGTGTGATTATGTGGCACTGAGTGGTATTTGGAGAGTATGTTGCATTGAGTGCAGTGTAATTATGTGGCGTGGAATTATGTGGAACAGAGTGGTATTTGCAGTGTATGTTGCATTGAGTGCAGTGTAATTATGTGGCACTGAGTGGTATTTGGAGTGTATGTTGCATTGAGTGCAGTGTAATTATGTGGCGTGTAATTATGTGGCACTGAGTGGTATTTGGAGTGTATGTTGCATTGAGTGCAGTGTAATTATGTGGCGTGTAATTATGTGGCACGGAGTGGTATTTGGAGTGTGTGTTGCATTGAGTGCAGTGTAATTATGTGGCACTGAGTGGTATTTGGAGTGTATGTTGCATTGAGTGCAGTGTAATTATGTGGCGTGTAATTATGTGGCACTGAGTGGTATTTGGAGTGTATGTTGCATTGAGTGCAGTGTAATTATGTGGCGTGTAATTATGTGGCACGGAGTGGTATTTGGAGTGTATGTTGCGTTGAGCGCAGTGTAATTATGTAGCATATAATTATGTGCCACTGAGTGGTATTGTGTGGAAGTGTGTGTTGCATTCAATAGAGTGAAAGCGATAGACAGAGGGAGGGTGATAGATAGAGTGAGGGCGATAGAGTGCCATGGAGGGAGAGGTAGTCTCGAAGGGGAGTAAGTATCCCCTTGGGACTATCTGCAAACCCCTTTCAACAAATAAAGGGGTGGGAGTTAAAGATTCTTACGGACACATATTTCAAACAAATGGAAAATCAGCCCAGGGAAAAAGTATGAAATATAATGAATCGCCACTTGCATAGTTTATTTGGTAAAAAAGCATTTTTCCTAGAGATCCCTCATCCACCAGGGTAACCAGTTGGTGGCATGCTTAATCATTGAGGTTCATCCCAATTCTCTACGGGTTGAGGCGTGCTGCGACCAGGCGTTTACATGGGAGCACTAATAGGAGGAGTCAATGATAAAGAAGATGTTGGTGAAAGAGTAGGAAAGTGGGTGTTGGGGAGTTAAAAATACCTGACTAGTAGTATTCCGTTTTTATTTCCCGCCTCTAGTGGGTATGGCTGAAATCAAGGGGTTGTGGCTGAAGGGGTGGACTATAATGAGTCAGTTCTCTTGAGAAATAGTTGGTCAACATGTTTCGAGCCGTATCCCTAATAGCGCTTCTTCAGGACTTATAGGAAAAATTATCCCATTGGTACCACTCCACACGGTCCTATAATCAGGACACAAAAGATAGCATGCCATGCACATTCCCCCTATTATTACACACGGTAACACTTTGTCAGTCCGTATCTGAAACAAAAAGAAAATCATTTTAAAAACAAGAGTGGCTTATTAACCATGGCTGACAAACCCCAATACGTAATATATAAAGGAAATATTTGCCTAAACCCTGTGGTGATAGTGCTCAATACAACTGGACAAATGTGATCACGTGGCGAGACACATCCTTAAAGAAGAAAGACACTAACCCTACAATACATACAATTACACACATTTTGGACACCCAACTGGTGCGTCATGGTCTTTCCGGGGGCCTGTAGTCAAACCCTACGAGGAGAAACAAAATTGGACAATAATAGCCCACTGTTTGATATCCAGCGCATTGGCAGAGGGGCTGGAGCGAGTGGAGAAGAATGTGACCGTAGTCAGATGAGCGCCTCCACTCATGGCTTTCTAGTAGCGAGCCGTGTCACTTACTTCATCAAGGCCGTCCCGGCCTGTTCGCCTAATTCGATTCCCTGGTGACTGCATCGTACCGATGTGTCAATCCGGTTCTTTTTTCCGAAACAGCCTCGCTGTCATTTCCCCGCATGTGACCTAGTCAATGAAGGGACTAGACCGCTCACTCTGTTATTGTATATGCCAAGCACTAGTAGTAAACGTGGGGGCCATCTTGGAGAAGTCTGTATTTACCAGTAGGTTATTGAGGGTGAGATGGTATAGACTACTCACTCTTCTCGTAGATGCCGCCTGAATGTAGAACGCGGGGCCATTTTGGAAAAATCATATTTTTAGAGCTTTATTGAGAGTGAAATTATATAGAACGGGGACAACTTTTACAACCTCCTATGAATAGTTAAGAGACCTAACCAAAATAGTATTGCAAAAATTGTAATAAAAAATAATAATACAGGAAAGGTAATTTTCGAAGAAAATTGGTCTGGTTATCTGCAAAACCCACCTGTCTGACGAGATGGTTTGTCAGTGGGGGAGGTGATGGAGAATCCTGCCACCCAATGGCCGCTGAAGGGCCTGAAAGGTCAGACTAGGAAGGTTTGGAAGCTGCTGCAGGCGGGGTGGGGCGGGATGAGGGAAGGTTGGACTGGCCCATCCACTGGCTCCCAGACCCGCGAGGACGCTGGGTCCTACGTCCGCAACCATGTATACACTGGGCAGCTTGCGTGTACCAGTGGCTAGACTGGGTTGGACGTGGAGGTGTGCCCCTTCCGTAGCCACGAAAGGCAGACTGTAGTGGTTGGAAGGATGCCGCGAGGTCTAAGGATCTGACCGTAGCTCGAGAATCCTTAAAGCGCTCCTGCGTCCAGTCTGCCTTGCCAGCCATCAAAGGGCATGTCTAGCAGAGCTGCTTGAGCATCCCCCGAAAAGCCAGACGTCCTCAAAAAGGTATATCGCCGAATGGCTACCAAAGTGGCAATCTTCCTGCCTAGTGAGTCGGTGGTATCCAGTCCACAGCGAGTCGTCAATGTTGCCGAGCCTCTCCCATCTGCCACGGCTTAGAAGAGAATGGCCGGGCCTCCTCCACTGAGGCAGCACTTGCGCAACCGTATCCCAGATTGTAACAGAGTATCGTCTCAGGAGGCACGCTGTATTCACTGACCGCAATGCCAAGCTGGAGGAAGAGAGCATGCGCTTTCCAAGATGATCCAGCTTCTTGGATTCCCTGTCTGGAGGAGCAGAAGGGAATGCACCCTTGGAAGAAGCTTAGACCACCAACCTCTTGAGGGAAGCGTGTTGAGTGAGGAAAATGGGATCGCCCAGAGCCGGGAGGTGGCGGCGGGCAATTGTCTGTTCCACAGAAGCCCCTGTGCTGGGCTTGGAAAATTTGACTAAAAGGACGTCCATGAGGGCTTCGTTGAAGGGCAAAAGGGGTTCAGAGCAAGTTGTGCAGGTTGAAGCACCACTGTCAGGAGATTAGCCCTGACTGCCACTGTAGGGAGCTCCAGGCCCAAGGCCTCAGATGCCCCATGCACCACACCTGCATAGGACGCTCCCTCCTCCATAGCCATGGTAGGAGGAGAAAGCATGCCACGGTCTGGAAAAGTGTCCAGACCACTGGTGTCATGCAATTTCTCTCTTCAGTCAGGTTCTTCCAGCTGGTCTGCCAAAGGGTCCAGCGATCCCTCACAGTCCTCATCACCACCTTCAGGGCGATAGGGAACACCTGGGATGAACAAGGGAACAAAATTACCCTCTGGCGTCAGATCAGACGTCGGTCCTGGTCCATCTCGGGGATGGGTATGGCGTCGTTGCAGGAGAAGGTCAAGTAAGGTCGACCGGCGTTGATCCGGATACAAGCCTAGGGCCCCATACCGACTCCACGGGCCCCAAGGGCGTTCCAGTGGATTCGGTCTGCCCAAAGATACGGTGGGGGGCTTTGTATAACATACAAAGCTGGGCAGGAGATGCCCTGGCTCCCAAAAAAGGGGGGAGGCGCGTAGTTGTCCCCAAATGAGGCACCAGAGACAGAGCCTTAGAGCGACGACTCTCCGGATGACACGTCACGTTAGCCGACCGACGGGGAGAAGGCGAAGAGCCACAGTGCTTCTTTGCCTTCTTCTTGTGCTTTGACTTACCTAAGGAGTGCGAAGACTTGGACGAGGTGTGGTGGCTCCACAAACGGTCTCGAGACCTTCCACTCGACTGAGACCGTGAGCGACACAGAGCCGACTGCTGGGCCTCCAAGAGCTTTCAGGGTTCCTTCGGCAAAGACTTCAGATTCATGGACCAGCAGTCGGCGCACGACTTTGGGTCCAGAGACCAAAGGAACACGAGGTGGGGGTCCGTGTCAGACATCAGTTTGTGAAAGACCTCACAGGGCTTGAAGCTGATCTGACAAAGGTACATCCCTCGCACAACAGGAGTTGATGACTCAAAAAAAGAAGTCAACAAAAGTAAAAAAAAGCTTAGTCAAGCTTAGTAAAAAAGCCACTAAAGGGGTAAGCGATCTCTGGATCTGCGCTAGGCTGGCGAGGAAAAAGAAAGAACGGACAACAGCGTGCAGAGGCGGGGTCTATGTTAGCACCATGACATCATCCCTGCGACCACGATGCGGATGACGGAGGCGGAGTCAACCAACGCCACCTGCTGACGCGCAGGGGTACTGCCAAGAGAAAATTCTCCAGATCCAGTCTGACACCTTGGGGGTAATTCTAAGGTAAGGAATCAATAACTGTCTCTTTGAGGAACTCAGCCAGGGATGGGGGCCTCAAGCAGCAGCCCAATCTTCGATCTGGGAGCCACCTGTTTGCTGTGTCTTGAAGCAGTCCCCTGTCACCACTGCCTAACGCGTTTCAAAATCATCTTCATCAGAGGCTTCGTGTGAAGGAGAAATCACGCATGCGCCGGACCTGTGGTTTTTAAGCTTTCTTTATTGATTGCGCGCCGTGTATCAGCTGCTCCCATGAGACTGCGCATAGCTTTATGGTCCATGTAGTCCGGAGGGTATCAATACCCCTTTCCCCTGTTCAATATGCGTGTCAAATCTTCTGCTGACATGAAAACCCCAATGGGCCCCAGCTCACAGGTGGATTCCGTAGTCCAAGTCCCTGAATCCACGAACGGAAGAGCGCTGGATGCACTCCCCTATGGCCCCCAGGTTCTCGGGGCGGTTCCTGCCCAACGGCGTGCGTATATATATATATATATATATATATATATATATATATATATATATATATATATATATATATATATATATATATATATATATATAGATAGATAGATAGATATATAGATAGATATATATATAGAGATTATATATATATATATATATATATATATATATATATCGCGCTCATCAAAATCCAAATGTCGCAGGAAAGAGAAGACAGCACTCGAGGGGTACTCGTCACACAGTAGTTTATTAACTACAAGCTCGCCACAGACGCGTTTCAGCACTTGGCCTTCGTCAGTGTGTGTGTGAGTTTACACACGTATAACCGGTTCATTAGATATAGGTTACAAGGTACAAAGGAAACACCTCTCAGTCGACATCAACAGAGGACTTGAAATCTCCCAGCAAGCGCCATCTTGTAATGGTTAACTATATACATGGTATCAAAATTGCTCAAATTAATTATTCTCAACAAACTCATACCTTGAATAGGTGAATATGCACGCATGGGAGATATGTAGTATTTTACAAATGATGTATTATACACTGTTAGATATAGCCGTGGATCGGCAATGGTCCTCTAAAATAAAGAGGTAACTCTATATACATCCTATTGTACATATTATATACACCAAAGGATTAGTTAAACGTAAACATGTCATACATAGTGCAAAAGAGTGTGAGGTTCCAAAAGAGAAGACTGTGAAAAATATATCAGTGGTAAATAGAAATCTAGTTAAATGTTAATTTAAACACATAACATAGGAATCAAAGAGCCCTTTGAACCTATTAAAGTACCACTTGTGACGAATAGTGTGGGTGTGTACAGAAAACTGATTCTCTGTGATGATAAAGTATATGTGTATATGTGCTGGAAAGGAAATCAATTCGTCTTCATTATCCTTCCTGTGACTATACAACAATATACAATATGTACACACACACGCAATAATATATACATTGATATATACAGTGTGATCCACAAAGTTTCAGCAAATACAGAGTACATTTAGATCAAGGAACAGTAAAGATACTATTCGCCTAAATGAACGACCATTTCTTCCCCACTATTCATCCCTTTAGGCCACTTTGTGGAGAGATCTATGATATAGCGTGACTCGAGCCTTCGCAAGCGTCGCAGGCAATCACCCCCTCTGGCATTGGTTTTGATGGTATCAAGACCAAAATATTGGAGCTGGTTGCGGTCTCTATTATGTTTCTCGGCAAAATGCCGGGCCACCGGGTATGCTTGGTCGGCCTTATCGATAGCTCTGAGGTGTTCTAGGATCCGCAACTTCAGCATATTGATAGTACTCCCTATGTAGCGAAGGCCACAAGGGCATACTAAACAATACACTGCTAGGGGGGTGCTGCAAGTGATGAACTGTTTTATACGCAGTTTCTTGCCCGTATCTTGATTCTCCACTGTGAGAACTCTTTTACTTCCGGCGCAGGCTTTGCATTTTCCACAAGGGAAAAAACCACTCATAGATTTTAGGGTATTACTTTTGGGGAGTGGTTTCTCTAAGTGGCTGGTTACCAAATGATCTCTTAAAGATCTGGTTTTATTGAAGGTTATGAGTGGGTGAATTGGTAGGTCGTCTTTGATGGTACTGTCAGTTTTAAGAATGTGCCAATTTTTTCGCAGCATTGATCTAAGATCCTTAGCTCCAGCCGAGAAGGGGGTTATAAGTCTAAACTTTCCTTTTCCATCCTCAACTTTCTTGGTGGCAGGTTTAGAGGTGAGTAAGTAATCTCTAGGGATAGCCCTAACTTTCTTCAAGGTGTTTTTCAAGATAGATTCTCCATACCCCCGGGCCTTAAACCTTTTCACACATTCGTTGGCTGCCTCATCGAAATCTTCCAATCTTGAACAATTCCTACGGAGCCGGAGTAACTCTCCGTACGGAATGCTCTTGATCAGTTGAGGAGGGTGGCTGCTGCTAGCAAAAAGGGTGGAGTTGCCAGCGGTTGTTTTTCTATGTAAAGCTGTGTGGATCTGCTGGTCTTGTGAGAACACTTTCAGGTCCAGGTATTCGGCTGACGCCGAACTAACCGTCCCTGAAAAATGTAAATTGTAGGCATTATCATTCAGTTGATTAATGAAGGCTCGTGCTGTTGCCATTGAGCCCCGCCAAACAATACACAGGTCATCAATGTACCTGAACCAGCCCTCCGTCTTTCCCTCTACTCCATCCACCATACAGCTTTTGGGCACCTGCTCCTCCCACCAGCCGACGAAAAGATTCGCGTAGAGAGAGATATATATATATATATATATATATCCACCTTCTTTTGGCGACGAAGCTGTGATGGCCTCTAACAGCAGCGGGCCGGGACGGGATCGCCACTCCCCCGTATTACAACAGACAGTCGTTCTCCGTTCTCTCCCAACAGAACGATATCCAGGCCACAAATCGATTCAAAAAGTTTTTTTTCTCACACACGCACTCGACGCGTTTCGAGAAACAAGTTCTCTTGTTCACAAGTGTTGGTGCAAAGTGACAGAGCAGTTTAAATGCAAATCATGTGACTTGTAAATTTCAATAAACATTGAAAACAGACTACTGTATCACGTAATATCTTGAGCTATGAGAACCTCATTGCATTGCAGCAGGCACATCCAAGCAAAAATTAATTAACATACATTATGTTCTTCTCAACTTTTCAAGCAGTATTAGAATTCTCAAACAAGGGTAAAATTAACGTATCAAAATAAAAAGGGGCGAGATTCGAACCCCCGACCTATGGACAGTCATGAAAATGGGTGCACTACCATACTGTGCCACTACCACCTCAGTCGTAAGCTAGCCTCAGTGGGCTTTCAGGCATGACGTTTTTCAGTGTGTGAACTCAAAACAAATTGGTTATCGTGCCCTTTGGTTTGAAAAATGCACCTGCCACCTTCCAAAGGTTGGTGAATCAAGTCCTCACTGGGCTGGATGACTTCTGTGCAGCATATCTTGACGATATTGCTGTCTTTAGCTCCACCTGGGAGGATCACCTGGTCCACCTGAGGAAAGTGTTAGAGGCTCTGCAAAAGGCAGGCCTCACTATCAAGGCCACTAAGTGCCAGATAGGGCAGACACAGGTTGTATACCTGGGCCACCTTGTAGGTGGAGGCCAGGTTCAGCCATTGGAGAGTAAAATACAGGCCATCCAGGACTTTTGTAGTCACGAGGCTGGTGACTCCTCCCTTGGGTGATAGTGCGCATGCGCATCGGCTCCATCCTTAGATTGTTTTGCCATAGTAGGGTTAGATGGAGTAGTATGATAGAATACAGAAAGAGATGCCCATGTAAGTGTATCTAATTAAGATAATGTTGGAACACACACAGGTTTCCGGGGAGGTAGGGAGGGCATGTACCACTCTGCAGCCCTCTATGCCAAGAACAGATGCATACTGGTAAGTAGCATATTCCGTTCGAGGCATATAGGCTGCAGATGGTACATTTATGAATAGATTACACAGCAGTTAACTCTCTAGCGGTGGTCACCGATGTCTGTTGCAACAGTTTGAAATAAAGCTTTTAATACAGCCTGGCCCACCCTTGCTTGTTGTGTTGCTTGTACGTCAACACAATAGTGTTTTGTGAAGGTATGCGGTGTAGACCAAGTTGCTGCTTTGCATAGGTCATCTAGGGGAATATTCCCTAAGAATGCCATAGATGCCCCTAGTTTGCGTGTAGAATGAGCTCTAGGGGGAACAGTTAACGTTCTCTTTGCTTTTATGTAACATATTTGTATACATTTTACGATCCACCTGGCAATGCCTGCTTTAGAGATAGGGTTGCCTTTATGTATTGGGGAAAACACTACAAATAGTTGTTTAGTTTTTCTGAAAGTTTGAGTTCTTTCTATGTAGTATAATATTTCCCTTTTGACATCTAGTGTATGTAGGGCCCTTTCTGCTACCGTTTGTGGCTTTAGAAAAAAGCCACAAACTTTGGAAAAAAGACTGGTAGTTCCACTGGTTGATTGATGTGGAATGCTGAAATTACTTTAGGCAAGAACTTTTGGTTTGTTCTAAGAACCACTTTATTCTGGTGTAACTGTAGAAATGGTTATTGTATTGTTAATGCCTGTAACTCACTCACTCTCCTGAGGGAGGTAATGGCTATAAGGAAGGCCACCTTCCATGTAAGAAATTGAATTTCACACCTATGCAGAGGTTCAAAAGGTGGCCCCATTAGTCTGGTGAGTACTATGTTGAGGTTCCAGACTGGAGAAGGTGGTAGTCTTGGAGGGATAACTCTTTTGAGTCCTTCCATGAAAGCTTTAATTACGGGCACCCTAAACAGGGATAGATGTTGCCTGTTCTGCAGGCATGCTGCTATAGCTGCAAGATGTACTCTAATTGAGGTGTAAGCAAGGTTACATTGCTGTAAGTGTAGTAGGTAGCAAATAATATTTTGTGTAGATGCGTCCAGAGGGTTGATGTTGTTACTGTTACAGTATACAGCAAACCTTTTCCACTTTGCTGCATAGCAGGCTCTGGTGGTGGGACGTCTTGCTTACTTAATCATTTCCATACAGTTTGGAGGTAAGTTTAAGTATCCAAATTCTAAGATCTCAGGAGCCTGATCGCTAGGTTCAGTTCGGTTCAGTTGTTTGGGATCTGGGTGCATTATTTCTCCATGGTTCTGTGTAAGATGCATGGGTGAGATTCTTAATTTTTGGTGTGGCGCTTGTGAGAGTTGTAGGAGCGTGGTGAACTACGGCTGCCGTGCCCACGTGGCTGCCACTAGTATCATGGTCATTGAATGCTGTTGCAGTTTTCGAACCACTAATGGAATTAGTGGGAGAGGGGGAAAAGCGTATTGCCCTGCGACAGGTGGTGTGGGTACCTGGATGCGAAGCTTTGGCATTTTGCGTTCTGATGAGTGGCAAAGAGATCTATCTCCGGTTGTCCCCATCTTTGGAAGAATGGCTGCAGTATTTGGTCGTGCAGTTCCCATTCGTGTATTTGTTCTGACTCTCTGCTTAAGATGTCTGCTATCTGATTTTGAACTCCTGGTAGGTGTTCGGCTAACAGATAGATGTTTTGAGGAATGGCCCATCTCCAAATTTCCTGCGCTAGTCTGGATAGTTGGAGAGAGTGTGTCCCCCCCCTGTTTTTGAATATAATACATTGCTGTCATGTTGTCTGTTCTGATCAGGATTGCTTTGTTGAGAATATGCATTTGAAAAGCTTTTAATGCTAGGAACACTGCTAGTAGTTCTAGATGGTTTATGTGCAGTCGTTTTTGCTGTACACTCCATCTCTCTTGTACTGTGTATCTGTCCATATGAGCTCCCCATCCGGTAAGCGATGCATCCGCTGTTAGCACCACTTGTGGAATTGGTTCCAGGAACGACTGCCCTTTGGAAATGTTTGTTGTATTCCACCACTTCAGAGAGCGGTGTGTGCGGCCGTCTACCAACACCAGATCTGTAATCTGACCTTGAGCCTGATTCCACTGTGTTGCTAGACATTCTTGTAGCGGACGCATTTGTAGTCTGGCATACGGGATCAGCAGTATGCAAGAGAACATCATCCCTAATAACTGCATGAACACTTGAGCTGTTAATGAGTGTTGCGTTTGAAATCTTTGAATCAATGTGAGCATTGTTTGAATTCTGACTGGATTGGGGTATACTTTGGTTTCTTCTGTATTTATAGTAGCCCCTAGGTATTGTTGAACCTTGTTTGGTTGCAGGTGGGATTTTGTGTAGTTCACCGTAAACCCTAGCTGGTGCAGTAGTTGAATTGTCTTTTGTGTGTTTAAAAAGAATTCCTGTTGTGACGTGGCCTTTATTAGCCAGTCGTCGAAGTAAGGGAAGACATGTATTTGCGGTCTCCTTAGGTGTGCTGCAACCACTGCTAGGCATTTTGTGAACACCCTTGGTGCTGTTGTGACTCCAAACGGAAGGACTTTGAACTGATAATGTTGTCCTTCTACCACAAACCTGGGGTATTTTCTGTGGGCTTTGTGAATTGGGATATAGAAGTAGGCGTCTTTTAGATCCAGTGTAGAAAGAAAGTCCCCTTTCTTCAGTAAAGGAAGTACTTGTTGGAGCGTGACCATGTGGAAATGTTCCGAATTTATGTATGCATTGAGAGGTCTGAGGTCTGATATTGGCCTTCGAGATCAGTCTTTTTTTGGAATTAGAAAGTATAGAGAGTATACTCTTGTTCCCTGTTGATGTTGTGGAACCTTCTCTATGGCATGCTTTTGTAGCAGTGATAGTACCTCCTGCTTTAATAATGTTAGATGATCTTGACTCATTGGACGCTGTTTGGGGGGTTGTTTGGTGGGGTAGCTGTGAGTTCTAGGCAATAACCATATTGGATAATTTGTCTCACCCACCTGTCTGATGTGATGTTTTCCTAGACAGGTGGGAACTGTGATAGGAGTCCCCCGACCGGTGTTAAATGGTCTGGGGGGAGCTGTATGAAGTCACTGTTTTGGGGTAGGAGAGTTGCGGTTGTTGTTGTTACCGCGACCCCTACCTTTGTTGTTATTACCTCTGTAACTGCCTCTAGAATTCCCTCTGGGTGATGTCGGGGTAAAAGAGGTTGATTGCTGGCTTGTGCCTGTATTCTTTGATCCGCCTCTATAGGTGGACCTACGAAAGGAACCCCTCTGAGCTGGCTGTTGTAATGCTCCCATTGACTTAGCCTTTTCTGTGTCCTTTTTCATTTTCTAAAACGCCTCATCTGTACCTGAGCCGAAGAGTGTTTTCCCATCAAAGGGCTGGATCAATAAAGAAGTTTGTACCTCTTGTTTGAACCCCGATACCCTGAGCCATGCATGTCTTCTTAACATGATACTGGTGTTTATGGATCTTGCTGGAGTGTCTGCTGCGTCTAAAGCGCACTTAATGGAAGTGTTAGTTATTATTTTCCCTTCTTGTATCAGCTGATCTGCCCTCTTTTGGTGTTCCTTAGGGAGATGTGTAATGAGTTTTTCTAACTCATCACAATGAGCTCTAACATAACGTGCAAGTAGCGCTTGAGTATTTGCTATGCGCCAGCTGTTTGTCGCTTGGGATGCTACTCTTTTGCCAGAGGCAACTATTAACTTGGACTCTTTGTCAGGAGGAGGAGCTTCTCCTGCTGTTAGTGAGTTTGCCCTCTGTGAGAAGTTGGCCTGATGTGCAGTGTTCACTATTCTAGTGATCACTATATATCAGTCCAAACAACCCTTATTGATGATTGGTTGTAAGTCAACCTTATAGACCAGCTATCCTAGTAGCATGGATACGAGCAGTCTAAGGCTAAGACTCTAGAGGGCGTGTTAAGCCAGCTGTTTTACCATCACATTACCCCTTGAACACCCAGTGAAAGGACACCACACAAGTGTTATGAAAATAAACAATGTATTTATTAGAATCACAACAACCCTGTACTCTTTATGAGGACAGGGTGCTAGGCACACAACAAAACTCTTACGAAAATACTTAAGTTAGCACGTTATACACAAATGCCCGAGGGGCACGAAAAACCATATATTCTAAAAGTGGAATGCGAAATTACTAGCAGGTAAGTACAGTACTAATAGGCTTTGGGATCGCTAGGACTTGACTATAGAATCGTTAGATTACTTCTAGGAGACCTAGGGGACTCGGGTGCAGAGTGTGCACTCTCACGCGGGATGCGGGACAAAGTCTATGGAAGCTAGTAAAGGCAAAGTTAGTGTTCACGGGCGAACCCGACCTGGTAGGAAGAAAACGACAGTGGATCCTGACCCTAGGATAGTGAGGCTATGCTGGGACACCGAAGTGCCGAAGTTACCTAGCCCAGGGGCTGCAGCTGCATAGGTCTGAAAAGACGTCGGGGATCTCGTTGCCGGACCAGGAGCCTGGAAGAAGGAAGTTGCTGGCAGGCGACCAGTGAAGGAAAGTTCGTTGGATCCAAGCCTGGATCGAGGAAGAAGAAACCTGAAAGCAGAGGGGACCAAGTTCTTGAATCACTAGCCAGTGATTAAGTGGGCACCAGGATGGCACCGGGCGAAGTCACCTCGACTAGGTGAGTGGGCGACGCTGGCTCTGCAGATCTCACGGACCAGGAGGCGTTGTCGGCGACCAGGATGGAGAGGCGAGCTGTCCCACGATGGATGAAGCTGTCGGCGTCGAAGTTACCCAGGACTGGGCAACAAGCCTTGGCTAATTCAAGCCCACGCGGTGGACTCAAAATGGCGTCTTGAGTGGACCAGGAGGGTCCGGGGGGCTCCTCTTTTGGAAGGGAGCAAGGGCCAGCCTGGAGCAACCAGACCAGCAGCAGAAATGTCGTCGGGCGTCGTTCAGAAGGCCACAAGCCAGCGGCTAGTAGCCAAACAACGCGGTGAGCAGCAAAAAGCAGAAGGGCCCCACGCAGATCGTGGAGATGCTGGGAGGCTGCACTTCGGTGCTGGAGCTGCTCAGGGTCGGGGCTTCTCGGACCCCAAAGCACTCACCAGGAAATTACTCGGCGGGCTTGCTGGAAAGAAGTCGTGCAGTCTTGAAGATGGCCGGTCCCTCGAGGTCTCGTCACACCCACGAATCTCAGCGTGACTGATGATGCAGGTAGAGGTCAGAGGTGCCAGGGAAGCCGGTTCTCGTCGAGCTGGGCAGTCTTGATCCGGAGGAGAGACTTGCAGCAGACCGCAGTGTTCTTAAGGTGGTGCCTGCGGATGCAGGGTGACTACTCCTTAGTCACAAGGGAGAAATCTTAGGAAGAAGTCTTGAGTTCCTTTCGTGGAAAGTAGTTTCAGGATTCAAAGATGATCTGATTTGGAAGGGGGCCAGTTCCTACCTTTATCCTGTAAAAAGGGGCTGGCACGCGACTAAGTCCTGCCCTAGGGGTGGGACCAGGAGGGGGGTGGTTACACCCACTTCCTTGGCGGGCTTTTCCCCAGCACAGGGTCTGGAGTGACCCTGGAACTGGTTCCAGCCAGCCTATGCACAGTGAGCACCGGGGTGCCACGTGCAGTCACCTTCCTCTAAAGCCCTGCCTACCTACAATACACAAAACCCTGTCTGGGACGGTGCTGGCACCGCCCCTGGCAGGAAACCCTTTGTCCTTATCTCCTGCTCTGGGAGGACTCCCAGCAGCAGGAGGGCAGACTTGTGTCTCGGTGGCAGCATCCATTTTGTGGAGCTGAGGCTCTGTTTGACTTTAACCGGGGTTAGGGGTTACATACATGTCGTGTCCCTCTAGAAGGGTGGAATGCTAACCCCGTCGCCAGAATTGGCGAGGGGTTAGTATTCCAATTCGTATGACACCTTACTCGACATGTTTTGATAAAGCGATACCAGAGATGGCATATAACCGCGAGGATTATAATGCACTTAAGAGTATATGGTATGCGATATCATGGAAACGGCGAAGGGATGGATCCCGAAAGCCGCAGACAGGCTCAGCTCATGCCAGAGCACCATCTCACACGATTCCAAGCACTCTGCCTTCAGGATTGTTAAGGCCTGCCATAGGAGTGACTGATAGGAGATCTGTGTGTCCATTTTAGGGTTAGATATAGGTATACTATATCTAAAGCAAGGGGTGAGTACACCACCTTGCCCCAGCTGTCGTGCAGCCAGTTGTGTCAGTTTAGTTAGTCAGCCCAGGGGTGGCATAATACATGCTTCAGCCCCTGGGAGACTTCTGGGTACCTCAGCCCTGGGTACAGGGACTTAGAGAGGGCCCAGTGCCAATTCAGTACCTGAGTACAATTTGGATAGAGAGAACAGCTAGTCTGTGGGTCTGATTAGCAGGCCCACAGCCAGGGAAAGTCGTAAACCAGTGCAGCAAAAAGCAAAAATCTGGGTGATCATAGGATTGCAGACCCTACTCTCCTACACCCTCTTATGAGCGTTTGATACTACTAACGAGTCCAGAGGTATTTGCCCCTTCATAAATACTGGGTCTTTTGGGGCTGCCTTGCATTTTTGTCAATTCTTTGGTTTAACACCCTAGCTCTCACAGGATCTTTGAATATGTCTGATGTGTGAGTGAGGAGACCCTTAAGCATAGGTAGGGTCCCTGAAGATTTCTGTGCAGCAGGTAGTGTTTCTAAAAAGAAATCTTCTATCTGAGGTTCTGTATGTAAATCTACCTTGTGGTATTTTGCTGCCCTATTAATTAATTGTGCAAAACCCGAATTATCATCAGGAGAAGAGGGTTTTGAGGGATACAGTTCCGGGTCATTATCCATATCCGACACTGCGTCATAATCCTGCCCATGGGTCTGTGTCTTCTGGGATAGTATTGTTATCATCCCTAGGAAGGTCTCCCTCCCCTGTGTCACTTTCTACATCTGTTTGAGGTGTAGATGGGCGTGGTGTAGAAGGTGTAGGAATAGCTGGCAGAGTATGAGGAAGATGATAAGTGGGTGTGTCCATAGGCTGTGGAGAAAGGGGAGGAGTTGTATTTGTCCCCATTGTTCTCTTCTTAGGAGGAGGGACTTTGTCCTCCAACGGCTGAGTCTTCCTCTTTTTAGGTAGTTTTGTCACCACTTTGCCAGTTTGTGGATCAATAAACAAAGTCTTTTGTTTTGGATCTGTTTGTTGCTCCTGTGTCGGTACCGAAGTCTTGGAGTCCGAAAGGTGCTTTTGCTTCTGCGTTTCGGTGTGATGTGTTTTCGGCACCGAGAGTTTGCTCGAGTCCGATTTCTTCGGTGTCGAGGGAGTCTTCGACTTCGAAGCATGTTTCGGTTTCGACATGGAATGTTTCGACTGCAAGCTCTCTTTTGTATGGAGCTTCGGTGTCGATGTCGACCATTTTTCGGATCTGACAGTGGGAGGCCGAATGTTTCGGTTGCCGAGCCAGAAGGCGGGGCGTCGGAAACTTTTTTCGGTTGTCTGACCGGGCTTGAAGGCGGGGTCGACACCAATCGGGGTCGGTTTTTTGGTAAAGGGACGTCGTCACTCACGGTTTGATGAACGTCGACTTCTTCGACTTCAGACTCGTCCGCCCCCGACCCGTCCTCATTTTCTTCCTCCTCCTCACGGTGTTGGACCTCGAACAGTTCTGGGATTGCATTTGACTCCATCCTCGACATCTCGTGTCTTCGGGCTCGACGGTTTCTAATCATCGACTTGGAGGAGAAAGCCGCACAGGCTTCACAGTCCCTGGATTCGTGGTCAGGTGATAAACAGAGGTTGCACACCTCGTGTTGGTCCTTGTGTGGGAATTTAGCACCACACGTACATTTTTTGAATGGAGTCCTTTCCATGGACTCCGGGCTGGACTACGTCGAGATGGGCCTCCCAGTCTCGTCGACGTAGAGTTGGAATTTTTTCTTGTTGACGTCGAAGCGCGTCGAAATGTGAATGAAGTCGCGCTCGATAAACAATACCGTCGAATTGGAAAGGGAATACGCGCCAAATATAACTTTTTTCGAAGTCGATCCGGAGCGCTTCGATCCTCATCCGAACCCGATGGCGGAAAAAAACAATCTAAGGATGGAGCCGATGCCCAATGCGCACTATCACCCAAGGGAGGAGTCACCAGCCTCGTGACTACAAAAGACTTCTCCAAGAGAAAAAGAAGTGCAATCATCCGAGCCCAACACCAGATGGCGATATATTCATAAATGTACCATCTGAACCCCATATGCCTCGAACATATATATGATCTATATTTATATAACCTACTGGCGGTCGCCAGTAGGTAGTTATAGTTAGGACCTATTATCCATAGGGAAATCGCAACATTCTATTCCCAATAACTTTGGCGCCGGAAGACTAATCTTCGCAAAATTTTCAAAACTCGTGGGGCGTTCCGGTCCGCTCCTATCTTGAAAGTTTTCGGGGTGATTCGGCAACCAGGGGCCGAGAAAAAAGGGGGGTCCCAAAACGTGTTTTCCCCATGCAATTTTCAATAGGAAACTTTAGACTCTGCTACAGCCCGAACTGCTGAGCGGAATTACACCAAATTTGGCAAAAAGGTAGCCCTTGGTTCAGAAAGAGACCTTTTTGTTAAATGGTGTAAATCCGTTCAGTAGTTACTGAGAAAATCAAATAAAAAAAAGTGATATCTATGGCCGCGGTGGATCCGCGGACTCTCCCAACCAAGAGCTGTATTCTAATTGGCTGTCAACACTCCAAACCAGGTAGTGTTTTTTTTTTTTTTTTTGCAGAGTTTTATATAGCGCGAACTAGAACCGAACCGAATCAGTTATCAGAGCGCTTTACATAGCACCAGTTACATTACATGAGGACACACTTTCATTTTTTCAGGCACGGGGAGATTAAGTGATTTGCACAGAATCACAGGGGGTTTTTGGCATCGTCACCGAGACTGGAACCCAGATCCCCAGGTCCGAGGTCGAGCGCCTTAGCCGTTAGGCCAACCCCTCTGGCAGGAATCGTGTGCCTCGATAGAACCGAGGCACAAGAAAACCGTAAAACTAGCGCATAAAACAAGAAAAGGGGGAGGGTAGAAACACCCTGACCCCCTAGGCCTGCTCACGGTGTCCCACAATGACCCTCAGGGCCCAAAAAAGCATAAAAAAAAAAAAAGAAAAATCTGCGAAATTCGCGCACCCAGCGTGAATTTCTGCCAATTTTTTTTTAAAAACGAAGCACGGTCTCCCGCGCTTCGTTATTCTTTAGACCCCGGGGCAGAGAAAAAAAAGTGTTGGGGAGCCCCAATTCCCCCCACACTGCCCCGGGGACCGCCAACCCCAGGGCTTTTTTAAATTTAATAAATAATCTTGTGTGGCGGGGGCTTGAGCCCCCCCCCCACACGCCGCAGGGACCGTCACCTCACAGGGGCACTAACATTTTAATTTGGGGGTCAGTTACGGACCCCCGAGCCACAGGTACCACCCACCCCCAGGGCTATGTCACTCATGGGAGGGGGGCCATGCGGCCCCCCCTCATGGAGCCTGTGATGGCCCTGGGGACTGCCATTCCCCAGGGCCGGCTCCTGCAGAGTCCCGGGCTGCCCACCCCGGGACACTGCTGTTTGCTATGGCAGGGCGTCCTGTCATAGCCTACCAGGTACGTCCTATAAGCGCCACAGAGCTGTGTTACAGATGGTTGTAAAAAGGGGCATGGCCTCTGAACACCTCTCTGCAACGCAGCTCCCTGGCACATACTGGAGGTACCTGATGGGCTAGTTGGCCCCCAGGGACCCTCAGGATTTGAGAGGAATTAATTCCCCAACTTAAAACGCGCCACAGGGCGTGTTTGAACACATGTCACCTTAGGCCCCGCCCCATCAGTGATGTCATTTGAGATGTCATGAGTGATGCAATATGTGAAGTCATCGGCAGTGCATTGCATGCAAGTTATAGTAGCTGAACTAACTATAATGGGGGAATTTCTATGGTTTTGTACGAGTGGACATATATATATATATATATATATATATATATATATAAAATGCTACTTACCAGTATGCATCTGTTCTTGGCATGTAGAGCAGCAGAGTTACACACTATGCATAGATGGCCACCTAGTGTTGGGCCCGGATGTTTGCAGTTTGTTTTGTAGAAAAGTCTTTGGAAGTCACGGGATAGGTGACTCCTCCTTTGGAGGATGCTGCGCATGGGCATTGGCTCCATCCCCAGATCGTTTTTCGCAATTAGGGAAGTGATGGAGCTGTACAAGAGGTAGTGATGTCCATGTGATTTGTATCTAATTAAGATAATACTGGAACAGATAAAGGTAGGCGGGTGGGCGTGTGTAACTCTGCAGCTCTACATGCCAAGAACAGATGCATACTGGTAAGTAGCATTTTCCGTTCGAGGCATATGAGCTGCAGATTACACACTATGCATAGATTGTATAGCAGTACCCACCTTTAGCAGCGACCACCAGTATCTGTTGCAGTTGTATGAAACAGAGTTTTTAGAACAGCCTGGCCCACAGTAGCTTGTTGTTTAGTTTGCACATCTACACAGTAATGCTTTGTGAATGTGTGCAGTGTAGACCATGTGGCTGCTTTGCATATATCATCTAGGGGAATATTCCCTAAGAATGCCATTGAAGCCACTATTTTTCTTGTAGAATGGGCTTTTGGAGGAATTGTTAATGTACGTTTGGCTTTGTGATAACATGTGTGTATGCATTTAACAATCCACCTAGCGATCCCCGATTTAGATATGGGATTGCCTTTATGTGGCGGTGCAAAAGACACAAAAAGCGGTTTTGTTTTACGAAAAGCTTGTGTCCTTTCGATATAGTATAGTAATGCTCTTTTGACATCTAAGGTATGTAGAGCTCTTTCTGCGACTGTTTGAGGCTACAAGAAAAATACGGGCAGCTCAACAGATTGATTTAGATGGAATGGTGAAATGACTTTAGGAAGGAACTTAGGGTTAGTACGAAGAACCACTTTGTTATGATGCATTTGCAGAAAGGGTTCTTGAATGGCAAATGCTTGTAGTTCACTAACTCTTCTGAGAGAAGTAATGGCTACTAGGAAAACTACTTTCCAGGTTAGGAATTGCAATTCACATTTATGTAATAGTTCAAAGGGAGGTCCCATTAATCTTGTGAGAACCATGTTTAAGTTCTGCACTGGTGGAGATGGCGTCATGGGAGGAATTATTCTTTTGAGTCCTTCCATAAAAGCTTTAATAGCTGGTACTCTAAAAAGAGATAGGTGTAGTCTATTTTGTAAGTACACTGCGATGGCAGCGAGGTGTAGCCTGATAGATGTGTAGGTTAAGTTACACTTTTGAAGGTGTAATAGATATCCTATGATGTGTTGAATAGACACGTCTAAAGGATTAATTTGGTTGTTTTGGCAGTATATGACGAACCGTTTCCACTTAGCGGCATAACATGCTCTAGTAGTGGGGCGTCTAGCTTCTTTGATAACGTTCATACATTCTGGGGGAAGGTTGAGGTAACCAAACTATGACCTCAGGAGCCAGATCGCTAGGTTGAGCTGAGCTGGGTCCGGGTGTCTGATATCTCCATGGTTCTGTGTTAATAGACGTGGAGATAGGTTTAGTTTTTGGTGTGGTACTATACACATCTGCAACAGCGTGGATTATCACGGTTGCCTGGCCTAAGTTGGAGCGACTAGGATGAGCGTTAAGGAATGTTGCTGTAGTTTGCGTACCACTAACTGAAGTAGTGGGGGAGGCGAAAAAGCATACGCAAATAGTTCTGACCAATTTATCCATATCGCATTGCCTTTGGACAATGGGTGTGGGTATCTGGCGGCAAAGTTTGGGCATTTTGCGTTTTCGTGGGTGGCGAAGAGGTCTATCTGAGGTTGTCCCCTTATTTGAAAGAACGGATGAAGAACTTGCGGATGAAGTTCCCACTCGTGGATCTGCTGTGTTTGTCGACTTAGCAGATTTTGATATAGTGTTTTGCACTCCTGGGACGTGTCTGGCTCAGAGGAAGATCTTTAGTGGTATAGCCCATCTTCATATCGGATGTGCTAACAGAGCTGCAGAGAGTGTGTCCCCCTTGTTTGTTTAGGTAGTACATAGCTGTCATATTGTCTGTGCGGACTAAGACAGGTTTGCCTGAGACCGGAGTTTGAAAAGCTTTTAGGGCTAGAAACACAGCTAGCAACTCCAAGTGGTTGATGTGGAGTAACTTTTGTTGCGGTGGAATCATTGGGCAGGGGTAGAGGCGGAGCAGGAGTTGTTATTTTTACCTCTGCCTTTGTTATTGTTACCCCTGTGCCCACCCCTTTGGTAGCCCTTTCTGTGAGTGGACTGTGTAGGGGCTTTGTACGAGGTAGAAGCTGTGTCTGAAGTATATCCCCTGGTGGCACCTCGATAGGATGAGCGACGAAAAGAACATCTGGGAGCCTGCGACTGCAGGGCTCCCATAGATTTGGCGGTGTCTGTATCCTTTTTTTATTTTGTCTAGTGATACATCTACGTTGGGTCCAAATAGGTGTTGCTCATCAAAGGGCTGATTAAGAATGGCACTTTGTACCTCAGGTTTGAACCCTGATATAAGTAGCCAGGCTTGTCTGAGTAATAAAACGCTGGTGTTAACTGCCCTAGGGGCAGTATCTGCTGCATCGAGTGCACACTGAATAGAGGTGTTTGTGATGTTTTTCCCCTCTTGGGTAAGCTCGTTTGCTCTATCCTTGTACTTGTCAGGGAGGTGCCTCATTAATGACTCTAGCTCATCATAATGTGCCCTGTCATATCTGGCTAATAATGCCTGTGTATTGGCGATACGCCACATGTTTGCTGCTTGAGGCGCTGTTCTTTTCCCTGATGCGTCAAGTAGCTTAGACTCCTTATCTGGTGGTGCAGCCTCCCCTGATGTTTGTGAGTTTGCTCTCTTACGTGCATTGGAAACTACGAGTCTAATGGTACTGGACCTCAAATATATGCTGGGTCAGAGGGAGCAGCTTTATATTTTTTCTCTATACGAGGGTTAATGACCCGAGTTCTGACTGGGTCCTTGAATACTTCAGGAGCATGCTTGATCACTCCTTTGAGCATCGGTAAAATGGATGAGGACCTTTGTGCATTATCAAAGGTATCCATTAGGAAGTCTTCCTCAACAGGGTCTGTATGTATGTCCACCCCATGATATTGTGCAGCCCTGTGAATTAATTTATTAAACCCTATAGTGTCTTATGGTGGGGAAGGCCTTGAGGGGTATAAGTCATACAAAAGGACATTTGAGACATCTGGGGTGGTATAATCATCCCACGGGTCAGGGGATCCTGTAGGCGTGGCTGGATCAGGTATGTTACTCCTCCTTATCATCAGAGCGATCATCCCTGTCTGGTATGATAGAGGATGCTGGGGAATGCTGTTGTATTGGAGGATGTGGTGATGGTACAGGTGAAAGAGAAGGGGAAGGCAGTCTTAGGGGAGAGGTTGCCATGTCCTTCTTCTTTGACTGTAGCTGGTGTGTCCAGTGGTCGCTTTTTTGAAGCCAAAATTAAGTGTCCAGTGGTTGAATCCTTAGCTAGAGTCTTTAGAGCAGTGTCTGGATAAGGTAAATCCTCTGCAGGAGGGTGATCTTTTGGTGCGGAGGAAGGCTTGGGCACCGAAATGGCTTGTTTTGGTTTCTTGACAATGTCTTTCACTGGTGAAGCAGGAGTCTTTTTCGGCTCAAAGGCTTTTTTCGGTTCCGAGGATTTTTTCGGTTCTGGTATGGATTTTGGATCGGAAGGTTTTTTCGGATCCGAAGGTTTTTTCGGATCCAATGGTTTTTTCAGTTCCGGTGGTTTTTGGGAATCCAAAGCGGGTTTGCTTGGTTCCGACCTGGGTTTCGGTGCTGAAGGAGTAGTGGTATGTTTCGGCGCCGATGCTTTGGATGTAGGTGTAGTCGGTGCCGTTGTCTTTTTCGGTGCAGGTAGATGTGCTCCGGCACCGTGTGAAGGCCGACTCGAGCCCGAGTCGCCTGAAGGCTTAATTGGCTTCTTAGCCGGGCCCGAAGATGGGGCAGTAGAAGCAGAGTGCCGGTGTGCACCGGAGCCAGAGGGTGTGACCGGGGCCTTTTGTGTCGAGGAAGGGTCGGGGGTCTTACTGACGACCCGCTGCGCTGGAGTGATGTCCTCAACCTCGGAATCTTCCGCCTCGGAGCTGCTGTCGACGCCGTGTTGTTCTGGAACGTTGACGCCTTCTTCGAAGATTTCGGCCGGAATCAGAGATGAAGATCTTTGAGCCATTGTTCTCCTTGTTCTTCGGTCCCGTATAGTCTTTTTGGAGCGGAAAGAGGCCCAAGCTGAACAGTCCTTTGCCT
The DNA here is from genome assembly GCF_964261635.1 of Lissotriton helveticus. Lineage (NCBI taxonomy): Eukaryota > Metazoa > Chordata > Amphibia > Caudata > Salamandridae > Lissotriton > Lissotriton helveticus. Next base: position 402,459,575 of record NC_136063.1, on the reverse strand, counting down.
CGTGTTCTGGAAAGAGGCAGAGGTTACACACCTCATAAAGGTCGGTGTGGGGAAACTTCGACCCACATTGAGGACACTTTTTAAATGGCGTGCTTTCCATGAGCTGGAGTCGAGGCCTAGCTAGGCCCGAAGGCCGTCGACGACGCCCGGAATCGAGATCCTCGATGTTGAAGAGTAGCGTCGACTGGAAAGCGTTCGAAACTAAGTTTTGTAGGTTGGTGAGGATTTCGCGCTGAAGGAAATCGGTTCCAACACGGAGCGCTGGAAACACATCCGAGCCAGGTGGCGGAAAAAAACAATCTGGGGATGGAGCCGATGACCATGCGCAGTATCATCCAAAGGAGGAGTCACCTATCCCGTGACTTCCAAAGACATTTCTACAACAAAACAAACTGCAAACATCCTGCCCCAACACTAGGTGGCCATCAATGAATAGTGTGTAATCTGCAGCTCATATGCCATGAACACGATTTCTTTCAACTGTTTACAGGAAATGCACCAGGGCTGAATCCAGGATCCAGCCCTGAGTTAGAAAAAACTATTGTAAAGTGATTTTAATGCATTCACTTAAAAACTCCCATTAAGCTCAATGTTATTTTGTGTTTAAACTTGTGATGCATATTGCAACAACTGTAACTATTGCATTTTAAAGTCAACTGCTATTTGAAAGTATTCAATTGCAACATCTCATTCTGAGAAAGTAACTATATATTTTTATATACAAAACAATTGGCCTATAGTTCAGTTCTTGAGTGTGTGAGACTATTTGCTGACTGAGTGTGTAAAACAAATGCTTTACACTGTCTTCTGATACTGCCTTACTGCTCGACCAAGCTACCACTAGAGAGTAAGGTTATATCTAACTTTAGCCTCTGCCATACGTCTGGGGACTGTGGACTGTGCACACTGTACCTTACTTTGGTCCAGTGTATACAGAGACACTTTCTTACAGGCATGCTGTTAGAAATAGGATTTCTGGCTGACTGAGGCTTGCGCCAAAGCCAGGCAAAAACCACCCCTCTAGTTAGGGCAAGGGAGTTACACTCCAAAGATAACCCCTGCTCACCCCCTTGGCAACGTGACACGAGCAGTAAGGCTGATCCCGGAGGCGTTGTGAGTTAAGTATTTGCGCACCCACCTACCAACAAAAACTTCCCAGGCTCCCCACAAAAGGAACTCCACACAAGGTTATAGCACAAATAGCCTTTGTATTCTCAAAACACCTTAGAGTAGTAACCACATCATGTACACTGTGCCATCTGGCACGGCGCAATATTTACAAGGGGATATGGACACCGGACAGGGCCACAGACAGACTTGTTTACACAGGACAGGGCCACGTGGGCCACTTGTCAGAATTATTTACACAAGACAGGGCCACGTGGGCCACTTGTCAGAATTAGCGCTTGGGAAGAACTAGTAAAAGTCAGAAGATATATGAACTTAGAACACAGCCAGTAATCACTGGCAAGACACTATACTCGTCGTCAACCTGTAATATAAATCCTAACAGGCACCGTATCATCTAAGGCAAGAACTCTATTCTACGCCACCTCATAAGCCTAGACATAGTAGACCATAATCTCCTAGCATCACGTGCATCAGGAACCACTTACTCACATAACCTGCAGTAGGGAATAAATCACACCTAGACCACAGTAGAGAATTACAATCAAACATCAGGCAATAGGCAAACCTAATAATCATAAGAGCACATCTAGGATGATCAATCAAGGTGCATAAATCATTCTACAAACACTACATTTTCTAGCACCTACATAAAAATAACATTAGGGTCTGGCGCCCTATAAACCTGGGAGTCCCCTGGGCCAACTAGCCATCTATAAGGGGCTCAAATGCCCACTGTCCATGAGGTCAGGGCTGCTGCCTAAGCAGCGACAGTTACGGGGGCGCACTGGGCGCAAACCTAAACGAGGCAGCTGTCCACTACTTGCTGGGAGTCTCAAGGAATGCCTAAACGTTGCAGCTAGCACTAAGTGCTGCGCAGCTGTGCAGGCAGAGATGGGGGAAAAAGAGTGTGTCTCGCTCCTGGATTAAAAAGATATGTCCCCTTAAAAGAAAGAACCTAAACGGGTCAGCAGCCCACTAATGGCTGGGCAGCTGGGAAACAAGTCTGTGGCCAGGGCTCCCACTGGCCCATAGGAATAAAACTGGGCCATATTCTGGAGCTCCTTGGCTCTAAAGGTACACATGTCCCCATGGGCCCTCTGGCTCCTTAACTCATTCTGCGCCAACTGGGAGCCACGGGGATCTAACAACCATCAGGAGCCATGGAGCACACTGGCTCCTCCACTAAAACAAGTATGGCCAGACGTTGGAGCCCTCGGGCTCAGGGAATAACTGGGGGGCTGCCCCTGACTCCACTCAGGAAGGGAATTACCCTCATCGTTGGAGCCATCCGAGGCTCAGGACTCATTAATAAAACGTGGGGGCGGCCCACTGCCATCTGGGGCCGCCCTGAATGCACCCATCACACTGTGCCTACACAGGCACCAACACACGCTCGGAGCCCCAGGACACTCAGCGGGTCGCTAGAGTCTGGCGGGGGCTCCTCCTGGTGCTCGGTGCAGGCCGGCGGGGCTCTCTGTCGACGGGGCTCCCTCCACCGCATGGGAGCCCCGCAACACTGGTGCTGGGTTCTGCTGGCGGCCCAGGGGCTCTCCCTAACTCCCGGGAGCGCCGGGCCGCGGGGGGGCCATGACTCAGCCGTCCTCGCTTCTCCTCCTCGTGGCGGGACTTTTCTCGGCGGGGCTCTCCCGCTCCGGAAAGCCTGGTCGGGCCTCGCTGCGCCGCACTTCCCCGTGGACCACTTCTCGAAGCGGCAGGGCTCCCCTCACTCATGGGAGCCCTACCAGTCCGCCATCCTCTATTTTCTTCCTCCTCCCTCGGGTCTCCTCACGCGGGTCTCCTCACGCGGCACCCCCTCCCCCCATGCAGAGGGGTGGAAACGAAGTGCGCCAGGCCTCGTCCATGTCCCGGGTGAGTGGCGCCTGACTTTCGCCTCGGCAGTGAATTCAGAGGAATAGAGGGGTAGGCTCCCTCGAGCAATTTATAAATAGCAGGGTGGGCACATGCAAAAACAACCTAATAAGTTCGACAGAGATCCGATGAGGGGTAGGCTCCAACACCCACAAGGCAAAAAGTTCAGGGGGTACCTGCCAGAAGGGCCAAGTCCAACACATGCCATGTTGACTATTCATTTTGTTCTGCACCAAGACACCCAGCATGCAAAGTGTAAGTAAGTGTGTGTGTGTATGTATGTATGTATGTATGTATTGCCTACTTGTATAGCGCAAAACTGTCACCCAAAGGGTATCCTGGCGCTTTGACATTTCCAGACCAACAAACAGTCACGATATTACATTGCCCTGGGGAACAGATGGGACTTCAGGCCTTTCTTAAGTAAGACAAATTCCCCCGTGCTCCTTAGGACCACTGGCAGAGAGTTCCAAAGATTGGCCGCAGTGTAACCAAAGGAACGTCCGCCCATTCGTATTCTCCGGATCTTAGGAACTGTAGCCAGACATGCCGATGAAGATCGCAAAGGTCTGGAAGTCGAGTACCAGGAAAAAAGCTCTTGCAGGGGAACAGGCCCCTGGCCATGGAGGGCCTTGAACACTATAGATGATGCTTTAAAACAAATACGCTGGTGGACCGGCAGCCAGTGGAGGTCCTTGAGCGCCAGGGAAGAAGAAGCCGAGCGCGATCGAGAAAGGGCCAGCTTAGCCGCCATATTCTGAATGCGCTGCATTCTTCCGATCAAGATGCCCTGGGGCACCCAGAAGCAGTGCGTTGCAGTAGTCTAACCTACTGAGAATGATACTGCGCACTACCTCTGGTCTGGCTTGAGCCGGGAGCATAGGGAGAATCTTACGGAGAATGCGGAGCAGCATCATACATGTGATGACTGTTTTATTTACAAAAGCATTGAGCTGCAAATTGGGTCCAAACATAACGCCCAGATTCCGAGCGGAATCTGCTGCCGCAACCGTACCCTGGAAGGAGGTGGGCCAAAAATCCACCGGCAAAGGCCGAGGAATACGGTCCGTAGAGCAATGCAGCACCTCGTTAAACTGGAGTGAGTTAAGGCGCAGCCAGTTGTAGGTGGTTGTCATGCAGCGATGAAAGGTCTCCTGAGACACAGCCTCTCTGCCTTCCAAGGAGAAGATAAGCTGCGTATCATCAGCATAATTCATGACTGAGATCCCGAATGACTTAATCAGCTTAACTAAGGGGCGGAGGTAGAGATTGAATAAAATAGGGTTAATAGCCGACCCCTGAGGTACCCCTTGCCCCACTTTTTTTATGCCAGATTTGTAAGGCGGTAGGGCCACTACCTGATGTCGGTCCTGAAGATAGGAGACCAGCCAATCGTTAGCCAGACCAATCACCCCAGCTTCCTCCAATCTGCTGATAAGGATAGCGTGGCTGACCGTGTCGAACGCGGCCGGCATATCCAGCAGCACTAAAAAGGCTGCTCGACCTGAGTCGACACGCGAACGAAGATCATCCAGGACAACCACTAGTGCAGATTTGGTGCCGTGAGCAGGACTGAAGCCGAACTGGGCCACATCCAGCCAGGTGTTAGCTTCCAAAAAACTGGACAGGTGTCTAGTGACCCACCTCTCCGAGATCTTAATAGGAAATGGAAGCAACGAGATTGGCCGGTAGTTTCCCAAACAAGAGAGGTCCAGTGTTGCCTTCTTCAGGAGGGGAGAAACCACGGCCAATTTCCAGCTGTCTGGAACCGTGGCTGTGTGTGTGTGTGTAAGTAAGTGTGTGTGTGTGTGAGTGTGTGTGTGTAATGGTACAGAGCCTCTAAGGGTGACGCAATAAGTACTGCAGCCCTGAGAGGTCTTCCCTGGTCACAGTGCCTTGGGTACCTGTGGTACCATTTGTAGGAGAGTAGGGTCTGCAATCCTATGATCACCCAGATTTTTGCTTTTTGCTTCACTGGTTTACGACTTTCCCTGGCTGTGGGCCTGCTAATCAGACCCACAGCCTAGCTGTTCTCTCTATTCCAAATTGTACCCAGGTACTGAATTGGCACTGGGCCCTCTCCAAGTCCCTGTACCCAGGGCAGAGGTGCACCCAGAAGTCTCCCAGGGGCTGCAGCATGTATTATGCCACCCCTGGGCTGACTAACTAAACAGACACAACTGGCTGCTTGACAGCTGGGGCAAGGTGGTGTAATCACCCTTTGCTTTAGATATAGTATACCTATATCTAAACCTAAAATGGGCACACAGATCTCCTACCAGTCACTCCTATGGCAGGCCTTAACAATCCTGAAGGCAGAGTGCTTGGAATCGTGTGAGATGGTGCTCTGGCATGAGCTGAGCCTGTCTGCGGCTTTCGTGATCTATCCCTTAGCCGTTTCCATGATAGAGTCAGACCATATACTTTTAAGTGCCTTATAATCCTCGCGGTTATGGTAACTTTGGTCTGACATTATCTAAACATGTCGTGTAAGGTGTCATACGCTTTGGAATACTACCCCCTCGCCAGTTCTGGCGACGGGGGTAGCATTCCACCCCTCTAGAGGGAGAAGACATGTTGGTAGCCTGTAACCCCGGTTAAAGTTGGACATAGCCTCAGCTCCACAAAATGGATGCTGCCACCGAGACACAAGTCTGACCTCCTGCTGCTGGGAGTCCTTCCAGCGAGGAGTGCTTGGACAAAGGGTTTCCTGTCAGGGGCGGTGCCAGCACCATCCCAGACAGGGTTTTGTGTATCCCAGGTAGGCAGGGCTATAGAGGAAGGTGACTGCAAGTGGCACCCCGGTGCTCACTGTGCATATGCCGGCTCAAACCAGTTCCTGGGGCACACCAGCCCCTGAGCTGGGGAGAGACCGGACAAAGGAGAGGGGTGTAACCACCCCCTCCTAGTCCCACCCATAGGGCAGCACTTAGTCGCGTGCCAGCCCCTTTTCTCAGTATAAAGGTAGGAGCAGGCCCCCTTCCAAATTAGATCATCTTTGAATCCTGAAACTACTTTCTACGAAAGGAACTCAAGACTTCTTCCTAAGATTTCTCCCTTGTGACTAAGGAGTAGTCACCCTGCAGCAGCAGGCACCAACCAAGCATCGCGGTTTGCTGTAAGTCTCTCCTCCGGATCAAGACTGCCCAGCTCGACGAGAACCGGCTTCCCTGGCACCTCTGACCTCTACCTGCATCATCAGCCCAGCTGAGATTCGTGGGTGTGACGAGACCTCGAGGGACCGGCCATCTTCAAGACTGCACGACGCTTGCCCAGCACGACCACCGAGGGATCCTTGAGTGAGTGCTTTGGGGTTTGAGAAGCCCCAACCCTGAGCAGCTCCAGCACTGAAGTCCAGCCCTCCAGCATCCACGAGATCTGCGTGGGGCCCTTCTGCTCTTTGCTGCTCGCCGCGTTGTCCAGGTCACTTGCCCGTTGGCTAGTGGCCCTTCTGACGACGAACCACGACGACAACACCGCTGGTCTGGTTGCTCCAGACTGGCCCTTGCTCCCCTCCAACAGAGGAGCACCCCGGACCCTCCTGGTCCACTCCAGACGCCATTTTGAGTCCACCGCGTGGGCTTGCATTTGTCAAGAGTTGTTGCCCCAATCCTGGGTCCAGCGACGTCGACAGCAGATACCTTCGTGGGACAGCTCGCCCCTACATCCTGGTCGCCGACAACACCTCCTGGTCCGAGAGACAGCAGAGCCCAGCGTCGCCCACTCACCTGGTCGAGGTGACTTCGCCCGGTGCCATCCTGGTGCCCACCTAATCACTGGCTAGTGATTCAGGACTTGGTCCCCTCTGCTTACAGGTTTCCATCTTCACCGATCCAGGCTTGGATCACATCGAACATCTTCACTGGTCGCCTGCCAGCAACTTCGTCTTTCAGGCTCCATAGACTGCAAAGAGGATTCCCGACGTCTTTTCAGACCTATGCAGCCGCAGCCCCTGGGCTAGGTAACCTAAGCATTTTGGTGCTCCAGCATAGCTTAACTATCTAAGTGTCCAGATCCTTTTTCGTTTCAGCTCTACCTAGTCGGATTCGTCCGATAACACTAACTTTGCATTTACTAGCCTCCATAGACTTTGTTCCGCATCCCGCGTGAGAGTGCACACTCTGCACCCGATCTCCCTAGGCCTCCTGCTCGTAATCTAAAGGTTCAGTAGTCTAGTCCTAGCAATCCCAAAGCCTCTGAGAATAGTTACTTACCTGCTAGTAATTCGCATTCCACTTTTGTAGTATATGGTTTTTCGTGCCCCTCGGGCATTTGTGTAAATTGTGCGACTAAGTATTTTCTTAAGAGTTTTGTGTTGTGCTTAGCTCCCTGACTCAAAGAGTTCAGGGTAGTACTGTTATAAATAAATATACTTTTATTTTCATAACAACTTGTGTGGTGTCCTTTCACTTGGTGTTCAAAGGGTAAATGTGTTGGTAAACAGCTGGCTTAACACGCCCTCTAGAGTTTAGCCTAAAGACTGCTCTTGTCCATGCTCCTAGGATAGCTGGTCTATCAGGTTGACTTACAACCAATCATCAATAAGGGTCGTTTGGAATGATACATAGTTATCACTAGAATAGTGAGCACTGCATATCAGGCCAACTTCTCACACCATTTACCAGGGGCTGACCTGTGGCCACAGATGCCAATTGGGTTTGTTTTGGGGAAGAACACAGGCCCAGGGAACCTGATTGGCAGGGACCCAGGGCACATCAAGTCAGAAGTGCATCAGTAGCCTGGCAAAAGGGGGGGGGGTTACTTCAACAGACACCCAGCTTCTCACAAACTGTCACAAGGAGAGCTGGTGGCACGAGGACCTGCACCTCATACCTAAAAATCAATAACATCTGTTCCCTTATGAAATGTAGGTTTTTGTTCGATATTGGTTCCTTCAACATAGAAGCAGGACTGGACAACCTCTGAAAAAATCCAGCATTATTGACGCAAAACTCAATTGACGGCAGTCTCAAACAGGACAGGATCTGTGTGGACAACATCTTCCATCTCGCAGTGCTCTGCGTAGCTTGTGTTGCAGAGGTAAGCACAGTTTATTTATTAACCATCTGGAAGCAATAAAATACTGAAAAGAACTCTTCAGGAGCAGAAGTCGGCAAAACAACTAACAAACAAGCTACTTTCTATCAGCTAACACCTTATCTGTTGGAAGCCTTAGAATTACCCCAGGTGTCAAGACTGGATCTTGAAGATTTTTCATGAGCCGTACCATTGCGCGCTGGTAGGAGGCATTGATCGTCTCAATGTCCGGCACGGTAAGTGACATCACTATACCGATATAGGCACTACCCAGGCGTGCCAACGTCAGTTCCTTTTCACAACTTTCCACGTCAGAAGAGCAGAGCCATGAAGAACGACCACAGGTATGTCACAAATAGGGCTCTGTAAGGAGTCAGCCCTATCCCTAGAAATCAGTTTGCAGAGCGGGGTGGATGGGTGGGTCAGTAAGGAATCTGCAGCTAGATATCATCTCTAAACAGCTAAGACGTTACTGAAGGTAATTAACTTGATCATCTGATGGAGACATCTAGCTACAGATTCCTTACCTTACAATAGATACCCAAGCAATACCATCCAGAGGGTCTTCGAAACCAACTTCAAACGAGAATGTCCAGCTGGACAAACAGGCAAAGAGCCCTTCCCTGCAGACCTGACTGTCAAAACTGTATGTTTGGTAAACGTCTGCAGGGAAGCCCATGTTACTGCTTGGCAGATATCCAGGACCGGTACTCTGCACGCTAGGGAGGTGGTGGCCTCTTTAGCTCTGATGGAATGAGCCCGCAAACCTTCAGCTTGCTTCTTGGCCAGTGAGTAGCAGATTTTGATGCAGAGCACAACCCACCTGGATATGGTTCACGTTTGCAGAGCCCGACCTTTCGTTACATTAACATACCCCACAAAGAGTTGGTCATCCACCCGGAACTCTTGAGTGAGGTCAAGGTAGAATAAAAGTGCAGTTTTTGGGTCCAGACGGTGGAGTCTCTCATTTTCCTTAGAGGGATGTGGAAGAGTATAAAAGGTAGGCAACATGATTAATTTGCCTACATGAAAAGGGGGGACCACTTTTGGTAGAAAGGAGGCCCTTGTACGAAGCATCACTTTGCCAGAATACACTGAAAGGTAAGGCGGCAAAGAAGGCCTGCAGCTCACTTACTCTGCGGGCAGATGTAACTGCCACAAGGAAGGCTGCTTTCAAGGTGAGAAGCCTGTGGGGACAAATGTGTAGAGGCTTGAAACGAGCACACATCAAAACAGTTAAAACCAGAATAAGGCCTCACTGAGACATAATGAATGGTAAGGAGGGAAGAGATGAGTAAGACCCTTAAGAAATCTATGTACAACAGGGGACTTGAACAAAGAGGGATAAGAAGGTAACCGGATGAAAGCAAAAATGGAAGATAGATAGCCCTTAAGAGTGCCCATTGCAGAGCCATGCTGAGAAAGAGAAAGTATGAAAAGTAGAAACTCCGAAAGAGGGGCAGAAAGGGGATCAACAGATTCTTTTGCACAGCATGCCACAAATTTTTTGCAACAGCAGGAGTACACCATCTTGCGGGAGAGATGTCGGGCTGTCAAGAGGACATTACTGACTTGGTTGGAAGGTCAAAATCTGTCAACTGTCGCCACATAATCTCCATGCAAGAAGGCGGAGAGTGGACAGGATTGGGTGGAGAACCCTCCCATGCTGCAGCAACAGATGATCCTCCTGAAGGAGCAGCCTGATCACAGGCTCGATGGCCATGTTCAGAAGCTCAGGATACCAGCCCAGTCCGAAGAAACAAGGATGACTTGGCCCGGTCAGTCTTGTTCTTCTTGAGAACTCTGAAACGGAGTGGTATAGACGGAATGGTGTACAGGAGGCCTGAGCTCCACTCGAGCCAAAAAGTGCCTTGGAGCGAGTGCCGCCTTGAAAATTCCAGTACGCAGAACTGCTGACATTGAGATGTTCTAATCGGTGGCAAACAGACCTAACCAAGGCTCTCCCAACTGCTGAAAGACACCTTGCACCACTGCCGAATGGAGACACTATTCGTGATCCGCTAGGTAGCTTTAGTTGAGTTTGTCTGCTCTGGCATTCAGATAACAGGCCAGATGTTGAAACACCAGAGAAATGCTCTGGCATTCCAGCCAAGCCCATAGGAGAGGGGCATCTTGACAAAGGGTACACGACCCCACCCCGCCCTGTTTGTTGTAGTACCACAAGGCAGTGGTGTTGTCCGAACACTTGCACTAGCCTTGCCCTGAAGGAGGAACGAACAGCATTCAATGCCAGTCGGATCACTCGTAGATCCAATAGGTTAATGTGGAGTCTTGATTCCTCCGAAGACTAGAGTTTTCGAACTCCACCACTCCCAGATGGCCGCCCAATCCCAGAAGTGAGGCATCTGTCATCACTGCGAGATCTGGTTGGGAGGGGTCTACCTCTGACCCAATCATGGTTTGTGAGTCACCACTGCATGATCTTTGCAGATCCTTCCGAGATCTGTACAAGGTCGGTGATATTCTTCTGATGCTGTGCTCACTGGAACTTGAGGTCCTACTGCAGAGCCTGCATATGCCTTCTGGCATGTGTCACCAGCAGGATGCAGCAGGCCATGAGGCCCAGCAGCCTCAGAGTGATTCTCACTGAAATCTAGGAGAGGGTGAAATATCGGTATCATAGCCTTAATACCTTGGACTCGTCGCTCTGGAGTATAAGCCTGAAACTGTACTGTGTCCAGAACAGCTTCGATGAAAGAGCATCTGAGAGGGAGTTAGGTCTGACTTTGACACATTAATAGTGAACCCCTGGGAGTGTAAAAGGTTTGCCATGGTCTGGAGGTGGAAGCCAGCCTGGGACAAGCCAGATATCAACAGCCAGTCATCGAGATAGGGGAAGACAGGCACCCCAGATGAGCTGCAACCATCAACATCACCTTGGTGAACACCAGAGGGTGCTGGTAAGGCCAAAAGCACGGTGAACTGAAAATGCTTGGAGCAAACCGCCAACCGCAGATAGTGACTTAGGACAGGCAGGATGCGTATATCACAATAGTGGTCCTGAAGGTCCAACACTACCACCCAGTCTCAAGGGTCAAGGGCAGAAGAGACCTGAGGCAACATGAGTGTAGGAGAGTGGGGTCTGCAATCCCATGGCCACCCCAGATTTTTGCTTTTTGCTTCACTGGTTTACGACTTTCCCTGGCTGTGGGCCTGCTAATCAGACCCACAGCCTAGCTGTTCTCTCTCTAAATTGACAAGCATGTACCTTAGGTGCATTTACCGATTGGTACTGGGCCACCTTATCAGTCCCTGTACAGTATACCTTAGGTATCCAGGGCATAGGTGTACCCAGGGCATACCAGGGGCTGCAGCATGTATTATGCCACCCCTGGCTGGCCACCCAAACAGACACAACTGGCTGCACGACAGCTGGGGCAAGGTGGTGTAAACACCCTTTGCTTCAGATATAGTATTACTATATCTAACCCTTAAAATGGACACACAGATCTCCTATCAGTCACTCCTATGGCAGGCCTTGACAATCCTGAAGGCAGAGTGCTTGGAATCGTGTGAGATAGTGCTCTGGCATGAGCTGAGCCTGTCTGTGGCTTTCGGGATCCATCCCTTAGCCGTTTCCATGATATCGCATACCATATACTCTTAAGTGCATTATAATCCTCGCTGTTAAATGCTAACTTTGGCATAGCATTATCAAAACATGTCGAGTAAGGTGTCATACGAATTGGAATACTAACCCCTCGACAATTCTGGCGACGGGGTTAGCATTCCACCCTTCTAGAGGGACACGACATGTATGTAACTGTAAACCCCGGTTAAAGTTAACTCAAGCCTCAGCATCACAAAATGGATGCTGCCACCACAGACACAAGTCCGACCTCCTGCTGCTGGGAGTCCTTCCAGCGAGGGAGGCTCAGACAAAGGGTTTCCTTCCTTGGGAGGTGCTAGCACCACCCCAGACAGGATTTTGTGTATTGGGTAGGCTTAGGCTGAAAGGAATGAGACATGCCTGGGGCACACAAGGTGCCCTGTGCATACACCGGTTCCAACCAGTTGCTGGGGCATTCCAGCCCCAGCTCTGGCGGGAAACTGGACAAAGGAAAGGGAGTGTAGCCACCCCCTTCCTGGTCCCACCCAGGGGAGGGACCTAGTCGTAGTGCAGCCCCCTTTAGCCGGATAAAGGTAGGAGCTGGTCCCATTCCAAGTTAGATTAATCTTGACAACCTTCCACGAAGAAACTCTTGACCTTCGACCTCCTGAACATCATTTCATTTCAAAAATCTTTATTTCGATCACAGATCATAAAAGATACATAGCATTTCTACAACTTAAAAACTAATTAAACACGATGTGATCCGATATTTAAGACATTTTAAAACAGGGGGGGAGATAAAACAGTGAATATCTTTCGGCGGGATTTTTATACAAGTCTTTTCATTAATCGGCATCGAATAAACCACATAGAGGTCAGAAATTTCGATAGGGCAAAAACTACAGTGGGAGAGAGGTCTGTCTTTAAAACTCTATAGGCAGATTGAAAGGATCTAAAACCCAAGTTCCTGAGTAGCGGGACTAACCAGTATCTCCTACTCCTCTCATAGCCCTTGCAGAAGAAGACAGCATGGACATCGTCCTCCTTCGGGTGAGCACACATTGGACAGGTTGCTACGGTGGAGCGAGATTGCCATGACGCTGTAAATGAAGCAAGGGGGAGGCATCCATATCTCCATTGTAAAAATAGTTTTCTCGTTAGTACAGGAGAAATAGCGTCTAGAGTGCTTTCAAGACAATAAGAGTCTTTCACTTTTAGGAACAAGTGTGTCAAGGATCCTTCTCGTGTGGCATCAATAGCTCTTGTGAGCATCAGTTCATAATATGCTCTCGTTAGTACCTTTTTTGGAGTCTTTACACAAGAGCTTGAAGGATCCGTCCATAGTTCCGGGTATCCCATCTCCTCTAGCATTCCCTTGACGTAAATCATCCAGGGGATCCTCTTGGCATTCCGTAGCTCCATGAATTCCTGTAGTTCCTCTGTAGTTGGTAAGGTCTGGGCACACCACATACGCCTCCAGAAAGTTAGGGGTTTAAGACCAAGCTCCTCTGTTATTGGTCGAATTCCCAGGTCTAATCTGAGGGGGAATAGGGGAGTGCTCTGGGGAAGGGCAACGACCTGCCTCAGAAATTTATTTTCGATTGACTGTAGTTTGGGGAGTTGAGAGTGACCCCACAGCTCGCCCCCATATGTGACACCCGCCCGGGCTTGAATTTTGTAAATGTGCATGATTGGGGTTAGTGGACGATAAAAGGATTTGTTCGCCAGACGCATGGTGCCACCCGCCAACTGAGCCAGTTTGATGGTCACTTTAGTCTGGTGAGACGTCCACGTTAGATGTTCGTTTAAAGTGATCCCCAAGTATTCGATATTGCGCACGCGTTCAAGTTGAACTGTGCCTATCCGGGGTGGGGCTCGATTTTGGGGGTTGGGATTTAAAATCATAAATTTAGTTTTTTGTGGGTTGATTTCTAAACCACGTTCAGAGCAAAACTCTAAAAAGCCGTCCAGGATGCGTTGGATCCCCATGGGGGATTTAGACAGCAGCAGGGTGTCGTCTGCAAACATAATTGCAGGCACCCTGCTGCCTGTCAGCTTTGGGGCATCAGTATTGGCAATCCTGTTTAGGTGGGCAACAACTCCGTTCACAAAGAGGCAGAACAGGGTCGGAGCAAGAACACAACCCTGTCTTACCCCTCTGCGAACGGGGAACCTTTCGGTTAGCTTGCCACCTTTGCCACACCTTACGCGGGCATAGTTGTTATGATGAAGTCTCATCAGGATTGCCAAAATGTCACCTGGGACGTTTAGCTCTTCCATCACTCTCCACAGCCTCGATCTAGGTACCAGATCGAAGGCGGCACGTAGGTCTACGAAAATAGTGTATAAAGTCCCGCCCTCGATTACAGCTGTGTTCTCCAATAAAGGAGATTTAGTCTGAAAATGTGATCTATGGTCGATACACCCTGCCTAAATCCTGCCTGATAGGGAGATAGAATGTTCATCTCTTCTGTCCATGCCTGGAGTCTATTCAGAATCAGTCTACCGAAAAGTTTTTGTGATATGTCGATGAGACTGATGGGGCGATAGTTGGCGGGAAGCAGGGGGGATCCCTTTTTGTAAATTGGGACCACCTCTGCTCCCCTCCAAGTATCGGGCACCTCCATTCCCCTCAGAATAGCATTGAACATCAGTGTAAGGTATGGTGTCCATATCCTCGGTTCCTGTTTGAACAAGTCCCCAGGCACTCCATCGAGACCCGGGGCTTTTCCCGCTGCTAGGTTTTTAATGGCCTCCCTCACCTCTTTTTCAGTGAAAGGAACCCCTATAGAACTGGGTGTGTTTATGATACCGACGCTGTTTTGCTCACCCTCCCCTTCCGCATACAGTGCCTCGAAATGGGTCTGCCATGCCGATGAGGCTATGTTGGGCTCTATAGCGGAGGACAAATCCTCCGTGCCATTCGCGACTATGCGCCAAAATTTGCGTGAGTCTCTGGTTGTTAGTGTTTTGGTGAGATTCTCCCAATAATCTTGGTCCCATTCCGCCCGCGCATTAGCAAGGAGGATTTTATACGATCTTCTCCTAACTCGGATTTCATCACGGTTGAGGCGTCCCTTTATAGCAAGTAGCAGAAGGGCCTTAGCTTCCCTACAAGCGGCATTGTACCACGACGTCTTGGACGTAGGGCCTTTCCTGTTCCCGAAGGATGAGAATAAATCTTGCTCTAAGGTATTAATGGTGTCTGCGTATATTTGTGCAAGCTTACCTCTGCTGGTATCGTCTAAGACCTCGTTTCCTAGCTGAAAGGCTTTCTCCAAATATGGAATAATCCTTTCATATAGCCGGGGTATTCTGTCTGGGCTATTAGCTAATTTCTCCCACTTAACTTTCCTCCGATTGTTTTCCAGTAGGAGGCCCGCCCTATCTTTGCCCGATCCATGGGAAGAAACCTCCCCCCCAGGCAGGGAATAAGTCAATTCTAAAGCATTGTGGTCACTGTCCGTTCTTTCAGTGACTTTAAAGTCAACTATTGCTGACCACATAAACAGTTTGACCATGATGTAGTCCAATCTAGATTCACTACCTGTTTTGTTGTAGATGTGACTACTGGGTATGGAATATGCTACTTACCAGTATGCATCTGTTCTTGGCATAGAGGGCTGCAGAGTGGTACATTTATGAATAGATCGCCATCTGGTGTTGGGCTCGGATGATTGCACTTTGTTTTTCTTCTGGAGAAGTCTTTGTCGTCATAGGTGACTCCTCCTCTCGGTGTTAGTGCGCATGGGCATCGGCTCCATCCTTAGATTGTTTTGCCATAGTAGGGTTAGATGGAGTAGTGTAGTGTAGTACATAAAGATATGCCCATGTAAATGTATCTAAATAAGATAATGTTGGGACAGACACAGGTTTCCGGGGAGGCAGGGAGGGCATGTACCACTCTGCAGCCCTCTATGCCAAGAACAGATGCATACTGGTAAGTAGCATATTCCGTTCGAGGCATATGGGCTGCAGATGGTACATTTATGAATAGATTGTACAGCAGTTACCTCCCTAGCGGTGGTCACCAGTGTCTGTCGCAACTGTCTGAAATAGAGTTTTTAATACAGCTTGGCCCACTCTGGCTTGTTGTGCAGCCTGTACATCAACACAGTAGTGCTTTGTGAATGTATGTGGTGTAGACCAAGTTGCTGCTCTACATATGTCATCTAGGGGAATGTTCCCTAAGAATGCCATAGATGCTCCTAGTTTTCTTGTGGAATGAGCTCTAGGAGGAACAGTTAATGTTCTCTTTGCTTTAATGTAACATATTTGTATACATCTTACAATCCATCTTGCGATGCCTGCTTTAGAGATAGGATTGCCCTTATGTGTTGGGGAAAATGCTACAAATAGTTGTTTAGTTTTCCTGAAGTCTTGTGTTCTTTCTATGTAGTACAAAATGGCTCTTTTAACATCTAGTGTATGTAGAGCCCTTTCTGCCACCGTCTGTGGCTTTGGAAAGAAGACTGGTAATTCCACTGGCTGATTGATGTGGAATGCTGAAATTACTTTAGGCAAGAACTTTGGGTTTGTTCTAAGAACCACTTTGTTCTGGTGTATCTGTAGGAATGGTTCTTGTATTGTTAATGCCTGTAACTCGCTTACTCTTCTGAGTGAGGTAATGGCTATAAGGAATGCCACCTTCCATGTAAGGAATTGTATTTCGCACCTATGCATAGGTTCGAAGGGTGGCCCCATTAGTCTGGTGAGTACTACGTTGAGGTTCCAGACTGGGGAAGGTGGTAATCTTGGTGGAATGACTCTTTTAAGACCTTCCATGAATGCTTTTATCGCTGGTACTCTGAACAGTGATATGCGCTGCCTGTTTTGTAGGTATGCTGCTATAGCTGCTAGATGTACTCTGATAGATGTGTACGCTAGATTACATTGCTGTAAGTGTAACAAGTAGCAAATAATCTCCCTTGTTGATACGTCTAGAGGGTTGATATTGTTATTAGTACAGTGTATAGCAAACCTCTTCCACTTAGCTGCATAGCATGCTCTGGTGGTTGGACGTCTCGCTTGTTTAATTATTTCCATGCAATTTGGGGGGAGATCTAAGTACCCAAATTCTAGGATTTCAGGAGCCAGATCGCTAAGTTCAATTGAGTTGGATCTGGGTGCATTATTTCTCCATGGTTCTGTGTAAGGTGCATGGGTAGAATTTGTAGCTTTTGATGTGGCACTTGTGAGAGTTGCAGGAGCGTGGTGAACCACGGCTGTCTTGCCCACGTGGGTGCTACTAGTATCATGGTCATTGAATGTTGTTGCAGTTTCCTGACCACTAATGGGATTAGTGGGAGAGGGGGAAAAGCGTATGCAAATTTGTTGGACCAATTTATCCATAACGCATTGCCCTGCGACAGGTGATGTGGGTACCTGGACGCGAAGCTTTGGCATTTTGCGTTCTGATGAGTGGCAAATAGGTCTATCTCTGGTTGTCCCCATCTTTGGAAGAATGGCTGCAGTATTTGTTGGTGCAGTTCCCATTCGTGTATTTGTTCCGACTGTCTGCTTAAGATGTCTGCTATCTGGTTTTGAACTCCTGGTAGGTGTTCGGCTAACAGATAGATGTTTTGAGGAATGGCCCATCTCCAAATTTCCTGTGCTAGTCTGGATAATTGGAGAGAGTGCGTCCCCCCCTGTTTTTGAATATAATACATTGCTGTCATGTTGTCTGTTCTGATCAGGACTGCTTTGTGGATAACATGTATCTGAAAGGCTTTCAATGCTAGAAACACTGCCAGTAGTTCTAGATAGTTGATGTGCAGTGTTCTTTCCTGCACACTCCACCTTCCTTGTACTGTGTATTTGTCCATATGTGCTCCCCATCCGGTGAGCGATGCGTCTGCTGTTATTGTCACCTGTGGAATTGGCTCTAGGAACGACCGCCCCTTGGTAATGTTTGTTCTGTTCCACCACTTCAGAGAGCGGTGTGTGCGGTCGTCTACCAACACCAGATCCGTAATCTGTCCTTGAGCCTGATTCCACTGTGTCGCTAAGCATTCTTGTAGCGGACGCATTTGTAGTTTTGCATATGGTATTAGCAGTATGCAGGATGACATCATGCCTAATAGCTGCATGAACACTCTTGCTGTTAGTGAGTGTTGTGGCTGAAATCTCTGAATGATTGTAAGCATTGCTTGGACTCTGATTGGGTTGGAGTACACTTTGGCTTTTCTGTGTCTATGGTAGCCCCCAGATATTGTTGAACTTTGTTTGGTTGTAGGTGTGACTTTGTGTAGTTCACCGTGAACCCTAGCTGGTGTAGTAGCTGAATTGTCTTTTGTGTGTGTTGCAGACACTCCTCTTGCGACCTGGCTTTTATTAGCCAGTCGTCCAAGTATGGGAAGACATGAATTTGTTGTCTTCTTAGGTGAGCTGCTACCACTGCCAGGCATTTTGTGAACACCCTTGGTGCGGTCGTGACACCAAATGGGAGGACTTTGAACTGATAATGTTGTCCTTCTACCACAAACCTGAGGTATTTCCTGTGGGCTTTGTGAATAGGGATATGAAAGTAAGCGTCTTTTAGATCCAGTGTAGAAAGAAAGTCCCCTTTCTTCAGTAAAGGAAGTACTTGTTGGAGCGTGACCATGTGGAAATGTTCCGAATTTATGTATGCGTTGAGAGGTCTTAGGTCCAGTATTGGCCTTAGAGACCCGTCCTTTTTGGGGATTAGGAAGTATAGGGAGTATACTCCTGTTCCCTGTTGGTGCTGTGGAACCTTCTCTATGGCATGCTTTTCTAGCAGTGATATTACTTCCTGTTTTAACAGTGTCAGGTGATCTTGTTTCATTGGACGCTGTTTGGGGGGGATGTTTGGTGGGGTAGCTGTGAGTTCTAGGCAATAACCATGTTGGATAATTTGTCTTACCCACTTGTCTGATGTGATGTTTTCCCAGACAGGTAGGAACTGTGATAGGCGTCCCCCTACCGGTGTTATATGGTCTGGGGGAAGCTCTATGAAGTCACTGTTTTGGGGTTGGAGAGTTGCGGTTGTTGTTGTTTCCGCGACCTCTACCCTTGTTGTTGTTACCCCTGTATCCACCTCTAGAATTACCTCTGGGTGATGTAGGTGTAAAAGAGGTTTGCTGTTGGTTTGTACCTGTACTTTTGGATCCTCCTCTATAGGTGGATCTACGAAAGGAACCTCTTTGTGTCGGCTGTTGCAATGTTCCCATTGATTTAGCCGTTTCTGTATCCTTTTTCATTTTTTCTAGGGCCTCATCTGTCCCTGTGCCAAAAAGTGTTTTCCCATCAAAAGGTTGGTTAAGTAACGAGGTTTGTACCTCTTGTTTGAATCCTGACACTCTGAGCCATGCATGTCTCCTTAACATGATGCTTGTATTTGTCGACCTTGCCGCAGTTTCTGCCGCGTCTAGGGCGCACTTTATTGAAGTGTTAGTAATTAACTTCCCTTCTTGTATAAGTTGATCAGCTCTCTTTTGATGTTCTTTCGGGAGATGTTTGATGAGTGTTTCTAACTCATCATAATGCGCTCTGTCATACCTTGCAAGTAGTGCTTGCGTATTAGCTATGCGCCAACTGTTTGCCGCTTGAGATGCTACTCTCTTGCCAGAGGCATCTATTAGTTTAGACTCTTTGTCAGGAGGTGGCGCTTCTCCTGTAGATAAAGAGTTTGCTCTCTTGCGAGCGTTTGTGACCACTAGTGAGTCTAGAGGAATTTGTCCCTTAATGTATATTGGGTCTTTTGGAGCTGCCCTATATTTTTTATCAATTCTTGGGTTCAATACCCTAGCCCTCACTGGGTCTTTGAATATCTCTGATGTATGACTGAGAAGGCCTTTTAGCATTGGTAGTGTTCCTGATGTTTTTTGTGCAGTAGGTAGTGTCTCTAATAAGAAGTCCTGTACTAGAGGTTCTGTATGTAGGTCTACCTTATGAAATGTTGCTGCTCTAGTAATGAGTTGTGCAAACCCAGTATTGTCATCAGGAGGTGAAGGTTTTGAGGGATATGACTCAAGGTCGGTATCATTACCTGATCCCACATTATACTCCTCCCATGGGTCTGCCTCCTCTGGGATTGTGTCCTCATCATCCCCAGGGTGTCCCCCCTCCCCTGTGTCACTCTCTCCATCTGTTGTAGGTGTAGATGGACGTG
This sequence comes from Lissotriton helveticus, assembly GCF_964261635.1. Classification (NCBI taxonomy): domain Eukaryota; kingdom Metazoa; phylum Chordata; class Amphibia; order Caudata; family Salamandridae; genus Lissotriton; species Lissotriton helveticus. The sequence continues at coordinate 402,439,833 of NC_136063.1, read as the reverse complement.
TGGGAGGAATATCTGGCCTATTGTGAGGAAGAGGCGAAGATGGTGTGTGAGGTTTGGGAGAAGGGGGAGGAGTTGTATTCGTCCCCATTGTTCTCTTCTTTGGATGAGCCTTGTCGTCCAAATGTTCATGTTTCCTCTTTTTAGGTAGTTCTGTGACTACCTTGCCAGTCTTTGGGTCAATAAACAAAGTCTTTTGTTTAGGATCCGTTCCGTGTTCCTGTGTCGGTACCGCAGTTTTCGGTTCCGAAAGGTGTTTTTTCTTTGAAATGTCCATTTGTATTTTCGGTGCCGAAGTTTTGTTCGGATCCGACTTCTTCGGTATCGAAGATGTCCCCGGTGTCGAGGGTGTTTTCGGCGCCGAAGCGTGCTTCGGTGTCGACATGGACTGCTTCGACTTCGAGCTTTCCTTGACCTGGTGCTTCGGTGTCGATGTGGTCGGTTTATCGGAACCGGAACCACTATGATGGGGGACCGAGTGTTTCGGTTTCTGTTTCGTTGCCGGGCTCGAAGGCGGGGCGTTGGAAACTTTTTTCGGTTGTCTGACCGGGCTCGAGGGCGGGGTTGACACCGTGCGGGGTCTATTTTTCGGTAAAGGGACGTCGTCACTCACGGTTTGTTGGACGTCGATTTCCTCGACGTCGGACTCGTCCGCTTCTGACCCCGCCTCGTCGGCCTCTTCTTCCTCCTCTTCTGGGTGCTGGTCCTCGAACAGCTCCGGGATTGCTTGTGACTGCATTCTCGATACCTCGTGTCTTCGGGCTCGACGGTTTCTAATCGTCGACTTTGACGAGAACGCTGCACAGGCCTCACAGTCCCTGGATTCGTGTTCAGGGGACAAGCAGAGGTTGCACACTTCGTGTAGGTCCTTGTGTGGGAACTTAGCACCACACGTTGGACATTTTTTGAATGGAGTCCTTTCCATGGACCCCGGGCTGGACTACGTCGAGTTTCTCGTAGTCGTCGTCCTTCGAATCGCGTCGGTATGGAGTGAAGTCGCGTTCGATAACGATACCGTCGATTTGGAAAGGAATACGCGCCGGTTATAACCTTCTTTGTTGAAGTCGGTCCGGAGCGCTTCAATCCTCATCCGAACCCGATGGCGGAAAAAAACAATCTAAGGATGGAGCCGATGCCCATGCGCACTAACACCGAGAGGAGGAGTCACCTATGACGACAAAGACTTCTCCAGAAGAAAAACAAAGTGCAATCATCCGAGCCCAACACCAGATGGCGATCTATTCATAAATGTACCATCTGCAGCCCATATGCCTCGAACATCTGATTTACAACGGCCATTGCACGCCCTTATACCTAGGTTGAGAGTGAGGGCAGTTATCTGCAAGGCCAGCGGAGTCCAGGCCCTTGGGGGCGGTGCCACCGTCTCCGGGATGAACCAGCATAAATCTTCCTCGTGGGAGGGACCATCACGTAGTCCAGGCAGTGGTTCGTAGTGACAATTAAAGTCACCTCCCACCAAGCATGGTAGTTGGGTGGGAATGCCTTCTAATAGCACTGATAACTCATCTATAGTCCCAGATTCTTTGTGCATTGGAACCGGCCTTGAATAAATGTTGATGACTTGCAACTTCGTGGAGTTTGGCCACTCAAGTAGGACAGCCAATAGGTCATCGGAGGCGGTCTCTAAATAAGAAGCTTGACAGCCCAGATCCGTGGCTATCCATGTCGTAAGTCCCCCTGACGGCCTGCCCCTTCCCCCCCATTTAGCGGCTTTGAAAAAAGAAGCAAAGCCCGGAAAAAATATTTCCTCACGTGCCCAGGTCTCTTGAAAAAGGAGTATATTTTTGGAGCTGATGTAAGAACCCCACTCTGTACAAACTAATTTGCTGGCAAGGCCTGCCACGTTCCAGGAAATCACAGTAATATGTGACAATTGGGTAGTGGATGGGCCTGAAGCAACAGAGTTGCTGTGGGTAAGCTCGGTGGGCACCGATTGGCTTATGAGGGGGTAATTCATGCCCCTAGGTTTATTGGCAAGGGATAGAATAGGATACGTCCTGCTTGGGACTTGACTGGGTTCGACTACACCAGGTGCCTTGGGGTATATATCTGGGTCTGGAGGTGTGTTAATCTCAATCGTGGGAGATGCCTGTAGGACACTCCCCTCTTCATCCACCTGTCAATCTACCATTTCTAGACTACTGTATCTATTGTGGGTAGATGGATAGGCAGGGTAGTGTGTTCTGTGAGGCCCGGGGATTCCTCTCCTGTAGCTGCCATCCCCCCCCTCCTTCTTGTAACAGTTTCCCAACTAGCCTCGTCCCCGTATAGAGGGAACTGCTCTATTGGTCTGCCCCTGTGTTGTGGGTGGGCAATTCTCCCCCTGTAGCAGTTTTCCCAACCCTCCAACAGCTCTTGGTGATGCCCCCATCTATAATCCTCTGAGTTATAAAAATTTGAGGGGTAGAAAAATGAAAGAGGAAGTGGTTGGATGATACTACCAAAATCCTCGTCAGAAGCCCAGCTGCAGATGTACGCGGCTGTATTTGGGTCTCTGAAAGTGACCAAAATGCAGTCTCCCCTGATGGATTTCCTAGTATGGCCCACCCACGTTGCCCTCCTAGCCATGGAAATATCACTGGTTGTTCCTCTCGGGAGTGGTCTATTTACAGAGAGCCAGTTAATAACTTTGTTCTTCAGTGAGGGTAGTGGATTCAAATGTGGGAGAGTTTATTTCCGGGACCCCCGCCAGTACTAGGGTGTAGGGTGCAGCTTCTGGGGGGAGATTTATAGGCTTTGGTCTACGATTAGTATTTCTCTCCAGTGGGTGATGGATCACCCTTGATGTTGGACGAGGGCAAAACGTTATCTTTTGGTGGGGGGATTGTGTTTGAAGTAGCAGTTACTGTTTGCTGTTTTGGGATGGGAGCCTTGTTAACCTCTGGTGGTTGAGGGGTATTATTTGGCATGAATTGTGGGGGTTTGGGGGGGTTTGCGGGTGGGAGCTTATTACTGGTTACTGTAGATGGTCCCCTGCCCTTGGTGGGAATTGGGCCCAATCCATCTTTTGCTGTTTTTGTCCCACTATTATCAATTTTCCTTGAGTCGGCAAGTTGGACAGTTGCCTTTTCGATGTTAACTAGTCTAGCTTCGATCTTGATCAGTCTAGCCTCAAGGGGACTCAATAGGGACCTAAGAAGTGTACCTATGTCCTCCAGTGTGATGTCATCGGAGGTGGTATCTGCTGGCGCGTTAATAGCGGGCTCTGGTGGTGAGGTTGGGTTGGCAATTCTTGGGGTGATTAAACTTTCCGTCCTCTCCAACCTAGGGGCAGGGGTAGCTCCCTTCCCCCCTTTACCTCTGGAATGTATGAGTTTGGGAGATTCAATCCTATTGTCTTCTTTATTTTGTTGGCCCTGCTTCTTTTTTTGTATAGCCCCTTCTCTAGCCCCCCTATTGCAGTCATTGTTAGGTTCTATGACTTTGGCTGCCTCAGTGTTCTCTATTGGTATCGGTTCAGGGATTTGGTTGTTAGGTAAGGCCATAAGGCTTATGTCCTCAAAGTCACTCGGGACCTCAATAGTAGACTCTGGGTTAGTAATTGAGGTATCTGGAAGTGGGCCTGTTGCCTGATCAGTGCTACAGCTAGTTAGTAAACCGGGTCTATCTTCTGGGGTTCTAGCTTGCGCCACTGGACCTAGTGAAGATCTCCTTACCCAGTCTATTTCTTGGGAGATTCTTCGCTCCAGTACCTGGATTTCCTCGATCAGGAGAGATCCCGCCTTGGCAAAGTACGTGTCGATAGGGCCTTTGACAGCTGCGGCTAGGGAGGATGTTTTGCTCCTGGTTTCCCTAGTACTCATTTTGGGAAGGTTTCAGTGTCCTCGCTGTAACAGGCAAAGAGACAGGGCCCGGACCGGACTCTCACGTACTCGAACGGCCTCAAACGGCCCGCTCTTTGCCCGGTCTTCGCCCCGAGCTGCGCCCCGAGCTGCGTCCCGAGCTGCGTCCCGAGCTGCGTCCCGCGCTGCGGGAGAGTTGTGGTAAGATATAGGGGTGTGAAGGGCGGGGGGCGGGCCAGCAGGGAGAGCGGACCGGAAGCTGGAGATCGGTCTCGCAGGGACTCCTGGTTCCTGGAGTCCCTGCACGCTCGCAGCCCCGCTAGCGCCACTCACCCGGAACCGCCCTACAGCTATCGCTCTTCAGAGATTTTCCCCTGCGCCTCACGAGGCGATGCGGCACCCGCGGAGCGGGTGCGGCGATATGTGGGCGTGCTGGAAAAGGTCCGCCGAAGTTCAGGTCAGTGCAAAGTGCCTCGGTGCAAAGTAAATCGAGTCCCACAGGAAGGGTGGCGAGGAACGGTTTATATCCTCAGTAGGGCGGGGGCGGGCCAGCAGGGAGAGCGGACCGGAAGCTGGAGATCGGTCTCGCAGGGACTCCTGGTTCCTGGAGTCCCTGCACGCTCGCAGCCCCGCTAGCGCCACTCACCCGGAACCGCCCTACAGCTATCGCTCTTCAGAGATTTTCCCCTGCGCCTCACGAGGCGATGCGGCACCCGCGGTGCGGGTGCGGCGAGATGTGGGCGTGCTAGAAAAGGTCCGCCGAAGTTCAGGTCAGTGCAAAGTGCCTCCGTGCAAAGTAAATCGAGCCCCACAGGAAGGGTGGCGAGGAACGGTTTATATCCTCAGTAGGGCGGGGGGCGGGCCAGCAGGGAGAGCGGACCGGAAGCTGGAGATCGGTCTCGCAGGGACTCCTGGTTCCTGGAGTCCCTGCACGCTCGCAGCCCCGCTAGCGCCACTCACCCGGAACCGCCCTACAGCTATCGCTCTTCAGAGATTTTCCCCTGCGCCTCACGAGGCGATGCGGCACCCGCGGAGCGGGTGCGGCGAGATGTGGGCGTGCTGGAAAAGGTCCGCCGAAGTTCAGGTCAGTGCAAAGTGCCTCCGTGCAAAGTAATGATTCTCCATGCATTTACCAGTGCCTTTTGGGACGTAGCTCTTTCGAAAGATTTAGGCAAGTCTAACTGACAGTCAAATTCCTGCAGCAGTGACTCTGGCGGTGGATCGCGGCTGAAAACGACGAGTGATGAGTCTAAAATCGAAGCGAACATCAGAAGACTGAAGAATCTCCCCTATGGTCAGGGAGTGACCATCCTGCTTCGCAGGCACCATCAAGCTTCTGTGCGGTTTGCTGCAGAGTTCTTCCATCCCGGAATCCGACGACCCAGCTCGACAAGACCCGGACCTCCAGACCTCTCTGACCTCTACCCACATCCACAGCACAGCTGGGACCCGTGGGTGCGACGAGCAACGTGGAGACGGCCATCTTGAAGAAACCTGCACAGCGCTTCCTGCACGACCCCTGAGGGTTCCTCAAGTGAGTGCATTGGGGACTGAGAAGCCCCACACCGACGCAGCACCTGCACCAAAGACCAGCCCCCCAGCATCCCCGTGATCTGCGTGGGGCCCTTTTGCCTGGTTGCTGCACTTCCTGTTGTCTGGTCACTTGCCGGCTGGCTTGTGCCCTCTGAGACGACGACCCGAAGATTTCAACACTGCTAGTCTGGTCCCCCAGACTGGCCCTTGCTTCCTTGTAAAAGAGGAGCACCCCGGACCCTCCTGGTCCACTCAAGACGCCATCTTTGTTTCACCGCGTGGCTTGCATTAGCCAAGGCCTGTTGTCCAGATCGACGATCCGACACCGCCAACAGCAGCAGACTACGTGGGACAGCTCGTGTCTCCAGCCTGGTCGTGAAGAACAGCTCCTGGTCCGCGCAGCTGCAGAGAGAAGCGACCCTTCCTTCACCTGAACGCGGCGACAGCGCCTGGTCCCCTCCTGGTTCCAGCACCGTCACTGGCTAGTGACCAAGACTCTGTCCCCTTCCTTTTCAGGACTTCCTTCTTCCTAGTTCCACCCTTGGAACCACCGGACTCCTCCATCTGGCTGCCTGCCAGCAACTTCTTATTTCAGGCATCACCGGGATCCACACAGCAAACCGACGCAACTTCAGCCCTATGCACCCGCAGCCTGTGGGTTAGGTAACTAAAGCTTCTAGGTGCTGAAGTCTGTGTCCACTATCCTAGTGTCCAGGTCCACTGTTGTTTTCACTCCATCCAGCTGGGTTCGTCCGGAATCCGTAACTTTGTAAACTGTTGCATCCATAGACGTCGGTACGCATCCCGCGTGAGAGTTCCCACTCTGCACGTGAGTGCCGTGGGCCTCCTGCTCCTTACTTACCTAGTTTGTAGCGTAGTCCCACCAATCCTCCAGCCTCTGGATCTCCTTACAGTATTTTTCTTCCTCGCATTACATTGATTTGAGTATATGGTTTGTCGTGCCACTAAGGCACTTGTGTAAATATTGTGCAAACTCGTATTTCCTTTTTAGTATTGTCATGTGCTCAGCCCTCTGATCTCATAAAGAGTTCAGAGGTGTTGTTATTAATAAATAGACTGTTTATTTTCATAACAACCTGTGTGGTGTCCTTTCATTTGGTATTCAAGGGATTATACTATGGTAAAACAGCTGGCTTCACATGCCAAAAGAGATTAGCCTAAAAGACTGCTTTTGTCCACGCTACTAGGATAGCTGGTCTATACGGTTGACTTTACAACCAATCACCATAAGGGTTGTTTGGACTGATACAAGGTGATCACTAGAATTAGTGAACATCATATATCAGGCCAACTTCTCACAATGAGCATTTTGAATTTCTCCTTCTTGAGAATGAGGGTTCGGAGAGCTAAGATAGGACGATGGCCCTTTTCCTATTTGGGAACCAGTAAGTAGTGGAAAATAATCACAGCCTACTTCTGGCAGAGGAACTCTCCCTAGGGCCCCCTTGGCAGGAGAGCTGTAACAACCTTGTGGAGATGGAACAGATGATCCACCATCAGCCGATCATGAGATAGTGGAATGGGTAGTCCTGAAGGGGAGGGAGTAGCCTCGTCAGACGATCTGCAAAACCCACTTGTTCAATGGTATGCACTGCCAGCAAGGCAGGTAAAGACAAATCCTGCTCCAACTGAATGCTCATGGTAATAAAGGGGCAAACTAGGAGGGTGTAGACGCTGCTGTAGTGGGGGCAGAATGATTGGACTGCTGGCCACCTGACCAATGAGGTCTCTGGGTTCCTCGCCCACTACCACACTGGGGAGCCTGCGCAATGTGGAGGCTGGACTGGAAATGGGATGACTGGAAGCCCCTTATAAAGCCCCGAGAGGAGCCAACAGCAGATTTGGTGTGGACATGGGGCCACAGTGAGTCATAAGGACCTGGCAATAGCACAAGAATTCTCAAAGCGATTCAATGCCGAATCTGCCTGGTCTCCGAAGAGACACAGACCATCAAATGGCAAGTCCATGAGGGAAGCTTGGACATTCCGCGAGAAGTCCGTAATTCTAAGCCAAGCATGGTGCCCAAGGGCCACTGCTTTTGAAACTGATCTGCACAGTGAGTCGGTTGTGACAATTCTGCATCAAATTGTGAACTTTGCTGAGCCTCTCCTGTCAGTAACAGCTTGGGAGAGTACAGCCCAGGCCTCCTCCAGGACCTGTGGTAGCACTTGCGCAAGCATATCCCACAGTGTGTGATAATAATGGCAAAAAAGTGTTCACTGACCGCGATGTCAAGCAGGCAGAACAAAACATCTACTTCTCAAATAAGTACAGCCTCTTGGATTTCCCATCCAGGGGAGCGTCAGGGAAAGCACCCTGGGCGGTGGCGGCCTGGATCACCAAGCTCTCAGCAGTAGGGTGTTGGGTGAGGAAGTTTGGGTTCCCAGATGCAGGGCAATGACGGCCAATATTCCTGTTCCCAGGAGCCCTTGTGTTGGGTTTGGACCAGGTATCTAAAAGGACATCAGTGAGAACGTCAATGAATGGGAGTAAGGGTTCCTACGTGGAGACTCCCGGTTTCAACACCTCCGTCAAGAGATTAGTCTTGACTGCCACTGTGGGCAACTGAAGGTCAAGGACCTGAGCCGCTCTACACACCACCATTGTGTACAATGCTCACTCCTCCGTATTCACAGTAGGAGTAGAAAGCAGATCAGCATCTGGAAACGTGCCAATACTGCTGGCTTCACCCAGGTCCTCACACCAATCCACACTGTGTTCATCATAGTGCTGGTATTCTAAAGGGCTGTGACCCCTCCCAGTCTTCCCCGAGGCCAAGCAGATGAAAATAAGGCTCAGGCTCAGATCTGGGAGGCACTTCTCACAGCGGAGCCTGCTCTGTGTCAGGGAAGAACATGGGGATGGCACATCAACTTGACCGGCGCCAGTCTGAATCCAGGAATGGATCCGTGGAGCCCAACTGGTGCAGAACCAGAGGGGGGGGGGGGCCCTTCTACGCCGCGGGGCCCAAAGGCTCGTTGTGAGGGTTGGACCACCCAAAAATAAGGAGCATGGACTCATAGAACTCGCTCAGATAAGCGGGTGTCGCTGCAAGCTTGGGAAATTCGGAAAGGTGCAGATTCAGCCCAGGAGCAGGTTCTAGAGAACAAGGCCTAAAATGGCGAGTCTCCCTCATCTTGTCAGCCGACAGACTAGGAGAAGTCAAAGAACGCTTCGACTTCTTACTCCTTTTCTTATGCCTCCTACCTGAACGTTCCAACGACTAAGCAGGATGAAGAGGACTTCGGGGACCACTAACGATCCTGTGGCATTCCACTCGACCGTCATCTTGACAGCCGTGGATTCACATGCTGGGACGCAAGTAGGTAAGAAATCTGCAGCTAAAAGTGTCTATCAGACTGAGCTGCCAAATAAGGGAGGTGCAGCAGAGGTCGAATCATGTGTTATGGCTAAGAGAGGAAAGAAAACTTGGTGGGGGCAATTGTAATGAATGGCTGGGGAAAACGCTCACATGCACAGTTAAGAAATTCCAAGTAATATCTGTTTTTGAGAAGCTTTGACATTTTAATCTATTGCACAAGTAAATCAATGTCAACTGGGAAGACACAGGAGGAAAGAACAATAGCTATAGCCAATGCCATACTCATGGGCAGGATGTGAGCTAAATGAATGCCACAAAATGAAGAAACCAATTATGTCTACAAGTAATGTTACAAACGCAGTTGGACACCTGGACATTCTAAAAACTCTGGACAAAGAACTGTGCATTAAAAGAACAGGTTTTTTTGTTGTTTTTTTTTACACATCCTTGCTCTGTATCAGGTGGAAAATTACTCAAGGTTTAATGTGCAAACAGAAAAACTCTTGTTAAACATTTTGGAACAGGCAATTATAACAAGATAATTTTATTTCAGTACAATAAAACCTGAGGAAATAATCAGTCTGTAAAAAAAATACAATTTCACATATAGGATGAAAGGGCAGGGCTAGAAGTGAACATAATATTATACAAAAGTTAAACTTGAGGGATATTGACAGCACACAAGTAGTGCAAAATACACTACAGATCGTTCAAACTGTAAAGTGGTTCTTTCATTCTTTCTGCAGATAGATTGTATGTAGAGAAATGAGGTAAAGAAAAGTATGCTAAATAAATTGTGAAGATTAATGAAAATGTATGTAGTCAAATTAAGTAGTACAAATTACACTATAAGTAGTTTAAAAAATTTTTTTTAAAGTGTATCTCACATTCTTTCTCTCTTAGATCATTTACTTTAGAGAAATGTGGTAACAAACGAAAAGTAGAAATCAATAGTGAAGATCATTCAAAATGTATGTAGTAAAATGCAAATACAGAAGTGTAATTCATCACTTTAGAGCAATCTAAAACCTCAAACATTCGCCATTGGAAAAAATATAATGTTTACCAGTTGTGCCACCTATTCATACAGTATGCACTTTAGGTATCCGGTTAAGTAGGATTTACCTTTGGCAAGCTTTTGAGCAGTTTCAAGAATGGTTATGGCAGCAGGGTATGCTCTTCCACTAACAGCAGACATAAAAGGCGTCATTCCTCTGGCATCTCTGAAAAATTGAAAATATGTAATTAAAGCGCAAACTGATGTTCAAATGGGGCAGCTTACAATAAAATATTTTGATAGAAAAAGATTTAGAGCAACCTTCAAAAGGGTAATTAGCATTTCCCAAACCACTACATAGGACATTTCTAGCTATGCTAAGGAAATGAGGCCCAAGTCAAGAAAAAAGTGTGAGCTGTTCTGTATGATAAAATATCACTGTTAAGAAATAAACAAATTGAAGGCCCAAACCATGAATAACAATAATATAAAACTACTGCAAGAAAAACTCAAATGGGAAGAACAAAATTGATTAAATTAAGGGAGCAGTGCGAACATACATAAAAGTAAAGCTAATGTAAACATCATTTAAATATTCTATTGGTCAGAAATGCATGAGCCTAAACAACTCCATTATAGGCCTTCAGACGGCCAAATAAATAGTAAATCCCACCGGACTTTAAGGCCATCCTTATACACAATGTTACGTGTATTTTTAACAGATGTCATTGCTGCTTGTAACTTGCTTCTTCTGGTATTACACAGAGGTTTTCTAGTTTCTTAAGACAAACAGATGTGTGACTGTAGTTTCTATACATAAGGATCTCAGATTTGGAATAATCAAGTCTTCTTTATAGAGGTCTTCAAAAAAGACAAATGCATCCTCAATCTCTTCTTCATCGGAGATTATATCACCAGAGATTTGACATCTGAGGTTCCTAATTTGATTTCTTGTCTGGTTAGTTTTTGCCTTCCATGCTAGCAGCTTACCGCACCCCTCCCCTTAATCATGATTTGACAATTTGCTAGCTTCCCATTTCTTCCTTATAATTGCCTCAAGATAATCAGCTAACTCCAATGTTGCTTCTTGCAACTTATTCTTTAATTGTACCATATTTAAACCTCCTGAATTTTGTTCAATTTCAGCTTGAATACTTTGGATTACATTTTCCAATTTATTTATATCAACCAATTCTTCTTATCATTAGGGGCTTCAAAAAGGGGAAAGCTGCGGGTTCGGATGCTCTCCCAAATGAGATCTATACTCTGCTTAAAGAGGAACTTGCCCTGATATTACTGCAGTTGTTCAACTCTTTTTTTGGGTAGACAAAATCTCCAGTCGTCTTAGGATATGACCACTATAACTATACTTTTAAAACCTACTGCAAGAAAAACTCAAATGGGAAGAACAAAATTGATGAAATTAAGGGAGCAGTGCGAACATACATAAAAGTAAAGCTAATGTAAACATCATTTAAATATTCTATTGGTCAGAAATCCATGAGCCTAAACAACTCCATTATAGGCCTTCAGACTGCCAAATAAATAGTAAATCCCACCGGACTTTAAGGCCAACCTTATACACAATGTTACGTGTATTTTTTACAGATGTCTTAGGTGAGGGAAGAGGCATCTCAGTATTCACATTGCTGCTTGTAACTTGCTTCTTCTGGTATTACACAGAGGTTCTCTAGTTTCTTAAGACAAACAGATGTGTGACTGTAGTTTCTATACGTAAGGATCTCAGATTTGGAATAATCAAGTCTATGGTGGTCAATAAGCATGCAGTCCTTGATAGCACGAAGACAGCGGTCCACGCTAGAAGAATGTACTACCGCAACGTTTTACAGTTATCGGAGAGTGACTGGTGCAGTTGAAGCAGCTCGGTCAGAGGCAACTGGGCAGCTCAGACAAAGGTTGAAATGGGGAGGAAGGGAAACGGTCTTGGTGACAGCCTGCAATGTTCTGCTTCAATCATATTTGAGTGAATTAGGATTGGATACATCCCTACATGTTACTCTCATTAACATATTAAACAACAAAAAACAGGTTTCAAGACTAAAAGGAGTATTTAGTCTTTTTCCACTCCTTCCAAAGAAGGAAGTTGAATGTCTTGAAGGAAGTCTTCGATTTTTTTATCATCAGCTTTAGTCTTCTTTATAGAGGTCTTCAAAAAAGACAAATGCATCCTCAATCTCTTCTTCATCGGAGATTATATCACCAGAGATTTGACATCTGAGGTTCCTAATTTGATTTCTTGTCTGGTTAGTTTTTGCCTTCCATGCTAGCAGCTTACCACACCCCTCCCCTTAATCATGATTCGACAATTTGCTAGCTTTCCATTTCTTCCTTATAATTGCCTCAAGATAATCGGCTAACTCCAATGTTGCTTCTTGCAACTTATTCTTTAATTGTACCATATTTAAACCTCCTGAATTTTGTTCAATTTCAGCTTGAATACTTTGGATTACATTTTCCAATTTATTTATCTCAACCAATTCTTCTTATCATTAGGGGCTTCAAAAAGGGGAAAGCTGCGGGTTCGGATGCTCTCCCAAATGAGATCTATACTCTGCTTAAAGAGGAACTTGCCCCGATATTACTGCAGTTGTTCAACTCTTTTTTTGGGTAGACAAAATCTCCAGTCGTCTTAGGATATGACCACTATAACTATACTTTTAAAACCAAATAAAAATCTGAGGACATGTGAATCATATGCCAATTTCTCTCCTTAACAGAGACAACAACATTTTCACTCAGGCTTTAACAAAAAGATTGGATACGGTGATAGGATCTTTAAGTCACACCGACCAAAAAGGTTTAATAAGATGGAGGCAACTTTATGAGTTAACCCATGAACTAATCGTGATCATAGAACTGGCGAAGGTGTGTGGGAATCCCCTTACAGGTTACCTGGGCATTTTTGTATAAAATGATAGAACGCCTTACACTTGGAGAAACATTTGTAACGGCAATTAAAGCAGGAAAACAATCCATTAGCAAAGGTGTTAGTAAGGGAATCTTTCTAAACTAATAAATATTGATAGAGGGGGACTAGACAGGGTTGTCCCCTCTCCCCCTCTTTTTCAATATTTTTGTATTGAGCCCCTGGCTTGCAAATTAAGGGCAAATCAAAATATCCAACCTTTCACTTGTAATGGATGGTCAAAAAAAAAAATTGGTCTATACGCCGATGATCTAATGACCTTTATAGGTGATCGTACCAACTCTCTCTCGACTATTTGGGAAACATTAGATCATTTTGCAAGAATATCCAGATATTCCGTAAATCAACAAAAAACAGAATTGATTCAATGAAATACACAACACTGTAGCAACTTGATAAGGCAAGAAATAAAATACTTGGGAGTACAAATCGTTCATAATGCACAGGTTACTTACCTTTGGTAACGATATATCTGTAAGAAACAGTAGTTAGTGTTAGATTCCTTACCTTAGAATATCCCCAGGCATCAGGCTGGATCCGGGAAGTTTTCGTGAGCAGTACCCTTGAGCGTCGGTAGGCGTCGTCTGCGGCTCCGCATCCGTCGTCGGCGTTGTGATCTCCGGAATGACATCGGAGTACTTAGATGCCGCCTTCGCGCGCTGATGTCAGTTCTATACATAGCTGTCCGCGCCAGGTACGCAGAGCCATGATAGAAACCAACACTGGTGCCACAAAACTAGGGCCCTGAAAGGAATGTCCTTAACCCTAGATATCGGTTCACAGAAGGGGGAGGAAGGGTGGGTGGGGCGGTAAGGAATCTAACACTAATTACTGTTTCTTACCGTTACCGAAGGTAAGCAACTTGTGCATCTGAAAGAAACAGGTTAGTGTTAGATTCCTTACCTTAAAATAGATACACCAATAATACCAACCCCGGTGATGGGTCTGCGTACCAATATCCCACCAGAAAGTCCTGGAGAACAGAACGGCCGAAAAAGCCATCTCTCCGGACTTTGCTTGCCAGGCAATATTGCTTAGCAAACGTGTGCAGCGAGGCCCACGTAGCTGCCTGACAGATGTCCTGCGAGGGGACTCCCGGATCCATGCCAGTAGTAGACGCCGTGGCCAGAGTCGAATGGGCGCCCATGAGGCACATGGTCAGACTGATTTGCATATGGCCATGTCTGAACTGGGGTAGTGGAGTGAGCTAAAGAATGGTGTTGCATTAAACCCAGATCAGTTGACTGGGGGTGAGTGTTTGATTTGCTCAAACGCTCCGTCCATCATCCCCTTTGGTATCGCTTTGTTCACCCTAAGCTGGCAGGGTATGCCCAGACGTGGGTCCCTTGCTCACAATACCACTGGATTTAAGATAGCCTGGCTGATGAGGATTATGAATCTGAAACCGGTCCCAGGATGCTTGTTTCCGGTCCCGGGAAGACATGGCTTGGCAGTTCGTGCTGGACTGTTCCCATGAGGCACAGGGTCAGACTGATTTGCATATGGCCATGTCTGAACTGGGGTGGTGGAGTGAGCTAAAGAATGGTGATGGATTAAACCCAGATCAGTTGACTGGGAGTGACTGTTTGATTTGCTCAAACGCTCCGTCCATCATCCCCTTTGGTATCGCTAGATAGAAGGAGAGTGCACGTTTCGGGTCCAGACGGTGGAGCCTCTTTCCCTTTCGAGGGATGCGGAGGCGGAAAAGTAGGCAAGGTGATGGACTGCCCAATATGTAAGGCTGTAACCACCTTGGGCAGGAAAGAAGGACGAGTCCTCAGAACAACCTTGTCCGGATGGACAGAGAGGAAAGGAGGTTTAGAAGATAGAGCCTGGAGCTCATTCACTCTCCTGGCAGAGGTGATGGCAACCAGGAATGCAGTTTTAAGAGTTAGAAGACGTAGAGGACAGTTATGAAGTGGCTCAAAGGGAGCGCACATCAGATAAGTCAGTACAAGGTTCAAGTCCCACTGAGGCATCACGAAAGGAACAGGAGGAAACATGTGGGTGGTGCCTTTCAAGAATCTATTTACAACAGGGGACTTGAAAAGAGAAGGCTCATCAGGAAGCCTCAAGTAGGCTGAAATGGCCGAGAGGTAGCTTTTGATAGTGCCCAGAGCAGAGCCCTGCTGGGCAAGAGAAAGAAGAAAGAGGAGAACCTCTGAAATGGGGACAGAGAGTGGATCCACAGCCGTTGCTGTGCACCATGCCACAAATTTGTTCCACCTGCAGGCGTATACCGATTTTATGGAGGGACGCCTGGCTGCCAGAATCACATCACAGACTTCAGGAGGCAAGTCAAATGGCCTCAACTGTCGCCGCTCATTCGCCACGCAAGTAGGTGGAGACTGGACAGGTTTGGGTGGAGGACCGTCCCCATCTGCTGCGACAGAAGGTCCTCCTGAAGAGGCAGACGAATCGGGGGATCGACTGACATGCGGAGTAGCTCGGGATACCAGTATCTTCGTGCCCAGTCTGGAGCCACAAGGATGACTTGGGCCCGGTCTCGCCTGATCTTCTTCAGCATTCTGGACAGAAGTCGTATAGGCGGAAAGACGTACAACAGACCGCAGCTCCACTCGCAACAAAAAGCGTTTCTGAGCGAGAGCAGCCTTGGAAATTACAAGGCGCAAAACTGATGACATTGAGCGTTCTCTTCGGTGGCGAATAGATCTAACCAAGGCTCTCCCCACTGGCTAAAGAGGCCTTGTGCCACGTCCGAGTTCAGACACCATTCGTGATCCATCATGCACCGGCGGTTGAGTTCGTCCGCCCAGGCATTCAGGGAATCTGCCAGGTGTTGAACCACCAGGGTGACGCCCTGGTGTTCCAGCCATGTCCAAAGACGTGAGCCTCCTGACAGAGGGTCCCCGACCCCACTCTGCCTTGTTTGTTGCAGTACCACATGGCGGTGGTGTTGTCCGTGAATACCTGTTCTACACTTCCCCGGACAGAGGGAAGGAATGCCTTCAGTGCAAGATGGATCGCCCGCTGCTCCAGAAGGTTGATATGGAGCCGGGACTCAGCCGGAGACCAGAGGCCTCTGATCTCCGCCTCTCCCATGTGACCCCCCCCCATCCTAGGAGGAACGCATACGTCACTACTACGTGCTTGGTAGGGAAAGGGATCTGCCACTGACCCAATCGCGGTTCGTGAGCCACCACTGCAACTGACTCACAGTGCCCTCCGAGATCAGGACATGGTCGGACAGGTTGCCCTGATGCTGTGCCCACTGAAACTTCAGGTCTCACTGCAGAGCCAGCATCCGCCACCTGGCGTGAAGCACCAGAAGGATGCAGGAGGCCATCAGCCCCAGGAGCCGCAGCGTCAACCTGACTTAAACTCGGGATAAAGGCTGAAAGATCTGAATCAGAGCCTGAATATCCCGAACCCGCTGTTCGGGGGAGAGAAACCCGAAACTGCACCGAGTCCAGAACCCCTCCGATGAAAAGGAGCTTCTGAGAGGGGCGCAGGTGCAACTTCGGCACGTTGATGGAGAACCCCAGCGAGTGCAGGAGGTAGGCCATAGTCTGGAGGTGGGAGACGACTGTTTGAGGCGAGAATCACCTTCAACAACCAGAAGTTGAGATAGGGGAAGACTAAAACACCTGATCTGCACAGATGAGCTGCGACTACCGTCATCACTTTCGTGAACACCCAGGGTCGCTGGTAAGGTCGAAGGGGAGCACGGTAAACTGAAAGTGCTTGTGGCCTATCGTGAACAGCAGGTAGCGCCGGTGGGCCGGCAGGTTGGGGATGTGGATATATGGGTCCTGCAAGTCCAACGCTACCATCCAGTCACCAGGGTCTAGGGCAGCTAGGACCTGAGCTAAAGTCAGCATCTTGAACTTTTACTTCCGGAGGAAGCCGTTGACGCTCCAGAGGTCCAAGATAGGGCATAGGCCTCCTTTGCCCTTCTTGGGTACCAGAAAGTAGTGGGAGAAGCAACCACGTCCTACTTCTGGCTCAGGAACGCGCTCGATGGCCCCCTAGGCCAAGAGGGCCATAACTTCCTCCTGCAGAAGTTGCAAGTGATCCCCCAACATGGGGTGGCACTGCGGTGGAATGGCTGGAGGAGTCGCCCTGAAGGGGAGGGAGTAGCCACTCCGGACGATTTGCAGCATCCACCTGTCCGACGTGATGGAGCGCCTAAAAGCTCGGACTAGGAAGGCTTTGAGGCAGATGCTGCAGGAGCAGTTATGGACTGACCTTGCCGTTGTCCCCCAGCACCGCCACGGCGGTTACCACGTCCGCCGCCGCGTTGAGGTTGGTTCTGCGGCCTGTGGCTGGCAGGACGTGTGGGGGTGCCCCTTCCTTGGCCACAAAAGGGGAGAAAAACAGAAGTTTGCTGGCGCTGGCCAGACAGGCTCAAGGACTTGACCGTAGCCCTGGAGTCCTTGAAACGATCAAGCACACTGTCTGCTTTGTCGCCAAAGAGGCGACAGCCATCGAAGGGTATGTCCATGAGCGTGGCCTGGACATCGCCCGAGAAATTGGCAGACCTCAGCCAGGCATGGCGGCGAACCGCAACCGTCGTGGAAATCGCCCTTCCAAGCGAGTCCGTGGTATCCAGTCCACACCTGATGGAATAACGCGCCGCATCCCACCCCTCCGCAAGGGCTTGGGCGAGCCGGGCCCGGGCCTCCTCCGGGCACTGGGGCAGCATGTCCACAACCGTGTCCCACAAAGAGTGGGTATAACGGCCCAAAAGGCAAGCGGTGTTGATAGAAAGCAACCCCAAACTCAATGAGGAGAACAGTTTCTTCCCAAACTGATCAAACCTTTTGGATTCCCGATCCAGTGGAGCGGTCGGGAATGCGGTCTGGGGCGTAGAAGCCTGGATCACCAGGCTCTCGGGGGTGGGATGCAAGCACAGAAAGCTAGAGTCGCCCGGGGCGGTGGCGTCGGGCCACGTTCCGATCCACAGGGGGCACTGTGGAGGGCTTGGACCAGGTGCCCATCAGAACATCCGTGAGAGCCTCATTGTATGGCAGTAGAGGCTCAGAAGACCTTACTGGTGGCTGAAGCACCTCAGTGAGGAGGTTAGTCCTCACGGCCGCAGCAGGGAGTTCAAAAGCTAAGGCCTTGGCGGCCCTGCGCAACACCACACCATACATAGCACCCTCCACCATAGGCACGGAGGGAGGAGAGATTAATCCAGTGTCAGGCGATGTGTCCAAACCACTGGCCTCCCCTAGCTCATCTGCCCAGTCCTGGCTCAACTGGCACTGCTGTGCCAGAGGGTTCTCAGACCCCTCCCAGTCCTCCCCTTCATCCGTGTCCTGGTAAACAGGCTGGAATGACGGGCCGGGTCGTAGGTGAAGGCCTCACCCATCAACGCCGTTCCGACACCGGACCCGGGCTGAAACTGTGGCCGGAGTCGTCCGAGGACGGCGCCGGGAGCAACACTATTGGGGTCGGCGTCAGCGGAGGAATCGTAAGGTAAACTGGCGTCGACCGGGTTCCAGGCACGGATCCCACGGGGGCCGGCGGTGTTGGGACCGAAGTCGACGACGGAGCAGGGGCCCAAGCCCCCGACACCGCCGGGCCCGGATCCACCGGCCCTGCGGGCCCCAAGGCACGCCAGCAGGCCTCAACAGAGGGAAGTGAATACTCATGGCAATGAGGAAATCACGAATCACGGTGTCACTCGCAGGCCAGGGACCGGAGGGCATGGACCTGGAGGCAGCGCCTGCAGCTCCGACGGAGCCGTGCGGGCAGTGTCGCCCGAACCCTCAGCCGGGTCGCGCGAGCGGAGTCTGAAGAGCGATGTCGCCTATTCGACTTCTTCTTGGAGTGCCTCGACTTACCGGAGGACTTGGAGCCCAACGAATGATATTGATGACTCGACGAGCGACGACTGCGGTGCCGCGACCGGGCCCTCGCCTTCTGCATCGACCGGGACATCGAGCGGCACGGAGCTGACTGCCGGATCTCGAGTAGCTTGCTGGACCACTCCCGCCTAGCTTTCGAGGTCAAGGCTCGGCAGTCGGGACACGACTTATCGTCGTGGTCGGCCCCGAAGCAGACGTTTAAGTACTCCGACGACATCATTCCGGCGATCACGACGCCGACAACTGACGTGGAGCCGCTGACGACGCCTACAGATGCGCAAGGGTACTGCTGACGAAAACTTTCCTGCCTGACGCCTGGGGATATACTAAGGTAAGGAATCTAACACTAACCGGTTTTTTCAGATCTGGAAAAACTAGACTAGATACATTTTGATAAGTTAGTTGTATCAGTTAGAAAACAACTGCAGGCATGAGGAGTGCTGCCATTGTCCTTTCTTGGCAAATGTAATCTTTTAAAGATGTCTGTGTTCCCAAAGTTTTCTTTTCTTTTTAACACTAACCCCCTAAAATTTCACAAAGCATGGTTGAAAAAAATACAAGAAGAGTTCACCAGTTTCATCTAGGGAAATAAATGTCCCAGAATTGCCCTAAAGAAACTACGCAAGAAGAAAGAGCTAGGTGGTATAGCCACCCCAGATTTATACCAATACTATTGAGACTTTAATTTAAAGAACTTTTGTCAGCTTTTAAAGGATAGCTCCAGCTTAGCCCCTTATTTAAAGGCTCTTGTAAAGGATCCTCAAGTTTAATCAGAATATTTTCTCTTCAAATTTGGTCACCCAATTTTTTTTTCAAAAGTCAAACAAAAAATTCTTCAGAATGCAGCCAAGATTTAGTACTACACAAGAATTACATAGCAAATACCATACTACTGTGATTCCGCTCCTATTTGGGACTCTCTGGGCACCCCGGCCTGTCTTTTGGACTCATTAGCAACCCAGCTACGAGAGAGAGTGAGATTAACTATTGGGGTCAACTTCTGGAAAACTATAAATTAATTCCATGCCAGAGATTGTCCGAGGTTTCCAGTAACTCTGTCTCCAAATTTAAATATCAATTAGCCAGCTGGGCCAACACTATGGATGAAAAGGGTGAGGGGAACTCTGAGGCCAAATCTAGGATAAAACTATGACCCAAGCTACAGAAAGAAATCACAGAGCAGTACTGGCTGTTTATTCAGGCAGAAGAAGGGGCTCAGAATTCATTGATGGAGAGCTGGAAGAGTGAACTGCCGGATAAGGATCATGAATTATTATGGCAAGTATCTATGGCTTATTTATGGCGCTATGTGAGATCTGCCCCAATAAGAAAAAAGCATCTCTTCACTGTCCATAAGGCATATTGGACATCTCGGAGGTTATCAAAAGATGGGAAGCCGGACAGTAAGAAAATGCTCCAAATACGGTGAAGAAAATGTGAACGAAGCACATAGATTCTGGCAGTGTCCCTCAATCCAGTTCTTCAGGGAGAAAGTGTATGAGAAGTCTTAGGTCAAGAACTAAAAGTGAGCTTGGATATTGTCATTTTTGGGGTTTTAACGGGAGCGGCAGATAATGGCAATTTTACTAAAATACAAAAAAACATTATTTTTGTTCCAATACTGGTGGCAAGAAGGGAATTGTGTAGCAAATGGATACTTCCATGTTCCGCCACATAGGTTGAATGGATCCATTCAGTACAAAGGGTGACCACTCTCGATCGAGCTACTAGGTTAAGTAAGAAAAAAAAATGTTGGTAATTATGGGACATATGGTTAGAAGCCTATAGAATTAAGATAAATCTCAGACTTCCAACTTGATACACGTTTATTATTATTTAGAATTTAATCTTGAAACTTCGTTTTTTTGTTTTTTGTTGCTTTTCTATTTTTTCCTCTTTCTAATTATTTGGTCCTATGATTAGTAATATACTTCACAGGTTTCGGCTTCTCTGAGTCAGAGCCACTATTTTATTTGTCTGTTTCAGTGAAGTTAATCCTTTTGACCAGACGGGGGAACATCACTCCAAAAAACCCAGGATGTCTATAACATCTGCTGATATTACGGAGAGACCGGGTACCCCTGTCCCATTAAAAACGGACCCCTTTTTTGATATGGTCTTGCATGTTGACAAATGACAAAAAAAAACAGGCTCTGTAGAAGTCCATGTACTGGTTTTGCTGTGTAGGAAAGTGGGTTTCTGTTGCAGTAACCCCCCACTTTCACCTGATGTGCCGTGTGCCTCTGCCAACTCCACCCCTCAGGTGGGGGAGGCAAGGTGAAGCACAACTCCTAGTCCCCGCCATCTTGCAGATGGGGAACTCAGCAAACCAGGGACGGGCTCATGCTCCCCTCCCACTAGAGGGTGGCATAATAGGGGGTCTTCCCACCCGAGTCAAAAATAAACCTGGGACCTATGGTGCTGAAAGAAGAATGAATAATTGACAAATTCACCAGTACAAATTATAATGATGAATTTAATGGAATCATACTGACCTGTGCTCATTCTTTTCCCAAGAGAGAATATGTACTAGAACGGTAATTGCTGCACAGACCTCAAAGATAAAGTGCCTTGGGCAACTATTGCATATGCCTGGAAGGGGCATGGTGTCTATACTGCTTTAAAATAAAAATAAAAATACTTAAATGGTTGGTATCAATCAAAGTCTTTGTGCTGGCTTTCAAATAAACATAAAACCCAATTAGCATGGCCCAAAATGAGGACTACAGGTAATAGAAAGCAGGGCCCATGAAGGTGTGTAAACTTAAAACTAAAATTCGTTCGTAGAGTGGAGAGGAAGGGCGGGCATTAAGTAATCTGCGGCTAGACTATGTCTCTAACAGATAATGTGTTACCGAAGTTGAGTAACTTGTTCATCTGATAGCGACATCTAACTGAAGATTCCTTAATTTTGTAATCAAATGCCATGCTATATCACACCCGGAGGAAGGTCTGCAAAATGATCCTACCGAAAGGTGTCAAAGAGAACTAGCCGGTCTAAATTAAGATAAAAGATAAAAGACCGGACTTGTGTAGGAAATTACATGAGAAGAAGCACTATCTCTCCATAACCGCTGCCGCAAGAACCACAGGGTACAAAAGAGAGAAAAGCCTTGCAAGAAAAATGAGATTATGGCAATGAAACAACACTGTGTTAGGGGACCACAGTGAAAGTTATAATAAACATTATGTGAGAAAGTGGCTCCATATATACTGGACCAGAATAAGGTACAATGTGTATAGAGTCCACAAACCCCAGAGGTATAACAAAAGTTAAAGCCAGGTGTGACCTAACCCTCTAAAGTGGTGGCTTGGTCGAGCAGTAAGGCAGTACCAGAGGACAGTGTAAAGCATTTGTTGCACACTCCATCAGCAAAAGGTTTCACACACTCAAAGACTGAACTCCAGGCCAATTGTTTTTATATCAAAATATATAGTTCTTTTATTTCTAGAACCAACATGTATCTAAATGTACTGTTCTCAATAGGACAGCTCAATGGATTTCCTTATATAAACACAGTTGATTACTTTGTAGATTACTTTGGTAATTCCAGGACTGGCTCCTAGGTTCAGTCCTGGGGTCTAAGCTGAAAACAGTTTAGCAAAACCGTTTTAGGTATTGTAGTGATTTTTCAGGAATAAAAAGCCATTTTAAAAGTTCACACTTGGAAACTTTTCAACAGAAATCTGGCAATGTTATCCAATGGGAGAAAATTCAGGTTGCAGGTAAAGTACGATCTTGTTAATTTTGTAATCCAGTACTGGGCTCCTGGGGCCGGCACTGGGGTCTCAACTTAAAACAGGTAAGTAATTACGTTTCAGTATTTCGTATGTTTTTTAAAGAATATTTATAGTTATCAAAAGTAGACACTGCATAGAAAAGCAGACAACGGATTCCTATGGAGAAAATACAAGTTATTAGTAAACCCGCTAGGAATTACTTTTGCGGTTCAGTACTGGGCTACAGGGTACAGTACTGGCTCCTCTCCTGATCACAGGTGAGTATTTCGGAATTCGGATGATTTTATATGAATATTTTACACTTTCAAAAGTAGACACTTAGAAGTTTTTTCAAGTCAAACCAGTCAATGTTATTCAATGACAGGTAAGTGAGTTACCAGTTTCCTGGTGAGAACTAGACTGGTGAAGTTGTGGTTCTGGGCATAGACTCCGGGGTCCCCCAGTGTCAGGTAGGTACAGTTGGTTCACTCTCAGCTGCAACAGGGGCGGCCGTGTACACAGGTAGTTAGGCCCAATGTTATCCGATGGGGGACAGGGGGCCTCCGGTTGGTGGCTGCTGGCTAGCAGGCCACGCGGCTGTGGGAGCTGGGCTCCTGGTCACTTGCTTAGGACAAAAGGGGAAGCAGGATAGGACAAAGGTGGCACAGCAAACGGCACTCGGGCGGCTGGATGCAGGGTGCTTTTGAGCCGTCGGGCGCTCAATGTTATCCAATGGAAAAGGTAAAAAGGGAACAAAGGCTGCAGGCTCAGGGGCGGAGACTCTCCAGGGGTGACCAGCACGTCGAGAGGTAAGTTGGGATCTTGGAGCACAGGTAGGTACCCCAGAGGGAGGAACAGGGGGCTGTAGGGCGCCGGGTGCAGGGGTGTCTTTGGGTGTCGGAAAAGCTTACCCTCAGCTGGTCGCGGTTGGGGGGGCCCTGGTTCTGAGTCTGCAGGCGTTGTCTGGTTCGTCGAGGAGGGTCTTTAGGCACTGGACTTCGGGTCCCAGTCGCCAGGGGGACGTCCTCGTGGTCTTGGATCACTCGGGAACAGGCTCAGCAGCTGCAGAGTAGGCTGGTCCGGAGCTTCCTGGCTAGCACCAGGGGGCGTTGTTGCATCACAGCCTCTACTGATGGGAGTCCCAGTATTTAAGAAGGTCAGGGCAGGCTGGTCCTCTGGGTGTCCCAAGGTTGCTGTCCGCAGGAGTCGCCGGGATTTAGGCAGGAGCAGGTTCTAGGATCGACAGGCCGGTAGGGCTGGGGCCAAGTCAGTTGTTGTCGTCCTGTTAACAACTGCTCGGCGGGTCTTCTTCTTGATCTTTCTTTTTTTGGTATCGGAATCTGAGAAAGGAAGGTTCAGGGAGCCCCAAATACTGAATTTAGGGGTGATACAGGTAGGGCAATGGCAGGGACCAATAGGTCCCTGTCCTGGGGTGGGTACACCCCCTAGGCTGCTCCTCTCCTGTGGGAGGGGGACAGGAGCCTAGCTGGGATTGGGCAGGGCTCCCCATCTTAAAGATGGCCGGAACCCGGGGTCGTGCTTCACCTCGTCTACCCCACCTGAGGGGTGGGGTTGGCACAAGCTGGCACAACCCCCATTCCTGACATAGTTTTTCCCGCCAGTCTTCCCGCCACAGTGGGGGTTAGAACTGGTGGGGGCCAGTTGCTGGGTACAGCAAATGATCTGGAGAAGCTCACAGAGGGGGCATGCCTTTAAAGCTTCCCTCTGCCCATCCTGGGGGAGGAGACCTAGCTCCTCGCCCAGATGTGCATTGTTGCTGGCCCAGGAGAGCGGGGGCTCTCCACCCAGGGGTCCAGCCACATGTCAGCTGTGTGGCAGCCTCTGCAGCCACTCAGCCCAGCCCAGACGTCGATTGTAGGTTAGGTTCTCAGGGGGCATCTCTAAGATGCCCTCTGGTCCATTTTACATTAAATCCCACACTGGCATCAGTGCGGGTTTAATATGCTGAGCAGTTTGGTACCAAACTTGTCAGTCTTCAGTGTAGACATTATGGTGCTGTGGAGTTCGTAATGACAACCTCCCAGCACCATATACTCTTAATGGCATCACTGCACTTACAGTGCCCAGGAATGGCCCTGGGTACTGTAGGGGCACAGGACTCATGCACCAGTGCCCACACCTCTGGCATAGGGCACTCAGCTAGAGGGGTGACTGAAGTATGCCAGGGCAGTGGGTTCTGTGGGCATGGCACACAACTCTTAGTTTAGGTCTGTACTCAGACACTCAGCCTGCAAAGGCAGTGTGTGGGTTTCAGGGTACAGGGCCCCTGAGGGTGGCACAATAAGTGCTGCAGCCCTCAGGGGTCTTCTCTGGTGACCATGCCCTGGGTACCTAGGGTTCCATTTACTAGGGACTGACAGGTGGCCAGAGATGACAATTGGGTTTTAGTTTCAACACAGCTTTTAGGGAAGGAACACAGGCCCTGGCTACCTGGTTGGCAGGAACCCAGGGCACACTCAGTTAAAGTACATCAGCAGTTCAGAAAAAAGTGGGGGCATACCAGTGCAAGAAAGATGGCACGTTCCCACACATTATATACCCCAAGTGTGATGACCTATGGACAGCTGGAACCAAGAGGGACAAAGGCTAAAGCAACAGTCACCGAGCTATAGCTCTTTTTGCCAGCTGAATCGTAATCGAGAGAAACCTATCCCGAGAAAACAAAGAAAGGAAACCCAGATAACATCCACAGTAAAGCAAGCATGGATTAATATATGCACCAGAAATTAGGGAAGACAATCAAAGAACAAGTTCGAAATAAGATGCAACACTAGAAAAAAACTCAAAGGTAGAGTGAAGACCAGCAGGAACGCACTAAGTATGGACTTAAAAAAAAAGGAAAAGAGCACGTTTGTACACAATAACCAAATGAAGGAAGTACTGCAACAAAGAGGGAGTGTATGCATCTACACAAGATAAACGTAAACCTGCTCTCAAATTGCAATGGTATACAAGACTGACAATTATACATGTGTCAAAAAAGATACAAAATCATATAAAAATGCACATATGTATATAGCAACATATGAACAAGTTACTTACCTTCGGTAAGGCTTTTTTCTGGTGGATACAGTAACTGCCTGTGGATTCCTCGCCTTCTGATTCCTCATCTTTTGAATGCCCCCTGCTCCAGCATACCACGCAAATTCTTTTCTTAGCTCTCCCATGTCGACGAGGACGTCGCAATTGAACGGCTCTGCTCGCAACTCCATATGACATCACCAGAGCCATAAGAAGCTCTCGTAGGGAGCTCCAGGCCCAAGGCCTCGCCTGCCCTACGCACCACCACAGCATAGGACGCTTTCTCCACCATAGCCGCGTTTGGGAGAGAAAGCATGCTAAGGTCTGGGGAAATGTTAATTTCATTGGTGTCACCCATTTTCCTCTCTCTAGCCCGGTTCTTCCAGCTAGACTGTCAAAGGATCCAGCGACCCCTCCCAGGCCTCATCACCACCATCAGGGCGAAAGTGAACACCTAGAATGAACAAGGTAACAAAAGTGCCCTCCATGATAGGAATCAATGTCGGACCGCCTCTGGGTCCATCTCAGGATGAGGATGGGAGAGGTGCTGGTCGGGGCAACGGCCGACGCCAGGGGCGTCGTCGCCAGGATCGGTGCTGGAGAAGGTTGAGTAAAGTTGACCGGCGTCGATCCAGATCCAGGCCTGGATCAATGGGGTCTTACGGGGGCCGAAGTCGCTGGCATTGAAGGCACAGGGCCCCCAACCTGCTCAACGGGGCCCGAAGGCGCACTAGCGGAGTCGGGCTGGCCAAAGACACGGTGGAGGGCTGTGAGAAAGTGCCCTCTTTCTTGCATGGTATGCCCCCACATTTTGCTGAATTGCTGATGTGCTTTCACTGAGTGTGCACTGGGCTCCTGCCAATCAGTTACCCAGGGCCTGTGTTCCTTCCCTAAACCTGCATTGTAGCCTAAACCCAATTGGCATCTCTGGCCACATGTCAGCCCCTGGTAATGTTACCATAGGTACCTAGGGCACTATGACCAGAGAAGGCCCCTAAGGGCTGCAGTGTGAGAATTAATGTAAAATGCACGACAGAGAGCATCTTACAGATGCCCCCTGAAACTCCACCAACTCCCAGTGACCTGACTGAGTGGCTGACTAGGCTGCCACCACCAGACATGTTTCTGGAGCCCTGGGTCGAGAGCTTGCTGCTCTCGGGGGCCTGAAACAATGCACATCCTGGGACAAGGTGCCAAGCCTCCTCCCCCAGGATTGGCGGGGTTCACGAAGGAGAAGCTTTAAAGGCATACCACCTTTATGAGCCTCTGCAGACCACTTGCTGTACTCAGCAACTGGTCCCCACTGGTTCTACCCCCTGTAAGGAAGTGGGTTTCTGTTGCAATAACCCCCCTCCCACTTTTTGCCTGATAACTGATGCACTTTTCCTTGGTGTGCCCTGGGGTCCTGCCAATCAGGTACCCAGGGCCTGTGCTCCTTCCCTACAAACTGTACTAAAGCCTAAACCCAATTGGCATCTCTGGCCAAATATCAGCCCCTGGTAAATGGTACCCTAGGTACCCAGGGCATTGTGACCAGATCAGACCCCTAAGGGTTGCAGCACTTTTTGTGCCACCCTTAGGGGCCCTGTACAATGACACCCACAAACTGCCTTTGCAGGCTGAGTGTCCTGGTGCAGAAATAAACAAAGAGTCGACATGGCACACATCCCTGTGTGCCATTCCCACAAACACTGCCCTGGCATACATCAATCACCCCTCTAGCTGGGTGCACTATGCCAGTGGTGTGGGCACAAGTGCATGAGGCCTGTGCCCCTACAGTACCCAGGGCCATTCCTGGGCACTGTAAGTGCAGTGATGCCATTAAGAGTATATGGTGCAGGGGCGTGGCTTGCAGCCGAGCATGGCGGCAGCATAGAGGACGAGCTCCGTGACTAGAGCGGCCTCTCCTACTATCCGCATATCCATCCGAACAACTAACTACCTCTGTGGGGACCCACCTGCGGCCCGGGACGGGCGGACTTGACGGCGGGGGCTCCGGTGGCGCCTGAGACCCGAAAGAGCGAGCGCTCCCCGCGCCTCCACGAGGACTGTGCGCCGGTGCGGATCCGGGGGCTCGAGTGCCATCTCGCCCTGACAGGAAGTCTGAGGCGCCGGGACGGGCAGAACCGGAAGTTCCCGGTGGACGGACGGCGGACCGTCGCCGACAGGGCATCTAGCCGTTTTTAGCCGTGTGACGGCAGCGGGCTCCCATCTAGCAGCGCAAACAGCCCCGGGGACGGGGGCGGCTTCAACGGCAGCGGACCGGCGAGGGCGGAGGGCGGCCGGAGACGCTGATAGCGCGTCATTGCTCTCGCGCCTGCGACCAACAGCTCCTGGCATCGGCTGCGTCCCCGGCTGGGGGCGCGGGGGCCGCTTGTGCACGATCGAGCCCAGGTGAGCGGACCGCGAGTATAGCGGAGTGCAACTGCGCGCCCACACGGCAGCCCGGAGCCAGGGAAGGGAGCCGGACGGAGAGGTGCGGTGCTCGGGCGGGGGGGGGCCCCCCTCACTCGAGGATACAGCAGCCATACCGCTGCGTTCTCCCCGAGGCCTGCCGTTCCCGGCGCACTCCTGGGGTCCCATCGGGCGGTGCCCCACCACATAGCGGCGTGAGAGAGCGGAGGACCAGAACATCGCTGGGCCGCACCAAGGGCACGCGCCTGTGAACATTGAGACGGAGTGCGCTGAAATTCGCGGCCCTATCACCGGGACGCAGAAAGAGTCTGACCGAGGTCGCCAACCACTGTGGAAACGCGGGTGGGAGACGCACGTTGCGCAGAACGTCGTGATGGCCGGGAAAGGAACCAGAGGGGGTGCAGCGCAAACCCGCCTCGAGAAATACGCCTATAATAAAGGAGCGTCCACACCGCCAGAAGGGCAGCAACCAGGCCGGAAAACAGCGGAGGGAACAGGCGAGAGCCCAAAGGCAACGTTGGATGACGTGATGCGCACCTTAATGCAGGTCCAAACCACGGTGGGCTCCATTTCCACAGAAGTCACGTTGCTGAGAGCGGACCTTCACAAAATCTCAGAAAAAGTGGGCTCACTGGAGGTGGTAACGAAGTCACTGGTTGAAGACGTGTCGGAGTTGCAGACGGCAATGGAACGTATCACAGCGGAAAACAAAGCGTTGAAGGTGAAGCTGGACGATCAGGAAGGGAGGTCAAGGAGGAACAACATAAGGATTTTGGGAGTTCCGGAATCGGAGGACAGGGAGGCAATGGACCTGTTCGTGGAAGAACTGATCAAAACTGAACTTAAACCCAAGGGCTTATCGGCGTGCTTTTCAGTGGAAAGAGCGCACAGGGTGCCAGGGGGCAAGCCGCAACTGGGGGCCCCTCCGCGACCCATCCTGGCTCGCATGTTTAACTTTCGCGACAGGGACGCCATTTTGCAGGCGGCCCGGCGCTCCCCTCCGATCAAGATACAAAATGCAACTCTTGCCTTCTTTCCGGACTACACAGCGGAGGTCGCGCGACGCCGGAGAACGTTCCTGGACATTAAGCGTGAACTGAGAACACGAGACATTCCATACTCCATGATCTTTCCGGCCAGACTGCGGATAGTCGCAGAAAACAGGACTTGGTTCTTTGACGCCCCAGAGCCGGCGCGAGAATGGCTTGATGGATGGAGGCCGGCTGCCCGGCAGCGTAGAGTGGGAAAGACAAACACAGACCGCACCACCGAGGGTCGTCCAAGATCGCTGACCCCGGACCGCACACGAAGGGAGCGCTCGCCGAGATCCGATGGAGGAGAGAAGGTCTCAGACACGGGACAATAGTCACCTGAGAACTGGAATCGATTGGCGCATGGGGTGATCGCCTGAGAGTCTGCCTTGGATATCGGGCGTAGGGCCCACGAGAGGAGTACGGGAGGCCGCCGATCGTGGGGCATTCCTCACCTCAACGAGCAAGTATTGAATTTAAGTTGGGGGATAAGCACTCTGCTAGGTTGGGGGGGGCGGACAGTTCTGAGTCCGTTTGGCATGAGGGCAGGGAGGGGGGTTGTACGAGAGGGATTGAGTTTACAAGTTTACACCTTGATACAGGGGGTGGATGAATGTTTAATGCAGGATGAAGGAACACGAGGCGAGGTAGCTCTGCGTAAGGACACTATCCTTTCCCGTTACATGTGTAGGAGTTCCCTAGTGGCAGTCACGATGGCGGCACCCAGAATTGCACTATGGCACACATTAGACGGGCTGACGCTACAGGGGTAGGCCCCCACCAGCTAGCACAGGTGGCACCACTGCAACTTATGACCTGGAATGTGAGAGGGCTGGGGGACAAAATCAAGAGGGGATTAGTGATACAGGGCATCAAGAGGGCTGCTCCAGCGTTGGTGCTACTGCAGGAGACGCACTTAGTGGGCACTGCTAGCCAGGCATTAAATAGGAAAGGATACCAAAAGATAGTACATTCTGACTTCACCTCGGGATCGAGAGGGACGGGTATTCTTCTGCGTAGGTCATCCCCATTCTTGCTCGCCTCCACGAAAACGGACGATCAGGGCAGATTCGCGGCAGCCTGGGGCCAATGGGAGGGTAAGCCATTGACCATAGTATCGGTCTACATCCCCCCAGCACTACATAGCGTAGCGCTTCCTGCATTGGGGAAGTTCCTACTGGAGCACCCGGAGGGTGACACGATAGTGGGAGGTGACTTTAATGCTGTCATTCATAACACTCAGGTCAGATTCCCTGTGCGACACCATGCCCCAGCCACCTCCCGATTCAGCGAGTTTGTGGCCTCGCAGGGACTGGTAGATGTGTGGCGCACTATGCACCCCAGTGAACACCAATATACATATTACTCGGCGACACATAACAGCCTGTCACGAATTGATTACTTTTTCACTTTGGGGGAGGGTCGTCTCAGCATAGATGCGGTTCAGATCAAACAGAGGGGTATATCTGACCATGCTCACTTAACCCTCACGCTGTCGTGTCCGGAAAGGGCGTATAGACGAATGTATCAGCTGCGCCCGGGTTATCTAGCAATCCCAGTGGTAAAAAAAAGAGTTGAAAAAGGCGACCCATAACTATTTCGCGGAAAATGTGGCCTCAGTGGACTCCCACACCACCCTTTGGGAAGCGTATAAAACGGTTCTAAGCGGTCAAGCGATATCGACGATAGGAGGGTACAAACGCACGCAGGAACTAAAAACCGCACAATTGGAACTCCGCCTGGCCGAGGCGCACACAGCACACACGAGGAATCCGTCACCTGACACCCTACACTCCCTCAGATTAAGCCAACAACTCCACACTGATCACCTGAGGAAGAGGGCTCTGGAGCACATAACAGCTACAACGCAGACAGTGTATGATGTAGGGGACAAGGCCAGTAAGCTCCTGGCCTGGCTGGAAAAGAAGGGGGCAGGAGCCAGGAGTATATTGCAATTGGCAGATAGGGATGGGGAGCTACACACGCGACCAGCGGTGATAGTAGATCTGCTGGCGGATCACTTTCAGGAGGTGTATACCCCTGAAACTAAGGTCACAACGGAGATGGCAGAGGCAGCGTTACGCGATGTGCCGACACCAACTTTGTCACAAGACGCGGTGGATGACCTTGACTCTGACTTTACTGTGGAGGAAGTACAGGGAGCCGTAAACATGATACACTCCGGAAAAGCAATGGGCCCCAATGGTGTCCCGATTGAGTGGTGCAAAGTGATGTCGGATACGTTAAGCCCACACCTGTTAGCTATGTACGAAGACAGTCTGGCCAGGGGGGTTCTGCCCCATGATCAACGACAGGCCATAATTGTAGCGATCCCGAAACCTGGCAAACCGCCTGAAGACTGCGGTTCCTACCGCCCAATTTCACTCCTAAATATGGAGGCGAAAATATTAGCAAAACTCCTGGCCACCAGGTTGATGCCACACCTCGCCCAGCTCGTACACCCGGATCAATCGGGCTTCATGCCACACAGAAGCACGGCATTGAATCTCCGGAGAGTACATGTTGCGGTGGCCCGAGCCTCACTGTTGACTGCACCGACGGCCATTCTATCCTTGGATGCTAGGATGGCTTTTGATATGGTGGAATGGGGCTACCTCCTGGCGGTGCTGGCTCATATGGGCTTTGGCCCAAAATTTATAGCCTGGGTGCCGCTTTTATATACCGATCCAGTGGCAAGAGTGACGGCGAATGGACATATCTCCCGTGAGATACCTCTGAGCAGAGGAACGAGGCAGGGTTGCCCGCTCTCGCCATTGCTCTTTGCTTTGGTCCTTGAACCGCTGGCGGTGATACTTAGGGCCACGCCACTGCTGCGGGGGATTGCGTGGGGAAACGACTGGGAAGACAGAGTTTCCCTCTACGCCGATGATATGTTACTATACCTCACAGACCCCGAAGACGGGATCCCAGCACTACTGACACTTTGTGAGGCACACGGACGGACATCGGGCTATAGGATAAAGTGGACCAAGTCGGTCATGTACGTGCTGAGGGGTCCCTCACCCACGTTACCGACTGACTGCCCCTTACAAACGGCGGGCCCCTCCTTTAAGTATCTGGGTATACACGTCACGCGTGACACTACAGTTTTTTACGCGAAAAACTTACTGCCTCCATTGACTAGGCTGAAAGGTGACGTCAGGCACTGGAAGACCCTTCCACTGACGTTAGGTAGAGCGGCGCTATTCAAAATGCTGGCGCTGCCTCGCTTTCTGTATGTATTAGAGAATGCTCCTAGCGTAGTGCCCGCAAGTTATATCCGACAGGTGACAGCAGTGGTGAACAGCCTACTATGGGACGAGCGCCCGCCCCAGATAGCGCATGTAAAACTCACGAGAGGCTAGTACGATGGAGGGATAGCTCTGCCTCACGTGCAACTGTATTATTGGGCGGCGCAACTGAAAGTCATTAATCAATGGCTTCATGCCCCACAGAACGACCCTGCTTACATGGCGGACAGACATCAGCTAGGACTGCCGGGCTTGCTTGCGCCGCTGTACCATGTAGGGAAGGCGAATAAGCTCCTAGGGCCGACCAAACACACAGTAACTCTTTGGCACAGCGCGCAGGCGAAGCTTAAATGGAGGGGAGTCATAACGAGAATGGCGCCCTTATGGGACGCCAAGGCGCTTGGCAGCCTGCGACAGTCCAAGGGGTTCGATGCCTGGGATAACATAGGAATATCCACGGTGGGAGACTTGTGGGCGGAGGGTGGGGTGGTCCCATTTACACAACTATAACAGACCTATCAGCTAGGCCCCACCAAAACATATCGATACATCCAAATTCAGCACGCACTCATGACAGCAATACCAGCGGGGACTACGGTCCCGGAGTCGTCACCGTTAGAAGACAGACTGCTAACAGATTATATGCACATGGGCGCCACTTCCCTCACATACCGTAAGATATTACATAACCTACCGGACCCCTTACTTAAATTGCGAGAGAAATGGGTGGGAGAGTTGGGAGACATGGATGACACTGAATGGAATGAGGCTCTGGCTTCCCCTAGAGAGGCGGGCATCTCGGCACGGTTCCGTTTGATCCAACTGAAGGTCCTACACCGCATATACTTCACTAGGACAACCTTACATAAATTACACAGGGCTGATACTCCGCAGTGTCTGAGGGGATGTGGTGGGGAGGGTACCTTCCTACATACACTCTGGGATTGCCCGAAAATTGCGGATTACTGGAGGCGTGTAGTGCGTACCATCTCGCAGACGCTTGCCAAGACGCTGGTGCCGGATCCTCGTATGGCCCTACTACACGTATGGAGACCGACAGACATCACACGCCATGGGAGGATGTGGACGACAGTGGGTTGCATGGTGGCGAAGCGGGATATAGCACAAAAGTGGGGAGTGGCAGGGACACCTACACTAGGTCAGTGGTGTAACAACATGGATATGATTATGGTGACTGAAAGGGCGGTGTATAAAAAGCGGCATAACCCGCGTAAATGGAATGACGTCTGGACACCCTGGAATAAATACCGGGGAGACATATGTGACCCTCTAACGGAAGATGAAGTGGACCGTTCAGATGGGGAGGATTCGGATGAATGAAAGTGATGACTGGGCATAAAGGTCTCCTTAGCGACTTCGAATGATGAGACAGACTCCTGAAAGGACATACCTGCACACAAATCTGCCACGAGGGACAGAGTGGGATCACAGACATACAGGCCAAATGTTCGGGGCAGAGATGTAGATTGTTCTTCACTACACTGTATCAAAAAGTTTTGGTTCGGTTCATAAAATACAAAAGTGAGAGTTTCTGAAACTTAGCAATGATATTTCTTTGACTGTGTAGGATACTCCGAAATTATTGCTGCCGGACCGCTGGTTGTCGGCTAAATAGCTGTGTACCGTAACGCATAACGTATGTCTAGAAATGTAGCCGGCCTCCGGGTTGTAGGCGAAATGACTAACTATGTCAAAGGCTAATAAAACTCTTACGAACCAAAAAAAAAAAAAAAAAAAAAAAAAAGAGTATATGGTGCTGGGAGGTTGTTATTACGAACTCCACAGCACCATGATGGCTACACTGAAGACAGACGTTTAATATCAAACTTCTCAGCACATTAAACCCACACTGATGCCAGTGTGGGCTTTAGTGCCTAATGCACTACAGGAGGCAAATTAGAGTTGCCCCCTGAACTTAACCTATAATCCACGTCTTGTCTGAGAGGCTGCCTAGGCTGTCACACAGCAGACATGTTGCTGGACTCCTGGGTAGAGAGCCATCTGCTCTCCTGGGCCTGCAACAATGCACGTCCTGGGTGAGGTGCTAGGTCTTCTCACCCAGGATGGGCAGGGGAAGCTTCAAAGGCATGCCCCCTTTTGTGAGCTTCTCCAGGCCACTTGCTGTACTCAGCAACTGCCCCCCACAAGTTCTGACCCCCCACTGTGGCCGGAAGACTGGCGGGAAACCCTACGTGAGGAAAGGGGGTGTGCAAGCCTGTGCCAACTCCACCAATCAGGTGGGAGAGGCGAGGTGAAGCACAACTCCGGGCTCCCCATTTTGAGGATGGGGAGCCTTGCCCAATCGGAGATAGGCCCCTGCCCCCTCCCATAGGAGAGGAGCAGGATAGGGGGTGTACTCACCCCAGGACAGGGACCTATTGGTCCATGCCCTTCCCCTACCGGTAAAGTCCCTAAATGTAGTATTATGGGGTACCCTGAACCTTCCTTCCTTAGATCCCCATTTCGAAACAAGAAAGAAGACCAAGAAGAAGAAGACCTGCCGAGCAGCTGCTAACAAGAGGATAACACCAACTGACTTGGCCCCAGCCCTGTTGATCCTTGAACCTGCTCCTGCTAAATCCCAGCGTCTCCTGCGGACAGAAAACTCAAGAACCCCGGAGGACCTGCCTGCCTTGACCCTCTTAGAGACTGGGACTCCCACGAGCAGTGGCTCTGCTCATACAGCAATAACCCTGTTGCCAGCCAGGAACCGCGAATTTTGCTGACTCTGCACCCACCGAGCCCGGCCTGTGCCCCAGTGGACAAAGACCCTGAGGACATCCTCCCGACAATTCTGACCTGGAATCCAGTGCCCAAGAACCCTCCTTGACGACCCAGACGACACCTACAGACTCAGAACCAGGGACCCCTCCAACCGCGACCAGCAGAGGGTAAGATTTCCCGACGTCCAAAGACACCCCTGCACCCGGCGCCCCCGGCCTCCTGTGCCCAACTCCGGGGTCCAAGATCCCAACTCACCCCTCGAAGTGTTGGTCGCTCCAGGAGATCCTCCGTCCCCAAACCTGCAGCCTTTATTCCCTTTTCAAGATCTCCAATGAATAACATTGAGCACCCGACGGCTCAAAAGCACCCTGCAACCAGATACCAGAGTGTCCCTGGCAGTGCAACCTTTGACCTATCCTACTTCTCCATTTGCCCTGAGCAAGTGACCAGGAGCCCGGCTCCCACAGCCGTGTGGCCTGCTAGCCAGCAGTCATCAACCAAAGGCCCCCTGCCTCTCATTGGATAACATTGGGCCTAACTACCTCTGCACCCGGCTGCCCCTGTGCCGCTGAGGGTGTACCAACTGTACCTACCTGACCCTGGGAGACCCCCGAGTCTATGCCCAGAACCTTAACTCTGCCAGTCGAATACTTACCCAAAAGCTGATAACTTCACTTTTCTTCCATGGGCTAACATTGACTGGTTTCACTTGGAAATTCTTCTAAGTGTGGAGTTTTGGAATTTTAAAATATTCATCTATAATCAGCCGAAAGACGAATTCCGATTTACTCGCCTGCTATCAGGAGAGACCTTAGTGCTGCATCTTTGAACCCAGTACTGACCCTGAAAAGTAATTCTAACCGTACTTACCAGTAACTTGCATTTCCTTCCATAGGATATCATTGCCTGCTTTTTGCTGAAAAAGTTTGTCTCGATTTTTAAAACCTACAAATCTCAAAAAATCGTGTCAACGATAAAAACTTAATTACTTGCCTGTTTTAGATAGAGGTCCTAGTGCTGAACCTAGGAGTCCAGCACTGCATTACAAAAGTAACGTGAACATACTTT
The DNA here is from genome assembly GCF_964261635.1 of Lissotriton helveticus. Taxonomy (NCBI): domain Eukaryota; kingdom Metazoa; phylum Chordata; class Amphibia; order Caudata; family Salamandridae; genus Lissotriton; species Lissotriton helveticus. The sequence continues at coordinate 402,404,107 of NC_136063.1, read as the reverse complement.
ACCCGCAAATTGAATTTCCTTCCATAGGATAACATTGGTAATTTCAACTGAAAAAGCTTCCAAGTGTCAACTTTTAAAATACAATAATATTCCTTAAAAATCACTACTGTAGCCAAAACGCTTTTACTTAATTGTTTACAGCTCATGTCCCGGGTCTGAATCTAGGAACCAGTCGTGTGGTTAGAAAAGTAATCCACAAAGTAACTAATTGCATTTGTCGCTCTGAGCGCGCAGCGGTCGCGCGCAGGGGAGCGCCTAAGACAAGCCAAAGAGAAGCCCGTCTGCGCGCGACAGGACGGGGCCAGGGGCCATGGCTTTTACATCTGCTGACCCAGGCTGTCCTTCCAGTGCCCGGGAGAGTTACTCTCCACAGGCTCTCTTAGGTTTGCGGACAACTCCTCATTTGGGCTGTGTAAGGGAGGTGGAATCCCTCCCGGTGGGCCCGTTCTCCTGTCGTTACTGTCATTTTCAGGCACAACACGAGGAGTATGCTTTCTACCATCAAGCATTGGCAAGGGGGTTGGGCCCTAACACACAACTAGGAGGAAAGAACTTGCTCTGCAATATTAGATCACTGCCCAAGCATTATATAGAGGTCTGGGACCTTCTCATCATTACAACCTGACCTATGTTTCTTAACAGGAACATGGCTGAAACCCCACTCGGTCCCTACCATCACCTTAGGGATCCCTGACGGATACAAAATAGTCAGACTAGACCGCCCCATCAAGACAGGAGGTGGTATAGCCATTGTATATAGGAGTGATATAGCTATTTCTATACTAGACCAATGCTGCACCCCAGATCTGGAACTGCTGATTTTCAAGATCAATACCTCCACTAAGGCCAGCCGAAAAGGGGCTCTGGTGTACCGCCCCCCCCCCCCCCCGGCCCTTGTGCGAACTTTTCTATTTCTCTAGTGGAGGCGCTGGCTCCGCATGTGAATTCAGACAGCGATTTCATACTCCTTGGGGATTTTAATGTGCATAGTGAACTGCAAGACTGTGGGGAGGCCCAGTCTTCATTGACGGATCTTTCATTATTGGGTCTTACTCAGGTAAACATCGGCCCCACGCAACAGGCCGGGCATACCTTGGACCTAATTTTTTCTAATTCTCCCACAATCAACTGGCTTCCTCCTAGGCAGGTTAACTGGACAGATCACTTTATTCTGGAATTTTATACACTTAACTTTTGTAAACCTCCCCCCCCCAATTATTGGCGCTACCCATCAGGCGAAGACAATGGCATAAAATGACCCAGGAGGTCTTTAAGGAGAGGTTCGTAGAGCCCTACATCTCTCCAGCGGAGGGGATTGAGGTGGCTCTCTCCAAATATGAACGAGCAATCCATATAGCGGTAGATACCATTGCTCCTCTGAAACTGTTTAAACAACGACCTGCACATAAGCAGGAAGTATGGTTCTCTGAGCATTTACGGTCCCTAAAACAAGCCTCTAGGAAACTTGAAAAGGTATGGAGAACAGCCTATCTGGAAGATAAGAACTGCTACTGGAGGGCCCTAAACATCTACCATAAAGCTATCAGAGCAGCTCGCAAGAATTACATTGCATCCCAACTTTCTGCAGCCGGTAACGTTTCGAAGGTCCTGTATCAGATCTTGCAGTCCTTTGTTAAGCCAGTAGCCTGCGAGAGCTTGGATTTACCATCACAGCAACTATGTGAGGAAATCTCCCATTTCTTCACTAACAAGATAGACAGGATTTAGGAGAAAATGACCAACTCTAATCTATCTATAAGCCGGCCTATAGTACTGTCCCAGGCTGTGGAAGAAGTCAATTCTGCGGTTCTCGCCATGTTCCTTCCCATCTCCTTAAAAGAGGTAGAAAGCCTAATGAGCAAATTAAGAGTGGCAGTCCTTCTGATCTTATCCCAGCCAGAATAATGCCTGTGGTTGGCAGCACGCTCGACCCTGGGATTCAGAGCCTAGTCAGTCTCTCGCTGGCTGAAGGCCGAGTCCCTCTGGAGTGGGAAAAGGCACTGCTGAGACCCATTCGCAAAAACTCCTCAACTCCGTGGACGGATTTGTCCAACCTCAGGCCGATATCCTTGCTTCCATTCTTGGGAAAACTCACAGAGAAGCATGTGAACAAATATCTTTCAAACTTTATCGAACAGTCAGGTAGCCTGGATCATTCTCAATCCGGCTTTAGACCAAATTACAGCACCGAGTCAGCATTGCTGTCAGTCATGGACGATCTTCACATGTACCAGGACAGGGGTTACTCCGTGGTTCTGGTACTGTTAGACTTATCGGCAGCGTTCGATACTGTATCCCATAACATCCTGCTTAGACGGCTTGCAGAGATCGGCCTCAAGAGTATGGCACTGGCTTGGGTGAGGAGTTTCCTATCCGATCGCACCCAATGTGTCAACATGGGTGAGTTCCGTTCAGCGGAGGTAGAGATCACAAAGGGGGTGCCACAGGGCTCTTGCTTGAGCCCTACCCTTTTCAATATCTACGTGGCCCCCCTGGCTAGGATCATGAGAGCTTTTGGTTTCATCCCGGTGTCATACGTGGATGACACACAGCTCCTTTTTCCGTTTAAATCTCTTACCACCGAGGTTAAAACCTCCTTTTCCGACGGCATGAAGGCAGTAGCCCAGTGGATGTCCTCGAACTTCCTACAATGTAATGTAGGTAAGACTGAGGTCCTGCTCTTTGGGGAGGCCAAAATCCTATGGACCCCTGATTGGTGGCCGCAAGATCTAGGCCCAGTTCCTTCCCCCGAACAGGCAGTGAAGAACCTGGGGGTACGTTTGGATCAGGAGCTATTCCTAAAACAGCATGGAAACAACATTGTGGGTTCCTGCTTCCACGTTATAGGTCTTCTCCGCAAAGTGTTCACCTTACTTCCTGACTTTACTAGAAAGACTTTGGTACAGGCCCTTATACTTAGTCGTCTTGACTACTGTAACGGACTGCTGGCATCAGCCAACGAGGGAATATTAGCAAAACTCCAAGTAGTTCAAAACACTGCTGCTAGGCTGGTCCTGAATGCCCCTCCTATATCTCCGTCAAGACCCCTTTTGGACAAACTGCACTGGCTATCAGTTCGCCAAAGGGTAAAATTTAAGACCTGTTGTGTCATCCACAAAAGTCTACACGGACTAGGACCTTCCTATCTGACAGATACATTTGTACCATATAATCCCGCCCGCTCCCTCAGGTCTAGCAACCAGATTCTCCTTCGAGTGCCTAGGGAAAAAAAGGCAAGACAGGGCGGCAAAGCTCTGTCAGTGGTTGGCCCCACATTATGGAACAAGCTCCCCTTGATGCTTAGGCAATGCCCAGAACACTTGATTTTCAGGAAAAAGCTGAAAACCTTCCTGTTTCAGAACTAGCTCATTTAAATGCTTGCTCTCCTAAATTGTTGTTTCTGGTGTTTTGTGCGCAGAGATCCTCCTCCGGGAGTTGATTCAAGCGCGGTATAAACCCATAAATAAATAAATAAACAAATTTAACCAGAAATTCCCATTGAGCTCAATGTTGCATTGTGTTTGAAATTGTGTTGCCTATTGCAACAAACTGTAGCTACTGCATTCAAAAAGTCTATTGTCTATTTGAAAAGTATTTAACTAAAGTAACTCATCCTGAGCAAGTATATTTTGATACCTTGTCGGTTCTAAAATAAAACAACTATATCTTTTGATACAAAACAATTATCTTAGAGTTCAGTTCTTGAGTGTGTGAGACCATTTGCTGACTGAGTTCGTACAACAAATGCTATACACTGTCCTCTGATACTGCTTTACTGCTCAACCAGCTACAACTTTAGAGAGTAAGGTTATATCTAATTTTTGTCTCTGCCAAACCTCCGAAGACTCTATACACACTGTACCTTACTTTGGCCCAGTATATATAGAGCCACTTTCCTAAACCCCGACTTTGGGAGAGAGACCCGGTGGGAAAAACAAAGTGAGGAAGAGAGGTGTGCCCACCTCTGCCAACTCCACCCCTAAGGTGGGGGAGGCGAGGTGAAGCACAACCTCAAGTCCCCGCCATCTTGAGTATGGGGGACCCAGCCAACCAGAGACAGGCTCCTGCCCCACTCCCACTGGAGAGTGGCAGTATAGGGGGGTGTATCCACCCCAGGGAAGGGACCCATTGGTCCCTGCCCTTGACCTACCTGTAACACCCCTAAATTTATTATTTAGGGGCACCCCACCTTCCTTCCTCAGATCCAGCAACAACAAGAAAAAAAGGAGAAAGAGAAGTCGTGCAGAGCTAACAATAGGACGACGCCCACTGACTTTGCCCCAGCCCTACAGGCCTGTCTTCCCTCTAGCCTGTCTCCACTCTAACCTGCTCCTGCAAAACCCCAGGGTGTCCAGCGGCCAGCAACTTCAAAAACCCCGGACCTGCCTGCATTCGCTTTCCAAACTGTTTCTCCCGTGAACACCGGACGTGTTTAAACTGCAGCTTCTGGTGCCTGCCAGAAACCGTGAATCCAGCACACTCTGCACCCGCCAAGCCCGATCTGTGTTTGAGTGAACAAACACCACATGGAGGTCCCACAGGCGATCCCGACACGAGATCCGGCGACCCCTGATCTGCCTCAAGACGACACCTGCAGCCTCAATCCAGAGGAACCCCCCCTACCGCAACCAGAGCGGGAAAGAAAATCCGACGTCCCAAGGAACCCCTGCACCCGACGCCCCACGGCCTGTGTGCCCAACCATCCTTCTCTATTCCTACGTACCCCTCGAAGTGGTGGTCGCTCCTGGAAGATCCTTGTCCCCCAAGCCTGCAGTGTTTCTTTGTCCCGGAGAATCTCTATTGAAATCAACAGGGAGCCCGACCTCAAAACAGCAACCTGCACCCGGCGGCCCTAGTGCCGCTGAGGGTGCTCCTTTTGTGCCAACTTGGTTCCCAACTTCCCCTGAACTTACCCCTATCCTCCATGGATAACATTGGGCCTCAACACTCTGCACCCAGCCGCCCGAGAGCCGCTGAGGGTGCGACAACAGTTCAACACTGACCCTGGGAGACCCCAGAGTCTAACCCCAGGACCCTAACTCCAAAAACCGATTACCTACCTGGAAACCGATATCCTCTTTATCCTCATAGAATAACATTGACACTTTTCCTGCCAAAAAGTTTCAAATTGTCGACTTTTGAAAACTAAGAATATTCCTTAAAAATCAGCCGAATAACCAAAACCCATTTTCTCAACTGTTTTCAGAAAATGTCCCAGTGCTGAATCCAGGATCCAGCACTGAGTAAGAAAAAGTTACGATATCCTAACTTACCTGCTAAGTGAATTTCCTCCCATAGGATAACATTGGTGATTCTATGTGAAAATGTTTCTAAGTGTCAACTTTTGAAATGCAATAATAATCTTTAAAAATCATACCTTTACCAAAACGCATTTACTCACCTGTTTTCAGGAAAGGTCCCAGGGCTGAATCTAGGATCCAGTCATGTGTTAGCAAAAGTAATCTGAACAGTAATTAACTGCAATTTACTTAAAAAGCTCATTAATTTGAATGTACTATACCTGCAATGTGTTGCAAACTGCTTTCTTAAAACTGTAACCAAATCCAGTACAAGTTACATTGCTATTTTGAACTGTGTTCATACAAGTAATTTACTACTGAAAAGTATTTTTATGCTTACCTGTACCAGGCTTGCTTGGTTCTAGAAATAAAACATTATATTTTTTATACAAAACTATTGGCCTAGAGTTCAGTTATTGAGTGTGTGCGACCATTTGCTAATTGTGTAGACTGTGTACATCAAATGCTCTACACTGTCTTCTGATACTGCCTTACTGCTCGACCAAGCAACCACTTGAGAGTAAGGTTTTATCCAACTTTAGCCTGTGCCAAACCTCTGGAGAACCTGGGACTCTATAAACACTGTACCTCACTTTGGTGCAGTATATATAGAGGCAGTTTCTTACAAGGGCTTCGTAGAATGTACGAAGCTGGACAGGGGATGCGCCGGCTCCCGGAAATGGGGGGAGGCATAAAGTTGCCCCCTAGTCAGGCACCAAAAAATGGAGCCTTAGAGGGACGAAGCTCCGGGTCCCGCCTTGCGTCAGCCGACCAACGGGGATAAGGCGAAGAGCGACAATGCTCCTTCACCTTCTTGTGATTCGACTTACCCGAGGAGTGCAAAGACTTGGGACGAGGTGTGGTGGCTCCGCGGCCGATCTCAAGACCTTTTCCTTGGGCCAGACCATGAACGACGCACAGCCGACTGCCCGGCATCCAAGAGCATTCGGGGCCACTCCCCCAAAGACTTCAGATTCATGGCCCGGCAGTCGGAGCACGACTTGGTCGCGCTCCAGACACCAGAGGCACATGAGGTACGGGTCCGTCACAGACATTAGTTTGTGACAGACCTCGCAGGGCTTGAAACCGGTTCGACGATGTGACATCCCTCGCGCACCAGGAGTTGACTCGAAAAAAGAGAACTTGACAAAAGTTTAGTCAAAAAAGTGACTAAGGGGTAAGCTCTCTTCGGATCTTCGCTAGGATGTTGTGGGAAAAGAAGGAACGGATGTCAGCGCGCAGGGGCAGCGTCTAGGTAGATGCTGCAACGTCATCCTAGCGACCACAACACAGACGCGCAGTCGACCAACGCCACCTACAAACGCGCTGGGGTACTACTAAGAGAAAAAATTCTCTGGAGCCACAGAGAAGTGTGGCTCACTGGTTAGAGGAGGCAGAACTGGAAGCAGAGGTCAGCCCGGGACCAGGGTTCAATTCCCGGCTCGGCGGGGTCTTGAGTCCTAAAATGTCCATGGACTCAACAATTCTCGCTCCGGTGCCTATTCGATTCACGGGTTCACACTCTGCGACTCTGGGCAATAGCTTGCTTAATCTCCACAACGGCCCCTCGCGGCGGGATGCCTGGCTTTCACCTTGCGGATACCCTGCCGGGGTTATCTCACAGGGGAATACCAGGACGGGTTCCCTAAGCAAGCGCTTAGAAACCGCTCGGTGATTTGCGCTATATAAATTCCTGTACATTTACATTTACATTTACATTTACATCCAGTCTAACGTCTTGGGGTAATTCTAAGGAAAGGAATCTGTAACTGTCTCTTTCAGATATCAGCTTCTAAGTGGAATGGGAGCAAGACATGGAGGCATGGTAATGCCCTTGTGCTTCGGAAGGGGCGGAGTCCTGTTTGTACTTCCTCTGGTTCTTTTTGGGCTTACTCTTGACTTCAACTTCGATGAAGACAGAGTGTACACACTCGACTTCGACTGGGTGAAGGAATTGTGTGGATTCTTATGGTGTTTTGCCACGTAGACCTTAGCTTCACGTTCTCAGAGGACTTTTGGTTTAATCTGGGAGTAGACGTTGCAGGCCCTGGAGCCATGCACCGACCTCTTGAGATCTGTCATAGTTATCAGTCTGTGACTGTTCCTGCAAGGTTTAAACGCTTTAGTCTTAGCAATACTAAGACCCCTAGAACACTGGAAAAATGTAAGAGAAACAAATCCATGAGCAAGATCTCTTGAAGATATGAAGAAAAAAAACAAAGTTTCAGATCTGCATCTGAAAGTGCGGAAAGAAAAGAACTGGCATGGGAGCTTATGGGTGGCACTTATATACTACTCTTATGGAATGGAAGAAGTTGGTGCAGAGCCGCAGGATACCACCTACTGGTGTGCTGGAGCACTGCTGTTGGAGTTTTAGGATCCAGACTGGAGCTGGGGATATTCAAAAGGTGATAAACCTGCAGTGAGAAGTATCCATCCCAAAAAAAAAACAAGCATTTGCAATGCAATAGGTCTCGCAGCAATAAAGTTTGAGTTATTGGCATTACATATGACAATGTGTTGCATGAATTTTTTTGCAAACTCTGTATTGTAACTACACCCAGCCATACTAGTCCATCACTGTGTGCGAGTGTGCCTCTTGAAAAAGAGCAGAATGTTGTCACTCACAGTGAAGGTAGCCCAAAGGATGAAGTAGGCTGACCCATCGCCCCATTTTTTTGCTGTATTGGGAAGAGTAAAAATGTGAATGACAGCCGACCAATGGATGAAGAGGGTTGGCTAAAAGCCCCTTTCACTGAGTATAACGAGCGAGGTAGAATTGGGGGCCGGGGATTGTAGAGTATGGTTTCAGATCACATCGGTACCAAAGGCCAATCACGTTAGGTTTTAGAGAGGCCTATGCTTCCGAGCTTCCGTCCATGGTTTTCTTGAAACCATGCCTTACTTGAAAACAGATGACTGGACTCTCCACAGCTACCCCGGCATGATACGCCTCCGCGTACTCCCGTGTGACCGGGGCTGGCAGCATCGAGAGGGCGTGGAGTCCACAAGAGACCAGCCCGCATACACACATCCTGACTCCCACGGCCCCTGCCGGACACACAGGAGACGGGTGGCGCAACACACGCCGAAGTACAGCGTGGCAAGCTGCAGCCATGGGAATTCTTGTTCTCCATCAAATAAAATACATTTCGAGTGCTACATGAACACGCAGGGGAATGTGTTGATCCTCCAAAACATCACAGCCTTTCAAAGTGGAATTATTCAAGTGAGACTCGGTGTTCCGATAAGTAGAGTCACTCTTCAGTAATGCTGTGTAATGTTTTTAGCATGGAACTGGGAAGGAGCAGGCGTGGCCTTGGGAAATGTGACTTTCTCTGGAGGTCATAGCCTCTAAACGGCAAGCGGGTCTGGGGATGAGTGCGTCACAAGCAGAGTCACGTATGTGACTGTGCAACACGGGCCTTTCACACGCACCAGCATGCCAGGACATCTCTCCACTGACCAGCCCACTTCTTCCTGTGAACTTTCATCCACATTAGTCACATGATCTACCTCTACATTTCCATACATGTCCCAGTAGCCCAAACGTAAGCCCTTTATTGGTTAAAAAAAAGTAAAGTTTATATAAATTTGCAGTTTAAAAACAAAAACCGAACAAATTACCTCACATCCTGCAGCAGACTTATCTTGTCGGCTCCAGGGATTTAAAGGGCCAGCAAAGGCCTGGCACAGTTCACCCTTTCTTGAATCCGTGCTCTCGTCCCAACATTCCAGCTCTCCGTGCTGCTGTCTGGTGAACAGCGGAGACAAATTAGCATTCCTACCCCATATCTCACGGCAACTAAGAGAAAACCCCCGGGACTGAAGGGGGCAGGGAAGGCCCTTCCTCCTGCTCTTTCACCTCTGCCACTCAAGCATGCTGCTGCCTCCTGGGGCTGCTGGCATTAGAAGCTTATTGTATTTGCATGAAAAAACACAAAGCTTTCCTCTGTGCTGGTTCTGCGGCCTCCGGCAAACACAGGCTGTAGAAAAGCACATGCCAGCAAGTAATCAACTTGGTATGGCCCTGTCCTGCGCTCTCCTCTAGGCGGGGATTCTGTACTTTTGCTACTGAAATAGGAAGTGGGTACCCTGTTATGTGATGTTGAAGTTGGCACTCTGGATCTTAACAGCCATCCAGTGACTTGGTGTCTTGACTCAAAAAAAAAAAAAAAAAAAAGAAATCCAGCTCGAGATGGACCGGCCTTCCTGTTAACATTCTTTAATTAAACGACTCATTTACTGCCGTGATAGCCAAACTTTTAACGTTCAACGTGTAATTCAGAATGGAGTGGGATTTTAGCATAAATGTTCAGTTTTTATATAGCGGTACACTGATGGTTCAGTATGCTAGAAGTTGTAGATACTCATTGTCAGAGAAGACAGTAGAAATAAGGTACACAAAAACTATACACATTGAGCAAGATCACAAGATGTGAAATGGATGAAACCGCCATTATAATTCAGGGTTTCTCATCCAAGGCTGACAAATATGCCCATCTTTGCCAACTCCCATGAGTGAAACTTCTACCCACAAAGGTCTGCTTCTCTAGCACCCACAGGAATGATGCGTGTCCACGTGTTTTTAATTCCATGGACTGTTTAATATTTTTAAACAGCACTGTGAGCAGAGCATTGGCACTAACTGCTTGGCCACACACGTAATTGGCTTCTAATTAAGGAAAGCGGATTTAGAAAAATGAAGCATAACAGAAGGCTCTTTTTATTTACAATGTGGAAAATTTCTCGTGCTCTGCGGTGAAATTTGTACCTATCGGTAGGTCACTTCGCTTTTTTTCACGGTTCTCAGAAGTGTGCGAAACAGTGACACTAAAATAATGTGCGCGTTATCGCCTTCAAAGGTAATTACAGGTATCTCTCATTGAAAGCACATCATGGGAGCAATGCAGCACATATTTCTAAAACCGGAACGGTTATCCCGTGTTTGGTGCTTAAAAAAAATAAATACAATGCTTTACCCTGACAAAATACTTGGTCTCTCCCAAAGACCCCTCCAAATGTAGATTCCATTTCACTCCCCCCGCCCGCCTGCCTGAGCTCTCAAGTTCCTTAGGTTTGTGTGGGTTTAGCTCATCCATCCCAGGTTTTGCTTTGTCTCCTCCTCCGAGAGGGTGGAAAATGGGAGCAGATTTGTCCCCGGGATTGGAATTTGTAACCTGAAATTCCAGGGACAAAAACTCATAGTTGCACAGTGCAGAGGCGTAATTACAACTGGCATTAGTGACTGCAGACGCTGTAAATGTGGTACCTCTGCACCAAGCAATTCGTAATCCGGGCCAAAGCGGATATCAGCATTGTGAAACCTCAGCGAGCAAGGCGCTGGAGCACAGGAAGTCCAGTGAGGGCCGGCAGTCCAGGAGCAGCGGCCGCCGGCCGGGCCCGCGCGGAGCAGCCACCGGAGATGGCGAGCGTCCACGGACGTCACCTTCATCATGGGGCTGTGGCGCGCGGCGGAGACCCCGTCGCCGTGAGCGTGTACATTGGCAGCTCCGAGACTAAATTGGAGACTGACTCACACGCGCGACCAAATCCCATGCGTGCGTGGCCAGCTCTTGTCTCTCCCACTCCCATTGACGATGCTGCGCACGTGGCCAGCTCTGGTCTCCACTCGTTGTCGGCTGAGCCAACGACTACAGTTCTCGGCGAGAACGCGCTTCGCGTGCTTCTAGCCGAGACCTAAAAAAGGAACGTTTCTAGTCTCCATCTTTCCACATTCAGATTTTTTCCTGCCTATTTTTATATACTGGGATCCTTTGATTCATTGTATCTTTTGTTTTTATTTTGTGCACTAATTCAATAAGCAGCACAAGGGTTGAATGTGAATCTAGAAAGGTTTAACACTAGAAAATCATTTTGAAGGTAATTAACAAGTTTCCTTTGCCACACAAACCAATTCAAGACAAATGATGTGCCTACATTTTTTATGTAGCAGTATTTTAGTGGAGGAGGGTGTGACGTACTATTAGCGCCAACTGCTTTAAATATATCTGACCTACCTAAGCTTCTCTTTGAGATGATACACCCATGTAATGGAATATGCTACTTACCAGTATGCATCTGTTCTTGGCATGTAGAGCTGCAGAGTTGTACATTTAGCACTAGATCGCAACCAGGTGTTGGGCTCGGATGATTGCAGGTTGTTGTCTTCTTGGAAGAAGTCCTTGAAGTCACGAGATAGGTGACTCCTCCCTTGGACAATACTGCGCATGGTCATCGACTCCATCCTCAGATTGTTTTTCGCCATGATGGGAAATGATGGAGTTAGTAGAAGTAAAGAGAAAGGATGCCCATGCGTGTGCATCTAAGTAAGATGAGTACTGGAACGGATACAAGTCCCGGGGAGGCGGGAGGGCATGTACAACTCTGCAGCTCTACATGCCAAGAACAGATGCATACTGGTAAGTAGCATACTCCGTTCGAGGCATATGAGCTGCAGATTGTACATTTAGCAACGATTGTGCAGCAGTGTCTCCCTTAGCGGTGGTCGCTTGTATCCGTTGCAGCATACTGAAATAGTGTTTTAAGTACAGCTTGGCCTACTGCAGCTTGCTGCTTGGCTTGTACGTCAACACAATAGTGTTTAGTGAAGGTGTGTATGGTAGACCATGTTGCTGCCTTACATATGTCCTCTAGTGGTATGTTTCCTAAGAAAGCCATATAGGCTCCTAGTTTGCGAGTGGAGTGCGCTCTAGGAGGAACTGATAGTGTACGTTTAGCTTTTTGATAGCATATTTGAATACACTTTACAATCCATCTGGCAATTCCTCCTTTAGATATGGGATTGCCTTTGTGTGGGGAAGAGAAAGATACAAATAGTTTTGTCTTTCTGAAGGATTTACTCCTGTCTGTGTAATATAAAAGAGCTCTTCTAACATCTAGGGTGTGTAAAGCCCTTTTCGCAACAGAGTTTGGTTTTTGGAAAAACACTGGTAACTCTACTGATTGGTTAAGGTGAAAAGGAGTAATCACTTTTGGCAGGAATTTTGGATTAGGTCTAAGAACCACTTTGTTAGGGTGTATCTGAAAAAATGGTTCTTCTATTGTGAATGCTTGTATTTCACTAACTCTTCTGAGAGAGGTGATGGCAACAAGGAAGGCAGTCTTCCATGTTAGGAATTGCAATTCACACTTGTGTAAAGGCTCAAAAGGGGGTCCCATGAGTCTTGTAAGGACAATGTTCAGGTTCCATTCTGCTGCAGGTGGTGGTAACCTAGGTGGGATTATTCGTTTTAATCCTTCCATAAATGCTTTTATCGCAGGTACTCTAAAAAGAGATAGGTGCTGTCTATTTTGTAAATCGGCTGCAATTGCTGCTAGATGCAGTCGTATGGAAGAATAAGCCAAGTTGGACCTTTGTAGGTGTAGAAGGTAACAAATAATATTTTGGATGGAAACATCCAATGGATCAATGTGATTGTTGTTACAGTATATTGCAAATCTTTTCCACTTAGCAGCATAACATGCTCTAGTGGTGGGTCTTCTAGCTTCTTTAATTATATTCATACACTCTGGTGGTAAATTTAAGTAGCCAAACTCTAAGACCTCAGGAGCCAGATCGCCAAATTCAGTTGGCTTGGTCTGGGTGCCTTATTTCTCCATGGTTCTGTGTTAACAGGGATGGCGTGAGCCGTAATTTCTGATGTGGAACCAGTGAGAGGTCTAGTAGTGTGGTGAACCACGGCTGGCGTGCCCATGTGGGTGCCACCAGTATTAGTTTGAGAGACTGTTGTCTGAGCTTGCGTACTACTAGTGGAATGAGTGGGAGAGGCGGAAAGGCGTACGCAAATCTGCCTGACCATTTCATCCATATTGCATTCCCCTCCGATCGCGGGTGTGGAAACCTGGCGGCGAAGGTTGGGCATTTTGCATTTTGGTGGGTGGCAAACAGATCTATCTGTGGGTGCCCCCACATTTGGAAGAATGGTTGTAGAACCTGTGGGTGCAACTCCCATTCAGGAATCTGTTGTGATTGATGACTCAACAGAGCTGCTATCTGATTGTGAATTCCTGGAAGGTGTTCTACAGTCAGGTGTATGTTTTGAGGGATGGCCCATCTCCAAATGTTCTGTGCAAGCTGGGATAGTTGCAGAGAGTGTGTCCCCCCCTGTTTTTGTATGTAATACATAGCTGTCATATTGTCCGTCCGGATTAGAACAGCTTTGTTTTGTACTTGTACTTGAAAAGTCTTGAGTGCTAGGTAAATCGCTAGCAGCTCTAAATGATTGATGTGGAGCAGTTTTTTTGGCTGTTCCATTGGCCTTGAGTGGTATAGTGCAGGAGATGGGCTCCCCATCCTGTGAGGGATGCATCTGTTGTCAGCACTATTTGTGGAATAGGTTCTCGGAACGGCCATCCCTTTGTCAAGTTTTTGGTGTTCCACCATTGCAGAGAGCGACATGTACGGCTGTCTACCAACACCAGGTCTGTGAGCTGACCTTGAGCCTGATTCCACTGTTGTGCTAGACATTCTTGTAGTGGGCGCATTTGCAGTCTTGCATCTTCATAGTTCCTCACGCAAGTCGCCATCATGCCTATTAGTTTCATTAACACTCTGGCTTGAAGAGAGTGTTGGTATTGAAAAAGGGAGACCAAGCTCTGAATGCTTTGAATCCTGGCTTGACTGGGATAGGCTAGAGCTGATGATGTGTCTATGGTAGCTCCTAGATATTGGTGAACGTGCGAAGTCTCTAGGTGCGACTTGGTGTAGTTTATTGTATACCCTAAGTTGTGTAATGTTTGAATCGTTTGTTTTGTGTGTTGTACACACTGGTTGAACGATCTTGCTTTTATGAGCCAGTCGTCGAGGTAAGGGAAGACATATATCTGTTGTCTTCTGAGATGGGCTGCTACTACTGCTAAGCACTTTGTAAACACTTGTGGTGCTGTTGTGACTCCGAATGTAAGGACTTTGAACTGACAGTGTTGTCCTTGTATGACAAATCTTAGATACTTCCTGTGCGCAGGATGTATAGGAATATGAAAATAGGCGTCCTTTAGGTCTAGTGTTGTCAGAAAGTCTCCCTGCTGTAGTAATGGGAGTACTTGTTGTAAAGTGATCATGTGAAAATTATCCGATTGAATGTAGTGGTTTAGGGGCCCGAGGTCGAGGATCGGTGTAATGTCCCGTCCTTTTTGGGTATTAGGAAATACAGGGAGTAGACTCCTGTTCCTTGTTCCTGTAAGGGGACCTCTTGAATAGCGTCTTTTTGTAGAAGTGCTAGAACTTCCTGTTGACGCAGTGTTATGTGTTCTGTGGACATAGGACGCTGCCTGGGTGGTATGTTTGGGGGGGTTGCTGTGAGTTCTAGGCAGTAGCCATGTTGGATAATTTGTCTTACCCACCTGTCTTTTGTGATGGAATCCCAGACAGGTAGGAACTGTGATAATCTGCCCCCTACAGGGGTGGAATGTTGTAGGGGAGGCAGAGGGAAGTCACTGTTTGGGAGTGGAAGAGGAGCGGTTGTTGTTGTTACCTCTACCTCTTCCCTTATTGTTGTTGCCTCTGTACCCTCCTCTAAAGTAACCCTTATTAGAGGGGGTTTGTGTATGGGTTTTAAAAGATGACGTGTTATCTGCGCCGGTTTGCTTGGAGCCTCCTCTATAAGAGGAGCGACGAAAAGAACCTCTAGTCTGGGTAGATTGTAATGCACCCATAGACTTAGCAGTGTCTGTGTCCTTTTTCATTTTTTCTGTGTCCTTTTTCATTTTTTCTAGTGTATTATCTACCTCTGGCCCGAACAACTGGTTCTGATTGAAGGGCTGGTTGAGGATGGTAGTTTGTACCTCTGGTTTGAAACCGGAAATGCGTAACCATGCATGACGTCTGAGGATAACACTGGTGTTAACTGCCCTAGATGCTGTGTCAGCTACATCTAGTGCGCATTTAATGGAGGCATTAGATATTAGTTTGCCTTCCTGTGCGAGCTCTGCTGCATGATCTTTGTATTGATATGGTAGATGTTCCATTAACTTTTCTAGTTGGTCGTAGTGAGCCCTATTGTAGCGTGAGAGTAAGGCTTGTGTGTTTGCTATGCGCCATATGTTTGTTGCTTGTGCAGCAATCCGTTTCCCGGACGCATCAATGATTTTTGATTCTTTGTCAGGCGGGGGTGTGTCACCAGAAGTCTGGGAATTGGCTCTTTTACGTGCGTTTGACACTACTAAAGAGTCCAATGGTAGATGTCCTTTAATGTAGATAGGATCTGCTGGTGCTGGTCTATACTGTCTCTATTCTTGGATTTAGTACCCTACACCTTACTGGATCTTTAAAAATCTCTGGAGCATGTTTAATGACCCCTTTGATCATAGGTAGTATTTGAGTAGATCTTTGTGACTGCTCAAAAGTGTCTAATAAGAAATCCTCCTCAATGGCATCAGAGTGCATTGGAACTCAGTGGTAAAGTGCAGCTCTGTTTAGTAGATGATTGAACCCAATACTATCCTCTGGAGGAGGAAGGTTTTGCGGGGTAGTACTGAGGCTCAGGGATGTCTGGTGCATTATTTGGTTGGAAATTATATGCATCATCTTCCTTGGTATATTCTGGGTTGACATCTTCATCCTCATCTAAGGGGTATGTATGTGTCTCTGTTACATCATCCCCCCACCTAAGTCATACTCTTCGTCAGTGTGGTGTGATGATGCAGGAGATTGAGCAGGAGAAGCTATAGGCTCAATATATGGAGTGATAGGAGAGGAAGAAGGTGAAGGAGAGGAAGGGTGCATTGGAGATGTTGCACAATCCTTTTTGGCAGGAACCACAGTTGGAAGTGGAGTGTCTGCTGGTCTCTTTTTGTGTGGAATTGCTTCCACATGTCCAGTTTTTGGATTGATAAAGACCTTTTTCTGCTTTGGATCTGGTCTAAATAGTTCTTCCTCTTGTATAATCCTCTTCGGCGCCGATTTCTTCGGTGTCGATAGTGGTTCTTTATTGTTTTTTGCCTTAGGAGGAGTTATTGAGTCCTGTGGCAATTTCTTCGGTGCCAAAGGTGGTTTAGGCTTGTGTGTATCAGGCCTTGTGGTCTTTGGTACCGTTATCGAAGATTTCGGCGTGGAGACAGGTTTTGTTGGGCCTGTTGCGCCGGAGTCTATCTTCCCGTCTTTGTTTTTGGAGCCGGATGGTTTCGGAGTCGAAGCTTTCGGTTCCGTTGCTGTTTTTGGTTTCGGCACCGATGCCTGTTTAGGTTTGGGTGCCGAAGAGTCTTTGTGCGTCGAAGGGTGTGTTAGCTTCGGTGCCGAAGAGTCATTCGGTGTCGAAGGGTTTTTCGGTGCCAATGGAGGAGGTGGAATTGGCACATGTGTTTTTTTCGGTGCCGAGGCACCTGAAGGCGTAGTCTTTTTCCTCGGAGCCGAGCCCGAAGGCGGGGCGTTGGAGGGTAAATTTCGGTCTCGACTAGGCCCCATGGGCGGAGTGCTGACCGTTGCCTTTGGTTTGGGCAGTGTCTGTTGTGCAGGGGCAGAGGTACTCATGGGTTGTCGAGATGGAATCGAATCGTCCGAGTCCTCTGCTCCCGACATGATCTGGGGATCAGGCGAGTCTTACTCGGCGACGAGTGGAGCCTCGTTCTCTGAGATATCTTCGAGTGGGTTCTCGTCCTCGGAGAAGTCTTCTTCGATGATCTCCTCAAAGATGGCTTCCGGTGCTGGTGCTGATCTCCTCATCTCGTGTCGACGGGCCCTCCGATCCCGAATGGTCTTTTTCGCTCGCAAGGAGGCACAGGCTGTGCAGGTCGACTCGTTGTGTTCTGGCGAGAGACAGAGGTTGCAAACCTTGTGATGGTCGCTATGAGGGAATTTTGCTCGACATATCGGGCATCTCTTGAATGGAGTTCTGTCCATGAGGCGTAGGCCGTACGGCGCCGATAGGCCCAACGGCCCGTGTCGACGTACCGCGATGTAGCTGGTGATGTCGAAAAGTGTCTTCGATGTCGAAAGTTGTTTGTCTAAAGTTTCACGCTTTGAAAATGCCGAAAAGAGTCTTTTCTAACCAGAGCGGAAAACTTTCCTCCGAACCCAGTGGCGGAAAAAAAACAGAGGATGGAGTCGATGACCATGCGCAGTATTGTCCAAGGGAGGAGTCACCTATCTCGTGACTACAAAGACTTCTTTCAAGAAGACAGCAACAACCTGCAATCATCGGAGCCCAACACTAGGTGGCGATCTATTGCTAAATGTACAATCTGCAGCTCATATGCCTCGAACATAGTGTTTACTAAATGTATATAATGATGACCATTCTACTACGGAGCAATTGTTCAAGTAAATGTTTATGCATGTATTGTAAGGTCGATCCTTTCTACCTTGTTGGGTGTGAATCTAGTCTACCCTCCAAAGACACTGCCACCATGAATAGTGAATAAAACTGGATTTTCTGCACAATCACTCTTGGATAATGACAGGGGTTACTTTTACTTGTGATGCATAAGCTGCAATTATTGAGGTCTTTTTCTCCTACATAAGTGCCCTTCTGGCATCAAAAATGAACAGAGCTAATTCTGTATGAGTATGTAGAATTTGAAATAATCACAGTAACTGAATGGACTGATTAAGACGTAGCTGATACACATGAGAATATTTTTTGTTTGGTCTCATGACTCTTATTTTTAAGAATATGCAAAGGTCTTTCACTGCCAAATAGCTTCACGAACAACGCAAACAAAATGTTTCAGCATTGCCTTATGCATCAGTCTCATTGGTTTATTGTTGGTAGCATGCATGAATGATGCATATTTTTGCTCATTTTAAAAAATCGCTCAACAACGTGAAGAAAATAGCTGTTATCTGTGAAAATCTTGTGCAGGTCACAACTGTTAAAAAATGACTTGTAACAATGTAAAAATTAGTTTTCAGTCTAGTAAATGAATCAGTAGTCGATATTTTTTATTTGTGATTTGTTTAAGCAACCCACTGTTTTTAACCCACTTTAGTTCACATATTGCTGTTTTTCTGCCTCTAAAATCACATCTATACACATTTAGAGTAGATTTAGGTGGAGGGATTTAATGATTTCAGAAACTAAGATGCTAAGCTACAAGGATTGTTTTTAAAATGATATAGTTTGGGTGGGGGGGTTGAGGGTAGAATGCATACACCTGGTATATGCTAAAGCTGCAAAACAGAGACCTCGCAATCAGAGGTTCTAATAAAAATACATTTTGTAAGATACTAAAAAAAACATTTTTCATCAACTACCACCCTTACAATAAGCACCCAATTAGGTTCAATTAATACAAAAATGTTTAAGAATCTTACTTGGCGGAAAATAGATCTCGGAGATAAGGCTGTAAAACTGCACTATCACATAATAATTTCAATATGAAATGAGCATTTGCCTTACGATCCTTTGATTCCACTATGGAGGGCTCGGAAGACGGCCCTGAAATAAAAAGGAAAAAAAGTAATTATTGTAAACACTTATGAAATACCAAATGAAACTTTAGACTGAATAAAAATAAGTAAGGGAACCATGCTGAGCACTTTAAATATTTTTATATGAAACTTTGATAGGAAATTAACAAATCATAATTAGGGCTCCCGGTTTTATGGTATGTATATTATTGTCATTTCCGTCTGCAATTATCCATATTTCTTTTTTTTACAAATTTTACCTGTATTTATCCATATTTATTTTAGGTTTTGTAAAAAATTGAAGATGAAATGTGTATATTTCTGCATATATTTAACCAGTTGAACCAGTTACTTACCTTCTGTAACAATGTAACTGTAAGAAACATTAGTTAGTTATAGATTCCTTGCCTTAAAATTACCCCCGGGCGTTAGACTGGATCCGGAAAGTTTTTCGTCAGCAGTACCTCTGCGCGACGGAAGGTGGCATAGATCGGCTCCGCATCCGTCATTGACGGCGTGTCGCCGGTATGACATTGCGGCAGCTACTCAGATGCTGCCATCGCGTGCGGACGTCAGTTCTCTACATGACTTTCCCCACCAGAAATGAAGAGCCACTGGTGTACAAAAATAGGGCCCTGAAAGGATAACCTTAATCCTAGAAATCAGTTCGCAGAATAGGGAAGATGGGTGGGCGGTAAGCAATCTGTAACTAACTAATGTTTCTTACAGATATATCGTAACTGAAGATAAGTAAGTTGTTCATCAGAAAGAAACATGTTCGTTATAGATACCTTACCTTAGAAGAGATACCCCAGCAATATCAACCCAGGTGGTGGGTCTGCGAACCAATCTCACAACAGAAAGTCCTGGAGAACCGAACGGCCGAAGAAGCAGTCTCTCCGGAACGGACCGTCAAGACAGTAGTGCTTTGTAAACATATACAGCAAGGCCAACGTAGCTGCTTGACAGATGTCATTTAGAGATACGCCTCACCCCAGAGCAGTAGTTGCTGCTGTCGCCCGGGTAGAATGGGCATACAGCCCCACTGGAGGTGCCTTCTTCACCATATATAGCATGCTTTGATATACAAAACGACCCATCAGGAGATAGTTCGGTTGTGTACGGCTCGACCTTTCTTTGCACCCACGTACCAAACTAAGAGTTGGTCATCCACCCCGAACTGTTTTGTGCGATCCAAATAGAAGGAAAGTGCACATTTTGGGTCCAGACAGTGGAGCCTCTCCTCTTTCGAAGGAGGCGGGAAGAAGGTGGGCAAAGGGATGGTCTGCCCGACGTGAATGGCAGTGACAACCTTTGCAAAGAAGGATGGACAGGCTCTAAGGACCACTTTGTCCAGATGGACAGACAAGAAAGGAGGTTCTGATAAAAGAGCATGGAGCTCACTCTCCTGGTAGACATGATGGCAACCAGGAAAGCCGTCTTAAACGTGAGAAGCCTTAAAGGACAGTTGTGGAGCAGCTCAAAGGGAGCACACATTAAAAAGGTCAAAACCAGATTCAAGTCCAGCTGAGGCATAAAGAAGGGAACAGGAGGAAACAGGTGTGTGATGCCTTTCAAGAATCTATTTACAACAGGGGACTTGAAAAGATAAGGCTGATCAGGAAGCCTTAAGAAGGCTGAAATGGCCGAGAGGTAGGCCTTGATAGTGCCCAGAGCAGAGCCCTGCTGGGCAAGAGAAAGAAGGAAGAGGAGAACCTCTGAAAGGGTGGCAGAGAGTGGATCCACAACCTTTGCTGTGCACCATGCCTAGCACACATTCTTCACCGCAAAGCAAGCAGCGTAGAGCAGGTAAGATCAATCAATCAATCAGTGAACTTGTAGAGCGCACTACTCACCCGTGAGGGTCTCAAGGCGCTGAGGGCAGAGGGTGCGGCTACTGCTCGAGCCAGGTCTGGAGGAGTCTTCTGAAGGTGAGCAGGTCTTGGGCCTGTCGCAGCTGGGTAGAGGGGGTGTTCCAGGTCTTGGCGGCGAGGAAGGAGAAGTATCTGCCGCCGGTGGTTTGTTGGATGCGTGGGACGGCGGCGAGGCTGGCGGAACGGAGCTGGCGGGTAGGGTGTAGAAGTTGAGTCTGTTGTTTAAATAGGCTGGTCCGGTGTTGTGGAGTGATTTGTGTGCGTGGGTGAGGAGCTTGAAGGTGATCCTCTTGTTGATGGGGAGACAGTGACGGTCTCTTAGGTGGGAGGTGATGTGGCTACGTCGAGGGATGTTGAGGATCAGGCGGGCGGATGCGTACTGGATGCGTTGCAGCAGTCGTAGGTGTCTGGCCGGGGATTCCTGCGTAGAGTGTGTTGCGTAGTCCAGCCTGCTGCTGACGAGGGCTTGGGCTACTGTTCTAATGGTTTCTGTCGGGATCCACTTGTAGATCCCGAGAAGCATGCGGAGGGTGTTGTAGCAGGAGGAGGAGATGGCGTTGACCTGCTTCAACATGGAGAGGGAGGAGTCTAGGATGGCATAGGATTCCTGCAACAAGTGCTAGAATTAGTGGCAGACCACCAAACACCGAGTGCACGAAGTTTATAATGATTCCGAGGACTGCTTGTTAACAGTCCCGAACACATGCTCTTAAATATATGCACAATACAGCTCGTATCAGACATGTTTAAGATACGCCCCATCATTTCTGTGCAACGTATAGGGCAGTTTGTACTTATAAAAGCCTGTATCTCAGCCGAAGTCCTTGCAATTTGTAGATCAGAGGTTTCTGAGGCCGAGGTCAAAGGCACGGTTTATTGTAAAAGAATGGCTTTCATTCTGCCTAAAGTATCAAATCGTATGGAAGAGGCGTTCAGTGAAGGCCATAATGGAGACTCCCTGACTGAGTCTATTTGGGGGAACAAAACTTGCATACAACAAGTGACGCTGGCACTAACCGTTACCAGATATGGGATGACTGGCAACATGCCACAGCAGCTCTGATCATTCAACATGAGGTAACTCCCATTTGAAAGTTGGCCAAATATTGGATTAATCACAGTGGCTGGTGAACCTTGCAGGTGGCAAGAGAGGTTTGCCACGGAATCGTTACAAGACCCAATTAACCAATATCCTGACATATGAGTGAACCTAGTTTGCGTGCGTGGTCCGTGGGTGTTGGTGCTGATCCCAATGTGGTCTGCCACCAGGAGTCGTCCCGGGCAGAGGGGGGGGGGGGGTTGCGAGGATGAAGACTTCCGTCTTGTCCGAGTTCAGTTTCAGACGGCTGCTCCTCATCCAATCGGCGACGGCCTTCATTCCCTCGTGGAGGTTGGCTTTGGCGGTGTGCGGGTCCTTGGTGAGGGAGAGGATGAGCTGGGTGTCGTCCGCTTAGGAGATGATGTTCAGGTCGTGCTGACGGTCTACTTGTGCCTGGGGGGCCATGTAGACGTTGAACAGGGTCGGGCTGAGGGATGAGCCCTGGGGTACGCCGCAGATGTCAGTGGCTTCGGATCAGAAGGGTGGGAGGAGGACTCTCTGAGTTCTGCCGGAGAGGAAGGACGTGGTCCAGTACAGGGCCTTCTTCTGGAATTCCGGCTTCTTGGAGGCGTGTTCTTAGTGTGTGGTGGCAGACCATGTCGAAGGCGGCTGGCAGGTCCAGGAGGATGAGGGCGGAGGTTTCGCCGTTGTCTAGTTGGCGTTGAATGTTGTCTGTGGCAGCGATGAGGGCTGTCTCGGTGCTGTGGTTTCGTCTGAATCCGGACTGGGATGGGTCTAAGATGTTGTTGTCCTCTCGGTGGCGGGTCAGCTGTGTGTTGGCGATTGTTGCCAGATTGGTCTGAATGACAAAATCTGTGTGGCATTTAATTCTCGTAGACTAGGTAAGCCCAAAAGCTGTACTATGCGCTCACAACACTTCCGTTCTGGAGAGCTTTCTCCAAGGTGCTGGGAGTGACGCCAGTGGATAGGCTTGCCATAGAGTAGCAGTAGAAATAAAGACATGATTCCTGCAACAAGTGCTAGAATTAGTGGCAGACCACCAAACACCGAGTGCACGAAGTTTATAATGATTCCGAGGACTGCTTGTTAACAGTCCCGAACAGATGCTCTTAAATATATGCACAATACAGCTCGTATCAGACATGTTTAAGATACGCCCCATCATTTCTGTGCAATGTATAGGGCAGTTTGTACTTATTAAAGCCTGTATCTCAGCCGAAGTCCTTGCAATTTGTAGATCATAGGTTTCTGAGGCCGAGGTCAAAGGCACGGTTTATTGTAAAAGAATGGCTTTCATTCTGCCTAAAGTATCAAATCGTATGGAAGAGGCGTTCAGTGAAGGCCATAATGGCGACTCCCTGACTGAGTATATTTGGGGGAACAAAACTTGCATACAACAAGTGACCCTCGCACTAACCGTTACCAGATATGGGATGACTGGCAACATGCCACAGCAGCTCTGATCATTCAACATGAGGTAACTCCCATTTGAAAGTTGGCCAAATATTGGGTTAATCACAGTGCTGGTGAACCTTGCAGGTGGCAGGAGAGGTTTGCCACAGAATCGTTACAAGACCCAAGTAAACTAATATCCTGACATATGAGTGAACCGCTCAGTGCATTTTCAGAGTGTGTACCGCTAAGAAACACTTCACTCCCCCACTCCAACATATGTGTGTGTGTAGGGTAAATCCCAGGATGTCTTAATGTATTCTTTACCCAACCTTTAATATTTGCCTGCTGGCATTTGTTTGAGGCAATACTGAAAATGGAAAGTTGTAACTGGCAGAGTTATTTTGCCATGAATGATCCATTCTGTAGCTAGTTTTTCTGCTACCGTAAGTGGCAATTTTTCAAGTTTTTCAATGTTCAACACTGTATACTTTGCTCCCCTTTGTGCTAGTTCGATCTGTTTATCAGTGAGATTGTATTCTGTAAACAGAGACGACGTGTTGATGGAACGCCAAGGCACACAGCCTGCACACAAGTTTTGTAGCATCAAGCCTAACAGCATTAAAAATCCTAATTGAGACTGTCCTTGTCGTAGCATGACCAAATCTTGTTCCAGTATGTTTATAGCAGAGGATACAATGTTGCCCAGTGAAAATATTCTGGATGACAGTTAATCCATTGTCGACCAAAGCTAAATTAATACGATCAATGTCTCGTAGTCTTTCTGTGTAGTCTGCTTGGGTAACTTTCCATACTTCATTATAAGCAGCATAGATGGCGGCATATATGAAAAGTTTTTGACGTGGTTTTCTTGGTCCTAGCAAGAAATCCCTAAGGTCTGTGTCTCTTTAAGTAAACACGAGTGTTGTTTCACATCCTCGAGTGTAGATTTATGTAGCCAATCAAGCCATCATTTTCCTACACTGTATGTTGTTACTACCCCTGGATGCGGTCTTTGAACATATCGTGGGTCTGGCCTATTGATAGTAAAACCATGTATTCCATTAAGGAATCTTTCTTGACAGATGTTTGTGTCTGTGGGCCAGAGCAACCATTTTTCCCATCCAGGATCTGATCTGTTTTGTAAAATTGTGTCTACTGTGAACGCTTCCTGTGTAGTGCTATTGTATGCAGGTTTTGGTACAGAATGTGTGTTCATGTCTTTGATCTTGGCTAATCCAAGGCAAGACGTTTGTTGGACAGTGTCATTCAAAAACCTTATTTGCTGCGGGACGATACAGGCTCTAAACTAAGCTTCTATCCCCTGCACTTGCCAATCTTTAGAAACCCAGACAGATTTTTGTCAATTTTGTCTTTCCAAAAGGTGAACCCTTGTATAGACAGTTGGGCAATAAAGGATGCAGAATAAATCTGTTTTGTATTGGTTAACATACTTTTCGTTCCCGTTTTGTTCACATTTTTAAAGTAAACGTTTCTGGATTGAATGTATAATACCCTGAAAAATATGAAAATTTGTTCGCAAACGTTTTTGAGCTACCCCTTGGTGGTGTAGGACAATGTTCCCATTGGTTATACATAAATACATTGTTAGGTGTTGCAGACTTATGCAAGAAATGATGACCATAGTGGTTATAACAATAAACATGTTCAAAGTCTGATGAACCCTCTATGTTTTCATGGTTAGAGAATACAGCTGATTTTTCTAGATAAGGCATCATGTTATTAACAGTCTTGAAGTCCCAATCATCAGAATAGGTACTAGAGGTAATAAGGTCACAATTAAATTTTAAATAAGTGTGGAATCTTCAAAAGTTCAGATGGGCCGAATATATCATAATCTGTTTTGTCCCAAACTATACCATCTTGTATAGGTACTGCTGTGATGTTCACTGCTGACAAGTCTCTTGTTTCATGATGTGATGATTTGTGTGGTTTCAAAAGTAAGTTCACATTTGTACTTGCAGTGTCCACGTGAATATATCTTTCATTTATCAGCACGCAAAGAGTCATTGCTCAAACTAGCCAAAGTAGAAAGAAAAATGTTCCAGAAATAATCCATAATTCTATCCAAGGTGAAACCAGAGGAGTCTTTCAGGAACTGAAGAAAATCTTGTACTTGATCTTTGAAAGTTATTTTTGCTGGTGTGGTTTACGGTTCTCTTGGATCCTCGGCAAACATATCAAAGTTAATGAAATTGCAACATGCAGTTATGTCAATGGTTGGAATTGCATCAGGATTCGTTGAAATTGCTGGAACCAGTTGATCACATGTTACGTTGGTGTAGACAGGTGTATCAGGACGAACTGTTATTTGGGTTTCAAGAGGTATGTGTTACATAGCATTGTTGATTGATTAGTCCTTTCATTTCTTACTGCTGAATTCTGGATGGTGATGAGTCTTTCAGTCTGAACCTCTTAGATAGTAGATAGAGGAGTGCGTCTGCTACAAAGTCGGAGTCCACCAGGCCTACTGCTTAGTATTGGCCACATAGTTTGGTTTGAGGAGGTCGATTGACACAAATCTTTTCTTCTTTTTACCAGAAAGGGGCGGCAGAAGTAGTGTTCTTGTTCCGTGGATGGCTAGGACAGGTACTGGTTGTCTGTAAGAAGGCCCAATTTCCTTCTTGTTCGCAATCTTCTCTCTGACTAGATCCCCAAGCTTTGGTATCCATACAGGCCTTGCTGGGACGGCTGTTTTTTCCCCAGTGGTGGTTAGCTTTGTTTCGATCTTAGTTCATTTAAGTGCTGTTAAATAGCCAAACTATCTTTTATATCAAACTGTTTGTTTTCCACCATTCTGCCTTTACATTTGAGATCTGGAACCCACATTTGAGTCCCAAATAGGACCTCATATGGAGTGACCCACCCCTAGAGAACTTCTTGGCAAATTATTTAATGAGCGTTGGACCCCATAAAGATGTTTGAGCCACCCATCACCCGAACCTAATACCATAGCGGTTATAGACTGCTTTATGTCCCCTTTTTCCCTTTCCACAATAGAATTTCCCTCAGGATGGAATGGAGATGAGTACCACAATGCTACGCCCAGACAAGCCATGGCTTCTTTGTAAGCCCGAGAGCTAAAAGCAGGGCCCTGGTCTGAATGTAGTGTGCCAATTGCGTAGGGGCCGATAAAGACTCGCAAATCTTTTATAACAGTTCGAGCGTCAGCCGAGCACTGAGGCCACATACATAGGAACCTTGAGTTAGTGTTTGTGGGATCGCATTTGTCCTAAAGGACGCCAGCACGTAGATAGTCTAATGCTGTCTAACAATAGTGTCTACACTGAGCAGCCTACTTCGTAGTCTGGTGGCTTTCTGCACTACGCTATCTTTTGCAGTCTATGTATTTATTGTTGTGAATCAGTGTATTCATGCCAGGCCACTAGTACATCTCTTGTAATGTTAATATTGTTTTAGAGATCCCCTGATGTGACAGACCCTCCCCAAGATGTGCTTCATAAATCAAGGCTGCTCTACGTTCCATGTTTGGAATTACCCTATCCCCCACTCAAGGGATTCGAGCAAACGGAACATTGTTTGCATCAATTATATACGAGTATACGAGTGGACATTTTTTAGATAACGCTGCACCACTGCCTTTGCTTGAAGCATTGACAGCCAGCAATATCTCACTGTCTATTTTCGTTTTTGAACAAGTGATCGCAGCTATGGAAGGAGTTTGCACAGACCCCTTCGCAGCTTCGTCAGCCAATAATTTCCCTACAACGTGAACGCCATCATGTTGATGACTCAGTGTATGTATCACATGAGTGTTTTGTAGTCAGTTTCGCAACTGAACTACTTGTTCCCAAAGCGTTTTATGCTTGATTGTGCTACCTTGTGCATCTTTGAAACCATTTCGAAGCCAATTCTGTACATATTCATTATATGATTGAACACAGTAAAAAGAATCGCACATTAAGTGTGGGGAATTCGCGATCCGTATTTTCAAGTGCCAATCTGAATGCTTGTAGTTCAGTTTGCTGAGCCGTACAATCTCCTAGATATTGAGTTTTAGTGACCATAGGTCAGAATTTACCATCTCGCATGCGACCTTTAACGATTGCGCATGCTGCACTGTAACCTTGCTTACTTCCCGTAGCGGGTTTTGCTGACCCGTCAGTATAAATTATAAATTCGTACTGATCAAGAGCGAGACTCAATAGAAAGAGGACATTCATGTTCGCATTGCAGGCATGCTTGTGTTTTTAAATCAGGATCAAAAACATTCTACATCAGTTGCAGCAAGAGAATTAACCCATTGTATCCATCTTGGATATAACGCTTTAGCATTTTGAATGCTCACTTTTGTAACTGCCTCTAAGGCTGGTACTGGAGTCACGACAATAATGCGTTTCCCCTGAGCTAGAGCTCTTTCTTTTGCTACCGCAGTTTGAACTGCTGTCAGAATTTTTTCTGTTGAAGTGAAGCGCATTTCCACTTGTGTACACAAATGTGATTTGTATGCAATTGGTACTTTTTCACCTTCATTAGTTAAGTAGATGAATCCGCATTGGCCAGAAATTATTCGGATCACTAAATTGCGTGTATTTACGCGTGTTTGTAAGTGATTTGTTGCCAACATGTTAGCTTGGAGTGAACGCAATATTTATGTGTGCTTGTGTTCAACTTTTGATTCAGAAAGCAGGTTTGATTAATTCGTAGAGAGGTTTAATCCTTTCTGCATAATTTAGAATATAAGTTCTTCCAAAATTCAGGAAACTTAGAATCGACTGTAAATTTTTCAGCGTTTTTGGAGGTTGGAGCAGCGCACACTTTTCTAAAAAGTTAGCTGCCAGGCTTTTGCCTTCACTTGAAAGCTCTTTCCCTAGGAAAAGGATATTGAGGTGGGCAATTCTGGATTTTTTAATGTTTAATGTATAGCCCTCAGAGGCGAAGCCCAGTATAATGGTATTCTTCCTGATCAAGTGCCTATCTAGGTCATCGTCTGTCAGATAGATATCATCGACATATGACAATGCTTCCTCATCATAAATTTGTAGTAACTGTTACTCTTGCTGAGAATAACCCCGGGCTGATCTTGAACCCTTGTGAGAGTCGACAAAATGGATTCTGGGTTCCCATTATTGAGAAAGCTGTTAAGTACCTGCTTTCAGGTGCTATGTTTTGACAAAAGAAACCATTTGAAATGTTAAATGTGGTTTTATATTTTTAAAGCACTATGTTATTCATTAATACTGTACTGTGTGCATTTTGCACTGCAAATGTTTTGTAACAAGTGTTCAAGTGTCTGTAACCCAAAACTAGATGATATGTAGTCTGGTTTGGATACAGGAAATAAAGGATTGTTCTTTGAGGATGTGCATGTTTCAATCACCCCTTGGTATTCAAGTTGATCTAAGATTTCCCTGACCGTTTTTTTAGCTTCTTGCTTAATTGGGTACTGCCTTTGTGTAGTAGGTTGATTTTTTAACTGTATTTTGTGGTGAGATGAGTCCTCATCCCATCTTACATGATTTTTGTATAATGCTGGGGCCTGGGCAACTGCCTATTTCCAGGAATGAGTGTATTTTGAATGTATTGGTACATGGTTGGAGAAGGCAGGCATAATGATGCATTCGCCATGTGGGCACTCCCTGACAAATTTTGAAGGTCAGTCCTGTTCCGCTAGAAGTACATTATAACCCCTTGAAAGTTTTTCCCCAAAAAGTGCTTTCACATTTCTTGGTATGTCTCCCTCCATACAGAGTGTTATTTCATATAACCTTTGTAGAGTACTAACCCTGGTGTCTAGTCTCTACTGTTATGTACCCATTCAAGTCCACCATCTCCGGGAGGTTCCTTCAGGTACTGACAAGCTATTGTTACTTCTGCTGCACTGTCCAGCATTGCCGGAGCCCTTTCTCCATTCTTGAGTTGTGCTCTATGAATTCTCGGCATGTCTGATCTTCGGACCTGCTACCTTCTTATTGGTGAATTGGGGTTATGATTTATTTTTCTGAACGTGTGTATCGTGTCTGGACTTCACACGTTCTTTATGATCTGACCGTCCTCTTCTTTTGGATGTCTGTGACAATATCTTAAAGGGACGAGAGGAACGTTTATCAGTATCCTGATACCGGTCAGGTTCTCTCAAATTATCCCTATTACTGAGGTCATACCGCCTTTCAGAAGGCTCCTTTTGAGGAGACCTACCTCAGAATTTGGAACGTTTCTCCTTTGAAAGTTGTTTGTTATTTTCCCACTACTTTTTAGAAGATGTAGGATTTTGTTTAGAAGAGTCCTTCTCAGGAACTCCAGACAGTTGTGGTTTCAAAGGTTTTCCATCCAAACTGTGTCTGCCTAATTCTTCAAAGGATTTTTCTATTATTCTGGGTAGTTCTTGTTGATGTTCTGTTTCGTCAAATCCCCTTAAGCGTTGGCGGATCGCCACTGATGCTGCCTCCCCTTTAATATTAGATAATATTATTGTTGAGACCTGGTCGCAAGTTTTTCCGTAATTTCATACCTACCTTCAGAGCAGGCTCTGCCCAGTATTCATATTGAATTTGTTTCAGGACATCAGGTATAACCGCAATTGACGGAACACCATGTGTATTAGTATAGATGACAGCAAAGACTGAGCCGCAAGTGGTGCAGTATTCCAGATGTGGTGTGATCCCTCGGTGTTTCTCATAAGGGCTACTGTTAGGAAATACTGCTTCGATTTGAGTCATTTTTGAGCTATCCAGAATGGAATGTGTACACGTTTTGTGGGCATTTTACCCATGACTGTGTGTAAAGTCTGGAGTAATCTTTAGTGTATTCCCCTGATGAGTTGTTTGATTGGAAATGCTATGTCAGGATGAGGTGTGTAGCCGGCTAAAATCGGCCATGTTGCTCCTGGTCTACCTAGTGGACAGAGCCTGGTAATGTGATTGGAATGTGTTAGGGCGCCTTTAAACCAGAGATTATGCTCCTGGTATGCGAGTGGAATTTCTATATCCTCAAATGGAATATATTCCTCAGGTGGTGCATCTTCTTTAAAGAAGTTAAACACTTTTGTTACTGGATTTGATTCTGAGAATACTATCCATGAATAGATTACCTCTGTCTGAAAAGATTAATGTGCCTCTATCATGAAAACTGCTCTACCCCACCTCTTGGTGTTAGGCCATATTTTATAAGTTTTAGAGTGATGGCTCTCCTTAAATTCGGATGGATGTGTATAATACACTAATCGGTTTCATTTAAACCTGTATGATTAAAAGCTGTTATGACTGGGTCAGCCGCAGCATCACCGATCACGGTATTAGTATCCCCGTTAAGGGACATAGTTTTTCAAAAAAGTGTAGAACAAGTTTCAAGGAAACAAAGATAAGGTGCACAATATTTTGGAACACTGTATCCTTCAACGTTGAATAAACTAAACAGCTAATACATAGGATTTTCGTCCTACTCAGCCATGGCGGATATTAACCCTACCCACTCCAGACGTCTAATGGAGTATTAGGAGTATGGGTCTCTGATAAAAGCACGACTGAGTTACTTCAGTAGCTAGCGTTACATTAGTGCCTTACCAAACCGTTGGGCGCCATGTAGTGTAGTTCCTATTTCCCTAATATGCTCTGCCCATTGGAATAATATACACTATAGTTTTAGCATAGGACTGAGGTCAGTATGCCACTATCGAGTACATTAAACTTAATTACTTTGTGTGCCGGCTAATTCAGAGGCCACTAGTAACTCCTTGTAAAACAAGAAGGGAGTAGTTTCTGGCAACCGCATAAAAATGACAACTTTGTTTCCCTTTAGAATCGGAACATGTCTCAGAACCGTGGAAACAATAGATAACAGTTTCACTCAGTCAATCGTGCATGCTTAGTTTCTTCAGTTAACTAGAGCGAGATAGACGGCATCAATAGAAGGATTTATTGAACAGTCTTGTTTCTTGTCTAAGAGATATCAGCTGTTACAATCATAAGATAGAATGCAAAATATATTACGTACAGCGTAAACAGTAGAAAGAAATTATACTGCAATAGCATTGTCTTTTAGCTATGACACATTCATATACATATACATAATTAACACAGGCTAAAATGTGGATACTCGTCTGATGCTTCTAACTAGTTCTACCCCAGTGTACCTAACCTAAGTGTAGTACAAGGTAAGAAGTAGGTGGAGTATTCTATAGTATGGGAAGCTATAGTTTGGTATGCCAAGAGTCCCTCTAGGTTATAGCCAGCTCCATACCTTAGAATGAGATAGGTGGGAATCTCTTTCCGGGTCTCAAACTCTAACACCCCGTGAAAGGTGTCAGAACACTGAAAGCTGGTTTCTCTGCAAGCAGGGATGACAGCGTCTGGTCAGAGTGTCAGGCCGGGATATGGTCTCTTCCGAACTTGCTGTGGCGAACAGTTCAGCCAAGTCGAGCTGTGCCATGGTTTGCCGTGGTAAGGAAAGGTATATTTATACATTGAAGGTGCTTAGGAATGTTTGCACTGATGTAAAGTCGGGCAGAGGAAGACGTCATGAATGAAACCTTAAAGAATAGCGGTTCATGCATAAGGAATATGCTACTTACCAGTATGCATCTGTTCTTGGCATGTAGGGCTGCTGATATTCATATCTGTGCATAGATCGCCGCCTAGTGTTGGGTCCGGATGATTGCACATTTTTGTCCTGGAAGAGTCTTCGAAGTATCACGAGATAGGTGGCTCCTCCCTTGGACTACAGTGCGCATGGGCATCCTCTCCATCCTCAGATTGTTTTTTGCCATTGTGGCAGAGATGGAGTATAGTACAGTAAGAGATGTCCATGCAAAGAGTGAATGCTACAGCTGCGACAGGCACCGGGGAGGCGGGTGGGCGATATGAATATCAGCAGCCCTACATGCAAAGAACAGATGCATACTGGTAAGTAGCATATTCCGTTCGAGGCATGTGGGCTGCTGAATTCATATCTGTGCATAGAATGTATAGCAGTATCTCCCCTAGCGGTGGCTACCTGTGTCAGCTGCAGCAGTCTGGAAAAGAGTTTTGAGAACAGCCAGTCTTACAGCAGCTTGCTGTTTGGAATGTACATCTACACAATAGTGTTTGGTAAATGTATGTGTGGTTGACCATGTGGCTGCTCTACAAATTTCGTGTAAAGGAATATTTCCAAGGAAAGCCATGGATGCCCCTAGCTTGCGTGTGGAATGCACCCTGGGGGGAACTGTTAAGGTGCGTTTAGCTTTTAAATAACATATCTGGATGCACCTAACGATCCACCTGGCTATACCTGATTTATAAATAGGGTTGCCTTTGTGTTGTGGTGAGAAAGCAACAAACAACTGTTTTGTCTTTCGAAATGCCTTAGTTCTATCTATATAATATAGCAGAGCTCTCTTGACATCTAGAGTATGCAAGGTCCTTTCACCTACTGTTTGTGGGTTTTGAAAGCACACTGGCAGTTCTATGGTTTGATTTATATGGAAATGGGATACCACCTTTGGCATTAATTTAGGCTTTGTTCTGAGAACTACTCTATTTGCATGTACTTGAATGAATGGCTCTTGAATAGTTAGGGCTTGCAGCTCGCCAACTCTTCGAAGTGAAGTAATGGCAATAAGGAAAGCCACCTTCCAAGTAAGAAATTGTAGTTCGCATGAGTGTAGTGGTTCAAAGGGTGGTCCCATAAGTCTGGTTAAAACAATGTTCAGATTCCAGACTGGTGAAGGTGGGTGTCTTGGAGGAATTATGCGTTTAAGTCCTTCCATAAACGTTTTAATTGCTGGCACCCTAAATAGTGAAAGGTGTTGACTGTTTGGAAGATATGCTGCTAACGCAGCTAAATGTATCCTGATGGATGAGTAGGCTAAATTGCAACGTTGTAGGTGCAAGAGATAGCAAATGATGTCTTGAGTAGAAGCATCAAGTGGGTTAATATCGTTGTTACCACAGTACATTTATTAAAAAAAAGTTTGATATAGTGCTGGCTAGACCCCGAGATATCAGAGCACTTAACATGAGCATCAGATCATAGTTACATGTTGTATCGTTACAAAGGTTACACACTTCTTAGAGCATCGCAACATAATTACTTATAAGGTCGAGATAAACAATAAGCACAAATAAGTAAGGGGAAAAGAAGGCAAGGTGAGAGATTAAGGGGAGGGTTTGGAGTAGGGAAGGTATACAGATAATGAAGGTGGGAAAGAGGAGGGGAGGGTGAGAGACAGCATGGGGAGAGGAGGGGAAGGTGACGGGGACACAAACCGGTAGACGAGTCAAGGCAACGTCCAAAGTCCAGTAAGCTGTGATCCCAGGGGAAGTGGTATCCCTTCCCTATCTCTATTGAGAGAGGTTCCCTTTACGCAGTGGACTCTCTCAGAAGGGTCTCTGAGACTCCAAGGCCTACATACTGGATCCTTCCGCAAAAAGGGGAGAGGGAGTGCTTTGGCAAGGGGTTCCATACCATACCTCAAGTGTGAGTGGCTCCCTTGGCGCAGTGGACTCACTCAGCGGGTTCGCGGAGACTCCAGAGTATAAATATTGGATCTTTCCCCAACAAGGGGCGAAGGAGTGCTTAGTCAAAGAGCACAAAGGACAGGGGGTAGGTAGAGTAGCAGGCAAGGGAGAGATTCACAGGAGAGAGGATAGGAGCTAGGGAAGAGACAATAAGGAGAGACGAAAAGAAGTCTGCCTAAAGACCGACTGGGTAGGTGACGACCAAGGAGGGAATCCACGGCCCATCTCCCCTATAGCTAAACTAAGTAGCTCCATCGGGCATCAGACAAAATAGTTCAGTCGCAAAACAATGAGAGAGGAGGGAGGTAGAGACATAGAGGGAGGATGCAGTAGGAGACGACAGGAGGGACGAAAGGAAGTGCAACAATGTGGTTCAACAATATACTAGAAGAAGAACAGCAAGTAAACATTAAATCAAACAATCAGCAATACAATTAGGGGAGGAGAGAAAAGAGAAAGCAGTGGGGTGTAGGGGAGGAGGGAAAGAGAGGATAAGGGAAGAGAAAACCGTAGAGACGAAAGGAAGTCTGTCTAAAGACAGACTGGGTAGGTGACGACCAAGGAGGGAATCCACGGCCCATCTCCCCTATAGCTAAACCAGGTAGCTCCATCGGGCATCAGACAAAATAGTTCGGTCTCAATCCATTGAGAGAGAAGGGAAGGAGAGACATAAATAGAGGGAGGATGCGGGAGAAGACGACAGGAGAGACGAAAGGAAGTGCAACAATGTGGTTCAACAATATATTAGAAAAAGAACAGCAAGTAAACATTAAATAAAACAGTCAGCAATACATTAGGGGTGGAGAGAGAGGAGAGAGAAAGTAGTGGGGGGAGGAGAGGAGTGAGTGAGGATAAGGAAAGAGACAACCGTAGAGACGAAAGGAAGTCTGTCTAAAGACAGACTGGGTAGGTGACTACCAAGGAGGGAATCCACGGCCCATCTCCCCTATAGCTAAACCAGGTAGCTCCATCGGGCATCAGACAAAATAGATCAGTCTCAAGTGGCGAGGGAAGAGGTTCACATAAAAACAGGGTGGGGACAAAGGGCAAGGGCATGTGAGGGCAGAGACCAGAAGCTGGAAAGAGTAGGAGCGGAGGGGGGGTGGGTTAGGGGGAGGGGGAAGGTAAGGTCAGGAGAGACGCGGGCGCGTTAGCCCGAAGTCCGGCTGGGTAGGTGATAGTCAAAGGAGGGAGCCCAAAGTCAATCTCCCCCATAGCTGTGATATCTCTTCTTTTCCTCTGCCGCACCTTTTCAATAAACTCTCCAATGAGAATACTCTTCATTAAATTATTAAAGTTCCGGAGGTAGAAAATGCGACTTTGGCTGCGTTGTTCCAGTCCACACTCCTAAAGCACGTTGTAAAGAGCAGCTACTTTTGACCCACGGCCTTCAAGCCTTTTGTACTTTGCAGGTGGCTCTTCAGTCTCTAATGTAGTATGGGAGGAGATATATTCGGAGAGTATGAGAAGTCGTAGGCCTCCCTGTTTAATTCAAGATGATGACTCCTTGGGATAGGTCCTAACTCTATTACCATTAATGGGTCCCGTAGAGGTAGGTGGTCCTTGCTATTTGTAAGGATGGGATTAACTTGGCTTACTATGTCCCAATCTTGGTAATACCCTGGGATCCTTAGTCATAAATATTAGCGGTTAATTATAGTAAATAATATCATTTAATTTGAGGGTTAGAGTGTCTGGGGATGAGATCAATGAGCACGCTCTATTTTAATTGCATAACGTATCAGTTGTTCCAAGATGGCTGCTTGCTTATTTAATGGTGGAATAGATCTGGGGATTAGTCCTATCACTCTTTCCCTGCAACAAAACTACCTGGGTATAGTCCTCTATCTGTTTCTATGGGGGCAGATCAGTGTGCATGGTCCTTTGTTTCTGTTTGATAGCGTGCTGAAAACGATTAGTCCTATGTCTTTGCCTATGTGGTGGTGTGAGGTGAGTGGTCCTTTCTTTGATTTACCAATACAACTAGCTAGCCATTTTGAAGTTCAACCGTTCATTTCCTGATGATGCTCTGGAGAGGTGTCAGAAGGTCTTGGAGAAAAATGTGGGTGCATGATCTGTAAAGTTCTGGAATTCATCTGTTCCTGCAACAAGCACGGTGGCGGGGAAGGAGCGGGGGCGCTTGGGGTCCTCCACGGGCTAGGCTGTGGTTGGGAAGTAGCGAATAAAGCCACATCTGCATCTGTGGGATGTGTTCGGTTCACTGGCGTGGACTGTCAGCCCGTCGTGGATCGACATCTGCCCAGCCTGAAGAGGACACTCCACCCCCTTCTCTGCATCGACCAGGTGCCGCGGAATCTCCTGATTGGTGGACAGCATGTTCCCGGGGGTCATTGCTCTGCAGTGCTCCAGGACACCTTGTTTGTGACTTCCTGGAATAACCTGCAGGACATCATTCTCTGCGTCTACGTCATCCAGGGCAAGCCACACCGAGGCCACCGGGCCCCCCTCGAAGCCCCAATACTTGATGTCCTAGTGCCAGGCCACGTAGGGGGCGCTGTCCCCTCGGTGGGGCACGTCGGAGGCCGGGTATTTACAGATGAACCTGGAGTCCAGCAGGACCACGTGGGGCCCCAGCACGGCGGTGATGGCCTGGAGGGTGTGCGCGTGGGTGGCGAGGCCCAGCACCCACGGCAGGCGCAGGTGGGCGTTGTGCAGGCTGTACTGGGCGTGCTCCTTCCCAAACTCCTGCTCCAGCTCCTCGAAGGCCCTCCTGGTGCCCTCCAGCTCCTCCGGGGCCAGCACTGGCACTGACGTCAGGAAGCCCCGGGCGTCATACAGGGTCTTCAGGTGCTGAGGGTCCGCCTCCATGATGAGGGCGAGGACTCTGACCCACTTCTTGTGCCAGGGATGGGGTCTGCCGCCGGGCTCCTGAGAGCTGAGGCCCAGATGTGGATATGTTCCTCTGGCACCGGACTCCAGATGTTGTCCTTCACCTCCAGAGGTGGTGATGCTCCAGGCGTGATCTTCTGGCTCCAAAGACGCAGGTGCTCCAGATGTGGCCCTGTGGCTCCCCAGATGCTGGAGATTCTGTACCCTGGGAATCAAGAGCTCCAGATGTGAGTGTTTCTTCCTGCCCCTTGCAGTGCTGGAGCTCCAGGTGTTGCTGGGGGTCACTGCCGCTGCTGTACAATGCCAATAGCTCAAACTCTTGTAAATGTGAGACCTATTCAAGAAGCGGCCGCCATTGTCCCAGGCTGCTTAGAAAGTGAAAGTGCACATGGCGCGCTGAATGTTGCAGGAAGCATGTCGTGCCAGCAGTAGGAGAAACTATTTAAAGAAGATTGTGCTTACAGACTGAAAAAGACTCACTGTGTAACAACCGAAGTAAACGGGCCAGATAAGGTCGTACCAAGGAGGGACTAACAAGCCCCTCTGATTTTCGAATCAGAAGCCTGCATTTACGAAGGACAATGACACAAGCCAATTAAAAATGTGGTTGGAGCGTGGGCGGGGCTTCAAAGGCATACTCCACTACTGCATGCCTCGTAGCAGCGCATGCGCTGCCTAGGCTCCACCTAAAGACACAAGTAAAAAAACATCATCATTTACAACGCCAATACCTCTAACTTTCCCAAATACGTGACTGATTGCATTGCAAATGATTGTTTTACACATCATTGGGGATAAAACATGAATAGTATAAGATACATAATCAATGCCTGTTGACCTGAAAAAATTTATGCAGCAGCCAACAGACTTGATCAAATCAAACCAGAATAAGTTGAGAATAGGCAAACATCTTTCACCTGAAAAAAAACTTTATTCGAAGTTTGTGAACCAGCTCCTTAGTTCTTGTGAATACACAAAACCAACATGGCTGGATCCTGAATGCGGACTTTTGTGAGAAAGCCAGGTTATCCTCTCTGGTGAGATGTGGAGAACTGTCATTCACCTCAGTACAGCTGGCAGAGTTATTAAAAAGAAAAACATATTTACCAGTAGCGGCTCCTGGAAACGTTTCCACTTAGCTGCATAACATGCTCTGGTAGTGGGTTTTCTGGTCTCTTTGATAATATTCATGCAGTCTGGGGGCAAGTTTAGGTATCCAAACTCTAGGATTTCAGGAGCCAGATCGTCAGGTTTAGCTGTTGCGGGTCTGGGTGTTGGATTTCTCCATGGCTCTGAGTTAAAAGATTGGGTGTGAGTCGCAGTCTTTGATGAGGCACCACTGACCGTTCTAGGAACGTTGTGTACCATGGTTGCCTCGCCCATGTGGGAGCAACTAGGATCAGTGTCAGCGAATGTTGGCGCAGTTTGCGTGCTACCAGCGGTATTAATGGAGCTGGGGGAAAAGCGTACGCAAATTTGCCTGACCAGTTCATTCATATCGCATTGCCCTGCGACTACGGATGTGGGAACCTGGCGGCAAAGTACTGGCATTTTGCGTTTTTCGCTTGTGGCAAACAGATCTATCTCCAGGTGTCCCCACTTCTGGAAGAATGGTTGTAGCACCTTGGGGTGAATTTCCCATTCGTGCATCTGTTGGCTGTGCCTGCTGAGCAGGTCGGCTACTTGATTGTCCTTGCCTGGGAGGTGCTCTGCCATGAGAAACATGTTCCTCTTGAATGTAATACATAGCTGTCATGTTGTCCGTCCGGATCAACACAGCTTTGTTGCATAAGTGTGTCTTGAACGTTTTTAGGGCTAGAAAGATCGCCATCAACTCCAGAAGGTTGATGTGCATTTTCTTTTGTTGTACAGTCCAGAGTCCCTGTACTGTGTAATGTAGGACATGGGCTCCCCATCCTAGTAGGGATGCATCCGCGGTTAACACTATTTGTGGGACAGGCTCTTGGAACAGTCGTCCCTTGCAAAGGTTTTGTGGATTCCACCAATGCAGTCTCGTATGCCCGACTGTTCACCAACACTAGGTCTTGTAATCGACCCTAGCCTGGTTCCACTGCCTTGCTAGGCACTCTTGGAGCGGACGCATATGTAGCCTGGCATGAGGGACTATGAATATGCACGAGGCCATCATGCCTATTAGTTGCATAAACACTCGAGCTGGTAATGAGTGTTGGGGTCTGAACTTTTGGATCAATGTTTGCATTCCGTTGATCCGTGCTGCGTTGGGATATGCTTTTGCTGCCAGTGTATCTATCGTTGCTCCCAGGTACTGTTGGACATGGGAGGGTTGCAGATGTGATTTTGGGTAGTTTAGCGAAAAACCTAAACTGTGCAGGAGATGGATGGTCTTTGACATATGGTTGGCACATTGCTGGGCTGATGGCGCGTGTATTAGCCAATCGTCCAGATATGGGTTCTCATGGATGTGTTGCCTCCTGAGATGTGCCGCCACTGTAGCTAGGCATTTGGTGAACACTAGTGGAGCTGTTATGACACCAAATGGTAGGACTTTGAACTTGTAGTGCTGTCCTTGAATGGTGAACCTTAGATACTTTCTGTGAGCAGGGTGAATTGGTATATTAAAGTATGCGTCCTTGAGGTCTAGAGTTGCTAGGAAGTCTCCCTGGCGAAGCAATGGCAAGACTTGCTGGAGAGTGAGCATATGAAAATTCTCCGACAAAATGTACAGGTTGAGGGGCCTGAGGTCCAATATTGGTCTGAGAGACCCGTCCTTCTTTGGAATAAGGAAGTATAGGGAGTATACACCTGTTCCTTGATGTTGTAGTGGGACTGGTTCTATGGCCCCCTTTTGCAGCATACTGATGACCTCTTGCTGTAGTAGCGTTATATGTTCCTGTGACATTGGACGGTGCACGGGTGGTATGTTGGGTGGTGTTGAGGTGAGTTCTAGGCAATAGCCATGTTGGATAATTTGCCTGACCCACTTGTCTGTAGTGATATTTAACCACACTGGCAGAAATTGTTGTAGTCTTCCCCCGACCGGTGTTATATGGTCTGGGGGTAGTGCCAAGAAGTCACTGTTTGGTGTTAGTGGAGGATCTATTTGCATTGCCTCCACAACCTCTTCCCTTGGTATTATTACCTCTGTATCCACCCCTGTTTGTGTTCTTGTTGTATGTGGATTGCATGTTACCTTTGTAGGAGGAGGATTGCTGTGATGTATTACTTCGCGCTCCTCCTCTATAATTGGAGCGACGATAGGAGCCCCGGTGTTGTTGGGACTGTAGAGCTCCCATGGACTTCGCTGTTTCAGCATCCTTTTTCATTTTCTCCAGAATGGAGTCAACTGCTGGACCAAACAAAAAGTCTGGGTTTATGCGCCGATTAAGAATAGTAGATTGTACTTCATTCTTAAAGCCTGATATGCGAAGCCATGCTTGTCACCTCAGCAGCACGCTTGTGTTGATGGATCTGGCAGCTGTGTCTGCCGCATCTAGGGCACATTTAATTGAGGCATTTGTGATGAGCTTTCCCTCTTGTATAAGTTCATCTGCCTGATTTTTGGATGGCTCAGGTAAGTGTTGGAGAGTTTCCTCTAAACTGTCATAGTGCGCCCTGTCATATCTGGCCAGCAAGGCCTGTGTATTGGCTATTCTCCATGAGATTTCTGCCTGAGCTGCTACTCTCTTGCCTGATGCCTCAAAGATCTTTGACTCCTTGTCTGGAGGAGCAGCCTCTCCAGTAGTTTGTGAATTTGCACGCTTTCGTGCGTTGGATACCACTAGGGAGTCTAGGGGTAGTTGCCCCCTGATGTATGTGGGATCTATAGGTGCAGCCCTATATTTCTTTTCAATTCTAGGGTTTATGACACGTGCCCTAGCAGTGTCCTTAAAAATGTCACTTGCGTGCTTTAAGACGCCCTTCAACATGGGGAGTGTTTTTACATGTCTTTCCGATGTTGTTAATGTATCAAAGAGAAAGTCCTCTTCAATAGCATCAGAATGCATATCTACATTATGGTAGCTTGCTGCTCTATCTAGTAGAGAGTTAAAGGCTACTGTATCGTCTGTGGGTGATGGCTTGGTTGGGTATACTGCAGGGTCTGTAATGGGCAGAGTCCCTTCATTGTCTGGTTCACCTCCCCCACCCCATGGTTGTGAGTTGGGGTCTCCATATGGGTTTTGTGGATAACCAACCCCCACATCTGCATCCTGATTTTCATCTGGGTTGTAGTCAGAGCGTGCAGGTGAGTTTGTGGGATATGGAGTGGTAGGCATAGCTGGAGTGATAGGCTCAAAAATTATTGGAGAGGTAGCACAGTCTCTTTTTCTTGAGTGGAATTCTAGAAAAGTCTTCAGTAGGCAGAGGTCTTTTCTTTTTTGTGTAAACAGTCACTTTACCAGTGTTAGGGTCAATATATAGTTTTGACTGGTCTTCTGTGGAGGGGTCTGGATGGATAATCTCTTCTTCCACAGTTTTTGGCCCTGGTGCCGTCGCCTTTGGTTTGACTTTTTTCGGGTCGATGCCTTTAATGAGTTAGACTGCTTTTGGTGGTTGAATCGGTTTTTGAGGTTTTTCAACAGCTTTTGTCGGTTGGACTTTTGCAGGCTTCACCACCTTTTTCGGACCGAGCGGTTTGGTCGGTTCGGCAGTGTCTTTAGGCGGTAGAGGTGTTTTAGGAGCCTGCGGTTTAAGCTCAATGCCCCTTCTTGGATCGATGGGCTTCGGCTCGACCTATTTGCTTTGGTCCACCTTAGGTTTCACTTTCGGTTTGACGTTTGTTTTGGGCGTAGGCCTTTTGCTTTCGTCTACCGTTTTTTTCCCTTTGTCGATAGTTGAGCCTGATTTGCTCGATTCGACGTGCTTTGTTTTGGGGGTCGAGTCGACGTGCTTTTCTTTGGGTGTCAATTCGACGTGTTTTGGCCTCGAGGTTGACTCGACGGCTTTGGACTTCGAGGACGACTCGACAGTCTTTGGCTTCGAAGGATGTATTGGAACTGTGGCCTTCGGGTCGACGCCCTTGGGCTTAATCACCTTCGGTTCGACGACATTCGGTCCGAAGACGGTATTGTCGACGAGTTTCGGTTTCGATGGAACTGGTGTTGTATGTCGTGTCTCAGAAGGCACTTTCTGTATGTTCTTAGCCGGGCGGTATGGCGGGGCTATAGAACCAGTATGTTGATCTTGGCTAAGGCCTGCAGGCGATGCCTCGACCAGAGTCTCTGATATCGGTGTAGTGTCTGTATGGGGCGGTGTACTCACGGTTCGGTTCGCCCATTGTTGTCATCGGAGTCGTCTTCGACAGCTACGATATCTTGATCGTATTCCTCGAGATCGACGATTAGTTCCTCCTCTTCGAGGTAATATTCAGA
This sequence comes from Lissotriton helveticus, assembly GCF_964261635.1. NCBI lineage: Eukaryota > Metazoa > Chordata > Amphibia > Caudata > Salamandridae > Lissotriton > Lissotriton helveticus. Next base: position 402,362,433 of record NC_136063.1, on the reverse strand, counting down.
GTCGTGCTCCGAGTATTGTTCTTCGTCTTGATCAGAGTCTTTGGCGCTACCTAGGTCTTCCTCATCGTCGAAGATAGTATCGGGCTCTGGTGCCGACCTCTGCATTTCTTGCCTCGCCGCCCGTCGATTCCGGAAAGTCTTCTTCGATCGGAACTGGGCGCAGGCTAGGCAACTATCTTCATTGTGATCTGGAGATAGGCATTTATTGCACACTGGATGCTTATCTGTGTGCGGGAACTTTGAGTTGCACTGCGGGCAGTATTTGAATGGACTTCGTTCCATCGACGGTCGGACCACGTGGCGTCGAGAAGGCCTCGCGGCCCGATTCGACGACCGAGTCTAACAGGTGTTCTAAAAGTGTATCGGTTCCGAGCGTTTAACAATACCGACGGATCCGAAGGCCTTTTGGCCTTTAGAAAAGTTTTTGTTGATTCTGAACTTGGAGTGCTGAAAAGTACATCCGAACCCAATGGCGGAAAAAAACAATCTGAGGATGGAGAGGATGCCCATGCGCACTGTAGTCCAAGGGAGGAGCCACCTATCTCGTGATACTTCAAAAACTCTTCCAGGACAACAATGTGCAATCATCCGGACCCAACACTAGGCGGCGATCTAGGCACAGATATGAATTCAGCAGCCCACATGCCTCGAACTAGATGAGTTCTTCAAGAAATCAATAGTCCTAGACTAGTGAAAGTCCCAATGGCTTAAGGGTCTGGTTTCTAAGAACTCGTACGTTTGGGTGGACAGATGTAGGGGACCATTCCATATTTGGAGAGCATGCCTAATGCCTAAATAAGGGCTGGGATCTTGTGCCTATATAAGGGCAATGCAAATTGTGTCTATATAAGGACATGTATCGGGAAAACCTATATACGGACATCTAAACCGAAACACAGCTTCTTGGATTCCTCTCCAGTGGGGCGGTAGGGAAAGCGCTTTTGGCGGTAGAGGCTTGGACCACCAAGCTCTCAGGGGTGGGGTGTTGGTAAAGGAAAGTGTGGTCGCCCGGGGCCGGGGTCTGGCGATCATCTTATCCACAGGAGCCCTGTGTTGGGCCTGAACCAAGTGCCCAAAAAAATTGAGGGCCTCAATAAACGGAAGCAGAGGCTCTGAAGAGCTCGCCACTGGCTGAAGCACCTGTCAGGTTAGTCCTGCTGCCACAGTAGGGAGTTCGAGGTTGAGAGCCTTGGCTGCCCTACGCAACTCCACTGCATACGAAGCTCCAGCCTCCGTAGCCACGGTAGGAGACGACAACATGCCATGGTCAAGGGAGGAGTCCAGGCCACTGGCATCCCCCAGTTCTACTCTCCAGTCCTGTTCAGATTCTACCTTATCAGCAAAAGGGTCCCCTGACCCCTCCCCGTCCTCCTCCTCCTCCTCCTCCTCCTCCTCAACGGGTGCCAATCTGGATGAAAAGGGACCCCAGGAGTGAACAGGGGCACAAAACACCCTCTCGGCGCCAGATCCGGCATTGTAGGTCCGGCCCCATGTTATGATGGAGGCCGGGGCAGACGCCAGCCGGGGGGCCAACCAGCATCGAATGCGGTAATGGTGCCGGAGGAAGCGGCACCGGTGGAGGTGTAACAAAGTCAACCGGTGCCAATCCAGATCCAGGCCTGGATCCAAGGGGGGCCTGCGGCACCAGAGCCGTAGGGGGAGAAGGCCTAGGCCCCATAACCGGTTTCAGGCCTGGGTCCGGGCCACCCAAAGATGGCATACATGGCTTTGTAGAACGTACGAAGCTGGGAGGGAGTCACGCCGGGTCCCAGAAAGGGATGTAAACGCAGAGTCGACTCCTCAGGCTCCGCACGCGGAGCCACGGGAGGGGCACCACTAACATTCCTTGTCGGATCGGCCGACCGACGAGGAGAAGTCGAAGAGCGACTGTGCTTCATCGACTTTTTATGCTTCGACTTACCCGACACTGACTGAGAAGACTTCGATGACTTAGATCCCCCGCGACTGATCCCTCAACCTCCCTCGCGACTGGTACCTCAAGCGGCGCAGAATCGACTACCGGCGCTCAAGCTGCTTTCGGGACCACTCCAGCAAAGCTTTCGGCGCCCTCGAACAGCAGTCGAAGCATGACTTGGGGTTGTTGTTGCGCTACAGGCAAAAGAGGCACAAGAGGTGCGGATCAGTCACAGACATCAGTCGGTTACAGGAACTGCATGCGTTGAAGCCGGGCATCCCTCATGCACCAGGAGTCGAAAACTCAAACAAAAAGTAGAGAGAAAGTCAGTCAAAAAGTGACTGGAGTTACCGCTCTTCCCGGATCTGCGCTGGCTGGCGCGGAAAAAGAAACAACAGAACTGACTAAGTAGCTGCTTTGACGTCATCCCGGCGACACGATGCCAACAGCGGACGTGGAGCCGACCTACGCCACCTTCCAACGCGCAGAGGTACTGGTGGCGAAAAAACTTTCAAAATCAAGTCCGACGCCTGGGGGTAATTATAAGGTAAGACATCTATAACTAGCGTGTTTCTTTCAGATAGTGTGCACTCGTGCCTGAATGGCTGACTAGTTTCAATGATATATACACACTCAGGGGGTAAAATATGCAATTGTGAGAAAATATGTAAATTTAAGAATCAAGGTTGTGCAAATCTATTGCTGTTTGATAAGCTTTACTAAAATCCCTATTTTTTTTTTTTACCCCCTTGCCTGTCAATCCACACAGCTCTTGGCCTGGCAGTCATGATTGACAGCCATGATTGACAGCATTTAAAATCACTCGAAAACTACCCAATTTCCATTAATATCCACAAATAAAAATGAATACAGACAGGGAAATAAATGGTTTTCTGTCTGTATTCATCTGTAAAAATCAGTAAAAACGGAAAAAAGGGTGGTTTAATCATAATTAACATGCTTGACTTTCCTCAAAAAACAAAGTTCTATCACAGCAGGCATCTATTTTGTAAACCAGTAACTGTGCTGTGGTTTAGAGAGATTCAGCAAGACACAAATGAGTAGCCTTACACAGCAGTTGAGCGTACTGGTGTCCTTCTCTTCACCTTGGTCAGGTTGCCTATGACCCATAACTTCAGTCACCTCCTTTGTCAGCCCAATCAAAGTTCTCGGAAAAAGCTGGTGTATATTGTTGGCAAATAGTGGACAGTTCTCTAGTATAACGTGTGTGGGAGAAAGTGCCCTCTTTCTTGCATGGCATGCCCCCACTTTTTGCTGAATTGCTGATGTGCTTTGACTGAGTGTGCCCTGGGCTCCTGCCAATCAGGTACCCAGGGGGCCTGTGTTACTTCCCTAAACTTGTACTGAAGCTTGAACCCAATTGGCATCTCTGGCCACGTCAGCCCCTGGTAACTGGTACCATAGGTACCCAGGGCACTGGACCTGAGAAGGCCCCTAAGGGCAGCAGCACTTATTGTACCACCCTTAGAGGCCCTGCACCCTGACACACACAATGCCTTTAAAGTCTTGGTGCACAACAAAAGGAGTCGACATGGCACACATCCCTGTGTGCCATGCCCAGAACCACTGCCCTAGCATATGTCAGTCACTCTAGCTGGGTGCCCTATGCCAGTGGTGAGAGTACAGGTGCATGAGCCCTGTACCCCTACAGTACCCAGGTCCATGCCTGGGCCCTGTAAGTGCAGTGTTGCCATTAGGTGTATATGGTGCTGGGAGTTTATTATTACGAACTCCACAGCCCATGATGGCTACACTGAAGACTGAGAAGTTTGGTATCAAACTTCTCAGCACATTAAACATCGCACTGATGCCAGTGTGGGAATTAATGTAAAATGCACAATAGAGGGCATTTTAGAGATGCCCCCTGAAACTCGACCAACTACCAGTGACCTGAATGAGTGGCTGTGCAGGCTACCACCACCAGACATTTTTCTGGACCCCTGGGTCGAGAGATTGCTACTCTCGGGGGCCTGAAACAATGCACATGCTGGGACGAGGTGCCAAGCCTCCTCCCCCTGGATAGGCAGGGTTCACGGAGGAGAAACTTAAACGGCATGCTGCCTTTGTGAGCCTCTCCAGACCATTTGCTGCTTTCAGCAACTGGTCCCCACTGGTTCTCAACCCCCACTTTGGGCGGGAGAACTGAACAACAAGTGAGGAAGAGAGGTGTGCCCACCTCTGCCAGGTGGGGGAGGCGAGGTGAAGCACAACCTCGGGTACCCGCCATCTTGAGGAAGGGGGGACCCAGCCAAAGAGGGACAGGTTCCTGCCCCCTACCACTGGAGAGTGGCAGAATAGGGGGTGTTCCCACCCCAGGGAAGGGACCCATTGGTCCCTGCCCTTGACCTACCTGTAACACCCCTAAATGTAGTATTTAGGGGCACCCCTAACCTTCCTTCCTCCGATCCAGCAACGACAAGAAGAGAAGGACGAGAAGCCATACAGAGCTAACAAGAGGACGACGCCCACAGACTTAGCTCCAGCCCTACAAGCCTGTCTCCCCTCGTACCTGCTCCTGCAAAACCCCAGCGTGTCCAGCGGACAGCAACCTCAAAAACCACGGAGGACCGGCATGCATTCACTGTCCAAGCTGTTTCTCCCATGAACACCGGACGTGTTAGAATTGCAGCTTCGGATGCCAGCCTGAAACCGCGAATCCAGCCCACTCTGCACCCACCGAGTCCAGCCCGAGTTTGAGTGAAACACCACCATGAGGAGGTCTCCCCGGCGAACCTGACCCGAGATCGGCAACCCCTGACATGCCTCAAGCCTCCAGAAGACGCCTGCAGCCTCAATCCAGAGGACCCCCCCTGCCGTGATCAGAGCAGGTAAGAAAATCCGGCGTCTCAAGGAACCCCTGCACCCGACGCCCCACGGCCTGTGTGCCCAACCTAACAGTGCCTAACCATCCCTCCCCATCCCTACATACCCCTCGAAGTGGTGGTGGCTCCTGGAAGATCCTTGTCCCTGAGCCTGCAGTGTTTCTTTGTCCCAGAGAATCTCCATTGAAATCAACAGGGAACCCGGCCTCAAAACAGCACCCTGCCGCTGAGGGTGCTCCTTTTGTGCTAAATTGGTTCCCAACTTCCCCTGAACTTACCCCTATCCTCCATGGATAACATTGGGCCTCAACACTCTGCACCCAGCCGCCCGAGAGCCGCTAAGGGTGCGACAACAGTTCATCACTGACCCTGGGAGACCCCTGAGACTAACCCCAGGACCCTAACTCCAAAGACCGATTACCTACCTGGAAACCGATAACCTCTTTTTCCTCATAGAATAACATTGACACCGTAGGAGAGTAGGGTCTGCTTCCTATGGTTACCCCCACGTTTTGCTGTGTTTCACTGTTTTTCGACTTTAGTATGGCTGTGGTCCTGCTAACCAGGACCACAGCCTAGCTGTTATCTCTCTAAATTGATACCATGTACTTTAGGTACATACCAGATTGGTTACTGGTTCACCCTTATGAGTCCCTGTATATGGTACCTTAGGTGCCCAGGGCATAGGGACCCAGAGGCCTACCAGGGGCTGAAGCAGGTATTGTGCCATCCCTGGTTAGCCTTCCAAAATGACACCACAGGTCTGCTCTTGCAGCCTGGGTAAGGTGGTGTAAGCACCCCTTACTTAGATATAGTATATCTATATCTACCCTTACATATAGACACACATTAACCTATAAGTCACTCCTATGGCAGACCTTGACAATCCTGAAGGCAGAGTGCTTGGTTTTGTGTGAGAGGGTGCCCTAGCATGAGCTGAGCCCCTCTGTAGCTTTCGGAAATATCTCCTTATAGCTGTTCTATGATATAGCCATACCACATACTCTTAAGTGCATTATAATCCTCGTGGTGAATGCTAACTTTGGTTTGGCTTTATCAAAGCATGTCGTGTAAGGTGTTAAATGATTTGGAATACTACCTCCCCGCCCACCCGCCAGTCCTGGCGGCGGGGGTAGCATTCCACCCTTGTAGCCTTCTAGAGGGATAAGACATGTACACACTGGTATACCCGGTTAAAGTTAAACAGAGCCCCAGCATCACAAAATGGATGCTGCTGCCACAGATACGAGTTAGCCCTCCTGCTGATGGACAAATCTCCGGCAGGAGAGACCTGGACAATAGATTTCCTGTCCAGGAAGGTGCTGGCACCTCCCCAGACAGGTTTTAGTGTATTGGGGCAGGGTGGGTTGCATTCAGTGAATGCTTTTCAGACACTGCCTGGGGCACACAAGGTGCTCCATGCATTTCCCAGTTTAAACTGGTGCTGGGGCACTCAGCCCCAGCTCTGGCGCGAAACTGGACAAATGGGAAGGGGTGTAACCACCCTCTCCCCAAGTCCAACCATAGGTGGGACCTTAGAGTTAGCCAACCCCTAAACTTAGTACAAGTATAGGAACCCAGTCCCTAGGACTTTAGATTACCCTGGACGAAACTCTGCAACATATATCTTGAACCTTCGACATTCCATATCGATTGAAAGACAGAAGAAATCTCCCTTGTGGTCAAGAAGTGACCACCCAGTCAAACAGGCACCAAAAGCATCTTTGCCCGTCTGCATTTTCGAGGCTCCCACCAGAGCCCGAAGAATCGGGGCCACAGGACACGGACTTCCAGACAGCTCTAAAGTTGATACGAGTCCCCAGCAAAGCTGAGACCTGTAGCTGACACGAGAGACGTGGGACCAGAACTCCTGGATATCCTGCATTTTTGCAACTGCACCTACTTCCTGAAGTTGTGCATTGGGGTATTTGAAGCCCTTGCCCAGAGTACCTTTTGCACCAGAGTACTGAGGCCAGCACTCGACAAGTGACCCGTGAGTCCCCTTTCTTCACCGCAGCTTGAGGCTCCTTCGCGGTTCCTAGTCCTTTGGCTAGTGAGCCCCCACGAAGGCCAATCCTTTGTTTCTTGAGCTTTCCTGGTTGCTACAGACGTGCTCTGATGCCCCTCCAAGTCCCTTAGACCTTGCTGGTCTAAACCGAAGCCAATCTTGTCATCTTGCGTGGGTTGCTGTTGCCAAGGCTTGTTGGGTCCAATCCGGATTCTGGCGCTGCAGCACTTGACATCCTTCGTGGGACAGCTCAAATCCAGCTCCTGGTCGTCGACGCCTCCTGGTCCTCGTGGCTGAAGAGTCACGCTATATCTGTTTCACCTGAAAACACCGACATTGGTTGGCATCTTCCTGTCGCCATCCTGGTCACTGGCTAGTGACCCAGACTCTGTCCCCTCTGCTTTCAAGTTCTTCACAGCTCCGATACACCCTTGGATCCACCCGGAAACGTTTCCTCTGGCCGCCTGCAGCACTTCTTCGCAGCTCTCCATTGGAATCGACGACGAAACCAGACACCAAAAGACACCTATGCACTCGGCTTCCGTGGGTGAGGTAACACAAGTACTCCGGTGCTCCCGTGGGTCTTGACTCTCGAAGTGTCTAAGTCTAAAAGGATTCCATCATAGTTCACCTCTAAGTGTCCCTAATCTTTAAAATTGTAACTTGTTCGTTCTCCATAGAAAGTCAATGGTGATCCGAGGCTGTGTTTAGACACTGCACGCATCCCCCGTGGGCCTCCTGCGTCCCTACCTTGGGTGGTTCCTGGTTGCCCAGCTGTTCTACAGGCCCTAGGCCTGCTTTCTAACCCTCACGTGGTTCTTATACCGCTATTTTAGTATATTGTTTGTGAGGCCCCTAGGGCATAACGCATACTGTGCAACTTACCGTATGCTAATTAAGTTCCTTGTATTGTACTTTTACCTCGGACCTCATAAAGAGTCCAGAGGAGTTGTGTTTAGAATAAATACATATATATTTGATATATACTTTGTGTGGTGTACTTTCATTTGATCATTTCAAGAGATTATAGACTGGTAAAACAACTTGCTTAACTCGCCTCCAAGTCTTAGCCTGATGGCTGCTCTCCACAGCCACCACTAGGAAAGCTTTCTATATGGTTGACTTCAAACCTACCATCAATAAGGGTTGTTTGGACTGGTACAAGGTGCCCACTAGAATAGTGGACATCATATGCCAGGCCAACTTCTCACAGACACTTTTCCTCCCAAAAAATTTCTAAGTGTCGACTTTTGAAAACTAAGAATATTCCTTAAAAATCAGCCGAATAACCAAAAGTATTTTCTCAACTGTTTTCAGGGAATGTCCCAGTGCTGAATCTAGGTATCCAGTACTGAGTAAGAAAAGTATCATTAATCTAACTTAGCTGCTAAGTGAATTTCCTCCCATAGGATAACATTGTTGATTCTATGTGAAAAACGTTCCAAGTGTCAACTTTTCAAATGCAATAATATTCTTTAAAAATTGGACCTCTAACTAAAACGCATTTACTCACCTGTTTTCAGGAAATGTCCCAGTGCTGAATCTAGGATCCAGCACTGTTAGCAAAAGTAATCTGAAAAGGAATGAACTGCATTTTACTTAAAAAGCCCATTCATTCGAATGTACTATACCTGCAAAGTGTTGCAAACTGCTTACTTAAAACTGTAACCAAAACCAGTACAAGTTATACTGCAATTTTGAGCTGTGTTCACACAAGTAATTTACTACTGCAAAGTATTTTTATGCTTACCTGTGCCAGCCTTGCTTGGTTCTAGAAATAAACAGTATTTTTTTGTATACAATAATAATTGACCTAGAGTTCAGTTCTTGAATGTGTGAATTCATTTGCTGAGTGTGTACATCAAATGCTTAACACTGTCCTCTGATACTGCCTTACTGCTCAACCAAGCTACCACTTTAGAGAGTAAGGCTCCAACTTGAACCTCTGCCAAACCTCTGGAGACCCTTAGACTATACACACACTGTACCTCACTTTGGGATAGAGCTTTGAAAGTTTTGCCCTGGTGTTATGTTCCTGGATGCCCACCATTGTATTTCTGCTTGCAGATTGTGCGTCACAACCACTAGATCCTTTCAACTCTGTGACCAGTTGTTGGTGAGCCGTTCCTGGAAGGGGCACATATGTAGGTGGGCATGAGGAATAAGCAGGATGCATGACGTCATCATGCCCATGAGTGTCATGACTCTCCTCACTGTCAGAGATTAACACCTATGGTAGAGGGAAGTTTTTTGTTTGATGGCTTTTATCCTCTTATGTGTAGGATAAGCCTGTGCGAGTATTGAGTTGAGTCTTGACCCTAAGAATGTTTTTGCAGAGGATTTCTTGTGATTTATTGAGAATCCTAATTCTTGAAGCGTATGGATTGCCCTTCAAACATGGCTGATACATTGTGTTTGCCCTTATAAGCCAGTCGTCTAGGTAAGGGTAGATGTGTACTCATCCTTTTTGCAGATGTGCTGCTACTGTGGCTAGGTACTTGGTGAAGACAGGTGGTGCTGCTTGTATTCTGAAAGGGAGTACCTTGAACTGGTGGTGTGTTCCTTCGTGTAGGAACCGGAGACATTTTTTGTGGCTTTTGTTCATGGGAATCTGTAAATAGGCGTCCTTGAGGTCTCTTGTTGCCATGTAATCTAACCTTTGAATTTGAGGTATTATTTCTTGGAGTGTAGCCACTCTGAAATGTTGCGTCAGAATGAATTTGTTTATGAACCGTAAGTACAGGATGGGCCTTAGCGAAAGGTCTTGTTTGGGCACTAGGAAATACAGTGAGTAGTTTCCTTTGAAAAGTTCTGGCTTTGTCACAATCTCCATTACCTGTTTTTAGGAAGCGCCTTTATTTCCGAATTCAACTGTCAGTTCTGACTTGAGGAACTTCTTTATCCTTAGTGGGTTTGCTTGTGGTGGTTGTCAGTTCTATGCAATACCCTTACTTTATTAAGTTTAATATCCAATTGTCTGTAGTGATCTTTTGCCACTGTTTATGTATTGTAATATCCTAGTATCCTGCTCTCACCGGTGCTGTGTGGGGATCCTCTCCTTTATAGGAGTCAGCTGGAACCGTTTCCTCTTCCTCTAGAGGGCTGACCTCTCGAAAGGTCTGTTTTGGCTGCTGTTGCCAGTTTTGGTATCCTGCCTGCTGGCTTGTTTGTTGACCATTTCCTTGGCGCTGTTGGTGATGTGCTCCTCTACCTCTGAGTTTTCTTGCATTAAACCCTCCTTTTTTGAAGGCACCTCTTTGTTGCAGGGCTCCCATGGCTATTGCAGTCTCGTTGTCTTTTTTGCTCTGTTGGAGGGACTCATCTACCTCCTTTCCAAACAGTGCGTATCCTATAAACAGTCTGTTAATGATGGAGGTTTGAACCTCCTGCTTAAAACTGGTTATTTTAAGCCAGGCAAGCTTAGTGTGGTGCCTGTGCAAATTTGTCTGCTGGCAGTGTCTGTGCGTCCAGTGCTGGTTTAAGGGATGTGTGTTGCTATGTTTTTGCCTTCCTGGCAATAGCTTTTGCCCTTTTCTTGTCATCTTCAGGGAGCTTGTTGATGAGCTCCTCAATGTTATCACATTGCTGATGTCCATACCTGTTCAACAGGGCATTTGAGTTTGCACCATGGTGTCGCCGCCTCTTTTTCTATTTTCCAGGCTAGCATATCCATCTGCTTGCTTTCCGTCTCTGGAGGTGGTCCACTGTTAAAGATGGCATTAATGGAGTCAGGCACTGTATTTCCTTGGATATACTTGGGTTCCCTGGAAGAGGGTTTGTACTTCTTTTCGACCCTTGGTGTTACTCCCTCCAGCCGACGCCTGCAGCCTAAACCCAGAAGGCCCCCCTAACCGTGACCAGGAAGAAGATCCGGCACCAAAAGGCACCCCTGCACCAGACGGCCAAACCAACGGTGCCTAACCAATCCTTAACTTCCCTCTCGAAGTGGTGGTCGCACCCAGATGTCCTCAGTCTCCCTGCCTGCAGTGCTTTTGAAAACCGGAGGTTCCCATTGGAAACCAGAGGGCACCCAACGTCGAAACTGCACTCTGCACCCGGCCGCCTCATTGCCTCTGACGGTGCACCTTTTGTGCTACTTTGTTTCCCCATTTGCCCTGACTTAAACCCCAGGAGCTTTGCTCCCACAGCCATGTGGCCTGCTTGCTAGCAGCTACCAAAGGGAGACCCCCTATCCTCCATAGGATAACACTCTGCACCCGGCCGCACTAGTGCCGCTGAGGGTGTAACAAGAGTGCATAATTGACCCTGGGGAACCCCGAGTCTAACCCCAGAACCTTAGCTCCCACGGTCGATAACTTACCTGTGAACCGATAACCTATTTTTCCTCTATAGGATAACATTGACAATCTTCTCCCAAAAAGTTTCTAAGTGTGGAGTTTTGAAATCTAAAAATATTCTTTAAAAATCGCACGAATAAACAAAACTTATTTACTTAACTGTTTTCGGGAGATGTCCCATTGCTGAATCTAGGTATCCAGCACTGAGTCAGAAAAGTAACGTGAAAAGTAACTTACTTGTAATTTACTGAAAAAGCCTATCCATATCAATGTACTGTATTGGCTAAGTATTGCAACTTACTGCATTCCCTGTAAATAAAACAGAGTACAATTCCTATTGCATTTTCAAACTGTTCTACATTCAGCAACTTATTACTGTAAAATATGTAATGCTTACCTGTGCCAGGCTTGCTTGGTTCTAAAATATAACAGTATGTTTTTTTATAGAAAAACAGTTGGCCTAGAGTTCAGTGCTTCAGTGTGTGAATTCATTTGCTGACTGAGTGCTTGCATCAAATGCTTAACACTGTCCTCTGATACTGCCTTACTGCTCGACCACTCTACCACAAATAGAGAGTAAGGTTCTATCTAACTTTAACCTCTGCCTACCCCTGGGGTCACCTGGACTCTACCTCATTTTGGATTAGTAAATATAGAGCCAGTTTCCTACACGGAGAGAACAGGACGGCATTGATGAACTCGGGTAAAGAAAGTTGTGGTGAGGAATATAATATTAACCATAGGGATTTTTTAAAGTTTTTGCAGGTCAGAGATTTCCTAACGAAGAAAACTGGTGGGCGGGAGAATTTCCGGAACAATCAATTGATTGATAAATTATGTAAAAAAACAACTCCCAGGATCGGGGAAATCTATGAACTATTAAATGTAATGGCACCTGATGATATGGATAAATATTGTGTAATTTGGCAGGAACAACTAGGAGTACATTCCAATATCCCCCGCTTAGCATATGAGGTCGCACTACATTCATTAATGTCGATACACACACACACACACACACACACACACACACACACACACACACACACACACACACACACACACACACACACACACACACACACACACACACACACACACACACACACACACACACACACACACACACACACACACACACACACACACACACACACACACACACACACACACACACACACACACACACACACACACACACACACACACACACACACACACACACACACACACACACACACACACACACACACACACACACCAGTTGCAGAGGGTCCTGTTCGGTACCACGGGTAGCCAGAATATAAATGTCAGCAGCCCTACATGACAAGAACAGATGCATACTGGTAAGTAGCATATTCCGTTCGAGGCATGTGGGCTGCTGAATTTATATCTGTGCATAGAATAAATAGCAGTATACTCCTTAGCGGTGGTTGCCCGTGCCAGCTGCAGCAGTCTGAAAAAGAGTTCTGAGAACAGCCTGACCTACAGCAGCTTGCTGTTTGGAGTGTACATCCACGCAGTAGTGTTTGGTGAATGTGTGTAATGTGTGTATGGTGTTCCATGTGGCTGCTCTACATATATCCTCTAGAGGAATGTTACCTAGGAAAGCCATGGATGCCCCTAACTTGCGTGTGGAATGCGCTCTTGGGGGAACTGTTAATGTGTGTTTAGCTTTTGGATAACAGATTTGTATGCACTTAACAATCCATCTGGCTATACCTGACTTGGAAATGGGGTTGCCTTTGTGTTGTGGAGAAAAGGCAACAAACAGTTGCTTAGTTTTCCTGAAATCCTTCGTCCTGTCTATGTAATACAGGGGAGCTCTTTTAACATCTAGCGTGTGCAGTGCTCTGTCTGCCACCGAGTCTGGATTTGGGAAGAAAACGGGCAGTTCTATGGTTTGTTAATGTGGAACTGCAACACCACCTTAGGCATGAATTTGGGGTTGGTACGCAGCACCACCCGATTAGCAAGAATCTGTATGAATGGCTCTTGAATAGTTAGGGCTTGAAGCTCACTAACTCTCCTTAGCGATGTGATTGCCACTAGAAAAGCCACTTTCCATGTTAGAAATTGTATGTCACAAGAGTGAAGAGGTTCAAAGGGTGGTCCCATTAGTCTGGTGAGAACTATGTTTAGATTCCAGACAGGTGAAGGAGGGTGTCTGGGAGGAATCACTCTTTTGAGCCCTTCCATAAAAGCTTTAATGGCTGGCACTCTAAAAAGAGAAAGATGCTGTCTGTTCTGAAGATAAGCAGCCATTGCGGCCAAATGTATCCTAATGGAACTATATGCCAGATTGGATCTGTATAGGTGCAACAAATAACAATGTTTTGCGTGGATGCATCAAGCGGATTTATGTCATTATGAGAACAGTAAATGACAAATTGCTTCCATTTGGCCGCATAGCATGCCCTGGTTGTAGGTCTTCTTGCCTCCTTGATGTTCATACAGTCAGGGGGCAGGTTGAGGTAGCCAAACTATGACCTCAGGAGCCATATTGCAAGGCTCAACTGTTGCGGATCTGGGTGCTGAATGTCTCCACGGTTCTGAGTGAGGAGACTGGGCTTGAGTCGCAGCCGTTGGTGAGGCACCACCGAAAGTTCTAGGAACGTGGTGTACCACGCTTGCCGTGCCCACGTTGGAGCAACTAGGATGAGCGTCATGGAGTGCTGCCGTAGTTTGCGTGCCACTAGCGGTATGAGCAGTGCTGGAGGAAAAGCGTACGCAAATCTGCCTGACCAGTTCATCCATATCGCATTGCCCTGAGACTGCGGGCGTGGGAACCTGGCGGCGAAGGTTTGGCATTTTTCGTTTTCATTTGTGGCGAATAGGTCTATCTCTGGATGACCCCACTGCTGGAAATATGGTTGGAGCACTGAGGGGTGTATTTCCCACTCGTGCATCTGGTGGCTGTGGCTGTGCCTGCTGAGCAGGTCCGCCATCTGGTTGTCTTTGTCTGGGAGATGTTCTGCCATGAGGAACATGTTCCTTTGAATGGCCCACTTCCACATGCTCTGGGCTAGATGAGACAATTGTGGAGAGTGCGTGCCTCCCTGCTTCTGGATGTAATACATGGCAGTCATGTTGTCCGTCCGGATCAGCACGACTTTGTTGCACAGATGCAGTCTGAAGGCCTTCATTGCCATGAAAAATCCCATGAGCTCCAACAGGTTGATATGCATCTTTTGCTGCTGTGCTGTCCATAGTCCCTGCACTGTATAATGGAGGACATGCGCTCCCCAACCCTGGAGAGATGGGTCCGTTGTCAGCACTATCTGTGGTACAGGCTCTTGGAACGGTCGTCCCCTGCAAAGGTTTTGTGTGTTCCACCAATGCAGAGAGTTGTATGCACGACCGGTCACCAACACTAGGTCTTTTAGATGTCCTTGAGCCTGGTTCCACTGTCGTGCTAAGCACTCCTGAAGCGGACGCATGTTTAGCCTTGCGTGAGGGACTATAAAGATGCAGGAGGCCATCATACCTATTAGCTGCATGAATACCTGCGCTGGTAGCGAGTGTTGGGGCCTAAATTTTTGAATGAGCAATTGCATGCTGTTGACTCTGGCAGAGTTTGGGTGCGCTGTCGCTGTCAGAGTGTTGATTGTCGCACCAAGGTACTGTTGTACATGTGCGGGTTGAAGGTGTGATTTTGGGTAATTTAGTGAAAATCCTAGACTGTGTAGGAGGTGAATTGTGCGGGACATGTGGCTGGCACATCGCTGGGCTGACTTTGCCTGAACAAGCCAGTCGTCCAGAGAAGGATAGACATGGATGTGTTGTCTCCGAAGATGCGCCGCCACTGTCGCTAAGCACATGGTGAACACCCTGGGGGCAGTAGTGACCCCGAAAGGCAGGACCTTGAACTGGTAATGCTGGTTGTTTATGGTGAACCTGAGATATTTCCAGTGTCCTGGGTGAATGGGGATGTGGAAATATGCGTCTTTTAGGTCTAGGGTTGCTAGGAAGTCCCTGACTGAGCAATGGTAGAACTTGATGTAAAGTCAGCATGTGAAAATGTTCTGACAAGATGTACTGGTTCAGGGGTCTGAGGTCTGAGGTCTAGAATGGGCCTGAGAGACCCGTCCTTTTTTGGGATTAAGAAGTACAGTGAGTTCACCCCTGTACCCTGCTGATTTAAAGGCACGAGTTCTATGGCCCCTTTTTGCAGCATGCAGAGTACTTCTTGCTGCAATAAGTGCATGTGCTCTGCGGACATAGGACGGTGCCTTGGGGGTATGTTGGGTGGAGAGGAGGTTAATTCTAGACAATAGCCATATTGGATAAGGTCTCTCACCCACCTGTCTGTAGTTATGCCTTCCCAGACTGGCAGGAACTGCTGAAGTCTCCCCCCGACTGGTGTTATATGGTCGGGGGGCAGTGACAAGACGTCACTGTTTATTGGTGGCGGATGATCTGGTATTATTTCCGCGTCCTCTGCCTTTGGCGCTGTTCCCACGATAGCCACCCCTATTGTTTTTGTTATAGGTGGTCTGCGAGCCCCCTCTGTTGTATTGGGCTTGCTGTGATGCTGGACCTCTGGAGGCTCCCCTGTTACCGGAGCGGCGAAAGGAACCGCCCCTGAACTGTTGTGACTGCAGAGCCCCCATGGATTTTGCTGTCAGTGTCTTTTTTAATTTTCTCAAGGGTGGTGTCTACATCAGGACCAAAGAGAAAGTTAGGGTTAACCGGCTGGTTGAGTAAAGTAGTTTGTATCTCCGGCTTAAAACCAGAGATGCGTAGCCAGGCATGCCTTCTAAGCATCACACTTGTGTTTATGGCTCTAGCTGCCGTGTCTGCTGCATCTAGTGCACACTTGATGGACGCATTTGAAATTAATTTTCCCTCCTGTATCAGCATTTCTGCTCCCTCCTTATAAGCCTCAGGCAGGTGTTGCAGTAGCTGCTCTAACGTGTCGTAGTGCGCCCTATCATATCTGGCTAATAGGGCCTGTGTATTGGAGATCCTCCAAATATTTGCTGCCTGAGCCGCTACTCGCTTGCCAGATGCTTCAAAGATTTTGGATTCTTTGTCCGGAGGGGGAGAATCACCGCTGGTTTGAGAGTTTGCCCTTTTACGAGCATTAGCCACCACGAGGGAGTCCAACGGGAGCTGGCCCTTGATGTACGTAGGGTCTACAGGTGCAGGTCGGTACTTCTTTTCAATCCTTGGGTTTACAACCCGTGCCCTTGTGGTCTCCTTGAAGATGTCAGTAGCATGTTTAAGGACACCCTTCAGCATAGGCAATGTTTTTACTGATCTTTCAGAAGTCAAGAAAGTATCAAACAAAAAGTCCTCCTCTACTGGGTCAGCATGCATGTCCACATCATGGTTTTTGGCTGCCCTTTCAATCAAAGCATTAAACGCAGCAGTATCTTCAGTAGGCGAGGTTTTGATGGTATAGGACTGGGTGTCAGGCGTGGTGTGTGGCTTACCAGGGTCAGTCCAGGTTTGCTGTTCATCCTGATCTGTGTCAGCAGGATAATTGAACTCATCTTCATTGTATCCTCCCCTATGTCCTCATAGGTGCGTGTGGGCGAATAGGAATAGTCTTGTTCATAGGACTCCACAGGCTCAGAAAGAACAGGTGAGGTTGCAGAGTCTCTTTTCCTTTTTAGAGGGATTTTGTATGACTCTAAAGGAGTTTCTGTAACTATTTTCAGTTTGTAAATTGTGAGTCTACCCGTATCCGAGTCGATGAACAGTTTTGACTGATTGTCATAGGAGGGTGGTTGGAACATCACATCCTCTTCAGCGGACTGACTCCTTGAAACTGCCGACACTTTCTTGGTAGTATCGGTGCCTTTTTGTGGCTTCGAAGGTTTTTGGTCGAGCGGTCGGGGGCAGTCCATATTTAATAGGTTGTGTAAGCAGTGGAGACGAACCGACCTTTTTTGAGGGTGTTGCCGTCTTCGATCTGACCAACTTTGTAGGATCACTGGGCTGCTTGCGGCCCTGCGTCGATTCGAGCTGTCGGTGCGCAACAGGTACGCCTTTCTGCTTGGACGCGACGTGCTCTTTCGGGTCGGGTGCACTTTTCGACTCGAAGGCCTTGCTGGATATCGGCACCGAGGCTGGAAGTTTTGGATCGACAGTCCTCCTAGCCTTGAGTCCTTTGCCAGTGTCGCCATCTTAGGGCGCTGACGTCGACAGCGTCAGCGCGACGTGCTTGACGGCAGAGACAGGTTTCGGCGTCCCGTGTTTCGGGTCGACGCCCCCTTGTGACCCCGAAGGGTTGATGACACTTAGATTTGGCTGGAGCTGACGAATCCGAGGCCGTCGATCAGAGGACTGTCTTCAGCAGTTTCTGTTTCGATACAGTTGCTGTCGGTTTCGGTTTTGCCGCTGAAAGTGGCTGATTGACCAATGGCTCTGTAGAAGTATTCTTAGCCGGGCCTGGACGCGGGGCTATAGAATGCGGGTAAAGATCTTGGCTAAGGCCTTCCGACGATGCCTCGACCTGAGCCTTAGAGAGTTTAGTCAGTATTGGGCCCCACGATTGCGGACGGGCCTTGCTCATCGCTTGAGTCGTCATCGACGGCTCCGATGGCTTCTGCGTCGTCTCCTACCTCGACCGTGGACGTAGTCTTGTTGTTCGTCCACACTGTAATGTGAGTCGTGCTCCGATGCAGGGTCCGACTGTTGTTCAGGATCCTCCTGATCGGCTCCCTCGATGTCGTCTGCCTCGAAGATATCTTCTGGGTCTGGCGCTGTCTGCTGGGCCGACTGTCGCGCGGCGCGCCAAAGCGTTTTCTTCGACCAGAACTTGGAACAGGCCATACAGCTGGCCTCGTCGTGGTCCGGGGATAGGCACTTATTGCACACCGGGTGCACATCGATGTGAGGGTATTTGGAGTTGCAGACGGGGCATCTCTTGAACGGGCTCCGTTCCATCGTCGACGCTCATCAGGGCCTAGAGGTCGAAAAGGCAATACGGCCTTCGAAGTCCTGTTAGAAGAACTGGATGAAGTACAGGGCACCGAACGAGAGACAATACCGACGCCCCTAAGGCATTTTGGCCTCACGAAAAGAGTTTTAAGTATATTCCGAACTTGAGTCAAGAAAGTACATCCGAACCCAATGGCGGAAAAAAACAATCTAAAGATGGAGGATGCCCATGCGCACTGTAGTCCAAGGGAGGAGCCACCTATCTCGTGATACTTCAAAGACTCTTCCAGGACAACAATGTGCAATCATCCGGACCCATCACTAGGCGGCGATCTATGCACAGATATAAATTCAGCAGCCCACATGCCTCGAACCTCCAGTTATACTGCATGTATTTCCTTTTGGAGTCTATAAATATATTAAAAATCTATGTTTTTATAAATGTGTGTTGGATTTCTCTAGAGTGCTGTCAATTACTTATCGTCAATGTTGGTGATGTGAAATTCTCAACACATGTTCTTCTAAGTAGCCTTTCTGCTCTTTCCCACTCTACCAGGAAGAGAGTACCCGGGCATCATCTTTCTGTGATGTGCTAGTATTACATAAGGCACCCCTGCAATACTACATAATACTTCCACCTTGCAACACTTCGCCTGTGAAAAAATCCAAAAGCATCTGGCTCATTGCTGAGGGAAAAAACTGCGCATCAGAAATGAATCAGAGCCTGCTTGGATTTTTCCTCAAGCTAAAGAAAATCTATCTAAAGTAGGAAACACATAAAAAAAAGTTACGAGTTGTTTGCGGGAGGAGAAGAATGGGCTGGTCTAGATAAACCTTTTCATAATGTATATATGTTGGCCAAGGGCTTAAACATTCATAACCACTTTCCAAGGCTGGCAGTCAAAGAAAAAAAGTAAAATTGAGTAATAATTAACATTTCGCCTGATGCAAGAAAACACTAAGAACTATTGATGGAGTTCTCTCCTTTTAAGTCTAAACAGACTAATTGAGCTAAGCAGAGAGGACATGTCTCACCTGGTATTGTTGAGGTGCTTGGACCTTGACCAGTAGCTGTCGTCGCTGTTGTAAGAGACCCCACAGCAGGTGCCAGAATAAAATCAATGTCACCATCTTTAAATGAAGAGAAAAGCAGATGCACATTAATACATTCAACACATTCATACACAAACACTACACATCAATTGATTTCTATCTGCAGGGATGGAGGGACTACTTACTTGCCAAATAAATCAAATATATGTACAAATCTATTTAAGGACAAGCATAAAAATCCTTATTGATAAACAAGCTAAAGCTGCCCATGCAACAGTAGGGTTAAAGGACAAGTTACTTACCTTTGTTAATGCCTTACCTGGTAGAGCCATGGTCTAGCCGCAGATTCCTTGCAGTTGTGTTCGTCATAGTGACGTCCGCGTCTTCTATAAAGGTGTCACCTCGGCGCGCTGATGTCAGTACTTTTCACGTCTGTCCACGCCAAAAGCGTGGAGCCATGAAGTGACTGACAATGGTATGTTAAAAGATAATTAGGGCTCTGAAGGGGAACAGCCCTAACACTAAAGTGATCCTCAGTGCAGGGAGCATGGGTGAGCCGGTAATGTATCTCTGGCTAGATCATGTCTCTACCAGATAAGGCGTTACCACATGTAAGTAACTTGTTCACCTGATAGACATCTAGTCGCAGATTCCTTACGTTAGAACAGATACCCCAGCAATATCATCCTGGGAGGAGGGGCTGTGAAAAAGTGTTAGATCAAAAAGTCTTTTAAGACCAAACAGGCCTTACCTACAGATCTGATTATCCAAGCAATAATGTTTGGAAAACATAAGCAGGGATGACCACGCAGCCGCTTGACAGATGTAGAGGACTAAAACACCACTTGGAACAGCTGCGGTGGCTGCCTTGGCCATGGTTGAATGAGCTTTGAAGCCTTCAGGAGGCTGCTTCTTTACCAAGGTGTAACAGATTTTTTTATGCCAAGGATAACTGTAGGATAGTAGATTTGCTTTCAGGGTTACCCCCACTTTTTGCTTGGTGTCAGTATGTTTTTGACTAGTCTGACTGGGATCTTGCTAATCAGGACCCCAGTCACTGTGCTTTCTCCCTACATTAACCAGGGTAAGTAATTTTTAACATCCACAGTTAGCTACAGGTGTACCCTTGTAAGTCCCTAGTATGTGGTACTAAGGTACCCAGGGAATAGGTACACGAGGGGTCAACCATGGGTTGCAGCATGTATTGTGCCACCCATGGTTGCCCACTTAAACTGTGACTACAGGCAGCCTGTGTGAGTTGGAGCTTGCACCTCTCACAACAGATTTTTTATATCTGGGGTCACTCCACTTTAAACCTAAAAGTCACCCCTACGGCAGGCTCTTCAGTCCTGAGGGCAGGGTGCTTGGTCATATGTGTGAGGGTGCCCATTCATGTGCAGGACACCCCTACAAACCCCAGAGTCAATTCTCCAGGCTTTGAAAGTGTGGTCAGCCATTTTAATACATATACTGAACATCATGTCTAACTATATAGTGGCTGTACCGAACCCAGTCATGTTTGGTATCAAACATGTTGGAATCATATCCCAACACCGATTATAGTGTTGCAAGTATGATCCCATGTACTGGCGGGCTCCCTTGGGATACCCCCCTCCACTCCAGGTAACAGTCTTTCCACAGACACGATTCTGCCCTCCTGCTGCTGTGCCAAGCTCGAGCAAGGAAAGGTAGAAGAATAGGTTTCCTGATACAGGGAGGTGTGACCACCTCCCAGACAAGATTGTATTGGGGTGGGGTGGAAGCACGTGCCATTGTCACCAGACTGCTTTGACGGGGCACATTTGGTGCCCTCCTTGCATACTCCAGTTTAAGCAAGTTCAGGGAGTCCTTGGCTGCTGCTCTGGCACGAAACTGGACAAAGGACATGAGAGTATCCTCCCCTCTTTCCAGCCCCTCCTCTGGGAGAGACCCCCTCCCCCCCCCACCCCCCTGAGTCATTCTAACCCTTTCCCTTGGGTAGTTTAGGGGTTTCCTGTGTTTTGCTGAAACCACGTGACTCATCGACCTTCTGGGCTCTTGGACTTCGCCTGAAACCAAGACTGCACCAAGGAAGACTCCTGCTACTTCTGGTCTCGCTGTTCTGCATGTCTTCTTATTCGTCTGTGCTTTTTCCAAGATCTTCAACAGACCTGTGGGCAATAAGACCACCCTAAGTTATCTCCCTTAGAGTGAAGGAGTCACTCCCCTGCATCTGTGGGCACCGCATGAAAGTTAAGTGGTCTGCCGTGCCTGACGACCCAAGGACTTCAAACGGCTCAGCAACACAGGTGGTGGTTCTGCAACTCGCTCAAGCCTGACCTCTGCAATTTTAAGGCCAGTAACCCTTGTCCGATCCGCTGGGACCAAACCCATCGACTTGACTATGCCAAGGGATGTTGGTTCTGCACTCCAGAGCACTTCGGGCTACAAGAAGATCCAGCATCTCTTCCTGCCAAGTACAGTGTCTTCACCACATCCTCTGCAACATGGGCCTTCCTTCCTGGTGAGCT
This sequence comes from Lissotriton helveticus, assembly GCF_964261635.1. NCBI lineage: Eukaryota > Metazoa > Chordata > Amphibia > Caudata > Salamandridae > Lissotriton > Lissotriton helveticus. The sequence goes on along the minus strand of NC_136063.1, from coordinate 402,340,915 downwards.
GCTTGAGATCCTCTTGCAACCCCTGTGCCTTCAGCCTATGGGTTCTCCTGAAGGTCTTTTTCTGCTTCAGTGGGCTCCCCTGCTTACTTAAGGCCTGCTCTGACTCTCCTGCTTGTGGTGAGTACCATTGGACCTTGCTCATCCCAACATTGCTCCTTCGTTCTCCACGCCAGTTGCAGCTACCACGGCTTGTTGGTGCTCCTGCCAGAAACCGGCTCCCTGGTCATCGGCATCTGACGTGAGACAGCTCGTGCACGGCTACTGGTCTTCCTCAGCATCGACTGGTCCTTTCTGCTGCAGCGACAAGGACACAGTCAACTCATCTGAACTGTCCAACATTCACTCCTTGGTGGCATACACTGTCGCCTCTGTAAGCAAGTTTTTCACTGCCAGAATCCACCTTTGGGTTCCACTGCACTTCTTCACCTTCTTCTCCAGAGGCACTCTTCTCCAAAACTTCATTGTAGTCTACGGAGGTTTCTGAGGTCTCTTCAGCCCTATGCACCTGGCTTTCCTGGTGAAGGTAACCTGGTCTCCCAGGTATCCACTGAAGGGATGGCAGGGTTGAAAAGTAGAGTGGTGCGGGGTGGCAGTCCTGCAGAGTAGAGTGGTGCGGGGTGGCAGTCCTGCAGAGTAGAGTGTCGCGGGGTGGCAGTGCTGTAGAGTAGAGTGTCGCGGGGTGGCAGTGCTGCAGAGTAGAGTGTCGCGGGGTGGCAGTGCTGCAGAGTAGAGTGTCGCGGGGTGGCAGTGCTGCAGAGTAGAGTGTCGCGGGGTGGCAGTGCTGCAGAGTAGAGTGTCGCGGGGGGGCAGTGCTGCAGAGTAGAGCGTCGCGGGGGGGCAGTGCTGCAGAGTAGAGCGTCGCGGGGGGGCAGTGCTGCAGAGTAGAGCGTCGCGGGGGGGCAGTGCTGCAGAGTAGAGCGTCGCGGGGGGGCAGTGCTGCAGAGTAGAGCGTCGCGGGGCAGTGCTGCAGAGTAGAGCGTCGCGGGAGGGCAGTGCTGCAGAGTAGAGCGTCGCGGGGGCAGTGCTGCAGAGTAGAGCGTCGCGGGGGCAGTGCTGCAGAGTAGAGTGTCGCGGGGGGCAGTGCTGCAGAGTAGAGTGTCGCGGGGCAGAGCGCAGTGCTGCAGAGGAGAGCGGGGCAGAGCGGGGGGCAGTGCTGCAGAGTAGAGTGTTGTGGGGCAGAGCGCAGTGCCGCACAGGAGAGCGGGGCAGAGCGCAGTGCCGCACAGGAGAGCGGGGCAGAGCGCAGTGCCGCACAGGAGAGCGGGGCAGAGCGCAGTGCCGCACAGGAGAGCGGGGCAGAGCGCAGTGCCGCACAGGAGAGCGGGGCAGAGCGCAGTGCCGCACAGGAGAGCGGGGCAGAGCGCAGTGCCGCACAGGAGAGCGGGGCAGAGCGCAGTGCCGCACAGGAGAGCGGGGCAGAGCGCAGTGCCGCACAGGAGAGCGGGGCAGAGCGCAGTGCCGCACAGGAGAGCGGGGCAGAGCGCAGTGCCGCACAGGAGAGCGGGGCAGAGCGCAGTGCCGCACAGGAGAGCGGGGCAGAGCGCAGTGCCGCACAGGAGAGCGGGGCAGAGCGCAGTGCCGCACAGGAGAGCGGGGCAGAGCGCAGTGCCGCACAGGAGAGCGGGGCAGAGCGCAGTGCCGCACAGGAGAGCGGGGCAGAGCGCAGTGCCGCACAGGAGAGCGGGGCAGAGCGCAGTGCCGCACAGGAGAGCGGGGCAGAGCGCAGTGCCGCACAGGAGAGTGGGGCAGAGCGCAGTGCCGCACAGGAGAGCGGGGCAGAGCGCAGTGCCGCACAGGAGAGCGGGGCAGAGCGCAATGCCGCACAGGAGAGCGGGGCAGAGTGCAGCGGTGTTGCACAGGAGAGCGGGGCAGAGTGCAGCGGTGTTGCACAGGAGAGCGGGGCAGAGTGCAGCGGTGTTGCACAGGAGAGCGGGGCAGAGTGCAGCGGTGTGCACAGGTGAGCGGGGCAGAGTGCAGTGCTGCCCAGGAGAGCGGGGCAGAGTGCAGCGGTGTTGCACAGGAGAGCGGCACAGAGTGCAGCGGTGTTGTGCAGGAGACCGGCACAGAGTGCAGGAGAGCGGCACAGAGTGCAGCGGTGTTGTGCAGGAGAGGGGCACAGAGTGCAGCGGTGTTTTGCAGGAGAGGGGCACAGAGTGCAGCGGTGTTGTGCAGGAGAGGGGCACAGAGTGCAGCGGTGTTGCGCAGGAGAGTAGCACAGAGTGCAGCTGTGTTGCGCAGGAGAGCAGCACAGACTGCAGCGGTGTTGCGCAGGAGAGCAGCACAGACTGCAGCGGCAGCGCCGGACTGGGAACCAAAACTGTCCCTGGCAAAGTACTCGGCCGCCACCCCCCCCCCCACCCTCCCCCGGAGGGTTGTAGGTGCCGCTGAGCTCTTTGCCAGGGCTGGTTTTCAGCTGATTTTGTTACAAGGCCGATTTAGCAGCTATGCTGCAAAAACGGCCCTGTAACAAAAACGGCCCCCAGGGGCTCCAAAACGGCCCCCCCACCCATGCGGCGCACCGGGTGATTGCCCGGTGCCCGTTTCGGCCAGTCCAGCCCTGTGCAGCAGTATTGCACAGGAGAGTGGCACAGAGTGCAGCAGTGTTGCACAGTACAGTGGCAGAGAGAGCAGCGGTGTTGCACAGTAGAGTGGCACAGAGGGCAGTGTTTTGTAGGGCAGCGTGTTGTAAAGCAGTGTGGTGTAGAGTGCAGCGTGACGCAGAGGAACAAGTTACTTACCTTCGGTAACGATATATCTGTAAGAAACAGATTCCTTACCTTAGAATTACCCCCAGGCGACAGACCGGATCCGGAATTTTTTTTTAGTCAGCAGTACCTCTGCGCGTCGGTAAGTGGCACTGGTCGGCTCCGCATCAGTCGTTGGCATCGTGTTCGCCGGGATGACGTTGCAGTAGTTACTTCGATGCCACCCTCGCACGCGGACATCAGTTCGGTACACGACTTTCTGCACCAGAAAAGCTGAGCTTCGCAAGACAATGACCACTGGTGCACAAAACTAAGGCCGTGAAAGGATGTCCTGAACCCTACAATCAGTTCGCAGAAGGTGGAGGATGAGTGGGGCGAGGAATCTATAACTAACCTATGTTTCTTACAGATATATCGTTACCGAAGGGAAGTAACTTGTTCATCTGAAAGAAAAAGTTCTAGATTCCTTACCTTAGAATAGATACCCCAGCAATACCAACCCCGGAGGTGGGTCTGCGAAGCAAGATCACACCAGAAAGTCCTGGAGAACAGAACAGCCAAATAAGCAGTCTCTCTGGTCTTGGCTGTCCAGGCAGTAGTAAATGGTGAACATGTGCAGCGATGACCACGTAGCTGCCCAACAGTTGTCATTCAGAGGAACTCTTCGTCCCCAAAGCAGTAGTGGCTGCCGTCGCCCTGGTGGAATGGGCGCGTAGCCCAACTGGAGGCTCCTGTTTAGCTGAAGAATAGCAGGCTTTAATTCACAAAACATCCCATCTAGAGATGGTCCGCTTGTGTACGGTCCAACCTTTCCTGGCGCCCACGTAGCCAACAAAGAGTTGGTCATCGACCCAGAACTATTTTGTGCGATCCAGAGAGAAGGAAAGCTCCTGTTTTGGGTCCAGGCGGTGGAGCCTCTCTTCCTCTTCGAAGGATGCAAAGGCGGACAGAAGGTGGGCAAAGTGATGGCTTGCCCAATGTGAAAAGAAGAGACAACCTTGGGAAGAAACTATGGATGAGTTGTAGGACAACTTTGTCCGGATGTACAGCCAGAAAAGGAGGTTTCGATGAAAGAGCCTGGAGCTCACTCACTCTTCTGGCAGATGTGATGGCCACCAGGAATGCAGTTTTAAGAGTTAAAAGTCAGAGGACAGTTGTGAAGCGGCTCAAAGGGAGCGCACATCAAATAGGTCAAGCCCCAGGTTCAAGCCCCACTGAGGAATAACAAAGGGAATAGGAGGAAAGAGAGTTATGCCTTTTAAGAAACAATCTACTTGAACAGAGAAGGCTGATCAGGAAGCCTTAGAAAGGCAGAAATAGCCAAAAGATAGCCCTTGATAGTGCCCAGAGCAGAGTCCTGCTGGGCCAAAAAAAGGAAGAACAAGAGCACCTCGGAAAGAGGGTCAGAAAGGGGATCCATAGCCTTTGCTGTGCACCATGCCACAAATTTGTTCCATCAGCAGGCATATACCGTTTTAGTGGAGGAAGTCTGTCTGCCAAGATTACATCACATTCTTCAGGAGGCAAGTCAAATTAAGTCAACTGCCGCCGCTCAATCTCCACTCAAGGAGGTGGAGGCTGGAAAGGTTCGGGTGAAGGACCGCCCCCTGCTGCTGCCACGGAAGATCCTCCCGAAGAGGCAGTCTGACCAGAGGATCGAGGGCCATGTTGAGTAGCTCAGGATACCAGACTCTTTGTTCCCAATCCGGAGCCACAAGAATGACTTGGGCCAGGTTACACTTAATCTTCTTCAGCACTCTGGGCAGAAGTGGAATAGGCGGAAAGGAGTACAACAGATCTCAACTCCACTCGCGACAAAAAGCATCGCCTAGCGAGTGCCGCCTTGGAAATTCCAACACGCAGAATAGTCGACATTGCGCTTTCTCTTCGGTGGCAACTAGATCTAACCAAGGCTCTCCCCAATGCTGAAAGAGAGCTTGCACCACCTCCGACGCCATTTGTGATCCATCATTCACCTTGGGCTGAGTTCATCAGGTGTTGAACCACCAGTGATATGCGCGAATGTTCCAGCCATGTCCAGAGGCGGAGGGCCTCCTGACATAGGGTCCACGAGCCCACCCCGTCCTGTTTGTTGCAGTACGACATGGTGGTGGTTTTGTCAGTGAACACCTGCACTACTCTTCCACGAACAGAGGGAAGGAATGCTTTGAGTGCAAGACGAATCGTCCGAAGCTCCAGAAGGTTGATGTGGAGCTCGGACTCCGCCGAAGACCAGAGGCCTCAGATCTCCGGCTCTCCAATATGGCCACCCCATCCCAGAAGGAATGTGTCAATCACCACTGTGTGGTCTGTCTGGGGAAGGGAGCGGGAACTGCTGTTGGCCCTATCCTGGTTCGTGAGCCACCACTGCAATTGTCGTGCAGAGCCCTCCGAGATCTGGATGCAATCGGACAGGTTCCCCTGATGCTGCGCCCACTGGAAGTTCAGGTCCCACTGTAGAGCCCACATGTGCCACCTGGCATAATCAGTATGCATAGCCCGAATATCGCGGACTCGCTGTTCGGGAGGATAAACCCGAAACTGCGCCATGTCCAGAACCATCCGATGAAGAGGAGCTTCTGAGAGGAGTTGAGGTTTGATTTTGGCAGGTTGATGAAGAACCCCAGTGTTGGAAAGTGGGTTATTGGTAGGGGCAAATGTAGGTCTGCCACTGACAATAAGGCCACTAACACATGATAGGACCCAGCATAGGTCTTAGAAAATAATTCTTATGCTCAACCCTTGGTAACATGGCTGCGAACAGACAGGCTTAACTTCAAAGACAGGTATGTAAAGCATTTAATAACACCATTTGAGTAAATAATTAAGATACAACACAAAATAAAAATCCAACACCAATTTATTAAAATGGGTAATATTTTTATCTTTTAAATGACACCAAAACAAATAAAATCCACTGTAGGGAACCAGAGATATGAATTTTTAAAGATTAGTCACCGTCTAGTACTTAGAAACCAACAGTGCCTCTTTTAGTCATTTTGTTTTCTTAGACAGGGACACCTTTAAACATTTTTCTGGAGAATCTCACCAAATGTGTTCCGCCGTCTCCAGCAGGCAGGGGCCAGTTAGAACTCCTTCCTGAAGTTCTGCTTTCGGGTCCCAAAGTATACAACACACAATCCAAGGTTCTGGAATCTTCAAGAGAGTACTTGAAAGTGTGAAACTTTAATTCCGCAATCCACTTGAACACAACCCTTACAAATCCATTGGTACTCAAGGATGGGAATTCTTTGCGGGGATGTCCAGGTGAGCTCTGTTAACCTGTTGCTTGCAGGGAGTCCACTCTTTAGTCCTTTTGCAGCAAGGTAATCCACAGGGCTGCAGTTTCAGTTGGTGCCGTCTTCAGAGGTCCAGCCTTAGAAATCTTTGCACAGCAAAACTTCACAGCAGGGCACTTCTTGCCTCGGTAAGTTTCAAGCAGTAGATCTCGAGGGCTCTGCCTCTCTCAGATACTTATTCAAAATTCTCTGGGTCAAGCACCAGATCACTTCTGACCAATGAGAGCAGGGTAACTCCTCATAGTTAGGACCACATCCTGTAGAGTGTGGCATTATTTTGTACCAGAGTGCACCAATCTTCCAAATCCATAACGGCTGATTTTCCAGCAAGGAGGTAAGAGCTGGCTAAACACACCCCCTGGGATTGCTTATCTCCATGGACTCTCCCCTTACCATCTGCGAATACCTCCCTTAAGCCTAGCCTGAACTCTGGGTCAAGAGTGTCAGAGTGAAACTGAAACCCAGGCCTCCCCTCTGCCTTTGAAGAGCATGGTTTACGACTCCACCCCCTGGCTTGGCATTCCTATAGACCAGCACACTGCCCTCCCAGCAGAGTGGTTAACCCCAGGGGTTCTTTATCACCTCTTCAAAGCAGCCTGGCCAATCCACTTAACTCTGACCAATCAGGGCAGACCACTGGACGGCTGAATTTGGACTTACAAACAAGAAAGTCTTATAAATTCTTGCATGCACACTTTAGGAGAAATTCAACAATATAATGTTGTTGAATTTACTACCACCATTCTGGGAAGTCTTTAAATGGTCCGGCTAGTTCTCTCCTATCAATATTTATTAATCAATAACTTCCTACCATGTTAACCTATAGACTTTAGGGGTTCTGCATCTGCAGAAATATTGCAGATCCTGCTTACCCAGTGCTCCTAGCATCCAAGTCGAATTTGAGCAGCACTTTAACACAATGTGGGGAGTGACATGTGAAATTTCATTTTACCCAGGCATATACAAACTCATTTTATAAGGGTGTACCTTATAGATAACTGACCCCCCCCCCACCCCTCCCAACCCCGGGGATACCTAGGGGAGACCCTGGGGGTCCCTAATATGCAGAAGCATTGTAGGTTTCCCATTGTTAAGGGCCCCTACCACAAAAGTAGAGTTTGGGCACAATTTACTGTTTGAAAGCAGAGATGGCACCCAGTGCTGCTTTAAAGCTGACCTCAGGCTTCAGCAAAAGGCTGCTGGCCTCTAAACTGCCATGCCTCAGGGTACTGGGGACTTCTGGGTAGTTTCAATCCCCTGCCTGATTAAATACTAGGGGCCTATGGGGTAGGCCATGCCAATTACAGGGGTACCCCATCATACCATAGTGTACCCTAGAGTATGTTGGGTGTTTAAACTGTATTCTAATGTGTTCCTTTCAGCTCAGCACTGGCCTTGGGCCTGGTTAGGCAGAGCCCAGGGTCAGTCAAATTTAGTTTCCACCAGCATCAGTCAGCAAAACGTTGGGGGGGGGGGGGGGGGTGCCCAGGGCACAGGGTGACTTTGCAACTTAGTACCCCCCCCCCCCCCAAACTTAGGGTGATGGGTTACTAACCTCCACCGGGGTAGTCCTCATCAGCTAAGTGGAAAACCTGGACAGTCCATCTGCATTTGCATGGGCAACCCCAGGTCTGTGTTCCACTGCAAAAGTCCATTCCCTGTACGGAAATGAACCACCTAAACAGCTTGGGATTCTCCCCTCATCTGCATAAGCCGTCTAAGAGGCCTGTGATCAGTTTGAACACGAAAGTGAGGCCCAAACAAATATGGTCTCAACTTTTTCAGGGACCACACCACAGCAAAAGCCTCTCTCTCAATGGCACTCCACCTCTGCTCTCTGGGAGGAAGCCTCCTGCTAATAAAGGCAACTGGCTGATCAAGGCCCTCTTCATTTAGCTGTGACAACATTGCCCCAATCCCTTGCTCTGGAGCATCTGTCTGAACTACAAATTATTTTGTGTAGTCAGGGGGCCAGTAACACGGGTGATTAACACACAGCCGCTTTCAGTGTGTCAAAAGCCTTCTGACACTCTGGGGTCCAAATCACCTTTTTGGGCCCATTTTTAGAAGTCAGTTCATTTAGGGGCCCCACAATGGTGCCATAATTATGAACAAACCTTCTATAGTACCCTGTCAGTCCAAGGAATGCCCTGACCTGAGTCTGGGTAACAGGTGCTGTCCAATCCAAAATAGTTTGGATTTTAGCTTGGAGAGTGGGTACATGGCCCCCACCTCCCAGGTGGCCCAGGTACAACACAGCACTCTGCCCTATTTGCCAGTTGCTTGCCATAATAGTCAGGCCTGCCTGCTGCATGGCCTGAAGCACTTCCCTTAGGTGGTGTAAGTGACCCCTCTCCCCCCAGGTAGAACTGTAAACAGCTATATCGAAGTAAGCTGCACTGAACTGTTCCAACCCAGACAAGACCCTGTTCACCAACCTTTGGAAGGTGGCAGGTGCATTCTTTAATCCAAAGGGCATTACCTTGAACTGATAATGTCCCTCTGGAGTGGAGAACGCTGACCTCTCCTTTGCTCCATCAGTGAGGGCAATCTGCGAGTAACCTGAAGTCAAATCAAAAGTACTCAGGCCCTTAGCAGCCCCCAACCTATCAATGAGCTCATCAGCTCTAGGTATAGGGTGAGCATCAGTCTTTGTGACTGCATTCAATCCTCTAGTCCACACAGAACCTTAAATCATTGGGTCCCCCTTAGGATTAGGTTTAGGTTTAGGTATCAGTACCACTGGACTGGCCCATGGACTCTCAGATGGTTCAATTACCCCCAGCTCCAGCATCTTAGCAACCTCCGCTTTAATGCTGGCTCTGACATGGTCAGACAACCTGTTCAGTTTATTTTGACAGGTAGGCTGTCACCAGTGTCAATGTGGTGCACATACCACTCAGCGATGCCTGGGGTCAAAGAGAACAGTCCAGCAAACTGCTCGAACACCTGCTTACAGTCTCTGTGCTGCTGGTCTGCCAATTTGGGAGAGAGTACAACTCCCTCCACTGACCGATCTTGCACATTAGTGGAGAAGAGGTCGGGCACAGGCTCAGTTGCTTCCTCCATCCCCTCATCAGTGACCCGTAACATGGTCATGTCTGCCATGTCATGGTGGGGTTTCAATCTATTCACAACATCCCATCTCCTCCTGAGTTTCTCGGACAACCCATTTATCATGCCCTTCAGGGTTTTGTTGAATCTCTAAACAAGACCATTTGCCTGTGGGTGATAGGGGTGGTAAACTTGTAGTTAACACCACACTCATCCCACATAGCAGTCAGATAGCTGGACAGGAAGTCTGTGCCCCTCTTTTGGAAAACCCACTCTGGTGAACACACCAAGCAGTGCTCTAGCCACAGCAGGAGCATCAATGGTTCTAAGAGGTATGGTTTCAGGGTATCTGGTTGCAAGGTCAACCACCACTAAGATATACCTATTCCTGATGCCGTAGGAGGGTCCAGGGGGCCAACAATGTACATCCCCACCCTTTCAAAAGGAATCCCAACCACTGGCAGTGGTATTAGGGGAGCCTTTGTCTTGCCCCCTGCCTTGCCACTGGCCTGACAGGTGACACAGGAGCTGCAAATCTCCTTTACCTTTTCAGATATATTGGGCCAGTAGAAATGGTTCACCAACCGGTTCCATGTCTGTCTGTCCCAAATGTCCTGCCAAGGGGATATCATGACCCGAAGTCAGGATCAACTCTCTGTACTTCTGGGGCACCACCAACCTCCTGGTGATCCCCGTCCTTGAGGTTTCTGGCCTCAGTATAAAGCAGTCCATCTTCCCAGTAGAGTTTGTGAAACTCACGGTCACCCCCTCTCTTGCTCAGAAGCAATCCGCTTCAAGCTCTCAAGGGTGGGACAGTCACGCTGTCCCCGACTGAACTTCTCTCTGGAGGGGCCATCTGCTCCTGTCAGTTCTGCCAAATCTGACAGCTCTGGCAGTGATGGAGTCCCTCCCTCATAGGCCAGATACTCCCTATCAGGGTTAGATTCTTCCAGCACCTCTGGGGTTCCCTGTGCTGGCTCACCAGACCAAGTGCCCTTGTCCTTGGATGCTTAGCCCCTTGTTCCAGGGTCCAATTGTCCAGCCCTTCCCTTCTGGCTAGTCTGTGACCTAGTCACAGCACATACCCACTCAGGGAGCTCCAATATTTTCATATGGAGTCCTATCTCCACCTCTGACCACGCAGAGGCTTCAAGATCATAGTCCAGTAAACACTGAACTGGGAGCACCTTTGACACAGCTACCTTCATAGGGCCTGTCACAACGCCCCATTACAAATCCACCCTAGCCATAGGATGGAGTTTGGTAGTGCTGTCTGCATACGTCACCAGATGAAACTCACCAGGTAACACCCTCTCTGGAGGCACCAGTTCATCCAGGACCATAGTTACACTAGCCCCACTGTCTCTGATAGCCTCAAACTCCGTCCCATTCACTTTAGGGCTCTGCCTGTACTTGTCCATGTTTAGAGGTAAGACAGCATGGGTGGCAATATTAACCCCTCCCAGGGACACTAAGGTTGCATCCACCACCAGACTACCCCTCTCTGGGGCATGACTCTCCACCCCTACACTAACACTGGCAATCTCTGTGGATGGCCCCTTAGGGGGGGAGCTTCTTGGTGCAGACAGCATCTCCCTGCTTAGCCCTGGCTGGTTACAGTCAAAGCACGTACCCACCTTTGAGGGATCAAAGAACCTACCAGGCTTTCCCTGAAACCCCCCTTCCCTTTAAATTTGGGTTGGCTCGGGGCCCCCCTCCTTGTGCAGGTTTTTGTGGGTCCTTATAGGACTCCTTAGGTTTTTGACCTTCATTTCCCTAGGCTTTCCCCTGGGGAGGGACCTGCCCTCCTTTCTTCTGGTCACCCCCCTGGTGCTGAATGGAGAACCGGGTTCTCAACCACTCATTCCCTGATTCCCCCAGCTCTCTTGGGTCTGTCAGCTTAGAGTCTACTAGATACTGGCGTAACTTCTCTTCTGCATAAGGAGTCCAAATGTGTGCTTTCAAAAACAAATTAAACATTCCCTCATATGTGTCAACTTTATTACCAACAATCCAGCCTTCCAGTGCCTTTACTGAAACATCCACAAATTCTACCCAAGACTTTGAACTCAATTTCTGGGTGCCTCTAAACTTCACCCTGTACTGTTCTGGAGTCAGACGAAATCTCTTGACTAACCATGCCTTCATCTGCTGGTATGATTCTGCATCCTCTCCCTTCAGGGTCAGGAGCCTATCCCTTCCAGCTACTGGAATCAACTCCCACAAGAGTGCATCCCAATACCTAGAGTGAACTCTACTCATTTTAAGGACCCTCTCAAACGCTGCTAGCCACGTGTCAATGTCACCCCCCTCAGTGTACTTGGGTACTATGCCCTTGGAAAGTTTAGGTTAAAATCTACCACCCCTGGACATCTCAGCATCATCTTCACTTTTGCTGCCACCATTCCTCTTCTCCTCCTCCCTATCCCATTTTCTCTTAGCCAATTCAAATTTTTCCTTCTCCAAGGCAATTAACTAATTGAGCCTGAAGCGGTCTCTCTGCAAGGGACAGTAGTGGTACCCGAGTAAGGGACCCTTCCCCACTCCCACCACCACACCTTGATTCACCTGGCTAACACTAGTCACAATGGAAAAGTCTCATCCTCACCCCTCTCTCAGGTGAGGTTGGGTGTGGGGGGGGGCAGCTGCCCAGGCCTTTAGGGACTAAAGCAACCCTGCCTTCCTCATCTTCTTGGCAGCATACAGCCCCTAAGCCTACACTGTTCCCTAAGATCAGCCATCTTAAACTGGGACAGTTTAGCCAGGTCCAGCTCCATGGTTCCCTAGTTTTGGGTTACAGAAAACTAGGCACAACAGTCTTGGAACAATTTGGAAAAATCTAAACAATGGTTTAAAAACAGTTTAGTCCAAATTCCAAAAATTAAACTCAAAAGTTTTTTTTCTAAGGCAATTTAGAGGATTTTTATAATCGTAAATCATTCACTGAAAGGAGTACTTTTAAAAGCAAGTCCTCATCCACACCGCTGAGCACCAAACGTTGGAAAGTGGGTTATTGGTAGCGGCAAATGTAGGTCTGCCACTGGCAATAAGGCCACTAACACATGATAGGACCCAGCATAGATCTTAGAAAATTATTTCTATGCTCAACCCTTGGTAACGTGGCTGCGAGCAGATAGGATTAACTTCAAAGACAGGTATGTAAAGCATTCAAAAACACTGTTTCAGAAAATAATTAAGACACAACACAAAATAAAAATCCAACACCAATTTATTAAAATGGGTAATATTTTTATCTTTTAAATATGTAAATTGATACTTGTATAGCACACTACTCAGCCGCAAGGGTCTCAAGGCGCTTGTACGAATACCGCGGTGGAACCCTTCCTGGCTTTCCCTGTGAGGTGTCCACTCCTGGGCACCCCCAAGGTGGAGGCCAGGCATCTTTAGCGTTGTGGGGGCCGTTGTGGAGATTAAGCAAGCTATTGCCCAGAGTTGCAGAGTGGGACTCCATGATTGGAATAGGCACCGAGGCGAGAATTATCAGGTCCGTGGAATTTTTGAGCTCAAGACCCGCCGAGGCAGGGAATTGAACCCTGTCCCGGGCTAGACCTCTGCATCAGGGTCTGCCGCTCTAACCATTGAGCCACACTTCTCCAAAACTAAAAAAATCCACTGTAGGGAACCAGAGATATGAATTTTTAAAGAGAAGTCACTTTCTAGTGCTTGAGAAACCAACAGTGACCCTTTTAGTCATTTTGTTTTCTCTGACTGGGACACCTTTCAACATTGTTCTGTAGAAGCTCACCAAATGTGTGGCGCCTTTTTTCAGCAGGTGAGAGCCAGTTAGAACTCCTTCCTGGAGTTCTGCTTGCGGGTCCCAAAGTATCCAACACACAATCCAAGGTTCTGGAATCTCCAAAAGGGTCCTTGAAAGTGTGAAACTTCAATTCCGCAATCCACTTGAACACAACCCTTACAAATCCACTGGTACTCCAGGCTGGGAATTCTTTGTGGGGATGGCCAGGTGAGCTCTGTTAACCTGTAGCTTGCAGGGAGTCCACTCTTTAGTCCTTTGCAGCAAGGTAATCCGCAGGGCTGCAGTTTCAGTTGGTGCCGTCTTCAGAGGTCAGGCCTTAGAAATATTTACACAGCAAAACTTCACAGCATGGCACTTTTTGCTTCAGTAAGTTTCAAGCAGCAGATCTGGAGGGCTTTGCCCCTCTTAGATACTTATACAAAATTCTCTGGGTCAAGCACCAGGTCACTTCTGACCAATGAGAGCAGGGCAACTCCTCATAGTTATTACCACATCCTGTAGAGTGTGGCATTAGTTTGTTCCAGAGTGCACCAATCTTCCAAATCCATAAAGGCCTCGCCTCTGCCTTTTAAAACCATGGTTTACGACTCCACCCCCTGGCCTGGCATTCCTACAGACCAGCACACTGCACTCCCAGCAGAGTGTTTAACCACAGTGGTTCTTTATCACCTCTTCAAGGCAGCCTGACCAATCCACTTAACTTTGACCAAACAGGGCAGACCACTGAAGGTTGAATTTGGACCTACAAACAAGAAAGTCTTATAACTTCTTGTATGTACACTTGAGGAAAAAATCAACAATATAATATTGTGGGATTTACTACTACCATTCTGGGAAGACTTTGAATGGTCCAGCTAGTCCTCTCCTATCAATATTTATTAATCAATAACTTCCTACCATGTTAACTTATGGCCATGGGGTTTGCAATGGGGAAAATGACTTGGGCCAGTTTTCTAGCACTAGGGCATATAAAAACTTATTTTATAATTATTTTCCTAATTTCTACAGGACCCCCACCCACTGTGCAACTAGGGGAAACTTTAGGGGTTCTGAATCTGCATAAATATTGCAGATCCTCCTTACCCAGTGCTCCTAGCATCAAAGTCGAATTTGAGCGGCACTTTACCACAATGTGGGGAGTGAAATGTGAAATGTTACTTCACCCAGGCATATAAAAACTCATTTTATAAGGGTGTACCTTAAAGATAACTGAGCCCCACCCCTGGGATACCTGGGGGAGACCCTGGGGGTCCCTAAAATGCCAAAACATTGTAGGTTTTCCATTTTTAAGTGTCCCTATCACCAAAGTCGAGTTTGGACAATGAGAAGGCACTTGCGCAACCATGTCCCACACTGTGTGGGAATAACGGGCCAAAAGACATGCAGTGTTTACTGACCACAGTCCCAAGATGGGGGAAGAAAAAATCTTACCCAAGATGATCCAGCTTCTTGGACTCCCTATCTGGTGGAGCTTTAGGGAATGCGCTCTTAGAAGTAGAGGCTTGGACCACCAAGCTCTCAGGGGTGGGATGTTGGGATAGGAAAGTGGGGTCGCCCGGGGCCGGGAGGTGGCGCGAGCAATCATCCTATCCACGGGAGCCCCCGTGTTGGGCCTGGAGCCAAAAATTATGTCAATGAGGGCTTCATTGAACAGCAGCAGGGGGCTCCTAAGAGCTCACTTGCTGTTTACGCACCTCTGTCAGGAGGTTAGTCCTGATCGCCACTGTAGGAAGCTCGCGGTTGAGCGCCTCTGCCGCGCAATACAACAGAAATGCGTATGACGCTCCCTCCTCCAGTAGCCAGGGTAGGAGGAGACAACATGCCATGGTCAGAAGAGGTATCAAGACCACTGGCATCCCCCAGGGCATCTCTCCAGTCTGGGTCATACTCCAACTGGTCAGTCAGAGGGTCACTCCTCATCCTCTGGGTGCCAATCTGGCCTTAAAAGGACCCCAGAAGTGAACAGGGGCACAAAAACCCCGCTTGGCGCCGGATCCGGCAACGTCAGTCCGGCTCTGTGTCAACAACAGGATGGAGGCCGGGGTCGACGCCGGCCAGGTGCACGACTGTCGGCGAATGCGGGTGCGGTGCCAGCGGAAGGGGAACCAGTGAAGGCTTAATGAGATCGGCCGGTTCGGATCCAGGCCTAGATCCAAGGGGGGCCTGCGACACCAGAGCCACCGGCGGAGAAGGCCTAGGCCCCCCAACCAAGTCTGTGGGGCCCGAAGGCACGCCGGCGGGTTCGGCTGCCCAAAGATGGCGTGCATCACCTCGTTAAATTTATGAAGCTGGGCAGGAGTCGCTCTGGGTCCCGGGAAAGGAGGGAAACGGAGTCGGCTCTACAGGCTCCGCACATGGAGCCGTGGGAGGAGCACCGCCCGCATCCCTGGTCGCGTCAGCGATGCTACTTTGACTTCTTGTGCTTCGACTTAACTGACCCAGAGTGCTAAGACTTAGAGGACGAGTGGTGATGGCCCCTCGACTCCCTTGTGATCAGGACATCGAACGGCGCAGAGCCATCTGCCAGCGCTCAAGTAGCTTTCGGGACCACTCCCGCAAAGTCTTGGAGCCATGGACCGGCAGTCGGAGCACAACTTGGGGTCGTGGTCGTGCTCCATGCACAAAAGGCACACGCGGTGCGGATCCGTCGCTGACATCAGTCGGTTACAGGAACTGCAAGCCTTGAAGCCAGGCATCCCTATGTGCACCAGGAGTCGTGATGACTCAAAAAGAAAAAGAAAGAACTTATGTCAGCACACGAGTGCGGCGTCTAAGTAGCTACAGCAACGTCATCCCGGCGAACACGACGCCAACGACGGACGCGGAGTCGACTGATGCCACCTTCCGATGCACAGAGGTACTGCTGACGAAAAAAACTTTCCGGATCCAGTCTGACGCCTGGGAGTAATTCTAAGATAAGGAATCTATCATTAGCTGTTTCTTTAAGAGCAGAGTGGCGCAGAGCAAAGTGGAACAGAGTGCAGTGGTGTAGAGTGAAGTGGCGCAGTGCAGAGTGGAGTGGCACAGACACTAGTGGCAGAGAACAGTGGTGCAGAGTAGAGTGGTATCTAGTGCAGTGGTGTTGAGTGCAGTGGTGTCGAGTTGTAGAGTATAGTGGCGTACCGTGCTGCGGTGCAGAGTACACTGGCATAGAGTGTATTGGTTTAGAGTAAAGAGGTGAGGAGTGCAATTGCGTAGAGTACAGCTAAGTAGAACAGAGTGGTGTAGAATAGAGTGACAGAGTGGTGTAGAAGAGTGACGTAGAGTGGTGTATAGTAGAATAGAGAGGAGTATGGTAGATTGCAATGGCGTACATTGGAGCATAAGTGTCGTAGAGTGCAGTGCTGCAAAGTGGATTAGAGTGGATTGGTGTATAGGAGTGATGCTATGTAGAATGGCACAGAGTGTAGGGGCGTACAGTGTTCTGGGGTAGAATGCAGTTGAGTGGTGCAGAGTAGAGTGCAGTGGCATATACTGCAGTGGGGTGGAATAGAAAGGCGTAGAGTTCAATGTCGAGGAAGTGCAGTGCTGCAGAGCGGGGCGATGCAGAGCAGAGTGTATTGGTTGGTTTTGATCATATTAAATTATTTGTTTCTACCACACTTCAGAATTACCCAAAAAAATTTGCTTCATTTGTGCTCTTCGAATTCTGAGATATTTGGAAATACCTGCACAATTAACAGGCATTTAAAAAATGTGTGCTAAAAAACAACAACATTGTACAGCCTTCCTCCAGCACACCTCCAGTAGCCAGCATGATTGTCACATAAATTCTTTCATTTTGAAGTCGGAGAAAGAAAAGTAAACACTAAGCTCTGTCGAAAGACGGAGCTTGACATTTGACCTCTGTCTTTGAATGCACATCAAAGGTGAGAAGATAAGAACAAGATTTTAAGACCGGTTTATAGAAAGCGAGTAATGGTAGAAGAATACGGTTAACAGGGTATGGGACAGGGAAGGGACTAATTCAAGCTGGAAAGCCTATTACAAATAAAGCCAACAAATTGAAAGCAAGCAAATGTGAGTTACAAAACACAAAGACAATGGTAAGCAATGGACGGAATGTATCTCCAGGGAAGCTTTCTGAATGGCCCCAAGATTATGTTAGTCACAAGACAGCTGTGCTGTCTGGTAGGCTTCAAATTAAAAAAACATTCTCCTATAAACAACTACCTAAACAAAAAAAGAAATGTAAAGTGTATAATGGCTACATGTTTGGTGCTCAGTTTCAGATGACAACTGAGATGTAGGAGCGTCTGGCTAGGACAGTGTAGGCAGAGACCAATTAAGGACGCAAACAGTTTTCTGGTCTTTGGAATGAAGACAGTTCATGGAGAGGGTCGGGTGTCCGCACCCACTACGATGTCCCCAAGGTACCAACCATTACAGGCTTGAACCCAAAGGCCAGAAGACATTAGGATTTTTCAGTGGTGGGGATATACACTGGTTAGTGTACTGTTCTAGGTCCTAAAGCTTCAACAGTTGTCAGGAAATACATTATTAGTACAGTCACACTTTCCAATCCATGCCACACCTGGAAAAAGAACAGAGTCATTGTCAAACCCCGTTTGGTGAATTTGTGGTATGACCTAGTATAGGTAGTCAGACACTACAAGATGGCCACCGCCTTTGTAGCGGTTCTCTTTCACATTTGAACGCATTAAGCAGTCTAGTGTTTGAGTGAAGTGCGCGCGATTTCAACTGCGCACTTCAACGAAGATTCGTTACAGTAAGCATCAAGAAAATGTTTCTCCGCGTTCCGTGAGGAGCGGGAGTTAACGGTTTTAGTTATAGAATTATAGTAGCGGAGAAGGAGTGTTCCGCTTCATACATAGTGATAAGTTTAGATTTGGAGAAGGTGTGTCAAACTCGCTTCCAGAGACAAATTCCTTCATTGAAAATCAACCGGAGTTCCAGAGACCTGCAGTCATCTTCAGAGTGGAGGTCAGAGTATCTTGACAATTGCCTGGTAGAGAATTTCCCGCAAGACTTGCAGGCTTTCTATAAATTCAAGCTTTAGTGAAGTATATCGCGAGCCAGCAAAGCAGCTTCCAAGTAAGACCTTTCCACGAATGAAATTTCAACCAATTCTGTTTGCAGCTAGCGCTTACAAGTAGTCAGCTGTTTCCTCCTTGAGCTTACCCTTACCTTTACTCCCCCATGTCCCTACCTGGTTCCCTTTTGCGCGCATCTTGAATAAGGACAGTATCGCTGGCTATAGACTAAACCAATTGAGAGTGACTCACCAACCTGTGACGGAGTAAGAAAAAGATTGCAATAACACTGTTCAATTGAGAATAGAAGGTACAATTCGGGATAGTAATATTCAGTTTAGTGACAGAAGATAAGTTCTTTCCTTGACCTTTTCTCTTTCTCTCTTGCAGACAGTATGAGCTATTCCCAAAGAACACCATTGACATTACTATCTAAATTAGGCGAGGGGCTCCTACTCTGGCAACCGCTGGTAGGAATAAGTCTAATTGAAGTTACAGTAGGCACAGACTAATTACAGTAAAGAATGTTGTATTTATGTTTCTATTCCCCTTCTGTGTATTAGGCACCCATTGAACAGTCAGGAGAATCTGCATAGACTATTCCTGGAAGTGAGTCAAGTGAGTCCCCTTTCCCCCCCTGTTGGTGACGTTGCTCAGTGCGAAGAGCAACTGCACCGGTGGGCGGGCATAGGGATCTACGTCTGTTCTGCTGCTGCAAAGACTAGAGGGTTCTGACAACAGTTCAAAATGGAAACTGAACTTTAGCATTGGAGTGTACACACAACTCAGACCTCTGGGACCACAAGCCAGACGTTTGGCTAAAATTGTTACAGAATTAAGATGTACAAGTCCAGCAAAGAGAGAAATCCCCAACAGAAGTGATGAGATTGAAAGGTCTCCCTGTCCTCTTAAAACTGTGAATGAGATACACTATCAGTCAGGACCGTAACAGCTCATCAGAAATGAAGCAAGGAAGTCTCTGTAACTACACACGGAAGATAATGCGATGTGTTAGTCTGTCTATATCCAGGTCAGCTCGCTGCTACGAAACCTCCCTTAAAGACATCCTCCACTTACAATTGTCAGTCATCTGGACTTAAGTAGATCTTAAAGGTACTATTCAGAGGTCAGCTCCTCTACTCGTAGAGTAGTCCAGATACATTTCAGCCAAACCTAAAAGGGACTGTAGGAATCCACACTTAGCGCCACCTAAGTGAGGGCAATCACCAGAAAAGAGTTGTGCCTTGGAATACTTCTGACCACCCTCAAAATCTAGATGATGTTCAAGTTAATTGCTCAGGAGATGAGTATCCAAGTTGGAGGCAAAAAAGGAAGCTACAGCCAACCAAAGTGCCATTGTGTTTAAAATTCAAAGCCATCTCCCAGGCAGGGCGAAGCACATGTTGACTCTTTACCTTGGGTTTTTGCAGGTGAAGACAACGATCTGCTTTGGCCCAAGACTAGCAAAAAGCCACTGTCATTAGACGACAGGCAGCAATACAAGCGAATTAAGGGAGTGGGACTTTCGCTGAGTATGGGAATTCTTTACTGGAAAATGGAAGAGAACATCTACCCCACTCAAAAGGTCCAATAGTTCATTCCAGTTTCAGGGAAGGAATCCTGCAAACATGCAGGCTACCTTGTCTACGAATGTCAAACAACAGCCAGCAAGGAAACAATCTCGAACAGCCCATGCACACAATACAACCTCTCTCAAAGAGTGTTGTTTCCCACCAATTCTGGTGGGCACACCCTAGATACCATTTGGCGCTAACTTTGACCTGGCAGTAGAGAAACCGATGCCGGTCTCTTGGACAGACCACTTCCCCATATTTTTTTCTTGGGAGGTGGGGAATCCCTCTCGGCCATGTCTGCCAGCGACCCCTTATCTCTAGGAAATTGGACGCAAGCCTACTGAGTGCCTCTCTGAATACTTCTCGTCCTTCTTTCTCAGGGGATTTGGAAGATAACATCTCACACTTTTCTTAGTGGATAACAAGCTCGGTGGCCTCTATATCGGCCCCGTGTCAACAAAAACGGAGGAGGGATTCCCCCTCTAAGCCTTGGTTTTCCCCAGACTTGAGGATTCTGAAACACGCGTGCAAAATGGCTGAGAGGGCATGGCGGTCCAGGGGTTATTTGCATGAGGATAAAAAGATTCTCAGAGCTAAACAAAAACTCTATTATGGAGCCATCAAAGAGGCAAAAGGCCTCCACTATGCGTCTCGCATTGAAAATGCAAATAATAACTTGAAAGAAATCTTTGCCATAGTGCAGAGTTTTTTGGTCCCAAGCGCGCAGGCGGCTGTGACCCTAGTCTCGGAATGTTGGTGTAATACTCTTGCCTCCTTTTTCAGGGAAAAAATATTTCGCATTCAGGAGTCCTTCGTGTCGGTCCCTGGGAATATTATGGTGATATGTTCTGAGTCTCTACCCGGTGCCAACCTTACATCCAATTTTTCTGAGTTTAAACCGGTCGCTCTTGCTGACTCTCTTAAAATTCTCAAGGCCCTTAGATCTGGCTCACCGAATGATCCTTGCGCAGCCAGATTGTTGGCAGAGGTAGCTGACACCGTTAATGGCGAGGTGAATCTGATGGTTAATAAATCACTGTGCCAGGCGTGAGTTCCCAAATCATGGAAACATGCCTTAATCCTCCCTCTCCTCAAGAAACCTTCATTGGATCAATCAATCAATCAAAGCATTTATATAGCGCACTACTCACCCGGGGGGTTTCAAAGCGCTAGGGGGGGGGGGTCCGCTACTGCTCGAACAGCCAGGTCTTGAGCTGCTTCCTGAAGGCGAGGTGGTCCTGGGTCAGGCGGAGGTGAGTCGGGAGGGAGTTCCAGGTCTTGGCGGCGAGGTAGGAGAAGGACCTTCCCCCTGTGGTGGCTCTTCGGATGCGGGGGACGGTGGCGAGGGCGTGGCTGGTCGATCGAAGCTGGCGTTTGGGAGCGTAGAAGTTGAGGCGGTTGTTGAGGTATCCTGGGCCTTCGTTGTGTAGGGCTTTGTGTGCGTGGGTGAGGAGGCGGAAGGTGATTCTCTTGTTGACCGGGAGCCAGTGCAGGTCCTTCAGGTGTCTGGAGATGTGGTTGCGCCGGGGGATGTCCAGGATGAGTCGGGCTGAGGCGTTCTGGATCCGCTGGAGTCTCTTCTGGAGTTTGGCGGTGGTTCCGGCATAGAGGGCGTTGCCGTAGTCCAGACGGCTGGTGACGAGGGCCTGGGTGACCGTCTTCCTTGTCTCGGTGGGGATCCACCGGAAGATCTTACGTAGCATACGCAGGATGTTGAAGCACGACGAGGAGACGGCGTTGACTTGTCCGGTCATGGAGAGGGAGGAGTCCAGTATGAAGCCCAGGTTTCGTGCGTGGTCTGTTGGTTTGGGTGCGTTGCCTAGGGCGGAGGGCCACCAGGAGTCGTCCCAGGCGGAGGGTGAAGATCCCAGGATGAGGACTTCCGTCTTGTCCGAGTTCAGTTTCAGGCGGCTGTTCTTCATCCATTCGGCTACCTCTTTCATCCCTTCGTGAAGGTTGCTCTGGCGGTGGCGGGGTCGTTGGTGAGGGAGAGGATTAGCTGGGTGTCGTCGGCGTAGGAGATGATGTTGAGGTTGTGCTGGCGTGCGATGGCTGCGAGGGGGCTCATGTAGACGTTGAAGAGGGTTGGGCTGAGTGAGGAGCCTTGAGGGACGCCGCAGATGACTTCGGTGGCTTCTGATCTGAACGGGGGGAGGCGGACTCTGTGTCCTTCCGGCGAGGAAGGAGATGATCCACTCCAGTGCCTTCTCCTGGATTCCGACGTTGCTGAGGCGCTGCACTAGGGTGCGGTGGCAGACTGTGTCGAAGGCCGCGGAGAGGTCCAGGAGGATGAGGGCCGCTGTTTCTCCGTTGTCGAGCAGGGCTCGGATGTCATCGGTCACTGCGATCAGGGTGGTCTCGGTGCTGTGGTTGGCCCGGAAGCCAGACTGCGAGGAGTCGAGAGATCCGTTCGTCTCGAGGAAGGCGGCCAGCTGCTTGTTGACGGTCTTCTCGATGACTTTTGCTGGAAACGGGAGCAGCGAGATGGGGCGGTAATTCTTGAGGTCGGTGGGGTCAGCTGATGGCTTCTTTATTAGAGCGCTGAGTTCGGCGTGCTTCCAGCTCACCGGGAAGGTGGCGGTGTCGAAGGAGGTGTTGATGATGTCCCGCAGGTGGGGTGCGATGATAGCGTCGGCCTTGTTGAAGACGTGGTGAGGGCAGGGGTCCGTCGGAGATCCGGAGTGGATGGAGTTCATCGTGCGGACGGTCTCGTCGGTGCTGATCGGAGTCCAGGCGTGGAGGGTGGTGGTGGGGGGCGGTGGTTCGATCGTGGCGTGCGTCGGTTGAGTGCAGAAGCTGTTGTGTATGTCCGCGATCTTGTTGTGGAAGTAGGAGGCGAGGGAGTTGCAGAGGTCTTGCGAAGGGGTGATGTCGTTGTTTCCGGCGTTGGGGTTGGAGAGCTCTTTAACGATGTTGAAGAGCTCCTTGCTATTGTGTGCGTTGTTGTCTAGTCGTACCTCGAATGCGGTTTTCTTGGTGGCGTGAATCAGTTGGTGGTGTTTTCGGGTGGCGATCTTGAGGGCAGTCATGTTGTCAGGTGTTGGGTCTCTGCGCCAGGTTTTCTCGAGTGCTCTGCAGTTCTTCTTGGAGCTCTTCAGTTCGTCGTTAAACCATGGGGCTTTCTTGCTGCCGGGTCTGTTCGGCGGGGTCTTCAGAGGGGCGAGGTCGGCTGCGCAGTCGTTGATCCATTTCGTGAGGTTGGTGGCCGCTTGGCTGGGGTTCGTTGTGCTGGTGGGAGGGTTCTTGCTCAGGGAAGTAGTGAGCTGGTCGGCAGTGATCTTGTTCCAGCTTCTGCATGCAGCCTGTTGCTGGTGATGGTGGATCGTCGTCCTTCTGAATCTGAAGTGGACGCAGCTGTGGTCCGTCCAGTGGAGTCCGGTGGCGTGGCTGAAGGCGATGTCCTTGCTGGATGAGAAGACCGGGTTGAGTGTGTGTCCGGCGTAGTGGGTGGGGGTGGTCACCAGTTGCTTGAGTCCGAGGTTGGCGAGGTTGTCCAGCAGGGTGGTGGTGTTGCGGTCGTTGTTGTTCTCCAGGTGGAAGTTGAGGTCCCCGAGGTTGATGTAGTCAGCGGAGGAGAGGGCGTGCGGGCTGACGAAGTCGGCGATGTCCTCGCTGAATTGTGTGCGTGGTCCCGGGGGTCTGTAGATGAGGGTGACTCTGAGGGTGGTCTTGGGGTCGGTGTGGATCTGGAAGTGCAGGTGCTCGGCGGGTGTGAGGGTGTCGTCGGTGTTGGTCGTGATGCGGATGTGTTCCTGTGGATGATGGCGATGCCTCCTCCAGTCTGGTTGATGCGGTCCCTCCGGATGATCTTGTAGCCGTCTGGGATGGCGATGGCGATGTCGGGCGCTGAGGAGGCGTTCATCCAGGTTTCCGTGAGGAAAGCGACGACTGGGGCTGTGGGGTCGAGCAGGTTCCAGAGCTCAACGGCGTGTCTGTGGACGGAGCGGGTGTTGAGCAGGATGCACTTGAGGTGGTTGTTGCAGGAGTTCGGCTTGGACGGTGCTGGTGTGGTGTAGGTCCGAGTGCAGGTGAACTTGCAGGAGTGGCAGCTGAAGGGTCCGTGGGTGCGTCTCGGGGTGGCTCGGTAGCAGCCTGGGATTTTACCGGCGTTGAGTGCGTTGAGTTCGGTGGCGTCGTAGGTCCGTTGGGTCGGCTTCCGTCGGTGGAGGCCAGGGGTCAGGCACTGGGCGCGGTCCCGGCGCGGACGGGCTTACCTTTGGCGCACATTCGGCGCTCATTCGGTGCTCCCGCTCATTCGGTGCTCCCGCTGCGCGGTCGCTCAGGGGGCGTCATAAGAAGGGAGCCGGGAGGGAGGGTTCGCAGGGAGGCGGGAGCGTGTGAGCCAATCGGCTCGCGGGGGGGCGGGGCTGCAGGCAGGTAGCGGCGGGAAAGTCTGTGCGGGCTTGGCGGGCGGCCCTGCGGCGGCTGGGGCGCCGGGAACGGCGAGCAGGTAGCAGGAGGCTCAGGCACTGGCAGCAGGGGGCTCAGAGCAGGAGAAGCGAGGAGCGTGGGGGCGACACTTGAGAATTACAGGCAGATGCCACTGCTGCCTGGTTTGGCAAAGGTTTGTGAGAAGGTGGTTACCTCTCAACTTACTAGTTATGTTGAGGTGGCTAACCTCCTCCACCCAGCTCAATCGGGCTTTCGCGCCTCTCACAGTACAGAATCGGCGCTGTTGGAGGTCACGGAGGCAATTTGCGAGTGTCTGGATGCCGGCGGGAGAGCAGCACTGATTATGCTGGATCTCTACGCGGCATTCAACACTGTGCCCCATGCTATGCTTCTCAAGCGCCTCAGCGAGATCGGTATCTCGGGCTCGGCTTGGAAATGGATCTGTTCGTTTCTGGACGATCGACAACAGCAGATCTGGCTTTCCCCGTGTGCGTCTGCTCCTTTGCCGGTGCGGACTGGGGTCCCGGAGGGGTCATCACTTAGCCCTCTTCTTTTTAACATATATATGACTCTGCTCGTTTTTCTGGTGGAGTCTCTGGGGGCGAAAGTGATGGCCTATGCGGATGACACTCAGCTGTTGTTCACCTCGATTAGGGAGGACGACTCGGTTGAATCTGTCCAGCACTGTCGATCCTCCGTTTTTCTCTGGCTCGCAGAGGCGCAGTTAAAATGCAATGAAGGAAAATCGGAGGTGTTACTGTATGGCTCGTTCCCAGTAAATTTTAGGGAGAAGTTGTGGCCCTCTGACTTCCCTTGTCCATTGGAGAATAAAGGTGTTGCCAAAAATCTAGGTGTCTGGTTTGACGAAGATCTTAACTTTACTACACATGTTAAGAAACTGGCTGGCACCTGTTTCGGCGTGTTAAAAAGCCTGAGGAAATTTCTTCCCTATCTCCCAGGGTGTGCCAGGGAAACGGTAGTTCGCGCCTTGATCTTGTCCTGTCTGGACTATGCGAACGCTCTGCTGATTTGTTGCCCTGGCTACTTAGTGAGGAAATTGCAGGTGGTCCAGAACTCTGCTGTTAGACTATCTGCCAGGCAGTCGGTCCGGTTGCACCTGCGTGCTCTTCACTGGCTTCCCGTGGACTCGCGCATTAAATTTAAAATGCTAACAATCGTACATAGAGCCCTCTATGGGTTAGGCCCTGTCTACTTGCAGCGACCAGTCCACAGATAATGGCCAGTGCCCTGTCCTCAGTTACTACGCCTCCCATCCCAATTACTGCATACCAGGATGTCTGAGGCAGTGGAATAGTGCAGAGTGACTGGGAGGGTGAAGGGTGGGGCAGGGGACAAGCGGCAGACGACAGGACTGCGTGTCCCATCAGGACTCCCTTGAGATCTCAAGACTCTTTACTTCTCCATGCTCCACCCAAAATCAGACATGCTTAATATTCATATATCTATGGACTGGCAAGTACAACATGCAGGACTGTGAAAGTGCCACACCCATCTACACGCCTCCAGTTATGCACAGGGGTGTGGAATTTAATAAAATATCTACTTGTCCATGAGGCAGGTTACTTAATAAATCTACTTGTCCTGTAACAATATCCACTTGTCCCTTTGGTGCCATGTAGTGTGGCGACAAATTATGGCAGCAATCTCATTATATAAGAGCCCTGATATAGCCTCTCTGAATATGCCAGGGCTCATACCACAGTAGTGTTTGAATACTTGCAATCCCCTTATGATGCCACGTTTCTGCAGACCTACATACTGGGGCTGAAGGTAGTGGTATGCAATAGTTACAGGGTTAGAATACCTTTTTGTGTCTGTGCAAACCTACTAACTTGCATGTTTAAAGGGTTTTCAACAACTCTTCTCTAATCTTTTCCCAGGCTGAGAAATGTTGGAAATCTACTCCTTACAACGGCAGATGTAAACCTTCTTCCACAGTTGGGAAAAAAAGTGGTTGGAGGGAAAGTGAACTTGCAAAAACTCAGATTTTAGCATGAGCAAATCTACACATGCATATTTGGTCATGCTAAAATGCAGTTCACAAATATTTTCTAGGAGTAATATTTCTTGCCCTACTTCTGTCAATTTTTGGGAGTTCACGAAAACTGTATAGCTGCACTTAACGCAAGGACATACACCATGGGCGCACTTTTGAGACTTTCATTAATAATTGGGCACTTAATTTGGTGTGGTGTGGACCATGACCTTTTGCATTTACTAAAATTATCTCTCTCTCTGCATCAGCGGCTTCACTGTGAGTGACAGCATTCTGCTCTTTCACAAGGAGCATATCGGCATACAAAGTAGTTTTGTTCAATGCCAGTAACTACTGTGGCAGTGTGCGCTTTTTGGGACCAAAAACAATTTTTGCTTTTGCCAATGTTTGGTATAATGGTGAGGGCCCTGCAGCTCTCAAACCAATAAGGTTTTACAAAAACCATGCCAAAACAATTCACACATTGACAAAACTAAAAAGCTGACCATCACTTCCAAACCTACTGGCTTTGCCAATGCTTGTTTATATTGGTTTCCTATAACCCTTTTGAAACTGGTTACATTGATTTTCCATTATGAATATTTTTGGGAAATACTAGCATGCATCAACACATGTTACTAAATGATGCTGCAAAGAAATGGTACCTGACATTTTACAGTAGTTTAGCAAAATGTTTTTTTTACCTGCTCTTATTTTCTTATGAACATTTAATTTTAAAAACAAAGAATCATCCTCTTGCTTTCAAGCTTCTGCAAATATTTGCATCAAATCAGAGAGCATTCAGGGAGCATTATACATAGCCTCATATTGCTAAACTTTGGAAACGTGTAAAAATATTTATACTGGAACCAATCAGTAGTGCAGTCAGAGCTTACAACATTTACTTAGAGCACTCACTATAATAATAAAGGCGTTCAATTAATGAACCATAAATACAAGTATGAACAGCATTAATATATGAACAAAAATATTACCTTCCCCGCGGCCAGTGCCCTTCCCTGATCCATAATGTGGTACAGCAAACCGGCCGCCAAAGGGTTTGTGCTGCATGGGGTTGGGCCTACATGTCCCAAGGACAAAATACACATGAAAACTTTTTGCCCTTGACCCCAACCAATATGTCCTGGGCATGGGGCTATAGGAATTCCACATCCCTGTATGCATCAAAGCACCCACCTGCCTACTCCACAATCGAGTCTTTACACCAGCCTGGTGATCTTTTAAAGTGTTAGTGTGCAAACATCCACCTCAAATTGGGCCAATCGAGTGAGCAAGTCTGGCTTCCTTCAGAGGATTTCATCTCCACCAAGAACATATCCCTCCCAAAATAAGGCCAAGTTTTGCATTTATTACACTGGTAGTGTAAATATTAGGGCCCATATTTATCTTAGGGTTGATTTGCCCTTGCGCCCTTGGTGAACCAAGGGCGACGCAACACTAAAGTCAAGTTTATCAAGTCAAACAAGGTCACCCTACATGGCTTGATAAATCTGGAGTAACACAGCGCAGCACAAATTGCTGCATTGCGTTACTCTGCCCCAGGGAGGCCTTCCATGGGTGGAGTGTGGGAGTTTGCACACATCCACCCATGGATTTTGGTGCATTCCCAGATTTACCATTAGTGGTAGACCTGGGAATGCGTCAAAATGCTACCCCTTCCCGGGGGAGGCCGGACGAGGAAAAATATATTTATTTCTCGTTTTTTAGGTAGAGCCTGGGCACCGCATGCGCTGCTCAGTGAGGCATGCTGTATTCACGTAGAAATTGAAGATCCGCCCACTCTCCGCTCATATTTTTCATTGGCTTGTGTGATTGTACAGTGTAAACTGTGGCTGTTCATTGGTCAAAAGGCTTAGTAGTCACTCCTTACTACTGCCTTGTCTCATTTTGTAACCACCCAGTGGTGACACCCCGTTACGTGTGTTGTTACTCAGTAGGCTTTAATTCCAGCCTCTGAGCACTTTTTTCTAAAATAGCTTTGTCCTGCCTGCTGTTGCAGACAGGACACGCTCTCTCCTAGGCTTTAAAAAAAAATGTATGGCACATATTTGCAATGTAATAGGTCTCATATTTGCGAGAGTTTGACCTATTGGCATTGTAAATGACATTGCCTTTTATTTATCTGTTTTAAAAAGAACACATGAATAAAAGGCAGTCATTTACAATGCCAATAGCTCAAACTATCGTACATGCGAGACCTATTGCATTGCAAATGCTAGTTCATTGTGTAAGAACCCAAATATTGTGTTTGGAGAGCAGCCACTGGCCCAAATCTCCTAATTTAAGGCGTTTGAAATCTTCAAATTTATTGAGATGAAACTTTATGCACCATGCATACTTTCAAATATTGCCAATAAGAATTTAACATATTTATTGACTTCATTTTAAAAGGCATAAAAATTAACATGATCCTGCAATGTTACCATTTTTCGAATAAAGGAATTGTTTAAATCAGTCACTATGGCCTTTCATTAGATACAAAGTAATGTGTATACATTTTATCAACATGAAGCAATAACTATATAATTAAACGACATGCATTTGAAAAAGCGTAGGATCATTTCTAAATCATACTTGCTAAAAAAATAAAAAAGTCATACCAGGATCCATAGCTGGAGGATCAGGAACCCAACTTGGAGGAGCAATAGGAGGAGAGACAGGATCTTGGTGATCGTTAGAAGAAGCCCCAGTTTCATGTCTTCCCAAACCAGCAGCTCGCAGAGATCGCCTCATCATTTCACGGAGCCGTAAGCTAAGAAAAAAATCAAACTTAATTTTCTTTACATAACACTATGCCAGAAGTGCAAATTTATAATCAAGGTTACCAGCAAAACATGCAATACTTTGCACAAGAACCTCTCCAAACTCAAATAAAAAAACTGTAGGATTAAAAAGTAACAAATGAAAATCATAGAAATTTAGAAAATAAAAAAAAATATGCAGAAATAACCTGAAGGACACAAACATCCATAGTCAGTGCTTTATTGAAATGTACATAAAAGATTTCATTGGTCATGTCTTAAAAATGCAAACAGCGTCAGCATCCAAAATGTCTATAATCTAGTATGTGAATCTAGAACAGACTCAAGCTGCAAAACAATTAAAGGTAAGCAACCTGTTCCTTTTGCAGTGTGAAACTCTTCAAAATTCAGATACAGTTACCAAGAGCATCCTTGTCTTTGACTCTGTTCTGTCTTGTGGCTACATTTGAGCTGCACAAAATAAAATATATAGATAATGTATACGAGTCTTTCCCTCTGTTGAGGAGGATGTGGAGGTTGTGCGGAGAAAAAAATCTATTACTGTCAGACGTGCCTGTATTTTCTTCTTGAATAGTATATTCACAGAATGTTTTCCGAAGGCATGAATAGATACTTCATGTTGCTGCTGCACACATCATTAATAGACTTTATCCAAGAAAACTAATCTGTACCCCTATTTTCTTGTGCAATGGGGCTCAAGACTTTTTCAAGTATCTTATTAGAATAACAATGAAGAGTATGAACTATCCTTCCTACTGCTTTAGTGATTTGGGCATCTACATAGTGAGGTGATGCGAAGTAAAAAACTGTTTAATCTTTATCTTTTGTCTCCAGAATAGGATGCATACTTCTCCTTAAGTATGAAAAGATTCAGGCTGAATGTTGGATTCGGAAGAAGGGCTGTTTTTGCTGATTTTGGTGCAATTTTAGGACGAACTCTCATTACTACCATATCCCTACATATTGATAGTTAGTGTTATTGAACTGTAAAAACTTCATGCTCACTAACTCCTCTTAAAGATGTTATTGCTAAGAAAAAACAATATAAGTATTAAACTCTTCAAGGTTGAAATATGCACTGGTTCGCAGAATTCTCTCATTGAAGGCACCATTTTGGTGCTGGAATGATATGGTAGAGGTATAATCTTTTTTCTACCTCCATAATCTCATAACAAACTAGTTACTTACCGGTAGGAGTAGTTTTACAGCATAAAGAAATTTCTGTATTCACATGCTGTGTATTATTCCGTCATCTAGTGGCTGGGTCAGGAATTTCTAATATGTAATAGTCTTTTTCTGTTTTTTCTTTTGTTGCTGGTCGTCAACAGTTCCTATCATTTGGTGCTTGTTCTATCCTCTTCTGACCTCCTACCCAGAAGTCTCACCCTTGGTCGCCATTTTCAGTCTTTTTTTTTAGCTTTCGGTTAGTGTTTTGTATGAACACTAACAGTCTGTTTACTTGTGTCGCTTCATTTACTGAGGAGGCGGGTGAGTCGCCTGTGTATTCATAAAATTTGTCAAGCTGCAAAACTACTTACTACTGGTAAGTAACCATTTCATTTTGTAGCATGAATCTTTTCTTGATTCATATGTTGTGGTTTTATTCATTGTGGGGTTGGGTTGAAGAGGAGGTTAAACTTGTAAACAGATGTTTCAGAACCTTTTGCCCACCTGTGCTTCTCGGTTTACTTGAACATCAATGCAACAGTGTACTGTGAATGTGTGTGCTCATGACCATGTGGCCACCGTACAAATCACGTTCAGAGGTGCATTAGCTAGAAAGGCGACTGTTGCTCCTTTCTTTCTTGTAGTGTGTGCTCAAGGCTTTCCTCCTAGTTCAATGCCAGCGTTCTTGTGACATATTTCAATTGTCTGTGTTATCTATCTTGTGATGGCACTCTTTGTAACTGGTTTTCCTGTTTTGTTTGCAAATGATATAAAGAGATGTTCTCCTTTCCTGATGGTCTTGTTTTTTCTGTGCAATACATTATTGCTCTGCCGGCACCCAGAGTATGTAAAGCTTTCTCTGCTCAAATCTTTAGGGTCTGGAAAAACTTGGAATTTGGATTGTTTGATTTCTGTGAAATTGTGATATAGCCTTAGGAAGGAACTGCAGGTTAGTTCTTAAGACTACCCTTTTTTTCTGCATTTGTATGTATGGTTCCAGTACGGTGAGTGCCTCACTTCCTCTGATAGGTGAAGTCATGGCTGTCAGAATGCTGCTTTTAGTGTGAAGAATTTTAAATTTATTTTATAGATTTGCTCAATTGGTTCCATTATTAACAGTATAAGAACCACATTAAGATTACATGTGAGTGTTGGTGCACTCCTAGGTGGTGCTATACTTCTAAACCCTTCTAGAAATCTTTTGATTATTGGTGTAGTGAACAAACTTCTTCCTAAGTAACCCCTTGTGCAGGCTACTCGTGCTGCTAGATGCACTTTGAGAAGCATTATTTAAGCCTTCTTCTAAAAGATGTGTAAAATATCTGATTACCATCGTTTCACATGTCCCGTTTTGAAGCAGGCTTATTTTGGCACCAAT
This sequence comes from Lissotriton helveticus, assembly GCF_964261635.1. Classification (NCBI taxonomy): domain Eukaryota; kingdom Metazoa; phylum Chordata; class Amphibia; order Caudata; family Salamandridae; genus Lissotriton; species Lissotriton helveticus. The sequence goes on along the minus strand of NC_136063.1, from coordinate 402,309,795 downwards.
ATGTGAATCTTTACCAATCTGCAGTATAACATTTTCTAGATGTTGCTTTCCTTGCTGGTAATCATAGATGACCAAATCTTATGTCTTCAAGAGCCATGCTGCTAGATTCAAAGTGTTTGGTTCTGAATAAAGAACTCTTTCCCTTTCTATAGATAGCAGGTCTGGCAACATTGGCATCTTTTCCACTTCATGTGCCATTTCCATTAGGTATGAGTAACAAGTCTGTCTTGCCCACTGTAGAGCTATGAGTAGGAGCATCATTTGTGACTGTTTGCATTTGTTGATCACTAGAGAGCAGTGGTATCGGGGAAATAGGTAAGCAAATTTCAATGACCAATTTATCGATGGCGCATTACCTACAGACTAAGGTATGGCTTTCTGGGTACGAAGAACCAACATTTTGCATTTTGTGGTGTTGTGAAAAAGTCTATTTTTGGACTTCCCCACTTTATGAAAATTCTCTTTAACATTGTATGGTTCAGTTCCCACTCATGTGAGAGGGATGCTTGTCGGCTCAGTTTGCCCACTAACACAGTCTACTCCTGGTATATGTATCACAATTATTGTTTTCGGTCTCTGAATGGCCCATCTCCATATCTGCTGTGCCAGGTTTGATAGGTGAAATTACTTTGTTCTCCCTGGTTTGTTGAGGTCAAACATTGTAGTTGTATTGTCCGTTTGTATTTGTATGGATTTGTTCCACAAGTGCTGCTGAAAGACAACGCTATGAACACAGTTTTTAACTCCAGCAGGTTTATATGTTGGACTCATATTCCTCTGACATTTAGTCTCCCCATCCGATATGTGAGGCGCCAGTGGTAATTGTCTGCGCTGGAGCTATAGTCAAAGGGTCTTCCTGCTTTTATATTTGTCTTGTTCCACCATCTTATTTCCTCCTGTATTCTTTTGCGTGAAAACCACTAGATCCTCTCTTCTCCACATGGCTTGTGACCATGGACTCCGTATACGTTCCTGGATTGGTCTCATGTGAAGCCTCGCACGTGCTGTTAGTGGTATACATGAAGCCATCATTCATAATAATTTCCCCACAGTCCTCAATGTCAGAGACTGACCTTCTGGTACTGAGCTTCTTGCATTATAGCTTGTATTCTTTTTTCACATTTAAAAGCTTTTTCCTGCATAGTGTTCATCTTCGCACCCAAAAAGATTTTCTGTTGTTCTGGCATGGGTGAAGTCTTCTCCATATTTATCGTGAATACCTGTTTGTGCAGTTTTGTCATCACTTTTCTTATGCATTTTTTCTACTTTTATGCAGTTTGCTCATACCATCCACTCATCTAAGTATAGGCAAACATGTATTTCCCTTCTTCTCAGATGCACTGCTACAGACGCCAGGTACTTTGTGAATACTCTTGAAGCCAACTTTATGGCAAAGGGTAGAACTTTGAAATGATAATGTGTCTTGTTATCACTAACCGTAAGAACTTCTCGTGTTTTGGGTTCATTGGGATGTGTACATAGGCATCCTTTAGGTCTATGCTTGCCATGAAAACCCTGCTGGACCGGAAGAATGACTGCTTGTAGAGTGTTGCCTTCGAATTTTTGTGTTCTTATAAACTTGCTTAAGAAACAGAGGTCTAGTATCGGCACCAGTGTCTTGTCTAGTTTTGGAACTAGGAAGTATGTTTGATAAGATTCCTTGAGCCTGGAGTGTGCTTTTCTGCTGCTTGTTTTTCTAGCAGTTCCTTTACTTCTTTTTGAAGATATTTTATCTCTTCCTTTAATTGTATTTTTTTCTTTGGATATGGTTTTGGTGGATGTTTCTCCTACTCTAAGCAGTATCCATGTTGGATTATATTGAGAACCTATGCGTCCGATGTCACCTTCCTCCACTCCTAGAGGAAGTTTCCTATTCTTTCCCCCACAGGTGGTGTTTGTGGGTGAAATCCAATTTTAGTGAGTCACTCTGTTGCTGTTGCCACCCCTCTTGATGGCAGGCTTCTTCCTCTTGTTCTACCATGAAAGGAGTGTATTTGTGGTGTTTGGAATTCCCGCTGATGTGATGTTGACTGTGGCTGGCCTGCACTTTGAAAGCATTGATGAGGTGTCCCTGTTGTAAATCCATCGCCTCCGGCAGGTCTTGTAGTCAGGGCGATATCCCTTCTTGGCTGGCCCCTAAACTTTAAGGTCAATTGACTTGGCTATTTCATTGTCATTTTTAATTTGTTGCAGCCTGAAGTCTGTTGCTTTGCAAACAAATGATCACAATAAAATGGGCTTGTTGACTATGTTGGCTTGCTCTTTGTTTTTAAAGCCTGATATCCTTAGCCATGCATGGCATCTTAATGTTGTCACTGTCACCGTCTGTCTTGCTGTTCTATCTGTGGCACCTAAAGCTGACTTTAGGCATGTGTTGGCAATATCTTTTCTTCAGCAAGGGCTTTTGCTCTTTCCTGATTTTGTTTAGACAGGTGCTTCATTGACTGCCATCTCTTTCCAGTTTTGATATGCATATCTATTTAGCAACACGTTTGAGTTTGCTATTCTCCACCGAGTTGCAGCTCCTCTTTCAAATATTCTTTCCACCATTTTTATCCTCCTGAATTCACTATCTAGAGGAGGTCCAGAGAGGGTAGGAAAATTTACTATGTTTCTAGCTGTGGCTACGATGATGTAATCTCCCACCACATTGCCCCAGATGTACGCTGGGTCTTTAGAGGAGTGCTTGTATTTTTTCTCCACCCTGGGAGTAACTGCCCTGAAGGTTGCTGGTTCCTTATATGACTCTCTCCCCTGATCCATGACGCTTAGGAGCATTGGGAGGAACTAATTTTTGTTTTCTGATAAAATCCGTGTCTCCAGTAAGAAACAGCTCTGAGCCTTTTCTTTCTCCATTAATATTCCACACCTCTCAGCTACTTTTTTGACCAGCAGATTGTACATTGTCACATCATCTGAAAGCGATGGTCTAGAAGGATAGGGGTCGATGGTTTCTACGTGGAGTCTGCCTTGAGATCCTGCCACCGATATTCTTAATCATAAACATCCTGGTACAGACTGTCCTTTATCATCTTCATAAAAGAGCTCCTGTTTTACTTCCTCCTGGGGCTCCGGTGTTGAGGGGCGGGGGGAGGTGGGGAGTTGTTCAAATTCATCTGAATCCTTTTCCTCTCGAGCCTTCCACCGTAGGTTTCAATGGCATCCTGCAAAGAGGCTTCAAATTTCTCTTTCTTTTGTAAGATGGCCGAGGGCATAATCATCAGCATCGAAGGAAGGTGCTGTTCTCCTGTTTGACGTCTTAAGATTCAACTGCTGTTGGTATAGCGGCCTTCTTCATCTCTTTGTCTCAGCTTCAATCCAGGCAGACTTGTATTTCTGGGAGTCAGTTTTCAACTTGACCACCATTACCTTTTTTTGAGTTCCCTTTCTTTTTCTTTCAGCTTATGTTCTTTTCTGACATATATGATCTTTTCTACAGAGTCTTCTCCTTCAGCTTAGTCAGCGGCCTCATCTTCTCCACTCAACAACCCTAAATCTCTGAGTGAGGCAGTTTCCTTTTGACCCTTCATAGCATAGTGTACAAGCCTTTGTATTGCGCCTTCCGTTTTTTCACCTTAAACACCTCGCAGGATTCTGACTGATGGTCGATTGGCAAGGCAAAGATTGCAGGCCTGATGGCTGTCCCTCTGTGCAAACTTATGGTAGCACTGTGGGCAAAAAATAAACGGCCTCTTCTCCATTTCAGGAGGAGCAGGGATCCCCCTGCCGGTGCATTTTACCTAGATGAAAAAACTCCACTTACTTGAGTTTTACTTGGAGTTCTCAGAAATCACTTCCTTCAATATCACGATTTTCTTTTATGCAAAAAAAAGTCTTTGCTACTTCATATTCCTCCTGTAGAATGGATATCTTCCTGATTCTTCCAGACACAACGGCGGTAAAAAAAATTCGAAGATAGCGACCAAGAGTGAGACTTCCGGGGAGGGAGTCTGATGTCCGAAGAGGATGGAACAAGCACCAAATGGTGGGGACCATCAACTCCAAGCAACAACAACAACAAAAAAAAGGGAGAGAGAAAACAATAAAAGGACTACTATATAAGAAACTCCAGATGGTACCACGAGATGGCTGAATGCACAGCATGTGAATCCAGTAAAGATGCACGCTGCAAAACTAAATTAATCAAAAGAAACAATATTTGATCTTAGTAACTGCAATAGCTGACAAACTCTTAATGAAGCATAGCTTAACCCACCAGCTAATAAATACAACAGAGTGCGAGCTATAACTGCCAGATTCAAAGATTGGGTCTTCAAACATTTCATACACATTGTCCATTTTGCTTCATAGGACCTTCATGGAGAAGGTCTTCTTGCTTTCCTTATTACCCTCATGCATTTTATCAGGTAATCAAGGTGTTGACATTCTAGTTTATTCAATAGCAATGCAGCTAACTCATGAGACTGGCTCTAGTGACATATCTGTCCTTGCTTGTTTGTCAACGTAATATCTTTGTCTACTGGAAATCTGACCACCCTTATGATTGACAGATGGACCAGATGTAATGACCGTGGTGGTCTTGCCCACTGTGCTGTTATTTGTGCTATTTTGTAACTTCTTAAAGTGGAATTAGAAGAGAAACATAAGCAAATATCCCATCCCACTTTATTAACAGGGCATAGGCCTGTGATCTTGGATGGTAATACCTGCCTACAAGGCTTCTGCATTTTGCTTCTTATGTAAAGAATATATCTGTTTGCTGGGGGGCACTAGAGAGCCTGGAGCAAAATGGCCTCACCTTAGTGCTGCTCTGCTGGTCGAGTGAACAATCCGCACATTATTCTACAGATACAACGCCATCCACGGGCAACACTTACGAATTCTGACGCCTCATCGTAACATGAGCACTTTGGTCGTCTTGTTGTCGCTGTTCTGTGCTTTATATCGCCACTAACTGCAGAAGTTCTCTCCGGACAAGATGGAGGCTTGAGAGTGATCCGGACGCTATGCACTGCTTATACGTCGTCCTTTGGAGTACCACAACACAGAGGTGCTGCAGCTTAACTATCCTGCTGCCGCTGGCCGTAGGACTTAATCGCTTTGTTCTGCTTCCCACACTTCCCGTTTAACGGCCGGCAACGCATGGTGACCAGGACCGGCTGAGGCCTGTTGTGCGGCGGAGTAATACGGGAAAGCCCGTACCTGATGTGCCACTACCGTGGCACATGCTTCCTGGCGGGGCTCCACAGTGCTGTTGGCGACCAGAGAGACCTGGGACATTCCGGATTTTGCCTAAGCAACAGATAGGTACGGAGAGTGGCTGTGCGGCCCACTCCCCCTTCTGTGCTGCTGCCCGGATCGTGATACGGCAATAGAGTGGCTGTCCGGCAGCCCGCCACTGTTTTGCGCTGGAATCCTGCAAAAAAGCGGCCCGCTGGCATCGCTGCTTCCATACTCCAGTAACTTGCCGAGAGGAGGGCCTATCTCTTGTGGAGCACCCTATGCCAGGAGAGTGGCTCGGCCACTGATACCGCAGTTGTGGAGAGTGCTCCATCCCTTAATTATTCAGGGGGAGACGGCAGGACACTGCGTGGGCACCTTTAAGGCAAAGGAAGCCTGATTTGTATGTCGCGATCCAGAATACCGCTCAGTGGACTGCGGCTGTTTCAAGGACATTGTGGACTGTGGCCTATCTAGCGCTGGGTGACTAACGTGGAAGTGCTGTCACAGTATCTGCCTAGGGTGCTGACATTTGGGCGCGACTCGTCCCCTTGCATTACTCGCAGTAAGTGCATCATCTGGACAGTCTAAGGCTGCACTCCGCTAGTGGCCATACATTGAAGCGGGCAGCGCAGTGCTGCGGATGCCAGGCGGCGTGGATTACTCTATTGTCACTGGCGGGAACCACACTGCGCTGTTATAACGAAGACCACCTGCACGGTAGGGCACTCCATCTGCGAAGGAATACACGCGGCGCAGTGCCACAGCACTATCTGTGCCGTGTGAACTTTCTCAGCATTATACACTGAGCAGCGAACATAGTCCAAGTATTGGCCTCACTTGATATCACAAAAGCAGCCCCAAGGGGGAGGTCGCATCATGGGCCGGACAGATGTTCAACAGGCGAACTTGAACTTTGAAACCCGGAGGCTGACCAAATCCTAGGTTCCGGCTACATCAGACACTGAACCAGAGTTGGAGGCAGGCGCCAGCAACAAACTGGAGCGCATGATGCCAACAATGTAGCAGGGTATGCAGTCCATTGACGCCAAGATAGACCACCTCAACCTGCGAATGGACGGTATTACAGAGAAGCTTGATAAGCATGGATCGCGGATAACGGACGCGGAGCAGCGTATCTCGACGACTGAAGACCGAGTGAAGGTCGTTAGTACCTCATGCTCCAATATGGAAAAGCTCCTGGCAGTGATCCAGGCGCGGAACAAGGACCTTGAAGCCCATTCTCGCAGGAACAACCTGCGCATTACGGGGATCCCAAAATCAACCAACACGGGCCCCATGGAATCATACATTGAGACCTTGCTCAAAGATATGATGGGAGAGGATAAGTTCTCAAATGTACTAATTGTGGAATGAGCCCATCGCTCGTTGGCGCCCAAACACGTGCCGGGGGCTCCTCCGCACCGCATCATAGCTAGGCTCTTGAATTATCGAGATCGAGACGCTGGACAGTGCCTGGCCAGGGATAAAGGGATTACCAACTAACAAGGGATGAAACAGAAATTATTCCCCGACTTCACGGTGGCTAATCAAGATCCAATATGCTATGTTATTCCTTGCACGGTTGCCCATACAGCACGCAGGTAAAGCCTGAATCTTCACGTCGCCTAAGGAAGCCCTCCAATATGTGCACCAGAATGAACAGCAGAAAGCGACACCAACAGCGGGAGCCGATGCGGAGGACTGAGCACATGAGATTATTACTGTGTGACGCATTAGGGTAGAATGCAGGTTGCTGATGTACAGAGACTTATCACTAATGTAGCGTTGTCTGTCTATGGGTTGGTTAGGCACTGTCGGTTTGGGCACACAAAGCCGTGGGGAGTCGGGTGCAGGGATGCCTTTTGGGGTCGGATCTTCTTACCAGCTCAAGGTCGCAGTTAGGGGGGGGGGGCTTCTGGATTTAGACTGCAGGCGTCGACTGGAGGCAGGGCAGGGGTCGCTGGATCTCGGTTCAGGATCGCTGGGGGGACCGCCTCATGGTGTTTTTCCACTTGAGCTCACGCCGGGTTCGGCAAGTGCAGAGTGGGCTGGATTTGCAGTCTCCAGCTGCTGCCAGAGGTTGCAGTTGAACAAATCCTGTGTTCACAGAAGAAGCAGTCTTTGGGAGTGAAGGCAGGCAGGTCCTCCAGGGTTTTTGAGGTTCCTGGATGCAGGACACACCGGGATTTCGCAGGAGCAAGTTCGAGGGGAGACAGGCCTGTAGGGCTGGGGCTAAGTCAGTGGGCATCTTCCTCGTGTTAGCTGGCTGCGCAGCTGTACGGTCCTTCTTTTCTTCTGGTCGTTTCTGGATCTGAGGAAGCAAGGATCAGGGTGCGCCCTAAATACTAGATTTAGGGGCGTTACAGGTAGGTAGAGGGCAGGGACCAATGGGTCCCTTCCCTGGGGTAGGACCATCCCCTATTGTGCCACCCTCCAGTGGGAGGGGGCACGAGCCTGTCCCTGGTTGGTTGGGTCCCCCCCATCCTCAAGATGGCAGGGACTCAGAGTTGTTCTTCACCTCGCCTCCGCCACCTGAGCGTGGAGTTGGCAGAGGTAGGTGTAGGAGAGTAGGGTCTGCTTCCTATGGTCACCCCTACTTTTTGCTTTACTGGTTTTCGACTTAGATGTGGCTGTGGGCCTGCTAATCAGACCCACAGCCCAAATGCACTCTCTCTAAATTCACACCCTGTACTCTAGGTACATCCACAATTGGGAATTGGTTCACCTTATCAGCCCCTGTAGAAGTGTACCCTAGGAACGCAGGGCATAGGTGTAACCAAGGCCTACCAGGGGCTGCTGCATTTATTATGCCACCCCTGGCTGGCCACTCAAACTGACACAACTGGCTGATCACTCAGCTGGGGCAAGGTTGTGTAATCACCCCTTGCTTCGGTATAGTATTCCTATATCTATCCTTATGTATAGACACACAGTAACCTATAAGTCACTCCTATGGCAGGCCTTAACAATCCTGGAGGCAGAGTGCTTGGTTATGTGTGAGATGGTGCTCTAGCATGAGCTGAGCCTGTCTGCAGCTTTCGGAACCATGTCCTTATAGCTGTTCTATGATATTGCCATACCATATACTCCTAAGTGCATTATAATCCTCGCGGTTGAATGCTAACTTTGGTTTGGCTTTATCTAAACATGTTGTGTAAGGTGTCATACGCTTTGCAATACTACCCCCTCGCCAATTCTGGCGACGGGGGTAGCATTCCACCCTTCTAGAGGGAGAAGACATGTTGTTGCTGACTATCCCGGTTAAAGTTAACCAGAGCCCCAGCGTCACAAAATGGACGCTGCTGCCACACGGAGGTTTGGACAATAGGTTTCCTGCCTGGAGAGGTGCGAGCACCACCCCAGACAGGACTTTGTGTATTGGGACAGGGAGGGCTGAATAGAATGAGACACTGCCTGGGGCACACTAGGTGCTCCACGCATAGTCCAGTTCAAACCAGTGCTGGGGCACTCCAGCCCCAGCTCTGGCGCGAAACTGGACAAAGGAGAGGGGGTGTAACCACCCCCGTTCCTGGTCCCACCCATAGGAGGGACCTAGAAAGTAATCCAGACCCTTTTAGTTGTATAAAGGTAGGAGCTGAACCCCAGGACTTTAGATTTGATCCTGAACTGAAACTTGAACGAAACTCTGGACCTTCGACATTCTGCTGAAGCTGAAGACTGAAGAATCTCCCTTGTGGCCGAGAAGTGACCACCCTGGGCAACCAGGCACCATCCAGCAAAATCAATGGCTTGCTTTGTCGACGTCTCCCGCCGGACCCGAGCACAGAGCCTGACAAGACCCAGACTTCCAGACCTCTCTGACCCTCTCTTCGCGTCTGCAGCATAGCGGAGATCCGTGGAGGCGATAAGACACGTGGGACCGGCCATCTTGAAAAGCCCACGAATTGCTAACTGTGCAGCTCCTGAGGAAGCTGTGCACTGGGGGGATTGAGAAGCCCCGATTCCGAGCTCCACCTGCACCGAAGATCAGCCCTCCACGAGTTCTGCGTGGGGCCCTTCTGCTGATGTTCTGCTCGACGCGTTGTCCGGTTGCTGGCCCATTGGCTAGTAGCCTCTGTGACGACAATCCTTTGAAATCACCTCGCTGGTCTGGTTGCTCCAGACTGGCCCTTGCCTCCCTGCAAAGGTGAGGCACCTCAGACCTTGCTGGTCTGCATCAGAAGCCTTCTTTGTGTCCTGCGAGGGCTGCCTTTGCCAAGGCTTGTTGACTCTAATCCAGCGGTCGACCCCTCCATCTGCGAGAACCTTCGTGGGACAGCTCCTCTCTAGCGTCTGGTCGTCCTCGACGCCTCCTGGTCCGCGTGGCTGAAGAGACAACCTTCACGACAGCACCTGATTGCTCCTCGACGTCGTCTGGTTCCTTCCTGGTTCCACCCGGTCACTGGCTAGTGACCCAGACTCTGTCCCCTCTGCTTTCAGGTCTTCATCCTCGATCCACCCAGACATTTTCCTCCTGGTCGCCTGCAGCAACTTTCTTCACAGGCTCCATAGACTTCAACGTCGAAACCCGACACATCTTCACACCTATGCACCTGCTTCCTGTGGGTGAGGTAACGTGAGTACTTCGGTGCTCCCAATGGTATTAACTATCCAAGTGTCTAGGTTTGTAGTTGTTTCCTTCTAGCTAGACCGGAAGTGTCCTAAATCCTTTTTTTTCTAAACTCTAAGTTCCCATTGACTTAACATTTACTTTCGCGTGTGTGTAAAGACACTGCACGTGCCGCCTATGGGCCTCCTACTCCTAACCTAAGGGTCAGATAGTGTAGCCCCAGCGATTCTCTAGGCCCTAGGCCTTTCCTTTTCTCCAGTCGTGGTTCTTGTATCAATTACTTAGTATATGGTTTTACACGCCCCTAGGGCCTACCTGTAAATTGTGCTATTTAAAGTATTTCTAAGAGTAACTGGTTATGTGCTTTTGCCTCTGACCTCATAAAGAGTTCAGAGGAGTGTGTTAGTAAATAAATACATATATATTTTATATATATCCTGTGTGGTGTCCTTTCATTTGATATTCAAGGGGTTACATATGGTAAAACAGCTGGCTTTACACGCCCTCAAGAGTCTTTTTGCCTAAGACAGTTCTGTCCACGCTACCACTAGGATAGCTGGTCTATAAGGTTGACTTACAACCATCACCATAAGAGTTGTTTGGACTGGTGCAAGGTGTTCACTAGAATAGTGAACATCATATACCAGGCCAACTTCTCACAGTAGGCACACCTCTCTTTCTCACTTGTTTTTCCCACCAGTTCTCCAGCCCAAAGTGGGGAGCAGAACCAGTGGGAACCAGTTGGTGCCTTTGAAGCTTCTACTTCGTGAACCCTGCCCATCCTGGGGGAGGAGGCTTGGGACCTCGTCCCAGGATGTGCATTGTTTCAGGCCCCCAAGAGCAGCAGGCTCTCGACCCAGGGGTCCCGAAACATGTCTGGTGGTGGCAGCCTACGCTGCTACTCAGTCAGGTCACAAGAGGTGGGTTCGTTTTCAGGGGGCATCTTTGAGATGCCCTCTGTGTGCATTTTTCATTAAATCCCACATTGGCATCAGTGTGGGTTTAATGTGTTGTGAAGTTTGATACCAAACTACTCAGTTTTCAGTGTAGCTATTATGGGGCTGTGGAGTTCGTAATGACAACCTCCCAGCACCATATACTCTTAATGGCAGCACTGCGCTTACAATGTCTAAGATAGGACTTAGACGTTGTAGGGGTACAGGGCTCATGCATATGTGCCCTCACCACTGGTATAGTGCACCCACTAGAGGGGTGGCTGATCTATGCCAGGGCAGTGGGTTGTAGTTACTATGCCATTATAGCTACATCCTAATGTACAATGTAATGTTTACTATACATAGACTATGAGATCTGAGGGGCTGCTAGCTCTTACTGGAACTGTGTATACATTGATGGATGTGGCCTACGTTTATATCTGGACTTTCTTAATGTTTATAGACCTTTGGGTGCGAGGTTTATGAATACCACCCTCAACCCCCCTGATGCCATGCAGGGGGAAACCGGCTACTTGTGACACTCTGATAGGGAATACCCCACCACTGTTTACTGTTAAACTAGGACTCCTGTGGAGCTGGGCGTTCAGAATTACGACAAGTGGTTGCATGAATGTTGTTTTGTTCTTTGGGGAGGGATTCACAGCATGGTTCTGTTTCTGGAATGGGAGGGATGGGCTGTTGGGGAACTATATGTATTTAACACTGCTTGGGGCAACGGACATTGACCGATATGTGGGCATTGTGTGACGCGCTCTGAGACAGCATTTTGTCAAGTTGTACTCCACAGGGAATGGCAGATGCAAAATCTAAAAGGATTTTGTGGTTAACCTGGAATGTCCGAGGCCTCAATAACCTCAGAAAAGTTAGACAGGTAAGAATAAGTTACTTACCTGTAATCCTAGTTCTCTTCCAGGGGTATCCTCAAAGTCATAAGCACTGAATATTCCCGCCCATGTGCGGGACCCCGGAAACAATATAAAAATATATATGTAAAAAAACACATATCTCGCTCCAAATATATGTAAATACATATTTCATTTTTCTCACACCAATGCAGCCCTAAAACCAAGGCTAGACAATGTAAACACTTGTATATGTATAGAAATTAGAAAGGAAACAAAAAACACATTAGGTCAAATAGTCCTTGAACTTTGTGTTTTAATGAGTAAAACCACTCATAAATCCTGAAAATTGCTCATAAAAGACATTGTCAGCCATAGGCTGCATTGAGAAGCAATAACACAGAAACTGAAAGCATTTTCAGCTAAAACCTGGCACCGTGCCTTTAAGGCAGCCATGACCCCAGGCTTCCCATCATGCCTCAGGGGGGACAGTTGTTCATTGCATAACCCTGAAGTCGGGGCTAAACCACAAGTCAGAGTCATACAGCTCTCATTTACCTGGAGAGGCGGGTGGGTTGCTTATGACTTTGATGAGGATACCCCTGGAAGAGAACTAGGATTACAGGGAAGGAACTTGTCCTTCTCTTCCAGGGGATCCTCATCAATAGTCATAAGCACTGAATAGAATAGCAAGCCCATCAACCACCTGTAGGTAAATAAGAAGTACATGACCCAACTTAAAAAGACCAATCATGAAAGCCCAAAACTAGCTGTTAAACAGATTCCGCAAGGAGGCCTGGTCTATTTGGGTATCTGCTCTCGTGTCATAATCAAGACAGTAATGTCTGGTAAATGTATGGACGGACCTCCAAGTCGCCGCCTTACAGATCTCAGACATGGGTACATTATTGAGGAAAGCCGCAGTTGCAGCTCTCCCTCAGGTGGAATGCGCTTTGAGAGAAAACCCCAGGGGCTTCTGCGCTAGCTGGTAAGCAAGTTTAATACATGAAACAATCCATCTAGAAATAGAACGTTTCGAGGCAGCATGACCTGTCCTGATCGATCCATATTTAACAAAGTGATGATCAGAATGACGTATACCCTTAGACCTATCTAGATAGAATTTTAAAACTCTTCAGGTCTAGAGAATGAAGAGCCCTCTCAGCTGGAGTGGAGGGATTGGGAAAGAAAGTAGGCAGAGAGATGGTCTGATTTACATGAAAATCTGACACCACTTTAGGGAGTAAAGATGGATGCGTCCGTAGCACCACTCTATTCAAATGGAACACCGTATAGGGTTCAGAGGAACAGAGAGGTTAAATCTCGCTTACCCTACGAGCTGACGTGATTGCCACCAAAAAAGCTACTTTCCAGGAAAGATGTTGTAAAGTAGTTTTGTGAATGGGTTCAAAACGCAGACCCATTAGCTTTGATAGCACCAGGTTCAACTCCCAGGGAGGAGAAGGGGGACACACTGGAGGGTACACTTTTTTTTAACCCTTGCAGGAAGTCCTTGACAGATGGCAACCAGAAAAAAGAGGTTTGAGAAGGTGATCTCCTATAAGCTGTTATAGCAGCTAGGTGCACCTTGATGGAATTCAACTTTAAACCTGCTTTAGCCAGATATAACAAATAAGGAAGAACTGCTTCTTCCTGACATTGAACTGGATTATGATCATTCTGTATACACCACATACGGAATTGCTTCCAGTTGCATGCATAAGAATGTCTTGTGGAGGGACGTCTTGCCTCTTTTAGGAAGAACATGCAGTCCTCTGGCAGCCCTAGATGGGCATATCCATGCGCCGCCACGGTAGCCCCGTCCGCTGCGGCACTTATAATTTGGTTGGAGACCCGACTGCCTTCCAGAAGGATCTCCTCAAAGTCCTTACGGTCTTCTTGAGGGAGCTTCTCCACCAAACGCTGTAGAGAATCCCACAGGGACCTATCGTAACGCACCAAAAGGGCTTCCGCGTTGGAAACTTTGAGAAAGGACGCTGAAGTACAACAGATTTGTCTCCCCCACGAGTCTTGTGTCTTGCTGTCCTTGTCCGGAGGTACAGTGGCGGAAGAGGAGACCGCACTGGACTTCTTCGCTGCTGCGATGATTACTGAGTCCGGGGGCGGATCAGCTCTGAGAAACCGAGATCTGTATTTCTTCAGAATCCTCACCGGAGCCGCTTTGATCATTGCTGGGGTGAGGAATACCTCCATCACAGGATCTATAATCCCAGGCACTAACGGCAAAAGGGGTTTGGGTACAGACCTGTGATGTAGCGTTTCAAAAATCACTGAGGTCTTGACCTGCAGAGTTGTTAAGGGAACTCCCAGTTTCAGAGCCTCTCTACCCAGTATGTCCTGAAAGGTGAAGATATCATCGATCGGAGATACCCTTGATGGCAGGGAGTCCGTCAGAGTGGGAGAGTAGTCTCTATGGGAGCGTGTCGGAGAAGAAGAGGTAGTAGGAGATCTTCGTTCTCTCCTCCTGCTCCTAGATCTTGATCTACGCCTGGTGGATCGCACCCTGGAGTGTGATCTATCCCTATGGCGAACAGGCAGCGTGATCTTTCTCTGGGCCTCACCGGAGAGCGTGACCGTTCTCTAGGCCTAGAGATCGGCTGCTGCAATCGAGGCGCTGTCTCCTTGTCTGTAGCCCAGTGATGTAGGGGCTTATACCATCGCGGAGACAGTCTGATGGCAGGAGACTGCTGTGCGGTGTCCCTCACTGGAGAGCATGCAGGTGTTGCATCCTTTTGCATGTGGAGGAGGCGTAGGAGAATGTCTTGATCCCTGAGGTATAAATGATCATATCAAGGCCGAAAAATATGAGCCTGACGAGTAAGACAGGCTCACAGGAGAAGCCGTGCGACTGCGAGAACCACGTTCTGGTGTTCTCTTCCTCTTGGTAGAGTGACTGATGCTCACTGGAGAGCCATGGTCACCTTCCGCAGCTGAAGCTGTTCTTGAGGACCTCTGAGATGTAGGCCCATGACTCGAAGACGGAGCCGGTCGAGTCGACGTCTCGGTGTGTTGTGCCACCACTGGCTGAGGCTGTGCCGAGGAATGGTGAACCTGTGGAGACTGCGCTGGAGTCCCCTGTCTCGACGTCGAACGCCGGTGAGGTGGCGTCGACGGAGGCCTTCTCGACGTCGAGTGCCGATCACTGGACGCCGACGGAGGATGCTTGGAAGCTGAATGCCCTCGACTGGACTGCGATGGATGTCTCGACGTCTATGTCCTGTTGACGACGATAAATGTCTCGACGTAGATTATCGATGGTGAGACGCCAACGGAGGATGTCTCGACGTCGACAGTCGATGGCGACGGAGGGTGCCTCGGCGTCGATCGCCGATGGCCTGGCAACTGAGGGTTCCTCGACGTCTAGCGTCGATGATGGGACGCCGACGGAGGATGCATCGATGTCGAGCGTCGATGATGTGACGCCGACGGAGGATGTCTCGACCTCGAACGCCGATGACTAGGCGTCGACAGAGGCTTCGACGTCGAAGACTGGACCTGAGGCTTCGACGTCGAGCTGTCATGCTCTAACGGCAACCTCTCTCTCGACGCTGCCCCTCGCCCGGTTGATGGCAGCGGAGTTACCTTGACTCTCGACGCTGAAGTCTTCACCGTCGAGGGTAGTTGACTCGCCGTCGTCGGTGGAACCTTCGACGCCGATCCCGACGCCGAAGGAGAGCAAGTCGGGACATCTTTCGACGTAGACCGCGTCCTCCGCTTTTTCTGTCTCTTTGGAGAACTACCTCTCTCAGAAAGTCCATAAATTCTGATTTTTTACTCTGTCCTTGAGAGTTCTACCAGACAAGGACTTGCAGTGATCACAGCTTTCTGCAGAATGAGAGTTAGGAAGACAGAGGATACACACAGGATGTGTCAGTCTTAGCCTTCTTCTTCCCACAGGAAGGGCAGGGATCAAAAAGCGAAGGCATTTTGACAAAAAATTAACCTTTTTTAAGCCCAAAAAATTTAGCACTATCGCTCTAAGGCCAAAAGCAGTCGAGTGAATACACAAATTGAAGGAAAACATCAATTTTTTTTGACAGAAAGTCAAAAAAAGGTGGGAGCTGTTTAACCAGGGTCCTGACTGAAAGAGCCGGAAAGAACAACTGATCTAACTGTCACCCCTGAGGCATGATGGGAAGCCTGGGGTCATGGCTGCCTTAAAGGTACGGTGCCAGTTTTTAGCTGAAAATGCTTTCAGTTTCTGTGTTATTGCTTCTCAATGCAGCCTATGGCTGACAATGTCTTTTATGAGCAATTTTCAGGATTTATGAGTGGTTTTACTCATTAAAACACAAAGTTTAAGGACTATTTGACCTAATGTGTTTTTTGACTCCTTTCTAATTGCTATACATATACAAGTGTTTACATTGTCTAGCCTTGGTTTTAGGGCTGCATTGGTGTGAGAAAAATTATATATGTATTTACATATATTTGGAGCAAGATATGTGTTTTTTACATATATATTTTTATATTGTTTCCGGGGTCCCGCACATGGGCGGTAATATTCAGTGCTTACGACTATTGATGAGGATCCCCTGGAAGAGAATAGCCTATCTAGACCATCATAACGTCCAAATTGCTCTCTTACAAGAAACCCATCTTACTAAACACACTATCTCGACGGTGGCATCTAGTTGGGCAGGGGTACGGCTGGCTGCTTCCTACTCCTCTTACTCGAGCGGTGTCATGATATTAATTAAAAAAGGTCCCCCATTCGATGCCATATATGTAGAAGAGGACGTGTTGGGCGTTCTATATTGGTGCACACAATTATGTTCCAATGGTTGTGGGGGTTTACCCAAATTACCCTCCTATACCTGGGTAAAGAGCAGTACAACAGTAAATTCAAAAATGGCAAGGTGGAAAAAATATATATAACAACTCTTCAATAGGGGGCTGTGTATTCCTCTATAATCAGTCCATTGTCCTGTCATTCATTTCACACACACATACAACAATTATATACAAATTACACAGAAAACATACAACAATCCTATACAAATCACAAAATATAAACAATTCATAAGTTCCTTTCCACCCAATTCATCAAAAAGAAAGTGTCCATCTATTCCATACAGGGAATACACTCCAAGGTAGTCTTGTCAACACAATCGGTTCAATTTTCTCCAGAACCTAAATCTCACGATTGAGCGAAAAATATATTTCCAGACTTAATCAAATATTATCATCAGACTCCTCTTATCGTATTAGAATTACGATAAGATGAGGGTCTGCCATTTGCAAGATGGCGGACCCTGAAGAGGGGGTTTCACCTCGCCTCCCTCACCTGAGGGGTGGAGTTGGCAGAGGTGGGCACACCTTCTGGGCTGGATAGTTTCACCAGCCTGTCTTCCCGCTGAAAAGGAGGGGAGACAGGAAGGGGGGGCCTACTCCTGATAGCAGGAGAGGCTGGGGGTCGCAATACAAAGGCTGCCAGGCTTTTGAAGCTCCCCTACCACAGATGGCTCTTACTGGCCTGGGGTAGGTGTGAACACCTCCGCCCAGGAAAGGCTTTGTTTCTGGGCTCAGGGAGCGAAGGCTCCCACCCTAGGGGTCCAGAAACATGTCTCGTGGTGGCAGGCTGGTGTGTACAAGTCAGGAAACCGACAAGAGGCTGGTCGTTTTCAGGGGGCATCTCGCTGATGCCCTCAGTTTGCATTAAATCTCACACTGGCATCAGTGTGGGTTTAATGTGCTGAGGTGTTTGATACCAAACTTCCAAGTTTTTAGTGTAGCCATTATGGTGCTGTGGCGTTCATAATGACAAGGTCCCAGCACCATATACTTTTAACGGCAGCAATGCACTTACAATGTCTGAGAATGCACTTTTTGGAAGCACTACCAAGTAAGAATGCACTTTGAAACTGTAGGGGTACAGGGCTTATGTGTCTGTACCGTCACCACTGGCATAGGGCACCCAGCTAGAGGAGTGACTGATCTATGCCAGGGCAGTGGGTTGTAGGCATAAGATGTGTGTCATGTGGCACAATAAGTGCTGCAGCCCTTAGAGGTCTTCCCTGGTCACAGTGTCCTGGGTACCTAGGGTACCATTTACCAGGGGCTGACCTGTGGCCAGAGATGCCAATTGATTGAGTTTTGGGGAAAGAACACAGGCCCTGGGAACATGATTGGCAGGGACTCCGGGCACATCAAGTGAAAGTGCATCAGGAGTCTGGCAAAAAGTGGGGGGATACTGCAACAGAAACCCACTTTCCTACAACATCTCCATCTCTTCCTGTGGGGTGTGTTCAATGTCCTGCCGCTCCAGGTCCCTTCGCAAAGCCCCACTGTCCCAGAAAAATTTCTTCTATCAGAATGATCCACAAGCGTTGCAAACTTCTTCCTTATACTCCGGTGAGAGGCAAAAATTGCAGACTTTATGCAGGTCGGTGTACTAGTACTTGGAGTAGCACAGAGGACAGAATTGAAACTGAGTCCATTCCATCAGCAGAAGACTGGATAATACGGAACAGAGTGGAAGTTGATCAATGTGGCAAGGCCCGAAGGCTGCCAACAATGTCCTCTCTATCGAAGACCAAGTTTTCGTATTTTCTTGACACACGGAGAATGATGAAACGTGTACGAAACAATACCGATGAGGGTACAGTGGGTTGCACACAGTGGGGATACTGAAGAACAGTTTTGAACTGAAGTACTGCAAACCACATCCGAACTCAATGGCTGAAAGAAAACAATCTAACAATGGAGTCGATGCCCACGCGCACTATCACCGAAAGGAGGAATCACCTTACCTCGTGACTGGAAAAGACTACTTAGAAGAAAAACAGCTTGCACACATCCGGACACAACATGATGGCAGGAGTATGCAAAGCATGTGTATCTACAGCACACATGGCTCGAAAACACTGTATGTAAAATACAGGCTAGGTAGCCTGCACACGAGGGATTACTTCATTTGTATCAGTAGGCTCACTGCTGGTTCTGTCCACTGTGACTGTAGTCTGGGAAGGTTACACAACTTTACCCATTTTTTTTTAATCTGTAAAAAATAACACTGCACGGCAGTGATGGCTCCTTCCTATTTCTAAAATTCATGGGTTTAGATGTGTCAAATCGGCATTGGCGCTCTGAATGAAGTCAGATGACCTGTATGTTTTAATTCCATGGCAGCATTTCTATAGGTTGTAAGGCCCAGTTTGAGAGAGCTGCGCACTTAGTTAGGCATTAACTCATGCAGATATCCGAAAGAAAATTAAGCACACTTTATAATGCATTGTGCAGCTATTTCTGTTCAAATCGTATGCCCTCTCAATATTTCCTTTTTTCCGCCTTAAGACAGTTGGCAAATTAACTGATTGTTTTTACTGGATATGAGTTTGGGTGCTCGAATGGCATTAGACCACTTCAGTGATGATACTGTTTATGCGTTCAGCCACGTTTACTGAACGTTTTTACTGGTAAAGAACTTAGTGCTCAAATAGGTACTGCACGTGCAGCTTAGGAAGTAAGATTACTACTGAACCATATAGGTTTTAAAATTTTCATGCACTTTATTTTGCACATCAGATGCATTTGTTGATTACTTGCACTAAAACTAGATATAGCTCCAATTGTTATATCGCCCGCTAATTGTACAGTATATGTTTCTGTTCCCTGCACTATTTACACATTCGATGAATGCATTTAATCAGAATGGTACGGAATATAGTACCTAGATGGTCATAAGATTAATGGCTTCTTCCAGAATGGTATGGAATACTGTACCTTAATGTTAATGTGCTGCTCAGTTGATTGCTCTTTATCAGAGAGATTTCTGTATGTAATAGTTTTTAAATGATCATTTTTAACTATTGTAAGGCTGACAGCTGAAACAATGGTAGGATGAAGGGAGAGGCTACTAGAAGATAGGAAGCTGGTTAGTGTGTTATACTCAGTAAAACATAGTTAAAAAGGATGCCAGGATAGATTCTGCCAAATACCACTGCCCAGCAAAAAATGGTGTACCAAATCTCCTTCATGTTGCAGTCATGGACACAAGCACACCAGTCGAAAATGACCATATTCACACAGCATTCTGTCATGTAACAGCTGACTGGCCCAGGGCCTACATTAAGCCACTGCAAACAAGCGGTCACCTTATAAACTGGGATGAGAAGCTCAAAAGACATTCTCTGTCAGGAATGGGTACACATTGGGTTCCCCCTGAAATAATTCCTGTACTCCAGTGTCAAAAAAACAAGCAAAAATAATATGGAGCATCTAAAGTGTGCAACAAAGAATGCTACAATCTCTGGAGGTAAACAATGTAGACCAGAAAACATTCTAGGGATGAGGGCCAAAGGTTTTTAAGTTATGCAGGCTACTTTCATCCCAACACCCGTTGCCTCGCTACTTTTAGCTGGTCAGGTAGGGATATGGTCCTATACCATGTGGCAGAAAGTATCTATAATTAATATTAAAAACAAAAGAACAAAGAATCCCTTTTTGTCCTCTAAATTTAAACAGGAGGAAAAAGCACTGTAACCTAAACAGGGAATGCTGTCAGAATGTAAGTCAACACATTAATCAATGCCACAACTAATCTATTCTGGTTGTTTTTGGAAAAGTTATACATTGACGTACAAGTTACTTACCTTCGGTAACAATGTATCTGTATCTGGTAGAGATGATTCTAGCCGCAGATTCCTTAACGTAGATTAATCCCTAGGCGTAAGACTGGACCGGAAATTTTTCTTTGCCACAGCATCTCTGCGCGCCGGGAGGGGCTGGGGGTGTGGTACCACGTCATCCGCAAGCTGACGCAGCAAGGTCACATAAGCCCCAACCCGGCGTGCAGACGTCAGTTTTCTTCGGAGAACTTTTCCGCGATACAACGCAGAGCCATCACAAACAAAAACTGTGAGAATATGGGAACAGTGAGTGAAAAAATCAGATAAACGGAAAGGGAAGAAACGATTGGTGAGGAACAGCACCATCCATACCAGGCACTATAGCACCTAAAGTCATAGAAGGGAAGAGCATAGCACAGCTACTGCGAAGCAACCCTGCAAATACGACCACCTCCCTGGAGACAGAAAAGCATTTGAAAAAACGTCACAACAGACGAAAGAGGCCTGCAACCCCAGCCCATAAACAGTGAGGGACAACAAGGCCAGAACAGAAAAGCAATGACAATTTAACCCCAAATCAACATCAGCAAGAGAGGCGCATTCTCTGTAAGGAGCTACGGGTCGAGGCACAGTCAAGACCCCCCAACTCTGAGGACTGCAGAGGAGTCAAAAATATCAAGCAATGAAAAAGGGAGAAGAGCATGAATAGGCCCCACACTGGAAGACCAGGGTGCAGGGACGCAGAAGTACCCATGAACCCACCAACCAATCACCATAATGGAAGGAGTGGATCAAGCAAACAGAACGAATCATCCCACTAGGGAGGCAGGGAAAGAGGGCACTCGTAGAGGACAAACCACCCAGAGGCAGGCGAGTGCAGAAGACCAAGCTGAAGGTCCTCACAGAACATGGAGGAAGGGCGGGTTGTGAAGGAATCTGTGGCTAGAATCGTCTCTGCCAGATACATCGTTACCGAAGGTAAGTAACTTGTACATCTGATAGAGACTACTAGCCGCAGATTCCTTAACATAGAATAGATACCCTAGCCATACCCAGAAGGTAAGAGGGCCTGCGAGAGCGCCTCCCAGTAGGAAGAAACACAGGGCCCTAGCAGGGGATGTGTAAAGGGGACAAGAAGGGCAATCCAGCCCCCACCATGCAGAAGGAAAGCAAGGACGAGGCGAAGGGAGGCCATGACACCCCAAGCCCAGCCAAGATACCAGGGACACCCGCCAGAAAGCACATTAGGTACAATCACCCCAAACTCCGAGGAGATGAGGTAGAAAAGGAGGCAAAGCCCTCCACATGAAAACACACACAGTGAAGGGCACAGCTGAACCAGCCACAGCCTCGAGTCAGCGGACAAGGTGGGAACGGCCCCACAGTCAAGAAAGGCAAGCATGAGAAGAAAAACGTAGTCTTGCAAGGCTCCAGCAGAACAAGAGGCAGGAGCACAAGGACCCATGCCAAGGACCCCGGCCATGGACCAGAAAGAGCAGGCGTGTGCAGCCGGCAAGTACTCTGCAGCTGAGCGCCCAGACCAAGCCGAGCGAAGATGAAGGCAAGGGCTAGGAAAATCCAGAACCTCTAAACGGAGACCGTTCTGGACATAAACCAACCCACGAAAGAAGTGAGACCAGCCAGAAGAGAAGAGGAGAAATATATAGGACGGGCAAGCCGTCAACAAGAACACAGAAAAATACCAGGAAATCCTATCCCCCCTGGAACACCAGACGGAGGACCAGGCCGAAATGCTGGACAAAAAAGGGTGGAAACACCACAGCACAATGCCGCAGACAGCATGCAAAAGCTGGTCCAGCGATGCAGCGGATATTGAAATGAAAGAACCTGGAGCAGCATAAGCTACGCCCAGACAAAGTTTAAAGAAACCGCACCAGCGGAATACAGCAACGCAAGAAAGGCGAGGAACCCGCAAAGGGAGTCCACACCCTCCCAGTGTAGAACAGAGCTACACAATAGCTACAAGTACCCTACTTAGGGTAAGGCAAGTCCCAAAGAAAACATGGGAACCACTCTTAGGGAAAAAAATCCCGCAGAGGACAAGAACAGAAGGACCTGCAGTTAGAACCACAGATGGCTTATCAGCCAAAAAATACACAATTTCCGGGGGAGGGGGGGCTGTACCAGCAGCCAACAGTAGAGAGGGGCCAACCCAGGGACCCCGAACGCATGGCAAACCACACAGAACACACAGACGGGTTAAACAAAACACTATATCCCAGGAAAAAGGTGGGATAAAGCCTTCCATCAAGCCCCGGAGGATCAACAAGCCAAGCATACGGAGGGGACGGAGCCCCGCAAAAAGACGTTGAATGGCGGAGTCCGCATGGGTGTTAACAAAAGAAGCCCATCAAAAGGATGTCAACCAGACGCTCCCTAATATTCTCAGGAAAAACACCATCCCGCAGCCAAGCATGCCGACGGAGCGCCAGAGAAGTGGCCATAGCACAGCCGAGAGTATCAGCAACATCCAATGCCGCACGAAGAATAAACGCGACCAACTCCCGACCGTCCAACACATGGTGCCGTAGATCAGCGCGAGCAGCCTCGTGGGAGGTGCGAGACAGAAGGGACACCACAGAATCCCACAGGCTGGAGGTAGCCCTAGCCCATACACAAAGGGTGTTGGAGGAAGCAAAGATGTTAAGCCCCCATGAATCGAACCACCGGACCTCCCACGACAGAGGAAACACCACCACAGGCAAGGAAGGAAAGGCAGTCTGCAGAAGAGAGCCCAGAGTAGAAGGGTGGAAGGAAAGGCATACTGGGTCACGAGGAGCAGAACGGTGGCGGTGCAGGAGCGGTTGAGGCACCGGATCACCCGTGGCAGGACGCCCCCAAGCCCCCAGAAGAGAGTTGTGGAGCGGTGCTTCGAAAGGAAGAAGCAGCTCAAGTCCACCAGAGCCCTGGTGGAGAACTTCCAACAGGTGATCGATAGGAAATTGGGTGAAGGAGTCACCCATTCCAAAAATGCCAACGTACGTGGAAATAGCCTGAACAAAGGCAACACTGACCTCCTTAGGGCACCGCAGGGGAGAAAGCAATTCCTCAGTGGGTGACGGCTGTAAACTAAGCCGTCCGTCCCCAAGTCCAGCTGGAGGAATAAACGGACAGCCCCGGACGAGTGGGTGATCCACGGACAAGTGGGTGATCCACGGACGAGTGGGTGATCCACGGACGAGTGGGTGATCCACGGACGAGTGGGTGATCCACGGACGAGTGGGTGATCCACGGACGAGTGGGGAACCTGAGGGCCCCCCGGGGAAGGCGGAGAAGCCGGCGGAGCAACCAACCGCGAGCTGCGGAACAGAGGGTCCGAAGGTGGAGGCTGAGGGGACGGCGAGGAGCCCTCCATAGCAGACGCCGGTGAAAAAGCAACGGCGCGGCGTCCCGTCTTTGGAGAAAAAGACCAGGAGATGATCAACTTCCGGAGAGGAAGGAACCTCTGGAGACTAGTCAAGGACCCGATGACGGCACAGCGCCGTGAAGTATGCCACAGGCGCCGAAAAGGCGCCGGCTCGACCTCACACGAGGCAGCCGCCTGCGTAGAGGACGGAGAGGGAAAGCACCCCAGGCCCCGGCCTCCACCCGCGGCACCACCAGGACAGCGGATGCTATACTTGGACGGGACGGACTGTTATCTAATTATTGATTTATCTTGTGTTATTGGTTATTTCGCCAGTTGTGACAGGAAAATAGAAGTGCTACACTTGGACCTGTTGGATTGGTATTTAACGAATAGTTTTCTTACCTGTCGGTGTAGTTTTGCAGCTTGAAGATCTTTCTGGATTCACTATGCTGTGCATTATTCCGCGGTCTTGTGGTTGGGTCCGGATTCGTAGTCTTTTCTTTGTTTTTTTTTTTTTTTTTTCTCTTTGCCCAGGTGGGCGTCGGCGTCACACCCCCTTTGGGTGTATTTCCGGTGACGTCGGCATGCTTCCTGCGGAAGCTCCCACTCTTGGGCGCCATCTTCGGGTTCTTTTTTTCCGTGTTTCTTTCGTTTCCGAAGTAATGGCAATGTTCTTCTTAGTTTGTATTTACCGCTTTGTATTTTCAAAGTCTATTCTTTAGTTAACCACCTCTTCTCTCTCCAGCCTCATCTTTCTGGCGGAGGTGGGTGGGTTCGCTAGTGAATCCAGAAAGATCTTCAAGCTGCAAAACTACACCGACAGGTAAGAAAACTATTCGTTTTGCAGCGTGAATCTTTCTGGATTCACTATGCTGTGCATAGATTTTGTAGCGGTTTCTCATCTCTGTGGCGGCTGGGTGGAAGATGAGCGTTGGGTGTTGAATATGTGCTGTAGCACCTTCTGTCCCACTTGAGCTTCCTTGTTCATTTGTATGTCCACACAGTAGTGCTTCGTGAACGTGTGCACCGAAGCCCATGTTGCCGCCAGGCATATGTCCTCTATGGGTGTGTTAGCCAGGAAGGCTATTGTAGCGCCCTTCTTCCTGGTGGAGTGGGCACGTGTCCCCTCAGCCAGTTCCTGTCCTGCCCGTTTGTGGCAGAGTTGGATTGTTTGTGCGATCCATCGTGCAATGGTCCTTTTGGTTACTGCTTTGCCCATGAAGCTGTTTGCGAAGGACACAAAAAACTGTTTCGTTTTCCTGTGCCCCTTTGTCCTTTCAATGTAGTGCATGACTGCCCTTCTGGCGTCCAGGGTGTGCAGAGCTCTCTCTGCGCTGGTTGTGGGTTTTTGGAAAAAACTCGGTATCTGTATAGACTGGTTCATGTGAAAATTGGATACCACCTTCGGCATGAAGTGTGGGTCAGTCCTCATCACAACTCTATCGTTGTGTATTTGTATGTATGGTTCTTGTAGCGTCAGCGCTTGAAGCTCGCTTACTCTGCGTAAGGACGTTATCGCAACCAGGAAGGCTGTTTTCATAGTTAGCATCTTTAGGGAGGCCTTGTGAAGTGGTTCAAAGGGCTCTTTCATGAGTTCCGTTAGGACTGTGTTCAAGTTCCATGCAGGTGGCGGCACCCGCTTGGGTGGTGCGATCCTTTTCGCTCCTTCTAGGAATCTCTTCACCACCTGTGATGTGAAGAAGCTCCTGCACGTTTCTCCCCTTGTGTAGGCTACTATCGCTGCCAAGTGAACTCTTAACGAGGATGAGCTAAGGTTCTTCTCCAGTAAGTGCGTCAGGTACCTTAGCACTGTGGAGTCCCTCTTCATCTTATTGTGGAGTCTTTCCTGTCTGCACCATATTGTGAATCTTTTCCATTTCGCAACGTAGCACTTTCGAGTGCTGGGCCTTCGTGCCTCCCGAAGTACCCTCAGGGTGCTTTCTGGTAGTCTCAAATGTGCGAACTCTATGTCCTCAGGAGCCACGCTACTAGGCTCATGCTCTCTGGCTCTGGATGCAGTACCTCTCCGTTCTGCATGGACAGTAGATCTTTCCTCCTGCTGAATCTGTGGGGTGCACACTGTGTCATCTCCATGATCTGCGAGTACCAGGTCTGCCTCGCCCACTGCGGTGCGACCAGTATCAGTGTCATGTTGCTCGCTCTGCACTTGCTCAGTACTCTGTGCATCAGTGGTATCGGGGGAAAGGCGTAGGCAAATGTCCTTGACCAATCTATCCATAGGGCATTCCCCAGTGTCCCCTCCTCGGGCTGCCTGGATGCGAAGTTTTGGCATTTTGCATTCTGGCGTGTGGCAAACAGGTCCACCGATGGTGTCCCCCACCTGTCGAACAGGTATCTTGTCTCCTGAGCATTGAGCTCCCACTCGTGGGATGCCGATGTCTGCCTGCTGAGCCAATCGGCTTGTATGTTGTCCTTCCCTGGTAGGTGTATGGCTAGCAGGTCTATCTTGAGAGGGATGGCCCATCTCCATATCTCCTGCGCCAGCGTTGAAAGCGGTGCGGACTGTGTGCCCCCCTGCTTGTTGATGTAGAACATCGCAGTGGTGTTGTCTGTTTGTATCAATACCCTGTGCTTGTACAGTCTTGTTTGAAAGGCCTTCAGTGCAAGGAAGATTGTCTTCAATTCTAAGTAATTGATGTGCTTTGTGGCATCCGTCGGTGTCCACAGTCCCCTCACCTTGAGCTCCTCCATGTGAGCGCCCCATCCCTTCAGGGATGCGTCTGTGGTGATGGTCACTGTTGGCGTTGGGGGCGTTAGAGGCTTTCCCCTTGCTATGTTCTCCATGGTCCACCATGTCATCTCCTTCTGCACTGCGTGCGTTACAACCACTAGATCCTCCCAACTGCCTGTAGCTTGTGACCATTGCTCCTGTAGCCATTCTTGAATGGGTCTCATGTGGAGTCGTACATTCGGTACCAGGTGGATGCATGATGCCATCATCCCCATGATCTTGCTCGCCGTCCTCACTGTCCGAGCTTGTCCCTTCCGGTAGAGGCGAGTTTCCTTCACCAGCGCCCTCGCCCTCTTCTCGCTGGGGAACACCTTGCCCTGTAAGGTGTTGATCTGTGCTCCCAGGAAGATCTTCACTTGTTCCGGCTCCATTGATGATTTCTTCCAATGGATGGAGAACCCCAGGTTTATGAGCGTGCTGGTCACTGTATGTGCGTGCAGCTTGCATTTCTGGTATGAGTTTGCTTTCACCAGCCAGTCGTCCAGGTAAGGGTATACATGTATTCCCTGCCTTCTTAGGTGCGCTGCGACTGCTGCGAGGCACTTTGTGAAAACTCTTGGTGCCGATTTTAGACCGAAGGCCAGTGTCGTGAACTGGTAGTGGCTTTCTCCGACGGTGAACCTGAGCATGTGCTTGTGCTTCCTGTTCATTGGGATGTGCAGGTATGCGTCTTTGAGGTCTATAGTGACCATGAAGTCCCCGGTCTGCAACTGTGGGAGCACCTCTTGCAGGGAGGTCATTTTGAATTTTTGCGTTCTTATGAATTTGTTCACGAACCGTAAATCGAGAATGGGCCTCATTGTCTCGTCTACTTTTGGTACCAGGAAGTATGTTGAGTATACTCCTGTGTTTCTTTCCTTGAAGGGTACCCTTTCTATGGCCTGCTTCTGCAGGAGTTCTTTTGCTTCTTCCTGAAGGCACTGCAGCTGCTTGCTTGCTAGCGGCTTTCTTCTTGGTTTTCTGTTTGTTGGCCTCGCCTCCAACTCTATGCAGTATCCGAATTGGATAATGTTGAGGATCCATTTGTCTGATGTGATTCCTCTCCACTCCTGGAGGTGGAATCTTAATCTTCCTCCCACTGGTGTCCTGTGGTCGTAGGTGTCTAGTTTGTCTTGACCCATCTGTACGTGCTGCCCCCTGGGATCTTTTTTGTGGGTGGGCACACGGATTTTTTTGAAGTCACTTGGAGGTGGGCTGCTGGCCCCCTCTTCTATTTTGTCCCCGTCCATTTCTCCCTCGAAAGGACTGGCCTCTTTGTTGGTACTGCCAGGGCTGTTTCTGATGGCCCTGCTGACCCTGCGAGTCTGCCTGGTGCGTTTGCTGGAAAGCCTGGTGTGATGTACCTGGCTGGTTTCCGCCTCTCCCGCCGGGCCTCCGTGACGGGGTGCCCCTCTTGTTCCCTCTGAACTGCAATGCTCCCATGGATCTTGCTGTTTCGTTATCCTTCTTAAGTTGGCTGAGTTGCTCATCAACTGTTTGTCCGAAAAGCGTACTGCCGTTGAATGGTGTGTTCAGGATGCTGTGTTGCACCTCCGGTTTGAAACCGGATATCCTGAGCCAGGCGTGTCTCCTTTCCGTGACGCCCATCATCATGAGCCTGCTGGCGGTGTCTGCCCCATCCAGGGCCGTCTTAAGGCAAGAATTTGCAGCATTCTTCCCCTCTTCAATTAGCTTTTCGGCTTTCTGCTTGGCATCCTGGGGCAAGTCCTTCACCAACTGCCCCAGTCCCTCCATGATTTGGTACATGTGTCTGTTTACCAGGGCGTTGGAATTAGCCATGCGCCAGTGGGTCGCGGCATTCCGTTCGATCCTTCTGCCCACCAGATCCATCCTTTTGCTCTCTTTATCCGGTGGCGGGCCCGAGGTAGTGGGTACGTTAGCCCTCCTCCTTGCTGTGGCCGTGATAATGGAGTCTGCGGAGACCGTGCCCTGAATGTAGGCCGGGTCCTTTGCGGCATGCTTGTACTTCTTCTCAGTTCTGGGAGTTACTGCCTTGCATGTTGCGGGCTCCCTGAAAGCTTCCTTCCCCTGAGCCAAGACGCTCTCGAGCATCGGGAGGAACTGGCTCCTCGTTTGTGTTGGGAGCAATGTTTCCAGAAGGAAGTCTGCTTTCTGCTTCTCTTCGTCGAGCTTGAGCTTGAAAGCTGCTGCGGCAGATTGTATCACCGCGTTGTAGGCCCCGATGTCGTCCGGCGGCGAGGGCCTCGAGGGGTAGGTGTCGACCACCTCCTCCGGGCTGTCGGTGTCGACATCGATGTAATCTACCTCCTGAAGGTCATAGGGCGCCGACTCTGTGTCTGTCCTGCCCTCATCTTCCTCCCCATAGCTGTAGCTCTCGTGGGGATTCTCGTACTCCTCCTGGTCGTCGAACACCTCGACGTCCTGGTCTTGCTCGGTGACTTCGGCGACCTCTTCTTCTTCCTCCTCGACCGCCTCCAGCACTGGTGGCTTGGTCTTGTGAGGGATCGTGAAGGCCTTCATCCTTGCGTCGAAATCTTTTTTCCGCTGCATGAAGTTCTCCATTTCTGCCTCGAGGCGCCTTCTTTTCTTTTCCATCTCGGCCGCGTGTTCCGCGTCGGATGGTTCCGCCGCTCTCTTCGACGGATGGCTCGTCGCCGTGCCTCTCGGAGTCGAAGTTTTCGACGTCGAACCGGATATCGGGTCTCTGGTCGTCGTCGACAGTTTCGGGTCTTTCTCCCTCGTCGATCGATCCTTTTCGGGGACGATTTTCGACGTCTTCTGCTGATCAGCAGCTCTCGGCGCCGGGGACTCCTTCTCTGAGGATCCGCTGGGCCTGGGAGTAGTCGCGGACGCCGCCTTTTTTGGCGTCGGCGCTTTCGGGGTCTTGCCCTCGATTTTTCGAGACTCAGAGTCTCTCGGGTTCTTGGGGGCCGAAGAGTCTCCTACCTTGTCAGAAGTCTTCGTGTAATCGGTCTCTACGACCGTGTAGCTGTCGTCTTCGGCGGCAGCGTTGTCTTCTTCCTCGGAGGACATCCCCAGCTCGTAGAGCGACGGGGTCGGGGCCTTCCCCTGCAGGGCGGCGTGTGCTACCCTCTGCCTCTCTCTCACACGAAGGGTCTTCGGGGTGAAGGCGGAACAGGCGTTGCAGTCTCCGCTTTCGTGGTCCACCGGTAGGCAAAGGTTGCATACCGGGTGCTGGTCCTTCTGCGCGTACTTGTGGTGGCAGTTACGGCAGAACTTGAACGGCGTGTTGTCCATCCTCGAGCGTCCAGGGCCTCTCTGGTCGCGTGTTCGTCGACGGTCGTCGAAGATCTGGATGGAAAACGCCTTATCTTTGCTTGTCTTTCGTCGGTGAAGTCCCCTGGAGTCTTCAGATGACTTCTCCTCGTCTTTTCTGTATTTTCTTTCTTCTTTCTCCAAAAATGTCTGGAGCCCAAACGGGAACGATCCAGACCCGACCGCGGAAAAAAAGAATCTGAAGATGGCGCCCAAGAGTGGGAGCTTCCGCAGGAAGCATGCCGACGTCACCGGAAATACACCCAAAGGGGGTGTGACGCCGACGCCCACCTGGGCAAAGAGAAAAAAAAAAAAAAAAAACAAAGAAAAGACTACGAATCCGGACCCAACCACAAGACCGCGGAATAATGCACAGCATAGTGAATCCAGAAAGATTCACGCTGCAAAATTACTGATTCACCTAGCGATCCCTTTTGTGTTACTGGTGACATCATCTCTGAATATATAATAGGAACGCTTCAGTACGTTTAGGAATGTTATATGTTCCTTCTTTAAGTAAGACTCCATGACTTATCATTGACCACTGTTGAAGATTATGCCTATATGGTGGCGGTCTGTGAATGTCCCCCGACATTTGTGACCAGGCCTAGTTCCTACATCGTCTGATTCCAGCACATTATACATCCATTATTGCCTTGAAAAAGTCTTCTTGAAAAGACGAAACACGTGTCGGCAAGTCGTGTGCTGGGAAGTTTTAATGTAGTGATTTTGGAATAAAAAAAATTATCAAGACTGCTACATGCCTTGGATCCCTATATTTTGACTACGGTCACTGCTAATATTTTCAGATTGGGGTTGAATGGGTTAACGTATACCCGTTGATGTGATTTATATGTTGTTGACTAAATAGTGACTATAGGTGTGCTGTCCAAGCCCTTTCTTTTGTCTTATGTCTTATGCACACTTTGTGTGCAATTAACACCGCTTGGTAGTAGGTGTTGCTAGGGCTAATTGAGCACCCACCTTTAAACACCGGCTGCATAATATTTCAATTCCACGTCTACATCGTATTAGTACATTGAGGTTAACGAATGTGCAGACTTTTCTCTACCAGAGAACACTACTACCCACTTTTTGTGATGTTGACCACATACAGATAGGGTGAGGGTCTGTCGCCGACATCTGACGTGCACAAGAAGTACACGTCTGAAAGCCCGAAGGCACTCGCACCCTGTTACTTAACGCAAAGCGTGAAAAGAAGGCCTGAAAACAGGTCAGACACACGATCGGGATCCGCGTTGCACGTGGAAAAGAGGAAAAACTGACGTCGGCGAGCCGGGGTGGGGCTTATGTGGCCTTGCTGATGTCACGCCCGCAGACGTAGTCAAGGCAAAGTCACGTGGTACCACTCCCAGCCGCGCAGAGATGCTTTGGCAAAGAAATTTTTTGGGATCCAGTCTTACGCCTGGGGATAATTCTACGTTAAGGAATCAGCGGCTAGTAGACTATCAGACAATACTGTTATTCATAGACATGTATGTGAAACCAATTAGGTCATCAGGTCATGAAAAAAATGTCAGGCCATGTTTGCTTTTGAGAAGGAAATATATATATATATATATATATATAGAGAGAGAGTGCGAGAAAGAGAAAGAGAGAACGAGAGAGAGCGAGAGAGAGATGGACATTAAAAACACTTATGAACAGTACCTTCTGCTGCTCGATGATCCAGTTCTACTGCCAGGCCCATTACTTGATACTACTGAGATCGCATTTGCAATAGCTTCAACTGCAGATAACCGTTCTGCAAACGTGTTCCTTTCAGAGCGCTCTGCTTCTGAAACATGAAGAAAAGAATTTGGTACCAAATCAAGGAAAGGTTACATAATAAATCAAAGCAATATCACCTCTGGTCTACGCAAAAAAATAGCAACTGTTAGCCTAATATCAGTAGGCAAATGTTTCGCACTTGGTTTGTTTACAAGTTTACCTTCTTCCTCCTTAGTTTCTTTGTTACTGGTTGGAAAACACACAGATACACAAGCATGGAGAATGTTGCGATTTCCATCACATCTGTGGCCCAAAAATGAGTGAAGCATTTGAGTATTCTGATCCAATACAACTGCTTGCTCAAAATTCATCAGATATTGTCTGCAGGCTTCGAAATCACATCGGAGAATGTGCTGCATTAAAGTTTGCTTCTGTAGAGAGACAATGGAAGAAAATATTAATTTTAGACTTAAGTGAAAATCAAATGTCCGCTTCATGCAATAAAAAATGACAATTGTACTAATTACAGATTCCGCAAATTAAAAAGTTTATAAATGAAGTGCTGCCCGTTTTGCTTTTTTGGCCTGACCTGCATTTTTTTATCCAGGTAATGTTCCGTGGAGGCATGCTTTCATCTCTGCTATACTGACTGGTGGAACACCACCCAAATCATCAAGTGTATAGATGGCAGATGCTAATTCCTAGTGTCCTGGAAGGCACTACCTCATATCTTTCACCATTTGCCACTAGTGAACTAATACAATCACTTAGAAAAATGTCAGAAAAAAAGCACAGGGTGGGGAACATAATGGAGAAAAATGGAGAAAAAAAAATCTCAAAAAAAGCAATATAAAGGAGGAAGGGTCCCCTGAAAAGTCCCAAACGAATCTAAAAGAGTATACTAAATACTGTCGAAGAAACCAAATAGATGGCAGTTAATATCCTGTCTTGGAACACAATTCGTCTCAGGATAAAAAAAAAAGGCAAAAGATCCTGGAATATTTGAAAATAGTTGACTGCGAGATAATATTACAAGAGATACACCTGCTGAAAGAAGAATGGGGGAGAATTCTTAAAAATCAGAACTGGGTGGATTCTTATGTATGCACAAACCAGGAATGTTGTGTAACAGGAGTGGCAATACTATTTAAAAAAATCCCTGAAAGCAAGGATTGAATCGCAGAAGTGGACAGGAAAGGAAGATGGGCAATAGTGAGAGCTAGGATACAAAATAATTTGTACACGATAGTGGGGTACTATGGCCCTAACATGGACGATCCAGAGCCTCTCCAAAAAATATACTCTACTTCTGGCCGCACAGGCACCCATAGTAAGGGGGGCGATTTTAATATCATTCTAAATCCTAAAGAGGACAGATTGCCGGTCAAAAACTGCCCCAACATACCAAAAATTAGGGACTGGGTCGGCTTGTGCATTAAGAATTTAGGGATTATAGATATATGGAGAGAAAAACGAGATAAGATACATAGATTTACACTACAAAATAAAAGACTGGGGCATTTGTCTAGGATCGACTTTTTCTTAATAGATATAAGTGTTATATCCTTCGTTCAGTTTTTTATTTCCCTTTTAACTTTGTATTTCCATTTTAACTCTGCTATATACTTTTAATCCATGGCTCATGCCTGACTGTTGTATTGCATCATTTAGAACTGGGGTTTGTCATTCTTCAGCTTGAACTGGTGACAGCTGTACTGTACTCTTACTGATTAAATACCTATACAAATATATTTGGACTTCAAACTTCCTTATTTCAGAACTTTACATTTGGCGACGAGGGCTCTGTACCTGCTATTTTCCTGAGCACAGGCGCGCTACATTTCTTGGGATTTGTTTTTACTGATTACTGGAGTATCAGTATTGTTCCTTTGCTTCAACTTCATGGATTAATTTCAAGGAAAAGGAAAATCAAGGAAAATCTTTTAATCTTGGAGTATTTGCTTGTTTATTTATTCAACTTTGGTATTTTCGGATTGTTTTAGCTACCATTTGGGTGTCCGCAGCTGCCAAAACTAAGAACATGCTGTTTAAATGATTGGATTTAAATCTACTGAGTTCTGCTATCTTTTTTATCATTCTGACCCATTCCAGTGCTATTTTACATAATTTTAATCTTTTGGACGTTTTATTTTACAAACTGGTTCTACAAACATCGTTACCTGCTCGTGGAATTCCTGGATTCATAAGTCGCATTTCTTCATCATGCGCGCGCCTCCATGGACATCCCTTCAAGAGCAGCAACAACTGAAAAAGGACTAAAGCTGTATCTCTGTTCGTGATCACGTCATCACGCTTCCGCGTCAACGTGATCACGTCCGGCTGCCATTTTGGATCACCATAGCAACGGCTGCACTTCTTCAGTGTACAACAACCGGCATTTACTCACCGATACACACGGCAGTGTATCTTTGTGAATACTTCGTCTATCTACAAATTTAAACATTTTCAAGTAACTTTTCAACATTTCTTGGGATTTCACCAATTTTTTAGCTATTTTAAAAGTTTTCTGAAAGATCTTCCCATTATTTACGAGAGCTTTTCACTTCAAACTAATTTTAAATCAGTGTTAGCAGGGTATATTACATCACTTACAGTGCAATTTATATTTATGCAATATTTATATTCTGATCTTCAGTTGTTCATTCATATTTCATTGTTTGATGTTTCACATAGCACTTTTTACATATTATTTTCACATTGTTAAGTCATAGTCTCACTTGTTTGTTACCATCATGCAATTTGACCCCCCACTACATTTTTGCAAGCCAAGGGAGAACCTCCTATTCCATGGTCTCGATGGAAAGAGGAATTTTTGAATTATTTAAAAGCTATTGATGGGGAAAGATTGGGAAATGAAAGAAAAAAAAGAGCATTTTGTTGCATTGTCTTGGCTCCGAAGGTCAAGCTATCTTTAGAACACTGCCTGTTGCTAGTGGAGATTATGGTATGTTTGATGAAGCTCTTATGTGTATGGAAACTCTATTTAAACCGACCACTAGCATAGCTCTTAATAGGTATAAATTTTACACCAGAGCTCAAAGAGGGCGAAAACTTTGATGATTTTCTAACTGCTCTAAGGACTCTGGTAATTTCATGTAACTTTGGAAACCTTGCTGATTAGATAAGGGATCAAATTATTGTCAATGTAAGAAGTAAGAAAACACAAGAACAGTTGTGGATTTTAGGGAATCCAAATCTTAATGACACTATATCTACTGCTAAAGATTTTGAGCAATCGGATAAGTGGAGGAAAACGATTGATGATATGAATGCCATGGGTGATAGTAGTAAAAGTATTGACGAGGTCTGTGTTATAAAAAAAATGCCGTCTAAGTGTTCTTACCAATATGTTAGAGACTCAAAGAGTGTTTGTTTCTGATGTGGAAATAACAGTCATGTAGCCTCATTTAAATTTTGCCCTGCCATTGGTAAGGAATGTATCAAATGTGGCAGAATTGGACATTCTGAAATTGCATGCAAAGATGATCTTAGAAGGACTATCGAGCCTCAAAGAAGTTTTAATCTAGAAGTAAGAATGTGTCTGTTGTGAGGAGTATATATTTGTTGGAAGAGGATTCAAATTTGGAAAAAGGGATGGTTGTTTCTATTCTTGATGTATGTTCTGTAGAGGAGGAGTTAAGTTCACCCAAATGTACTGTCAAATTTTTGAATGTGTTTTTAGAACTTATGGCGGACTCTGGTTCGCCATGGACCATCATAACAGAAACATATTTTGAGGAGACATTTAGGAAGGTGTTATCCATTGAAGATTTGTCTAGTCCAGATATTATTGCTCGAAGTTTTGATGGCTCTATTATTGATCTTGCAGGGTATGTGGCTTCAGGTGTTGAATTTAAAGGGAAGTCTGCCTTTATTAAGGTGTATGTAGCTAGGAAAGGAGTGAATGTTTTGGGTGGGAAAGATCAATGGAGATTAGGCATCATCCTCAATCCACGTAATAAGGAACCGGTCATGGTGTTAGACAGCAATGATGCTGTGGGTGTCATGAAGGATGGTGTTGATCCACTTTTTATTGAGGAAAAGTTCCCTGAAGTATTTTCTGACACTTTAGGCAAACTGATGGGTTTCACACATGAAATCAAATTAAACAAGCATTTACAATGCAACGGTTTCGCCTTTGGAAAAGTTAGAGCGATTGGCAATGTAAAGGACAATGCCATTTATTTATCTGTTTTCAAAACCAACACAAATACAAATGTTGTCATTTACAATGCCAATAGCTCAAACTTTTCCAAAGGCGAAACCGTTGCATTGTAAATGCTTGTTTTTTTCTTGCTAAAATGTTTTTACTTGCTTTGGGACTATGGCCATCTCAAATTTCCTACTAGGATGCACGTTTTTCTTCAGCGCTTTTTCAAGCGTGATTAATTGCATCAAGTTTGTTTGCCCTCTTGGAGCGGGTTATGTAAATCTTCCAAAAAATGATACCCACGTTTATATCCTGACGCTGTAGCGACCTTTGTTTTTTAAGTTATGTTTTTTTTTTTTTTTTAATTGGGGCAATGCGGAATCGAATTGACAAACATTTGTAAAGCCAAAAGGTTAGTGAGCACCATTGATTGACCAGGCCTATAACCTTCCCTTGTTTCATGAAGGATTTGATGTCCAGTTCCGCAGCAAATCTTTTCAGCTATGCCACTTTCACTTATTCTTAAGCAATTTATGCACGAGCACAAGCTCGTAGAGGGAGCGTGGTTCTATGTAGATAGGTTCTTCCTTTGTTGCTGTTGTGCCTTTACCCCAATAGGACTTCTTTAGTATACAAATCTGATAAGTTCATCCAGTACCAAAGGTATCTGTGATTTATGATTCACTTATGAGGCACTATGGTTATTGATATTGCCTCCTCTTACATGTAGAACTCATTTAGTTGCATCAATGCACCTGTGTTGCTTCCGTCATTGACTGATCATCTCCCATCAGAAGAATGCAATTAGAATACCATTCACCACGTGGATAATCCCTAAATGCCTATGCACTGGTTGTCCTTTGACACAATGTCTCCCAGTCCTGTCTGTTGCAGGTTTTGGTTTGGGCGAATACTGCTCCCTACTTCTTGTAGCAGCACATTCCATGGCCCAGAGTTCCAGCTCTACACTGTGCGTTTGTCTGTCCTGCACTGGGGCCTTGAGGAGCCCTCTCACCCTCCTCTCCCTCTGTTCTGCCTGCTGTCACGGGGCCGTGTTCAGTGGTGTGGTGTGGTGGCCTTGACTGGCTCCATCCAAGCCAGTGAGGGCATTGAGTCGAAGATGAGCATGAATGGTTTACTTACTGCTCCGGCATTTGAAGGGGATCGGAAGAGGGCCACTCCTTTAGCATTTCTTAATTCTTGTCATACTTTTGTTGAACAACTGAGTTCTGTATATTGCACCAGGGTAATTCGGATTTTGGAATATACTCTGACAGTGAGAAGGGTCAGGAGCTTTCCAGAAAAGCAGCCATCTTGTTGGGTGAAAGATTGGTTCACCCAACCAAACTGAGGTACTCATTGATCATTTAAGAGGAAAGTCTGAGTACAGTAACTTAAGTGTCTTTAATATAATGGCATACGTATTTCTTCTTTTTCTGTCTGCGCAAATTGTGTTGCGTTGTCTCTCTATTCAAATTGAGCCACAACAATGTAGAACTTGGTGATGTGGACCACCTTTCAGTAATCCCACATAAACATTCTTGGCTCCTATCCTGCAGTCTTCTTCTCAAGGTATCACCGTGCTATGATTGTGATCCGTTTTAGAGAGTGCTCCTGTAAAAAGCTTTGCAACTGAAGTGAAAATCTGCTGACAATTTAAACTAGCATTGAATTTTAAATAAATAACTTCTTGTTTTTGCCATAATGATAACCCACGGTTGTCATTTTGCGTATTCAAATTGGCAAATAAATAGTAGCCACAGTTCGTTAGTGTCCAGAGGGGCTATGATTGTATTTATTCCGTAGGATTGTGCTGTTTACCCTTCCACAAGAAGCAAGTCTCAAACTGAACTATATTGGAAAAGGCCATTTTTCACCTAATTTCACATTGTTTTCGTGGATTTCTAAGCTGTCTAAATAAACAATGCTAATAACACTAGTGTAAAGTTGCTGGACTGCTTACTTGGCAGCTGTTTTGTTTTTTGTGTGATTAGTGTTCAAGTTCCTAATTTTAGTAGCGTCTAAATCAACGTGCTCTTGACATTTTTGCAGTTGCCTTGGGGATAACTGTATACATTTATGTCCACCTTGAATGCAGGGTAAAATGGAATCAGGATGACCCCATTGTGTTCTTTCAGAGCCCTTTGACCCCCACTTTCGCCCTTTAAACATTCCTCCTATAGCTCTGGTTACGTGTTTTTCTTTGTCAACTACGACACCAGATGGCAACTCTTTTCAGTCGAGCCCAGCCTGGACATTGCAGATAAACAGAACGGAGAGAGGTCAGGAGGCAGACTAAGAAAGTGTAATCGCAGGGGCACTTTAGGACCCGTGACAGCTAACGTTTAGAGCTGATCGCGAATTCCTAAACAAGAAGGTGCTGCAAATCAGAATTATATTTCCCGAGTAGAGAACTAGCACAATCGTGGAGAATTTCCACAATTTAAAATAATTGAATGACCTTTGCTGCCAAAGTTTGAACACTAGCTTCATATGTGCCACAGAGTTGTTCGTCCCATTACCTAGGAACTTAGCATTCAGTGCTTGAGCTCTACGTCCTCCGGAAGAGGATGTGGCCAAACGGTTAGAGCAGTCAACCTCGAGACTGGTGAACCGGGTTCGAGTCTCGACTGGGACACAGCATCCTGTGATTGTGGGCAATTTACTTAGGACCCTCCCCCCCAATGCATTTGTCCGTCTGTAATGCAACTAGTGCTCATGTGAAGCGCTCTGATACCTTCGGATCAAGCTCGCGCACTCACCGACTGTCTTCTGGCGGGGCTCTCCTCCTCACACGGGAGCCTTGCTCCCTGCAGCACTCCTCCGGCGGTCGCTTTGGGGCCGCGGGCGTTGTTCCTCTCCTCCTGGGCTCTTCTCCTAGATGCAGCAGGGCTCCCTCGCATCACAGGAGCCCTGCAAACCGGCCGCCATGCTTCTTCTTTCTTCCCCCCGGGCTGCGGGGGCGGGCACTTCCGGCCGGCCGCGCTGGGATTGGCCGGCCGGCCAACCACTTCCGGGTCGCTGCGGGCAGCGCAGCGGCCCTTCTCCTTAGGTAGGCAGGCGGGGGCTGATTTTTACGGGCAAATGCCGGGTGGGCACCGGCTCTAGATAACAATCAATCGGGAGTGGACACGGACGGCGGGAGGGGGCGGGAGGGGACACGGACGGCGGGAGGGGGCGGGAGAGGACACGGACGGCGGGAGGGGGCGGGAGCGGACACGGACGGCGGGAAACGTGCACAGGACAGCGAGGGGGGGGGCGGAAATGGACATCGCATCAGTGAAAGGGGAGGGAACGGGAAAAAACGTAACTCCGCCCTGGGAAAAAATCTCGGGAACGCCCCCGAATCTGGTCCGGCCTTGACGGACAGATCTCTGTTCCAATGGCTAGCCTCCATTTATGGAGCTAGCCAATGGGACAGGGGGGCGTATTCCATTCTCCTTACTGGAAATCAAGAGATTTCTCTGGAGGCGGAGCTAAGAGCTCCGCCCTCCAGCGAAACCTAAAAAGGAGTTTCCCCAGTTAAACAAAAGCTTAGGAATGTACCCATTAATGTGAGGGAAGAACGTAGCAAATTATTGAAAGGGATGTTGGATGAAGGTGTGATTGAAGAGGTGGAGTCATCAGAATGGGTTTCTCCGATTGTTTTGGCGCGGAAAGCTGATAATTCTTTGAGACTGTGTGACCTCCGTGCACTTAATGCGAATATTTTAATCGATTGTCACCCTTTGCCAAACATTAATGAGGGGGTGAGCATGTTGGGTGGTGCTACTGTTTTTTCGACCTTGGACCTCAGGCCGGCTTATCATCAAATAGAATTGGCTGAAGAGTCTTGTCACCTAACTGCTTTTATAACACCACAGGGGTTGTTTTAGTTCAAAAGGATGCCTTTCGGACTGGCGTCTGCGGCGTCAGTCTTTCAAAGGTCCATGTGCCACCTTTTCAGACAGATGGAGTTTTGTGACAGAAAGAAATTATGCTGTTATAGATAAAGGGTTGTTAGCATGTGTGTGGGGTGTTGAACACTTCAGAAATTGAATTTGGGGTGCACGATTTGTTCTGAAAACGGATCAAAAGCCTTTGATCACCATTCTAGCTCCTGGTGGGGGACTTGATGCCACTGCCA
Source organism: Lissotriton helveticus (assembly GCF_964261635.1). Taxonomy (NCBI): domain Eukaryota; kingdom Metazoa; phylum Chordata; class Amphibia; order Caudata; family Salamandridae; genus Lissotriton; species Lissotriton helveticus. The sequence continues at coordinate 402,270,265 of NC_136063.1, read as the reverse complement.
GAATTGCTAGGTTAATGTCACGTTTACAAGAATACACATTTACTGTGGAATATGTTCCAGGGAAGGTGAATGTTATGGCAGATTGCTTATCTCTACTTCCGTGTGACGGGGGTGACATTTCTTGTAAAGAGGAAATTGTAGCGAGTTTTCCCAAAGTGATAATCAACAAAAATGCTGCCATTTCTGAAGAGTTGTGGAGAAAATGTATGAAGGAAGATAACATTTTGCAAGAAATTATTAGGTATACTTGTGTTGGTTGGCCTTCTAGGAAAGACATTTTAGATGAATTATTTCCATTTTGGAAAGTGTCTGATGAGATCCTTGTGGAAGGTGATTTCAAGGAAAATGTATTCCACCTGTACCTTTACGAGATAAAATATTAGATCTGAGCCATGAGAGTCATTTAGGTATGTCATCCATGAAGAGACTTATTAGATCTTTCTTTTGGTGGCCTGGTTTAGACAGGTATGTGGACAGGGTTGTTAGAGAGTGTCCAGATTGTGTGTGCAGTGAGAACTCCCAGATGTAATCCAGCCCCACTTATTCCAGTAAAATGGCTTAGTTATCCCTGGCAGAAGGTTGGTTTAGATATTTCTGGGCCTTTTAATTCCTTACCACAAGATTGTAGATTCGCCATTGTTATGGTGGATTATCATTCCAAATGGCCCGAAGTGAAATTGGTTCCGCATGTTACCACCAGTAGTGTTATTTTGTTCTTGAAGGAAGTTTTCGCCAGGGAGGGTTGTCCGGAAGTCATTATTTCAGACAATGGGGTACAGTTGAAGTCTCGTGAAATGATGGAATTTTTAGAATTGCATAATATTCGGCATGTTACCACATCTCTTTACGATCCTCAAGGGAATGGTCAGGTGGAAAGGTTCAACAGGGTTCTCAAACAAGACATACTTTGGGCAAGAACTTTTGGTGCTAATTGGAAAGACAAATTGAGGGAGAAATTGTGGTTGTACCGTATAACTCCCCATACTACCACTGAGGTTTCACCTTTTCGATTGCTTAAAGGCAGGGATCCCGTTTCTAAATGGTGTCCTTGGTGGTTTAAAAAAGATGTCAGTACTCAGTTTTCTCAGTCAATCAAAGAAGACATAGCACTAAGGGTGGAAGAAAAGCAAGTAAAGAGTAAAAACAATTATGATGTCCGTATAAAAGTTAGAGTACCTGATTTTGTGGTTGGAGAGTTTGTCAGAATTTGTAAACCTGGAATTCTTCATAAGCATGATACTAAGTTTAGTAGACCCATGAAGATTGTTAAGGTTAACAATACCCGTGTAGTCACGCAAGATGGACAGGTGTGGAATGCGAGACGCGTTTCTAAATGTAATATGAATAATTTGTAATGTTTCTAAGAGAAGAGATGTGTTATATTCTTTGTTTAGTTTTTTATTTCCCTTTTAACTCTGCTGTATACTTTTAATCCATGGCTCATGCCTGACTGTTGTATTGCATCATTTAGAACTGGGGTTTGTCATTCTTCAGCTTGAACTGGTGACAGCTGTACTGTGCTCTTACTGATTAAATACCTCTTCAAATATATTTGGACTTCAAACTTCCTTTTTTCAGAACTTTACAAGAAGCTTACTCAATAGCACACAAAAGGTAGAGCAAATACCAGCCCATCATTCCGACCATTCGGCAGTGTCCTGCGTCTCACATTAAAATCCACTACTTCCTGCTCGAGGTGGACAATGGACAGTCATTTTTGCAGCTACAACTCATATGGAACTATTAGCAAAGGATACAGATTTGTTTTTCTAGTTAAATATGGAAGGGACCACGAAACAAATTGCTTGGGATGTGTACAAAGCTTTTATCAGAGGGAAAATAATCGATCTCACTGCGATCTCACTGCGGTGACCGTCCTGCTCCACTCAGAAGCGGTCGCTCCCCTCACCTCCCCTCTTGGTGGTATCGTATGCTGATTTGTGCAATTGCAATTATTATTTGAATTACAAGCTGTGCAGCGCTCGATAACGCTTCTTGCCTTGCATCCCATAACGCTAGCGCTTTAATTGTGGTGCGCTTCGACATTTGATTGTTTGTAGCGCTTTGTGGTGTTGATTAAGGCAGCGCTCTACAACTGCAGCCGTGAAAGAATATTTCCCCCATAGCGCTTCCTTATTCATTGAGCTCTTGTTGTTGGAGCATTTGTTGACATTACAGCCATTTTGTTTTGATTCCTTGGCCCGTCCCAGACCCTCCCTGCACCTAGATCCCGCCTCCCAGCTGACCCTCCCACCCACAGAGTTACAGGCTGTGCTCGCCCTCGTGGAGAGCTGTGACCGTCTTGCTCCACTCAGAAGCGGTCGCTCCCCTCACCTCCCCTTTTGGTGGTATCGTATGCTGATTTGTGCAATTGCAATTATTATTTGAATTACAAGCTGTGCAGCGCTCGATAACGCTTCTTACCTTGCATCCCATAACGCTAGCGCTTTAATTGTGGTGCGCTTCGACATTTGATTGTTTGTAGCGCTTTGTGGTGTTGATTAAGGCAGCGCTCTACAAAAGCAGCCGTGAAAGAATATTTCCCCCATAGCGCTTCCTTATTCATTGAGCTCTTGTTGTTGGAGCATTTGTTGACATTACAGCCATTTTGTTTTGATTCCTTGGCCCGTCCCAGACCCTCCCTGCACCTAGATCCCGCCTCCCAGCTGACCCTCCCACGCTCCGCCCCCCCTCCACTCTCCATTTATGACAGATGGACCTACGCGCAGCGTTCACGCTCAGCGATCACGCCCCATGCGTGCCGAAGGTGCGCCAAAGGTAAGCCCATCAACGCCCGTCCGCGCCTGGACCGCGCCCAGCGCCAGACCCTCTGGTCCCCGCATCACCCATCCCTCCCGCATTACATACGACGCCTCCACCCTCTTAGCACTTAACCCCGGCCGACTCCCTAACTGCGCCCAAGCAGCACCAGGACACACCCATGGACCCTTCAGCTGCCACTCCTGCAAATTCCCCTGCATCAAGACCCACACCAAACCAACAAACACCAAACAGAGATCCAACACCAACCACCTTAAATGCATCCTTCTCAACACCCGCTCAGTTCACAAACACGCCATCGACCTTTGGAATCTACTCGACACCATTTCTCTGGACATCGCCTTCCTAACAGAAACCTGGATGAATGCCTCTTCAGCTCCAGACATCACCATAGCCATCCCGGACGGCTACAAGATCATCCGTAAGGACCGCACCATTCAAACAGGAGGAGGCATCGCCATCGTCCACAAGAACACCATCCGCGTCTCAACCAGCTCGGAAGACAATCTCGCTATCGACGAACACCTTCACTTCCAGATCCACACCGACCCCAAGACCACACTCAGAGGCACCCTCCTCTACAGGCCACCAGGACCCCGTACAAAATTCAGCGAAGACCTCACTGACTTCATCACCCCACACGCCCTCCCCTCGGAAGAATACATTCTACTGGGAGACCTCAATTTCCATCTGGAAAAGAGCAACGACAGTAACACCACCACCCTTCTGGACAATCTCGCCAATCTCGGACTCAAACAACTTGTTAACACCCCCACACACCATGCAGGACACACACTCGACCCTATCTTCACTTCCAGCAAGCATATCTCCTTCACTCACACCACACCCCTCCACTGGACGGACCACAGTTGCATCCACTTCATTTACAATAAGACCACGATCCACAATCACCCTCAACCAACTCTGTGAAGAAATTGGAACAAAATCACCATCGACCAGATCTCCACATCGCTTCTTCAAAAAAACCCTGCCTATTCAACGAACCCTAACCAAGCCGCCATCAACCTCACACAATGGTTAACCCAAACCGCCGACAAACTAGCACCCCTGAAAATACATCAAATCAAGCAAGGAAGCAAGAACGCCCCCTGGTTCAACGATGACCTTAAGAAATCCAAGAAGCTCTGTCGTTCCCTTGAGAAAACTTGGAAAAAAGACCCAAACACTATCACCCAAGCCGCCTTCAAAAACGCCACCCGCAAACACCACCAACTAATCCGGACAGCCAAGAAATCAGCACTCAAAGACCGACTAGACAACAACGCCCACAACAGCAAGGAACTTTTCAACATCATCAAAGAATTCACCAACCCCACCGCCAGCTCAAACGACATCACCCCCTCTCAAGTCCTCTGCGACTCCCTCGCCTCATTCTTCCATGACAAAATCGCCGACATTCATAACAGCTTTGACAACCAACCCGTAAACCAGTCTACCCCACTCACCTCCGAACCTATACCCCCTCCGAATAACCTTTTCGACTGGAACCCAATCAACACAGAAGACACCATTCGCCTAATGAACTCCATCCACTCAGGATCCCCTACAGACCCATGCCCCCATCACATCTTCAACAAAGCAGACTCCATTATCGCACCCCATCTCCGAGACGTCATCAACTGCTCCCTCAACTCCGCCACATTCCCAGAAAGCTGGAAACACGCCGAACTCAGCGCCCTTCTGAAGAAACCCACAGCTGACCCCACCGAACTCAAAAACTACCGCCCCATCTCGCTCCTCCCATTCCCTGCCAAAGTCATTGAGAAAGCCATCAACAATCAGCTCGCCGCCTTCCTCGAAACCAACAAATCACTCGACTCCTCACAGTCTGGCTTCCGAGCCAAACACAGCACCGAGACCGCCCTCATCGCAGCAACAGACGACATTCGAACACTACTGGACAACGGAGACACAGTCGCCCTCATCCTCCTTGACCTCTCCGCAGCCTTAGACACAGTCTGCCATTGCACCCTGATACGCCTCAGAAACATCGGAATTCAAGGAAAAGCATTGGACTGGATCATCTCGTTCCTCGCTGGAAGAACTCAGAGAGTCCGCCTCCCCCCTTTTAAGTCAGAGGCCACCGAAGTCATCTGCGGCGTCCCGCAAGGATCATCACTCAGCCCCACCCTCTTCAACGTCTACATGAGCCCCCTCGCAACCATCGCACGTCAACACAACCTCAACATCATCTCCTACGCTGATGACACTCAGCTGATCCTCTCACTCACCAAAGACCCAACCACCGCCAAAACCAACCTACATGAAGGGATGAAAGAAGTAGCCGAGTGGATGAAGCACAGCCGTCTGAAACTGAACTCGGACAAAACGGAAGTCCTCATCTTAGGTTCACCCCTTTCCGCCTGGGACGACTCTTGGTGGCCAACGGCCCTAGGAAAAGCCCCATACCGACGGACCACGCACGGAACCTGGGCATCATCCTGGACTCCTCACTCTCGATGACCAGACAAGTCAACGCCGTCTCATCATCATGCTTCAACATCCTACGCATGCTCAAAAAAACATTTCGCTGGATCCCCACCGAAACAAGAAAAACGGTCACCCACGCACTGGTTACAAGCCGTCTTGACTAAGGAAACACCCTTTACGCCGGTACCACCGCAAAACTGCAGAAAAACTCCAACGCATCCAAAATGCTTCAGCCAGACTCATACTAGACATCCCCCGCACAGACCACATTTCCGCTCACCTGAAAGACCTTCACTGGCTCCCCGTCAACAAGAGAATAACGTTCCGTCTCCTCACCCACGCACACAAAGCCCTATACGAACTTGGACCTGATTGTCTCAACACGCGCCTTTCCTTTTAGACCTCCACCCGCCAGCTGCGCTCGTCCAACCAAGCCCTTGCCGCTGTTCCGCCCATCCACAAAGCCACCATGGGGGGGGGAGATCCTTCTCCTACTTAGCGGCCAAAACCTGGAATTCCCTTCCCATCCACCTCCGCCTTACTCAAAACCACCTAGCCTTCAGAAAACAGCTTAAAACCTGGATATTCGACAAGTAAACCTCCCCCCCCTTCCTCAAGCGCCTTGAGACCCTCTGGGTATGTAGTGCGCTATATAAATTCTGACTTGACTTGACTATAATAGGAATAAGAGGATTGGCATCAAACAGCTGGGAAAAAAAATAGCAACTTTAGAAGTGGAGTTAGCTAAAAAGGAAAATCACGGGAAAATCTAATATAGAAGAGATGAGAAAAACAAACAAGCATGTGCAATGCAATAGGTCTCGCATTAGGAAAGTTTGAGCTATTGGCATTGTAAATGTCAAATTTTGTATTTATGTATTGGTTTTGAAAATCGATACATTAATAGCATTGTCATTTACAATGCCAATAGCTTAAACTTTCGCAAATGTGACACCTATTGCATTTGTAATGTAATGTGTTGAGTGAGTGAGTGTGTTTTTTGTGTTTTGCTATGCTATGCTTTGTTATACTATGTTTTGTTTTGCTATGCTATGTTTTATGTTATGCTGTTTTGTTGTGTTTTGTTATGCTATGTATTATGTTATGCTATGTATTGTTTTGCTGTGCTTTGTTATGCTATGCTGTTTTGTTTTGCTATGCTGTTTCGTTGTTTTGTTATGCTATGTTTTGTTATGCTATGCTATGTTTTGTTGTGTTATGCTACACTTTGCTTTATTATGCTATGCTATGTTTTGTTGTGTTATGCTATGCTTTATTTTGTTATGCTGTGGTATGTTTTGTTATGCTATGTTTTGTTATGATATGCCATGCTATGTTGTGTTTTGTTCTGCTATTTATTTATTTTGAAAGTTTTATATAGCGCGAACAAGATCTTTGCAGATAACAGAGCGCTTTACATAGGCAGGAGGTAGGAGGTAGGGTGGGTACACGAGGGAGCATAGTTAGGAAGGTGGGTCAACAATGCAAGTAGTACAAATAAGAGGGAGCATGAACAATCGGGTAGGGTCGATAATACAAGTAAAACATGTGCAAAGGAGCATGAACAATCGGGTAGGGTCGATAATACAAGTAAAACACATGTGCAAAGGGATCAAACAAGTAGTACAGATCGACGCAGAGTCTTAAAGATCAAGAGTAGTAGTTCAAGTGTATTTAGCCATGAGGATAGCTTTAACTTCTTTCTTAAAAAGAAAAGAGGAGGGGATGAGCCTGGTTTCAGGAGGGAGTGAGTTCCAGATCCTAGGCGCCATTCCTGAGAAGGAGCGTTTGTAGGTTCTTTCCTTCCGGAATCTTCGAGGCTTCAGCAGAAGATTGTTTGCACTTCTGGTGGTTCTGGAGCCGCCGGAGATTGTCAGCTTCTGAGTGAGGTAGCCGGGTGAGGTCAGGTGTATAGCCTTGTGCGTCATGCAAGCAATTTTCAGATGTATTCTGGCTTCAAAAGGCAGCCAGTTCAGGGATTTGAAGTCAGGGGAAATATGTGAGTGCTTTTTAGATCCAGTGATGAGCCTCGCTGCCGCGTTTAGTGAGGCTCTTAGCGGTGCAGTTGTAGTTAGGGGGAGGCCGCAGAGGGCGATGCTGCCGTAGTCTATGCGAGGGATGATTAGTGCTTGTACTGCATTTCGGAAGTCTTTGGCTGGGAGGAAGGGTTTAAGTTTCCTCAAGGTATTTATTTGGAAGTTCGCTCCTTTAGTTGCCTTGCTGATATGCTGCTGCATGTTGAGATTGGTGTCAAGTGTTATGCCTAAAGATTTTGCTGAATCCACGATGGTCGGTTGGACATTGAGTGCAGTTAGGTATTTAAGCCAGGTTTGAGTGGTGGGAATTTTCCGGGAGGTGAGATTAGAAGGAACTCAGTTTTCATAGCAGTGAGCTTGAGGTGGTTATCGGCCAGCCAGGATTGGGTGTTTCTGATCGTTGAGTTCAGACGGATAATGTCTTTGGGGGATTGTAATTTGAGATATAGTTGAGTGTCATCGGCGTACATGTGAAAGTGTACATTGGATGCTTGTAGCAGGGTGGTGAGAGGTTCCATAACTAAGTTGAACCAAGTAGGGGATAGGCAGGATCCTTGAGGGACCCCTAACGATACAGGTACTGGAGAGGACATCAAGTTGTTGCTCTTGAATTTCTGAGACCTGTTGTGTAGAAAAGAGGTGAACCACTGAAGAACAGCCCCAGAAAGACCCATTCTTGTGCTTAAGAGCTCGAGTAAGTTCTCATGTTTCACAGTATTGAATGCTGAAGAGAGATCAAGAAGGATGAGGAGGCAGGTATCATTTTGATCTAAGATTTGTAGGGCGTCGTCAATTATGTGAGTCATAGCAGTTTTGGTACTGTGCCCTGCTCTGAAGCCTGATTGATGAGGGTTGAGGAGATCAAACTGCTCTATGTGCTTTGTCAATTGTAGTTGAACGCATTTTTCCAACAGTTTGGCGAGAGTGGGAATGTTGGTAATAGGACGGTAGTTGTTTAGATCAGTGGGGTCGGCAGTTGGTTTCTTTAGTAAAGGTGTAACTTGTCCAACTTTGAGGGAGTCAGGGATTGTTCCTTGTTGAAGTGAGCAATTAATAATTTTAGTCCAGAGTGGGAGGAGCAGAGGGGTGAAGTGTTTTACAACGTTAGCCGGAAGAGGGTCATTGAGGTGATTGGATGGTTTCAGGGTGCTGAGTAGTCTGTCAATTTCTTCTTCAGAGTAAGTGTCAAAGGATGACCATGTCGCATTGTTTTTTGGTTCATTAGGTGTAACGCAGTGGGGTTTGGGGTATAGGCTTGCGTCAATGAGGAGATCGCTCCTTATGTTGTCAGTTTTTTGGTTAAAGAAAGCAGAGAACTCTTCACAGGAAGGTGCATTGCCCATGGTGTCGACTGCTTGGGGTTGTTCCTTGGATTGTGAACGGATTAGCTCGAACAGTTTTTTTGGCCGGTTTTTTGCTTGGTCGAGCTGGAGTCTGAAGAAATCTGACTTTGAGCGTTTTATTTTCCTGAAGTACGCGTTTCTCTTTTTCTTCAGAGTTTTTAGGTGCAGAGCTGAGGGAACAGATCTCCAGGTGCGCTCTGCCATTCGCATGGACCTTCTGTCTTCATTGAGACTCCCGTCGTACCAAGGGTTGGAGATCTTGGTGGAGACTCTTTTCAGTTGCATCGGTGCAGCCTCGTTGATTATTGAGGTCATAGAGTTGAGATAGTGGTCAGGTAAGCACTGAACGTCAGTAACGCCGGTAGGGGGAAGAAGGAGATTGCAGCTGTCAGGGGGTAGAGAGTTTATATCAAGTTTCTTCAAGTCTCTTTTCCAGACTTTGGGCTTGGAGGTCTGGACCGGGATACGTTTAACTTTTTCCTTAATGAAGAATGTGACAATATGGTGATCGGACCAGTCACATGGTTGGATTGAATCAAGTTGAGTAGTGCCTTCTTTGGAGATAAGGTCGAGGATAGAGCCTTTGTCATGGGTCGGGCTGTTGCAAATTTGGGTGAGGTCAGTAGCATTAAGGTAATTTTTGAGGCTATTGACCACTGCGTCACTACAATCATTCCAGTGAAGATTGTAATCGCCCAGGTAAATTTGTGTGTTTTGCCGTCCTGAGTTGATTGAGATTGTGTCCATGAGTTGTTGGGAGAAGGTGATGTTGTCCCCAGGTGGGTGGTAGATGATGTGTAGAGAACATACAGGTTTGTTTTCACTGATGACATCAAGGCAGATGTATTTACAGGAGGTAAGAGATGGGGAGGTGACTTTATTAATTGAAAGGTTGCTCTTGTAAATGCATGCGATTCCACCGCCTGCCTTCTTGGACCTGTCAAGTCTAATGATGCAGTAGTTGGGGGGGGACTAGGATATCCATGATAGGAGTAGAAGATTCAGTTAACCATGTTTCAGTTAGGATGGCGAGGTCAAGGTTCAAAGAAATGATGAGATCAGCGACCTTCGAGGCGTGTCTTTGGGCCGATCTGCAGTTGAGTGCGCATTTGAGTCTGGGGGTGCAGAGGGAGGAGGAGGGATCTAGAGTGAGGGGGATTTTTGTGAGGTTGTTGGGGACAGAGCCTCTGTAGTTATGCGTGGGGTGTCAGAGGGTTGGAGAGAATCGTAGGAATAGGCAGGTGTGTGGTGGCTAAGAGGTTTCGTCGATCCGGGACATAAGTGCGGAGAAGGTTGTGTATGTCAGGGTCCGAGAGAGTCTTGATAGTGCGCCGAGGGCGGCTAGAGGTATTGCGAGAGGGGATAGAGGTCCAGTGTAGGGGGTGAGTAGGATGTGAGGGGGATATGTTAGGTTGAGAAGTGGAGGTGGGGGGGGGGGTGTCTGGGGTGTGTGAGAAGTAACTCTTTGAGGGTGTGGAGTTCTTCTCTCAGTTGGAGGAGGGTTGACGTGATCATGTCTAGCGTGGGGTTGGGTACAGAGTTGGGGGTGGGCATAGATGGAGAGCAAGTGTCTTGGTCAGTGGAGTAGGAGGGAGGGGGGGTTAGTGAGGTGGGTGGGGTTGGAGGTGTTAGTGAGTGTGTTGGTGTTCGGGTAGGTAGGGAGGTGGGGGGGAGGGAGTGGAAGCGTTAGAGATGGTATTGTTGTTATTGGACAGGGAGTCAGTGATAGGGGGGTGAGCCTATTGCGGGACGTGTAGAGGATGGGCGTTGCGGGGATGACGGTGTGGTAGAAGGGAGTGAGAGTGGGGGGGGGGAGAGGTTGTGGGAGGAAAGAGGGCCAGGAGTGGCGGGAGTGCACAGAGTGGGGGGGGGGGGAGAGGTTAAGGGAGAGATGAGGGCCAGGAGTGGAGGGAGTGCAAAGAGAGGGGGGGAGAGGTTGAGGGAGAGATGAGGGCTAGGAGTGGAGGGAGTGCAAAGAGAGGAGGGGGAGATTGGTTGGGAGAGAGTCATGTTGTGTAGGGTGCAGTCAGGTGGGGTTTGTTGTTCTGAAATAATAGTGGGATGTGTGGGGTTCTGGTTAAGGGGGAGTGGGGTGGAGGGGGTGGCGGTGTTGTTGGCGAAGGGGAGATCCGCATCTGGGATTGAGGAGTGTGGGGTGTATGAACCCGGGGGTGAAAAAGTAGAGTACTGGGGGAGGGAAGAGGTGCGTGTTAATGGTAGGAGGTGCTGGGAGGTCAAGGATGTTGGTATTAGAGGCCTGATGGTGTGGGATCTGAGCGTTGGAAATGTATTCTTTGAAAGTGGGGAACAGGTTGTCAAATAGGTCAAGGTTTCTGTCTGTGGATTGAATTGGGATAGTACCGTTATTGTAGATAGTGATGGATGCTCTAGCTGGGTAGAGTTGGGATGGTGTGGTGGAAAGTGTTATGCCATGGGCAGTTTTCCTGGTGGTCGATATGGTGAGTAAGGTGAGGAATGCTTTTCTCCATTGTGCTCTGCGTATAGTGTAGAGAATGATATCGGTGCTCTTAGTACCATTGATGAGGGAGTAGTAGGTGTCTAAAAAGGGGGTCAGGGTGGGACTTTATGAATGTGTTTAAAACGTTTTGCGTTTTTTTGGAGAGCTCTGGGGGGTAATTAATTTTATATGTGTGTTTGCCCGTGGGTTCCATGATGGACGTGGGGGAGGGGGCAGGTGAGGGGTGTAGGGTAAGGGTAGGTGTAGGATAAGAGCTAAGGTGTGCGCGGGGGGTGTGTGAGAAGAAGTTAAGAAGTGTGTATGGAGGGGTAGAGAGTTTGACTAGCCTAAGATGGCCGCTTCGTTAGGCATGATGAGGAGATGGGGATTGACTAGTCTAAGATGGCCACCCGGATAGAGAGGTAAAGAGAGTAGAGTAGTCCTATGTTTGTTCTTATGCCCTGAGATCAGGGATGCAGACAAGTTTCGAGGAAGTCCTGTTTCTATCTTACTGGGAGGGTGGAGGTGAGTCCTATGTCTATTTTGAAAGGCCAAGGGGAGGCAGTGCTTATAGATTAGCTTTGTGGGGGTCTGGCAATTTGTTGTTGCAGGTTTATGACCCCAACCATTTTGAGTGGAAGATCTGTTTTCTGAGGAAGACAGGGAAATGGAGTCTAGTAGATACTACAACTTTATGGCCCCAGCCATTTTGGGCAGAGGATCACAACAGTACAGTCATGTAAATCAGCTTAAAAAGCGGTGAAAAATAAAAATGAGAAACTGAGCAGGGGCACGATACCTTGCCATAGTCTTGGGGCCGTTTTTTTACGAGATGGTTGATCAGCTGGCTTCATTGCGCCCTTTTTCACGTTGTCGGTGTGCAGATTCCTTTTTAGGTTCCATAGAATTAATATCTCCATTAATGACTGACAGTCGAAGGTGGTGCTATGCTATCAGCGTTGTTTTGATTCTCCGGTGCACTTCCTGGGGGCGGGGCTATGAGGCGACTTCTCTCCGTGTTTGCAGCGCGGTCCTCCCGGGGGCCGCCGAAGCCGCGACCCAGCCGGTCCGTCGCCCAGCTCTCCCCAGAGTCACTGGAGCCCACCCGCTACTGATCAAGGGCTCCGCCGCCAAACAATGTCATATCTCCCAATGGACACTCCGGTGAGGAGGGGAGAGGCCAGAGGTGCCTCCGCCGTGAGCCTCGTGATTCAGGGCTTGGCGCTCCCGTAGCTGGTGCCTCCACGTCGGCACTCTACGTATGGGGGGGGGTCAGCCTCGCCACTTCGCTCCGCTCTGCAGGCTTAGAGCGACCAGAAGCCCCGGCAGGCAGTCACGGTAAATATCCGATGCCTTGCCGGCCGGATCCGATGCCTGAAGTGACCGCTTGTGATCGGTGATCGGCACAGCCCGTCGCTGAAGGTCCGTTGAGACCGGTGATCGAAGCAGCCACGGCAGGCAGACACGGCAGGCTCCAACCCGCCGCCGTAGATCCGATGAAAGCGATGGCAGCGCTTCTCTGACGTCCACAGCCTCCCGGTCGAGCACGGATTGCTGACCGTGACCAGCCTCCTCGGCGACCGCAGCAGCCACAGAAGGCTCTCCCCCACCGTCCTGGGCTCCACAGATGATGAAGATGGCAGGCGAAAGTGTCAGGGGTCCCAGCCGCCGGTGCTACAGGTACTTGAGTTACAGCATTCAATCCAGTTACTTTCAGGTTACAATCCAGTTACGTGTGTTCCTCGCTAAGATGAGTGCTAACAGGGATAAATCCAGAAAGGGATCCCAAGCACTAGGAGCTCCGGAATAGAGCTACAGGCGGCCATCTATGTTGTGCTATGTTTTGTTGTGCTATGTTTTGTTGTGCTATGTTTTGTTGTGCTATGTTTTGTTGTGCTATGTTTTGTTGTGCTATGTTTTGTTGTGCTATGTTTTGTTTTCTTATATGCCATGCAGTGCTTTGTTTTGTTATGCTATGCTATGTTTTCTTTTGATATGCTATGTTTTATTGTATTTTGTTATGCTATGCTATGTTTTGTTATGCTATGCTATGTTATGCTATGTTTTGTTGTGTTATGCTATGCTTTATTTTGTTATGCTATGCTATGTTTTGTTATGCTATGCTATGCTTTGTTGTGTTTTGTGATGATATGCCATGCAATGCTTTGTTATGCTAGGTTTTGTTTTGTTATGCTTTGCTATGCTATGCTTTGTTTTGCTATCCTATGCTTTGTTTTGTTATGCTTTGTTTTGTTTTTCTATCCAATGCTTTGTTTGGTTGTGCTGTGCTGTGTTTTGATATGCTAAGCTATGCTTTGCTATTCTGTGTTTTCCTATGCTTTGCTATGCTATGCTATGTTTTGTTATTGTATGCTATGTTTGGTTGTGTTTTGTTATGCTATGCTATGCTTTGTTATGCTATGCTTTGTTTTGCTATGCTATGTTATGCTATGCTTTGTTTTGCTAAGCTATGTTATGCTATGCTATGTTTTGCTGTGCTATTTTTTGCTGTGCTATTTTTTGTTGTGTTTTGTTATGCTACGCTCTGTTTTGTTGCGATATGCTATGCTAAGCTTTGTGTTATGCTATGCTGTGTGTTGTTGTGTTTTGTTATGCTATGCTTTCTTTTGCTATGCTGTGCTATGTTTTGTTGTGTTTTGTTATACTATGCTTCACTGTTTTGTTGTGATACTCTGCTATGTTATGCTATGCTATGTTTTGTTATGCTATGCTATGTTTTCTTTTGTTATGCTATGTTTTATTGTGTTTTGTTATGCTATGTTTTGTTATGCTATACTATGTTATGCTATGTTTCGTTATGCTATGCTAGGTTTTGTTTTGCTATGCTTGGTTTTGTTATGCTATGTTTTGTTTTCTTATGATATGCCATGCAGTGCTTTGTTTTGTTATGCTATGCTATGTTTTCTTTTGTTATGCTATGCTATGTTTTCTTTTGTTATGCTATGTTTTATTGTGTTTTGTTATGCTATGTTTTGTTATGCTATACTATGTTATGATATGTTTTATTATGCTATGCTAGGTTTTGTTTTGTTTTGCTATGCTAGGTTTTGTTATGCTATGCTAGGTTTTGTTAGGGGTTGTGTGTGTGGGGTTGTGTGTGTGGGGTTGTGTGTGTGGGGTTGTGTGTGGGGGGGGGGGTTGTGTGTGTAGGGGGTTGTGTGTGTAGGGCGTTGTGTGTGTGGGGGCGTTGTGTGTGTGGGGGCGTTGTGTGTGTGGGGGCGTTGTGTGTGTGGGGGCGTTGTGTGTGTGGGGGCGTTGTGTGTGTGGGGGCGCGTGTGTGTGGGGGTGCGTGTGTGTGGGGTTGCGTGTGTGTGGGGTTGCGTGTGTGTGGGGTTGCGTGTGTGTGGGGTTGCGTGTGTGTGGGGTTGCGTGTGTGTGGGGTTGCGTGTGTGTGGGGTTGCGTGTGTGTGGGGTTGCGTGTGTGTGGGGTTGCGTGTGTGTGGGGTTGCGTGTGTGTGGGGTTGCGTGTGTGTGGGGTTGCGTGTGTGTGGGTTGCGTGTGTGTGGGGTTGCGTGTGTGTGGGGTTGCGTGTGTGTGGGGTTGCGTGTGTGTGGGGTTGCGTGTGTGTGGGGTTGCGTGTGTGTGGGGTTGCGTGTGTGTGGGGTGCGTGTGTGTGGGGTTGCGTGTGTGTGGGGTTGCGTGTGTGTGGGGTTGCGTGTGTGTGGGGTTGTGTGTGGTGTGGGGTTGTGTGTGTGTGGGGTTGTGTGTGTGTGGGGTTGTGTGTGTGTGTGTGTGTGTGTGTGTGGGGTTGTGTGTGTGTGGGGTTGTGTGTGTGTGTGGGGTTGTGTGTGGGGTTGTGTGTGTGTGTGGGGTGTGTGTGTGTGTGTGTGTGTGGGGTTGTGTGTGTGTGTGGGGTTGTGTGTGTGTGGGTGTGTGTGTGTGGGGTTGTGTGTGTGTGGGGTTGTGTGTGTGTGTGGGTTGTGTGTGTGTGGGGTTGTGTGTGTGTGGGGTTGTGTGTGTGTGTGGGGTTGTGTGTGTGTGTGGGGTTGTGTGTGGGTGGGGTGGGGGTGGGTGTGGTGTGTGGGGTTGGGTGT